>NC_089827.1:16746852-19234352 GCF_035046505.1 Tiliqua scincoides
CTTACAATGCATTATTCTGTACTGTTCACTGAATGTGTTCACTGAATGTGTCTGACAAAGTAGACCTAAAAAACCTTATTCTGAAACGAACTGATTAGTTTTTTCAAGTGCTGCAAGACTCTTGGTTATTTCATAGCACTCTAGAAACCCAAGAATCTATCATTTTAACTTGATCTTCTGGATGGAACCTGCCAGATTCATTCATGCCTTACCCTTGATCATGTTTTGACCATGACAGTGGCCTAAATCAGTGATTCTCAAGCCTTTTGAGGCCCTAGAGACTGCTGCCTGATTTATAAATACCAAGGAGTATGGCTATAATGGTGATTGAGCAGCAGTGCTCCACCCCCAAATAGCAGCTTGTTTATGCGCATAGCCTAATCTTCCCTGTCAGTTTTGTGAATCACCAAAAATTGGGTCAGGACCAACTAAAGGGTCCTAGTCTGGTTTAATAAAAATCAGATTGCTAGACTCCTCCACTTTGCTTTTCTTATGTTGGGGGAAGATGGTATAAGTTACCTTTTAACCAGGGGAGGTCATATCATTTTATGTGATGAAGCTTTAACTCTGTGCAGGTACGGATAGGAGCCCAGTGTCTCTGGCAATCCTCCGCCCCAATCGCAGGCTCATGCTCCAAAAAGTGTGACTAACACATGTCTATGTCTTTAGCCATGTTTTAGAAGATGATCTCTCTGTGAAGAGAACCTGGTTGTGGTGGGGAGGGAGAAAAAAGAACTAACTGTTCAGTTCAGTGGATGGAAGCTTGATGTTCAGTGCAGGGAATTTTAGAAAGAAGACCAATGCAAGTGAAAAAGTTGTAGTCAGAAAGACAAATTGCAAGCTCCCCTATGACATGGGCTGCGATTCTAGACACACTTTCCTGGGATTAAGCCCCATTGAAAACAATGAGACTTAGTTGTAAGTAGTCACACAAGGGTAATATAAACAGATAGCACGTCCCCCTCCAGAGGAAGACTATCAAAGCATTGTTGGCTGCCCCTTCTAACCTCCCTCCCAGTTCCTAAGCAGATAGAGCCAAAGTTCAAGCAAAAACTGAGCTTGCTGCTTCCTTTCCTGCTCACCATGAGCAAGGGGAGGGATGGCTACCCTTTAAAGCAGGAAACAAGGAAAAGAGGAACTGTGTTGAAGAATGACTCTACTGGCAGCCAGTGTCGGATGTTATCTAAATTATGAAACTCTTCTTGTTGGCATCCTTCAGTCTCGGAAGACTATGGTATCACGCTCTGAATAGTGTTCTGGAACAGAGTGTCCTCTCCAGTGCGTGAAGCCTGGTTAAAGTAGATATGGAGGATAGACTGTTTCCCATTCAGCAAATCCCCACGTTGCTGAAATGGTCCAATGGAAAGGCAGAAGACAATACGGTTGGTTCCAGCGGCGTCACAGGAGTTGCCAGAACGTGACTGTGTTCAGCCATGAACTGCCTCAGGGACTCCGGCTCCAGATTTTGCATTGAGGTTGACTCCTGAAGCCTTTTCCATAACTGGAGGCAGTGGAGATTTGGAATCAGAGTTTTCCTTCTCTCAGATGAGCTGCCTTCCCAGGCTAAGGAGTCCCATCTACCCGGTGGCTGTTTAGTCGCCTCTTACGGCAAGTACAGCTAAACTGAGGGCCTATTCTTATCCCCAGCCCCCAGGGGAACTCATGTATGAAACTCATACATATTGAAAACCATATGGGTTTTGAAACCACATGTTCAAAAATCAATGTAGAAGAATCCAAACTCATGACTTAAGAGGTGATGCGTGAAAGAGAGATACTTGGATATTTAGTGGCATGAAACCCACAGGATAAAGAAACTTATGTGAGTTTTGCATTCTAATGTGTGCCTACCATGTGAATTTCTGCACATGTGGTTTGAGCCTTATTCTAACCAGAGTTTGCAGGTAAATCAGAATCTGAGTCTAGGATACAGTTCTAGCTCCATGTGACATCTGACCAGGTCTAAATTTTAAATTTAAGGAATTAAATTCTTGCATCAGTTTTACTATAGAAATGGACTGCCTTTCTTAAAAATGGGGAAAAAAATGTTTAAAGCAATATATTTCAATGTAAATATTAACATTATATTTCCTATGCTGACAAGTATTTTAATGGTATGTTGCCGTCAAAGTGAGCATACAATTGGCTTTCACCTTTAACGAGTGGACTAGGTGTTGATTAATTTGTACTCATTAGTGGAATAAGTAATAAAAGCTAATGAAACACATACATTTTAATTGGACTAAAGCAGTGTTAACAGTTGCATTGTGTTAGCAGCTGGACAATCATACAAAAAACGGCTTAGTCAGGACATTGCAGGTGAGGGAAACCGGGATCCATCCTTGTTAATAGTAAAGACTTCATTCTGTCTTAACATTTCTGCCCAACGTAGTGTATATGCAATAGAGATCAAATGTGTATACCTGTGCGTTGGGCAAAAATGGGTTAAAACAGAAGTGTGATTACTGAATATTTGTGTGCATGTGTGTGTTTAATAAGTACTATTTTTGCTTTTTGCTACATACTTTAATCTTGTTATAGTATATCTTTACAACTGCTTACTATTGCCCTATGTCAGTAGTTCCTAAACTTTTTTGACTGGTGGCTCCCTTGGCCTACTGGGTCATTGGCCACAGCTCCCCAATAGGGCTACAATCCTATAGAGTACATTGTATAGGATGACTGGTTTTTCTGCAAGGTTTCCGGAGCTCCCCTTGCTGGTTTTCTTGGCTCCCTGAGGAGCCACAGCTCACAGTTTGGGAACCACTGCCTTATGACTAGTAAAGGACAGGCTAGTAAAGGACATTGTGTGAACAGAAGAGTGTGCTACAAAAGTAGTGATAAATACTCTCCAGTCATAACGGTTGATCTTGTCCATCAAATGTCATCTGACTGTACTGTTATGTGAAGTCTTTCATCTGTTTTCTTTATAATTTAAATTATTTCAAATTGTTGTAAGTACTTGCGTTTGAGATTGGCCTCTGCAGGGAGTTTATCTTGGGATGAGTTTTGAAAAGCAGGTTCTTGAGATGGTCTGCACCTTCCCTGTATGGTGAATGTCTGGCTTTATTTAAGGAGATTAATCTTTCTGGCAGTAAATCACAGAAACCTTGCAAGTAAGGTTTTTTTGTCCCTTGAACCATAAGAGAAGACCGTGTGCTATACATATAATAAAAATATGCAATTATCAAAATTTTCTTGGCTAAAATACACACTTCCAGTTTATATATCAAACTGGCAGGTTTCCATTCTAATTTGAGGGGGGTGTACTATCTCTTAATAACCTCTGGCCCAGGCTTTGTTTTTTTGGTGTAGGTTTTTTTTTTAATATGATGTAACTGGATGGCTTTTAAATGCAGATTAAATCTGCCCATAGACTCCAAACACTGGCTTCAGCAGTTTTCATTTTGTATGAGAAAATCTAGACAATGACGACAACAAGCTTCTATTCAGATAATAGCTCCCAGTTAACTATCAATTGTAAGAATGTACAGTGTTAGTGCATTCTACTCTCTGGTTGATTTCATATTTATTGGGTTGCGTTGGGCTGAATACATTGCAGAGCATCATAATTAGCTTTTACAACTCTCTGCTTTCTAAAAATATTTTAATGTCAGAATTTGAACACCACCTGGCAATTTCCCTCCCCCCCCCCGGCATTTATGGAAATTGTCTAAATCAGTGGTTCCCAAAGTGTGGGTCTTTACCCACCTTAAGGGGAATGGCCCAAGAATGGGTTCCTGACAGCGCAGCCGTGATCTCAGTGCTGCGGGAACCCAGGGGCATCCCCACTTAACTAGGGGTGCCCTGCTGCCTCCTGGCTGGTCCTGGAGACTTGCAGCCGCCGACACAACCCTCCACCTGGCTGCAACGAGCTCTGTTCTGCTCTCAGAGCTTATGTGTATTTTGTGATCACGCAAACTGGAAGTGAGCTCTAAGAGTGGAACAGAGCTTGTTGCAACAGCGTGGAGGGTTGTAGAGGCAGTTGCAAGTCTCCAGGACCCCCCAGGAGGCTGCAGGACACCTCAAGGTACATGGGGATATCCCTGGGTTCCCAGAGCATTGCAATCACTGCAGTGTAGTCAGGGCCACTCCCCTGCCCCCGCCCCACAACAACTTATAGCAGTCCCAACATCCAAGTAGGACTAATATTTTAGTTACTTAAGGTGAAAGAAATGTCTTTTGCACATCAAAGGAGCATTGACAAAAGCTCCCCAAATCAAGAAACAATAAGAAAGGAATACCTGACTGGTTTATTATCTTGCTTTTTCAGTCTATCATGGTTGTATTTTTTGTAACCAACCATGATTTTAAAGGTTTTGTACAAATTCTCTTTGAAGGCAAGGACGAAGCAGTCAGAGATGGCAATCCTTCCCCCCCCCCTTTGGGGGTTTTGTATCCAGTTCTATAAGGGTGTCTGAAAGTGTGCTTAATAAAAATGTATGTTTTGCTTTTCTCAAGCAGCTTTTACTCTAAGCCAGTGGTTCCCAAACTTTTTTGACTGGCAGCTCTCTTGACCTACTGGGCCATTGTCTGCAGCTTCCCATTTGGGGTGCAATCCAATTCAGTGGTTCTCAAAAGTTTTCAGCATCAGGACCCATCTAAAAAGTTACACTTTGATCAACTGCTCAAGCTTCTGGGGCTATAACAGAGATTGGGCAACAGTGTTCCCCCGAAGTAGCAGCTTGTTTAGCACTTGATGCACGTAGCCTAATCTACCCTGTCAATTTAATGAAGCACCAAAAATTGGGTCATGACCCACTGATGGGCCACAGATCCACAGTTTGAGAACCACTTCATATACATTGTATATTGGTGGGTTTTTCAAGAGGGTTCCACGGCTCCCTTGGCTGGTTTCCATGGCTCCCTAGGGAGCCACATCTCACAGTTTTGGAACCATGCTCAAGGCAGATTTTTATTGGTGTGCTTTTAGACAAAGAATATGAAAAGGAGACAGTAAAGTGCACATCATTCATAAACTGTCTGTGGTATAGTTTGAGGGCTTTTTAAAAAAAATTGAAAACAAACTTTATTTGGGAATCTTGAAGCAGGTTTGTTGTGCTCCCTATTCACATCAGACCTTGTTGAACAAGTTTTTTAGAGTATTTCCAGACAAAGCTAAAAAACAAAACATTTTCTGCTGCTATTGTGTGCTTGTGAAACTTGCAGTTTACATAAAATTTCGGATTTTATGTAAACTAAAGAGTTGAGGAATTATGTCTGGGAGGAACCAATGTTACTTTTTCTTCCTGTGGAACTCACTGAAAGTTTCTTTTTCCCAGAACATTAGATCTCTTTTTCTCTTCTCTGTGCCAGCTGTTTGGGGGATGTGAATCTGTAGGCGTCAGGAAAGCCAGCACTATCACCCAAGAATGTCACTTCTGTTTTTTACAGTCAATGAGAAGTGAAAATAGTTTGCCTTAATTCCCACCATTGTTCATTATTTTCTTTTAGCATTTGTGGCTGCTAGTTCTAGTGCAGTTGCATGTCACACCCCTGCACCCCCACCACTGTATATTTAACACCTACAGTGCCCTCCTACAAAACTGTGTATTTAAAGATCATATTTTAGAAATTGTTCATAGATAGTAAAAAAGCATTATCTTAAGAAACTTCACTTTAAAAGCTTTATCCTTTTGTTGCTTTCTATGGTTGTAGTGTAGGAAAATGCAGCAGCAGTGTGGGGCTGGCCAACTCCTAGAATGGGGTGACACAATGACGCTGCAATGTCAGCTCCATGTCATCACATCACCCCCTCTCTGAGCATCATCCCTGGCTTCTGCAATGAATCTGATTTGGAACCAAATGGAGCCTTGAGGTGGGTGGGGGAACCACTGTTTGCTACACTTGTCTCCAAGCCCTTGAGTGGCAAGTACAGTACATCCCCCCACAGAGATCTCAGAACCCCACCCCCCCTGAATTATTGTGGGCAGGAGGCTGCACCAGCTGCCCCCTCAAAGCACACCACCAAGAAAATGCTTTTGTAACTTTTAAAAATTATTTAAAAACTGAAGAAACAAGCACTTGCATACTTGTGAGTCCAGCCAGCTTGCGTGCTTAAAAGCCATTTCTGCCCAATGTTGCGTATACACAACAGAGATAAAATGTGTACACTTGTGGGCTTGGCAGAAATGGGTTAATAAATTAGGAATTCATGCATTTTATTTAATGGACATTTTAAAAGACTCGACCGAATTCCTCCAAAGCAGTTACACGATAAGGCCAATTAGATCAGTAATATTTGTTTTAATAAAAGCTATTTAACTACACATTTGCCTAATGAACTCGTACTTGACACAAACTATTTGGCTTAATCCTATCAATTATATGCATTTTAAATGCATGCTGAAGACCTCTGTTCCACAGCACAATCCCATCCTTTTCATTTTTAAAATCACTTCAGGCTTCCTGGAATATGACTCAAGCGCCATGGACGCAGCTCAGTGGTATTGTGAATAACAAAAGCAGCAGTGTTGTTTTTTTTCAATGTTAGAAGTCAGTAGGTTATGGTACAGTATTGAGAAAAGAATGCAAAATGCTTAAACTAATCAGTTCAGTAAAAATGTCATGCATTTAAAAAAAATTAAAAAAAATATTATTTGTTCACTTTTGTTCTTTGTCAATAGATGCATTATGGCATAGCAAGAGGTCAGGCAGTATCTGCTCTCCAATTTGCCCAGGACATGGCTGGGATGAGACCCTGTTCAATTTGCAAGGGAACACTTTCTGCTCGATAAAGTGTTTTTATTAAAGTAAGAGCTCTCTTTGGAATTAGATCTTTATTGATTGGAAAAATGTATTCTTCCTAAATTTAGCAACAAGCAGCCTCCGTACTCTGCAAGTGTCTAATCCAGTTAATTTTCAATCAATTTTCAATTCTTTAGGAGATCAGCATCAGAAGAGCTAAGAAACCGAGGCAAGAGAAAAAAGCAACCTTTTTGCGGGCTCTTTCATATATCTTTTGTGAAAGAGATTTCCATTGGCCTACTGCCCGGTTCCTAATCTAGTAGCAGCACTCTGGATTTATTTTTTTTAATATGAGGATAATACTACTTCTATTCATTTGTATGCCTTTTCAGATTACTCACTTTCCATCTTGCATCTTTTAAATCCTTTGAGGCCTTTGGCTGAAAAATATTCTTTATAATTAGGCTTAGGGCTAAGGTTTCTCAGGGACTGCCTTCTTCCAAAAGAGATGGCCATATCCTTGAGATCATCTGGGAGGCCCTCTTGTGGGTGCTGCCTGTCTCTGAGGCTTGACTCAGAGGCTTGACAAAAGGAAGGGTCTTCTCTATAGTGGCACCTTAATTCTGGAACTCTTTTCCTGTTGAATTAAGAACCTAATCCTTTCTATTGGCCTTCCTTTCTGTTATCTTTCTCTGATGTTCTACCACACGCATCTTCAACCCATGCCTTACACAAATTGTGAAATCTTCCAGGGCAGGGTGTCCTGACGGAATGCAGAGATTGTTCCTTGCAGTGGGGAGGGAGGAGAATACCATTACTATTACTATTTTTTCTATATTAAAGGAATAATATAAACAAAATTTTGTTTAATTTTTAAATATTATTCCTATATTAAAGGAGACTATCAGTGAAGAAACTCATATTAGTTCTTCATTTTAAGAATGAGAGCTTTATTTCAAATTGCCTTTGCTCTTTAAAACAATGTTTTTTGCTGCTTCTGTGCTTTATGCTGCTGTTGTATTTAATAGTGGTTTTACTGTTGTATTTTTTTGTTTTAAAGGTTTGATGCTGTTAACCATATTAGTTCTTTATTTTTAAAAGGAAAAGCAGGGCATAAATGCATAAGGGTCAAATCTTATCCAACTTTTCTATGCTGTGCCCATGGTGTATGCATTGCATCCTGTAGGAGTTCCCCTGTAGGAGCCACATAGATCTACTCCAGGTAAGGCAATATTTGTTCCCTTACCTCATGGCTGCATTGCAGCTGCACCAGCACTGGAAAGTTGGATAGGATTGGGCCCTAAATGTTTTGAAATAAAATTAATTCACTGGACACCATTAGCAACTTTTTCTTCTTCAGAATTCATAGTAGAAAAAAGCGGAGAGTGGATTATGCATTTTATTTTGGACAACTATTCTAGGTCTACCTGTAGACTAAAAACTTCCTTGCGCTTCTGGTTGTATACAGAGATCCTGTGACAGCCCCCCCCCCCCCACGAATCTCAGTTTCTGCGGGTTCTGTATCCAGAGGGAGTCTGGGAACGGATCCCCTGCAAATAGCCGGGGTTGGTCTGTACAACATTTCCAACTACCTCTCCTTGGGCTTGTGTCTGTTGCTTATCTTTTTCTGCTGTATCTTCATTTATCTTCAACCCATGTCTTACATAAGTTGTGAAATCTACCAGGGCAGGGTGTCCTTTTGGAATGTGAAGATTGTTAACATGTTCCTTGCTTGGGGGGGGTGGGGGGAAGAGGAGGAGAATATCGTTACTATTATTCCTATTTTCAAGGAGGCTATTGGTGAAGAAACTCTTATTAGGTCTTCAGTTTAAGAATTATAAGCCAATCTAGAGTATTCCAAAGTTGGTCAAGATGTTTGAATGTGCTGTGGTGGTCTAGCTCCAGGTATCTTGTTCCATTATGATATATCTGTTTCACCGGTCTGGAGATGAAAACTGTTTTGACTGTCCAAATAACTTGTGCTGGAAAACGGACAGAAGGAATTCAACCCTACTAATTCTCCTGGACCTCTCAGTGGCTCTGTATACTGTTGACCACTGGAAAGCATAGCATTAAGTAGCTCTAGTCACTCTTGCATATGGAGATTTCAGAATGTGGAATCTGGTTCTGTGGTCAGTGGGCTATGTGGTACTATAAGGATCTATCTTGTTTCCCATGCTGTTGAACATATACACGAAAAAACTGGAGGATGGTGATTTTAGCTGAGGTGTTAACGGTATGCTGATGATATCTAGCTCTGTCTTTTCCATCAGATTCTGCGAAGTGGTGGAGATTGTAAACTAGTGATTGGGTTCAGTCATGGATTGGATGAGGGTAATAAATCGAAGCTTAATCCTGACAAGATGAAAACCCGATGGCAGACTGAATGGGGAGTAGTTGTACAATCTGATTGGCACTGGGTTTTTTCCCCCTTAAATAACAGGAATTGCAGCTTCAGAGTGCTTCTGGATCTGCGGCTGCTTCTAGATATCCAGGTGGGATCCTTTTAACAGCTTAGGCTGGTATACAAGCTGAACCCTAGTACAGTGGACCTGCACTTTACAATGGGTTCACTTTATGGTCAAATCACTTTACAATGGACTCTCGGTAGTAAAACAAGGTTCACTATATGAACCTCCCATCTGCCGTCTTGGAGTCCCTTGGGACTGAAAGTGTGGGTTAGTAAGGTTGCAATCCTATACAAACTTATCTGAAGGTAGGTCTACTGAATTCAGTGGGTCTTGTTTCTGAGTAAACATATGCAGTACATATGACATTATTTTCCACATTTTTATACCTCCTTCCTCCAAGGAGATTAGGACAGTATACAGGGTTTCTTCTCTCCTTTTGTCTTCACAATGACCCTGTGGGCTAGGTTAGTCTGAGAGATAATGACTGGCTCAAGTTGACCCACGAGGCATCATGGCTGAGCAGAGATTTAAACCTGGATCTTCCAAGTCTCAGTCCAACACTAGAACCATTACATCATCCTGTCTCTCCATGTGAGGAAGAGCCATCCATAGGCAAATAGAAAAATTCTTATAAGTTCACTATTTCTATATATGCATCAGAAGCCTCAGATTTATTTTTCATGTTTACACCACTTTTTCTCTGAGGAGCTCAGCGTGTTGTACATGGTTCCTTCCCTTCTTTTTTCACAACAACCCTGTGAGGTAGGTGAGACTGAGAGATAGTGACTGGCCCAAGGTAACCCAGGAAGCTTCATTGCTGAGTAGGGATTTGAACCTGGATTTTCCAGGTCTAACTCCTGAACCACTGCAACATCCTAGCTCTCATATGCACAGTGAGCAACTAGGTTAGGCTAAATAAAACCCTTCCAAAGAAACACTATATTGCACAATTCACTTTTTGGATTTAATGAAACTTTTGGCATTAACAGACACCCCTTCCCCCATTGGTTTGTTACATCATGGGTTCACTGTAGCTTTAGAGACACTTTGCATCATTCCAGCTCAAGGATTTTTTTTTTTTAGATTTCAAGACTCTCAGCAGGACCTTGGTAACACAGCACACCCATTGTTGGATTGTGAATGTGCTGTCAGCTCTTTTCCTGGGAATCAGTGGGGGATTGCATTTGACAGAAATCCTGCTCTCTCAAGTTCCATAGATGAAAAATCTTGTCAATTTTAATCACCTGCCATCTCTCAAGAACTTGTTGTTTTCTAACCTTGCAGCAAGGATCACAGCAGACACTTGCCTATAAGTCGACCCCACAGATAAGTCGAGGGCAGGTTTTGAGCCAACAATCGCTCAATCACCTGGGATAAGTCGGAGGTTAAACTTAGGGGGGTGTTTGACTATAGTTTTGTCTGATTTTACCCAAGGCCAGATCCTGAAAAATAACCTACCACTAATTGTTACCTAAGAACTGTAGTCTCTAATTTATTAAAAACATAATAAAAGATCATAAGATACATTTTTATTCTTTTTTAAATTCTGGTCTTCACCACCTTTTTGTAAACACTATCAGAGTAAGTGCACTGTAAACAACATACCAGTAAAGCAGGAATGTCCCTTGCAGGAATGCCTTGCAAGGACCAGCAAGACAGGAAGGGAGGTAGCTAGTTGGCTGTGAAAGCCCCACCAATAGCTAGTTTTTGGTCATCAATTCATGCATGAACCGGTGATTGAAAACCAGCACAGTAGAAAAGCTGAAACATAATATAGAAAGTGATCAATCAGCCAGAATTTCTCAGCGCACTTCTGGTGCAAAACAGTGCAAAGGCAGAGTCTTCTGCTCTTCAAACAGATGAAAAGAGAAAACACTGTGATAAATACATGAAGTCTGGGCTTTCATAGAGAGGACATGAGGTCTTGTACTATTAATTACAAACATTTTGCTAATAGGAAGGGTACAATTTATGGAAATGGGCTGCCAAAGGATATGCAAGTGAAAAAGGTTGAACCATGAATCAAATCCACCTTTAAGGTGTCTGGTGTGTTAAGCCAGAAGCTCTACGTACAGCATATAACACATAACTGGGTGTGTGCAATTCAATTCACAGCAGAGAGATGCAGCTGCATATATTTGCAACCCTTTTTACTCAGAAGTAGACCCACTGCTTTCCATGGGTGTTATTCTTAAGTAATGGTGCACTGAATTGTAACCTGGGAAGGTGGGTCCCATCCTGGTGTTTCAAAAAACAGACCTGCTTTGCTAGCAATTGCAAAGCAGAACCAGCCTGCAGCAGAAGGAAGGAGATTAAAAGGTTAACTTTGGCTGGAATTTCCCAGAAATTGTCTCTGCCCTGCCTGCCTGGTGCCTGCCTGCTGCTTGAGAAACTTGGCGCCTGCCTGCCCCTTGAGAAACTTTTCAGAGTTGAAAGGCTCTGCCCTCTGATTGACCTGGAGATAAGGCAAGTGATAATTGGAACTTGATTACTTGGCAAAAATTTCGTGTAGTATTGGCGAGTATCTATGGTAACTTCTGCAAAAACCTGGCAGATATTTCACATCTTAAGAATACCCTTTATTATAGTTTTATTTTGAAAGCGTGCAGTCTTGAAGAAAGGTTTATTTTTAGTATGTGTGCTTGTGCTCTGTTTATTAAGTAAAAAAAAAAGAACCTGGTGACCTGTTTTAGATTTCTTACCATCTCAACAAATGATAGAAATTAATTTAATATCCTGCAGCTTCTGCAGATGGCAAACTGTCATACCTTTACTGCAAAAATAATCACATGCAAGTATAGACATGAGGTCCATTGGCTTGTTTTTGCCATTGCACAATAGCTGTGATTGCAGCAAATAGCAAAGAATATTTTTTTTATAACAGGAATCATGCAAATTCAGATATTTGCAATTGTTTTTAGTCTACAGGTTGTCTAGAATAATTGTCTACTATAGAATGTATAATCTGTTCTCTGCCTTTTCTGCTATGAATTCAGAAGAAGAAAGTTACTGATAGTGTCTAATTTTATGGATGTCTACTAAGTAGTAAGTCCTATTGAGTTCATTGGGAGCTCCCAGTTAGGTGTGTATAGGATTGCAGTGTTAGGGCCCAGTCCTATCCAACTTTCCAGCACCAATGCAGCCATGGCAGTAGGGCATGCACTGCATCTTGCAGTGGGGGGGGGGGCAGTCACTGAGGCCTCCTCAAGGTAAAGGAGTGTTTGTTCTCTTACATTGGGGCTACATTGCAGCTGCATCAGAGCTGGAATGTTGGATATGGTTGGGCCCTTAATGTGGTACATTTCTAGGTATTGGGATGAATGGACCTCCATAAAATTCTAGGTTTCAAGATTGATATGAATGGAGCCTATAAAATTCATTCAAAGCACATTCAAAGGCACATTTGAATCTTTCAAATATGGTTGATTATGATTTGTATATGTATTGTGGAGATAGGGAAGATGAGTGAAGTAACCAAGGTCTTTTTTTAATATCAAGATTAACTAGGTCCCTAAAATTCAAACAATACTGTCAAGAACTACATGAGAATTGGTCTAACCAGAAGACCAGGAAAGAACGGGATACAACAAAGTTTCAGTGTTGTACTGAGGTAGTGAAAAGGGCATGTACAGTGCTAGGAATGATTAGAAAAGGGGACCGGCAGCAAAAAAAGCATGTATCAGAATATTATTATTAAGTTAAAGCATTAATGTACCTCTTTTTTAACAAAAATGTTATATAAGGCTATTTGTATGTGGAATACAGGGACATGCGGGCAGGGGAGGCAGAGTCTCCCCTGTCCTGTCAACTCAGCCTCCTCTGTGGTTGCACATGTGCTACACCCAGTATCTGAGAGGTTGTGTAGGGGAGGTTGAGTTGCCACAAGCTCTAGTCTTTCTGACCGTCTCTCAGAGTTTGTTCAAATCTGTCAGAGAGCCTAGAGGCCCAATCCTGGGCGGGGCCAGTGCTGATCTCTAGCACTGGTGCTGGGTATCACAAATGTGCTGTAAGGTATACCCACGACACCCTGCGCTGAGTCAGCACTGCTGCTGGCCCAGTGTTAGTCAGCAGTGAGCCCAGCACCAGCAGGATGCCACCCAGAGCTAGGCAAGAACTCTGGGTGATGAACTCAGGGGCATGGGGAAGGCGTTCCAGGGTGGGAGAAGGGCAGTGGGGTGAAACTGGGGTGGGAGGGGGTAGGAACCAACCAAGCTTTGCTCAGTAGAACCTGAACTCTGTGTTGGACCTTCAAGCCTAACATGGAATCTCTTCATGCGAGCAAAATAACTGGTGCAGACTTGGGAAGCCCCATTGTGGGACTCGGGGCTTTACTCAGAGGAGGGGGTGAAAGTTCTCTTTCCTTGAGGAGACCTCAGGCGGTTGCTGCAGAATGCCGTGGTAGCCGCTTTGGCACTGCTGCACCTGACGGCAATGCTGCCTTTAGGATTGGGCTGTAGAGGTGCAGCAGTGAGAGCTTAGCCTCTGCTGTGATAGCACAGGCACTGGGGCTTCCGAATACTCCACCAGAATGCCTTGCAGCATGACGTTACCCAGGAGCTCCACACACTGTACCTGCCCAGCCAGAATTGTTATGCTATATAGCACCAGTGACATGCAGTGAGGTCCAGCACTGCATGTCACTGGCTCTATATAGTATGGCAATTCTAGCCACTTTACCTCAAAAGATATAAAATGAATATGGAAGAAAAAGGAGAAATAAAACTCTTAGGGCGCAACCCTAACCCACTTTACAACACTGACATAAGGGCAGTGCAACTCCGAGGTAAGGGAACAAAATTCCCTGACTTTGAGGAGGCCTCCGTGAGTGCCACCCAACTGTAGGATGCAGCATACGTCCCATTGGCACCGCTATGCCAGTGCTAGAAATTTGGCTAGGATTTGGGCCTGAGGGAGCATCTTTCATATGAAGGGAGGCTGTTTAAGTTTTAAATGTAGGAAAAAAAGATTAGCATGCAGCCTATGAGCTGAGACTTACAAGTTCTGTGAAGGGAGTACATTGGGGACAATGGTTCATTCTCTCAAAATAAAACCATCCTAGGTCATGCACTAAAACTCCTAGGCAGCAGGTTTAAGACAAAAGGGGATGCTTCCCCTTAAAACACATAATGAACTGATGGCATTTATTGCCACAGAATGCTCTCATGACCACTGGCATAAATGCTTTCCCAGCAAGATTAGATAAATTCATGAAGGATGCTGTTTCAGCATGCCGCAGCAGATACAAGAGAATAGAATTGGCTGACAGGAAATTCATTTTAATTGAGCTGGATATGATGAATAGGGTTAGGTTCAAATACTTTAGCCTAACTAGTTTGTGAATTCAGCTGTCAGGACATTTAATCAGTCCTTTAATATTTTGTTGCTGGTTGTATTCACTGTTTGTCAAGGTTTTTTTTTGTTTGTTTTTTTTGTTCCTTTGGTACAAAATACTGCACATGTATTGTAACTCTCTGACAGTGAACACAAGCCACTGCAAGATTCATAAATGGCAAAGCTGTGGAAACAACAGTAAAGAAAAGTAATTTTTTGTTAGGCAAGACTCCATGGCAATACGTGAATGAAATGTAGGCCATCTTTATTTGTGTGTGCAGCTGTTTAGGATTTAACATAAATAATGGCTCCTGGAAAATTTCAGTGTTCAATTTCTTTGTTTAATACTGAGCATAATGTCCAACATGTAATAGAAATACAGTAGACCCTATTTACGTTGACCACCCAAGGGACTGGAGGAAATTGGTCAACATAGGGAGGTGGTCAACATACAGGAAAAAAAGGCATTTAAATATTATCATGTTTAGCTCCCAGGACAACAAATGTAAGGCCAAGTTATTATTTAGATTGGATTTTTTTAAAAGTTTTATTGCAAATATCAATGAGAATTGATCCTCTTGTGGTGCTTACTATTTATATCATCTATATCTATATCAAGAGACAGAGAATAAACAGCCCACAATCAGTGCTTAAAAAAACCCCTGAAAATTAATAAGCTTAAAAAAAATTGTAAGTTAAAAAAAATACTTGGTTTCATAGCAGACAGCCAGACCAATGCTATCCCTTGCCAGCCCACAGCATGTAGCATGTTACATAGCCCCAACAGCTAAAAAAACAACAACACTATTTTACTTAGGCTGCCTGGCCTCCACTGGGTCTCCTCGGGTTCACTAAATGCCAGAAGGTGTTTGATAGGTCCCTCACTAAAAGCTGTTGAGAAAACTCCACAGTCAGGGAATAAGAGGACAGGTCCTCTCATGGATTGGGAACTGGTTGAGTACCAGGAAACAGAGAGTAGGTGACAATGGGCAATTGACAAAAAAAGTGGAGAGAGGTGGAAAGTGGAGTGCCTCAAGGATCTGTCCTGGAACTGGTGCTTTTCAACATCTTCATAAATGACCTGGAAACGGGGATAAGCAGGGAGATGGACAAATTTGTGGATAAGGGAAACTTTTCTGAGTAGTGAAGACCAGAAGGGATTGTGAAGTGCTCCAGAAGGATCTATGTACCTCATGTGCCTCACAACTTGGTACATGTCCAGGTACAATTGGCAGCCAGCTCAGGTCTGTCGGCTATGTGCAGTGCACCCAACTATAAAAACCCTTTTGCACACGTGCTAGCAGGCGTAGGGGAGGGATTGTCGCGTAGCTTCTTGCTTTTCCAAGATGGGACAAACCAGACAAAACACAGGCCCACAGTATCGCGTTCAGTGGGCAACTTACGGAGGGTAAATTAATACTCTGTGCATTGGTCTGTGCAGTGGTCGAAGTGGTCAAGATACAACTTACGAAGGTGGTCAATATAGAGAGGTTGGTCTCCCATAGTGTATATGCAGTGTCTGTCCATACTGTGAAAATTAGGTCAACTTAAGGAGGTGGTCATTGTGGAGAGGTGGTCAACTTTGGAGGTTCTACTGTACATTCAGGCAACTCAGGAAACAAGAAATGCTTTCCAAATTCTTCTCAGCTAAATTTTTCCACTGAATTTTGGCACTTGTATTTTGTGGTCTTGTTTCTGAAGGGGAAGGAGTGCATTAAGATTTATCTATTCCATATTTTTGTTGCCAGATTTTGTATAGAACACTGCGTATGTGCCCTTCGTCTTGGCTTCCAGTTAAGTCCATTAGAGGACTTCTATTACTGATGTTCAGGTATGCATAGATGAAATGATGGAAAAAACCAGACTTGAGGTAATGGTTATATATCAGTTGCATCCTGGTTATTTTTTTCTGTTTTACCAGTGCACAGGAGCATATATGCACATCAGTAGAACACTGCTGAAAAAGAATCTTGATGAAATGGTACGTACAATCACATCAAAACTGCTTTTGTGCTGTACTTCCTTAATACACATAAATACGCATGCAAAGTAGAGGGGTAAAAAAGATATTAGCAGGGTAATCCTAACTAAATTCCTGCACGGCGATGTTTCCTGTCGGGCAATTTTGGCTGCTGGCCCTCTCTCCTCAGGGTAAGGGGGTATTCACCCTCTTTGCCCTGGATAAGCCCAAGCAGCTGCAATAAGTCAACTTGAACCACAGTGTTGCAAGTGGTGAAAGTCTGAGTTTATCCATGTTGGCGATTCAGGTCCTGGAAGGGGGATAAGATTTGGTCTGTGCCCCTTGTTACTCTTCCCTGCCAAATTCCGTCCCTTCCTGCCTTCCTCTCACCCCTGTGCTAGACTTACCTGTTCTGGAGGGTGTCTTTGCAACCACCGGTGCCAACAGGAAGGCTCTGACCTTCCCATTGGCACTCCTGGCCTTTGCACTGTTGCAAAGCGCTTTATAGTGCTTTTTTGATAGTGCGAAGGCCTGGCACAGTGGCAGAACATGCGTTTTACCAGTGCACACTTTAGTCAGGATTGGACCAAAATAAACTAAACAAACACTATCTGCACTTAGCAGTGCAATACTCATAAATTCATGTACAGACAACTTTTCGATTTGCGTGGTATTGATTTGCATGCTTTTGAAATGGTGTAATTTGCAAATTAATACTGTAAGTCTGATTTGCGCAGGCTCATTTTTGAAATAGCATAGTAAAGCTTTCTGCGCTCCTGCATGTTGGGCTAGCAGCAGAATCACGTGTGACATTTGTTGCATTTTACAGTGTGAGACCATGTCTGGAAAACTTCCATCTGCATTGTCTGGCCAAAAAAAAAGGCATGAAAATCGATCACAGTGGGTGTTAAACTAGACGTGATGAACCAGTTTCAGAGAGGGAACCTATATTGGATGTTGGCCAAATGCTTCATTCAAGTGAGAGCACTGTTTGTAGCATTTGGGACAATGCTGATAAGATTAAGAAAAGTGTTCAATCAGGGACATCTCTAAATGCAAAGAGGACTTCTTAGGCTCTGAGCTTTATCATGGAGCACATGGAGTGAATGCTAAGCATGTGGATCAAGGATCAGAGTAAGTTCAACATACCAGTCAGCATGTGCTGAGCCCAGGAAAAAGTGCATGCAGCCTTGGAAGAACTGCACAAGAAGGCCACATGAAGCCATTCACAGCTTACTCCGACTGGTTCACTTTTTTTGGCAAAGATATGGCTACTATAACGTAAAAGTGAGTGAAGAGGCTGTGTCTGCTGATGCCATAGGTGTTAATATGCCATATAAGTGGCCCCTCCCACTTGCTGTCAGAGCCATTCCAGGCAGCAGGGACACTGTTTGGTTCTGTGAGCTCCTGCATGTTGCTGTCACTTCCCTAAATGGATCCAACAGCGAGTGGGGGAGGCTGCTTACACAGTGCATTGTGGTGCCTGCATTACTTACAACTTTGCTTCCCCCTAGCTATGCTACTGGGGAGGTTACTCTGCAAAGCAGTTTTTTAGTTTGGACATAACAGCTTTTTTTTTTTTTTTAAGAGAATCTTGAATCTAACAAAATATTGTGAGATCAAAGATGATGGTGCCCAAATCTTATAAGATTTTATGAGATCTTTAGAGATTTGGGTGCCGCTATCTCAGATCTCACAAAATCTTGTGAGATGGTGGCAACTGGAGGAACAGGTAGGAGGGTTGACCAGGGACATCCTGTGTTGCCCCTGTGAGTATACCGTGACTTCCTAAGGTGTGGTGACACAATTTAAGCATCTCTGCTTTAGGAAAACTAGATCAACAGAGTTGCCAAAGCAAACCACAGGCGCAACAGGAAATAAGTGGGAATTCATATGTACATGCTCATTGATCAAGAACTGCAGAATTGTGTTCATTCCCATACCACCAGACATCTCTCCACCCGGCTTCTTATAGCTGTTTTGTTCTATTTTTGAACTTGACTTTGCAGTCCATTGTGTTAACCTTATTTGTGTCTTGCTGTCCAGAGCATTTTAGGCTGCAATCCTATACACACGTACCTAAAAGTAAGGCCCATTGAGCTCAATGTGGCTTACTTCTGAGTAGACATGCATAGGATTGTGCTGTCATGGCCTGCCTTTATTCTATCATTCTATTTTATTTCGTGTGTTTTGGATAGCTCTCCTGTTACCCTTTAGAAATTGCTCCATTCACATTGCTATGTGTCACATATCAAAGAACATTATTTTAATAAAAAGGATGCTGTCAATTACCAATTACAATTTTATGAATGTGCGCTACCTGAAAGTAGTTTAATGAGTGTGATTTCTTTTTGGAAGGAAAACAAAACTAAACTAATGAGTGTCCTTGGATATAACGTTGACTTGTGATATTTTTATACAGCTCTTAGCTAAATCACTGAGCCAAATGTAAGATCTATCATTTGGGAATCATAGGCATTTTACATTCTCAGGGGGACATTTGGTTCATAAACCAATAAATGGATTATGCTTGCCCATATGTTGTTTTTCTTCCTTGGCAGATATATTTATAATCTTCATTAAACAGCATGCATTATTCAGTGTTATTTATTTAGGAGGGCTTGTTGTGTCATGTAGACACTTGTCATAAAAAATGCTGATCTTTAACAAAATTTAGTATTGTCATTTTAATTAACGGAGGTGAAAAATAGGCAAGCTCAACACATGGTAGAAAAATGTTAGTGGTGATTTCTGCACAATATTTGTTTGCCTCTTGAAACGGCAGTTTTTTCAAGTGGTATGCTAATAGATTCCATTTTGGCCTTCAGAAGAATACCAGATTTTTATTGCACATATGTATTCTTCATGTGGTTTTTTTGGTTTTGTTTTGTTTTTTGCATTTCAGGCTTTGTACTTTTACAACTGCATAAACAATTCTTTTCTCAAATGCATTGTTTTATTTTGGGGAATGAAAATGGTGTTGCAAAAAGGAAATATTTCACAAATGTGACTGATTTAGACAGAAAAGGTTAAAATATTCATTATTCTTTACATTCATATTATTCTTTAATGCAAGTGTGACTTGTAAGGAGACCTGAAAGTTTCTGTAATGGCCAAGAATATGCTACAATTTTGGATCAGCCTTTAAGAAAAATTCAGCATGATGACTACTGGAAAAAAAATGTGTTTATGGTGTTGGTTGGATTGTTCCCTCTGAATAATGATTTACCTTGGTCCTGCTAGAAGGGAAAATAATGGAATAAAACTAGGCTTCCTGTTTTTCAACATACCACTCACAAAATATCTTGGTAAATACTGTATAGAAAATTGACAGATATATAGTATATTCAACAATAGTCCCAATTGTGTTTTGAACTGTGGACATGGTGTAATAGGCCAAATGGATTCACGTTGATACTGGATTTATTTCATCTGGGACTGTGATTGTGCAGACTAAAAGGCAGCTGGAGGTCTCCTCGAAGCAAGGGAAATTTTCTTCCCTTACCCCTGTGTTGAGCCCTTGCAGTTTCTATGGGTCTGCTTGGATCCGCTAAATTGCTGGTGCAGAACAGAGTAATGTCAAGTAGGAGTTAGGGCTCCTCTGCTACCTCTCTCCTTCCCCTGAAACACCTCCTCCATGCTCTGTTTCCGCGCTCCCTTTGCCTCCCCACTGCCTGGGGTAGAACTTTACCCCAGTTGGTGGGTTGCATTTTAATACTGGCTGAGTCCGGCCAGTGCAGGCCTCTCTGCTGGCGGCACTGGCTGTCATGTGGTCAAAATGCGCCTTACGACATGTTTGTAGCAGTGCGCATGTCCGTCCCACTGGCAGGAGCCTGCTTAGGATTGGGCCATAAATAGATTCTACTTGATAGACTGATGTGATTATACTTTTCTTTTTTGCACATCCCTGATCTTGTCTGATCTTGGAAGCTAAGCAGGCTCAGGCCTGGTTAATACTTGGATGGGAGACCGCTTGGGAATACCGGGTGCTGTAGGCTTATACCATAGTCTTTCGAGACTGAAGGTTGCCAGCCATTTTTTTTTTTTGCAGTCCTTTTTATTACAATTTCTTTGATAAACCCCTTTGTGTTCAAGTTATGCTGAGTTTTAACTGTGGTATTTGTCAAGTCACTGAACCTCCTTCTGTGAGTCAGATTTCTCTTCTCCCTTCCCCACTGTCATACGTTAAGTTGTGCCTTGCAAGTGGATCAGAAAATAGTTCTGGAAGGAAAAAAATAAAAGCCCTGGAGGTTTTAAAAAGTTGTTAGGGTGCTGTTTTGTTTCACAGGTTTCCAGAATGACTGATCTTAAGATGTAAGAAGATGTAAAACAAAACAAAAAACCCAAGTCAGTTCTGATAGTGGCAGTGATTTGCCTTCTAGGGGTAACTCTTTGCCTTCTTTGTAAATCTTTGGGGGTTATACGGGAGGCTAATTTTTGCAAACCAGGTCCTTTGGATTTCCTTTAAGGCAAGTACTATCTGCTCTACGAAAGGAAGCCCATGCTTGTCTAGCTGTTTTACATTTCTGCTTATTTTAATTATGTTCTTATCTACGGCATCTACTTTGCATTTTATTATTTTGTGTAACCTCGGGACACTTCTGCTAGCTGATCATTCTGCATGAATTACCCTGCTTTGCAATTTATTTATGGATAAGGAATAAAAAGAATTTTAATGGAGAATTCTTTTAGAACTAACCTATAGGTCTTGCATGCTTCCTGCTAATGTATTTTTCATTTATTCTAATGTTTAGAATCATTTCTCTGCTTACAGTGTGCTTTATTATTTATTATTGAACTCCATGAAAGTTCATGGGCAGGGCATCAAAACAATATTTTCCAGATAATGGTGCTTTAAAGTTGCATTTTTTTAATACCACCAAGTATGAATGCGTTTTAGAGCGTAATGGATAGGACCCACTGTTTCCCTTATTCTGGAAACTGTATAGGAGGAAACTCTGAATGCCGCCCAACTAGGAAATAATTCTCAGTCTTTATTTTGCCACCCACTTCTCACATCAGCCTACAGTCCATCTCTAGCCCACCAACCCCCCTTTAGTTGCCTTCCCAATCCTGTTCCTGTGCATTGGAAGCAAGCATGAAAAGCACCAGGGCAGCAGCAGCCCAGATGTTCCTCCAGCGTCACTGAAGAAAGAAAAAAATAAAAAAACATTCTTGCCACCGCCACTACTTCTTCATCCACCTTTTGTGCACGAAGCAGGTGGATGGAGCAAAGAGGTGGAGCACAGTCAGAAGCCCACTCCCTTTGAATTCCAGTGCAACTCCCTCTTCTGTGTTGTCCTGTCCAGTACTGTACTCATCCTGCTTATTTCACACAGGGTGGTGTGGAGGAAGGAGGCAGTGCTGGAGTTCAAGGAAATGGGACAGGGGAGGACGCTCCAGATTGGATTGCCTCACCTTTCCTTGCCATGCAATAAGAAGGAGGGCAAGGCAGCAGCAGCAGGGGTGTGTGCATGCACAAAGCATGGAGGGTCATGGCTGGCCTCAGGCAGCACCTAAGTTTTGACTGGGCCTGCCCTAATGACAGTTGCAGTCAATCTTTTCTTTCCAGTACTGTTGCTTTCCCATATCTGTGGACTCGGTTTTTGTGGTTTCCGTTATCCACAGTTCACACATTTCCCCAGTCATGCTAAATCTTATCTGCTTTTGTTTTGTTTGTCCTTTTGTTTTGTTTGTCGTGGTCTCCTGTGCTATCTGCTTGCCTCTCCTGCTGGAGGGGATAGCATTTGCAGCCCTCCAAACTGTTACCTCTTTGTGTTTTTGCTGACTCTACTTCTAATGTACCAATTGACAACCCAATCCTAAACTGCACTGCATCCAGTGCAGCATAGGAGCAGGCTGGAGGTCTCCTCAAGGTAAAGGCCTATTTTTCCCCTTACCCCAAGTAAAACCCTAGCCTGCCCAATGGGGCTACTGGAATCTGCACCAGCTATTTAGCCAGAGCAAGTCTGAGCAGCCCCACGTAAAGCTGGGAGGCTTGGGAAGGGGGTTAGGATATGGCAAAGCCTGCTCTGCTGATCATACTCCCTGGTCCTGATCTAACCCCCTGCCCAGAAACACCCCTTTCCAGCCTCTGTTCCACCCTCTTTTCACCCTTTTGCAGGTCGCTGGTGGCCTATCCACTGAATGCGAACTTGGAGAGAGACTAAATTAAAAAAATCTAGTAGTATTCATGGGGAACTGAAATGTTCTGACTGCTGCACTGACATGTTTTCACAAGTTTTATTGCAGTCTGGTCTTACTGTGGAAGGTGGATATCTCAGCACATATGTTTATAATTTTGCAAGTTATCTCTCCTATGGTTTGAGCTATGGTCTCAGAGCCCAATCCTATCCAACTTTCTAGCACGGGTGCATCTGCAATGCAGCCCCAAGATAAGGGAACAAACATTCCATTACATTGAGGAGGCCTTTGTGATTGCCTCCCCACCACCGGATGCAGTGCATACCCCATTGGCACAGCTGCACTGGCACTGGAAAATTGGATAGGATTGGGCCACCAGGATTTTGCATGCAGAAGTGCTCGGGTCTCTAGTATCTCCAGTTAAAAGATTGTAGCAGCGCTTGCAGAACTGGGAGAATAAAAAGTTTGGAGCTAGATGGACCAATCATCTTAATATGAGGCTACTTCATGTATTTCTGTCTGTCCTGATATATTTACGGTATTATGGACTGATCCTGCTACATAATACGTCATCGGATAATTTGATATGAATAGTTTATTGCATTTGCATTAAAATTGTATGAGATTTAACAAATGTGTGTACATATTCATTACTCAGAGTCTGATTATAGAAAAATATTAATATTATTTATATATGCCAGTTTGATTATATGTAATATAAATGAGAACAGCCCTACTCCATCTCCAGAATTGCAGCTCAGTAATTCTGATGATGGAGGAGAGCGGAAAGCGAGGGGGGAGGGTCTGGTTAGACATCCCCTCATTCATTTCAAATGTTTTAAGAACTGTGAAATAAATTCATTTTTCCTGAGAATTCCTGTTTCACCATAGTAATTACTCATATTCTTCTAATGAATAATAGCAGAATCCAGAGGCTGCGGTCTTATGTACACTTTCTGGGAGTAAACCTCACTGAAGACAGCAGGATTTACTCCTGAGTAAACATGCATAGGACCACACTGTTAGTCACTCATGGCACATATCCTGCTTATGAGTACAAGACAGATTTCTGTTGTGAGAGCCCAATTATTAGATGGGCCGAATAAAGAACTTCTGCAGGCTGTATCCAGCCCGTGGGCCTAATGTATGACAACTCTGCCTTAAAATGGTCTTGTATAGTGATTATTACTATAAAGATGGAAACTGCAGATGGTAGGAGGAACTTGAAAGGGAGTGGCTTGTCTGCTGCCATCGGCTGATTTTATAACAGATGCAAAATTTGTTTTAAGGACTTTCTGATTAGTAGATCAGTCTCTTAGGCACTATATTGCACAGATATTACAATGCAAAAATGGTGTATTAGGGTGTTTGTCCTAACTGATGTAATACATAGTTATGATTATTTGTGTCTTCCTTCTTGTTTTCAAAGAGGAGTTTTTATGTTTTTGGAATTTCAGGAGGGGAAATATTTGGAAGATTAAAATGTCCCCTTGAACCCTCATATTCAATAGTACAGGTGTGCATTGCTTAGTGACATTCTGACTAACAACGGGCCACATATACAATGGTCCATCATTGTTTTATTGTTCAGTACAGGGGGACCCCTGTATCCGAGGATCCTGTATAAGTGGTTTCACTTATCTGTGGTTCCACAAATGCGGGGGCCTCCACCCCGCTGCGCACCCTCTGGAGGGCCACTGAGGGCTTCCCTGGCCCTCATAATGCCTTTTAAAGGCATAAAAAGGTCACTTCTGGTTTTGCCAAAAAAACTGGAAGTCACTGTTTTTTTCTCCTAAGAGGCATTCTGAGTCCTGCAGAGGCTGTGGGCAGATGTTCCCGGCCTCTGTGGGGCTCAGAAGAGCCTCCAGAGGTGAGGGGAGCATAGCTTCCCTTGCCTCTGGACGGTCCAGGGCATGCGGGGGGCGGGGTGTTGTGTATAACTGCCATTTATGGAATCAGGGCATGCTTGTAGTTGAAATTCTTCACCTTGTGGTTTTGTATGTTGTTGTTGGGGTCATTAGGAGGTCCCATGCAGTGCAGGCCAAATTCTAACCCACACTCTTAGCCTGATCAGCCTTACACAGGTTGCTCGGATTTGCATCTGCCAATTTGCTGGCGCAGATCTGAGTAGCCCCATAGGGATGTCTGGGGTGTGAGATGATATAAGGGCAAAGATATCCCCTTACCCCAAGTTGCCCTCCAGCCAGCACCTACCTTGTGTTGGGTACAGTGCAGGCCAGTCAGCCTGCCTGTTCCAGTGCAAGTTAGGATTGTGATAAAAAGATCAGTGACTTTTTGGGGAAAAGTAAAGTTCTTACTTTACTGTGTTTGAAGTAGATGAAGCAAATTCAGTCAATGTCCTATAAGAAAAGTTATCGCCTTGTCTGTTTTGTTAATTTCATGAATAATTTCATTTTTTCAAAAGCAACCCCAAGTTTAGTGAGAAGTAGGAACACTTGCTAGCCTTGTAGATCTTTATTGATAATGTAATACAGTTAGGACTTTAAATGTTGTTACTCTCAGTTGCTACATGTTCTTTAAAACTTAAGAGATGGAGTTGAGTCTTTTATGGCTATCTTTTGGACTAAGGGGATATTTTCCATAAATTTCATGTATGCAAGTCATGTTTCATTATAGAGGTTGAGTATCCCTTATCCAAAATACTTGGAACCAGAAACATGTTGGATTTTGGATTTTTTTTTTTTTAAATGTGGGCATATTTGCACATACATAATGAGATACCTTGGGAATGGGAAAAAGATATATCATAGCTGAAGGGGGCCGGGAGGGTCATTTTCCCTTGGGGATGCTGAATAAACTCCCATTGGGGACGTTGAATAAATGCCTGCATTTTGACTGCGACCTGTCACAAGAGGTCAGGTGCAGAATTTTCCGCTTGTGGCATCAAAAAGTTGATGCTCAAAAAGTTATGGATTTTGGAGCATTTCAGATTGTCAGATTCGGGTTGCTCAACCTGTAATAGGTCGAAAGGCTATACACACTTACTTACGAGTAAGTCTCATTTAAATTAGTTGGGTTGTTGGTTAGATGTATTTGTTTGAAATGTGAGCAATAAATTAATTTCAAGGGCCTTTCCTGTCATAATTTCATTTCATAAAAACTGTATTGAGGCTAAAAAATAGATACAAAATACATGACACAGGTGATTCCTTAAAAATGATCACAGGTACCATTTACAATTAGGATTAGTTCAAAGGCATATGTGAAAACCTTTGTCACAAAGGACCTGTTTGACTTTAGATAGCTCCTTCCCAGAAATCCAATGACAGATTTTGTTATAGCTTTTGAGATGTCTGTTAAGAACAGTGCCTTTCTCCCTTGAATGTTTTGAGTAGCCCACTGTGGAGCTACTGTTTGGAAAGTAATAGGTCACAGTAGGAGCCTAAAAGAGGATGGCTTCCAGAAGCATTTAGTGCTTAATGGGGCTAGTGCTGTAGTGAACCAGTGTGCAGAATTAATTCTGATTAGACTTGGTCAATCAAGCTTCAAACTCAGATCTGTCCTTCTCTCATTCATCTTTAAACAAGAGAAAACTGCTATTGTTCAGAATAAAACCTTAGGAACTCTCCTTCAAAAATAGTTTTTCATCTTATAATCAGATTCAATTATATGTTGAGGAGGTTGTGATATCAGTTGTAAGAAGGAAAAGAAAAACAGATTTTGTTTTGTTTTTTAAAAGAACAATTAGGGTTACAATAAGGCACATGATAGCATAAGATTTGGGAAATAAGGTTGTGATCCATTGATTTCAGTAAAAGTAATAGATCATCTGTTCCTTCAATAGAAACCAGTGCAACTTGAAGTGCTGACCTTTGGCCAGACATGACCTTACAGGTTCTTCAAGAGTTTAAATAGTAGTACTAACAGTAACTCAAATTTATGTGTAATTTACAATACAAATATAATTCGGATTAATATCAGCTTGTGTTGTTAGAAGATTTAGGTATTGTGTTAAAGTAATAGTTTTGAGCTTTCAAGTCAAACACAGAAAACATAAGCACAATTATTAAAATATTATTAAAGCATTTTTCTTTTAATGTAAGTGTAATTAGCTGATAATTGACAGTCCAGTCCTATGCATGTCTACTCAGAAGTAAGTCCCATTAGAGTCAATGGCGCTTGCACTGGAAGGTGTGGATAGGATTGGGCTGTAAGTCTTGAGGCTAATGATAGCACAGTCTAGAATGGTCATACGCGTAGTTAAGATACACTACTTTGTTAAATGGGACAGTTCATCTGGCTGTGCTTATTGTATAGCTTTCGTGACAATATGCTATGAACTAGATTGTGTTACAAGGCTATTGTGCCTTTGTGAAGACTCTGAATTGATCATCAGGGATACTGAAGGGGCTTCAAAGAAAAATTTCTTGCTGTTCTGAGCATGTGAAATGGCAATGGAAACATCTGTGAGTTGAGTTTTCCAGAATTCACATTGTGTGCTCCATCAACAAAGAGATATGTATTGTATTCATAGATGTCATATTTTTCCATGGAGCAGAAAGTTTGAAAGACGTCATTGTTCTTGACTAATTATGTAAAGGCAACTGTTCAAATAGTCAATGTGGAGAAAATGATAAATCCAGTTATCAAACCGTCTGTAATGCGGTCGTCTCTTGTAATCCATCCTGATTTTCAGAGCATTTTCCTCTGTGTTGAAAGGGTTGTTTCTCATCATAAAGACATCATTTTGTGAAGATACAGTGTCTAGACTTGAGTAATGTTTTAATTAGCATTTGAAATACCAGGTAGTTGTAGGAGCTATAATAACTAGGTAAAATAAAAGTATAATAAAATAATGTCTTTGTGTTAAGAAAGCAAAGAACAGTCAGCTTGTGAGCAGATTCAGGAAGACCCTTAAGGCAGTCTTAATACTTTTCAGAGTTATCCATTGTGTGAATTGGGAGAACTTTTCACTTTTTGTAGCAAACACCCGTGGCTATTTAAAATCTTAAAATGATCAAAACCATCATTTGAAGAAGAGGTCTGACCAGCTAAGCAGATTTTCTTGCTTCTAAATAAATACAGAGAAGTGTTTAACCCCTATTGTAGTGCTACAAAGCCTATGCTGATCACATCGTGAAACCTGGGAGGTCCAAAGAGGATGTGATTGGCTATTTGAAAATGGTCTGTTTGTACATCTTCTTGCATGCAATTCAGCAGCAGCAGAGTTCAGCAACACAGAGATTTTATCTGGTGGGATTACAAAGAGAGGAGAGTTTTGAATCAACGTCTTAACTGCATTGAGCAAGAGATGAAAAGGTGGGCAAAAGTGCATTCGTAAGGTAAAAAGATACAGAGCTATTTGGTTGCTACTCAGACATCAGATAGATAGTAGGTTTGTTATACGTTTGTTCTGTAGCAGTAAATCAGTTTAAGTAAAACTATACTTAAACACTTGCTTGAAAAATGTGAAGGTGCAACTAACTTGAATGAAATGCTTTGAATTCTGTTTATAGTTGAAATCAGCAGCCCTATGTTATACCTAAATCCAAACTTGGTAGTGCAGAAAGTCCCAAAGGCAAATCAAAAGCTCTGCTTGAGTTCCTGGACCACCAAAGTCATTGACAAGCCTCCTGTTTTATTTTGTGCAGAAATAGGTTTATTCTGTTTGCTGGAACATCTATAACAGCACAAACCTATGTAAATCTCTTCAGTAGTCAGTTGCACTGTGTTTAGCTGGGTTTACTCCCAGGAAAATGTGTATAGGATTGAGCCTAATTGTGCTAATTTCAACTGTTGAATAGAGAATATGTTTCTTTTAAGACTGCTATTTGGATTTCTGTTCCTATTTCATGTGGTTTTTCTAAATAGATTCTACACAGGCAAATATTCCTCCCAGTTACAAATTCATGTTACTGGAATGTAATGCCATTTTTACCCTATTTCAAATCTTTGAAAAAAAATTATTTTAGCTAATTGTTTATGTATGTACTGGAAACATTGATTCTTGTCCTCTTTTCTTCCAACTTCATTAAACAGAGACTGCAATCCTGTACATACTTTCCTGGAAGTAAATCATTGATTACAATGAGACCTACTTCTGAGTAGACATGCCTAGGATTTTGATGACAAGTATGCTAATATTTTCAGATGAAAGCTCTCCCATTGTTGACCTGAAACACTTTTTTTTCATAGTGTATATGCCTGTTCACAGGTTTACCATTTAAAACAATAGGCTATGTTGAAATATACTTTAAAAAAATTATCAGTATTTTAAAAAATTTGAATCCTTGTATGATTTCTGAGATTTTATATATTTAAAGTATTTCTATTTCACCTTTTCCATCCCAAAGCAAATGCTTGTGATGGCTTACAAAGTTTCGTAATAAAACGTACAATGTATAATAACAATATATAAAATAGTCAATAAAAATGGTAAAACCATTGGGGAGGGAGGGAACTTTTGGACCAGGAAGAAGCAGCAGGACCAAAACACTATGAAAGAAGCACAGAGCAAACGGCAACCCCTCACCCAAATGCCTTGTCTCTTGCCATGGGAGTTGCCTGCACTGAGGGAAGGAGTTGGAACTAGATTATCTCCAGCTCTAAACTTCTATTATTCTACCTTTCCTAGATAGTCCTATTTGTTTATATGTGCAGACACAAGAGTTTGAGCAGGCTGCTAAAGTTTGTTTTATTTCCTATCAAAGGAAAGCAGATTTCAGAGTTGCTTGCATCTGTCTAAGGTATCTTAATCTTAAAATAACTGAGATAACTAAGATAACTGAGCACTGAAATCTTTGGACACAAACCAACCAAAGTTAAGCACTTTTTAGTATTTTTAGTACTGTTGATTTGAGATATTTAAGCTGTAGTTATCTCAGAGGGGCAGCCCAATCCTAACCTGTGCTGGAACAAGTAGGCCAACTGGCCTGTGCTGTATCCCGCGCAGGGTAGGAGGTGGCTGCCATGCAGCTCAGAGTATGGGGAAAGCTACTCAGATCTTAGCAACCTGGTGTAACACCGGGCTGCTCGGGAAGGGGGTTAGGATCCATCCTAAGTGCCAGAGGCCGTTCCCAACCCCTTCCCTGGCCTGGTCTGCCCACTGGCATGCCGGCTAGTTGACTCCCTTCTCCCTAAAATACCCCACAAACAAGCGATGCTGCCCTGGCAGAAGATTGTACTGTAAGTTCTATTCACTTTAGTTCTAAAGCAGGCCATAGCAACAATCTCTGTGTCTCTGCTAGTGTCTCCATGCATGCCATAGCTGTGCCCACTAAAAACTGTACAACAAACAAGATCAACTCAAAAATGTTTTTGTTAAATGTTGTCTTAATTTATTTCTACTTTGAAACTTACTTAAAGCTCATTCTAAACTCTTGGAGTGGGTTGCAATCATTTTAAAACAAGTGTATAAAAATTGAAATATTGAATTTAAAAAGAATTCCAAATAAATACACCCAGAAGTAAGTCCCACTGTGTTCAGAAGGACTAACTAGATAAGAGATACTTTTTCAAGTGGGTGCTCCTCTTCTATTTAGCAGGGGGACAGTAACTGGCCATCTTCACCCCAGCAGTGTCTTCTGTTGTTGTAAATCCCTTCCCCCAACAACCCAATCTAGAAAAGGATGGATGATGATTTGGGTGAAAGCATTTCAGTCCCAAGTTATTATCTAGATGTTGGTTGCCATTTAGAGAATTATTGTTATTTAACTTTAATCTGTAAAATTATTGTTACTTAACTTTAGAATTAAGTTGTTATTGTTGCTTAACTTTAGAGAATTATTGTCACTGTAACTTTAATCTGACACAGCATATGAAACATACTTGTTTCATATGCTGTGTCAGATTAAAGTTACAGTGAGCCTACAGTCCAATTCATATGTTGATTTGTGTTTGAGTTTTAAATATGTTAAGAGATGTGCTCGACACTTAAAAATAAAACTTCATAGAGTTAGAATGTCAAGAAAACCTGCTTATGTGAACGGTTTTCCCATATGATTGCAGCAATTTGAACAATGATTTTGCAGTCCCTTTTGAGGAAGAGGGCAGAGATGGTACTACTACTGGTGAATTTAACAGATATGGTAATTTGGTTTACTTTTTAGAGTTATATGCACATCCTGTAAGCATATGAATTAAGTTCAAATACTATTTGATTAGATGTTATAGCAGCGGTTCCCAAACTTAGACTTCTTGACTTACTGGGCCATTGGTCAGTCCCATTAGGGTTACAATCCTATACATTGTATAAGGCGATGGGTTTATCACAAGGATTCTGCAGCTCCTCTGACTGGTTCAGCTCCTCACTCCCCGGGGAGCCACAGCTCACAGTTTGGAAACCACTGGGTGATACTATCCTTTTTTTCCAACCCATGTGAAAGATCCCTCCTTCCCATTGGGAGTATGATGAAGAAGAATTGACTCTTATACCTGGTTCACTAATTCATTCAATCAGATACATTCACTTCAGAATGGAATTGGATAAAACATTATATTGCTATAATCCAATAACGTTTAAACAATAATACATTATTGCATTACATTTTATTATTAGAAATGATGATAATAAATGCTTAATCAATAATAGAAACAATAAATAAAACTTTGCATATGTTTTAATCAGGCCATCCATTTCTTTCTTTCTTTTTCCTTCAGAACACCAAGGGATAAAAAGGAGGGAAGTTGAACTCAGGTTGACCTGACTCTTTAGAACAGAGCACTAAACAAAGGTAAAACCATGATGTCAAATTTTAGTTACTAGGACACAAGCTGTTGAAAATATCACCTAATGCATGTTGGTGTTTGAAATACATTTGAAAATGTGTGTCTGAAAATCAAAGGCCACTTTTATTTAACTATTTTTTTTAGATACAGTGTCAAATGAAGTTTCTGGCCACTGTGAATTCAGAATTGCATTATTTGATAATGTGTGGTATGTCTTACCCTGTTCATTTTGCTGCTGGCACTGGTATCCAACATTTGCCTCCAGGCATGGGCCGCAACTCATATGACTCGGACTCGAGTTGCAAAAACACATGTTTTTCTTTACACATACAGACTCAAGTCACATGTGTCAAAAACGTGGGCTCAGAGGTTTTACTCTAAAAATGAAAAGGCTCAAATAGACTCAAACCAAAACTCACTTTTGTGTGTGCTTGTGACTCTGTTTTGTCTATGTGCTTGCTTGCTTTTTTTTTGCTTCCACAAATCAACTAGTTTCTCAAAAAGACTCAGACTCGAGTCAAAATGACTTGAAACATGGCTCTGGACAAGTCATGACTGCTGCTGTTATGACGCATGGGCGATTCAAGTCAAGGGGGGTGGAGACTTGAGACTCAACCTGGAATTTGGGGGTGTGGCTCTGGCACTTCCCTGTTTGCCTTTCATGCAGCAGCTGCTTTCAGTCGTGCCTGGCCTGGCCACCGCTGCAAATGGGGAGTGGCTAGGTCTGTATGGCAACAGATGCTGGGTGCCAACTGTCAGAGGTAAACTCTGCAGGAGTTGGGAGGGGGGTGGAGAGGGGGTGGAATGAGGCAGGGGTGACTGGAACTGGGAAGCGACAGGGGAGGGGAGGGCAGATTGGTTCAGCAGCAGCTGTTCCCAGACCTGATCCACCATCATGGCTCAACATTGACTTGTGCCAGCAATATCACGAGTGTGGGTCCAAGTAGACTCGTCAGGCCAGCATGGGTCTTCCCTGGGGCAAGGGATCAAATGTTCCATTATCCCAAGGAGTCCTCAGCATGTCAAAATTCCACTGTGGCATGCAGCGGATGCCACATTGGTGCCTCTGCATTGCTATGGGGGGAGTTGGAGAAGGTTCAACAGTGTACATTTGTAATATGCTGCCTTATATGTAGATAGTCTGTGTTCCAGTGCTGTCAAACCTATTTCATACTGTGAGCTGAACAGCATTCCTGCTGCCTGCCAAAGACTGGAAGTGATGTCATTAAGCAGGTGATGACCAGAAATAAGTACTTTGTTCTCATTTAGAAACTCATTAGCTGCGAATGACAGAAAATATGCAAATTTTGATCATATTTTCAAGATACAGGAGAGCCCAATTATTACACTGGCCACCCTTTCAGCAGCAGCTCTTTTGTTGGGACATCATTTGCAGCTCAACAGCTGATAGGCGCTCCTCAGAGTGATGCCTTGGCAAAAGCATCACTGCTGAAAGGGCAACCTGTGTAATAATTGGGCTCTCCCTGCACTGCCCTTTCAGCAGTGCCACTTCTACCAATGTGCCAGTTTGCAGCTTAGCAGCTGAGAGCAGCTGATGGTGGTGCTGGGAGAATCTAATTATCACAGGGAGCAAATAAAGAGCTTCCATGGACCTTAAACAGTCTGGGCATCTTACCTTTGACACCCCTGCTCTACTCCAAATACTTAAGAAGCTATGTGGTATGCCCTGATATTTATTGATGGATGGAAAAGAGTGTAGGTTGAAAGCATAAACATTAAAAAATGTTCTGAAGATATGAGTATGGGTTTAGATTAGAAACAGAAACCTTTTATTTCCCATACAACTTCATCAATGGGATAATCAATGGGACTCTTCATCTGCATGGCTTAGGTCACAAAGTCAATAACCAGCTGGGAACAATCTTTGATATTCCTTCTTGTTTATATCTGTCTTGTTTAGATCTTGGATTATAGGAACAGAGATAAGTTTATCAGATGAACAGTTATCAGCTTTCATATGTTGCTTGTGAAAATTAAAATCTTATTTTGGGATCTTGAATGCAGCTTATTGTGCTGCTTTTGTGGACTTCAAAGTAGCCTTCCTCATATTAGTTCCTGATTGGCTATGTAGACTTCTATGCCTTTATGGAAATGCTTTCTTGCATTTTCCCACTTAATAGATTAGACTTTGAAAAGGACATATGTGGGACCAAAATGTGTGCTGAATGATTACCAGCATGTTCACTATTTTTTCCATTTTTTAACATTTTTGTGAAAAAAATGCATTAAAGACACAACAGAAATACAAACAGAATGAAACAGTTACGAAGAAAAACTAAGTTATATCTGCTTTCAAAAAATAAAGGAGTGGGGAAAAAAACAAGATGAAAGAAAAATAAAGGAAATGCATGATAGAGATATTTAAGCAATCTGTATTTTTATTGCATATTTCACATGCTATAATATATGTCTAGGAAATGCTTCCAAATACCCACAAATATATCCATATGTAGTTGTCACCTTTAATCCTCAAATATTGATAAAGTCAAAAATTCTTTGGTTCACTGACTAATAGTAGGGAGGTACTTATCTTCCCAATTTTTCAATATCAGTCTGTTAGCTATCATAAGGGCACAGAGAGTCCATTTCAACTGTCCCACTGTTAACTTCAGTGGTACAGGTGAACAGTTCAGGACGTAGGCATCGGCAAAAATAAGTAATTATTGCAATGTAACATTGACAGAAAATAACTTCTTCTCCCTAAAGAGTATTTATGAACAAGACCAATGCATAAATATGCATAAGAGCTGTATCCAAGGTTTTGCAACTTCACCATTCAGATGCTTTAATTTAGTCTTTTCTATAAAGTTGTTGCGGTGTCCAATATATTACCATGTTTATTACCCCAAAAGTGTGTAGAACTTCTTCTGAAAATGTATGCAACTAGTCACGAGGTTTATGCTGAATCATAAAAGATGTTAAAACAGTATTTCTCAACCAGTGGTACAGGTACCGCCAGTGGTACTTGCGGTGGTGTCTGATGGTACTTGTGGGACCCCTGAACACCTGCTGCCTGGCAGCAAAACCAGGAAACAGTGGTAGGAGGCTCCAAATCATACTTTTCTGTGTTTGAAAAAGCCCTCCCTTCCACCCTGATCCTCTTACTGGAGTTTGTCGCATTGCATCTGGCCCCCCAACCCAGAAGTAACTGGCGATGATGCCATCACCAGTTACTTCCGGTGGTAGTTCAAATAGGTGGACCATGTGAAGTGGTACAGTGGGCAAATATTGAGAAACACTGATTTAAAATATTGGTTGTATTCTGAACTTGGTTAAACTATGTGCTAGATTGTACCCTTGGCTGTTGCTAACAAAAAACTGAAGACTAAACCGGAATGTCCATACTTCTTCAGAATAATTTAAGATGAAACAATTTCATTTCAAACATGCAAATCTAGTAATCCTGTGTGGGCTTAGAGGCAGCAATGGACAAATGAACTTAACAAGAGCTTCCCCATGAGCTTCCCCATGAAACTCTGAGCAGGGACATGTAATGTAAAGCGCATTGTTGTGTTTTGAAGAGAGCCAAAAACATATCTTTGTGTACATTTCATATTCTTGTATAACCAACTTGTACTAAAATTCAGCCTTTGTATTTTCCTTCTCCCAGAAGTTGTGCAGGTTATATCTTTTGGTTGGAAAGTTTAAAATCAGCTGGATTGGAGAGATGAAAAGATTGTGTTTCTGGTGTGGCATTGTGTTGCAGAATTGGGAAGAGCAGAGTCAATACGTAAGAAGTTAACAACAGTATTTGCTCTCCGTTTTGCCATGTGAATAAACATACTGGTTGAATGCTAAACTTCAGTTGTCTTTCAGATGACATTTTGTAATTAAGGACAGTGCTGGTAAATATATATGAGTTATAGAGAATCCATAGCAACTTGCTGAATTGGCCAATAATTCAACATCCGTTGTTTGCCATTCTTTTCTCTTTCTGGTGTCTTTTATTTGAACAGTATTCGTTTCTAAGCCCTGATCCTGTGTAAGCTTTGTTATACAAACTGATCTCAAAACATTTTCTTGTTTTTTTTAATTTAAAGATTCTACTCTGGTTCCATGGTGGCGCAGTCTTTGCTTGTGGAAGCTTCAGACTGACCTTACCTGGTTAGCATGCAACAGGGTCCTCCCTTGGCTCCAACTGAGCTACGGTGTTTGTAGCAGCAGCAGTTATAGTTTCATTCTTAACTTCTAGCTCCCTCTTTTCCCCTGACAATGAATGTTTGCTGCTTTTTATGAAACCCCTTCTATGGCAGCAGGTGCCAAACCACAACCCGCAGGCCAAATCAGGCGTCGGGAAAAAGTCATCCCTACATGGCACTTTCCATTGTGCAGTGCAGTCTCTTTTCTTTCCAACCAATCTGCTCAGAAACTTCCACTGCCCATTGTCCCAGCAGGCTATTGACTCTAGTTTCTGGGTGAAAGAGTCTGCCTGGTGCGGGTTTCTGAGCAGATTGACTGGAAAGATAAGAGGCTGCAACATGGAATGGAAATTGCCACACCATATGGGGGCAGCGTTTCCTGAAGGTAGTGGTCCAGGTCCCTCTGGGGCTCTTCCGGGCCTCCCAAAGCCTTACAAGGCATTAAAAACATCACTACTGGTTTCTCTGTGAAACTGGAAGTCATGTGTTTTGAGTTGCTGAGCTCAGTCTGAGCCTGGCAGAGGCTGCGGCTGCAAATTTTTCTCTGAAACGGAAATATTTGTAGTAATTTAGTATTCTGTGGATCATAACTGCATTAATGTAACAAGTACATTTTGGTCAGGTGGCTACCTATGCCATTTTGAAGAGTTTAATGCATTAACCGTCCAGTGCGGGACCGGCAGTGCCTGTGTGCCCAGTAACCTATTCCCCTTCCCAGTGATATTGCTGGCACTGGTCCAAGTTGACCCATTGTGGCTGCCGGGGCTTACCCCAAGGAAACCAGCAGTTGAAATTCCGCCGTGAGCTGCAGCATAGGCCGTTCCTTCACTGCTGCATCACCCTGTGGGAATGTAGTCAAATTGGACTGTCGGTCTTTAGTTTTAAGTGGAGAGCGGCTTAAACTGGTTTAAGTGGTGATGTACATGATTAAATCTAATTTAGATAGTTTTGACTGTGCCCTTTCTAAGTATTTGGCAGGCGGATCATTTTAACGATTAGTCTGTTACAGTACTGTATACCTAAGTAGGGAGTTTGATAGAGTCATTTGTTTAAAATTTGATGCCGCAGTTTGGAAAAACAAATACATCTCCAAAAGCCTTATGTCAGCAAAACCTGGTTGTTTTATACTAGCAACAAGAAAAGGTAAAGGAATGGGATGCATATTTTTTTACTTCCTACGAAACAGTTTTAATCATGAAAATAAACTGCAGTTTTTCAATTAGTCAACAAAAAGTCCTCTGGCGACTTAAAGGATAATCAGTCTATTTCAACAAATGCTTTTGTGAGCAACAATCCACTGATGAAATCTTTGAAAGTTTAGGCTGAACAGATTGATTAGTCTTTAAGGTGCTACAAGACCCTTTCAAATGGCAGGGGTGGTGGGAGAGGAGTTGGGGGCGAGGAGCTGCTTCAGGCGGCCACTGATGTCACCTGCCCCCCTTCCTTCTTGCCCTCCCTACTTTTTGAAAGGGTGGCAGAGGCTGGGAGTGGGGGAGAAGGAGGAGCTGCCATCATTGTCTTCCTCCTTGCCCTGTTTCCCTGAATGTGGAAGTTCCATGATTGACCTAACTCCTGTGAGTGTATAAACATGCTTGAGTGTCCATGAGGACACTTCCGCTAAATGTGGTAATTATATCGATAACTATTGAAATCACAAAGTGACACATTCTAGGACAACTCGAATATGAACTAGTCCTCTGCAGTGCAAGAAAGATCTCATATTGCTGCTCAGAAATTTTTTTAAATCAAATTGGAGTTGAGTAGGGTCCTTGGCACTAGCCACAAACAGGGATCATCCTACAGCCATCACTATAAATCATGGTGGGAGAGTGAGCAGCTAGCCTTTCCTTAACTCACCCAGGGAGGGGGCTGCTGGCTTTATCTCTGCCAAGGACTCAGAGTAGCAACATAGCTTCTCCCCCACAGTACTTTGCTTTCTAGGAGCTGACTGGAAGGAGGCAGTGGTGTAGCTACAGGGGGGACAGTATAGCAAGTACTGTAGGCAACGCAATACGCCATATAAGTGGCCCCTCACACTTGCCATCTAAGCCTTTCCAGGAGGCAGTGGCAGCATGGAACAAATGCCGTTTGGTTCCATGAGTATTGCCATTGCCACCTGGAATGGCTCCAATGGCAAGTGGAAGCTGCCGCTTACATGGCAGATTGCGGCACCTGATAAGCCACTGAGAAGGGGCATCAATAGTAACCCCCCTCTAGAGAGAACTGTCCAATCCCCCTCTTTCCATCAAGCACTAGCCAGTGTTCTGTCCCATTCCAGGTTTTTTGTCCCTCCCTCTAGCTCTTCTTATGCTTTTATTGTTCTGTGCATACGTTCGTTCTCCCTCCCTTCCTCTCATATTCCTTCTCAAATTTCACTCTCCCACCCACCATTCTTTCAGCAGGCCCTCAGGCCCTTAACCGCTGCCATCATCATTCCTCATGTGATGTGATCTGCGCATTATCTTCTGAACCATTTTTCCAGCTCTTGCTGCTACAAGCTATTCCTGCTTGCATGATTAGGGCGCAGAATCTACTTCTTGTGCCACCTTCAGCAGACACAATCACATAATAATAATAAAAAAATAAAACTTTATTTTTATCCCGCCCTTCTCCCAAAAAGGGACCCAGGGCGGCTAACAACATATAAAACAAATTAAAACATAATTTCACAGATAAAAACATATTAAAAAACACATTAGCAGAACCCATAAAAACAGTAGTCAGAAGAGTCAGAATAAAAGAGCATAAAACAGCAGTTCTTAGAGGAATCGGGCCTGTAAAAAAGCAACTAAAAGATATATAAAAGATGTTAAAAAGGCCAGAACGTCAGAAGGCTTGGTTAAACAACAAGGTCTTCAGGCCTCGCCGAAAGGACTCAAGAGATGGAGCCATTCTCAAGTCAAGGGGAAGGGAGTTCCACAACGTTGGTGCCACTACTGAGAAGGCCCTATTTCTTGCCGCCGCCCCACGTACCTCCTTAGGCGGCGGCACTTGTAAAAAAGCCTTCTCTGATGACCTGAGAGGACGAGTCGGATTGTACGGGAGTAGGCGATCATCTGATTGCTGCACAAGGCAGCAAAATGGCTGAGGTCTCCTTTCTGCTCCATCCCGATCCTATCCAACTTTCCAGTGCTGGTGTAGCCATGCCAATGGGACATGCACTACATCCTGTGGGGGAAGTGGGTGGAGTCCACAGTTATGGAGACCTTCTCAGGGTAAGGGGATGTTTATAAGTTGAAGATAAGCTGCATCGGTGCTAAAAAATTGAGTAGGATTGGACCTTAAGGAATGTAGGCAAAGTGACCTACAAACACTTAAAAGGATGGGGAGTGCCATTCTTCAATAACTTCTCCATTTCCAAAGTGGTCAATTTTGCACATCCGTCCAGTGAAATCAATGGAGTGAGTGATAAGTACATAAACATTTCATGAACTAGGTACAAACAATTAAGAATATTGCCATTATCTTCTGCAACATAGAATACTAGTGTATTGATTTAAAAGTCATTATAGTGCATACATTTTTCATTTCTTCTCCATTAATATAGTATTTATATAGTGCACTTTGAAATTGGAATGGATTTATTCACTCACGTAAAACATTACCTTTTTAGGAGTGGGCACTGGGAAGATGGTGATGAAGAATATGTCAGCAGTGCCATTTCAGTAAAGAACTTTGCTTCCTTTGCAGCTGTGAAGCTCACCAGAGAGGGAACCCATAAAACCTTTCATGAAATATAGCAATAACCATCTAGTTTATTATCATTAGCTTTGTAAAACAACAGCCCAATCTTAACCTGCGCCAGTGCAGAGGGGCCCGTGTGGCTGCGCTGCATCCAATGCCAGATCGAGCAGGCTGGAGGTCTCCTTGAGGTAAGGAGACACATGTCCCCTTACCCTCTGTAAATCCCAAACCTTCTCAGTGGGGCAACTCAGATCTGTGCCTGCTAAATAGCCAGTGCAAGTCAGTGTTGTCCTGTGACAGTTTTCACACCCCGAACGAGGAATAGGATTTGGCATAGCCAGTGCCACCGATCCTACCCACATCCTGGGTCCGATCAAGCACTGTCTCTGCCCTCCCCCTGCCCAGTTACACCCCCTCGCTGCCATCCCCTGCCCTTCCCATACCCCTCTGCTGCTTCCCATGCCCCTCTTACCTGGTCCAGTGCGCATTTAAGAGACTCTGTGTCAGGCCTTCCAGCCCAACATGGAGCTCAGGGTCTGGCAGAGCAGAGCTCCACTGGTCCCACTCCCCTCCCGTCCTGGTTCCTCCCCCCGCCCACCCTCGCACCCAGAGCTCTTACCAAGCTCCAGGCAGCATCCAGCCACCATCGGGCTCATCACCAGCTGCCACTGGGCCAGTGCTGAAGCTGACTTGGCGCACAATGTAGCAGGCGTGCCTCACGGCATATTTGCAACATGCAGCGCTGGTGGTACACTCGTACTACTAGCGCTGAAGAGCTCAGAATTGGGCTCATAGTCTCCTGATATACAGCTACGTTTGCAAATGTATCTAACTCAAGGTTAATTGTTGAAAGTCTGGCAGCCTGTCAGGCCTGTTAGACAAATCTTATCATTTGAAATGTGCTGAGAGAAGAGTCTGAATTTGGATCACGGTTTGGTGAAATGTTAATTTATATTTCAAGAAGTCTGTGAGTCCTGTCAGGGCACGGCAAGCTGACAGCGAGATGAGAATGGTCCATCAAGTGGTAGGGAAGCAGGGCATTGGCAAGCGTCAAAAACCACCTGGAGGTTGAGCACTCCCCTCCACAAGAGTAGGAGACAGATGTTATGAGTTGTCTTATATGTTTAAAGTGATAATAATAATAATAATAATAATACAGGTATTTATATACCGCCTTTCTTGGTCTTTATTCAAGACTTTATTCAAGGTGGCTTACATAGGCAGGCTTATTAAATCCCCGTAGGGATTTTTTCAATTTGAAAGAATGTTCTATCTTACAAGAACCACAACATTCAGGTGTTACTTTCTTGATCTGGTTTCACATTCTGGCCTCCATCCTCCCATGTTCAGAGCAGATGGAATAACTTGGCTCAGTTTGTCGGCTGCTTCCAGGTCGCACGGTGCCGGTGGCCTCGAACTGGCGATCTTGTGGATGTTATCTTCAGGCAAATGGAGGCTCTACCCTCTAGACCAGACCTCCTGCCCTAAAGTAGGATAGATATCTAAAGTAAAGCCCTAAATATCTAAAGTGGATAGCTATTGTCTGATAAATTAAATATTTGGTGATGAAATATGTTAAAAGTGAGCCTAGCAATTGGTGGTGTTGTTCGTTTTAAAGTGTAGTCCTATAATTGTGAATATAAATAAACTCATAAATATTCATCAAACTGAAGCAAAATGTTTATATAAATTGATGTTCAGATTAAGTATAACCTTCATGAAGAGGGAATTTAGGGTACAATCCTGTACACCAGAAGTGACCAAAGTCGCTTAACTTAAGAGCCACATGTGTTAAACTTCAGATGTTTGAGAGGCGCAATATTTTAAAAGCATTTAAATTATTTACAATGCAACCCTAACTTGCACTGGAACAGGGAGGCCAGCAGGCCAGCCCCTTATCCAGCGTGAGTTTCGGGCTGCAAGTGGCTTGGCCCGGGCGGAGGAAATGCTTCCCCTTACCCTGAGGAGAGCTACTGGAGCCCCAATGGTTCTACTCGGATCTGCGCCACCTAAAGAGGTGGCACAGACTCGAGTAACCCAGAGCTGTGCTGCGCTGCCTGGAATGGGTCAGAATCCCACATAACTGCCAGGTCCTGGGCCCGCTGCTTACTTACAGGCCCACCTGACTCCCACCCTCGTCTTCCCCCAGAATGCCGCCTCCCTACTGGCCTCCCCACGCCCCCTCCAGATCCCTGCACCACCCGAGCTCAACCAGCGTGGACCTACCTTTCTCTAGCATGGAGGCTGGGCCAGTGCGCATTCCTGTTCCAGCCCAGCCGTCACTCGAGGAGGCGCAACTTGCTTTACGGCACCCTTTGCGACCCTTCCAGCCTGGTGCAAGGGATTTGTGCCAGCTGAGTACTCCATTAGGATTGTACTCCAAATATATTTACTCACCATGAACTTTAAACTCATGTTTTAATCCAGTAAATAATTATAATGCTTGAAAACTTCTTATTTACCTTCTATATTAAATGTGATGTAAAAAAGAAGCTTACCCAACATATTTTTGCAAGCTGCACCTATGTCAAAGACCCGTACGTGGATCACAAGCCACGGTTTGGCAACCCCACTTTACATGCTTACCCCACTTTACATGCTTACCTGGAAGTAAGTACTGTTGCACTAACAGTATATGCACTATTATATACTAACAGTATATGCACTATTCCTGAATAGACATTCAAACGATTGTACTAATAATTGTTCAGTGGGCCATTCGTGTGTTTTATTTGCCAACATTTATTCATAGCTGAAATTAGTGGGACAAGTTACACTACAAACTGTTGTGTGGTGCCTAGTGTTACTAATTTAGACTGGAGGATTCAGGAAGCTTTTGATGTCATCCTTATAATTCTGCAGGAAAGGAATTATGTTGGGGGCATGTTTCCAACCGCTTTAGTTTGAAGTGCAATACTTTGGCATAGGAGTAACCATTTGAGTTGAACATTTCTGTGTGAGATGGGTTATACTATTTATCTCTTAGCCAAATGATGATGTCTTTGAGAACTATGACATTAGCTCACCCAGACATCAAAACATGGGGAGAACCTATAAATAATATTTTAAAATCTGGGGTGGGGGCAACATCTCCAGCAACAGTAGTGACAAAACAGTGACTGAATCAGGAAGTATTCAAGAGGTATGTGCTAGCAATGCCAGTCTTGGTTTTGTGCCACAGTTGAATGATCACCCATACTGAGCCTGCTTGTCGGTGTGAATTGCAAGTGTTCAGAACCTTTATTCAGCATATGGAGCTTTGTGTCTGGAAGTGCCTTCATTCCCCCCTCCACCCTTTTCAAACCATTGTCTGCATTCTTGGATTTTTAAAGTGTTCTTTACAAGATTAGAAACTGGTAGCTGAGATTCCATTTTATCATGGTCTCTTGTCTATTTTTTTTTTAATGTACACTGCAGCACTTACGCTTTGAAGAACTATTGAAAGAGGCAGCCTTCAAAGTTTCATTAAAGGGGTTCTGGAAAGTTTGGACTTCTGGCATATTGACTATCAAGGGAAATTTTCCTCCAAAAGAAGTAATAAAAATAAATGTTAATGGGGACAGTACGTATATCCACGCCCTTCACTGGACTTAAAGAGAGGAATTTTCTCTATAAGAAACAATAGAATAAGGTAGAGTGATGATTTTCAACCACTGTGGTGCAGCACATTGGTGCACCACAAATGGTCTACAGCTGTGCCATGGGGTTTGGATGAAGGTCGTTTATTACTAGGGCCGTTGAGGGATGTCGGCCCCCAATCAGTAGTGTGATGTGCCTTGTCAGTTGTCAAGAAACTCTCTACCATTTCTATCACTACTTCATCATTTTTTAACCTTTTTCATCTCACAGCACACAGGCAAGGCACTAAAATTGTCAAGGTGCACTATCAATTTTTTGACAGTTGACAAGGCACACCACACTGCTGGCTGGGGACTCACATCCCCCAATGCCCCTACAAATATATGATCCTCCTGAAAACGTCTGTCAGTTCACAGCCAATGTGCTGCCTGAGGCACAGTGGTTGAAAATTGCTGTTATAAATACTCAAACTTATGTACAAACCCATCTTATGGTACTGAACGCATGGACATCAAAGGGAAAGGGAGGCTGGTAGAGTGATGCAGAAAGTATGAGAGTCCCTTTTTCAGGTCTTTCTTTTGCAAACTCCAGCCTGCCCTGTCTTCTACAAACAGAGTAGCTCTTCACTATGTCTCTCATTTAAAAATTCTTAAAAGTTGCCCTACTTGTTACAGCTTTGACAGCTTGTATTCCTTTTGGGAGCCATGAGTATTGCTAATGTGCACTTAATGAAACCGTCACCACGACTTTGAAATACACCAAAAACCATGTAAATCCCAGTGGATGACAATCATATTATGTCCTTTTTTTACACATAGTAAAATTGCTGCGGGTGCTGGATGCATTGTGCTGCTAGCAGCAGATTTTCTCCAGGGCAAAGCTCATAAACGATCAGCGTGCCATGGTCAAGCAATTATTCTGTCTAGGCAACTTTGTGTGCACCAAGCCAAAACAGAGTTGCACTTTATAATATTAATGTTAAGCTACACATTTACACATTGATGCCTGCATTTATCTATAACTGTGCTGTTGCATGGATAGTTTTCTGCCCAGTGAAATGACTGACATCCTCTGTGTATGACAATCTTTTTCTTGCCATGCTGAAAGATATGACATCTTTCAGTTACAAATGTGCACAAAAGTATAAATGCTGTCTTTGATGTTAAGCCGACTTTTGAATTACTGTTTAGTTACGTATGTAAATAGTTTTGCTCACAATCTCCTGGGCTAGGTAGCTTATTTAAATTTCAGATTGCTAAACAAGTCATTACTGAAACCTAGTGGTAGGCTTGTGAAAATTAGAGTGCAATCCAAAATACTCTCTACTGGTGCACTGGCCAAGGTGCCTCAAATGCGTCATAAAGCATATTTGTGGCACCTGGAAGGTAATAGCACCGGCAAGGAAGCCTGTGTTGCCATGCTGTACCCAGATGGGTGGCTGCCAGCGGAGGTAAGAGTCGCTCTGGGTAGTGGAGGGGCAGCAGGAGGGTGGGTCAGAGGAAGGGACGGGACATTTGTAGGCAGGGGAGGGCGGAAAAGAGTGAATCAGGCCTGAGGGGACAAGGTCAGTAGAGCAGGCCTCCACCGTATCCTATCCTCCCTTCCAAGTGTGAGCACCTTACACTGGAGCTGCTCAGACTTGCACTAGCTAAGTAGCGGGTGCAGATTCAAGTAGCCCCATTGAGCAGGCTGGGGAGTTATGTGAGGTGATGGGAAAAATGTCCCCATTCCCCGAGGAGACCTCCAGCCTGCTCCTAATGAGTGCTGGATAAAGTGGAGGCCATGCAGCCCCACTGCGCCAGCTCAAGTTAGGATTGGGCTGCCCAGTGAGCAAATATTGATTAAAGGATATTTCTTTTTCTTTAACCTCCTTAACACAGTTTTGGACTACAGTAGACTTACATGTTACGCACGTACAATTTATGTATATTAAATTATATGTGCTCGGGGGGGGAGAGAGAGAGAGAGAGAGCTTCTAGTTTTTAAAGAGGTAGTACCTTTTTTATTTAAGGGATTTTCAAGGGTAATTTTGAGTACATGCAGTTTTTGCCTTGTGCAGTGGTTTTGGAATCTAACTCCTGTGTAAGATTCAGTTCTACTGTACATTGCATATTTTTTAAATGTTCCTGATTACTAGTTTGTTTCTAGGCACAATTTAAGGTGCACGTTTTAATCTTTAAAGCTGTGGTTCTCAAACGCCCCAGCCAGAGAGCCCTGGCCTCTGCCCCTTTAAGGTGTGGGGAGGGGGGAAGCAGGAACACGATCACCTTGCGTCGCTTTGAAGTGGTTCAGGGGCTAGGATGGACTTACACAGCCTGCTGCAACCTTCCAGGGGTGGAGGGAGCCCCATGCCAGCCTCTGCAGGGCTCCTCGACATGCGGAGAATACAAAACTAACGATAGCAACCCATGTCCAGTTTGCAATCGTGAAACTGGATTACAATTGTTATTTTCGCAGTCTCCGCATGTTGGGGATCCCTGTGGAGGCTGGCGCGGGGCTCCCCACACTCTTAGGAGGCTGCAGCAGACTGTGGTAAGTCCAGCCAAGCCCCTGCATCCTTCAAAGTGACACAATCCTGGCGATTACATTACTGTCTCCCCCCTCCCACATAAGGACTTACAGCAGGGCTCGAACTCTCTGGGATCTTGGCAATGATTTGCCAAGCGGGTTTGAGAACCGCTGCTTTAAAGCCTTAAGAAATCTGAACTCTAGGTGAAAGAATGCCTTCTCCTATACAGTTAACCTTGGATTGGATCCATGCCACGCCCTCCCATGCCCTCTTTTCAAAAGCCAGTGGAGGTGTGGTCCACTTGCCTTCAGAGGCCTGCAGAGGCCACAGGCAAATGACTTCCCTGAGCCTCAGAATGCCTTGTAAGGCAATAAAAACGTCACTTCTGGTTTTATGATAAAACCAGAAGTAACTTTTTTCACTCGCATTCTGAGGCCCACGAGTCTACAGGCAGACATGTGTGGCCTCTGCGAGGTTCCGAAGACCGTCCAGAGGCAAGGGGAGTGCAGCTCCCCTCATCTCCAGAGGGTGGGGACTTTCCCCCCACATGCATGGATTCAGCTATTCATGGGGAGGGGGAGTTCTGAAACAGAACCCCCACGGATATGGGGACACACCTGTATAGCACTGCATATACTTTAAGATTTTCTGAGGAAGTTCTGCTAAGGGCTTCTACCCCCAATGATCTGGGGTTACAAGATCTGGGCATTCTCATTACTGAAATCTATCTGTCAAGCGCTTTGGACAAAAAATTTGCCTAGTCAGTTTTCTCTCCATTTTAAGGAGCGTTTAAGAAAAGAGCATTGTTCCAGAGGGCTTTTTGACCCTGAAACAGCACTGGAACTGACTGTTGTCTGTATATTGGTTTATTGATTTGATATTTCTGGGAATATTGTTTTAAATTTTGTGCTGTGTTTATACAGTGAATGACATGTTGTCTTAATGGATTACTATATTTTAGTGAAGTTTTTTTGTTGTTGTTAACCTGCTTGAACCCTATTTATCTGAAAAATAATTAATAAGTGACCCTGAAGGGTTAGATCTCAGTTCAAGTGATTTGACGAAAATGAAATACTGTTGGTTCAAAGTAGTAAAAGGCTTTACATGACCTGAACATGGTTTATATCAGTAGGACACTTTGACTTGATAGGAAAAGTGCATGAATAAGGTATCATTTTATGGCCCATAAGAATGAATGGTGAGAATCTGTAATGGCCGGCACAAGGCCCTTGCTGACAGGAGATGCTAAGTCAGGGCAATGAAGCCTAGAATGAGCCAAAAGGGTCAAAGATGGCCAACTGGAGGCTTGTGCAGGCGGGCGGGGCAGCTCTACAGAACCTGGAAAAGGCTACGGGTCCAAATTGGCTGCAAGGGAGATGAGCTGGCCCTTTAAAGGGCAAGACCAAGTGAAGTAGCGAGATGGCTGGCTGGCAGTGGTAGCGCCAGGCCAGAACTGGGAACCAAGGCCAGCAACACCAGAAATGGGAGAGGCAGGACTGGGGTTGATGACCCTGTGGTGCTAGGGACGGACACAGTGGTGCCAGCTGTGCCTGGGGCCCAGGGCCACGATGATCACAGGCAACTCATGGCACCGCCATCCCACAGCCACCCTAGGACCGACTCAAGAGTCATCCAAGGGCAACAGACCTGTGAGACAGAGGAGGAACTGGTCCATCAACTGGTGTAGTCTGGCTGGGACCCATGGCACCACCTGCAGAAAGAGATGACATTTGTGTTAAAGAAACTGTGACAAGTTGGACTGAGAAAACATGCCCACACATGAATGCTAAAGGTGCTCGTGGAGTAAAAGAACATGTCCACCCCAAGTCTGAGTGGTCAGTTGCCACGGGGCAGAGCAAATGGACAGTGGGGGTCAATCCCTAGACTCCCACATGGATGAGGGCGCCCAAGGGGGAGGATATATTACACTTCATTAGAATACTGATGACTAGCAGCAGTTTCTAAAGCCTTCTGAAAGAATGGATAGTGTAATGTCAGTGTGTGGATGACAAAGGAATAGATATTAAACTGTGATTGTGTCTCGTTTCCCAAATGATGGCAATTCATGCGGTTTCTCTAGCTTCTGCGGTTTGGGAATGAATTCTTTGCTGCATTCAGGAAACACATTTTACCATGAAATTATGAAATGCTGGCATCTATTCATCTGTCAGTGCATTATTAGATTGCGAAACATTTTTAAAAGAAGTCAAGTCAGTGCAAATATTTTGAAAGATAATAGGCTTCTGGAGTTAAAACATCAATGGGAAGTATATGGATCTGAAAATACATATGGACTTACATGAACTAAAAGTTCATTAAGGGCACAATCCTAACCAACTTTCCAGCACCGACGTAAGGGCAATGCAGCTTTGAGGTAAGGGAAACATTGCCTTACCTTAAGGAGACCTCCATGCCTGCACTTCAGGATGCAGCATATGCCCCACTGGCACAGCTATGCCAGTGCTGGAAAGTTGGTTAGGATTACACCCTTAGAGCTCAATCCAAAGGCACTCTTGGGCTTGTGCAAGTTCCCTGTGCTGAACTGGAGGTATAACAAAAGTGCCATAGTACTTAAGCAGGATTTTGTATAAGTGAGTTTACGCCTTAATTTTGCATAAACAATGGCTGAGAAAAAATTCCACTTGGCCTAAAAACCATGTATTCATACTCTGTTTTAATAGTATAAATAATTTATATATATTTAAATAATTAACGTCCTTTGGGTAGCATTTCAGTTCAGGAACTTGCCTTGGAAAAAAGTACAAGTTTATTATGACCAAGAAAATCTTTAGAGGAAACTTTTTTTCATTACTGTACAATTCGAGCCAGTGGATGAATTTTATTATATATCGGAGCCAAGCCCCATCATTCATCATTTTGAAACATTACCAGAATGTACTATATTCAGCAATTTGTTTTACTCGGTAGCAGTCTGAAATATGGTGGTACAATAGTTCACAAATGTTGCATATTTTAGGGGTGTAGTTAGAGGGAGAACATGAAATGCTTTTGGAACCTCTCAAAAATGCAGTAGTTGTTTGATGGGGTCTTTCTCTGTAATGCTGCCACTGGGATAAGCTTTCACATACCATGGAAAATGTTAGTTTTTCATAGTGTCAGGGAAGCCAGAAGCTAGCTGAAGGGTGTAGAACCTAGTGCACACCCCTTCCTATTCTTAGCTTCCCATATTTATTGCATCAGCAACTGAATGGAGGGAGCAAACTGGTAGATCTGGGTAGCACTAACTTTCAGCTCACTTTGTTGGCCATGTCTCAGCCCCAAATGCCTTTGGGCCTTGCATTCTGGGTCCCTGCTCTGTTGTATCATATCCTATGTGTCGGACTGAAAAGTCGTTGCTTGCAAAATAGCCAACGCAAACTTGAGAAGCCCTTTTGCTGGGCCCATTGATTTAAAAAGCCGATTTGTGAGAAAGTCTCCTTCCCCCATGGAGACCTCTGGCAGCCTCGGCAGTGCCACTGACTCAGCAGTAACTATTGTGGTGCTCCTGCACCTGGCGGCGCTGCCAGGGTTAGGATTGGGCTGCCCATGTGTTAGAAATACCTAGATCAGTGCTACTGAAACCGTGATCTGTGGACTAGTACAGGTTCATGAATCATCAGTTGCTGGTACGCAGCATAGCTCTTGTGGCTTCCTGCTTCCAGTTTCTTGGCATCTCTTGAAGCCTTACAAGAGGCTGAGATAGTGAGAAAGGAGGAGGGAAGTGGGAAAGACAATCTAAGCTGATGTGCTATATGCCTGCCTGCCTGCTTGTCTCTTTCTGTGCATGCACACAATCAGAGAGGGGGAGAAAGAGAGAGAGGAGATTGCCAGTCTACCACAGTGGACACTTTGAGAAACACTGATCTAGGTGATCCAGAAAGTATTGTAACCCTGAAGTTCTGATATGTGAACTCTTCCAATTGATTATTCTAAATTCCCTCCAAGAGTTGTCAATGGCATTAGGTCTCTGTGGCAGAACTGGGCAGAACACACCAGCTTCCTGTGTGCTTGGGTTTGGTTTAATTATGTTATCAAAGTGACCTGATTGGAGGAGTGCAACCCACCTGGCTTCTCCATCCCATTTCCTTTTCCTAGATGGACAGGATTGCTGCTCAGTTGGCAAGGCGGGTTTATTGGTAAGCTGTAAAGTTACTCTAGGTCAGCATTTCTCAAATTTCTCCACCCACTTGGTGGATTGGGACCTGCTTTCTAGTGGGTTCCCCAGAGCCTCCAATGAAAACACGGGTGATGGAAAGATCAGACAACTAATTGCCAAAAGCCCTGGGACTATTAAAAAATCAGAAAGCTGCTAACTGCCCTGCAAAAAGCAGAGCTCCTGCAGTCTGCAGCTTGTGTTAATATAGGGAGGTAAATGTTTGAGCATCTTTTCCTGGTGTTTTTTCTCCAGTCCTTCAATATCAGGTAGTGAAGTCAGGCAAAGGCTGGATCACATAACTAAGGCTGGGTTGCATAACTTTGAGGCTATTCATTAAGATTGTCTCATTACAAGAAATGAATCAAGCTTTTAAATAAATAAATATTATTTCTTTCTAGATCACCTTTTTAAAAGTCTTGTAAAGCTAGGTGGGTCCCGATAGAATGTCATTTTAAAAAGTGGGTTCCGGTGCTAAAAGGTTTGAGAACCACTGCTCGCAACAGTCAGGAATTTTCTGAATCCATGTCAACACATTCCTGGAGGGGATAATAGTGTCCCAAACAACAGACACAGGATAAAGGCTGCTTACCAGCAGCTTTTTAGGGTGCTGAGCCTGCACAGTAATTTCTGGGGCGTTACAAGTGTCCAAAATAAGGGAAAATAGGTGGGAATAAAACACGACATTCATCACAGTCATGCAAACAATTTATTCCAGCAGAGCTTTGCAACATAAATTCAGCATTGATATCTGTTTCTGGAGAGCAGCAGTATTTTGACATTTTCTCTTCTTTTGTCCTAGAAACTATTTTTAATAATAATAATAATAATAATGATAATATTACAGGTATTTATATACGTGCTGGAATCCCTAGCATGTATGCACTACTGAAACAGAGATGCCTGCGTTGGCTCGGTCATGTCGTGAGAATGGATGATGGCCGGATCCCAAAGGATCTCCTCTATGGAGAACTCGTGCAAGGAAAGCGCCCTACAGGTAGACCACAGCTGCGATACAAGGACATCTGCAAGAGGGATCTGAAGGCCTTAGGAGTGGACCTCAACAAGTGGGAAACCCTGGCCTCTGAGCGGCCCGCTTGGAGGCAGGCTGTGCAACATGGCCTTTCCCATTTTGAAGAGACACTTGGCCAACAGTCTGAGGCTAAGAGGCAAAGAAGGAAGGCCCATAGCCAGGGAGACAGGCCAGGGACAGACTGCACTTGCTCCCAGTGTGGAAGGGATTGTCACTTCCGAATCGGCCTTTTCAGCCACACTAGACGCTGTTCCAGAACCACCTTTCAGAGCGCAATACCATAGTCTTTCGAGACTGAAGGTTGCCAACTGTGACTGTTTCTTGGTCTTTATTCAAGACTTTATTCAAGGCGGTTTACATAGGCAGGCTAATTTAAATCCCCGTAGGGATTTTTGCAATTGAAAGAAGGCTCTGTCTTTCGAGAGCCACAACAATTCATATGTTTCGTTCTGATCTGGCCTCCATCCTGGCCTCCATCCTCCCACACTCAGAGCAGATAGAAATAGCTCGGTTCAGCTTGTCAGCTGCTTCAAGGTCCCACGGCACCGGTGGCCTCGAACTGGCGATCTTGTGGATGTTATCTTCAGGCAAATGGAGGCTCTAACCTCTAGACCAGACCTCCTCCTTTTTCTTAGTAGCACGCATTATAATAATTGGATTGCATGACATTTGGAATAGGAATCAACTCCTCTTTTTAACTGGTTTCATATCTTACTTGAGCAGATAAAAGTTTTAATGAGGGATGAGAACCTGCCTCTATAAGTAACACACATATAGCATTTAATTAGTTAATGGAGGGAAGACTAAATATTTGGTAAAACCAGCAAAGGTCTAGTTTACAAAGCGTAAATATGCAGTTCAAATTTTTTTAAAATTAAATCACCTATGCATTTAGAAATAGAGTGAGCAGTGAATGTGAGAAAGGCAATGTGTTGGACATGCCCCTGGAATCTTTGACTTTTTCCTGTTGATTCCCATATCATACCACAACTGGCTTTTCAACTGTTTTTCAAAAATGGAAAGGAATTTTGTGATATTGCATGAATGAGGTAATCAAAGTTTTAACTGGGTATGCCCAAACAGCTCTTTGAATCCAGTCACCTTATTTTACTGTATATGTTTGTAGTGGATCACTAGATAAAACCTATTCCATAAATTGCAAAGTTTAGGACTTGTTTATGTAATGCAGCACTTCCCAAACGTTCCTGACTTGTGATGCCCTTGGAAGTGGCGATGACATCAAACACATCATGCGGTGACTTCACCATCACTTACTTTCTAGTTCAGAAGGTGTCACAAGCCTCCAAACAGTGGTACGAGGGTCAGGCTGGACGGGAGGGCTTTTCCCAGCCCGCGGTTTTCACGTGCTGCAGTTCTGCCCACAACTCTGAGCCTCCTGCCACTGTTCAGACACTCAAACTACAACCTCCTTGCTGGGCAGCAAGCAGCTCGCAACACTCCAGCAAGTGCTTGTGATACCCCAGACCATCATGGTGCACACTTCAGTAACCACCGACATAATGTATTACCCCAAGCCAGTAGTGTCCTAAATAACTTCATTCAAAAAGTTTTAATATACAGTGAAGGAGCAAGTGGTGTTCGCAAATCACAGAAAGTATACAGGGAGCAAACTATAACCAAGAGAAGAAAGTCATTAATGAGTAAAATTACAGTGTTTAGGTGATTTAGAATTAACTCCTGAAAATTAACTTTGTCAGCCCAGAACTAGTGTTCAGGCAGCAGAGTCTGCCTTATGGCGGTTGTAAAAAACAATCCTAAAGCACACGAAGCCATGCATCGCTGGAGCACTGGTGAGGAGTCTGCGGTGGTTCACTACATGTCGGAAGATGAAACAAGTGCCTGTTGAAGTTGGTGGCAGGGGGAGGACAGGAGGTATACTGGGAGGCAGGAGGGGGTGGCACCTAGTGTGGACAACTTGTGTTGGATGCTGTCCCCTTCCTAGCCTCCCAACATACCTCCTTTCTCTCCTTTGCACTAGCTCTTTAGCTGGTGCATGTCTGAGGAGACCCATTGGAAAGCAGGAGGAAAATATGTCCCCTTACCTCTCCCAGGCATCCTGATCTGCCCCCCACCCACCAACAGGATGCAGCGCAAGCCTTTTTGGCATGGCTGCATAGGACAGAGGGGAGGATAGCTTTGGACTTCCAGGGAAGTGAGTCTAACTTCCCTGGAAGTTAGACCCACTGAAAAGAACGGGACTTACCTCTGAAAAAACATTCCTAGGAATACACAGAAACTAATTGAAACTGATGACCCCTGTAAACCTTTAAACCTGCTCTAAGGAGACTATTTGCACTATGCCTACAAGATAATCAACATAAATGAGTGGAATTGCAGTGGCAGAACCCCTCCATCTTCAGGAGGTCTGCTTACAGTCCTCACATGGGTACATGTAAGGTACATAAGTTGGTACTGTTTGTGCCATTGGGAATCATGCAAAAAGCAGGGTTAGCATCTAGTTCATATCTAATGTAAGGTAGCGTTTACAGCTGCTAGCTAATGATACCCAATTTTGGCTTTAAAAAAAAATCATATTTATTAAATTTTATAAGCAAAATGACAAAAACAGTACAAGCAGCTTAAAAAAAGAGAACGAAAAATGCACAGAACATGATTTAGTCCTCTCACTAATTCTAGTACAAAGAGAGACATTCATCAACCCTTTGAGCCTTTCCAAGTGGCCTCTGTCTTACAACCGCAGCCTTCTTCAAAGGGAACCGTAAATGTAGCAGAGGCAAGGAGTGATACTATTATACTGTGTGGTTTACTTCTTTTACTTGGCAGTCGTTAATCTGAAGTTGGCCCTAATCAGCTTCTTTGACCAGGAAGCGAATAAAATGTTACTGGCAAAACTCCAAACTCTCTGAAGGGAAAATGGCTTAAAGGGTGTTTCATGGTGCTTCGGCTCAGAACAGGAAGTGCAAACAGAGGCACAATGTTGAATGGGCAGAAAGGATTCACAGTTTTGCTTACTACATGTTCCTATTCCCCCCCCCAATAATGGTTAAAAGCTTTCTAATGAATCAGCAAAAAACTTTTTCCTTATTTTCGGAAGATTCAGAAAACTGGACCTACACATTTGCTTAAAGTACTACTGTGTTTCCCCAAAAATAAGACACTGTCTTATATTTTTTTTGGCTCAAAAAAACACACTAGGTCTTATTTTCGGGGTAGGTTTTATTTTTATTTTTTTATAGTTAATGGAACTTACTCCCTGGAAGGTGTGGAGAGGGTGTCCCCTCAGCGCCCAGGAGGATCCTGCCTGCCTGTCTACTTAGAAGTCAGTCCCTTTATAGTTAATGGGACTTACTCCCTGGAAGGTGTGGAGAGGGTGTCCCCTCAGCGCCCAGCAGGATGCCTGCCTGCCTGTCTACTCATAAGTCAGTCCCTTTATAGTTAATGGGACTTACTCCCTGGAAAGTGTGGAGAGCCTCAGAGCCCGGTAGGCAGGGTTGCCTCGCTTGCTGCTTCCCGCCTCAGCTCCTCCTCAGCGTCCTCTGCCCAAGACAGCACAGCAGGCACTTTCTAGGTGGCGCGTGTGGTCACGTTGTCCACCCGCCCTCGCCTAAGGACCCCTTCCGCGTCCCGTCCCGTCCCGTCCCTGATCACAACTAGGTCTTATTTTTGGGGAAACACGGTATTTTCATAGGAAGAAATTCAACTTCTTTACTCTTTTATGTAAAATGAGCATTGTTTGTATATTGCATAGGGTGGCCAAACTTGCATTACATAAGAGCTGCATACGATAAACTTCAGATGTTTGAGAGCCATAATATTTAAGAAGCGTTTAAATTCTTAAATATATTCACTCACTATCAATATCAAACTTATGTTTTCATTCAGTGGACCCTCGGTTTATACCAGGTAAATAATTATAAAGCTTGCAAGTTTTTTATTTCCTTTTTATTAACTGTGATGCAAAAAGGAACTTAGCCGTGCACATGGCTCACGAGATGTAGTTTGGCCACCCCTGGTATATTGGCACTCTGAGACCAAATGCAATTAGCCGTTCCATTGATTTCAGTGCCGTTTATCTCCACATTTATGAGCTTAGAATATTTGGCATAGTTAATTTTTAATTTCTCTGAAGACAGTCTGTTTTTTCTTTGAGCTGGGCTTTGAAATTTTACATGACCAGCATCAAATATGAAACACACTTCAGAAGCCCGAGTATCTCTTTGCGTTGAAGCAAGTTCTTTGTGTATCTCTTTGTATATCTTTGTGTTGAAACAAACTCCTTTACAGCGCAGTCCTAACTTGTGCTGGAACAGGCAGGCCAGCAGGCCTGCGCTGTATCCAGTGCAAGTTTGGGGTTGGTTGTGGCTTGGGGAAATAGTTCACCTTTCCCTGGGTAGAACTGCAGCTGCCCAATGGGGCTACTTGGATCTGTGCCGTCTAAATCAGTGACGCAAATCTGAGCAGCCTGGAGCTGCCCAGGAACGGGGATAGGATCTGGCATAAGTGCTGGATTCTGGCCCTGTCTCCCACTCTCTGACCTCTTCCCTCCCCGACGTGCTGGTGGAATCTGCTTCCCATCAGGTGCTTCGTTTGTGTTCCTTTGCTAATACTATATGTGGCAGACAGACATTAAACTAGAAGAAGAGGTGGAGCTGACTATTGTGGCCTGGAAATTCTGTGAACTGAACTGAACGACCTACTGCTGGGACCCAGTAGTTCTGGTCTGAAGGTGTAAGTTTCACTTTCCCGTGTTTGAATTGTACTATTACATGTTGGTGCTTAAGGAGAAGACCTTGGCTGCATTTCCATTATAGCCTTAATTCACTTTGAATGCACTTCTGTTCCCTTGAAGCATTCTGGGGGGGACTGTAGTTTGTTAAGGAATCTAGGAGCTGTTAAGAGATACCTTTCACAAACTGCAGTCTCCAGTATGCGTTGGAGTAATAGAAGTGCATTATTATTATTATGAAAGTGGAATAAAGCTGTAGTGCAGTGGTTCCCAAACTGGGTCAGGACCCACTAGTTGGTTTTGACCTGATTTTTGGTGTGTCACCAAACAATGACGGAAAGATCAAAAAGTAATTAATAAAAGATTAGTAATTGCATCAAGACCTGAGGCTATTAAAAAAATCAGATACTGTGGCTACTAATTACTGCAAAGAGCTCAGTTCCTGCAATTTGCAAGCATGTATAATTATAGGGAGATAAATGTTTGAGGGTCTCTTTTCTGATCATTATTACTAAAATACAGAGTCTTCACCTACTAAATGGTTATGCCTAATAAAGGTTGACTTGACTTGACTTATTACTAATAAATAAATATTTCTAGCTCTCCTTTTTTCAAAGTCTGGTAAAGCTAGGAGGTTTCCTATAGGATAGGCTGAGATTGAGGCACCCAAATTTATCTTGTAGTAAATATGTTTTGTACTGTATAGTTCATTTTATCATGGGCCAGCCCTGGGGATTTTGCCCCCTACTCGCCCCTCCTCAGGCCTGATTTTGAATATGCTGAATCACAAATTGTGCTGACAAATCTACAGAGATATTTCAGTTAAATAAGTTCTGCCATAAGCCACCAGGGTTTTAAGGTTCATAAAGCATGACACTTTAATACAATAATGCACGTTCAGCATTCATGTTCTCTTTCATATTAATTGTAAAATCATGCAGCAGTATGCCAGGATGTGTAGTTAAAACTGCATGACTAAATTTATATTTAGATTATTGTGCTATATGTAGCGGTTTTTTGAAAAAGGTGTTATTTATTTTACTCAGTTTCTTGTGTTCAGTAAGGCTTAGGCTGTAATCCTATCTACGAGTAACTCACTGGAAACAAAGCACCTCTAACCATGTGTCTTTAAAATAGAGAGGAGATAAGCCATAGAATATTGATTGTTGAAGTTTTGGAATATTATTGAGAAATATTGGGAAGCTGATTGTTAACAAGGCAACTCACAGGTTTCGCAAGCCAGGCATCTGCTTCATCAACTATTCATGTCCAGGCTGTGACAAGCCACTATTTCTATCCCTTGGCCCTGAGGTTTTCTAACTGGGGTGTCGCAACGCCCCAGCCTGAGGACCTCAGCCTCTGGTCCCTGAAGGGGAAGGTGTAAGGCAGCGACACAGTTCCCAGGATCATGCTGCTGCGGGGGCAGAGGGGGCTTTTTCCCCCCAAATGTTCCCTACCTGCTGCCGGGGTCCAGGAGGTGCAGGGAGACCTGTGGAGCCCTCTGCAGGGCTCCCTGTGGCTTGTAGAAGTGAAAATAGTGATTGTGACCCACTTCTGTGTTGCACTCACAAAACCAGAAGTGGGTCACGATGGCTATTTTCACTTTCTAGAAGCTTCGGGGAGCCCTGCAGAGGGGTCCGCAGAGCTCCCCACACCTGACAGCAGGCAGGAAATGTTTTAAAGAGACCTCTCTGTCCCTGCAGCGGTACGATCCTGGGGATCACATCGCTGCCATTTTCCCAGCCACTGCATAGACTAACCTCCGGAGTTTTACTCCTGAGAAGTTTGAGAACTCCTGCCTTAGCCACCTATCTGCAGTATGAGGATAAGTGCACTGACCTACCTTTCAGGGCTTGTAAGTATTATTGAGGTCCCTGCAGAGTATTTCAGGTGCTTAAAGGACTGTATAAGTAATAAGAATTTTATTATTATTAAAAACAATTATCATCATCATCATCATGAACTTGATTTTTCACAGAAGTTTCTAGGGCCCAAATCTTAACCAACTTTCCAGCACTGACACAACTGTGCCAATGGGGCGTGTGTTGCATCCTACACTTGGGTGGCAGTCACAGAGGTCACCTCCAGGTAAGGGAATGTTTGTTCCCTTACCTCGGTCCTGCGTTGCCCTTACCTCAGTGCTGGAAAGTTGGTTAGGATTGTGCCCAAAATCTCAGAACCAGAACACGCATCCATTTAATCTGTGGGAAGTTAATCATCTGGAACCCAATGCTATCCAACTTTCCAGCATTAATGCAGCCATACCAAAAGGGTGTGCGCTACATCCTGCAGTGGGGGGGGGGCCGTCACAGAGTCCACCTCAAGAAAATATTTGTTCCCTTGAGGTTGCATTGCAGCTGTATTTGCATGTTGCACTGGCCTATTGGATACAATTGGGCTGTGGGATTTATTCTGTGGTCGTATTATATTTGAAAATCCACTCAGATATTCAATGATGGTTTATCAAGTTTGTTCATCCATGAGGAATCTTAGTCAGATCCTTTTTCTGTGTGTGTCTTGTGGAGGTATTTAGGTTTACTTTTCAATACACACACCACACGTCACACAACACCCTGCATAGATTTCCTGTCAAATGTTAATTGAACCAAGTGGGAAAAGGTTATAATCACAATTTGGGGGTAGAGGAACAGGAACTTTTTCAACTATGTGGAGGAAAAAACACATGAGAGGTGGAAATATCCTTGTGAAAATGCAGTCAGACAACCATAAAAATCATGTGTAAATGTCAAAAACATATGAAGAGGGTGATGTTTATTCCATGTGGGTGGTGTGGGTGCTTTCTTGAAAAGAAATCACTGAGAGGCTTTTTCATTTCATAGATGTTGTATGTGAAACAGCCATTGTCAGGCCAGTCCTATTGGTCTGCACTCTCAGCAGATTGCTTTTATACTTTTATAATAATAATAATAATAATAATAATAATACAGGTATTTAATACAGGTATTTATATACTGCCTTTTCATGGTCGTCACATTTTTCCTCAGACTTTATTCAAGGCGGTTTACATAGGCAGGCTATTTAAATCCCCGTAGGGATTTTTACAATTGAAAGAAGGTTCTATCTTTCAAGAAACCACAACATTCAGATGTTTCTTTCTGATCTGGTTTCACATTCTGGCCTCCATCCTCCCACGCTCAGAGCAGATGGAATAACTGGCTCAGCTTGTCAGCTGCTTCAAGGTCGCACGGTGCTGGTGGCCTCGAACTGGTGACCTTGTGGATGTTATCTTCAGGCAAACGGAGGCTCTACCCTCTAGACCAGTCCTCCTGCCTTATACTTCAGAAGAAAAAAAAAAACCTTCTTCTAGTAATTAATACAAAATCCATGCAAATTTGCATAATAGTACATAACATGCAATGATTCTGCATCTCTCTCTCTCTCTCTCTCTCTCTCTCTCTCTCAACTCCTTTTCCCTTGGAAAACAGGATTCCCAGAATCGTGCAGAGATCCTTCCAGAAATTTTTTTCAGGTCTTAAAATGAATTTATGGCAGTCAAGTACACTTACTTATGCATTGAAATAATATTTGAAAAAAGCTACTAAGACCATTGACCGCAGGAGAATTAGCTCCTGTGACTAACAGCAGGTCTCAGGCAAGGTCTTTACCAGCCTTGCTACATTAGGTCATTGATTCGAGATGTAGGAAATTGAGCATGGCACCTCCTGCATTCAAAATGTTCTGAGCACCTGATGGCCCCTCCCCAAAGTTGTGATGTGGTTTACTGACTTCCTAGACCTTGCACATGGGATAAAAAAGTCTGTGTTGTAATTGTTGCTTGTTATAACTGCATGGTAATATTCGTTGAATTCAATTTTCTAATGTATGAATCAGCCTTAATGCTAAAATCATAATTGGTGAATTGTCTGTTCCTGGTTGTTTTTAAGGTTTAGTTTTCCTTTACTGCTAAGCATTCCTTCTTTTCCAGATTGTACAACTGTATTCATACAACTGCTTCCAAAAGCCTCTTTCAATAATAAGAAGGGGACCTTGAGCCCATATTAATTTCAGTGGGAGTTTCCTAATGCATTTTAGATTAAGGATGGAGACCAACAGCATCTTTGCAAACAGAATTTCTTCCCTTCTCTTTCTCTGCCAAGTTCTCACTGCATTGGATGTACCTTCTGATTGTAAGTATTTAAAGTTTATGGCATACACAGAATTGTATTAAGTGAATTCAGCTCATTGATTTTAGGCTGTTAGGATCTTTTTCTACAATCTGTGCAGAACAGTAAAATGTATTATGAAAATACAGTCTGAAAAACCACATGTATGTATACATACTTTAATGCTTCCTGCTTTCTACAGTGGTAGGAAGTTTCAAATCTTTTACAAAGTTCAGTTGTGAGAATTATTTGATGCTTAATGCCAAACTAGTTTTTTTTTTTTAGATAGAATTCTTTATTGGCATATAAAACAAATAAACAAAACTTCAACTATATACAATTGGTCAGTTGGTCAGCCAGGTAGCAAATCGACTTCTTGATTGCATAGTTCAGTGAACTGGCACAGGAAACTTGCTACAGTATCTGTTATTTCTGCCGAAGAATCACTTAGAAGGTAGCATATTCTTGCCCCATCAGTAAGTTCTCCTCTTGTTCTTAATGTAGGATCCAGATATCTTTGACGGATCTTGTTGTAGTAGGGACAATAAAGAATGGAGTGGACAATGGTCTCCACACTTCCCATCCCACAAGGGCATGGCCTTTCAGCATGAGCTATCATACAAAGTTTCCCAAAAAGAACGGCAGATGGGAGCACATTAAATCTGGCAAGAGAGAAAGCTCTCCTTTTTTGATAAATGAGAAACGAGTATAGATATGAGACTACTTGACCATGCAATATAGGAATCTCCATATTTAGCGGGGAACATGCTCTATTTGCCATGCTGTAAAGATCCTGCCTTTCAATGTCAAGAAATAGGCATTTGATACACTGAAACGCCTCTTGCTAAGGAAGCGGACCTAAACATTCAAAAGACAGACCAATTGAATTAATCTTCTTTTCCAACACGGTTATAGCAAGGGGCCTATTAGATTCAAGCAACATCGTATAGGGCAAGCTTTGAGGGTCATATTTGTAATATATGCGCAGCCAGTAATGAAACTAGTCATTTAAAATAGCCAAATTAAAATAGCCAAACTAGTTGTTAGGTGTCATGCATGTGTGTTTAAAAACCCTGGGCTTACGAATTCTGGGGAAGTAAGGAGTAGTGGTGTCTCGAACAGAGCTAGGACATTAACAGGAAGCAGAAGGCTCCCTGCTTCCTAATAACGTTCAATTAATCTGCTCCCTATAGTATGCAGGCTAGTTACCTGCATGTTGCATTTTTCAGTTAAGCAAGAATATTCCTCTGTTAAGAAACGCCTGTGCTTCAGTACTAAAGAAAAAAGAAGGTAATGGGGGCTGCAATTTATATAGGGTTCCCCCCGTATCTGTGGTTTTCATATCAACGGGAGGGGGGGCGACGAGAATAGAACCCTTGCTGATATGAAGAGGCAGCTATACTTCTTTGATGCAGGGGATGGATAAAGTGGTTAGTGGGTTGTTCTTTTCCCTCTTGCCCAGCACCAGAACCAGGGAACATCCACTCAGATTGAGTCTTGGGAGAGTTGGGACAGACAAAAGAAAATATTTCTTTACCCAGCATGTAATTAGTATGTGGAACTCCTGCAATGGGATGTGGTGATGGCATCTCGCCTATATGCCTTTAAGAGAGGGGATTGGACAAATTTCTGGAGGAAAAGTCCATCACAGGTTACAAGCCATGATGCGTATGTGCAATTTCCTGATTTTAGAAGTAGGCTTCCTTAGAATGCCAGATGCAAGGGAGGGCACCAGGATGCAGGTCTCCTGTTGTCCAGGATGCAGATGCTCCCTGAGGCATCTGTTGGGCCACTGTAAGATGCAGGAGGGTGGAGTAGATGGGCTTTTGGCCTGATCGAGCGGAGCTTTTCTTATGTTCTTATGTGGTAGACCTAAACATATTTGCCTACTGACATTTTGTCTTGTGCTTTATTTTAATTATGCCTTTTAACTGTTTATAACTTTACAGGTTTATTTATAAATTTACATGTTTACACGCACACACTCTTCAACACAGTTCCCCTACATATTAGAAGCTAATTCTAGATGCCAAGAACCTCTTCACCTCAGCCATCTTTCCCTCCAGCAAGCTGTAAACTCAAATGCTTATTTCCTTTTCTAGCTAGATTCAAATGGCAGAGACAATTCCTTCACCCTGGGTGTACATGGAGTGACCTCCAGGCATCAGAGACCATTAACTAGGATCCTATTGTTTAGCAGCCAGATGTAAAAAAGAACCGAATAGAGAGCAAGCTGTTTTACATCATGAAAGAGCATTCATATAACAATCATGTAGTATATGCCTACAGTCAGTATTTTTCAATGAGTATTTTTAGGGGTTCTCAAACTGGTGGGTTGCGACCCACCAGCCTGGGAAGTGGTGTCTCTGCCCCCTTAAGGGATAGGATAGTGAGATGGTGAAGACGTGATCCCCAGGATCACGCTGCCAACAGGGACAAAGACACTTTTTGTTTTTTCACTCCCCTTCTCCAGTACCCACTGGGCTTACCCAGCCCTAAGAATGCCTTTTAAATGCATAAACATGTCATTTCTGGTTTTCCTCAAAAACTGGAAGTAACTTTTTTTGCCTCCAGTAGGCATTCTGAAGCCCGCAGTGGCCTCTGCAGGCTTCAGAAAGCACGGCCTCTGTGGACTTCAGAAAGCCCTCCAGAGATGACCGGAGCACAGCTCTGGACTCCTTCTGAGGGTTTAAGGAGCCCTAAACCAGGGATTTGCTTATTAGTATCAAATTTGCTTTTCGTTATTCACAGGGGTTTCAAGAACCAATATCCTGTAGATACTGAGGCCCTACCAGCAGAATTTAAGCCATTTGCACCCAATGTTGCATATACGCAACAGGGACCAAATGTGTATACCTGTGGATTGGGCAAAAATGGGTTAATTGTCACTAAGGCTGAGAAGTTTGTCCTAAAATATTCAAGAGGGCTCTCACATTCAAATTATTTGACTGGGTAACTAAACAGTATCGCTAATAACTAAATATCTGTAATCTCTGTGGGTTAGAGCTCAGTGCTGTTCTAACTTCAAGTGCACCCTTAAGTGCTTAGTAGTTCTTCCATTTGACCCTATGAACAAATTGATTTTGCCTGTGGCGTGAAGGCATTTCTTTCCATTAATTCCATTTTCCCACTTCCCCAGGATTTCAGCATCAATACCATATATTCTTTATAGGTCAGAATAACGAGCACCATTTGCACTTGCAAACTCAACATTTAACAAGTGTTTCACATGTTGGAGTGTGAGAAGCAGCACTGATTCCTCTCATGCTAGCAAAATAACCTCAGTGTGTCAGATATTTGTGGCACTGGTTAGAGAACCTCATTAATATGGGTGATTTGGACATTTACTCATTATCTTCTCTTTCTAAGATTTCATTTTTCCTCCTTACTAACAAGTAATTTTCTTTAATTCATGATTGCAATTCACCTGCTGAATCTGATGTGGGGGATAAAAGCAAAACTTCTTGAAGAACGTAAGTTTTCTGCCCACAAACCTAGGCAATACAAATTGCACTGCTTGTCTTAATACATTTTTTTTAGTGTGGAGTCTGTGGTGTGGTTTTCATGCATAGTGCTGTTTTGCTGTTACTGATACTGTGTACAGACGATAGCTTAAAGGTAGCATGGTAGAAACTATAGCCAGGAACAGTTCTGGAACTGGTTTTAATACTAATTTAAACATTTTATTGAGCACCTTTCATTGCACACATCAACACTCATCTGATCTTTAAAAAAAAAGAATAAGTTTACCTTTCTCTCTCGGCAATGTCCTATGATTCAAAAGCATCTTTAGAAGTTTCTTTTAGGAGTAAAATTCATTGATTATGTTAACAACTGCATGTAATCTGGCCTAGTTAATTTCTCCAAGCCGAGGCTAGGTGGCTTCAATTAGAACAAGCATCTCCAAACTTCATCCTAGGAAACACACCCAGCCCCCCACAAGATTTTATTTGGCCTGCAGCAGCTTAAATGTTTTTTTTTTTGCTAACATTTGACATTTTTACTTATATATAATTTCTCAGTTTAAGCTCATAATTGTTTGTTTTGTTCTGAATCATATTTCGTATCTGAATTGTATTTCTCTTTTGTTCTGAATCATATCATGCTGATGGCAAAAGCTATCCAAGTAAAACTTATTCATCCATTTAAATTTCATTCATTTATAAAGCTGATTTTTTTTTCGGCCCACAAAAATGTAACCCTTGTACTGAAAAGTTTGGGGACCCCTTGAGTTAGAAAAACCATATCCATAATGGAGCTCTCTATTTTATGCCTTATTAGGCTGGACCTAACCTAGGCTGGACCTGACCTAGTAATATGGTAGCGGTAAAGACGTACAGTAGTTGAAATAATATCAGCAATAATGAATAAGTAAAAAAGAATTAATCATCTGTACACAGCTGAAGTGTGTTTTGATGCTCATATTTTCTCTTGATTGATGTTATGATTTCTAGGCAGACACAGTATCAGATTTAACTCTTCCATATGCCGTTTGTATTTTATCCACCCTCAGACACCCTTTACATCAGTAAGCTACAACTTTCCCGTTTATTTATTTATTTAACTATAATAAACATAAAATAAAAAAAACAAATACATACATAAACAAAATTCTAATAAAGCAGCACGAGCGAAGCCAAAACATTCCCATACTTATAATCCAAATACATACAGTCCAAACATTAACAAATATTAATCTATACCACTAATACTTCAAAATCAATCTTCAAATCCAAAATACCTCAAATCCCCATCCTCTCTCTGATTCAAAAAATCAATAACTGGACTCCAATTCTTCAAAAAGTTTTCTGTTGAATTCTCCCTAAGCAAAATTGTTAATTTATCCATCTCCGCATAATCCATAAGTCTTATCCACCATTCCTCCACCAAAGGTATATTCATAGTCTTCCAGTTTTGAGCATAAAGTATTCTGGCAGCGCTTATCATATAAAAAAATAAAACTTCATTTTTTCTTTCCACATACTCATCTGTCATACCTAATAAAAATACTTCTGGCTTCAATTGTATATTTGTTTTTAAGATCAACTGTATCTGTGTGTGAATTTGTGACCAATATTTTTTAACTTTTGAACATGTCCACCACATGTGGTAAAATGTTCCCTCTTGTTTCTTACATTTCCAACAATTTTTGGACATAGTTTCATACATTTTGGCTAATTTACTTGGTGTCACATACCAACGATAGATCATCTTATATATATTTTCCTTAATGTTAACATTCAAAGTAAATTTTGTCTGTTTTATCCATAATTTCTCCCATCTGTCCATTGAAAGTTCATAGCCCACATTTTTTGCCCACTGGATCATGCATTCCTTAACCTGTTCATCTTCTGTTTCAAACTTCCAAAGCAATTTATATATTTTAGATATTACCTGCTCATCTGATCTACAACTTTCCAAAGCTACAAAACTTTGGAAAGCAAAGCAAAGTTGTAAGCTACAACTTTCCAAAGCATTTGCTAAATATTACTCACCACCAAATCCAGTACCCATGTGATTGTCCTCAACCCCTCTCAAGTACAAGTACCTAAGAGATTGTTTTTCTTTCTGAAATATCTTCTCATCCTCTGTTCCACACTGCTGCATTATAAACTGCTTACAAAACTTCTGAGTTTCAGAAGCAACTTTCAGTGCAACTACATTTAGCACAACCAAAAAAGGTCAAAAGTCCTGCTGTGTGCAAAGAGCCAGTCTATCAGTTTTGTAGAGCATTAGCTGGTTGTGGTTTCTCTGCAGAAAAAAAAGTATTTTAGTTTCTTATTTCAGGATATTAACCATACAGCGGTATATATTGGCTTTTATAAATGCCACTTCTGCAGGGGAAAGGAAGATGAGGTAGACACCGAGAGACAGAAGAGTTCACTTTCTAGAAACAAGATCTGCTATTTCCTTTCTGTCCAAAAGGATGGAAAAGAGATGTTGTCAGAGAAACAGTCAAATTAGCATACTTTATACACAACTTTTCAAGCATGTTCATAAAGACAGAATTTTAAGTACAGGCACTATCCAAAAAATCCCTGTGTGTGGGAATATTCTGTGTGGTCAGAAGTCTAGTTATGAAGTACCACAGGCTGTTCAAAACTACTCATGGGCTATTTAATGTTCCTAAGTAGGCACAGTGACCTTGGTGTTATATGAAATCTTCACAGTCATGAATATGTATGCCAATCTAATGAAGTAGAGTTAGTCAGTGGGAACTCTCAGGAGCTTTGATCAGAGGATCATATAGCATAGGGCAGCAGTTCTCAAACTTTGGATCACAAATACCTTATGGCTTCCAAGTTATGCCAGCAGATGACCCACTTCATTGGCTATGTTATGCCCCATAATATCTTGCAGTCTTGCATTCAGGATGCTGCCTGGAAGCCACAAGGCATTCTGGGGCATATGGTCTCTGCAACTGACAAAGTGGGTTATGGCAAGGAAAAGTTTAAGAACCACTGGCATAGATGACCTGATCTAGCTCTTGGAAATGCAGTGCATTTTTGTCTTGTTGGGTATGTAGCTACAGGCTTATTTTGTCTGCTAAGAGTAGTAGCCAAGTTGTACACAAATCTGTGCACAAGCAAACAATATGGAGATTGAGAGCAGGGCCAGTGCCTGAGATCCCAGTTTCCCAGGGATCTTGGATCTGTGCTGACTCAGAGCCCAATCCTGAACTGCCTGGGGCATGTGGCTGTGGCAGTACCGAAAAAGGCTGCCACCGCATCCTGTACGCCCAAGGCAGCTGCCTGCGGCACCTTGGGAGAAGGGGATTAAAATCCCCTTCCCCCAGGTAAAGGGAGTAGCCCCGCAATGGGCTACTTGATTCACCGCCGACCAAAAGGTCAGCAGTGAGGTAAAAGCCCTCATGTTGGATGACGAGCCCAACATAGAGGCTTTGGATCCGGTAGAGTGAAGCTCCGCTGCTCCCACCTCCCTCCCCCGGGAGGTGCCTCTCCTGCCCTCTTCCCACCTCCCACCTCCCCGTCACGCCTCCTCCCCACTCTCCACCTGCCTCCCGCATTCCCCGGAATGCCTGCTCTCTGCCTCCCCCCGCACCCCAGCTTACCTCTTCGCTGCTCGGTGGTCCGTGCGACCACCAAGCAGTGGAGGCCAGGTGCCCACCTGGCGCTAACCCAGCGCTGGACTAGCAGTGGCACTCACTCGGTGTTAGGGCTCCGTTATGGCACGTTTGTGACAGTGTGTGCCAGCAGTAAGCTGGCACACAGAGCTCAGGATTGGGCTCTCGGCCGGCACAGTTTCAGATATATTTCCAAAACACTGTATAAGCAGCTGCCCATAATAATTAGAATGCTTTTTATGCTGAAGTGTGATTCAGTGTGAAACTGGCATGCAAATAGCTTGGCTCCGCATCTCTTGCAGTAGATTTGGTTTTATGTATTCAAGGCTGTAATTTTGAAGGTGTGTAATTATGACATACCTCATTCATTTCAGGGGAACTTACTACCATTCAAGTTTGCAGCCACATTAAATGCTTGTGATTCATGTCACTAATTTTTTTATGGTTTGCTATGTCTTTTCTTTTTACTTGGTACAAAAATGTCATGTGCCATTCTTTGGAAGATAATAATTAAAGAAGTTCCTTTTCTTTTTAATTATATTTCACAAAAAGTGCCACAGCCTCCAACGATAACACAGCAGTCTCCAAAGGACTATATTGTTGACCCAAGAGAGAATATTGTCATACAGTGTGAAGCAAAGGGAAAGCCGCCTCCTAGGTTAGTATTGGTTTTATTGTTTTAGAGCTTAGAAAAATTCATAAATGATTTGGGTATTTTGAGAATTGCCTTGCTAAAGTAACCTGAATGGAGGGTTATGAGTTAACTGCTGACTTCCGTATCTGATACTTTCTAACAAGGAAGGGAGGAGTGATTCTAGAACTCAAAATTCCAATGTCTATAACTTTTTGAATAATGTGGGCCCTCAATGTCCACGGGGGATCTGTTCCAGAACCCCCTGCAGATACCAAATTCTTTGGATGAAATCTGTGGGTGGGGGAACGCTGTGCTGCAATTACTTACCTGGGGGCTGCGCCTGGTCTTCCAGAGGTTGCATGTGGCTTCCCCATGCTTCCGAGCACCTCCCGGTGCTCCTACATCCAGGAGGTAGTCTGAGGCCCTCAAGCCATGGATTTTGCATCCATGATGCTGAGCCCGCATATAAGGAGGGCCCACTGTATAAGACTTTGGCTTTTGAGTGACTGTATTTAGAGGTGCGTGTCCACTTTTGAAAGTATAGCATAACATGCATTGTGTTCTGCACCCTCAGCAAAAACATTGATGTCCTCTGCTTTGTCTGTTACCTTCTTTTGCCTTCCATGTTTAATAAGATTTGGCATACAGTAGAAGGGCACATGTTTAATAAGATTTGGCATACAGTAGAAGGGCACGCATACCATTTTCTCCTTCACGTGCCCAAGGCTTGGGGCTCCCAACAAACACCTTATGTCTCCATCCGCCCCATGACACACTTTTGGAGATTCTGCTCTCTATTATGTATAGTGAAATTAGAGCTTCATCTGTTGTTCATACTTGAAAAGGAACATGATATGATAGCACGCTCTCATTGGTTCATTTCTATGACTTACATAGAGATACGTGTAGCTTTTAGTACTCAAAAATAAATTTTCAAGCAATTATATGATGGGAATCATGCTTCTCCAATATTTTAACAAATAATGCCATGCAGTAATAGTTAAACTCAAATAGCAACTGATGACAAACAGAGGTTATGAGAATGACCCGTGAACAAAGAAGTCATTTGAAATCTTATATCTGCCATGACCTCATTATACATGCGTGCCACTGGCTTTTAGCCTCTTCTGCAATATGGGGATATTAATCCTGACCTACTTTTCAGGAATTACAAGGCAATGTATAGGAAACACCCTGAATATGTAAAAAGCAAATGCAGTACTTATTTTTTGTGTGCATTTCTAAATTACAGCCTTGGAGACAATAGACTGACCTTAAAACGTGCTCTGTGTCCTGGGTAGCATCCAGAGTAATGCTTCTGAGAATGGAAGCACACTCCATGGAGGTAAACTCCTCTGAGAGCAGAAGGAGCAAGCCAGTCTTTCAAATCTCTGTGTGAGGGGAAGAGGCCCTTTGCACAAGCAGAATGCTATTTCTCTGTTAGGAAGAGCTGGTATTCATAGAGTTCTGTTTCCATTCAGAGATGCGTCACTGTGGATGCTATCCACAATGACCATGATGCAAAGCCCTGCACTTGATGCCTTGCTTGCTCGCAGAGCTTTTCTGCTCCACCTTCCAGGGGCAGCTTCATTAAAAAGCCTCTCTAAGGTTGAAGAGAACAGCATGGTGCCCAATGAGGTGCGGTATCCAGAAGGAAATAGATATATGCCTTTATCAAGTGCACAAAGAAGTGCTTTTGTTCATTCATCGAACTGGGTTCATAGTAGATAACTTACAAAACATTTAATTACTTTTATTGTATCAAGGAGCTCATAATGGAATTGCTCAAGGAATGGAAGGAATGGAAGTGTATCAAGGAGCTCATAATGAACCCACCTAGCTTTACGAGGCAAAAAAAAAAAAGTTTTACTTTACCTGCCATTCAAGTCTCTGCTTTCATCCTCTTTACTATGGTTGGGAGGGGGTGATTCTGGTGCGTTGGTTTAGTTTCACGTTTACTGGATTGGGTGGCCTTGCATTCCCTTTGGCCTGGGCTTTGATAATGGTTGTGACATGCTTGCCCTCTCAAGAGTAAACACACACATATGACTGAGTTTCGCTTTACATAGGGCTTAATACATTTTCCTTGTCAGCTATCAGCTTGTCAATTTGTGGTTCACAAAAAAATCAGATCTCAACCCACAGTTTGAGAACCATTGCTCTAAAGCAGCGGCGCTCAAAGTTGCAACTGCTGCACGCCCAGAATGCGGTCCCCGTCCGGACTGTATCTGAGCATTTGCTTGGGCACCACATGAAGTCCTCCTTGATTGGGAAACAGGGATGCTCTGGGCAGTCATGTTATCTGCCCAGCATACAGAAGGCTGCGCGACAGGACATCCGGGCAAATGCGACTGCCCAGAGCGTCCCTGTCCCCTGTTGTGGGGGTCTTCACACGGCGCCCAAGCAGAACTGCAAGGTCCACTCACTGGGCAGACGGATCCAAGCAAACATTGGATCCGGCCCCCGGGCCACAGTTTGCGTGGCTCTGCTCTAAGGGACTGAATTAAGACTGCATTTTGTTCAGATATTTTCTTTTTCATGTTTTCTCATTGGATATCTCATTAATATTGCCATTGTCAAAGTTTGCCCTTCAAAAGCGATACTTAGTCAAAAAGCAAATAAATGATGTTTTCCAAATAAGCACCAACCTTGACATTTTTGTTTAACTGATAGCTTCTCATGGACACGTAACGGAACCCATTTTGACATTGATAAAGATCCACGGGTAAGCATGAAGCCACACTCAGGAACACTTATAATAAATATAACAAATGATGAAAATAGAGGAAAAGCAGAAGAGTATGAAGGAGTTTATCAGTGCACAGCCAGGAATCAGCTTGGAGCAGCAATTTCCAATAATATTGTCATACGCTCATCCAGTAAGTTAAATACCAGTAGAACCTAAACTCATGCCTCTTGTTATTTTTGTTGTATACTTTTTATTTAATTGTATTTCCTCTCTTCCTTTTATTTCTTTTTATAAAAAAGACATCTTTTTAATCATCAGAGCAATCTTGTTAGAAGGTAATGGTGTGGTTTCTAATATTCTAGATTAGTACTGTATTGCATGAAAAAGATGCCTATTTTCTCCAGTTTCTTAGTAAGTTCAGCACGCAAATTTTCCCCCCTTATTTTCCATCATGTTTAAAACTGGGTATTGTATAAAGCATCACAATCAGAAGAAAAATGTTCATATTTTCTACATTCAAACATTAAATATTGCAAAAGCTGTACATTTTTTTCCTTTTATGGGAGCAAATAGATGGAATTTTAAAAGTGTGTCAGTGAGACACACTCATGATAACCATAACTATTGCCTTGAAACGGGCACGGTTGCATCTCAGATAAAGTTTTCTTCACTGCTTATAATGGGATGCAGCAACAGCTGCTTCAATAACTGACCTAAATTGTGACACTGTGCATCATTCTAGCAACACCTGGGTGGCATCCTGCTTCCTTATTCTCATTATGCGTAGAAAAGTCACATTGAACACATCAGAAATTTAGTACATGCAACTGTGCACAATGTTGGAACCATGTGTATTTTCCCAACTCATGTATAGCTTTTGTAAAAAATCAAATCAAATCAATTGTTTCTTCATCAGGGGTCTGTTATGCTTTTCAAAAATTTTAATTGCTTTGCTTTCCTACATTACCCAGAGTTATGGTATCCAAGATACGCCTATGCATATTTTAAGATGATCCAGAAGTCTTATTCTTAATATTTGAAAACTAACTTCCTGAAAGTTGTTAAGCCATAACGGTTTGTTTTTACAGTGTATTTCAAAAGAAATTCATGCTAAATTGTTCTACATTGCATAAAACTTTGTGTGTGTGTGTGTGTGTGTGTGTGTGAGAGAGAGAGAGAGAGAGAGAGGAGATTTTCCTCGCTCTTGGATATTTTTTTTCACTACTGCATAATTTCTTTTCCTATAGGGTCCCCTTTATGGACTAAAGAAAAACTAGTTCCAATAAGAGCAATAGAAGGTGATTTCATGATTCTTCCGTGCAGGCCCCCAGCGGGATTACCGCCACCTATAATATTTTGGATGGATAATTGTAAGTTTACATTTCATTTCGTGAAGACAGAACTGGTGAAAGTATTTATATCCATGTTTGAGCTACAGGAGAGGGGTCATAACTTAGGGGTATAGCACTATGCATGTAGGAGATGTCAGGTTCATCACTGCAGTTAGGAAGAGAAAATTTCTTGTCTGAAACACTGCTGCCAGTTGGTGGTGCCATTACTGAGGTTAGTGGACCAGTGAACTGATTCCGTATAAGGCATAATCTACAGGTAGGGATTGCCCTTGCTGGATTGGGCCTCCTCTGTGGTGCAAATTGGACAAGACATGGCTTCATGACCATTGCATTTCCACTGCAGTCTGTTTCATATTAAACTGGCAGATTACAGTTCAATCCTAACTAAATTCCCACGCGGCAATGCAGCAGCACAAGTGCAGGCTACATTTACAGGGGAATTTCAGAATTTTCCCAAACCTGACCTATCCTTCTCCCTGCCCCATTGCCACCTCATTCCTCAGTCCCCCTGCCCCATTTTGCCTCCTCTCACCAGCTTACCTGGGTAGGCAGGCCTTTGGTGATCTGTCATTGCATGACTGCCTCCCTGTTGGAGAAGGTTTTGCAGCTGCTGTAAGACGGTCTTGTCCGCCAGCAGATCAGCCAATAGGATTGGGATGTAAGGACCCAATCTTATCCGACTTTCCAGCACCTGTGCAACCGCAATGTAGTCCCAAGGGAACAAATGTTACCTTACCTTGAGGAGGCCTCTGTGATTGCCTCTCCACCTTAGGATGCAGAGCACGCCCCACTAACACATCTGCACTGGCACTGGAAAATTGGATAGGATTGGGCCCTAAGTCTTTTTCAAAAATTTGACCATATCTTAATGAATAGTAGTTTTCATTTTCTGATCTGAGAACTTTAACACAGGTTGACTAACTACTGCTTTAACCATCTTTTTCCTATTTTTCACTGCTGTATAATCCTGTTATCATTTTGTTGCTGCTACTTAATACGGTATTTTGCTATATATTAAATGTGTTTTGGCTTTTTAATGTTTGTTGTGCACTACTTTAGAAATGGTATTTAAAATTTAAGAGCAGACTAAATTTTTGAGATAAACAATATACATAGTATCCCTCCTGTGCAGGGATGAGGCTAATGGAGGATTGCAGAGGGGGGAGGGGGGAGAGAGGGGGTTGTGGGTGATTGGGAATTGCAGAGGGAGAGCAGGGATGTGTAAGTTTGACCTGGACCATACAGACCATAAGTTTGACCTGGACCATACAGAGACATTTTCGTGAAAGTTCTGTGAATTTTTTGCAACTACCATGTTAACAGAAATGGTTGCAAGCTGTCTCAGCTCACAACCCAGTTCACGCTGAGCTTTCTCTTTGTGATCCTTGTACAGGGAAAGATTGCCATGGTGAAAGAGTATCTAGGAGGGAACGTGTTGACAGCCATTTCTTGTTTAGAGACATTCTAAATATATTCTTTTTCTTTTCTCAGCTTTTCAAAAGCTGCCTCAAAATAGTAGAGTTTCCCAGAGTCTAAACGGAGACCTTTATTTTTCTAATGTAATACAAGAAGACACACGTGAAGATTATATATGTTATGCAAGATTTAATCACACTCAAACTATACAACAGAAGCAACCCATTTCTTTAAAAGTTTTTCCAGGTAGGTATGCAATTTTATAAACTGTTTTGTATTTATATTGGATTCAACAGATGTAAGCACTTTATCATTGACAACATGTTGAATCAGGAACACCTTCAGTTTCTCCTACCTACCCCCCCCTTCCCCTTCTTCCTGTCTTTACAGCAAACTTGCTGGTTTGTTAAACTATAGTTTCCCATTACATCTGTCTGGGCCAGAGTTACCTGACCCACAGAGTGGCCTGCCACAGGCTGGGATAAGGCTGGGAAGGGCTGGAATGGCCTCAGTGTGGGACAGCATGGTCAATCGACTAGTTGAGCAGAGGTCACCTACCCATGTAGCAAGTATCTGCAGGACCTTTCCCGGCCGCTCGGAGAGAAGGCATAAGACTCAGAGGGCGACCAGGCAGGGAGGGTGGAACCAGGAAGGGGACAGCAGGTAAGGTCAGGAGAATAGGGGTGGGCCAGGGATGAGAAGGGGCTGGCTGAGGGCTGGAAGAGTGACTCCAGAGCCCTGGGAAGCTGGAGAAGGCTTTGAGGCTGAGGTGGAGTAAGATGCTATAAACCTCCTCCCTGTCTTTGCTCTGAGAACCAGGGGAGGAAGGCAGCCCATAGGAGACAAGCCAGGTGGTGTGGCCCTGAAAGCCCTACATAGGCTACTGACCCTATTCAGGAAGGATGTAGTGGCAGGCAGAAACCCAAGACCCCCCTCCTTTCTTAGGACTGCTGACAACATAGAAAGAATTGCAGTCCTGGTGGCTAGGATATAATCAAATCATAGTTTTCTGGTTCAGATATCATGGCAAACTGTGGCTTAGTAGACTAGAAAGTCTTATAGGAAGTCAGGAATGAGAGGGGAGATGGGAAGGGAAGAATTCAAGCTTATCATTTTGTTCTTGATCAACAAACCGTGGTTTGTTGAACAGCGAATGTGATAACTGAACCAGTCCAGAAACGTTTTTTGCAGCATGTGTGACTTAAAGCTATAAAACAGAGTGTTGGGTTCTTAGCTTTCATACTGTAGCACTCTGTGGCTGGGAGCTCCATCTTTTCACAGTAGGGATTCCCAGCCACAGCGTACTGCCACAGAAAAGCTTAAACATCAACCCAGTGAAAATAATTCCCAGTATGTTTTTGTTAGAACTTTGTAAAAATGCATAATGCAGTAAAGACTATGCACTGTTGAACTTTTAGGATGCAATCTAAACTGCTTAAATTACACTGAAGTCTTTTATATTTAAGCAATCTGTGTACAGGATTGCAGCCTTAATTTGAATGTATCTTAGCGACAAGATCGTCCCTATGTTGCTCACTAAAATGTTATGAATATTGCCAGTTGCCTAGCAACAGGGTCTGTCCTGGGTACCTGCCAAAAGAGGGTGCTAATGAGATGCCAGTGTTGCTCCCACCCCGGCCACGCCAGCCTCAAACATGCTGCATCCTGGCCAGCAGGAGGCTCAGTTGTTGTCAAAGAGCAGAGGGTGCACTCACTGCAGCTGGAGCCATTGTGCACCCACACCTGGCATGGCATGGCTGGATTCTCCTCTCTCCAGAAGCAAAAGCTCAGCAACCCAGAAGTGAGGTAACATCATCGTGTCCCCGTGTTCCATGTTGCTGAGCATTGCACTGGGTAACGCCACTGAATGGAACCCACTAAAGTATTGGAAAGTGACAAATAGCAACTGTAACTTGACAATACACATTTTCTGGTTGTCCTGGATGTTGCGATCAGTTCATCAGTAGCAGTGGCGTAGCTGCAAAGGGGAGCAGCAGGCACTGCAACACTCTGTGTAAGCCACCCCTCACACTTGCTGTTGGAGCCATTTGGGGCAACAGTAGCAGTGTGCAGGAGCACCTGTGTTCTGCCCTGAATGGCTCCAGTGGTGAGTGGGGGCGGTGCAATACTTGGCTCATTGCGGCCCCTGCAATACTTACTGAGCTGACCCCTGTAGCTATACCACTGATCAATAGGTTAATGCATTAAAATGCTCCTTTCTCTTTGAGCTGCTCAATGTTGGTATACAGGTTAGCTTCTTAACCCCAGATTTATTTCTACCCAGCTGCATTCTTCATTATATTCTATTTATTTCAGTGGATTCATTGAATGAAACTATATCTGCTAATATGAGTGACTCTGATTTTTATGGTGGTGAGTTTCAGAGATCCCACTCCGGCATTCCTCTTTTCATTGTAGAATTTAGATAACTAACTTCACTCCATGGCTGCTTAATTTTACTGCCCTTACTATTCTAACGTATAGTAATATACTAATTAGAACTGGTGGTGATGTAAGTAAACTGCACCATATGAAGACCTTAGTTGATTTTAAATTATTTAGAAGTAATGGCAGACTTTTGCATGTGAAACATACTTTTGTTGTTAACAATGAGACGATGTAGTCGGCTTGTTAATATTTATGTATTTTATTGCTTTTCCTTCTACATTAACTGATTATTCATTACCACTGGGAATTTTCAATAGTGCACGCTGATCATAAGTAATAAATATGCTGTAAATAATTCACTGATGCTCATCTTGCTTAAATGTGCTGCTGAACATGCTGTTTAAGTGTTATCCATTTTAATACATGCGTGCTAGAAGGAATATATATCTAGCATGTTTTAAAGTATCTATTTCCTAATGTATCTTTTATTCTTTGCTTTTATTTTTATCCTTTACAAAGCGATATCTGTATAATACTATAAACATACGTGGATGGCTGTGAATTTGGCCATGTTATCAAATTTCTCTTTTGTGTGTACCTCAGACACTTCTTGAAAACTTTCCAAAATAAAACATGTATTACAGGAACCGACCCAACCAATTTATCATATCTGATTGATCCAGCTTTGATCTCTGTTCTGATGCTCTTCCCTTTCTCACTCACCACACCCGGCCTCCACCTGCTACTGTTGCCTACATATTTACTTGTTTATTATCCACGTGTTTATACCACCCTTCCTCCAAGGAGTTCATAGTGTACATAGCTCCTCCCCTCCATTTGTCCAGACAGCAACCCTACTACGTAAGGCTGAGAGACAGTGACTGAAACCCTTACTGAAACCCTTATTCCCTATTGAATTGTATTATTAAGGCCAGGATTAGTAAAGTAGGCAAACTAGGCACAGCGGCAGAGGTGAAAAACTCTTGTGATATATCCTTTATGCATAAATGTATAGTATCCGTAATCAGTATCAGATGCTGTAAGCATATGTACCAGTAGAATTAGAGCCCAATCCTGGGCTCGGCAGCATGGTTCCGTGCCGCCAAGCACTGTCGCAAATGTGCCATAAGGTGCTGGGCTTGCGCGGGACAGTCGCCTAGCTTCTGCGGCTCTGTGATCTCCCGGACCACTGAGTCACGGCATGGTAACTGGGGATGGGGAGGAGGCGTTCCAGAGAGGGGGGAGGCTGGCAGGGGATGGAGAAAGTGTGGGGGGGAGGTGTGCCGGGGGGAGCGAGGGAGTCATGCCGGGGGATGGAGGGAGGCGGGTCTGCAGAGTTCTGCTCCACAGGATCCAAGGCACTCATGGAGGGCTTCGCGCCCTGCACGAGCACTTTTACTTTACTGCCGACCTTTTGGTCGGCAGTAAAGTGAGTAGCCCCATTGTGGGGCTGCTTACCTTACACTGGAGAAGGGGACAAAAGTCCCCTTTTCCCGAGGCACCCTCCCGCGGTAGCCCAGGGCGTGCAGGATCCGGCGACAGCCCTTCCCAGTGCTGCTGAGCATGGGTGCCCCAGGCAGCTCAGGTTTGGGTTGCCCATTTACGGTGGATCACATTTGAATTGTAAACCCTTCCAAATACATTTTTCTTGTCTTTCAGCCACAAAAGACAGAGTGAGAGCTCCAACTCTTTTAACTCCCACTGGAACCACAAGTAGCAAAATCTCACTAAGAGGAAACACCCTCATGTTGGAGTGCATCGCGGAAGGCTTGTGAGTTGTCAGTCTAGAATGTAAATCTCCCTGAGGGCTGTTTTACCTGCTGCATTTTGTTAATGTGAAACAGGATGCATAAAATAACCTTGAATTGCGTCATTGCAGAATAATGTCCATATATATAAATTCAGTGTAGCTATATAGGGCGGGGCATGCGGTAAGTACTGCAGGCACCACAACGCGCCATATTAAGTGGCCCCTCCCACTCACTGTCAGAGCTATTCTGGAAAGTAATAGCAATGTGCAAGCGTGCCTAGAATGGCTCCAACAGCAACTCGAAGGGGCTGTTTACACGGCGCATTGCAGCGCCTGCAATATTTACTGTGCTGCCCCCCTTTAGCTATGCCACTGTATAAATTGTATCTTTGGCCTGTAAAAATATACATGAGTAAGGCCCATTTCCTTCCTACTCCTGCTCATATATAGTCATAGGCAAGAGCAGAGTGACATAATAACATTACACACTGGCCTGGTTCAAACGGTCCAACAGAGCACAGTTATTATTGACAGCGGTTTCACGTGTCATCTTAATCTAGGAGCTGTGGCTTAACTTTGATTTACAAACCAGGCTATGAAACCAGGATTAGCAGTTTCCTTCACAGATAAGTAGAGAAGAGAAGAGGAGGAGAGTGCGCAGTCCAAGAAGCCATGGTTTATTGGATCATCTGAACTGGGATTGTTCGCAAGGAATTTTTTTGGCTGACTACAAAATATAACACTAAGAGCTGATTGCCAGTTCCTAAAAAAAACTCTGTATTTTCTTGACTTCCTGCAGCTACTCTTTTGTAGAGTTAAGAAAGGATTCAGTATGACCTGAAGATTTAAGTACACTTGTTGAAAAGCAAGATTCTGACATAACAGAATCCATTTCCTTGTGATTAATGTGCCAGTAAGCACCATAGAAAAAAGTTTAGGTTCCACCTTGTCTTATACTTATTTTGTGTAAATTGATTTGTGGTATAGCTTAGTTTCATTAATAAATGGGATGTTTAGTGGCATCTACTGGCTTCTTTGTGCATACACAACTGCAAATGATGATTCATAAGAAGTTATGTGTGCTTCGCCAATTTTGGTCAGGTCTGTATGCAGTGCTTAAAGAATGTTTCCTGTTTCAGTTGCTATTGCATGTGGAAAGGTATATTAAGTTCTTTATAGCATCATAAAATAAAAAAACGAAGTAATAGTACAAATGGTTAGTAAGTGTTACGTATACTTTTTAGCAATGTCAGAGAAAGAAGAAAAGATATTAGTATTGATACTCAGAGGTTATGTGTTTTATCTCTTTGCTTCTTTTTACTTCTTAGACTTCTAGAGCAGCTTATTTGCAAGCTTAAAGAAACACTCTATATTGTTTTGGAATAAAATAGTTATGTTAAATTGTGATATATCAACTTTATATATATATATATATATATATATATATATATATATATATATATATATATATATATATTCTTTTTGCTTAAGAGCTACCTTAAATTATGTTTTTATGCCTCTTCCTTTTGTCAAGCCCTCTTTGTCCTTGTATTCATTCATATAAAATACAAGGAAGAGTGAAGTTGGAAGAGACATTTCTGCAAATGTATTTGCAGGCTTCATCATATTATTTATACCGGCGTGCTCCCTTATCCGCAGGGATTCCATTCCTGGACCCCCCCCCCCCCCACAGATAGGTGAAATTGCGGATGCAAGCAAAAGCACATCCCTATGGTTTGGACCTTCCAAAGGCAAGGGGAATCCAGCTCCTCTCCCACAGAAGGGCTTCTGAGCCCCACTGAAGCTGCGGACGTCTGCTCACAGACTTGGTGGGCCTCAGAATGGCCATTTTTGGCCAAAAACCGGAAGTGACAGGTGGATACTTGTGACCTCAGCAAGGTTCAGAAGCCCCTCCAGAGGTGAAGGGAGCATAGAATTGTGTTGCTGCTGAAGACAAAAGATATTTTTTTTTTAACCCTGGCAGTGTTGTCCCTCTGAAGGGTGCGAGGAGCCCACAGATCCCTCTGCAGGGTTCCTCAAGCCTCAGAACAGCTAAAAAAGTGATCCTCGCCCACTTCTGATTTGCGATCGCAAAGCTGGAAGTGGATCAGGATCACTTTTTTTAGCTGTTTTGGGGCTTGGGGAGGCCCTACAGAGGTATCCCGCAGGCTCCCCATAGCCTCCAGAAGGCTTGCACTGCCAGGGATGAGTTAAAAAAACACAACACCTTTTGTTCCCAGCAGTGGCACAATCATGGCAATTGCATCACTGCCTTCACCCTCATTGCAACACCGCAGTTTGGGAACCTCTAGGTGTAATCCTCTCTTACTCACCAGAAACAAGCACCTCTACCTATGTGTTCCAGTCATTCTAATCTCATATCTTTGTGTGTATTTTACCTTCCAGACCTACACCAGTTATTCGTTGGATTAAAGAAGGTGGTGAGCTTCCTGTCAACAGAACATTCATTGAAAATTTTAATAAAACCCTTAAGATCATAGACATTTCTGAAGCAGATTCTGGAAAATATAAATGTATGGCCAGAAATCGATTGGGTTCTGCTCACCATGTTATTACAGTCACTGTCAAAGGTAAAACTAATAACTAATTACATATTAGTAAAGCTGATATGTTATTTCTTAACATATTCCATGGCACTAATTCAGTTAGGGTGCAATCCTATCCCCTTATGTGAGTGCTTTCCAGCACTGGCATAGCAGTGCCAGTGGGACGTTTGCTGCATCCTGCAGTTGGGTGGCACTCACAGAGGCATCCTCAAAGTAAGGGAATGTTTGTTCCCTTACCTCGGAGCTGCATTGCACTTATGCCAGTGCTGGAAAGCACTCACAAAAGGGGTTATAATAATAATAATAATATACAGTATTTATATACCGCCTTTCTTGGTCTTTATTCAAGACTTTATTCAAGGCGGTTTACACAGGCAGGCTTATTAAATCCACGCAGGGATTTTTACAAATTGAAAGAAGGTTCTCTCTTTCAAGAACCACCACATTCAAGCTGTTACACTCCGATCTGGTTTAACATTCTGGCCTCCATCCTCCCACGCTCCGAGCAGATGGAACAGCTCAGCTGCAGCTTGCCAGCTGCTTCAAGGTCGCACGGTGCCGGTGGCCTCGAACTGGCGACCTTGTGGATGTTAATCTTCAGGCAAATGGAGGCTCTACCCTCTAGACCAGACCTCCTGCCCTGGGTTAGGATTGTGCCTTTAGTCTTTGTAAAACAGCATATATCAGCAAGCACAATCAAATGCTGACTGTTTTCTTCTCTGTTTTACATCTCAGCTGCACCCTACTGGATAAGAGAACCAACAAACCTTGTGCTATCTCCTGGAGAACATGGTTCTTTGATCTGCAGAGCAAATGGCAAACCCAAACCCAGCATTGGCTGGTTAGCAAATGGAGTTTCTATTGCAAGTACGCAAGCTAAATTTTTAACATTTCCTGAACAACATAGTTTTTAGTTGATACTTCCCCTTAGGAAAGATTGAAAAAGATATTGCAGGATGAGGCACCAGGAACATGCCACATTGTCAGAGATGGGGGGAGAGGCTGTGCGAGAGAGGGTGTCTTGCAGAGTTCTATGGAAGACAGCATAGGAGAGTCCCTGAAAGACAGAAGGGCTTTTTAGTCATCCTCCCCAGCATGTTTGTATTTTGAATGTACGGAGTGGAAAGTGGGATTGTACCCCTTGATGTCCATGTGTTCAGTGTTAGCATAAGATGGGTTTGTACATAAGTTTGATTATTTATAGCAGAGGTTTTAAACCATTGTGCCACAGCACACTGTTGTGCTTTGGGGGATGTGAGCCTTGCACTAGCAGTACAATGTGCCCTGTCAGTTGTAAGTAAACTGATGGTGTTCCTTCACAATTTTAGTGTAGTGTGAGATGAAAAGGGTTCAAAGTAGCTTTCCATACAGTCAGAAAACCTGATTGCCCCAGGCTTCCTAAATGCATGAAAGAGGCTATAGTTGAATATAGGGTAGCCACAAAGTCCCTATGCAGGCTTAGACAGCTTCAATCCCAAATCCACTCTAATCCTGGCCTTCAGAAAGGCCGGCACAAGTCCCTTGCACCGGCCTAGCAGTGCTGCGAAAGTACTGTAAAGCACTTTCACACCACTATCCGAGGAGGGAGGTGAGTGCATGAATGTTCTGCCTGTGGGGTTGGTAGAAACAATAAACCTGCTGCCAGCTAATTCAGACCAGCGCGGGGTTGGGGGGAGAGGGTGGGAGAGAGATGTTCCAGGTCAGGGGGAGGGCAGGTGGGGGTTGAGCAGGGGTGGTCCTCAGCAACCCAAAGCAGCTTTGGGCTGCTTGGATTTGTGCCACTTCTTGAGGTGGCACAGATCTGAGTAGCCCCATTGGGGCTGCTACAGCTTTACCTGCAGTAAGGGGAAGGAATTCTCCTTGCCCCTGGCTGAGCCACAACTGGTTCCAGTCCTGCTCTGGGTATGGGGCAGGCCAGCCAGCCTCCCCATTACAACACAGGATAGAATTGGGCTGTCAGTCTCATGTGTAGGGATTTTGTGTCCATTCTGCATTTCTTGTACACTAATATTAAACACATAGGGTCAGAAGTTGGGGTCAAGTTGGCAATCCAATCCCCATCATGTACTTGTTATATATGTGGGGATGATGAGTAAATAGTTCTAGCGCTGCATGGCTGGCCATTTCAAATAAGAGTTGAGGAAGTAAGAGGAAGAGATATAAGGTAAGAGGCTGACAATCATGCTGTGCACCTTCCAGAAGTAGTGGTAGTGTGTGGTGAACTATGCTCATGGGTTTAAATAGAACAGTTATTTATAGTAATGATGAGTCAAGTTTTTGCCTCACCAGGATTGCTCAGAGCAATGACAGTGTGTATTAATTAGAAGCACCACTTTATTTTGAGATACAGTTATGCCACTAAACATTATTTGTTGGAATAAGGTATTATTTAGAAAAAGCACACAAGTTTATTATTTATATTTTCTGTCTATAATTTTTGAGGTTCTTTGATGTGAAATGTACTGGGACTGGCTTCCTTTGATTGTACACAGATTAAAGTATTCATGCGACTTTTGTGGCTCTCCCAATTCAGTGCTGGAAGATGTAGACTGAGGGCATCATTTCAAAGAAAATAGCAACATTTGAATTTCAAAGCCACAGAGTCCCTGTAGGTCTTGCAGTATGCCTCTTGTGGCCCAGTAATCGGATTAAACTGATTTTATTTTCTATCAGAAAATTCAACTGATTAATAATCAGTTGGGAAGGAAAATTATGGTTAGATTCTGGTTTATGGCAATTGCTTAAACTTCAATATAGTGTACCCATTTTCAATGTGTCTGCATCATCAGGGAAGAGAATAGGATTGGGCCCTAAATTGTATTTAAATGGTTTTTTAAAAATCCACCATGCATAACCCCCTCCCCCCCTCTCCAGGGTGGTGTTTTAACACTAGTAGTTCTAGGTTTTCCTTCATTCTCATTGTAAAAGAAGGAGAAAGAAAGAAGCAACTTCGCCTGGATTGTACTGAGTGTGATGTTTTTCTCAGTTACTCTTCACTTTGCTCTTCTTTTTGATACCTTTTGCCACAATTGTCTTTTGGTGGAAAATATTAATTAACGATCTTATTTGATTTCTCAAAAAAAAATTGAAGGTAATCGCATAAATTGCATGTTGCATTTCCTAATTAATGTGTTTTATCTTTTTATAAAATTTCAGTCTTTGAATTTCTCCTTAATTTTTTGTTGCTTAAAACCTAACGAGATTGTGGTTCTTTTTTTCTTTCCTTTTTTACATTTTTCAAACAGTTGCTCCTGAAGATCCTAGCAGAAAAGTAGATGGTGATACAATTATTTTCACTGATGTTCAAGAAAGGTCAAGTGCTGTTTATCAATGTAATGCTTCTAATGAATACGGATATCTGCTAGCAAATGCATTTGTGAATGTTTTAGGTAAGACCATAGATTTTTTAAAAATGGAAAAAAGAAAACAACAAGTGGTAATGATCTATTGTTGTAGTGTGATTTTTTTTTTCCTTATAATGTATAATTTTACACAATTCAGGCCTGAGCATATTTACACAAAAGTAATTCCTTCTAAGTAGTGCTCCTAAAGGTTTGTTTGTTAGTTATATATGTATATATATATATATATAAACAGTTAAACCACTTATTTTCAACTACTGTGTCACAGCCCATTGGTGTGTCCCAAATGGTGCTGCCGGAGTTTAAGAACATAAGAAGAGTTTGAGAGAGGGTCTTTTATTAGTTGGACCATTAGGGGTGTGTGAGCCCCCCCCCACTTGCAGCATGGTGTGCCTTGACAATCTTAGCACCCTGTCAGTGTACTGTGTGATGAAAAGGGTTTTAAATTGTTGAGTTAGCTAATCACACTTCCTGCTCAGCAATGTCTCCCAGTCACCACCAGTAATTAATTTATTTACAGATTTGTATCCTGCTTTATCTCCCAAGTGGGCATTCAAAATGACTAAGCATCACTCCAAAACCAAACAGAAAAGCCAGGTTTTTCAGGGCAGGAGGCACCTGGCCTCTATATGAAGGTCATTCCTCAAGGCTGTCATGACCAGCAAAAGGGTCTGCTCCTAGTGGATGCCTGAAGCACCTGTAACAAGGCCACAGATAACAATTGGAACACATGGGCAGACACATATGGGTGATCCTTAAAGTATCTGGATTCCGGACCACTGAGAGCTTGCAATATCATAACTAGCCTCTTGAACTGAGCTTGGAAATTGATAGACAGTGCAGTTCATGCAAAGTTCAAAGAATCATAGAGTTGGAAGGGATCAACAAGCTCATCTAGTTTAACTCCTAGAGCAAGGGTGTCCAAAGTTTTTGGCAGGAGGGCCACATCAGCTCTCTGACACTGTGTCAGGGGCCTGGGAAAAAAAGAATTAATTTACATTTAAAATTTGAATAAATTTACATACGTTTACATAAATGAATATATTAAAGACGAACTTATATGAATGAATGAAGGTCTTGCAATAGCTCAAGGCCTATAAAAGGCCTTGCACAAAACAAGGCTGACCTTTCCTTTGCTGCTGCTACTGCATCACAGACATGAAACAGCAAGAAGTGGAGGGAGCCCTCATCCCACAACTCATGTGAGAGCTCGAACCCTCACGCTGCGAGCAGTTGCGTCAGGCCAGTGCTGGCTCCAGCAAATCTCTGGAGGGCCAGAGGCTCATTGGAGACTGGGGGCTTCCTGAGGGCCCCATTGAGAGGCCTTGAGGGCCGCATGTGGCCCCAGGGCCGGGGTTTGGGCACCCCTGCCCTAGAGCATCTCAAGCAGGTGCTTGTCAAACTTCTGCTTGAAGATCTCCAGTGAGAGAGTATCTGCCACCTGGAATCCACAACCCTCGGCAATCTGTTCCTCTGCCGAACTGTAATGATTGTCAAAAATTTCTTCCTGAGATCCAACCAGAATCTCCTCTATTTCAAACTGCAAGAGACCACTGAATTCAAACCACTGAATCTAGTTCCGGTGACATGCTTCTAACAGGCAACTCATTTTGCAATAGCTTCATGTTCCGAACCCTTAGGCTTAAAATTTGCTAACACATGCGCGCACGCACACAAACACACAGGATTAAAATCAACAAATTAGATACAATGTAGCACTCATCTCACCTCCTATCAATTTAAAACTCGCCACCAAACATCAGTTCAAATGAGTACCTATTTTAAAATAGATTACATAGTGAGGAGCTTTACTCCTATGCTTTTAAACACACTGGTTTGGAAGGAAGTACTAATGAAGCCAACAGGGCTTAGTTTTCAGTGTGTGTGTTTCAGCAAGATGCTGGTTTGTATAGGAAGAGGCTCGTAAGATACATCAGAAGGACGGTCCATTTATTTATTTATTTATTTATTTATTTATTTATTTATTTATTTATTTATTTTAGAGATTTATATCCCGCCTTTCTATCCAATGAAGGACACTCAAGGCGGCTCACAATTAAAAACATATTAAAAAACATAAAATATGCATATACATATATAAAGACATTAAAAACAATAAAACACAATAAAAACCTGGATCCCAAATTAAAATCCATTCAAAAAGTGCCATCCCCCCTGATGTCAGCATAAAAGGCCTCCTTAAATGAAAAGGTCTTAAGCCCCTGCCGAAAGGACTCTTAAAAGGGAGCTGTTCTCAATCCCTGGGGGAGGGAGTTCCACAGATGGGGAGCCACCACCGAGAAGGCCCTCTTTCTTTCAGTCATCCCCTTCACCTCCGCTAGTGCAGTCAGAAAGGCCCCTTCTGATGACCTGAGAGGACGGGTTGGATTGTATGGAAGGAGGCAGTCCCTCAAATAACCTGGACCCGAGCCGTATAGGGCTTTAAAAGTCAAAACTAGCACTTTGAATTCAGCCCGGAAACGAACTGGCAGCCAGTGTAGCCGCTGAAGCAGTGGCCCAACTGAGTTGAACAGATGAGCCCCAGCAACCACACGGGCTGCCGCTTTCTGCACTAGTTGCAGTTTCAGGACCGTCTTCAGAGGCAGCCCCACGTAGAGCGCGTTGCAGTAATCTAATCCGGATGTCACTAGGGCATAGGTCACCGTGGCCAGGTCTGATTTCATTGGGTCTGCAGGAGGGCAATGGGATTATAGCTCTCTTCTGGAAAAATCAGACTAGTGCTTCCTTTTTTCTGCCACATACATTTTCAAAAGTGGTGGATTATAAATTCTGTTCAAGACTGGAAAATGCCTGAGGAAAACTATTCAACTCAATTAAGCTATTGAGAAGAAAGATTGTTAACAAGATTCTTTTAGAAAGTCCAAAAATCATATTGAGATCTTTGAGAAAAGGATCTGTTGATTCTGAGTTTTTAATGGTTTTGAGTACAGTACTCTTAAAAAAAACCCGGCTTTTGTAGCTTTACATTTTTATAACAAGTAGTCATGAAAAGCATGGGCATTACAGCTATGAAAGGAAGTCCAGTTTGCAGGGAAAGAGGTCTCATTTTGTCTTTTTGGAAATGTTGGCTTTGGTTCTGAATCCTGTTGTTGCTCAGAGTGTTAATTAGCATGTGGTTTCATTGGCTGAATGCTGAGTTCTTCAGACATGATCAGTTTCAATATGTCATATGCAGTAACCTCACAACTTATAAAATCTATTTACTATTTAAACGTATTCTCTATTAAAAAGTATTTAAAGTGGATCATAGCAATTCTAGCAGTGTCTTTTGTTGTTGTTTTTTTAAGTTGAACCGCCAAGAATCCTCACTCCTCATAATAAAGTTTACCAAGTCATTGCAGAGAAACCTGCGCTACTAGATTGTGCATTTTTTGGTTCACCTGTGCCTGAAATAGAATGGTAAGTTGGTAATAGTGAAGGCATCTTAAGAAGTGTTCTGTTTCATTCACAACAATAACGCAAACGAATAACAATATTTGGGAATTTGTAAAACAATACAGAGAATTAAATGTTCTTTTTATGTGGAACTAAAGAACTAAATGTTCTTTAAACGTAAAAACATAAAAAGAACTAAATGTTCTTTTTATGTACATGTGGAAGTGCCTTTGTTGCTTTTTGGAGGGAGCAGCAGTTGTGTATTCACAAGCAGCTCAATCGTAACCTGTTCTGGAGCAGGAAGGTCAACAGGCTTGCCCACATCCAGAGCAGGGTTGGGGCCAGTTGCGGCTCAGCCCAGGGCAAGGGGAATTCCTTCCTCTTACCCTGGGTAAAGCTGCAGCAGCCCCAATGGGTCTCCCTGGATCTGCACCACCTCAAGAGGTGTCAATGGGCAATTTTCACAATGGAGAGAGGTGGAAAGCAATGTGCCCCAAGGATCTGTCTTGGAACCGGTGCTTTTCAACCTCTTCATAAATGAGCTGGAGACAGGGGTGAGCAGTGAGGTGGCTAAGTTTGCAGACGACACCAAACTTTTCCAAGTGGTGAAGACCAGAAGTGATTGTGAGGAGCTCCAGAAGGATCTCTCCAAACTGGCAGAATGGGCAGCAAAATGGCAGATGCGCTTCAATGTCAGTAAGTGTAAAGTCAGTCACAATGGGGCAAAAAATCAAAACTACATATAGGCTAATGGGTTCTGAGCTGTCTGTGACAGTTCAGGAGAGAGATCTTGGGTGGTGGTGGACAGGTCGATGAAAGTGTCGACCCAATGTGCGGCAGCAGTAAAGAAGGCCAATTCTATGCTTGGGATCATTAGAAAAGGTATTGAGAACAAAACGGCTAATATTATAATGCCGTTGTACAAATCAATGCTAAGGCCACAGCTGGAGTATTGTGTCCATTTCTGGTCATCACATCTCAAAAAGGACATAGTGGAAATAGAAAAAGTGCAAAAGAGAGTGACTACGAAGATTACTGGGCTGGGGCACCTTCCTTATGAGGAAAGGCTACAGCGTTTGGGCCTCTTCAGCCTAGAAAAGAGACGTCTGAGGGGGGACATGATTGAGACATACAAAATTATGCATGGGAAGGATAAAGTGGATAGAGAGATGCTCTTTACACTCTCACATAACACCAGAACCAGGGGACATCCACTAAAATTGAGTGTTGGGAGGGTTAGGACAGACAAAAGAAAATATTTCTTTACTCAGCGTGTGGTCAGTCTGTGGAACTCCTTGCTGCAGGATGTGGTGACAGCATCTGGCCTGGATGCCTTTAAAAGGGGATTGGACACGTTTCTGGAGGAAACATCCATTATGGGTTACAAGCCATGATGTGTATGTGCAACCTCCTGATTTTAGAAATGGGCTATGTCAGAATGCCAGATGCAAGGGAGGGCACCAGGATGAGGTCTCTTGTTATCTGGTGTGCTCCCTGGGGCATTTGGTGGGCCGCTGTAAGATACAGGAAGCTGGACTAGATGGGCCTATGGCCTGATCCAGTGGGGATGTTCTTATGTAGGTGGTGAAAATCCAAGCAGCCCTGAGCTGCTTCCGGCCACTTAGGACTGGTGTTAGGATCCAGCACACGTGGTGGTTCATGGCCCCACTCTCTGGTCACTCGCCACTCACCCGCAGGCCCACCCGCTGCCCGGCCTTCCCCCACCCCAAAATGCCTCCATTCCACCCTCTGCCCTCCCCACTGACACCTGCACCAACCGGACTCAGCTAGTGCGGGCTTACCTTTGCACCAGCCCAACGGGGCTTGGGCTGGCCTTCCTGCTCTCTTGGAGGCATGAAAGTGCTTTATGGCTCTTTTGCGACTCTAGGGACTTGTGCCAGTCCATCTACGGATTGGGATTGCACCCTTAATTTCCTGTGTCATACAGAGTAACAAAAATGTTCTATTATTTTCAGGATGCTGCGTTGGACATTGGTACATTTATTTAATTATTTTTATTCTTCACACCACCCTTCCTCAAAGGCACTCAGGGTAGTGTATACAGTTCCTTCCCTCCTTTTGTCCTCACAACAATCCTGTGGAGTAAGTGAGGCTGAGAGATAGTGACTGGCTCTAGGTCACCCAGGAAGCTACATGGCTGAGCAAGGATTTGAACCTGGATCTTCCAGGTCGAAGTCCAACACGAGAACCACTACACCATCCTGTTTCTTAATTATTAAAATGTAGTAAGCTGAGGTGCAGCCTGTTGATTTTGAGTGTGAAAATGTACTTACTAGTCAGCATTGTCCCAAATGAGGTCTAGATGAAAGCATAAAGTGGAATAACAAAATCCTCTTTTTTACACTTAGGTTTAAAGGAGTAAAAGGTAGTATTCTCCAGGGAGATGCATATGTTTTCCATGAGAATGGAACCTTGGAAATTCCTGTAGCCCAGAAGGATAGCAGTGGAACTTACACCTGTGTAGCAAGAAATAAACTGGGAAAAGTACAAAATGAAGTTCAACTAGAAATCAAGGGTAAGAAATCATGCCTCTGTTATAGAACTGCTCTTAATTGCCACTTAATAAAGAATTTCCAAATGTTAAATGTCTTAATAGTAATTTTGTGTTTCAGAGCCAACAATGATTATAAAGCATCCTGAATACAAAGTTGTACAAAGGACAGGGCAAGTTTTGTTTGAGTGTACAATTAAACATGATCCCACCTTAACACCCATAGTTACTTGGTTGAAGGACAGTGGTGAATTGCCGAACGATGAGAGGTATGTACAGGATTTTCTCTCACCTAGGTTCCCTGTAAGGAAAAAATTCTATTTAGGAAAGGCTACAGCATTTGGGGCTCTAGAAAAGAGGCATGTGAAGGGGGACATGATTGAGACATCCAGAATTATGCAGGGGATGGATAGAGTGGATAGAGGGATGCTCTTTTCCCTCTCACACAAAACCAGAACTAGGGGACATCCGGTAAAATTGAGTGGAAACTGTGTATTAATGATACTGCAGAGTGGGGCTCCTATATTAGAATTTCTTACAGTTTTCTCTTCTGACCCAGAGCTTCCTGTGTGACCCCTTTTAATGAAATCTGCATTTATATCTTTTGTTCATATGGAGATGTCTCCTCTGTTGAATATAGTGAGGTCAGGAAACAGTTCTTCTATACTTGAAAAGCACAGAATGCTTTGGTGATACACTAATTACTTTTGCAAATATGCCCTGGGCTCTTTTAATGTATTTCTGTCCATATGAAGCAGTATCCTGCCTTTCTATCCTTGCTCTGCATCAGTTTACAATGTGCTAATTACCTTTCAGTGAATTCAGTGGACTTAAGTGTATGTAACTGAATACAGGCTTACAACCTTAAATAATATCTGCGTTCTTAGCAATAGCTTTATGTATTTATCAGAAACTGTGTTGCTTGGCCACGGTGTGCCAAGGTCATTCGGCACTTGGGGCCCATAAATTTTTGATGACATTTTTGCCACGCCCTCCCCCTCCACCAGCAACAAAATTATTTTCAGCAATAGTCATGACATGAAATAAATAATAATTGTAGCCAGAGAAGAAGTCCAGACAGTAAACGTTTTCTTTTATTGAACTTTGTATACTGTCTCTCATTTGCAATATGTAGTAATTCAGTGTGTTTTTATTGCAGGTTTCTTGTTGGTAAATACAACCTGACCATTTTGAATGTAACTGATAAGGATGGTGGAACATATACTTGCATAGCTAATACTACTCTGGACAGTGTTTCTTCAAGTGCTGTACTTACTGTTGTTGGTAAGATTTCCCTTTATGTGTGATTAGGGCAAAAGCAAAGCAGTTGCTTTTCATTACTGTGGAAATGCAAATTGGGCTAAGCTCACATTATTATATAACTACCTTGTTTGGGAAGAATGAGACACATAAGAGACGTCATTGTTTCTTGTCAAGGCACGGATTTTCACTTACAGCAATGGATGCTGGTTTTTGAGGACTCGGGCACCCCAATCCTGAGCTGCCCGCAGTGCCCAGGCTTGGCGGCTCCGAGGAGGGCTTCCGCCGAATCCTGCACCTCCCGCACTACCGCAGGAGGTTCCTCGGGAGAAGGGGACGTTTGTCCCCTTCCCCCGAGTAAGGTGAGCAGCCCCGCAATGGGGATACTCTCTTTAAGTAAAGGCACTTGTGTATGGCGCACAGCCCTGCACGAACGCCCGGATCCACCTCTCTCCCTCCCGCAACACGCCTGCCACCCTCCCCCTGGCACGCCTCCCTCGGCCCTGTCCATGCCCCGCTAGCCTCCCCCCTCCCTGGAACGCCTCCTCCCCACCCCTGTCCACGCTCCACCTCCCATTCCAAGAGACCACCGAGCCACAGAACCTGGGCGACCGCCGTGCGCTAGCCCAGCACCGGCCGGCACTGGGCTAGCACCGGTGGGAGCCCAGTGGTAAGCCCCACAAACATGCCTTATGGCACGTTTGCTACTGTTCTCAACAGCACAGAGCTGTGCCGCCAACCGCAGGATTGGGCTCTTAATTAGGTTCTATGTTATATATACAGAACATCCCAAATGTACACACACTTTAGAGTCAACTTTATTATGCTATCAATTCACACATATACTGCTGTATGGTGTACACCGAAACAGATGCTTGACCCAGTTAGTTACAGCCCTATCCTTTCCTTCCCCACTGGTGAAGCTGTGCCAAAAACAGGTGCACTGTATCCAGCAGGGTGGTGGTGGTAGATCAAGAGGCTTCATCAGGGAAAGCGATTCAAATTCCCTTACCCTGCGTAAACCTTCCACCTCTGTCTCCTCAAACCTGCACTAACTTGCCTTATGCCTCTGTGGAACGCGTATTCCGGTGGCACAAGGCCCAGTTAGGATTGGGCCACAACGTATGTATCTGCTATATTTATGCAATTGGCTGCTATACAAGAAAGGAATCTACCATGCTCAATAGGTTTATCCACGTATCCTTATTAGAAATATTGTTCTGGGTAGCTGAAAAGTCAGCTAAGGACGCAATCCAAACCTGCGCTGGAGCAGGCAAGCCAGGAGGCTTGTGCTGCATCGAACACAGGTTCGTTGGCTGCAGCAGCTCAGCCACGGGCAAGGGGAAGCTCTTCCCCTTACCCATGGGTAAGGGCTACGTGCCCCTATGGGTCTCCTCGGACCTGTGCCACCTCCTGAGGTGGCGCAAGTCTGAGGAGAGCAGAGCGGCACGAAGTCGCTCCACTTTCCCCAGGGATGGGGGTTGGAATCCGGCATGACTGACCAGTCTCAGTCCCCCCCCAGCTCCCCACGCGCCTGCCCCTGGGCCTACACTCCCCCTGCCCAGGAACGCCCCCCATGCCCACCTTTGCCGCTTGCGTCAGCGCCAGAGTGCCAACACAAGCAGCAGCGCGGCAGCCACAACGGAGGCTTCTGGCTGCCTCCACACGTCGGCGCATGTAAATGTGCCGCCACGGCTCCCAGTGACGGAGGCGCAAGCATACTTTATAGCACATTTGCGACCCTCCTGTTTGGATTGCGCCCTATTTGGATTGCACTTTGGATTGCGCCCTAAATTGCAAATAGTCTCCTTTGGAATTATGATTTTCTAGATTGGGACATAATTCAGTAGAAAGAAAAATAGAGAATGAAACCTCAGTTTATCATATGCTGGTAATAGAAAATTCTGTTATGGTTCAATAACACTTAACATAGTCTTTTGTTAACTTCTAGACTTTTTCATGAATAGAGCTAAAGTTTCTGGGCTTTGTAATAGTTGGTCACCCACTTGTCACAGGTTATTTAGGTCTCAAATAATTTGAGTTAATTCTATGTCCTGTTGTTCTCAGCTCAACAACTAATCAGTGCATGATTAGCAATTTACTCTTTTCCATTTAAAAGTAATACCTTTATAATCTTCAGTCATCGTAAAAATAACCTAACTGAGCAGTTCTATGTTTTTACTGGCTACTAACACTGATTATAAACTTTATATTAATATCCCTTTTCAGCTCCTCCAACAGCTCCACCTGTCATTTACGGTAAACTAATAAAAAGTCTTGTTTGTATCATGTATCAAACATTCTTAACTTTTCTGCCTATGCCAAGTTCAGGCCTCTTTGCTTTTCCGTTTCATTACATCTCACACACTTACTTTGAATCGGATGAGAATTTTGCGTTTTGTTACCATTATTCTTGTGACCAAAATGCTCAAACTGTTTCATGATTATGATGTGACCCAGCCTATAGTTCAGGATAAATATTTCTAAAAACTTAATAAATAGTTTATTCAAAATTTTGTTAAATATGATTCTTTTCCCCCCGATCATTTGCATTTGTTACAATAGAATACAATTTCTTCAAATGCCTATACAAGATAAAATGCAGCATTCTTCTTGAGCCTTTCCATTAGTCTTTGGAAATTTGCAGTTTATTCCTGCACCATTGAATAAGGAAAAAAAAATGGATACATAAACAATTAAATTTATGTATTTGACACTTGCTAAGCATTTATGATCTTCATTCAAGATGCATCACAAAACCGCTACGTTGGACATCATTCACAAGTCTGATCCAGATAACCCAATCCTGAGTGGACAGTCACAAGCTCATATGCTGTTGTGTGCCTCTGGTCTTAGCCACACATTCTTGTTAGCCAATTTCACTGAACTTGGAGAATTTACTTCCCAATCAGTTATCAATACAGTACACAGTGATGGTTTCATACAGGCTGTATAGCTTCTTCTTCATAAAACACATAATAGAAAACATTCATACAGTGGCATAGCTAGAAGGGGTGCAGAGCACTAAGTTTTGCAGGTCACCGTACCATGCAAGTGACCTTCAGAACCATTCCAGGTTGCTAGAACAAAATGGTGATGAACACCTCTGTTTTGCTCTAGTGGCCCGGAATGGCTCCAAAGGGGAGGGGGAGGGGCTGCTTGTGTGGTGAGGCTTCCTGCAAAACTTAGTGCTTTGCACCCCCTCTAGGTACACCACTGTATACATACTGAACAAAACGAAGCAGAACAAAAATTTATACCTGTGAATTGAAACTGTGCATAGCATATTTAAAATTATAAGAATCTGTCATAATAAACGGTAAACTTTCCAGTAAACTGCATGGGGGAGCTTGCTTCCCAATACAAGTAAATATTTGCCTGCATGAGAACCAGCCTAGGTGCTTCACTGTCAGTAACGGGCAACACGTTGGAAAGAAAAGTGTGGGTTCACAGAGGTTGCAGGAGCCAAGGGTGGAGCTGCTCCTTTACCTTCATCATTTTTGCTTTCAGCAGTGGGCTATGCTCGGAAAAGAGTGGGCCCATGTGGACTGTGAGGGCTGGCAGAGCTGCACCTGCTCATGTTCTTTCAGTAGTGCTGCTTCTACAGAGGCATCAGTTCACTGCTCCACAACTAACGATGGCACTGGAGAGCTCAGTTATCATGCAGGCCAGATAAAAAGCTTCTATATGTTTGACATCCCAGACTTGACAGATGATCTCGAAATGGGCTTTTTGAAAATTCAGTGAAACAGATGAGGATCTGCTTCTCTGCTATTCTTCCATTCCTGTTCATTAAGATTAATTCCCAAATTCTTTCAGAGCCTGGGCTTGTTGCCTAGGGAAAGGAGGCATAGACATCTCCTAAATAAATAAATTAACTTACCCTATGGTCCTCATTCACATTCCCCAATATACATTTACATGTCAACAATCCATTTACCAAATGCTGTTCCCAATCTCTGTATTGTTGAAGGGACAAAAGAAGAGTCAGCCTTAGTACACATGGCATCTTTGTAGATACAGGCTCACCTTTTGGGCAGTTCATATATTTGAAATCTGGGGATATCTGCACTGCACATTCAACATAACACATTATATAGCTGTATGTGTGTTATGTGCACGTATGCATGCATAAAAGCCTGTGTCGCCTATATCATAGAAACAGTAGGGGATACACACTATGTAGAGTGAGATCTGAATTTATAACCTTGCCCCCAAGAAGTAAGTGTCAAAATCAAGTCTGTCTTTTTATCACCTGTATTTGGTGTCACCTCTGTCCAGTTGCTAGAGATCAATTCCGCCTGAAAAATTACACCTGTTTCCTGCAGCACAACAGGAAACGTTTTCAACCAAGGAGCAGGAAAAATTCCCAACTCCTTCTCTATGAATCAGCAGAAGTATCAAGACCCTCAAGGAGTGCCTTGGCCGCAAGTGTAATCTAGTTTTGGAGCAGTTTACTTGTCTTCACTTTTTCCAAGGATTGTTGGAAATTTTGATTTAGAAGGAATTAAATAACGCTGTGTTAGGATCTGATCATCCAACCCACAACAACTTTGAAGGAAAAACAGAATGCCATAAACCAGTTTACGTTAAACCAATTAAAATGTGTGTCATACACCTGTGTAGAGTGGATAGTATATCAGTGATAGAAAGCTACCTTTCTGGAGTTTTTTAAAGATGTTTGAGTTGGTTTACATCTGATAATTTTAAGGTCATGAAAATCCTTGCCATTAGAAAGCATGCCTGAACAGATTGCTTATAATCACTGTAATTCTGAAACAGTTTTATAGGATATTTACTTCTTTATTTTCATTTTCTAGTAAGCGAAGGCTTGCTTTTGTTAGCAGTAGTTCACTATTCATAACCATGAATCATACACTAAAGCTGCTGGTGAACCATTTCATCTTTTCCACTTTCCGGTTAAAGTTTTTTGTTTTTTTTAAATACAAAAGACAGTCTGACACTGGACCTCTTGTAATAATTCTTGTTTACCTTGCTTTCCAGCAAAATCATTTGTTCATTTTCATTGCGGTTGCATGCTAGTGGCCACTAAAATCATTTTTGTGCAGTGAAAGCAAACTATTGTTTTAGAATGGTTCCTGAAAAGTATTCTCTTGTATTTTCTCCTGTGCTTCTTTGGTTGACAGATCATCCCGATCCACCCTTTGATTTGGAATTGACGGATTATCAGGAGAGAAGTGTTCAGCTCACATGGATACCAGGCGAGGACAATAACAGCCCTATTACAAGTATGGTTTGCTATATTTATTGAAATGGAGCTTTTAGAGTTTTAAAAACAAAACAACCTATTAACTGAAGTGCGGAGGGGTTTTGTAATCAGGCAATGTCATTCGTGGCCCGGTCCTATTAGTACTGTATGCTGCTAGAATGAGTGTTTTGGCAGCATTCGGCATTTTCTGCCTGTCGCCAAAGGCAATTTGCTGGAGTGCGTGGCAAGCTGGCTCCGCACACCAGTGACCTCTGGATACCCACCCGCATAGGTAAGTGTGCACAGGGAGTGGGAGGGAAGTAAAGGGTGGACAGGACCAGGAAGGAGGTGGATTCGGTGGTAGTGGTGTCCACTGAATCCTAACCCCCTTCTAAACCCAGTAATCTGACATGGAGTTATACTGGGATAAGGAAACAAATGTTCCCTTGCTCCAAGGAGTTCAAAACTTCCCCACAGGATTCAACGATCACCACATTGGTGCCGCTGCAATGTCATGCGGGACGGGGGCGGTTAGTTAGAACTGGGCTATTGATTAGCATTAGAGTTTTATCTTAATTTTTTTTGTATAAAGTAACATAAAAGGTCAGATTTGCTTAAAGAGTTCCAGAAAAAAGCATAAAATAAGCTCTAGAAAGTACCATTTCATACACATTAAATTGCAAAATAGTGAATATCATGTACATCCAGGGTGACCAGATACAGTGGAGGACAGAGTGCCTGTACCTTTAACCATTGTGTAGAAGAGGGAATATTGGTAGGTGCAGCTTTTTAAACCCTTCCATGTTAAGCCCTTCCTCTGTCCTCCATTGTATCTGGTCACCCTGCGTACATCAGGTGGCCTTGACTGTTACATATTGCTATTATAACTGACTGCCTGATGTACTTTTCATCCTTTGTTTTGATTGCTGTCTAGGTATCTTGCACTTATCATTCTCCATTTCCCCTTAGAATATATATGTTTAGAATATATATATTTTGTTATATCTCTGGCAAGATCTGCCTTTATGCAAGGGAATCTTGATCACGTCTCCAGTTTCAAAACTTGAGAAATATTGCTTAATTCACATAAATTGATACGTATTGGATTGTTGTCAGATCATTTCGTTCTGAAATAATTTTGTTAGGCTTGTTGTGAGATAAAGTTATGGTTTCTAAAGCAAAATTCTTTCACTTTATACCCAGAGTTTGTCATTGAATATGAAGACGCTATGCATGAACCGGGGGTATGGAACTACCAGACGGAGGTCCCTGGAATCCAGACAAATGTACAATTAAGGCTGTCACCATATGTTAACTATTCGTTTCGGGTAATAGCTATCAATGAGATTGGAAGCAGTCAACCAAGTGAAGCCTCTGAACGATACATGACAAAAGCTGCAAGTAAATAAATGCTATCACTTACTGGTCTCCACTTAGTCTATTGATAATATTGAATTATTCAGGAGAAAAAGCATTTACTCAATATACATATATTTAACTTCTAGAGCCAGATGAAAATCCTAGTGGCATTCAAGGTATTGGATCAGAATCTGATAATTTGGTGATCATGTGGGAGGTACGAATTTATTTTGTTTTATGTTAGCGCTTCCAAGTAACACATCAATTTAAATATCTGAATAAATCCTTTTGGCAGTCTAATTGGTTTCTCTTCCCCCAAGTATGTGGAAAATGCCAGTAAATTGTCACTGTTTTTATTGGAAAAAGTAAATATAGTCATAGAACATAATTTTGGAGATCTATTTAGCTTTGTTGAGGACATCTTTTCTGAATACCAGAAACATCACTCCATTGTTCATGATGACAGATTAGAAAACCTTTTGATCTGATGCCATTGCTGTGGTAACTTGCTGCCGAAGGTAGCTTGGTCTATAGGACAGAAAATGATGATGTGTGGTTCAAATCTGTGCCAGCGTGTAAGGATGCTAGTCACACAGAAACAGTAAATGTGACAAGTCTTGAAGTTTTTGTGGTGAGTTCAAAGTGGTAATGACAGAGTGCTGAAGCTAGCTCGGTGTCTTGATTTACCCTGTAGTTGTTGCCAGTGTGTACACTGTGAGAGATCCAACATTTTCAGGTCATCTCTTCACTTAAAAACACTGACACTAACTTAACAAAACTACAAGTGTCTAAAGATAATGTGAAAATTTGATACAAGAATAAAAGTACTCAAAATTGCCCACAAACTGCAAAACCCCTGAAGGAGCTTGGCACGCTTGGATACATGGTCACATGATGTAACATGATCACATAGTTTTACATCATGGTCACATGATTAGAAAAATTTCAAAGACATTGTCTGATTAAGGGGAAGGGCATATTTTGACATTTTTCACAACAGGCTTTGATTTTGTATAATCCTTGCACTACTTCCTGTGCTCTTTGTAAATGAAATTGGTATTCTCATGTGGTATTTTTTCTTTTCCTCTTTTCAGCCTTTAAAGCGTTTTCAGTCCAACGGTCCAGGGCTTCGATATGAAGTCAGTTGGCGGCAAAAGGATGTTGATGATGAATGGACATCAGTTATAGTTGCCAATGTATCGAAATATATTGTGTCTGGTACACCAATATTTGTTCCATATGAGATAAAAGTACAGGCATTAAATGACTGGGGACCTGGACCAGAGCCTATAATTGCCATTGGATATTCTGGAGAGGATTGTAAGTTTCTGAAACAGACGATTTCTGCGGTTGTCTTTGCTACAAGAATTATGCATTTATCTTAACACTTCAAGAGTCCACTCCTATTGTTTCCGCTCCCACCCCTGCCAATTTTGCAGTGCCAAATGACTACTGTTGCATCCTGCAGGTGGGGGGGGCAGTTGCAGAGGACCCCCCAGGGTAAGGGAACAATTCCTCTCTTACTCGGGTTAAGCCGCAGCAAAGTGGAGGGGTCCACTTGGACCTGCCCTGGCTGGCACAGGCCCTTGTTGACTCCTGCTGTGGGATCAGGTGCAGGAGGGGGGTTAGGATTTGGTGACCACCACTGTCACTGAATCTGCCCCCTTCCCGGACCTGATCTGCCCATCCATGCCCCCCTTGCAGCCTCATTCCAGCCTCCTCCACATAGTTCTAGCCTCTCACCACTCCCTCACCACCTTACTTGGATCGGTGGGGAGCTCCTAAACCACTGGGACCCGCATGAAGGCTCCAAACTTCCTGCCAGCATCCCTTGTAGTGAGCTGAGTAGGGTGCTGCTAGAACACGGTTTACAACTGATGCTGTACTACAGTCAGTGAAAGTGAAAGAAGCACTGCAGTAATGGTGGGGAAGGTAGGAGTTGGTTGTGAAGATTCAACAGCAATTCTACTGTGGCCCAGTGATGCTTATATACATTCACAACCAGATTATAAACAGCTCAGTTGGGTCTCTGCACTGCCAGAACATATGTTCCAGTGACACTGTGCACTTTACGGCTGCTGCAAAATGTGACATGCCATAGAGCACAGACTGGCTACTTCCGCAAGCAACAGTGCCCACACAACAGCAGCCACCGGAGAAGTCCCAGTACCAGTAAGTCAGTGCAGGAGGTGGGCAGAAAGCGGAATTGAAGGGGAGGAATGGGGCAGAGACCAGGGAAGGGAAGGGGAGTGTGTTGAGACCAAGAAGGGGTTGGTATCAGCAGCAGCTTTGTCAATATCTTGTCCCCCTTCCTGGCTTTGATTCTCACAACTTGATCCAGTTGGACTTGTTTCAGCAGAGTAGCTGGCACAGATCTGAGTAGGCCTATAAGGGCAGTGGAGGCTTGCCCTGGGACAAGGGACCAAGCATTTGCTTTCTTTGTGGAGGCCTCCAGGATCTGAAACTCCCCCATGGGATGCAGTGTGCACTTTTTGCTGGGTCATAGGTGCCGCAGTAGTTAAATAGGATTGGACTGTCTGTGAAATCCAAAGCACTGTGTGATCACATATGGATAGCTCTAACCTGATTCTTCTTGCATTTTCCCTAACAGTACCAATGGTGGCTCCTGGCAATTTGCAGGTCCATGTCGTAAACAGCACGCTCGCTAAAGTGCGATGGGATCCAGTTCCACTGAAGTCTGTTCGAGGGCATCTTCGGGGATACAGAGTAAGCTGACCATCAAAGCTTCCTGAATAGCATTTACTGCAACAACATTCTCTTTGTGTGTTTAGGTGGAAACTTCAATTACACATCTTGGATTTTCTCTGTCTGTGGTAACAGCTTGCTTTCAGCAGCCAATATTTGGATGAAGCAGCTATTCTGTCCTCTTAGAGGTTATTAAAGCAACTGCTTGAGCTGTTGTGCCTCACAGTGTTCTACCATTAGTTCATTTCTGTCAAAAACAATTTTTAGCCTGACTGATGATATCCTTTGCTCTAAAATGCTTTCTGAAAAGTGTGCAACTGGAATAATTCTGAAAATTAATATAGCATGACTCAAACTGGAGTTATTATTTTATTTTAGTACTCTTAGGGAATAAAAGTTTTCTTAGCAGTGTTGAAACAAAAGAAGAAGAAAAAATAAAAAAGCATGTTAGTCAGAATGTTACCATAGCCATTTTTTTCACTTGTAATAGTGAAGACTTCCATATTTTGCTTACTACGAATATAGTAAATGAAAATATGCAATATTCCACTTTCTGAATAGTTTTTTCTCTATATCTGATTGGTATTGTATCTTACCAAATGGTAAAATTCAGCAGTTCCCAAACTCCCTACCTTTGTGACCCAGCTCATCATCTGCACTGGATCCTGAACTTGCCATGTCCAGGAAGTTGCCTGGCAATATAGTACATGACCCAAAAATCGCTTCCAGGTGCGTGACCTGTATCATTGGCTGCACTGCACATTGTTTCTCATACTATGTGTAGTGACCTATCACTACAGTGGGTCATGACCCAATTTTTGACCCTCGCGGGGCCTCAGAATGTCTTAAAAGGCATAAAAATGTAACTTCTAGTTTCCCAAGGAAACCAGAAGTTGCATCTTTTCGGCTGAAACAACCATTCTGAAGCCCACAGAGGTGGTGGGCAGATGCGTGCGACCTCTGCGAGCTTCAGAAAACCCTCCAGAGGTTGGGCCAAGTCTGGCTCAAGGGTCCAGGTCTGGCTCCAGTCTGGCTCCACGTTGAACCAGGTCCATGGCTCTGGAGGCCCCACCTGTACTCACATAATTCAGTAAAGCCACAATATATAAAACAGCAGGGACGGTAACAGATACAGGAGGATCAAGCAAACAGAAATAAAGTGAAAAGGAGAAACAAAACAGGTCTTTAGTTCCTTCCAATGAGTTGTTAGGATGATATTCATAATTCCAGAGAGAGGCTGTTCTCTGCGGCAGCATCATGGCTATAGAAGGCCCTATCTATTGGGCAGGAGGTCTGGTCTAGAGGGTTGAGCCTTCATTTGCCTGAAGATAACATCTGAAGGTCGCCAGTTCAAGGCCACCGGCACTGTGCGACCTTGAAGCAGCTGACAAACTGAGCCGAGCTATTCCATCTGCTCTGAGCATGGGAGGGTGGAGGCCAGAATGTGCGACCAGATCAAGAAAGAAACATCTGAATGTTGTGGGTTCTTGAAAGATAGAAACCTTCTTTCAAATTGTAAAAATCCCTACGGGAATTTAAATTGCCTGCCTATGTAAACCGCCTTGAATAAAGTCTAAGGAGAAATCTGAGGACCAAGAAAGGCGGTATATAAATACCTGTATTATCAATCATCATCATCATCATCATCATCATCATCATCATCTATCATCACTGCCAAATGAGCTTTGGCACAGGTAGGAGGGCCCCCTTGAAAAGCTTTGGGGATAGGCTATCTCATATGGGAGGAAGAAATCCCTCAGATACTCCAGTATACCAAAATCATACCATAGTGCAATCTGAGGAAAATACTAGATTAAGCCTGACATATTCATTTTAATTTTTAGATTTACTACTGGAAAGTGCAAAGTTTATCTGGGAAAAGTAAGCGGCATGTAGAAAAAAAGATTTTGACTTTCAGTGGAAACAAAACACATGGAATGTTGCCAGGACTGGAGCCGTACAGCACTTATAAGCTGAATGTGAGAGTGGTTAATGGAAAAGGAGAAGGACCACCAACGCCCGATGAAACATTTAAAACCCCTGAAGGAGGTATGCAATTAGAAAAGTATGCAATAGAAATGAGCCATTTTATCATTGATTGATTTTCTCTGTAAAACTATTTATCACTGTGAACATATTGTTACCGTAGCAGTTTTTGCTGATGTCATAAGGTAGCATATGGATTATTGTAGAAAGCATAATATAAATTACAGTCCTAAGCACATTTACTTGGAAAGTAACCCATTTCACTGATAAAAAATAAACTTACTTCAGTGTCACCATGGACAGGATTTGAATGGAAATCATTACAATAGTCAGTATTACATTTGTTTGAAAAAGGAATAAAGTAAGGATTATTTGATTATTTAATTTCAGTTTGTCATAGTATCTTTACATGTGCTATATTGTCTCTTTAAAAGTTCCCAGTCCGCCCTCGTTCTTCAAGATAACAAATCTAAATCTGGACTCTCTCACTTTGGAGTGGGGCCCCCCTTCTCAGCCAAATGGTATTCTGGTAGGATATACACTGAAATTTCAACCAAGTAAGTAAACACTTCTTTTAAGTGTCAAGATACATATTGACTTTATGCTGAATGGCCACTCGGTTCAATACATGTATTTGAGCATACTACATTTTTGAAGGGCAGCTTATAAAATTAGTTAAAAGAGTGATGAACAGTGTTTAATAATCTACTTCAGGGGTTCCCAAACTGTGAGTCATGACCCACTGGTGGGCACAAGCAAAGTGGGTTGTGGATTGGGCCCTCCCACCTGTGCTTGCTCCCAAATGACTCCAAATAGGAGCCATTCTGGAAGATGAACAAACGTACGGGGGGGGGTGTCCTCCAGATGGCAGCAGGCTGTAGACCCACTCTATCAACCTCTGCTGGCCTCAGAATGGCCCACAGAAGCCTCCAAAAGCCACTTCTAGTTTGCTTCTGAAAGCCAGTGTGGCTTCTAGAAGCTTCCGTGGGCTATTCTGAGGGCCACTGAAGCCAAGTGGGTCTTTAACCTGGTGGAACCCTCTGGAGGTTCCCTTCTGAACCACTAGGAGTGTTGTAACCCACTGCAGGGGACAAGGTGGATCGTGGCGCCAAAGAGTTTGGGATCTGCTGGTCTACTTCTTTTTTAAAAATAAGTAGATATCTTTTGCTTTACTTAAAGCATTGACTGCTGTAAGTAAAGAGAGAGGCCATGTATAGGATATGAACAAAATCCACGCCACCAATGTAGTTTATACTCCAGCCTTCTAAGGTGACTTAAGTCATAGTTCTGCTGTACCTGTGTGCATGTAAGGCAGGTTGCAGAACACCTTGTTACAGAAACCTAATAGTCTGCTACTCAATATTCCCTTTTCCTACTGCTGTTCCAAAGAAGCCACTGCCATGCCAATGTACTACAGCCATTATAATCCAGATACTTAACCTAAGCAAAAAAAAACTTTTGGCATTTCACTGCTCATACTTCCCAAAGGCTCTAGACCTGTGTTAGTATTAAGTGCATACATAGTTCATTGTACTAGAGATAGCAAATATTACTTGGAGGATGTCATAGATATGAACCATTTTTACATCAAAGCCATACCCTAAATAAATCGGAAAATAAATGCTGCATGTGTAATAAATCATTCTGATTTGCTACATTATGTATTCCCACCTAGATAGTAATTATATCCTCTTTACTATTTTACATTAACAGTTAATAGCACACATGAATTGGGCCGCTTAGAAGAGATTAGTATTCCAGCAAATGAAACCATGCTGATATTAAGCAACTTAAATTACAGCACCAGATACAAATTTTACTTCTATGCACAAACTTCAGTTGGCTCCGGAAGTCAAATAACAGAGGAAGCCGTAACAGTAATGGATGAAGGTAAGATGGGTATGTATAAAGATGGTCCTCTTAAATTTGAAAGCTTATGCAATTTTTTTTTCTCAAAATAAGTGAATGTGATTGTCTTTAGTTAAACAGTCTTCTTATTAATCTTTTTTTGAAAGAATGTTTAATACTTTAAAAAGCTCCCCTATGGTCTAATATTTACACCTAAGAAAAGTTGTGCAGAATCGTTTAACAAGAAAGACAACTTGAATGTGAGGAAACACACATGTGCATTTCCTTATACTTGTACCCCCTGCATTAGGGGGAGTTCCATTCCAGACACACACACATCGCCCCGGGGCACGAATATCTCAAACCCGCAAAAACTGAGGGACCATTTTAAAAACACACATTCTGGACTGAGGCTGGATGAAGAGAAAGCAATGAAACGGCCACCGCTCTATCCTGCAGGGCAGGAGAAGCAGCAGTGGGAGTCCTTGGGGTAAGAGAACATTGGTTCCTTTATCCCTTTTAGCACCCTGCAGCCCCAGTGGGTCTTCTCATACCTGCACTCACTTAATCACTGGCACAGAACCAAGGAGACCTGTGTTGGGCTCTGAAGGCCGGGGGGGGGGTGTAGAATCCAGCAGTGGCAGGACTAATAATTAAAACTGCTAGTTGCATATTCAATCGCTGTAATGTTTACCATTAAATCACCGACACTGCCCCAGATCCAGCAAAATAATTGCCTGTAATCTAGCAGTATCACACAAGGGAGATAAACCAGAATAAAGTACAGCACAGTGTTTGAACTAATGGACAGGGGCAGGTCATCCCAAATGAAAATACACTTTTTCCCATAAAGAGATCTCTCCTGCTAAATAATTGTTTTGGAAAGTATTGTTATCATAAAAGCTACTGGACTGAAAACATCTTACAGTTGGTAAAGCTAACAGCCCAGTCCTTTGTAGATTTGGGCTGCTGGCTGTAGCACTTTGCAACAGTAGAACGGAATTCTGCTGTTGCAGAATAGCCACCAGCAATGTTCAGAGTGCTCAGCTGGCAGCAATTTTGGGACCACTGCCATAAGAGGCGGCAGTGCTCTCCATCCACTCCCCTCCACTGAAGCAGGTAAGGCAGCATTGGGGGCAGGGAGTGGGCACATTTGGGTGGGTAGGGAGTGAAACTGGGCAGGGACGGGGAGGAACAGAGGCAGGGAGGGGGTGGATCTTTTGGCAGTGGCACACACCAGATCCTATTCCCCCCATCAGTATCCTCCCTGTGCCCTTTCTCTACCTGGACTAGCACCAACTAGCACCAGAGCTCATGCAGGTCCAAGGAGACCTGTTGTGGAGCAAGAGGCCTATGGAAGGTTAAAGGAATTGAAATCTTCTTTCCCCTCCGAAGCCTCCTGATCCATCCCCCTCTCACATTGGAGCATGCAGCATGCTCTTTTTTGGCACATCTGCACCAAGTTGGTGGGTGGGGAGGAGGATAGCATTGGGGTCAAATGTTGTTTAAGTATTAAAATATTTTAAATGATCTTTAATATTTCTTGTGTGCTCATATATGTTTATATATGTTTACCTACATTTTACTGTACATTGACTGAAATATTAAATTATCTGAATTTAAAACTGTAATTTAGTTTTTCTTAATCAACTATTGGTGAATATAAGTAAAACAGATGCATGAATATTAACATAGGCTGTTGCTTATACAATCATTGTTCAGTGTAAGTGAATGTTTAATTTCTTACACCCTAGTTCTAATACTTTTTCATTTAGCTGCATGCTTCTGTACTCTAATATAAATGTATAGATTTATACTATATATTGATATACAAGTTCTTTTTGTTGTATCTAATTATATAGTGTCTTTTTTATTTTCCTCCATTACTGCTGGTATTCTCCCACTTGATATGTGGTGCTGGTAAAGGTAATGCTTAAGCACTGATTGCATGGATTTTTGATTTTTTTTTAGTTTTCTATGTTGAAAGAATAATAGTGGTAAGGAAAAGGAATAGTAGAATTCATGAAATGAAAGACTGATTTGATAATGAAGAAACTACTTATTGAGCATCCGTGTTTCCTTAGCATGGTACCTTCCTTAATCCTTCCAAAAGCAGTAGTGAACATACTGTCTTCCATTTTTATTTCGTATGAAGTGACCATCAGTTGGACAGCTGTGTTGGAAAGACCAGGTTATATTGCAGTGACAGGTTCCCTCTCCTATAGCTCACCCTGTCCCTTGATGGCCATAAAGGCAGCAAGATAGCTGAATTACCAAGGCATAGGGCAGCACCTCTGGACTGCTAGGAATGAAGTGGAAAGAAAAAAGCCTCGCTGCCCCCATTTATTGCTGTGGCAGGAAGGATGCAAATCCACCTGGCTCTTGGTTGCACAGAGATTTTCTGGAGGGTATGGCTAGGAGCTAGCAGGGCAGAGTGTACTAGAAATGCTATAAGTCAAGGATGGAACTCCAAGAATTGGTTTCTTTGTAAATGACAGTTTCCTTTAGTTGTTGCTCCATCATAGAGATTTCTGCTGCCTTTTGATAGACAGACCTTTCAAACATATATATGCTCAAAGTAACTTCCTAGATCAATTATTCTGGCTACTTAATGTATCTAGAAAGTAGAATAGAAAAGTAAAATACAGCACAAATTCATAAGAAAAAAGTAGGATTATTATTTAATAATTATACTTCAGTACAGAGCATTATGTACTGTCCTACCAAAACAGCATTGTAATAGTTTATTTCCAGCACAATTTCAAATCAGAATTTTGAACAGGGTCTGAGTTGCTAATTACCTGAAGATATATTTCTGTAACACAGGTGAATGAACTGCTTTTCTCAAACATTTATTCTATAAAAATATGATAATTCTTTTCGAAGAGCAATTCCTTGCAAAATTAGACTTTCTTTGCACTTTTTCTGTTTCTTTCTCTTAACCTGTTTCTGCCCAGCCCACAGGTGTACACATTTGATCCCTGCTGCATAAATGCAACATTGGGCAGAAATGGCTTAAGAGTATTGTTCATATGCCCTTACAAATGAGGTTCTAACATAAGGATAATTAATGATGCAAACCATTTGCTATCCCATACCATATAAATACAGCATTTGAATTCTAGATAAATGAATCTAGATAATTTTATTTAATTCTTTTCGTATCAGATAGTAGATAGGATGATATGAATTCCTGCAGCAATTTATCTGTGTCGGTTGCTCATATATTTCCCTGTTGTCCCTGGTCATGCAGGTGTACAGCTCTACATGTTTAGCACTGTAGAATTTAATGTCTCATAAATGATGCAGGACATAGACTATGTAGTGAGGAATAGTCTCTGCTAAGAAATTATGGCTGGCAATATTGTTGGTATTTTGTCTGTATATCTAAATAAACTGTAGTGTTGCTTGGTTAACTACCTGCGTGTAGATCATAAATTGAAACTGAGGGCAAAAATTAGCTTTTTCACAGCCCATGTAATACTTCTTGAATTCCCTATTTTCTTTTGCATATTAACCGCATTGCTTGGAGAAAAGAGACACCAAGTCTATAAGTTCCATAGATTTTTACATTTCTTTAGTTATGGTGGTGTTGTTTATACTGAAGTCTACAATTTCTACGTCAATCACTGTGAATGCAGCTCCATGCAAGGTTGCTTTCAGATGCATTCACTGTCTAATAAAAATGTATTACGGGAGGACCCCATATCTGCGGATTCACTTATCCGTGGATTGAGTCAGCACCACCCACCCCACCCCACCCCCACGCACCCCCTCCAGAGGTGAGCTTCTGCCATCCATGTCCTCTGCTGGGCTCAGACTGAGCCAGTCACTTAAAAAAAAACAACACCAAAAAAACTTCTGTTTTCTCTGTGAAACTGGAAGTGATATTTTGAATGCTTCACTGCGTTCACCAGTACGCACAGTTTCACGTAACCACAGGGAGTTCCAGAACGACGACGCCCACAGATATGGAGGCATGCCTGTATATCAGGGGTGAGCAAACATTCAGCTTTAGGGATCTTGGGCCTTTAACAATTGTATAGAAGTTGGAATGTCAGCAGGTGCAGCTTGTCCTCTCACAGAAGACAAGCTGCTCCTGCTGAAATTCTCTCTCCTACACAATTGTTAAAGGTCCAGGATCTCTAAAGTTAAAAGTTTGTCCACCCCTGCTGTATATCATGCAAGCTGCTACTTTAGGGGAAACAAAGGTTCAGGAGTCCTTGAGAAGCAGTCAACCAGGCTTGTGTAATATATTCAGTTCCTGCATTGCTGTGGCAGCTTGAGGGCCCAATCATATTTACCCTCAGTGCCATAAGGCATGTCTGAAGCACTCAGGGAGGAGGAGTCACTGGCGCTAGACCAGTGCTGGTCAGCACCTGAACCTCCTCGTAGTTGTTTGGTCAGTGCTCGTGCAGTCTGGGGAGGGCTTGGCTATTGCTTCCAGTCTCACCCCCTATGGGGACCCGATCTACTTTACCCTACCTCCGAGCCCCTGCACTGCTCAGAGCAGCTCTTACCTGCTCCAGCATGCAATCCTCCTTACACTGGTGCTGATGTCACAACGGCCTAGGCGGGCCTAGTCACTGTGCCAGTACTAACAGAGCCTAGGATTGTGCCATTAGACTTCTGTCCTGTATATCTACCTGAGAGTAAGCCCCACTTGAACACAGTGGGACTTTTTTCTTGGTAGATATGCATAGGATTGCTCTGTTCATAACAATAACAGTTATGGCGCAATCCTATCCTCCACAGTCTTCCATCATGCATCTATGCTGTGTGCAGTGATGGAGGGGTGGTTAGACAGCCAGCAAGACATAAGTAAAAATATCTTTTATTTACCTTCTGGTAGTCTTCCTAATCACCAGTGGGTCTCCAGAACCTCCTCAGCAGCTTAAGGAAAATTAGACAGACATGAGCCCAATCCTATGAGTTCTGCAATGTGCATTATCACTGAGCTCTCTGTGTGTTGAGCTCCTCATTTTGTTAATGAAAAAAAAAACCTAATTTTTGCACAGGAAGGAATGAGCTTGCGCAAAATGGTTTGTTTGGGCTGTGAATATTAATAACCAAACTACATGTTGCAATTAATACATGTGCTATCTTTCAAATTTTTATATTAAAAATAAGAGTGCAGGAGCAAGAGCATGATCCAGAGCAAAATGATGGCAGGAGCTTTAATACTCCCCTCCCCCCCCCCCGGTGGTTCCATTTAAGATTGCATCCCTCCATCTCCCATGTGCCATGTACTGTAGTAAAAAACCTTCTGTGGGCTTTCAGTGGAAGCTCCTTACTGTAAGTATAGTCAGCCCTCATTATCAGCAGGGGGTTCATTCGAGAAATGGCCGCGGATATCAAATTCCGCAGATGCTGAAGTCCTGGTGGGGACAGGTTTGCAGCTCCACAATGATTTACCTGGAGGTTGTGCTGGGCCCTCTGGAGGTTGCACCAGGTCCTCGGCTTCGCTGCCTCTTCAGAATGGAGTGGGCCATGGGCCTCCCAGTGCCTCAGAATGCCTCCTGCCAAACAAATGCATATATGATACCTATGCTTTTTATTTACCCAACAGAATCATGCAAAGCCTTTTTTTTTTCCCCTGAGTTTCCACATTGTTCACAAAGAAACCGATTTTATGCTTAAACAACCTATTCTAGCTAGAAGTTTGATGTTTGGAAAAGTGGTAGATATATGAAAATGTGAAGGTTTATGGCTGTGTTTTGTGAGATCTACGAAAAAAAGGATATAGAATTTCAAAAATTTCCCTTGGCATATTGTCATAATAGCATTGCTTCCAGATCCAAAAGGGGAAAAAAGGCCTTGGTATTTCCCTTCCCAAAATACGTTCTGTGTATTGACTGCTTGCCCTTTGAGAACATGTTATGATATAGAATGAAATAATGTCTGCAATCCATCATTTGCTGCAGCTATAAAGCTATTGGAGCTGCTATGGGAACCCCTTATGAGCTATGCTTAGTGCATTTCACCCATTGTTAAACCCCCATGTTCTTTGGAGTGGATAGAGAATGGCTGACTAGCCTTTTAAAGCAGCAGAAAAAATGTTTTGCTTTCATATTTTTATTTTTTCTTTTGTAATTTGTTCTCAGATAAAATGTTTTCAGGAAAACGCACATGAATGTTATTTATGTATGTGACATTTACAAGATTGCACTGTGTTTGAGACATTTCCACTATGTAAAAATATTTTTATTCTTTGTTTTCTTTTTTCCTGCTTTCTCTGATGAAGGATATTCAGAGAACTCTTTTGAAATCTCTCCTGTCATGCATACTGTATCTTCAACATTTTATAAGGGTATTATTATTTATCTTATCCATATCAAGTGCCCATGGAAGCAGATGAAATCAGCATTCCACAAAAAAAGAAACACAGGAAAGAAATTGTGGAATGTGTAAAATGATATTAAATTAAGAAGTCATATGTATGCATGTTACTTGTAGAATTGGAGGTCTGCTTTGGTAACGGGATGACTTAAATAGTGATTTCCAGTCTTTGTCCTTTTAATTGAGCAGTAGAATTCATAAATACGCAACCTGATCTTATGCCTGTTTAACTGGAAATTAACTGGAAATACGTATATCTTTAAACTGAATGTGATTTAGGCTGCAATCTTATACACATTATTTTTGGGAGTAAGCCCCACTGAGCATAGTGGGGCTTACTTCTGAGGGCATGCACAGGATTGCACGGTTACCTGTCAGTAAGTGTGCACAGTATTGAATCTTTAGTTGTTCTTTATAGTATACTAACATGCTTACTCTCATTTCATGTACAATGTCTGCTAATCCCATGGTCACTAATTTTTCAGTGCTGCCAGATTGGGGCATCCTTCAGGGAATCACCAACTCTTAATTACCAGGCAGGTTCTGCTTGCAAAACAAAACACCAAAAGGACTGGCTTCTCCTAGGCTTCCTGAATGACAAAGGCTTATTGCAGGCAGAATGATTCTGGCATCGCTTGTTACTCATCTTCCTAACTTCTCCTTTCCCTTCTTCCCCTCCCCCCACTTCCAGCTCAGGGCATTGGATCATGGAGGGTAGAAAAACCCAACCTTGAAGCTTGGGAAGATAACAATGGTCCAATGATTCCATCTTCTGTCCCTATCAGTTTCCCAAACAATGCCCTTTTCCCCATCCAAACTGCAAGGCAGTTAAATTGGGTCAGTTGTTTTATCACCGAAGCAATACAAGTCCCTTTCTTTTCTGAATTTGCCAGATTGTCAGGCAGGTGATCTTATTAATCCTCATCATCTTGAAAGGTAGCAAGAGGTTCCACCATGAAAAGGAAGAACAGAGCACCCTCAAGGATAGGAACATAGCTAGGAGAACAGGAAGGAGCAAAGATAGCGATCAGTCCTTTGGATCTAGGTCTTCCCACTTTCCTGTTTCACCTTCACTGCAGCTTTTACTTGGAATGACCTTGAGGTGATCTAGATATGGATATCTCTGAAGAACAAGTGAAGCTGGGTGAGTGAGGCTCTTCTATTGCTCTTTTTTCACAATTGGGTCTCTTCATCCTTTATGGGATATTCTTCCACTCTTATTGAGAAAAAAAAATGGATCAAGAACAAGAATGTATGCATTCATTTGTGCAACATGTTGGCAAAGGCATACATCAATAGGCAAATTTGCAAAGGCCAGGACCAGCGTCTTCACAAAGAAACTCCTGAAATGTTATCCCAGGCAGAACATTTAGTGTTTATGAGGACCAAACATGGCTGGAACACAAAGGCAACAGTAGACTGGCTGGGTGGGAAGACATTGGAGCAGAGAGAGTGGATCCTAAGTTCCAACAGATCTGCTACCAGTTTGAAGTGGTTAAGGTCAACCTGCTCATGACTATGGAGGACAGTTATGTCAACAGTTCCTTCTCTTGGTTCAGATGCCCAGAGTGTAGGGTGGATGTTCTAGAATCACAATTGGCTAAGGGATTTGATTATGCTTTTTACCCATCAATTTTTCCCCCAGAGTAATGCACAAAATATGAAAACAAAGAGCAGAGATCACCCTAGCAGCCCTTATGGTTATGGATATTGTTTCCAGATCTCATCTAGTTATCATTCCAGCTTCAAGGGCATCCCATACCTTACTACAACCTTATTAACCAACAACTACTAGAACATTCCAACATGAGGTACTACATCTGACTACATGGAAATTGAACAGCAACAACTTTTGGAAGTGAGTTGATCTGATGGCATCATGTTGACTCTCCTTGTAAACCATCAGCTTGTAGGAGACATAACACCACTTGGTAAACTCTGAAGCTCCCTGTAGTATCATGACAGGTTTATCAGTCTCCCATCCAAAATTTAACCAGACCCATTCCTGCTTAGCATTCTTCCAGCAACCTTCTGCTCAATCACCAGACCACGCCTGCTCTTGGTTTATTAGAAATTATGCACTTTTTCATGAAAACTGGGCATTTCTTACAGTTGATTCTTCTATACCAAAAGTGAAATAATTTTTCCATTTATCTGAGATGATGCTATCTTCTTTCTTCCGAACTTCACTAAAGGAATAGGACAATCTGAAGAACATTCAGGGCTTTTGTTTTTGTTTTGCATTTCTAGGATTTTTAAGAATTACTGTTTGTGTCCTTTAATCAACAGTTGGTTGGGCCAAACATGTAACATCTCCACAATTACTAGGCAGATATAAGACTGCTTTCCCAAAGCCAATCAAGATAAACATCAGACGCTGCTCAGTGATATTGTGACTCACTAACAGTGTGATACTGTTGTTTGTAGTTTACAGAAGATGATCATTCATGGAATCTATGTGTAAGCTTGCAAACTTGAGATGCATACCTTCCTTTACTAGACATTATTGTGCTGTTGCCTTTCAGCTAAAAAAAAAAAAATGCTTTCAGTAGAAGAATTTTTCAGAAGGTAGCATTGGTGTAGGTAACCAAGTCTTGCTGCCCATATATTTCTTTCCTCCATCCCTGAACAGCCCATCCTGTCCCAGCACTACTAGAGAAAAGGAAATTTGGACTTACAGTGAATTCCCATTCTCAGTGGTTCCAGGGTTCATTCATTGGCATCCTTCAGTCTCGGAAGACTATGATATCGCGCTCTGAAATGTGGTCCTGGAACAGCGTCTAGTGTGGCTGAAAAGGCCAGTTCGCGTTTATATCATATGCACGAACATACCCTAAAAGAGAGAATACAGTAGCAATGGACCTCAGTAAACTTTTGTGAGGTATTCACACACGTTTTAGTGGATTTGGTTTTTCTCTGGTGGGATGACCTTTCCTTAATCACCTTGAACCTTTCTTTGTTAACTGCAATGTTTTCAAGGTCTTATTGTTTAATACCATTAGTAGATATTCTATTTCTAGTTGACAATAGGGTCTTATTCAGTCTTCAGGCTCGGTCCGGGCCCTGAGGTAGATCCTCAGTCTGAAAACTGAGGAAACACTTGAACTTTTCTTTGTTAACTACAATGTCTTCAAAGTCTCCTTGTTTAATACCATTAGTAGATATTCTATTTCTAGTTTACAATAGGGTCTTGTACCAGCTTCAGGCTCGGTCTGGGACCTGAGGTAAACCCTCAGTCTGAAACCTGAGGGAACACTTTCCCCTTGGTGGTGTTTGCAAGAGGACCATGCCTGGTCACCAAGTGGGAGGTGCTTTCCTTAACTGAAGACTGCCCCACTCTGGAGCACTGCAAATGGGGAGTCACGGTAAGTCCAAATTTCTCTTTTTACATAGTGTAAACAGGAACAATAATCCATTACATAAGATGCAGATGAAAGAAGTAGTTAAATTTGTGTATTTTATTCAATGCATGCACCTTTTCATATTTTGCTCTGTTTTTCTTGTTGTATATTCAGTGCAACGAGTGTTTCCAAGGATCAAAAATGTTACTGCAGCAGCTGCTGAGACCTATGCCAATATCAGTTGGGAGTTTGAGGGTCCCGTTCATGAGAACGTTTATGTTGAATATGGTGTGGCAGGCAGTAAGAAGACATTTCATTGAATTCTTCTAAATGCTGTAATATACTTCAAAATATTTAATAATGGGAAATAGCCCCATAGTTACCTAGCTGGGGAAGGAAAAAAACAGTTTTGCTTTAAAAAAACTATGATAAATGTTTTCATGTGAATTACATTTAAACATTATATATTTAATCTCTGAATAAGTTCTGCTTAATGGTAAAACAATTAAGGGCCCAGTCCTATCCAACTTTCCAGCACTGATGCAGCCGCAATAGAGCTCCGACGTAAAGGAACAAACATTCCCTTACCTTGAAGAGTCCTCCGTGTTTGCCCCACGGCTGCATTTGTGCTGAGAATTTGGATAGGATTATGCCCTCAGTGTAACTTTGATCTAGTTTGGGGCGTTTTTAAGAACACTTGCTAATGTCAAGTTCAAATGACTCTACTCATAGTTTCACGTGCAAACTCCTTTCAGAGGAGCTGTGTGCAGAGTCCTTTTAAAACAGAGAAACTCCCACCAATCAAATCTGGGAAAGAGGAAACACAAATGATTTTAATCTAACCCCTGATTTCCTTCCCAAATAGCAGTTCAACAGAATTGTTAGCATTTTTTAAAATATAGGGCTCAATCCTAATCAACATTCCAGCACTGACATTACTGTGCCAATGTGGCATTTACTGCATCTTGCAGTGGGGAGGCAGTCCAGGGGGCTTCCTCAAGGTAAGGGCATGTTTGTTACCTTACATTGGGGCTGCATGGTGGCTAGTCCAATGCTGGAAAGTTAGTTAGGATTGTGCCCATAGAATCACAGCTCAATCAGAGAGGAGACTACTTGTAGGGAACGTGTTAGAATAAGCAGTTCCTCATATAAATGAGAATTTGCATCTGTGGAACTCTATTCCTAATGCCCCAGTTTTCAAGCCAAAAGTATATAAAGCTGCCAGTCATGTAGAAATTCAATCTTAGTAGACAGCTTTGCAGAAGCAAATACTACCCAGGATGTAAAGACATTGTAATTTTTTCAATTTCAAAAACCTTTATTAGACAGTATAATTCCATGTTATGACAATTTCATGAACAATACAGTTTCAACAAAATTATTTGTTCTGAAAAGTGTAGAGTAAAATACTTTCTATTTTATGCTTTTAAAAAAATCTAGTGTACTTAAACTATAGGTTTGTGTTTTTAAAAAACAACAACCAATTATACTTCTACAAACCTCTGAAGTATACTCTGAAGTATAATAAGTACAACCCTGTGTGGTTGCTCAGTACATATATTCCACTCTTTTTATCAGAGCAAGCAAAGTTGAGTTGAAAGATAGTCTTTCTTAAAGAATGATAAATTACGGAGAAATTGAAAGTTGATTAAGCCAACCAAATTTCTTCCTTCTGGGTGTGAGTGCCTGCCTTTCTTTTTGTTGGAAATGGAGACATTAAGGAGAAGTCAAAGAGAATATCATTCATGTTTGGAGTGTATAAAAATGCTTCCCAAGAAAACAAAATGATAATCTAATTCAGTGAATAATTGCTATGTTCACAGCAATTTTGAGCTGTTAAGTATTACCTAAGTTCTGTTAACAGGATGAAGTAGATAGGTTTTCCACAACAGATTAAGGGCACAGTCCTAACCCCTTAGGTCAGTGCTTTCCAGCACTGACATCAGGGCAATGCAACTCTGAGGTAAGGGAACAAACATTCCCTTACTTTGAGGAGGCCTCCATGAGTGCCACCCAACTGCAGGATGCAGCACATGTCCCATTGGCACCGCTATGCCAGTGCTGGAAAGCACTGACATATAAGGGGTTAGGACTGTGCCCTGAAATGAACACTTGGATTGCAGTTTATCTAGTATTGCGTGTTAAGGAAATAACAGCAAAATAGTTTTGAAAAGGAAATCTAAGCTTTAGTCGAATGACAGTAAGGAAGTCTGAATGTGAATTTAAATACTCCAATGTGTTGTGTTCCTAAAAATTTTGTAGGCAAAGAAGAATTGAAAAAAGAAAATATAAATGGTTCCCGGAGCTTCTTTGTGTTAAAGGGATTAACGCCAGGAACTTCATATAAAGTCCGGGTTGGTGCTGAGGGTCTTTCTGAGTTTAAGAGTTCAGAGGCTGTGTTTGAGACCGGCCCAGGTGAGGCACACCATACCAATTCTGCCTTGAATTCAGAATTGTGATGTGTTAAGTGCTGACACTTTGAGCTACAAAGTGCTGTGTTGCATCTAAGTATTGCGATTTCTTTATAGAGCTAAAATGTGTTTCATAGTCACGCCAGCGTGTCTTCACTATGTTCCGTGGATATCATCTTCATCTCTCCGTTATCTTATTTTAAGAAAATATACACTTCTTATGCCCCTTTTGGGGGGCACTGTTATATATGTTTCTGGGTGAACTATCCTTCATTCTGAACCAGAAATACTATTTGAGGATAATGATGTTTCAGTCCATCGGACCGGTTTATCACTGGAATTTCTTCCAACTTCAAGATTAACAGTAATATCTACTAAATCTGATGTTATGTTTGACCAAAAGTACCAGAATAAAAACAGTTAGTGCCCAGTTCTATCCAGTTTTCCAGTGCTGGTGCAGCCCTGCCAGTAGGGCATGCACTGCATCCTGTGGTGGGGCAGCAGTCACGGAGACCTCCTTTCCACCCCAAAAAAAACAAATATAAACAAACACACATAACACAGAGGCCTCCTCAAGGTGTGGGAACATTTGTTCCCTTACCACAGGGCTGCGTTGCGGTTGCACCGGTGCTGGAAAGTTGGATAGGATTGGGCCCTTAATGTCTATAGTATTTGCAATATTTTGTTCTGTAAAAAAGAAGAGAAGGAAACTCTGTGTCAATTTCTCTGTATGAAACTGTGTGTGATAATAATTTAAAATACTATATAGATTTTGTTGAAAATATCTAGGTATCATATTAAATTGTGTTCCCTTAGCAACATTACTTAGCACAATGCTGTCAGTATACTTTTGTTCATAGATTTCATTTATTGCACATACACTACAGTTTATAGATAATGAAATACTAAGGATGTGTTGATTATAAAAAGTGAAATAATGGTACAGAGGATTAAACATTTGATAATCTTTCAAGGATGATCGGTGAATAGAAACAAAGCAGGTTGTTCTTCTAGATGCAGTTTTCTTGTGTGTGCAAAATAAGAAAAATTCTTCAGTGAGAAAAAAATTCCCTGCATTCAGCACTGTCAGTGCTGATAGCATCAATCAGCTGAGGAATGAGAATACTGATTCCAGGCATGCACTTTCAATTCCTCCCTAATAGGTATTCAGTACTGCCAAGCTGACACCACTGATTCATTTTTTGGTGGAGGAACCTGCTGTGACCCAGGAGCATCTCTAAACTAGAAGCCATAATGTTTTGTTTCCTTATAAATTTATCGCACAATTGCCATTGCATTGTAACAACTAGAAAAAATGTACAGAGTTATAGAAAAGTGTGCAAAATCTGTTGTCAGTAGACTTACCTATACTTGACTGCATTTAATTTTCAATTTCACTTCATATAATAGAGTAGTCTGGAGTTTAGTATAAGAAAATAGTTTATGAAAATGCTGTGCTCCCTAATAATTCAGGGATATTTTATGATTATTGCAAAGCTGAAGAAATTTTAATAGGCACATTCCCATTTTCCTTGCAGAACCCATTAAAACCGTAGGGATGGCACAAGGCCTTTCTAGTGACTGTTGTTGCTGCAGAAGCCACTATATGCCCTTTCATCTTTATTATGGGTGAAAATGGGGTGGTATTTCACAGGTAAATCTACACATCTGAAATTGGATAGCAGATATCAACAGTATATCTGTTTCGCCAGGGAATCTAAAAGTCCCAAACCAGGCGGCTCACTCGTACTCCTGAGCTGTTTGCCAAGTCATCTTTATCTGATGCCATACAGCAGCAGTTCCCAAACTTGCCATGGTCACAGCACCCTTCTTTTGCGGCCATCTTTTCTTCTTGTCTCTCTTGGGCAACACCATCTTGGATCGCAAGATTTGAAACGATCCAAGATGGCATGAAGAAGAGACTGCCATGGGCAGGCTGTGGTGCCCCTGTGAATTCACTGCAGTGCCCTCAGGCACCACAGCACACAGTTTGGGAACTAGTGCCATACAGCCAAGGTGAAGTATGTGAGTTGCAGCCTGTAAAGGGTGTGCAAAGAATGGTGCAGCGTTCAATATTATGGCATAATGGTACACACCAAATCCTAAAGGGTTGCGGACACTCAAGAATCTTCTAGAGCCTATGAGGATTCCAACAAGGGATTCCAGAGCCTATGAGTGTCCAGAGCCCACAAATATCCAAAGGGGGTACTATGCAGATGGAACTTCAGGATCTGATCAGAAATCCACTTTGAGAAGAATATGCCAGCAACATGAATATTCATGAGGAAATGAGGGTCAGGATCCTTGATGGGTGAATTCTCCTGAGGTTTACTCAAGCTCAGTATATTTTCTTTAGAAACTGGTAATATCAGCCATAGTGGCAAAACACTTGGAAAGATGTTATCAATAATTTGATTTCTGTATAGAACTAAAGTTTAGCTGACAACATTATTGTAATTATATGACATAATTAAGCATCTGAATTCTTGCTTAATAATGTGATGAATATAGGAAAATAAAACAGGGTAAAAGGGAAAAATGATGCCATTATGTAAGAAGAAAGAACCCATAATTAAATTCAATTTCATAAAACATGTTCTATGATGTCTAAAAGAATTTCTATCCAACATTTTCATAAGACATTTTTTGTAATGGGATAGTTTTTACTATTCACGTATACTAGCAGCTTCTGTATTCACCAGAAAAAACAAAGAGTTTGCTTCAAGCAAGTCATTTGTGTAGTGTGATTACAAAATTTTGTGTCATTTAAAACCACAATACCAGGTTTTAGAAACCTATACTCCTTATCAGGATGTACAGTAATACAAAGAATACCAGAAGCTGCATAAGTAAGTTATCATCTTTTCTCGTCCTATTTTTTGCATGTTTTATGCATGAGCTGTTCAGTTGACATGAAACTTCACACTACGTTCGAATGTTAAATGTGTGTCTTCCCTTAATGTTTGACACTAAATTTTTAATTTGTCATAACTGCATGTTTGTAAAACTCCAAATCTCTCTAACCCTAATAGAAAAGTGACAATGATTATTTTATTTAAAATGCTAGCATTGTATTCCTTTAAAAACCAGAGCTTACCCTTTCAGCTTGTATCACCTGTTATGTTGATGTAATTGTTGGATTTTGGCAAAAAGGAACAAAAAAGCTTTCAATCATCTTTAGGAGAAGCACACTTCAACTTTCATAATCACAACATATGAACCCAGTAAAGTTTGAAAAGATAAAAATACTGCATTATGCTAGAAATTCTATTTCATTTTGCTCTACAAGGGGTGACGCCTTCCAAGTGTATCATGTTGCCTAAATTACAAGCTCAACCATCTTCATGTGCCAGTAAGAAAATGTTGACAGTCTGTTTGTCTGAACACACTCAGGGTGGTGCAAGGCTTGGGGGGCAAAGCCTGGCACTGGGCACTCCAATAATGCTAGGCTCCTACATACCTATAGTGCAGTGGATCCCAAACATAGCCCAAGTGGTTCCCGTAGGTCAAGGGAGTGGTGGTTTCCATTAGGGCTCCATTAGCTCCCCATTAGGGCTGCAATCCTATATAGGGGTGGGTTTTTCACAAGGATTCCATGACTCCCTTGGCTGGCTTCTATGTCTTCCTGGGGAGCCACAGCTCACAGTTTGGGAACCACTGCCATAGCATGTAGGCAGGTATGCTGTTCCCACCAGTGGTGACCAACCACTAAGGAAATCTAAAGGAGTAGTGTCTGTCCATTCTCTCTTTGCTTTACCCATACAGGCAAGCACAATGGGAAGTTATTGGGGGTAGATGTGTGTGCTGGTCCTCTGCTTCTCCCCTAGCTTCCCAAATGGTGTTTGGTCACTCAGAAAAGGTAAAGGGAAGCCCAGACGGACACTTTGTCAACCCAGGGCCCACTGAGATATTAGTGGTGGACAACAGCAGGGATTTCATGTGTCAGCTGAGAGAGCCCCTGGGCATGTGAGGGCTTCTGCCCAATCTAAATGATCACCATAATTTTCTGAGCTATGTTCATAGAAGGTGCTACCACATACTATAACAACTGTTGCCAAACTCACAACCACTGCATCTAAAAAATGCGGTCCCCATTCGGAAAGCAGCTTACTGTTCTGCCTCCACACATCTTGTCTTTTGAGTAGGTCTGGGCACCGAGATGCTCTGGGCAGTGTCGCCCAGTGTCCCAGAAGGCTATGCAACATGACGTCTGGGCAGATGAGACTGCCGAGCATCTGGGTGCCCAGATCTATCCAAAAGATGTGCCATGCAGGGGCGGAACAGTAAGCATCACTCTCAGAACAGAAGGCTATCCTCAAACCCTGGATCTGGTTCCGGGCCAGGGTTTGGAGGAGCCTGTACTATAATTTCCCATATAGACCTGAACAAAACATATGAAAAGATGTTTCTCAATGGTTGTTCATTCTTTCTGCTCATACATATGGATACATATACTTTCCTTGAAATTTTGTATTGCCAAACTATTGGCTACTGCCTTCTCATATTGATTTGCAAAACAGGTCAAGAAACTAAAAGAAATTGTCACTGCGGACTTTTAAAGTACGCTAAATACAAATGTAGACATTTCAGCTACATTGGAAACCTTTTCCAAACCTATTCAAAGGTGGAATGCTTTGAAATTAAGATACCATCTGTATATCTGTCCTGTTTGTGTGTAGTGCAAGATCAATAAGAATGCATTATTACAGAACGATTGCGAATCTTAAGCCTACAATGTAATAGTTCTTTGAGAAATTAATTGATCCTTTTCATTTCCTAGCAAAGGCAAGTCGGCAGGTTGACATTGCAACTCAAGGATGGTTCATTGGTCTTATGTGTGCAGTGGCCCTTCTCATCCTGATTTTGCTGATTGTTTGTTTCATAAGGCGAAATAAAGGTGGAAAATATCCAGGTATGAGCTATTTCAGTAGCCTTGAAATACCTAATACTGTTTAAACCTACGGACCAGCACTGAAGGCTAGTTATGCTAGCGTACCACTAGATGTGTCAGCCCAACGAGGGATCTGCTTGCACAGCAGCCTCTTATAGCAGTCTGCACAGTGCTTCTGCTTATGCTGCAGCTATAAAGCGGTGCACCACCAACATTGTAACACAGACGGGCCACCAGTGGGGTTTTGCTGGTGTAGTGACAGGGATTGGGGCGGGAATTCGGGCGGAATGGGTCATGGTGTCATTGGTGTCTGCTTTTTCCTAAACCCCCAGCGTGTTTCTCAGAACTACACCAGCAGAAGAAGTGGCATAGAGCTGAGAAGTCCCACAGGGGTCACTTCAGTGGCAACGCAGAGGTGTCTTCCACTTACCTCTCTAGCCCAGCTCTCCCCCCAGGATGGCACGTGGGATACAACAGCCAACACACTGGAGGCCCTGCATCCCTCATGCCTGCCCAGGAAAGGATTGGGCTGTTATCTGATTTTTGACCAGGGGCACAATCCTAACCAGGTCTACTCAGAAGTAAGTCCTATTTTGTTCAATGGGGCTTCCTCTCAGAAAAGTGTGGTTAGGATTGCAGCCCAGGTTTCTAAATGCATTTTCAGGTGAGCCCATAGTTTTGAGTATTTTTTAGAGAGATCTTGAATTTCCCCCCCTCTAACTGCTATATCAGAAACTGCTTGAAATCAAATTGATTTGGTTAATTATTTTAATGGATTTTGTTTCTATTGTGTTTTTATGTTGTAAACTACTTTGCCTTTTGGAAGGCAGAAAGGGAAGTATAGAAGAGCTTTAATTGATAAACGAATCATATTTATTTAAATGCAAATTTTGTATGTTTTAGTGAAAGAAAAGGAAGATGCTCATGGTGACCCAGAAATACAGCCAATGAAAGAAGATGATGGAACTCTTGGTGAATACAGGTAAGCAATTTTATTAGCTCTTATTGACCCTATCAACTAAGAGTTGAAGGTAACCACCCAGTCTTAGAATTTGTTGCACCCAGCTCAGAAGCATTTAATGTTGGATATTTTGACAGTTTCTTCAGCTCAGTATCATCACACATGATGTCACACCCACAATAAAGTATATTATGTTGGTATCACAGGTAGATATGTTGATGTGGGACCATGTCTCCATCGCCATTGTAAGTCCATTTGCAGAGATATATATCGACATATCTAATATAATCAAATCATTAATTTGACTTCATGTTCTTTTTAAAATGACATGTGTGTGATACATTTGAGAAGGTATAACATAACTGACAGCATCTGCATTGCTTTTGAATGTATTTAGATCAATCAAAGTGATGCAGCCTTGCCTACTGTCTTTGTTGGTAGACTTGTTGCATACAGCCTCTGTGGATCACTTTATAAGTGGGGAATTAGTACCATGCATTATGATCAATCAGAAATGTAAAATAAAGATCCAAACTGCAGTGTTGAAATTGCAATACTTGAAAGATTTGGATCTAGTTTTTTTACCTCATTCATACCTCTGGTATACCCGCTTCCAATGTTCAGTCTGATTTTTTGGGTTATGTTCTGCATGTGTAATTTTTTTTTCTTATAATTTAATCTCTCTGCCTTATTCCTTTAATGGCAGGAATAAAGCACAGTATGTAAATGTCTCAAGTTAAATCCAGGCTTGGTAATAAAAATGTCATTGACTTCAGTGATACTCAGATTTTACTTCTTTGCCTTGGTAGTGCAATAATCACGTATAGACAAATTTTAGATAACTCATTTGATGATAGCCAAAAAAATCCACAAGACACTCACACACACACATAACAACAGAGTAGCGTGCAAATAATGAACAAATATGTTCATTCATATATGTTCAATTAATGAACAAGCATGTAACCATTCAGTGGATAAGAAACTGAGGATGGTTTCAGTCTACTTTCTGCCTTCAAAGCCAGTTTACCCTTCTTAAAGAAAAAGAGCTGTCTTGCCTCACAAAGCATGCTCTTCAAGCTAGTGAATTTCTAATAGTAGCTTTAATCCAATATATTGGGTTTAAACCAGAAGGGATTGTTTCCTTAAAATGTTAGTGCTTTGTTGTTTTGCTTTTATGTTGTGTTATATTTGAATATATGTTTGGTTCTGTGTAGTACCATTTTAAAAACTTATTTTAATTTTCATTTGTAATTTATTGTAGTAATTTAAATGTCGTCTTTTCAAATGGATTCAATATATTTTTTATGTTTTTTTGTATCTATTGGAAATTGATATTTAATTTTCCTACAAAAAGCTATATATATTTATAGTATATAATTCTGAATGCCAAAGAATAGCTCCTATGGTTTTCTGTGGCCTTTTCAATGTGAAACATATTGAAGTTGATTAGTTTTTGTTTCCATGTTACCTAGCAGAAAATAGTAATCAGAAAAGGTATGGGCTAGTTGACATGGGCCTAGCCCAATTAAGTAGTGCTAAAATGGTTCACATAGGAGATGGTTTGAATGCTAACCAGTGATGCTTTTTTCTTTCTGGACTACTTGTCATACAGAATTATGCCAGTTCTGTGAATTTTTGTGAGTTGACATCTCAGTTCTAGATGAGATCATCAAATCTGTTATCAAGTGTGACCACAGCCAAGATCTCAGTATATGCTAGCATGCTATTCTGCTAAATCTTCTATTCCACTGTCAGTTAGTTTGTGTGGTTAAGTAAATAATTGTATAAACATGAATAACTGAAGCATTAAAAAGAGACACTCATTCATTTTGTCATTTTGGACATGAATTCTTGTGCCATTCAGCCTAATAGGATATCCCCTTTTTTTACTTTAGACACAGGGCAGATGCAAGCAAATATTGAAATTTGTAACCTTTGTGCAGCTCAGCATTGCTACATTCAATCGGTTCTCCTATTCATTGTGCCTCTGGGCCCAATCCTATCCAATTTTACAGCGCTGATGCAGCCACAGTGCAACCTTGAGGTAAGGGAACAAATGCTCCCTTACCTTGAGAAGTCTCTGTGACTTCCCCTCCACCACAGGTTGCATTTTGGAACCCCATTGGAACTGCTACATCACTGCTGGAAAGTTGGATAGGATTGGGTTCTCAGGTGGTACTGAGACAAAATTCTGGCTACCTTTGAGGGAAAAGTTAGTTTTCTCCAAATTTTCCTAAAGGTTCGAGTATTTTGAACTTTTTTCCATCACTTCAGGTCCATGTCAGCGTGGACAGTAAAAAAAATGGACAAAGGAAGAAGAAGAAAATGTAGCGATGTCACCAAATTTCCTGAAGCAGACCCTGTCTTTACCAAAGCAGTGTCTGTGTGGTCTCAGAGAGCCAACATATCCAGAAGGTCAGGAGAACAAAACATCAGCACCAGATCAGAGACGTCCCATAGGGGAGTCAGGCACTCTTCAGAGCACTCAGAGGTTAATTCCATCTCCCCTTCACCCTGCCGGAGGAAAAAGATACCAGCTGAATGTCAATCTGAGGGTGTTTCTAGACATTGCATTCGGCAGCAACGTAAAACAGAACTCGAAGAAGGGTCAGATTCTCAGGTAGGGGAGCATTCCTCATTTCAGCCAAGGTTCACAATAGAGCTCAGCTCAGATTCAGAAGACAACCACAGGCCCCATATCAAGAAGGTAAGACCTTCTTCTACAACTACTGCTAGTAGTAGTACTACTACTAACTCCAATGCACTAATGAGGTCTGTCGTATTGCCTGAGATTAGTAGTACCTTTTTGAAGGATTGCCATGCTATATCCAGTACTACAGAGGAAGCAGGACTCTCTTCTGTAATGAATCCTGTGGGAATGCGCACAGCAGTTGCAGTGGTATCTCCTGAAACAACTAGGCAACAGTTCCAGTTGTCAGTGTCTGAAACTGTGGATATTCTGAAAGAGTTTGCGGCTTCTACGGTTAAGAAGCCCAAGTGTTGTAGGTGCTTGGAGGATGAGTCACCTCTTGAGAATAGGGAAACATCCTGTGTTTCTGCACTGGAAGTAGAAGATGATGGTGAGCCTGTACGTAAATTTAAAGTAGAGAATCAAGCCTACTTATTCAGACATATTCAGAAGGAACTAAGGTTAAACTCCCACAAGTCTAAAGAGACTTCAGAAGAAGAAAAGGCAGACAAATCCCTTCCTATACATTCAGCTGTTCAAAAGCTAGTACACAGAATTTGGAATAACCCCAATATAAAACATGTAGCACCAGCCATTTTGCATGAACTCTATCCTTTTCCACTGGACAAATCCTGTTTATGGGATACAATACCCAAGGTCGATTCTGCAGTAGTCAATGGAAATGCTAAATCAAGCATCTCTAGCATGGAGGGTCCAGTCCCCAAAAATCCACTTGATAGAAAAGCTGAGGCTGTGATCAAGAGATCATTCAATTTAGCTGCATCCCAGCTTCGAGTCTCCCTCTATTCTGCCTATGCTTCTAGAGCTTTATTAGCCTGGCTGGAAAAGGGACAAGTAAAAGGGAGAAAGACATTGACCTCATCTTCAAGCAAGTGGAGGACTCACATGCTGTGTAGAACGGCAGCTAATTTTATTCATGATGCAGCCCAGGATTCTCTCAGACTCACAGTTAAAATCATGGCATGTCTCACAGTAGCCAGGAGGGCCATCTGGCTACGTAATTGGCCCTTGGATATACGCATGAAATATCAGCTGTTATCTCTACCATATTGTGGTGGGATTTTATTTGGAGACTGCTTGGAGCATGTTTTCAAGGATTATTTCCAGCAGAAGAGATCCCTCTGTTGGTTGAAAAGGAAAAATTATTGTTCCAGATCTTTTCTCTGTTATCCTTATCGCTGTCACATGTCTTGCCAGCTTCCCCCTAGACTGAAAAAAGGAAAGGGTTTGCAGTCCTTTCATGTGAATCATGTGAAAGGATATGGCACTCAAAGAAATTATAAACGTATGAAGGGAAGACTTCTGAGTCGATAAAGAGAAGCAAAATAGATGACATGTTCATTTATAGTTTCAAAGAAAATGGATTATAATAGGTGCAAGAAACTCTCATCATTTGTGTTGAGAATCTGAGAATTTGTTTGAGAATCTGATACACTTTAATTGTAGGATAAATTGATGAACTTTTCTTTCTTAATTACTTGCTTTCACTAAATCTTTGGCTAGCCATGTCATTTGTTATCCATTTTGTACAAAAAGGCTAAATGAAAGGACTATGGAAGTCTAAAAGGAAACCATATTTATGCCTTGAGTGTACCAATAAAGAAAGGCAGGATATAAATTAATAAGCAGACACCACAATCCTATGCATGTCTCACATTGCTGACCAGACCTATTTAAATCAATGAGACTGACAGCCCAATCCTGAGCTGCCCGGAGCTCCCAGACTCAGCAGCTCCACAGAGGGCTCCCGCTGGATCCTGCGCCTCCCGCGCTACCGCGGGAGGCTCCTCCAGAGAAGGGGACGTTCATCCCCTTCCCCCGAGTAAGGTAAGCAGCCCCACAATGGGGCTACTCACTTTAGCGGCGACCAAAAGGTTGGCGCTAAAGTAAAGGCGCTCGTGTAGGGCAAACAGCCCTGCACGAGCACCTTGGATCCTGTGGAGCTCAGCTCCACGGATCCTCCTCTCTCCCTCCCTCCTACACGCCTCCCCCACGCCCCTAGCCACGCCTCCCCCTCCCCAGAACACCTCCCCCACGCCCCTGGCCACGCCCCCACCTCCCGTTCTGCAACCCGGCAGTCTGGGAGACTACAGAGCTGTGGAACCTGGGCGACCGCCGAGTGGCGCTGGGCTAGCTCTGGCGGGAGCCCGATAGTGAGCCCCGCAAACGTGCCTTATGGCACGTTTGCAACTGAGGTCCACAGCACGGAGCCATGCCGCGGACCTCAGGATTGGGCTCTTACTCCCTGGTAAATGTATATAGGATTGCAGCCTAAGCTATATATCAGGGGTGGTCAAACCATAGTTTGGGAGCCACTTGTGGCTCTTTGACATATAATGTGCAGCACTTAATCTTAATCATTTGAAGTTTATTGTATTTGGCTCTTAGGTCAAGAAAGTTTGGCCACCCCTGATATATATAGAATTTCAGGTGGATCTAACGTTGATCTTGTGAGATTTACAAGACGTACATGTGCTGTAGCCATAGCTATTTAACTCAAACCGTTTTGTTCAGTTGGAGTAAAATACAATATTGAGTTTTTCAGTACAGTTTGAGACTATAGTCTCATTTGAGAAAACAAAATATTCTTGTTCTCGTATGGTTAGTCAAGTGAATTTACAGTATTAATCCTGTAATGTATGTTTCACTGGAGTGAGAATTGCTACAGAATAGCATCTTTCTATGCTGGTTCTGTAATGCATTTTTTCTAACACAATGGTATTATAAAACTACTTCAGAGAGACATGCTTTCTCTTGGACATTTTTATTATCTAGGTGTGCTTTTCATTACTGGTAGATTCCATCCCTACCCACTGAATGTCTTCAACACGCACACATTAAACGCCCAATCCTATTCCCCACTATTATCATTATGCAATGCATCCATGCTAACAGAGTATGTGCTGCAGCCAGTGGGGGGGAAGGTGTCAACCAGAATCATCAATACATTGAGAGTGAAGTGCTACTTATTTTGAATATCTCATTGTTTTTTTTCCTCTGAAAAGCATGTATTTTATTTGTGCTTTCAGACCCACCAGTCCAAAATGCCTTCTCCGCCACAGCAATTTGCATTAATTTGTTCTTGGAGTTTCCACTGCAAAAACGCAAAGGATTCATTTTGTCAATTGAATATAACACTAACCATATTTTAAGTTATTTTGCATGTTGTCTATGGAAGAATTTATTGAGTTTGGTTGGCTGCTGAACTGCATAACAGGCACAAAACAAAACAAAAAACCCTCTTCTATATTTTGCCTGATTATTGCATCTGCCTGTCCCTGAAGTGAAAAGATTATTAGCAGGTAATAAAATGTCATCAGAAAGATGTGACGAAGTTCACTATGAATTTGTAAAATGTTTTGATCTCTTTCATTTATCATACTGTATTCTTTTCAAATATTCTTTAGCTTCAGTTTAATCACCTCACTTTGTCATGTACCTCATCAATCACCGTATCACATTTTGCAACAGCTATTAAGGGCCTTATGCTGCTGGAATACTTGTGGAGGGGTTAAGGCCCCAATAGGATTGAGCCGTCAGTGTATTTTCATTCTTCCTGGTAGGAATCTGAGTCAAAGTATTGTATTCATTTCATCCTTTTTATGGCATACTCTAAACATACAGTACTTAACCACGATAAGCAATATGGATTTACTTGTCATACCTGCATGTAGTATGTGATATTCCTATTTCTGTCTGTCTTTTAGTCAAAAGTATTTCATAGTTTTGTCATCAATTTTGAACCATAAACAGTTAGGAATTTCAGATTTACTTTGGATTTAGTATCTGTGAATATGTGCCTAATTTCTCACTTCTCCACTAGGAGCAATGTTTGACAAGGACCGGGGCCAAAGTTTTCTTGATCATATATGTCTATCTTTTATGGTGATTGTTCAGTGGGACTTATTTTCAAGTCAATTCATAAAGGACTGTAGGCTGACTATTAGATTATGTTATTCACATTACTTCAGTGGTGTGGAATATTCAGTAGCACTACTACATCCTGTGTCCCCAGAATAATGTCGGAAGCCTGAATCCAAGTGTGAGAAGGGGTTTCTCCTGTTCTCCTGGCTGTGTTGCAGTTCCCCTGTGAAGTGTCTTCATTTAGAGTGACTTACAGATGGGCCCGCTTTACGTGGATTTGGAACCTGCGGATTTGACTCACTGCGGATTCCGAACCCAAGGTGGAGAACCTCTTACCCAGGCACCTCCCAAGAAGGGTCTTTTAAAAGACCCACTTCTATTTATGCAGACTAAGAAATTTCAACAAGCATAGAGTTTCATTCAGGTGTGAACTAGGTTTGCCTCTGGTCATTTTGCATGACAAATTTAGTACATTACCCTGCTTTACAAAATGTTTCACTGGGCTGTGGTACATTGACTCTAGTTGACCCCTCTTTCCCTCAAGATGACCCTGCTCTCTCATTCAGTTTAGTTTGACACAATGCAGCACTCAGCGTTGTTGAACTAAAGTTTCACTCATTCCTGCCTTTGCCCTAGCCTGTTCTTCTGACAGCAAAAATCTTCATGACAGAGCTTTTGCCTGACATTCCCGGCAGCTTTGAACTTTCTCCTTAACAAAGGGTTCCCTGGGGAAAAATTGGCTGCAGTCCCTACATCAACATGATTTTTGGTTTCTTTTTTAAAGGTGTCAAAAGGGAGGAACCCTATTTTCGGGTTTGATTTTTGCATATGCTGTAACTGTGCACACGCAAACACCTTGCAGTGTCCACCTCCTTGCAGGTACACGCTTGTGTAAATCTGCAGTTTTGCTTTTGTTTTGTTTTTTAATTATACAGACATTAGAATCTGCATCCTTACTAGCATATAGAAAAATCACAGAAACAAAATGCAACCAACCGTGTAAGTATTTTTTCATTATTTAGATTATAAATATGGATACATTTGTAAAATAAATCTTAAAAAAAAACAAGAATGGAAGAAAAACTGATAACAGAAATTTATTTCTTGGAGGCTAAAAAAAATCCTGTATTCTCTTCAGTAATAAACAAAACAAATACTTTTCAGAGTGAATGCACATGTTTTCAAAACATTTTATGTAAAGTATGTTCCAGTTTAAAACAATTTGAAATGCTTGTGTTTACATTTTCTAAAGTTTTTAAGCTCTATCCAAATATTTTGTGTTCATGGAATTTTAAAGAGAGAGATTAACAAGGCAATACAGAGCAGTAAATATTGAGCATTTATGCTCTATGTGCTGTATACATGCCAGGCCTGATCCAACTTTTTGTGGCTGAAATTATGTGAATTTCATTAAAAGTGCAGTAAAAAATTACACACAAAAAAAAGTGCACAAAATATTTGGAGCAGTGGATGCATAAGGTTCTTGTTAGAGATGGATTTGTATTTCATGGTTAAATTGTGTGTACAAGTGTGTGTTAATACATTGTTACATAATGCACAATATGACACTTTAATTTCAATTTTGGATTCAGTTTTTGACAGAGCTCGAGTTTTCAAAATAGTCTGTGCAGTGCTTACTTGGTGGCATTATTTACATTCATAGGTACTATAAATAAGATATATATATTTTTTTGTTTGCAAGTAAAATTTGGTCTCGAAGATTTTTAAGTGCTTTCTTTTTTCCGAGCAAAGTTTCTTTGATAAAATAAGTTGTGAAAATTAGATATAACCGTGTGAAATTCATTCATGGAAGGGTGACATTTTTTAAGGGATTATGGGTAGTATCCTAAGATGATCTTCTACTCATGGAAGAAGTCTCATTTGCAGAAAGGGGAAGGGAGATTTTTGCTGATCTGTGGTTCCTCTGTACCACAAGGATATCTGCTCTAGAGGATCCCGCAACCCTCTGGAACAAAATGTTCATGGGGTGTAAGGGGCTGCAGAAGGAAGAGAAATTCTATGAAAATTGCACCTCACCCCTTTTTCAAGCAGGGGTACTTCCATGAAGATGTTAGGATACAACTGATAAGCTTTTGCTTCCATAGAGGGAAGAATGTGTGTGTGCTCTATTGAGTTACAAATATGCCCATTTATGACCCAATGTATCTGCACAAGTTGAAGGAACAAGTTTGGGGTTGTCACACAGTGGCAGGACACATGCATTTCTTAAACAGAAGTGCAACCCATTTTTTTGACAGTGGTACGCAGTGGTATAAAATGATAGCTGAATTGCAGCAAAGTGATTATGTATGTGAAACGTGACGGTAGTATATAATGCAGCCTTTCCCAAAGCGTGGGTCAGAGCCATTCCGGACACACTGGGCAGCCCCGGAGTCAGCTTCTGGGTCACACCAGGCTGGCGACCCACTCTACTGGCCTCAGAATGGCCCACAGAAGCCTCTGAAAGCCACTTCCACTTTGGAACTGGAAGTGGCTTTAGGAGACTTCTGCAGGCCATTCTGAGACCAACAGAGGCCAATAGAGTGGGTCACTGTCTGGTGTGACCCAGAAGAAGCCTCCCCAGCACCACCAGGAGTGTTGCAAGGATGAGGTGGGTTGCGGTGGGTAAAAGATTGGAAAACTTTGATATAATCTATAAACTGCAATTGTAATACTGCTGAATTCAACCTAGTCTCTTCTAGCATCTGATGACCAACAGAGACTCTTCTTGCTATTGTCAATAAATTGGTTGATTGATCTTTCTTTACAATTTGGGATAAATACCAGATCAGTGCTCTGGACTCAGCTACCCAGATGCAATGGTATCAGAGATTTCATGTTGTGCCCTACATAGCCATACGATTTCAGTAACTAGAGAAAGGTATATGCATGTTTTTAGAGACAGGTATTGAAAAACACTTGTGGAAAAAAGAAAGGTTAACTTTTAGTTTAAGATCTTAAAGATCTTTAATTTCCTTTCTTATTTTATTGCATATTGGAAAGTAGTTGATGATCATATCATGTATCAGTAGTTGAGAAATAAGAAATGATCCCGTTACCTGGATGTATTGTGAAACAGGGCTATAGGAATGAAGAATAAATGAAGGTATTCAGTGTGGATAGAATGGAAAACACAATTGGAAATCTAGATATCCTTGAAGCATAGAGTTCCACAGAGGTAGAGGCTTTCTTATTCAGTCCTGGGAAGTGGATGCAATATTTCACTAAGTAGACCTGTGGCATCTAACAAAAAATATAAAGGCATAAAAACAATTTACAATAAAAAAAGAGATCAACAATCTAAAATACTCAGATTTTTACTTTTATTCAGATAAATACTTTTAAAGTTTCGGAGTCTTTAGGATATATTATGGTTGTTTTATTTGTGACTTTATGATTTTCTGTATTTTTTTGTGATATACAGCATGGATGTATAATAAACTGTCCAGTATGGAAGTATCTAGTTTTACCTATATAAAATAAATGTATTTGTGTATGCTCCTGTTAAAGGAAGTTGTCTTTTCAAAGCCTGTTATGGCATTCTGTGTACAAAAAAACCAAGGGCTGGTTTAATAGTGCTGTCTTCCTACTAAATTTCTGTTGCTCTGCTCCTTATGATAGCTAATGGAATAGTTGTATATAACAACATATGAAAGAATACAACTTTTCATTCTCTCCTATTCTGATTTGATATGTGAAGTATATAAGTGGAAGATAAAAGATGGTGAATTTTTTAAGATGGATATTTTCTAGCTTTAGAGAACATAAGAACAGCCCTGCTAGATCAGGCCAGGCCCATCTAGTCCAACTTCCTAGGTTTCATATAATTGCATCACCATGCAATAGCTGAATCTTGGTAATAATGTGAACTTACATTGCATCAGAGTGTTGTTTAATCAATAATGACATGCTGCTGTTAAAGAATGGAATTGACAGGCACATTCTGAACTTTTTCTACTGAAACATGTAGTTCAGACAAGAAATCTACACAGTATTTTCCTGAACAGAGATCAGTATTTCCTGTGGTGAATTTTTTTTAATAAAAAAAGATTTATTTTTGAAAACTGATACGTGGTCCCAAAGATTTCAAAATCAAAACACATTCATGACCTTATTTCAAGTGTCTGCAACTGTAGTGTGTTCCTGTGGACTAAATTTGCAAGTGCAAAGCTAATACATTTCTACTCAGAAGTAAGTTCCATTAAGTTCAAAGGGACTTACTCCAAGGTAAGTGTGTATAGGGTTGCCACCATAGTCACTTAGCTTTTTCTCCCTGTGCTTTCCTTAGTATTTAATCATAAGCTGTGACTCCTTAAGATAAATGAGTTTGTTTACTTACCCTTTCCCATACCTCCATTTGACATAAAGTGCTTGTACTTGATGTATAAGATATGATATATAAGATATGACCTGACAGCAGCAGTCAAATTGATAACATTACCAGCATTAGTGAAAAAAACAACTTGTGGACAAGTTCTTACAGTTTTAAGACCCTGTCCACAATAAAGCCATTCATTTCCGACCTGTTAACAGGCAGTGAAATTCTTTTCTAGTCCACTCGAAAATGCAATGCCTTAACAATTTCTAAGAGGGATTTAGATTATCAATTTTTCTGCCATGCATTGAATCTTGTTTTAATGCAAGATTAATGCATAAAGAATACCATCATTTTTTAACACGACCAAAGTCTAGCCAGTCGAAAGTCCTTTGTAGGAAGGGTCAATCGACCTATGAAGTGGGCCAATGCGCATTCTTCAAGCAACAGGCTGGGGGAGGCAGCTGTTGGAAGTGCACCCTTCTCTGGCCCATCACCTGCCCATCTGCTCCACTCAGCTGTTACCCAATCCTCTTTTTTATTACTCCCCTATCTGCTAAGGGGAGTAGAGCTGATTTGCTCCATTAAAGATGTACAAAACTCTAAAGCAGTGATTTTCAACCTTTTTCATCTCACAGCACACTGACAAGGCACTAAAATGGTCAAGGCATGCCACCAGGTTTTTGACAATTGACAAGGCACACCATGCTGCCAGTGAGGCTCACATCTCCCATTGGCCCTACTAATAAATGACCTTCCCTCAAATTCCTGTGGCACATCTGTGGACCACTTATGGCACACCAGTGTGCCATGGCACAGTGGTTGAAAATGGCTGCTCTAAAGCCTTTTCATGAGTTCTGCAGGAGCGAAGGCTTCAGAATAGGCCAAAGACTCAATTTGTGAGGAACAGGTAAGATGGTAGACAGTATTGCATCATTTTACCACACATTTTTGTGTCTTTTCCTCTTCACTCAGTTTAAACCTGAGGGTTAAACCTTTTGACCCTTCAGCTGTGAGAGGTATAAATGAAATGGGAGGTAAGGAGAGGTGCCCGCAGTAGGGAATACTCAGGTTTAGAGTTCATGCAAAATAAGAATGTTGGATGTTGTAGTCACCTCTCTTCTTTCAAAAGTCTCTCCTTGTGATCTCCTTGCTGGAATTAGATATGGTAGGCTGTGCTGTGAGAACACTGAGACAGGATGTATGTGTATGTTGAGCAGAGGGAAATACACACATTAAGTCCTGCACAGCTTATGGTTGCCCATGATGTGAAGAGAACCCATGGTGTAAATCAGTCTGAAGGCTTCATCTTTGAGGCCAACTTGTTTGTTGAAAAGAGAGCCATTTTTCATGCAGATCTGTGAAGAGTGTTACTTTGGCTATACTATGTAACTATCTCCAGGTAGTAACTTTCTGTACCCAGAAAGTTTGTCGAAATGCAATACCATGTGGTGAGAGTCTTGTGGATTGAAATTCGGAGTTGTATCCTATCAGTTATGCGGGCAATGATAAAAGGAGGCAGTAAATGACAATTATATACAATTGGCATAACATTTCACCCGGATTCTTCATTAAACTTAATACTGATTCATTCATTACCAGAACAATACAAGAGCTTCTTTGATTGATTGATTGATTGATTGATTGATTGATTGATTGGTGCACATGGCTTTGTCCTACGCTTCTCTACTAATATGTATAGGAAATTGTTATGCAGGTGGTGCAAATTATATAACTTAACTTGCTGTGCTAAGAACGTGACATTGGAATAGGCAGATAACTATATAAGTCATGCAACCCAAATGTTCCTGCAGACAATACTGAAGTAGCATCCAGTTCAGCCCCATGGAAATGATTTCCACATCATTCTGGTAATGGATGAATCTATCCTTAAGAATATTAATAAAACAACATTTAGAAGGCTGCAGCAAAACTTTAATCCAGCATTTCCCAAACTGTGAGTCACAACCCATTTTTTGATGGGGCATGGCCCACCATGACCAGGAAGCTGGCAGGCTTTATGCATGCAACACAGAAGTTGCTTCCAGGTTGCTCCAAAACGCGATCTGCTTCATTGACCACATCACACTGCATCATTCCCTGGACTACCTTGCAGCTTTCTGGTTGTGGCCTGTGACCCACCTCTGGGTCATGACTCACAGTTTGGGAACACATTGCATTATGGGGTGCAAAGCAGCCAAAGATGCTGGTTGTGCACAGGTGCATCCCAGAACCAACTTCTGCATTGCACCCTATAATGCCTGGTTGTGCAGGCCTATGACCCACCGTAGACAACAAGGTGGGTTGTGAAGCCTGAAAGTTTGGGAACAGCTGCATTAATCTACTTTTCCTGTGAACAAGCAGATTTCTGTGTGGACTATTGTTATTATTGTTATTAACAGTATTTATATACCGCTTTTCAACTAAAAGTTCACAAAGCAGTTTACAGAGAAAAATCAAATAACCAAATGGCTCCCTGTCCCAAACTAATGCATCCCTGAATTATAGGGGGCTGTTAGTACTGCATCTGTACAGTTAATGAATGAAATTAAAGTCTTATGTTTGTGCCCTTACCTTGTCCAGTCTTTATGGGTACTGGTGTTTCAACTAAGGGATGGGCATCACGTAGCCAAAGTGTCTGTTTATACAGAGTGGGGCCAAAGATTGGAGTTCGATTCACGCATCTTGGGCTTTCCCATGCTGTCCACCGCAGTCTCTGTGCCTCTCCAAATCTGCACCTGAGTGATAGATAATGCTCTGGAATGTCATGTAGCAGAGACTACAGGAGGAGGGGCAACTTGCATGACATGTTTCTCTGCTCCCAAAAGCACCTTAGGATCCGACCTGTAGTACCGCACAGTTAAAGTCTGTGTAAACCATTTCTTCCAGAACTAATTCTTTCTAAAACAATTGCCATATACTTAAATGAACTTGCTGTTTCCACAGAGAGTGAATGAATATTAGCAGTTAAGCTCTGGTTCTGATTTAATTAAATGCCGCTCACTATCAGGATATGGACTCTGCTTTTCTTCTTAGGCTATTTTCATTTGTTTCTTCTGCACCCTTTTAATGGAATGTATAGGTCTCTGGAAAGGTAAGGTCAAACGTTTCAAGCCTGGTGTGTGTAATGTAACAAAATTACTCCAAATACAACACTTTGTTTATTGTATTTTCCTAATAATGGGGAGAATCAGTGTATTGTTTTTTTCATTTAATCAAATTCATTCCTCATTCATATTCAGGAAGTGAGATTAAGAAGTTTTAACAGACTAATTTCACAGTGCACCATTAGCTTTAAATTTGAAGAACAAAGTTCCCTTTTTTTGTAATGCTTGCAGATCTGTTCACATTGCTTCAGAACTGGGAGCTGAACCTTGTTGTCACTGAGAAGTCAAGCACGGCGGGGACAATGCACTTACTCTGCTGGAGACATCCTGCGTTTCAGCCATTACTGCACCATGTATTCATGCCAGTTACATCATATTAATTTGTCTCTACCACATAATTGAGTTTACTAGAAGACTGTGGGGACCACACGTGCTTTTCAGAAACCTGCATGCCTGATTAGTTTTGCACGCATTGTCTTAAATTAGCATGTTAACATGTTGTTTTTTTTAAAACAAACTTTATTTTTTTCAGTGATGCAGATGACCACAAGCCTCTAAAAAAGGGAAGCAGGACACCTTCAGACAGGACTGTGAAAAAGGAGGACAGCGACGATAGTTTAGTTGACTATGGAGAAGGAGTCAATGGCCAGTTCAATGAGGACGGCTCTTTTATTGGACAATACAGTGGTAAGAAAGAGAAGGAACCTGCAGAAGGCAATGAAAGTTCTGAGGCTCCGTCACCTGTCAACGCCATGAATTCATTTGTCTGATGAATGAAACTCTGCCAACTCCCAGCATTTCCATTATTTTTTTTCAAACACTTCTACATCTTCCCTTGTTATGGACGTGAAAGAAACAGATCTTCTACAATAACTAAAGTGTTTATTCTACAAGCAATGCCGTTACACTCTATATACATCAGAATGCAAAACTGGAAACATTTTGCACAGAACTTGCTTTCTCCTACAAAACTAAACAAAAAAAGAGCAACATCGACCGAGAATATTGAAAGTACAGTATAATGCATGAACAGTGCTGCATATCTCACAAGCAGAGCCAGTTACACCATTGGAGATGGTGTTTTGATAAAACGTTGTTATGCGGTCCTCAAATGAATCCCTGGATATGAAGTCCATTTTCATTGTCAGAGTGTTATAGTAGTATTATATAGAACTTCAATGTCTTTGTGGACATTGTTGTGAAATTGGTGGCTTATTGTCTAGATATCATTATGTCTTTTTTGCAAGACAGTTAGGAACAGTATGTACAGTATATGATTGATAAATGACTTAAGTATGACACTTGCATTTGCTGATGCTTACTGAGATCCTGAGATCTGCTCTTGCTCCTCTTACTTCATAGCCTTTCAGATCTATCAAGTATTACTGCAGTACAGTGTTCTATTTTTGACACCCTATATACTGTTGTTTTTTTTTAGGGCATACAGCAATCTGCATTGTAATGTATTTGGAATTTGTACAGTTGTGGAAGTTAAATTTTCAAATAAGATAAATGTTATTCCAGAAAACATACAGGGCAAAATACATACAGTGCCTTTAAAGTAATGAGCATTCCGCAGTGTACTGTAACTGGTCATGCTCACCAGGAACTTGTTCAGTGAAAGTTACAGTTAAATGAAAAGAGTTGCAAAAGAGCTACTTTACAACTCTGTACAATTTGATGGACCTTGTGAAAAAAATGTTCCCAGTGGATTGTGTTCCCTCCTCAGTCAGCTACTACAGTGGTGCATGACTAATGAACGCCATCATTGCCAAGGAATTTGATTTTTGTTTCATGCCCAGGTATATTAGGAAGACTGTTGGATTGAAATAAGAGTTTGTTTTTTTTTAATTACACAAAGTTCATTAAGGTGTGTATTTTTCTTTTGTGGAGATAAACTGTAGAGAAGCTAATGCAACATGTTATCATGGCCTTACACAGCTGACACAAAAATGGCTGAATTAGGACATTTTGCTAACACCAAGAAACATAATGATCCTCATAATGTACTCAGATACCACGTCCACAACAGCACGTTCCCTTGCTTGTCTGAAAAGTTCAATATCCAGTGACTATTTGAGGCATCTTTTAACATTATGCTTGGCATGAAACCGTGTGTAGATTGCTACTTGGAGCCATAGCATTCAAGCAGTTTGACAAGAGCTAAGCAAATTTAGTCACAAACAGTCACTACTGTCTGCTAGAATATTACACACGTACAGAGACATGCGCGTGCGCACATACACAAAATCTATATTGCAGAAATGGCCTCCAAGTATGAAATTTTATATAGCAACCTATGGTTGAAAGAATGCTCAGTTTCATTTGCCAATAAATTGGTTTTTTCATAACTTGCATCAAGTTTAATTTTAAGTAAGCTTTTTATATGTAGATATTTTGTTGAATTTGTAAATACACTTAAAGTGTAGATGCTATATGCTTCTAGGTGTTTAAAACAAATAAAATGCTTTTTGTTGTATGGTGCAAGAAGTACTCTAGCCAATGGAGTGCTCGGTATTTTAAAGCATCCATTTAAAATATATTTAATTGAAAAAATGGAGATAATGAGATGTTCACCCATGTAGCTGCAGCTTTTGGAGTCATGTGCCAGTTCGTAAAACTAGCTAATGCGTAATTTCCAGTCCGCGAGTCTGTGTAAGAACTCACGAAAGCCCTGTCTCAATGAATGGAGATTGCGTAGCAGGAGTTTGGGCAGATCACAATCAATATTATTAGAGCATGTGTCAGTGCTTTACATTGGCTCACAGCTTTGAGGCATATACTGTAGTTAAAGCACAATTTACAATAAATCACCATGTAAGCAATCCAACACGTTTGACAAGAACTGTTTAGCTTTTTATAAGCCCCAATTTTCACCCAAGAAAGCAAAAAAAATTTTTAAAAAATTGGGTACATAGCAGTGATGAAGCACAAAAGGGGGAACATTCCTAACAAGTTATCCCAACAGTATTGGAGACCAGCATAATTTTACTCCATAAAACGTAGAGACTAAGTTTACTGGTACATTTGAAGTAACCTGGAAAAAAATCACTTCTGTAATAGTGCAGCACATTTTTGTATTACAATAAATGTGGTTTTAAAATTTCATTTGCCGTTCAGTCTGTACACAACAACGCGGAAGAGGTTTACTTCATTGGTGACATCACTTGAGACTGCATTCCTAAGAACTAGGGATAAACTTATTTGGACACAGTGGGATTGAGTTCTGAGCAAACATGCACTGAATTATGCTTTGTGTATCAGTATATGGGGAAATTGTTTATAGCTCTTTGGCTGCAATCCTAACCACACTTCCCTGAGAGTAAGCCCATTGGAAAAAAAATAGGACTTCTGAGTAGACCTGGTTAGGATTGTGCCCTAAATAAGACTAGCAACCCAATCCTATCTAAATCTCAGTGTGGCGATGCAGCAGCACCAGCATGGACTCCACTACATACCACAGGGGATTTTCAGCTGTTGGAGGTCTCCCTGGGTAGGAAGACATTTGACCCTTGCCCCAGAATAAGTCCCAGCAGCTACGGTGGGTCAACTTGGACATGCACTCGTTATACCACATGGGAAGGGCGTCTGGGATTTTGTGTGCACCAGTGCTGTTGAATCCACCATCTTCCCAGGCCTGATCCGCCCCATTCTGTCGACTCTCCCTTTCCTCCCTCCCTGTTCATCCCACTCACTCTCCGCCTGCATGGGCTTATCTTCTCTGCTGGGGCTCCATTGATCTGCCAGCACATTCAGAAAGGCTCCTGTCTTCCCACTGGCTTGCTGGCTGCTTGCGCTGCTGCTGTGACACTTTTGTGGCACTTGGTACCAGTAGCATTCCACCAGCACTGCCTTTAGTGAGGATTGGGCCATAGGTAAATGCAGCCTTTGTTGTCGAACCTTCTTGTAGGTTGTTGCCACCAGCTGCTTTTGATGGATTTATGCTAATTTATAAGAGCATGTGCTTTGAATCATTGTCTTACAGTGAAAATGATTTACCAACCAAACAAATGGAACATGTGAAGATACCTTTCTAACTGACTAACTTTCACTCTAGCTCTCCTTGTGTATTCTGTTTCCAAATACTATTTGTGTATGCTTTTTGTTTGTTTGTTTTTTGCATCATTTGCACTTTTCAACTCTTTTGCTTTGTCAGAAGTATATAAACCAGAAATACAGCTCACTGGCAGTTCTACTATCCTGCTTCTTTAAAACAAACCAAACTTCTCCAAACTTTTCGGCCTCAGTGGCGCATTGTATATCTCAATTTGGTGTTGAGGGCTGGATGTGGTCCTTCGGCCCGGGTTTGGAGACTCCTGCTTTAGAGCACCCAAGAAAGGTTCCTGAGAAAACTCAACAGTTGGGGGAATGAGAGGGCAGGTCCTCTTATGGATTAGAAAAGATCTGAAGAACAGGAAACAGAAACTGGGTGTAAATGGGCAATTTACACCCTGTAGTGAGGTGGAACGAAGTGTGTACCCTAAGGATCAATCTTGGGACTGGCACTTTTCAATCTTTGGGACTGGGCATTAGCTTCTATGCCCTGGCAGCTAAAAAGCAACTGCAAGATTTTTTGATTGGTATATTGTGCATTGTAATCGGGGCCGGCCCTAAGCCAATTCATCCAATGTCACCAAATTGGGCCCTGTGGTTTAGGGAGTCTTGCGCTGGGGCAGCAAGTGGAGGAGACCAGTGTGGCAAGCGGAGTGCCTGCTGCTGTGGCTTCACCCACCCGCCCCTGTGACCATTTGGCCCAAAATGGACCTCACAGAAGCTGTTGGTGGTGGTGACATCTTTATATCACCGCCACCTACATCTGCTCGTTACTGCATTTTGCAGCAGGTGCTATCAGCTCTGGGCACTCATTGGGGTGAGCGGGGGATGCGGGAGAGGGGAGCCCGCAAAAACCAATGCCACATTGGACCCTGCAGTTCCTACAGTCGGCCCTGATTGTTATTGTAATGTTTGCCACTGGACATCGCTTGACATTGGAATCTTGTTCATCTTAGGGTTGGTTTGTGTGTACAGTATTTCACGATTGTCTACTGCCAGTTTTATTTTATTTTTTATTGTTTGTTATTCTGTTGTAGCCAACAGCTGAAGCAAATGAAGTGAATGAAAATTTGGAGGAGAATGTAGAAAACATGTTCCTAGGCCGATGAAACATTTTTTTCCCTTTCTCTTATTTGTAATCTGCCAATTTGTGTGGTGTTTCACTTTCCAAAGAACTCTTTATTGCAGTCTCAAGCTGTGGGTCAGGGCCCACTAGGTGGGTCGCAAGCCAATTTCAGGTGGGTCCCCATTCATTTCAATATTTTATTTTTAATATATTAGACTGATGCTCCCATGGTCTGTGACTGCATTTGGGGAAATGTTACAGAGCTGTATTTTTAACAAGCTACTATGTATATTCTTTTAACAATGATAGTAAATGGGACTTACTCCTAGGTAAGATTGCAGCCTAGGATTGTTAAAAATTTTCCTGCTACATGGTGTCACTTCCGGTCATGACATCACTTCCTGTGGGTCCTGACAGATTCTCATTCTAAAAAGTGGGTCCTGGTGCTAAAAGCTTGAGAACCACTGCTTTAGGGTGTGCATGATGTTATCACCTTATATCCACTTTGTGAAATAGCTCATACTGGAAGATAGTGATTTACCCCAGAACACGCCAGGCGGTACATAATTGTACAGTATTTTGAAGCCAGATGTCAGCATTCCAAGTCTATCCACTATATCTGTATATATGTATTTAAATTGTGTGTCTGATATTGCCAACAGCCACAAATGCATCCAGGAAATGTGGTATCTGGTTCGGGAATTTGGATTTGTGGCCAATTAGCTCATATTTTGTGGTTCACTGAGAAGTCACTCAGCTCACGAGCGTTTGCTTGTAACTGGGTGATCTGGTGCTTCTAGCAGAATATGTAAAAATGAGACAGCTAACCTTGTGACGTGTTTTGGATCCCGGCTTCCCATTGCTAATTTGTAGGTCAGTAGTCCATCTCGCCAAGCAATCACACTTCATCTGCTTCAAAATGTGTCACAGCTATTCAGAGCTTCCTAGTCAAAGAGGGCAATGTAAATAGAAAATCCCAAGAGTGAAGCAGCATTTTCAGGTCACTACTGACATTGTATTTGCAGAAGCAAAGATGAGAATGGGCAGCTCATTGCTGTACCTTGTCCATGGGCAGAAAACATTCCTTTTTGTGATGCTGGGAAAGTCCTTTAAAATATAATTATTAGACTCTTTGAGTAAATTACAGTTTAAAGAGAACTCTCAAAGCAGTCTTTCAGAATATATCTGCTTGTGTGGATATTTGTATATTTGAAGCATCCTTCGTTTGCAATAGGAGCCGGAGAACAATGAAATCAAATTGCTCTGAAATATCACATTGTCAGACAGCATTACTTCCATTGGCTATCTTCCTGAATGTCTGCCTGTCTAAGGGCATTAGGAAAATGCTTTTCTCAGAATAATGGTGGATCTGCCTGTTGACATTAACATCAACCTGGTGTTTGGTGGTAAAAGGAAAAACGGGGAATTTACACAAAATGTAATTAATGAGACCAGGAAAACCTGTAGCACAGAAGGGTACCAAAAAGTGAATTCACCTACTGGTAGTCGGATCCTCTGCATATTTAATAATAATGCTTAGCTTTTGTGCTTTTAGGTTTCAGAGCTCATTACTTCCATTACTAAGTATAGTCATCCCTTGGCATCTACAGGAGTTCCCAGAATGCCCGTGAATGCCAAAACCTGCAGAATGAAATCTGTGGGTTAGGCACCCTGTAATCTTCTGAACGTGACCAGAGCTGGGCTCCAGTTGCATTCAGGAGGACTTCTGAGGGCTAGGGAAGCCTCCTCAACACTTAGAAGGTGTCGGAAGTTGCTGTTTTCAATCTTCCAGAGGCCTGAGAAGGCCTTCTGAGGGTCATGGAAGCCATATGTTGCCTCCTTGGTCTCTGGAAGGCAGAAAATTGCAACTTCCTTTTTTTGACCAAAAACCAGAAGTTGCAATTTTTGGCGTTCAGGAGGAGGTCTTATGAGGGTCAGGGAGGTCACATGCGGCTTCCCCGGCCCTTGGAAAGCCCTCCAGACTCAGTGGTATCCAGAAGGAACCAGTGAATTCAGTGGTAAAATGAGAAATCGGACAATTTACACAAAATGTAGTTAATGAGATTAGCAAACCTGTAGCATAGAAGCGTACCAAAAAGTGAATCCACCTGCTTATACAGCCGGATCCTCTGCATATTTAATAATGCTTAGCTTTTGTGCTAACCTTGAACCCATGGTTAGATAAAACCGAATGTCCCAAATCCATGGATAATCAATCTGATAAGCAGCCCTGTAAGGTAAGCGAGCAGTATTATTTCTCCTTAGTGGAGCGAGGAAATGTGACCATGTCACACCCCTACTAACCCATCTATGTTGACTGCCTGTATATTTCCAAGCACCACTGAGAAGTACTGGAGATGGTCAATAAATCTCTAGTCTAAAGGTGTCCTCTTGCATTAGTATGCCCATTCCCTGAGGTCAACACACACAAGGCGTCAGAATGGCCTGCATAAGCCTCTGAAAGCTTCTGGTTTTCGGAGGCAAATCAGAAGTTGCCTTCTGAAATCCAGAAGTAGCTTTGGGAGGCGTCTGCCGACCATTCTGAGACCTGTAGAGTCCTGTAGAGTGGGTTGCTTCCTCGGTGCAACCCAGAAGAGGCCTCTAAAACCTCCCCACACCTCCAGAATGGCTCCAATTTGTAGTCAAAAGGAGGCAAGAGCAGGTGGGATAGCCCAGGTCATGAACCAGCTGGCATGGGCTAGCGACCCACCAATAGGTTGCAACCCACACTTTGGGAAACCCTGCTGTAAAGCATTCTGTGTTGCCAGAACATGAGTTTTGGTAGTACAGCATGCCCATAAAATTGGGCCATTAAAAAAACAAACAGCTAAAGCCTTTTAGGGTGCAGTCCTAAGTACTCCTTGGGCCGGTGTAAGTCCCTTGCACCAGCCCAGGAGAGTCGCAAATGTGCGGTAAAGCACGTTTGCACCTCCTCTAGAGTTGGCTGGGATCTCATAGGGACGTGCACCAGCCCGCGGAGGTTGAATCCAGCCTCTGCACTGACTCGAGCAAGGGGGCTTGCGTCTGCCGAGCTCAGCCGAGATATGCCGCATCCTAGCCCTCGTTCCTGAACAGTGCAGAGTGGCTACAAGCCATTCTGCTCTCCTCAGGCTTATGTCACCTCCAAAGGTGGCGCAAGTCCAAGGAGAACCATTGGGGCTGCGGTTGCTTACCCGGGGGTAAGGGGAAGAGTTTCTCCTTACCGACAACTGAGCCACTTTGGGGCCCTGTCTTGCGCTGGATGCAGCACAAGCCTCCTGGTCTCCCTGTTCCAGCGCAAGATAGGATTGCGCTGTTAGTTGTACAACAGAACAGACCCTGGAGTGTTACTCGTGGACCTCATCTGCTGTTAAGAGATTGAAATCAGACACAATCCTATACACACCCCATTGAAAAGTGAAAGATTTTTGTTCCAGCTTCCATTCATGTCAATGGTGCTTGTAGGGGAGAAGTAGGGTCTGCAAAAGGAGTACATTTTTATACTATCTACAGAAAATAGACTAGTTCCCATTTTCCTCATCTGCTTGTTCTGAAGGTCCTGAGAACTGAGTGTTCCCTGGAGAAGGGTCTCAGTAGCAAGTTAGCAGTTCATTAATTTTTTTTGTTCTTGTTCTTTATAAGACAGTGTTAAATAATTACTACTGCATGTGAATAATTTACAAGTGATTTTTTAAAATTGGACACAAAATTAATAATAAAATATCCGACCCAAATTATTCTCATTGATCACACAAAGTTACCCTGGCATGTTAGTCGTGGTTTGATTCCTCACAGAGAAAAGCCATCAACATGAATGATCAACTCTTCTGCAGAGAAGAAAAGGCTACCCAGAGCACACCAAACTATCAGAAAGGATCTACAAATGGATGTTTCTCTGACAGCTGAGTGAATGATCAAGGTATGGAAAATGCTACTAAAGGGTTTTCAAAGCAACATCTGTATCAATGAAATTCCCTAACTAGGGATTAGAAAAAAGGTCACATGCAAGCTTTGGTTAAGGCCATCTCTCTTTAGGAATATCTAATGAGGGCATGTGGGAGAGGAATTAATTTGTGCAGGTGGGGGAGAGAATAACCATTCAGAGGTCTCCAAACTTTTTGGCCAGAGGGCTGCATCAAATATCTTGCATGGTGTCGAGGGCCAGAAAAAAAAATTAAATATAAAATTTAAATAAACACATTAGAGATGGAACTTAGATGAATGAATAAATGAATGTGCTCAAATGTCCAGGACTTCTCCAAGAACGAATACAGCCCAAGAAACAGTCAACAGTGGCCCCTTGCTCTGGCAGGCAAGCATGGGGTTAACACCAGGGCCTTAGATTGCAGTGAATGTGCTGCATAGCTGCTGCCACTTGGAGGTAAGAAGGCCCTCAGGGTTAAAAGCAGCACCTGCCAGAAGGAAAAGGGGTGTGAGTAGTAGAAGGAAGGAAGGAAGGAAGGAGTGAGAGAGTTAAACTGACAGATTAATGGACTGAGGAACTAATGAACTAGCTGGTGGACTACTGGACTGACCATTGGACTAACGGACAGACAAAAATTTCTAAGGATTGCTGGAATGGGGACTGCTGGAACTGAGGTTGCTGGAGACACTGGAGACTGGTGTGTGGCTGCCATGCCCAAGACCTACTGAGGACCAAGGTGTTGCTGTGAAGGCTGGAGAAGTTGCTGGCAAGGAGGAAGGGAGGAAGAAGGACCTCTGCAGGTTGAACAGGTGAGTTAACTTGCTTTGTGCACAGAAATGTTAAAAAATGGCAACCTAGTTAATATGTTTTTTTTAATTCATTAACAACCATTAATATGTTGTAAGCCGCCTTGAGTCCCTTCGGTGAGAAAGGCGGGGTAGAAATAAAGTTATTATTATTATTAGTTTAAAAAAAAATAAAAACACTTCACAATATGACATGAATGACAATATGACATGAATGGTGGGGGGAGCTGATGTTGCCGGTGGAAAAAACAAATTCCAACAAGGGCAGTGGTGTACCAGTGGGCAAAATGTGATGCACTGTTGCCTTGGCCTTCAAAGAAACCTGGAGAAGGATGGTGAAGTCCAAAGGAGAGACCAGGAAGCATCAATGGTACTAGGGTATTTGGGTCCTAGACGACTGTGTCTTGGTCAGATGTTGGCAGAAGTTGCCTTCTGAAAACTGGAAGTAGCTTGTCAGAGGCTTCTGCAAGCCATATTGAGGCATGCCGAGGCCTGTAAGTGGGTTGTTGGCTCGGTGTAACCTAGAAGAGGCCCTTGGGGCCTTTCCACACCTCCAGAATGGCTCCGATTTGGAGCCAAATGGGCTCATGTCCCACCAGTGGGTTGTGAGCCACACTTTGAGAAACGCTGTCCTAAGCTACTTATCTCTATCCCTAACCCTACCTTTATGTTAAAAAAAATTATAAACATATATTGGGACACAAATGGCCGGGATGCAAAAAGAAGGGAAGCAATGTCCAATACCAGGACACATTCACCTCCATTTTGCTCCCACCACCCGTAATGGCTCCAAAGGGGGAGGCTCCCTTGCACAGCATGTTCAGGGGCCTGCAAAACGTAGAGCTTTGCACCCCCTCTAGCTATGCTACCGCGTACAGTTCTCAGGGTGAGCTATATTAGTATCTCACTTCTAACCATTTACTTTCACACTGTTCAGTTGACTGGTGGCTCTGGTCCTTTTACCAAATCTACACTTTATATAAAGGTAGTACTAGATCACCATAATTCCCTGGAGCTTCCAGTATTGCAACTGAAAATAGCGATGGCATCTACTTGTAACAAAATTGTTCTATACCCAACCAAGTGTAGTCACCATGTCCTCTTGGCAGCATGGAAATCACTCGGGAACAGTCAAACCATTTCCAACAAGAGTTAAGGGCTTCTCCCCATATTCCAATGCACGCTACTGTCCTTTTCAGAGAAACACCGCCCTCATCATGAACTGTTCCATATTTAATTCTCCAAAAAGAACATGATGAGGGCAATAATGTAATTTATTAGAAGAAACATTATTAGTGTCATCTGGGAAAGTTAATTAAAACCTTTATTGTAATAGCAATCCACCTCTCACAAGCAATTATTTGGGGCCTCTGGGTGTAGGATCCTTCAGAGCAAAGCTACACAAGCTTAGGGATGTTGCCAGGGGAGACTCTTGTTGCTATGGCAACCTCCTAACCAGAGCAATGGTAGACAGGAGCAATCAGTTGCAACATACGTGTAATTTGCTCAGAGAGAGAGAGAGAAATATAAAAGACCGTGGAGCTCCTGGGATCTCAGTGGTTATGTCAGGTTTTGCTGGATTCCCCTGTGTAGCACTTAATCCGAAAATGCAAAGTCAGTAAAATTATTTGATGGTGCCTCTACCTGGATGTCATAATACCTGCCTAGTAAAAAAAAATAATCAAGAAAATCTTTTGGTATGCATTAAAACCCATTTTGGCCCAGCCCACAGGTGTACATATTTGGCCCCTGTTGCATATATGCAACGTTGGGCAGAAATGGATTAGGGCCCAATCCTATCCAACTTTCCAGTGCCGGTGCAACCGCAGTGCAACCCTAAGGAAAGGGAACAAACATTTTCTTACCTGGAAGAGGCCCACTGCAGGGTACAGCTCATGCCACGTTGGTGGGGAGGCAGTCACAGAGGGCTCCTCAAGGTATGGGCACATTTGTTCCCTTACCTTGGGGCTGCATTGCGGCTGCACTGGTGCTGGAAAGTTGGCTAGGATTGGACTCTAAGTCTTTACAGTCTGTCCGAGGGCTGGCTGAGTTCTTGATAGAAATAAAAAGACAGCAAGTGTAATCAGCTTCCCACCAATGGATTAAATATGTTGAAACTCTTTGCCCAGATATGTGCAGGTCATGGAAATGGAAACCAGATTTAAAATAACCCAATCAAAGCCACTGGTCAGTGAAAGAGGGAGTGACGGCTTAATAGTGGCTGGAAGGCACCATGCAAAGAAATGAGACAGTCAGCGTAGGGCTCTATGAACACCTGAAAATGACCCAGGTAGCTGAACCCACTGGGGTTCTAGGGAGATGCTCCTTTTTGAAAGGGAAATTAAAACCATGGCCTTTGATTAAGACATTTTTGGCTCACTCAAATTGGAGCAAGCTTGCCGTCTGATTAAACGTAGACTACAAGATACCAAACAGCAAGATTTGCTGAGTGCTTGCCCTTATATCTGCAATTCCTGGTTAGCCATGGACAAGCAAGAGTTGGCATCCTTCAGTTTCGGAAGACCACGGCGCCACGCTCTGAATGGTGGCTCTGGAACAGAGTGTCCTCTCCAGTGCGCGAAGCCTGGGTAAAGTAGGTATGGAGGATAGGCTGTTACCCATGCAGCAAATCCCCCCTCTCCACGTCGCTGAAATGGTCCAATGGATAGGCAGAGGCCAATACGGTTGGTTCCAGCGGCGTCGCAGGAGTTGCCAGAACGTGACTGTGTTCAGCCATGAACTGCTTCAGGGACTCCGGCTCCGGATTTTGCCTCGAGGTTGACTCCTGAAGCCTTTTCCATAACTGGAGGTAGCCACAAGGCAGTGGAGGTTTGGGATCAGAGTTTTCCTTCTCTCAGATGAGCTGCCTTCCCAGGCTGACGAGCCCCATCTACCCGGTGGCTGTTTAGTCGCCTCTTACGACAAGTACAGCCAAACGGAGGGCCTATTCTTATCCCCAGCCCCCAGGGGAAAGGACAAGCAAACCTTTACAGAAAGATCTGTGGCTAATTATTTTTATGTTTTCAAATGCCCTAACAAGTGTAGAGCTTTCTCCCTTGCCAGAAATGCAGAACACTCTGAGGTGCTATATTCAGAGAATATGTGCTTGCTCCTTAGGTATGGTTGAATCCTTACAACATATGAGTCTGTATTGTCCCCTTTATAAGGACCTCCGTTCAGTCTTTCTCGAGGGTCTTCCTGAAAGGAGGATGGGTTGGGCTGACTTGGAAAAAAAATTGGTTTATCCTTTCAGGGGATAAGGATGATCTTTCTGTGAAAGTGGCATCTTTATTGTATCTAATTATTAAGAGAAGGAGGAGCCGATCAACTGCAATTGCTAAGGAAGGGTAGTGATTATTTCTTTTTTAAACTGTTGACTGGTTTTTATATATGTCTGTTGAATGTCTATTATGCCAATAAAGGTATGATGATGAACTGGGAGGAACAAAATCAAGTAGGGCTGCCCTCTAATTGGTTGTGATATTGTTCACACCCACATTCTAACATTGGAAAAGCTGCAATTCTGCTGGTCATGCAGCTAATAAACACATTTTCTTTTCCTGATAGAAAAAAAGGGTGATGACCCTCAGGTTGACTGTAGAGACTAAATTGCTTTGATAGTAATGAAAATGAACACTTGAAGTCTTGGTACTGTTAACCCGGATAATCCCACTCACCGAATTAAGCATTTGAAAGGTCTCTATCGCTTAATGAATATTTATTATTTTGCCTCCTATAAAGGAATTGTGATTCCTCTTTATTGCACGGATAGCTCCATTCCTTCATCAAAGCTGTTCCCTATGGGAAAAAGCAGGAAATAACATTTGAAGGATCTGAATAATCAAATCTACTGCAATGAGTTGATAATTCATGACTTCTGAAATGGAGCGTAAAGCACTGACATTTTTCATAGAAGTTTGGTTGGTATCTTTATTTGAATTAAGCAGAGAACATGCTAACTGGACTGCTTTAAAATCTAAATCTGGAGGTGGAGGGAAAGTCTCTTAAGGACTTTTGTCTGTTTAATGATCACAGACTTACAGTGCAATCCTATCTCCTCCTCCCCCCCCCCCCCAAGCTGGCATAAGTTCCTCGTGCCCAGTGGCGTCACTAGGATTTACGTCACCCGGTGTGGAAGACCAGTGCGTCAGCCCCATGAGGGACCTCCTCCCATCCAGTGGGTGAACATTTGAGGTCTTGGTACTGTTAACCCAGATGATCCCCCTCACTGAATTAAGCATTCAAAAGTGGGGTGGGCAATGACATTGATGGTGGGTGTGGTGATGTACCATTGCCCCGTCCCACTGGTTTTATGGCTATACCATTTGACAGAACACAGATATTTCAATGTAGTTTTTTTCCATTGCATTCTGCTGTAAATTACACATCAAACAGTACATAGCACAATGGTATTATTCCTACAAACAGCAATTTTACCGATTTTGGTCACTAGTGGTGTCACCCCTCCCCCTTACTAACACCTTATTGGTTCCATGTTGTGTCATAATAACATCTCATTGGCTCTTTGAACAATCAGTCTCACTGGTCCGTTTTGAATTGACATGTACTTTTTTGTGACATAAGACAGTTGCATTTTTGTTTTCTGGTTTTGTGGCCATAACTTTTGATAGAATGGAGATATTTAACTCTGATTTTTTCACTGTTTTCTGTTGTCAATTACACATCGAATGGTATATAACATGATATATGATTATTCCTACAAACCACTATTTTACCAATTTTGGTCACTAGTGTGCATCACACACATACACCCCCGTGTACATCACCTGGTGCAGCCCACACGCCTTGCACCTCCCTAGCAATGTCACTGATTGTGCAGACTCACAAGTGTCCTGAACTTGCCATAGAGCACGTTTGCGGCTACTCGGGAGCAGACCGAGCCAGTGCACAGACGTGCGCTGGCTGAGTGGGCCAGAGCAGTGCTGGGACAGTGTACGTTTGTGCCGGAATACGTGCACCAGCACAGAGTGTGGGAAAGAGTGGAGGGAGGGAGAAACAGAGGCAGAGAGGGGGGTCTCTGGGTGGAGGAGGGCGGCCCGGAGCAGATCAGGACTGGGATGAGCTGCACATTATATGTCAAAGAGCTGCATGTGGCTTGGCCACCCCTGGGATATGCTATAGTAGGAAGGGATTTTCATTCAGACTAATTTTTGATAAACAACTTTACCCTAAATTGCTGGAAGGAGGAGAGGCCTTCATTTAATAATTTCTTGCTGGGATAAAGCATAATGATGTGGTGTTGTTGTTTTATTAATAAGAATATTTATATATCATTTATCAACAAAAAAATGTTTACAAAGTGATTTACAGAGAAAATCAAATAACTAAATGCCTCCCTGTTCCAAAAGGGCTTACAATCTAAGAGCCCAATCTTAGGTCTGTCTGCTCAGAAGTAAGTTCCATTATAGTCAATGGAGCTCACTCCCAGGAAAGTGAGGATAGGATCGCAGCCTAAAAAAGTTGTAGAAGGAACACCAGCAAACGGCCACTAGAAGTGGCACTGTGCTGTGATGAAGAGGCATAATTACAGCCCAATCTTACAGTTTCTGGCACCCACAGCTCCAGCAGCACCAAAACAGCGACCACTGGATCGTGTGGGTGCTGGGATACCACTGGAGGTCTCCTCAGGAGAAAGGAGCATTTGCTCCCTTACCCCAGGTAGACAGCAACCAGCAGAAATGGGTTTCCTTGGCTCAGCGCCCGTGGATGAGCGGGCACAGAGCCAAGGAGTCCCTTGTTGGCCTGCCCACGCTGGGAGGGAGGATAGGATATGGCGGCAGAGCCTTCCGCCATCTCCGCCCCCTCCCGGCCTCCCCTGCCCCAGCGATCCACCACTGATATAAACCACATCACCTAGCCTCATGGATGGGTTGCCCCTGCTTGAGTTGATTTACCATAATCACTATATTTAAATGTTACATGTGCATTATTTTTGCAGACAATTCCTTAAGAATTCCCTCCTCTACGCTGCCACAGACTAAAAATATATTTGGTTACACTAATAAATAGGTGGTGGTGGTTGTATGTTAAATGATGGGTAAATGCTCTAAGGGGAAATGTACAAGGAAAGGATATTTTAACTGATTAGTTAGTGATAGGAAGAGTTGTAATGGACAAGACTTACAACAGCTACCTGAAGATACCTCAGGCTTAAGATTCTTTAGGTCAGCAATTTTCAACAGTTCATTACTACAGATAGTTTCCCTAAAAACCAGAACCAGGGGACATCCACTAAAATTGAGTGTTGGGAGAGTTAGAACAGACAAAAGAAAATATTTCTTTACTCAGCGTATGGTTGGTCTGTGGAACTCCTTCCCACAGGATGTGGTGATGGCATCTGGCCTGGATGCCTTTAAAAGGGGATTGGACAAGTTTCTGGAGGAAAAATCCATTACGGGTTACAAGCCATGATGTGCATGTACAACCTCCTGATTTTAGAAATGGGCTATGTCAGAATGCCAGATGCAAGGGAGGGCACCAGGATGAGGTCTCTTGTTATCTGGTGTGCTCCCTGGGGCATTTGGTGGGCCGCTGTGAGATACAGGAAGCTGGACTAGATGGGCCTATGGCCTGATCCAGTGGGGCTGTTCTTATGTTCTTAAACTACAATTCCCAGGAGGCCTTGCAGGTCTCTTGTTGTCTGGTGTGCTCCCTGGGGCATTTGGTGGTAGTTTTCTAAACTACCTAATCATAATGGGAAAGAACATGTGATTCCCTGGGGCATTTGGTGGGCAGCTGTGAGATACAGGAAGCTGGACTAGATGGGCCTATGGCCTGATCCAGTGGGGCTGTTCTTATGTTCTTATGTTATGTTCTTATGTAAAAACAGAGCCGCAGAACCCAGAAGAGTTTTTCTGTGATCTTCAACCACTGTGCTCCCAACTCTGGCAGCACATCTGAGGACCTTTAACGGCACACCATGCACCATGGCAAAGTGGCTGAAAATCACTGCTTTAGGTGATCTTAAATGAGGCTCTTGCCCAACACTGCAAAGTCCTTCTACCTCTAAACTGGTTCAGGTTAGTCGAGCATCATTTCTACATCACCACCACATGCTATTTTGGTCGCTGAAAATGAGACAGTACAAAATGCCAGTTTAGGATTCTTTGGATCAGTGGTTCTCACATGTTTAGCACCAGGGCCCACTTTTTAGAATGGGAATCTGTCAGGACCCAACAGAAGTGATGTCATGACTGGAAGTGATATTATCAAGCAGGAAAATTTTTAACAATCCTAGGCTGCAATCCTACCCACGCTTACACAGGAGTACGTTCCATTGACTATCATTGTTAAAAGCATATACAGAGTAGCCTGTTTAAAGTACAGATCTGTAACATGTCTCCAATGTAGTCACATACTATGGTAGCGTCGTCTAATTATATTTAAAAAAATATTGAAATGAATGGACACCCACCTGAAATTGGCTCGTGACCTACCTAATGGGTTCCAACCAACAGATTGAGAAACACTGCTTTGGATAAACTCAATACCCGCTCTGATCATTACCTTGTCCAAACATATTCCCTCACTGTTGGACGGAAGAAATGAGTGCTGCTCATCAAATGCAGCAAAATATTTATTTAAGGCACTATTGAGGCATAAATTCCTTTGTATTTCTTTGCCTGATCGGTGATTGGTGGCTACCTTGAATGTGTTAATTTTGTTTTCTTGTTGGATTGTTTATGCCAATAAAGGTGGAATGAATGAATGAATGAATATTCCCTAACATCTATGAAATACAAACAGTGTTTAACTATTTATCATTTGTAATGCCCATCACAGATGGTAGTGGTATTAGGTTCATAGACTAAAAACACCCGTTTCGCTCACTGACATTTCGGGCCCTGCATGTCTTCTGCTTTCCTCGTCCATTTCATTTTTCCTTATGTGCTTTCTTTTCCTTATGTGTTGCCAAAGAAAATCTGTTCCAAGGCCATGCTTTGCCAAGGGGAGCTTCACAGCAGCACATCACAGCGACTGCCGTCTGATATGCGAGGAAGGCACGAACCACTTCAGACTAACAGAATCTGATCATTTCACTTATAAGACTGAAGTCATTCCCAGAAAAGTAGGGAAAGTCTTAAATATCCAAATTATCCTGCCACAAGAATGCTAAAGTGATGACACGATGAGGAATACATATGGATGTGTTTTAATGCCAGCCTTGTTTCTTTTCATTGGCTCATTCACATCCGTTAGTCTGTGTGTGGTTCTACAAATGATGCTTGGAGCCTTAGTTTAACCCTTCACTAGTATCTAGAAGACTGATTTTTTTTTTCAACCTCTTTCATCTCACAGCACACTGACAAGGCACTAAAATTGTCAAGGCACACCATTAGTTTTTTGACGATTGACAAGACACACCATGCTGCTGGTGGGGGCGGGGCACACATTCCTCAATGGCCCTACAAATAAATGGCCCTACAATGGCCCTACATATAAATAAATGGCGCTCAATGGCCCTACAAATAAATAAATAAATGGCCCTCAATGGCCCTACAAATAAATAAATGACCCTTCCCTAAACTCCCACTGCACCCCTGTGGACCACTTACGGCACAGTAATGTCCCACAGCACACTGGTTGAAAAATGTTGATCTGGAATCATAGACTGTGAGATTTGGAAGGGACCTTGGAAGTCATCCAGTCCAACCCCCTGCTCAATGCAGGCTACTGTACTGTCCCTGATAGGTGGCCACCCAGCCTCTGCTTGAAAACCTTCAGTGAGGGAATGACCATTGCTGCCCAAAGCAGACTATTCCAGTTCCAGAAAGCTCTATATTTAAGAAATTCTTCCTCATGTCTAGCTTAAACTTGCTTCCTTGTAGTGTCAACCCATTGGTTCCAGTCATGCCCTCAATAGCCACAGAAGGTAAGTTCTCCCTTTTGATATGATAGCCTTTTCATACTTGAAGAACAAGTATATCATATCTTCCCTTTCTCTTCTTTCTCTTTATTATATACATGGTTCCCTAGATGCATGGACAGGCAGCCCAATCCTATGCTTCCCAGCGCCCGTTGAAGCAGCACCACCAAAGCGGCTAAGCAGTACCCAATAAGTGCCAGGAAGCCACCAGGAATCTTCTCAGTGGAAGGGGGACTTCTGGCCTGTCACAGAGTTCAGGATCTGACTGAGCCTGCTCAGTTGGTCTCTCGCCTCCTGCTCCACTTCCTCCCCCACCCCACCCTTGTTTTGATGTCATTTCCCCCTTCCCCCATCCCCCAGAGGCCGCACCACCACCCAGCAGTTTCACTTATCCCTAGCGGCAGCATCCTACTTCTGCAGGCACTGGGCCCAACGTCCGTGCTCCCTACTCTTCAGGTGTAATAAAAGTGCTTTATGGCACATTTATGGCACTCAGCACTGGCACTAGGGCTCAGTACTAGTGCTGGGGAAGTTTAAGATTGGATCCTAAGTGCTCTGATTAGTGCATAGGATTTCCTTCTGTGTAGGAAATCATGCAACTCCCATACTTAACCACTTGTAGCATCCTGTTACTAGGATGGGAAAGCAGAGTATAAGTGTTAGAAGTAAGTAAATCAATAATGGTCCTGCATGCAAGTAAATTGTGGCATAAAAATGCCATAATTTTGTGCATGCACGTGTGTATTATACACTTAGAGAGGAACTATGAAATTTACTGCATGGCTGTGATTTTGTTGTAGAACAATAGTAAAGCACAAGTCTGTACGAAGGAGTCTGTACAGTGTACTCCTGCTGCAGTTTATCTGTGTCTGTTATTGTCCCTTAACTGGTTTCTAGACCAGCCTTGATTTTGTTTTCTAAACTACCTAATCATAATGGGAAAGAACATGTGATTCCCTGGGGCATTTGGTGGGCAGCTGTGAGATACAGGAAGCTGGAATAGATGGGCCTATGGCCTGATCCAGTGGGGCTGTTCTTATGTTCTTATTCACAATGATTTTTTTAAAAGCTGGGGGGGGGGGGGTGGATACAATTCTTAGGACCTGTGATGAAACAGACCTGATCCAGTGGGGTTGTTCTTATGTTCTTATGTGATTGTTCCATGGTCTTGTGTAGTGACAGCAGCAGTGTGCTTTCATTTACCACTCATGATTTTAATGTATGATGCTGGGCAGTGCACAGAGGTGGTCCCTGCCCTGCGGCAGGAGATAAGAATGGTGACAAATGAGGCCAGCCATCCTTCCCCATCATTCCACCTTTCAGTCTCCTTTAGTTTCAAAATAGCTGAATGGTTGCATTGGCACAGCACAGCTTCTGTTTAATTGTCCAGACAGATTATTAACTAGTGACTGGCTGTGTTGCCTCAGTACTGTTCAAATATAGGTGCAGTGCTGCCTGCAGGACTCTGGAGGGCAATGTATTGCCAAGATGCCTGATATAACCTTTCTCTTCTCCACTGTGATACCTGTAACTCTCTCTCTCTCTCTCTCTCTCTCTCTCTCTCTCTCTCTCTCTCTCTCTCTCTCTCTCTCTCGTCTTCACCATCAAAGCAGTGGCATCCAGGGTTTAAATTGTGATATGATGATAAATTCATGTATTGCCTCAACATGGTTTGGATCTGGGGTACCTGAAAAAACTCCTTACTCTGCAGCAGTGTTTCCTAACCTGGGGTTGTGACCCCTCCTCAGGGATATTGGAAACACTGCCTTCCCCCTTAAGGGGGGATGGACAGGGACAGCGCCCGTGGCATTTCCAAGATCGTGCCACAGCAGAGAAAAAATCAGGGTTTCCCATGTCCCTGAGGGTTGTGCCAGTCCTCTGGATGGGGTGGAGCATGACCCCCTTTGTGGGCCCCCCCCCATGCCTCAGAATGGCTCCCTGATGCAATTGTGACCCACTTCTGGTTTTTGTTGCGAAACTGGAAGTGGGTGGCTGTTGCATCAGGAAACCGTTCTGAGGCGTGGGGAAGCCTTGCAGAGGGGGCCACAGACATCCCCCCATAGAGCCAGCATGACCCCCAGGTACATGGGAACCCCCATTTTTTCTCAGCAGTATAAGAGGATCTACTTTGGGACACAGTGGGACTCTACTCTACTTTGGAACACAGTGGGACTCTACTTTGGGACACACTTTTCTACACAGTGGCTGACTTGAGTCTGATGGGAACTTGGCACAAAGCCTTCCCTAAGGTTGTGTCCAGGTTGTAGAATTCAGTCCCCCATGAGGCTCATCCATCCTGCTCCATCTTACAGACACTGGCACCAAAAATATCCTTTTCCACCAAGCCTATGGTTTGGTGTATTTCCACGATACGAGTGTTTTATGTTGGTTCCTGCTTTACTTTTAGAGGTTTGGATTTCTGGCTCAGATTATATTGTCGTAATTGATTGATTTTTTTATGGTTTTTGTTGTTCACTGCTTTGATCACCTCTGGGGAAAAGGCATCCTAGAATACTTTATTTTTTTAATAAAGTGTTTTGAAATGTAACCTCTAAGCAGAAATGTCCGTCATGGCTTCAAACCACACAAAAAATACATGTAAGTGTTTTTTGTTGTTGTTTTTTTAAAGTAAACCAAGATTACTTTAAATCAATCTGAAAGGAAATATACTACTCTTCCTGGAGAACTCCAGGAAAGAGATTTGTAGTAACTTAGACAGGAAGTAATATAACCAATTCACCAGCCCTCTGGGAAAGGTAATATCACAATACTGAGATGACAGAACACCAAATAGGCTGATGTCCCTGATAAAAATTAGATTGAAGCCCCTGTTCATTTTGAAAAGTTTCATTCCTGCTGAAACAATATGGTGACTAGACAGGCTGAAAATGTGGCCTGTAAAGTGAAATGGAAGATGACACAGCTCTGGTATCAATCTCTTATCCCACCAGTATTAAAGAGTCAGATGAAGTCCTGTTGTTGCTTTTAAAATGTTCACACACTGCTTCGAAGGGTAGTTCATGCCTGTGAGAGTCATTGCATCCTAACCCTCCTCCTGGTTTGAAAGCCCAACATGGAGTGGCCTGGATTTTTGCCAGTGATATCAGTGGCACAGATCCAAATAGCCCAACAGAGGCTGCTATCCCTTTACCTGGGGTAAGGGGATAAATGTCTCCTTCCCCCAGTGAGACTTCCAGCAGCCTCTATTCCTGCACTGGATGCAGCAGGGGCTGCACTGGCCTCACTGGATCACAGCGTGGAACTATTATTAGGATTGGGCTGCATCTAACAGCCCAAATGATCTAACCATGCAAATTAAATTATCTAACAGTACAATCCTAACTTGTGCTGGAACAGAGAGGCCGGCAGGTCTGCCCCGTAACCAGCATGAGTTTGGGGCTGAAAGCGGCTCAGCACAGGGTAAGGGGAATCACTTCCCCTTACCCCAGGAAGAGCTGTTGCTGCCCCAATGAGGCTACTCAGATCTGTTCCACCTAAAGAGGTAGCACAGATCTGAGTAGCCCGGAGCTTCCCCCCCCCCCCGGCTGCCTTGGAATGGGGATAGGATCTGGCATAAGTGCCAGATCCTGGCCTCACTCCCCCACTCTCCCACCACCTGCCAATGGGTTCATCTGACGCCCACCCACCACCTGCCCTCTCCCTGCCCTGAAATGCTTCCTCCCCGCCCTCTCCACATCCCCTCCAGACCCCACGCCAGCTAAGCTCAGCTGGCGTGGACTTAACCCATTGTGTTGCCACAGAGGCTGAATCTGGCCACCATAGGTCCGCACACCTCTGTGCACCAGCCTGGCTGATTTCAGAGGAGGCACAAAGATGCTTTATGGCATGTTTGTGACCCTCCCGGGCTGATTCAGGGGACTTGCACCAGCCCAGCACAATCTCAGGATTGCACTCTAATAATAATCTACTTATCTATTTAATCTACTAAATTATCTAGTTATCTTGGAATTTCTGGATGTTTAAAAAAATAAGAATATATTGTAATCAGGTGGGTATGCTCTGGTTTGGCTCTGTTGTTGTGCTCTGAAATATTCTTTTCCAAATATTTTATTCTTATTCACAAAAGGCATTTTTTTGGGTGTAAAATGGTTTTTGTTGCAACTGAGATTCCTATTATTTCAACAGCAGGAAAACAGCGGAACAGTCAAATCATAGGAGCTGGTAGACATGTTCTTTCAAATAGCCAGTGGAATGGCATAGAAATGTGTGTTAGAAGCAGGTAGTCCACACAATGAGTGTTGAGAATCATTCAGAGTCAGATCACCAGAGCTCAAAATATTCCAACAATGGGAAGTGTGAATTCACAGTAGGAGCTGAAAATTTTCAAGGATCTCTTGAAAACATAATAATAATAATAATAATAATAATAATAATAATAATAATAATAATAGGTATTTATATATCGCCTTTCTGGTCATCGGATTACTCCTCTGACTTTATTCAAGGCGGTTTACATAGGCAGGCGTTTCTTCCTGGTTTGGTCTCACTTCTGGCCTCCAGTTCTCCCACGTAGGCTGACAAGCAGCTCCATCTCTCACATGGAGGCAGCCAATACACTTCTTGCTCACACCAAGAGCAGGTGGAATCAGTCGGCTGGGCTTCTCAGCTGCTTCAAGGTCTCACCATTCTCAGCCGTTCAGGGAGCTGCTGGTGTCCTCGAACTGACGACCTTCTGATGTTATCTTCGGGCTAACAGAGGCTCTACCCTCTAGACCAGACCCCCTGCCCAGACCTTGATCAAAACATGATCAAGATTTGTGCATTTTCTGTTCTGTCGTTTGTGGCTAATGAATTTCTATGTGAGAACCAAGTGCCTCTTTCTAAGAACATAAGAACAGCCCCACTGGAGCAGGCCATAGGCCCATCTAGTCCAGCTTCCTATATCTCACAGTGGCCCACTAAATGCCCCAGGGAACACACCAGATAACAAGAGACCTGCATCCTGGTGCCCTCTCTTGCATCTGACATAGCCCATTTCTAAAATCAGGAGGTTGCACATACACATCATGGCTTGTAACCTGTAATGGATTTTTCCTCCAGAAACTTGTCCAATCCCCTTTTAAAGGCATCTACGACAGATGCCATCACCACATCCTGTAGCAAGGAGTTCCACAGACCAACCACACGCCGAGTAAAGAAATATTTTCTTTTGTCTGTCCTAACCCTCCCAATACTCAATTTTAGTGGATGTCCCCTGGTTCTGGTGTTATGTGAGAGTGTAAAGAGCATCTCTCAATCCACTTTATCCTTCCCATGCATAATTTTGTATGTCTCACTCATGTCCCCCCTCAGGTGTCTCTTTTCTAGGCTGAAGAGGCCCAAACGCCGTAGCCTTTCCTCATAAGGAAGGTGCCCCAGTCCAGTAATCATCTTAGGGTGCAATCCTAACCAACTTTCCAGCACTGGCATAGCCGTGCGAGTGGGGCATGTGTTGCATCCTGCAGTTGGGAGGGCAGTCATGGAGGCCTCCTCAAGGTAAGGCAATATTTGTTCCCTTACCTTGGAGTTGCATTGCCCTTATGTCAGTGCAGAAAAATTGGTTAGGATTGTGGCTTTAGTTGCTCTCTTTTGCACCTTTTCCATTTCCACTATGTCCTTTTTGAGATGTGGCGACCAGAACTGGACACAATACTCCAGATGTGGCCTTACCATTGATTTGTACAATGGCATTATATTAGCTGTTTTGCTCTCAATACCTTTTCTAATGATCCCAAGCATAGAATTGGCCTTCTTCACTGCTGCCGCACATTGGGTCGACACTTTCATTGAGCTGGCCACCACCACCCCAAGATCTCTCTCCTGATCTGTCACAGACAGCTCAGAACCAATTAGCCTATATGTGAAGTTTTGATTTTTTGCCCCAATGTGCATGACTTTACACTTACTGACATTGAAATGCATCTGCCATTTTGCTGCCCATTCTGTCAGTTTAGAGAGATCCTTCTGGAGCTCCTCACAATTACTTCTGGTCTTCACCACTCAGAAAAGCTTGGCATCATTTATGAAGAGGTTGATAAGCACCGGTACCAGGACAGATCCTTGGGGCACACCGTTTTTCACCTCTCTCCGTTATGAAAACTGTCCATTGATACCCACTCTCTGTTTCCTGGTCTTCAACCAGTTCCCAATTCTGAGAGGACCTGCCCTCTATTTCCCTGACTGTGGAGTTTTCTCAGTAACCTTTGGTGAGGGACCATGTTGAATGCTTTCTGAAAGTCCAGTTATGTAATGTCCACGGGTTCTCCCGCATCCACATGCCTGTTGAACTTTTCAAAGAATTCTAAAAGGTTTGTGGGGCAAGACTTACCCTTACAGAAGCCATGCTGATTCTCCCTCAGCAAAGCTTGTTTGTCTATGTGTTTTGAGATTCTATCTTTGATGAGGTATTCCACCATCTTACACAGAATAGATGTTAGACTGACTGGCCTATAGTTTCCCAGGACCCCTCCCCTTTTTAAAGATCACTGTGACATTTGCTATCCTCCAGTCCTCTGGCACCATGGCTGTTTTGAGGGACAAGTTGCATATTTTAGTCAAGAGATCAGCAACTTCATTCTTCAATTCCTTAATAACTCTTGGGTGGATGCCATCTGGGCCCGGTAACTTATTGATCTTTAATTTGTTAATTAGGTCTGAAACATCTCTTTTAACCTCTATCCGACTTAATTTCTTGGTCACGAGGGGCCGTTCAGGCAGCAGTATCTGCCCCAGGTCTTCTGCTGTGAAGACAGATGCAAAGAACTCATTTAATTTCTCTGCCATCTCTAAGTCTCCTTTTATCTCCCCTTTCCCTCCCTGACAATCAAGAGAACCAACCACTTCTCTGGTGGGTTTCCTGCTTCTAACATATTTGAAGAATCTTTTATTATTCCCCTGAATGTTGCTGGCCATGCGTTTCTCATAGTCTTGCTTGGTCACCCATATCACCTTCTTACATTTCTTTTGCCACAGTTTATGCTCTTTTTTATTCTCCTCATTAGGGCAAGACTTCCATTTATGGCAGGAAGCCTCCTTGCAATTCACAGCCTCTCTAACTTGGCTCGTTAGCCATGCGGGCACCCTCCTGGACTTAGCTGAACCCTTCTTCCTTTGCAGTATACACCTCTGCTGGGCCTCTATTACTGTTGTTTTAAGCAGCCTCCATGCACTCTGGAGAGTTTGGACTCTTTTTACCTTCCCTTTCAACCTCCTTCTAACCAGCCTCCTCATTTGAGGGAAGTCCGCTTGTTGGAAGTCAAGAGTTTTTGTGGCAGATTTGCCTGGTACTCTTCCCCCAACATGCATGTTAAAACAGATCGCAGTGTGGTCACTGTTCCCCAATGGCTCAGTAACATTTACATCTCTAACCAGGTCCTGAGTATATTAAATCCAGAGTCACCTGTCCTCTGGTGGGCTCCATGACTAGCTACTCTAAGGCACAGTCATTTAGCATGTCAAGGAATCCGGTCTCCTTTTCGTGACCAGAACACAAATTGACCCAGTCAATATGAGGATAATTGAAGTCCCCCATGATTACAATCCTGTCCCTCCTTGACACCTCCCTGATCTGTTTTCTCATTTCAAGGTCCACTTCTGGTTTCTGGACTGGAGGACGATAGTATGCCCCCAGTATTAGGCCTGGTAATTTAACCCATATAGATTCTGTGTTGGAGTCGGACCCGCCTTCAATCTCTACTTTGCTGGATTCTATCCCTTCCTTAACATAAATGGCCACGCCACCTCCAACATGCCCTTCCCTGTTCCTCCTGTAGAGTTTATAGCCCGGGATTGCAGTATCCCACTGATTTTCCGTATTCCACCAGGTTTCCATTATGCCCACTATATGAAAGTTTTCTCTATTCACCAAACATTCCAGTTCTCCCATCTTCACTCGGAGACTTTGGGCATTTGCATAAAAGCATTTGAACATGGATGCCCCAGGATGGGCTGCTTTAGCTCCTTTATCCCTGCAACCTCTCATTGTGCCAAACCTTCTATCACATCCCATCATGCTACCATTCCCAGTTTCTTCTCCTACTCTGTCTTTACCTTGTTGTTCTCTAACCTCCCCATCCTCGTCCCATAGGGATGAGGAGTCCCGAACCAAATGCCCCTCAGCTCCTGTCGGCTCTCCCCCAGGGGTCAGTTTAAAAGCTGCTCTGCCACCTTTTTAATGTTATTCGCCAGCAGTCTGGTTCCATTCTGGTTCAAGTGAAACCCGTCCCTCTTGTACAGGCCCTGCTTGTCCCAAAACATTCCCCAGTGCCTAACAAATCTAAACTCCTCCTCCCTACACCACCGTCTCATCCACACACTGAGACCCCTGATCTCCACCTGCCTAGCTGACCCTACGCGTGGAACAGGTATGCTACCTTTGGGGTCCTGGCTTTCAGCTTCCTATCCAATAGCCTAAATTTGGCCTCCAGGACCTCCCAGCTACACTTGCCTATGTCACTGGTGTCAACATGCACCACAACCACTGCCTTCTCCCCAGCACTATCTACCAGCCTGTTTAGACGAGAAGTGATGGCCACAACCTTCGAACCAGGCAGGCAAGTTACCTGCTCAACTACTCCTTGCTATTTTCTTCTTATGTCAGTGGTCCCAGACTGTGAGCTGTGGCTCCCCAGGGGGCCTCAGAAACCAACCAGGGAAACCACAGAATCCTCGTGAAAAAACCACTGCCCTATACCCTAGGAGTTAGACATGCTTAGGAGGATTATAATTGCCCTAAACCCATCTGCTCACTAGTTGCTGCTTCTGGAATGTGTCCTTTTGCCTGCCTCAGATTTAGCAGTTTGTATGGGGCCCTCACCTGGCTGGTAGATTGCTATCTCCTGATCTTGGAGCACTGATCTTCTTACCATATTGATGCCAGCTGCCTCTCCCCACCCCACAGGACGCCAAAGAAGCAAAGATAGAACAAAGGGGTTGGAAAAGAGAAAAGCAGGCAGATGAGTGAGTGGGAGGGCCAAAATGAACTAAGAAGTTCACAGATTACGTTTAAATAGAATGAAAGAATAGAAGAACTGAATGGTAATATAATCCAGTCAGCTAATGGAAAGGGTTTCAATCTCTCTGCGAGACTGCAGTTTTTCAGTCAACTATAAAGTGTTTTTTAACAAAATCTATAGCAGCTAGAGCAATACTTGTCTTTTCTATACGTTGCGATTGTTGACAACACACTGAATTTAGAAATTTAGGAAATATCCCCAGTAGCTGAATGTATACAGTTTGGGTGACATACCTACCTAATCTGCACTGTTATATAAGAAAACTGCTACTGCCCTCGTCTTGATCCTGTTGCAGTCTTTCCAGGGGAGGAAAGAAGCTAACCCAATAAATCTTGCTCAAAGAACTATTGCTGATGAGAGGAAGCCACAAATAGGATTATGGGATGTTTGTGGCAGGACGAATATAATAAAGAGACTCTAGTCTAGTATGATAGCATCAGCCTCTTGAATTCTCCCAGTGCTGTGCTTTAGGGAATTCACTTAACAGTTACCAAACAATATAAGGAAATAAATGTCATTTTACTGTATAGTAGTGTTGTCCTAGCCTGTGAGTTTAAGTTTTCCCTATTCCAGTAAGCTGCAGGAGGTTGATTGCTTGTGATTGTACTTAACACAGATTGTCTTTACACTTTTGGTGAAGACATATTGGTATGTGCAACAGATTGTAGCATATGGGCCACTCCATAGCTCTGAAACAGTCTGTCCTTTCATGAAATGCTTCTATGAAATTAAACGACTGTTAAGTGATTCTATGTTAAATCTCAAGGGGCAGGAGATAAAACTGTGATTAAAAGGATACAAATCTGTAGCAAAGCCTTTTATATTTGAACACAGTACTTGCGATTAGAGTCAAAGTGCTGTGTGGTGGTTTTCTTGATGCAGTAGTCAATACTCCAAATTCATATAAATGGTAACTACCTCAGTTTAGTGCAAGGACATTATAAAACAGAGTCAGCCATGATTTTGACATGTCAGGTCATGGCAGTTATGTAACTGGACAGGATGCCAAAGCCTTGGAGTCCTTGGAGAGGGAAAAATTCCCTCAAAAAGCAAGAGTATATCTGAGTTGGTATAGGACAGCTAAAAGGGAAATGAGATAGTGAGTTTCTACTTGTTGCTACAAATCCCCAAACTTGAAACATTGCATGAAAGGTCTGTTTGTGATCCAACAGAATCAAGAACAGGTAACCAAGATTAGGAATTAGGCCTATCTAAGGGCCCAATCCTATGCTGCCCAACACCGGCGCTGCACTCCCAGTGCTGGCACTAGGTGTTGCAAAAGTGCCATAAGGCACTTTGCCCACTGGTGGGAGACACACAGTGCCAGTGGAGAGGCCCATGCCAGTGGGGGCTGGACCTCTGTAGCCAGTAGGACACCAACAAGGAGCACCAGCCAGTTGGTTTCCTTGCAGGGTGGTTGGAAGTCTTTTGGGGGGTAGGGGAAGATGGGGACAGGGGAAAAACTTGGTGGAGGAAGGGTGAGGCGGAGGCAAATAGGGGCCTGTGATGGGGCAGGGATGGTCGCAGAGGCTGCTGCCAAATTCTATCCCTCCTCCTGAGCCACGGAGCCCAATGTCGGGGCCAGCAGCAGTGTTCTACACAGGGTGAGGGAACTGATGTTCCCTTAGCCTGAGGAGACTCCGGCAGCTACTCCGGTCCCACAAGATATAGTGGCCATTTCGGCACTGCTGTACTGCACAGCCCCAGGGCAGCATAGAAAACTGAACAGAAGCAAGGACACTGTTTTGGATTTCGGTAACGAAAAGGCAAGATTTCAGTTGAGGAATGCATCATTCACAGCAAGTTCACGAAAAAGCCCACTCTTAGGAATACTGTAGGATGAAGTTGCCAAAATCCCAAAGTATTGCAAAATCTTTGGATATGGTTATTTTCTTGTAACAAGGCTATCAGCACAGGGCAGGCAGCCTTCTTATGAAACAATTGGGTTTTTCTGGCCTGCAAATTGGGAACACAATATCTCTATTTGTGGATGGCAAATACCACTCAATGTGTGAGCGGAGTGGTGTTCATAATGAATCATCATATGGAATTAGAGACATATGGCCTCATCCTAAAGGTGCCTAGTGCCACTAAGGGTGCAATCCTAACCCCTTATGTCAGTGCTTTCCAACACTGACATAAGGGCAATGCCGCTCTGAGGTAAGGAAACAAACATTTCTTTACTTTGAGGAGGCCTCCATAAGTGACACCCAACTGCAGGATGCAGCACATGTCCCATTGGCACCTCTATGCCAGTGCTGGAAAGGGGTTAGGATTGTACCCTAAAATGAGCTCTCTGGCAGTCACAAAGCACAGCATGTGCAATCATGCTCCACCAGAATTGTTCAAATGAGCGAAATTAGAGAATGTTTACATAATGCAGCTAGTGCACAATTGCACACTAGTGCTTTTGCCATCCCACACACAAGGAGCAGGGCAGAGACGCGTTCTCCCCTTGGCTGGGGCTGCTGCCGGGGGCAGGAGTGAGCGATGCTGGTCAGGGCATGGAGCTCCCAGTCTCTCAGTTTGTCTCCGGCCACTGTCCTGCTTGCCTGCCTTCTACAAAGTCTGGTCACCTTCAGGGGCTGGGTAGGTTGGCACCCCAGCAGTGTCTTTTCTAGTGGCTGTCTGCTGGTGTTCTTTTTGCATCTTTTTAGATTGTGAGCCCTTTTGGGACAGGGAGCCATTATTTATTTGATTTTTCTCTGTAAACCGCTTTGTGAACTTTTAGTTGAAAAGCGGTATATAAATACAGTTAATAATAATAATAATAATAATAACCTTCAGTCTCGAAAGACTGTGGTATAAGCCTACAGCACATGGTATTCCCAGGCAATCTCCCATCCAAGTACTAACCAGGCCTGACCCTGCTTAGCTTCCAAGATCAGACAAGATCAGGGATGTGCAGGGTAAGAGTTGCTATCAATCAAATTGGTCCTAAGTTGACTTATTTTTTTCTTTTGGCGTTGGTCGTGCAGTGTTCTTTTAGGGTTTCCCCTTTAATTTCAGGTCACTTCGGCAGGTGTCGTGCAGGGTGGGTAGGTAGGCACTAAGTCTTTTGGTGTCCATTATTAAGTAAGCAAGGCCAGGGAGTGAGTCAGAACCTCTGCAATGATGCTTGACCAGCTTGATGAGCCTAGCCGGCCACCACCACCCCCCCGGCTGGAATGGGCATGGACTAGCAGTGTTTGGCCTGGGTCCACACTGTCCAGCTACCTTGACTCTTTGGGCTTACTCAGGGATACCCAGGCATTGGCTGAGTACACCCATAAGAGCACCAGGGTAGACGGCTAGGGCCATTTTCCATGGCTTAGTGCCCTGCACATTGGTGGGTGGGTGGTTTAGTTACCCTGCTGCAGTTGTTGTTTTGTTGTAAGTTTAAATAAAGTGGTGCAGTCAGTCCAAAGCCTCTGCCTTGCGTTCTTATTGCAGGGCGCATGAGTAAATGAATGCTTCATTTTGCAAATGTCACCATTTAAAGGACTAATGAAGGCATCTGTGATGGTTATTTGCACTTGTCATAATCAGCTATGCAATCTCCTGCTGATGGTTTTGTTTTTTTTTTTCATTGGGTCAACATGGGTATTGATAGCTTCCTATTCCAGGATCCTGAGGGATGGAGGCTTCTATTATGAGGACACATTGATCAGATGTGTAGAAAATTGCTAACGGCCAGGAAGAGCAATGATTTTGAAAAACCGAACTCTGAACTGATTATATGAATTACATACATACCAAAACTCTGGCAGAGTTTCGACCAAAATTCTGACATTGCTGAATCAGGCTGTTACAAATTTTTGTAACCATGGTGACTTTCCATGATTACAAATGTGTCAGGAGAAACCCTGACCCCCATGGTTAACAAGCTCCTATACCCCGCACCAATGAGTACAGCGTTTGTCCATGCATATTAACACTGACTGCAGGGGAAGGGGGTGGAGCTATGAATTGTGCTGTCAGGGACGGGAATTGCCAGCGCACTCCAGGACATGCTGTGAGCATGGAGACTCTCTCCATTGACAGGAATGTTTGAATAGCCTACAGTCCAGGGGTGGCCAAACTGTGGCTCACAACTATAGGCTCACAGCATGTCCTGGAGAGCGTTGGCAAGTTCCATCTTCACAATTTTGCACATTGTGCCACCATCTCAGAAGAGCACAAAAGCAGGCATTACCAGGGCTTAACTATAAGTAGCACACGGCCAAATCCTATCCAACTTTCCAGCCCTGGTGCAGTCATGCCAATGGACTGTGTGCTGTAACTTGTGGTGGAAGGGTAGTTATGGAGGCCTCCACAAGTTAAGGGAACATATTGTCTTGGGGCTGCATTGTAGCAGCACTGGTGCTAGAAAGTTGGATAGGATTGGGCCCATGGATACTACCTCTAGGAAGAAAGCTCATTAAGATTTATCTTCACTTTTATCTTGAAATCAGGTTTTTGTAGTGTTGATACTCAGTCCGGTATCCTTATTGTATTCTATTGATGTTTGGTCCAGGGTATCTTCTAGCCTTGATGCCTAACAGTTCAGATCATTCCAGAAATAAAGAAATGATGCCTAGTCAGGAGATGGTGCTGTTGTCTAATGATGATCTCTGTCCTCAGCCAAAGAGGTGCTGCCCCTGTTAGCATCCCTTCAGGCTGAAGAGCCTGTGATTATATGAAAGCGATGGCTGTTGCAGAATCCACAGAAAAATATGTAGCAAAGAGATAAAAATGCAGTTTAATAGATAGGGAAAAGGCCTGATATTTTTGACTCATGGCGCCCGACGATAATCCATTTTTTATGGATGAGACTGGCAATTTTAAGATACAGAAGCAATTATCACCAGCCAGATGTGACAGGAATGTTTTGTATCATGAATTCAGACGCTGTGTAGAATTTGATATAGATGTCAGTTTCTTTGCAGAGTGTGTGCATATACTCAAAAGTGGAGCAATGGAAGCAATTTTAATGCAGAGAGAATGTAACCAGTGTCAAGGGAAATGAAGATGGATTTTGACTCATTTGGACTGCTAGAGAGTTCAGATCTCAGGTCTGAGAAGCAAAAGAAGATTCACTTATAATTGCCAGTATTGTTCTTTTCTACACTGCAGAGGAGAGAGGGTTCAGATGTGACTGAGGGATAAGTATGAGTTGTAGCTGAGGTTAGCTTTGAACCTGGGACTTCAAACCTTCACCTGGCTAAACAGCATGTCCAGTGGGGCACTTATCTGCTTACAGATCAGGGCTGGTGGTCATCCACCAGGGGGCTTGGGAGTTACCATGGGCTGGAGGAGAGAATGGAATGGCTGTCCTGGTCTGGTGGCCCCCTAGGACAAAAAGGTGCAAGCCACCTTTGGCCACTCCATGGCATGGATCAGAGATGGTACAGTCTCAAAGGCTAATGTGGAGTCTCAGTCCAGGTGCTTGGGACATTGGCTGTAGTAAGGGGGAAGTGCAGCCCCACCTCTGAAGGCAGGGGTGAGGGCCAGGAGAGAGGGCCAGAAGAAAGGTAGTCAGAGCTTGGCCTTGTTAGCTTCTCAGGGGGGACTGCAGGGATGGAGAGCATGAAATGCAGGTTCTAGCAGATGGAGAATTTTAAGGGGAAACAGGAAGCCAGAAGAGGCAGGTCCACGTTGGGCCAGTGAGGGATTTCAACAGAGCAAGGAGGCTGATGAGTTCTCCCCTGGAGGGCAGATGGTAGGCTTGCCTCATGGGGGATGACCAGCCAGCCCCATGAAAGGTGGGGCCACTCAAGAGGAGGAAACAGGGTTGGAACAACCCCCTCCCCTGAGTCATACTCAAGACCTTTTTTGCCAGCCCAGATGCCCGATCTCATCTGATCTCAGAAGCTAAGCAGGGTCAGGCCTGGTTACTACTTGGATGGGAGATCGCCTGGGAATACCGGGTGCTGTAGGCTTATACCATAGTCTTTCGTGACTGAAGGTTGCCAACCAACCAGGCAACCCCACTCAGTTCAAGCCTCTTTTTTGTCCTTTTTAGTGGGGGGAGGGGGGAATGCTGTCTGGAGCATTTGTTGTGCTTCAGTTCCATCGGATCGGGACCCTTCTGGTGGCCTCACATTCCCTTTTGCCTGGCCTGACCATAAGGCAAGGCACGTCTGCCTACTCGTGAGTAAACGCGACCATGTGGCTGAGTTTGCTTTCCGTAGAGCTCAATAGACTGCAGAAGGCAGGAAGGGAGGGGCTTCCGTCTCATGTGTTTTGGGGGCTGCACTCATTGGATTGGGACCATTCTGGTGTCGTTGGATTCCTCTCCGCCTGCCCTTTCAGACAGACTATGGCAAGTGCGCCTACTCATGAGTAAACGCACGATACTGCTCACTTTCACTTTACGTAGGGTTCCATGCATTTTGTTCCTTCCGGTTTTTTGGCCATAACTTTTGAATGAAAAGAGCTATTTCAATTATGTTTTTTGCACTGCACTCCGCTGGGAATTCAGCATCCAATGGTATATGGCATGATGGGCTAGCTCCTAACACCGCAATGTTAGCATGTCCTCCCCCAGGGCGCGTCACCCCCCGGCGCGTCACCCGGTGCGACCTGCACCCCCCTAGAGACGCCAGTGTCCTTACAGCCTGTTTGCAACAGCCTTTGCCAAGGCAGTGCGTGGGAGATCACAACTGGTAATAGGATTGGGCTGTTATCACTCCCTTCTAGTGGGTGAGCTTGGATTGCTTGACTCCTGAAGTCTGATCACACAAAGCTCTTACTTATGATAAACAGATTTGGGGCTGAGAAGGCTTTTAATGCCATTTCAAAAATATTGTTCTCATGGATCTCTAACTTACATAACTGGCTTTTTTTTGGTGGGGGGGGGGGAATAGTTATTTATAAAATGACCATCTTGGCCTTTTCTGTCCCATTCCAGATCGGTTTTGGCTGGTAAAGAATAAATGAAAGCATGATACTGTAACTGCTTCAGGTCAAAAGACAAATCTTTCGCAAAGGAACCTTTTGCCAATTAGTGTGAACTAATTGGGCACCCCACAGGAAAATTCAGTCATTTAAAATTGCTTCTGTATTAAATTGCTATTTTATTATATTACACATCATAAAAAATCAGGACAAGCTTACACCCTACCCCAAAATTATGGTAGACAATGGATTTAGGTACAAAAACTGCAAGGTTTGGCACTGAAAGAGAAAAAGTAAATGGTTAGTACAACAAAGTTTTTTTGTTTTGTACTCCTGTTTGCATTTCAAAAATGTGGGCTACTAGACAAAGGTCAAAGGTTCAGTAAGAGTTCGCTAATTCTTGTGTAGCCTGTGACGGAAGCTGATATATTTATTATAGCAAGCAAAGTCACGGCAGTGGCAAAGCTGCCTCATCTGCTGTCTGAGACAGTGACTGATGGCATCACCCCTGCAGTGACTCACATCACTGACTGTGATGTGATCACCACATCACCACCAATTACTTCTGGGTAAACTTTTCACAGCACTCCACTCTTAAAGCGCATGAAAAAATGGCTGGTCCGAGCAGCTTCTTCTTTAAAGAAGCCAAAGAAACACTCAGAGGCAGCAGTAGGTGCAGTCTCACTGCCGGCACCTCCGTTCCTTCCAAAGGAGAAAGAAGGAGAGCTCGAGAAGCAAGATTGCACCTACACCCACAGTGGAGTGCAAGCATTAGAGAGGTCCTCAAGCATCATGGTAGAAGTTTCCATCTACTGCCACCACCATCTTGGGTGGCCTCTTGCAGCACCCCCTGTAACTTGGTACCCAGTCCAGCCCACTGCCGCCCTCTGCTTGCTAAGCCATTGAGTCACAGTAAATCTGTGATATAATAGTCACGACGGCAAGATTTGCCACCAGTAACCAAATCCCATGGGTAGAGGTGTTCTTAAATGTTCTTATTTTTTTTGCAGATTTAGTTTTTTCCTAGTACAAAAGCCGTGTTATGTGTTTCTACTCCAAGGTTGCAATTTTATAAATTACACTATAAATTATAATCACTTTAAACGTGTACTGAGTAGGTGATATAGGTGGTACAGAATCAGTAGATGCAGCCACAGTCACTACTCATGCATCCTCCCAGTCCTGCCATTTATTTATTTATTTAGATTTCCCTATATCTTTTTTCACCGATTTCAGGGTTTTTAATTTTTTTACAGAAGTCAGAAGTGCAGAAAAAAAAATCACCAAAAAGCACACCTCTGGATGAGCAGTGACTTGTGCAACACAGAGCAACATCAACATCTCGCAAAGCTGACTTCTAATGATGAGCAACATCCTACAGTACAATGTCCCCTGATCCAGAGGAGACCTCCAGCAGTCAAAATTCCCCCACGTTTGATACAGTGTAGCCCCTGCTGGTGCTGTTGCATCACCATGTGGGAATTTAGTTAACATTGGGCTGTGAGAGATGCTGATTAAAAACTGCCTTGTATTTTCAGCACTCTGGATCTCCTTATTTTGTGCCCTTTCCTTATAGATGTAACATTTTTTCAAATGCACACTGGGACTGAGGATATGTGATTGTGCTAGATTTTTAAAACTTTCTTTTCTAAAGGAATCATCTGGAGTTCTTGCAATCCCCGAGCCAACTGAGAATACATAGCTGGCAGCCATAGTTCTTAGTTATGAAACTTCAAAAAAAACAAAGTTCACACTATTCTCAGAAGGCTGAAGAACCAACAACAATAGACAACATATGCTTTTCATTTATTACTATATGAACAAAGGAAGCTGTGCTATATGGAGCCAGTATACTGGTTCATGACCTAGTGTGGTGGGTATCTATTCCAACTATCTTTTAATGAGGCAATGCCAAAGAGTGAACCTGAGTTTTCTGTGTATAAAACATGTTTTCACTGTGCCTCTGCAAAAGAATTTTCACTTGTGATTTGCACCAAAACCACAGTGAACAGGCATGCACCAACATCTCCAGACTATTGCATGAGTTTGGGATGGAGGTAGGGCTGGCCCAAGACCTCCTGGCAACTGAGGCAGTGTGCCAAATGCCACACACCCCCTTACCTGGTGAGGCTCCAGTCTCTGCTCTTCTCTTGCTCTGGATTGGTAAAGGATGTTGGAGGCCAGAAGAGGAAACGTGGCTAAGAGGAAGGTAGTATGTATTTCAAATGCCTCTAAACTTAGGGTCACGGACTCTTTCTCCCCTTTGTTCATGAGGACGGATTTGACTTTTGAAATGGCTTGCAACAAGTCTTTTGCTGTCACATCTGAACCACTTCAAATCTTTTTTTCAAACTTTATTTATAGGAGCCAAGAGCCACCAGATGTGGACGTCACAGCAAATCTTGACTTGTTCTACACCAGAATCTGAAAGAGAATACTTTCACCCCTCAAGTGTGAATGCAAATGCCTAAGGATTCAACCACAATTTTGTATAAAACTGCACGCTTTTAATCTGCTGCTATGTATTTTATCTTGTTTTAATTGTTTTTAAGTGTTTTGTATTTTTAATGTTTTTTGTATGTTAATGGTTGGCAACCTTCAGTCTTGAAAGACTGTGGTATAAGCCTGCAGCACCTGTTATTCCCAGGTGGTCTCCCATCCAAGTACTAACCAAGCATAACTCTGCTTAGCTTCCGAGACCAGACAACATCAGGCATGTGCAACTGGGAGGGGGACAACACTTTGTATGTTAATTTGTTTGTATTTTAAATTGATTGCTAGCTGCCTTGGATGCTCTTCTGGGAGAAAGGCAGAATACAAATCTAATAAATAAATAAAATAAATAAATAACTTCTGAACTGAGCCTGGTCTTAAACTTGCAGATTAACGAATCCTATATATGGTAGGGCATAAAAAGGAACTTGTACTCCAGTCCACAGAGACTGCTAAGATTCACAGGCCCTCTGTTAGAGAGTTATACTAAAGGGAAGGTGTTGGTTTCCGCTGTAGATTGGAAAAAATAAGTTACATGGGGGAGAAAGGAGTCATGCTTGGGAGTGTGACCTACATTTTAACAGAGATGTTTTCTGAGGAGCACCTCTGCTGCCATTCATGGTCATCAGCAATTCTATGGCAATTACTTTAATTGCTTACACTGAACAATGATATTAGGGAAAAATGTGGCATGAGATTTTAAAACTGCCTTTCAATGGAATTCAGCAGTTGGATCTGAGAGGCTTTGCACTAAGTACCAGGTCAGCTCTCTGCAGACCACACATTTCCAGAGTCTCCTGTTGACTCTGATGATGAAAACAATTAGTCATGCCTCACAGATATTCTTTATATAACATTAATTCTCCAGTTTTCCAAACAGAAACTGGATTCAAAGTAGAGTGGAGTTGGTTCAGAATTCTCAACTGGAGTCTTGTAAGTCATAAAACTCCTTGAGCTGTGGCGTACTTGAGAGGGGCAGGAGGGGACAAATGCCCCAGGCAGCAGCCTGGAGGGGTGGCTGGTGCACCACGCTGCTATCCACCCCCCTGTGGCACCCCCCGGCACTCCAGGCCTTTCCAAAGGTGTTCTAAAGGGCAGGGAAGTAGCGTAAATGCCTCAAATGGCCGAAAACGTCACTTCCAGTTTTACAGAGGAAACTGGAAGTTATGTTTTTCAAACCCTTAGAAGGCCTTCTGAGGGCAGGGGAAGCTTTCCTGGCCCCCAGAAAGCCTTCCAAGGGCTTGAAAATGTGACTTCTGGTTTCCTCCGTGAAACCAGATGTGATATTTTTCGGCCCTCTGAGGCCTTTACAAGGTCTTTGGAGGGTTAGGGAGGGTGAACATGACCTCCCTGCCCCTCTTGAAGGGAGGGAGGGGTGGTAACCACCCGGTCAAGGGGGGTGGCAGCTCAGCCAGTGGGGGGGGGGCGGCAGCCTGTGGTCATGGCCCAGGCGGCACCGATGCCAGGATTGCCACTGTCCTTGAGTACCTGAAAACTAATGGGTTGGATCCAAAGGAGGGTTTGAATGAACAGAATGGTGATGCAGCTTGCAGTACTTGAATGCAAGTCAAAATGTTGCTAGATGTTTGCTTTATAGCAATACCTGAGAGAGAGAGAGAGAGATATTTAACTAACTATATAGCAAATGCATGCGAAACAGAAATAAACAGAAATAAAAGAAAAGTAAACATAAGAGCATTAATGAATGTCATGGAAGGTTGGATGAAATTGGACGAAAGAGGAAAGCAGGTGGATGAAATTTGAAATGTAGTTATACAGGTTGAGCCTCATTATTCATGTGGGTTCCTTTCCAAGCACTCATGTGGATGGCAAAAAACACACTATAGCAAATCAATTTAAAAAACAAAGTTTCTTTGCTCCGGTGATTTAAAAACAGCCTTGCTGACCTTTGTGATGTAAGATAAGAGTCATTAAGAAGACAATCCATCAACCAGTCCTCCTCCAAGAGCTTAGAAAGCTTCACTCAGCCCCTCCCTTCATCAATGCAAAGTGATCACTTTTCTTTCACATGCTCAGGAGGAAGGGAGGGGTCCACTGGGGAGAGAAGGACTGATGGATTGTCAGCCAGCTGCTCTCTCTCTCTCTCTCTCTCTCTCTCTCATTAAGGAGGCTATTGTTAAAGGACTGTTCAGTTTTTCAAATTGATTTTAAAGGGGTGTATTTTCCCCCTTCTCCAGGGATCAGCACATTCCTTCTCATTTGCAGGGGCCATTCGTGTTGAGTCAAATCCGTGTATAAGAAGCCGTTTATAAATAGGCTGGACCATTAATTGAAAATGGGTGAAAGTGCAACGTGATGAAAGTCAAATGGATGAAGGTCAAAGTGTTGCTGTTTTGGGGAGGCTTTTGTATAGGTTACAAGAAGACACACTTTTGGGAAAGGAGTGAAGTTCAGCAGTACTCTGCCTGCAATATGTTCAGTTTCTGGCACGTTCAGCTTAAAGAATTTCAGACACTGGGAAAGAACTGCTTAAGCACATCATTTGCAGTTAGAGAAGACAATTTGCAGACATCTCAGTGTAATGCTGCTCTGTAAGTTTTCTATGTTCTTTATACATTAATGGCCCTATCCTATGGTGCCACTGCATTGCTGGAACCTGGGTTCCAGCAGTGCAGAGCACTTTATAGCTGTTGTAGAATGCAATTTTGCAACAGCCTGGCCACACCCACAAATGGTGAGCAGTGGTAGTGGCCTCTGCGGGAGCCCTACACCTTTATGTTGGCACAGAGGATTGGCAGTAGGCAGAATGGGTTGGGGTGGGCAGAACAGGACCAAGTTCCAGGGTGCGGCATAGAGATGTGTCAAATGTGGGAAGGGTATCAAGGGCAGGAAGGAAACAGTAATTGGCAACAATATTCTATCCTTCTTCCCTGCCGTGATCCCCCTACCTGGGTCCGCTTGGACTTGTGTCAGCAAAATAGCTGGGACACGCTTCAGTAGGCCCATAGGGGCAGTGGGGGCTTAACTTGAGGTTAGGGAACAAATATTACCTTGCCTTGAGGAGACCTCCATGACTGCCTCCCCTGCAAGATGCAACACATGCTCCAGTGGTACAGCTGCATCGGCAGGGATTAGCTTGGATAGGATTGGGCTCTAAGCCAACCTGCCCATAAGTTATGGCTTCGTAACTCATAAGCACTGTGAAATTCCATACCTTGGGAAGTTCCCCCATATGGTCAGCTCCAGAGGACAGGCCTACCTGGGAACATGCCAGGGTCCTACAACTGCCATGGGGTCCAGATTCTCTCCCCCCCCCCTCCACAAGTTGCCTTATGACTCTATTTTCTTATCTCTGTGATTTGCACACAGAGCTAAGGAAATCTAGAATCACCTTGTGAACTTTGAAACTGCTGTGATTCACAGCAGTCGATGTGTCAGTCAATCCCAGGATTCTGAAGGGTACATCTAAAAGATACCTGGGATGGTGGCCTTGGGGAGGACAAAGTGGCTGTTTGGACTCGTCCTCTTCTCTTCCCACCCAAGGACAACAGGGATTCACCCAGGGGCCCTAGAAGGAGCTGGCCACTTCTTCCCTCACTTCTGGAGTCCAATATGGCCGTAGACTGGGTGCTCCAAGTCCAGCAGGACCTTCATCATTCAGAGCATCCTGATTGGCAACTGTGGGGACAGTGAAGTATCTAGCTAGCTACTTCTTCTTTTCCCTGGCCAGATCCTCTGAGCAGTGCTGGGACCCCTGCTGCTGCTCAGAGCATGGCAGGGCATGAAGGGTGGAACCACCTGCCTGTCACTGCCACCAAGTCCATCCATCCCATGGCCATCAAGACGGGCTACCTCTTTGCCTGCCTGTTCAGCAGTGGAGAAGGGACTAAGCTGGGGGATCGGAACAGGAAGATGGTGAGGGGCGGTACAGGTGTGGACCCCAATGATGACACGTTTGCTCCTTTCAGTGTTTGAATTGCAAAGCGAGGGTAGAGAAAGGCTGTTCTATACCTTTTGAGATGACTTTGAGATGACTGGGCAGGAGGTCTGGTCTAGAGGGTTGAGCCTCCATTTGCCTGAAGATAACATCCGAAGGTCGCCAGTTTGAGGCCACCGGCACCGTGCAACCTTGAAGCAGCTGACAAGCTGAGCCGAGCTATTCCATCTGCTCTGAGCGTGGGAGGATGGAGGCCAGAATGTGCGACCAGATCAAGAAAGAAACATCTGAATGTTGTGGTTTCTTGAAAGATAGAACCTTTCAAATTGTAAAAATCCCTACTGGGATTTAATTTGCCTACCTATGTAAACTGCCTTGAATAAAGTTTGAGGAGAAATCTGTGGACCAAGAAAGGTGGTATAGAAATACCTGTATTATTATTATTATTATTATTATTATTATTATTATTATTATTATTATTATTATTATTATTACTACTACTACTACTACTACTACTACTACTACTACTACTACTTCCATAATTATTCTTTTCGGAAGGCTACAGAGAGACCATGATTTGGCCCAAACTAGAAGAGTTAAGATTGTGGACAGAGTTGGCTTTAAGGCTTAAGCCAAGGACCAATTGCTCCCAGACACACTAAGGTAAAAAAAAAAAAAATTCTTACTAAATCATTTCACAGTCACTAAAACAAGTGGTTCTGTAATTATTTTATTTTTCAGAGGCAATCTACACATTTTGTTGGCTTACTTACAAACATGTTTGCTTACATGTATGCAATTTTATGTCAAAATGTGCTTAGATCCATTCAGTCCATTAACTCGCATACACTTTTGAAGCTACATTTTGATTGCTTTCCATTCTGCCATAAAAATACAAAGTCTATAATAAATAATAAACTTTATATCGCTAAGATTCTACAGACCTTGGCTATGAACTTGGGGCCCTGCAAAAAAAAAAAAAAAGTTTCCAGTTAGGCCCCGCAGCTCCTAAGTCCTGCCCTGATTATGGATTTTATTAGAAATTCCCCACTCCCATAATTCAAGCACCAGACATCCCTCCTGCCAGTTCTCACCCAGCTGTAACCCTGCTTTTTCCAGATCCTGACATGACCCAAGCAGACACTAACTTCACACAAGGACCTGAGCTGTTGTTCCTGTTCTATGGACTGCAAAGTCATTTGTATGGATGGTTTGCTGCTAACAAATTTGAATGCATATGAATTAGCCTAATTCCTTAGTAACAGTTACTAATGCTTGTATCTTCTTGATTCCATTTCATGTATTACTTTGAAAAGGGGGAGGGATAAAATGCTGACCTACATATTATGTAGAGTACAGACTTTTATTCAAATCAATTTCTTCTGTGCAGTGTCTCTCCCTCTATAAACACATCATAATCTCTTACTCATGTAACCCCATGCAAATGACATATCTATTTAGTCAAACTTTAGACTGGTTGAGTGTCTTGGATGTCCTCCAGGTAATCTGAATTACTATCTTAAGTATGTGTTTCTACATCAGAGGACTGCATTTAACAACATCCAAAGCAACACCAAAATTAAATGTCTGATGTTTATAATAAAAGGCAAGACTGGGTCAGTGGTTCAGAATGTACATTTTGTACTTACACACTTTTTTGCCTTCCTCTTATTAATTTTAAAAAGGCAGACATTTATTTTTGAACTTGCTGGCTTTACTCACTCTCTCTTGTAACAGCACCTGCTGCTGTGATGTTTTTCAGAGGACACGCTGGGAGCAATTTTAAATAGATCTGATCCCCCAATCAAGCCCCTAATTGTTTCAGCAGTGACCTAACTACACTTAGATACATGTTTTTTGATATTTTGCCTTTAGTTATATTTCAGAGAAGCCCAAAAAGAGCTAATGCATGGCTGTTTCTCCCTGTTTACAAGTAAAGTTCCCCTTTCAAATAAACAGCCATTAGCTAAACAAAGGGGGTTTCTAATCTTATTAATCCTCTGAAAGATTGCAGTGATTGTGTTGTATGAACAAGCTGCTGCTGGCTTCTGCCTCTGTTATTTTGCAATAACAAAAAGCGGATGACCCCTTTCTGGTCCCATGTGGAGGCAGGCGTGTGGAAATGTTTGCTAAAGGATGTGCAGAAAGGAGGTTACTGCCTTAAGGTGCTGTCCTTCAGCTAGTGCTGGAGGGCCAGCTCCACAACTATTTCACATGTAGGACTCACCTCCAAATGGACTATATCTTTCGCTTTCGGGAGCTTTCCTAGCAGACAAGTAAGTGCCTTCTAAAATATGCATGAGTGTGGCATGTGGTCTCGGTCCATAATTGTCTGTAGCATTACAGTGATCTCTGCAGAAATAGCTGGAGCGCAGTGTGGGCATGATGTATATCGTAAATGGCAGATCATTATTCGGAGCACACAGTGCGCTGTGTGTTTGCTGCCTGTGCATCTTTTGTGCTTTCCAGAGTCTCTCACCCTGGGAAGGGGATAAAAAAAGCTGTTTGGATTATACTAACAGAGTGAGAGGGAGACATGATGGTACGCAGTGCAGAGAAAGTCACTGTCACACATGTGATTGCAAAAAAAAAAAAAAAAGACCTGCCTTAATATACCTCTGTCAGCCATCTTAACTCCTGGCAAAGAAACCTCCTGATTGCAGCTACCAAGAAGCAAGGACTGCCCACCATGCCACATTTTCGTTATACAATTAATAAATTGCTTTAAGTAGGATGCAATCCTTAGGAAGAGCTGACATGTACCTAGAATTTATGAGCGAAGAGATAGGAGGCAGGCAGCCCTTTCAGAAACTGCCAGCCTGAAAGTTTTCTTCTAGAAGCCAGTGGAGGGAGCATTCTTTTCTATGCGCTATGCTACAGTCCTACGGCAGGGTACGCCCACCCTTTCCCACACAGTTGGCACAATGAAAATTTTGCTGTAGAATAAATCAGTCAGAAGTCAGAATCCAAAGGAAACGGAAAGGTTTCAGGATTATGTTTACACTCACACAGGGGAAACAGTAATGTACATAAGGTTAGAGAAGTGATTGGCCATTAAAACTCTTTACAAATCACATGGGACAAAATGTTGGGGAAAAAAAAATCCCATTATATTTTCCCAGTTGCAACAACTAATGATACGGGGTGGGGGGGGGGGATGATTCAGTTGACAGCTCGTTTGTGGAAGGCAATTTGGTTATTATTTTTTAAATTCCATTTTAATTTGGGTTTAGTTGTTTTTACTTCACCATTTGAAATTTGGGGTCAGTCACACAACATGTTCTGCAGACTTCCAAATGGCAAGGTTCCCATTTGGGAATTAGAAATCAAATGTGCTTTTGTTCGCTCTCTAATTTATGTCAGGGTATTCCTGAGTGACACACAGCTCGTAAAGCAGCTTCGGGAACCAATTCAATGAGAGGGGCTGGATCATTGCACTGTGTGAAACCATGATGTCTATTTGTACAGTAATAGGTTCATAAGTGTTTGAAGTAGGTAGTCAGATAAATGACTGTGGAAGGGAGTCAGTCAAGGCAGAAAGCGTTAGTGATGGAAAACTGAAAGATGAAGTCTAGACTCAGAAAAAAAAAAAGTATCACAATGGAAGATGATATACCAAAGGTCAGGAATGATCCTGCTCTTGCCATAAGGACTTTCTTAACAAGATAACAGAAAATAAGTGAACGTATATTGAATATTAATGTGTATAAACCATGTACACGTTCTCATCATATTCCTGTTTCTGGGTTAGTGGTCTTGCAAGATAGCCCAAAACTAGTGGACAGAATCTTCTCATATGTGGACACAAACTAATCTTCAGCAAAACTAGGTCTTCTCTAGATAGTCACAGATATAAGATTGGCTTGAGGGAAAAGAAGCAAAGATGGATTCTGAGAAACTGGTTTGTGTACTGACCACTTCCAGAGGGGTAGCTGTGTTGTTCGATATCATAGTCTTATAGAACCTTGAAGACAAATACATTTATTATTATAAATTTGAGATTATAATGGTTGATGGTTAGTAGAGGCCTCTGTGACAAAGGATATATGGCAATGGGCATGTGTATACTGTGTACACAGAAATGGTTAGGCATGTGCACCCTATCAGTGTGGACATGTTCCAGTAGATATAGGTGTTGTGGGTGGAATATAAAGATGGACTGCTACTTCAGAAGGGAACACAGAGTGACACACAATGCTACTGGTTCTGTTTCTCTAAGATGCTGAGAAGAAAGTGCAATGAACACTGTATGGGGATTGACCAGTTACGAGGGGGCAGAACTGGTGTGTGAGTGGCAGGCTGGTAGTTGCTGACTAGTGGAGTGGAGAATGACTGCTGGAGAGCGAAGCAGATGGAGTTGGACTCAAAATGAAGAGACGGAGAAATCAAAAAGAGAGATCTACTGGACATCCAAAGAGACTTTGGAGGAGAAGTGAGCAGGCAGCAGAGAAGACCAGAAGGGAGCCCTTGTGGCGAAGACTTCTATCATTAGCTGTCAGCTGAACAGAAGATCATTGTAGAAGAAAAATGTTGGAAATTGTGGTCCTAGGATCTTCCCTACACAGCTAGTTCCGAAGATGCAATTGGACAGTAAAGGACATCGTGGGAACGTACACTGATGTACATGCAAAAACAAAAACAAACAAAGAAGGTGGGGCAAATTTGGGTTGTTGTTTTGGCTTCAGTCAGACTTGTGGGTAGGTTTAATAGTTCGCTTCAACTACGCTTATGACCCAATCCAAGGAGCCCAGGGAGCTCAGCATGGTGTACTCCTTGGAGGTTGGTATAAAAAGGTGAAAAAACAAATAGTAAAAACAAATGTGTACCAAGGCAATTTTTTTTTCTTAACTTTGGGAGCACCTTATGGCCCTAGCCCCCTTCACATACCCCCTAGGAGTGCAGGCCCCCAAGGTTAAGAACTCTGTTTTAATCACTGATATAAACCAATAATTTGGTTGGACTGCATGGAACTTTTTGAGCCTTGACACACTTATTTATTCAATTTTTGTAGCACGCTTTCTCTGTAGAGCTGAGCCTTGCATGCATGGTTATGTTGTGTGTGTGTGTGTGTGTGTGTGTGTGTGTGTGTCCTATACTGTATCCTCCAAAAAATCCTGTGAGATGACTTTGGCTGAGTTCAGGTTCACAATCATCATCAGCGCAATCCTAAATGTGTTTACTCAGCAGTAAGTCCCACTATGTTCAGTGGAGCTTAATCCCAGGTAAATTGTATGGGATTGCAAACCAAGTGAGATTCATGGATGAGGGGCAGCAAGACCCCAATCTTAGTCTAGCACTCTATCTACTAGAGTAGACCACAGGAATATATATATGAAGATGCCTCAAACTGAATCAGACCACTGCTGTATCCGACTCAGGTGCCTCTCGTTTGACATGTATTTGATTTAGCCTTTTTGAAGAACTGATTTAATTAGTACCAGAACTTAATTAATGCTCACAAACGTTTGAAATAATCAAACATCCCACATGTTCAGCTGTGAAACTCAGTCTTCCTCATCAACCACATCTGGAAAATGTCCATCTGCATTGTCTGAGGAAGCCTAATTCTTTTTTTTTCTTTTTTTAAAGCAATCACAATTGATGTGAAAAGAGATGTGATCAGCTGCCTTCCAACTTTGTTGGAAGTTGGCTGGGTGCTTGGTTTAAGTAGGAGTTGGTTGAAGCCACATCTCAAAAAGGACATAGTGGAAATGGAAAAGGTGCAAAAGAGAGCAACTAAGATGATTACAGGGCTGGGGCACCTTCCTTATGAGGAAAGGCTATGGAGTTTGGGCCTCTTCAGCCTAGAAAAGAGGAGCCTGAGGAGGGGCATGATTGAGGCATACAAAATTATGCAGGGGATGGACAGAGTGGATAGAGAGATGCTCTTTACACTCTCACATAACACCAGAACCAGGGAACATCCACTAAAATTGAGTGTTGGGAGGGTTAGGACAGACAAAAGAAAATATTTCTTTACTTAACATGTGGTTGGTCTGTGGAACTCCTTGCCGCAGGATGTGGTGATGGCATCTGGCCTGGATGCCTTTAAAAGGGGATTGGACATGTTTCTGGAGGAAAAATCCATTACAGGTTACAAAGCCATGATGTGTATGTGCAACCTCCTGATTTTAGAAATGGGCTATGTCAGAATGCCAGATGCAAGGGAGGGCACCAGAATGAGGTCTCTTGTTGTCTGGTGTGCTCCCTGGGGCATTTGGTGGGCTGCTGTGAGATACAGGAAGCTGGACTAGATGGGCCTATGGCCTGATCCAGTGGGGCTGTTCTTATGTTCTTATGTTAAGTGGTTTAACTTTCATACCATTTGGGACAGGCCTGAGAAGTGCGCAGTTGGAGACATTTGCAAGTCCAAAGAAAACCTCTTATGCTCCCGAGTTCAATAATGAAACACATGGAGCAGATTCCCCTAACCTGAACCATTTACATACATTCTTAGGGTAAAAATATTTTTGAATGCATTCTGCTTTTCAAATGTAACGCCTGCCCCCCTGAAAAATGAGAGGTGCCTGTGTTAACAGTGGCTGGAATCCTGTACACCACTGCTTCCCAAACTGTGGGTCAGGACCCACCAGTAGGGCGCAACCCCATTTTTGGTGGTTCTTGAAACTGACAAGCTGATAGCTGACAAGGAAAATGTATTGAGCCCTGTGGAAAATGAAATGGAGCAGCAAGTTCACTCCCTGAGTAGTCAAATGTGCCTCAGCTCTTATCAAAGGGAATGAAGGGGAATGCAAGACTACCAGAAGGATCCCAATCTGAATGTGATGAATATCGAGCTTAACAAATGCACCAGAAGGCAATCCCCCCACCACAGTAAAAAGGATACAAACAGACGCTTGAACAGCTGGTAAAGTGAAACTTTTTTTAAAGTCTAGGTGGGTCCCGACAGAGTGTGGTTTTAAAAAGTGGGTCCCAGTGCTGAAAAGTTTGGGAGCCACTGCTGTACACACTTATTTGGGAATAAGTCTCATGGAACTCAATGGGACTGAATTCTGCGTAGACATGCATAGGTTTGTGCTCAGTTACTTACAATGGCTTTCCAGAGTTTCAAAGATGAAGCTTTCTTTGTCCTGTCTGGGGACTGAAATTGATCCCTTCTGCATGGACCCCTACTATAGAGCTGGGGCCCCTCTTCTCTACAAACTTTGAATAAATAACCACCAAAATTGTACACCTGATGGATCTGTCTAGGTCCAAGTATGGTTGAGGACTTTAAATTTTAAGAGCAGCATTCATTCTTGGTTTAAGGCCCAATCCTATCCAATTTTGAAGTGCTGGTGCAGTGGTGTCACTGGGATGTGCGCTGTATCCTGTGGCGGAGGGGCAGTCACTGGGGCCTTCTCAATGTATGAGAACATGTGCTCCCTTACCATGGGGCTGCATTGTGGCTGCACTGGAGTTGGAAAGTTGGATGGGATTGGGCCTTTAGTCATTTAGAGCAGTGGTTCCCAAACTGTGGGTCAGGACCCACTGGTGGGTCGCATCCTGATTTTTGGTGGGTCGCAAATGGTGATGGTAAGATCAGATAACTAATTGCCTCAACTTAAGCTTTGAGGCTATTCAAAAATCAGATACTAACGCTGCTAATTACTCTGCAAAGAGTTCAGCTCCTGCAGTTTGCAAGTCTGTGTAGGGTGATAAATGTTTGAGGGTCTTTTTTTCTGGTTATTATTACTTACAAATAAATAAAATAGTTCTTTCTAGATATCCTTTTTAAAAGTCTGGTAAACTTAGGTGGGTTCTGATAGAGTATCATTTAAGAAAGTGGGTTCTGTTGCTAAAAAGTTTGGGAACTGCTGATTTAGAGCACAGTTCTATGCATGTCTACTCACAAGTAAGTCATACTGAGTTCAATGGGACTGACTCTAGGGTGTCTAGACTTGCAGTCTAAGAGCCCAATCCTAAGCATGTCTATTCAGAAGTAAGTCCCACTGAGTTCCATGGGACTTACTCCTGGGTGAGTGTGTCTAGGCTTGCAGTCTAAGTGCGCAATCCTAGGCATGTCTTCTCAGAAGTCAATGGGGCTTACTGCTGGATAAGTGTGTCTAGGAGAGCTGAATCCTAGGCATGTCTACTCAGAAATCCCATTATAGTCAATGGGGCTTACTCCTGGGTAAGTGTGTCTAGGAGAGCCCAATTCTAGGCACGTCTACTCAGAAGTAAGTTCCATTATAGTCAATGGGGCTTACTCCTGGGTAAGTGTGTCTAGGAGAGCCCAATTCTAGGCACGTCTACTCAGAAGTAAGTCCCATTATAGTCAATGGGGCTTACTCCTGGGTAAGTGTGTCTAGGAGAGCCCAATTCTAGGCACGTCTACTCAGAAGTAAGTTCCATTATAGTCAATGGGGCTTACTCCTGGGTAAGTGTGTCTAGGAGAGCCCAATTCTAGGCACGTCTACTCAGAAGTAAGTCCCATTATAGTCAATGGGGCTTACTCCTGGGTAAGTGTGTCTAGGAGAGCCCAATTCTAGGCACGTCTACTCAGAAGTAAGTTCCATTATAGTCAATGGGGCTTACTCCTGGGTAAGTGTGTCTAGGAGAGCCCAATTCTAGGCACGTCTACTCAGAAGTAAGTCCCATTATAGTCAATGGGGCTTACTCCTGGGTAAGTGTGTTTAGGAGAGCTGAATCATAGGTATGTCTACTCAGAAGTAAGTCCCATTATAGTCAATGGGGCTTACTCTTGGGTAAGCGTGCCTAGGAGAGCACAACCCTAGGCACGCCTACTCAGAAGTAAGTCCCATTATAGTCAATGGGGCTTACTCCCGGGTAAGTGTGGCTAGGATGGCAGCCTGAACCTGCCTTCTTTGCAAGGGAGAACCCTCCTCTGCCCCCACCCGTCCCCTCCACCTCTCTGCGCATCCTCCCGCCCGCTGCGGTCCTTTCCCTCTCCGGTGCTGAAGCCAGCCCCTTCGTTCCAGCCCCTCCCCATCTACCGCAGGAGAGCAACTGTGGGCAGGCTGGGCTGTGGGCAGCTGCTTCGCGGGGGCTTCAGTGTGGCACTGGGCATGTGCGAGGTGGGGAGGGGGGGATGCTCAGCCTGCGCACATGCCCAGTGGGGCGGCGCGCGCGCTGCTGCTGCAGGCGCATCCCTTTGCACCTGCAGTAATGTGTCACCAGGACTAGAGAGCAGGTGGGCGGGTGGGGACCACCGGCAGGTTGCCTGTACTTGCCACTGTCCTCCTTCGGGGGCTGCCAGCAGTGAGCCTCCCTTCCCCACTCCTCCTCCTCCTCCTCCTCCGCCTGCAGCTCCTTTGCAGCTATGCTGCTGCTTGCCTCCCAACGCAGCCCTGCCCTGACCCAGCAACGCTACCGTGGTTGCCCAGCTGAAGAGTGACATCACCCCCGTCCAATCAGTGCCCGGCACTCTGCCCCCCTCCCTCACTACCCCTCCTTGCCCAGAGCCCCTGAGGAAAGGGCGGGCAACTAGCAGAGCTCCTGGCTGAGGAGGGAGGTGGGCTGCTGCTGCTGCTGCTGGAAGCCCCTTGCTGTGACAGCCCAGCCAACAGCATCACTGCCCAGGTAAGACTTGGCTTTGGATTGTGAGCTGGGCTTGAAGATAGAAAAGCCCTGCCCACCCTTGGGGGGCTGAGGATGGAGGAGCTTCTTGGGATGGGGAGTGACACAGGCTGGAAGAGGGGGTGCCTGCAAAGTAGTCCAGATTTGGGCAACAGTGGGGGGAGGGGGGTCTTTGGGGGGAGGTAGAGCCTCAACCAGCATGTGTGGGGAAGGGGGTTTCTGGAGGGGAAGAAGAGCCTGAACCAGCATGTGTGGGGAAGGGGGTCTCTTGGTGAGGTAGAGTCTGAACCACCATGTGTGGGGAAGGGGGTTCCTTGAGAAGGTAGAGCCTGAACAACAGTGTGTGGAGAAGGGGGGGGGGTCTCTTAGGGAGGCAGAGCCTGCCCAAATGCAATGCATGCAACAGAAGGAGGCAGGGAAGAAGACCAGACAACTTTCCTTTTTGCTGAAGGGTAGACCAGATTTTTGGTACTGACAGCAGCAGTAAGCTGTGAGTTGCATTGATAAGATGCGCCCAGTTTGGGGAGGGAAATACTGTATTGAAGGTCAACTCACAGGGAGGAGCAAAATACCTATAATGTGCACCTGGATGACTGCCGTCCTTTCTACTGACCATTTTTATAAAAAAAAAAATTTTTCACATTTTTATACTGCCTTTCCTCCATGGAGTTCAGGGTGATGTACCTAGTTGCTCCCCTCCTTTTGTCCTCACAACAAGCCTGTAAGGTAGGTGCAGAGAGAGACAGACATTGGCCCCGAGGTCACTCAGGAAATTCATAAGGATTTGAACCTGGATCTTCCAGGTCCAAACTGCTATGCCGTCCTGGCTCTGGGCATCTCTTCTGTATGCTCTGGGCATTTTTCCTGGGCATCTCTTCAGTGTCGGCAGGCGAAGGCATGCCACTTCTCCTCACCTTATAGCCGAACTGTTTCCAGTGGATCAAACTGTATAGCATCCTGGATAACCCTCAGCAGTTGAGGATCTGCTGGAGTCAACCAATACATTTCCCATGCAGGTGGCAAAAATTGATTTGGGGACGATAAATCTCTCCCATCCACAACCATTTTCTCAGTTTGCACCATGGGCTCAGGGAGTACGTTGTGTGGATTTGTTGTAGATGGAGAGAGCAAGTACAAAGCCATGCAAGGTTCTTTTTGAGCTTGGTTATGCAAGATACATGTCGCTTGGAGGTGACATTTTGAGGAGAATAATGGTCACGCAAGCATTTCTAATTGGTTCTTAATTTGTCACGTCTGAACTCACAGGAGTGTTTACTGTGGGGACTTAGCAAGATACTGACTTTGGAGGAGTGGATGGTGTTTTCACCAGCAGGGAAATATCATTGTGAGGTCCTTTTAATCGGATCACAGGCAAATTTCTGTGAGATGGTTTGTTAATATACTTTTGTATATCTCACATAGGTCAACTTATATCAGAGTCTTATGCATGTTTAATCAGGGTAATCTCATCATGTTCACTAGATAAATGTTTATAGATTTGCAGCCTTAGAACAAATTATTTGATACTGATTTATCCCTAAATGACAGTTGCTTTATTGAACCACATACGTTTAGAAACCTAGTTGGAAAGAACAGACTGCAGGCACTGGGTCCTGGTTTACAATATGTAAAAAACAGCTAACACGATTAAAATTCTAATGGCCACCCAGAAGGAGTTTTCAACATATCCAGACCATTGTTGCTTGGGTTTGAATCCTAAGAAGTGCTACATATATAAAGAAGGAATTGGAACATTTAGTTCCACATGAACTTTATTTTATAGCTGTTTTACAGCCCAATCCTATGTGTTCTACTCAGAAGTAAGTCCCATTATATTCAATGGGGCTGCCTCCCAGGAAAGCATGCCCTAGGCTGCAATTGGATGCACATTTTGCTGGGAGTAAACCCCATTGAATATAATGGGACTTCCTTTGGAGTGATCATGGATAGGATTGTGCTGTTAGTATTTAAAACATTCCTAGACTTTTCCTGGAATATTCAATTTGAATTGGTTTAATAGTACAAGGTATACAGCAGTGGTTCTCACATATTTACTACCGGGACACACTTTTTAGAATGAGCATCTGTCAGGACCCACCAGAAGTGATGTCATGATTGGAAGTGACATCATCAAGCAGGAAAATTTTTAACAATCCTAGGCTGCAATCCTACCCACACTTACCCAGGAGTAAGTCCCATTTACTGTCATTGTTAAAAAAAGAATATACATAGTAGCTTGTTAAAAGTACAGATCTGTAACATTTCCCCAAATTCAGTCACATACCATGGTAGCATCAAGTCTAATACAGTATAATAAAAATAAAATATTGAAATGAATGGGGACCCACCTGAAATTGGCTGTGGCCCAATCTTAAATCTTATGGCACATATGTGGCAAATGCAGGCCTGAATAACTTAGGTTGCAATTAATCCATCGATTCTAACACTGCTGTGGTAGTTCTGTAAGCATCTTATACAGGTTATTTGAATTCTAAAATTCAGGTTGGGTATTTCTCTCTCCCTTGGTCACTTTTTGACCAAAGTTTTACATGTTCTCATATTTAATCTCATATTTAAAAATGAAGTTTACATTTGTTCTTTCTCTGACTTTATTTTAGAACTGTAATTATTCTTTTTTAAATTGTCTATAGGTATACCTTATACAGGTATAAGGTGTTCATCTTGCTTGTAATACCTGCTGGTGATAACTGAGAATTACTCACACAGTTTGCTATTGTTGATCTTAGCAGGGTTGCCATAATATATATAAAAAAGGCAGTATATGGAAATAAGTTCCTCTGGCTTTGGTGGAAAGAGTTCCTAAGCAAATAGGATCTTAATAAGTACCTATCGGCAGAAATCATTGCTTTCACCATTATTTCCCAGACAAGAGCACGGAAAAGAAATGAAAGCAGCATTTTAAGCCCTAATCTAAGTTATATATCAATGCGCTCTGTGTGTGTGTGTGTTCTTGTTGTTGGCACAGTGCAAATAATAAATGCACTCAAACTGCATAAAAAAAGAGGTGGGTGCTTGATCCACAGAGTTTGCAAGCTAAAGTACAAGACTGGCTGTATTCCTTTATTTCTACTGTAACCAGTTAAAACGTTTTTTGGCACAAATGTACAACTCCAATTTAAAATGAAATCTTGGTGTTGTAACATTTTCTTTTTAAATAACTCTTGAGAAACTCTACTTCAGATGTCTTGTTGAAGCTACTATATTTCATGCTTTGTCTTGCTGGTTTAAGTTGTTCTGTAAGAGAACTTCTGTTCACTCATTCTTTTAGCCACACCATGGCAGCACACAGAGAAATCCCATAAAATGAAACTGAAAAAAAATCTTTATATGTAAAATTGGCATTTTTTTTAAAAATGAGCTATGATATACTAATACTGAATAATGGTTTTGCAATGACTACAACAGTGGTTGTCAAACACTGTAGAGGCTGAAGCCAGATTTATAACTATGGAGGGGTGTGGCCATAATGGTGCTTTGGCAGCTGGATTCCCTCCCCCCCCAAGTAGCAGCTTGTTTTATCCTTGTACACATAACCTAATCTGCCTGTCCGTTTCATGAACCACCAAAAATTGGGCCATGAGCCACTGGTGGGTCTCAGACCCACAGTTTGAGAACTTCTGGACTACATGGTAAAATTGAATGAGCACTTCTGAGTCTAGTATTGGTCTTAAAGAGCATCCAGGGCTTCTTATTTGATTTAAAGGAAAGCATGCATGCTAACTTTTCCCTTCCTTGAACCACATAAACTGAGTTCATACAGAACAAGCATGGTGTCTGCATGCGTCACTTTACACCATGTTTAGTCAGAAGTTAATCTCATTGTACGCAATAGTAAGTGTGTTTAGGATAGCAGTTTTGTACTGCAAGCTTGTGCAAGTCTACTTGGAAGTAAATCCTATTCAATCCAGTGGACTTACTCTCCTGTAGAGAGTCTCAGTGATGTTAAGGCAAGCAGCTTAATAGTTAATAAGAAAGTAGGCTTGCTAGCCAGTGGTCCATAGGGTAGGAAGGCTTCCTTTCTTAACACCACATGAGGCAATGGGATCCTAACCAGAAACATCCCCATCTACCCAATCAGTGGTTCTCAAACTTTTATCACCGGGACCCACTTTTTAGAATGAGAATCTGTCAGCATCCACCGGAAGTGATGTCATGACCAGAAGTGACAACATCAAGCAGGAAAATTTTTAGCAATCCTTGGCTACAATACTAACGTTGTTAAAAGCATATATATAGTAGTCTGTTAAAAGTACAGATGTATAACATTTCCCCAAATATAGTCACATACCATAGTAACATCAAGTCTATTATATTAAAAATGAAAAATTTGAAATGAATGGGGACCCACCTGAAATTGGCTCGTGACCCACCTAGTGGGTCCCAATCCACAGTTTGAGAAACCCTGCTATGTATGGTCCATATTTTAACGCAGAATAATGTGCTTGTGAATATGCAAGGATGGTCACAAGTTATTAATTGAGATGCTTTCCCTATTCCAGTATGTGCTTATGTGTCATGTGGCATTCTAATCAGCAATACTGGAATCAAGAAATTAGATGTGTTTTTTGATTGATTGGTTGATGCTAAGTGCAAGGGTGGGATCTTTAGTATATGGCTTTTGGTTCACCCAGTAAACTCACCCAGTGCTGCTTTGTAGTTGATGTTTAATTATTGTTGTTCCTAATCGTGGTACTATGATTACTGTTTGAGCAACATTATTGTATATTTGCTGGGTGTATGACATCTCATATTGTACAGGTGTGCACCGCATAATGATGGGGTGTTATGGATTGTTATCCCATTGTTATGCAATTAGGTCATTAAATGAACATTCAATCCAATCTGCTGCCTTTGTTGTGTCAATAGACACTCTCTGCCAGACACTAGCTGGCTGCACAGGCTACTGGACATAGATTGCCTTTGCATTAAGAGCCTCTTGGTTGTGTAAACAGACACTCTGCTGCAGGCTATGGGAGACCTGACTGCCTCATTAAGTGCCTCTGTGTTGTGCTTTCACCACCATCGTATATGTAGTTGTCATTAAGCAAAAGTTCATTAAGTGGCACACGTCTGTATTGTCTTCTGTATGCGGTTGTCTGGAGCATTAACCCTTGCAAGGATCTTCCTTCCAGACTTCTATTTAATGTTCTCATATCACATTTGTATGCCGGACTCATGAGTGTCGATGAGAGAAGAACTAACATTTTTATCATCACACAATTTTAACACCATAATTAGAAAGGCAGAGAGAATAAAAGGTGCACAAGAGCATGCAGCAGAATTTGAACCCAGGTCTTCCTGCCTAAAACCAACACTGTACTCACTAGATTTCACTGGCACTCTAGTGAGTATCTATTCCGAATTTTATATTGGATAGCTAATCCCAGTGTGCAGCATTCCTAGTCACCTGAACAAATATAGGACATTATCTTTGCTGAAAGATCCTAGACAGATGTACACCAATGTGTGTTCAGCTATCCCAGTTCCAAACTGTTTTTTGTTTTTTTTTTGCATTTACATACCTTACATCAGCCTCTTCCTTTAGGTGGGATGGGGTTGGGGAACCTTCTCCAAGTTCTGATAGCTAACATTCTAAAGAGATTTCTAGTTTTCTCCAAAGCATTCACTTTCATAAATTAAATAGCACCCAGCCATTCTGGCTATTTACCAATAGTCTGTCTAACAAAAGGAATGGCTAACCAGCAGCCATAACAATATTTTACTATTTTACTTTAAATGTTTCCAGGTAATGTAATGCTTTGTTTCCACAGTCGCTCAAGGGAGCCATTTGAGTATTCTATTTTGTAATAGTTATCAATAATATGAATGGACATCTTATGGCCATTAATTCATACGCTCATCTTGATATTCTGATCTCAGAGCACCCTCTATTGTACCTAAATATAAGGAAGTGAAACAGAAAGAATTACATATGCTTCCCCTGTTTGCCTCTCCCTTCATCCCCATCCCTTTCTCTGTTATTTCTCTTGAGTCAGTCTCTAGATCAGGGGTGCCCAAACCCCAGCCCTGGGGCCACTTGCGGCCCTCAGGGAGCCCCCAGTCTCAAATGAGCCTCTGGCCCTCCATAGATTTGTTGGAGTCCACACTGGCCTGACGCAACTGCTCTCAGCGTGAGAGCAACTGTTAGACATCTTGCATGAGCTGTAGGATGAGGGCTCCCTCCACTGCTTGCTGTTTTACATCTGTGATGCAGCAGTGGCAGTGAAGGAAAGGCCAGCCTTGCTTTGTACAAGGCCTTTTACAGGTCTTGATCTATTGCAAGACCTTCATTCATTCATATAAGTTCATCTTTAATATATTCATTTATGTAAATTTATTCAATTTTTAAATGTAAATTAATTCTTTCCCCCCCCCCCCGGCCCCCAACACAGTGTCAGAGAGATGATGTGGCCCTCCTGCCAAAAACTTTGGACACCCCTGCTCTAGATCAATGATTTTCAATCTTTTTCATCTGCATGCTGATAAGGCACTAAAATTTTCAAAGCATGCCATCAGGTTTTTGACAATTGACAAGGCACACTATACTGCAAGTGTGGGGGCTCACATCCCCCATAGGCGCTACCAATAAATGATCTTCCCCCAAATTCCTGTGGCACACCTGTGGACCACTCATGGCACACCAATGTGCCATGACACAGTGATTGAAAATGGCTGCTCTAGATTGCAAACCCTTGGAGGCAGGGACTTGTATTTTTCTTTATTCTTTGTAAAGTGCTATACATGTTGGTGATGCTTGATAAATAAAAAAAAACATCTCTTGTCCCTGAGTCCTCTATCTTTTCAACTTGTACAATCGAACACATACCTCATTAGCTGTAAGATGTAACAAAAAACACTGCAGTGTTTCAATTTTCTAGGTCCTTTATCCTGTAATTCTCTTGGAAAATTAACGTCACGTTCCTCAGCGGAAAGTACTGGCTTGCTCAGGAATATTGCACAAAGTCCATGAGTACTATGGGTTTTAAATTTTAACCTTCCAACACTATGTACAGCAAGCCATTATCTTTTTCTTGTTGCGTGCAGTGACACTGGTAGCATAGCTGAGGGGGTTGCAAAATGGTTTGGTACGGCGAGCACCTGCACATTGCTGTTGTCGCCCAGTATGGCTTCACTGGTGAATGGGAGCTGCAGCTCACACAGCATGTTGTGGTGCCTGCAATACCTACCATTTTGCCCCACTCTATCTACGCTACTGAATGGCACTGTACAACTGTCAGGCCTTACTTGCAACTCTCAGTGTAGCATAGTGAATTTCTCCAACATGAGTTCATTAAACAACTGGAATTATACTGGGTGACCATGTACCGATTGCTACGTTTCAGCCTCACTGATCTCACAGGGTTGTTGTGAGGACAAGAGGAAGAGTAGAACCATGTACAGCACCCTGAACTCCTTGGAAGAAAGGCAGTATAGAAATGTGAAAGATAGATAGATAAAATACATACTTAGTGGATACAACTGCAGTGAATGTCAGGGAGTTTTCCTGAATTTTCAAAATGAATAGCCTTTACCAATAACCAATAGTAAAAGCTACAGGCCTAAGAACATATATTAGAGCAGCAGTCTTCAAACTCCCAGAGAGTTCGAGAACCACTGGTGTATAGGATTACACCCCTGGTTGTGTGTTTTGCCAGATTCCCAGTCCAAGCTCTGCCTGGAGAATTAACACCCACTTTTAGTTAGTTAGCTCTCCTTTTTTACCCAACAATGACTCTAATTCTGCCTTGTAGTCTTGCTGGACCCCACCACTAGGGTAGCTCGCCTGTTCAATCTGCAGAGGTCCTCTCTCCTGCCAGCAGCCTTCCAACACTACAGAAGCCCCTTGGTCCTCCACAGGTCTTGGGCATGGCAGCCAAACACCAATCTTAGTGTCTCCAGCAGTTTCTGCTCTAGCAGTCTCCAAAGTCCATTCACACATCAGCGGTTCCATTAGTTCCTCAGTCCATCAATCCAGTCTCCCCTTCCTCAAGCTTTCCTCCTTTTGCTACCCACCCCAAACTCTCCCTTCATCAGGTGCTTTTATGCCTGAGGGCCCTATTGCCTTGAAGTGGTTGCAGCTGTGCAGTACACTCTCTGCTGGATGCCCAGGCCTGACCCTTAAAGGACCCACTGCTGACACCACAGCCTACCTCCTAGCCAGATCTTCCGCTATTCCAATACATTGTGTTTTCTGATTTTTCCCATGTGTAGAGGTGTTTGAAAATGGTGTTATTAACCTTACTCTGAAGTAAGCCCATGGTGTGCAGTAAGACTTGGGCTCCAGAAACAAACATCTTTTCCCATTTATGCTTTTCCTCCCCAAATCATGATATTTTAGCAGTACTGGAAAAAGAGGTTAATCTGTGCTTCATTACGAGAATAGAATGAAGTCAGCTAGGACGTGATCGAAGTGTACTTGAAATAAAAGGTTGTGTTATGCGTTCCTTGGAATACGACACACATTGCTGCGCATAAAGGAAGATTTGTAGCTAAAACAGGCCTAGGTTTGTGAGCTAGCACAACTGTTCTGATTCCATTCACACACTCTTATTGGCAGATGTTCTTTGGAGTTGGGAAGCAGCTGACCCAGTCCTCAAGTGCAGTCAATCTATAAAAACCTGCATTGTGCAGGCATCTTATTTGAAAAACTCAAAGGAAGTGATGAGCTCAATTCCTTGTCAGTTATTTTCTCAATGCATCTGGTCATAGGAGCCTTAAATCTTACTGAAGTTTGCTGAGCAGAATTGCTGCAGTTTGTTATATAGAATCTCATCAGCATTAGGCATACACAGCTGGATCATTACTTCCACATTTCCCATCCCGCAGAATAAAATGGAAATTCTGTGTCAAATAAGCAGCGTTTGTAAGTGTGGGTGGTGAAGGGTTTTGGCACAAAATAACTGTTCTTGGGCTGTGAAGGCTAAGGGTAGATTAAGGCAACATGGAACCTGCTGTTGTCTTGCATGCCCTTGTAACACTCAGGTTCACCTGATAGTAAATTGGGCAGGCAGTAATACAAAACTGGAAGGTCAGTGATCCATGCTCTAGTGCAGTGGTTTGCAAATTTGTAGTCTCCAGGACCATTTATACTGCTAAAAGATGTCTTGGGGAGGCCTGCCAGAGTCTGAGGGAACCACCATGTGTTGGTGCATGCACAGAATGGGCTGAGCGCAATGCTGAATACTGGTGAAGAGCAGGAACAGGAGAGAAAATAAAGGAGAACCACAAACAGGAAGGGCAGGAGAGAGGGACAAGCAAACCAGGAAGGGGGCAGTTGATGGCATGGTGTGCTCATAGAGCCCCAGGGCTCCTAGGAGCACACTTTCATGCTTGCCTAGTGGATAGCCTCTTAAGACCTAGCTGATCTGGGTTTACTCTAGGCTGAACAGCTTTCTCATAGTTAAAATGAGAGTGTTAGTATGGGCACCATCCCCATATACTGTAACTGCCCAATAAAGAACATGTTTACTTGGATATTCAGTGGGACATTCAACCCTCATAAGTATGCTTAGGACTATGGCCTAAAAGATGGGGGAAAAATTGGACGGGGAACTAAAATGGATTGAGGCATTATGTCAAGTTGACCAGAATACTCTGTAAAACAGGGATGTCAAGGCTCGTTAATTTTGGCGTGCTACATGAAACATTTGTGGCACCTGCTGAGAGACAGAAGTGGTGTCAGTAAGTAGGCAGTGACATCATTAAGCAAGTGATGGCAAGAAATAAGCACTAAATTCTTACCTACAAACTCATTGGCTGCAAATGAGAGAAGGAAAAAGTGCGCAAATCTTGATCATGTTTTCAAGATATGGGAGTGTCCCATTATGACACGGGCCATCTTTTTAGAATGCTGCTTCTGCCAAGCAGTGTCCCCTCTAATTCAGTGGTTCCCAAACTGGTGGATTGCAACCCACCAGGCAGTGAAGCACATGTCCCTGCCCCTTTAAGGGATGGGGAGTGGGGGAAAGGCAGCAATTCGATCCCAAGATCCTGGGATATCCCCTCCCCCCCACACTTATGATGCCCCCAGATCCCATGTAGGAGTTTGGGAAGTACTGCTCTAATTTTTTTTTCTACTGTGCAAAGCAATTAACATCCTGAGCAGTACATAACCCTGTCATCTTAAAATGGGCAGTGGCTAGTCTGCCTTAACTATCACAACCATGCACCCAAATTATTTGATCCTCCCTCGACCATTACTTGACCCCTGTCTCCTTCAATCACCTTGGCCCTTCCTTAGAAGCATCACTTCTATCAGCCATCTGCACACATTGCCTAGTTTCTCTCCAACAGGCACAAGGAAGATAAGAAAACAAGTCTTTCAGCTCCTATTGCAACTGAGAGTCCTCATTTCACAGCTCACAAGCCCCAGTATCCCATAGCCCATATAAGGTGTTTTCATGGGCTTTATCAGGTCTGCGGGCCTTATATTTGACACCCATGCTATAGGATTTATTTTGCATTTTTTTTGTATGGTTGAACATCGCTGCTTATAATTTTTACTTTTCTTAATGTAGACACTGAAGCCCTCCAGAACTGGCCAGGAACTCTGCTGTGTAGTGGAATTGACCGCTACATCAACAGAACTCTCCAGTTTGGAACATCAGGAATACATGTTCCATTCCTGATAAATAGCAGCTAGGTACCCCTTCTTGTAGGTCAGAATGCTTTTACGCATAACTTAAGAACATAAGAACAGCCCCTCTGGAGGCATCTAGTTCAGCTTCCTGTATTTCACAGTGGCCCACCCCATGCCTCAGGGAGCACACAAGACAACAAGAGACCTGCATCCTGGTGCTTCTCCCTTGTACCTGTCATTCTGAGGTAGTCTACTTCTAGAACTAGGAGGTTGCACATACCCATCATAGCTTGTAACCTGTGATGGACTTTTCCTCCAGAAATCTGTCCAATCCCCTTTTAAAGGCATCTAGGCCAGACGCCATCACCACATGCTGTGGCAAGGAGTTCCACAGGCTAATGAGATGCTGGGTAAAGAAATATTTTCTTTTGTCTGTTCTAACAGGAGAGGACAGGCAGACACTAAATTTTAGTGGATGTCCCCTAGTTCTAGTGTTTTGCGAGAGTGAAAAGGACATACCTCTATCCACTCTATCCCCTGCATCATTTTGTACATCTCACGGTGCAATCCTAACTGGCAGTTATGCCGGTATAGGTGGCCCTAGAGGGTCACAAACATGCCATAAAGCACATTTGCGCCTCCTTAGGCGGGAGCTGTGTCAGCGCATTCAGATGCGCCGACACGCGGATGGAGGTAGAAGCCTCCGCTGCGGCTCCCGCACCACTGCTTGTGTCGGTGCAAGCGCGCCGACATAAGCAGGAAAAGTAGGCATGGGGATGTGGGGGGCGGGAGGGGGCTTTAATGGGTGGGGGAAGGGCAGGGGAGGGTGGGCCCGGGTGCAGGTGCGCAGGGAGCTGGGGGCAGGGCTGGGACCCGGCGGTTATGCCGGATCCCAAACCCCATCCCCAAGGTGAGCGGAGTGACTTCAAGCCACTCCGCTCTCCTCAGACTTGCGCCACCTCTGGAGGTGGCTCAGGTCCGAGGAGACCCATGGGGGCATGCAGCCCTTACCCACAGGTAAGGGGAAGAGCTTCCCCTTGCCCGTGGCTGAGCCACTGCTCGCTGCAATCCCACGTTGGATGCAGCGCAAGCCTCCTGGCTTGCCTGCTCCAGCGTGGGTTAGGATTGCGCCCACAGTCATGTCCCCCCTCAGGGACCTCTTTTCTAGACTGAAGATGCCCAAATGCTGTAGCCTTTCCTCATAAGGGAGATGCCCCAGCCCAATAATCTTCCTGGATTGAATCTTCCTGAAATGAAACTTCCATTTCAGTTTCCCTTATCTGTTGTTTTCATTTGTTCCCAAGTGGAAGCATTGGGCAAATACCATTTCTCCCTGTTTCTTAGCAGATTACAGCTTCCCCATACTCTTCCCTTATAACCTGCCTTGAGAAACCCAAAGTATCCCTTTCGCTTCTCCCACTTAATGTTGCTGTAAATTTATTTCACACTTGTTTGTCTCTGTCATACTTCAGATTGCTTCTGTATGCCCTTGGGCAATCCATGTTAAAGGAATGGCAAATGCCAGTCACATAGGCATCCTTGATTCTATGCAGGGTATCTGTCTAGCTTCTGACACATGTCAAAGCAGTAGAGATGTGTACAGTAATTTTCCTGAAGCATGTAAGGAATGGGGTCAGAATCGCTGTTTGGATGTCAATGTTAGCATTCTCAGGGAGTATTTGTGACAGCCAATTGCTGTTTTGTCCCATCAGGAATGTTTATGTGAAGCATTTAAAATATAACCTTTAATCTCACAACTTTGTGAGTATTTTCAAAGGACTGTTAGCCTTCATCAGTTGGTGAGATTCTTCATATCAATGCTAAGGTATGGCTGACTTTTGATACTATATAGAATGTTAGCAAAAGGCAATAGATATTCTTTGGGTTCAGACAGATGTTTGCATTTGAGGTTGCAACAGAAATTTATTGAGCTGTAAGTGTTGAAAATGCCTGGAGTGTCAAAAAAGCAAGACATTGGTTAGAAACAAAAACTGGACTACTAATGAATAGTTTTAAGATAAACATTGCAAAAATCCCCACATTTTAAATATATATATTATTTTCTTCTTGGGAGGCAAGCTGTAGAGACAGCATCAAACTATCCAGATGGCAATCCCAAGTACTGTGAAGAGCTTCTCCAAAATTTCTCCAGATGTGGGGGCCTGAAAGAATAACTGGATTCTGGAGAATATTCAACAACAAATTTTCAAAAGAAATTTTTGAAGATATTCTTTAGGAAGAAGTTTGTTTCAGAGTGCAATCCTAAGGTTTGCAGAAGTGTCAGGGAGGTGCTGTAAAACACCTTTGTGACTACACAGGAGTTCACTAGGCCTACACAGAGGCCTTCAGTGGTCAATGAATGCCAGATGCACAAGGAGACTCTGTAAGTTTGCGCTGGCCTAGGCAGGCTGGCACAGCAGGTAGAAAAGGGTGTTCTGAAGGTGGGGAGGGGGTGTTTCTGGGCAGGGGAGTGCAGAACAGGGGGAGGGTTAGGATTAGGGTTTCAAAAGATTTCCTGGAATAGTAATGATTACAAAAATATAGGTAAATATAAACAAATGGATTTTTTTAAAGTATCATCCACAATTGCAGTATTAATGGTTCATGAACAGTTCTGTATACAGCAGTGTTTCTCAAACTGTGGGTCGGGACCCGCTAGGTGGGTCATGAGCCAATTTCAGGTGGGTCCCATTCATTTCAGTATTTTATTTTTAATATATTAGACTTGAAATTTCCAAACAACACAGTTCTGGAACGAGCTGGAATCCCTAGTATATATGCACTGCTGAAACAGAGACGCCTGCGTTGGCTCAGTCATGTCGTGAGAATGGATGATGGCCGAATCCCAAAGGATCTCCTCTATGAAGAACTCGTGCAGGGAAAGCGCCCTACAGGTAGACCACAGCTGCGATACAAGGACATCTGCAAGAGGGATCTGAAGGCCTTAGGAGTGGACCTCAACAAGTGGGAAACCCTGGCCTCTGAGCAGCCCGCTTGGAGGCAGGCTGTGCAGCATGGCCTCTTCCAGTTTGAAGAGACACTTGGCCAACAGACTGAGGCAAAGAGGCAAAGAAGGAAGGCCCATAGCCAGGGAGACAGACCTGCACTTGCTCCCAGTGTGGAAGGGATTGTCCCAGACAGACTGCACTTGCTCCCAGTGTGGAAAGGATTGTCACTCTTGAATCGGCCTTTTCAGCCACACTAGACGCTGTGCCAGAACCACCATTCAGAGCATGATACCATAGTCTTTTGAGACTGAAGGTTGCCAACTAAACCATGGTATGTGATTGCTTTTGGGGAAATGCTACAGATTGTACTTTTAAAAGGCTACTATGTATATGCTTTTAACAATGATAATAAATAGAACTCGTGCAAGGAAAGTGCCCTACAGGTAGACCACAGCTGCGATACAAGGACATCTGCAAGAGGGATCTGAAGGCCTTAGGAGTGGACCTCAACAGGTGGGAAACCCTGGCCTCTGAGCGGCCCGCTTGGAGGCAGGCTGTGCAGCATGGCCTTTCCCAGTTTGAAGAGACACTTGGCCAACAGTCTGAGGCTAAGAGGCAAAGAAGGAAGGCCCATAGCCAGGGAGACAGACCAGGGACAGACTGCACTTGCTCCCAGTGTGGAAGGGATTGTCACTCCTGAATCGGCCTTTTCAGCCACACTAGACGCTGTTCCAGAACCATCATTCGCGACCATAGTCTTTCGAGACTGAAGGTTGCCAACAACAACAAAGTAAATAGGACTTACTCCTGGGTAAGCGTGGGTAGGATTGCAGCCTAGGATTGCTAAAAAATTTTCTGCTTGATGATGTTGCTTCCGGCCATGACATCATTTCTGGCCATGACATCATGACATCATTTGTGTCCTGACAGTTTCTCCTTCTAAATAGTGGGTCCTGGTGCTAAAAGTTTGAAAACCACTGGTACAGTATTCTGTCTTCATCAGAATGAAGCAGATTTTGTCAAACATGTATAGTTTGAGTACAATTAAGCCATCTAAACTGGAGTAAATTATGCAAGTGCAAAGTTAGCATTTATGGTGGAATATTTAGAATTATACCAGATTTCTTTTTTACTGCAAATATACATGCATTTGTTGTTATTTTGGCTAGATTATTATACTTGTGGTGATCTGTAACTTTTTCTAGAGTGGTGGAAAGAGAGAGTCACCTCTGAAAGTTGAATAAAGAAGCTAGTAACCCAGAAGAACTACACAAGATTAATATATTGGTTAAGTATTCTAGTATCAGCTTAATCAGCTGATCAAGCTAGAGATGATCAAAAATTGATGAAAGCTATTAGATTATTAGATATTAGATATTAGATGAAATCTGTTAGATAACAACTTCATGCAGTTTTGACAAATGACATAGTTCATATTATCTGAAGTTTCTTAGATGCAGACATACGAGAATTTGTATTATGAAGAAATTATTTTGGTATGGTGGTTATTGACACTAACTCAGCGTTTTTCAGTGTTTGTCCCCTGCCATACCACTTTGTGTGGTTCACCTGTTGGAAGTGCCACTGGAAGTGACTGGTGATGATGTCATCACCAGTTACTTCTGTGTTGGGAGGCCAGATATGATGTGAGCAACACTAGTAAGAGGCTCAAGGTAAACAAGAGGGGTTTATTGAGCATGCAAAAAGCTTGCTTTGGAGGTCTGACTGCCAAGCCAAACCTCCCAGTGCTGTTTGTTGTGTCACATCACTGGTCTTGCTGCAGAGCAGTAGGTGTTGAGGGATTCCAGGAGTACCACCAGATGTTATCTCAAGTACCACTGGTGGTACCTGTACCACTGGTTGAGATACACTGCGCTAAACAATTCAGACTATATAGTTATTCAGACTATACAGTTATAAAAATTGATTTATGCTGTAATCATTATTTATTTACTGTATTTCTAGCCTGCCTTTCTCCCCCTGAGGGGACCCAAAGTGACCCTTTTTACTAGGGACTGCCTTATTTTCTGGGACTTGTTTCTGATAAATGGCTGTCCTGACCTTGCCTTTCTGAGAGATATTGGGGATATCTTTTAAACATGTAATTAGGATTTTAAACTATTTCAGATCTTAAATATTGCTGAAAGTGTTCTGTTTCATAGAAAGCCTATAGTAGAAGTCAGCAGATCCATTGTAAGATTAAACATTCTATTGAACTTACTTGCATTTTCACAAAAGGGAATTGTTATTGGGCAGGTGGTGCGGGTTAGGAGGCGTGAAGTGGACTTCAGGCATGCACCTTCAGGTGCATAGGCAGGGCAGAACCCAATTTCAGTCCTCAGGGGCTCGGTGGCATGAGGACGTAGACGGGGCCCTGGCCAGGACCGCAGGGCCCACCTCAGAGGCTCAGCGGCTCGAGGTGGCACAGCCCACGGTCCGGCTGCCTTCCCCTTAAGGGACAGACATAGATGAGCTGTGCCACCCAACAACGGGGCGCGACATGGAGTCGGGTGCATTTCCGCCTGGGGGCAGATGTGTTCTGGTACCGCCCAGAGGTCCCGCCTCCGCACCACAGGGGGCTTTGCTGCATCGGATGCTGCAGGTCTCAGCCTCCTCTTCTGTTGTAACTGCTAAATAAAGTGGCCCTTTCTCCCATACCTGGAGGAGGTGCAGGCGATGCAGCCATTTCCAAAAGAGCCAAGTCTGATTAGGCTAGCAGAGTTGGCTAGGCTGCTGAGCGAGTACCCTGATCGCTCTGCGGCTAATGTGCTGAGCTATGAAAAGAGCGTTGATGCGTAGGTGCTGCAAGACAAACTGCCGTACGAGTGTCATGACCCTGGGGGACTTGGAAGACATGGAGTTCACTACTGCCACGACTGCCTGATTGTCGCACCAGAAGCGCACCGTGGCATTCTTGGAAGCCGGTGATGATAGGGGCCAAGTGCCCGCTGCCAGCCCAGCCCTGACCAGCGCAGGCAGTCCCGCATACCAGGCTGGGGCTGCATTGGTTAGCTGCGACTCTGAGTAAACCTCCCCTTGCATAGTTGGGAGCCCTCCCGGCGCCATCACACTCACAGCAAGCTGCACGCTTGCCTCCAGGGCGCCCTCTTGCACTTGAGAGGGGCCCAAATGCAGCGCTGCCGCCGCCTCCTGGGGAAGAGCCACTTGCGTCATACTGCCTTGCTGATACGCAATATGCTGGGCGGCCCAGCCCTGCGGGGAGGCCGCCTGCCTGCTATCTGTCTGGATGCCCCCAGGCTGGGCCTGGAGTTGCTCCATACCGTGGGCTGGCAGCTGTGGAGAAACTGACTGGCAGGGGGGCTGCTGAATCTCCCCAACTCCTATGACAGGCGAGGGCTGAATCGATCTTGGTTGTCCCCCTGCGCCAGCCCTCATGGCCCCTGCCTGCCCCTGCTGGGGGTGCAGGACATTGTTACCACCCCAAACTTCTGCCGCCCCCACCAGGCCACCCCTTCCATACTCACCCGTGGTGGCCCGGGCCCCAAGGGGGGGTTCTGGAGCGTCGACATACACAAACAGAGCTGCCGCTGCAGCGTTGTCCATAGAGGCCTCTGGAGGTTCCTGTGCCACGGTCAAAGCTGGGCCTGAGGGTGGCCTTGCTGCTGCCACTGACATCGCCGCTGCCGTAGGCCTGCAGCTCTCCAAGGCTGTAAGCCTATCCAGAATCCCTTGCAGGATATCGGACAGAGAGGTGCATGCATGTTTCTCGGGCGGGGCATTGCCCCCCACTTGGGGAGCACCTGACGAAGGCACTGTCTTCCCCTGTAGGGCCGTGACCTGTGCAGCTATGGTGGGGATCACTAGCCCTGCCATGGGAGCCTCTGTGCTCCCAACTGGCACTGCGGCAGCCTTGCAGCCGGATCTGTGCTGAGACCTGCGCATGTTGACAAAGAGAGACTGAAGCAGAGAAACAAGGTGCTAACCTGGAAGGAAAGTGATGAAGACAACCAGTTAGTGCCAGATTAATCTCTCTTATATAAACCCGCACGATCGATAAATTGCCCACCGAACCTGCAAGGCGGCACCTGCAGCACTGCACCCCCAAGCACATACCCCCAGGCACCCAGGATGGAGGCAGAGACGGAGCCCAACCAGCTCAGGGGGATGAAATGGGGCCTAGCCCAGCCAGCTCTGAGGGGTGAATACTGCATCCCCCATCGGGCCAACCAGCTGTGAAGAGGGAAAACCCCCCAGAACCTGCAGTGTACCCCCCTGCCACCAGAGCCCCTTCAGCTCCGAGTGTGTGTGTGAAAAACCCCTCTCCAACATTGCCCCCCCCCCGATGGACATGCACTCCCCAAGGCACCTGGGAGGGTGACATGGATGGAGCCCAACCTGCTCCGAAGGGGGGGAACCCCCCTAAGATGGCGCCCCATAACACCCTGCGAGGGGACCTGTCCCTTCTCGGAGGGGGGCCCTGATGGCGCCCAGCCGAGCATCGAAAAAAAGGGGTGCCGGCCCCCCCAGGCGCCGATCTCCCTGTGACCGGCACCCTGCGGAGGCCTGACGCAGGCCCGCGCCTGAGCCCCACCACGCCCAGCAGAGCACTCAGAAGGGGCCGCCCCCCCAGGCGCTGATCGCCCCGCAGGCGCGAGGAGGGCACTGCAGCAATATGGCGCCCGCAAGGGCCTGAAGAGGCCCTTGTAAACATAGTGCTGGCTGTGCACGCGCTAAGCTGGCGCATGAGTTTTACTGCGCAGGCACGGGGAGGAGACCTTCCAATATGGCACCTGCAAGGGTCGTGGAAAAGCCCTCCCCATCATGGCGCAGGCTGCGAATGCGCAAAACTGGTGCCGTACCTCCCCATGATGGCGCCCGGGTGTTGCGCATGCGCAGAGGATCCGTGCATGCGCTGAGGCCGCCGAGGCCGAGCTGGGGAGAAACCCCCCCAACATGATGGCTGCGGAACGCAGAGGCCACCGGCCTGCCTCCCGAGGCAGCCGCCGCACCTGTGCCAAGGCCACTGGCCTCCACGGCAAGCTGGCGGCCAATATGGCCAGCCCCCACAGCGGGGTGACAGCCAGGACAACCCCCCACCAACTTATAGGCTGCAGGGCTGCCGGCTTTCACGGCGAGCTGGCGGCCAGCCCCTGCAGTGGGGCGACAGCCAAGGCGGCCCCCCACCAGCCCACTGGCCGCAGGCTCCCGCGACCCTCTCAGCATGCCAGCCCTCTCAGCAGGCCAGTTCCCATGGCGCCCATGTGCAAAGGAGGAAGAGGGCTGGGTATTGTGCCTTTTTAAAAGGCCACCCATAGCCGCCAGCTCCAGTCCTCTTCAACTCCCCCACTGGGAGGACACTCTTGTGTTCCAGGTCAGGCTAAACAAGCTCCGATCACCCTTCAATTGGGCGATGGCATACTGTAGTCAGTTGACTACAACAGACCCAACTTCAGAAAGTGGTGCGAGATGACCTATTTCAGGGTAAATTTTATATAGCATTGAGTTTACAGGCTTCTGCAATATGTAATAGTGGTGTGGAAGAGAAAGGTGGCACTAAAGCAATGGCTCACTAAGGCAATGAATCTTGTTCCAAGAATAAGGGTGATCGATGTACAGTATTCAAGTGTGATCCTCTTTTCTTTAGTGACATATTGGAAGGTATGAAGTGTGAACATAATCCATGCACTTGCTCAATTGCAGCTATAGGTGTTCTCTGCCCCTCTCCCATATACTCAACTCTCAAAGCTGAATGCGTCAGAGGGATGACTCTTGCTCTTTCTATTTACTTGCAGACTGATTTGGCTCTTTTTGAGAAGGTACTTTGTAGTGTGTTTTTCTGGTGCAGGATCAGGTAGAGGGAACTTTCTTATACGGCACCTGGCCTAGATGCCTTTAAAATGGGCAGATTTATGGAGGAAATGTTCTTCACAGGTTACAAGCCATGATGGTTAATGTTAATGTCAATATACTTCTTTTCAACAGGAGTAGTTCACAAAGCAGTTTACATAATAAATCAATAAATGGCTCTTTGTCCCCAAAGGGCTCACAATCATATATATGTGACACCAGCAACAGCCCCTGGAAAAAACGCCATGCTGAGGTGAAGAGGGTCAGTTGCTCTTTCCCTGCGAAATATAAGAGGGCACCACTTTGAAAAGGCACCTCTTCATCCAGTTAGCAAGGGAATACCCAACCCCAGTTAGCAAGGGAATACCCAACCTCCTGGTGTTAGGCTATCTCTGAAATGTCAGATGCAGGGGAGTGGCAATGGAATATAGGTCTCTTGTTGTCTTGTGTGCTCCTTGAGGCATCTGATGGGCCACTGTGGGATAGAGGAAGCTGGACTAGATGGCTGTAAGGCTCTTCTTATGTTTTTTTCCCCTCCAGTCCCAATAATAAAAAGATAGATTCCATAGATGCAGTTCTGAAAGAGCTGGAGGCAGGAAGGTGGTGCTGAAGAAGGAAGTTGGATGAAAGGGTAGCCAAGAAGTGCCACCCAGTTGGCAAAAAACATGATGATAACTAGTGGAAGCCCATGAAGAGCCCAGGAGACTGATGGGGATGTGAGATGTGGATAACCAATCCAGTTCTAGAAGGAATACTGCAAGCCATGAATTGTATGTGTGCCTGATTGATGGGCAAGGCTTTAGGGAGAGGCAGTCTAGGTATGGCCTTCATTCAAAATTAATGCATGAGTGGGAAGAGAAGTCAATACTTACATAATGGGCTATCTCAAAGTCTGTTCAGTAGTGCAAATCTGGGGCACTTGCCTGAATAAAGTCCGAGCGCCCAGCTAATTCAGCACGAATTCTGTTTCTCTTCGTTTCCTGGGGTTCTTTGCCTCTCCCTGTCTTTAGTTGAAACTGAAGGGGGATAGGAGAAATACAACTTTCAGCTTTATAAAATATGAGCTGCAATTGCCTGCTACATCTGTTTACAACTAGATTGCACTTTTGGGAAGGGAGGCCATTGTGACTCTTGGAATATGTATGTTTCTGTGGAGTGAATGTACCAGCATTTTTGTGATTATACATATGTTGATCTTTCTCCATATGTGTGTGTGTGTGTGTGTGTGTGTGTGTGTGTGTGTGTGTCTTCCTGCCTTACCATTCTTAAATATTCCTGAAAAAGCCCTTTTGGCCACAAGTGTGAGTATAGCAAGAGGGCTGATGGGTAACTTATAGATTTTCAAGATCCCTTTAAGTTTCCTCTTTCCTCCTTTAAGCGTCCTGCTCTAATAATAATAATAATAACAGTATTTATATACCGCTTTTCAACTAAATGTTCACAAAGCGGTTTACAGAGAAAAATCAAATAACTAAATGGCTCCCTGTCCCAAAAGGGCTCACAATCTAAAAAGATGCAAAAAGAATACCAGTAGACAGCCACTAAAACAGACAGTGCTGGGGTGAGGTGGGCCAGTTACTCTCCCCCTGCTAAAAAAAGGAGCACCCACTTGAAAAAGTGCCTCTTACCCAATTAGCAGGGGTTAATTAAGCAGGGGTTAAGAGTAGAGTCTATTCTACTCTTTTCAGGTCCATTTAAGTATAAGTGATCTTGGAAAATCCATCTCAATTCAGGGAAATCTCACATAAGCAAAGTTGTGCAGGCCAGGTGGGTAGACCTTTTAGAACACTTTTGCAAGGAAGAAAGGGCACCAGCTCTTTTCTTCCCCTAACTATGATTGTTTCTTTCCTTAAATGGAAGCAGTCATGCTACATATTTAAAAGCCAGTTTTTCTCCCCAAATACTAGGTGGGCCAAATAGTTTTCAGGTGGGGTGGTGCACCTGCTGACCACACTGGCTATAGCCCTAACTGTAGGAACACACTGAAAAAGTCATTTTCAACAAGATGAGATAGGGTGACTGAGAAGAGTAGCTAGCTTTGGTTCATATCACTCTCGTGGCCCAATTTTATGCTTACTGGCTGACATCCTGGCACTGACTGCTGAAAAGCAGTCAGTACTGCCATAAAAGGTAGTCTGGCAGAGAGCTCAGTAGCATGCTTCTGGGAATTCTGATGGGAAGGCTGGTGCCTGCCTGCATCATTGGCTCTCCTGCTCCCTGAAAGAGCAGATGAATCAGCAGGAAAGTTGGGAGGGGGTAGGGAAGGGCATTGGGGCAGAGAGGGGGTATAAATAGGGAAGGGAGGCTGCAAGAGGATGGAACCAGTGGTGGTGTTGCATGCCAATTCATATCTTCCTTTTCTGCAACCTCCCCACCCTCTTTCTCTCTTTGGGCTTGCACTAGCAAAATGGCTCAGTATAGCTAGGTTTGAGGAAATTCATTGTGGAGTGGGAGGCTTACACAGGTATAAGGGGATTCAATTCCCTTTCACCTCTGAAGCTCCCCAATCTACCCCCCACTGGATATAGCATGCCCACTTTTGGGGGAGGGGAAGGATAGGATTGGGCTCTAAAATTGCAATTCTATACAAATTTACCTGGAAATAACAACCCAGTCCTATCCTACCCTCCCCCATTTGTGCAGCCATACCAAAAACAGGCATTCTGTGTCCAGTGGGGATGGATCAGGATGCTTCAGCAGAGAAGGGGATTTAAATCCCGTTACCCCTGCATAAGCCTCCCACACAGCAATGGGTATCCTTGAAGCTGGGCTAGCAACTTCACTGGTGCAAGTCCAAGGAGAGAAAGGGAACACACTGATGATGGTATATCAGTAATAATAGCAGGCGTTAAGGAGCAGAGGGAAGCAGATGGAAATATAATTTTAATAATTTGTCTTGAACTCTTAATGCTAGCCTTGAAAAAGAATAATATACAATTTTAAACGTGGCTATATGTTGTATCATATTGGTTTACTTTAGATGAATTTCTTATATTAAATAAAATGAATGAACTAAAAGATGTTATAGTCTTGCAATACCTGTACATTATTGAAAGGTAGAGTTCAAATAATTACTGGCAAATAAACTATATAGACTAATTATTGCTCACATTCTTAGCTAAAGATTATATCTCTCAGTGTGGCTTAGTTATGACTTAATAAGTACAAAATGGTGATCTTTATTTTAAGACTTTTTCTTTGCAAGTACTATGCTCTTATCATGAATGCCCTGTTTTCTTAACAGGATTTTTTAAGTTAAAATATTGCTGCTGTAAAAATAGCTTCTACAATATGATTTGCAGCTGAAGAATTTTAGTGTGTGTGTGTGTGTGTGTGTGTGTGTGTCTGAGTGAGAGAGAGGGTTGTATATATCCACCCACCCTACAAAGCTATATTTTTGAGCTGTTTTTTTGTAACCAGTGGAAGTTGGCAGGTGCTTCCTCCCCAAATGCCTGAAGAAGTCAGAATTATAAGCAGTGGCCGCTTGGAAATTGGCAGGGAGTTTGGATAAGGAAATCACTCTCTTCTCTCATGCTACAATATCGTCTTTGAGAGACAAGTTCTTGTTCTGTTCCTCTTTGGGGAAAAATCATCCTTTTTCGTCAAAGGATAAAGGAATAGATACAAGGCAGCGTAAAGCCTTGGAACTTGATGTGCTCATCCAAAAGCCAGTGGAGGGGTGGAAGGCTTCTTTTTGACTGTATGTCCAAAGATTTTCTGGAAAGTAGAAGAGGTTGGAAACTGCCTGTCTTTACATTTCACCCCTGTTCCTGGGGCTAAGAGGCACCCTTTAAAGTGGTGGCTCTCTTATATTTTTCAAAGAATAACAACTGTCCCTATTTGGTCCACGTTAGCATCCTTCCAGTACTGGTTTCATTGTGTGCATCAGCTGCTCCCTCATAGTGGCCAGGACTGGTTGGCATGCCTCCACCCTTCAGCTAGAGCAGTGGCAGGAAAGGGGGTCTTTTACCTATCCACTTCCAGTTCCTGGTCAGCTTTATTGTGGGTACATAATTGGGAGGCTTATCAAGAGGCAGTGCGGAGTAAAGAGCAGCAGCAGACAGGCCTCATTGTTCCCCTGCAGTGTCAGGGAACAGGATATCTGATAACTGCACTATGGCACTAGGGGGTGAAGAAGATCATCTCTTGCTGCTGTCGCAGTCACTTGGTAGCCATTCCTATAGGCCAGCAATTTTCAACATCTTTCTTTTCACAGCACACTGACCTCTATGGTCTTTTCTATGGTCTGTTCCTCTTGTGATGTCACTTCTGGCTTCTAGGAGACTCTTCTGTGTTCTGCAGCTCTGTTTCTAGGGCAACCGGCTGTAGTAACGAATTGTCTTCCCCTCTTCCTCTGCCAGCAGAGCCAGTTCCCACATTCTGACCTTGATGGCCGGTTCTCGCATTCTGGTCTCCCATTTGGATCTCTGAAATCTCCAAAACCCATCAGCTAGTTCCATGCTGCACCCAAAGAAACTTGTGTTTCCTGAACAGCACCCATTTCCAAGCCATAAGACAAAGCATTCTGAAACTGAGGGAACTTTCAACAAAAATCGTGATTTCTTTTTTCGAAAGAAAATTAAAATATTCCATTGGGCGTATACAAGCCTTGAGATGTATCTATAGGAGCTCTTTGGATCACAGCCATTATATCTTTGAAGTGATGAGGGCATTAATGAATCACTCCCATGTTGGAAAATAGCGCAAAACTAATGTGATTTCATTTTCTGGGAACTGTTAATGTGGAGTGTTGGAGGTAAAGCATATATGAATCGTTTGCACTGTTTTGAAACACAGAAATTGCTCACCAATGACTACTGTGTGCTAGACATATAAAAATAAAATAGATAATTATCTTTGGCCAGCTATCCTTGGCCATTCTTGAATGGATGGTAAATGCAACATTACTCATGTCTAGAAAAAGCTGTAATTGCAGACTAAATGTTATGCCGGTGCATTGGGAAAGGATATTAGAATTGGCAGTGCTATATCCCATATACTATTTGGCTGAAAATGCATCTACAATTGGCTTTTAAAATCTGTAATTTGGAATCAATGCCTGATTGCTTAGTGATATTTGCAAGTGATGTCTTTGTCTAGCAAGGTGAGATTCTACATCATCTTGCTGGCTTCATGTATACTGTACATGTATTTGTCCCTGCTCAGATGGGTTACCTGATAGCTGTAAAATTTAGTGGAACACAAAGTTGCCAAGCTGGAGAAAATCTGTAGTGGTAAAGTGCATGGCAGTTTATTGTCAATGAAACATGGGCTACCAAGCACATCTAAACATTTCACTTTTTTGCAGTGATTTTCCATAGACTGCTGAATCACGTTCAGGACGGTAATCAAAACATTCTATATCTAAGCTCATGACATTGTCTAAAAGGTTACAAAGAACTGTTTCTGAGGAAAGAGAATTGAAGCTGCTGAAGAACTGTAGGCATATTTTCACAATTGCCCATCCTGAGCTAAAAATCCCCGTGTTTCAGTATCTGTTCACGCAGTAGAAGGTTAGTTTGAAGTCACAGGTGGAGAGAAACACTTAGGACATTAGCAGTTCTAGTTTAGCTTATGTTTGATTTTAGGATAAGAATGTGTGCAAAAGGCAACTTGGCCATTATTGTATATACAGAGATGAGTAGACTTGAAAATGTTTTCTCAGTAACAGAGGGTTAGTCCATCTGAGACAAAAATGCCACAAAGTTAGGTAATATATAGGTACTTTGCAGCTGTCATGATCAGAAAAGGGGAATAAGAAAGAAAAGAGCAACGATATTAAAGGAAAATAATTTAGAAGGTGTGGGAAGAATGATCTATTGCAGTGTTTCTCAAACTGGCTCAGGACCCATTAGGTCTGTTGCAAGCCAATTTCAGGTGGGTCCTGATTCATTTCAATGTGTACTTTATTTTTAATCTTTTAGACTTGATGCTACAATGGTATGTGACTGCATTTGTGGAAATGTTACAAATTTGTGCTTTTAACAATGATAGTAAATGGGGCTTATTTTGGGTGTGTATGGATAGGATTGCAGCCTTTGGGATGTTTGGGGATTTTTAAAAAATGGATCAGCAATTGCTTGGGAGGGTTAGGAGGGTTCTTCTTTGTTTTAAACAAATGTTTGGACTTATATTTATTGTGAACTTTAATTAATTGATTTGATTTTGTCGTATGGGGGGTTGTTAAAAATTTTCCTGCTTGATGATGTCAGTTGTGGCCATGACATCATATTAGGTTCATGATATCACTTCTGGTGGGTCCTGACAGATCGTATTTCTAAAAAGTGGGTCCTGGTGCTAAAAAGTTTGAGAACCACTGATCTATTGTATTGATATAGTAAAGAAGATTCATGTGTAGGATGATATAGAGCGCAATCCTAACTTTCTAGCACTGACCTAACTGCAATGCAACCCCAAGGTAAGGTAACAAACCTGCCTTTACCTTGAGCAGGCCCCCTTGACTGCCTCCCCACTGCGGGATGCAGTGAACACCACAATGGCACAGCTATGTCAATGCTGGAAAGTTGGTTAGGATTGCGCCCTAAGATAAAGAAAAAGAGGAAAATGAAAATAGTTCAGAACTCTTTGAAGTATAGGAGGAAAAGTACAACTGTGTATGTTTATTATCTAAACCGGTGATTTTCAACCTTTTTCATCTCATGGCACACTGACAAGACACTAAAATGGTCAAGGCACACCATCAGTTTTTTAACAACTGACAAGGTACACCATGCTGTCAATGTAGGCTCACATCCCCCATTGGCCCTACTAATCAATGACCCTCTCCCAAATTCTCGCGGCACAGCTGGGGACCATTCGTGGCACACCAGTGTGCCATGGCACAGTGGTTGAAAATGGCTGGTCTAAACAAAGAAAGAACCAGCACGTTCCCTTAACTAAAGTGAGAGCAAAGTAAATGGGCAGCCCAATTCTATATAACATATGGCAATGCAGTGATGGTGTGTGGCTTCCTCTGTATCCTGTGAGGGAGGAGTTTTTGCATGACCTCATGAGGGTAAGGAAACATTTGTTCCATTGCCCCGGAGTAAGCCCCAGCAGTTGCCATGGGTCAACTTGAACCGGTGCCAGCTCTGTAGTTGCTGCAACTCCATATTGACCTCTGAAGGCAGTTTATGCCCAGGAAAGGGGTTAGGATTCAGCAGGTGTTGGTGCTGCTGAACCTGCCCCTTCCTGGACCTGATCCACCCCTTCCCTGCTCTGATCTGCCCCCTGCCTATTTCCCACCCCCTCTATGTTCTTACCTGCACTACTTGGCAGTCCTGCCTGTTGTAGCACAACAACAGTTGCGTAGTGTTGCATTTGTGATGGCTGTACAACTGTTTATGCTACAAGAATGCTTTTTTCCTGTGGCATATGGGAGGGATAAGATTGGGTTGTAAGTATGCATTCCTATATACACTTACCTGGGAGTAAATCTCATTAAACTCAATGGGACTCACTGCTGAGGAGACATGCATAGGATTCCACTGTTGGAAAGTCATTGCATACCTTAATGTAGAAGGCACACTCAAAGCACAGGTGTACTAGAAATGAATTTGTTGTAGCCTTTCACATCTTTCTATGTAATTTCCTGGGAACTGGAATTTCCATTCAAATTTGAGAAATGTTTGAGATGTACAGTGTTTAATGACAGGCCCATGGTAACAAAGTTCTTGTGGCTGTATATTAGATTGTAAATTTGACTCCAAATGAGTTAAAATATTTGAAGCTAAGTTAAAATTGAATTTTTAATGAATGAGTCATTTGCTAACATTATTGTTTTTGCAATTATAAATTAGATGTGACATTGCTGTCTGTATGAATAAAATAATTTTATATAACTTGATCATCATACTTTGTGTTTCATAAGCTTTTATATATATTTTTTTCTCTGTGTGTTGTACCTGAAACTTTCTGGGAAGACTGGAATATTAAACTGGGTCGCCACCCCTGGTTGTGTTGAGATGCTTCTGAAGCATGACTTCAGTCAAGGGTCAATGCTAGAAATGCATTAAGCCCAAATCAGATTCAAAAGGACTTCTTTTCCCCTTTGCATCATTCCTCCACTCCTTGCTTGGAGAAATTTTTGGAAGGGTCTGCACTTACCTAATTGCATTATGAATGCATATAAGGCATGAATAGAACATTGAGACACCCTGTTGATAGAGACAAACTAAGGCCAGCAAAGGAACGATGGGCACAGACATCCAGAATCTTCCATGAATCTTACTAATTCAGTGCCTAATTCTATACTTGCCTGGCACTGAAACAGTGGCCACTGCAGGGCCAGAGCAGAAGCTGGTTTTTCACTGATGGTGCTGTTGATAGAGGGGTATATCCACCTATACCAGCACATCGCAAGGATAGGATTGGGCCTTAAATGCTTTTCCATATGTGGTCCTTGTTGCTTTCAAATCAAATCTAGTTTTGTTTGTATGTTTCATTTATCAGGTCGTACTTTATGTTGACATAATTCTAACCTAGAACAGTGTTTCTCAAGGTTTGTTCTCTGCCATACCACTTCACGTGGTCCTCCAACTGGAAGTACCAGGTGATCATCAGTTACTTCTGGGTTGGGAGACCGGATGTGACGTGACAAACACCAGTAAAAGGCTCTGTGTAGATGGAAGGGCTTTTTCAAGTGAGGAGAGGCATGCTTTGGATCTCTGCCCACCGAGCTGAGACTCTTACTGCTGCTTGTTGCGTCATGTTCCTGGTCTTGCTGCCAGGTGGCAGGTGTCCAAGGATCCTGCAGGTACCAACAGATACCACCTCAATTACCACTGGTGGTACCTATACCACTGGTTGAGAAACACTAACCTAGAAGACTATCATCACAGTTCAACAGATGCACTTAAATACTGTATGTGCAGGGTATAGCAGCTTCATTGTTTGGTAGTAACCACCTTTTAACCTTAAAAGATATTAGTCAAGCAAATTGAAACAAATATCCATCATATACATTTCTGGTCATAGGATAAACCTGTGAAGATTTGGGTTGTCACAATGGTTCTCCAATTTATAGATATCTGAGTTATGAACATCTGTGCTGATGCTTTTGTGCAGGTGCAGTACTTCTTTGGTGGCTCTTTTGGATAGGTGCAATAAATATGGGCTGACAAGAGCAGGATGTTTTGAGCTATTTAAGTTTTGTCTTCTGTACCAACCCCTAGATGTACATGATGTACCCCTAACCGGTACATATAAGGTGGCCACAAAGTCCCTATGCATGAGATTGTGTGGATTTTGGATTGAAGCCATGGAAGCCTGCATAGGGAAATTGTGGCCACCCTGTAGGTAGGGTAAAGTAGTACTTTTAAATGCTAATTTTTTATGACTGTATATTTTGATAAAAATAATTTAAGTTTTAGGGTGGCTTAACTTCTGCAGTCTACAGCTACTTGTGTTGTATCTGTAGTCAATAAAATGCTTGTCCTCTTTTATTATGAATGGCTGCAGATGGGGATGCTCTGTGTAATCTCTTGGTAGCTACTCATAGAAGAGCAGTCTAAAGAGTCTGCATTGGACAGATGGTGTCCTATGTGGTATGTTCACGGATGTTCTTTTGACAGGGATGTAATTGAGTTTATAGTGTTGAAAGTAGGGGGATTATGTATGTTTACTCCTTGTGTACTTTAAGCAACGATATGTCACTAGAGAAAACTATTAGGTTATCACTGGTAACAATAAGTGGGGACTATAAGATCAGAGAAGTAGGTCATTGGGGGTTTTGTTGTTTTGGTGTCCTGCTTTTCTACTAAAGTAGCAGAAACGTCAATATTTATTAAAACCTCAGGGCATCATTGGCTGGTGCTGATATTGTGATGAAGAGCAGACTGATATGTCCCTGATTAAATATTTGCATGATTGAATTTTATGAGAGCAAAGCTGATAATGGCATAATTTACTGTTCATTCTTATATGGAATTCATATAAAACAAATACATTTAGTCCTTTTGCCCGAAGTCTGTAAGAAAAACAAACCAATTTTAGATGGTATCTAAACAAACATGTTTCAGAGGAAAAAGTATCTTGGGGAACGATTCATATTCCATTGAAATGTACAGTTTGGGGAGTTTATTTGTTAACCATCATATATCTTCCTTTTCCTGTTGAAAGAAAATTTTAATGACAACTGCTGTTTGTGCTAAAATGTCAGTGTAGACTGGGCTGACTGAACCCTGGTTTCAGCTGAAAGATAAATCCTTGAACAATATCTTAAGTTTAGGGAAGTAAAGCAAATGGATGTTTTATGAAGCTACAATTCAAAAATCTTGGAAACTGCTTTCAGTGTGTTGTTAACCCTTAAGAGCCAGTTGTTACAACTTTATATGTCTCTACCATTGTACAGAAGAGGGGATTTTGGCAGGTGCAGCTTTTAAAATCCTTCCATGTTGAGCTGCACCTGCCAAAATCCCCTCTTCTCAACAATGGTTAAAGGGTATAGGCAGTCTGTTCTCCATTGCATCTGGTTACCCTGTATCTAGCAGATTTGTTAATGCTGAAAATATGGATTCTTTGTTTCGATTTTTGTCATACTCTTTGTAATACAGTTCCTAAAACCGAACTTTTGGGGGAGCCAAAAAAATTTTGTTTTGTTTTTACTTCAAGCCACAAAGTTGCTATTCTTCCTTTGAATGTTTTCTCAAGATGTTTCACCAGAGGTTGTTTTCACATGATTAGGAATTAATTCAAATGATTTGCAACAGAGCTTCTTATCCTTAAGTGATGCTTACTTATAAAATCAATACAAGCAAATAAACAGATTGCTGCAGAAACATCTTTTAGGCATATTGAAAATAAATGTTCATGTAATTATAAGCACATATGTTCCAGCCTAATGAACCAATGTAGAACTTGACAGTGTTGTAGAGCCTAGAGTGTGTTACCTGTGCCCACTTGCTTATCTTGGGTTTGCACTACTCTATTTACCTTTTTACTCTTATTTACTGGAGATAATGGCTCTCAGTGTTACTGTTTATATTTGGGATGGCTTGTTCACATAAGGAATGCTGAGCCTGTGACTTGATTTTTGTCCAAGGATCCAGTCTGTGGAAGTGCTGTAGCTTCCTCTTTCTATGAGCTTCAGAGCAGATGAGATTGCCTTGACTATCTCTACTGCTGACCTATTATGTTGTACTCTGATTGCAGATAAGAGCTGTTGGATTGGTAAACTGAAACTGGCTGGAAGAGCATGACGAGGCATTTCAATTGCCATGTCACCCTCTGCTGTACTAAGTGCTTAGCAATGACATCAAGTCCAGGAATGGTCTAATCCAGGGGTGACCAAACTGCGTTGCAGTGCCCTGGGGTGTTGCAAGGCTTCATGGGATGCCTGCTGCCTACCAAGGAGACTGCATCAGAAAAGTCTTTTCTCACCCTGTGTAAGCCACAGGTTTAGGACCTAAGACTTAAATAAATAAAAAAATGGAGATATACTTTGTGCAAAATGATTAATATCAGTTTCTGATAATATTCAGCTCAATATATCATTAAAAGATGTTTCAAAGCACAGATATAAACTTAAGGCATGATAGGGCAGAGCTTGGAATGATGTCCCTTTAAGCAAATATGCTTAAAATGTATCAAAACTGCCAAACAGCACAATAGGATAAAGACCATGCCAGAGTCGTAACTGTTGTACGTATTTTTAAAACATTATTATGTAGAGACGTTTGTTTCTGGTGAGTAAGATAAGATTACAGCCTAAATCATACAGAACACAATGGTCTTACTTCTGAGTGAAAGAAATAACACCATTTTGAAACACCTCTAGCTATAAGACTAATGAAACTATATCAAGTACACATCCTGTTGTATCAGTTCTAGTCTATGCATTTAGGATTATTTTGTGGTACAGCTTTGCTTTGGCTCTACCACTTCAGAATTCAAGTGAATGATTGCATGTTAACTGATAACTCCATGTCGGGTTTCTAGCTTTGCTCGTCTCCCTGATGAGCTAGTTTTCTTTAGATAGGGAGCTAGTTGCACAGGAAGGCCATTCAGTCATTCAATACCCTATTGGATTCTGAGACAGTACAGTTCTGCTGTGCAATCCTATGCCTATATTGGCATAACCAATAAATAAGAGCAAATAGTGCATTACAAAATGAAGAGTTTAAATTTCTTAGTTTTGGTGTTGATGCTCTCTAATCCTTGTGCCACTCACATTTTTTCCTAAATAACAGTGAAGAAAGTTGTTGAAAAAGAAAGCAATTATTATCCTTGCAAATGAGTGCATGTCTTCTCACATAGAGAACTCCTTGTAGTACTATAATTATGCATTGTCTGTCTATTTATAAGCACCAGAACTTTATAAGATAGATGGACTCGTTCCAAGCTACCACTTAACCAAGTTATGTTCATATAAATGCAGCAGCAAAACTGGAAGCAGGCTCAGTGTTCCCACCATGTTCAAACGCTATCGGATCAAATTAAACATTTAATAAGAGCTTGTTTCTACCTTGTCTCTACCTAACAGTGTAAGTGCTTTACTTTGAGATTAAGCTAAAATAAGGTTTCCAAAATGAGCTGCATCCTATGAACATCAGGATTTTAAAGATTGTAGTTGGAGTAAAAAAAAGATGCATTGTCACGTACATCATTTAAGCTCTTGTACATTAAAACAAACAAATTACAAAAACAAAAATCAAAGGTGGTGGTGGGGGATTTGTACAATTACACACAATATTATAAACCAATTAAGTGAATGCACTTGTTTCCCAGTGAATGAGTGCCCTCCCAGTGAATGAGTGCCCTGTCCCCTAATTGCACTGTTCTTGCAGAAAGGAGGAAGCACAAAACCCAATCCTACTTAATCCCTGCATGGCAATGCAGTGGCATGACCGCAGCTCCTGCTGCATCCCATGGGGGATTTTTGGCTACTGGAGATTTCTTTGAATAAGAGTACATTTGTCCTCTTGCCCTGGGATAAACCCCAGCTGCAGCAGATCAACTCGGACTTGCACCATAAGAACAGCCCCACTGGATCAGGCCATAGGCCCATCTAGTCCAGCTTCCTGTATCTCACAGTGGCCCCACCAAATGCCCCAGGGAACACACCAGATAACAAGAGACCTCATCCTGGTGTCTTTCCTTGCATCTGGCATTCTGACATAGCCCATTTCTAAAATCAGGAGGTTGCACATACATCATGGCTTGTACCCCATAATGGATTTTTCCTCTAGAATCTTGTCCAATCCCCTTTTAAAGGCATCCAGGCCAGATGCCATCACCACATCCACAGACCAACCACACGCTGAGTAAAGAAATATTTTCTTTTGTCTGTCCTAACCCTCCCAACACTCAATTTTAGTGGATGTGCCCTGGTTCTGGTGTTATGTGAGAGTGTAAAGAGCATCTCTCAATCCACTTTATCCTTCCCATGCATAATTTTGTCTACCTCAATCATATCTCCCCCTCAGGCGTCTCTTTTCTAGGCTGAAGAGGCCCAAACGGCGTAGCCTTTCCTCATAAGGAAGGTGCCCCAGCCCAGTAATCATCTTAGTCGCTCTCTTTTGCACCTTCTTCATTTCCTCTATGTCTTTTTTGAGATGTGGCGACCAGAACTGGACACAATACTCCCAGTGTGGCCTTACCATCGATTTGTACAATGACATTATAATATTAGCCGTTTTGTTCTCAATACCTTTCCTAATGATCGCAAGCATAGAATTGGACTTCTTCACTGCCGCCACACATTGGGTCGACATTTTCATCGACCTGTCCACCACCACCCCAAGATCTCTCTCCTGATCTGTCACAGACAGCTCAGAACCCTTTAGCCAATATGTGAAGTTTTGATTTTTTGCCCAATGTGCATGACTTTACACTCACTTACATTGGAACACATCTGCTGTTTTGCTGCCCATTCTGCCAGTTTGGAGAGATCCTTCTGGAGCTCCTCACCATCACTTCTGGTCTTCACCACTCAGAAAAGTTTGGTGTCATCTGCAGACTTAGCCACCTCACTGCTCAACCCTGTCTCCAGGTCATTTATGAAGAGGTTGAAAAGCACCGGTCCCAGGACAGATCCTTGGGGCACACCGTTTTTCACCTCTCTCCATTGTGAAAATTGCCCATTGACACCCACTCTCTGTTTCCTGGTCTTCAACCAGGTCTCAATCCAGGAGAGGACCTGCCCTCTAATTTCCTGACTGTGGAGTTTTTTCAGTATTCTTTGGTTAGGGACCGTGTTGAATGCCTTCTGAAAGTCCAGATATATAATGTCTACGGGTTCTCCCACATCCACATGCCTGTTGACCTTTTCAAAGAATTCTATAAGGTTCGTAAGGCAAGACTTGCCCTTACAGAAGCCATGCTGATTCTCCCTCAGCAAGGCCTGTTCGTCTATGTGTTTTGAGATTCTATCTTTGATGAGGCATTCCACCATCTTACCCGGTATGGATGTTAGGCTGACCGGCCTATAGTTTCCCAGTTCCCCCTTTTTCCTTTTTTAAAGATTGGCATGACATTTGCTATCCTCCAATCCTCTGGCACCGTGGCCATTTTGAGGGACAAGTTGCATATTTTAGTCAAGAGATCAGCAACTTCATTCTTCAATTCCTTAATAACTCTTGGTGTTATCAAGTCATCAGGGCCCGGTGACTTATTGATCTTTAATTTATCAATGAGGTCTGAAACATCTTCTCTTTTAACCTCTATCTGACTTAACTCCTCGGTCAGGAGGGGCGGTTCGGGCAGCGGTATCTGCCTGAGGTCCTCTGCCGTGAAGACGGATGCAAAGAACTCATTTAATTTCTCTGCCATCACTAAGTCTCCTTTTATCTCCCCTTTCCCTCCCTCACCATCCAGAGGGCCAACCGCTTCTCTGGCGGGTTTCCTGCTTCTAACATATTTGAAGAAGCTTTTATTATTCCCCTTAATGTTGCTGGCCATGCGTTCCTCATAGTCTCGCTTGGCCTCCAGTATCACCTTCTTACATTTCTTTTGCCACAGTTTATGTTCCTTTTTATTCTCTTCATTAGGGCAAGACTTCCATTTACCAGTGATATTCGTGTTGATCCATACAGATGGATCAGCCCAGGAATGGTATCAGTATTCAGGTTGTGCTGCTGCTGAATCCCAGGCCTGATCTGCCCACCCCACCCCACCCCATCTACAACCCTTTCTGCCCTCTCCCTACCTCCTTCCATATCCCTGTGATGGTCTTACCTGCCCCAGCGGGCCTCTGTTGCTCTACCTTCCCACCAGCACACTGGCTTCCTGCATTACAGCAAAACACTTGCATTTGTCCCCTTGCCCTGGGATAAACCCCAGGAGCTGTAATGGGTCAACTCACCAGTTTCACTGGCACAAGTCTGAATTGATCCATGCAGCATATCATGCTCGGGAAGGGGGTTGAGATTCAGCATGCACTGCTGCCACCAAACCTGCCCCCCTGGGCCTAATCGGCCCACTTGCCCCATCTCCTCCCCATTCTGCCCTCACCAGCCCCGTTCAACCCCCTTGCACTGGAGTTACCTACTCCAGTGGGCCTCTGCCGCTCTGCCGGTTCTAGCCTTCCTGCTGGTGCACTGGCTGCCTGCGTTGCATGTTATAGCACAGCACATTCCTCTGAACTAGATTGGACTGGGCTGTTTGTATTCTGTACAACAGGTTTGAAACCATTTGTGACCCTCCAAACGGAACACAATCTACCACCCACATATGGCTGCCCAGCAAGGAGTTTGATAGAAATCCTATCTGCCTATTTTGTTCTGCTGGCTATCTGGAATGGCAAAAAATGGGGGGAGGGGGGATTATCCTGCCAGGTGTCTGACAATATCATAATTGGTTATTGGTCTTGGTATGTCATGGAGTTGTAGAGCACAGTAATTTCTCACACCTCTGCAAGTCAGCCTGTGTGTTTATCTCCTCGTGAACTGCTTTGTCAGTGTGAGTAGCAGAGCTACTGTTGGAAAACTGAGAGGGAGGTAAGGATAATTAACTGTGTTTAGGAAACTTGCAACTTTCTGTCCCGGAAGAGACCCTTCCCAAGTGATCATTTCTTCTTAGTAATTAGGAACAGCAGCACTTCTTTCCCGTGCTTTAGGGAGGCATCTGCACAAGCCTGCAGCCCTAATTCCCATCCTTGTCTAGCAGTCAGTGCTGTCATATCATGGAAAATGAAAAGGCCAACATGCTCACAGTTCTACAAGTAAAGGGTTGAAAGGGTGAATGTAGACATAAAGAGGCAAGCAACAACCATCAGAGATCCTGTCTGGAAACATACTTGACTGGCAGCTCGGAACCTGGGAAAGTAGGAAAAGAGGGAGGGGTCCCAAGGTGCAAGGAGAATGAAGAAGGTGGCAGGAGAACTGGAAAACTAGATAGGATTGGGCTGTTAGTTTGCTAATATTGATATAGTGTTGATAAACCAATCATTTCATATGACTCATAATCATTTCATATTTCATATCATATCATTTTAGTTATATTCACTTAAAAATGCTAATACAGGTGGGCACTTGGTATCCACAGGGAATCTGTTTCTGAACCCTCTGCGGATACAGAAACCCATGGATAACGGAATCGGTGGAAAAGCCGTATATAAATACTGTTAATAATAATAATAATAATAATAATAATAATAATAATAATAATATTCAGTGAATTTTGACTCACCGGGGCTCAGAATGTGCCCAGAGCCTTGTTCCGGTAGCGCCTGGAGCTGTTTTTAGGCTTGCAGAGGTCACCCCTGGCCTCTGTGAGCCTCAGAATGCTCCCTGCAGTGGTGGAAACTGGGAAGTTTTCTTGGCATAAATTGGAAGCTGCCTTTAAATTACTCTGGGCAGCATTCTGAGGCCCGCAGAGGCCGTGCATGGCAAAGCTTGGCTTCTGTGGGTGTCATAAAACCTCACAGGCATTTTGGGAGGTTCTAGTTGCGTCTGGGATGTCTTCAGTGGGTCCATCCATCCATAGGTTCAGAACCTGTGGGTCATAAAATCTGCAGGTTCTGGATTTGCAGATACGGAGGACCCACTGTATAATCTAACAGTACACCCAAAACACTTCCTTATCACTTGTCTTAGAAGCATCCTTTTTAATTATGGCCACTCCTGAGGAAGTTGCATTAATCTGATATTAAAATCAGCATGGTGTAAGTATTTAACTGTACCTCTGGTTCTATTTATTGCAATGAGATCTGGACACACCAAAATGACTGGTTCACACCTTAAATGTCCTTATCTCTGAATACTAGATGCAAGGGAGCACTGATCTGTTGGCATCCTTCAGTCTCGGAAGACTATGGTGTCACGCTCTGAATGGTGGTTCTGGAACAGAGTGTCCTCTCCAGTGCGCGAAGCCTGGGTAAAGTAGGTATGGAGGATAGGCTGTTACCCATGCAGCAAATCCCCCCTCTCCACGTCGCTGAAATGGTCAAATGGAAAGGCAGAGGCCAATACGGTTGGTTCCAGTGGCGTCGCAGGAGTTGTCAGAACGTGACTGTGTTCAGCCATGAACTACCTCAGGGACTCCGGCTCCGGATTTTGCCTCGAGGTTGTCTCCTGAAGCCTTTTCCACAACTGGATGTAGCCACAAGGCAGTGGAGGTTTGGGATCAGAGTTTTCCTTCTCTCAGATGAGCTGCCTTCCCAGGCTGACGAGTCCCATCTACCTGGTGGCTGTTTAGTCGCCTCTTACGACAAGTACAGCCAAACTGAGGGCCTATTCTTCTCCCCAGCCCCCAGGGATTGCACAGGATCTTGGTATCTTGTCCTGTGAGTTCTCTCAGGCATTTGGTGGGCCCCTTGTGAGATACAGGAAGCTGGACTAGATGAGCCTTTGGCCTGATACAGCAGGGCTGTTCTTATGTCCTCTGTCATGGGAGTATTTGGGCTCTTATCTCATGATCAGCTGTAGGATCCTGTCTTGAGCTTTGCGAAGCAAATTGTTAATGCTGTTGTTAATGTTTAGTTAAGCTATTGTTAATGTAGCCTAACTAACAAAGACTTTCTAAAGCCTCTTACTCATCTAAACATCCTGGTGGAATTTCATGTATGTACTTTACAAGAAAAATGTGTATGTTCTCGTTTCATTGATAACTGTTTTCAGCTGAGAACAAAGATGCTACTATATAAGAGTCACATGTGCTTGTACACCATGAGCTTCTGGTGCCAATGACTGTCTTGTTGTGTTTATTTATCCATGCTCTAGTGCGCTTTAGCTTGTCCTGAATTTACTCCATTGATTGAAAAGTACTTGGAGAGAGTTTTTTTGCCCCCCCTAACTCAGTGGGTGAAATTTCCAGTAGCTTACCATGGGAACTCTAACAGGAAAATGCAATTGTTTTAAAATTAAGCCCCTAAACATTTTCAGCATTACATTATGCTACAGTACTATCAAGCATAAATATTTGCTATTATGTAATCGTATTACGTAATACTATTATGTAATGGTTGCTATTACTTTTAAGTAAGGTTGCCGGTTTGTGCCTAGACCTGTCAGATTATAGTACACAGCCATGACACAGACTCTATTCTTAGAATTTTACGTTTCATACTAATGAGATAAAATACTGTGTGGAAGTGTAATCATAAAGGTAGGCTGTAACCAGATGGGTGGATGAATGCTAGCCAGAAGGCACTGCCAACATGTTAATTGTCCATTCTTCTTCTTCTTCTTTTCCCTCTACTTGACTTCAGGCCTGAACATTTAGATGTAAGCTTCAAAATGCCTTGTACCTTGATATAGCAACCAACAACTGTGTATGATTATAGGATATCATTTGCTCCCATGCCCCCCAAGGTCACACCAGCAAGGATGTTGGGATGCACATTATGACAGTGTTACAAGCAGATAACACCCGTGCAAATGTTCGCAACAGATATGCCAAAACTAGAAGCCAGATTGAATTTACATATTCAGAGCCTATCTATTCAAGGCCCAGCAGGAGAGAGATATTTTTGTAATTTAAATTTATATTTAGACTCTAATCTTAAAGGTTTTTCCAGCATGTGAACTATCTTCCCTGCCCCCAACTCCGCAGGTCAATCTACTGCTTTGAGATCCTTTAACGATAAGTGTTTGTAAAGGGAAAATTTTCACACTACATAATATAGTTATCTGGTTTTAAAAGTCAGTGAGTTTAGAAGGTCAAAACCATTTCAGTATCTTCAGTCATTAACATTCTGGAATAATTCAAAAGCCATTTGTAATAGCTTTAGCATATACAGTATTAAACATCCTTTAACATACTTTTGATAACTATATAATAATTTTTTCCCAGGTTTAGAAAACCTTATAAATGCTGGTTTATTTGCCCATGAATAAATCCTTTTATAATCCATTTATATGGATTTATTTATATAAAAAATTAATGTTCTCTTTTTGATTAAAAAGTACATATATAAAGTTGCAGTGTTAGTGCCTATTTCTTATGAATAAACCTATCACTATGATTTTTTTATTGCTGACATGATACTTGACTGGAGCTTATGACTTGACAAAAGAATATCAGTGTTTCTTACGGCCATGCCCTATCTGGGACTTATGGTGGCCAGTCTTGTGTTCTGCCACCATAGGTCCTGGCTACTGCCCTGTTTGGTGGGCTGCATCGACCAGCACAGACACCTGGATGCAGCCCTCTGAACTTCCTCTCTTGCCTGTAAATCAGCATTGTGGGCAGATTGGAATGGGGAGCAGGCTGGGCTAGACCTGGGGGTTGCAGCTCTCCAGTATTATCCATTAGTGTTGCAGAAGAAGAAGTCATCCTAGTCCTTTTTTTGGACTGGGAAATAACTGGTCAATGTTTCCCATTCAAGGCTGGAAGTAGACCCCATTGAATACAATGGAACTTACTTCTGAACCAACATGCATAGGATTGCACTGTAGATTTATAATTTGATGTGTAGTATCAACATCTTCTTAACTGCCCATTTGAACTATCTCAAAGACATCACATCTAAAGATCTCATACAAAAGAAATCATGATAAAAAAAGCTAGTTTTATGCTCTTCTTGTCTGCTTATCATAACTATAATCTGAATTGTAGTTGGAAAATTACTGTGCGGGGAGGGGGGGAGCTATTTCCATCAAGAAATACAGGCAGTAACTTCACACCTGTCCAGCATCTTTTGACCTGACTTGATGGACATAAGGTTTTGGATAAGAGTAGTGTCATATTATAAAATGCTTACAGTTTTTAAAAAATGGTATTTGTAAAGATACTTACATACTCTTAAATCAAAATGTTCTACAACTTGTCAACAGATAATACTCACAGAAATCATATCCTCAGCATGTTTCAATTATTGCCTGTATCATGGAGTAGTGATCTGGGTCACATAGTTAATAATAGCAATCTTAGCAGCAAGGTTAGGAGCAATAGATTGATGCCATGTTCTGCCCTGATGTGTTTTCAGAATGTGTTCTGATTTATTATAAATATGAGGCAAGGAATTCAAATAAAATGCAAATAATTTCCTAGGAAAATAACTTGGAATTGAACCCATATTTGTATGCTCTTAAAAATGCTACAGATTACCTAAAAATCTGGTGAAGATGGAGTCTGATAGCCAGGAAGCAAGTGGTGCATCTGATAACCAGGAGGCAAGTGGTTTAAAGTGTGGCGCCAGTATCCACATAAGGAGATGCTCCTCTGTTGCCTTTGGCCATATGAACAAGCTCACTCTCCTCAATCCTTTCTGTATTTGTTTGGAAATTTAGGGAAGCAAAATGGTGTTACCAGTGGGCTTTATAACAGAAGAGTACAGGTTAATGAGTCCTCAGGTTGGCATAGTGGCATGTGATGAGCTTTTAAGTCGTAGCCCTAAGGCAGTCGCTCACCTCAATCCGCACCTGAAGGGGACTTCACAGAGGGACACAGATTGTAGCCCTTTCCACTTATTGGTTTATTCAGGATACAGTTTCAACTCTGTTAGGGGTTAGAGCAGTGGTTCCCAAACTTTTTAGCACCGGGACCCACTTTTTAAAATGACACTCTGTTGGCACCCATCTAGCTTTAAGAGATTGGAAAAAAGGTTCAGTGTATCAGCCACTCAAGCCTTTGTTTTGCTTTGGGTTGGGGGGGGGGGAATGCCTTCTGGTGCATTTGGTAAGTCCCACATTCATAGGATCGGAACCACTCTGGTGAGATTGCATTCCTCTCAGCCTGCCCTTCGAAGTGGACCAAGGCAAATTCATCTACTCACAAGTAAAGGTGCACATTTTCAGTTTCCATAGGTTTGATTTCAGAACCCCGCATGGATACCAAAATCTGCAGAAGTCACACTGACAAAATTACAGAAATTTCCATAAATTGCATAAATTTACTTAAATCTTATAAATTGGCACAAATTGTGTACATTGCCTAAAGCATACATAAATTGCCTAAACTGCTGTAAATGGGTGGGTACAAGGCAGATGATGTTACAGCTGGGTATGAGAATTTTTAAAAATATATTTTCAATCTGCTGTCCATGGATATGGAGGCCACAGATGAGACAGGTTTTCACTGTACTTGCTAATTGTCCCAATGCTAAGTTGCAACTTTTTGCACCATAATGTTGTTGGCAGCCATCGGCAGGGCTAGGGAAACTCATGTGATATTGTGTCATGTGGGGACTATACCTAGACATTATGGCAGAGAAGAAGACAGCTTTCCTTGACAGTTATTTTCAGTCCCATCACATTGTACTTACATATAAGCAGCTGTAGCCAATTCTATACACTTACATGGAGAAGTGAGGCATATTCATATCTAAAGGTCTGCAACATTTACTGTCATTTCTGGGAAAAATATTGGGACCTTTCGCCTTTGTAGAAAACTATAGTGAAGTCATATTTCATTTTTAATCTGTTTCCTTTTGTGGGATTGATTTCATCAGTGTTTCTCAAAGTGTACTTCTAGGACCCCAAGGCTCCATCAGCACACCATAAGTGGGCACTGTCTGCCCCCGTCTGGTTTGCTTATCCAACTCTCCACCGCCCCTGTTCATGGATCTCATTCCCCTCCTGTTCCAGCTCTTTGCTGGTATTCAGGGCTGCACCACGCTATGAATGCACCAGTGCTCCTGGGCTCCTCAAGATGCATGCACATGCTGATGTGCATGCATCAGCAAGGCTCCCCAAGACTCCTTTTAGGTGTGTAAAGGGCTCTGTAGACCAAAAAACTCAAGAACCACTGTATTATGTAAATTCCACAATTTCTTATCATTTCTCTCTTTCCCAGTTTCAACTTAGAGCCTTTGTGAAAATATATTTCAGCTTCCTTTTTTTTTTAATTGTTCAGACCTTTGTTATACCCTGTTTTGTTGTTAGCATATAGAAATGCAACTACATCCAATTCTTGATCATTTTTACCAAATGTCATCTAGGAAGATCAAACTGTACAAATGGTGGCTCACTTACTGTGCTTGCCAATTAGATGGATATTAAATTCAAGATGTTCCTCTTGACCTATGAAACTCTTTCAAATTTTAATCAATATTATCTCTCTATTGCTGGCTTGGGATGACATAAGTCATCTGATACCCAGTGCTGTATGATAAGATTAACATTGTTGCTGACTTTGCCAAAATAGCCAGGCTCCCTGTTATTACAGAGGAAATGCATTACAGAAATAGAATAGTCCTACTTTCCACCAAGAACTTGACTGTGCGTGTTTAACAGCTGTGTTCTTGCTCACCTCCCATTCATTTCTGTAAAGTTTTAGTAAAGATTGTGACCTTATGGCCAAATTAGACATGATAGCAGAGACAACAGAATGATTGGATCTTCTGAGTCTTTAAAGTTTGACCAATAGCAACAATGGTGAGAGACTGCACCCTACCTCTGCAGCTACTTTTTGTCAGATTTAAAGAGACATGATTCTCAGGCATCTTGGTTCTCAAACATCTTGTCCAGCTTGGCTCTTAGTTGTGCTCTTCCCACAAAATATGATTTATTTCAAATATGTTCCAAGTTAGGCATCATTTTGCAAAATCCATGTCATCCTAGCAAACCTAGTGGGACTCTTTGTTCACATTTAGTGTAGTGTTCTTTTACAGGACCACTTCACATCTTCCTTACCTTAGATATATGATGAGAGCCAGGGTGGCGTAGTAGTTTGAGAGGTTGACTTAGATCTGGAAGATCCAGGTTTGAATCCCCCCTCAATCATGAAGCTTACTGGGTGACCTTGAGCCAGTTGCCTCACTTACCTCATAGGGTTGTTGTAAAGACAAAAGGAGGGAAACAGCAGTGTACACCGCCCTGAGCTCTTTGGAGGAAGGCTGGTATAAAAATGTGAAAAATAAATAATATATTCCACCACAATTTGTTGGTGTTTTAATTAATGCCATTAATTGTGCTCTCAATTTTCAGTGAGATATAAAATGATAAAATGGTATACTGCTAGGACTGGGTTATTCCAGGAACCTGCAGCTGCAATCCTTCACGTGGGATATGGCCCTACCCCCACCAGCAGCATGTTGTGCCTTGACAATTGTTCAGAAATTGACAGTGTACCTTGACAAATTTAGCAGCTTGTCAGTTTGCCATGAAAAAGGTTGAAAATAGCTGCTCTAGCCTACCACTCTCCTTTTCCACCCTTCTGATCTGCCCCTTCTTCCTTTTCCAACCCAGGGAATGGGAGGAGGAGGAGGATCAGTGGAAGCAAGTGGGCAGACAGAAATGTATACCCCCTGTGTATCTGCTGCCTTAGGCAACTGCTTCAGTTAGCCTCGTGTATGGGACAGCCCTGGTTTTCAGTGAAATTGACCCCTCATACAGACACATTTTTCTTTGTTTCCTGTTTGTCATAAGTATTGTCACAATGCATGACAAATTAGAACCTGCTGAAAAGTTTGTTGCCTTAGACCAGGGGTGTCCAAAGTTTTAGGCAGGAGGGCCACATCATCTCTCTGACACTGTGTCAGGGGCTGGGGAAAAAAAAAAAGAATTAATTTACATTTTAAACTTGAATAAATTTGCATAAGTTTACATAAATGAATATATTAAAGATGAACTTATATGAATGAATGAAGGTCTTGCAGTAGCTCAAGGCCTATAAAAGGCCTTGCACAAAGCAAGGCTGGCCTTTCCTTTGCTGCCTCTGCTGCATCACAGACACGAAACAGCAAGCAGTGGAGGGAGCCCTCATCCCACAGCTCAGGCGAGAGTTCAAACAGTCACCCTCACGCTAAGAACAGTTGCGTTGGGCCAGTGCAGGCTCCAGCAAATCTCCAGAGTGCCAGAGGCTCATTGGAGACTGGGGCTCCCTGAGGGCTGCATTGAGAAGCCTCGAGGGCCGCATGTGGCCCCAGGGCCAGGGTTTGGGCATCCCTGTCTTAGACAACACAGTTGCGCTGAGCAGCCCACAAAAATGTCAATCACCAATAACAATCACCAATCAAAAATAACAATCACCAATATTATGTCCTTAACCAGTGTTATAAATGCTGGAAGTGTCTAAAAGCTTACCGCAGTTAAAATGAGCAACTGAATATTTTTTTATTTCGCATACATGTGGATTTGATATTTAATTTTCTCAATAATTTATTCTCAGCAATACTGCTAGAACAGAATGTCATCCTAGGAAGTTTTAAGTTCCATAAAGGTTTTCTGCAGTTCCTCCTGTGAGGTCTGTGAAGTGGTCTCTTATTGATGCTTTTGCTTATTAATGGAAATAATTATCACCACTTGAACGTGTTTTAAGATCAAAAAGTGTTTTTACTACAAAATATAAATTCTGCTGGATTCCATCTGATGAGCTGAGCATCATCAGTTCTGTCATTATAACTCTACAACTCTTGTACTCCAGACATTGCCAATAATATCTGTGTGGAGATTTTGAGAGCTGGTTTAGCAAAGTGACTGCTGCAAGGCTGTAGACATTTAGCTGAGAGTTGGTCCCATTGTAATAAATGAGACTTTAAGTATACATGCATAGGATTGCACTTTTGGAGTCTGTGCTGTGAATCAGGATCTCTCAAGTTCACATCTCACCTTTTCCATGAATTCCTACTTGGCAGCCTTAGGCAAGCTATTCTCTCTTGGCTTCTAATATGGTGATATTAATACTTACGGGTTGGGGTAAGAGCTACATCAAGGGTAACACATGGGAATTCTGTTTCACTTGTGTAGGTAACAAAGTACTGCACCGGCTCTGTACAGAAGCCACCCTCTCTATTCCATTATATGGTCTTGACAGTCATAGCCAACACCAATCCCCTCAAATGAAAAGGAATCCAGGGGAAACGTCAGAATGTAGAGGATAATTGTTTCAACCAAGGTTCTTGCTGAACATGCCAGGTCTGGATAAGTTTACTAAGGGTGAAGTTTAAAGAAAATGAATGCTCAACAGCCTAGTTACCACATTTTGCACAATTAGTGAACAAACCCTAATTGGGTTGCCGTTGCTTTTCTCTAGCATCCCAACCCTGAAGGGAGTACAGTTGTTGTTGATGAACTCAGCCAACTTGGTAGGGATAGAAAAAGAATATAAGGACCAATGAACTTCACTGATTAATCCCATCTGGTATTCCGAAACCTACAAACATATTCCCTGTGAACCTTCAAGGATGGCCTATACAAGGTGGGGAGAGAAGCAGAATTCCTGATGAAATCATAAGTGAACTCATAAAGCCCCAGGAAGGCAGTTTTTCCTATCCCCCCCTCCCGAATTTAGAGGATCATTTATTTTGAATAGTAGTCTTTTTGTTTCAAAATGGCTATATATTTATACGAAGAAACAACACACACACAGCCTATGTACTAACAAGTATCCAGAAACTGCTGTCACTGTCCCATAGGTATTGAATTTAATTACAGCACTTCTGAAACTTCATCATCACATTAACTATGTCTACTGCCAGCAGGGTTTCTCAGTCTTCACAGCAATATTACATTGCTTATAATAAAATGAACAGTACCTTTATTATGAAGTTGTTGCTTACTGTGGGACATTAACATTATTAGCCCAACAGCTGATTCACCAGTGACACACACTCTCTCTCTTTCTCTCTCTCATATCTAATACCAATTTCCTTTCCCACTAGCCAAATGAGATTTTTATTTTATAAGCAATTACTAAAAAGTTACGCATCAGATAGAGGTGGAAATTTAATTAAAAGAAATAATGTAAATACATTTACAATCAACTGTCTGGAAAATTTTTGAAACACATTATAACATAACGTTAAATTAACTTCATTCCCCAAGTTTGTTATGTTTAAAAGAATTGCTGGTAGTTCAACTGTGTGTCATCCAAGTGTTCATTTGCGGAAACTCATATAGGAGGCAAATTACTGTAGAGTGAAACTATGGAAATTATATGGTGTGATGCAATCCTGCACTTCCAAAATGCCAGTCTGGGTGTAGAGGATATGGGCTATGCACTTGGATACTAGTGCAATCTCCTATTGGTCGAGCTGCTGCTGGCAGAAGCCCCAGAATGAGGTTATGTGAGCAGGACATGTGTGGGAAGATGACATATGCCGTAACATAAACCTCCTCCAGATAATGGACATGAACAAAATGTCAACTATCCTGACACTTGTTGAATGTGCTGAAGACATTATCTGGACATCTGAAATCCTGACTATTCTGAAATCCAGAAATTTTTGTCCAATACATTTTTTAAACTCTCTGTAATGTGAACACTAGAAGGTCTTGTACTCATTCCCATGTACAGTGCAGATATAGGCTGCTCTTTGCTCTTTGGTGTGTACCTGTACAGACACTGTTGAAAATGTCAGAGACCAGCAGACACCATATGGGTGACATATGGGTAACAGTGGGTAACAGTGAAAAGATAAAGCATTTCTCATTATATTTATGCAATTATTCTGAAATCCACTCACCTTCCCATCCCAAGCAGTTCCAATAAGGAATATTCAACCTGTATCTAATTAGTACACTAAAATTTAATAATCTTTTATCGAGTACTAATGCTCCCCCCCCCACAGTCTCTATACAGCTCATGCCTCGTTCCCATTCTGGAACCCCCACTGGATAAAAAAAAAAATCAGTGGATAACAAATAAGTGGAAGAATAGCTTTAAAGACCCACTTACAGGTTTCTTGCTTCTCCAGTTGTTGCCCCAGAATGTATTGGTATAGACACCATACCACATTCGGTCACTAGATGGGGTGAATAATGGAATCTAATGGAATGATATTATAATTATTTAGTAGCGTGAAGATAGGAAATGGGTTTTTGGTGCTTTTTTTCTATGTTACAAGGCATTTAAAGGTGGATCCTGGTATCAGTGGTGAGTCAAATCAGTGAATACCAAATCAGTGGATACCAGGGTCCCACCTATATATCTTTCAGTATTTTTGAGTTTTTTGGGCAGTGAGAAGTTTAGAGAAAAATAGTGGTGGTGATGGATTTCTGAATATTGAAATATAATCTGTGTAAATGAAGCAGACCTCTTAATACTCACAGGAATATCAAAATGGTGCTTTGAAAGCCTTATTAGCATGGGTCTTCCGTACTATTTTCCAGTTAGGAAGGTCAGTACTTTTAACTCAAAAGTCAGTGTGTGGCTTAGAATATGTATGAGAGGTATTTGAAAAGTTCTCAACCTAAAGGCCAAATTAGATGCTATGGGAGCAGCTCTGTATTCTTAAATAGCTATTGTGTACCAAAAATATAGATTCAAAGAACAAAAGGGCTACTGTATATATCAGAAAAGTGTAGAACTCTCCTCCTTTCCCCTGCTGATCTCCCTGAAGTGTCTCTTACTCATAGACCTTTTACTCTTTAAACAGGAAGCCTTGCTTCACACACAAACAAAGCAGACCTGCAGACAAAAGATACAGGTCTGCCGCCATCATGTCTAATGGTCCTAAGTAGAATGGAACTAGAGCTGATTGAGGCTGAAAACATTTTAGCCCCACCCCTCCCATAGATCAATATTTAAAGCATTTGAATTAGTAAAGTTTCTGCTATTGAATTTTTCTTTACACTGTTGGCAGACGACTGTATGTGTTAATTTCCTTTCAGCTGGCCCAAACTGTATATAGCTCTGAGTTCCTTAATCGCCTTCAGGGAGATTGATTCGCAGAGTCTTGAGAAGCTCATTAGAATTTATCCAACATACTCTTAAGACACAAAGTTTAGTAGTAAGGGTTGTAGGAAATAATAACTAAAGTTTGTTCTCTTCCAATATATGATGTTTAAAAGGGCTGATGTCTAAAATGGCTTATCCATAGTGATATAGTTAATGACAATCATGGTTATGGTAGTATCCCACAAATTCAGTGATCATTTGATCTGCCATCATGGAACTAGGTCCAAGACAGTTGATTTGCTGTTCCTGAACAGAGTGTAATCACTTTCTTTCTCTCTCTCACTCAGGCATACATACACAACTTCTCAATTCATTATAATTCTCTAAAATCCAGTATCAGAGACAAAAAGATTTTACAATGCAGTGTACGGCCACTGTGGCCAAATCGAACAGAGTAATTTCATAAAGTGGGTACATAACAAATGCTTAACCCCTGCTAACTGGGTAAGAGGCACTCTTTCAAGTGGGTGCTCCTCTTTTTAGCAGGGGGAGAGTAACTAGCCCACCTCACCCCAGCAGTGTCTCTTCTAGTGGCTGCCTGCTGATGTTCTTTTGCATCTTTTTAGATTGTGAGCCCCTTTGGGACAGGGAGCCATTAGTTATTTGATTTTTTTCTCTGACAACCGCTTTGTGAACTTTAGTTGAAAAGCGGTATATAAATACTGTTGTTATTATTATTATTAACTGTATTACACAAGTTTTTTAAAATTATAGCAGTTTAAAGGGTTGCTTTTTTGGTGTGTGTGTGTGTGTGTGTGTGTGTGTGCGTGTGTGTTTTAACAAGAATTGGCAGATATTTTCCAACTCAATGGGTCAATGGGTCTTCTCCAGTGGAAGAAATGGTATAACTTCACATTCATTGCTGTGCACCCCTGGTATACTATCCAGAGAAAATTCTTGGGAACCCTGCACCTAGCAACTATTGCTACTACAATACATTCCTGTGTATTTTTCCTCAGAAGAGCCACTGTGTCCAATGAAACTCACTCCCTAATAAATGAATTGGAATGAATCCTTAGTGAGACTTTGATTGTGGGATCACTTGTAAGGGGAATCAGTAGCAGACCTCCTCAGCCCTGGGACAATGGTGCCCCCCTCATGGGATACGGCTGCCCTGTGTGCAAATCTGCTCCCCCACTTACCTGGAGTGCTCGGTGCCTCGTGCGACTCCAGGATGCATCAGGGAAGCCTCCTGAAGATTCCCCAATGCTTTAAACTGTGCTTCCGGCAAACCGGGAGCACGGTTTCCAACTGTGTCAGGAGCCTTGACTTCTTCAGGGTCCTAAAGGCTCCGCGCCTTGGGCATTTGCCCCATCAGGTGAACGGCAGTGAATGGCACTGAGGGGAATGGCCAGTCCACACAAGTTTAGACAGTAGCGGAGCTAGAGGGGGGGGTGGAGCTGTACGTGGCGCATGGCTCTGAAACTCGTTGTGTAAGCTGCCCTTCACTCTTGGGGCCATTGTGAGGATTGGAAGCAATGCACAGTGAGTTTCAGAGCCGTGAGGCACATACATGCATACAGCTCCCCCCCCTTTTTGCTCCACTACTAAGTATAGCTGCATTCTGGACTAAAAGTGTGTGTTGAGTGACAAGCTGATCACATTCTAATGGTGCTTAGAACTGGAATTGAATTTATGCCTTTTCATGGTAGAGATGTTTTGGGTTTAAATTTCAATACATTTTCATGTATTGTTCTTCTGATCTATACAGGGGGACCTGTATGTGGATCCTGTATGGAGTTTCATTTATCCATGGTGCCCCCTGTGCATACCCCCTCTGACACAAGGGGAGCTCTGCTCCCTTCACCTCCACCTCTGAGCTCAGCAGAGGCTGCTGTGCAGCCACACATGGCCTCTGCCGGGCTCAGAATGACAACTACAGGCTGAAAAATGCTACTTCCGATTTATAATCAAAAACCAGAAGTAATGTTTTTATGCTTCTGGGGTTCCCCTGGCCCTCCTAATGTCTTTTAAAGCAGGGGAGCCCAAACTTTTTGACCGGAGGGCCACATCATCTCACTGACACTGTGTTGGGGGCTGGGGGAAAAAAAGTATTTACACTTCAAATTTGAATAAATTTACATAAATGAATATATTAGATATAGAACTTATATGAATGAATGATAGTCTTGCAATAGCTCAAGGCCTTGCACAAAGCAAGGCCGGCCTTTCCTTCCCTGCCGTTGCTTCATCACAGACATGAAACAGCAAGCAGTGGAGGGAGCCTTTGTCCCACAGCTTGAGCAAGAGGTGAAACAGTTGCCCACATGCTGAGAGCAGTTGCATCAGGCCATTATAGGCTCCAGTAAGGCTTTGGAAACTGGGTAAGACTCATTGGAGACTGGAGGCTCCCTACGGGCCGGATTGGGAGACCCTGAGGTCCACAAGTGGCCCCCGGGCTGGGGTTTGGGCACCCTGTTTTAAAGGCATAAAAATGTCACTGCCGATTTTTGACCAAAAACCAGAAGTAGTGTTTTTGGCCTGTAATCATCCTTCTGAGCCTGGCTGAGGCTGTGGGTGAATGCTGGGCTCAAAAGACCCTCTGGAGGCAAGGGGAGATCAGATGGTGGGAAGGCGTTCCCTCATATCCTTCGTTTCACATAATCACGTGGGGTTCCAGAATGGAACTCCTGCGGATACGGAGGCATGCTTATATTGGCCAGTGCTTGGTATGCTGCTTGCCTTTGCTTCCTTATCGTGACTGCACCCTAGAATAAATGTTGCAAAAGAGAAAGATTTTTCAAGAGCACTAATTGATAGACACATCTGTTTCAGATGTGTTTACCAGTCAGTGCTCTTGAAAAAATCTTTGTCTTCTGCAACATTTATTCTAATCCAGGGGTGCCCAAACCCCGGCCCTGGGGCCGCATGTGGCCCTTGAGGCCTCTCAGTGTGGCCCTCAGGGAGCCCCCAGTCTCCAATGAGCCTCTGGCCCTCCGGAGATTTTTTGGAGCCCACACTGGCCTGATGCAACTGCTCTCAGTGAGGGCGACTGTTTGACCTCTCGCGTGAGCTGTGGGATGAGGGCTCCCTCCAATGCTTGTTGTTTCATATCTGTGATGCAGTAGCAGCAGCAAAGGAAAGGCCAGCCTTTTTTAGGCCTTGAGCTATTGCAAGACCTTCATTCATTCATAGAAGTTCATCTTTAATATATTCATTTATGTAAACTTATGTAAATTTATTCAAATTTTAAATGTAAATTAATTCTTTTTTTCCCCCGGCCCCCAACACAGTGTCAGAGACACGATGTGGCCCTCCTGCCAAAAACTTTGGACACCCCTGTTCTAATCCAACATCCCATCTACTTCAGATGGTTGCTTGCACATCTAGTCCTGATGGTTGCTTGCTCTTCATCGAATCCAAGTTGTCTTATACTGAAGTATCAGTTAACTCTTGAAAGACAAAGAGTTAATATTGCAAAGTCAATCCAGAAAGCTGTGTTTGCACAATCCACAAATACGGTTTTCATTCTGTCCTTGAAATATTTATCAAGTATTATTGGCAACCCATTATTTTCTTGTCGAGAGCGTCAACATTTCAAGTGCTTTTTAGGATCGTCTAGCATGGTTGTCACGGAAGTAGCATTCTCTTCCAATTCAGCCTTAGAACACATTAGATCTTCTTTTACATTTGAGTCCTCTTCTAAAGCTTGTCAAATGACTACTTACTACAGCAATTGCAGCTAAGGACAGGCTGCTAGGGAAGAAGCTTAGCATCTTAACACTACTGTTTCCAGCTTTACTTCTTAACATTGCCTATGAGAATGGAAACAAGTTTGAGAAATGATTTTAATTGTTATCTAATTATCTTTAAGTTGTATTTAGAACTGGGGGCTTATACAGCACCCTCAGGATGTTCAAAGTGCTACACATGCATTACCTTTGTAAGGATTACTGGCTGGAAATTGCTGCTCTAGCTTCTCATGTGGCAAAGAGCATCAGCAGTCCCATTGTCCAAACCTGGTACATGTCTAGCAGTGAAAAATACATCATGCTTCAGATACTCTATGCTTTACCAGGCACATTGCATAAGAAAAGTGGGAAAACTGAGTGTTAACCACATGATTAACTGCTAGGTTGTTACACCAAAGAAGGATAAATTGATTCTGAAACTCCTCTTCTTGCAGAACCAGTGTCATCAAAATCAGAAAAAGTTCAAAAAATGTTAAATCCCTGAGCATACCTGTGTCCGTCCAATTTTCTGATAATGGCTCAGCACACCACTTGCCCTTTCCAAAAAGTCCAAAACCCAACTCCTTGCTGAATCTGAACAAACTTGTAAATCTCCATTCAGCCTCATAGTCTTCCTCTAGGAAGAAACCTCATTAAAAGCCAAATTGTCCTGAATTTCCAAGGGAACCTTTATAAAATGATAGGGAACCTTAACCCCACACGTAGGCGTGCTTCCCACACATAGCTGTGGACAAACAGCAGCATTCCTGGGCACCACTACCCGATAAGCAAAATTGAGATGTCCCATTGACTCCTGAAATTCTTTCAGCGTGGCATTCCTTCAGCTCAGCATACAATGAAGCTGTGTTACCAATTTTTCCAGTTTTGCTAAGGGTGCTCTTTCTTATCTCACTGCAGTGTGGGGTCTAAAGAGGCTCTCATATTAAACAATTTACCATAATGCTACCCAGCAGGTTCTACAAAAGAATTATGAGCCCTATGAATTGCATCCTCATACTTCACCAGGACTTGCCCTATCTGCATTGGCAGTACTACTTCCATAAATATGGTGTGGCCTGAGAGCCAACTGTTCCATTTGCACTTCACCTTAGGAAGTTTAAACTGTTCAACATCCCTAAGCAGGTTTGTAAGTGCCAAACTTTTATCAAGAGCTTCATTTCAGGAGGAATAAACAGTCACCAAAAAAAAAAAATTCCACATATTCCCCCTTCAAATTTTGCTTTTAGTTGCAGGCAGCAAATGGCACCCATGGGACCAGCCATCTCCATCTACTGTTGGCACTGCAAGGACCACCACCTGCTCCAGGCTGATTCCTTACCAAAGTTCCAGCAACTAGGGACTCTATTCGCTCAAACTGTTGGTACTGACCCATCTGTTCACAGCAATAGCACGCAGAGGTACTGACACCAAGGACAACTTTGTGAAGCCCAAGGCCTACCTGTACTAAAACAGACACAGATCCTAAGGAGGTTTACCTGCATGAAATCCTGGTCCTACCGTTGCCATCCAGGGGTGGTCTCTAAGGGCCCAATCCTATCCATCTTTCCATCACTGGTGCAGCTGAATGCAGCCCCAAGATAAGGAAACAAATATTCCTATACCTTGGGGAGGCATCTGTGACTGCCTCCCCACCACAGGATGCAGTGCACACCCCATTGGCATGGCTGCACTTACACTGGAAAATTGGACAGGATTGGACCCTAAGACTATTGCAACCATTGATGCTATGGGTGCCTGTCCAGCTTCAGAAGTGGCATCAGATAAAGTTCTGAACTAACGTTTTTTATTTTTGCTACAGACATTTTGGCGTAAAAGTCCAGACTTTGTATTTGCATTTTAAATTATTTTTAAAATCCACATTGCAAGCATTGACTATTTTCATAATCACAGTTAAAAAGCTATCATTGAAACAGAACAACCTTTTTCTCCAGCTAAAAGTAAATAATTAGGGCGTGACTAACTGCTTTTTTAGTTTAGCTTTTTGTTAACTGGGATAAAGGTTATTTTCATGAGTACTTGTTCCTGGCTGATCACTCTGATCCATGTCAGAGGAAGCTTGAATAATCTCTTTGAAGGCAGCATTGAGGCAGAGAATTAACATTCTTTCCAGCCATACTCCACTGCACACAGGTTAATTACTCATTGGCATTGCAGTGGTTTCATTGAATTAATGGAAAAGATACTCTACCCTTCAGAATAAAACATCAGAATTGAGTAAAATTGTAAAAATGTGCTTGTTGTTCTTTACACAGAAGCATTTTATACAAACAAATACAATGTTCGCCCTGGACAAACATTGGCTCTCAAACATCAACAGGGCTGCAGTCCTATACCTAGTGTTTCTCAAACTATGGATCGGGACCCACTAGGTGGGTTGCGAGCCAATTTCAGGTGGGTTCCCATTCATTTCAATATTTTATTTTTAATATGTTAGGCTTGATACTACCATGGTATGTGACCGCATTTGGGGAAAAGTGACAGATATGTACTTTTCATAGGCTACTACGTATATGTTTTTAACAATGATAGTAAATGGGACTTAATCCTATGGGTAGGATAGCAGCCTAGGATTGTCAAAAAATTTCCTGCTGATGAGTCACTTCCGGTCATGACATTATTTCTGGTGGGTTATGACAGATTCTTATTCTAAAAAGTGGGTCCCGGTGCAAAAAGTTTGAGACCCACTGCTATACACACTTACAGTTACCTGGGAGTAAGTCCCATTGATCTCAGCAGATCTTACTTCCGATTAAAATGTATAGGATTGCACTATTAGGGTCCTGATTTTTAACGAAAACAAACTGCTGTAGGAAAGGCTGAGTTTGTCTATGCCCTCTTGATGGCTAAACGACTTATACTACTCAACTGGAAGAATCTATAACTTGTGTCCAATGGACGAAAATTTTTCATTTATTGGTATTTGAGTGAATGCCATATTGACTTCAGTTATGAATGGACATATTTGAAAATATCTGTAAGCCATTCCTTGACAAAATATCTCAAGCAGTATGAAGTATGTGGATATACCTAATTAATGTTTTGATTGTGTTTACATCCATTTTTCACCACCTTCCTCCCTTTTTTTCAAATATGCAGCTGAACAAAATTACATCTATGTAATGCTCTGCTTTTTCTGTTTTCTTGACAGTCCAATCCTAACTTGTTCCTAACTTGTGCTGGAACAGGCCAACAGGCTGGCCTGTGCTGTATCCAGCGGAGGGTTGAGGTGGCTGTGGTGCAACTCAGGGCAAGGGGATATTTTTCCCCTTACCCTGAGCACTGCCCAGGCCACTGCAATGAGGCTTCTTGGATCTTGTGAGACTAGTATTAGAAATCAAGATAAAATGTGTTGGTTGTTTCTTTGGGGCTTAGTGTTATCCAGTGAGTAGTCACACTTCCCAGGTAGCACCTTTTTCTAGTAGTTGGATTCTGAATCCAAAATATTTACATCTTTCACCATCACCATAACTATGTGTGCTGAGATTTAAAAAGGCATTAAAACTCACTGCTTGATGCCATGACCAAGGCTACAACCCTGTGTACACTTTCCTGGACCAAGGCCATTTGACCTCAGTGAGACTTATTTCTGAGTAGACATATCTAGGATAGTTACTGACTTTGAGACACGAAGTGCCCAGTCCTATCTGCGCACTATGCTGGCAGAACCTGTGTTCTGCTGACATAGTGTGCTTTGTGGCTATCATAAATGTGACTCTCCTGGAGAGTGTGGCCTGGCGACTGCCAGAAGTGACTAGGTCCATGTGACTCTGGATGCCCGTCACCCCAAATAAGGCTGTACCGAGGTGGGGAGGGGAGGAACAGGGCACTGGACCAAGGGGGTGAGGGGCATGCGGAGGAGGATGGCTCAGGCCCGGGATGGAGGCAGGTGCAGTGGCAGTGGCACTTGTCAAATCCTTCCTGGACCTAATCCTCCTTTGTGGGTTAACATGCCAGCTGTATCACTGGCCCAGGTCTGATCCACCAGGCCCGCAGGGGTTCCTTAATCCCAAGGAAACTTCCGGAGACTGGTTTATCTGGTGTGCTCCCTGGGGCATTTGGTGGGCCGCTGTGAGATACAGGAAGCTGGACTAGATGGGCCTATGGCCTGATCCAGTGGGGCTGTTCTTATGTTCTTAAACTACAATTCCCAGGAGGCCTTGCAGGTCTCTTGTTACCTGGTGTGCTCCCTGGGGCAATTGGTGGGCCGCTGTGAGATACAGGAAGCTGGACTAGATGGGCCTATGGCCTGATCCAGTGGGGCTGTTCTTATGTTCTTAACTACAATTCCCAGGAGGCCTTGCAGGTCTCTTGTTATCTGGTGTGCTCCCTGGGGCATTTGGTGGGCCGCTGTGAGATACAGGAAGCTGGACTAGATGGGCCTATGGCCTGATCCAGTGGGGCTGTTCTTATGTTCTTAAACTACAATTCCCAGGAGGCCTTGCAGGTCTCTTGTTACCTGGTGTGCTCCCTGGGGCATTTGGTGGGCCGCTGTGAGATACAGGAAGCTGGACTAGATGGGCCTATGGCCTGATCCAGTGGGGCTGTTCTTATGTTCTTAAACTACAATTCCCAGGAGGCCTTGCAGGTCTCTTGTTATCTGGTGTGCTCCCTGGGGCATTTGGTGGGCCGCTGTGAGATACAGGAAGCTGGACTAGATGGGCCTATGGCCTGATCCAGTGGGGCTGTTCTTATGTTCTTAACTACAATTCCCAGGAGGCCTTGCAGGTCTCTTGTTATCTGGTGTGCTCCCTGGGGCATTTGGTGGGCCGCTGTGAGATACAGGAAGCTGGACTAGATGGGCCTATGGCCTGATCCAGTGGGGCTGTTCTTATGTTCTTATGAGACTGTAACTCCCTCATTGGGTTCAGGGGATGCCACATTGGTGCTGCTGCATTGCCATGTGGGGAGTTGCGGTGAATTGGGCTGCCTGAACACATTATCTGCAGATATAAGAATGAAAGTAATTTTTAAAAAACTACTCAGAAGGTATGTACCTTGTCGATTGCCCTTTTTAAAAACCTACATATTAAATCGACAAATAAAATATTGCTTTATTGAATAGTAAACCACATATTCCTGTTGTGGTTCTCCAGATATGACATGCTTGCCTTTACACTATCTTCCTTTCACAACAAATCAGTCTCTTAATCATTATTTTGACTGGAACAAATTTATTATTATTATTATTATTATTATTATTATTATTATTATTATTATTATTATTATTATTATTATTATTATTATTATTATTATTAACAGTATTTATATACTGCTTTTCAACAGAAAGTTCACAAAGCGGTTTACAGAGAAAATCAAACAACTAATGGTTTCCTGTCCCAAAAGGGCTCACAATCTAAAAGGATGCAAAAGAACACCAGTAGAGAGCCGCTAGGAAGGACAGTGCTGGGGTGAGGAGGGCCAGTTATTCTCCCCCGCTAAATTAAAGGAGAGCACCCACTTAAAAAGTGCCTCTTATTTATGATGCATACCCTTTAAATGTTCATAATTTTAATGTAATTTATTCTAATCCCAAATGGGGATTCATTCCAATTCCGTACGATGTTTATAAATTGTGTCTCGCTGTTAAACTATACAGTTTCATTATTGAAATATGCTATTTACAAACACAGCTCTTTTGTCACGTACAGTGTTTTGCAACCAGTTTATTATCAGTGCGTTGTGGTTGCTGCTACATAATTCTGTTGTCATGCCTGTGGCGGCCGCAGATGCCTGTCCAGTGGGGAAGGGGAAGGTCCAAGGGGTTTGGACTGAATATAACTGCTGCATCCATCACAAAAGACCACAGTGCAGAGCACCCAAAAAAGTTTATTTGGACACGATCCCAGGTTACATCACCAGGTGAAGGTCCTTGACTCAGCTCCTTTCCTTTCTGAGCCCTGGGAAGGGCACTGACACAAAGGACCCAAGTAGAGGTTTACATGGCACTGGTGCTCGTTCTCATTCTCCTCCATTCTTTTCTCAGTCCCAATAAATCTCCAGGTTCAGTTCAGGATAGGGTTCAGATGTCAGTTGATCAGCTGGGGTGGGTTCATCCTCTGGATGGCTGTTGTCACCCTAGGCCAGTTTCCAGGGCCTTCCCTACCAGTCCCTGCAGCTGTACCAGCGTCAGGGTCCCAGCTAGGACGGTCAGGCAGCATCCCAGACCAGTGGTGTGCCCAGGGCCACAGGAAGCCTCCTAAGGCAGTGGGACATACATAGAACCTTCCTCTCAGATCTTAAGGGATGGGCAGATGTACCTACATTGTCCTGGGAGCCTGTCATTGAGTGGCTTAATAACAGAAGCCTCAAGACTATGAATTAAAGTATCAAGATATGGGCAGGAGTTGTGGTCTGGTGATTGAGCTTCCTAAAATGCTAAACAGAAACAACCTGACCATGCCTATAGAGGGGACCAGAAGCCAAGCTAATAAGTTGCTATATCCTGTTGTGAGAGAACAGAGTTGCTGATGAGCTACCTCAATGAGAGAGCGGGAGAGTGTGGAGATGTCAGCTGGCAAGAATGGTTAAGTCCTTGAGAACCTGCCTGGGCTTGATTTATAGTTGGCTGTGGAAACTCAAAATCATGCAACCTGAAGAGATAACCACACCATGAAGGAAAACATCTGGTGAACTGATGGTTCTGTGACTTCCTCTCATACAAGAATATTGAAATATTGTGTTTTGCAACTCTGTTCAAAAATGCACACGGAAGACTGCAAACTTATGGATTAAGAGGTGAAAGCTTTTAGTTGAAAAGCGGTATATAAATACTGTTATTAATAATAATAATAATAATAATAATAATAATAATAATAATAATAATAATAATAATAATAAGAGGTGAAAGGTGGGAAAGAGGTACTTGGATATTCTGTGGCAAGCAAACTCATGGATGTCTCATGGATAAGGAAACCCACACGAGTTTGGATAGGGAAATCACATGATCCAAACTTGCAGTTGTTCTATGAGAATAACCCCAGGGCTCCAATTGTTGTTTGAATGTTAGCTGTAGAATCCTCCCTGTGTAATTTAGTTAGGCCTAGTTCGAACCATCTACTGCACTTGCTGTTTGGGAGGGGGCACTTTAATACACCGTCACCCTCGTCTCCATTTTCCTTTCACCACCAAAGTATATATTTATACCAGTGGCCATTACACTGAGTCCCTGAACACAGTTGTCCCTCCCCCCCAATATGCCCGTTACAGGTGTTTTAAAAAGCACCACCACTAACAAAAGTAGAGAGGATTGCAACACAGTTCTGATGGAGACATGGTAGGTTATATATCAATTTACTAGAATTTTACACACAGCTGTGCTTACATGCAGTATGAAAAAGGGAAAAGAGCAAGGCTCTCCTGAGCTCTTATGACTGCCAGGGAATTGGTTATTCGGTCTTAATGCTTTGATAGCGATTTTCTGTCCAAATACAATCCCTCCTTCCTATCTTTTCTTTTGGCCTTGCGCTACATAGCTTCAGCAGAGACACATAAGCTGGATAAACCTTACAGAAGAGAGGGATTCTAAGAGGTTTAATTAAATCAAAGTTTACTAAGAAGCTTTACAGAAATGCACTTTCTATTCCTATTTCTTATGCAGTCTGTATGAGGTCAGCCCACTTCTTATTAACCATTAATTTTTTAACAGAGGAATCCCAAAGGAAGCATTGTTTTAATGTTTTTCCAGTTTGATGCAAAATTAAAAGATCTAGAGACCAGTACCAGCAGTGTAACAGGGGGTGGTCCACCCTGATTTTCAGCAATAAGGGAGTGCCTGCATCATGTTCCTGTTGCTTCAGGTGTTGCCTGGTGAATTTTTCCCTCTTGGGAGCTCGAAGGCAAACTGGGGCCACCTGTTGCTTCAAATATTATAGACCTGATCTCATCCTTGGTATTTCAAGACTTCAGGTAGCCAAGGGTGGGGTGGTAGGAGCGGTCTGTCACGTGTGTAAAGTGCACCCAGTATTCCACTAATGGCTTCGCAGGCAGGTACCTGAATTCAGATACTGAATTGTATCTTAAGCCTTCTTTGTCCCTGTTGGAAGAGTCCTTCTGCAGTAGGAAGGAAACTTTTATGATACAACTCTTTGAATGTTATCCCTGATTGCTGATTGATGGCTATTGTACTGAAATTGTGGTTAGTACACATTACACAGATGCATATTTAACCATATATATTTTATAACTATCAAAAACTAATGGTGTGTTGGGCTCCTTCTAATATGTTATAAAACTTTAGAAGATGGACTAAAGCAATTCAAAGTTAATTAGCGGCATTACCCACTTATTATCGTCGCTGATAATGCTCTTGAATCTGTTAGGTGCTTTTGAAAAATCACATTTGTTTTGACAGGCAATAAAATGTGTGTTATCTAAATCATTCCAATGGTTCCCAAATGAGGAATTAATATATGCTTTATAGACTTAGCTTTACTGCTACCATTTCAGTTATTCTACCGAAACATTGTTATGAACATGTACGGAGTTTTTAAAAACATGTTTCAGTAAAGGCTGTTAAAACAAAAAAACCTAACCTAAAACTTTGTTTCTGTTCTGGAGATGGTATTTTTGCTTGAGTTTAGGTCAATACAGTAATATATCCCATCATGCTGCTTCCTTCATTACAGCACAATTTGTCCCACTGTGATGGACAGGGCGCAATCCTAACCCACTTTCCAGCACTGACATAAGGGCAGTGCAGCTCCAAGCTAAGGGAACAAACATTCCCTTACTTTGGGGATGCCTCCATGAGTGCCACACAACTGCAGGATGCAGCACATGTCTCATTGGAACTACTGTGCCAGTGCTAGAAAGCTGGTTAGGATTTGGGCCAAAGTCATTGTAATCAAAAGGAAGCATTGCATTCTGGGTAGCTCAGGGCCAATAAACAGCTTTTTTTTTAATCTCATACGAGACAGGGATTTCCTATAGTACTGTTTCATGTCATGATCAACTTTTGGAGAACTTATTCTCCCGCACAATTGGAGGCAAGAATTTAACAGCCCAATCCTACCTGCTCTGGAGCAGGCAGGTCAGCTGGACTGTGCTGCATCCAGAGCAGGGTTGGGGCTGCCCGTGGCTCAACCTGGGGCAAGGGGAATACATTCCCTTTTTCCCGGGTAACGCCACAGCAGCCCCAATAGGGCTACTTGGATCTATGCCACCTAAAGAAGTGGTGCAGATCTGAGCAGCCCAGAGCTGCTCTGGGTTGCCCGGGACTGGGGTTAGGATCTGATACAAGCGCTGAATCCTGGCCCCCCCCTTGGCCACGGCCCACCCACGGGCCTGCCTGCCACTTGGCCCCCCCCCCCGCTTGACCGGTGCAACCTTACCATTGTGTTACCTCTGTGAGGCTTAGCTCAGCCCCTTCCTCACTTGGTGGCACATATGTGCCTTACAGCATGTTTGCGACACTCCGGGGCCAGTGCAGGGAACATGCACTGGCCTATCCCAGGGTTGGAATTTTGCCCTAAGTTTGCTAGCAGCATTGCTCACGTGTATGAACCTGATTCATTGCTCTAAGTGTGCTAGAACTACTGTAAGACATCTATATACTACTTTAGGAATTGTGTGCGGTTGTATGTGTGTTCAGTCTCAAAGGCTGTCAACAAGTTTTGTAACACAGCGGTCAGCGAGCATATGTCAGGTCTTGTGGCAACTGTCTCTGTGTGTTCTTAGTAGATTCCTTTAAAAAATACCATTGCAAAAGCAGAGTAGAAAGACTGTACTGTACATTAAGTTCTAGACATTAAACATAAGTGTATTTCAAATGAACCATTCTTTTCCAAGGTGAAGCCATTTTTTCAATGTGAGAGCTATATACAGATAGCATTAGGAATAGGTAATAGAACACATAGACAAATGCCCTCTAAAGAAGTATCTGTTTCCAGGGAGGAAATCTTTTATTTTTTGATTTGTTTGAATGACCAGTTCAAAATATTTCTGTACCATGGATGTCACAAGGTCCACTACATAACTGATAATACATAGCATAACAGTATGGTAACTTAATGAAGATTTATTTTACCACTCTGACATGGAAGAAATTGTTTTGCCAAACCAGCACTTAAATATAATTTCCTAATTCTTGAATTCTTAAGATGCCCATAAAAATCTTAGAGGAGGCATTTAGTGTCAACATGTAAACACTACTTCAATTTTTGTGTTACTGTTATATAAGTGTGTATATTTTATCTCCGTTAAAGTGGAAGGGTTTCAACTTTTAAAGTTAATTCTACACATTACTTTTACAGCATAAATTCTCAACATATGCCTGCATATATACTATAGGAATGTACATTATACATATTACATTAATAATATTTATATACCATTTTTCAACTGAGTAGTTCACAAAAAGGTTTACACAAAAATAAATCAATATATGGTTCCTTATTCCCAAAGGGCTCACACTCATATACACACACACACAAAATAGACACCAGCAACAACCACTAGAAAAGACATCATGCTGGGGTGAAGAGGGACAGTTTTCCCCTAAGAGAACACCACTTTAAAAGGTGCCTCTTTGCCCAGTTAGCAGGGATGCTTCCTGTCTAGTTTCTATTTTGTTTTAAGACCCATAACTCACATTCTCCCCTCCCACCTACTTGCTTACCTGGGCCTCCTAATGCCTTATAAGGCATTAAAAATCACTTGACATTTGTTCAACTCTAGGGCTCAGATGACCCTCCAGAGGTGAGGGAAGCAGAGCTCCCCTTGCCTCTGGAGGGTTTGTGCACAGGAGGACCACAGACCTCATCTACTAATAACTGAATCTGTGGATATGGGATCCACGGATACGGGCCCCCTGTATTGCTCCTCTCTAAATGCCATTTACCCACTGAGGTGTCTAAACATGCATTCTTCCATAGCAAGCCCCTTCTCATGCATTCTGCAGCTTTTCTCATAGCAGTATTGACAGAAATACAGTATTATAGAAAATCACCCAATATACTTATTCTATAGGGCTGTCTCTTAGGCCTGTTGTTCAACATTTTAAAGACCTGGAACTGCATGAATGTATAACAGATTTATAGGAGAAACAAAACTGGAAAGAAATGCCAGTACTCTTGGAACTGACTGAATGTTCAAACCAACCTTGATAAAATTGGAGCATTGAGCAATAAGGAAATTGTTGAGAAATTTCATGAGAAAGGAAATTTCATGAGAAAATCATGAAATTCAAAACTTTATCATTACATTTTAGAAGGGCACAAAATTCTACATGTATCACTGCAAGATGATATATGAACCTGGACTTCTGAAAACAAAATTTATGAGACACTGAAATTATTTGCAAGCTGTTGTACTCTTATTTTTTGCTGTCCATCCATGTACCAAATAATTGCAAAGTGGTAAGACTGACCATATCTATTTGCTAAGCTACTGTTCCCGAACGGGCGCAGTATATGTTGGATGGCGGAGAGGCAAACAAACGGACAGGAGAATTCAGAGGGCTTCGGAAAAGGCTTTTCCTATGCTTGCAAAACAGGTCCACCACACAGGTATGATGGACAAAGTGGGGTACAATGATACAGTTTTTATAGGGTTTTCTGAATAGAGGAGGGGCACAAAAGAACACGAAGAAAGAGGGGAAAACATCCTTGGAAAATTACCAAGTAATTGGGCAGAGAGCAAGATCAGCATCCTTATCAGTTTGGAGCGCTCTGTTAGGAAGCACGGTACAATGTTTACTCGACAGGTTGTTTAGATATAGGATGTCCATTACTGAAGGTTTGGTAATCAATCACACCACTTTACCCTAGTCCTTTTGGGGTCTCACACCCTTGGTCTGGTTGGTTATTACCATCTGTCCTTCCTTGGAGGCCCTTATTTTGTGTACTTGGCTTATCTTGTTTAGCCAGCTTGTCTCTGAGAAGGAGGATGGTAGCTGCTGACTGGTAGCATTCCTGAGCAAGGGTCAGAGAAAAACCAGGGAAGCCTGATTTTGGAACCAGGCATTGTGGGTATCTTGGTATTGTGAGCTGGGCATTTTGGGGACACTACAGAGGTGCTGTATCTGCAGTATTTGTTTTGGATTCATTATGAAATCTAAATTATTTTCAAAATGAACCCAATAAGACCAATAAGGTGAGATAAATCTTCTCATTCATTTTGATGCTGCTTCCATAGATTGCCTCCTCTTTGAATTTTACAGACCTAACAGAAAAATTAAAAGTTTGTCTCATATTCAGTAATGGTGTGTGTTTGAACTGGATGTATATGGCTCAATAGGAGTGGACCTTCACAACCCAATCCCAGCCAACTTTCCAGCACCAATGCAGCCTCAGTGCAGCAAGGTACGGGAGCAAACATGCCTTTACCTTGAGCAGGGCTCCATGACTGCCCCCCCACCACCACAGAATGCAGCACATGCCCTGTTGGCACAGCTGCATCTGGCTGGAAAGTTGGTTAGGATTGGTCTGGTTAGGATTGGATGGAATAGCTAGTTGGCTAGTGCAAATGAATCAGATTGAAGCTGGTGGTAGGGTCTTGTGTTTGGTATAAGAGTTTGAGCAGTGAACAAAGAGAGTCTCTGACTACAGCTGAAATTACAGACGTGCACCACTTAATGACCTTCTGCTTAACAATGGACCGCATATACGATGGTGGTCAAAGCACAACAAAGAGGCTCTTAATGAGGCAGTCAGGCTTCCCATAGCTTGCAGCAGAGTGTGTATGAACACAACAAAGAGGGTCTTAATGCAAAAAAGAGGCAATCTGTCTCCTGTGCAGCCAGCTAGTGTCTGGCAGGGACTTTCTGTTTACCCAACAAAGGCACTAGATTGGGCTGAATGTTCGCTTAACAACATAATCACATAACAACAGAGATTAGAGAACATGTCCTTGTTGTTAAGTGGTGCACACCTGTATACTGTAATGACTACTTCCCAGGAGCAAATCAAAATGGGGAAGAGAATCATGAACAGAACATTTGAGGTACTGAGACAGTGACATCATGAAGAAATGTTGGTAAGTGCTAACTTTTGAACTCCTCTGTCTCTTTGTTTCCAGGTAACTTGAACATTCCTGAAACTGACAGGCTGCAGCATCTGGTGAGTTGGGAACGTGTGAAGCTCTTGGTTCATGTCCTTTCCCCTTTATAATAGTTTGCAGTTTAATAGATACAATACAGAAACAACTGGTTGACTTCTGACTAGGCATATGTAAGTAAATATAGCACAGAGCATCTCTCCAGTGGCAAGAGGAAAAGAAAGAAATTCAATTACCAGCTTTTTAATAGTGTTACACAGTAATTACGTAATGAGGAATGCCAGGAGGAAAGTCCATAAATGGAAACAGTTTGGGGAAGGAAGAGCCAGATAGCCAAATGGTCTCATCATTCCATCCTGTATTATCATAAACCTGAAGAACAAACTGCCCCTGTACATCTTGTGGGTTTTTCCACCCTATTACATGGAAGTAAATCAATAGAGATTGGTTAGTCTGCATAACCTCCTTCACTAGACCCTATCAACCATCACTTCTTGATGGGGAGTTGGGAGAAGGACTCCTTACCTGCTTTTTAGGCTCATAGGTCATGAGCATGTTGACCTTGGGAACAGGGTCTGATTTGGTGAAGATCTGGTGCTAATCAACTCAGTTATTGATGGGAGGGTGGAATGTAGGTTGCGTCAAGGACTGGAATGTTCCATACTCTGTCAGTCAGGTTTGATGGTCCTTTACCTAGTATTTTATAATTCATTCTTTTTTAATTTGTTTGTGAAGGAAATTAAAATAAAGATGGCATTGAGCCTTGTAGGAGTCACTGGAATAGAGAACATTTGTTTAATATTTATGACAAGTTAGTCACACTGGAGAGATTTGGTTTTGCTCTTAGATTCCTTTAGCATCAATAATTCTCTTTGAGAGACTGAATGGATCCATGGGTTTGTTAAAAAAACAACAACAAACAACTCCAGTTCATTTTGAATCCAGCTCAGTTGCTTCAAGCCTGGGAAAGTCTTTTTGCTTATGGCACACACACTGCTTTCTAGATGGGATACAAGTTAGACTGCTTGCTAATGGCTGTCTGTGTTTATCTGAAAATGTCTATAACCCATAGACGGCTAATAGTTTCTTGCATCCTTTGTCTCCGGAGAAAGAACTAAGGCAGGCTGAGGCATAAAGAATGAGAACGCGACTGACTCTTGCAGAAGACCTTTCTGAGGTCATAGCTGATGTATTGCATTTGGAGTAAAGTATATGGATGCATCCCCTTGTACTTGTATCTTGTATCATTTTGATTAATAAATGATGATGCACCTCTCCAAGGAATTTCACGAACATATGGGATTCTGAAGGAAAACTCAAAGTGTGAGAGTGAGAATGGGGGAAAAAAACACCCCTCTCTACTGTCAGTGAATTAAACTTTGGGTAAACCAACACCTTACATTTTATAATGATTGTTCTCAGCTCTGTTCTGAGATGCATTAGGGAACAGCACAGCTGCGCTCTAAATTATTCTAAATCTGAATGTGTGCAAGACATTATTATCCTGTCTCAATTGGTTTTTGCCTTAAAAATAATGTTTTCAGGGATTTTTAATTAAAAGGATAGAAAAGATGATGGTGATACAGCAAAGTTCAAAGGCAGTGCATTTTTGCCTCAGTTCTAATAGGCTCAGTTTCTTATACAATTTTAATATAGATCTATATTGTAATCTTCAAAGACATTATGCATCAGTAGCGGTGATGAAGCCTCTGGTCCCTGTTGGTGGAGCTGATGTAAAGAGATGGTTTCGAAACTGTCTTAAGTGCTAGGAAGTGAAAAGTGAAACTCACAGCCCAATCCTACCTAAACTTTTGCACGGTGATTCATTTTTGTTGGTTTGGCCTCTGCTGCATCCTGCAGGGTAGTTTGGCTGCTGGAGACCTTCTCAGGTTAAGGGGACATTTGTCTACTTGCCCCAGGGTAAACCCCAGCAGCTGCAGTGGGTCAACTCGAACCTGGCTAGCAATATCAGGTCAACCTGGTACAAGTCCACGTTGACCTGTGCAGGCAGATCAAGCTTGGGAAGTGGGTTTGAATATGGGACTTGTTGGCGCTGCCAATCTTGCCCTCTCCTAGCCCGATCCACCCACTCTCCACCACAACTCCTCCCCATTCCACCCCTGCCCACCCTCTTCCACCCCTGCTCTGGGCTTATGTGCTCTGGTGGGTGTCCTGATGACCAATGGCATGCACAGGAAGGCTCTGACCTTCCCGCTGGCATGCCGTCTTAACTACTTTCACAAAGTGCTTTATGGCAGTTTGCGACTGCGACAGCGCAGTGTGACCTTTAGTAAGAATCAGGCCGATAGACTATTCAATAACCAACTGTGAAGTCAGTGATAGATTGGTTTGCCTGCACTAAAATCTCACGGTGGCTCTAAGGTCAGCAGGACTGCATTGGACAAGGTAGGGAAGCTGAAGGAGTATGGGGAAAAATTTATGGATGAGTCACAGCAGTGGCTTTCATGACAACTCCAGCCTCCCAAATGACATTGCATATTAAAGGGGGTTTCAGCCCCTCTTCACCCCCCTCCCAATTTTGAAGCAAGAATTCCCTGCTAAGAATTCTTGCCTCTGTCCTAATGCGAATTGATAAGCTATTGTTGAAAGAGAAAAAGGAGCTAAATGGACTAGAAGAAAACTGAACACAGAACTGGTGAATGGGAGCGTTTGGGTTGTTGGCAGGAAATGGAAAGGCAGCCCAGAGTGCTTTGAAAGCCAGAGGACTGCCAGTTAGACAGCCAAGATGGCAAATGGTTACGATGTCTACGTCCTGAGTATATTCCTGTAAATGTTTAAGAGATGCATTGGAAGGAAAATACTGCCATAGGCACCATATTAGACATGGAGAGATCTCCAGCATCAAAATAAGTTTCTTGCTGTCCTTCCTTGGTGCCAAACCTAGTTACCGTCTCTTTTTCTTCAACATTTCATAGATCGATAAGTGCTGTAAGGCTCTGTGCAGGATGGAAGGGAAGTCTAACTGTGATAGCTTGCTTCTTCCAGGAATGCTGCTATGTGACAATTCTGTGGGGATGGGTTTAGAGCCCAGCAAGACCCTCCCCACCACCTATCAGCAATACAATCTCCATGGAGACAGACCTAGCTCCAGAAATGTTGTATTTTCCATTGCTTGCTGAAATGCTGATCTGTGAGGTTTGCAAGAAAAAGTAACGTTACAGAGACGAAGCTGGGCAAGTCAGAATATCTTCTAATATAAACGCACTTCACCAGAGATTGAAATCTGATTTTCCTTTTTATTAGTTTTCCTTTGAACTAGATGCCTTGACAAAATTCATTTGTTCTCTGCATATCACTTCCAGGTTGGTTGAAATAGATTCTCTCTTAAGTCGAGAGAAATTTAAGTCTGTATAAGGAAGTTCTTAGATGAACGCATAATCTTTTCCTGACTCCTTTGAAGAGATTGATTTCCTAATTATGTCTATACTTAAGACTTCTGTAGTTGCTCATATTCTGCTTTGTGATCCGTATATACCTGTTTATGTGAATTTGGATTTTAAAGAGAAAAGTACGTACTTTACAGCCCAAACCTGAGCTGCCTGGGGTGCGCGGCTGCAGCGGCACAGAGCACTGCTGCCGCCACATCCTTTGTGCCTCGGCCTGCCACAGGCGGCACCTCGGTAGAAGGGTAAGGGAAGCAGCCCTGCAATGGAGCTACTCACATTACCACTGACCAAAAGGTCGGCGGTAAAGTAAAGGCGTTCTTGTAGGGTGCCACGTAGGGCAGTCCATGAGACTGCCAAGCAGCGGAGGATGGGTGCCCATCCGGCACTATCCCAGCGCCAGCCAGTGCTGGGCTAGCACGATGCTGGCCCGGTGGTAAGCCTTGCAGACATGCCTTACAGCACGTTTGCGAGAGTGTGCTCCAATGGAAAGCCGGAGCACCGAGCTCAGGATTGGGCTATAAGTCTGCAATAACTTACCTGGCAGCAAGTCCCGCTGAACTCAGTGGAGTTACATCTCGGTGGACATGCAAAGGAGCTGGAGATTATCCTGGAGAGAAACGGTGATGAGCAATTCTGGAAGCCATTTCTTATCCTTGAAGAGTACCGTTGCTGAAAATAGAGCTTGGCAATGTTTTACTAATATATTTTATATTAAATAGTATACAGCTGACACTTTATAATGGTACGCTGATCCGGGACCTCCACTATATTGTGAAAATATTGTAATGTGAACCCAAGCCTTTAAGGCCTCATAAAGTAGCAAATCTGGGCCTACAGCTTTCCCTGAACCCATTTGAGCAATCAACTCACTAATTTCTTCAGGGGTACCAGGGTGCCAGGCAGACAGACCCGTCAGAGCTGGTTCTGAAGGGGGCACAGGGCCCTCTCTGTCCAAATGGAATAAAGATACAAAGTGTTGCCACCACATCTGGGGAGAAATGGAGGCAGAGATTGGATTGGTTGCTCGAAAAGATCCCGTAATTATAGCCCAACCTGTTTGGTTCTGTTGAGACTAGAGGCCCAAATTTGTTTATTCCATTGGTGGTGAGCATAGTTCTGCCTCTTAATTCTCACACATGTCTGTAGAGTTATCTATCATCCACAAGATTCTGGTGGTGGCAATCATAAGCCCCTATGTAACTCTGCTTACATAGTCCATTCTTGGCTGAAGGGTATGATCTCAGGGCTGAGAACTGATCCTTCTGCCTGTCAAATATAGAATTGCTTTTTTGCTCATTGTAGTTCAGGGTTCAGTGTTCCCATATTCTGGCACAAATTGCTGATCTTAAAGACTCTGAGGTAGAAAATGCACCTTCTAAATTTATCTTTGAGAACGGCCCCTGATCCTGGCCCTTCTTGAGACTGATCAAGAAGAAGAAATTTATTATTATATAACCATAGGTCATTACAATATATGAGAGCACATATTACAATATATACATATAAAAGCACACAATAGCATTACAACCTACAAAACACGTAAAATAAGGCAAGAGATTTTAGTACTTAGCGTAGGTCAGAACCATAAAATAGAGGATATTTTTGGAATAGTTCAAAGTGAAAAAAGCTTAAACAATTGTCGGGATCTTGCAAACTAATAGAGAGGACAGAGAAATTTGAGTTTAAGACAACAAAAATTTGGCTCGTATTTTCTTTGCCACAAGGGCAAAGATAGCCACTTTATAAGTGACATCAGGGTCAGAGTCAGCAAGAAGCCAGCAGATCAAGGCTGAGGTGGATCTCTCTTGGAGCAGAGCAATGATATTAAATAGATATTTTGTTCTAGGAAGCTCATATTAATAGGTAGGACAAAATAGGACATTTTAATAGGTAGTGGGAAATATCCTCTATTTCACCTGAGTTGCAAATGCAAGTCCTAAGATGGTAGGGAGTATTTTTATATCTACCTTCAAGGACCGTAGTCTGCATACACTGAAAGCGCAGGCTTGACACTGATCAGTGACTATCCCATTTAGCTGATTGCCAAGGAATACTCTCTGTGCATATCAGATCTTTGTATGGCAGTCATTATGTCAAAGCAAAACTCAATGAGCACAGTGAAACTTGGTAAGTGTGCTTAAAATAATCATCAGGCTTTTAAACGCGTGAACTCAGAAAGCGCATTGGTATTAGACTATATCATACCATATCATATTGATATCACATATCAATAATGTATCTTCCAAAATGGCAGACATTTGCACTTGAAGTTGCACCTTCAGGCATCTGAATTTCAGCGCACCATATGAGATGGATCCATTTTAAAAAATCATGATGGGCTTTAAACTGATGCTAAGCAGTGGGTGGAAAACTCAATTAGTCTCTAAACCAACCATTTCATTACTAATATGGTGCTAATATGGTGCTAAGAAGTGACAAATTAATGTGTCTCTGCTTGTCTACTGCCATTAGGATTTTCTGGGGATGTCAGATGTGACATGAACATCTCCCCTTTTTTTTAAAGCACCTGAGACCTTAGTAATTCTGTAACAATATTCAGAATTCAGTGAACTACCTAAGTGTAGTGCTATATCTACCAAATAATTTATTTCTTGTTCCTGCTCGTGGCAGCAGTGATGTAACTTGGTGTGGTCAAAATTTGGCTTCCTCCTCAATTTACACCAGCATTCAAGCGACTGTATCTCAAAATGTCCCAGCCTTGATTTTTTTTTCCTTCACAGAAGACCATGCCTGCTCTGAATGGTTATTTTATTATTGATTGTGGTGCTAGCTCAGAGCAAACCATCTGGTGCAGTGTCACTGTTCCCTTTAAACTGTACAGTCATGTTGCTGCACAGCCCAAACTCAATTGAAGTCAAGCCCTGTGCAGCTTGGAGCTCAGAATTCCCAGATGTCTGGTAATGAAGCACAGAGAACCTGCTGTGCAGCACAAGTGAAGGGGTCTGTGCAGTGGCACAGACCCTTAGCAGGAATATAGGTTGAGATTAGCCATCACCATGGCACTTGCAGTATGCCTTTTAAAGACAGCATACCTATATCATCATCCCTTTCACTTGGGAAAGACCCAGATTGAGGGTTCTCATTGTTCTGTCAGTGAGGCTGTCTGATTAAGTTTCTCTCACGTTGCATGAGAAGTCTGACGGAACCAATTCCACTTGACATTTTGCCACTTTTGAGGTGCTATCTCATCTGGAGTGATAATTCCCATCTCATGCTGTCCATGACAGGTCTTTAGTACACTATACATAGGATCTAGCGTGGTTTAGGCAATAATACTCAAAGACCTTTTGAATCATTTGGTTGTGTATTGCTACAGCCAAAAAGTGGCAGCTAAGCTGTGCAAATAACTACTCTACTACTACAGGTTGGCTCTCAGTATCCACAGGGGATCCATTCCCGGATCCCTCACAGTTACCAAACCCGCAGATATTTTTGGGGAGGAGCTCATAGGACATCCAGACATTAATGGACTTCTGGTCGAGTCTAGAGGTGTTCTGAGGACTGGACAGGCTGCACATGACCTCCGTGTGCCTCAGAAGGCCTCCTGGAGGCTTCTGGGAGGCACTTCTGGTTTTTGTCAAACTGAAAGTGCCTCTCAGAAACCTTTGGGAGGCCTTTCGAGGTGAGGCAAAGCTGCTTCTGGTCAAGTCCAGGAGCTTCAGTCTGGCCCTCCAGATGTGGGTTGGGGCCTGCATTAAGTCAAATCTGTGGGTCCCAAACCCATGGATACAGAGGACCAACTGTACTTAATTTTAAGTGTGGCATGAGTGTCAGAAAACTTTGCAGAGGTGATCCTTGGAATCTGCTCTTACTGGAAATGGAACGGAAGCAATGTTGATCTATTGCATATTCTTCGGTGCTGCCCCAAACCCAATCCTTTGTGAAAATAGGTGGAAACAAAATAATAGGTGGTAGGCAACATGATATCAGCTCTAACAACAGTTTTGTATCCTTCATTTTGTACTCTGGTGTTAGCATGGGCACCGCTAGGCATAGACGTGTTATGTAGTACAGCCTCTCATTTGGGAACTGTTAAAAAGGCTTTTGTTTACTGCACGACTGAGTTGGATGCCTGCTCCTTTCCCATTCTGGCAGGGATACATTTTGGGATATGGAAGAACGTCCTGTGCTAAGCATTTGAGCAAACAGTTGGCTATTTGCCAAGAGTAATTTATTGCTGCTGTTCAGAATGTTGTGATTTCCTTCCATTAATATTTTAAAAGGTGCAAAAATTTCAGTACAGTGGATTTGTTTGCCTAGCATTTCGTTACTGCCATATGCATGTTTACGTCCCTTTAAGAATATTGTTGTTATGTTTGTATTGACCCCCTAAAGCGCACCAGAAGAACAGGCAGAGCTGTCAGAAATGAAAACCTGCCAACAGTGAGAGAGGTTTCTTTGATCTCTTGAATTAAAAAAAGATGCACATTTTATAGGTTCACAATAACCTGCTTCTTCCTATTGAGATGCTTCCTTTAGAATTTCAGGTGCCTTAAGAGCTTAATTGCATGCTTATTTTAGTCTAGTTCTCAGCAGATTATAACAGTGGTTCTCACACATTTATCACCACCATAAACGCCAACTTTGAACTTGCATAATTTACTCCAGTTTAGATGGCTTAATTGTACTCAAACTATACATCTTTGACAAAATCTGCTTCATTCTGATGAAGACAGAATACTGTATACCAGTGGTTTTCAAACTTTTAGCACCAGGACCCACTATTTAGAATGAGAATCTGTCAGGACCCAGCAGAACTGATGTCATGGCCAGAAGCAACATCATCAAGCAGGAAAATTTTTAACAATCCTAGGCTGCAATCCTCCCCTTACTCACCCAGGAGTAAGTCCCATTTAATATCATTGTTAAAAGAATATACATAGTAGTTTGTTAAAAGTACAGGTCTGTAACATTTCTCCAAATGCAGTCACATAGCATACATTAAATACATTAAAAATAAAATATTAAAATGAATGGGGACCTACCTGGAATTGGTTTGCGACCCACCTAGTCCTGACCCACAGTTTGAGAAACACTGGATTATAAATTGCTGTGTAGTACTGTGATTTTATAGTAGCAGGTGTACAAAAGGACTGAGGGTGCAATCCTAACCCCTTGCAGCAACTGTTACCTTGCACATGCCCGATCTTGTCTGATCTCGGAAGCTAAGCAGGATCAGGCCTGGTTAGTACTTGGATGGGAGGCCGCCTGGGAATACTGGGTGCTGTAGTCTTATACTTATATATAAGCTGTAGGCTTATATTCAGTCTTTCGAGACTGAAGGTTGCCAACCAACCAACCTAACCCCTTATGTCAGTGCTTTTGAGCTCTGAGGTAAGGGAATAAACATTCCCTTACTTTGAGGAGGCCTCCATGAGTGACACCCAACTGCAGGATGCAGCACATGTCCCATTGGCACCGCTGTGCCAGTTCTAAAAAGCACTGACATAAGGGGTTAGGGGTTAGGATTAACTTAACATAAGGGGTTAAGTTAGGAATGATAAACTTGTCATAAAAATTGCAGCCCAATCCTACTGAAATCCCTGCGTGGCAATACAGCAGTGCTAGCATGGCCTTCGCTGCATCCTGTGGTGGAATTTTAGCTGCTGGAGGTCTCCTCAGGGTAAGGGGACATTTGTCTCGTTGCCCCTGAGTAATCCCAGCAGCCACTATGGGTCAACTCAGACCTGCTCCAGCTATAAGGCTGACACAAACACAAATTGATCCATGGAAGCAGAGCAGGCCCTAGAAGGGGGTTTGGATTCAGCAGCTGATGCCCCCTACCAGGCTTGTTCTGCCCATCCCCACCCCATCTCCTCCTCATTCTACCGCTTCCCGCCTACCCTTGGCTCCTACTCTGTATTTACCTGCACCGACAGGTGTCTCAATAGCTGCCAATACATGCAGGAAGGTGTCTCTCTCTCTCACACACACATAGGTGAGTGTGTTGAAGGGTATTTGTTACATTGTTTTTCGGCATGTTGGAGATTTGATTGTGCTTTTTTTCCTGAATCTCAGCTGGCGTGCCTCTCAGTCTTGCATCAGCTCATGGTAGAAATCAACTTGCTCAGCTGACCAGTTCTAAGCAGGGATGTGTTGGAATCACAGCACCAAGTCTCGAGTCAAGTCCTGGGACTCTTGCCCCCTTGACTCATTTTGCTCATGAGTCATAATGGGAGGCCATCACAACTCAACCAGAGCCATTTTTCGAGTCATTTTGACTTGAATTCGAGTCTTTTTGAGATGCGGGTCATGTCACAGAAGCGGCAAAACGGAGCGAGTGAGCACACATACGCAAAACAGAGTCACAAGTACGCACAAGAACAAGTCTTGACTCGAGTCTATTCAAGTCACGACTCTTTTCCAAGTCCCTGCCATGTCAGCCCTGAGTCATTGGTGCTAGTGACTCAAGTTTCCTATGAGTTGTGAAAAACCTGCATTTTCACGACTCGAGTGAGTCTCTGCAGTGCTTACCCCTAACACTGCAGAATGTGATTCATTTTGTTTTGTTTATATTTGGCATTAAAAGTAACAATTCTCAAGTAACAAGGACAAGTATCAAAGAACTTCCTTTGTGTACTACTCAGCCATTAGATGGTCAACAAAAAATTTTTTGTATTGGCAACCTTCAGTCTCGAAAGACTATGGTATCGCGCTCTGAAAGGTGGTTCTGGCACAGCGTCTAGTGTGGCTGAAAAGGCCAATCCGGGAGTGACAATCCCTTCCACACCGGGAGCAAGTGCAGTCTGTCCCTGGTCTGTCTCCCTGGCTATGGGCCTTCCTTCTTTGCCTCTTAGCCTCAGACTGTTGGCAAAGTGTCTCTTCAAACTGGGAAAGGCCATGCTGCACAGCCTGCCTCCAAGCGGGCGCTCAGAGGCCAGGGTTTCCCACTTGTTGAGGTCCATCCCTAAGGCCTTCAAAAAATTAGCATAGATGAAATTAGTGTAGCTAACTAGAAGAAGTCATTGTGATTTTGATTATATCACAGAGTAATGTTTTGCATTACAAACACACATGCAATTTATTCTTTTTACTATAATAATTTTTTATACTGTAATGATAAATAATTGTAGCTGTCTGATAAATTTTTCTTATTAATCAATAATGATCAGCCTTAGATAGAAAGTCATAATGGACACTGGACAAAGATACATATTACACAAGAACAGAATCTAAAGGTAATCTAATAAATTTATTTACAGTGCAAAGGTTGGTGCAGTAAAACAAGACTATTCATTAAAAAAAATGGAAAACCCTCAGGAGCAGCTTTCAGAGAGGGAGGATAGAGCAATTTGGGGAGACTGACAAAAATCATTCCTCCCATGTGCTTCTTCCATGCAGAGAAGATGATCTTGCAATATAACCCCAAGATATAAATGGTGTGTCCATGCATATTGCCTGTTTTAATTGTAAACTGGGGAGGAGGGTTTAACTTTGGTATAAATTTAAAATCAAAATAAATCAAACAAGCAAAATCAGAAACCAATAAATCTATGGTAGTGGAAACTTTTTTTTTTTTTCTCCTTCTGGAAAATCCCCATCACTTGTCCCACTCCATCTGATGGTTGTCAAAGACACTAAAGATTTCACTCACAGAACTGACATTTCCAGTTCAAGAATATGATATTTGTAGAAGTAAATGTGATTTTTCTGTACACCAGGAGGAAGCTGCAACATTGTTGGAGGATGTTCTACCATCCTGTTCCCTGTGAATTTTAACAATATAAAGAAAGTATTTCAGATCTTTGTGGCCAATGTATTTCCCAACCAAGAGAATTTTAATCAGTATTTGCAACCACTGTGACAAATGTACTAATGCTACATAGAGAAAAAACACATGGGCTAGGTTCAGACATCAAGCTAAACCATGACTTAGCATTATAATTATGAGCCTTATATTATGCATTTTTTGTCTTTGTTTGCTAAGAGAAAAAATTTACGATGCATAGTGTTAGTTTAAAATGAACAGGATTTGCTGTTGCATTTCAGCCTGTTAAATCCTGGCTTGTTCAACCACAGTTTGTTAACAAGCCAGAATATCAAACGAGCATTAAATAAATTTAGTGCGATGTTTGAACCTGTTCATAGTCTCCGATAGTCTGTCCCTTCAGGAGTGATATTGTATGCTACCAATATATAATGTGAAAGCACTTGCCAAATCTATGTATATTCATTTGGGATATCATAATGTAAAAAGGTATTGATGGCCTTTCTAAACCAGCTAATAGAAGTTCAGTTGTACGTCTCCATTTCCCGGAATTAATTATCCCCCCTCCTGGATTTCATTATCCATGGAATTCAATATGTGTGTGTGTGTGGGGGGGGGGGGTTCTCAAACAGATCCCCTGCGTATACCTAAGGCCCACTATACTTTGAAGTTTTTAGATAATGTTTTTAAGAATTGTTTTCTCAAGGACACAGCTTCATTTTTATAGTAGTCTTGGTGAAGTGTCGATGATTCAAAAAATATTGGGCTCCTTCACTGTATCTTTGTGGCTTCCTTTCCTTAAAAATAATATTGGACACTATTATGAAACACTCTGGAATAAGGGCAGTTAAGAATCCCACCTATTAGTTTAATAGCTGTTACCGTTGCAAAGTGGATGGCACAGATTCACGTTCAAAAACAAAGTTTTTGAGTTTAGTTAATGTGCTCTTTGGCTACAGTTTATACTGTATCGATTTTTAGAGGTCTGTGGGGAGGAAATCGTTTACAAAGTTAGTCAAGAAAATAAACAAGCTTGCCTTGCATTTATAGCTAGTAAAGAAAGAATGGCTAACTGGAAACACACTAGAAATAATATCTATTCTGTAAGCAAAAGTGGGTCTGTCTAGTACATTTAGCTCTCTCCTTTACTCATTTTTAGACAGTGATTTTGGATGTGCATTGAAACTGGTTTCAAACAGTCAGTGTTAGTGACATTCTATCCCACCCCTTCCATATGTGGTGGTGGTTGTTATTTTGGAGTAAATCATAATTTAAACACTCTTTTGTGCATATCAAAGGTGACAGTGAACTAAAAGCAATTAAAATGTCCTGCACCATAATATTCGTTTTCCAGTTGCTAATGTGCGTGTAAGTGTAATAGACAGTTTTGGAATGATCCAATACAGTAGGGTACTGTTAGTGAAATATTGCTTGTTTATGCTTGCGTTTGTTTATGCTTGTTTATGCTTGCATTTCCTACAGAATCTCATCAAAGGGCTATGTGGCCAGTGAAAATTTGTTGTTAAACTTTGATATGAGGAAGTCATTCTCCCTTTCTCAATTTCACTGTCAGTGGGCCAGCAAGCCAGGTTAGTGGACAGGAAGGGAAGTGGACAAGTATGTGAGAGCTGTGAAGGGAGAAGAGATTGGAGACAGTCACCACCATGCTCTCAGTGATATCGTTGCATGGCATCGATTGCCAATCATGGCATTGATTGAGTTGGGCTTAGAATAAATTGAGCTATTTTCTGAATTTGGCAAAATTTTATGAGCCCATTTTCAAGTTTGTCTGAGAGAGTTGAGAGAAAGTTTGTCTGATAGAGTTTGCATCATTGTTGATAAAGAGAAGCACTTTTTGATGTGCCCTGTGCTTTCAAACCTAATAGTCACAGAATTAAGAATGGAAGCAGAAAGGGCTGGCCTTAGGAGCAGCAGGGCCATTGCCAAACATTTTTATGGGGGTCCCCTGCGAGCACCTTCTACTCACATGCCTGAGCTTGCAGCAGCGAGTCTGGGGCTGACGGCACCCCATGAGAAGTGTGGCACCTGGATCCAGGGGCGGCCGGCCACACAAGTGGTCTGCTTGCCACACTGGCTGTGGCTGCTGCTTGCAACTATTTGCTCTCCACTACAGAGTGGGGTCCCGTCCCCCCCACTCGGGGCTCAATTATGCCGAATCAGTGTAAACAAGCTAAGGCAGCCCCGGAGACAGATATACGAGGAGAACTCCCAGTGATTTTTAATGCATAATGTGAGTCTGGCTGTCATTCAGTATTCAAGTTTGAATGACAGCCAGAGAACTGAACTAGTTCAGCTGTTAGTTTTCCCTCACCTCACTGCTTCAGATGGGCTGCCAGCCATTTTATTTTTTAAAGTGTCACTTGTACATTTGTCCATTCATTCATTCATTGCCTAATTAGTAAAAATGATTTATTTTAAAGAGCAAAACTGCTCTGGGAATTAGGGAATTCTTGCTGACTTCACAGCTGTAAGCCAATCAGTGCCACCTATGACTGGTTTCTGTGGAAAAGTTGTAGAACTCTTTTTTCCCCCCAGCATTCAATCCTGGAGAGGCCATTTAGATTGTTGGCGATGAATGCAAAGGCACCTCCAAATTGGGTCTGCTGCTTTAAAAAATGTTGCTGTATTCAGGCTAAGACAGACAAGACTAAAATATCTTAAGAGTGTCTGTTCACTCCTCTCTGCATCCAGAGTTCAGAAAATGAGAGTATGTGAAAACGTCTTGGGGAGAATATTAAAGAAAATGTTTGTGATAAAATTATGAGAACAATCTTCTTGGTTGGTTGCAGCAACCTTTAATTGTTAAGATGTAGCCTTGAAAAATGCATAAACAAAGAATAAAAGACAGTCTGTTTCTAAATAGTACATTGTTGTTTAACTGTTCGTGCCAGCCAGTACGGAGAAAGCAATCGTATCTTATCCTCTCAAGTGAGATGAATTACTCAACTGCTTCTGTTCCTGCTGTTTTCCAGTGCTATCATTGAATAATATAATGATGGAGTGTTTTACAGAATTACTAGCATTAAAAAATCCATTTTTATATAACAAATAATTATATAAGGGCATAACTGTACGATTTTGTTACTGGTAAGTACTTGTGTGAGATCACTTGGATGCAATGCCAACGTTACCCAAAATCTTAGTTTTTCTTTGTTTTGCTTTAAGAAGCTCTGGTAGCAATGAGAGAGCCAGCGTGTATTGAGTAAATTGTACAAAGGAGGCCGAGAAGGCCATCAGAGGAATACAAGAGAGCCACTCCTTTCTGTACTTGCATCTTCCTTTAATTGAAAAAAGCTACCAGTTAGACACTAAGAAAGAAATCTGAAGAAAGCTGAGGTACAGTGGGCCCTCCATATCCTTGGGGGGGGGGTCTGTTCCAGGACCCGCCATGGTTACCAATTTCCACAGATACTGGAGTACGCAGAACACCGTTAAAGCACCTCCCGGATGCGACTGGAAGCATCTCGTGGTCATGTCCTGCAGATATTCCGAGCTGCCTCAAAAGGCCTCCCAGAGTCATTGAAATGGTTCTTCCGGTTTTCAGCACTTCTCATCGCATCTCAGAGGTAAAGTAAGAAAGGCTCGCCAGTGTGGGTCAGCACCCACACTAAGTCAAATCTGTGAGTTCCGAGCCTGCAGATAAGGGGGGGCTGCTGTATTACCTAGAGCAGGGGTGTCCAAAGTTTTTGGCAGGAGGGCCACATCATCTCTCTGACACTGTGTCGAGGGCCGGGGGGAATTAATTTACATTTAAAATTTGAATAAATTTACATAAGTTTACATAAATGAATATATTAAAGATGAACTTAAATGAATGAATGAAGGTCTTGCAATAGCTCGAAGCTTATAAAAGGCCTTGCACAAAGCAAGGCTGGGCTATCCTTTGCTGCCAGTACTGCATCACAGACGTGAAACAGCAATCAGTGCAGGTAGCCCTTATCCCACAGCTCACACGAGAGGTCAAACAGTCACCCTCACTCTGAGAGCAGTTGCGTCAGGCCAGTGCGGGCTCCAACAAATCTCCAGAGGGCCAGAAGCTCATTGGAGACTGGGGACTCCCTGAGGGCCGCATTGAGAGGCCTTGAGGGCTGCATGCGACCCCAGGGCCGGGGTTTGGGCACCCCTGACCTAGAGGTACAAAATTAAATCATATTTGTTGCAGACTTGCAGTTAAGATACTTTCTAGATAAAACACAGAAAAACTTGTGATGTCTACTGTAAGTTTCTTTACTGCTCAATAAAGAATTTTGTCGTTTCTTTTATTGTTTGTTTTTTGTCCACTAATATCAGGAAAGCCACCCCACAAATTCTGGGCTTTCCTCTTCTTCATCAAAGATTGCCATAGCTTGGGCCAGAACACTGGAGGATGTGGATTTATATTCAAATTTCCTTTTACTTGACTTGATTAATGGGTTTTGCTTGTATCCTGTATCTGATGACTGACTGCTATATTTAGGATGTTGGATTTTTTTTTGCAGGTTCAATTAGTTACCTTGGGAAGTCATTGCCTTTTTTCTCAGTATTTCACTTGGATCACTAGCATGAATCATCAAGAATTCTTGCTGTGCTCTGCAGGCATCTGGCTGTAGCTCACCTGTTGTTTGAGTTACATGGGTAGATCTATGGTTAGATGCCTCAAAGCAGAAGCAGGAAATGAAGGCTTTTCACCTCCTCCTGGCTTTGATTTTTTGAATGATAGCAGGATTTGTTTAAGCCATCATTACAAAATTGATAACAATTTTGCCTATGGACACAGTGCATTCTCCTTATTGTTTTATGGTGCATGTTCATATTTATTAAAAAGTCAAATTTATTTTTATTTTTAATGTTTTTATATCACATATCTTCCAAGACAGTCAGGGTGATGTACATAATTCCTCTTCTTCTTCTGTCCTCACAACAAACCTGTGGTGAGGCTGAGAGATAGTGACTGGACCAAGGTACATAAGAACATAAGAACATAAGAACAGCCCCACTGGATCAGGCCATAGGCCCAACTAGTCCAGCTTCCTGTATCTCACAGCGGCCCACCAAATGCCCCAGGGAGCACACCAGATAACAAGAGACCTCATCCTGGTGCCCTCCCTTGCATCTGGCATTCTGACATAACCCATTTCTAAAATCAGGAGGTTGCGCATACACATCATGGCTTGTACCCCATAATGGATTTTTCCTCCAGAAACTTGTCCAATCCCCTTTTAAAGGCGTCTAGGCTAGACGCCAGCACCACATCCTGTGGCAAGGAGTTCCACAGACCGACCACACGCTGAGTAAAGAAATATTTTCTTTTGTCTGTCCTAACCCGCCCAACACTCAATTTTAGTGGATGTCCCCTGGTCACCCTGGGTCACCCAAGAAGCTTCACTGCCGAGCATGGATATGAACCTGGATCTTCCTGGTCTGACTCCTGAACTATTCCATCCTGGCTCTCACTGCAGTGTAGCTGTAGCTTGGGTAACTCAACAGAGATGAGAATTTAAAACAAGAATTGTCTATGTTTGACAGTCCATGCATTGACTTACCTCTGATGACTAACGCCAGCTTATATCTTAGTCCAGTGGTTCCCGAACTGTGGGTCAGGATCCACTGGTGGGTCACGACCTGACTTTTGGTGGGTCTCCAGAAGATGATGGAAAGGTCAGATAACTAATTGCCTCAAAACCTGAGGTTATAAAAAAATCAGATGCTGTAGCTGCTAACTGTCCTTCAAGGAGCTGAGCTCCTGAAGTTTGCAAGCTTGTGTAAATATATGGAGATAAAGTTTCTTTCTCTGGTTATTATTACTTATAAATATATAAAATGTTATTTCTTTCTAGATCTCCTTTTTTTAAAGTCTGGTAAACCTAGGTGAGTCCCGAAAGAGTGTCATTTTTAAAAGTGGGTCCTTGCGCTAAAAAGTTGTCAAAGACAACTGTCTTTGTCCAACAGTTAAGTGTACAGGTTGAGCCTCATTATTCGCCTGGGTTCTGTTCCAAGCACTCACTTGGATGGCAAAAAACGCACTATAGCAAATCAATTTAAAAAACAAAGTGTTTTTGCTCAGGTGATTTAAAAACAGCCTTGCTAACCTTTGTGATGTAAGATAAAAGTCATTAAGAAGACAGTCCATCAATCTGTCCTCCTCCAAGCTGCTTCAGTCAGCCCCTTCTTTCACCAATGCAAAGTGATCACCTTTCTTTCACTTGTTCAGGGGGAAGGGAGGGGTCCGCTGGAGAGAGAGGGATTGATGGATTGTCAGCCAGCTGCCTTCTCTCTCTTTCTCATTAAGGAGGCTATTGTTAAAGGACTGTACAGTGTTTTAAACTGATTTTAAAGGGGTGCATTTTTCCCCTTCTCCAGGGATCACCACATTCCTTCTCATTTGCAGTGGCCATTGGTGTTGAGTCAAATCCATGTATAAATAGGCTGGACCTGTAGTCTGTTAACAGATCAGGGCTAATGAACTGAAGTTTACTCCAGGAAAGATGCACTGTTGAAAAATGGTTTAGCTAAGAAGGAAGGAAGTGGTCAGTGCACATTAAAGCACTTTTGCAATGGCTGGAACCAGCAGAGTGTGTGCTCTGCTGGCACAGAGTAAGGAAAGGATTGTGCTATTAGTTAGGATTGGACTGGTAGACAACTTGGGCTCAGTTCCATCTTATTTGCAGAGCTCTATCTAGGCCTAGCCCAAGGTATCTGGTACTTAGTGCTACAATATAAACTACAGGACAATTTGGGGAAGCAATACTTTAATGTATATTCATTATACTTGGGAATCTCTTATGAAAAGTGGTAGGAGCAATCGGAACACCTGTAACTGACCCACAAATTGTATCTTCTGACAGCATTCAAATTGCTTTACAGTACTAAAACCCCAGGTGGTCTAGAAGCAACTAAACAAGAATGACAGGTACTTCTTGGATCACATGCAGCCACTGAGTTGGGCAATAATGTCTGTGCTGTGGACAGATTCTGCTATTAATCTAGCAAATTCTTACTGCTGCTGTGGCTATACTCTCACTGTCGATTACTCTATGTCGATTGTAGTCATGACATGTGACCAAAATGCATATTAGCTCTGGTCTTTTCACAATGAATTTTTAATGTTAATGCTGTTAATTTATGGGTAATTTGTCTGTACTAGTTAGGCAAATTAACCTGTTCGGCTGTTTTTTCTTAGTCTACCTCTGCCACCATGTGGATATTTATTCATGGGTTGGTTGTTCAGTTGAAGTGTTACATGATTGCTTGTGTTGTGTTCCGGTTTTTCTGATAAGAAAAATCAATATTTGTGTGGGAATCCATTGTCTAGCACTGTTGAACCTTGAGTAGGGTTCAAACAAAAAATGTCTGCAAAAGGACCTTTTCAGATGTTTGCAGATGCCTAGGCATTCAGATTGAAAATGTATAATTCAGTCACTCATATATTTGCCATACTCTGAGTTAAGAACAGCCAATCAACATTTTTTTCATCAATATTTTTGTCAAGGTATTGAGAATTCAATTTTATCAGTTTTTTTTTTTTTTGCATTTCTAGTTCAAATTTATTGATGGTGGTATTTCCCCTTTAACCAATGTTTTCTTTAAAATTAAATGAGCATTGTCTACTCCTTTAAATTTACATTCATTATCTATTTATAGAGTAGAGCCATGACTTTTTATCTTCTCGTGCCAAACTTATTAAATACATTCTTTTAACCACGCTGCGTAAGCAAAACCCTTAACTCTTCCATTGTTTTCTCACTACAGTCTCCTAAGATTATTCTTAAATTTCATCAAAGGCAGTTGTACCTGTCTTTCAAGTGACTCAGGTTTAGCCTGAGCCTTTCTCCAGTATTTCAAAAATTGCTCCTCTACTAGATCATCCTTCTCTCACCTTGCTGCTAAGCAGCACTGCTACTATTTAACCCATTTCTACCCAGCCCCCAGATGTACACATTTCATCCCTGTTAGGCTGTTTTGTCTGGGCAGAATTGGCTTTTAACATGTTACATTTTTTGGAGTACATGTAGAATATATTGTGTGTGATTCAAATGTGAATGTGACGATAGATGTTTGTGAGAATGTACAAAACAGATCAGATCAGATACAGATCAGAGTGATGTCAGAGTTCAGCTAAGTGGGGACAGGCCAAGGCCTTACCTGGCCAGAAAAATGCCTGAACCCTCAGTACTGATGGCATTGGTAGCATCTAGCACTTCATGGGAAGTGGGGAGAAGCGGAGCTAGAAGGGGGACAGTCCGGTAAGTACAGCAGTGTACCACTGCTGCCCCGAATGGCTCCAATGCTGAGGTGGAGGGGCTGCTTACATGGTGTGTTGTGAAACATGCTGTACTTACTGCACCACCACCCCCGCTTCTGATCAGGGGGCAGCCATGTCAGAGAACTGGAGCCAACGTAACATCAATATTTTAAAAGGGATATGAGGAGGATATAGGAAATTACATGCTGGTCATCTTAATCTCTTCTGGGTAAACTGGTGGTAGGAATATAGAAGAATGAGCCTTGCGGAAGGAGAATCAGCATGGTTTCTGCAAAGGTAAATCGAGCCTTGCTAACATTCTAGAGGTCTTCATGAGTGTCAACAGGCTTGTGGTTAGTATTCTTGGACTTTCAAAATGCTTTTGACAAAGTTCTTCATCAAAGTCTCTTGCATAAACTTAGTGGCTCTGAAATAAATGGCTGACTGCCCAATCCTGAATAGTGCGCACTGGCTTACTACCGGCGCACACTGTTGCAAATGTGCCATAAGGCATGTTTGTGGGCCCTATCACCAGGCGAGTGCTGGTGATAGCCCAGTGCTGGGCAGCCACCAGAGCTCCACGGAGAGGTAAGTGGGGGCGTGGTGGGTGCTGGGGAGGAGGCATTACGGGAAGGGGGAGGCAGGGAGAGGGCAGGTAGGAGGTGTTTCGGGAGAGGGAGGTGGGACCAGGGAGGCTCACTGCCTGACATGGAGGCTCTTGATTCTCCACCGACCTTTTGTTTGGCGGAAAATCGTGTAGCCCCATTGTGGGGCTACTTGCTTTATTTATTTATTTATTTATTTATTTATTTATTTTTCACATTTTTATACCGCCCTTCCTCCAAAGAGCTCTGGGCGGTTTACACAGCTGCTCCTCCCCTCTTTCTTGTCCTCACAATAACCCTGTGAGGTAGGTGAGGCTGAGAGAAAGTGACTGGCCCAAGGTCACCCAGGAAGCTTTGTGGCTGAGGGGGGATTTGAACCTGGATCATCCAGGTCTAAGTCCACCTCCCAAACCACTACACCACCCTGGCTCTTTACCCAGGGAAGGGGACAAAAGTCCCCTTTTCCCAAGGAGCTGCTGGCGGCTGCCTGGAGCACGTAGGATGCGGCAGCAGCCATTTTCGGCGCCGCTGCAGCCCCATGCCCCAGACAGCTCAGGATTGGGCTGTCAGTCTTTTTATAAATTGATATCTGGTTAATGAACAGGTTATAGAGAGTAGGAATAAATGGGCAATTTTCACATTGGAGGGAAGTAAGAAGTGGCATTCCCCCCCCTCCCCCAAGATCTGTTTTGGGACTACAACTTTTTAGCTTGTTCATAAATGATGTGGGGTTAGGAGTAAACAGAGACATTGTTTAAATATGTATTTTACGTATAGATGGAAGGGGGCTGAGTTATTGGTGAGTAACCAGGAAATAGATCTTGAGGTTGTAGTGTATAGCTCAGTGAAAACCTCTGCCCAGTTTGTGTTGGCTGTGAAAAAAGATAAATTCTATGCTAAAAATTATTAGGAAAGCAAATGAAAACAAAACTGCTAATATTATACAGATCTATGGAGCAACCTAATCTTGAATGATGTGGCCATCTCAAGCGACAAATCGCAGACTCGGAAAGACAAACAAAATTGGGGAGGGGGTTACACCTTCTTTGCAAGAGAGAATAAAGCAATTGGGGCTTTTTAGTTTATCAAAATAGACAAGTAAGGGGGAAAATCATACATGGTATGGAGTTTTTCTGTCTCTCTCATTCTATGAAAACTTGAGGTCATCCAAAGAAATTAATTGACATTAGATTCTGGGAAGAGCAAAGGAAGTATGAAATGCAATTCACTAATAATTTATGGAATTCGCTGCTACAGGATGTGGTGATGGCCACTAGCGTGGATGGCTTTTAAAGGGTATACAAAAATTCATGGAGGAGAGGTTATCACTGGCTGTTAATGATGGTGCCCATTTGGAATCTGTATATCCAGGGACAATATATCACTAAATAGTGAGATCTATTGCCTTTAAGTTCTCTCTGCGAGCATCCCAAAAGGATTTGGTTAACCACATTGAGAAACAGTATGCTGGGCTAAATAGATTTTTAATCTGATCATGCAGGACTTTTCTGATGCTCTTACATACAGGGGTAAAATAGAAGTAATATCAACAACCCCATTCTGCCATCAGGCTGGGTACTAATGGTGGTAAACCCTCTGGTTTCAATTCACAGGCCTACACATATTTTGTTATCTTAAATGCTAGAACTGTTCTTGGGTGTATGTGCAATGCTGAATCAAAAAAATGGCACCATTTTTTGCCAGAATGACTCTAGTTATAAGGGTATGGTATAGCTATATGCTAATCCAAGTAGCGTCCTTGTGAGGAAGCCATGCCGTTCCTCACAAGGAAGCTGCTTGAATCAGCATATATGGTGGCTATGCTATGCTGTACCCCTCAAACTACAGCCAATTGGGCAAAGTCATTTTTTTATTCAGCACCCCCAAAACATCCTAAATTCATTCAAATGTCCTTAGCAACAAAAAATGTGTGTGTGTATTTTTTTGTAGGCTTGTGTTATAATTAGGCTGTAATTGAGCTTTTAAAAAACAGAAAATAACTTGGTTATTTCTGAACTCAACTGTTTGTCAAATTGGACCCCGAGTTGGCACCCAGGCACCAGAGAGGAGGGAACAATGCCAAGACACCATCTTTCTTCTCTGCTGGAGCACAAGTGTCAGTGCCAGTGTCAGTACTCCCACAATAAATAGGCTGAGAGGAAGAGAGCTTGTCCAGCTTAGGTTAAAATCCAAACTGGAAAAGAACATGGAAGGCAGAGTCCTGATGCTTGCATCGTTTCTATCCTGAGCATTTATAAGTAATTGATTGAGACATACAGAATTATGCAGGGGATGGACAGAGTGGATAGGGAGATGCTCTTTACACTCTCACATAACACCAGAACCAGGGGACATCCACTAAAATTGAGTGTTGGGAGGGTTAGAACAGACAAGAAAAAATATTTCTTTACTCAGCGTGTGGTTGGTCTGTGGAACTTCTTGCCACAGGATGTGGTGACGGCATCTGGCCTGGTCGCCTTTAAAAGGGGATTGGACAAGTTTCTGGAGGAAAAATCCATTACGAGGTACAAGCCATGATGTGTATGCGCAACCTCCTGATTTTAGAAATGGGCTATGTCAGAAGGCCAGATGCAGGGGAGGGCACCAGGATGAGGTCACTTGTTATCTGGTGTGCTCCCTGGGGCATTTGGTGGGCCCAAATATTATATTTGGTGTATTCCTGTGAGATACAGGAAGCTGGACTAGATGGGGCTATGGCCTCCAGTGGGGCTGTTCTTAAGTAGGTAACTTTCATATTCCAAGTCAAGGAATTGCAAAACCCAGTGCTGTTTTTACTGGCTATCAAGTGTCTTGGCATAAGTGTACTGCCAAAAAAGAAGTAATAAGATAATTTGATGCTTTCTAAAATATGGAATCTACAGCTTTTCTGAGATAGTATCTGTGTGTGTCGTTCGGACAAGGTCATAGCTACACTTGGAAACATGAATCTTATGTGGTCAACTTTACTAGCCAATAACTTCTTCCATATCGGTGTGTGTATAAGTTATATATATACTTTTGTTACTGAAACGTTACTGTTATAGCAGAAAGGTGTAGTCTGGAAGTCCTTTTTAAAAAAATCCTGCAACTAAATTTTAAAACAAGACTGTTCTTCCATCTTTAACAAATTACTTGGCTTGGGAAACCCAACTAACCAGAACAAAGAACAGTAGGAAACAAAAACAAAATAATGTGCGTTCAGCAGCCGGAGTGAACAAAAAAGCCTTTCAGTGCTGCTGAAATTTTGTCAAACTCCTTTTCTGATAGATAAGGCCACAAGTTCCAAAAGTGACACATCATGGCCTATTGACTTGGAAAGCTATGCCATTGCCCTGAGAAACCAGAGATCCAAGCACAAACATCTCAAAGAGCCCAACAGAACTTTTGTAGTGCCTAGTCAGGGTTCAGAGATGGGTTGTGAAATATGAGACTTATGTGTCAGGGGAAAAGAAAACCAATCAGAACTGTTTGTTTAACAGTTGAAAAGACAAGTTAAAGGAGGCCTGAATAGTGGGATGTGAAATAAAGGCAGGTTCAGAAAGTATAAATCTGAAAGTTTCTCGTTACTTTCCAGAAGGAGTATTCTGCCTGACTCCTTGTGGGGATCCTAAAAGGGCTCCTTCAAATATTATGCATTTTCTGTTTGAAAATTACTATATGGAAGTAATGTTGTGGGTAGATTGTCACGTGTGATTGTTCATATGGTATGATTGGCTATGGCTTTGTAGCAGACGTACACTATTTCTAAGCTCATCAAAAATACTAGTGACTATCTACATGTAGCTTTCACACTGCATGGAAGTAATTTTTTGGTATAGAAAATGTGTGACATTTCAAAATGGCCTTACTGATACAGTCTCTGGTGTGCTGGTTTGGTTTTGCCCAATTCTGAATGCCACATTAATTTCTCAGCAGAACAGATGCTAATTTTGGAAACACCAGTTATGAAATTGCATGCCTCCCAGCGCAAGCTGCTGTTGCAGGGTGATGACATCTCATGTACTGCCAATACATGCTGGTATTATTTTCTGTTTACAAAAGAAATGCAGAGAGAACAAGAGAATGGGAAAGGCCCAGTTGCAAACAAAACATTAGACGAGCTTAAGGAATAAACTGTGATATCCCACACTGTCTCCTTTTTATGTGCTCGTACATAAAAGATCACTTTCCACGTCTCCCAGGCTCATCTTTGGATCACATTTATAACTCAGATAAGTGAACCCGTAGACTGGACAGCCCTAAATCACAGTTTATTTATGCATTTTGTACCTCGTTTTCATCCCGAAGGGCACCCAGAGGCCCAGTTAAATCAAGTGATGACATGTGTATCCTTTGGATGAAATACACAATGCTTGGGACTTGTAGAGTTCAAAAGTATAGATGTGCCCCTATATCCATGGGGGTTCAGTTTCAGAACTCCCTGTGGATATCTGAGTCTGTGGATATGAGGGAATGCCCTCTACCCTCCAGAGGTGAGGGGAGCTAAGCTCCCCTCTCTTTTGGAGGCTGTAGCCTCTGCTGGGCTCAGGAATGACAATTAGAGGTCGAGAAACACTTCTTGACTTGAGAAACATGATTGAGACATACAAAATTATGCAGGGGATGGACAGAGTGGATAGGGAGATGCTCTTTACACTCTCACATAACACCAGAACCAGGGGACATCCACTAAAATTGAGTGTTGGGAGAATTAGAACAGACAAGAGAGAATATTTCTTTACTCAGCGTGTGGTTGGTCTGTGGAACTCCTTGCCGCAGGATGAGGTGACGGCATCTGGCCTGGATGCCTTTAAAAGGGGATTGGACAAGTTTCTGGAGGAAAAATCCATTACAGGTTACAAGCCATGATGTGTATGCGCAACCTCCTGATTTTAGAAATGGGCTATGTCAAAAGGCCAGATGCAGGGGAGGGCACTAGGATGAGGTCTCTTGTTATCTGGTGTGTTCCCTGGGGCATTTGGTGGGCCGCTGTGAGATACAGGAAGCTGGACTAGATGGGCCTATGGCCTGATCCAGTGGGGCTGTTCTTATGTTCTTAAACTACAATTCCCAGGAGGCCTTGCAGGTCTTTTTGTTGTCTTGTGTGCTCCCTGGGGCATTTGGTGGGCCGCTGTGAGATACAGGAAGTTGGACTAGATGAGCCTATGGCCTGATCCAGTGGGGCTGTTCTTATGTTCTTCTGGGTGGATGCGCACAGGCTTCAGAAAACCCTCTGAAGAGGACCAGAGCGTAGATCCAGCCCCCTTCTGAAGGCTTAAGGGGCTGAAAAGCGTGAATTTCCTTATCTGCAGTTTTCAGTATCTTCAGGGAGTTAGACAACAGATCCCCCGCGGATACTGAGGCCCCCCCCTGTATTTCCACTCTGTAAAGTAGGTGAATGTCTGTAGAGTTTTTATGTTCTATGCCTTGACCACATGCATACATGCAGTTTTGATAGGTAACTTGTTTGCATTCTGGAGTGCATCCTGCCCACCTCTTTCCCCATCCAGGCACTCTGCATTCTTTCCCACTTCATCCCATTCCCCCCACCACCTGCCCCCTGCGCCAGCTTACCTGTAGTCCTGCATGTAACTGGCTGTAACAGCAGGCATCCAGCACCTCTGCTGTTTGAAGCAGTTGTTCTGGAAGGGCCACCAGCAGCGTGCTGTATTTGCCACCATATGTCCATTTACAACAGCAAAGCTGCTGTTCCACTGTTGTAAAGCCCCATTAGGACTGGGCTGTAAGCAAAAATAAGAATTGCTTAATTGCTTATTTCTGTGTGATATAGCCTGGTGCACCCAGAAATAGGTGAGTAGGTTGCTCAGGTGGAAACCCCCAAAAGACAGAAATAATATAGGGTATAAGATGCATCATGTTCTACTTCCTTTTAAAGAAGACTTGTATAACCTTGGTGAGGAATCAGGGCCTATTTCAAAATAAATAGCAGTAAATGCTTATTGAATCCTCTTAACAACAAATGCTGTAATTCTGCTTCTTCAGACTTTGAAACAGATGCCTGGTCTTTTGCCCAAAGACCAGTTTTTGGAGGAATGTATTATCAGAATTTGAACGTGAAGTTCTTGTGCTACTGTTTAACTCAGTGGTTCCCAAACTGTGGGTTGGGACTCACCATCAGTTCATGACCCAATTTTTGGTGGTTCACGAAACTGACAAGGCAGATTAGGTTGTGTGCATCCTGCTTGTTTAGGTTAAACAAGCTGCTACTTGGGGAGGGGAACAGTGGCGTCGCTAGGGGGTGCGGGGAGTGTGGGCCACACCAGGTGATGCTCACAGGGGGGTGACGCGCACTGCGGGGGTGACATGCTAAAATTGTGGTGGTTAGGAGTAACCCCATCATGTTATATACCATTGGATGTGGAATTTCCAGTGGAATGCAGTGCAAAAAACTGGAGTGAAATATCTCCTTTCTATCAAAAGTTATGGCCAAAAACACCGGAGAACAAAAAATGCTTGGATCCCTATAGAAAGTGAAAGTGAGCCGTACTGTGTGTTTACTCATGAGTAGGCGAACTTGCCTTAGTCCATTGGAAAGGGCAGGTTGAGAGGAATCCAACAACACCAAAGTGGCCCTGATCCAATGAATGCAGCCCCCAAAAACACCTGAGAGGAAAGTCCCTCCCTCCAAGCAGTTAAATGTATTGAGCCCTATGGAAAGTGAAACTAAGCCTCACGGTCCAGTTTACTTGCAAGTAAGTAAATGTGCCTTGGCTGGTGTGGAAGATCAGTTGAAAGAGAGTGCACGGCTATCAGAACAGTCCTGATCAAAACAGGATCAAAACAGAGGCTTCAGCTGATAAGGTGAACTTTGAGACTTGCAAAGCCAGGTGGATCCTGACAGTGATGTTGTTTAAACAGAAGTTCTTAAATTGAACAGGGTACTGGGATAGGGCTGAAAACCTTACTGGTTTTGAAGGGGAGGGGTGTTATTGCAGGCAGGCTACAGAGGAAATTCAGTTGGTGGAACAGGGCTGGCTTCAGCTTATTTAATTATTTGTTTTACTTTAATTATTTATACTTATTTATTTTAATTTGCCTGATGATGTCACTTCCACCATGACATCACTTCTGGTGGGTCTTGGACAGATTGTCATTCTAAAAGTGGGTCCCAGTGCTAAAAGTTTGAGAACTGCTGCAGTAAGTTGACACCCTTGGGGGGGGGGGTGACACCACTAGTGACCAAAATCACTAAAATCACAGTTTGGAGGAATAATACCATCATGTTATATATCAATCAATGCGTAATTTCATGCAGAATGTGTTCTATCTTTGTTCTATCAAAAGGTACAGCCAAAAAACCAGTGGGGGCAGAATGATGGTACATCATCACGCCCACCACTTGGGGTGTTGCCCCGCCCACTGCATGAGGGGTGACGCGCTGGCATCCCGCACCAGGTGACATGAACCCTAGTTACGCCACTGGAGGGGAGCACTACTGCCAGATCAATCACCATTATAGCCACACCCCTTGGCATTCATAAATCAGGCAGCAGCCATTAGTCTGCTGTAGCCTAATGGTAAGGCATCTGAAATGCTATCTGTAATGGGGAGAAATAGGGGCACTCTTGAACACTCCAGATACAATTTGCTTTGCTGCTTTGAATGCCACTGAGAGCCAGGTTTCCTGGCATGCAGTAATATTTAATCGACTTTTAATAGTCTTTACCATTCAGAAGAATTCAGACTCACATGTCTGTTTTATAGTAACTGGAAGCCCAATAATTTCCCCATCTCTCTGGTGCCCATCTTTCTTTCTCTGCAAGGAAGGACAAGTGCTATTACTGATTAATACCAGCTATACTACTCACTCTGTCGGACAAAAGGAATTCTTTTTTTCTACTTATAACTTTTTTGAGAAAAAAATTCTGCATTCATGATATGTAACTTCATGTTAAAATGTTCACATAACTGACCATAGCTCATGAAAGGCTATCATTTTGATGCCTAAAGAATAGGCATGTGAATGTGAAGAGAATGTGAAGGCGCAATGGGTACAGTGTTAGAACATGTATGCATCTTCTAGGGCAGTGTTTCTCAAACTGTGGGTTGGGACCCACTAGGTGGGTCGTGAGCCAATTTCAGGTGGGTCTCCGTTCATTTCAATATTTTATTTTTAATATATTAGACTTGATGCTAGCATGGTATGTGACTGCATTTGGGGAAATGTTACAGACCTTGTTAAAAGTTTTAACAAGCTACTATGTATATTTTTAACAAGGATTGTCAATGGGACTCCTGGTCAAATGTGGGTAGGATTGCAGCCTATGATATCTAAAAATGTTCCTGCTTGATGATTTCACTTCCGATCATGACATCACTTCCGGTGGGTTCTGACAGATTCTCATTCAAAAAAGTGGGTGCCGGTACTAAAAATTTGAGAATCACAGTTCTAGGTAATTTATTTACATGATACAACCAGAAGGAAGCCATGTTAGTACCTTGTAATTCCTTGGTTGTAAGACTGTCAGGCCAATCCTAACTGAATTTCTGTGCAGTGATGAAGTGGCACCGGCATGGACTATTCTGCATCCTGCGGAGAAATTTTGGCTGCTTTAAGTCTCCTTGAGGTAAGGGTACATTTGTCCCCTTTCCCCAGGGTAAGCAGCAGCAGCCACAATGGGTCAACTCAAACTTGTGCAGGCGGATCAGGCCTAGGAAGGACATTAGGATACGGGGTGCCCCAGCACCAATGATTCTGTCCCCCCATTCCACCCCTCCCCATCTCCCTCCACCCTTGTGCCAGAGTTATCTAGTTTGGCAGGCCTCCAGATGACCACTAGCATGTGCAGGAAGGCATAAGGCCATTGAGGGACATGAGCCCCCCCACCAGCAGCATGATGTGCCTTGTCAATTGTGAAAAAACTGATGGTGTGCCTTCATTTTAGTACCTTGTCAGTGTGTCATGAGACAAAAAAGGTTGAAAATTGCTGTTCTAACTTGTTGACTATCTAAAATCATATATTTACATATCAAATGATTCAATGTATATAATAAGATTTAGGGCACAATCCTAACCAGGTCTACTCACAAGTAAGTCCTATTTTGTTCAATGGGGCTTACTCTCAGGAAAGTTTGGTTAGGATTGCAGTCTTAGTCACTGGTCGGTGACTTTATTAGGGTTTGCATCACCTGGTGCTGGAGGCCAGCATGTCACCCCCATGATGGACCTCCTTCCATGCAGTGGGCGGGGCAACGCCCCGGGCGGAGGGCATGGTGATGAACCATTGCTCCGCCCCCACTGCTTTTTTGGCTGTAACGTTTGATAGAATAGTGATATTTAAACACGGTTTGTTTCATTGCATTCTGCATGAAATTACACATCGATTGATATATAACCTGATGGTATTATTTGCAAATAACAAAATTTTAAAATTTTTGGACAGAAGTGGTGTCACCCCCTCCCCCCCCGTGTACATCACCTAGTGTGGCCCACGCCCCCTAGCGGTCATTGCTACTGGTAGCTAAAGTCAAAATCACATAAATGATGATTTCATAAGCAATCATACAGAGATATGTAGATTGATTTGTGGGGTTCTTAAACAAATATTTTAGTAATATTAAAAAATTAAAGGTAAAAAATAAAAATTAATAATATACAAAACCACAAAATACAGATGCACAAATGTTTGTTTAAGATGAAGAGATTGTATTTGGTGAGAGGTTTAAAATGAATTCTTCTCTTGATATAGTAAAGTAAAATAACTGTGATTAGAGTTACTGGTACTGTTACAAGTGGGAGTGGATAAAGCAGTGGTTCTGAGACTTATTGGGGTCATGACACCCCCACAGCCTCTTCTTTCTGGCTCAGCTGGGCGCACCCATCTTAAATAGTGCAAATTGTAGTGATCCAAGATGGCAGAGCCGGTAGTAGGGGTTACAGGGGACATCTTGCAACACCCCTGTGAATTTGCCATGGTGCTCTAAAGTGCCTTGGCATACAGTTTTGGAACCACAGGGTTAATGCACTGTTGAACTTTCACTAGTCATTGTTGTTAATGTGATTGGCATAGGAACAGTGCAAGCACATTGGGAATATTTCTTATATAGTTATATAGCCGTGTATTTTCAGAATATGTCACAGGAGGACAACTCAGGCTACAATCCTAGCTACACTTTCCTGAGAGTAAGCCCCAATGAACAAAATAGGACATACTTCTGAGTAGACCTGGTTAGGATTGTGTCCTCAGTTCCACTGTAAGTTGTTGTTGGCATCCTTCAGTCTCAAAAGACTATGGTGTCACGCTCTGAATGGTGGTTCTGGAACAGAGTGTCCTCTCCAGAGCGCGAAGCCTGGGTAAAGTAGGTATGGAGGATAGGATGTTACCCAGGCAGCAAATCCCCCCTCTCCACGTCGCTGAAATGGTCCAATGGAAAGGCAGAGGCCAATACGGTTGGTTCCAGCAGCGTCGCAGGAGTTGCCAGAACGTGACTGTGTTCAGCCATGAACTGCCTCAGGGACTCCGGCTCTGGATTTTGCCTCGAGGTTGACTCCTGAAGCCTTTTCCATAACTGGAGGAGAACAGGAAATGTAGTGTTCTGAAAGAATTAAAGTGGAAGTTTAAAGCAAGGCTGGGTGTTAGGGACATGGTTTGTGGCTTTCATAAGGAGACTGTGCTTTGAAATGGGACATGGTAACGTGTTGAGGAATTTAGAGCAGCAGACAGTGCAGGTGCATTTGGAATCAATGAATAATAAAAAAGAGCAGATGATGCAGCATTTTTTCCCTCCAGGAGAAAGAAGAGGAGGGCCCAGCTCACAGAGGCTAAACTATAGAAATATCATGCCATTCATGTTGTTGTTGTTGCTTTTCAGTGCTGAGGAGATAGAAAGCCCGGGTCTGCATCTGATGTGGGTTGGAAAAACTGTTTGCTGCAGTGAGTCAGTGCCTCATCTTGATTATTTAAGTGAGCTGATCGATATATTTCCATTACTGGCTGCAATCCTGGCTGCAGGAAGTGCACCGGAGATTTTAATACGTGTCTAATGCATGTTGGTGCTGCTTGTTGTTTTAATCTTGGGACTTACTGTATGACCAAGATCTGATCTCAGTCTGACTGGGATGATCTTTTTTGCAGAAAGTGACTGCAGTGAAATGCCTCGTATTGCCATGCACACAGGGCAAAGCTGTGTGGGACGGCCTATTTAAGAAGATATAAATCCTTGAGCTTACAGAGCACAGAATGTTTGATTTGAAAGCTTTGCAGCCATCTAGAAAGCCAGTTTCCCTGCTGTATAGCCTGTTTTCTACAGAAGGTTGGCTGAGAGATGCTAGCGGCTGTGCTTTGCTCTGAGGTCACAGCTTGAAGTCTCCTTTCTCCCTCCCTCTCTCTCTCTTTTTAATTTGCTTTCTACTGCAGGAGAGGATCTTTGAAGTTTATTGGTGCAATCCTGTCTCTTGTGTGTTTCAAAATATAAACTTGCGGTTCTTATTATGGGCAAAAGCACAAAAGAGAATTCTTCATGTAAGGTAAATATATATAAATATACATCTATTTCTGTACCTCTTAAATATGACAATTTAGGAATCTAGAATGTGCTTGTACTTATGGGTGATGCAGTGTCTTTAACATTCGTTCAGTCCAAAGCTCTGTACCAGAATGCAGAGTCAATTTTTTTCTTCTTCAGATAGCTATTGTTTGTGGATACTGAGATAATTTCTGAAAATGACATATTCATTCAGTTTCCTGGCAGCAGTAGCACTGTAGCAGGAGCCTGTTTCTTTTTAAAACATACATTTTTGGTCAGTCTAGGTTTGCTCTTAATGACTGCATCATGGGGAGGGGCAGTAGAGTAACCAAGCTGAATTAATAGGCAAAAAAGGTCTGCTCATTACCAGCGCGACTAGGATAATGACACTGGCATTTCATTAGCTTCAATTTCTATAGCAATGCATATACTGCTGTATTTTTAATGCCTTTAGTGTAGATATAAGGTGAGCTATCAGAATTTGCTGTCAAAATGAGTAGAAATAACAGAGATGCTCAAACTACTTAAAAGTCTGAACAGGGTACAAGCAATGGAATGCATCTGCTTTCACTGTCTGGCCTGCATTGCAAGCCTCCCAGCTTGATGTTCATTACGATATGCATTTACTGTGGTTTTATTTGATGGCTGTATCGGTTGCTGAGAAGAAATATAAAGTAGGCATGAAACAAGCTGTTCCAATCCTACTGATATGACAAAAACTACTCAGCTGTGATTCAGGCTGCAGTCCTATTCACGCTTACCTGGGAGTAAGCCCCAGTGACTATAACTGGACTTACTTATGAGTAGGCATGCAAAGGATTGGGCTGGGCTGTCAGTTATGAGTGTGCTTCTGGTGGGTACAGTTATAATGGATATAAATATATCCGTGTCTACTGTTTGTTTAAAGCAAGTATTCAAAAGCAGCAACAGATTTGTGTATCACAAGACCATCAATTTCATTTGTATTTTACTGAAGTATAATATTCAGGAGATCATCATGGGCAGAAATGTGAGAAACCCATCATGCATGTAAAAACTGTTTTGAACTCATTGCAATATTCCATGTCTTACAACTAGTTCAAAATAATGATTCTTATTACAGCAGCTAATAAACCTGCATAGTCTGTGTTCCATGATATGATTTTCTGGGTTGTTTGAAATGCTGTGGGATTCATATACAGGTACTTGATAATTGTGGTAACCGTCCTCCAAAGTACAGGAATTGTATTTTTATTTTTTAAGCATGTCTAGTCTGCTTTTAAAGTGTTTTAACTCCCAAAGCAGATGGTAACTGAATAAAATTCTATCTTATCTCTTCCCAACTCCTGGTTTTCATCTCCCTCTTGTCACTGTAGCTCCATTTCTCCAGATACTCAACCTATCTCTTCTAGGTCCTTCCCTGGTTTATTTAACTATACCACCACTTCTTCCATTCTCAAAAGATTGTCTTGGGTCCACTCCTGCCTCTTTTCCTGCTGTCTCCTTTCTCGTCTCTTTGCCTTCACAGTCTTAGAATGTGCTACTGCTTCCTGCTGTCTTGACTTTCTCTCCAAGTCCTCTCTTAACCTTCTATAGTCTGGCTTCCATCATCACTCTTCTGAAAATTTCCTCCTCGAAACCTCTAGCCATTCTCATCATCTAATCCAAAAAGTGGCTACATTCTTGGTTACTATTCTATGCTACAGTTGATCACATGCTCTGCTTGGTTGTCTTCTTATGTCTTCTGTGACTCTCTCTTCTGTTGTTAATCTTCCTACCCAGCTAATTGCTCATTCATTGATTCCACAGGATATAGTTCTTCTCTTTTTCCTGACAGTTGAGTCCCAAGCAGGACCTTATGGCATTTCTGTATCTGACTTTGAGTGTCACAGTGGTGCTTGAACTGTTTTCATTCTCCCAGTCATATTTCCATCATAGCACCTTCATGTTTCCTTTTAAATACTCTAAGACTCAAGAACAAGACCTTGATGATTTTTAGTATTGCTAAAATCAATATTGCTAGCACTCTGTGCTGTACCATACCAGTCATAAATTCAGGTGCATTTCTTGCAAACCACCCTTGTTAAACTCTACTTTTAACACATCAAATTGTAGGAGGTCTGACAGGGGATTGTTAGACCCTGGGATCAATTAAGAACATAAGAACAGCCCCACTGGATCAGGCCATAGGCCCATCTAGTCCAGCTTCCTGTATCTCACAGCGGCCCACCAAATGCCCCAGGGAGCACACCAGATAACAAGAGACCTCATCCTGGTGCCCTCCCTTGCATCTGGCATTCTGACATAACCCATTTCTAAAATCAGGATGTTGCGCATACACATCATGGCTTGTACCCCGTAATGGATTTTTCCTCCAGAAACTTGTCCAATCCCCTTTTAAAGGCGTCCAGGCTAGACGCCATCACCACATCCTGAAGATCCAGTGATAGCACATGGCCTGCTGATCACTTAATCAAAGCTTTGCATTTGTTTCAAAGGAGGGGTGAAAGGGCATATGAAAGTGGCTGACTTGTAATGGGATTGTTAGTCCTGGGATAATAGAAAAAGAGGGAACAAGGGCAGATGTATATTGTAACTAAATGCACGAACCACAGAAGTTTCATCTTTACCAGTAAAGGGAAGTAAAGAAATAAAGAAGTTTCATCTTTACCAGTAAAGAGAAAGTAGTTGAGAGTAAATAACTTTGGAAATAATGGTACTTTCCAGTCTATACATAAGCAATAACTTAATTGATACATTAATAAATGTTGTGTGATTGGCTTGACGCATTTCCTTTGTGCTGTATTGTTAATTGAATAGTGATTGGTTTTGATATATTAGCCAATGGAATTTAAGACTGTATCAGGTGTTTAATCTCATGTAAGTTCCAGCATTTTTTTTTTCCCAGTCTGTGCTGGCCATTCCTTGGACTTGGTCTTATATTGGCTCTCTGTGTGGCGCTCACAGAAATTGATCTCTCAGAGTGTTTCTTTGGCCAATTTTAACTTTGTCTTTTTTCTAAATTTCTTCCGCACCATTTTATATTGAATCACATGAGTCTACATGTTTTTAGGTATTAGTATATTAGCATATATGCATTTTACCATGCAAACACAGTAGGTACCACTGTGTTCTATGGGGCTTACTCCTAAGTAAGTGTGCACAGGATTACAGCCTTACAGCCCAATCCTAACCCCACTTACCTGGGAGTAAGCCCCATTGACTCTAATAGGACTTACTTCTGAGTAGGCAGGCATAGGATTGGGCTGTTAGCCTTTTACATACCTTCAGAGTGTGTAGAATGAGTATATGGCAGGGTGCATTGACCTATTGTCTCTGTCCTTACCCCTTACTCCCAGCCAAATATCTGAACAGAGCCCTATATCTATACAACTGTGTAAACATTGGCTCTTGATCACATGTACAGAGCCCCCTGCATACTCTGTTCGCACTTTCAGCTGACCATGGATGGGTTTCAGGCAGAGACAGCAGGCACAATCCCACTAGCCCCTTCACACCTGCAGCCAACACAAGATTAAACTGTGAGTGGTGCTACTCTGTCCTACTGTATAAAATAGATTCTGCATCTTCCTTCAGAATTTTGCAATATGTAGCATGCAGGGGTAAGCAGTGTCTGTTATCAGCTATGCGCATGTGGCAGTTGACACAGAATGTGAAGACAAGGACTAAGTCATTGGGGTCATCTATTGTACTGTGCATGAATATAATACCAAGATGCAGACATTTCATTGCTTTTAAATTTCTACCTGAGGAGGTGCTGTTGAGATTCAGCCTTATCTATAGCCCTGCCCTCTGCTGAGGAAACCTTTTATCCTACTTAGATGTATGAGAATTTGCTGTAATTGTTTACTGGTAAGATAAGGACATTCTGTACATGATCTAAAAGCACTGTCTTCTTTTGCATCTTTTGTTCCAGACCTGAAAGTTTCCAAGGCTAAATTGCCTATAAATGTACAAATTCAATATGTATTTGGTTATTAATGCCTGTGTTTTTGTGAAGTCACTGCAAGTCCAAACCAATCAGCCAGGAGAAATAGATTTTGAAGAAAAGTTGTCATAAATGTTAATATTAGCATTGACAATACATTAACGAAGAGTTAGGCAATCCATAGCTAAGTGTTTTGGAAGTGGTGATCAAGGATGCAGTAAAAGCATCTATGCCTGTGAACTGCCCTACCATGCTTTCAATTTGTATCACCACAGCATGTCTTTGGTGAATGTGGCAGAACACTCTAGTGACATATGATGTCTGTAACCTTTGGAGCATGTGTTCATCTGTCTCTCTCCTGCACATTGTGTTTCTGAATGGGCTGAGAGGTTGGCGACACACCGCAGCTGTGAGGCAGAATGGCTTGCCTTGGTTGTGAAGGCCTCTTGGATGCTGAGTCACTCTGAGCATTTTAAGCAATGCTCACTTGCCTGCTGGCAATATCTTATTCAGCAGCTCTTGCAATGAAATGAGAATTGTTTACTGAGAAGGGTGAGTGAAAAAAGATGTGTGGAAGCAGAAAAGCCTTAGACATCCTTGCCAGTATAAACAGTATCTTAAATTGAAAATTGTGGTTTCTTGTAACAACACTCCTGGCTATGTTATCTTTTGCACCTTAAGTGAAAAGATGTCATCTTGCTGGGACTATGGAAGGCATACAACTGACACAATAATAGTAAATAAAAGAGAAGATGTGGGCTAAACTGATCACTCCTTATACTACCAATTTTTTTCTCCACTGACCTACATTTAGGATAAACCTCTGAGGGTTTTGTGTTCAAGTACAGTTTGCTTGCTTACTACAGGATTTTCAAAGGGGAGGAAATATAAAGACCAGGTGCTAATTAGTAGAAGAGGAAGAAAATTTGCAGAAGCAGGTGCAAAAAAGCAAGACCATTATTCAATAAAGCCCAGTAATGTCAATAGTGTCAATGGAGAAGAGGAAGCTTTGTTCTTCATGGACTAGGTCAGGGGTCTCCAAACCCCAACCTGGGGACCAGATGCGACCCGCAGCAAGCCTCTTTCTGGTCCACGGTCAACCTCTTGTCCCCTGAAAGCCTCTGGCCCACTCAACTGAACATGATCAGAACTGTGCTCTGATTGTGTCTGGATGGCATTCTGAGGGCCAGAGAGGTTGAATGAATGAGCCAATTCATTCATTTATTCACTCATCTAAGTTCTATTTCTAATTTATTTATTTAAATTTTATATTTAAATTTTTTTTTCCAGCCCTCCACATCACACCAGATATTTGATGCGGCTCTCTGGTCAAAACGTTTGGAGACCCCCCTGGACTAGATAATTGAGAGTTATGGAGAGTAATGGAGACTGCACACATTGAAGAACCAGGGGACATCCACTAAAATTGAGTGCCAGGAGAGTTAGGGTGCAATCCTAACCATTTTCCAGCACCGACATAAGGGCAATGCACCTCCTGGGTAAGGAAACAAGCATTCCCTTACTTTGAGGAGTTCTCCGTGAGTGCCCCCGAACTGCAGGATGCAGCACACATCCCATTGGCAAAGCTATGCCAGTGGGTTAGGATTTGGGCCTCCGAAAGACAAAAGAAAATATATACCCAGTGCACAATTAGTCTGTGGAACTCCTTGCCACAGGATTTGGTGATGGCATCTGGCCTAGATGCTTTTAAAAGGGGATTGGACAGATTTCTAAAAGAAAAGTCCATGAGAGGTTACAAGTCATGATGGGTATGTACAACCTCCTCGTTTTAGTAGTAGGCTACCTCAGAATGCCAGATGCAAGGCATTGGCACTAGGATGCAGGAGTCTTATGTGCTCCTTGGGGCAAATGGATAACACTTAACCTCTTCACCTTCAAGTTGTCTTTGAAACATCCAATAACTTTTAAGGAAATGCTAGGCTCCGGCAGACCTTCTGAGGCACGGGGAGGCCTTTCATGTCCAGGAGTTCCTCTGAGGTCCTCCCAACACAAGCTTGCAATCCACGTTGAGTGAAATCAGCAGATCACAAACCCGTGGATAATGAAGACCCACCTGTAGTTAGTTTAGCTAACCATGGAATGGGGCACCTCTGAGAAACCCTGTTAAGAAGAAAATAGCATTTTCTCTTTAAAAAAATAACCTACCCCTTCTCATATTTTAGTCATACAATACAATGTCGCCTTATCTCTGATAATTTCCTACCTCACATCAGATAAAACTATTTTTATCGTGTCCAGTTATTATGTTCAGAATGTAATGATGTGCTCATGTGTTTTATTTTCATCTTACAGTTGCTTTTAAATTAGGTCTAAGCAGCACATTAATCACATTTTGTCAGATTATTTAGGCTACCGTCATCACATATAATGAATACTTAAGAAGAATTCATGCTTGAATCCTTCATATATAATTGTGTGTATTCCCATATGTATGTTTATGAGTTCATTAGTATTGGTAAGAGAGATATAGTCATGCTGTGATGCTTGATCACAAGAAGAAACTGGGATGAAGACGTAGAAAATTGAAACTTAGGAAGGAAGGGAGGTTAAGCATTTTCACCTGCAAGCATGTCCCGTGAAAGCAAATTTATTTGAGGCTCAATCCAAGAAGGCAATTCATAGCCCAATCTTATTCTCCCCAAGCATTGGCATCCTTCAGTCTCGGAAGACTATGGTATCATGCTCTGAATGGTGGTTCCAGAACAGAATGTTCTCTCCAGAACGCGAAGCCTGGGTAAAGTAGATATGGAGGATAGACTGTTTCCCATGCAGCAAATCCCCCCTCTCCACGTCGCTGAAATGGTCCAGTGGAAAGGCAGAAGCCAATATGGTTGGCTCCAACGGCGTCGCAGGAGTTGCCAGAACGTGACTGTGTTCAGCCATGAACTGCCTCAGGGACTCCAGCTCCAGATTTTGCCTTGAGGTTGACTCCTGAAGCCTTTTCCATAACTGGATGTAGCCACAAGGCAGTGGAGGTTTGGGATCAGAGTTTTCCTTCTCTCAGATGAGCTGCCTTCCCAGGCTATCGAGTCCCATCTACCTGGTGGCTGTGTAGTCGCCTCTTATGATAAGTACAGCCAAACTGAGGGCATATTCTTATCCCCAGTCCCCAGGTGTGACATCTGGGATGTCAGGACTTGCCCGTGCATTGGATTAAAGTGAGGGAGAGGTGCGCATAGTCAGCCTCACTCTCTCTTCCCAGATTCCATCTTGCTCCAATGGCAGTAGAAAAGTCAAGACAGTTGGAGATGGGCTGGGTGCAGTGGTTGTCCAGGGCGTCTTTTGTGTCTTAACGCGCTCTTAGCGTATCACGTCACTTGCAGAAACCGCCTCCATGACAGTTGGTCCTATTCTAGTAGGTCTCATCCACTCAATCCGCCGGAGTCTGTCTTCATATGCTCGGGATAGACAAGTCCCAATCTCGCCGAAGGTCAGTGACCCGACGGCTACCCTCAACCTGGTTTGGCCAGCCTGTCTAAGCTGTTGCCCGGGGTGTGGCCGCTGCGCATGCTACAGCTACTGGGAGCCACAGGTGAGAGCTGAGTGACAGGTGGGGACCAAAGGTGGGTGAGCTGCCCTAAAAGGACACAACATGCCCCTACACCAGAGGTACTACCCCTCCCTGAACACCCTATACACCCCACAAACTGATACACACTGCATGGTGGGAGGCAGTCAGGCCAGGAGATTTCAGCAGGGAAAGAGGATTTTAAATCCCCTTACCCCTGCGTAAGTCTCCCGACCCGCAGTGGGTCTCCTCGGACCTATATATGCATGGCTTTCCCAAGCCACATAAGGCCTCAGAAAGCTGCTGTATTGCTTTGGTTCCACTGTTTGGGGGTGAGAGTGGAACCCCTTTGAGGCATAGAACCCTGGGCAATGTACCCCCTAAGCCCCTTAGCTATGCCACCACTGTTGCCTTTCTTTGACTATTCCCAAAAGCATATTTCAGGATTTTGAGATGTTGAATACATCATTTTAAAGCACGACAAAAACATTGGCATAAGAAATAATCGAAAAGCCTTGACTCTATTGATGGGAGAAAATATAGCTGTTTGTTTTATGCCAGGGCAGAAATGTAAAAATAAAACAGCAAGAGTGCATTAATTTACACCTAGAATGTGCAATTATTTCCATCAGCTTCACGTTGGAGGGTGAAGGTGTGAAAGATAATACCCCTCCATATGGCAAAATGAAAATACTTACTATTTCTGTAGAAAGGATAGGTCTGAATGACTGTGTGGGGACAAGCAGCCACAAGTCTTCATGGGTGGAAAACTGTCATGCCAAAACTCAGACACAGGATTGCCAGTGTCAGAGTCAAAGTAGCATTTCCTAATCCAGTAATTCCCAAACTGTGGCTCCTCAGGGAGCCGCAGAAATCAATCAGGGGAGCCATGGAATCCTTATGAAAAACCTGCTGCCCTATACAATGTATATCAGTGGTTCTCAAACATTTTAGAGGCCCCAGAGGCTGCTGCCTGATTTATAAATGCCAAGGGGTGTGGCTATAATGGTGATTGGAAAGCAGTACTCCCCCCCCCCCAAGTAGCAGCTTGTTTAATGCTTTATGCACACAGCCTAATCTGCCTTGTCAGTTTTGTGAACCATCACAAATTGGGTTACAACCCACTGTTGGGTCCCAAACCCACAGTTTTAGAACCACTGATGTATAGGATTGTAGCCCTAATAAGGAGTCGCAACAAATGGCCCAGTTGGTCAATGGAGCTGCCAGTTGAAAAAGTTTGGGAATCACTGTCCTAAACAAATGTGAGCAAACGTGCAACAAGTGTGAAATATTACCTAATAAAAAATGAGGTAAGATGGCCAGTTATTGAACGGTGCCTCCTAACTTTCCTTCTACTGTATCTCGTCAATATCAGAACTGACCAGTGTGCTAGTCTTGTGCCTTTGATGTAGACTTTGTTACCTTTTTTGGTAAGTCCTCTGGCCAGTCGCATCACTAGGGGGTGTGGGCCACACAGGGTGATGTGCATGGGAGGTGGGGGTGACGCCTCTACTAGCCAAAATTTTTAAAACCTTGGTATTTGCAAATAATACCATCATGTTATATATCATTCAAGCTGTAATTTCATGCGAAATGCAATGAAACAAACCACATTGAAATAACTCCATTCTATCAAAAATTGTAGCCAAAAAAAACAAGCGGAGTGGGACGATGGAACATTACCAAGCCCACTGCCCAGGACGTTGCCCCACCCACTGCATGGGAGGAAGTCCATCATGGGGGTGACACACTGGCCTCCCGCACTGGGTGATGCAAACCCTAGTGTGTCTGGCATTAATCTGTCAGGTGTGCCAGTTTAAATGAGGAACTGGATTGGTGTTCTCAGTAAAAGTCTGCAAAAAAAAAACAAAAAACCCCGAACTCAAACCCTTTCTAAAGATAGGCAAATGGAAGAATTATAAACGGCATTATAGGTTTAAAAATAGAGATCGGCAGAGAAAGACGCTCCCCTAGCCATTGCTCTGTGTGCCTTTGTATGTGTGTGCATGTAAAATGTCATTCCTTCCCCTCATTTACTCTTCCTTGTGAAGATAAATGCTGTGTTTTCAGTATTTTTCAAGGTGACTTTTCTGAGTTGTTTTCTCCCTGCTGCATCTGTTGCAATCTCCTGCGTCTGACAGAGGCTGCTTTTATTTTTACTTTTCTCCTGACCCTAATCGGTTTCTCTTGCGTTTGGACCTCACACAATTTTTGTGTGCTGTCAGCTGTGAATAATATTGTAAGGGGGAAGGGAGAGGCCAAACGGGCTGCATAGAACATAATTGTACTACATGTGTTCTTTGGAACTGTTTCTCTTTTAATTAGGATTTCACCAGAAAAAAAGTGGTCTTTGTTGATTCTTTCTGAACAAAGACCAGAATCCAAGCCATATAGCTCAGTTCTATCCAGAAATGAACCCCACTGTATTCAGTAGAAATTACTTCCAGGTAAATTGTGCCTAACAGCCCAGTGCTACATAAATTATCACATGGTGAGGCAGCCACGCTGGCACGGCTTCTACTGGATCCTCGGGGGGGGGGGGGAGGGTTGGCTGGTGGAGGTCTCCTTGGGGTAAGGGAGCATGTGTCTCCTTGCCCCAGGATAAGCCCCAGCATCTGCATCTGCAACTCAGAACTGTGCCAGTGATAACTCTGGTGCCACGTTGACCTGTGCAGGTGGATCAGGCCCAGGAAGGGGTTTGGATATAGTGCATGTCAACACTGCCAATCCCACCCCCTCATAGACCCAATTTGCACGCCCCTGCCCCATCACCGCCTAGTTCAACCCCCTAGTTGCCTTCCCCCCACTTGCCCCTGTGCTGGACTGCCCAACGACTGCCAGCACATGGGGGAAGGCTCTGGCCTTGTGCTGTCCTAAAGCACTTTGTGGCATTTTTGTGACAGCGTACACTAGGAGAACATGTGTTCTGCCAGTGCAGTCCCTCAATAGGATTGGGCTGTAAGTCTGTCAGTATTTCTAGTGTGGTACAAGGCAACAGGGGTGGTGTCAATTTTCAGAGAGGTTTTGAACACGGGCTCTATGGGTTTCCCCTTTGTATGCATGCTGAGCTCCCTTCCTACACGTGCGCGCCTACCGAGAACTCCTTCTTTGCAACTTTGCCGTAGCAGCAGTGTGAATGAGAACTCCATCTGTTGCAAGTGCTGTTTGCTCTTTCTGTCTCTCAATAAGCATCCCAGTGGCTTACTAGGTGTGATGGGAGGCAGCAGCTGCAGCACCTTCTTGCCAGACACCATTTTTAAAATTCCCAGATGCCCTTGCCTTGAACAGGTGCATGGCAAGAAGGAAGATGGGAAACTGTGGCTGCTGCTCTACCCATTGCCTGGTAAGCCACTGAGATGTTTGCTGAGAGATAGAACAAAACATTCCCATGCCTTGAGGAGGCCTCTGTGACCAGCTCCCCACCGCAGGATGCATGCCCCATTGGCACAGCTGCTCCAGCACCAGAAAATTGGATAGGATTTGGCCCTCAGTGGGCGATGTCCAGGCAGAGATGTTTGGCATCTCAATTCTGTCTTTATGAGCATTTGTAGTGAACATGGAAATTGTCTGATAATCCTACAGATCCCAGAGTTCTTTATTTATTTGAGCATAAATAAGTCATGACCATGATTAGAAGTTACTTCACAAGCTAAAATTATGTATGGGAAAAGAAACCAGAAAGAAGAAAACTTTTAGTTAAGGGTTATTTATATAATAGTATCATATCTGTTCAGCTATTTAAATAACAACTAGATTTAACTGCATTCCTGTTTTCCCTTTGTTCCTATAAGATCCAACACTATAGAGTAAGGGGAATTTCTGAATTTGCAGAAATTCAGGTGCCATTTTTTGTTACCAGCCTTTATGAAAGCAGGTTAACACCTTATTATTCTCCAAAGAGAAAATGGAGCTTTGCATGTCATTTGAGGAACAAATTGTTACCATGAATCACATAAATCCCTTCTGCATGAAAATCTGATTTTAATCAAAAGCTATTGGAGTTTCATACAGTTATTTTGATACTGTGTAATAGTGCAGGTTGATACAGTGATTTTATACAATTGCAGATATTGATGTAAATCAATTGAGGTAATCAAGAATGAGAGAGTAGATGTTTTCCAGGCAGGGGGAAAAAATGCATTAAAATTGGGTTGTTGACTGATTTAAGGATTGCCTTCACCAATCACTTTCTTTAAATGATTTAAATTGATTTGCCAAACGTATTACCAAACGTTCAGTATGGATACATTTCTCAAAATTGCTGGCAGAAGCATAACTCATAACTTCCAACGCCCCAGTTTGGGAACCTCTGGTGTAGTGATTGTGGTGTTAGACCTGGAAGATCCTGGTTCAAATCCCTGCTCAGCCATGAAGCTTCCTGGGTGGCCTTGGGCCAGTCACTATCTCTGAGCCTCACCTACCTCACAGGGTTGTTGTGAGGGGAAAAAAGGGGAGGAACTGTGTACACCACCCTGAGCCTTAGATGAAGGGTGGTATAAAAACGTGAAAATAAACAAATGTGATCTGGGTCTTTTCAGTACAGTAGGAATCTCTTTTGAATTTAATGTTTTATTTAATATTAGATCTATTTGCATCTTGCTTTAATCTAGCTCCCCCCCCCCACATTAAAAACACTTACAAGAGCTCTGAGATAACTTGCTGAATTTGACGTTGCCATACCATCTTAAAGGGAAAGACCATTATTAGTATCCCTTAACTAACACGTTGATTAACATCAAAAGGTTCTTTTAGCCTGTGTGAAGTTATCAAATAGCTGGAGAGATTCCCTGTACTTGGTTGTTATGTCTTACACAGCTGGATAGGATGTTCCAGTATGCTACCAACTTAATTGACCTGAGTTAGAGAATAGATAAAAAAAGGTAGGGTTGTGGGTAACAGTGATGGCCAGCATCAGTATTGCTGCCTGCCCACATAAGGTAACCTCAGGGCTCTGTCTAAGAAAATCTTTCTACTAGCACTCATTCTGAATACCTGCTACTTTGTATTGTGAAGCTGTGTAAGCTGGTTCCTAGCACATTACACATGTGGCTGCACCTATCTCTGAGCATGAAGTCAGGAGTCCCCTTAAGGCTCCTGCAGAGAGACTCTATTGAGGTAGGGAAATTATATGAAATAGCCAGCCTGCTGTTTTAAAAGACATCACTGAAGCCTAATTAGCAGATTGGTAGAGAAATGTCTGTACTCCATTGCTGGAACTAGAATTCTGTTGCTAATGACACAGTAGGAGCTTGTTGGTAAAAACGGAATATTTAATGAATATGGAGTACATGGAGTGTCCAAGCCTATGCATGTCTATTCAGAAGTAAGTCATAGTCACTCCCAGAGATGTGTGGATAGGACTGCAACCTAAACGCCTGCTCACATGTTACCAAACTGACATTGAAACAGCTTCTCCATATAGTCTTATGTCATTTGGTGACTCAATGGGGCAAATTTTAGATGTGCACACAAATACATGCCATTTTAATATGCATACCAAAGGAAACACTTTTGTGTTTGCTGGTTCTGAGTGACTAGAAGCATGAACCAGTCAGAACCAGAACACATGGGGAGGGAGAGTCTCATTTGCCTCTGCTCTGTTTGCCTGCCTGAACCATTGATTTGCCTTTGAAGGGGCAGTTGGATTAACCCTTCAAATAACCACAGGGGAGGGGGGGTAATTTCCTCCTTTAAAATGGTGCAAGGGGGAAAGTGAGCCGCCTCTTCCCCATGTGTTCTAGTCCTAACTGGATCATTTCCCTATCTGGTTGATACTAACAACATAAAAGAGAGTTTCCAGTGAGACACACCTTAAAGAGACTGTTCCTACCTAAGTTTTCTCTGTGCCAGTGCATGGCTTCCACTGCATCCAACAGAGGAATTTTACAGGATGGAGGTCTCTTTGGGTAAGGGGATATTTGTCCCCTTGCCCCAGGGTAAGCCCCAGACAGTGCAGCAGGTGAACTTGGATGTGTGCCAGCTACATAGCTGGTGCAAGTCCTCATTGATCCATGCAGGTGAACTAGGAAGGGTGATAGGATATGGCATGCAGCAGCGCTACCAATCACCCCCTCTCCCAGGGCTGCCCCTCCCCCTCCCCATTACACCCCTCCCTGTTCTCCCCTCACCCTGACACATCCCCTGCACAGAACTCACCTGCTCTGGCAGGTTTTGGTCCACACACCTGTGCTAGCGGGAAGGCTCTGGGCTTCCTGCTGGCACTGCTTGAAGACACGCTGTCACAAAACGCTTTATTGTACTTTTGCAATGACTAGCACCAGCAGAGCACGTGCTCCACCTGCACAAGTTGAGGGTGGGATTGGGCCAAAAATTGTCTAACTTCTCTCTTAGAAGTAGCCGTGTGAGTTTACTGAGTGGTGTGGCTCTTTGCCATGTACACAGTACAGTAGTTGTCTGGCCCACACAATGGACTTCCTTGATTTAAAGCATAACATTAATGGCAACAGGAATTATTCTGAAGTCCTACAAAATTGTGAGTCAATGTATTCTGCTTGAATTATCCACTAAAATCTCCACATTTCATGATGACTTATGTGCAAGCTTATTGCAAACAAACAAACAAACAAACAAACAAACAAACCCTGAATCATATGTGCAGCAACACAAATGATTTAACTATGAGTAGGGAGGCAATGCATGTGGCATTTTCAAGTGGATGGCAATGGCTGCCATATCAGAAAAGGTCATGTTGTGTGCTTACATTGCTGTTGGAAAGCGGATGCCTATGACATTCAAGCTTTATTAAGCATTAATAATAATAATAATAATAATAATAATAATAGTTTACGCTTAAGAAAAACATTTGGATGATGATGAAGATGATGAATATAAGACAATGAGTAGCTTGAAAATCTGGATAAAGTTAATTACCAGACAGTATTTTTTCACAGTCCATTTTGCTATCTAAAGTTAGACCTGTTCCTGGGTATATATTGAATGCTGATTCCAAAAATGGCACCCGTTTTGCCCCACCGCATCTAATTTTGGAGATGCAGCATAGGCTTGTTAGTTAATGGTTCAAGCAGCTTCCTTGTGAGGAAGCCTATGCCATGACTTCCTCATGAGGAAGCTGCTTTACCATTCACTAGTGAGGTTTTGCCTTTTATGGTTCCTGAGCAGGCACCTGGAAGTCATAGCATGTGATCTGGGATGGAGTCCAGGCCAACATTTGGCTGGCCTGTAGAGACTTTTTAGGATATGCGCGTCAGTATCAGAGTTTGCCTCCAGCAACATCGATTCAATGGAGGAAGCAGACAAGTCTTCATTTCACAATCTAGCCACGCACACTTTCTCAACAGACTCTGCATTACCCCTTCCGGGTTTTTTATTTGGCTGGTGGCCATCTCTGAGGGCTTCTGGTTCCTTAGCCACACTTACTTCCTCATTACAGGGATCTTCCTTCACACAACTGGGATTTGCAATACTCTGAGCAAATTCCTCATGGAAGCATTTGCCCTCTATTTGCCTTAGCATTTGCACTAAGCATAGTGCATTAGTGTAGCTGGGGGCGCAGCTTCCGTAAGTGCTGTAGATGCTGCAACATACCATGTAAGTCAGGAGTGCTCACACTTTTTTGGCTTGAGAGCTACTTTGAAACCCAGCAAGGCCTGGAGATCTACCAGAGTTTTTTTTACAATGTTCGTGCCATCATAACATATAACATTTATGTGTACAATGCATGTTGGTGTACCTTGAGCCCCTCTGAGTATAACAGGACTTACTCCTGAGTAGACATGCCTAGGATTAGGCTGTGAGGCTGCAATCCTAGCCACACTTACCTGGGAGTAAGCCTCATTGAGTACAATGGGCCTTACTCCCGGCGTTTCCTCCCAGAGGCACCTGAAGGGGGGGGTCGGCACTCCGCGATCTACTCATTTTGCCTCGCGATCTACCGGTAGATCGCGATCCACCTATTGAGCACCCCTGATGTAAGTGGTCCCTCTTACTTGCCATCGGAGTCATTTCGGGCAGTCACGACAACGCGCGGGCATTCACTGAACCAAATGGCGTCTCCAGTGTCTTGCTGTCACTGCCCAGAATAGCTCTGATGGCAAGTGGGAGGGGCTGCTTTACACAGCACATTGTGGTGCCTGCAGCACTTACTGCACCGCACCTCTAGCTATGTCACTGCTGTGGTAGATGCTTCTTGTGGGTGTGCCACTTCCCTGTCCTTTGACAACCTGTTAGGGAAGGGGTTTCTCTTGTGCTGGCCAGTTTGCTGAGAACACAAAGATTACTTCTGTGATTACTGTACTGTTTGTGGCTTTCAATTTGGAAGCCCGTTGTGTACCTAAACAAAGTGAGGATTTCAGTCCTCGGTAGTTTCTTTTTTTCTTTTTCTGTGCTGTCACTAATAATTCCATCTGCCAAGAGTTTTACAGCAATCAACTTGCAAAAACTGGTCCTCTTGCGGCACGTAATTGCCAGTTCACAATACATACTGATTCAGTTATGGTATGCCAAAGTATGGAGAGTTGCATAACTTTTTTTTCTTGGCATGGAATATGAGCAGCTCCATGTGTGACTGCTGAAAAAGAGTTTTCAGAAGCTTGAGGAGGTTAGCAACATTTCACTTCATTTTGAAGTCTGGCACTTCAAATATCATGGGTTCAAGAGGTGAAATTGGAGATGCTTCATTTTAATAACATCCGTACTGTGTGAAACAGGAATATTTCTGTGTTTTCTCATATCTATCATCTATCTGTTTTTCGAATCTATCCCTTACCTAACCCTATTAATGTATCAGATTTTATACTGCCCTTCCTCCAAGGAGCTCAGGGTGGTGTACATTTTTTTGTCTCCACAACAACCTTGTGAAGTAGGTGAGAGAGATAGTGACTAGCTCAAGGTCACCCAGGATGCCTCATGACTGAGCAGGGATTTGAACATGGATCTTCCAGTTCTAAGTTCAATACCGCAAGCATTATACTGCATCTTGCTTGGTGAAGCAATTCCCTGGTCACTTGCTTGGCGTCTGGAAAACAGTGGGGATTGCATTGTACAGTATGGGCTATGTAGCCCCAATGATGTAGCTGGGGAATTACTCAGGCACAAGTCCCCTTACTCTGACTTGTGCTCTCTCCACCTTCAAACCTGCGCTGAATACAGTGCAAACTGGCTGGCCTGCCGGCTTATTTCAGTGCAGGTTAGAATTGGGATGCCCGACTGTTCAGTTTTACTTTCAGTCACATTGATTTCACTGAGACTTACTTCCAAGCAGGTGTGCATTATATCATAGCCCAAATGACACTTTTAACAGTCTTTTAAGATCAGATTCCTTATGAATATAAATGTACACTACTCACCTTGCAAAATTACACTTAACCTCGTCTTTAGACCAAAGTGTGAAGCTGGGACAGTAAAATGTAGCTGGTTTTCTTCATACCATTTGCTGTTACTAAATGCAGCAGCATATGAATAATGAACATGTTTACTAAAATATCCGGGGTTTTAATCTGACTATTTAAAGTATGTTATGTCATAAATACGTCAAATGGCTCATCCATTTGTGAGTACGGTTACAAAATAGCATTATGGGCTTGCGGATAAATATTAACATTTTGACCTTGCATTGTACTCTGTGTCATTGATTGGAAGATGAAGACTACTCTGTCTCACACTTCAAGCCACACCATACATTATAACGCCATTTAAGTTTTTAAAAATAAACTTTTAACTTCAATACTTTGAGTTGGGAGAATTTAATAGATAATTCATATAACCAAGTTATATTTCTATGATTATGCTGAAATATGGGAATTTCTCCTGAGATATTGATAGTCAGTTTCAGAAATCTCCTACTAGCATGTCTTTAGATCAGGGGTGCTCAATAGGTGGATCGTGATCTACTGGTAGATCGCGAGGCAAAATGAGTAGATCGCGGAATGCCAACCTCCCCCTTCAGGTGCCTCTGGGAGGAAACGCCGGGAGTAAGGCCCATTGTACTCAATGGGGCTTACTCCCAGGTAAGTGTGGCTAGGATTGCAGCCTCACAGCCTAATCCTAGGCATGTCTACTCAGGAGTAAGTCCTGTTATACTCAGTGGGGCTCAAGGTACACCAACATACATTGTACACATAAATGTTATATGTTATGATGGCGCGAACATTGTAAAAAAAAACTCTGGTAGATCTCCGGGCCTTGCTGGGTTTCAGAGTAGCTCTCGAGCCAAAAAAGTGTGAGCACCCCTGCTTTAGATTTTTAGTAGGGCTTCCTGAAGCCTAAGGAAGTATCTGTGGTTGTTACCTGTTTTGAAGTACAGTACTTGTACTCTTCCCCCCTCCCCAAAAATAAAAGCCTTGTGTTGCAGCATCTTGAAAATTAGCATTTTAAATACAGTAGCCCCCATGTATCTACAGACTTGGCTTCCACGGTTTCAGTTATCCATGGTTCTTCCCCCCTCCCCTCTAAGTAACCCAGGGTCCAATCCTATCCAGTTTTACAGTGCCAGTGTAGCTGTGCCAAAGGGGCATGCACTGCATCCTGTGGTAGGGAGGCAGTCATAGAGGCCTCCTTAAGGTATGGGTGCACTTGTTCCTTTACCTTGGGGCTGCACTGTGGCTGCACCAGTGCTGGAATTGGATAGGATTGGGCCCCCAGTTGCTGAGATGGACATTGTGACCGGATAGATTCTGGCAGCCAGCAAGAAAGGAGAGGGGCTGCCCGTGTCACTTGTCTGATGGTCCTTCCTTGTTGTAAAATATATAGATACAATGAAGAAAGAACCATTAGGCAAGTGATGTGGGCAGTCCTTCTCCCTTCTTCCTGGCTGCCAGGATCTATCTGTATAAGGTTCGCTGCTATCCAGAATTTCGGGTATCCACATTTCGGGTATTTACGGAGGCAGCAGGAACCTATTCCCAACAGTAACAGGGACAGGCTATAGTTCATCCAGCATGTTGTAGGCATCCCCAGATCACTTCACCTATGACCAAATCAAATCTAAAGTGATAACACAGGCTAATACACATTTTGCTCCCTTAAACGTTACACCAATTCCTGGGTATATTTGGGGTGCTGATTCCCAAAATGGCATCTGTTTTACCCTCTCACGTCTAGTTTTGGAGATACGGCATAGCCTCTTTAGTGAATGGTTCAAGCAGCTTCCTCATGAGGAAGCCTACACCATGGCTTCCTTATGAGGAAGCTGCTTGAACCATTCACTAATGAGGCTATACTATATCGCCAAAACTAGACGTGATAGGGCAAAGTGGATGCCATTTTGGGAATCAGCACCCCAAATTCATATCCAACCACCTTAAAGTTTCAGAAAAACCTTTCTGACCCTCAGTTTTGTAGGCCTGTGTAATTAGTGCTTAGCTCCTTCTTGTGAAACACTCAATTTTTCTAGCTCTGTTTTCTAAAATTGCCCCCAGTGCTTCCTGTCCTGCTTGGTAGCTGTTTCTGGGTGACAGCTTGTCCCTCTTATGCTATAATCCCATCTCATGAAACACTTGGATAGAGTAGAGAGCTTTCTTGTCAATGCTGGATATTCTTGGGTGTGTCCATCACTGATGTGGGAATTCTCCAAACTTTTCACATGATAAACGATACAACTGGGAAATAGGTGGTGATTGAAATAGCATATAGGTCTGGGAAGTGGGAGAGGATAGGACAGAAAGAGCTTAAAGTGCATGTTCTCATTTTTTTTTTAAAGGAAATTGGTAAGGGCAAGAACTTGGCTATTTGGAGTGGCTGAAAAGGAGACAGATGTGCAGGCTGATAATTGTGAGCTGGCAAGTATTTTTCTTTACTATAGTGACATCCAGTGGCCAGTTAACTTACCTAGGAACTAACCTTTTACGAATTCACAGCTCTGTTGTGTCTGTGCTTTGAAGACATTTAATGGATAATTTCCACTGACTAGGTTCAATAAGTACTTGATGCATGATAAGACTAGTAGTTAGTGCATTCTTTGTGTTCTGAAACTAGGCAGATTAAAGAGATGGACATGTTTGGAGTACTATTAAATACAGTGTCCTGCCTGACCCAGGATCTTTTACAGCAGCAGTTCCCAAACTAGTTGGTCATGACCCACCAACCAGGGAAGCACTTGTCCCTTCCCCTTTAAGGGGCAGGTAGGGTGGGAAGTCAGCAGCCTGATTCCCAGGGTCATGCTACTGCGGAAGAGGAGGGGCTTTTTAAAACTTACCTGAGGGAGTGCAGCCTCCTTGAGGGGTGTGTGGGGAGTCCTGCAGAGGCTTCTCCCCAAGCCTCTAGAACAATATAAAAAAACCTATCAAAAATTACTTCTGGTTCCAGGAAGTGGTTTTTGATTGTTTTTTTAAACTGTTTTGGATGCTTGGATGCTGCACCCCCTAGAGGCCAGCACTCCTTCAGGTAAGTTGAAACCCCCTCTCCCAGGCAGCTGTACAATCCTGGGGATCACATTGTTGCCATAGCCCTTCCCCTTGTAGGAGTTTGGGAAGCACTGTTCTCCACAGATTAAAATACTTTCCAGACTATAATGAGACAAAAACACAAAGCAGAACATGTCATTCCAGGTGATTGTAGCCCATATGCTAAGTCCTTTTAGAAAGAAAGAACTGGAAGAGATTGTAAGATTCTATGGGAGACATCCAGGGGATTTTCCCCTTCTGAATTTTTCTCCAGCACAAAAACTCTTTACTCTGGCAAAAGGGCCCATTCCTAACCTAGGCTTTGCAACATCATAAAGGCAAGTACAATAGCATGTGCCATTGCAAAGGAGGCATATAATGGAAAACTGAGAATTAGATTTCCTCAAGTTTACGTAAAACAGGGGTGGTCAACCTTTCAACTTTAGGGCTCCTGAACTTTTAACACTTGTGTAGAAAAAGGAATTTCAGCAGGTGCTGCTTGTCACCTGAAATTCCCTCCTCTACACAAGTGTTAAAAGTTCAGGAGCCCTAAAGTTTGAAAGGTTGGCCACCCCTGTCCTAGAAGTACAGTTATTGACTAAAATCTCTAAGAAGGTTTGAGAGAAAATGGATTTAAAAAATTGCATATTTTGATCACTTAGAAATTATTCATTACACAATGAATGATTCATAATAATATAAAAACGAAGCTGAAATTAGATCAGTTTTGTTACCCACTTTTCACCAGTTAAGAAACCAAATTGGATTTTAAATACCACAAATGAATTTGTAGCGGGGGGGGGGGGGGAGAAAACCACCTTTACTACATTTAGACTTTACTTCCATAAAATATAAATTACAGGTAATGTATTCATCTCTTAGATTAATAAACCATTTATCTAAAATCTAATATCTTGAAGTAGCTGAAGTAATTCAGAGGCATCCGTGAAGAACTGATCCCCTGAGTCAGAGGACTCTGTTGCTATAGCGTTTCAAAAACTCAAGTTGTTTTTCTTGAAACAAATGAGACTTTTATGAGATCAAGGACTTGTATGCAGTTCTAGGATTACATTAGATCATTGCTGTGCTAAAGTGGGTTTAGTTGGCATTTGTCTGGAAAACAGCATGTTGCCAATGTCCTTGGAGGATAACGGAGGCCAATTTATACCCGAGGTGGAAATCTTTCAGTACTTTGACAACTGAAGATTTGGGTGAACAACTTTTGTGGACATGGTATACAGCTGTTCTTCTATAAAGAGAAGAACATAAATGAATGCAGACACAAATCTACCATTTAATACTTTGTGATGTGCCGGTTGATCCACCTGTCCATATATTCTCAGAGTCCCTGTTTCCTGCTGCCATTGCCAATTCTGTTTGCCACAAAACGTGCACATATCCAGGCACGACTTGGTAGTAGAATGTTGACTTTGCATGCAGAAGGATCCAGGTTCAGTCTCTAGTCTGGCCACCCAAAGGTAAATAGCATCCCTGAGAAGAACATCTGTCTGGAGCACTTAGATAGAGCTGCTTTAAGAGCTGACAGTATTAGGCTGGGTGACTGGTAATATGACTTCAAATAGGGCAGCTACTTATTCACAGCCAGCCCAAGACATCCTGACACCTGAATCATTTTGAAATGAAATTAAGGAAGTGAAATGCAATTTTAAAAGAATTCAAGGAATAAATATGAAATCTCTTCAAGTCTTTTAATGCATGTATTCATAAATTGTGGCCGTGAAGTGTTACAGATCACTGTCCTTTTAATGCACTGGATTGGCTATTTCGAGACAGAATTTTAAAATATTTTTCATTTTATACTGCTGTGTGGTACTGAAATACTGTTAATCTCCAGACTGATTTGCCTGTCACTTTGGCATTCATACACATTTAAGCTAGTTTTAATTTTCTTGCAGTTGGAAGAAGTCGTAAAGAACTTCTTTACATGTGTTGTAAAGAAGTTATTCATTCAAGAATGCAACTTAACACTGTGTGGGTTCAGTCCTATCCTTCTCCCCCCCGCCCCCAATGCAGCCACACCAAAAAGGTGTGTTCTGTATCCAGCAGGAGAGGAGGCAGAGTGGGAGGATTTAAAAGGGTTTAAATTCCCTTTCCCCCCTGTAAGTTTCCAGTCCCACAATGGTCCTCTTTGGACCCTAGTGATTTCACTGGCGCAAGTCTGATGAGAGAAAGGGAATAGGGAGGCTGCAGATTAAGGAAGATAGGATCTGGTGCTTGCCATTGCCACCAGGTTCATCCCCTCATGTTCCCTGTTCTACTGGCGCAAGCTTTACAGCTGCCTTACAGTAGCCAGCACTGGTGAAACACTGTTCTGCTAGCATTGCAGCCCAATACCTTCTTAGCATTATTGCCTACCCAGCTGCTCCCATAAAATAAATAACTCTGAATCCCAAGCAAAGAAAATAGAAATTCTGGACCATTTTTCATAGTTCTTAAGAGTATGCCCCAAATGTTGCATTTGTTAGTGACAACATTACTATGAAGAAACTGGATGAAACTGTTTGCAAGGAATTGTTATAAGTTAGAGAAGTTCGTACATTTTTCTTCAAGGAGATGTAGTGAGTGAATGTTCTGCTTGACTGAGAGTTAATGACACATCTTGGAGGTAGCCATATCTTGGAGATTTTCTTCAGTGCCAGGGTGGTTGTGTTTTACTATTGAAGACACGACTTTGCTATCCCTTTGAACCAGTGATATCGTGACCTTAATTACACCGGCCTACAAAATTGAGGGTCAGAAAAGTTTTTCCCAAACCTTATGGTGGTTTGATATGAATTTGGGGTGCTGATTCCAAAAATGGCATCCGTTTTGCCCTATCACGTCTAGTTTTGGAGATACAGTATAGCCTCATTAGTGAATGGTTCAAGCAGCTTTCTCATGAGGAAGCCATGGTGTAGGTGTTATTCAGATCTTCTGCTTATTTAGACTTGAGTAAAATAATAATAATTCAAGAATTAAACAATTTTCAAATCTCTTTATTCTTATTTTGGCCTGTAGTTCCTTGTATAAAGATGCCCCTGCACTTCCAGTGTTTCATCAGGTGGTATTTGTTTTGATTTGTTTTACTGCTATTTTTAGTTGTTTTTTTAAAAAATGTGATATATATTTTACCGTGTTTTATTGTCTGAAACAATTGATGAAGACTTGTTCTTTAAGTACAGCCAACAAATATTCAGTTTTAAAATAATGAAAACACATTTCCTAGAATGTTAAAAGATGTTTTTAGACTGGGACTGAAAACCAATAAATACTGGTTTTTGTGAGGGAAAACTGACTTTTTTTCACTGATAAAGAAACATAGAATGTAAAATTTGTAAGGCAAAACCTTTAGAGGAGAAGGAAGTGAAAGTGTGTGTCTTTGCGTTGCTGCTACTTACTGTAAGTGGGACAAACTGTCTTGGCATGGTGATGGCTTTGGAAGTGAGCGGTCCCTGGATGCTTTCATGATACAGGAAGTTTGCCACTTGCAGAAAAGAAACAACAATGCTTGGATGACTGTCCTGGTGCTCTGAAATTGGCTTGACAAGTGGAACTTGGAAGCAAACCATAACCAGTCCTTTGCTGGGCATTTTTTTTCCTCTCCTGAGCACAGCATAGAGCACATCTTCTAACATTTTCCTCCAGCAAACTCATTCTGGTTTACGCATTCCTTCATTTAGGCTGCAATCCTAACCTCACTTTCCTGGGAATAAGTCCCACTGAACACTATAGGACTTTCTTCTGAGTAGACCTGCTTAGGATTGTGCCCTTATTCTGGTTGAATATATGAGTTTACAGGAAATGCTGTTTGCTTTTATGGATGGTGGGGTAGAGAAAGAAGTAGAACTGGCATCACCCTCCTATTTACTTTGCATTTATTACTTTTAATCGTCGGTTTCATAGGTTGGTATTGAAGTATCACTATGAAGTCCTTGTTAGAAAGTTGTTGTTGGCATCCTTCAGTCTTGGAAGACTATGGTATCGCGCTCTGAATAGTGTTCTGGAACAGAGTGTCCTCTCCAGTGCGTGAAGCCTGGGTAAGGTAGATATGGAGGATAGACTGTTTCCCATGCTGCAAATCCCCCCTCTCCACATCGCTGAAATGGTCCAATGGAAAGGCAGAGGCCAATACGGTTGGTTCCAGCAGCGTTGCAGGAGTTGCCAGAACGTGACTGTGTTCGGCCATGAACTGCCTCAGGGACTCTGGCTCCGGATTTCGCCTCGAGGTTGACTTCTGAAGCCTTTTCCATAACTGGATGTAGCCACAAGGCAGTGGAGGTTTGGGATCAGAGTTTTCCTTCTCTCAGATGAGCTGCCTTCCCAGGCTGAGGAGTCCCATCTACCCGGTGGCTGTTTAGTCGCCTCTTACGACAAGTACAGCCAAACCGAGGGCCTATTCTTATCCCCAGCCCCCAGGGGATATTAGAAAGTACAGGACAGTTAAAGTGCTCCTTTAGCAAAAATAACTGTGTGGAAGTATCTTAGATGGAGCAGTTATTATAATGTGGTCCTCCTGATGGAAAAGGTTTAATAAATTTGGATTTATCATGAGGCCTGGTAGCTTGATGAGGGTATCTTGTCATAATAAGTCTGTTGTCAGTGAATAGGTGCTTCATATTCAGAGATTATCTAAGTCATTGATCAGGACCTATGGCTGAGTCAGGATAATATGAGCTGATTTAAGAAATGGTATTAAAAACACTTGCAGCAAATGGAGATAAAGTACTCAGGGGGTTCATATTAAAAATAACTTCATATGAAGGTATCCATGGCAGTATTATTTTGCATCAAATAATGAGATCAGTTGAGTTCAGAATGTTTCTCTGAAGAGGAGGTTCCACACATTTTCTGAGTTTTCTCTGTAATTGTGAGAGCTAGAATCCATCCCAAATGTTTCTAATCTAAATTACAGGTCGATCCTCTGCATCCCTGAGGTTCCATTCCTGGAATCCCCGTGGATGCCAAAAACCACAGGTAAGGAACTCCACAGTCCCACCTGTGTTTTCTGAGTTGCAGGGAGGCTGCACATAACCTTCCCGCTCCTCAGAATGCCTGCCAGAGCCTTCTGATAGGCACTTTAGGTTTTTGCGAAAAGCGGAAGTGTCTGCTAGAAAGCTCCGGCAGGCATACCAAGTCACAAGGAGGCCTCCCTGTAACTCAGAAGACCCCTTGGATGCAACCCCTGGTTGTGTCTGGGAGGTGCTCTGTTTGTCCTCCAGACACAGGTTCAGAATCCACAGTGGGTCAAATCTGTGGTTTCGGAATCCATGGATAAAGAGGACCCACTGTACTCTATGAATAACAGAAGTTCTGTCCAAACACCTTCTCTTTAGACTCCCCACCATGGCATTTCATGATCTGAGAGATGCTAAAAGATCTGCACTGAGGACCTTACTGTTTACAATACAGTATCAGCCTCTAAACATGCAAACCTATACACACTATTCTGGGATAATATCCTATTAAACATAATGGGACTTGGCTCTGAAAAGACATGCATTGCACCATAAGATTCCCATACATACATACATACATACATACATACATACATACATACATACATACATACATATGTTCATTTATTTTATTACAATATTTATATACCACCTTCCAAGCAACCAATTCTGCTTAGCTTTTTCAAGCAAGGTGACAGCTCATCCTCCAGACCACACCTCCTGCCTTGAATTATCAGAATGTCACCAAAGTTTTGAGTAAAGCAAACAGATTAGATGTTGGTTAGAGGGATCCAACATTGTGGCACTATAAGCACTCCCTTCTTGAAGTCTAGCTGGTGTGACAAAGGTGTACAACATCAGTTAAAAAAATTATATGAGCATCATCTTTTCAAGTAGATGATCTTACGTTCTCTGACGATTGTGTGTGTATATAACTGAGCTATTGCCACAAGTTCAGTAGTATTGGCTCCTGAACAGGTGCTGGAAAATAAGCCATTAAATTTAAAGGATAAAAGCTGCAATAGAAACTGTGCTAATGTATAATTTAACATCTATTTTAAATTAATGCTTCTGCCACTATGGAAATCATAAAAGTCCATTTAATTTTTCCTATTAATGAAGGTACTGGATTTAACGCTCTTAGGACCAAATGTAAATGTATTAGTGTCATTTCCTTTTTGAAGTAATAATTTCAATTTATGAAAGATTTTCTTGACTCATTAGGTATCAATGATAGTGTATGAGAGTAAAATAGGTTGCTTTTTTTAAACTGCAGGTTGATAAACAGATAAGTAAGTTTCTGATGAATAAAATATGGTGTTTTGCAGTTACATTTGTCTACATAATAAAAATTAAGTGAATTATATTTGTAAGTAGAAAGTAGCAGTGCCGGGGATTGTTGGCCGGATGTTGGCATGTGGCCCCTCACTGTTTTTGGCAGCGGCCCAGCCATGCTGAGTGCTTTGTTGCTTTTTATGACAGCCATAAAGCACACTGTGCCACCAGAATGCGAGTTCCAGCAGCACAGCGACCCAGTCGGATTGGCCATGAATACTCAACTGTATTTAATTTAGGCTAGATTGAAACCCACTGATTCTAATTAAAGAAACGTTATGATGATGACTTGTAGACGTGGTTGGAGCCCCAGGTTTGAACATGCAAAGCATGTGTTTCAGACAGTATGCTAATGACAGCAAGAAAAAACAAGTTGACAGTATTATCATCAACACTTTCTGTCCTACTAGCAGTAGTACAAATATATGCCAGAGCAGATATTATCTCCATTCTTAGCTAGTTCTAAACCTAAAGTGTTACAGAACTGCTTGTACTGCTATCAATGAACTTCATCCTTCAGGGTTAATTGGCCAGTTAGTATAAAGTCTCATATTTATTTACAAGGGCATACTCTTCATATATGTCGTGTTATAAAGCAGTGGTTCTCAAAGTCTTTAGCAATGGGACCCACTTCTTAGAATGACAGTCCCCACCCACCAGAAGTGGTATCTAACTTGGAAGTGAGTTATCATCAGTTTAGGCTTCCAACCTAAGCTGCAGTCAGCTAAAGGTCCCATTATATTGAACACTCATGCTGTTATTTTGCATGTTTGCATTCAAATATTCCAGCTTCGACGTCAAAGCAGAACACAGGCTTGGATTCTTCTCCAACCATGCAGCCCTCCCCCCTTTCCAGCATCCCATCTTCCCACCTATTCAGGGCAAAGCGTCATGCCTCTCTCCCACCAGGAACTTGCCCTGCCCAGCAGTTCTGTATCCTGTATTTTCAGCTCTGTATCTTCTGTGGCAGCTGAGCTAGGTGCTGTGCAACCCACCTGAAATTGACTCGCGACCCGCCAAATAGGTCCCAACCTACAGTTTGAGAAATGCTGTAATAAAGTAAACACAACTTAATAATCAGAAACTTCCTTAAATATGTGTCTTGAATCTAATCAAGATAGAAATTGATGCTGCAACGTTTACCAACTGTAAAGCTTTGAAGGGCATGTTCCACTTTGTTAAAGTATAATTCATTTCTCAGTTAAATTAATAGAAAACCTCCCACTGTTTTTAATTGATTAAATAGTTTCCAGTGTATGTATGTAAAATTAAAATCCTATCCCCCACCAGTCCATAGCATACAGTGCAATGTCTAGGACACAAGTAGCTTCCTATGGGAAGGTGACTACTAGATGGCTCGGGAGAGGTAAGTGAAATTTTTCCTTACTAACATCCCCGTAGGCCACTTGGCTGTCAATTTGTCTCCTCAAGCCTATGACAGCTATTTTGCTGGTGCGTGTCCAAGGAGACCCAGCATGCATTTTGGAGCAGAGAAAGGGGGCTAGAATCTTGGCATGTGGTGGTGCCACTGAGATCCTTCTCCTCCCATCCCTGAACTGCCCTTTGCTGGGTTAGGGAATTTACACATTGAAAGTTCTGCTGCTGTAAGCCCTGGATAGGATTGGGCTGTTAGCTCACTTCTTTTCCCCTTAGAACTATAGAAGGTGATTTATGTAGTTGGGTTGAATTTAAGATCTATCCATGCCTGCCACATGGGGCAATAAGATAAATAGAAATCTGTTCTTGAAAATTAAAGAGTTATTTTTAGGCTCACATGGACAGCTATGCCATTTTTATTACTGATAGCTCTCATAAGGGAATGACGCATGGCTGTGGAAGCTATTAAATGTATCCCTAAATTTTTTAGAGACAATTATAAGGCCCATAGATTTGAGATGAACAAGAGTTCTTACTCCTATGAAATTAAAAATTGAAGCATGTTACATATTGTATCTATATTGCTACATAGTTCAACCCAAAGTGTGCACATTTAGAGGAGGAATGCATTTTCATTAACTCCTGGTAAAAAGAAAATTCTGTGTGCCAAGTATGTTGTGCATGGTATTTATTAGAAGGGTACAGACATAATGTCAGGTGTCTCCAAAACCTGGATGGTTTCCCTGGACCTCAGAATGCCTTAAAAGGCTTAAAAACATCACTTCCAGTTTCCCAAGGGATACCAGAAGTAGCATTTTTTCCCCCTGCTTTAAGGGCCATTCTGAAGCCTGCGAGTGGCCTCTGCGGGCTTCAGAAAGTCCTCCATAGGCGACCAGAGCACAGCTCATTTAATTATCTGCATTTTTTGTACTGGTGGGGTGGGGTGGGGTGAGGGGAGTCCAAAGAAAAATCCTTCACGAATGCTGAGGCTCCACCTGTATACTCATAATGTACTTATCCACAGGCATTAATTAATTCCAGTTTAGCCCTCTGCCTACACTCATGATATATTTCTTATGTGTTAATAAAACGATAATTTAAAAAACTACAGTATATATAAACAGAAATCCAGTGCGCTATAGTGGTTAGAGTGTTGAACTAGAACTGGGCAATCCTGGGTTCGAATTTCTGCTCAGCCATGAATCTCACTGGGTGACCTTGGGCCAGTTACTGTCTTTTAGCCTGCCTCCCCTTTAGAGTTTCTGTACCTAAAATAAAATATGAATGGGCAAACAACTCATGTCTGCTGCTCCTTCCTCCTTGGAGGAAGGGCAGAAAGAAAATGCAATAAATATTAAATGTCATACTTTCATTTTAAAAAAATCAGATAAGTCTAATATTACTGTACAAAATAAACATAATACATAACTGTATTATAAATGTATTGGGAAGAATACAGAACACTGTAAGAATGAAATATACTGTATGTGAAATAGTTTTTACTAAATTATGACTTGTTTTCTTCTCCAAAGTGGTGCATTTCTGTGGTCCATTTTTTAAAATTATTCTTTACTCTTTTGCCTTAATGTATATGCTGTAGCAAAATACTCAATTACGTGACGGCTTGCGGCTCCCACTTTTTGAATTAAATAAGAGATTCATTCAGCACACTCAAATTTCAACTAGGTACCCCTGAATATTTATGTTTCTCATGCAGTTGTCTGACTGTTTGGAAAGATGCCGATATATCTCGGCTGACCAGCAAACAATGACTGGGCAACAGAAAAGGACTTGTTAAGCCTTAAAACGAAGGCACAGATAACATTATTTCAAATCAAGTGGAGACCTGGATCGATTTTCCTTTTCTTTTTCTAGCTTGCAGCTGCCTCCTAAACTAATTTGTATTGTTTATTCACACGATGAAAGAGATGTTTTTAAGCATTCTCAACACAAGCAAGTGACTGATGTAAAAAAAGCTTCTCCATTTAAAAGAGAGTTGCTAGGAAACATGCAGTTTGAAGATGAAATCTCCTACTGAGTGTGTCCTCTGTGGTACATTCTTTTTTAAGTGCCATATCATGGCCTTGTTTTGGGATTCTGAAAATAATCAGCCAACTTTATAGAAGCAGGATTCAGAATTGCACCTATGTTACTTCATGGAAGGAGTTGCTCACAAAAGTATTCATGAATCCCATCTAAACCATGTCACCTGTCCACCCATCTCTGGTTGCCCAGAGCAATGTGTGTGGAGTTATCTGGTATTTTCCTTGCAATAACCCTGTTTGGTAGATAGAACAAGTGATGGTGATGCCCATGTTTCATTCATGGTTATAAAAGGAATTTAAGTCAAGACTAAGTAGTCCAAGCCTACATTCTAGCACCTTTCAAGCACTGCCCAATCTTGCTTGGCAATCTCCATGTGCGGGGCTGAGGTGGGAAAAGTCAGGCTTCCCATTGGAGACAGAAGTTTGGGGGAAGAGGCTGCTGACCATTAGTTGCCATTCCAAGGATTTCTCTGTCTGGCTCCAGTGTTTGACTCCACCCACTTTTTCCTTTGTGCAGTCCGAAAGTAGCTGGTTGCCTTATGAAGGCGGCTAGGAATTTTTGCTGTCTGCTTGATTGGTCTTAGCAGGCAACTTTTTGCCAACTCCAGACTGTCTGGGAGACAGCAGTAGGGATTTTGGTGTGAACTCTGAAGTATGCAAAAGTCAGTAGGTGAACAACTAGTGTGCTTCAGAGGCTGCTTAGCTCATTGAAGCTGGCTGTGGTGCCCTCTGGCTTGGATTGCAGAGGTTAACTCATACGCTGCCCAGCTTGGGGAGTTCGTGCAGTCCAGCTATCTCGACCCTTTGTGGTTGGCTTTGAAAAGCTCTAGCCACCTGGTGATGGCCTGTAGCTTGGAGTTGGTGTGGGAACATCTATGCCTAGGAATTAGCAGTCTTTTTTGTCTTCCCACAGTTAGTGAACTACACTTTCATGGGGTAGGAGTTCCAGGTTGCCTAGTTCAGGTTCTTATTCCTGATTGACATTCCGTAAAGTGGCTCAGTTGCATCTATGCAGCATTGGGCAGAAATGGCTTAACCCAAGTCTCTGTCTTGCATGATTATGGGGGTGGGGGGAAGTGTGTGCAGGCCATGTTTTGCATTTACCTTTTCATGAAACAATTGCATTGCTCCTCAACAGCAAGTGTAGTAGTGGGGCATGGTAACACTTTTAATGCAATCTTATATGATTAGCCAAATATGTCACAATCGTGTAAAGAATTTATTCTCGATGCTACTATTCTCAGTTGTTAATATTTCAAATCATTTACATTTCCTAAGGCATGAACCAAGAGTCAGACAACAGATATTCTTGGAAGTCTTTATTAAAATGATAGTAAATAATGGGTGTAGTAAAGGTACAATGGAGTGATTCAAACAAATGGGACAATCTACATTTTTTGTCTATCTTTGAATCCTTCAACATTGTATAGCATCGTGAGGGTTGATAGCTCAGTAGCTGAGCACATGGTCTGCGCATTCAATTCTCAGCATCTCTAGTCAGAAGGATCCCTGGTAACGGAACTGAAAAAGGAGACATCTGTCTGAAATCCCTGGAGAATCATTCTGAGTTGAAAATTCTGGGTTAGATGAACCAGTTGTCTGTTTCTATATGAAGCAGTTTCGTGTGATTATATCATATTTCAGTTCTTTTGAAGAGAAAATAAGGTCAAGTATGGGCATGTCTTGTTTCCGCAACTCACCCACATCCCTGCACATCATCACACACATCCCTGTAGAGCAGGGGTGCTCACACTTTTTTGGCTCGAGAGCTACTTTGAAACCCAGCAAGGCCCGGAGATCTACCAGAGTTTTTTTTTACAATGTTCGCGCCATCATAACATATAACATTTATGTGTACAATGTATGTTGGTGTACCTTGAGCCCCACTGAGTATAACAGGACTTACTCCTGAGTAGACATGCCTAGGATTAGGCTGTGAGGCTGCAATCCTAGCCACACTTACCTGGGAGTAAGCCCCATTGAGTACAATGGGCCTTACTCCCGGTGTTTCCTCCCAGAGGCACCTGAAGGGGGGGTCGGCACTCCGCGATCTACTCATTTTGCCTCGCGATCTACCGGTAGATCGCGATCCACCTATTGAGCACCCCTGCTGTAGAGGTAGGGACTTCCCCGTCATTCGTGAACCATTATTCCATGGGTTAAATCAGGGGTGTCCAAACATTTTGGCAAGAGGGCCGGGGAAAAAAAGAATTAATTTACATTTAAAATTTGAATAAATTTACATAAATGAATTTATTAGAGATGGAACTTATATGAATGATTGAAGATCTTGCAGTACCTCAAGGCCTATAAAAGACTTTGCACAAAGCAAGGCCAGCCTTTCCTTCACTGCCACTGCTGCATCACAGACGTGAAACAACAAGTAGTGGAGGGAGCCCTCGTCCCACAGCTCAGGTGAGAGGTCAAACAGTCGTCCGCATGCTGAGAGCAGTTGCATCGGGCCAGCATGGGCTCCAGCAAGTCTCCAGAGGGCCAGAGGCTCAATGGAGACTGGTGGCTCCCCAAGGGCCTGATTGGGAGCCCCTGGGGTTTGGACACCCCTGGCTTAAATGAATTAACAATGCAATCCCATGCATGTCTACTTAGAAATGCCTCATTGATTATACTAACTCCCATTGATTATACTAAGTGTGTATAGGACAGCAACTATAACTTCACTTCTGTTTCATCTGCCTTCTGATTTCTTCTATTTCCTGAACCTTGCTACCTCTGACAACTTCCCTGATACAGCTCTGTCTCCTACATGTGAAGACTTTGTTTTCAGTTTTGATTCTATCCCTTTTTCATTCCCAGATTCTCTTTCCAGTTCAGTGATAATGCTGTATATATTAAGTGCTTCTTAGGACTAAAGTCTCTTCCTTGCAATGTGAAAAGCACTTGTTGGAGATGCTCTAGAGACTAGACTAGATTTTTATATGAAACAAAGAGGTATGCCAAAAAATATTATAGAATAGCTGTGATATATTTTGAATGTAAATCATAATGGGTAATTATTCTCCAGAAACCACATACTGAACTAATGTATTTCTTAGCACAAAATATTTAGGTATTAAAACATATTGCTTTGCAGATCAGTTCAGTTTCAGAATCATATACTAAGAAATGCAACTGTGTGAATACAGCCTTGCATGGCAAGCTGTTTTTATGTAGTTCTATGTGCACTTGCCATGATTCCCAGCATACTTAGGTTTAGTGGCATGATTAAAATCTCCACAGTTGCTAGAGAGCCATTTCACATCTATGGCTAACTGTTGATATGACACTCAGACGGCTGCATATAGAGCACAAGCCCACTTCAAATTGCATAAAAGTTGCAAATGCTTGAAATCAGATACCGAAGTGCTATAGGTTCAGGGATAGAGTCTAACTTATGAATGAATGAAGGTCTTGCAAGAGCTCAAGGCCTATAAAAGGCCTTGAACAAAGCAAAGCCAGCCTTTCCTTCGCTGCTGCTGCTGCATCACAGACATGAAACAGCAAGCAATGGAGGAAGTCCTCATCCCACAGCTCACGCGAGAGGTCGTACAGTCACCCTCATGCTGAGAGCAGTTGTGTCAGGCCAGTACGGGCTCCAGCAATTCTCCAAAGGGCCAGAGGCTCGTTGGAGACTGGGGGCTGTCCACGGGCTGGATTGGGAGTCTTGAGGGCCACAAGTGGCCCCCGGGCCAGGGTTTGGACACCCCTGCTCTAGAAAGTAACATGTATGTGGTGAAATAGATGCACATATCTTACTCTCATGAAGGGATCTTTAACCGTTGACTCATGGGACACCATCACTGTGGTTTGGCACTTGAAAGGTTAATGGAAGACATGGGAGCCAGAAGTTAATGAAACAAACAAATGCCAGTTTATTGGAAGATAATTTACTGTAATAGGAAAAGTCAGGTAGAGAACACATTGGGAACACAGTGGCAAATAAAATTGACCAGCAAAACTGGTGCTACTCTGCAAGCTGCTAAAAGGGGTGTGTGTGAATTTTTACTTTGAAACTGCTGCTGCTTCTATAACCCAGCACATATGTAATGTATATGCAGTTAGCAGTCAAAAAATGGCTATTCAAGCCTATAGAAAGCCTCAGGAGTTGGAGAAAGGTTCCGGTTCTTCAGCATTGATGAGTTTCAGAATGTCCTTTGCAAGGTCTGTTTGATGACACAGGGAGTTAGCATTTGTTTGCTCATGTCCATTCCAACCCAAATGGGTTTCTCTTGTTCCTTGTGAAGCATAGGCAAAGTAAACTATCAAGAGATGTGGAAAGAGCAGGGGGTGTGTGTGCACACGCAGAGAATGTGAGAATATGGAGACCAGTAGAGAAAATGACATGTCTTCCTTGGCAACCAAAATTTCAAACAGTCTGTTCACTGTTGTCTGAAGGACACGCAAAACGTCAACAAAAACTTTGAAATGAAAATCCCCAATCTGATGGAAGCAATTTAGTTTTAAGTTGCTTTTGATTGTAGTTTCCCACTTTAATAGAATTATTCGAGCTATGAATATTCATGCTTTGGAAAAGAAAGTGGAGGTTTCAAGTCTGAATGAGACATGCCAGCGATATTCATAGCGCTTGAATGTGTGTGATTGCAATGATATGACAGCAAATTGCTCTAATAATAAGAGGCTTGATTGTTTAGGGAGAATTTTTGTGCTGTCTTCAGGGTCCATCAGTTTCAGCAAATGAGTTTGGGTTATTCATGGAGAGGCTATCCATGAAGAGAATACCTGTACGGATGCAGACTGCAGATGTGAGGTGCAATGCGGAAACATTAAGTTGTGGTAGTCAGCCTTATGATGAGGCAAGATGAAATGCTTGCTTTGAGTGGCAACATCCCTGAGGCAGTAAAAGCACTGAGGCTGCATCCCTGAGGCAGCAAAAGCTGCCGCTTTGCCATTTCTCTGCCTTCCTGGCCCTGGCTAGCCGCTCCTCTGCAGGGAATGTAATGCCGTGGTGCTGCTCCACATCCACTACTTGTGGCATCGCGTGTGGCAGCAGCAGTGTTGGAGAGGGGCTGATCAGTCATATGCTGTTTTGCCTTTGTTGGCAATGCAGCAGCTTCTTCCTGCCTCTTTTTCAAGAGGATTCCGCAACAACCCTGCCTGGTTTCCACCGCTCCTGAGGAGCCACAGTTCACAGTTTGGAAACCATTCTCCCAGCCTGTTCCGCTCATCCCATTTCTTTCAAACTCATCAGTGTGTGAGGGAAGGAAGTGGAGTTGGATCTGAAGGTGAGGCGGTGAGAACACCACACCCAGCCTCCCCTTTTCTTGCCCATTTGGCTTCTTTTCTTCTTGTTTTGGTGGTGGAGTGTGGCGTTTGTGTACTGCTTCAGTTATCACTTTGGGTTGGCCCTTACGTGTGCATTTGCGCTTCCCTCTGTCTCCCTTCCTCTGATCAGGGATGTGCTTGTTGAATTAATAGGGTTTCCTATTTAGTCTTGTGGGGGAGGCAGTGTGCTTAGATTACTCATTCTTTTGTGTGTGTGTGTTTTTTTAAACCTAGGGTAACCGAGGGTTCTGCTTTTTCATGCAGTTCAGAAGTACAAACACATTTTTTTTCTAGGACGGTTGGCTATAGAAAAGCACTAGTTTAAGGTCTAACCTAGACATTGTAGTCTAGATAAAAATTGCATGATTCATGTTATTACAGATATGATCCTGGTGAGGGTTTTTGTTAGCTTGTTCTGTCTTCAGGGAAACTCTTAAAGAAGGAAAATTGTTTATTTCCCAGGATTTTAAGAATTCTGTGTAGTTCACATATAATCAGCAATTAAAAATATATATATATCTCGTATAATTCGGTGCATTTGTTTCTTATAATGTGTATGGATATTTTCATTTCGATATCAGCCAATACAAATTTATATAACAACACTGGATGCAAAACGGGCAAAGTTTAATGGAGCATTAAAGAAAATTGCCAAACTTGTTCTTTTTGCTGGAAGTTAAGACTAAGCACTTCCAAACATAGGAAGCAAATGGTTTCTTCAAGGTTATCAACTAATCAAAATCATCCATAAGTGCAACAACAACAAAAATCTGGCAGTTATCTCTGCTATATAATTTGTCTGTCTTAACAAAAGATCTGTGTTAAAGTTTCTGCTTTTTAATTTTTTGGAGATCAGGTATAAGGCTGGGCATGTACCACTTCCAGATAATTTGCTTGAGAAGCATAGTCAGTTCTTTGGCATGTTTAACTGTTATATTACGAGTATATTGCAGCAGCATGGCCTAATATATGGGTTCTGACAGCACCATTTACAGAAGTAAATGGTTTGTGCTGTATATTAGTGTTCATGGTATATAGGCCTAGAGCCAAGTGCTTGGTATTTATACTAAGGTGATGCTTTGAAGAACTATAGGCATTCCCCCATATCCTTGAGGGATCCATTCCATGGACCCCACCCCGTGGATATGGAAATAGTGGATATGGGTGATGCTGTTTAAATACTGTAACAGCCCCTCCACATTCATTCAGTTATCTTCATTTTTGTGTGCTTTGAGCACTGGTGTTTGTTCCTTAAACCAAGCGAAACTCTTTCTAAACCAAAGAGCGACATGCAGGCAACAAGCTTATAAACAGGAGACTACCTGAATGTTAACAGACAGCACTTCCTACATGTTGCTCTTCAGTTTAGCAAGAGTACCACTTTGTTTAAGGAACAAATATCAGTGCTTACAGTGCTGTTACACAAATATGAAGGTAATGGAAGGGGAGAGTGGCGGGGGGCATGGGGATAATTGAATTAGCAGATATGGAATCTGTAGGTACAGTGGCCCACCTGTACTCAGTTCAACACATGACTCTGAAGCTTGCAAAATACCATTTTTGCTTCCATAATTCTTCAGTTTTCGGTTAAGACAAAATAAATGCTGGAGTCGTTTTCAAATCTAGTCCAAGAATACCTTGAGTCTAATAGTAATTGAGAATATTACTGATGACTGTTCTCTCTGTTCATTAGTGGCTGCTTGTTAATGACATGGGCAGCTTTTCCTTCTAATGAAATAAAAGCCTTAGATCCCTCACTTAAAAAAATGTGTTGGTAATGTGTTTTCATGCTTCTGAACTGGAAGGGACAGTGGAATATGAATTAATAATGCTTGTGTTTCTTTAAAAGAAACACACACACACACACACACACACACACACACACACAACTGACTGCTATGGTAGTGGCTTTGTGTAACAAGGGAGCAGTATCACCTTGCAATGAGCCTTAGGCACATAATTTCTTGGGTTGGCCCTGGGTAGCCCTACAGGGCAGTGCATTTCAGGTCCCTTACTTCTTCCTGGACTTCTTAGCTGGGAAACAAATCTTAGGCCTGACCAATATGAATGTATTCCACTGCAAAACAAAATATGGCTCTGACTTTGCACTTTAGCTTGTTTGAAGACATGGCTGCATTAGGGCACCAGTTTCACCAGGATCTGTTACAATTATTTCAGTTTTAACAATGCTGTAATTTGCTTTAATTCTTCTCTTGTTCTCACTTGGGAAAGATTTGTGGAAATAGTATGTACGTATATATTTCTAGACAGTTTAGGACAGTCTGTGTGCGCGTTACACACACACACACACACACACACACACACACACACACACACACACACACACAGTGAAAGCCAGTCCTCGGTTGCCTACACATTATGAGAAGAAGAAAAAGCAAGTGAGGAGGACTTTGCTGATGTTGTTTTACCCTCCACCTTCACTTTAGAGTTCTTGTCTGTGACCTGTTTGATCTCCCCATAAGACTGTAGAAGGCCAGGGTAAGAAAAGGTAGGGAAAGCCATTACTAAGGGCTAGGATCTGAGTGAGAACTTGTATTGCCAAGTCCACCACTGAAGGCTTCCACTGTGTGCAAACCAGAGGACCGGGTGCAAAGCCCAGGACTACAAAATCAGTCTGCTCACTCTGAACGTGATCCACTGGGTCCGGCCCTTCGGTCCTTTTTTCTCTTGGTCCTCGCTTCTGCCAGGTCCTCCTGACTTCAAGAGGACCTTGTGAAACCTTGCTGGTCTGGAAAAGATATTCTGTTGCCTGTCTCTAGACAAGAAGCACTGCCAAATAGGAGAGGTGATACTAGCCATTAGAGTGGTTTAATGGGGAGAGAATGGTACTTATCTTTTATACTTATCTTTTGTGAATCCTGTATCTTTTTGATCTTCTGCCTTACCTATCCCTATACTCCTTTTACCCACCCACTCCAGTTGTGTAATAAATGTTCAAGCTAATTATCAACTGCTCACTGGGTCCGTGCGTCATTTTCTTCCCTGGGAATACTGAGGCTGGGACAAAATGGCTCTGGTTTTGCTTGTTGTTGACAGAATCCCTGTTTTTTTTTGGGGGGGGGGGGCATTTTGTTGACACTGAGGTAGAAGAAGAGCAATGTAATAGCACTACTCAAAGTAAGGAACTTATCCCATTCTGATGAATGTTTTCATTTCATTTCAGTCTTGCTCATGCTACATTAAAACTGTCAATTCAAAACCTTGTTTTTGAAATGTGGTAACATCTGATTTGTAAGAAAATTTAGGAAGGGGGGGCAATCGGGCATCTTGCCCCAGGCCCAGTGCCGGCTCTCAGTGGCCCTGTCCTTAGCATATGATATTGTATCTTCCACCAGAAAGAATAGTTTTTATTTAAAATACTTATATCCCACTTTTCATTCACATGTTAGGTACCCAGGGCAGCTTACAGCTTTAAAGCTTAAGGCAAAATGAAATAAGCAGTCAATTAAAGACATAAAAACTGTATTGGCAACCTTCAGTCTCGAAAGACTATGGTATCGCGCTCTGAAAGGTGGTTCTGGCACAGCGTCTAGTGTGGCTGAAAACAATGTAATAAAAGTAGCATAAACTAGTAAGTTTTAAAATGTATATAAACATGACAGAAGATCTAAGATCAACAGAAGTGACCTAAGAGGGAAAGCCCTGATGAAATAAAAAGATATTTAATCCCCTCTGGAAAACTAACCGCAAAAGGGTGTTGAACTTAGACTTAAGAGAAGGCATGAAAAATATAAGGAATCACAACTTGTCTAGCAAACCACTTCCCCTTAGTTGGCAAAATAGGCAAGTGTTTACAGCTTCTTTTAGCTATTCTCCTGGGACTTTTATTAAAAGTGAAGGAGCAGCGCTTAATTGGAGCCAAGATACATCAAGAAGAAAACCTGGCGTGTTTTTCTGGTGCAAGAGCTTGGCTCTGGAACCTGTTAAGAATATGAATTGAGGCACTATTTCTGTAGTGTAGTGTGGTCCCGTCCCGCCCATTCTGTAACAAGAACCAAACCATTGCATATCTGGAATTAGGATGAAGGGCTTCCTGGTCAAAGGCTGCCATGGATGGTCTTGAGTTCTGTCACCTCTCTCTTTAGAAATTCAATGGAACAAGTTTATCATCTGGAGCAGGCAGCTAACAGCCCAATCCTATCCACACTTTCCTGGGAGTAAGCCCCATTGACTCTAAAACAGAAAACAGAAAAGAAATAAATTATAAGAGGCACAGAGTTTCTGTCATTTTGTGCCTTTCCCCCCCTTTATCTTGTTACATTAATATAATTCAGAGTAAGACATATTGTGCTATGCAATTTTGTCAAGGCCCATGTTGCTCTGTATGACGAAGGAGATAGAAAAAGGACCAGAATGGTGAATGTTCCGTGCGTGGTTGTAACAAGGCAGAGCTAAGAGAATCAAGTATAAAATACCCTGTAGTTAATGACTACCTTTCAGAAGGAAAACCTTTTTCAGTAATAGCAAGCTTCTCGACTCCCTCCCTTTCTCTGAAGTCAGGAGAAAAAAATTCAGAGCTGCAAGGCGTAAAGTCTTTAGATCACTAACGAAATGATAGACACAAAGCATGCACAGCACATCCAAATTCTGTCTTTTGAACGTGTGGCTGTCTTAGATCTGCTTGAACTGCTGTTTGGCAACTGGGTTAGAGTATCCTGTTCAGTCACAGTGTTCAGTTTTATGGAAAGTAACTGGTGTGCTGTCTCATTTAATCAGAGGCACGTCCAAGGACGTTTGTCAAAGCAGTATATCAAAACGCCTCCCTATTTTTTGCCTCAGACTAGGTGAACTGACTTAGACATTCTGCATGCCTAGCTTCTACTCTTTTGAAAAGGCTGAAAGGGAACAACCTTCCTTCTCAATCCCTGTAAAGGTTGGCAATCACAAATGAGTATTTATGATCTGGGAGTTCACTGCCTTAGCACCATAATGAGTTCTCAGTAACATTCTGTTTCTAGGAAAGAATCCTGAAGAAAGTCAGCAGGGAAACCTTTGAAAGCTGAAACTGATTAGATTAATCAAAGGTGGAGATCAACTGGTATCACTTTACATCATAGTCATAAACGTAGTGTTAAGTGCATCTCCTTTAAAATGTAAGAAAATGACTATGTGATGGCGTTTGACATGCATAATTATTATGGGTCACCCATGCTCTGTCATCTCAGTGAGATCAAGTGCCTTACCATGGACTCCCCAAATAAATACAGCCGACAACAGGTATGGAATTAAAATGGGCCACTTTTATTAAAATACCAAACATTGCAACAGGGCAACAAAAGGGGTTAAACAAACCCATCCCAAGTGTGGGGTTCTAGGTGGGGGAAACGGCCCTAGCCATCTACGTCCCCCAGTCTCGTAGGGCATCCACCCAACTCCAGACGTAACTCAATTGTTATTAAGCCCATCTCTCAACGTTGCCTGAAGAGGGTAAGTCAGCAGAACTGCTATGGCTTCAGGTCACCCCTGCAAGGCCCCCAAGTTTGGACAAGGGGCTAGCCAGCCTGCCTCCTTGAGCTGGTCAGGCATCCTGGGAGTGGTTCTGGCTCAGCCCACCTTCTTGCTGACACCGAGCAAGTGTCTTGATTGGACACCGAGAAGGTCTTCTGCCTACCTACCCCGCACTTCTACTGCCACAAGGGGAGGTCAGCCTAGTGCTTGGCCTTCCCTGCACTCAAAAAGGTTCTCAAGCCCTGTTGCAAGTCTGTTAAAAAGAGGCCATAACCCATAGGGTTGCACTCCATCGCCATGGTAAAGAGCAGGCTGCCCAAAACAAATTCCAGGATGTTGGATAGCCGCTCCTCCAAGCTCTGTGATGACCCTGCCCAGGTAAGTATTGACTCTTTTGCGGGCAACGTCTATTCTTCTAATGCTGCACACCCACCTCCAAGCCCTCCTAGGCTTCATATCAGACCACAGGATAGTCATCCCAGGGAACTGACTAACGAGCATTAGTCTGACACCTGAAGTCTGTGGGACAGGTGACTAAGCCCAACCATAGCATCACATAGTCGCCTGACAAAAGCCCTACCAGGGGCGATGACCTTACAGGTGAGATTAAGGTGCCCAACCAGCCTTTGCAATTCTTTTAATGTTAACTTACAGGACCCCAGGGCACTAGTTAACATCCCAGTCAATTTGTCCAATTTATCCCTGGGCAGCTGACTGGTCTGTGCCACTGAGTCTAACTCGATACCTAAAAAGGTGAGCTTATTGACCGGGCCCTCTGTCTTGTCATGCGCCAAAGGGACCCCCAGTTGCCCATACAGCTCTGTAAAATCACCCAGAAGCTGAGCACACCAGTCCATGGAGGCCCCATAAAAAGGGAATCATCGTGATAGTGGGCAGTGGATTGTAGCCCTGTCCTAAAGCGTACACTCCATTCCAAAAATGAACTAAACGCCTCAAAAACTGAACAGGAAATTGAACATCCCATCGGTAGCGCCTGGTCCACGTAATAACCCCCTTCAAAATGAAAACCCAACTGCAAAAATCCTTTTTTGGGGGCTTTTTTTGGGCAGGAGGTCTGGTCTAGAGGGTAGAGCCTCCATTTGCCTGAAGATAACATCCACAGGTCACCAGTTCGAGGCCACCGGCACCATGTCACCTTGAAGCGGCTGACAAGCTGAGCTGAGTTATTCCATCTGCTCTGAGCGTGGGAGGATAGAGGCCAGAATGTTGCGACCAGATCAAGAAAGAAACATCTGAATGTTGTGGTTTCTTGAAAGATAGAACCTTCTTTCAAATCGTAAAAATCCCTACGGGGATTTAATTAGCCTGCCTATGTAAACCACCTTCAAATAAAGTCCAAGGAGAAATCTGAGGACCAAAAAAGGCGGTATAGAAATACCTGTATTATTATTATTATTATTATTATTATTATTATTATTATTATTATTATTATTACCAGTCCCAAAGGACTGAAGATTACTTAAAGGAGGTACAGTAAATGGTCCAACTACTCTGCCTGCCTCCACCTCCTTGGCTATTTTACGCCTCACCACATCCTCCATGCCTCTAACTGACTGGAGGTTATGAGCAAACATGTGGCTGGCCGGCGGCGGCGCAGGAATCCTAAATCCAAACTTAAAACCATCCAACAACAATTGAGCTGCAGGTTGATCATTATAAAATTGCAGCCAGTAGCCTAAGGACAAAATCTTAATTGGCGTTGGGCCCGTTATTAACACCTGACAGGGGTCCGTCACCAGACTTTCTCCCACCCTGGGTGAAGGATCGCATACCCTACCGGGGACCACTGAGTCTGGGGCATTTCGCAACTGGGTGCTTAGTGCCACATATTCCGCAGCCATGGGAATAGGGGCAGCCCTGCCTATTACATTTCCCGGTGGCGTTGAATTCGAAGCATGCACGATGGTTTTGAACCCACTGCGCACCGCCTGGTGCTTTATGCTGCTCAATTCTGTTAAGCGCAATTAAATGCCCACTGTCTGCCCTATCACCAAGCATGGCCCTGGCAGGAAGAACCAACTGCACCCAGAGTTCCCAGTGGGGTACAGTCCAATCGAGAGCTGGGTCATGTGAAGCCCTGATGCGGAAATGATGGTCATAGGCCATCCAAGCTGCCCCAGCATGGTCGCAAAAAGAGCGATGAATAATGTCCAGGTATTTAAAGAGTTTCCCTGCCTTCTTATGGTACAACTGGACAGTGACCCCGGAATATATGCTGAAGCCATTGAGCCAATTAGTCCAATTTTTGTCAATTTTTCTTTGCCTAGCAGTCTCAACATCTCGCAGGGGGTCACCCACTTTGGGGGTAGGCTCTGGCTCAATGTGTAAAAGGCTAAACATGTCTATAAAGTCACCTCGCCATATCTTCTCCTTGACTCCCAAGGCGAGGTGCGAACCCAGAGGGATGGCTATAGTGCCATATGAAATCTTAGGCTTTTCCTTCTCCTCTACCAGGCCCAGAGAATCAACCCCCCAATCCACATCCTGCTGTTCAAAATCGGGCTCACGCACAGCTGGGTACTGCCAATAAGGTGGAGGGGCTCTTCCTGCCTTGGGTCTAGGCTTGGTTTATGGATATGCCCAGCATAATGCCCAAGGGTACTGTGGATAGCTAGGACCATGCCAGAAAGTAGGGGGCCCCCATGGGGACCAGGGTTGCTCTGAGACAGCCCAGCCAAAAGGTCGGATTTGGCCCTCCCGCTCATCCCAAACCGGTTCCAAGTTCAGGTCAAAGTCAAACACTTGCTCGCATTACCCCCTGCTGCCTCTGTTGGCCCACGGTCGTGGTTTCTTAAGTGGGCTGACTGCCTCAACCTCAGGGGAGTTGTTATCCTGTGGGTCACCTTCCTTGGCAGTGACCAGCGCACCAGCTGAGGCAGCAACCTGCTTAGGGGGGAGAGAGGCATGCATCAATGTACCTCTATTTTTTCTAGTGGACCTGCGTGGTCCAGGGGCCAGACCGGCATTCGAGCCCCCATCACCGTGACCCGCTTTCCTGAGTGCTTTTTCTTTTTGCCTGGCTTCGTAACTGGCCATAAAGGCACAAAACTCCACCATCTGGTCCGCCTCGTCTGAGGAAGAAGGGGGGATGGGGGTGGCCGCACTGGGATAGGCCTTTTGGCGGCCTTACTGCCTGACTTCTGCGTCTTTTTGCCCATGTTTCTACCCCCCACGATAGTGTATGAGACAGGGGCCCACCACCCCTATGTTTTTGTTTTAACCAGTAGGATACAGCAGGGGCACGATAACCTTGACGACTGGACCGCTCTGTTGTCACTGCTGTTCAGGATTGCCCTGCTGCCACCTTCCTGTGCCAGCGTAAGAGGAGGGTTGCAGCCGAGCAGGGCACCTGGGCACTTCCTGCCCCAATGGAGATGCCCCCCTCTGAAGATGCCAGAGATCCCCCCCAACACAGCGGGGGGAGAGCAAACAAAAACCACTGCCAATGCATGGGGGGGGTGCAACCAGGCCCTCTAAATGCCCCCTTTTGCCACAAGGGACTCCACTGAGGAGTCAGTAAAAACAATGGGGGGGGGATAGAGAGCAGCAGCTAATAGGCACTGGGGGGGTGGAAATCAGCACCCTCCAAAAGCGCCCAAAACGGCCCCCCCAATCCGGGAGCGCCAGCTACTGGGGGCAGCACAGAGCAAAATGGCACCAGGCTTACTTGCCACGCGGCATTCAAAATGGCCGCCGCACCTTAGCATCCAAGGTGGCTGAGAGGAGGCTCTTTCTGCCGCTAATGCAGCCTTGGCTGCGAGAGGCGTCCCCCGCCTGCTCTCTCCGCGGGATAGCCCCGAGCCTGCGCATGGGGCTGAGGGCAGAGGCGGGGCTCAAAGTGCGCCTCGCACCGCTTGAGCCCCGTCCCAAGGGCAGCCTGCAGCCTTGGCTGCGAAAGGCGCCCGCTGCCTGCTCTCCCCACAGGGCAGCCCCAAGCCTGTGCGCGGGGCTGATGGCAGAGGTGGGGCTGGAAGCGTGCTTCACGCTGCTGGAGCCCCATCCCGAAGGCAGCTTCCCACTCACTCCTGGATAAGCGACCGGTCGCGTCGCTTGTTAGAAGCGGACTGAGCAGCCCCTTGCGCACATGCACCTGGGCTGCTCTCCCGTCCCACCCCTTTCAACCAGCCAGCCAATCAGCTGGCAGCAAACCCCTGCTGCCGGCTGATAGGGGGGAAAGCCTGGCAATCACTGCCAGTGTGCCAGGGAGGTGCGCTAACAGCCCTTCTTTTGCCACAATTTAAATTCACATTACTGTTGTGCAAATGTTTTCCAGTAACCGCTGTGTAAACAGCCTTGTGCTAGGTTACAGTAAACTGTTTTACATGAAAATGTTTTGCTAATTACAGCTCATTAACAGTACATTATTGTTTTGCTAGCTAGAAGAGGAAAGATAAAGATACTAGTAGGACACGTTTAAGGATCAAAAACTGATCAGTGCCTCATGTTTTCATGCATCTTGAAATTCTTGTTGGCCACAGATGTGGCGAAAATGTTACCTTATTTATGAATTGTGAATCTTGTTCTGTTGATAACTTTGTTTGACTGCTGGTTCTCTCAAAGATGGTTAGATACTCTGGTGCTATCTGGAGTTTTCTCATTTACTTCTTTTAGTGAATAATATCATAATAAACTTATAGCCTAATCCTATCCTTCCCTCCATGCTGGTGCAGCCATGTTAAAAACAGGTGCACTGTATCCAGCAGAAGGGCAGATAGGGAGGCTTCAGAGGGGGAAAGGGATTTAAATCTTCTTACACTTCTGTAAGCTTCCTGCTCTGGAATGGGTCTCCTCATACCCACACCAGTGGCTTTGCTGGTACAAATCTGAGGAGAGAAAGGTGGCAGGGAGGCTGCTGCCAGATAAAATCCAGCATGTGCCATTGCCACTGGATCCACACCCTCCTGAAACTTCCCCTGCCCCTAATGCACCCCCTCCCTGCCCCCTCCTTGCCCCCTTTCTACCTCCCTTCCCCACCTCTCTTACCTCCCCCGCTTTGTTACCTTCTCTGGCAGGTGTCCAGTGATCCGGGGATACATTTGGGAAGGCTCTGGGCTTCCCACAAACCTTTGGGCAATGAGCTACTCTGTGCACTGTTGGAGCCAATGCAATGCACATTCTGCTGGTGTCTGGGCCTAGGAGGGTTGGGCTGTGAATTGCATTTGCACGTGAATGTCAGACTGACATATTTGACGTTTCAGTGTACCCACTGTACTTGTTTATGGTGTCTTCACAATTGCCACCAACTTTTGAGTTATGGAAGGATACATTTTGATAAGCTGTCTTTTATTACAATGCAATTTCCTTCAGTTGATTTTGCATTTTCTTTTCTTTTCTGATCAGTTATTTTCCATTATCTGAAATTCAGAGTGTGGTAACGTAGACGTTCTTGTGAATAAACACTGCCGAAGATGAAGCCGCACCCCAGAATCAGTCATTTTGTTGCCGTCTGTTCCGTCTTCTGCCTGGCAGGTAAGATAAGTTTAATCAAATAACAGTCGCTGAAGTGATTCAAAAATGGGAATTGTCATATTAGAAGAAAGTATTTTAATTGCTGGCAATCAAATTTTGGTTCTTTTGGTTTTCTTTTTGGCATTCTTTTGGTTTTCACAACTACTATAGCTAAAGCATTCTTCTGGGTTTGAGGAAGATCTGGATGTTGACACTTTGACCTCCTGATAGTAATGGAGGGGGTTGTAATAGCAGGAGTTGTAGCCATCTAATAGCCTGTTTGGACAATAATGCACAATGGCTATCTAAATGTCCAAGAACTAAACAAAAATGCTTGTCTCCATGCACATCTCTGGAAAGATCCTTCCCTAAATTTTGCACACAGTAGGTTGTATCCTAAAAATGGCATGTTTGTTGTATAAGTTTCGTTTGTGCAAGGAGAGGTTTTGCGAAGTCCCATTCCCCACCCTGTTTTTCCTCCGTAGAATACCCTGGTTTTCCCCCATAGGCTCCTGAGGGTCTCCCACCCCCATCCCCGAGTGCTGTTTTTAACATTTTGGTTATATATGCCAAGTAAGCTTAATTTTAAGAGTTTGTTTAAAGCTTTTAATTTTGAAGAAATGTCCTGTCAAATGATTTGATTTTTTACTTTGAGCAGACTGGCATGAGGTATAAGCACTAGTTATAAGTTATACTTATAAAACTAGTTATAAAACTAGTTATAGTTATTCTTGTAAAACCTAGTTATTAAACCCCTAGTGCAAAGCCAGCAGATGTGTGAAACAAACAGACATAACTGTACTCTCCAGTGTTCTACATATTTCAACGCTCTTAGTGGCAGAGCCATGACCCCTGTTGAGAGAAGATGCATATTTTTTTTAAAGAAATGATTTGGATTTCTTCGAATCCCAGCAAGCTATTTTAGTGATTTCGTCTTTTTCTTTTACATTTTCCGTGTGTGTGTGTAACTTAAGAATGTATTTAAATATAGAATTGTTTATTAATTAGAACACAAATACAACAAAAAGCAAAAAATCTGTCAAATAAACAATTGTTGCACAAACAGCGAGGGGGAGGGATAAAACCTAGTGATCAGTAGCTGCATCTGTGGGCCAGTAATTCAAGACTTGAATTATATTGGACTAATTTGTAACTCACCCAATTAAAATGACATTTTAAGTCTGGACACTAAGGATACATAGACCTGACCTAAATTCATAGCTTGAGCAATGATGTTCACTGTAGAACACTTTAATCTCTATTGACTGTTTTGATTGAAGATCTGCTCTTTGAAACTGGGATAGGATGTCACAGTGAGCGATGATGATGATACTACTGATAAGATTAGGTTGGTACAATTTGAAAAGGGTTGATGAGTCTGAAGATGTGAACTTAAAGGAGTCAATAAGTTAGTGTTTGGGGGTATTTTTTGCACTCTAATGTTAGTGGGTTTTTTTTTCCAATTAATGTTTATAATACAATCCAGCGATTTTACTCGGATCCAGAGAAGCCCATGTACATGCACAAAGCTTCTGTTTGCACATGGGGTGCTGATCTTGCCAAGCTTTCCTACTAGTAACAGTCACTTCAGCGTTACAGAGTTCCTCTGGGCGTTTCTATGGAGAAGACTTTTCCACGAGTTGTGGGAAGGAAAGAAATGACTGAAAAGTCTATGCGTGTTGGGAATTGATGCTGATATTTGTGATTAGAGTATAGGCATCAGATTCTCACTAGTACAACACTATGCACTGTAGTCATCACATCTGTTGGGTTATTAGGTCTTCCAGAACACAGCCACTTTTTTTTTCCATAGGTGATGAAATTTTGGGGACTTGGTCTTTTTGGTTGATAACATTAAGTGAAAAGATCTTGTCCACTTTGAAGAAATTATCTGTCATCTCATTCTTTTCTTCTGCTCTGAACTGCCTACTCAAGTATCTGGCAGATTTAAAGGAGGCAGAAGAAGTTCATCCTTTTCCTTTTAAGATGGTACTTCCTTTAAAACCGTTTACTTTTCTTTCATTGCAAATAGGCCTGGGGTGCTGCAGTGCTGCAAGACTTTCTGGTGAGTGATGTATCAATCAGCAATGTCATCATTGCTTCTGCATAGATTGATGCAGAGGCATGCTCAAAAGGCATAGGAGAGGCATGGTCTATGTACATTCTGTGGCAGCAATCTGAATTCCTGTATGCTAAAAGCATCAAGGCAGAGCTAGTAGCTTCCTGTGTACTGTCAGAATTTTGCAAAGAATTTGGCAGTAATCTGGCATAAGCATTTTGAGAACCCAGCCTTCATGTTTTTATTTTTTAAGGGGTAGTTCCTACAGTTGCAGGGAAATTTCTGAAAACACCTGTGCTCTCCTAGATTATAGAGCCTCTGTACTCTTCATGACCACGTGGTCCTCCCTCATAACCTAGAGAAACTTCTCATCAATCGCTATGTCCATATTCTTGGAGTTATATTGTTCTTTACAAAAGACAAAATTCCAAACTTCATAGCAACTCAAGGTGTGGTCCATCCAAAAGTAAGCCCTTTAATTTCTATTGCTTTCAACCCTCCCATATGAATTAACAGAATAAAGTGCTTAACTTTGGTGGCTTGACCCCTTAAATTTTAGAATAAAGCAAAAGATTGAGAACATAAATGGAAAATATGTAAACTTGCACAAATTGATCTAATTCTATGCTGCACAGGAATCTTCACTTTCGGGTTTTCATATCTATTTTAATACCAAACGTGTTAAGCTGTTTTTAAAAGTCTGTATGTTCAAAATGCGCACCGTGTACGCAGGTTGTTTATGGTTTGTATCATTGCATGATCATATTTATACTATGGCTTCCTGAAATTTTATTTTATTTGCCTCATTGGTTTTTCAGACTTTCTTCTGTTGGCCAGGGATTTATGGTTTTTCTGCAGAATAATACCTGCTCAGGCTTGACATACATGTCCATACATGTTGGGAATTGAAACTGCAAACTACAGTTTGGTACATGAAGCTACAACCTAATAACATGCATGGCGCTAAAGAACTTTGGTCCAGTGACCAAAATTCTTCTGCATGAAGCTTTTTGATCCTGATTTCCATGTACATTGACAAAGCAAAGTCTCAGACCTGTACAGATGAATTTTCTCCACTGATATAATTTTCAACTATGATTTCTGAAGTTGCCTTCCTAAATTTAGTGTTCCAGGAGGCAAATGCAAACCAGGTCACATCCCAACTAAAGTTAAGAATTTCTCAGCGGAAGTTGAGTTACATTGAGTCCCTGAGAATGGGTCACATACTGTACAGAACTGACTGCCAATCTGTACAATAAACTTTAGCTTGTGTGACATTCTCGTTCCATGCTACAAGAGAAATTATAGCTGCTCATACAAAACAAAAAAAGGGGGGAAATAATTCTCTCTCTCTCTCTCTCTCTCTCTCTCTCTCTCTCTCTCTCTCTCTCTCTCTCTCTCTCTCTCTCTCTCTTTCAAATTTGCTTGAAGGGGCTGACGTGCTCCATGGAATGCAGAGAGGTAAGTTGATAAGTTCAACTTTTTGAAATTGTAGAATTTCCCTAAATATTCTACTGCCTCAAAAATGTTCCACTTGAGTTGAAAACAAGGATGAAAATGAAAAGTCTATACAGTTAAGGCCCTGTAACTTGATCAAATATCTCTAAGTATTGTTCTCTACCAAGTGCAGAGGGCCCACATAAAATTGTTAGCTGGACTGGCATCACAGTCAGCCAGTGGGGCACTGGACAAGGATCCATGCCTGTCAGAGGACACAGTGTATCACATTTGGATATTTAGTAGGCAGTGACCACCAATATGATTGTTTCTGTAGTGATGCCCAGCCTATGGAATGTTTTCAGCTGAGATCAGGACCCCTCATTTGCTATTGACATTCCAGAGGGGAGTTAAAACTTTTTTTTTCTGTTTTGACAAGCATTTGACTTTCTGCTTTGGCACTTAGGTATTTGGTTTTGGGTCTATGCTGCTGATTTAACAGTTGTTTTGGAATTTTTAAAAATTGTATTTTAAAGTTTTGTATACTATTTTTAATTGTGTTGTAAGCCGCTTTGAGCTTCCTGTTGTGCTTGGAAAAGCAGGTTAAAAATACCTTTAAATAAATAAATAAATAAATAAATAAATAAAAGTCCAAAGTGAGACAGCAGTGAGGACACTCTTTGGGGGGAGGGGTTTGTGGGAGTGTGTGTGTTTGCACAAATGCTAACAAAAGCCATGGTTCACTTAAACCAGAATCTGAAGCTAGTTTGCAAACCCTCATTAAATTTAATCATTACTGGCATTGGTTTTGATGCAGATATAATACTACATCATGGTTAATACTGATAAGAGAGAAGATGGCGAAATCAGATAGTAGAAAGAAGAGGAGGGAGAAACACAGGTGATAGTGTGCTCCCAAGCTTTTATTCATGGTTTAGAGACAGAAAAGCTCTGTATAGGAGGGGGAATTTTGGCAGGTGCAGCTCAACATGTAAGGGTTTAAAAAGCTGCACCTGCCAAAATTCTTCCTCCTACACAATGGTTAAAGGTATAGGCAGAGTCTCCTCCATTGCATCTGGGCACCCTGCATACGAATGTCCTGGCCGATGATATAAAATGCACATTTTTATGACTTTTCCTTTGGTCAGGCAAGAATGCGACAAAATTTAGGTCACGGAGGGTGAAAATTTATGTGGCTGGTAACTCAAAAACCTGACAAATATTGTCAGTGGGAAGTCTTTCGCTGCTGAATGAGCGTAAATAAACGATTCAATGCACTGGATATACAGAAACAGTCTTCAGCAGTTATCTAGAGAAGCAATAGTTCTTTGTGTCTCTGATGAATCATTGCAAAAAATCCACTTGACTTCACCTTCTCTGACATATGACTTATCAGTCTGCACTTTTTGTAGCAAAAGATGAATAAGGCCGACACAGTCTCAGTTGGGAGTAATAGAACACTTGGCTTCCCAGAAAGCACTCATAAAGATTTCGGACCCTCTCTTACCAATGACATTTAACTTTATTTGTTCTGCAGCAAGCCTATCAGATACATTGCAGAATTTTACAGTTAATTGATGAATGTGTGTGCCTGGTCCAGAAAAAAACTATAACTGGCAGTAGTTTTCCCTTGATGAATAGATAGCCCACCTAAGGAACTGAACATGGTCATAAATCCAAATGTGTGTAATGCGTCCTCTTCCTTGCAGTCAAATTAGATATGACGTCTTGTGGTGTCTTTTTATTTGTTTCACAGCTGCTGCAGAGGCAAAGCTATTTGGCTCAGTGCTGGGGCAGGCCTGGGGGTTGAACTAATCTCCCCAACATACAGCACTTGAGTTACTGATATTAGTATTATTGCTTAGTTAATTGCATCCCACCTGGTGGTGGTTGGTGTTTTCTAAATATCAAGGCCTTTCCAAGAACCTAGGATGTCTAGAAGTATTTCCACAGAATATGTGCAGTTCCAAGCAGAGCTGCTTTTTTCAGTTCGTATGCAGTAATCTCATATAGTGAGGTGTCTTTCCAAGTCTTGGGTGTAGCACCTAAAGCACCCACCACTATCAGTTTTTGCCTTTTTTTGCTAGCAATTTTTTTTGCTATTATCAATAATACAAATAATTTTTTCACCCAAAAAATTCACAAAGTTGTTTATAGAAAAAAATTAAATAACTAAATGGCCCCATGTCCCAAAATGGCTCACAATTTAAATAAATTTGAAAGAAACACCAGCAAATGACCACTAGGAAAGACACTGTGCTGGAGTGAAGAGCGACCTTGTCCAGTTAGTAAGGTTATTACCTATATTCATTATATTAACTATATATGGGAGAACAGGCATAATATAGGCCTTTCTCCTCATCTTCATGGCCAACAGCAGGAAAGGAAATTTAAGTATGACTGAAAAGTTTAACCCTTTAACCCTTCCCTCTGTCTATACCCCCAATTCAAATCTCTCTCTCTCTCTCTCTCTCTCTCTCTCTCTCTCTCTCTCTCTCTCTCCAACGAGAGAACTAGTCCCAGATATTCCATATCATGTTTAGTTTGAGCCTTGGTTTTCAAAAATTATAGGAGATACTTTTTTTTTTTACACATTTCACCTTGATTAGAGTTAATGCAGTCATCATTCACGTTATGAGGTGTGCAAGGGACATTTTACTTCCTGTCTAAGTTGAGAGGTACACCTTGAGAACTGTCCATACATAATAATGGGTTTACCTGTATGTTCTCCATAACTGGCCTTTCCAAGAACCTAGAAGTATTTCTGCAGAATATGTGCAGTTCCAAGTAGAGCTTGGAACGTTCTACTCAGGAACAAAAACATAAACTGGTATCTCAAATGATATGTAGTGTGGAATTTTTTTCCCCAAGGCAACAGCTTCAGAAAGACATGTTGTGGAGGCTGGAATTTATATTTAAGGTTTTCTCTGAAGCACAGAGCATGTGGCAATATTCACAGCTCCTGAGAGTGAATACATTCTTCCCTCTAAAGATAAAAGTGTGTTCCTGTGTATACTCATTATTTATACCCTTGACAAAGAATAACAAATCATGGTGTTTGTTGTGAACTGAACCTCTGAAATTTTAGTCCCTGAGCACCCAAGCAATGGCACATCTTTTGAGAATCAAGTTAGTCCTTTTGACCCTCCGTTTTTAATTACTAGTTTTTGCACAAGCTCTGAGTCATTGAAAGGGGCATTCTAGTCTTTTCCCTCCAATAAGAATATATTGGTATTAGTACTTTATTCTTAAAAATGTCTCAAATGTCTTTATGACATTGAAAGATCATTTCTAATCAGCTGTAAATCCAGGTAGTTGTTACCATGGAAACTGAGAATAGTAGATGTCTTAGAGCAGGGGCATCAGACTCATTTCATACAATGAATAGTCTTCATGATGCTTGCTGAGGGTCAGAAGTGATGTCATTATGCAGGTATTGACCAGCACTTTTTTCACTTAGGAACTCATTAGTTGCAAATAACAGAAGAGAAAATACATAAATCCTAATCCTGCTTTTAGTTTTCCCCTGCTTTATTTATGTTATTTGGCAAACACTGATGTTGCTGGGGGTGAGGACATGGTGGGCTGAGCTATATAAATTAGGCTAACTCTCAGGATAGGGATAAAAATAAAATAGACAAGAAGTAAAAAATAAATTATAAAATAGCTTGTGTAAACAAGCATAAGCAATGTAACGTAGAACAAGTAAAATATAGATTGATGGTATAGCAGCAACAGGCCTTGCATTCTAACCCTTTTCCTTTTTTTTTTATCCCATAGAAAATCCTTCTGTGTGATATAAGCCATCACTGTATAAAGTGATATCAAAAAGATGATATAAGACTAGAATGTAGACGTGAGCTATATTCCTGAATAATATTGCAAATAACTGTTAGAATTTGTCACAGCATTTTTCGGAGGCATGTTCGCAAACCCCAACTGCATTGGATATTGGCTAAGAATAGAATTTCTATTTCTATTTAATTAATTGTTTTCCATCCTAAGACCGCCTTAGTTTTCATTTTCTGCATTTGAATTAGTGCATGTAATATGATCACTTTGCTGGCTCCTGGGAATAAAGACCAGATGAAAACAAAGAGCCACCAGAAAAGAAATTCTTCATCAGGACATCGTTTGTATTCATTCAGTTAAGGTGACCTAATTGAAGTGCTGCTTCATTTCAAACGCAAACACCCTCTTAATTACTGGTGGCCAAGGCATGGTGAGAATCATTTCAATGGTCCTCTGTACATAGGCCAAGAAGCACTCTTTGGTTTACAAAATCCAGTTTAAAAAAAAAAATGTCTGTACTTTACATACTCCGATATCATCTTAAATTAAGGGGAGCAAGCCTTAAGAATGGAGATGAATGGGCTAGGCTGCATACTGTGGAGGGTAGGAGAGAGATCAGGAAACTTGGGAGAGGAAAGGGGAATTATTTCCCCTTCTTCTACAAGCCTCCGTCTTACCAGTGGGTCTCCTTGGACCTGCTCCAGCTGTTTACTTGGCGTAAGTCTGAGGAGAGAAAGGGTCATGTTGGAAGATTGCCTTTTATGATAACTGGAAAGCACGTTCTGACGTCGGAACGCTAGCGGTGGAGCCCATCAATAGGACTGGACTGTCTGGAAAGTCTCAAACCTTTGCAGAGACATGAAAAGTGCTCTAAAAACTTTTGGAAGTGATCAAATCCTTCCCCCTCTCCCCCAGCTGTGCAAACTAATAATGGAAGGGCAGAGTGCTTCTAACAAAGTCATTGCTCAAGGCCAGCAATCTTGTGTTTTGTTGAGGTGGATTGCAGTGCTGCAGCTTGGGAACCCCTGTTGTAGCCTTTTTGCTATAGCATAAAGAAAGGGCTTACAAGAGAATAGAGGGGGAAACCACTTTGAATGAAGAGCACCTTAAGTTTATTGCCTTCCTAGTTATGTATTTAAATGAGTTGACAGTTTGAAGAACATCTCATCCTTGTGTTCTAGTTAAAAGCCAGGCTAGATGACAATGCCTGACTTTCAAACACATTTTCCCTCATTTCTGTGACTGTTGCCTTCATTTCTTTGCTACTTGTTAGTAGCGCCAACAGCTTTAAAAAGGGCTCGTTTGATCCCAGTGGATACTACTTAACAAGTAAGCATACTTCTATTTCAAACTTTGGCCTGGGAAGGGGGCGGGTTTAGCTGCAGCACCATCTGCAGATCATAGCCCCCTCCCTAGGCCTGATCCACCATGGATCCACACGGACTCGCACCAGTGATATTGTTGTGCAAAAGTCTCCTTATCCCAAGAAGGTTTCTGGAGGCAGAAACTCCCCTGTAGTTTGTGCCTCTGCATCGTCACACAGGGAGTCAGTTAGGGTCAGGCTGTTTGATTCTTAGCACAGCTGACTCAAACTAAGCAACATAATTTGCTTGACAGATTTATGTTTTCATCACGGAAAATTTATTTTTCCAGAATAGAAAGTTAGGTTTTTATCTTAAATACAGAGAACATTGGTGAGTAAGGATCAAGCTTTTGCTTTATGTCTTCTTCCCCAGTGATTTGAAAATACTTTTTTAAAAAATGACCTCAAATTGCTATGTGGATGTTTCTGGTTGTTGTTTATGGTTTTTCAGTCTATATTTGAAGCTTGTTGGTTATGATAAGAGGAATTTTCTATGACGTGAACATGAAGGTGCATTAATCTAATCCTCAAGGTCAACCGCAGTTTTTAAAAAATGACAGGTTGATGCCAAAGATCCATAATTCTCTGAGCACAAGAACATAATGCTTTCTTCCCTTCTAAAAATCCTTGGAGTTCTATACTTCAGAGAAACCTACAAAGTAGTGCATTCAATACTGGTTGAATGGATTTTTTAGAAGTATATTTACAGTAAATTTTTACAGATATAAGACTGTAGTGTTGAAGTTGGAGCTTCTACAGATTTTTCTGAATGAAACTAAATTATTGGCTCATACTAATTAGTGTTGTCTCATACCAATACAAATAGAAAGGACCTCAATTTATGTTGAAACAAATGAGATGTATAGAACAAATCTGAGACTGGTACCAAAGTGCTACATTCAGGCTAAGGGATGAAAACGGATTAATGATTTCTGTGAGATCCACTTTACAATATAATCTAGATCAGCCATTTTCAACCACTGTGCTGTGGCACACCAGTGTGCCACAAATGGTCCCCAGGTGTGCCGCGGAAATTTGGGAAAGGTCATTTATTAGTAGAGCCATTGGGGGATGTGAGCCCCCCACCAACAGCGTGGTGTGCCTGGTCAGTGGTTAAAACACTGATGGTGTGCCTTGAACCATTTTATTGCCCTTTTGATGTGCCGCAAGGTGAAAAAGGGTGAAAATCGCTGATCTAGAGACTACATTAATAATTATAGGCTCAGTTCACAGAATTGTCAGGCCAGAAGAGAGCAGAAACACAAGTTCCTCTGCCCAACTCTGATGGCAACACCCTTACATCATGCTGTTCCCATAGAATAGACCGTATACTCCCAATCAAAGTGTGTTAACAATAATAAAGGAGCAAATGGAAAAGAAGCAATAAAGAAGCACAAAGCAAATCCTACAGGAGATAGTTCTTGATATAACCCACCTAGGAAAGCTATAATGTAAAAGGTAATACAGTTGGATTGTATTCTGTGAACCCAGCAACTGTTACCCTACACATGCCTGATCTCGTCTGATCTTGGAAGCCAAGCAGGGTCAGGCCTGGTTAGTACTTGGATGGGAGACCACCTGGGAATACCGGATTCTGTAGGCTTATACCATAGTCTTTCAAGACTGAAGGTTGCCAACAACCATTCTGTGATTCATAGAACAGATTTATGATTTTACTTTTAAGAGTCACTGAAACCAATATCTAGTGTGTACACAATGTGCACTCCCAGGGACAGTGGAAAGTGATCTGACATGCCTCTGCTACATGTTCCACCCAACCCCACTTGGAAGGTGGCAGGCCTGCCTCTTACACCCTACATTTCTCCTTTGCAGTCGCTAGCACTAAGCTAGCAATTTTCAACCTTTTTTCCGCAAGATGCTAAAACTGTCAAGGCACAACAGTTTTTTTGACAAGATGCACTGTACTGCCAGTGTGGAGTTCACATGTCCCAGTGGCCTTACAATTAAATGACCCTTCTCCAAACTCTTGCAGCACACCTGCAGACCATCTGCAGTACTAATGTGCCTGCGGCACACAGGTTGAAAGTCACTGTTTTAAACAACCACAGAAGACTGCTCTCATGCATCTAGGGCAGTGTTTTTCAATCTGTGTGTCACAACCTCCCAAGAGTTGCTAGAGGGGTCATGGAGGCTGAGAGGAAGATTTTCTGTCATCCGGCTTATTCCATTCCACTTCATACTTACAAAGAGGCTGGACAAGCTGGCTTCAGTTGTGCTGATAGGCATGCATTGCACCAACCAATTGTTTCCCACTTCTAGAGGTGAGGAAATGGTCTAACCAGACAAAGGTGTCATCACCTCACTGGTTGGCTCCCTCCTGGGAGAATAGCCTTCAAGAAGCACAGGTACTTTTCCTTCCCAGCCCAGCCCCTGCCCACTCCTGGTTGCTCTTTCTGGCACATATATTGGAAACTACACTGTGTGGATCACCAGTCTCACACTTTTTAAATGTCAGAATTGTGGCAGGACAAAGGTTGAAGACCACTAATCTAGGATAACTGGGCTTCCAGGTGAGAAGGTGTAACTTTGAGACCGGGTCCAGTGTTTGGACAGCAACCATCTGTAGACATTCTTGGGCTAGATGAATCAATTGATCTGATTCTGTATGAGACAGCCTCATATTTTCATATGATCAGATGTCAATTTACTTACAGGGTTATGATGACTAAAGAGACCTTTCAACCTCAGTTTACATTATGTGGCTGAAGCCAGAGGGCATCATATGTCATCACCATCTGGTGGCTGTTTTCTGGTCTGCCCAGGACGCTTTAGCCTTAATGTGTCATCAAGAGAGACAAATGTACAAGTCACAAATGCCTCCAGCTGTGACACCAGTTGGCAGGATTGTTGACAATATCATCAGAGAGCTAGTGGCCTTAAGGGAAACATTAACGAGTCTGCAGTCTGTTTTAATGAGAGGCATATTTGGTTAACAAGATACAATGGTGAATGGGAAACAATACAGTTTAAGCTGTTTGTAGTATGCTCACAGAGTTGACTCACCAAGGGCCCAGTCCTATCCAACTTTCCAGAGCCTATGCAACGCAACATTCTCTTACCTTGAGGAAGCCTACTTGTCTGTTCCCCCTCTGCTAGATGCAGCGCACACCCTCTTGAACAGCTGCATCCACGCTGGAAAGTTGGATAGGGTTGGGCCTCTAAGGGTTAACTGCAAAATGTTTTAGCCTGGTATTTTAAAGGGCCATTTTATATATTTCATTTTCTATTTGTTTTCAGAGGAACTGAAAGGTTATGGGCCAATTTTTGAAGAACAGCCTATCGATACAGTCTACCCAGAAGAATCCCCAGATGGAAGAGTTTCAATGAACTGCAGGGCTAGAGGAATCCCAACTCCTACTTACAAGTAATGTATTTTGAGCTTTTTAATTTATTTCCGTTTGTAGAAGTTGCTGTTCATTTGAACAGGGTGGAAGTGGGCAGAACAAGGCAGTTGATGGGGGCCAGGAAAGGGTGGGAACACTGATAGCAACAAACACTGAATCCCGACCCCCTTCCTGGACCTCATCTGCCTTCCTGGGTCAATGTGGACTTGCACCACCGATATCGCTGGTGGAGATCCAAGTTGACCCATAGTGGCTGCTGAGGCTTATCCTAGGGCAAAAGGACAAATGTTCCCTTACCCTCCAATAGCCAAAGCTCCTCCACAGGATGCAGTGGAAGCTGCATTGGCACCACTGCATCGCTGCGTGGGGAGTTAATATGATTGGGCTACCCATCTAACAGCCCAACCCAGCATAACGGTCCACACGGCAATGCCGCCAGTGCCGTCCGCTGCATCCCATGGAAGATTTTTGGCCTCTGGAGGCTTTGTTGGGGTAAACAAACATTTGTTCCCTTGCCTCAGAATAATCCCCTGCTAACCTGGTGGGTCTACTTGGACGTGCACCAGCAATATTGCTGGCACAAGTCCACTGTGGAACCATGAAGGAGAACCAGGCCCAGAAAGGAGGCTTGGATTCAGCAAAATCTGCTGCCACCAAACTTGTCCCCTTCCCAGTCTTTCTCCCTTCCCCTTCTCTCTGTCCCCATCGCAGTGCTGTTCTGCTGACCCTCTGAATGATCCTACCTGGGATGGTGTGTGTCCAGAGTCTGGTGCCACATGGAGCCAGCTGCTTGCGGTGGCATTGACCAGCCCGCGTGCTCCAACATATCGCCTTTTCCAATAGCCAGGAAAGCGCTTAGCGCCGCTGGAATGTTTGTTCTGGCAGCGCTAATCACTGTTAGGATTAGGACCCCTCTTTTATTACAGAAGTTAATAAGATCTTAAAATAAAAAATGAAGGACTAAAGTGTCTACTACTACTACTGAAGTAGTATGGTTAGCCAACAATTTATTCATATATCCACACATTTCCAGCAAGCATGAGAAAAAAACAAAATACTGTTGCTGTTCTCAAGAGAGTATTTTAAGTTCTTATTTCCTGTATTGGTCAATTTGTATATTTTAATTTTTTTCAGTCATATACAACCTCAGTCAGCACATATGTATGCATGTAAAACCTGTTCTTGTTCAGGTTTTGTAGTCTGATTCTTCTCAGAGAGTGGCTATAAAAACGTACTTCGTATTTTCAGGTATTTGTAGGTCTCTATCGGATACAAGGAAGATTATGTGCACCCCCTGGTGGCTGAAATGATACTTTTCAATTTCTTACAACCTGAGGGGGCGGGGAGAGAGAGAGAGAGAGTGAGATTGTATTACCCATAACCAATACAAAACGCTAGGTCGACTCAAGCATGACCCTCTGAGCCTCTGACTGCTGTAATTTTTTGTTCAGACAATGCCAACTCACAGGTTGAACTTCTCCAATACTAGATTGCACATCTAGGAGATTGGGCTATCCACCCGCTGCAAGATCTGCTACTATGTAGGAGAATGCTTTTGGTGCAGGTTCCACACTAGCTCAGATATAGCAGTAACAGAGAAGTGCTGGTATTTTGATTGTCCAGCAAGGTCCTTAGAGTTTTACTTTTTAGTAAGAATTAAACGTCTTTCTTCCTTAACAGGTGGATACGGAATGACTGGGAGATTGATATTACAGTAACCAAGGGACACTACAGTATGGTAGGAGGTAACCTGGAAATCAGTAGCCCTGAAAAATCAATTGATGGAGGAACTTATGTTTGCATAGCAACCAATACTCATGGAGCTATCAGGAGCCGAGAAGCAACTTTAAATTTTGGATGTAAGCAGGATTTGTTTAGTTAAACAGTACATTAGTTTCTTTTGGTCTCTTAACGTTGTACTTTTGTAGGGTTTAGTTGTCATGTTGACTCAAGGAAATGTTATAATTGTCAGTGAAAAACATGCAGTTGTGGACTGGGAAAAAGGAAAGCTTATCCAGTGATCCCATCATTGCTTCCCATCTTTTTATTTGCATGATTAACCCAAGAGGCACCCCTTTGAGTGATTTTTTTTTAGAAAAGGTAAATGCATGTTCCTTTGTTTGTTCTTTTGAATCTGTACTCAGACATATAATACTCTTTGTAAATCTTCCTATGTACACATATGCAAGTTGAGCACAAAGAAGAAGGTTGGCACCTCCTAACCCTACAGTGCTAGTTTTTAAAGCTATAAAACAGCACCAGTCCTTGCCACCCCCTCCCCCATAAAAGCACACAGCATGTCTTTGAAGTTTCCTGACACCATGGCTTCTTCTCATAAGTAAATGGTCACAATCAAACCTCTGGGTCCTGCCGGCTCCATTCCATTACTCCAAGCTGCTTTCCCTTCTGCTGCACACATATGTGCCCGCTGGCAGAATGCCCATATCAGCCTCCATAAGAACATAAGAACAGCCCCACTGGATCAGGCCATAGGCCCATCTAGTCCAGCTTCCTGTATCTCACAGCGGCCCACCAAATGCCCCAGGGAGCATACCAGACAACAAGAGACCTCATCCTGGTGCCCTCCCTTGCATCTGGCATTCTGACATAACCCATTTCTAAAATCAGGAGGTTGCGCATACACATCATGGCTTGTACCCCATAATGGATTTTTCCTCCAGAAACTTGTCCAATCCCTTTTTAAAGGCGTCTAGGCTAGACGCCAGCACCACATCCTGTGGCAAGGAGTTCCACAGACCGACCATCCTTCTTCTAGTCAAGGCTTCTGCTGGCTGCCCTTCTGCTGGCCCACCCTTCTGCTGGCCCAAGACCTCTAGTGCCTGAAGCAGCATGGTAAGTTACTAACCCCCATCCCTGTGGTGTATAGCTCCCATACAGCTGGCACAGGTCTTCTCCCACACATGCCAATTTCCACCATGGAGACTTCCCCCACAATCATCTCCTTCCTCCCACTCATTCTCATGGTAAACCTCCTTCCTCTTGCTCACTCCCTCACTGTCTTTCCCCTTTCTCCCTTCTGTCCCTGTGATCTTTTCTTTCCTCCAAGATCTTCTCTCACCACCTTTACTTGGTGGTGGCGGCGGCAGCACTGCCCATTTCTCCTCTTCCTTCTCCCACTATTTTTTTCTAAAACCTAGAAAGGAAGTGTGGAGAAATTGGGTGGTGGTAGGCTAGAACACCTCTGCTTTGGAAAATGTGGAGGAATAAGAGGACTTAGCAGCACGAGCACTTCCGGTAAGGGAAGGAGATGGCTGGCCAGCCAATGGGATAGCAATGGAAGATCACTCTACTTCTCCCCCCCTTCTTTCCCCCCATCTTGAGGAGGAAACAGAGAAGCAGTGGCATCAACAAAAATAGGGGACAGGAAGAAGAACCTGGGAAAAGATTGCAAGGAGGGAAAAGGCTGCAAGCAGTTGCTTCAGAAGCATCATTAATCACCCCCCCCCCAATGTGGAATCCACATCAAAGTGGATGCGAGTGATTTCATCAGCATCTTGCAAACTAGTTGCAAAGAAGTACGAAAGGTTTCATCCTGAGAACCTGGATGCAACATCTCAGGATTTGCATCTGGATTTCACCTGGATTTCATCTCAGGTATCATCACCTGGATTTCATCTCAGGTATTGAACACCTGGAACACCTGGTATCTCATCTCAGGTATTGAACACCTGGTTCATCTTTCATCTCAGGTATGAACACTTTCATCTCAGGTATTGAGATGAACACATCTCAGGTATTGAGATGGACACATCTCAGATTAACACTTTCATCTCAGGTATTGAACACCTGGATTTCATCTCAGGTATCATCCTGAGAACCTGGATGCAACATCTCAAAACACTCTGCTGAGGCAGTAGCAGAGAAGGCTTCTTTCCCATTGGTAACCACCATGGAATTGACTGTATAGTGGCCTCTACCCTGTCTGTGGTCAAATTTGTTGTGGGGTCTTCCCCACTATTGTTCTAGTCATCTTCCTTCATGCTTCATTGCCCTAAACTCTCCAGATAACTAGGCTGCTGATGAAAAATAAAAGATGCTTAATTGTGTCACCTGCCTAGGTCATTTCCCCATTTCAAAGATCGACCAGGCCTTCAACAGAACCACCCGCCATGATGGATGGAAAATTCCCCGTGAGTGGTCAGAAATCCAACCAGATTCATCATCTCTGGGGGTGGACCATTCATCTAGGTCCACCAATCCTGCAGTGGCTATAGCTGCAGTAATTCAGAGTCTTAACAGGTAATGATCCATCCATGACTAAGGAACTGTATAATATCCCCTCCCCCCCCAGATCACCATCCTTCTAAGCAGCAAATACCAAGTGGGCCATGCACTGTGTGTGGGGCCAGTTATAATCTGAGACAGCCCCATGGTTTTCATGGCAACCATGAAGCCCTGAACCCATAATAGAGGAGGAGGGGGCCTTGGTGTGGATATCGAAATTCCCCGCAATAATAATTCTAGTGAAACTCAACAGCATGTCCAATGCAACCATTACCAGCTCAAGCAAAGAGATTGTTGGGCAACAGGGTAGATGGTAGACCAACAAAATCCTTGACTCAAAAATAGACAACTGTTGAACAGTATATATGGCACTAGGGATTACCATACAAAGGCTGTATAGGTAGGGTCACATACAGTTTTTTTTTTCCCCTATAGAGCAACGCCCCCCAAACCACAGGATTGTTGCACACTGAAAAGCCCTTCCCTGTACCATGTGGTGCTTACCCTTCCACATGGGCAACCTCATATCTTTGCCTGTAATCTCCCCAGAATCTTACACTGGGCAGCTGTGTCTGTCTGGAAATCCAGGCACAGAGCCTGCTGGGCTGACGGGCAGTGGAAGCAGCTGCCCAGAGCGAGGTTCTGGGGAGATCAGAGTCCAAGAGATGAGGCTGCCGCATGGAACAGGGAAGGGCTTTTTGGTGTGCTGGATCCAGCCCATGGGCTGTAATTTGGAGTGTACTAGAGGGCAAAACCTCTTTAGACATACAAAATCCTAATAGTTACTGTTCAGAGATGCCAAAAGGTTTAAATTACAATCAGGCAGTGAAGAAACAAGCATGAGTCATCTTTGTGCTAAACATAACTCTCTAATCCTAACCCCCACTGCATAGGAAATCCTGCTGAGGGCATTCTGGCATCATAAGGGAACCTTATGCAAATGCGTTCTGCACATTCAGTGTCATTCAGCTTGAGTGAGGATGAAGTGTACATATGATTAAACCTTAATTACTGGGCAGAAAGAATTCCCTTTGTTCTGTAAGCATCATCTTACAAGGATGCTGGCAGTTTAAAAAAAAAAAAGTTGATGCTATGACAAGATGCCCCATACTTTCCTCTTTGTATATCAGGTATTCAGTCCTAAATATTGGGCTCAGCATCCTGAGCATTTAACCTCTTCATCCCATGCCTGAGCCCTACCTCTAGGGGTTTCAAGAAACCAAGTGACATAGTCAGGACCTACTAGGGATGCTTGCTAACATGTCCTTTTTGGTCAACCTTGGGACCCTTGACAAATGAAAAGCAGGGATTGTTCCTTCTCTGGTAGAGGAAGAGGGGCATTCCCAACTCTTTGGAGATGGCCATCCCACTACCAGCAGGCAGGGCCATCAAATCACACGGCGGGCATTCTGACCCCAGACCTGCACTGCCTCTGTCAGGAGAAGGTCATCAGCAAGCTGAGCTCCTTACTTCAGCTTTGGCCTTATTGTTTTTTCTTTTGTTTTTTCATCTTCACCCTCCCTCATCATTGCTGATAGTTAGGGTGAGGGCCTCTTCAAGGGGCAGGAGGGGGTAGTAAGCAAGGTTCCCTGGTGCTAGCCACATTGGCAGCTTTGGGGGTCCTATTCCGCACTACAGCCACCTGCTGTATCACCAGGTTTTTTTTCATTGTTAGGGGCTGTGTCTCCAAGGCTCCAAGGGGCTGTGTCAGAAGGCCCCACCTTCTGACTTTCCTTTGGAGGTGTGGCTTCTGGGGAAAGGTATTCCCACGTTGACTTGGGGTACTTTTTCCATGTTCATGTCCTCCTCCCAGGAACAGCCTAATCAGACCTGCTTACTTTTCTTGGTAGGCCCAGCTCCCCACTGATTAACTCTGCCTTCCTCATCTCTCATCCCCTCCTTCAGGGCTCCCTTGTGGCTTCCAACCATCTTCTCTACTTCTTTTGTCTCCCTACTTCTCACCTCAGCCTGCCCTGCTTCCTCTTCTTTTCCTCGCCACCTCTCTTTCCTCCATTTTCCTTCATCCTCCTTCTCTTTCTTCCTGTCCCTCCTCTATCTCTTTTCTCTGTCCCTCAAGGGCTGGGCATAGCCTTGGCCCCGTTTTGCCAGTTGCTGCAGGTTTACTGTCCCCCCCCAGCAAAAGTGTGCTGCAACTATAATATTTGTCATCATTCTTCCCCCCCCCCGGGTGAGGTCACTCTGTTCAGCCACTGCTGGCTGGCAGGGCCATGTGGACTATGAACAGCAACATCACACAGGCTGTCTTCCAGTTGATCAGCAGTGTCAATTGGGCTGCCTCCCACTTTCTCAGCTTCATCACGTGGTACACCACCCAGCTGGCTGCAGATGTTCCCCCAGTCTCTGCCCACACGCCAGGTCTCCCAGAGACTCATAATCAGGTGTCTGTATATTTTGAAGCTTACATTTCAAAAGTCAGAGAGAGAGATTGGGGGGGGGGTGACTCTAAATCTAAAAGGCTCATTATATAAATGTTCAGCAGTGGCAAGTAAGAAAGTAGTACAACAGCTCTTAAAAATCTGTGCCCCCCTTTCTCATGCATTCACTTACCATTGAGACCTCAGTGCTTCACACTGGTGCCAGCACATCTGCACTTGATATGGGAAGTCCCATTCTTACAGTAGCCACATGGTTGTGATGCTGGCGTACTCCCTGCCAAGTGCTTGTTGGTTGTCTCAGCAAATCAACTCTGATGCAACTCTAAAACCAGGCCCACTCTCCCCTCAGTCACCTTCTGCTTTTGCTGCTTGCCAGTTGCTTAATTGCTTATCCCAATTCCCCTGCTGTTAAGCCATCTTCCTGTGCCTTGACTGCTTTCGTAGCACAAGGGTGAGGACTGCTCCAGGATGTTTCTGCAGAAGAAATAGGAACAGCAAAAGTGCTGACCCCTTATAAGGTAGTTAAAGTGGCGGGCAGCCCAATCCTGAGCTGCCTGGCGCTGCGGGACCCGGCAGCCCCACAAAGGGCTCCCGCTGGATCCAGAGCCTCCCGCGCTACCGCGGGAGGCTCCTCGGGAGAAAGGGACATTCGTCCCCTTCCCCCTGAGTAAGGGAAGCAGTCCTGCAATGGGACTACTCACTTTAGCGGCGACTGTTTGGTCGCTGCTAAAGTGAAGGCACTCGGGTAAGGCGAGCAGCCCTACCCAAGTGCCCTCGATCCTGCGAAGCTCAGCTCCGTGGACCCGCCTTTCCCCCGCCCCTGGGATGTCCCTGACCACGCCTCCCCCCTCCCCGGAACGCCTCCCCCACGCCCCCGGGAACACACCCATTCCCCATTCCCAGCTTGGCACCGTCAAGCTGTGGAACGCGGGCGCCCGCTGGGCGGTGGCTCAGCGCTGGCCAGAGCTGAGCCATCTCTGGTGGGAGCCCGGCGGTAAGCCCTGCAAACATGCCTTATGGCACGTTTGCGACTGTGGTCCGCGCCGCGGAGGCGCGGCGCAGGCCACAGGATTGGGCTCTTACTCTGCAATCCTATCCACACTTACCTGGGAATAAGCCCCATTGACTTTAATAGGATTTACTTCTGAGTAGACATGCATAGGTTTAGGCTTTAAATAATAATGACAGCTTTATCATGGAGAGGACCATCCTCACGAATAGTCTATATTTACATTGTTAAAAACTCTCAAGGAATCAACTGTGTACTTAAGATTCCTTTTCAAAAATCCAGATTTTCATCAGAGCCTTTGGTCACCATGCCTTAGTCCTAATTCCTATTACAGCTAAGTTAATAGCTGTAACTAAAACAATAGTGTTTTCCTTTTTGGCCCTGTGGCCTCTCTCCCATCAAAATCTGAAATTGTAAGCACCTTGAGGCATGGACCTGTCTTTTCAGTCTATGCAAAATGCCATGCACTCTGAATGACACTGTATAAATAGGCCGTAAATACTTTCCCTCCAATATGACCACTTTAGGTCCCCTCCCTGTTATCTATGAAAGGAAAGAGATTTAAAAAGTAATCCTTTCTAAATTGATCCTTTTTAAGATATTGGGATGAAAGAAATTGGGAAAAGGCTATTATAGGGGACCGTTTTAAGTTTGTCATGCTACTGTTTTTGAGGAAAGAAGAGTGTTGTGCTTATATAAGGCAATACGCAATGCGATTCAGTAAAAACAGCAAAGGCAAAATATATAGTAATCTGTGAAACTGTACTTCAGAGATCTTCAGCCTCTGGATTGTGACCCCAAGGGGGTTGGGCAGCTTCATTTGGGGGGATACGGCAACCTTTCAAAGCCTGTGCAAGACAGGGCTTGGTTCCAATCTGAGTTATTGATACAATCCAGCAGAGCTTCTTCTCACTGTCTTGCCCCACAGCTCCTCAGCCCTGCGCATGCTGCTATTTCACAGGATTGTTGTAAAGGCACAGGTGGTAGGGGGAAACATATTGGGTGGAGGATGGGTCGATTGGGTCCTGGGAGGGGCGGAAGGGTCAGTGATGGACACCCAGTCTCATACTGTATTTATTTATTGTGATCATGGCATGAAAAAGGCGGAAGGCCACTGCTCTACTGCTTTATATTTTACAAGTGGTTTTATTTTTATACTGATAACTACATATTGCATTATATAATGTACACACATGTTTTCTTGAATAGATTTATATCCATTTACACACGAAAAAATCTATGAGGTAAAAGTGCCCGAAGGCGTTGGAGCCATGATCCTCTGCGATGCTCCACCTCATTATCCAGGTAATTTAGTCCATATTTTTTCAGTTTTTCTTGGAAGAACAGGAGAGAACCTAATATGATTACAAAAATTTAAAGAACTTTGAATATTGCTATATAAGCCGCGTAAGCTGCTTAAACCCTGTTATAACAGAAGTTTGGATCGACCTCTTTGCTTGACATTTTTTTTCGTTCCTTGGAGAGTGGAGGATTCCCTTCATACTGAAGAGTGACTGTGTCTGGCTACTGTTAATAACTTTCCCTCATAATGTTGGGAGAACTTCTATAATTTGATTCCAGCAAATGTCAAGCATGTTTTTTTTTCTACAGGCGGAAATGGTGCAGGCCGTATTGTCTTCAGGCACAAAACCTAGATCTAGCTCAGGGGTGTCAAACTCCATATAGTGGGCAAAACAGCATTTATGGTGCCAGGTGAGGGCCAGAAGTGACATCATTGAGGAGGAACACTATGCAGATGTTGGCCAGAAAGGAGCACTTTGTTCTCACGTAGAAACTCATTTGCTGCAAATGACAGAACAGAAAGTGTTTGAATCTTATTCATAATTTCAAGATATAAGAGAGCCCAATTATCACGCTAGGAGACCCCAATCATAACAGGAGCTGGAGAAATTGCTTCCAGGAAAGGGGGGGGGCATCCACAAGCCTGATCTAGCTCTTGTGGCAATTCTTTCTTTCTTTCTTTCTTTCTTTCTTTCTTTCTTTCTTTCTTTCTTTCTTTCTTTCTTTCTTTCTTTCTTTCTTTCTTTCTTTCTTTCTTTCTTATATGAACTTTCTATATGAACTCATATCGTCATAGGACATGTGGCAATCCACAGGGCCAAGACAGCTGTCATCTTGAAAGTGGTGGAGCTTCCATTGGGGGGTGGGGTGGGGATGCCCAGGGACATTCTGAAAAGTAATAGAGCTGGAAAGAAGTGGAGACAGGCTAATTGGCACCAGTTAATTCCAGTTGATGGACCCAACCCTGCAGCTGGCTATAGATCAGGGCGGGGAAGGGTGTGTGAAGTAATCCATCAAGAAGTATTTCTTAATATAAAAAAAGTATAAAAGCGAGGATTTGCGGATATTTTATTGTAAGACTTAAAGCTTTTAATTCTGTAATTGTTTGTATTTCCAGTGTTATGTTGTAATGTGGGCACCTTGAATGCAAGGGGAAAGGCAGGGTATAATTATGTAAATAGGTAACAGAAACAGCATGGCTAGTTGTCTTACTGAATTTTCAGCCTCCAGAGTGTCTGGGGGGGGGGGAGGTGGCAAAGTTGTTTTTGCCTCCTCAGTTTGCTCGGACCTTGACATAGGTTCTCCTTGCTAGAAAAGGCATCTGCAAGACTCCATTTTCAGCAGCCAGAGATGTCATGTCGTAGCAATAACACAGGCCTCCAAAATTGAGGGTCAGAAAAGTTTTTCCCAAACTTTATGGTGGTTTGATATGAATTTGGGGTGCCAATTCCAAAAATGGCATCCGTTTTGCCCTATCATGTCTAGTTTTGGAGATATAGTATAGCCTCATTAGTGAATGGTTCAAGCAGCTTCCTCATGAGGAAGCCATGGTATAGGCTTCCTCATGAGGAAGCTGCTTGAACCATTCACTAAAGAGGCTATGTCGTGTCTCCAAAACTAGAGGTGATACGGCAAAACAGATGCCATTTTTGGAATCAGCACCCTAAATATACCCAGGAATTGTTGCAACGTTTAAGGAAGCAAAATATGTGTTGGCCTGTGTAATAATACTTAACATTTGAATAGAGTTTTTTGAGTGTGCAAAGTACCTCACAGATATTGCCTTGATATTCTCCTTAAAAAAACCCTGTCAGGTAAATTTGTATTAATATATTAACCCCTGCTAACTGAGTAAGAGGCACTTTTTCAAGTGGGCGCTCCTCTTTTATTTAGCAGGGAGAGAGTAACTGGTCCTCCTCACCCCAGCAGTTTCTTTTCTAGTGGCTGCCTGCTGGTGTTCTTTTGCATCTTTTTAGGTTGTAAGCCCTATTGGGACAGGGAGTCATTAGTTATTTGATTTTTCTCTGTAAACCACTTTGTGAACTTTTTGTTGAAAAGTGGTATATAAATACTGTTAATAACAACAACAACAACAACAACTCAGTATTTATATGCCACCTTTCTGGTCATCGGATTACTCCTCTGACTTTATTCAAGGTGGTTTACATAGGCAGGCATTTCTAAATCCCTCAAGGGAATTTTTACAATCATAGAAGTTCTCTTTTTCAAGAACCAACAACATTTCAGAATGGATCTTCCTGGTTTGGTCTCACTTCTGGCCTCCAGTTCTCCCACGCAGGCTGACAAGCAGCTCCATCTCTCACATGGAGGGCAGCCAAGACGCTTCTTGCTCACACCAAGAGCAGGTGGAATTACTCAGCTCAGCTTGTCAGCTGCTACAAGGTCTCGCCATTCTCAGCCAGCTGTTCAGGGAGCTGCCGGTGTCCTCGAACTGGCGACCTTCTGATGTTATCTTCGGGCTAACGGAGGCTCTACCCTCTAGACCAGACCTCCTCCTATAACAACAACAACAACAACAACAACAACAACAACAACAATAATAATAATAATATCCTCATATCGCCTCTGAGACGAGACTGCGTGGAAGCAGCTTCCTTGAGACCCTGTAGTAAGAATTGATGGCAGAGGTGAGATTTGAACTAGAGAAGTCCTGATTTATAACTCAGTCTCCTAGGTGCCCTGACTCTTTAGGGCAGCAATTTTCAAGCTTTTTCATCTCATGGCACACAGACAAGGCTCTTAAATTGTCAAGGCACACCATCAGGTTTTTTTTGACAATTGACTGCACTGCAGGTGGAGGTCTTGCATTCCCCAGTGGCCCTACTAATAAATGACCCTCTCCCTAACTTCCATGGCACATCTGCATGAATCAGTGTGGACTTGTGCCAACGATATCTCTGGTGCAGTTCTGAGTTGACCCATTGCAGCTGCTGGGGTTTACTCCAGGGCAAGGGAACTAGTGTCTTCTTACCCCGAGGAGACCTCCAGCAACCAAACCCCCTCCCCCCCAGGATGCAGTGGAGGCTGCCCTGGTGCTGCTGCATTGCCCTGCAGGGGTTTCAGTAGGATTGGGTTGTTATTGTCTTATATGTTTCAAAAGGCATCTCATAGGCCATTACGAGATAAGGGAAGCTGGACTAGATGCAAGACTCTTCATATGTTCTTATGAACCGGTAGGAAATATAAATGATGCATCAGTCTAAAGGTCTACCTTTAGAAAAGATACCAGCTTCTGCCAGCTATTTTTCTCTTGCTTTTGATGGAAGACCATTCAATTTATTTTGATAGGTATAGTGCATCTCTTTCATCTCAAATTAATTGCTATGTGCTAAAGCAGAGGAAAAATATAAATGTAAAAATATAAATGTTCAGTCCTGAAGGCTGTTTTATGTCTACCAGTCAGATAGCAATAATTGGACTATCTTTTCCTTTAAATTTGGTTTCACTAATTACCAATTCAGTGCTCGTCTAAAGGGTCTGAAAGCAAGAAGGAAATTAATTCAAAAACCAAATCTTGTCTGCTAGAGCACTCAGGCAGAGATGTGTGAAATTGTGATTCTCCGTAGGAAATATGTTATTACTAAGCCACTTTTAAAGCTGTTTTAGCAGCTGACAGAAGATTTGTCCCTGGAAACAAAGCAGTGATTGCTTCAGTGTCTCCTTTCTTATTTCTAGGGCTCAACCAAACACCTGTAGTACATATATTTGCCTTGAAATCTCCTTCATTTCTACAAGTTTATTGTACGTCCCTTTAGCTCCAGGTTTCTACTCCATACTCTAAGCCAGGGTGTCAAACATTAGACCTGTGGATTGGATTCAGCTCGAGTTATTCAGCCCCCATGTTAATTAGGCTCTCCCAGCAGCTGCTGAGTTACAAAGTGAAGCAGCACTACTGAATGGGTAGCACTAAGGGAGCCCAATTATCATGCAGTTCATCCTTTCAGCAGCATATCTTCTGCTAAGTGTCAGCACTGAAAGGATGGCCCACATAATAATTGTGCTCTCCCGGCACTGTTCTTTCAGCAGCACCACTTCTGTTGAGGTGTTGGGAGGAAGAGATGGAAGGAGGCTTCAGAAGGTGAGGAATAGAATGGAGGAGGAAGCAGACCAAAAGAGGTGAGAAAGAGAGAAGGAAGAAGCTGCTAGAATGATGCTGCAAAGTGACACCTTGACAGAAGCAGCACTGCTGAAAGGGTAGCCCGTGTGATAATTTGGCTCTCCCGTGTCTTGAAAATGTAATCAAGATCTGCAAATTTTCTTTCCTGACATTTGCAGCAAAGGAATTCCTAAGTGTGGAAAAAGTGCTTATTTCTGGTCATCACCTGACAAACGACATCCGTTGCTGTTTACTGGTATCACTTCTAGCCTTCAGTAGGCTCTGTAAATGCTACTCGGCCTGCTGTATGAAAAACATTTTATACTGCTGCTCTAAGCTGCTTCAAGGTGGCAGAGCCCCTGTCAGTTCTACTGACCTGCCTCTTGAACTTTGGCCAGTGCAGCCTTTCTGTCCCTCATCAAAATCCCTGATCATCATTTCTGTCCCTCACTTAAGATGCTATGAACAAAGGAACCATTGTTCATGCTACATGAAATCTCCCTCTTGTTTGCACTGGGTCCTACAAAACCTAAGGTTTCCATTTAAGAGAGTAAACTAGCCTGTCCTTTTAGACACGATAAGCTACCCCAAAGACCCTTTGAGATCTCATAAGGCATGATATCAATGTATTAAATTAAATAAAACATGGCTAAAATTAAATGTGAACTAGGGAGTCTGGCTATCAGCATTGAAGCTAGCCGGCCAGTGAGGATGCATTCAGAAACCTCTCCTATCAATTCTAACAGGAACAGGATTCTAGCCCAAAATATTGTAACATAGAAGAATGAAATATGGGTTAAATAGGGTGCCTCGAAGGAGTCATGTTCTCCACATCCAGGCCATTGGCTTTCCTTCAGGAACAATATCCTTTTTACTCATTTTTACTAAAACATGTTTTTTTTATCTTCAGATGATCTGAGTTACCGCTGGGTTTTGAATGATTTCCCAGAATTCATTACTTTGGATAAACGACGATTTGTGTCGCAAGCAAACGGCAATCTCTACATTGCAAAAGTAGAAGCATCTGATAAAGGCAACTACTCTTGCTTTGTGACCAGCAATTCCATCACTAAGAGTGTATTCAGCAGTTTCATTCCACTTATTCCTCAACCAGACCGTAAGTGTATCTCCAGAGTATTCTGTATATAAGTTATTTGCCTGGTTGTTTACTTCTTCCTTATTTTGTGTAACATTTTTAGCTCCACAAAATGAAAACTCATTCATCAGCAGGCATGCCTAGAATAGGTTTTTCAAAGGCTTTGCTTCTTGTGACTGGTTTCAACAGTAGTTTCCAGTTCTTGAGCCTCATTCACACCAGAGAGAATCTTCCATCTGTAATAGCTGAAGAATGGCATCATCGAATCTTCAGAACTGTGAAAGTTTTGGGTTCTTTTTCTTTAAACTTGATATTGCTTAAACAGTCAAACAGACCACTGCATGCTGAGGTGAGCTGCTTGGTTGTATCATCCTGCAAGTGATGAAGAGGATCTTACCATATAGCAGATGTAGAATGTGTTGTAAAATGGTTCTCTCTATGGTCTTCATATCCATTTTTTTTAAAGCTTATTGTTTCTTTGCTTCTCTCCTCACATTAGGTTCAAAGACTTATCTTCCAGATCTCAAAGTAAAGTTTCCAGATATCTATGCACTTCTAGGGCAAAATGTAACACTGGAATGCTTTGCACTTGGAAAGTAAGTGCGATTTAATGTAGGTACACACTATGAAGAAAGAACATCAGGTGGTCTCAAAATTCTTATTGATATGTATTTTTTTTCTCCCCCAAGTCCTGTTCCAGAGATTAGATGGACTAAGCGTCTTGAACCCATGCCAACCACTGCAGATATAAGCATGTCTGGTGCAGTTCTCAGGATTTTCAATATTCAGTTTGAAGATGAAGGAACGTATGAATGCGAAGCTGAAAATCATAGAGGAAAAGATAAGCATTCAGCAATGGTTTATGTTGAAGGTTGGTGCACCTTTTTGCACATAATTACATTGTTTGGGGTCATATCCCAAGACCTTTCTGATTCACCTTTTTATTGTCATTTGGGAAGCTTGCATTCCCATTTCAGAATTCATAGACTCAAGTGCAGAGTGCATTACTTAATGCTGCAGCTGCTCAAATCTCTTGCACAGAGTTCTTTGTATTTAAAGCTTGACTATGATAAGAGACCATCGGGAGTCACACAAATAATGATTAGTGAATGGAGGGTAAAATTGAGTTCTGCTTGAGCCAAGTAAGCAGTCATGGAGTTGAAAATATGTGTTAGGCTCAACAGCAGTATTGCCAAGAACACAGGTGTATGTCGCTTAACAATGGAGATACATTCTCCAATCCCCATTGTTATACAGTTAGGTCATTAAGTGAACATTCAGCCCAGTCTAGTGCCTTTGCTGTGTAAACAGACACTCCCTGCCAGACACTAGCTGCCTACACAGGCTACTGGAGATAGATTGCCTCTTCCTTGCATTAAGTGTCTCTTTGTTGTGTAAACTGAGACTCTGCTGCAGGATATGGGAGTCCTGACTGTCTCATTAAGAACCTCTTTGTTGTGCTTTGACCACTGTTGTATATGCAGTCCATTGTTAAGTTGAAGGTCGTTAAGCAATGCATGGCTGTACTCCTTTAAAGGCATTTTATTTTTGTTTCTAATTATTGAATCAGGGTATTTGCTTTGCTATGTCACGGGGTTAGCCATTTCAGTACACTAGACCAGGGGTATCCAGAGTTTTTGGCAGGAGGCCCACATCGTCTCTCTGACACTGTGTTGTGGGCCCGGGGGAAAAAAGAATTAATTTACATTTAAAATTTGAATAAATTTACATAAGTTTACATAAATGAATATATTAAAGATGAACTTATATGAATGAATGAAGGTCTTGCAATAGCTCAAGACCTATAAAAGGTTTTGCAAAAAGCAAGGCTGGCCTTTCCTTTGCTGCCTCTACTGCATCACAGATGTGAAACAGCAAGCAGTGGAGGAAGCCCTCATCCCACAGCTCATGCGAGAGGTCAAACAGTTGCCTTCATGCTGAGACCATTTGCGCCAGGCCAGTGCGGGCTCCAACAAATCTCCGGAAGGCCAGAGGCTCATTGGAGACTGGGGGCTCCCTGAGGGCCGCATTGAGGGGCCTCGAGGGCCACATGTGGCCCCAGGGCCAGGGTTTGGGCACCCCTGCACTAGACTTTGGATCAGTTGACTCTTCATGGGAGTGAAAGGGAGAAGGTTTTGCCCCATCCCTACTGGATCTTATTTTCTAAGTATGCATGAAATACCAAAGTTCTGTTTTCTTTGTCTTTCAGCATCTCCAGAATGGGTGGAGCATATCAATGATACGGAGAGAGATATCGGCAGCGAGTTCCATTGGCCTTGTGTTGCTGCAGGCAAGCCTATTCCAACAATCCGGTGGCTGAAAAATGGATTACCGGTAGGGTCTGTTTATACTAAATGTAATGCAGATGCTTTTTCAATTGTGTACAATAGCAATGGAAGGTACGTGAGTAAATGGAGACAGCTCTTTGATAAACAACAAGGGCATGATAAAACATGTTGCTTAACATACATTCTTTGCAGCTTCCTTATATCTCTTTTTGATCTGAAAAATGTTTTAGCCAATTTTAGTGTTAAAATAGCCCAACTTCTGTGTGTGGTACCATCAGTCTTTTTTTGTCACATCTACAGAAATATCACTTTGTACTTACAGTATTTACGTGAAACTTTGTGTATGTTAGAATTTATTTTAAGATACGGGGAAAACGAGAAAAGTGGCAGTAAAAGACTTTGCAAGAATATTGATAAGTAAAATATCACACTGTTGTTCTTATATTGTATCTAAACGTATCACATATTTCTGGTCAGCAAAGAACATAACATTCATATCATTCAGTTAGGAAACACCAAACATGATTTCTGAATAATTCAAAACAGTCCAACCTTGACATCCATGGAGGGTCAATTCCTGGAGCCCCCACAGATGCTGAAAACCATGGATAATGAAATCTGCAATGGGGCCAGTATTCAGTCCCAGGTAGTGGTCTGAGGCCCAGGGAGGGTACACATGGACTCCCCAGCTTCAGAAGGTTTCTCAAGGCACTCAGAAGGCCTCAGAAGGGCACTTCCCATTTTTGGAAATTGGGAACATTTTCCTGGCCCAAACAAAGCAAACCAAAACAACCAAACAAAGCAAACCAAAACAACCATGAGAAGGATTAAAGTTCTTCCACAGTCCTGACCCACATGTTCCGCTAGTTTGACCCTTACTTGGTACTAAAGTGGGACTCATTTCTGAGCAAGTGCCCAGTGCAGAATTTATAGTGAAACAAAAGTCCCATTGTTAGGGATACTTGGTGCTGGGGCCAGATAGGGGAAATGAGTTTGAACACATTTTCTGATGGAGGTTAATTATTATGAGTGAACAACACACAGGAAAACAAACAAAACAACACTTCTCAGTCAAATCTGTAGGAAACCAGAATACCACTGAAATCCTTTACTGTTGTTTCCACACTACAAATTGATTACTAGAATGAAGCAATCATAGAGAATTATATTTATTCAAATTTTCCAAATATATGGATACATTTTAAGGGGTGACAAATGCAGACAAAGTTGGTGTGCTAGCAAAGGGTCATTTTTGTCCTGCGATTAGATTATGAGTGTCAATTATATTACACGCTTGACCTGATTCAGTGAAGAAGATTGGATCCCTGCACAGATCTACTTGCTGAAATAGATGGAGATGGAACCTCACACCGCATTGTAGGGTCTTGCATTCTTACTGGTATCAGCACACCTGGCATTGCATCTGAGAGGTATTAGTTCTGAGCAGGGCTATTATGGTTTCAAGAGGCAATCATGTCCAGGATGGCAGGTTACTTTAAAGCAGCAGTTCCCAAACTGGTGGGTCATGACCCACCATGGTTACCTGAAATGGGTGCCCCCCTCTGGGCTGCAGTGATCACGGCACCACAGAGACCCAGGGACATTCTAATGTACTTGGGGGGCTCCTGAAGACCCCATGAGAGTCCTGGAGGCTCACAGCCCCCTCTGTGAGCCTTAACGTGATCAGAGCTCATTTCCAGTTTGCACAATTGCAAATTGGAAGTGAGCTCCCAACGCGGAGCCTTGCAAAGGGAGCCTTGCAAAGACTCCCTCATGGAGTCTTCAGGAGCCCCCCAGGTACATTAGAATGTCTCTGGGTCTATGTGCGACACCCCCTGCTGTCACCCAGCCCGTGCCACTCCCTTGGAGGAGTTTGAGAACCTCCGCTTTAAAGGGATATGAATGTTCTTCTCCAAAAACAGAAAGGAATTTATGTGGTCTATACTTTTAACACTGCCTGGTGCCTTTGATATTTTTCTTACTGTGTGTTTTGCTTTTAGTATTGGAAAGGAGAACTGAGATTTTCTAGCCTGAAGTTTGACGATTCTGGCATGTATCAGTGTGTGGCAGAAAACACACATGGAATCATTTACTCAAATGCTGAGCTGAACGTTATAGGTTAGTGAAAGCCTATTTAAACTCATTTCTAGCAAACAGTAGAAAATAGGGCTGCTTGATTTATTTTCACATTTTTATACTTCCTTTCCTCCAAGGAACTCAGGGTCGTGAACTATCAATACGTAGTTCCTCCCCTCCGTTTGTGCTCACAACAGCCCTGGTCAGGTAGGTGAAGCTGAGAGAGAGAGTGACTGGTGCAATGTCACTCAGGAAGCTTCATTGCTGAGTGGGAATTTGAACCTGGCTCTTTCAGGCCTAAGTCCAAATCCAGAACCACTACACCATCCTGGCTAATTAGTTACAACCGGGGTCAGTCCATGGATGTTGCCAACCATGTGGCTCTCATTCCGTATCAGGTTGCAGGGACTGGAGCACAGACTTTGGATGCCTTTATAACCCTGAGGCTACTGCTGTTATCTTTCTCCAGCCTGCTGCAGATGGACCTGCTCTAGTCAGTTTCCTACATGCTTTTATCAGGTGGGATCAGAAGGCAGCGATACAGCTCCCTGCCCCCTTATCTCATTCCTTCCTTGTACAGTCCCTTTAAATAAATCAGAAAGTGTGGGATGCACTGGAAGCAATCCCAACAATATATACTCTTCCTGTTTCATTTTAAGGGATTGTGCACGTGGAAGGAGTGAGGTAAGGAGGTAGGGAAGTGGGTTGCTGCTGTGCACATGCCCTTGAAAAATCTACATGGAATGCAGCAATTTGCTTCTTTATCCCTTTGTGTCACTCCTTCTCTCATGGTCCTTTAAATCGGGGGGGGGGGGTCTCCAAACTTTTTGGCTCCAGGGCCACATCATATATCTTAACATGGTGTCGAGAGCCAGTTGTGGACCCACAGGCCAGGGTTTGGAAACCCCTGCTTTAAATAAAACAGGAAGTGTTAATTATTCTGGGATTGCTCCCAGCTCTGTTCAAGTTTTATTCAAAGTAACCACACAACAGAAGTGGTAGGGAGGTGGATTCTGTGTGTTCTTTTTTTAGTGCTGCTGCTGCCGCCACAACCCTCTGCTTGGAAGTGATGAGATGGGTGATAGTACAAGGCGGTGGCAGCAGATTTTCTGTGCATCAGGTGTCACCTGCCTTCAGACCAGCACTGGTTACAATTCATTTCAATTTGTGTGACTGTGAATTATGGGTATGTTTGTTTATTTTCTAAGTCTGTTTTGGTTCTGATGTGCTAGTATATAATACACTGGTTTCCAATCTGTGGTCTGGGGACCGCAAGTGGTCCGCAAGACCTGAGAAGTGGTCTGCGAGAGCTCAGAAAAAGAAAAAGATTGCCTTTGATAAAGTCCTGCATTAGCTGTGGCTGTGGGTGGTTCGTTTTCTGCCTTCTCTGGTAGTCCTTGGAGGAGCACTCGCTCAGAAGACACTTCCCCACAAATTTCTAAAGAGGGTGGAGTACAGACCAGACGCAGCTGGCGGCTAAAGCAGGAACCCACAAATCTTCTCTATAAATAATAAATCATCCCTAATCATTTCAAATTTAATTGTATTTTTGTGTGCAGATGTATGGGGGGGGGGGTTGCATATGTTCCACAACTTCCAGTTTTTGCTTCAGTGGTCCACAGGCTCCTAAAGGTTGAGAACCACTGCTATAATGGAATGGAAAAAATAAACTATTAAAGATGGTTTGGTGATGAGGGCAGAGAGGCTCCTAAAACTGGTTCTATGTCATTGCCAAAATTAGGTTTTATCCTAAGAAAGTTAGTCAAGATTAAGACCCATTGAAGTTAACGAAGCTTAGGTTAGTCATGGCTAACTTGTCTCATTGATTTCAGTGGTGCTTTGTCATGACTCCCTTTCATTGGCATACAGCCCAGCGTCTTGAATGCAAGTGTACATATTGGATGTTATGGTGTTTTATTGGTTTACGGCCCAATCCTATCCCTTGCTGGTGTGCAGGATGCAGGGACACCAGCGCAGTGGCTACTGTATCCTGTGCATAGCAGGGGACCAGGCCAGCTGGTAGAGGTAAGTAAAGAAAAACCTTACCTCCCTGGCTGCAACCTGATCCCCCACGAGACTCTTTAGATCTATGCTAACTGTTTTGCTGACACAGATTTGAGGAGCCTGCCAGGGGTGTAAGGCCTGGGATGGAGGTTTGGATACAGTAGACTCTGATGCTTTTTCTGATGCAATGGATTTACCTCAATCCTTACCCCTTTTTGGCCTCTCTGCTGGCAGAAATCCACTGGCAGCCAGTTTGCTTGCAGCTGAGGACGGCACCTTGCCTTCCAGCCTTTGCACTGGTAGCAGTGCTCAAGAGAGGCTGCCACAATGGTAGACCTTGCAGTACACCAGCATACCCCAAGGATAGGATTGGGGCGAGCACGTATGTGTGTGTGAGAGAGAGATTTATATCATGTAACTGCTTCTTTGGGGGACCATTGCAAAAAGTGACAAAGAGCCCAGTCCTATGCATGTCTACTCAGAAGTAAGTCCCACTGTAGTCAATGGGGTTGCTCCCACGTAAGTGTGAATAGGATGGCAGCCTTATAAACTCGTAAATAAAGATTTAAATTAAATTTCTAACAATTTCTGTGTATGTTTTTCTTTGTAGTCTTACCTCCAACCTTTGAATTCAGTCCCATGAAAAAGGAGGTCTTGGCTGCTAAAGGAGGCCAGGCTATAATTGAGTGCAAGCCTAGAGCGGCTCCGAGGCCAAAGCTGACATGGAGCCGGGGGACAGAAATTCTTAGAAACTCCACCCGGTCAGTATTTCTGGTGATGGAAATAATTCTGGAAATAATTCTGAAAATAATTCTGTTTCCTTAGACTGTTTTACAGGCATCCATAGAGCTAGTTCATGTTTTCCTTTGCGAACACAGAGAGAATTCTCATCAAAAAAATTAATATACTATATAACGGATGGTATTACATGCATCCTTTTACCCTTGGTGCAGTCAAACAGAAATATATCATGTATAGCAAAATACAGGAGTCTGATTTCTGTCTGAAATGGCTGGCAACCTTCAGTCTCGAAAGACTATGGTATAAGCCTACAGTACCTGGTATTCCCAGGCGGTCTCCCATCCAAGTACTAACCAGGCCTGACCCTGCTTAGCTTCTGAGATCAGACAAGATCGGGCGTGTGCAGGGTAACAGTTGCTACTATTCTTGTCTTTAATGATAGAACTACAACATTCACGAAAGTATTACAGCATTATTGCAACATGCAAAAATTTCATCACTAAATATAAATAAAATGGAACGTAGCATTTTTCCAACTGCACTCTTTCATTCCCTGTGTTTATCATGTTTACCCACACAGCTAGAATTATTCTCATACTAAAGCAATGAAACATTTCTGAATTATGTTTGCTCATATTTTGTGAATTGTCCTAAGCATAATGTCCTCAACAATCTTTTTAATAATATCATTGAATTTGGATTATGTCTTCTATTATGTTATTACGTGTATGGCATGAACTTCCTCATGAGTAAGCTACATATAGTAACCAGCATATAAAGTGTCTATGCCATACCCCCAAAACTGGAGATAATTAGGCAAAACTGATGCCATTTTTTAATTCATGGCCCCCAAAATATCCTAAATTTATTTAAACATAAATGGCAACAAAAAAGTTGTTTTGTTTGTTTGTTTGTTTTTAGCCCTGGGTAATCATACATACATACTTTGATCAGTGCAGATTTAGAACTCATTGTCTATGATGAGTTAACACAATTTAAGCATGATTTAGATGAGATAAGCTAATTGAGTGTTGAACAGACATTGCTTCTTGAGATTTGTTCCCTAACTATTTTTCTTTTGATAGGATACATATTTGGTATGATGGAAGTCTGGAAATTATTAATGCTACGGTGGCTGATGCAGGCAACTATACCTGTTTTGTACAAAATAACAAAGGGAAAGCCAATAGTTCTTCTACTCTTATAATCACAGGTAATTTGCTTACGGTACATAGGTTTATCCACAGTATACACCTGAAACAGAACAGACGATAGCATAATGATGATGTACTCCTGAATGCCATGAAGTCCATTTCATCAGCTCAGCATAGACACTTCTGGATCAATATTTCACAGCATTATTTCAGCGTGTACTGTGTTAGACACGTAGCTGATGTTGCACCAAAAGAAAGCATTTAAGCACTTGTCTCTCACCAATCCCCCATTTTTCCTCTATGTCTGTTCACTGCACAGAATGGGAATTTTAGTAAGCTCGCTACCTAAAAATGTGTAGCCACATCATGATTCTACAGTGGAATGAGCATAACCTTCCATTACACTACTAGATTTATCTGCAGCACTTTCTTCCACAGTGCCTACGCATTGTCCATGTAAACTGTTCCTACATGACATTCGTTCTAGAATTTGTTGTTCTTTCCCTTTCTTGTATTTTTAGAAACATTTGCTTTAACCTATTTCTGCCCAACCCACATTTGATCCCTGTTGCATATATGCAATGTTGGGCAGAAATGGCTTAACTATAATAACTTGTATAGGATTTGACTGTCAGTCATTATGGGGCTGATTTGGATGATATTTTGCCTACAAATTTCTCTTTTTGTGTTTATGCCATGGGTGGACCTGGATTTAACGGCAACAATTTGAAATAGCATTGGATCTGCATGTAGATGAACACTCACTGCGCATGATTAAGCTGGCTGGCAAAGCACTGTCTGAACTGGCCCATTAAAAATCTCCAAATTGCATATTTTAATTTTATTCCGTATTGTAAATTGATTGTAAATGTGTGCATAATGATCCAGGTGTTCCTGCTTGGTCAAAAATCATGCTTCTATCTGGAAAACATGAATGACTTATGATGAAGATTTCGTGTTTTTTTGATACTGAAGGAACAACAGGTACAGAATCGTAGTTACTTCTGCATATTTTCCAGTTTGTTGATTTGTGTGTTATACTTTTTTCCCCACTGCGTAGCTCCTACGAGGATTATTTTAGCGCCAACTAATGTTGACGTCACTGTTGGACAGAATGCTACCTTGCAATGTCATGCATCCCACGACCCCTCTTTAGACCTGACTTTTATTTGGACCCTTAACGGATATCCAATAGATGTTGATAAAGAGAGTGATCATTATGAAAGGAGCATCATGGTAAGAGATGGCACATTTTCATTATATGTACAGGTATAACCTAATTATCCTCAGATTTTTCCCTTGCAGTTTTATCTCAACGCGATGAGATGGGCCCTTTAAATCAAAGGAAAAAAGATGTTTAACAAAAGCCTTGTTAATGGGGGAGAGGGCAGCCAGCTGACAATCCATCAATTGTTCTCTCTCCAGCCACCTAGAACAGCCTCACTCCCAGGCAAGCGATCCCTCCCTTCCCCCTAAGCACATGAAAGAATGCAAGTCATTATCACCTCTTCTATTCTTGCCCTGCGCTGGGCTCCCAGGGAAGGGAGGGGTTGCTGCCTGGAGTGAAGCCTTTCTAAGTGCATGGAGAGAGACTGACTGCCTCTGGGTGCATTACAAAAGGTCAGCAAGACTGTTTTTAAATCGCTGAACAAAAGGACATTTTTTTAAAAATGGATTTGCTTTAGTGAGTTCTGGGAACAGAACCCTTGCGAATAATGAGACTCAACTTGTACTTAGATCTGGGTGGCATGATGACCTTGTCTTAATTCTCTTATGTGTCCGTTCTGATGGAAAAGACAGTTGTACTACCAGCTTGTGTAAATAATTGTGCTTTCAATACTGAAGGAAGTGAACTGCTTCTGAAGCAGAAGCACACATCCTTGATAGCTCATCACCAGAGATCAGGCTTAGAGTTCATAGGCAATATCAAAGAACATACTGATCATATTAATGGCTGCATTCATTTTCTCTGGGGCACTTCCAGTTGAGCAAAGCTTCTAAGTATCCACAGAATGCATTTATTTGTTTATTATCCTGCCTCCCCCCCCCCCCCAGTGTGGGCATCCCAGGTGGCTAACAAGAATAATACTTAAATGTGATATATATAATTAATATTACAAAAATTAGTCAATTAAAAATCAGCTAAATACTAATGTCCTAAATAATTCTAATAACACCGCACACCGTAAAACCATCTGGCATGCATGAAATCCATACCACAGCAGTGCTAAATCCCCCATCTAATTAAAAAGATGTAATTTTACATCTGCAGCATAAAATACAACATAAAAGCTGAAGCAGTGTGCCATAGAGCAGTGGTTCCCAAACTCCTACAGGGGATTTGGGAACCAGGTAAGTTTTGCATGGGTGGGGAGGGTGGCAGCAATAGTGCCACAGGGATCACAGTGCTTCTGCTTCCATGGGGCTTTTTAACCTACCTGGGAGGGAAGCACTGGCCTCCTGCAAGGTTCTGGAGGCTCACCGTACTCTCTGATGTCCACTGCAGCTGTTTATAAAGCCCTTATGTCCAATCTAAAGCTACTTCCAATCTTCTGGAGAAAACAGGAAGTAACTTTAGATTGGAGATAAGGGCTGTTTATAAGGGCAGCCACGGAGGAGATCAGAATGGGCTGTGAGCCTGCAGGAGGCCAGTGCTGCCCCCCCCCCGGTAAGTAAAAAAGCCTCTTGGAAGTGGCAGCACCATGATGTGCTGTGTCTGTCATCAGAGCGCCTGAAAGGGGAGTGTCCTGCTTCCAGTTCCGCTGGTGGGTGGCGCCTCACCATTTTGGGAATCACTGCAGTAAACGCAAATAGGGCCTGGGAAGATGGCAAAAATGGCAGCTATAAAGGCGGTATACACAGTGGAGTGGATGGGTGGAATAGGGCGGTGACAGAGGGGAGAAGGGTGTTTCAGACCCAGGAGAGGGTAGATTTGGTGGCGGTGGTGCATATCAAATCTAGAGGCTCCCTTCCCAGGCCTAATCCATCTTCTTGGGTCAATGCAGGCTATAGAGCTGGCACAAGTCCAAGTTGGTCCGCCAGGCCCACAGAGGCTTACCCCAGGAGAAGGGAACAAATGTTCCCTTTTCTCAAGGAGGCCTCCTGAGGCCGAAACATCCCTGTGGGATTCAGTGGAGCCCACATCAGCATCGCTGCATCACCGTGTGAAGAGCTACAGTGGATTTGGCTGTCCAATGTCCCCAAAATAAAGAACTACTGTACTTGCATGAGTTAGGGTGCAGTCCTAACCTGTGCTGGAGCAGGCATGCCAGGAGGCTTGTGCTGCATCCAACACAGGTTTGTTGGCTGCAGCGGCTCAGCCACGGGCAAGGAGAAGCTCTTTCCCTTGCTGCATGCCCCAATGGGTCTCCTCGGACCTGCACCACCTCTGCAGGTAGTGCAAGTCCGAGGAGAACGGAGCAGCTGGAAGCCGCTCCGTTCACCCCGAGACGGGGGTTGTGATCTGGCATAACTGCCGGGTCCTGGCCCCACCCCCGGCTCCCAGGGCGCCCGCCCACAGGCCCTCTCTCCCCCCACCCAGAAACATCCCCTCCCAACCCTCCCCTCCCACGCCTACCTTTGCCGCTTGTGTTGGCGCGCTTGTGCCGAGACAAGCAGCGGTGCAGGAGCCGTGGCGGAGGCTTCTGACTCTGTCTGCGCTTCAGTGTTTTTGAATGCGCTGGTGTGTTTCCCACCTAAGGCAGCGCAAACGTGCTTTACGGAATGTTTGCGACACCTTCAGGGCTCCTATACCGGCATAAGTGCCAGTTAGGATTGCGCCCTTCCTTGTATATTTTCAAGAATTTGGCATGTTTCTCCTTGAATGAAGGTAAGCGGTATGTTCTTTCGAAAGCTACAGGTGGTGAGATATTGTACACTGCTGTCTCTATTCACAAGTGCTTGAAGTGAGGCAAAGTCAATTAGACCCAAATCCTTATAAACTCTCCCGCACTCTCACAGCTGTGCCAGTGGGGCATATGCTACATCCTACAGTTGGGTGGCAGTCATGGAGGCCTTCTCAAGGTAAGGGAATGTTTGTTCCCTTACATCGGAGCTGCATTGCCCTTACCTTGGTGCTGGAAAGTTGGTTACGGTTATGCCTTACGCGTGCATCATGAAAGACAATGCTGTCCCCCTTCAATTCTCAGAACAAGCTGCACATTATGAGGCCTGCACATTATGTTTAGCTCCTTGCAATGTTAATACAGGGCAGAGGGGCATTTCCAAGACAGACTCGGAGGAACAGTCCCTGGCAGATTCCCCCTTACAAATGCCTGTCTGGACATTTTTTAAACTCTACCTCTCCCTAGTTGATGCCAAGACTGAAGGAAGCCCAAGGCAAGAAACCACCTGGGATTCCATGGGCATTGAAGAGTTAAACTTGCACCCACTACTTCTTTCCTACAAGTGACCCCAGCTCTGTTTTATGGGGCAGCTGTAATTGTTCTAAATTGCAGTTGTAGACCTTGGCCACCAGGTGGCAGCTTTGTGTAACATTTACTCTCTCAGTGGGAGAGAATCTATTTCTGATCCATCAGTTTTTTTTATCTATTGCAGATGGATCTATTTCTGATCCATCTGCAATAATCTCTAATGATTCTGATCCATCAAGGCATCAGAGTAATAAATTGCCATGGAGATGAAAATATTAAATATCCCAGTACTTATCATTATAAATATCTCTTGAAAGTTTTGCATCATTGTTTCTTGATTAAATGATAGATACAGTTCACAGCTGTCACTTTTCTTTGCTAGCTAGAGTGATATTAAGAATTCAGTAAAGATTATGGAATGTTAATGAAACGTAATGAGATAATTACATAAATGTATTTTATTGCTGCCATAACACAATCAGTGATGGGACACAAAACTAATCTGTGTCTAATAGAATTCCTTTTAGAAATATGCCAATCCTTGCATGATATGAATACTATATTGTTTTTGTTTTTAAAGGCAGTTCTGTTAACTGACTTACTTTTAGCTGTCAATAACAGTTGAGATTCTGACTCCCTGCTAATATGTGAGTTTCCAAACAAAGTAGAAAAGAAAATAAGTTTTTTTTTAAACTATGAACAAAATATTTAGGTTTTTTTTGAAACAGAACCAAACCCAAACCATTATTGGGAAGTCTGTTGATCCAAAATCCAAAACATACACACCGTTAAATTGCCAATTCAGGAATAATGATTAATAATGTCAATATGTTACTCACCAGTGTCCAGCATTAATTAAGATCAACCCATAAGACCACCATTAGAGAACTCTTTTTATCCAGGCTGCTAAACACAGCCATCTTCATGATTTGGGAAGCAGCACACATGAGAACAAAGGCCTGAGCCTCTTAAAGTTGTAACTGAGAACAGGAACAAGAGGGCCGAATGTAGTGGTTCCCATACTGTGTGCCGTGGCACCTGAGGGTGCCATGATGAACTCACAAAGGTGCTGCAGGATGTCCCCAGTGGCCTCCATGTCCGTCCGTCCCCCGGGCACTGCCATCTTGAATTGCACAAGATTTCCAAGATGCGATCTAAGATGGTAACGACTGGGAGAACCAGGAAGAAGAGGCCACCACCAAAGAAGGGTGCCATGACCCTGGTAAGTTTGGAAACCAATGGCCTAATGGATGAAGGGAAGAAAGGACAGCATTTTGGTGCACTGCAAAGTCCTACCTTACTCCATCCCAGCAAAAAAAAAATACTGAAGTGTTTATCTAATCTCTGTAGCAGTTGAAGATGAAAAGTTTCTTTTTAGCTTTTCATTGAACAACCAGCATACATGTGGCTGTTTACAAAACTGTGAGTTTCTTTATAGACAGGCTTCATTTGTGGTGGTTAGGACAGCAGATATCTAGTCAGTGCAGAATACAGGAGCCTTTAGGTCTTCAAGCTTTGAGGTAGGCAGCTCCAGGCACTGGCAAAGTTGGCCCTCTGGCACCTGGGGATTATGACACCAGATGTCACCCCCCCACACACCCAAATGCCTGACCAAAGTGATGACATCACCACCAATTACTTCCAAGTTATGTCACTCAAGGGCAGTTGCACACCACTCTGAGCAGCCAACCCCTTTTTAACCCCTTTTTCTCAAAAAGGAGGACAATGTATAGTTGGTGTGGGTCCAAGCAGACCCAGTGGGGCAGCTCAGGATTATCCGCAGGAAAAGGAACCAATGTTCCTTTACCTGGAGGAGACCTTCAGGACCGCCCCCCCCCCAGTAGGATAAAGCACATACTCTGGTTGCATTAGTGGGAAGGGGATTGGGGTAGGATGAGACAGTCTGCCATCTAGTGTCAAGGATTCCGAACATCAAAATAATGTCCATTGCTTTACCCGGTATGGAAAACAGTGTTGTAAAATGACCAATACTGATCAATTGAGGTATGCTGTTATATCATTACTGGCATGCAGCAGAATCGGGGTGGCTGCGGTTACAGCAGAACCTAAATAGAACCTGCAAGATTATTTTGTATCTTACTTGCTATACAGTTTCAACAACATGTGAAATTTCCCTGTGTGGAAGGAAGGAACCAGGAATAGTTCCACTAGCTTGCAAAAAAGAAAAAAAAAACTATGAGTTACATCTATTTTTCTTTTCTCCGTTATGCTTTAGTGACTTGGAATTACTTGTACCATAATCCAGGAAATGATTACTAAGATATCTACTGACCAAGATTTATGAAAAAGAAAAGTGGACTTGTCGTGTATCAGTAGCAAAACTTAAAAATAGCTTCACCTTGTGTCAGTGTGGTAGATTGCTCTTAAAACATGGATGTTTTGTTTTAAATTTGGGAACACATCTCAGTGGTAAATCACATGTATGTTTTGGAACATCTATTAAAGCCGCTATCAGAATTTCCAATCCATGATTTAGTTCTTTTGGATAGCTTGTAACGCAGCCAGGAAGAGGTTTTCAAAGAAAACATTAATTGGGCATACATTTCCATGTTGTGGCTTCAGTGTGCTGCTGACCATGCTCACTATTTGCTTGGTAAGCTTTATTTCTACCTCTGAGAACCCACGCTCCTATAGAAGACTGGAACGCTTTATTCCAGCCATTAGACATTTGAGACCACAGGGACTTCATGTGCAAATTGAAACTATCTATTTAGGAAAGTATTGCATGTCCCCCCCCCCTCCCCAGTGTGCTATTGTGTCATTTCAACAAGCACTTCAGCTATACGTATATGTGAAGCTCATTTATCAAGTCAATGTTTTAGGAAAGACTAAGGACGCAATCTTAACCCCTTATGTTAGTGCTTTCCAGCACTGGCATAGTGGTGCCAATGGGCCGTATGCTGCATCCTGCAGTTGGGTGTCACTCACAGAGGCCTCCTCAAAGTAAGGGAATGTTTGTTCCCTTACCTAGGAGCTGCATTGCCTTTATGTCAGTGCTGGAAAGAAGTGACATAAGGGTTTAGGATTGTGCCCTAAATTGTGTATGGAAGAGTGCATAATACAAGGACTGTTTAGTTATGTTGATTGTCAGCCCAAACCTATGGACTCTGAGACAGCTGAAAAGCAGTTGTAAAGCTCCTACCGTCAGCAGGCTGAGTATTAACAATCCTAACAATTTTGTTAAGATTGGGCTGTAAATGGAGTACATGGACATGGATAACATTGCATGTTTTGCCAGTGAATGAATGAATAAACCTTTATTAGGCATAGATAGAGAAATCATAAAAGCAAACATAATTAGTCCTAATCCCGTTTATCAAAAACAGAGTTAAGATACTAAATTACTAATAAAACATTTACAGTTCAACATAAAATATCAACATTTTGACAACTTACATTAAGAAGGCTTAGAAATCGCCAAAAGTAAAAATTTAGAAACTCCCTCTAGCACATCTGGTGAGCAGTCATTTAGGAGACACTTCAGTTTTGCCTTATCCGAAAACTCATTCATTTGCCGAGAAATGGGGTCATGTAAGTGTGGCGGGATCTAGTGTGTCGAGGACAATAAAAAAGAATGTGTATGATTGATTCAACATTTCCCAAATTACAAGGGCAGAGGCGTTCTTTATATGGTATTTGCCTATATCTGCCTTCTGTGACCTTGTATGGAAACACACTGAATCTTGCCAAGGAGATTGCACGACGTTCAGAAGGATTGATCAGAAGTTTTGCCAGTAGCTTGGTGGTACACATGAAATACCAGTTAAAAGAGAATTACTGACTTAAGTAGTCTGTATCTTATAGATAAAGAACAATGGTGAACTTATCGTCAAAGATGCACAGCTGCGGCATGCTGGAAGATACACTTGTGTTGCTCAATCAATTGTTGATAATGCCACGGCTTCAGCTGATCTTGTAGTGAGAGGTAAGAACGTCCAAATATTATATAAAGAGCATTTCAAAAATCATGTTAGTTAACAAATTCTTGCAAAAAGGCAAATACTGTTGCTCGTCCTATTGGGGCCAGCAACAGTGGAAGGTATGTTCTGCTGCTGGCAACTGCCTTACGCAAGTTGGAAAAGGCACTTTTGCAGTGCGCTGAATAGTGTGCTGCAGGAACACCAGCAGGAGGGCTGGAGCCTTCCTGCATGTGTCACCATATTCTAGAGGAATGTGTGACTTCAGGGCAGGTGGAATGGGGTGGAGGAGGGCAAAAAGAGGTAGCAACGGGAGTGAGAGGGCGGAATGGGGCAGGGAAAGAGTGGATTGGATCTGGGAAGGGGGTACATTCGACAGCAGCATTGGCCACCAAATCCTAGCCCCTTCCCTTGCCCCAGTCGTGCTGCACAAGTCCATGCGGACCTGCACCAGTGAATCTGCTAGCACAGGTCCAAGTAGACCCCTCCACGCTGTAGAGGCTCACCCCTGGATAAGGGAACATCCAATTGTACCTTTACCCAGAATAGACCTCCACAATTGTTTCCCCTGCAGGATGTGACAGGTAGCTATTTTGGTGTTGCTGCATGGGCTGGGGGAAGCATAGGATTGGGGTGTTAGTGCATGTTTTTCCAAGTCAAGACAGTCAATTTGTGAATATGGAAGCCAGAGCTTTTGAATTCATGCCATTCTAGCTGAGCACAATACACATTGCAGTATAGTGAACTGGAGCCATTTTCATTAGGAATGGATGAGATCCACTGTAAAAATCATTGTACAGCTATTTTTTTATTCTGATTCTTACCTTGCTTAAAGAGGATGAAATTCGTTGGCTGTAACTTTATTTTCTTGATATCTCTTTGTTCAGCTCTTGATTCAAAAATATTTTTTCAGGTCCTCCAGGTCCCCCAGGAGGACTCAAAATAGAAGACATCAGAAACACATCTGTTGTTATTACTTGGAGCCGTGGGACAGACAATCACAGTCCTATTTCCAATTACACTATCCAGGCAAGAACCTTTCTTTCTGAATACTGGAAAGATTGCAAAACAGGTAAGGATAATGTTAGAGATATGAACTAATTTTCTCCCAGGGCCACTATTTTCTCATATTTCTATAAAAGCAGCCATTTGGCAACTGAAGAAAAAAGGGCAGAAAAAAACACATATGAGAAAAATTACTATGTTCTCTAAAACTATCACCTAATTCTTAATTAGTTATCACCTGACTGAAGTTATCACCAATCCTAAATTATCACCAATCCTAAAGGCCATGCCTATCCATAGAAATGGATCTTCTCCCCATGTAAGGGCCCTAGCCACATGAGAGCTGGTAAGGTGCCAATTGGCCAGTCATGGGCAATTCAGGGGAGTTTTGGGTGGGTTTTGAGTGGGTATTGGAGAAGGCAGACTATTCAGGGGCTGGGGGAAGTGGATCCCAGTAGCAGCAGCATGTACTGGGATGCTATTCCTGTGTTTCCAGCCCAACATTGCCCCTGTCTATCTTTAGACTTCAGCAAAATGTTTCTGCTTACCTCTCCAAGGCTATCTGGTCACATCAGTGCAACTGCATGGTGGAAGATGCCAGAGGATAGGATTGGGCTCTAACTAAAGTCATCTTAGGCTACAATCCTAAAACGAATTTTCTGGGAGTAAATCTCATTGGTTGAAGTGGGACTTACTTCTTAGTAAACATACATAAGATTGTGTACTTAGTCCATTAATCAATGGGAAATGTTCACTGCATTTATTTTCTGGCCATTATTATTATTATTCATATCATGTCATGACTACTACTGAAAATAATTTTATCATATATATGGGGTCAAAAATTTATGGGCCCTGGGTGTCAGTGTCAAATGACTTTGCTATGCCTCTGGTGTTACTGAGAGCTATATTGTCACATTTATCCCTGTCCACTCCCACCACAATCTCCAGGGAACATCTCTTGTTTTGGAATGAATTGAAGAAGATTAAAAAAAATTCTATAGAGCAGACAATCTACAAAGATGGTAGATTTGTGACTGTTGTTAATCTTGTGGAAAATATGACCATGCAAACCTTAAACTTTATGATATGATGACCTTTTACAAAAGTAAATTTTTTATTTTCATTTAGATCCTCCACTTGTTGAAGGAAATGTGGAATCAGCTAAGGTGATTGATTTAATCCCATGGATGGAATATGAATTTCGGATAATGGCTAATAATATTTTAGGGATGGGAGACCCTAGTATACCGTCACCGAAAATTCGAACAGAGGGATCTCGTACGTACACAGTCATGCCACATCTCATTTTATTATTGTTTTGAAGTCCAAAATCGTATTGGTGAAATATTTCATACATGACTGTACTGAATTATATTTGCTGCAGAACATGAAAGATGAACATCCTGCTTGCACCTGAGGTTCCCAATCCAGTGACACCGGTATTTGTACATATCCATCACTGGTTCAGAGAGTGCAGACCTATCTTCCTGGGATGCGGATGACACTCCAGATGCAGTGGGTTGCTGGTAAAAGCACTATTCCCTTGCTGTGGAGTGCATTTCAGAAGCGGTTCCAGCTTCCACAATCTACCCTTGAGTTTTGGCTCTGCATTTTAACTAAAAACTGCATGGAGTGGAACTGAATGGCTTTGCCCATTCCTCCATGGAGCCATAAGTGATAGGCTGTAATCCTGCCTTACTCACTGGGAACAAACACCTCTAAATAAGAAAACATGCCAAAAGGTATTTTGGACTACATGTCTGAATCTCCCCACCCATGAGGCGATAAGGGAGGTGACTGTTCATGTCCTGGTCTCCACTCTGGTTCATCTTTCTGTTTTGCATAATCATATTGGGGGAGACAGTTTAGCTGAATTGCCTCTCATGCAATTTAATGTGGCTTTAAACAGTACTGAACTGCTAATGGCATGTGAGAGTGGTTAGGACCAGCTACCCTCACATGACTGTGTGGCTGCAAGGTAGCACATTAGCAGGGGCAACAGGTATGCACGCTTATGTCCCACATTATGTGATGGTCAAACCAATTGGATGTATTTTCCAAAGCAGCCCAAGGTGCATTTGTCTTGAACTATGAAATGTTGTGCTGGCTTTCTAAAGCCCTATCAAAGACATAACCTTATTCAACGTTAACACATGCTCTGGTTTGTCTAATTGCAACATGTCAGTTCTCAGTACGCTGTTGTGCTTATTGTTGCAAAATGGAAGCAGCAAACATTCACAGGAAGTGAGGCAGAGGGCTGGAAAGTAGGCAGTGCTAAGCCCATTGAACTATAAATGATACACATTGCCTTCTTTTCAGCCCTCTACCTCACTTCCTGTGAATGTTTGCTGCTTCCATTTTGCAGTTAGCAAAGAGCTAGCAAGACCCAGGAAGAAGCCAAAGGAAATCTGCAGTCACAATCATAATCACGAATTTGTGCGTTTGGGGGAATTTTGAACCATGGATAATTGAAACTGCAGATACTGGATCCACAGATACGGGGATGGGGAGAGACCTGTATAAATGGAGGAACTCTTCTAGATTTCTGTCACTTGTCTCATGCAACACCCTTCCATGAAGTCAGGAACCACTTTTCTGTGAATCAAAGAGGCATTCGGCCAGTGCAAAGGCCATTTGGAATCCAAGCATTGGTTTGTAACCCAAGCAGCTTTTGTTGTGGATTAGTTACTCTCCACTTTTAACATTTTATGTATTTTGAACCAGCAACTGAAGAGATACTTTATATTGTAGGCACTGACCCTGTAGGATGTTCATTTTTAAATATTCATTTATATTGGAAGCATTTTTCTGCTTCAATGCTCAGACGGTAGAACCTTTGCTTGCAATCATTTAGCCCCATGTAGATGTTCAGAATGTTTCTGCAATGAGGGATTGGGATCCAGTGCTCCATCTGTAGTTTCCATGTTGGATTTCACATTTGCATCGTGGCCTGTGTGCAGAGAGGCCCAAACCACACCACCTCAGTTATGTGTTGTACAGACCATGCACCTTGGACCTTTGTGCATTTGGCTCTATGTGCACAGTCCTCCATGCAAAATTCAGCACCTGAATGGGAAGCAGCGTTGGGGCAGTCAGTCAGTAGGCACGGGGCATTGAGGCATGATCCCAATATTCTAGACTTCAGCAGAGAGCTTTGTAAAGCACTGTATAAGTTTTGTTGTTTTGCTCAATTCAAGAAATTCTGGACACTATACAGTTAAAATCACAGTTGAGACTCTAAAATTTTAATCTCCTTTCTCCAGCATCCTTAGAAGCTCTGCTGCTGTTATTGATGCAGCAAGATGTTAACTGTGATGTGTTGCTGTTATTTTTATAAGGTATTCAAAGATGTCAAATTTAGGTACATGTGTATGCCTTGGAGCAGAACAGAGTTAATCCTAGAGAATAAACCCTGTAAGTGAGAGCATAAGTCCTCCTACCATGCAATTACCAGAGCATAAAATAAAGTGACTAATGTGTACTCAAGTTTAGAATGGTTCACTGCAGCCAAGCCTAGCTACAAAAACTGGGCATGTTTCCTGTTGTAGCAGCTTAGGCTTTTCATTTGGCAAGCCTACAACTTTCTTGGCTATCGCAGGCAATCATAATTGTGTGGGCCATATGGACTTGTTGGCATTCTTAAAAAAAAGGGGGGGAGGTGAAATAATGTTTTGTTTATTACATGAAAAGAGAGAAAACATTTGTCTTTCTGTATTATTTTAGCTCCTAATGTGGCTCCCTCTGAAGTTAGCGGAGGGGGTGGAAGCAATCGGGAACTGACCATTACATGGGTGGTAGGTATTACGATGAAACCAAAGTTATTGTGCGCCCTGTTAGAAATGATCTGATTCTGTTTACTTCTGAACCACATTAAGACTTTGGGTCACCAAACTCCCCCACGTGGATGCAGTGCTGCCGGAGCAAGCCAAGCTTCATCCTTTGGGGAAAGTTGCAATGCTGGGGGTCCCCTCAGAGTAAGGGGACATTTGTCCCCTTGCCCCAGGGTAAGCCCCAACTGCTGCAATGGGGCAACTTGAACCTGCACCTCCTAAATAGCTGGCACAAGTCCATGTTGCCTTGTTTTGGGATATTAGTCCGAGGAAGGTATAGGATATGGCATGCATCACTGCCGCTGACTCTGCCCTCTTCCTGGGTTGAATCCACCTGCCCCCTTCCCCTATTATCACCTTTCCCGTGTCCCATTAACCCCCCCCTCCCCACCCTCTCCAGCTCCTGCACTTCTTGGAGAGCCCTTACCTGCTTCAGCACACACTCCATCTGGAGCTGGTGGGACACCACAGGCCTTCCTGCTGGCACCAGTAACTTCTGTGTTGTTGCAACTTGCATTCATCCCATGCTGGCGAAGCACTCGCTCCACCAGCACAGAGGTACAATAGGATTGTTCCACTAATATTGCATGCGTGCAGTGTAAATATGTGTGTGAATTTATAAGCGTAGATTTTTTGTTTTCCAAGTAGGTACTCTTCTCTGGAAACTTAATTGAAGATGACACATGAGACACATTAAAATTAACAATGATGCCAAATGACTTACTTGCCTTGTTTTGTATATATATTTCTCCAGTTCATACAGCTTGGCTGAATTACAAAAGAGAGCACCAGAAATGGTCATGAAAGTGAATGAGCCAGAAACACACATTTGTACACACAAAAACAATTTTTACAAACAGTTATCTGAAGGAGTCACTTTTGTGCTTTTTTTGTAGCATTTTATTTTGATATCTTCCTGAAGAGCCTTTAAAATTTTACATGTTTTAAAACAGTTCACTTTTTTTGTGTTTATGAATACTTCTGTTTCCTGTTTTTTTGTTCAATATATAATTATTTTACTGCTCCTTTTTTAAATATTGCATGTAGATGCTTCCTTATTAATAAGATTAATATGATTTCTTTGTTAAATGACAAGTGAAAGCCTACGTAACACTAACAACTCAATCCTATGCACAGTGGCTTCCTGGAGGCTTTATGGCACCCAGAGCCGGGTGACGTGTGAACGTCACACCCTCATCACCCCTGTGCCTGCGTCTGACACCCTTCCCCACTTCCAGAACAGCTCCAAACAGTCCCAGGAAGGTCTAGGTGAGGGCAGGCAGGTGGGCCCAATTTCATGGCACTTGCTACCTTAAGTGGCATGCAGCCCCCCCCCCCCCGTGGAGAGCCCAGGAAACAACCTGGAGCACCACGGAGAAGGGCACCCCCACCCCATGCACCACTGCTGTCTTGGACACCTGTCCCCCCAACTGTCTGCTTCGTATGCCACTGCATGTGTACTCAAAAGTAAGCCCCAGTGTATTCAGTGGGGCTTACTCCCAAGAAAGTGTTTGTAGGATTGCAACCAAAATGCCAAAAACAGAAACATACAAATTATTTTTACATTCGGAAATCCTTTTTCAAGAATTGTGACTACTCTGAAGTAGTCAAGAAATGCTAACTACTTTGAAAAGATTTTTATTTCATCTCTTTTACCTTTTGGAAAAAAGTAGTCTATGAAAAATACGTACAGTATCTGATTTTTTTCAGCATTGCAGTGCCTTAAAAATATTGACTGTTGGCTTCCAAAAGCATGAAAAAAAACTGCAGCGGCACATCTTGTGCTGCATGTAAAGACTCACATGTGTAGCCTGGTACTGAAAGATCTGGAGAGTTTCCAAACGTGACTGAATTTTTAAAATAATAACCTGGGGGATGGTGACTAATACAAGCTCAGAGAGTACCAAAACAAGATTGCATTGTTCTTCCCTGTGAACGCAGATAGATTTACAGCGCAATCCCATGTACGCTTATTCAGAAGTAAATCTCACCAGGTTCAACAGGGCTTGCTCTGAGGTCAGTATATGTAGAATTGCAGCCTTATATGTAAATTACAACAGGGATGTGTGGTGGGTGGGGAGGCAGGTGAGGCAGGTGAGGCAGAGCCTTTCCACCAGAGTCCTTCGAAAAGCGCTACCATCACATGAGGTGTGCAAGCACTTGCAACCCAGACACAGGGGTGCGTGGGTTGTGACTGCTTACATGACTGACATGGCAGCGGTGCTTTTTGAAGGATTCTGGTGGGGAGGCCTGGCCTGGCCTGGCCTGCCCACCCACTGCAGGTCCCTGAATTACAGGGCAATCCTATCCTCCCTACCCCTCACTGCCCCATAGTACAGTAGAGACATAGCTTGCACTGCATGCTATGGAGGGGTGGTGACCAGAAGGCAAACTGGAGTTATGTAAAAAACCTTCTCTCCACGTATGCCTTCTGGGCCACCCATGGATCTCTAAGGAGTCCAAGGAGAGCCAGAGGATGTACTGAGGTGGGACTATGGGGATAGGATCTGAAGTGTATGACTGCTGTTGGATCCAACCCCTTCCTCCCTGAAACAACCCGATCGTCTCTTTTCCTGTTCCTTGGTCTACCCTACCACCAACTTTCCAACACCAGCAGAGCGTGCAGCCAAGTCTGGCATGTACACAGAGCTGCTGCCTGTTTCTCCTATCAGCTCTGTCACATGTGACAGTAGCCCAACAGATCTCTCTGTCTTTGTGGATCTCAGGATCCGCACAAGATCAACCCATTCCCACTGACAACTCACTACACCAGTGGAACCTTTCAAAGCCATGCCATGTGCACCACACCTCTCTCTGTTTGCAGCAGTAGCCCAGCAGGATGCAGTAGTGGCCCAGCTCTTGTGTCACTATAAGTCATCCTGCACTAGTTCCAGGAGCACAGAGAGCCCGTAGAAATTGGGCTGTAGTTGCTTAAAGTTTCAATTTTTCTAATCATTTGGTCAATCATCATCATCATCACTGCTTTCTCTAATCCAATGTCTATGACTACAGAAGTGAAAAAGGGCATGGGCTATTCATATTTAAATTGGAGGGAATGCTGATAATGATTATTGACCAAAATGAGGTTATGGGTTCTGAATACTCAGGAGACTCCTGTGGTATACAAAAGCAAATTAGTTTGTAAATAAAAAATGCCAAACAACCCAGTAAGGGTCAGTGTTCTTTAGTTATAGGAACCTACAGGATATAGATGTTGTTTGGAGCAAAAATAATTGGGAGAGGGGTACTGGACTACTTCAGACCCCAACAATTCCCAGTGTCCTTGAGCTAGTCATTAAAAAGTTCCCTCCCAGCACTGTACAGAGAGATTTCATGGAGAAAGAAATAAAAATGATGCCATCTTCCTTCCCCATTCTCATTCTCATATATAAGCAATAAAGCTTTTAGGTTTGGGACTCACAACCAAGTCAGAATTCTTTTAGCAATATAAATATCATAGCAGGGGAAGGTGTCAGGTGGGTGGATAAGAAAAAGAGAGGTCCTTTTTCCTTTTTTCCCCTTCTAGAATTCCCTCTCTGACAGCCCAATCATGAGCTATGCTGGCAGAGCGGGGCCGCAAGTCCTCAGCTGTAACCAGCTCTCATTAGGAAGAGGCTGGAGATCTCCTTGGGGTAAGGGGATATTTTTTCCCCTTACCCTGAGTAACACCCCAGCCTGCCCAATGGGGCTATTCAGATTTGCACCAGCTGTTTTGCTGCAATACAAGGACATCTGCAAGAGGGATCTGAAGGCCTTAGGAGTGGACCTCAACAGGTGGGAAACCCTGGCCTCTGAGCGGCCCACTTGGAGGCAGGCTGTGCAGCATGGCCTTTCCCAGTTTGAAGAGACACTTGGCCAACAGTCTGAGGCAAAGAGGCAAAGAAGGAAGGCCCATAGCCAGGGAGATAGACCAGGGACAGACTGCACTTGCTCCTGGTGTGGAAGGGATTGTCACTCCCGAATTGGCCTTTTCAGCCACACTAGACGCTGTTCCAGAACCACCTTTCAGAGCGCGATACCAGAGTCTTTCGAGACTGAAGGTTGCCAACAGCTTTGCTGGCACAAGTCCAAGCAGCCCCATGTAAGGCATTCAGGCTCAGGAGGGAAGATAGAATATGGCTGAGGCCTGCTCTTCTGATCCTGCTCCCCTTCTGGGCCCGCCCTGCCCCTGTTCGGCCCCCTACCCAGAAATGCCCCCTCTTCACCTCTGATCCACCTTCCTGTCGCCTCTTCTCTGCCCACCATGATTCTTACCTCTGCTTGCAGCTGTCCTTCTGGATGCAGCATCAACTGGGTAGTGCAGGCATCCCTGTTAGTACTGGCTACTCACACAGTGCCACAAAGGTGCTTTACAGCACATTTGCAACACCTAGCACCAGCCCAGAGACTGCTGTACCTGTGTACAACCACAATAGGATTGTGCTGTAAGATTCCTAAAAGGCTGATTGGAACTCTGAATATCAGTGACCAGTAGTACACTTAGGGCCTAATCTTATCCAGCTTTCCAGCACTGATGCAGCCATAGCAATGGGGTATGTGCTGCATGCTGTGGTAGGGGGGCAGTCACAGAAGCCTCCTTGCGGTAAGAGAACATTTGTTCCCTTACTTAGGGCCTGCCTTGGCACTGGAAAGTTGGATAGGATCGGGCCCTTAAAATTTTGTGTTGTGTCCCCATTTGTAAAGAAATTCATTCTCAACCTTTTGTTGTCTTAGCCTTTGCCAAGAGAATATCACTTTGGAAATAACTTTGGATATGTAGTAGCTTTCAAGCCCTTCGATCAATATGATTGGAAAAGAGTTACAGTTCCGCAAGCTGAAGCTGGTCGGTATGTCCATAAAGATGAATCAATGCCCCCAACCTCACAATACCAAGTAAAAGTGAGAGCATTTAATAACAAAGGAGAAGGACCATTTAGTCTCACGGCTATCATCTACTCAGCAGAAGATGGTGAGTAGAAATTGTGTGATGCATTGAAAGTATGCAATAGAAGTCAATCTGTTGTAAAATAATCTTGATCACATCAGTGGTCCACCCTCATGAGCAGCGTAACATGGAAAACATGAACTCTTGTAAGATTACATTTCCATGACAAGAAAAACCAGGAGTTCGAATAAACCACTTGTTTTAATGCATTAACCACCAACATTATCATAAGAACTGCCTTAGAACTGAAGTTTGTGAATCTTTAAACCATAGTTCCTCCGGGTAAAACATGGTACAGATGAGCTAAAGTCACATTTGTAGTGATTCAAGATGTAGTAAAACAAGCTTAAAGCAACCAGACTAAGGGTGCAATCCTAACCAATTTTCCAGCACTGAGGTAAGGGCAATGCAATTCCAAGGTAAGGGAACTAACATTGCCATACCTTGGGGAGGCCTCCGTGACTGCCCCCCAACTGCAGGAAGCAGCACAAGCCCAACTGGCACAGCTATGCCAGTGCTGGAAAGTTGGTTAGGATTGCGCCCTAATGCACATTACAGTAATTGTAGTCACCATCTGAAAAGTTATTTGCGCAGTGACTAATCCTACTGAAGGCTTCTGGTGGCAGATCTCACAGCCTGCTGCCTTAAGTCCCAGTGTGGCATCACAAAAAGGGCACTGCTGTTGTGTTCTGCAGGACTGCTGGTGCAAATGGCCACAGGTCCCCACACGCATGCCAACAGCTCACCCCAATTGTGCCAGAGAATGTCAGGGGGCGGCAGGAGCTGTTCAGGAGAGAAATGAGGTAAGGAACTTAGTGGGCAAGAAGTGGTTTGAGGGCAGAAGGGGGTGGATGTCAGTGACAGTTGCGCACACAAGAAAACTATCCCCCCCTTTCCCTGCCCGACAACCCTGAGGCTCTTTGGACTTATGCCAGCTAAATAACTGGCCTAGGTCCCATTGGTGTCCAGGTGGCTTACAGGGAAGTAAATAAAAAGCACTTTTATATACCTCTCCTCAGTGGCATAGCTGGAGGGGGGCGAGAGCACTCAGGCTGGCAGCAAGGCAGGCAAGCGGCCCCTCCCTTTTGGAGCCATTCCCGGCGGGGGGGAGCAAAACGGAGCCGCCCTCCTCCAGCTATGCCACCGCCTCTCCTGGGTTGTTTGATTGCCCCATTACCATAGGGGCACCACATGCTCCATTGGCACTGGTACATCTCATAGACTGGCAGGAGATCAGAGTGGGGCATTTATTAGCAGTTATGAAAAACAAATGTTAAAAATAACAATCCTTATCCACACGAGTTGATTTTTCTCATCAGACACAACTGATTTTCTCTGAAGAATGACTTTTTTGATGCATATTTGACTAGATGCCCAGTTAGAAGATTAAGTGTATGAAAGATTTCCTAATCTGAGGCAGCAGCACCCCATCTGTTGCAACTTGTTACTAAAAATCCTCAAAAGAGCATTGATCTTTGCTTGAAAAATTCAATCTTTTCGCACAAGACAACATAAATAAATTTAAAATAAAAGAACTGCGACATTGTACATTTGGGGCAATACATTCAAAACTGTGAATGTATCTGCAGAATACTCGCAGAACCCTATACTGTAATCACTGCACAAGAAGATGTCTGGAAACAAATTCAAAATTTTTGTGTGTCCACAACCAGCAATAAACAACCAACAAAATTCATTGCTTTTAAACACTAACTGCCTCGGCACTGTTAGTTCCACTTCCTTTTTACTGCTACCTACTAAAAATTCCATGGTGTCTTAGGGCACAATCCTAACCAAATTTCCAGCATCGTGGTAAGGACAATGAAGCCCCAAGGTAAGGGAACAAGCATTCCCTTTCCTTGAGGAGGCCTCCATGACTGTCACCCAACTGCAGGATGCAGCACACACCCCGTTGGCACAGGCTGAAAAGTTAATTTGGATTTGGGCCTTAGGTAGCTTACTATGTCAGCCCTTGGTACCCATGGGTGTTCCATTCCCGGAACCTCCACGGATGCCAAAACGTGCGGATAACTGAATCCGTGGGTCTGGCCCCTCACCTGCCCTCTGGACACAACCTTCCAGTTTCATCCAGAGGTGTTCTGAGGCCCAGAGGGGTTGCATGCTGCCTCCCAGGCTTCAGAAAACTTATCGGACACTACCGGATGGTGCTTCTGGTCACATCCGGGAGATCAGGAGAAGCCCTCCACCATGGATTTGGAGCCCACTATGAGTCAAATTCGCGGGTTCTGAACCTGCGAGTAAAAGGGGCCCATCTGTATATTGATATAGAGTGTTTGTAAACTTTTGAATGTACACTTTCTTCCCCATTGCCATTCATGAGTATGTGGTGTCCACTGTCAGTAAGCAGGGCTGTGGAGTCAGTACAAAAAATCTCTGACTCCAACAAAAATGACTTCCAACTCTGACTCCATGACTACTACTCCACAGCCCTATCAGTAACAAACTCATTGTATTGGAGAAACACCATCACTGCAAATAATTTGGGTTGAATCAGCATTATTATTATTACCCAGGCATACACACATTTTACTGTCATAAAATTAAACCTATTCTTGGGCATATATGGGATGCTGAATCCCAAAATTGGATCTGTTTTGCCCGATTGGCTCTAGTTTTAGTGGTACGGCATAGCCAGCTTATATGCTGATTCAAGCAGCCTCTTCATGAGGAAGTCATAGCTTCCTCCCAAGGAAGCTGCCTGAATCAGCCTATAAAATGGCTCTGCTGTACTTTCAAAACAGGCAAAACTGATGCCATTTTTGGATTCAGCACCCCAAAAATAACCTAAATTCATTCAAACAACCTTGACAACTAAAAAAAAAAAATTGGTTTTGGGTAGACCTGTGTTGTTGTTCTTGTTATTGCTGCTATTATTATTATGGCATAAGTTTATACCTACACAAGGTTTTATCACAGCTGAAGTAACCTTCAAAGCCAGAATGTGTTGGTTCTGTTGCTGAAGCTCTGCAGAAGATTTAATGATTTATACCAAATGTATATCTGAGTGTGGGCCTGATCCTCTCCAGCACCGATGCAGCTGTTTCAAAAGGACATGCACTATATCCTGTGGCGGGGGGAGGGAATTCACAGACGCCTCCTCAAGGTAAGGGGAAGTTACCTTACCTTGGAGCTGCATTGCCGGTGCATTGGCACTGGAACATTGGATAGGATTGGACCCTATATATATCTTTGATGTTTCCAAAGTTGCTCTGAAACACAGGGAGAGGGAGACACACACACACACAAAACTATTCCACATGGGAGGGGCTTTTCCAGTCACTTCCATGATAGGTTCTGATCAAACACATGCATATAGTTCCAGTGCCACACAGAGCCTTAGATAGATCCCATATTCTAAATTCAGAAATCACTAGAGGGAATATTTACATACAGCTCCTACACTTGATTAATGCCCTGCTTTTAATAACACTGACTGACCTACATTACAGCCTTTGGGAACAGTGTATTAATGTAGATTTCATCCACAATCTTTTGAATCAGTAGGAGTTTTATGCAACAAGGCAGCAGCATATTGAAGAACTTCAAATCGTAACGTTACTAAGCAGTGTTATCTCAGTCATAGTATTTGAAGTAACTTGTATTATTCATGCTCATTTCCCCAGCGCCTACTGAAAGACCTAGAAATGTGAATGTGAAAGTCCTGTCATCCACTGAAGCCACTGTTTCTTGGCAGCATATTTTCAATCCAGCTGTTACTGGCTATCAGGTGAGCAAAAAATGCCTTCTCATTCATTAGAGGGCGGCAAGTGGGTAGTGCTACCTGGGCAATACTACAAGGTACAATAGCAGTCCTATACTTAGAAACTGGTAAGGCAGCAATAAAACAGCAAAACAGAAGCCAAATGCAGCAGCAGAAAATGACATACAAGCATCAGAAATATATAAAAGTATATTTAGAACATGGAGCATAAAAATCTCCCAGAGTTGGCATCCTTCAGTCTCGGAAGACTATGGTGTCATGCTCTGAATGGTGGTTCTGGAACAGAGTGTCCTCTCCAGTGCGCGAAGCCTGGGTAAAGTAGGTATGGAAGATAGGCTGTTACCCATGAAGCAAATCCCCCCTCTCCACATCACTGAAATGGTCCAATGGAGAGGTAGAGGCCAATACGGTTGGTTCCAGCGGCGTCGCAGGAGTTGCCAGAACGTGACTGTGTTCAGCCATGAACTGCCTCAGGGACTCCGGCTCCGGATTTTGCCTCGAGGTTGACTCCTGAAGCCTTTTCCATAACTGGATGTAGCCACAAGGCAGTGGAGGTTTGGGATCAGAGTTTTCCTTCTCTCAGATGAGCTGCCTTCCCAGGCTATCGAGTCCCATCTACCCGGTGGCTGTTTAGTTGCCTCTTACGACAAGTACAGCCAAACCGAGGGCCTATTCTTATCCCCAGCCCCCAGGGGATATAAAAAAAGCTAGTAGCACAGAAAAATAAAAGCAACCACAAAGCAAGAATAGATGTTTATAAAAACAATAACAGACAGCCATCAAAGATGGCCATAAAAGCAGACATAAACATTAAAAATGAACTCATACAATTGACAAAAATCCTCACCATCACTATCCAACCGCCAACCAAAATGATTTTATCTTCCGTGCTTCAAGGAAGGTGGCAGTTTGTAACTCACAAGGGAAGGTGTTCCATAACTGTGGCGCCACAGTTGAGAAGGCCCTACTCCTTACCACCACTTCCTTTTGGGGTGGCATACACAAGAGAGCCATCTCTGATGATCTTGGGAAGCAGGCTGAAATGTTTGGGGGAAGGAAGTTCCTCAAGTAACTAAACTATAAAGGGCTTTGAAGGGAAAAACCAGCCTTTGGCCCAGTTGAATTTGTCCCAGAAACAAACGAGCAATTAGTATAGTCACAGGAGCAGTGGTCCAACAGAATTAGTGCCCAATCCTGAACTCTGCGCGCCGGCTTACCGCCAACATGCAGTAAGGCACATTTGCAAGGCCTAGTGCCAGCCCAGCACCAGAGCTAACCCAGTGCCAGTCAGTGCTGGGCTAGAGCCGGTGGAAAGCTGTTGCTCCGTCACTCAGCAGTCACCCAAACCACTGGGTGGCAAAGAGCTAGATGGAGTGTGGGGGAAGGCAGGGAGTAGGCATTCAGGGACAGGGGGAGGTGGGAGAAGGGTGGGGTGGAGGCGTTCCAGGGAAAGGGAGTGTTCTGGGAGGAGGGCAGGACCAGTGGAGCTCAGCTCCATGGGATCCTGAGCTCTGTGTCAGGCCATGCAACCCAACATGGAACTCTTTGATTCTGTGGCAGCTCCACAGCTGCCGTAGAATTGAGTAGCCCCATTGCGGGGCTACATTCTTTACTCAACAGAAAGGGACAAATGTCCCCTTCTCCCGAGGCAGTGGTGGCTGCCTGGGGCATGTTGGATGCTGCGGTAGCTATTTTTGGCATTGCGGCAGCCCCGCTCTCCAGGCAGCTGAGGATTGGGCTGCCCAACTACTGACTGTGTAACCACATGGCTGACTGCGTTCTGCACTAACTGAAATTTCCAAACCGTCTTCAAAGGTAGTCCCATGAAGAATGTGTTACAATAATTCAAATGAGAGGTCACTAAGGTGTGGACTACTTTGGTCAGGCCCAACTAACTCAGGTATGGCCACAGCTGGCGCACCTGCCAAAGCTGGGGAGAAGCCCCTCCCCACCTGGCCACGGCCACCACCTGTCAATCCAGAAGCAGCTGTGAATCCAGGAGGACTCCAAAGCTGCACAGCTGCTCCTGCAGAGGGAGCGCGACCCCCTTCAGAACAGATCAATAACCTGGCACCTGCCTTGTGGATTTCCAGACTGAGAGAACATTTGTTTTGTCTGGATTTAATTTCAACTTGTTAGTCCAATTCAGTTACCAACTACCTCCAGGCTGTGCTCCAAAACTTCAACAGCCCACCCCCAGTATTTTTTATTATTATTATTATTATTATTATTATTATTATTATTATTATTATTATTATTATTATTATTATTAATTTATATCCTGTCTATTTGCCCCATGGGCACACAAGGCAGCCTACAACAATTAAAAATACAAAATTAACAATTAAAAACAATAATAAAAACAGTTTTCAAATAATTAAAAAAACTAAAACAAACCCCGTGGATTCTAATATAAAAAGAGAAAGAAAAGCCAGCCAGCCTGTCAACAGTTAAAAGCTTTTTGAAATATAAAGGTCTTCAGTCCACGCCGAAATATTAGCAACGAGGGAGCAGTTCTCAATTCTAAGGGGAGGATATTCCAAAGTTCAGGGGCCACCACCAAGAAGGCCCTCTTCCTGGCCGCCGCCCCTCTCACATCTCTTGGGGCGGCACAGTCAAAAGGGCCCCCCCAGATGACCTCAGAGTACAGGCAGGATTGTAAGGAAGGAGGCGGTCCCTCAAATACCCCGGACCCGAGCCGTAAAGGGCTTTACGGAACAGAACCGGTAGCCAGTGTAGCCGCCAAAGCAACAGCTCGACAGAGTCAAACCAACGTGCCCCAGCAACCACACGAGCAGCTGCATTCTGTACTAGTTGTAATTTCCAGACCATCTTCAAAGGCAGCCCCACGTAGAGCGCATTGCAATAATCTAATCTAGATGTCACTAGGGCATGGGTTACTGTGGCCAGGTCCGTGCAGCTCAGGTACGGTCCCAGCTGGCGAATCAGCTGAAGCTGAGCAAAGGCTCCCCTCGCCACCGCCGCCACCTGGGCCTCCAGGTGCAGCTGTGGATCCAGGAGAACCCCCAAGCTGTGGACCTGCTCCTTCAGAGGGAGTGCAACCCCATTCAGAGCAGGACAATAGTCCAATACCCGAGCTGTGGATTTCCGAATCAAAAGCACCTCTATCTTAACCGGATTTAATTTCAGCTTGTTCGCCCACATCCAGCCCCTAACCGCCTACAGATAGCGATCCAGGACCCCAACTGCCTCCTCAGAATCGGGGAAAGGAGAGATAAAGCTGGGTGTCATCAGCATATTGATGGCACCCCACTCCAAACCTCCGGATGACCTCTCCCAGCGGCTTCATGTAGATGTTAAAGAGCATGGGGGATAAGATGGAACCTTGCAGCACCCCAAACCTAAGAGGTCGGGGTGCCAAACAAGCGTCCCCCAGCACCACCTTCTGGGATCTGTCAGCCAGGAAGGAGCGGAACCACTTCAAAACAGTGCCTCCAAGCCCCAACCCGGCCAGCCGACCCAGAAGGACACCATGGTGGATGGTGTCGAAAGAGAGGTCCAGCAGGACTAACAGGGACACACTCCCCCGTCCATTCCCTGGCGAAGGTCATCCACCAAGGCAACCAAGGCGGTCTCCGTCCCAAACCCTGGCCGAATTTAGTGGATAGAATTGGGTTTTGACATACTGATGGCACCCCACTCCAAATCTTATTTATTTTATTTATTTACCATATTTCTATCCTGCCTTTCAGTCTCCCAAAACGGGAACCAAAGCAACTTAGAAAACCTCTTTAAACATTATTAAAGAGTTGCTTGTAGTATATCACCAACATTCTCTTATGTTTACAGATCCGTTATTGGTCCATTCATGAAAAAGAAATAGCTGCAAATAAGATACAAGCAAGCAGTCAGAATATTTCAGCAAGGTTGGAAAACCTTAAGCCCGACACACAATACCGTGTCGATGTGGCAGCTTTCAACACTGCAGGCATTGGACCTCCCAGTTCTTCTTTGGTTTTCATTACAGAAAAAGCACGTAAGTGAAAAAGTTTAGGTGTTGCTTTCTTGTATGATTCTGCTGTGCATCACTCCATCGAATAAACTCCATCAAATATCTTTTTATTATTCTAAGGCTGTATTTATTAGAGTTGGGCAAGACAACCCCAGTTTTCATCAAAGTGCTTTGGATATAGGCAGGGTTATTTATTCCCCAGTCCAAAACTAGTTTGGCTTATTTCTCAAGCAAATACAAAATTCTCCAGTCAGCAGTAGTAGCACTCCTGCCACTGGAATAGAAAGTTTCTCTCTCTCTCTCTCTCTCTCTCTCTCTCTCTCTCTCTCTCTCTCTCTCTCTCTCTCTCTCTCTCTCATTTTTTGCTCATCTGATAGCCAGTAATAACTGGATTGAAAACATACTGCCAAGAAACAGTGGCTTCAGTGGATGACAGGACTCACTTTCACATTTCTAGGTCTTTCAGTAGGTGCATCAGAATAAAAAAGTGTATACCTGTGTTGTGCTTTGCTTTCAGGAATCAATAAATAGGCAACAGCTTAGCCATTTCATGTGTTTCACCTACCATCTCTCAGCCTAACACTTTCACTCAATTCAGACAATTCTCTTTCAAACTATGAGCTGTTAAGAAGACTCCTGTTAAGATCACTTCATTGATGAAATACAGCATACCTTGCCAGTGACAATTTTGTATTTTTAACAATATTGTGGACTCCATGTATATCCTGCTCTCTCCAATTAAGCTTAAAATTGATGGCTGAGATTAATATAGTAAATCGCTAACAATAAGCATAGCTTCAGAAGGAATATGCAACGGTCACAAAAATGCTGTCTGTGTGCAAGTGCACATATCTGTGTAATGGTACAGTGTTATAGTAATGATGAATTTTTTTTCCTATTTTTTTCAGCTCCTAGACAGCGGCCAAACATTGTCAGTTCTGTAAGGTCAGGCTCCAAGTACATCATCACCTGGGATCACGTCAGGTCACAGTCCAACGAATCCACTGTGAAAGGATATAAAGTGAGATCTGTGTTAAAATACTTTTGACCTCAATATGATGCCTCGTTTGATTTGCCTCTTACTAAATTCTGTGTATTGGAAATTATTGGAAAATGATGCAAGGAAAAGGATTAGCTCTTTCCTTCTGCCAGTGCCCAAATCTAAATTCAAGTATGCATTCAGCATTTTTTCAAAATGCAGGAACTCCTTGAGTTATCATGTCTAGTTCGCCTATCAAAGGCATTTGTAAGTAGTTAGAGATTGTTAAAGTTGGAAATAAGTTTAATTACATTAATGTTTTCATTAGGGGAAAAAAGGTACTTAATTTTGCTGTTGTTGAATTAAGTTGCTTATTTCATTTCTTCAACAATTTTCCTTAATGCTTTCCTAGAATAAGGGCCCAATCCTATCCAATTTTCCAGTGCTGGTGTAGCTATACCAATGGGGCATGCAGTGCATCCTGTGGTGGGGTGGCAGTTATAGAGGCCTCCTCAAGGTATGGGAACGTTTGTTCCTTCACCTTAGGGATGCATTGCAGTTGCGCCGGTGCTGGAAATTTGGATAGGATTGGGTCCTAAAATGTTTATTTCCTGTGAAGTGACATTTTGTTACTTGAAATGGAATGTGGAATGCCCTTTGTAAATGTTTGGTTATGTCTTCCAAAGGTGCTGTATAGACCAGATGGTCAATTTAATGGTACACTGTACAAGACTGGTAAACACTATATAGAAGTTCCTGCCCCTGTTAAAGGCCAGTATGTTGTTGAAGTTCGAGTACACAGTGAAGGGGGAGATGGAGAAGTAGCTCAAGTAAAAATTCCAGGTAGGTACTTTTAAATTTAAAATTCAACTATTTCCTAAAGGTATGATGTATGTACGTTTTGCCCTTACACTCCCTAATAACATGCAAGGCAAACTATTTTGAGTAATACTGGGCCACATTTATTGATATTCCAATCAGGCATCTCAACAAAGTGAGGTAGTTCCTGCCTCGAACTCTGCCCCCTTTTAGTGTGGGCTTCTAACCTAGATTATCTAGGTAATAAATATTACTAGTAATAATTATTACTAATAATTCATTAGATAATAAAAAAGATTATCTAGGTAATCTAGATAAACAATTGCCTCTTCCATTATGAGCATTCCCACCCTGATTCCAAGCTGTGAGATGTCAGTTGACAACCTGAGGTTGTCGACACCAACCCAAACAGGTTGGGAAAGCTGAACTGCACCCCCTCCCCCAGGCCAAAAAGCATTTGAGGTCGACTTTCCACCCCCCATCCGAGGGATTACCAGCCAGCATCCCTGAGCTCAGCATCCCTAAACCTGACAGCACCTAAGGATTGGTGCCGGTTCTCCTGACCCTGATTATCTCAGAGTAACACCAAAATCCCTACTTCTATTCCATGGCCCTCATCATACCTGCCAGATGTGACTACCTTGGCTAACGGGAAACCAAATCCAAAGATAGCAGGTTGGGGGGGGCAAAATCAAAACCGTGAACTAAGGCCAATCAGGTGTGTAGCAAAACATTCCTTCCCAGCTCTAACGGGCAACCAGCTAATCTCAGACTGCCCCTTGGGAGGGTGAGTGGATGCGAGGACATAAGACACACTGATGGTTAAGCTTCACCGTCACACTCAAAGAACCCAATCAGATGCAGAGAACATTCCCCCTTCCTCATCCGGCCAGTTCCTATCATCTCCTCACCCCTTTCTTCTCCTTGGCCCTGCACCAGCTGAAGAGCTGGTGCTCTTCTGAGGATGCCCATTGGCAAAAGAGACGCTTACAGAACCCTTCAGTTACAGCATGCGACTTTTTGGCATAGCTTTTTTTTCCCCTCTCGGCGAGGGGAGAGGGGAGATAGGATTGGGGTCTTAATATTTGTAGCTTTCTTTTGTTACCTGGATCAGACCTGTAGCCCATTGAAGTAAGAAAGTCCAAACAGCCTGTAGTTGCAGTGATCCTCAAATACACAATAAAGGGGGAAATTATGTGGTTAGGTTTACAGTATCCTGTAGTGTTGCTGCGATGATTCTCTGTTTGTTTTGAACTATCTCTGAGTGTTTTGAAATGTCTCATAGGTTCCACAGTGCCTCTGTTTCTGCCAAAAGTTGAATTTATTTAAGGGCTTTAGTCATGTTGGCAGCTCCGGATGGTTCTAATTTTGGCAGGCATCAGATATCAGAAACTGTCAAGTACTAAATACTGTACTAAATTTCAGAACTGTCATGCCACGGTATTTAGTATGGCATGACAGCTCTGAAATTCTGTCAAGTATCAATTATTAAATATAATTAGATGTAAAATGCAAGTATCAAATATTCAGTGAATGTTTGGCTAGTGTTCAGAGACAGAAGAGGACTTTGAGGAGAAATTTTGAGAGCAAACTTGTGTACCTGTAGCCTCTGTCAAAATATAATGTAATTTATTTACGTTATCTTTACAAAGACATAATATATTTAATTTCCCAGGAGCTGCTGCTGGAATATCACCTAGTTGTCTTGGTTTATTGTTGTCTGTCATTGGTATCCTTGCCTATTTGGAATTCTGAATGTAGCTGGACTTACCATGTCCTCAATGTAGTGCAAAGGACCTTCCAATCTGAGAAGATTTCAATTCTTTTTCGATTCTTGGGGCGCCATCCTAAGCCAAATACTGTACACTTTCAAGCAAATGACCTTCCTGACTACAGACTTAAAAGAAGAAAAAGAAAAACAAAAAAACTGAGGCATCCAGGAACTCCTTCATCAAGGAACTCAACTTTTGACAGATTGAGGAATGATTTTTTAACCAGTTCCAATAATGCCTTATAAAAACACTTGTGCTGGTCTGCGACATTTGCATGATTCAGTCCAATGGGGCAAGTTACAGTGTTAAAAACCCAATAACATAGGCTGTACAGTGAAAGTGAAATCACCACACATAGGTGCTTTAACTTTATTAACAAATCGTGAAAAACATAATAGAGATTGAAACGTTGATTGTATGTGGTATATGTAGGAGTAACTACGTCTGTCCGTACTATCCTATCTGTTTTGTGTACTGCATATTTTTGAATTGCCCCTGTCACTTATGAAATTTTCAGGTTTTTAGAGATACAGTCAAAGCAAAAGCATTGCACTAATTTCTAACAGCTTTTCCTCTTTAAGTGACTAGATATGGATGGAAAGCACTGGAAGTCAGGTTCAGTAGGAATGGATCTTATTTTGAGTGGATTTGGAATTGTTAATGCTGAATATTAACAGTCAAGGGTTTTCCAGCACCTTTGTTTCAATACTTCCTTTAATTTAACATATAGTTTTAGAATGATTATGGTCAAGCCAAGTGTGATTTTTCTTGGCCACAGAGAGATTTATTTTGCTATACAGGTGATATAGCTATATAAGCAAATTTACGTCTTAATATTTCATTGTATCCAGATATTATCATCATAATTTAATTCCACTGCTGTTAATTACAGGATTTCAATTCCTACATTACAAGCAGCCAGATTGGTTTTTGCTTGCCAGTGGAGTGGCACAAAGAAAATTAAAAAGAAGAAAAATCCATTACAGAATAATACTAAAACGGATAGAGTATTGAACTGTTCTTTAAAGCTTGAATCAGTTACAATAACAATAAATGGGATATGAATTAAAAAGACTAAGTAGCACATTTATCCCAAGATTTATTTTTTTGTGACACATGTATTTGCCTTACTTTCGTGAAGGCCAACCGTCAGGAGAATGATTTGCATTTTCCAATAAATTAATATTGTTCTACTTCTAGAGCTGTAAATAAGAGTTTTAAAATTCTAAAATGATATTCCCCTATTTAATGTTCCCTGTGGATAGAAGGGTGTTATTAAAATGTAGGCAGATAGAACTAGCCTGCCTATTTTATGTATTAGATATGTTTTCAAAACTGGAATTCCCATAGGAGATACAGAATGTCTTTGTTCTGACTGTGTCTATGCTATATTTAAAGATGTTGAAAAGAAATTTGTATTTCCTCTAGAATTCATGGTGTGCTGAGAATTTGGTGTGAATATTGAAAAAAAAAGCAGCACCAGTGATCTTGAATCAGCTGGCTCAAGTGATAGTGCAATGTCTGATGCTTCAAGAATGATAGCTCTGAATCATATTTTATTAGCACAACCTAGCTAGCTGCTTAGAGATAGATTTTGACTGTTTAGGACGGAACTTGTAGATATCCATGATACTACTATCTACATGAAGCAAGAATAGACCTGTTAATACTTTGTACCCCTGCTTTAATTTGTATAATTTTTGTACTGTATATTTACATTTTAAAAGTCTACACTCTTCATTGAAAAATATCAATAGTACTGTTTTGGTTTAATTTTGACTCTTTGTTACAAGTTAAAACTAGAAAAAATATTGTAATTTCCCTATAGAGGAATGTCAAAAGCTACACAAGCACTATTGAGTGTCATAAATCTATGTAATTCTTTTGAAAGAAACTAAGATGTCCTGCATAAGAGGAACTAATAACTTGGAAGCCTTGTGTGAAATGTTTTATTTTGGTTTGGGTTTTATGCAGTGTGTCTCATTATATATATATATATATATATATATATATATATATATATATATATATATATATATATATATATATATAACCTACGACCACAACTAAAAATTTTGCCAAAATGCATGATTGCCTTTTAATTTTCTAATACATCATATAAGGAATAAAACCAGATTGTTTTTGCATGAAGAGGATTTGAGAAGGACAAAGCACACTTTTATAGTTTAATCTGCAAGACAGATGGCATCGTTTCATGACGCATATTAATTTGCTTATCCCAGATTTACATTGTTTCACACAACTGTACACGTGTGACTGGGATGTTCAGTTCCCAGCAGTTGTCAACACAACTAACTACACTGTATCATCTGCTTTACAATGCAAGGTTCTTAATTAAAGTTTATATAGATAGACACGTTGGTTGTTTCTTTGTATTCCAGGCAATATTGATATTTAGCATTATTTGATACTGGTGATTTTTTGGATTTTTTTAAGTTCCTTTTTATCATTTTCTTTCCTATTGAGTAGACCAGGACCATGCTTTGTCCATTTTATGGTTGAAAAATAAATTATAATTAAATAAATGTGTTAATGGTACTCCGGATCTAACAACTGTTGTTTGACTTTGCCAAGGGTTTAAAAGTTTTTGAAGATTTATTTGTGGGAAAATACTCTCACCTATAGAAAGAATTGTTCTTTTGAATCTTTCCTCATCTAGGACACCCTCTCTTGATTCCCTATCCTGCTCAACCATGCTTGGAAACATCACCACTTTAAATTTGGCTTAGCAAACGCTGTTTTTTAAAATTATATTAATGAGATACAACTTGAGTTTGAAGTGAATCTCTTGCATGCAACTTGGAAATCTGGAAACTGCAACATTTCTACAGCATAGTTCTCTACATGTCTACTCAAAAATAAACCCAGTGACTTCAGTGGAATTTACTCCCAGGAAAGTGTGTATTAGATTGCAGCCATAATTGTTTTGAGTAGATTTGTGAAAAGACAGACAGTGAGGTACAATGATTTGCAGAGTGACCACAGATATTCAAGTTATAGTTCCTATCTTGTTTTTAATGGGGTTTCACTTGGGCTAAGTTGAAAGCACTTGCTGCTTTCCTGATCATTTTTGGCAGCATCAGAAGGCACCCCTTCCCTTTTTGAGTGATTTCTTTTAAGAAATGTTCTCTTCTGGAAGCATTGCTATTACTTGATTTGGCTTTGTTTGTCCTCAGTGAAGTCATCATATGATCAGATCCGATTGACTATGTATTACCCTGGTGTCCTGCTAACTACATGATCCCCGCTTGGCTGGATCACCCATGATGCATGATGCACTCATGATGCACTGATGCATTCCTTTTCAATTTTTTTTTTTGCCCTTAGTGATGTCATCACATTGCCAAATCTAATTTTCTATGTAGCATGTCATGTTTACTACATGGCTGCTATTACATTACCACAAGGAAGAAGATGACATAATAATTACAAACACAGGGCTCTGAGTTACCCTGCACATGCCTGATCTCGTCTGATCTCGGAAGCGAAGCAGGGTCAGGCCTGGTTAGTACTTGGATGGGAGACCGCCTGGGAATACTGGGTGCTGTAGGCTTAGTCTTTCGAGACTGAAGGTTGCCAACCAGGGCTCTGAGTGGCACTGAAGAAGGAAAAAAATGAAGTAGCACCGGAGAAGGCAACAAACCGAATGTTTAAAAAGTGAACATTCTCGCATTACATATTTGGGGAAGATGGAATTGCAATAGTCTATCATGATTCCATCTCTCTGTCCATGTGCACAGCAATTTTTGGGTTTTGTGGGTCCACACCTGATACTAAATGGACAAGAGGAGAGATTCTGTTGGTGTACTGACCATCCAGCTGCCCAATAGTCTACCTGCCTGGACAGGCCAGGGCAGTCACAGGTGTGGTGTTAGAGTCCTCCAGACTTTTGGCAGTTGGCAGTTGGCAGTTTACGACATCCGTGCTGAGACTCTCAGCGCAGGAGTGGACTACGACTTCACGGCTACCCATGGACCTGTCTTAATATCTGTCTACACTTTTGGTGGGACACGCATAGGGCTTTTTGTTTACTGCTGGGCAAGTGGATTATGATTTGGTGGTGAAGGAGATAAACATCAGTCCTTTGCCATGGACTAACTTGGGTTTTTCATGGCACCTCACTCTGTAGAGACGAAGGTTCTTTTCAAAAAAGTCTTCTGTGGAGGCAACATTTTGGATGGCTCTGGTGTATTTTTCTGCAATTAAGGCCAGTGTGATACTGCTGAGGCCCTGGCTGACTTCTGGAATAAGGAAATGACCAAAATTATGGACGCAATTGTTCTTGAGCACCCTCTGTCTAATTGTAGAGCTGTGCTGTCACCGTAGTTTTCTGGGAAGCTGCTAGCAATGCAACATGTAGCTATGTATCTTGAGTGATGACGGAGGAAGACTTGCAACAAACTGCATTCATACCTGAGCCAGTCAGACCTGGCTATTTTAACCATGTGATGGGTTGCATTAAGATAGAATTATTGTGATGTACTCTATGTGGGGCTTCCTTTGAAGACCATACAGAAAGTTCAGCCAAGCATTCTGCATTCAGAATGCAGCTGCAAGAGCACTGATTAAGGCAGGTGGTTTGATTTGGACATGTCATTGAGCAATCCACTTTACCTGCTGCCAGTTCATCTCCAGGTGCAATTTGGGGTGCTGGTTATTACCTTTACAATTCTGCATGGCTTAAAGTAAGACCATCTCCCTCTGTATGAAGTGACCCATCCTTTAGCCATGGGGACCATAACTAACTTGAGAGGTCAACTGCAGAGGCCTTTCTGGAGGTTTTGCCATTATTAGAGATTCAGCTGGCAACAAGGCAGGGGAGGAACCATCTGTGGAAATCCTGACCCACAAGGATTCGATTGACTCCCTCTCTGCATGCACTTTGACGGCATCTGAAAACTTTTCATGTTTTGCCCTTAGAGATGTTTGATCACTCCTGTCTTAGGGGTGGCTCTCTTGCCAGGCCACAGTTGTTGTTTTACTTTGTTGTATTTTAATTCAGTGGTTGTTTGTAATGATTTATTGTAAGCTTCCTTAAATGCCTCCATTTGGATAGGAAAAGGCAGGATAATTTAGGGTGCAATCCTAACCCCCTATGTCAGTGCTTTCCAGCCAATGGAACGTGTGCTGCATCCTGCAGTTGGGTGTCACTCACGGAGGCCTCCTCAAAGTAAGGGAATGTTTGTTCCCTTACCTCAGAGATGCATTACCCCTAAGTCGGTGCTGGAAATTAGGGGTTAGGATTGCGCCCTCAGATCAATAATTGCAATATTTCTAGTTTTCACATGCAGCTGTTTACTGGTTTCAGTTCTAGCACGTATCTTCCAAGTAGCTTCTGTTCTCCCTTCTTTTTGCAAGAAACTACCATCCAAATATAAACATGCATGTGTGAACTAACCCTCACTTAACCTCTTTGTTGAGTCTATGTTTGAAGTGTATGAAGTGAAAAATTTTGTAAGGGAGAGCTGGAAGCTCGTCTGATCTTGGAAGCTAAGCAAGGTCAGGCCTGGTTAGTACTTGGATGGGAGACCACCTGGGAATACTGGGTGCTGTAGGCTTATACCATAGTCTTTCGAAACTGAAGGTTGCCAACCAACCAGAGCTGGAAGACAGAGATTAGTCTCAAGGCTTCCAGAAAGTTCCTGTTTATGTTCTGTGTGCAGTGGGTGCAGTATCCTTTGCACAGCTAACTGCACAGAAAACCACTCAAAGAACAGCAGATCTAGGTAAGCAACTCTGCTTTCTTTCAGATCCAAAAACTGCTTGCAGAATGTTCCAGAGACCTGGCCAGCTATGTAAGCCAAGCCATGCCTATGTTGCCCACTGCCACTACTGTATGGAAAATACTGTATGTAAAACAAAAACTCTTGTGGGATGCTGAGACCGGGCAAAGGCGATCCTGGTGCGATTGGTGGTAGGGGTTGGGATTTAACTAATAAAATATTGTGGCGAGCATTTGCGTAACCTGCCTTCTTTAGCAAAAGCGTAAATCCTCCTTCCAATTAAAAACCTTGCAGATACGACACAAAGTAATTGTTACAAGGGCTGTGACATGCTATTAAATTCACATTGGCAAAGGCAAGTTCTACCAAAACCCAGATTCTGCCATTTCTGACTTCAAAGTTGAAGCTAATTTATTTGATGCAACCTCTGGCTCATCTCCAAGCCCAGCTGAAGATGGAATGATGCATGTGTAGAAAAGGAATCCATTGTCTAAACCCTGTGAAATGTTTGCATCATGTTTGTAAATCAGGAAAGCTTTTGAGTGAATGTAACAAAATGTGTAGATCAGCAAAAGAAGGTTCCGTTGTTTTTTTTAAATCTACCTCCTGTAAACTTTATGCACTAGGCTACCTGAAACAAAAGGAAGCTGACTTCTTAAACCATGAAGGTGTGATTTCCTTTGTTATTTTGAACATGCAACCCAATGGGTAACCTGTGAGCTCTTAAATGCTTCATTCCAAGATTTGTTGTTCTATAAACTGTCAAAGTGTCATCAGTTTATAATCTCTGGTGCAAAGGAAACAATGGAAGATAAGCCTTATTTTCAGCTGATTACCCAAGATCCCTCTGCCCAGGAATAAGGGTGAGATCAGCACAATGCACCCTTACCTGGAGGCAGTCAGAGTATCAGATAGTATACATACCTAGACACCTTCTATTTTTATGACTATTATCCCTTCTTTCTGTAAAAAGCACATTCTGTACAATAAAATCCCAAAACAATACAATTCTAGTGACAGATGTGCTTGCTAGAACCTTCTGACTTGGAAGGTAAAGCTGGAAGCTTGGAAGGTAAAGCTTGGAAGGTAAAGGTAAAGGCCATGGAAGGTAAAGCTGACTTGGAATCCAGTTGTTTCCGAATAATAATTTTTACTGAATTAATGTTAGTTTAAGTTTCAGTGTGGATGGGTTCAAAAGCAGAATTCCATTGGTATTTGTGCAGTGACCTTTTCTGTTCCCTACAGCAACTGTTACCCTGCACATGCCCAATCTCATCTGATCTCATAAGCTAAGCAGGGTCAGGCCTGGTTAGTACTTGGATGGGAGACCACCTGGGAATACCGGGTGCTGTAGGCTTATACCATAGTCTTTTGAGACTGAAGGTTGCCAACCAACCTTCCACTCTTCTCAAACTGGTGGCCATTCGCTCAGAGGCCATTCTACCTGGTTACCATTACGAGCACCAAGTTACCTTGCTGGTAACCTTCACCATTATAAGCCATTTACTATACAGGGCCACTCAGAAGAAAGTCCAGCCATGTTCAGTGGGAGTTACTCCCAAGAAAATATGAATAGGATTGTAACCTTAGGATGGACTGAGTCTTCCCTCTGTGCAGTGCTACTTGTGGAGCTTGGGATGATGCGGATGAAACTGCTACGAGAAACTAGGTTTCAGAAGGAGACAACTTGCAACTGACTCATTATTTTAATGTTTTGGGCAGGCTAGATCAGGGCTCTCCAAACCCTGGTCGAAGGGCTGGATCTGGGGTTTGGAAAAAGCCCTCTGCCCCCCCACAAGCGGTGCTTAGGGTTATGCATCCCTATGCCCAGATCAACTTGGAAGAAATACAGTGTCTCAGCAGAATGGTAAGTGCAACTCGGCACAGTAATATTCTCCAAGGTTTCCAGTTTGGAGAGCTCTGGGCTAGATCATCAACAGCAGCGCAGTCCCACAAATATCACAGTCCACCATTAGGATAGATTCTTCCTAATAACCCAACAAACAGCAAATACCAACACAAGACAGGGGCAGAGTTGTCTGCCACAGTGGCTTAGCTAGGGCATCTGACACCTAGGGGCATATAAATTCTTGCACTCCCCAAACACCCACCCAGGCCTTAGAAGGCCTCCTAGAGGTCTTAAAAAGACATTTCCAGTTTTCGTGGGAGGCTTCTGGTTTCTCAGGAGGCATTCTGAGGCTTGAAGAGGCTGTCCAGGGTCTCTTGACAGTCCCTCAAGCATGGTACCCGGGGCTCTGCACTCCACAGACCCCCTTAGCTATGCTAATGGACTTCAATTTGGTTATCTTCCTAGCCTCAAAAGTTCTAGGTGCAGCACAGTCCACACAGTGACTGTTAAACTAATTTAATTTTTGTTTTGTTTTTCCTTTGTATTGTGACAATGTTTTTCAATATTTTCCGCGGGTTACTAGCAGGAGCAGTTCTTCCTGTGAATGATACTTTGGTTCCCTGTAAAAAGTAGATTATAGGTAAATCCGTTTTCACACTTCCTAGTAAATTAATTCCTTGGATGACTGTGTGCAGGTTTTAATAAATCAGTGCCGAGGTGTTGGATTAACTGACAAACAATCAACCTTTGTAGTAATTTGAGTAGGAAGGAAGCCACAATTTTTATCCATTTTCTTTTTCATTTTTTCTTTTTAAGGGATCAGAGGGGATAAATTGAAATTGAGCCTGCCTGGAGGGAATCTTAACAGAAATTTATGATCTGTTACTCTCACTATAATCAACTGCTTTTTAAAACCAGTAACAGAATAACTGGAGGCCACCGGAGTGCTTCCGTCCTCAGTAAAAACCCCAAATTTAAACTAGTGTGATTGTTGCTTACTCTGTGACATTGTAGCTACAGGAGTACACAAGCTATTGCTGAGGTCCTGTAATTTGTCTACCTGCAAAGCTCAGTTTATCTGTTGTCAATTTGAGGAATCAGTAGCATAGCTGGGGGGTGGCACCAAGGCCGGGCAACACGATGACATCACCTGCATCATTGTATCATCTCCCTGTGCCTGTGCTGTCACCCCCTTCCTCCTCGCAGACATGGCCCAGGCCATGGAAATTGCCCATTTGGTCATTGAATGGGAGGGCTGATTTCGCACCTCTGGTAAGAACATAGGAACAACCCTGCTGAATCAGGCTATAGGCCCATCTAGTCCAGCTTCCTGTATCTCACAGCGGCCCACCAAATGCCCCAGGGAAGTACACCAGACAACAAGAGACCTGCAAGGCTTTCTGTGAATTGTAGTTAAGAACATAAGAACAGCCCCACTGGATCAGGCCATAGGACCATCTAGTCCAGCTTCCTGTATCTCACAGTGGCCCACCAAATGCCCCAGGGAGCACACAAGACAACAAGAGACCTGCCTCTTGGTGCTCTCCCTTGCATCTGGCATTCTGACGTAGCCCATTTCTAAAATCAGGAGGTTGCACATACACATCATGGCTTGTAGCCCGTGATGGACTTTTCCTCCAGAAATCTGTCCACTAAGATGTGCGGCCCATGGCCCGGGAAGTTCCATGGTCTGTTGCATTGCATTGCGGTTGTACTGCCAACCAGCTTGGCCAGCACACATCCTGTAATGCCCCTGATGGTTCATCACGGCTCTCCTGGAGGCCGTGATGCACAGTTTGGGAACCACTGTCCTACGACAACTCCTAAGTCATTTTAGGATAACTGTTCAGCTACATTTGATGTTATGTAGATATGATGATATGATGTGTCACGCCAGGTATGCCCCAACCTATCTCCCCAATTTGCCTCTTCTCTATGAGTCATGGTGTTGATTGTCTTCCAGTTTGGGTAGGGAAGAAATCCTTATGCACTGTGATTCACCATGGAATTTGCAATCAATGCTATTTTGGTGGTTGTGGCAGGAACTTGCCTGGATCAAGTCTCTTCATATAGACTCTGCCAAGGTGCAGTGGCTCTACACCTATTTTGAACCTAAGTACTGTGTAAGAGAGAAAGAAGAAGGTGCTGGATTGTACAGGTGAGACCCAGAAGTTTAAAGCGGTGCAGTGATGTGAGTATGTGTCATAGCAATTCTGAGACAGAACAAAACCAGCAAACACGTACGTATAACTAGAAGACCATCATGTCTTTCTGGTACACTCTCATTCATGTTTACGATTGCCAGGTTGCCTGAAGCACAGGACGGGTTGCTTGTTAATTGCAACTACACCTTCCTATATCTGACAGGATAAATAAACCTATTTGGGACCATAATAAAGGGGAATTAAAAGATGTCTTGTTCAAGTGTTGTGTTAGTCACCATTCCAGATGAAGATGTAATGGATACAGCTGGAAGGGGTCCAGCTCGCTGGCAAGCCAATTTTCCTACGAAAATATGCCTTTACATGCAACACAAGGCCCTGTGATGTCTAGTACTTCTCAAGCTTCTCAACAGCGTATCGGTATTATTCATTACACTTTTAAGAAATATTGTAAACTAATTAACAGATTAAATATGGGCAAAAGTTAGAAAATTAGAAAATAATGAACCTGTTAGTAAAGTAATTTACTTTACTTGAGAGTGATGAGAGACCTGGGAATTCCCTTGATGTGAAATGCAAGATTTACTTTGAGCCAACACGTTGATATGAGAAGGCTCGTCTCTGAAATGATGCTTTTTGATAAGTCCCATGTCTAAGATGTTGCTTGAAAACAGGCTCAGAATGGCATGTTAAATGGCTTGGGGAGTAGACGTAATTGTATGATGCCCTGGAATACTTCAGAAGGCCTATCGGGGCAGGGGGGAGTGAATGGGGCTTGATTATTGGAACACACTCGACTCTATTTCATTTTTAGCTGGCCAAATAGCTGGAACGAAAAGCAATGGATTTTGACAAGCCATAAAACAACCAATTAGAATCATTGACATGGATATTGTAAAAAATATTTCAGCTTGGCCCTGTCATTTCCTTGCAGCCTATTTTGGATTGCCACACATTATGCCACACATTGTTGGCAACCTTCAGTCTCGAAAGACTCTGGTATCGCGCTCTGAATGGTGGTTCTGGAACAGCGTCTAGTGTGGGTGAAAAGGCCGATTCGGGAGTGACAAGTGCAGTCTGGGAGCAAGTGCAGTCTGTCCCTGGTCTGTCTCCCTGGCTATGGGCCTTCCTTCTTTGCCTCTTTGCCTCAGACTGTTGGCCAAGTGTCTCTTCAAACTGGTAAAGGCCATGCTGCACAGCCTGCCTCCAAGCGGGCCGCTCAGAGGCCAGGGTTTCCCACCTGTTGAGGTCCACTCCTAAGGCCTTCAGATCCCTCTTGCAGATGTCCTTGTATCACAGATGTGGTCTACCTGTAGGGCGCTTTCCTTGCACGAGTTCTCCATAGAGGAGATCCTTTGGTATCCGGCCATCATCCATTCTCACAACATGACCGAGCCAACGCAGGCGTCTCTGCGTTGTCTGTGTGGCGTCTGCCACACATTATGCCACACATTATGACAGTGGACATGAGAGCCAGGATGGTGCAGAGGTTTAGGAGTCAGACCTAGAAGATTCAGGTTCCTACCTCACATAGTTGTTGTGAGGACAAAAGGAAGGGAGGAACCATGTACCTCCTAAACTCCTTTTGTATCTTGACCTCCTGAGCTCCTTGGAGGAAGCGCAGTACCTGTGAAATAAAAATTAAAATACCAATGAATCGTACAGTACTCCATTGGCAGCCATGTGAGTGCCGTCTCAAGAGACCACAGAACCCAGCCTCACCACCACCACCCAGCGTGCCCACCTAAAGGCTAAGGAAATGTACATGCCTTTCATTACCAATATGTATGGGCACACTCTGTCCTCTACGCAGTATATTGACGGGTTCCTTCCCGCTGCCTCTGAACATCTGGGGGGAATCTTGTCATACTTTCTCATGGCAATTACAACAGGAAGAAGTATCGTTCTCCTTCAAAAACTGCACAAAGGGCCAGTGGATGCTGTTTGGCTAACTGAGGACCCAATCCTGAACTCAGCCAGTGCCGAGTCCTAGCGCCAGCACTGGATACTGTAAACATGCTATAAAGCATGTTTATGGCACCCGGTGAGTAAGGAGCGCAGGTGCAGGGCCTGGATCAGTCAGGCACCAGGGAAGCAGCAGCAGGCCTCTGTTCTAAGGAAGCCATAAAAAAGCAGGGACCAGTTCTCTAATGCACCAGGGGAGGTGTGTAGCTGATCTCTCCCTAGCTCTGAGTGGGGGAAGAAAAGGTGAGTTAAAAAAAAAAATGGGGTGGGTGAGAGTGTTTCAAGGAAGACAAGATCCCCTGAGACTGAGAGAGTGGAGGTGAGCAGAGTATTCATATGTCTGTGCCTCCCCAGGTCTGAACCTCACTGCACATTAATGGCATGTGTGTGTTTTGCAACGGTACCCAGATAGCAGAGTCGGATGCAAGTGAAGGAGCTGTACTGATGGGTAGATGGACTTGGCTAGACAGACTTGACATCCTGCTACTGCCTACCAACTCGCAAATTAAAGGAAAGTGCTAACCAAGCTGAATTGAGTTTTTCATCCTGGTGCTTTTCAGTAGCCTAAGAGAATCTGGCTGGACAATCTGAAATCCTGCACGTGTTCGTCACTGCAAAATGTGACACTGCTGAGGCTTTCGTCAGTCACCTTTCACGTTCACGGATGTAGCAGCATGTTGCTTAAGCTGGTCTTATTTTATTAGGCTGCTTCCATTGATTTATGACCAAATAATAATAATAATACAGGTATTTATATACCGCCTTTCTTGGTCTTTATTCAAGACTTTATTCAAGGCGGTTTACATAGGCAGGCTTATTTAAATCCCCGTAGGGATTTTTACAAATTGAAAGAAGGTTCTATCTGTCAAGAAACCACAACATTCAGATGTTTCTTTCGGATCTGGTTTCACATTCTGGCCTCCATCCTCCCAGGCTCAGAGCAGACGGAATAGCTCAGCTTCAGCTTGTCAGCTGCTTCAAGGTCGCACGGTGCCGGTGGCCTCGAACTGGCGACCTTGTGGATGTGATCTTCAGACAAATGGAGGCTCTACCCTCTAGACCAGACCTCCTGCCTGAGGTGAATTCACCAAAGGTGAATAATATGATCTACGGGATGTTAATTGGACTGGATTGAATCCAGCTGCATCAAAAGGCTGCTTTCCCTGTTCTTTGCACATAAACTTTGATTTTGGAGCAGAAGTGTTATATTTACGTTTGTGACCGCCCACAGTTGTTACCGTTCTGTCATTGTTGATATGCTGACACACCTCAATTTCTCTCCCCCTTAATTTCTCTGGCACAAAATAAAGAAAATGTGGGTTGCTAGAACTTGGCTTGGCTTTATACATTGTAAGAGTAGCTGCTCTGGTCTGACTTAAACCAAAATGCTTGCCTGAGGAAACAGAAGAAGTGTGACAGCTTTTGGAAAGGTTGAGCTGAGGTCCTGTGCCCATCAGAGGACTCTCCTGATCAGACCAACTCAGGTGACAGTGGTAACATTCAGTGCTCCATTATGAGGCATCATGGCCGTCCTGGTGCAGGGTTGTGCGTCAGGGTTACTAAAAAACTGGTAGTGGTACTGCGGCTGTAATATTATTGTGTTGTAAGGTTGCACATCACCAGAGCCATAATGAACTGCCCCAGAGCCTGGGGCAGAGACATCTCAATGTCATATGATGTTGCAATATCAGTTCTGTGTTCTCCCCAGAGAAGGGACACTCTTTGTGGTTGCTTCATGCTCCCTCCACAGGAGAGGGAATGGGGCTCACAAACCTGCCCATGGCTCCTCTGTAACTAAGGCAGAGCCTGAGAGCAGTCATGATGGAGTGCCTGGGGCAGGTGGCCCTCAGGATCCACCCTAGTTACAGCTCTGCTCGCCACCACCACCCATTTAGAGAGCACTGCTTTACAATATCTGTGCCAGTTGTGAGGAAATGTAAAATTAACACCAGTTGCATGCACCAATCTTAATGTGGCTATGAGAAACAGCCCAGTCCTAACCAACTTAACATGCCATGATGGAATGGGGCTGAAATGGCCTCCTCTGTATCCAGCATGGAAAGAGAGGCTTCTGGAAGTCTCCCGGATGGAAGGGAACACCTTCCTCCAGGGTAAGTAGCTGCTATGGGGCTACTCAGGCTTGCACCAGCAAAATCACTGGTGCAAGTTTGAACAGCACCGTGTTAGGAGGTCAAGCCTGGGAAGGGGAATAGGATATGGTGCTGTTGCTGTTTCTGACCCCTCCCCGGGCCCAATTCACCACCTCCCTTTCCTCCTCAGCATGTTACACCCCCTACCTGCCTCTGTTCCACCCTTCCCCTGCTCCCCATAGAGAACCTGCCTGCTCCGGTGGGTACTGATCTCCGACTGGTGCTAACAGTCTGGTGCATACTGGTGCCACGATCCTCTGCACTAGGTAGGTTTAGGCCATTAATTAACCCAAAACTCTTGCCAAAAGTCAATCACAAATTCAGGCCATCTACAAAAAGTTTGTATTGACACATTTAAAGCAATGGAAACTTTGGGAAATCAAGCAGGCAAAACACACCGACTTGCTTCCGTGAATCACCTCTTTTGGCCTCAGATACAAATAAAGTAATCCAAAATGCCTCTAACTCCAAGCCAAAAAAATATTGTCATAAACCTCCCTCTTGATCATACCGCCAGACTTCTCAAAAAGAGAATGTATAACTATGCAACAATTATGGAATAACTGGAAGCTTGCCAATGCTTTAAGCTACTCTGGAAGCCGATTGCTAATTGCTATGTATCATTTCTATAGGGGTGGGGGGAGGAAGGAGAGAAGGCAGGGGGAAAAGAAGGGAAGGCCCCACACAGTAATGAAAGGGAATGAAAAACTACATACACAGAGTCAATTTATTTGGCCCAGCTTGTTTTGATAAGTGTTCATGAGATGCACTATTAAAATATGCTCGCCATTAGAAAAGGGACACTGCTCTCTATCATTCGATGGCAACAAAACGTGTCTCTTCTAAAGGCTTTGTATAACTGAACTACAGGCACTGGGCACTTTTGTACCAGTTTACTCAGCATCAGCTATGACTGAATTAGAGGGAGAGAAAGAGAACAGAAATTGCACTTAGTCCACTGGACTTAGTCCACTTAGTCCACTCAGTGTGCATTGAAATTCTTTAGGGTCTCACGGCACACTCACAGGGGCTTTGTGGGATGTCACTAATTGCCGTTCCTACCTGTTTGTCCAGACCTGAGACCTGTTCCCCCAAATCTCTCAAGATCGAAGATGGTACTAGCTAGTTGAACTGGGAAGAAGAGGCTGGGGGACATCATGACCCAGTTAAGTTTGGAAACCACTGGTCTACTGGGTAGACTGGGGTCTGATGCCCTTCTATGAAGCAAAGTTGGGCAGCATGACTTCCGGAGCCTGGGAAAAAAGGAAAAATGCAACCAGAGAGGTGACCCCTGATAGGCAGGGAAAGTAGCACTTCCAGAGTGGAGGGCAAGAGAAACAAAAAGAGGATCTCCAAGCAGGAACAAAAAGAGTAAGAGTCTCTACTGGAGGGAGAATGCACCACAAAGGACAGTGTGGATGCCTTCAGCGGGGAAGACAATGCTCAAAATTCTATACTAGAAACTTTAAGACAACCTTTTAAAAAAGTTTGCTCATAACTTACTTTTCCAGACAAAGCTCCCATCTTTTGGATAGCTGCACATTCGCTTTGCTTGACTACCTGTGCTATTGGCTTTGCACAATATGTGAAGGTAAATCTGTACGTGTTTTTACAAGAACTGCAATCTGGGACATAGAGGATGTTGCCTTAACCTATTAATTAATCTGGCAAACAGAACGAGCTGTTCCTATTTGGGCCTGGGGCAGACTGCTTGTCCAGAACAGGGATGGCTTTCAGGAAACACTGGAAGCGGGAAGGGATTATGCTAGTAGGCAAAAATCCTTGTCCTTCCCTCCACCCCCACACTTAAATGGTCCACTAGGAAGTGTTTGTGGCCTGAAGATTAAAGGGGATCAAAATCCCAGGTTCAAGTCCCAACTGTGCTTTGGGAAACATCCAGAGCGACTGAAGAATCATTCTGAAGGAATGTGGCTGTCTGCGAGCATGGGTGGGCGGAGAATCACCTCTTCTTCCAGAAGAATAGCTTCCAATTCACCCTGTGCCAAGGCCATCCTATAGGTACATAGGACGCACACCTAAGGGAGCCGCAGGCCGTTTGGGACTTCCATGTGCATAGATAAGGGAAGGTCATACATACAAGCAGCTGTTTGCATGGATAAGGCCTCCAAAACAATACATTTGCTGGTTCTGCCAGAGTAATAATAATAAAAATAATTAGACGTGTATGCTAATATTGGTATTTTGTATTTGTATTTTGAATGTACAAAGCATTTATCACATATCATTTTGATGCAATCTTAAAAACCACCTGGCCAGAAGAAGACACCTTTTAAAATGGTGTCCTCTTATTTTGAGCAGGGGGAAGGCAACCATCCCTTCTGCAAGGGATTTGCTGTTGCTGGTGTCTCTACTTATCTCTTTTTAGATTATGAGCTCTTTGGAGAACAGGGAGCCACTGATTGATTTGTTTTGTTGTGTAAACTGCTTTGTGAACTACTTTCTGTTGCATATTGCTAATATTACTACTAATAATTAGCATAATCATTAATACTAATAATTATTATTATCCCCATATTGCAGGTGGAAAGCAAAGCCTAAGAGAGAGTGGCTTGCCTGAGACCACCTCCTCAGTTAACGTGAGACTATTGATACATGGTTAATAAATGGATCTTTTAGAGAAAACCGATTAATGCACGAGCCAAATTACTGAAAAACCCTAGAAAAGTCTATTTGCACATCTTCATCAAAGAGTTAAGCAGGTGAACCTGATGACTGCTAGTCTGTTCTACTAGTTAATCAACTAACAGCCTGTTAGTTAATCAACTAACAGTTAACCAAATGGCCTGCACTGTATCCAGAACAGGTTAGGAGGTGCCTGTGGCACAACTTGGAGTAAGGGGATAATTATCTCCTTACCCGGTGTTGCGTGCCACACACTCCTATGGGGTTACTTGGATCTGCGCCAGCAAAATAGCTGTTGCGAATCCAAGCAGCCCAGTGTAACACCAGGCTGTCTGGGAGGGGAGTTAGGATCCAGCCTATGTTGCTGAGGTAGGTCCCACCCCCCCTTCCAGGCCCAGTCTGCCCACTGGTCCGCCCTCCTTGTGCCACCCTCTTCAACCCCTCCCCTGTGCCGGCCACCCTCGGCTGGCGCAAACTTACCCTTTACCAGTCCAGTTCCAGTGCAGGGAGGTCGGCAAACATTCTCACAACCTCGATCGCAGGGAGGCACAAATGTGCTTTCCGGCAGGTTTGTGACGCTCATGGGCCAGCACAAGGGACTTGTGCCAGCCAAACAACTGGTAAGGATTGCACCCTCACAACACAATCCGATGCATCCACAAACCTCAAAAGTAAGTCCCGTTGTGTTCAATGGGGCTTACTCCCAGGAAACACTGTATCGAATTGAAGCATAAGCTCCTGTTTAATCCTCCTGTTTAAACAGGACCTCCTGTTTAATCAGGAGGTCCTGTGTTCAACTCTTGCCTCTCCCATGAACTCAGGTTCATTACCTTAAGGAAAGACATAATAATTCATAATCCCACCACCTGATATATAGGGATTAAAAATACCTATTTTACAGTGTTGCTTTAAGGATTCTAATATGAAGAGCATTAGACACTTGAAAGTAGTATTCTATATATTTTTATTGCAGCTTTGTCAATGTAGAAAATATAATGATGATACAGATGTATTTCAGATTTAGTTACTATCTTGAATTAATCTCTGAATGAACGCATTCGTGCACATCACCCTAGAATCATCCTCATTCTTAAATTGGAATCCGTGCAGCCTTCTGCTTTGTGGGTTTTAATGGAGCCTATTTTATGGCCCTACTTAACAGGAACATAAATTAATTTTAGTTTGGGCCACATAATTGCAACGTATTTTGCCATCATCCTATCCTACATCAAGATGACTCATGTGAATTAGACCTTCTTGAGCAAAGTAGTTAGCGGTTTTGAAAATAAATATAACCAAACTTTTTTTTTCCTATTACCTTGGTAAGTGGCATCTAAAACAGGCTCAGTCAGAGTTCACTGGAAAGAGGTTATTATAAAACCCTGTATTTTCAGCCCTAGTTTGCGGGGGTGGTGGTGGTGGGGGAGATCATTAGATGATACAAAAAAGAATTAAATGCTTGACGGCCCAATCATCTTCAGGGACTGTGCTGGAGAAACATGTCTTCAGTTGGTGCATGCTGTCACTAAAGTGCCATAGAGCACTTTGCAACAGCGCAAGGCCCAGGCGTGGCAGCAGGAAGGCCAAAGCCTTGGACATTAGCCAAAGTTTTGGGCATTTCCTTGACTCACTGGACTCAATGAGAAACTATTTTTTGCCTCTATTGTTACGCAAGCAGATTAGCTAAATAACCAACAGCCCAATCCTAAACTGTAGAATATTGCCTCTTGGCAAATAGCTATTTATTTTCATCTTTTAATCATTGTCATCACAGATCTAAATAGAATTATATTCACTCACATCCCATTAAAATCACAATGCTTTTCCACAGAGGCAATCCAGGCATTTGATAGCCAATGATCGAACCGCAGTTAAACAAGCAGTTCACATACATCATCATCATCATAATAACTCAGTATTTATATACCGCCTTTCTGGTCATCGGATTACTCCTCTGACTTTATTCAAGGTGGTTTACATAGGCAGGCATTTCTAAATCCCTCAAGGGGATTTTTACAATCATAGAGGTTCTCTCTTTCAAGAACCAACAACATTTCAGAATGGATCTTCTTGGTTTGGTCTCACTTCTGGCCTCCAGTTCTCCCATGCAGGCTGACAAGCAGCTCCATCTCTCACATGGAGGGCAGCCAAGATGCTTCTTGCCCACACCAAGAGTAGGTGGAATCACTCAGCTCGGCTTGTCAGCTGCTTCAAGTTCTCGCCATTCTCAGCCGTTCAGGGAGCTTCAGGTGCCCTCGAACTGGCGACCTTCTGATGTTATCTTCTGGCTACCCTCTAGACCAGACCTCCCCAATGTGCTTCTCTTTGATTCTTGTGGCTTTCCACCACCATCACCACTTAGGTTCCCAGACCCACTAGCTTGTTATCTTTTCCCAGTAGCAGCAATTCCCTCACCTTGTCACCTGCTTGGACCATGCCAACATCTCTGAAATGACATTGCACACACCCAGGACAAGAACCCCCAACTTCAAAATCTGAGGACAACAGCTTGTAGTGGGAACGTGAAAGATCCCTCGAGGAGATAGGGTGTGGTGTCAACAGCGGCCCCTTGCTCTGATGGGTCTGAGAAGCATGGAATTAAGACCAGGGCCTTAGATTGCAGTGAGTGTGCTGCACAGTTGCAGCCACTTGGAGGCCACAAGGCCCTCAGGGATAAAAGCAGTACCTGAGAGAGTTTTGTGGGCAGCAGGAGGAGGAAAGGTTGGAGGAAGGAGAGCGGACTGGCTGATGGACTGCTGACTAGTGGACTGACTAACGGACTGAGGGACTAACAGATTGGCTGACAGACTACTGGACCTGCTGACTGACAGATGGACGGACAGGTGAATGGACTACTGAGGATTGCTGGAATGGGGACGGCTGAAGACTGCTGGGTGTTAGAGAGCTGAGGGGACGCTGTTAAACCCAGAGGAGCTGTTGTTTTGAGAACCAGGAGGAAGGACCTTGCAGCCCCACAGGCAAGCTACCTCCTGGTTACTTTATCGTTGATGCTGATAGTCAATAGTAGTTTTGTACACCTCTAAAGCCAGCCGGGTTTGAGCCAGGCCAGGGGAACTAATTAGGTTAAAGCGGTCATAAGTTATCTAGGTACAGCTTGGAATGGGAATTTAGCAAAACACTGCTTATACAGGTATGAGATTCAGTATTAATGCAGTTGCACTCATTCCTTTATATGATTCATCCAGTGTCAGTCTTGCGGTAATAACAATTTATTTTTGCTGGCACCGTTATAAAGGAATATGTGTTTTTTAATTACAATTGTTAATTATAATTTTGTTCTAACTTTCAGTCCCGTAAAAACTTTGGTATTTCCTAGCAGTCTGGATATACTCTCTGCTCTCTTTGTCACTTCCTCTATAACCAAATATTGCTGGCTCAAAGTCAAAATGAGAGGGCCCGTCAGTTGGCCAGATTTGCAGCCCAGTTCTGTTCCTCCCTACTCAGAACTAAATCCAACAGGATTCAATGGCTTACTTCCTGGTAAGTCTGCAAAGGATTGTAGCAGTCATGGAATAAATTATACAATGTAATTTTATGCAGAAGTCAGTCCCTCCAGTGGTGTCACTGGGGGGTGCAGGCCACACCAGATGACGCATGTGGGGGTGTGACACATTGGCCAAAATTTTTTAAATCTTGGTATTTTTGAATACTATCATGTTATATATGGAAACAGATCAGGGAGGTGACAAGGAGGGACAGGGTTGTAATCATGGGGAACTTCAATTATCCTCATATTGACTGGGTCAATTTGTGTTCTGGTCACGATAAGGAAACCGGATTTCTTGACGTGCTAAATGACTGTGGCTTAGATCAGCTAGTCATGGAGCCCACCAGAGGACAGGTGACTCTGGATTAATTTTGTGCAGTACTCAGGACCTGGTTAGAGATGTCAATGTTACTGAGCCTTTGGAGAACAGTGATCATGCTGTGATCCGTTTCGACATGCACGTCAGGGGAAGAATACCGGGCAAATCTCTCACAAAAACCCTTGATTTCCAACGAGCAGACTTCCCTCAAGTGAGGAGGCTGCTTAGAAGGAGGTTTAAAGGGAAGGTAGAAAGAGTTCAATCTCTCCAGAGTGCATGGAGGTTGCTCAAATCAACAGTAATAGAGGCCCAGCAGAAGCGTATACCACAAAGGAAGAAGGGCTTGACTAAGTCCAGGAGGGTGCCCACATGGCTAACCAGCCAAGTTAGAGAGGCCATAAAGGGCAAGGAAGCTTCCTTCCATCAATGGAAGTCTTGCCCTAATGAGGAGAATAAAAAGGAACAAAACTGTGGCAAAAGAAATGTAAGAAGGTGATACGGGAGGCCAAGAGAGACTATGAGGAACACATGGCCACCAGCATTAAGGGGAATAATAAAAGCTTCTTCAAATATGTTAGAAGCAGGAAACCCGCCAGAGAAGCGGTTGGCCCTCTGGATGGTGAGGGAGGGAAAAGGGAAATAAAAAGAGACAGAGACGGCAGAGAAATTGAATGAGTTCTTTGCATCTGTTTTCATGGCAGAAGACCTCAGGCAGATACCGCTGCCCGAACGGCTGCTCCTGACCAAGGAATTAAGTCAGATAGAGGTTAAAAGAGAAGATGTTTCAGACCTCATTGATAAATTAAAGATCAATAAGTCACTGGGCCCTGATTGCATCCAACCTAGAGTTATTAAGGAATTGAAGAATGAAGTTGCTGATCTCTTGCCTAAAATATGCAACTTGTCCCTCAAAACAGCCATGGTGCCAGAGGATTGGAAGATAGCAAATGTCATGCCAATCTTTAAAAAAGGAAAGTGGGGGACCCAGGAAACTATAGGCTGGTCAGCCTAAGATCTATACCGGGTAAGATGGTGGAATACCTCATCAAAGACAGAATTTCAGAACACATAGACGAACAAGCCTTGCTGAGGGAGAATCAGCATGGCTTCTGTAAGGGTAAGTCTTGCCTCGCAAACCTTTTAGAATTCTTTGGAAAGGTCAACAGGCATGTGGATGCAGAAGAACCCACAGACATTATATATCTGGACTTTCAGAAGGCGTTCGACATGGTCCCTCACCAAAGGCTACTGAAAAAACTCCACAGGGAATTAGAGGGCAGGTCCCTTCCTGGACTGAGACCTGGTTGAAGACCAGGAAACAGAGAGTGGGTGTCAATGGGCAATTTTCACAATGGAGAGAGGTGAAAAGCGGTGTGCCCCAAGGATCTGTCCTGGGACCGGTGTTCTTCAATCTCTTCATAAATGACCTGGAGACAGGGTTGAGCAGTGAGGTGGCAAAGTTTGCAGACAACACCAAACTTTTCCAAGTGGTGAAGACCAGAAGTGATTGTGAGGAGCTCCAGAAGGATCTCTCCAAACTGGCAGAATGGGCAGCAAAATGGCAGATGCGTTTCAATGTAAGTAAGTGTAAAGTCATGCACATTGGGGCAAAAAATCAAAACTTCACATATAGGCTAATGGGCTCTGAGCTGTCTGTGACAGATCAGGAGAGAGATCTTGTGGGAGGTGGACAAGTCGATGAAAGTGTCAACCCAATGTGTGGCGGCAGTAAAGAAGGCCAATACTATGCTTGGTATAATTAGAAAAGGTATTGAGAACAAAATGGCTAATATTATAATGCCGTTGTACAAATCTATGGTAAGGCCACATCTGGACTATTGTGTCCAGTTCTGGTCACCACATCTCAAAAAGAATATAGTGGAAATGGAAAAGGTGCAAAAGAGAGCAACTAAGATGATTACTGGGCTGGGGCACCTTCCTTATGAGGAAAGGCTACGGCATTTCCTAGAAAAGAGATGCCTGAGGGGCCTAGAAAAGAGACACCTGAGGGGGGGCATGATTGAGACATACAAAATTATGCATGGGAAGGATAAAGTGGATAGAGAGATGCTCTTTACACTCTCACATAACACCAGAACCAGGGGACATCCACTAAAATTGAGTGTTGGGAGCGTTAGGACAGACAAAAGAAAATATTTCTTTACTCAGCGTGTGGTCGGTCTGTGGAACTCCTTGCCACAAGATGTGGTGATGGTATCTGGCCTGGATGCCTTTAAAAGGGGATTGGACAAGTTTCTAGAGGATAAATCCATTACAGGTTACAAGCCATGATGTGTATGTGCAACCTCCTGATTTTAGAAATGGGTTATGTCAGAATGCCAATGCAAGGGAGGGCACCAGGATGCAGGTCTCTTGTTATCTGGTGTGCTCCCTGGGGCATTTGGTGGGGCCGCTGTGAGATACAGGAAACAGGACTAGATGGGCCTATGGCCTGATCCAGTAGTGTTGTTCTTATGTTCTTATATCATTTGATCTGTAATTTCATTAAGACTGCAATGAAACAAACCAAGTTGAAATATCTCTATTCTCTCAAAAGGTATAGCCAAAGCAATGGTGGGTGGGGGATAGTACATCACCATGCCCACTGCCTGGGGTGTTACCCTGTCTACTGCATGGGAGGAAGTCCATCATGGGAGTGGCATGCTGGCCTCATGCACCGGGAGAAGCCAACCCTGGTGACGCCACTGAGTCCTGCTCAGAAAAGTGGGGCATACGCTCAAGAGAACATGCATAGGCTTGCAGCCATAGCCACAATGAACTTTCACTAGATTAGGGTCCAAAGTTTAATTTATTTCAGTCTTGTAATAATAACTCTTCATTTGTGGTGCCTAGTTCATTGAGGTCTTTTGGAGTCTTCAATTACTTTTGGAGATTTTTGAACTTAGATAGCTTTCCAAAGTGGTTTCTTGAGGAAATGAAAGTCAGTACAACATTTCGTGGCAGCAACTGTTACCCTGCGCACGCCCAATTTCATCTGATCTCGGAAGCTAAGCAGAGTCAGGCCTGGTTAGTACTTGGGTGGGAGACCACCTGGGAATACCGGGGGCTGTAGGCTTATACCATAGTCTTTCAACCTAAAGACCACGAGTGTTCTGTAAACAAGAAAGGAGACTGTGATTTCCATGATGAAGTTTGATTCAGATTGTTACTGTGGCTTGTTCTGAAGAGACCTGGGGTTACACTCTGAGGCTGCAGTCCTATACAGTGGGCCCTCCTTATCTGTGAGTATCCACAGATTTGAGTATCCACAGATGCTGAACCCATGGCTGGAGGGATTCGGAACACCTCCTGGACATGACCAGAAAGCAGTTTCAGTTTGTGCTGGCAACTTCTGATTGTAACCCAAGGCATTCTGAGGCTCAAGGAGGCAGCACACAGCCTCCACGTACCTCAGGAGGCCTTCCGGACACAGCTGGAAAGAAAATCACGTGCCCGTTCTATAGTATTGCCTCCCCCCAATACATCACATTGTATTTGGCTATTTCTGGCCAAGCAACAAACGCATCACTAAGGGGGCACGCCAATACTTATGTATTTTTCCTAGTAGAATCTGAATAGGCTATCCCACACATAAGGCCTATAGCCCAGTTCAATCAAAATCCCTACATGGTGATGCAGCGGAGCTGGAGGGCCTCCGTTGCATCCCATGGGAGAGTTTTGGCTGCTGGAGTTCTTTCCTGGGTAAGGGGACATTTGTCCCCTTGCCCTGGGGCAAACCCCAGCAGCCACTATGGGTCAAATTGGATCAGTGCTAATGATATTGATGGTGCAAATCTGCGTTGACCCATTCTGGTGGATCAGATCGAGGAAGGAGTGTTGGATTCAGCAGGTGCTACTGCTGAACCTGGCCACCTCCCGGACCTCGTCCACCCATTCCCCACCCCACCTCCTCCTATTCTGCTAACACTGCCCCATTCCACCATTTCCTGCTGTCCCCCCACCTTGTTCCAGTCCCTGCACTAGGCTTACCTGCTCCAGTGGCCTTCTGACATCTGCTGGCATGTGCAGAAAGCCTTCCTGCTGGTGTGCCACAAACATGCACTGCCACAAAGCTCTTTAGGTCTCATTTGTGGCAGGCTGCAGCAGAGGAACATATGCTTAGGTAGGATTCGGCCATGAGATAACGGGGAGGCAGTCCCCGTGTTGCAAGGTGTTATCACCCGCTCAACTTTATTCACATGGGTTGAATTCCACAGCGTCACTCATCCTTCCATGAGAATCCCGTAAAAGTGGACAAGGAATTCTTTTGAGTTTATTGGGATATGGACTCTGCTCAAAGCTGTCTCAAAAGGTTTCAAAATCCTGTGTTTCAAAATGCTCTGAATTCTTTGTAGTGCATAAGGGTACACATCACATCTGTCACTGTTGCTATCAGAGGCAATGAGCTCCAGGCATGAATTGATAGTCTATGCAGATGTTTACCCTGATGTTGGTTTATTTTTTATCTATGTACTTTATCTCTTCTTTCAGGGTGTGCCTTTGTGCAGACATAAGCAACTTTTTGCCAGGCAAGCTTTTTTGAAGATTGGTATTGTTGTGGAGAAAATTCTTGGAATATGCTTTCTTAGCTGTTCCAATTCAAATGTCTTTTTTTTTTTTTAGCACACCCACGATCTCCTCCAAAGTTTAGATCCCTTCCAAAATATTGTCTACAGTGGTTCTCAAACTTTTTAGTACCAGGACCGACATTTTAGAGCAACAAATCTGTAGGAACACACCAGAAGTGATGTCATTAACCTGGAAGTGATGTCACAGCTGGAAATGACACCATCAATTTGTGACTGGCAACCTTCAGTCTCGAAAGACTATGGTATAAGCCTACAGCACCTGGTGTTCCCAGGTGGTCTCCCATCCAAATACTAACCAGGCCTGACCCTGCTTAGCTTCTGAGATCAGACAAGATCAGGCATCTGCAGGGTAACAGTTCAAATGTAAGCCATGATCAGCAAAGTTTCCATTGGAATTCAAACATTCCAACTTGGAAGTCAAAGCAGAACACAGGCGTTCCATCTACACAGCCCTCCCCCTTCCAGTGCCCCATCCTCCCATGTATTCAGGGCAAAGCACCATGCCTCTCTCCCACCCAGAGCCCGCCCTGCCCAGCAGCTCTGTACCATATATTTTTAACTCTGTATTTTCAATAGTGGCAGAGTCAGATGCTATGCGACCCACCTGAAATTGACTCGTGACCCACCTAGTGGGTGCCGACCCACAGTTTGAGAAAAGCTGCTGTATAACAGGGGTGCTCAATAGGTGGATCGCTATCTACCGGTAGATCGCGAGGCAAAATGAGTAGATCGCGGAGCCCTGTCTCTCCAAACTGTTAATATGTCAGTTTCGTCTAGTGACTAGACGAAACTGACATATTTAGCTGACACTAAACTGACACTGAAACTGACACTTTAGCTGCTCTTCAGGCATGCAGCAACAAAACTGTCGAAACTGACTAGACTCCAGCAGGGGCTCCATACATTAAAGGGGGTGTCTGTCAGACGCTTCCTTCCCCCCTGGTAGATCTCCGGGCCTTGCTGGGTTTCAAAGTAGCTCTCGAGCCAAAAAAGTGTGAGCACCCCTGCTCTATAAGAAATAATAGAATTTCTTCAGTGTGCAAAATGACAAACTTTCAGACCATATTTTTTATTATGCAAGAATCTCTATCACAGGATCAGCTTTTTTAAAGCAGAATTTCCTGTGAATTCCTATTCCACACTCAATTGACAATGAGAGTTAGCACTGAACAACATGCACTCGCTTCACCTTTAAATAATATTTTGTAATTTTCATATTTCAATTAAGATTTCTATTTACTTCCTTTTACACTAATAGGTCTGGGGTGTGACACATAGTCTAAGGGTGCAGACTGCGTATTTGTATCTGGCTCTTTTCAGAGTTTGACAGCTGCATTCAGTTTGCGTAACAGTTTCAAGATTATTCTCTGTTTCTGTGGTTCTCTAATGAGATTCTCAGAAGAGTGTCTAGGGAATAATAAGTAGGCTTCTCTTAACCATGCAAAACCAGAATAATTCTTTCTATTTTGTGACGAGTAACCACAAGCTGCTCTAACCTTGTTATCTAAATCTGTGGCTGGGTTACTCAGCTGAGCAGGGCAGGAACCAAGGAAGCTTCCTTTCTATTTCCTTTTCCTGCACTAAAGAGAACAATATAGACACTAATAGAAAAAAGAAGGGAAGATAAAAGCTGAGATACAGTGGCTTGTGGATTTGAATATCTGTGAATACTGAGCCTGTGGCTGGAGACACATCCAGGCACATCCAGGAGGTCTTCTGAAGCTCAAGGAGGATGTGAGCAATCTCCCAGCACTTCAGCAAGCTTCCAGGACACTTCTAAAAGACACTTCTGGTTTGTCAGCATGGATCCCCTGTGGATTTCATTCTCCATGGAATTCAGAAGGGCCTACTGTATAATTTCACAAATCTTATATACAGAATTTGGAACTGAATTTCCAAAACTTATAAGATATTTGTTTCCACTCTAATGCATGTGCATTGCATTTCCTGACATTGCACCAACAACCATGCACATCCATGGGTGGGCTTCTACACTGATAGTGTTGTTATACTGTATACATGGCAGTACATTGGCATAGCTCAAGGAGAAAGATTGGACCTTAAAAGTGCAATCTTATGCATGTCTACTCAGAACTAAATCCCATTGAGTTCAATGGGACTTACACCCAGATAAGTATGCTTTGAATTGCAACCCTAATATTTAATTGCCTTCCTTCTTGTTTTGGTCTTTTTTTAAATTTGTTTTTCCTTTTGCTCCTCCTCCCTCAGTTTCCCTCACTGTTAAAGCTAAGACTGTAAGGTCTTTAAGAAAGAAATCTGTCTTTGTTTTGGTTTTTAGCTTATCTTATTTATCAGCAACGGCGATAAATAAATACAGTTTTCACACGTCCTTCAGGCAGATAAAAGCTCTGCTTTGCTTGACACAGAAGAGAAGAAAAATGTTGTCATTACAGAAAAAACTGTTGACAGTGAAGATTTAACATGGAAAATTCCCTTAATATTGGCAGAGCTGGCTTTCCTGAACATCGGGAAATGACTAAAGAATTGTTGTCTGCAGCTGTCATTATTATTATTTAATTTCAGTATGGCCCAATACTTTAATATCTACTAAGTTTCATGGTGCTTCTCAACAACAAAAAGACTTCTTTTCAGAATGAGAACTAGAGGCCAAGGTAATGCCAAGTGGCTCAGTTACAATTTGTGTATAAGGAAATTAAAATGATCTGCAAACATTAGTTCTTGTAATTAAGCCTTACAACAACCTTGGGAGAGTTAGAACAGACAAAAGAAAATATTTCTTTACTCAGCGTGTGGTTGGTCTCTGGAACTCCTTGCCACAGGATGTGGTGATGGCATCTGGCCTGGACGCTTTTAAAAGGGGATTGGACAAGTTTCTGGAGGAAAAATCCATTACGGGTTACAAGCCATGATGTGCATGTACAACCTCCTGATTTTAGAAATGGGCTACGTCAGAATGCCAGATGCAAGGGAGGGCACCAGGATGAGGTCTCTTGTTATCTGGTGTGCTTCCTGGGGCATTTGGTGGGCCGCTGTGAGACAGGAAGCTGGACTAGATGGGCCTATGACCTGATCCAGTGGGGCTGTTCTTATGTTCTTAACCTTGAGATAAACATTGTCACACTCATTACCAAAGTACATAAACAAATAGGCTTCTTTAAGTCACCCTGCAAAGTTCAGTGACTCTCAACCTGTTCAGCTATAGAGGCTGCTGAAAAGCAACCAAAAAGTGCTGGATGTCAGCACAAGCTTCCAGCAGGTGGCAGGAAGGCCGGAACCTTTTTGCGCAAACCAGCAGACCTTGGAAGACCAGCTGCAACAGGTGAGCCCAGCGCATTGGGTGGAGGAGGGCAGGGAGGGGTGGAAAAGGGTGGGGGAAGGCAGAACAGGAAGGAGATGGGGCAGGGAATAGACAGATCAAGCCCAGGAAAGGGGTTGGTTCAACAGCAGTGGTGGCACATGCTGAATCCAAACCCCCTTCTCAGGCCTGATTCACTTGCATAGATCAACCGGGACTTGCACCAGCTATAGAGCTGGGGCAGATCTGAGTTGACCCAGCATCTGAGTTGCTGGGGCTTTCCCTGGGGCAAGGGGGGGAAATTTCCCCTTACTCTAAGGAGACCTCTAGCAGCTAAAACACCCTTGCAGGATACAGCAGAGGCTGCATTGCTACCACCACATCGCTGTGCAGGACATTAGGCAGGCCTGGGCGGTCTGTTTAGTGTTGCCAATGGCCTTGCACAGGGGTGTCCAAACTTGGCAGGAGGGCCACATCATTTCTCTGACACTATTTTGGGGGCCGGGAAAAAAAGAATTAATTTACATTTCAAATTTGAATAAATTTACATAAATGAATATATTAGAGATGGAACTTATATGAATGAATGAAGACGGTCTTGCAGTAACTCAGGGCTTATAAAAGGCCTTGCACAAAGCAAGGCCAGCCTTTGCTTTGCTGCCACTGCTGCATCACAGACATGAAACAGCAAGCAGTGGAGGGAGCCCTCATCCCGCAACTCACACGAAAGGTCAAACAGTTGCCCTCATGCTGAGAGCAGTTGCATAGGGCCAGTGCGGGCTCCAGCAAGTCTTCGGAGGGCCAGAGGCTCATTGGAGACTGGGGGCTCCCTGTGGGCCAGATTAGGGGTCCCTGGGGGCCGCAAGTGGCCCCCAGGCTGGGGTTTGAGCACCCGTGGCCTTGCTCATCAATATAGTGTCTCCTATCTTGGTTCTTTTGCTCACAGTCAACCAAGATTTTGCCCTGGAATTGGTGAGGCAAGACTCCCTCTAATCCGAGTCAGCTAATAATGGCCATTGATAGCAACAGAAAGCTATCACACGTGTGTGTGTGTGTGTGTGTGTGTGTGTGTGTGTGTGTGTGTGTTTTGTTAAACTGAAGGTACAATCCATGGAATTCTGCTGCCGTATAGTCCCTGTTTCAGTGAGTGCAGATTGTGTGGACTCTTGGAAATTCCACAGTTGTTTTTCCACATGTATGGTTTACAACTGGCAATTGTCCTTTCCAAGAATTGTTTTCTTTGGAAAAGGTTGAATAATACTCCAATAACTGCTATAATAACTTGCCTGCACAGTTGCATAGCTAAGCATTCTGGGTTGTGCTTTCACCCCGCAGCAAATCCACAAATGTCTACATACAATATTTAATCCATCTCAGGATTCACTTTTCAACACAGCAGGTCAGACCGATGACCTATCTCCATGCTTTTGGGACCTGACTCCAGCACTTAGTGGAAGATATCTGTTAGAAACTTGGGGGTTTCAAACTTCAGTAGCCGCACCTTCCATAGCGCTGCTTTTGTGGACCTTCTGTCGAGCCAGACACATTTTGAACACACCATATATGTTCCAAACACAGCAGCCATAGCAAAATAATGTGTATGGGAAAGTTTGAACTTATAGCCCAATCCTATCTTGTGCTGGAACAGGCAGGTCAGCTGGCCTGTACTGTCTCCAGGACAGGGTTGGAGGTGACTGGTGTACACCTCAGAATAAGGCAGTGGTTCTCAAACTGGGGCATCGTGACACCCCAGCCAGAGAGCCCTGGCCAGGATCTAGGAGAGGTGGGTAAAGGGGGTAATTTGAACCTGGGCCCAAGGTCAAAAAGAGGGCCCAGGAGCCAAAGGAGGGGGCCCAGAAATTTCCTGGGATCTTACATTTACGGGCAGGAGGTCTGGTCTAGAGGGTAGAGCCTCCGTTAGACCAGCCACCTACTAGTCTCCTTCCTGCTAGTGCTGGGGTTCAGTAGTAGGTATTAGTGGTGCTTGAGCCAGGGGAGAGGCTAATAAGCCGGTCCTAGGAGAGGAGGGTTAAGGGGGTAATTTTTACCAAAGGAGAGGGCCCAGAAATTTCCTGGAATCTTACATTTTTCAATCTCACCCAGATTCACTGCCCATGTGGGATGCTGGGGGCATCACCATGGGCACATGGGCAGTGACTACTGTCACAAGACAGACACACCAGGTCCAGGAATGCAGGCATTCCCTAACAGTGTCACATCTGGGAGGAAACATCTGTTACGGTAGCTCTTTGGCTTGTGGATCTGCTTGCCATGTACAGGAGCTGCGGGACTGCAGCTGTTGCAGAAGTCGGTTTTGGTGTACACATGACACTTTCCATTCTCGCGTGAGCCTCATACAATTGTACTAATCTCCTGCAATGGTCTTCTATATTTGAAAGATTTTAGAGAGAATTAGGAGTGTGTTTGGTTTTCTGTATTACTGTAGCTAGCTCCCAACGCCGGGCAGGCAGGCAGACCTGAATTCTGCATTGGGAAGACTGGTAGACCTGGGCTCCAGAGGCTATTCCAGTTGTTGCCACTTTCCCCCTGCCTGTTTTGCCCCCGTTCTGCCCACCCCATTCTGCCTCCACTCTGTTTCGTCCACTTCCCCTTTGGGAAGGGGCCCAAAGGAAACTTTGTACCCACTGATAAAATTCCTCTCAGAGGCCCTGCTAATAAGTGGGCGTATGTTCTCTAAACTGAGGCTAGAACAGGCATTTGGCAAAACAGATATGTGGGCTCCCTGCACCCCCAGGAGGCTGCTGCAGGCTCCGGGAAGTGGCAGCTAGCCTCTGTGCCCCTCCAAAGCGGCACAATCCAGTGGGCTGTGTTGCTTTCTTTCCCCGTCCCCACACACACTTACTGCAGCTCAAACTCTCCCTCAGTTTGAGAACCACTGGAGCAAGGGGATTTAATATCCCAGCCACCTCAATGGTGAGTCCAAGCAGCCTGGTGTAGTGCCGGGCTGCTTGGGAGCGGGGGTTAGGATCCCGCCTATGTGCTGGAGGCTGGTCCCATCCCCCTTCCGAATCTGCCCCACCCACTGGCCTGCCCATGGCCCACTCTCCCCGCCCTCAAACACCCATTCCACCACCCCAACCCCCCATGCTGGTTGCCCTCAGCCAGTGCAACCTCTGGCAGAGGCTGGATGCAGCCTTCATGAGCCAGTGTACATCCAGGCACCAGCTTCGCCAACTCCTGAGTCGTCAGAGATGTGCCTTATGGCATGACTGTGACACACCCAGGCTGGCGCAAGGGACTTGTGCTGGCCCACCCTCGAGTCTGGATTGTGCTCCTAGTGTCTTAAGTGGTTTGATAACCATTGAAGCAACAGTACAGTAAATTTCAAGCCGTTTTTAACCTGTGAAAAATGAATTTTACATAAATAGGTCAGATGTAGTTGTGTCCAGGATTGCTTACACACTAGCCCTTTTCTCTGGAATTGTGATGCTTTGTTCACTCATGCTTTCCAGTGTCAATACTTCACTGTTCTCTCCTTGTGATGCCTCGGCATGGAAGATTCCATGCAGAGAGACGGTAATAGCCATGGGCGCTCCACTTGCTGTCCCAGTGTGGGGGGCTCTCCAGGTGCGGGGCCCAATTTGATCAAATTGCTCTAAGGCCAACTTGGGGGGGGGGTGTTCTGGAACATTTGTTGAGCATTTAGTGGATCTGGATCATTCTGATTGCCTTGTGTTCCCCTTCACCTGGCCTTCAATTAGAGCTGAGATACAGTTGCCTGCTCGCAAGTAAACATGCACTTGTGGCTCAGTTTAGCTTTCCATAGCGCTCAATACATTTTATTTGTCAGCTTGTGGGGGAGGGGGCATTTCCCTCTTGAGTGTTTTTGGGGGCCTGTGTTCATTGGATCAGGACCATTTGGTTGCATTGTGCTCCCCTTGGCTTGCCCTTCAAAGTGGACTGAGGCACGGCTGCCTACTCACGCGTAAACATGTACACATAGCTCAGTTGCACTTTCCATAGGGCTCAATACATTTTCGTCCTCAGTTAACAGCTTGTCAGTTTCACAGCCCACTCACAATCAGATGGGTTGTGACCCTCAGTTTGGAAAACATTGGACAAATACGATATGAGGGCTTGATGTGCTTGGAAGTTATGCATTCTGGTCTGATTACTGCCTCCTTCTGGATATGTGGGTCTTTTGTAATGTGCTGAGTGAAAGCGTTTTGGACATGCTCAGCAACACACTGCTTATCGGTCAGCCTGCAGCTATAGGGTGAATACATTCAGCAAGGAGACATCATGAGACATATGGCATGGACCTTCATTCTCTGATGTTGTGGTCCCACAACATGCTGTGGTGAGTGCTGGAGTATAGGGTTCAGGCTTGCAGTAGATCAGTATTTATCATCTTATTAATGATATTTCCAGCCAAGCAGGCTCCGAAAGGTTTAGTTTCATCCAGAACGAAACAGACGCTGTAGATAAAGGGCTTAAGAGACTTATTAAGGAATGAGTTTATTAAAGATGTTTAATCCCAGATGCTCATGTGGTGCAACTTGTGTGGTTCACTCAGCACTGGAGATGGGCCATGGATGAATCAGATTAAAAGTGTTGCTCCACTGGAGCACTAAAGTACTATATGTGGAGGCATCTCATTTGAACAACGCCAAAAGCACTTGAGGTTGTCTTCTTTTATGATTCAAAACTACCTTAGTTTCAGAAAACTCAAAACTTTAACAAAAAAAACACAAAGAGATGGTCAAGAGTTCCAATCACGCTTTCCATGATTCATGATTCTATTATTTATTTAATTTTCCTATCCATGCACCCTTTCTATTCTATCAAATCTTAAATAAAAACAAAAATGATCATCTGGCTGAGACAAGGAGCATTTGTTATACTCTTTGGGACTCTGAAATTTTTGGACTGTCTTTAAAAATTTGAGCTGGGTGACCACCAAGAAGTATAGTCATTTCTAAACAAGAAGTACCAAGACTCCAACCACCCTCAGTACCTTGAAATACGTTGAGCGAGCATGTTTTGGCTCTCTGATACTCAAGTAAAAGTGGTCTCGACATCACATGTTCACCTGTGCTAAACATATAGTAGGAGTGGCCAAACTTGCTTAACCTAAGAAGTACATATGATAAACTTAAAACAAATGTTTGAAAGCCACAATATTTAAGGAGCATTCACATTCTTATATTTATTCACCATGAACACCGTGGTTCATGATTCACCATGAACACTAAATGTACGTTTACCATGAACACCATGGTTCATGATTCACCATGAACACTAAATGTACGTTTTAATCCAGCAGACTCTCGGTTTATACCTGATAAATAATTATAAAACTTGAAAGTTTGTTATTTACCTTTTATATTGTGATGCCAAAAGGAGCTCAGCCCACCAGGGCCAGATTAAGGGTAATCTTAATTACCCAGTGCGGCCTGCACTGGGTAATGTCCCGCACTGCTAGTCAAAATTTTTTAAATCTTGGTATTTTTGAATAATACCATCATGTTATATATAATTTGATGTGTAATTTAATGCAGTATGCAAGGCAACAAACCGTGTTGAAATATCTTTATTCTGTAAAACATTATAGCCAAAAAACCAGTGGGGATGGGGTAATGTTGCAGCACCACATCCAGTACCCAGGGCATTGCCCCATCTACTGCATGGGAGGAAGTCCATCATGGGGGGGTGACACACTGGTTTCCCGCACCGGGTGATGCAACCCCTAGTGATGCCACTGAGTTCTCCTGACTTGTAAACAGGATTGTCAGATTGTGAGATGCCAATTTCACCAGTGACAGCTTGCAGGCATTTAATGCAGGGCCTTCAAAAATGTGGGGTCCGTGGTATATGCTACCTTTGCTACTTGGTAAATCCAGAACTACAGCCAATGTATGTCCATGAGCTGCACATTATAAGTCAAAGAGCTGCGTGGGGCTTGTGAGCCACAATGGAGTCACCCCTGGTTGGTCCTAGTGATCTTTCCCTAAAGAATTAAGGCAGCTAAATTGAGGATATGGAACAAAAGAAAAAAATGACAAATGCTTCATTTGTTTCTAGTTCCAGTTTCACCACGTAGCCTTAAATAACCTGGTGTGTTCAAATGACATGACTGTTGAATAAGTGTGTACAAATGTGGGGTTTATAAAGAAACCCTGCCCCATTAATGAAGGGTGTGTGCTCCGCTGGGGTAGGGCAGCAGAGGAAAGCAGTAGGCGACATGAAGGGGGAACCTGTGCCTGTCCTACCAAGGGACCGGCCCTTCCCTTCCTCTTCTCATCAGGATGTGCTCGTATATAGGCTTCCAACCTGAACTTTCAGCAAATTTTTTTCCGGTCCCTTGACTGTGACTGAAAAACAGTGGAAATTACAGATTAGCAAAGGAAAAATAATCCAGCCAGACATCTCAAATGGGCAAGAGAAAGAAGCCCTGGAATCCAATAAATCACCCCAACCCAAAACTTGATGTATAGACAAACCTTAATTTGAAAAAATGATGGAATTTGAATTAATTGTGCTAAGAAGTTATGACTTGTGACTTAGAAGCTTGCACTTTCAAAGAGGCAAGAGTGGGTGCACTTATTCAGTACTGATGGTAAAGCATTCTGCACATGCTCACTGGTCTCACAGCCTTCAGGCATAGAATAAAACAACCCCAGCTAATGCACGTCAAATTAATTGCAAACCCAATTCATCCAAGTCCCCTCCATTTCCATGGGAGAGTTTGAAGCAAATGCATGAAATCTAGCGCTGGATGCTGGCTGGCTGGCTGATGCTCTTTTCATTATACAAAAGGCTGCATAGTGCAGTCCTATGTATAGACATACATTCAGGTTGTGGGATTTACTTCCGAGTAACGTCCAGTGAGGTTCCAGGTAAGTGCATAGGACTGCAATTTTACAAAAACGGACATTTTCTAATACATGAAACCTGATCAAAATTATACACTGAAACTCTTGCTTTGAAACTGATTCAGAAACAGTCTTTGAAGCAGCACAAGAAATTTCCCACTGTGCTGGGAGAAAAACATGAAGCATTCATTAGCCAATTCAACACACTCTGGAGTCACCCAGTGCAATTTTTATATTCATTTGTTAAGATGATAAACATTGCCTTACTAGATCACAAGTTCATTTAGACCTGCAGTAGCCAATTAGCTGCCTCTGAGAAATTCATAAGCAGGGAGTGAAGAATAATGGTGTATTTCTGTTTGTGCTCAGCACTTGTTATTCAGGGGTATAGTGCATCTGTACATGGAGGATCCACTTATCTTTTAAGGCCATTAATAGACCTTTCCATTCATTTGTTTTGCCCTTTAAAAAGCAATGTAAACTAGTGGCCATTGTCACATCTTAAAGAAACTAATTCTATATAATATGAACTAGGCCAGTGGTTCTCAAACTTTTTAGCACCAGGACCCACTTTTTAGAAAGACAGTCTTTGGAACCCACTCAAAGTGATATCATTAACTTGGAAGTGATGTCAAGGTTGGAAGTGACATCATCAATTTAGGCTTCAGACCTAAGCCACGACTCGTGACCCAGACCGACCCACCGTTTGGGAAAAGCTGAGCTAAGCTTAAGTTTTAGGATTAAATTCCTAAAGGATGCTGTGTGGTGCTACTCATTCCAAACAAAGAAGGCTGCTGGTGGTTTGTTTTTATTCTTTTATTCTAATTTATTCTTGCTTCTGTTATCCAGAAGCCTCTGTTAGTTGAGGTTTGCAATAGAGTTTGCAATGACTTGCATCCTGCAGAGTTCAAGAGGACTGGAGGAGTGGCGTAGCTAGAGGGGGTGCAAAGCACTAAGTTTTGCAGGTGCCTGAATGTGCAGTGCAAGCGCCCCCTCCCCTTTGAAGCCATTCTGGGTGGTGGGAACAAAATGGAGGCATTGCCTCTGCAGTAAGACTCCCTGCAAAACTTAGTGCTTTGCACCCCCCTCTAGCTACACCACTAGCTATACACACTTTTCTGAGAGCAAGCCATATTGAACACAATAAGACTTCTGAGTAGACATGCCATTCACAGGCTGGCAGGGCTTATTTTGAGTTACTGTTATGATAATCCAGAATAATACTGTAGCTATGAGTGTTATCACAGATGCCAGGACTTGTGAATTTTTTATCTTGGAGGTTTCCTCTGTGTAATTGACTATAATAATATTATTTTAAAGCACTGCTAAAAAGTGTTACATCAGAGTGGTGGAAGTCAGAGTGCTCTAGAGATATATCTCCCCCCCCCCCCCCACACACACACCTAATGCTTAAGAGGCCAATCCTATGTGTGTCTGCTCAGGAGTAAGTCCCATTAAGTTCAATGGGACTTCCTCCCAGGGAAGTATGGATAGGATTGTAGCCTTCATCCTTGGAAGTGAAAGCCACTGAAATCCATGATAATTACTTGTAACAAAACATGTTTTATGTGTGGGGGGTGGGTGGGAGAGAAGTCCTAGTTTTGGAAGTTTGATCGTGGGCTCTTTTCTTTCCTGAGTCCCTTCTGTGCCCCCTAGTGGTGCAGCAGAATATCAGCTGTGTTTTCAAGAGATGTAAAACCAGCAATCTAGTTTACAGCTGAGGGCAAGAAAAGAAAAGGGGGGGCATCAGTGGTGTAGCTAGAGGGGGCAAAGCACTCAGTTTTGCAGGCGCCTGAATGTGCCGTGCAAGCAGTCCTTCCCCCCTCCCCTCTGGAGCCATTCTGGGTGGTGGGAGCAAAACAGAGGCGTACACAGGAATGGCTCCAAAGGGGAGGGGCTGCTCGCATGCCACGGTGAGGCTCCCTGCCAAACTGAGTGCTTTGCCCCCCCTCTAGCTATGCCACCTCTTTTTTTGTTGTTGTTGCCCTCTACTGCAAATTAGATCTCTTGAAAGCTTAGCTGATGATCTGCGGGTTGAGACAGTCCTTTCTTCGTCCCGTTCCCCCATGCGATTAAAGGGCGGATGAGCTGAGCTGAGCTGACAGTGCAGGAGCATTTCTGCGGGCGCGCCTCTTCGAGGCAATACGGCCAGGCTCTGCCAACTTCAGCCCCAGCCAACTCCGACGGGCGGCGATCTTCTCCCCCCTGCCGCAGCTCCTCTTCGCCTCGCCTCTGCCAGTGGCAGCTGCAGGCTGGAGGAGGAGGCGGGCGACCAGCAGAGCAGGCAGAGGTGCGACGGCCACCGCAGCAACCTCAGTGCCCGCAGCAGGGGCGCTTCTCCCCCTCCCCATGAGGGGTCTCGGGGTGGATGGGTCTGCCCAGCCGGGGGAGCCCCAGTGCTGCCAGCTGCGAGTGCCAGGCAAGCCTCTCTCCACCCGCTGGGGGCACCTCTCCTGTGCCAACTGCCTGCAGCCCCTCTCCTCCCAGGTGCAGGGCGAGTGCGACTCCCGGGCGAGTGCGCCCCTTTCCAGCTGCCACCGCCGGGCAGGGCAGCAGCGCCCACCGCAGCAGGCGGGCTGGGGCGAGGACGGCAGAGGCGGCTCCAGCCTGCTGCGCCTCCTGAGGCAGGAGCTCCAGAGGCGCTCCCTGGAGTGGCGCAGGAGGGAGGCGGCGCTGCTTGGCCACCTGGCGGCGCTGCAGAGCCAGGTGCGCCTGGACGCTCTCAGGTACCAGCAGCAGCGCAGCCAGGACGTCCAACCCGGCGGAGGGAGCTTGGTGGGCAGCAGCCAGGTGAGTAGGGGCAGACGCCCACCTCTCTGGGCCCTGCTAGCAAGAGGGCGCTCTCTCCCTGGCTCCTGGTGAGGCATTCGGTGAGTTCCCCTGGCTTAGCTTGACAGAGGGCTGGCACCTTCCTGACCCACCTGCTGGGCAAGTGTCCCCCTGGCAGCATCTCTAGAAGGATGCTGAACCAGGTGGGGGTGTGGTCTGCCCCACAGGAGCTGGCATCCTCACCCTGCAGCTCTTGGAGATGGAGCCTCCCTGGGGAAGCATCAGTAGATCCAGTGGCATAGCTAGAAGGGGGCAAAGCACTAAGTTTTGCAGGGAGCCTCACCGCAGCGTGCAAGCGGCCCCTTCCCTTTGGAGCCATTACTGAAGAGCTCCCCCCTGGAATGGCTTCAAAGGGGAAGGGCCCCTTGCATGCTGCGGCGAGGCTCCCTGCTAACCTTAGTGCTTCGGACCCCCCTCTAGCTACGCCACTGAGTAGACTTTTCCCTTTGGTTGGTGCTTCATGTGTAAGGTAGGAGGGATCTGGGTTGGGCTTACCTTTCCCCTCCCCCCAAGTTCAGTAGAACTCATGAGTTGATTTGCAGCGATCATGCTGGTAGAAAGTGCGCTTTGTGGTGGCATTTCTGCGGTCCATGGTTTTGGAAGCTCAGAATCTGTGTGTGCGCGCGGGGAAGAGAAGTGTGCATCACGACCCAGTGGTCCCAATGCAGGGTTCAGGCTGCAATCTGTAACACACTTCCTAAAGAGTAAGCCCCAGCAAGTCAATTTATTTCTGATGGCTCTATTAATCCTGAACTAGAGCTCACCAGGGCTTAGCCCTAGCATTTTGTCCCAGAGCTCAGATCTGGAACACCTGGAGTGCTAATAAACAGTATCACTTTCTGAGCATGTGCGTTTGTTTGTTTGTTCGTTCAACTTTTATTTGGCATAAATGAACATGTACGTATTGCGGCCTCTTCTCCCTGGGTGCCAAGGATGCGCTTCACAGCATGTTTGCAACACCCAGTGCTGGAGCCCAGTGCCAGCACTAGGGGAGGATAGGATTGTGCCCAAAGTCACACTTGTTCAGTGGGACTTACTTACAAGGAGGCAAGCATTTGTTGCAGCTCACATTGTAAGAGATACAGTTGTTAGCTGTACAATTCACGCCCCTGTCAAGCTTGATGCTGTTGATTTTGGATCCTTGATTTTGAGTTTACTAAGCAAGCTCTTCTGATGATATCTCTTAACAAATGGTTTTGTTTTATATAGTATTACTTTAACCCATTTCTGCCCAGCCCACAGGTATACAAATTTGATCCCTGTTGCATATACGCAACGTTGGGCAGAAATGGCTTAAGACCTGAGAAAATAAAATTATTATCTTCAATTGGGGTGGGTGGGTTAATGAAGAGTTTTTGGATGTCTGCTTGCTGAGATTTAGGCTGCAGTCCAAAACACACTTTCCTGGGAGTAAGCCCCACTGAATATAATGGGACTTCTGAGTAGACAGGCATAGGGTTGGGCTGTCAGTGAAACAGGCTCTACTCAAGAGTGTTTTATGCATTATTATTTACTTTTTGGGAAGCCACAATCACTCCCCCCAAAAAAAATAATAATCGCATAGTTTATCCTGTTCATATCAACCAATCCACCCCAGCATATCATTATTGCCAGTGGCTGTTCGCTGGTGTCTCCCTTGCACCATTTTAGATTTTGAGCCCCTTTGGGACAGGGAATCTCCTTTATCTTTATTATGCTATGTCAGCAGCATTGTGAACTTTGTTGTTGTTGAAAAGTGTTACATATGTATTTTGAATAGTTTGATAATAAACTGGGTCCCAGGGCATGGTCTCATGATGCAGCCATCTTGCTGAATCTAAGTAGGTCTGGGTCTGGCCAGTGCTTGATTGGGAGCAATGGCGTCACTAGGGGGGTGCAGGCCAAACCAGGTGACGTGCACAAGAGGGGTGACACCACTATTGGTCAAAATTTTTAAAATCTTGGTATTTTCAAATAATACCATCATGTCATATATCATTTGATGTGTAAATCCATGCATAATGCAATAAAACAAACCGCGTAGAAATACCTCTATGCCAGGGGTGTCCAAAGTTTTTGGCAGGAGGGCCACATCGTCTCTCTGACATTGTGTTGGGGGCCAGGGAAAAAAAGAATTAATTTACATCTAAAATTTGAATAAATTTACATAAGTTTACATAAATGTATATATTAAAGATGAACTTATATGAATGAATGAAGGTCTTGCAATAGCTCAAGGCCTATAAAAGGCCTTTCACAAAGCAAGGCTGGCCTTTCCTTTGCTGCCGCTACTGCATCACAGATGTGAAACAACAAGCAGTGGAGGGAGCCCTCATCCCACAGCTCACGTGAGAGGTAAAACAGTTGCCCTCATGCTGAGTGCAGTTGCGTCGAGCCAGTGTGGGCTCAAACAAATCTCTGGAGGGCCAGAGACTCATTGGAGACTGGGAACGCCCTGAGGGCCGCATTGAGAGGCCTCAGGGGCCGCAAGTGGCCCCAGGGCCGGGGTTTGGGCACCCCTGCTCTATGCTATCAAAAGTTATAACAAAAAAACCAGTGGGGGGGGGCGGGGCGATGGTGCATCACTACATGGGAGGAGGTCCATCATAGGGGTGACAAGCTGGCCTCCCACATTGGGTGTTACAAACCCAAGTGACACCATTGATTGGGAGACATCCTTGTCCCCCCAACTGCTTGGGGTTAGATTGCTGGTAGCTGATGTGTCATTTAAAACTTTTTGATGCATACAGTGGCCATATTATTTTAATTATGCCACCCTGAACTCCTACCTGAAAGAAAGGTAAGCTGAGAATGTAATAAATAAATTTGTCATCATGCCACGCTTAACTCAGCAGAAGCAGTCAAATCAGTGCCGTAGCTAGAGGGAATGCAAAGCCCTGAGTTTTGCAGGAAGCCTAAGGGCAGTGGGCAAGCAGCCCCTTCCCCTCCCCTTTGGAACCATTCCTGGCAGTGGGAACAATTCCAGTTTGCTCCCCCCACCTGGCTTCCTGCAAAACTTCCTGCAAAAGGCTTCCTGCACAACTTAGTGCTTTGCACCCCCTCTAGCTACACCACTGAGTCAAATAACTCTTTTGTGTCAGGAATGCTTTTTCTGTGTCTATTCAGAGTCCCTGTATTGGACAACGCTTTGGTCTGTCTAAGGGCTATGTCTCTTTGCTCAGCAGATTAGACACTATGTTTTCTGTCTCCCTGCTGTCGCCAAACATTCTTGATAGTGGTTTCCAGGGATATAGAGAAAATCACATAGGAGCGGTCGATCTGTTACATCTGAACAGTGGTGTCCTGGTAAATTCTGAAATTCAGGAGATCTTTATGATATACCCATAAGCACACCCCCCATAGTCAAGCCACAGATCCCGTAATGTCAGAATTTAGGATTTAACCAAAAGCCCTGATTAGGGGGAAGCCTGAACTATCTGAAAGTTAAATCCCTTCTTCTTTATCCCTTGCTTGACAGAGCCCATCCCATGCCAAACTACTTGAGGTTGGATTACTGGTGGCTGACGTGTCATTTAAAACGTTTCGATGCATACAGTGGGCGCATTATTTCAAGCACAATGCATGCCCTGAAGTGTTTCAAATGTGGTTCATTATTTCTCCTGGCTGCTTTTATTTCTGGTTCCGTGCTGTTCTCCTCCCTCTCGCCATTGTACTAAACGTGTTTTTTCTATAGAACTTGCTCCCTACCCCGAGCCTGGTTCTGAAATGTCCACAACTATCTGAAACTCTGGAGAGCTTCTGCCAACCAGCATGAACAATGCTAAGGGTCCAATCCTATGGGCCAGTTGTGTTGGCGGAGCAGTTGGTCCATCAGCACATGCTTTCAGAAATGTGCCGTAAAGCATGCTGCCACAGCACAGTCTCTCCAGCCCATTGGTATATCTTATCCCCCACCCAAGGCCTGATCCACTGACGTGGACCAAAGCAAACTTGATATAGTGCTGGTGTGGGCCCGAGTTGACCCGTTGAGCATGATATGATGACATGTCTCATGATCTGTCTTTCCACCAGAGACCAGAAGTGGTGCTTTCAGTGGTTTAATGGGCAGAGATGTACCTTGTTTTATATGTTGGTGTATCTTACTGTTGTTGAATCTTGTAAATACAGTACTGTTTTGTGTCTTTGTCCTTAGGGAGGAAAGTCTCAGCTGTTAACCATCATGCTACACAGAGAAAAAGATGCTCTGGGATTTAACATAGTCGGAGGTCAACCTAACCAGGTAATCAGCAAAATTAATTTTAAAGGATGTGTTTATTTTCCATAAACTGCAGAGTTGGAAAAATAATGATGTACCCGATTTCAATATGCAATGTGTCATTTACAGCCCAATCATACGCATGTCTACTGAGAAGTAAGTCCCATTATAGTCAACTGGGCTTTCTCTTGGCTAAGTGCGCATAGGATTATATCCAGACAGCCACAAATCTAATGGACTGCCCTGCAGGGAGACCTATTATTTTGCCAGCACTGGCTGCCGTAAGACACCCACAAAGTGCGCTCTGGCAGCTTGCATTGCCAGAGCACTGACGAGAAAGTTAGAGCATTCCCACATGCATTGTCCCAGCGTTGGCTACCCGCCAGAGCAGGTAAATCAGCATGAGAGGTGGAAGGGGGAGGGCAGAATGTGGGCAGGGAGGAGAGAAGAATGGGATGTGGAGGCTGTGGGAGGGGGTGTATCCAATGGTGATGGCGCATGACGGTTCCTATCCTCCATTTCCATAGTCTCTTCACCCCCTTTTTTCTCCTTGGACTTAATGCTAGCTAAAGAGCTGGCACAGGTACAAGGTCTGAGGAGACCCATTGCAGGGCGGGAGATTTATGGAGGGGAAAGGAGTTAAATCTCTTCTCCTTTCCAGAGCCACCTTCTCCCCCCTCTGCTAGAGACAGTGTGTGCCTCTTTGGTGTGGGGAGGGATGGATTGGGCCATTATTAATACACATAAAAAGAAATTTTCCTTGTAATAATGTGACTATTAATGAGGTGCGTCTTCCTACCTAGAAAAATCCGTTGGAATCTGCAGAAGGAATTTACGTGTCCAGAATCCTGGAAATGGGGCCTGCTGACAAAGTAGATGGTATGCAGATCAATGACAAGATTATAGAGGTAAGAGTAAGGAGAGTGAACTACATGTAATAACGGCATCAGAACACGAATATGAGGAATTAAAATTGTGTTACCGTTTCCCTGACTATTGCATTTCTCATGAGGTAATTTAAGACGTTGAATATTTGATTGGTACTCCATTCTGGCTCAGTACATAGTTGGAACTGTGTGGCTGAACCTTGCAGCTGCACCTGGTACACGAAGTATGAAGCAATCTACTGAGCATAAGGTGTCTTGTGTTTTTCTCCCACTAAGGATGGCTAAGTTACGATTTGTGCTTTAATCCATCAATTCTGATTTATCAGAATTGTATCTTGTGGCTTTACTTTAAATCAGGGGTGTCCAAAGTTTTTGACAGGAAGGCCACATCATCTCTCTGACACTGTGTCGGGGCTGGGGGAAAAAAGAATTTGTTTACATTTAAAATTTGAATAAATTTACATACGTTTACATAGATGAATATATTAAAGATGAACTTATATGAATGAATGAAGGTTGTGAAATAGCTCAAGGCCTATAAAAGGCCTTGCACAAAGCAAGGCTGGACTTTCCTTTGCTGCCGCTACTGCATCCCAGATGTGAAACAGCAAGCAGTGGAGGGAGCCCTCATCCCACAGCTCACATGAGAGGTCAAACAGTCGCCCTCACGCTGAGAGCAGTTGCACTGGGCCAGTGCGGGCTCCAACAAATCTCCAGAGGGCCAGAGGCTCATTGGAGACTGGCGGCTCCCTAAGGGCCGCATTGAGAGGCCTTGAGGGCCGCAAGTGGCCCCAGGGCCGGGGTTTGGGCACCCTTGCTTTAAATGATCTATTAGGATGTAAAAGCATAGGAGTTTCACCAACCAGAAGTCTTTTAGGTTTAGAAATGCACAAAGTTCTGTGAGCTTATAGGTTTCTGGGATAAGTGGCTGTGAAAAAGCTTATGATGATGCATGGAGCATGTTGCCATATGCTTGCCACAGTATGGCACCTGGCCGAGGTGCCTTTAAAAGGGGATTGGGCAGTTTTATGGAGGAAAAGTCTGTCACTGGTTACAAGCCATGATGGGTATTTGCAGCCTACTGGTTCTAGAATGCCAGATGCAAGGGAATACAGGTGCCTTGTGTGCTCACAGAGGTATTTGGTGGACCACATGAGATACAGGAAGATGGACTAGCTAGGCCTGTGGCCTGATCCAGCAGGGTTCTTCTCATGTTCGTGTTGCTTAGAAGTTTTTAGAAAAGTTTCTGGAACCTTCCAAGCCTTGCAAAACAAGTGCTGCTGTGTCTCTGGCAGTTCTCAGTATTTTCACAGAGTACACTGAATGAAACCGTCCTTCATCCTATTGTGTAAGGTTGTTCCTCATTGTGGGCTGACAGCCCTACAATTAGAGGAGAGGCAGCTGGCACGTATTGTAAGAAAGCAGTGTTTTATCCTCTTAACTATTGAATTGTATTTGCTGGTACAATCCAGAATTTGTGAAACATCCAGGAACTTTGTTCTCTTCTGCCTCTTTTTCTTCATCAGTTAATTATATTTGTGAGGAATATCTAGTTTCCTCTGAACTCAGATTTCATGACTTCACAGCTTTTGATGACTTGCTTTGTTTGTATGTGGAGAGTATGAAATTCTGTATAAAAGAACCGTTTTTCACTCTTTATTACAATTTCACAATAACCTGCTAGAGAGAAATTCATCTCTTGGAGTTTAGGGTTAAGACTCTGAAAATAAAATACAATTAATGAGATAATTATAGTCTAATATCAATGATACCACCCTATGTTATTTCTAAAGACAGTTTAGAAATTGCTATTGTCCCTGAATCTGTTAATGTTATCTAAATCAATGAGATGCCATTTTAATCATTAAAAATTTCCTTGTACGTTTAAAGTGTAGCTTTCACTTTCAGAAATTAGATTATATCCAGAGAGTATAATCAGAATACTTTACTGAAAGACTGGCTGTTGCTCCTGTGGAACTCCTTGCCACAGGATACAGTGATGGCACTTGGCATAGATGTGTTTAAAAGGGGATTGGACTGATTTATGGAGGAAAAGTTCAGGTTACAAGCCATGATAACTATATGCAACCTCTGGGTTTTAGAAGTAGCCTTTTTCAGAATGCCAGATGCAAGAGAATGGCAACAGGATGTCTGTGTGTTCCCCGAGGTATCTGATGAGATGCAGGAAGCTGGACTAGATGGACTCTTGGTTTGATGCAGCAAGGCTCTTCTTATATTCTTACTCTTGTATTGCCAGAATAATACCACTACCAGATTTCTTGTTTAATATCTCCTTCTGTAAAGGCGCAGCATGCTGGTTGCAGAAAGGGAGGGTAATGGAACAATGAGGGGAAGAGAAAAAGACAGTTGGAGTCACTTGGAGAGTGAGTTTCTGAAGAGAAAGAGAGATATGAATGGAGACAAGGCATTGAGGAAGAGATCCCAAAGAGAGAGACTAGATGGCTGAAGACATCCAATTTTGAAGAACTCGAAACTTTAAAAAGTTTGAGTTCTTTACGTTGTGTTCATTATATTTTAAATTAATTAAGCAGCTTGACTTGTTTTTAAAAATAATTGGAACTTGGAAATAATTGGAGAAATATTGGAACTTTGTTTAAAGACTCTGGGCCCAATCCTAAGGAGTGTGCGCAGGCTCACTGCCGGCATGCACTGTTGCAAACATGCCGTTTGCGGGCTCTAGCGCTGGTGGAGCGCTAGAGCTAGTCTAGCGCTGGCCGGAGCTGGGCTAGCGCTGGGGGAGGTGGAGGGATGTTGGGGAGGAGGTGTGCTGGGAGAGGGAGTGGAGCAGGAGGGAGGCAGGACTGGTAGAGCTTTGCTCCACTGGATCTAGAGCCTCCATGTAGGGCCTTCAGGTGGTTGTAGAATTGAGTAGCCCTATTACAGGGCTACTTGGTTTACCCCAGGGGTAGGGAACGGAAGTGATGGGAGAAAAAGAGGAAAAGTTGGGGCCAGGTCAGCCTGACTTTTCCTAAGCTTATGGGAATAGCGAGCAGAGAAGAAGAAGCATTTCACCTTCCCAGCCAGCTAACTTGTATTTGACTGAGAACTTTGAAGATCACTTTAAGACTACAGCAAGTTGTCGATAGGTTCTTGGAAACTGCAACTTTTGAGCAAAATGACTTCTAGGGAAACCAATTTTACCATAGGCTCATTGAGATACGTAAACAAGAATTATGTTCCTACAGCTTATTTCTAGTCACAAAAAAACATCACCGATGTAATGTCGTTGCAAATGGAAAAATTAAGCAAATCTTTAAAATTGGTGATGAAAAAGACACATAATTATTCATAGAGGAGTCCCACTCCTTATCCCCCCTCCTTTTTTCTTCGTATTGGAGGTAATTAAAAAAAAATGCTTTGTTGAATGTATATTAAGAGAGATTTTGTGATGCTGAGATGATAGTTCATTCACTGTAATGAAAAGTTCTCCCTCACATTTGCATTCATTTATATAACAGTATTAACAGAGGAGAGTGCCCACGTACACTGTTCCACAATTGTTGATGCTGTAATTATAAAATACGCCCTACTTAAGGTATTCTGAATGCAGGACTAATGCTTTGAAATGGGCATGATTATAGCTGCATTTCAATTCTTTTTGTTGTTTGGGGTGGAGAATGAGCAATGCCTGTTGAACAATCTGCAACTCATAATGTGATGATCCACTTTGGCTCCCTTTGTCCTTTCTGGACTGGAAGAAGCAATGTGTGTGTGTGTGTGTGTGTGTGTGTGTGAGAGAGAGAGAGAGAGAACCATTCTGAAAAATCGTTTATGACGTTGAAGTTTTCAATGTTTTGATGGTTTATTTTTTAAAGAATTGGTTATGAATTCCAAGAATCATAATTCTGCATCTCTGTCCATTGCTTTTGGTAGGAGAAATGACCAGTGCTCAGCTGGACCTAGAGGGTGCTTTTAGAGAACCTTCACCTCCTTGCAAAAAGCATCTTCCTTTGGGTGATATTTTTTACCCCCTTTCAAAAGGTTGTGAAAGTGTTTCAAAGGGCAGGATATTATTAATTATTATTATTATTATTAACAGTATTTATATACTGCTTTTCAACTAAAAGTTCACAAAGCGGTTTACAGAGAAAAATCAAATAACTAAATGGCTCCCTGTCCCAAAAGGGCTCACAATCTAAAAAGATGCCAAGGAATACCAGCAGGCAGCCACTAGAACAGACAGTGCTGGGGTGAGGTGGGCCAGTTACTCTCCCCCTGCTAAAAAAAAAAAAAAGGAGCACCCACTTGAAAAAGTGCCTCTTACCCAATTAGCAGGGGTAAAGAGATGAGGAATGTGTTTGCATGGATGATATCACTGAACCAACACTCTTTAGCCTCTAGTTACAGGGGCTAAAAGTTGTACCTAGTTACAGCTCAGTCCTAAGCTGCCCATAGAAGCAGGGGCACCAAAATGGCTACTGTTGCATCCTATGGGTGCCGCAGCACCTGCCAGAGTCTCCTCGAGGGAAGGGGACATTCATCCCCTATCTCCGGGTAAGGGCACAGTTCCCTCAATGGGTCTCCTTCAGTCTACACTGGCTATTTTCAGCCTGACATAGAGCATTGGATCCAGCGGTTGTATAAACTTGTATAATCTTCTGCAGCAGTGTTTCTCAAACTGTGGGTCAGGACCCACTAGGTGGGTCGTGAGCCAATTTCAGGTGGGTCCACATTCATTTCATTTCAACATAGGGATTTTTTCCCCAGTTAGAGTGGAACACAAATAATATATATAATTATTATATAGCATAATATATATATTATGTGTGTTCCACTCTAATTATAATATTTTAATATATTAGACTTGATGCTACCATGGTATGTGACTGCATTTGGGGAAATTTTATGGATCCGGACTTTTAACTGGCTGCTATGTATATACTTTTAACAACGATAGTAAATGGGACTTACTCCTGGGTATGTGTTGGAAGAATTGCAGCCTAGGGTTGTTAACAATTTTCCTGCTTGATGATGTCACTTCTGGTCATGACATCACTTCTGATTGGTGCTGGTAGATTCTCATTCTTAAAAATGGGTCCTGGTGTTGAAGTTTGAGAAACACAGTTCTGCAGACTTCTGTAATGAATCAGTTGTAATAAGAGAAGATAACTGCAAAAGATATTTGTGGAACTTAAACCAGAAACCATCTTTGTTCTCTCAGGATACTGGTTATTCACCCTGGTTTGAAAGGCATCCTGGCAAACACCGTGTCAGTCCTGCAGGGAATGGAAACTACAGTTCTGTGGGCAATATGAAGAACTGATGTTCATCTTGGCTAGAAGTCAAGAGCATTTTCACACTTTGTTCACTGGAACTTCATGTGTGAAATTAATGAGTTTAGTTCTTGTCATATGCTTGTCTTTTGGAAATTTAATTGCTTGGCTTTTGCTTTGTTTTGCACTCCATAGGCTGATGTCTGGAGACAGCATTGTAAGTGTGAAATTTATTGAGGTATTACAGTGCTAATTTATTTGCTCCCTGCATAGTGAAGGCAATAAGATTACAAGAAATGAAAAGGACCGTATTGAACAGGGTTGAGTAAAAAGTCTTTGATTGTTCTGAAGTAAACCTTTTAGCAGCATTTTGCACTAGTTTCTCTGTTAACTCCTCTCTGGCTTTTGATTCATTTAAAAGAAAAATCTGCAAAATAGTTCATTTGATGTGGTTTCGTTGGTACTAAGGTATTGGCACCCTGGACAATTCTATTCCAGTTAAATGTGTCAAATCATTGGCATCCCTGGATATGCTTTTTCAGGGTGTTTTTTTTTTTTTTGCATCCTGGTTATTTGTGTTCCACTATAGCTGGGCAAGAGGGACATCTTGTACATCTGCAAGAGGGATCTGAAGGCCTTAGGGATGGACCTCAACAAGTGGGAAACCCTGGCCTCTGAGCGGTCCGCTTGGAGGCAGGCTGTGCAGCATGGCCTTTCCCAGTTTGAAGAGACACTTAGCCAACAGTCTGAGGCAAAGAGGCAAAGAAGGAAGGCCCATAGCCAGGAAGACAGACCAGGGACAGACTGCACTTGCTCCCTGTGTGGAAGGGATTGTCACTCCCGGATTGGCCTTTTCAGCCACACTAGACGCTGTTCCAGAACCACCTTTCAGAGCGCGATACCATAGTCTTTTGAGACTGAAGGTTGCCAATACCAATAGCTGGGCAACAAACCGTATGTTGTATATGCTAGGCCACAGCTAAGCCTCTTATCCCAGCCCTAATCCTATCTTTGCATTTAAAAAATAAAAAAGTACATCCAACATAATTATGCACAAATTGGGATACAAATGTCCATGGGATCTAGTTGTCTAGGATGCAATGGTCCTGTTACTGGTATTGTTATTTATGCTGTTCAGTTGTTTATATATATATAAAGGCATCAAGGCCAGATGCTATATCATATCCTGTGGCAAGGAGTTCCACAGATTAATTACACGCTGGTTAAAGAAATATTTTCTTTTGTCTGTTGCCGCTCAATTTTAGTGGATGTCCCCTGGTTCTTGTGTTGTGTGAGAGGGAAAATTGCATCCATCTATACACTCTATCCATCCCATGCATAATTTTCTACGTCTCAGTCATTGCCCTTCTCAGGTACGTTCTTTCTCACCAAGAGCCCCAGATGCTATAGCCTTTCCTCATAAGAGAGTTGGCCCAGTCCGATATTCATTTTAGTTGCTCTCTTCTGCACCTTTTCCGTATACGGTTTGGCTGCTTTTGTTTCTTCACTTATATTTCTGGATCAATAAATAGAGTTACGTGAAGCATTTTTGCCTCTCACCTTCCTACATGCAGCGTTTCCTGAAGTTAATGGAATTAAATGAAAAGAGGTGCCCGTAAAACAGGATCTTTGTTTATGCATACTGTGGAATGCTAATAAAGGGATCTTGTGTGGTTATTAAGCCTTGAGTGTCATGAAGTGCTCGATTTTTCACATGCTGTGCAGAAGCTATGGGGTATAAATAATGTCTACTGTTTCGTCATTCTGAAAGTTTGTGGCTTAATCCTCTCAGCTCTTTCTAGCCTATAGTTTACATGACAAACTTAAGAGATAAAGGCTGAAAACCCTGCTCAGTATATACATCATTGTGTCTGGTTTTTGTTGGTGCTCTTATTGGTCTTTGTGTTGGATGGTGTCTTTGATTTAACCACATTTCATCCTTGAAATGGATAGAGACTTTCTGCCTTAGAAAACAGAGGCTGTATGGTAAATTTAACTTGATCATAATTTCCAGATATTGGGGGAATGGCAATGGGCAAAATGAGAAGCACTTTCGTTCCTGTCCCTTGTTTTTGTATCTGTGTGTCATGAAAGTGGGGGGGGAGGGGTCTTCTAGCGACCACTTGCTGATCCAGAGCAGTGATGCCTAGTGCCAAGCCCTCACTCCCTTCCTGCACCCCACTCTTCCAGTCAGTTTGGGCATGCAGCTTGGCGTACAAGACTTGGTAGATATAGAGCCCAATCCTGAGCTCTTAGCGCTGGTTCACCGCCAGCTCTGAGTATCATAAACATGGCGTAAGGCATGTCTGAACCCCTCAGCAGCAGTCCAGTGCTGGTTCTAGCTCAGTGTTGGCTGTCGCTGGACTAGCGCCAGTGAACCTCTGCTGCTCTGCAGTCGTCCAAACCGCGGGGCAGCGGAAAGGTAGGTGGGGGTGTGAGGGGAGGCAGGGAGGAGGCGTTCCAGGGTGCGGGAAGCGGGGAGAGGGCAGGGTGTGCCAGGGGAGGGAGTGGGGCAGGAGAGAGGTGGGACCAGAGACCCTCCGCTCCTCCACATCCAGGCCCTCCATGTTGGTCCCCTCCCCCAGGAGCCACCGGCGGTTGCCCTGTTGCATGTAGGATGCTGCGGCAGCCCTTTCGGCACCACGGCAGTCTCGGCGCAATGGGCAACTCAGGATTGGGCTGCTAGTCTGCTGCCACCGGCCCAAAAGTTTTGGCGAATACCTCTGTTTTGCTCACTTGGAATGGCTCCAAAGGGGAGGGGAGGGGCCAGTTGCACGCCACAGTGAGTTTCCCTGAAAAACTTAGTGCTTTGCCCCCCTCTAGCTACGCCACTGGATCTACTGATGCTTCCCCAGGGAGGCTCCTTCTCCAAGAGCTGCAGGGTGAGGATTCCAGCTCCTGTGGGCAGACACCACTAGCTACACCACTGAATGTTAGTAAAATAAAAATTGAGCAAATGAGTAAATTTAACATTCTGATTAGTTTTAGATTTAATTTTATACTTCTGCTGCTGCAACAGAGGCTGAAGGGAAGGCACACAAGAGGTATATTTTTTAAAAAGAGTGTTCTGTTTTCTTTTTGCAGTTGAATTTCATAATAAAAACTTAAAATATAGAAACTTATGTTTAATGTGCCTTTTTGGCTTGATGCCTTAGCAGTCTTAAAATAAGTTTTAGTAAGCTCATCCTAAGTGCATAGCCTCTGTTTGTTTCTTAGTCCAGTGATTTGTTCCATGAAATAATTAGAACCCCCTTAATGATACCATCCATCTACCAAAATGACAGCACAAATTTTGACTGTAAAAAAAAAGTCACAAAATCAGACATTAGCATAGACTCCAGCAGTTATAAAGAATGGTGCCAGACAGGCTGAATTCTCTATCTAAGGGCAATCTTAAGAGCTATTAGCCATCCTTTCCTTCATCCTGCCTGTAACAGAGAGCAAAGCTAGGGCATTACTGGGTCCCCCTTCATTGAACAAAACAGTGGCAAGCATTCATCAGTATCTTAGGATTCACATGTCACAATAATGATCTTGTAGTACAGAAGGGAAAGCCATCATAGCTCAATGCCTGTATGGTCCAGGTTAATTTTAATTAGTTAGCCCAGATCTCTAGGTCAATAGTTAAGCTGGCTGCAGAACTATGTTCCTCTTTTTTCCTAGTCTTTTATGCTTTGAAAATCTGATAGGCTTCATTTTGGATCAAAATGACTTTGAATGAATGATCCCGTTAATTGATTAAGGAGGCAACAAAAGAGAGGCCCTAAAATCTTGTGCTTTTGAAAAGTTCTGTATTTACCTTGTAAACAGGAATGCATTCTGAGTTAAAACATTAATTAGCTCCTTATTCTCTTCATATGACCTTGCCAGTATAAATTCTGGCCGTGAAGTTTTTCACTAAGTGGCTTATTGATAAGGATAATCCCTTGTTGTTAGGGATGGAATCTTTGCTTTTACTAAGAGTAGATGGTGAAACCAACAGATGTTCTTGAAACTTGGAGTGTTCGGTCTCTTGAAAAGTTTAACTGTGATTAGTGGCCCAGTCCTATGCTGCCTTGTGCTGGTGGAATGGGCACATGTGCATGTGTACATGCACTGTGTGGAAGCCCGAGATGCTGGCGGCAAGGCCTGCACTTGCCTGCTGCTGCCACTCAAAGGCCTGTATCTGCTGGAGTGGGTATACTCTCTCCTGGGTGGCAGGGGAGGACAGAATGGGGGCAGGGAGGCATGTTCAGGGTGGGGAAGGCAGTTCAGGCCCAAGAGGGGGCGAGGACAACGGCCACAGTTACTGCTGCATCTTATTCTCCCTTCTGGACCTGGAAGCCCAACATGGGGCGGTCCTGATTTGTGCCAGCAGTATTACTGGCAGGGATCTGAGTAGCCCCATAGAAGCTGCTGGGGCTTTACTTGAGGTAAGGGAACAAATATTCCCTTACTCCAAGGAGACCTTCAGTAGCCTCAGTTCCTGTGCTGGATGTAGCAGAGGTCCTGCTGGATTCCTGTGTGGGATTTTCTTTAGGATTGGCTTGCCAGTCATTATATTGAAAACCACAAATTGTGGCATTGCTCTGCTTGACTCTATGGCTTGAGTCTGAAGGTGTCCTTCTACATATGGAATGCCTGAGAGTCTAAACCAGCTGTTCCCAAACCCTCTCACACACTGTTGACATGTTTTCAGGAGTAAGGGGGTGGTTCCTCCTCAACCCTCCCCCCCCCCCGAGGCTGGCACTGGCAGAGGCAAGTGAAAAAGCCCCTTTGTCCCTGGCAGTGGTGTGATCATGGCAATTGCGTCACCACCATCTCTGCTCCGCACCTTAAGAGGGCAGAGACAGGGCTTCCCGGGTGGCAGCCCAGTTTGAGGATCCTTGACCTAAAACCCGGTTTTCTCTATTTTGTATTTTAACTACTGTTGCCTAATGGAGGAGCCAGAGCACACATGCACACGCTCAGAATTACTGTGTACTCAAGGAATTGATTACTATATATGAATCAGCTCTTTTGTGATGAAAGCCTGCAAATGAAATAGTCGATGGACAAGGCAGGTTGGAATTGAAGCACCTTGGATAGCTCCAAAAGCATAAGTATGGCCTTAAATTCTTACCCACTTATGGTGTTGTCCTAAGTGTGTCTACTGAGAAGTATGTCCCATTGTGTTCAATGGGACCTACAGCCAGGGAAGTGTATATAGTAGCATTCGATTACCTTGCCTAGACTTCATCCCCAGCATTCCTGGCCAGAGGGTCTGTGGTCTCATGTCAACAGACCTTCTTATAGTCTGGCCTTGACCTTTGCTCTCCAGGCAGTCATCAGCACTAAATACTAAATCCGTGACTCTTGTACACCTTGAGACAGACAGAATTAAACCAAAATAAAATATTGTTCATGTAACAAGAGGGAGGAGATGTAAAAGCAGCCAGTGTGCTGCCCAGAGCCCTCTACCACCCAGCATCACAAAATGCTGCCCCCCACTGAGGAAAAGGCTGCCTTTCCTACTGGTCACATCCAAAGGCCTTCTGAGGCGTCCAGAGGGCCTTTCAATGTCACTCCTGGTTGGAACTAGAAGTGAACTAGAAGTGATGTCCAGGCCATTGGAAGGTCTTCTAAGGACCTGAAAATGTCACTTCCAGTTACCTTCGGGGGAGGGGTTGGAGCGATCTTCAGCACTTAGGCCAGATCCTACCCCCCCTTCCCAAGTAACTCAGCATTACACCAGGCTGCTCAGATCTGTGTCAACAAAATCACTTGCGTACATCTGAGTAGCTTCATTGAATAGTCCTGCGGTTTTAAAACTCTCCAGGAGTTTGAAACCTGCAGTAAGTTCTTGCAAGGGACGGGAGGGAGGCATCGGGGGTGGGGGGAAGGCAGGATCCCCAGGATCGTGCCACTCAGGGGGGGCTGCAGTCTCTGGGGTGCACCCACTAGTCCCTGCAGCAGCCTTCCCAGGGTGTGGGGAGCCCTGTGTGAGCACCTGCAGGGCTCCCTAGGTCAGAGAAAATGCAAATGGAGTGATCACGCTCTGCCTGCACAAAATTGGAAGCAGAGCGCGACCTCTCCACTTTCACTTTCCCTGACCTGGGGAGCCCTGCAGAGGCTTGTGCAGGGCTCCCCGCAACCCAAGAGGCTGCTGCATGGACTGGTGGGTGCACCAGTGAAAGTGGTGAAAGTTAGTGAAAGTGGAGTGATCGCGCTCAGCTTAGCGGAGGCCAGGTGCAATTGCCCCATTTTCACTTTGGAAGCATCAGGGAGCCCTGCAAACAGTTGTGCAGGGCTCCTCACACCCCCAAAAGGCTGCAGGAGGCTGTGGTAAATACAGCCAAGTCCCTGCAGCCCCTTGAGCGGTGCGATCCTGGGGATCACGCCGCTGCCTCCTCCCTGCCTCCTGGCTGCCCCCGCCCCTTAAGGGCAAAGAGGCCAGGACCCACAGGCTGGGGTGTCATGACACCCCAGTCTGAAAACCTGTGGAATAGTCCCATCCAGCATCCGCAAACATTTAACAGCACAGCAGTGGGATAGCTAGAGGGGGCATTTAGTTTTGCAGGGAGCCTCAGTTTTTACATTTGCAAAAATTTGCATAAGTTTTTGCATTTGCCTCTGTTTGCCCTTTTCCTTTGCCTGGAATGGCTCCAAAAGGGAAGGGGAAGTGCCTCTTGTATACTGCACTGAGGCTCCCTGCAAAACTTCGTGTTTTGCACCCCTTCTAGCTATGCCACTGCTGTGCTGTTAAACGTTTGTGGATTTTTTGTCAAGCAATGATATATGAATTTTTTGTTCATTCTGCTTGTTATTCATGAGTTCATTTACTAGGAAACAATAAAAATTGATCTATATTTAGGAGGTGAAATTAATTTAAAAATGTGTTGTATTACTTGAGCTTTCCCAGCATTTTGTTTTTCTATCAACTGTTACTAGTCTTTAATCTATATGATTCTTTCCATCATTCAGTTGCCTTTGTTATTTCAGGTGCACATTCCTCTTCCTATTTGTGATTTCATTTCATTTGTGCAAGTTCTTTCACTTTGCAATCTCTCTCCCATATACTGCTCTTCCTGCTGTTGACTATATTATCTTGGGCATGGTATTACTGGCACATTTTCTAGTTGAAAATTCTTCATTAGGCATTTCACAGTATATCAATAGTCTCTTCTTTTTTTTTAAAAAAAAGAAAAATAAAATAAGTCAGAAAATAATTTAGCAAGTATTAGTGTTCTAGTCTAGTGTGTAGACTAATGTTCTAGTCCTTTTCCACAATTTTAATTGACTTTTGTGATTGAAATTTCAATGACAGCAATCTCACACTTCCCATTTGTACCTGGGGAAACCTCTCTGCATATGTTTTGATATCTATAAAATTAAAATCAACCCAAAATTAACTCTGTGGTGTAACTGAGAGGTGCAGACTTTCAGTCTAAGCTTGTATAATCCTGTGAGTTCACCTAGAAGTTGCGATTATATTTCAGTAAATCATTGAACCCTTGAGTAATTACTATCTGATGATATTTGATGTTGCAATGCTTCTATTTAGATTCCTTATCTGATGACATACTTCACAGCACTTTTGCAGCAGCAGGTGCTAGCAAAACATGATTCTGCCAGTGCAGGACTTGAATAGGACTGGGCTGTGAAATGCCCTAAAACAGTGGTTCCCAAACTTTTTAGCACCAGGACCCACTTTTTAAAACAACACTGTTTTGGGACCCACCTAACTTTATAAGACTAAAAAAAAGTTTCGTTTTACAAGCTGCTCAAGCCTCTGTTTTTATCCTTTTGGTGGGGTGGGTTCTGCCTTCTGAAGTGTGGTGAGAGGGTCTGCCTTCTGGAGCCTTTGTTGAGCTCCACATATATAAGATCAGGACCATTCTGGTAGCATTGTGTTCTCAGTCTGTCCTTCTAAGTGGACTGAGACACGGTTGCATACTCATGAATAAATGCACACTTGCTGCTCTGTTTCAGTTTCCATAGGGGTTAATACATTTTCCTTCTCAGCTACCAGCTTGTCAGTTTCGTGGACCACCAAAAATTGGGTCCCTACCCTCTGGTGGATCCCAGCCCACAGTTTGGAAACCATTGCTCTAAAACTCTCTCTCTCCACTTAAATAATTTACTATTTTGTTCTTGTTTTTCATGGTATCTTAGCCATGGATATCAACCGTAATAAAAACTATTGTTCGGTTAGGTATCTTTTACAGTCTTTCTTCTGACTTACTGTTTTTGTATCAAATGAGTAATTATTATATGCTTATAGGAAAAGAACATGATCAATATGCTCAAAAGTAAATTTGAAATTTAACCCCCCCCCCCCCCCCCGAGAGTATAGATATTGTCATCTGGAGTTTCTTCGGCACAGGAATTTGGCACTAGTTCATATGTTGAAAGGCTTTACAAGTTATAAACTGTACATGTCTGTTGTTTTTAGGCAGCAAGTGTGAAACAGGAAATGGCCTGTATTTAGCTGATTGTGATAATTTTGGAGATGCTTGCAGGTTGGTATTTTCTGTGGCAGTTGAAGAGATGCCAATTATAAAGATAGCAGCACTTTTTCAGTTTTAGCAAATTCTTATATTTGGAGATGGAACTTTTTTTTTTTTAAAGCTGGAATGCTGCCAATTGTAGCTCTCAACTCTTTTTTATTATGACAGATATTTCAAAAATTGTTTGCTCTCTGACTATTGGGATACAGATTGAGTCCAGTAAGAAGGTAAGACGGTACAAAGCTGTGAAGGAATGTATGTAGTTTTTAAGCAATGAAAACAAGAGTTAGAGGTTCCGCCCATTGATTGTTGATTTATCTGTTACCAATGGCTTAGTTATCACAACATGTATTCAGAACCATATTGCTGCTGAACCCAGAAGTAATGCATAACCATTGTGGCTATTAGCCACAGATGAGTGGTTCCCAATCTGTGAGCCATGGCTCCCCAGGGAGCTGTGGAAACCAGCTATGGGAGCTGCAGAATCCTTGCAGAAAACCTACCACCCTGTACAATCAATAGCAGTGTTTCTCAACCAGTGGTGTGGGTACCACCAGTGGTTCCTGAGGTGGTGCTTAGTGGTACTTGCAGGACCTTTAGACCCCTGCTGCCCAGCAGTGAGACCAGGAACGCGATGCAACAAACAGCAGTAGGAGGCTCAGCTTGGTTGGCAGAGTTCCAAAGCGTTCTTTTCCATGCTCGAAAAAGCTTTTCCATCCACCCTGAACCTCTAACCGGTGTTTGTCATGTTGCATCTGACCTTTCAACCCAGAAGTAACTGGCGATGATGTCAGTATGGCAGAGGACTGGCAATGAAGCAGTACAGCAGAGGACAAAACTTGAGAAACATGGATCTATAGGGTTGTAACCTAATGGTGAGCTGCGGCCAATGGCCCAGTAGATCAAGGGAGCCAAAAAAAGTTTGGGAACCAGGTCCATAAATAAACCTGTCCTCCATGAATTTGTCCAGCCCCCTTCTAAAACCAGCCCCTTCTAAAACTAGTGGCCTTCACTAGTGGTGTAGTAATGGGTGTGGGGGTGCCATAAGAGGGTACTAAGAGGGATTAATTATGCGCTGTGCTAAAAATTTCCTCCTTTTGTCTGTCCTAAATCAGGCACTGCTGATTTGATCATTGAAAGCACTGTTCTGTTTTGTTTTTTTTACATCACTTGTCTTTTTTTTCCCCAATGAAAATGTCTGCCTTCTTTAAAGAACAGCTTTTTATGTAAAAATGGAAACTTAAAAACATTTCTGACAGTTCTTCTCTATTGTAGTATGGAAATCACATCTTTCCCCACACATATGTAGTTTACGTATGTCTGACAACTTAATCCTGTACATGTATACTGGGAAATAAGTTCCGCTGTTTTCAGTAAATGTGCATAAGACTTCCATCTAAAGGTAATTAGAATTGGGACAAAAAACTGCATAGACGCACTTATCAGTTTTTAAGAGGTATGTGTGAACACAATTAGAATATATTTGTGGATCTCATTTTTGTTCATACTTTTGTTCAGTATACATGTGGGCCCTTGGAATCTATGAAAGTTCTGTTCCCAGAACCAAAATTCACTGATGTTAAAATCCGTGGATTTGGGCACCTGAAATCTTCCAGAGGTGATAGAAGTTGTGAGGTCTCTGGAAGGCCGAAAATAGCTACTTCTGGTTTTTGACTGAAAAGGGTTCAGGCTGGACTCACTTGCAGGTTCGGAACCCGTGGATGATCAAATCCATGGGTAACGTGGGCCCGCCTGTACGCGATTTTTTCAGCTCATTTTCTTTCCAACAAAGTAATTTGTAGCAGGGTGGAGTTTGATTCTTAGACTCCCTGGTCTGAGTTCCAAAGTCTGACTACTACACCTGTGTGTGTGTGTGTGTGTGTGTGTGTGTGTGTGTGTGTGTGTGTGTGTGTGTGTGTGTGAGAGAGAGAGAGAGAGAGAGAGAGAGAGATTTGAATTTGTTTAAATGACTTTTGCATGTCCGATGCGTTTATAACAGCAGCTATTGCAATGGCACAGCTGGTCCATGAGAGGGCAGTATAATACAGTTGCTTTAGCATGAGACGATTCAGGCTGTTGCAGGTTACTGATTAAATCCTATTAGAATTTCAGTTCTAAATTTGCAAGAAAAGCCACAGTACTTCCCCATAGATGTTAGGAAAATATGCAGTAGGAAGAATTTATTTCAGTTGGACTCTGAAACACAGACATAAAAGTGACCAGAACTGTGCCATAAATGTGAAATCAAATTTTCCTGTTGTGTTTATATCTTTCAATTGATACTGTTTCTTGCTTTCAATTAGTTAGAACAAAATCTCATCATATAAGATTCATTACACTAGATGAGGGGTGCCCAAACCCTGGCCCTGGGGCCACTTGCAGCCCTCGAGGATTCCCAATCCGGCCCTCAGGGAGCCCCCAGTCTTCAGTGAGCCCCTGGCCCTCTGGAGAATTGCTGGAGCCTGTGCTGGCCTTATGCAACTGCTGTCAGCGTGATGGCCACAGCTCACTGTGGGACGAGGGCTCCTTCCACTGCTTGCTGCAAGTCCTTTTATAGGCCTTGAGCTATTGCAAGACCTTTATTCATTCATATAAGTTACATCTTTAATATATTCATTTATGTAAATTTATTCAAACTTGAAATGTAAATGAATTCTTTTTTTCCCCGGCCCCTTACACAGTGTCAGAGAGATGATGTGGCCCTCCTGCCAAAAAAGTTTGGACACCCCTGCACTAGATTCATGAAACTAGATATAAGACATAAGATTCGTGAAACCAGAGTAGCATAGTTCTAGTTTACCTTTTCATCCTTGCACATCAGCCCAATACTGTGCATGTCTACTCAGAAGTCACTCCCATTTGAGTCAATGGGGCTTACTCCTAGGAAAGTGTGGATAGGATTGGGCTGTCCATCTTCAAAAGTTCCATTAATGGCCATGTCCTGCAACAGTTTTGGTACCTGTTGATAGCAGACTGTCTCCTACACAGTAGCGTCACTAGAATTCGCGTCACCCAGTGCGGGAGGCCTGCACCCCATGCAGTGGGCGGGGCAAATGCAGTGGGCAGGGCAAGGACCCAGGTGGTGGGTGTGGTGATGTACTATCGCCCTGCCTCCACTGGTTTTTTGGCTGTATCTTTTGTTAGAACACAGATATTTCACTGTGGTTTGTTTCAATGCATTCTGCATGAAATTACGCATTGATTGATATATAGCATGATGGTATTATTCCTCCAAACTCTGATTTTAGTCACTGGAAGTGATGTCATGGCCAGAAGAGACATCATCAAGCAAATTAAAATAAATAATTATAAATAATTAAATTAAAAGAAAAGAAATAATTGAATAAGGGAGAGCCAGTCCTGTTCTACCAAGTGAATCTACTCAGAAGTAAGTCCTATTGTGGTCAATGGGGTTTACTCTCAGGAAAGTGTGGGTAGGATTGCAGCCTGTGAGCCCAAGCCTATGCATGTCTACTCAGAAGTAGTTACAGCCCTATCCTTTCCTTCCCCACTGGTGAAGCTGTGCCAAAAACAGGTGCACTGTATCCAGCAGGGTGGTGGTGAAAAATGTATACAAAAACTAATTACAATGATGTTTGAGTTCTATTGGTTTTTTTTGTTTTGTTTTTTTGTATCACTATTTTGAGCTTCTGGCACAGATGGCTTTTCCTCCATTGTTCTTTGGTCAGGGCTGGCTCATCCATAAGGCTAACTGAAGGTGGCTCAAGCAGCAGATTCATGGAGGGAGGGCACCCACCTCTGCCTGCCTGCTTACCTCCACTGATTGTCCTTCTCCTTGGACTGGAAAAGGAAGAGAGGGACAGAGATGAAGGGGAAATGTGGACAGGAGGAGAGCGTTGAGCGAGAATATTGGAGAGTGGACAGAGCAGAGGCTGGCAGTTCATCTGGTAAAGGGGCGGGGTAACATTTGGTGAAGTATCTGCTAGCATGGACTGGCAATTCCTCTCCCATGTGCTGCAGACAGACAGGCTCTTTCTCCAAACACACACACATTCTCGAACCCCTCACAGATGCCAAAATCTGCGGCTAGTCAAATTCATTTTAAAAGAGTTTGAAATGTATCCTTGTGTGTGGGGGCGGGGGGGCACAATCCTGCCCCCTGGGCCAGCGCAAGTCCCTTGTGCTGGCCTAAGAGGGTTGCAAACTTGCCATAAAATATGTTTGTGCCTCCTTGTGAGTCAGCTGGGCCGGCGCACAGACATGCGCTGGCCTGTGGAGACTGAATCCAACCTCTGTGCTGACTCGGGGAGGGAACTTTGCATCGGCTCAACTCAGCTGATACAAGGCTCTAGGGTGGGCGGGGAGGAGATGGGGCGGAGGCAGGAGGAAGGCATTCTGGGGCAGGGGACAGTGGGCGGAAGGCAGTCCCAGAGGTGGGCAGAGAGCAGGAGGCGGGGCTGGGACCCTTGTCTTATGCTGGATCCCAACCCCCATTCCCAAGCAGTGCAGAGCAGCTTCAAGCCACCTCAGCGACCCATAGGGGCTGCAGTGGCTTACCCAGGGGTAAGGGGAAGAGTTTCCCCTTACTCTAGCTGATCACTTCAGGGCCCTATCTTGTGCTGGGTACAGAGCAGGCCCCCTGGCAGGCAGGCAGCACACACACCTACCTGGTCTTTTTTGCTTCCTTTTGTGAGGCTTGGCACACATCAAGTCCCACAGCAAACCTTGGTAGACTCTCTGAAGCCCGAAAAAGCCAGTCCCAGGAGCCATGCCATGGACTGGCAGTTGATAGCTTATGGGCTAGCAACCAGTATCCAGACCATATTTGCTGTAAGTCTGCTCTAGAAAACACCCAGTACTGTCATATGCAAGGGAAGGCACCAGGGTCTCTTATTGTCTTGTGTGTTCCCTGAGTCATCTGGTGGGACACTGTGAGATACAGGAGGCTGGACTAAATGGGCTTTTGGCCTGATCCAGCTGGACTTTTCTTATGTTCTTCAGCTGTATATTGTCCTGTCTGCCATTAATAATCTGCTCATCAATAAGCTTCTGAAGAAGCCCATGGTTCTCTGGAACACAGTTTGAAAGCCACAGTCAAATCCAAGTGCCTGCGTTTTGATAACTAACGCAATGCGCTTCATTATCACTGTGCTTTTTATGCATTAAGGGTTTTTGTATGAGCCATTGGGAGTGTGTGTAGGGAATAAAGCTCTTGTGCACTGTCTAATTAAGCTGACAGTACTTTGAAGTAGAGTTTGAATTAACACTGGCATATACAAATGAGATGGTGGCTGCGAAAATATATTTATAAAAGATTCATAACATGCATGCAAACATATTGTTTACCAAGTCATTATGTAAAGAAAAATTAGCTTAATTTGATGTCATGCACTTAAGTTTGGTGCCATAAATTTCTTCTTGGAAAGTGACAGTCTTCCCTCCTGGGGGGAATTCTGAACCAGTCAGTAGTACAGCTTTGTGGGTGGTGTCATCTTTCAGCTTAAATGCAAAATGGATATCCTGACCCCATGCGCTAATTAAAAGCCTATGGCAATTTTCACAGGATGAGAGGGTCCCAGTGTCCCATTTTATTCCCAGTGTCCTGGACAAATTCCAACGTGGGTAATTGCACTTTGCCTAGTTACATTCCTCAAGTGCAAAAAGCCGATTTTAGCACTGGATTTTACCTATGCTGCATTTCACTGGGTCTGAGCAGCCTTTCAGGGTATTAATGATCAGAAACAGATGGATAGTTATACTATTAATGCTGTCCAAAGTGTGCTTGAAAGTTAACGTCAGTAAAGTGATTTGGATTCATCATGTCAGCTGTCTGTCAATGATATGTGCCCTGACAGTTTTTGGGTTTGGTTACTCTTAAAAACAAACAAATCATATATTGTACAAAACCTCTATGTCAGTGGTTCCCAAACATTTTAGCACTGGGACCCACTTTTTAAAATGACACTTCATCAGGACCCACCTAGCTTTACATAACAACAAAAAAAAGTTTCACCTTAGCAGCAGCTTAAGCCTCTAGTTTTATCCTCTTTACTGTTGGGGGGGTAATAACGACTACACCTTTTGGAGCGTTTGTTGGCCTCCATGTTCATTGGATCAGGAACATTCTGATGGCTTTTGCCTGGCCTTCAATAGGAGCCAAGGCACATTTGCCTAGTCATGAGTAAATGTACATGTGTGGCCCAGCTGCAATCCTATGCACACCTTCCTGGGAGTGGGCCCCATTGAACACAGTGAGACTTCCTTCTGAGTAGACATGGATAGGATTGTGCTGTCAATTTTGCTTTCCATAGGGCTGAATACATTTTCCTTGTTAGTTCTGAGAAGGGAACTTCTTTCTCTAGTGTTTTTTGGGGGGCCTATGTTCATAGGATCAGGTCCATTCTGGTTTCACTGTGTCCCTCTTGGCCTGCCCTTCAAAATAGACTGAGGCTGGAGACTGTTGTGTCTGGAAGAAGTCCTCCTTGTCCTGATTAGCATTTACTGTTTTGTCGCAGCACCGCTTATTTTCCAACCCGATCGTAGGGATGCTCTGGGCGATCACATCTATTGCCCAGTGTTCCAGCAGGCAATTCAGCCGGATGTCTGGGCAGATGTGATTGTCGGATCGTCCCTGTGCAGAGATCGGTTTGGAAAATAAGCAGTGCCATGTGGAATGGTAAGCACCGTTCACAGGGGGTCACTCACAGTTCCAGCTAGCAGGCTGGGGTTTGGAGAGCCCTGATTTAAATCACCAGACATCAGTGGAATTTAGTTTTTTTTAGCATATTTGGCTAAGTACTCTATAGTATATTTTTACACAAAAGCACCCAAAATAGAAATTGTGCCTCTATTTTTCCAATATTTCTATTATCTAAAAAAAATGTGTTTTTTTTTCCTGAATATTGTAGCAGAGCATGCACGGCTCTTAGACCATAAGGCAGGAGTCCCAGACATTCCTCAAAATTATTGTGCTGGAAATTACAGTTAGATTTGTAACAACCAATAATTTTTTCCAGTAGATGGCAGAGTATGCCAGGCTAAAGGGAAAAGTCTCTTAAAAAGCAGTTCGGATTTGGTGGATTGTTCATATTAGCTTGACAAAACACCTAGGCAAAAATCAATGTACATTTTATATAAAAGTTGAGAATATACCCGTAGGTCTGTGCTTCGTAACCTTCTGTTTATAGAATTTGATTGCAGGTGAAACTAAAGTAATGAACATGCGGCCCAATCCTATCCAGCACAGGTGCAGCGGGGCCACACGGCTCATGCTGTATGCACTGGGCTGGAGCAGGCTTGAGGTCTCCTTGGAGTAAGGGAACATTGCTTCCCATGCTCTTGTATCGAGCTCTACCCTGCTCAATGGTGCTACTCAGATCGGCACCAGTGAAATCACTGCTGCAAGTCCGAGAAGCCCCGTGTAGGACTTCAAGGCCTGGGAAGAGGGAATAGGATGCAGTGTACCAATCGCACCTTCCTCCTGGGCCTGAACTGGCCCCCTCTTCTTCCTGTCCCCACACCTATACCCTCCTTCCCCTGATTCTGCCCTCTCCCATCCCTTTGCCACTTGGCACTTACCTGCTCAGTCGGGTGGTGCTCCAGGATCAATGTCAGCAGGGTGGTGCTAGCCTTCCTTACCGCTTACTCATGGGGAGCTGCAGAAAAGCTTTATGGAACATTTGTGGCACTTCACGTCAGCACAGAGGCCACTTCAGTGGCACAGCATTTGATTAGGATTGGGCCATAAGAGGCAGAAATTTGTGTACGTGTGTTTCAGAGTCATCGGTTTGCTTCTTTGCTCAGTTTGCTTCTTACAGAGTCTAATCTAATCAAGGGCCTGATCCTGAGCCCTGTGTAGACCCCTCCACACTGTGGGGGCTTATCCCTGGGTAAGGGAAAAATGTTCCTTCAACCAGAGGGGACCTCCTGGGCTGCCTTCTCCCATCATAGGATGCAGTCATCACTATTTTGGAACTGCTGCATCAACGGGGGTGAGGGAACAGAAAGGGTAAGATTGGGCTGACAGTCTGCCTACCACTTACTGCGCTCCATATTAACGGCGCAAGCCTAAAGATGCTTATGACGGCATGATCTCCATTGAGCTAAATGGATTTAGGACTGCACTATAAGACAAAGTGTAGGTTTTGGAGATTTCAAAATTATCAGCAGCTTCTTCTTGCCCTTGTAATGTTGCTCCCTTTTTTTTGGCTTTTGTTTCTTACATTGGAAAAATGCATCCTGAAAAGCTCAAAAGCTTTTTGTTCACTACTTGGTGGTGTTTTACTTTGTTGTAGCAAAGGTATCCTAATGTTACCTGTGGATTTTCTCATTCAGAGGGGAGACATGTTTCCAGATATTTTGTCCTTTTTTTTATAGCTAGGAAGATTTAGATGATTTTGGATATCCTGAGCATCTGAACCACCACCGTAGTTTTGAGCTTTGCTAGTACATCTATTGAGCAGGTGAGTTTGTAATTAGACTTGCTACTAATGTGCACTTGGAAAGCAAATTGATCCGAATTAATCACTAATCCTAAAATGAGGTCTTTCTTCAACAATAGACCTCAGAATGAAAATAAACCCTGAATATACTTGTGTAGTGTATGTTACTACAGAGTTGCCAGTGCCCACCTCACTCAATTGTACCACCGTGTCCAGCCTGTTCTGCCAGTGGTGGAGTAGTATTTAGAATCCTGCTCACTATGCAGATGGAGAAGTAGGGAGCATGTCAGACTGCCATGCCCCTTGCACGGCAAACACAGTGCACAGTTCCTGGAAGTGACTGGTGGTGACGTCATCACCACTTACTTACAGGTTCAGAGACCTGCAGCAGTGCTTCAAACTGCAGTTGGTGGGCCAGGGAGGGCGGGAGAGCTTTTGCCAGTGCATGCAAACCACACGATGTAGTTCTTACTGCCCCACCGGCCCACCAGTTGCTGTTCCGATTGGTGAGGTGTGGTCTCCCTGCCAGGCAGTGGGCATGCTGCAGCGCCCCAGCAATTGCCTCTCAACGCCCCAGGATGTCGTGACCCACAGTTTGGGAACCGCTGGAGTAGGAGGATGATCCAGTTTGGAAAGGCTACCTCAAGGCCAGTGACAGTGCTGGGCCGACCTGTTGACCCCAAATGACCCTATTTCTCTGGCTTTTTCTTGTCTTGAACAGACGGGTTGCAAATGTTACTCTTGCCTGTCATAGTCCCACTTCCTAAAGAGCCTTGAGGGATTCCCCACCTTTTTACCACCATCCTAGCCCTGTGGCCAGGGCTGTTCCATCCATGAGGCCAGCTGAAGTGGTCATCTCAGGCAGGAGATTGGTCCATCTATGACTGACTGTTGGCAACCTTCAGTCCCGAAAGACTATGGTATTGCGCTCTGAATGATGGTTCTGGAACAGCGTCTAGTGTGCTGAAAAGGCCAATTCGGGAGTGACAATCCCTTCCACACTGGGAGCAAGTGCAGTTTGTCCCTGGTCTGTCTCCCTGGCTAAGGGCCTTCCTTCTTTGCCTCTTTGCCTCAGTCTGTTGGCCAAGTGTTGGCCAAGGTCCATTTATATCTGCCTACTTTCCTCCACTGTTCTTTCTCCTTTGTCCTCTGGCCTGAGAAGGAAAACGGGGACAGAGAGGAAGAAGAAATGTGGAAGGGAGGAGGGTAGTGAGCTAGAACAGAGACTGGGAAGAGTAGAGGGCGGCATCTGATCTGCCTACATGGATCAGCACAGACATGTGCTAGCAAAATTGCTGGCACAGGTTTGAGTTTCACTCATTGCAGCTGCTGGGGTTTATCCCGTGGCAAGGAGACAAATATTCCCTTACTCTGAGGAGACCTCCAGCAGCCAAAAGACCCCAGGGGATGCAACAGATACTGTAAAATTGAGTGTTGGGTGGGTTAGGACAGACAAAAGAAAATATTTCTTTACTCAGCGTGTGGTCGGTCTGTGGAACTCCTTGCCACAGGATGTGGTGCTGTCGTCTAGCCTAGACACCTTTAAAAGGGGATTGGTCAAGTTTCTGGAGGAAAAATCCATTACGGGGTACAAGCCATGATGTGTATGCGCAACCTCCTGATTTTAGAAATGGGTTATGTCAGAATGCCAGATGCAAGGGAGGGCACCAGGATGAGGTCTCTTGTTATCTGGTGTGCTCCCTGGGGCATTTGGTGGGCCGCTGTGAGATACAGGAAGCTGGACTAGAGGGGCCTATGGCCTGATCCAGTGGGGCTGTTCTTATGTTCTTATGTTTTAGGTAGGACTGTGTGAAGGAAACTGTAGTTGTTGAAGAAACTGCTCTCTGCACACACTCGGGAGCACTTTTTCTTCACACACTTCAGTGAAATTGAGTGGAGTAAGGGAGGAATGGACCCACAGTGGGTCGTCTGCCAGTTACAAATGTAATTGATGGCATTTCAGAACTCTGCATTCCCCACTCCAGCGCTTGTTTCCTTTAGCACTGGCATTTCTACATATATACCTCTTCAGATATTAAAGAAGGAAGACTTGGGGCTTTTATGCGAAATGTTAGAAGTGAGTCAGGATGATCTCAGAGGCCTTTATGTTTTTATTGAGGTCAGCATGTCAAGAACAGTCAGCAGTGGTTCGTATTTCTCCCGCAGCAACATGATGTATTGATATGTATACCCAAATATTCTAGAAATTGAAATAAAATATGCATTTTTTTTCATAATTTATCAGCATTATGATGGCACAAAAAAGACCGCCTTATGAATAATACAGAACCTTGCAATGGGCATTATGCACTGTAGGTAATAAATGCAGCATCGCTCCTAGTCTACCAGGAGAGTTGTAAAGCAGAATGCATTAGTTCTCTAGTTCTGTCTTGTGATAATAAATCATTTGAGTTTGTCAGGGGGGCTCTGGCTAACTTTTCCTCTGGAGGTATGAAAGAATCTCGTGCCATACGGCACTGGGTGGTTCCTGAAGTGTTTCGACGGGCTCCGAAACCTCTTGGGGGATGTTTTTACGGAGCGATGTGGTTAGATAACAAGTGGCAGTCTTTCCTCAGGTATTGATGTTGCGAGGCCTCCTGTTGTTTTATTGCTCAGAGTGTCTGATTTTGCCCTAATTGGAACCGTAAGTCTTCGGTGACGTTTTGTGTCTCTATTTGCAATATGGCTTCCTGTCACTCTTCTCGAAAAATATGTTGCACGGTAGCACTACGAAAATGTTTTGAGCGACAACCTGCTTGTCAGTACAGTTCTAGCTGCAAAAAAAGAGAGAAATCAATTATGGTTTGCTTGATTTTTCTTTTGCATTCTAACAACAGCTGCTGCACCTGCACTCTTTGCCTTAAATGCCACAATATGTGCTCATATATTTATTTATCACATTTTTATTCCGCCCTTCTTCCAAAGAGCTCAGGGTGGTATACCTGGCTGCTCCCCTCCTTTTTTTCCTCACAACAATCCTGTGAGGTAGGTGAGGCTAAGAGAAAGTGACTGGTCCAAGGTCATCCAGGAAGCTTTGTGGCTGAGGAAGGATTTGAACCTAGATCTTCCAGGTCTGAGTCCACTTCCCAAACCACTACACCACCCTGGCTTCTTATAGAGGTGTGCATTGCTTAGTGATGTTGTTACTTTCTTCAAACTATTAAGCTATTTCATGGTTATATAATCCTTATCTTTGTGTGGTGTTGTCCTTAGGGGGCCCCAGAGGCCTCCTCTGGGTTGCACAGGACCTCCACGGGCCTCCACAGGCCTCAGAATAATCCTCAGAAGTGTCCAGAAGCTACTGTATTTCCATTTTTCAGAAGTAAATTCGAAGTGGCTAAACAGACACTGGAAGTAGCTTCCAGAAGCTTCTGCCGGCCATTCTAAGACCCTTGGAGGTGGCATGATCCTGAGGAGGCAACTGGGGCCACCTAAGGACACACCAACACCACCACCACCACCATGAAGGTAAGGAGTTTCAACTACTGCTATACTACTGTATGGTGAACCAATGACAGAGCATCTGTCATTGGTCGGAATCGCTAAGTGTTGCACACCTGTATTTATATCAGCTCATTGTTGTTGCAAATGGTCGGTCACTCTGGTGGTGATAATGCAGAGTAGGTGGAAACATGTTTGGATTGGCTGCTCAAAGCTGGTGTAAACTTTTGTTACAATATCTCAGACTTTTGTGTACCTTAATTTCTGTTTGGCCTCCAGGAAGCTGGCATTAGACACTTGGAGACATATCAGTAAGGAGAGAAGTTTTCAAACACCTCTTTGTAGATTGGTGCTGCTCTGAAGTTCTTTGGAAAGACACTATCCAGTTCATCTTCCTGCTGCTGGGCTAAAATCGTTATTCTCTCTTTTCCTCCACTGTCAAAGGGAAGTTTTCTTCCTCTGCACCAAGTTGCTAAACATTCCTCTCCATCGATATGAAGGGGTTCTCAAGGGAAAAGGATGGTTCTGCTCAGCGCAGAACCAGATCAGCCCAGATTTTAGAGCTGTTGTTAAGCTGTAGATGAGGTATAATGGGATCTTGGATGTTTTAGTTAAAATTGAACTCTGGGGGAAACTTGTGGTTGAGTAACAGCCTATAAGAATTCATTGTGGAAGGGTTAAGCCTGGCATCAGTACACAGGACATTTTCAGCTGGAATTTTCAACAAATTGGCATATTTTAGCTAGGAGGACAGAATTTGGGGAACAAACCCATTGTGTTTTGGGAACATGGTATATGCAGATGTAAACTATTGGTTCCTAAGCTGTGGGTTTGGGAGATGGGGCAGATTAGGCTATATGCGTTAAGGGTTAAACAAGCTGCTACTTGGGGGGTGGGAGCACTTCTGCCCAATCACCATTATTAATCACCCCTTGGCATTTATCAATATCAATCACCCCTTGGCACTTATATATTAGGCAGGAATCTCTAGGGCAGGAATGTCCAAACTTTTTGGCAGGAGAGCCACATCATCTCTCTGACACTGTGTTGGGGGCCAGGAAAAAAAAAATTAATTTGCATTTCAATTTTAAATAAATTTACATAAATGAATATATTAGAGATGGAACTTATATGAATGAATGAAGATCTTTCAATAGCTTAAGGCTTATAAAAGCCTTGCACAAAGCAAGGCCAGCCTTTCCTTCATGCCGCTCCTGCATCACAGACGTGAAACAGCAAGCAGTGGAGGGAGCCCTCATCCCACAGCAGTTGAATAGCAGCCCTCATGCTGAGAGAAGTTGCATTGGGCCAGCATGGGCTCCAGCAAGTCTCTGGAGGGCCAGAGGCTTATTGGAGAGTGGGGGCTTCCTATGGGCCAGATTGGGAGTCCCTGAGGGTCACAAGTGGCCCCCGGGCTGGGATTGGGGCATCCCTGCTCTGATTGGCAACCTTCAGCCTCAAAAGACTATGGCAGAGGTGCTCAATAGGTGGATCGTGATCTACCGGTAGATCGCGAGGCAAAATGAGTAGATCATGGAGTGCCGACCCCCCTTCAGGTGCCTCTGGGAGGAAACGCCGGGAGTAAGGCCCATTGTACTCAATGGGGCTTACTCCCAGGAAGTGTGGCTAGGATTGCAGCCTCACAGCCTAATCCTAGGCATGTCTACTCAGGAGTAAGTCCTGTTATACTCAGTGGGGCTCAAGGTACACCAACATACATTGTACACATAAATGTTATATGTTATGATGGCGCGAACATTGTAAAAAAAACTCTGGTAGATCTCCGGGCCTTGCTGGGTTTCAAAGTAGCTCTCGAGCCAAAAAAGTGTGAGCACCCCTGGACTATGGTATAAGCCTACAGCACCCCGTATTCCCAAGCGGTCTCCCATCCAAGTGCTAACCAGGCTTGACCCTGCTTAGCTTCTGAGATCAGACAAGATTGGGCATGTGCAGGGTAACAGTTGCTGCCTAGGGTCTCTAAAAAGTTTGAGAACCACTGTACTAAATGAATGGAAAACGATCCACTGCTACAGATAGAGAATGAATCTTTGTATAAGGAAGGAAGGGGGAAACATGGGATTAAGGTTTTATCCTGCATCCTTTTTCAGAAAGGAAAACTAAGACCAGAACCAGTCTGCCTAGAAAAGGAGGAGCTGGATATTCTTCTACCTTCCCATTAATAATCCTACCTTGTGTGCTTGCTTCCCAGTGTGTTGAAAAAGGATGTAAAAAATAGCCTCCGGAAAGAACAGATTAGGAGCCTCACCTCTTCAGCTCTTAACACACCTGCAATTTCCTGGCATGATTGGTATCTTTCAATGTGATTTTCAGTCCGGTGTTAGGTAAGGCACAGTTCTGGTTGCAAATGGTCCTCTGTAATGAAAATGATAAATAGACATCCATCCATACGGATACTCTTATGGTCCAATTCTGTTGTATACTGATTTAGGGCACAATCCTAACCAACTTTCCAGCACTGGCATAGCTGTGCCAGTGGGGCATGTGCTGCATCCTGCAGTTGGGGGGTAGACCTGGAGGCCTCCTCAAGGTAAGGTGATGTTTCATCTCTTATCTCAGAGTTGCATTTTCCTTACCTCGGTGCTGGAAAGCTGGTTAGGATTGCGCCCTTAATGCATAGCATTTCATGCTGCTGGACTCTCAGTTTGGCTGTACTTGTCGTAAGAGGCGACTAAACAGCCACCGGGTAGACTCGTCAGCCTGGGAAGGCAGCTCATCTGAGAGAAGGAAAACTCTGATCCCAAACCTCCACTGCCTTGTGGCTACATCCAGTTATGGAAAAGGCTTCAGAAGTCAACCTTGCGGCAAAATCTGGGGCCAAAGTCCCTGAGGCAGTTCATGGCTGAACACAGTCCCGTTCTGGCAACTCCTGCGACGCCGCTGGAACCAACCGTATTGACCTCTGCCTTTCCATTGGACCATTTCAGCGACGTGGAAAGGGGGGATTTGCTGCATGGGTAACAGCCTATCCTCCATACCTACTTTACCCAGGCTTTGCGCACTGGAGAGGACACTCTGTTCCAGAACCACCATTCAGAGCGTGACACCATAGTCTTCCGAGACTGAAGGATGCCAACAACAGGACTCTCAACACTGACATAAAGTTCCATCTTGTGCTGTTGTGCCAGCACAGCCTTGCCCCCTGAATGCTCCCTTTGAGGAAGCACATATAAAGGCCATCTGTGCCAAACAGGAGGCTTTAAGGTCCATTGGAGGTGGAATGGGAAACAGGGCTATTTACTGTCTCTTATGGGCTATCAGAGTGGCTTCCTTTGAGATGCCCAAATAGTGAACCAAGGTAAATTTTAGGGTTTATTTAAGGGAGGTGAACTAAATGATTCTCATTTAGAATACCTCTACCAGCTGCGGAATTAATCATCTTGTCACAACTTAAGTCAAGGAAAGGGGCCATAAGGCAGTTGCTCCTTGCAGTGGGGGTTGTTGCAGGGTAGCTTCAAAAGTAGTTGTGTTAAGGGGTGTGGGAGTTACTTGATGGGCAGAGTGGGTTGTTGCAGGTATGAGAGTGGGTGGGAAGGAGACCTATATACATATGGACGTGAGTTTGAACCTGGCCTCAGTTGGAGTTAGTTTGTCCTGTCCTCTCTGTGTGTTTATATATTTGAGGGCACCCTGGTTTAGTTTAGCCACATTCTTAGGGGACAGGAAGGCATTTTGGTTTGACTGTTTTTTGAGAGCTGGATTTTTTTTGGTAACTTTTCCCAGGGTTTCTGCAAATAATAATAATAATAATAATAATAATAATAATAATAATAATAATAATAATAATAATAATAATAATAATACAGGTATTTATATACTGCCTTTCTTGGTCATCAGATTTCTCCTCAGACTTTATTCAAGGCGGTTTACATAGGCAGGCTGTTCTAAATCCCGGTAGGAATTTTTACAATTGAAGAAAGGTTCTATCTTTCAAGAACCACAACATTTCAGATGGATCTTTCTGATCTGGTATCACATTCTGGCCTCCAGTTTCCTCCCACGCAAGCTGACAAGCAGTTCCTTCATCTCTCACATGGAGACAAGCCAAGACGCTTCTTCGCTCACACCAAAGAGTAGGTGGAATAACTCGGCTCAGCTTGTCAGCTGCTTCAAGGTCTCACCAGTCACTGTGCCGGTGGCCTTGAACTGGTGACCTGTGGATGTTATCTTCAGGCAAATGGAGGCTCTACCCTCTAGACCAGACCTCCTGCCCAAAGAATATCTGTTTTGATATTTGTTTGTTTGTTTGTTTGTTTGTTTGTTTGTTTGTTTGTTTATTTGCCCCTAAGGGGGAAGGGGATGTATCAATCTGAGCCTAAACTATTTCCCATGATGGAACGGACATGGTTGATCAGCTGTAATACCCCCTCCCTTGGCTCACCCCAGATCACTTGCTGCAGTCCTTCAGAGGAGACCAACATATTGCATTAACACATACTACAGCAGCAGCTCCAGTCTTCTGAAGGGAAACTGCTCCCTTGTGCTTCAAAGTTCTGATCTCACCAAAGCACTGAAAAGGTCCTAAGTCGAAGTTTCATCTGACTTCTCTCCCCTTTATACCTCACCACACCATCTATACACTCACGCCACATCAGTCCATCCTTGCCAGTTGGTGTTTTTGGCCATCCCTCCAGCCAGAGTTTAGCTGTCCAGCTTTATCTTCTCCATGGAATCATACCTATCTGGTTCATATGGGGCTTGACTCCCCAGGCCAGTCTAGTGAAAGTTTGAATGAAGGGGACTGAAGGGAGCTGAGGTGCCATGGTTGTCTTCAAAGCACCAGCAAAATCCTCCTCTGCTGTCACCTCCTTACTTATTCCCTAGAGGGGAGCCATATCCCTGTTTGTCCCTATGCCTATCTGACCCCAGGTGTTTCTGTCACCGTTTTGGCTGGGGATCCATTCCCAATGTGTCCAATCCTGGAGACCAACCAAAACTTTATTTTCACTAGGACAACCTAACTGTGCTGGGCTTCCATCTAGTTTCTGTCTTTGTGCTTCTGTAGGCTGGTATGAGAACAGCAGTGCTCACTTCATACAGTGCAACCTTAGGAGACCATTCCTGGCACTTAACTTCCAAGATGCTTGGAGTATCTCTGAATTATAGCACCAAAAAACCCCCAAACCTCCTCCTAACATTGGAGCTGAAAAAGTGAGGGGGAAAAGAAGGCCTTACAGAAGGCAACAGCCTTAGAAGAGTATCTGCTTTAAATAGAAGGTCCTAGCCTTGATCCCCATAAAGGCTGGGACCATCAAGGCTGGGATCCCTAGGTAGGGCAGATAAAAATTCAGAAAACTTGAAAAAAGTGTTTTAGTTGGCAACCTTTGAAGTAGAATGAGAAGGTATTTAGACAGGTCTAGACAGTGGCATCACTACGGTTTGCATCACCCAGTGCGGGAGGCCAGCATGTCACTCCTATGATGGACCTGCCAGGTGATGGGTGTGGTGGTGCACCATTGCCCCACCCCACTGGTTTTTGGGCTATAACTTGTGATAGAATAGAGATATTTTAATGTGATTTGTCTCATTGCATTCTGCATGAAATCACATATCAAATGATTTATGATGATATTATTTGAAAACACCAAGATTTTAAAAATTTTGGCGAGTAGTTGTGTCACCCTCTGTGCTTCACCCAGTGCATTCCGCACCCCCTACACCCGTCCTAGCAACGCCATTGGGTCTAGAAACTTAATAGAGTTTTCACGTTCTACAGAATTAAATGTGGTCTACATTATGGCAAACCTCTTCCTTCTGCTTGTAGCACACGTAATTGGAACACCAAGTTCAGCTACTTGTGACACAGCATTCACTGAAGGGGAAAAAAACAAACAGTAATTGGTGATCCTCAAGCTCTTCTGTGAACTTTCCCAATTTCTGGTGGGGAAGAGAGATTCTGAACATGTCACAAGGCAGAAGAGCTACTGACTCCCCAATCTTCCTTTTTAATCAGAACAACATGACTTCTGTTCCCAAGTATTGATTTGAGAGCTCTGTAAGGCTGTTGGGGTCTTGTTCCATCGTTCTTTGGCCATTTGCTTCCCCAGGTGATTCCTTGAGAAACTTTAGAAGCTGTCTTCTGCCAAAAAGTTCCTTTTTCTTTTTATAAAATGTCGTCTGTGTGCTTCTGGTTACAGGCTGAAGTAAGCACTGAGAGCAAAACAGCGTGTCTTAGGTATATGGTAGAAAGCTAAGTAGTTTAGCTCTCGATCTATTGTGCAAGGAGTGTTGAGAGGGTCTGAACCTCAATGCAATAGGCCCATAGCTATGGGTGGAGGTGGGAGAAAATTGTGATGACAAAACACATAACAGCACTTTCTGAACTTCTAGTTTTTTTGTATAAAAAAACCCAAAATTTGTAAAAAGCATTTTATTTGGTTTTTATTTATTCATTTAACAGGAGGGTGCATAGCTAATAATTGTGGCTTCATCTGCTGACACTATACCACCTATACCACTTCCCTAGTACAGGCGTGCTTCACTTAACAACCTTCTGCTTGATGACGGACCACATATATGACGGTGGTCAAAACCCAACAAAGGGGCTCTTAATGAGACAGTCAGGTCTCCCACAGCCTCCAGCAGTATCTGTTTACACAACAAAGAGGCTCTGAATCCAAAGAAGAGGCAATCTATCTCCAGTAGCCTGTGCAGTCAGCTAGTGTGTGGCAGGGAGTGTCTGTTTACACAACAAAGGCACTAGATTGGCCTGAGTGTTCGCTTAACTACCTAAATGCATACCAATGGAGATTGGAGAACATATTCCCATGCACACCAGTACTTGCATAAACATAACGAGATACCTGTATCTTGGGGATGGCAACCTGCTTCTTGCAGGCAAAGAATGAACCTGTTGTTGGCATGGTCTGCAGTGTGCTGTCTGGTGTGGACAAGGCCCCTGGCTTGCCCCTTCCTGTGATCCTGTCAACCCCTGCAACACTGGCATCACTAGAAGGGGCGGCGCACTAAGTTTTGCAGGGAGCCTCCCTGCAGTGTGCAAGCGGCTCTTCTCCCCCCCTTTGGAGCCATGTGGGGAGGGGGGAATGGAGGCAAATGGCTCCCAAGGGAGGGGGAGGAGCTGCTTGCATGCTGCAGGGAGGCTCCCTGCAAAACGTAGTGTGCCACCCCCCCTCTAGCGACGCCAGTGCCCTCCAAGGCCCTCGGAGTTGCCTGCTAGGTTCTGCACATCCTTCTGCACCGCCTTGCTACTTCACTTGGTAATACCCTAGCATGTTCCGGGTTATACCAGCCAGTTCCAAGTGGTACTCAAACAGCGAAAAAATGTTTTTTTAAAAAGTCAGTGCATTAAAAAGTTATGGGATTCGGAACATTCTGGATTTGGGAATTTTGGATACAGGCTGATCAACAACTATTGATAGCCTGAAGAATTAATATACTTCATGTCTATGTAGTGGTGAACTTTTAAATGGTGTTTACTCAATCTTGCCATGCAAGCCAACGAATGTCTACTCGGAAGCAAGTTCCATTGTGTTCATTGGTGCAAACACTCAGAAAAAGTGAGTATAGGATTGGGGCTTTGATCAGCCTAAGATTGTGACATTGTAAGTTACTATGTAGAACAACTGGGGATATGCAATTTAACGAGCTATTACTTCTACCTACTTCTACAGAACATTTTCTTCTTCTTCTTGTTTTAGCTGGTTGGATGTTTTCTGAGTTCTTTCATCAGCACAGTGGACAGCACCCTGGAGAGAGAGAGAGAGAGAGGTGGATCAGGCTCAGGAAAGGGGCAAGTTAAGGGCTGCAGTGCCTGCCAACCCCCTTCCCAAAGGATCTACTTTCCTGAGTCAATGTGAACTTGCCCTGGACTTACCCAGAGCTTACCCCAGGGCAAGGGAGCAAATGTTCCATTGCCCCAAATTCCCCCATGGGATTCAGTGGGAGCCACATTGGCACTGCTGCATTGCCATGTGGTAAGTTGCGGTGTACTGGGCTGTTGGATTCCTAATCAGATACATTTGCTTAATCTGATTTCAGTGAACTAGTGCTTTCTGTTGAAGCTATTGTCACTGCCTAATCAAAGCTGATCTTGTCTGATCTTGGAAGCTAAGCAGGGTCAGGCCTGGTTAGTACTTGGATGGGAGACCACCTGGGAATGCTGGGTGCTGTAGGCTTATACCATAGTCTTTCGAGACTGAAGGTTGCCAACCAATCAAAGCAGTCATGCACTCCTTGTTGGCATTGAAAGTGGCAATCCTACTTTGATTCTTCCAAATTTGTAGTCTAATATTCTATGATTCATCTACTTAAACAGTCAAGAAATTAGCTTTAAAGGTATAGTCTATGCTTTTTTCCAATATTGTTAGTGGATTTACATATTCATATTTAATAGATAGTAAACTTGTTAGACTATAAGGTGCCACAAGACTCTTTGTTAAGTTAATAGACTATGTCCAATTTTAATGGGTACAGCATTTTTAACACATATAATTGCCCGACTCCTTACATATATTTTTTTAATATTGTACTATAACAATGTTCATTCCGTTAAAAAGAAATTAGCAAACACTGCTGGAATTCCTAAAGATGAATGCTTCAATATTCTGGAACTTTAAAGGCATTCGAGTTATTAAGACCTAATTTCCACATTTTTTTTTTTCCAGAAGACAGAGGATGGTAATGGGTATCGCAATATTTAATTTTTAAAAAATGCAAACCTGCATGAGATTCCATTATTCGGTTTCTCTTAAAACGTTCTCTAATAGAGTTCCTGTTACTTAACTGTTGCATAGAAAAGTGTTGGGTGTCTACTTAAAATCACCGTCGGGTTGGTAGGGATGGTAGAATTTTTCTAAGTGCAGTATTTTCTCATATAAATAAATTGCAGCTATTCATTTTTTAATAGGAGAAAGTGAAAACATACATTTCAGAACACCATTGGGTTGCAGACTGAAGCTGCTTCCTGCCTCCCTGGAATAATAATTGGACAGTCCAAGCCTATCACATTCCAGTCTGTAGCATGCCACTGATAGAGTGTGTGCTGCATGCTATGGTTGGAGGGGACGGACAACCAAGCGGCTTGAGAGAGGCAAGTATACTGACCTCTCTGTAGACCGCCTGGCTGTCAGTGGGTTTCTTCGGACCAATGCCTGCTCTTTTGCTGGTGTGTGGAAAGAGAGTCAGGGGGCAAGTCTGGGGCAGGAAAAGGGGGAATGGATCTGGTCTGTGCTGCTGCTGCCAAGATGCAACCTCTCCCACCCCAAACCATTCTGATCTTCCCCTGAATTGCCCACAGTCTGCTCCACTACCACCTTACCTGCTCCAATATGGCTTGGGTGGGCTATTGGCAGGCATGCAGAAACTCTGGTGGCTCCAGATTGGCTGATTGAAACATCAGTAGCTCCAGATTGGCAGCACATCTATTGCACTGCTGTAACCAGACTTACAGCAACAGAAGATCTGCTGCCGTAGGCCCAGGGTAGGATTGGGCCCTAAGTGACCTGCTGATTTTATCCCAGGCAGTGCAAAGGTAGCCATTGAGTAACACCTTGTCTCTGCCTACATTGTCTGTCCTATGTCTTATTTCACACTAGAGCAGTGATTCCCAAACTTACCTGGGTCACATCAACCCTGCAGCCTGTTCTTCCCTGTTCAGTTGTGTGCCGTCGGCTTGGATCTTGCAAAATCTCACAAGATCAAAGATGGCAGCACCCAAAACTTGCAAGATTTTTAGAATAATTTAATGAAACCAGAGGCACTGCCACTTTGCAAACTGCTTCTCTTGCTTCAAGTATTGGGATGGTGATGAATTAGCATTCTGAACATAACATAAGAACAGCCCCACTGGATCAGGCCATAGGCCCATCTAGTCCAGCTTCTTGTATCTCACAGCGGCCCACCAAATGCCCCAGGGAGCACACCAGATAACAAGAGACCTCATCCTGGTGCCCTCCCTTGCATCTGGCATTCTGACATAACCCATTTCTAAAATCAGGAGGTTGCGCATACACATCATGGCTTGTACCCCATAATGGATTTTTCCTCCAGAAACTTGTCCAATCCCCTTTTAAAGGTGTCTAGGCTAGACACCAGCAACACATCCTGTGGCAAGGAGTTCCACAGACCGACCACATGCTGAGTAAAGAAATATTTTCTTTTGTCTGTCCTAACCCGCCCAACACTCAATTTTAGTGGATGTCCCCTGGTTCTGGTATTATGTGAGAGTGTAAAGAGCATCTCCCTATCCACTCTGTCCATCCCCTGCATAATTTTGTATGTCTCAATCATGTCCCCCCTCAGGCGTCTCTTTTCTAGGCTGAAGAGGCCCAAACGCTGTAGCCTTTCCTCATAAGGAAGGTGCCCCAGCCCCGTAATCATCTTAGTCTCTCTCTTTTGCACCTTTTCCATTTCCATTTCCATGTCTTTTTTGAGATGCGGCGACCAGAACTGGACACAATACTCCAGGTGTGGCCTTACCATAGATTTGTACAACGGCATTATAATACTAGCCGTTTTGTTCTCAATACCCTTCCAAATGATCCCAAGCATAGAATTGGCCTTCTTCCCTAATTCTGCAGATTAGTATGCAGTGGCTATCAGGATCCAGCAACTAACTGACATGTAGTTGTAGCAGCCTAGAGATGACAGCACTGCCTAGCTGCCTGGGAATGTTAAAGTTCCTCCATATCCAGTGATTGCTTGTGTAGCTGTTATCTGGCCTCTGAGAATCTCATTACAGTCCCTGATCCAGCAGGTCTGATGCATAACCTGAGATGAGATGAGCAGGACTTTCCTATTCTCTTTTAAGGGTGGGATGATATTCTCAGTGTACAAAATGTGATGCAGCTGTGATAGTTGATTATGCGTTGGAATGTGTGAAATCACTGCACCATATGCTGTTTTACTGCACATTGTATCAGGACTTCATGCTATCTTACTCTAATCCGGGACACCTATTCAGGCTGGAATGACCTGGTCAAAATATATTCTTAGTGGGGTGGACGCAGTTATCAGAGTTAGTGGCTGAATATATAAAGCTGATAATAAAGAGACACACCTCAACAGTTGTTCCCAATTGTTGAGATTTTGTTATATCTAATTTTACAATATGATAAGGGTGGATCGGGATAGCGAATTGTGGAATACATGTTGTATTTTGTATGTAAATTTATTATACCAATAAAGGTTCTGATTGATTGATTGATTGATTGATAGATAGTTGATTGCCTATCCTAATTGGGTACAATGATCTGTCTTTTCTTTTAGGGATCTTGCATAGATCATAATCCTTATAATTTGGTTGGTATTTCATACATATCAGAATTTGAGTTAGTTGTAAATGTGAGAGTATAAGCATAATTTTATGAATGTAGGCATTTGATGAAGTATCTAGCAAATATGATTAAGATCTCTGTAAGACAAAATGGTGATTCTTGAGAATCTCTGAACTAGGGTACTTTCTTCCCAATATAATAGCTTCAGTTTATTATTTCTTTGAAAAATATCCTGCCTTTCCCATACTGAAGCAAATGTGAAAGAACTTGTTAGGAAACCAAGTATTGACAGAATGTACAGTTTGCTCTTTCTTCACCCAGGACTATAGATAAAATGTCGGGTAGCAACGTTATGCTCAGATACATATAGATAAGACCCAGGTATTTCAATAAACGGCCGATGAGCAAATTATTTTACATTAAAAGGTGTGGCTACAATCCATGTCTGTATATGGGGAAGAGCTAAGGTTTTACATATGGTGGATGGCTACCAGAAATAATGAACCGATGCTTTCTGATGTCATAATATACTTGTAAAGATACCTAGTGCTACCCAAATGAGCAGTCTTTTGGCACTAGGCACTTTCTGGCTGTCACAAAAGTTGACAAGCTGGAGCATATGACCTGGCTGCCACATCAAGTGGCAAGCGGCTGGCTCTGGGTGCCTTTAGCTACTGGATATTCTCTGGCACAGGTAAGTGTGCACAGGGAACGGAGAAGCAGGGGGTGAATGGAACAGTGTGGGGGTAGGCAGGACAGGACAGTGACAGGGGCAGGGAGGAGGGCAAGTTGGAACCAGGAAACAGGTGGGTTTGGCAGGCAGCAACTGTTACCCGATCTTGTCTGATCTCGGAAGCTAAGCAAGGTCAGGCCTGGTTAGTGCTTGGATGGGAGACCACCTGGGAATACCGAGTGCTGTAGGCTTATACCATAGTCTTTCGAGACTGAAGGTTGCCAACCAGTTTGGCAGTTGCAGTGTCTGTCAAATTCTAATCCCCTTCCCTGCCTCAGGGCCCAGTCCTATCCAATTTTCCAGTGCTGGTGCAGTTGTGCCAGTGGGGTGTGCGCTGCATCCTGTGGTGGAGGGACAGTCACTTGGGCCTCCTCAAGGTATGGGAACATGTGTTCCCTTACCATGGGGCTGCATTGTGGCTACACAGGTGCTAGAAAGTTGGGTAGGATTGAGCCGTCAGTCTCCTGACCCAGGTCCACATGGACTTGTGTCAGCAATATTACTGGCACAGATCTGAATAACCTGATAGACCAGAATGGACTTACCCTGAGGAGGCCTCCAAAGGCCAAAACACACTCACAGGACACAGGAAGACAATGCTGCATTGGTACTTCTGCACTGCTGCGCATGGAGTTGCTTAGGATTGGGCTGCACCTATTGGAAGTGGAAATCAAACGCTAACTTAGAGTGCAATCCTGAGATTGTGCTGGGCCGGCAAAGTTCTTTATGCCAACCCCAGTGTAAGGCACATTTGCACCACTGATTGAGGAAGGAGGCTAACCCAAGCCCTGCTTGGCCAGCACAGGAGGTAAGGCTGCACAGACCTCCAGTCTGTTTAATTCCACCATAGGATCCAGCATGGCTATGCTGACCCCACTGCATTGACAATGGTTAGGACTGGGCTATTTGCATATTGTCCTAAACGTGGCAGCTCAAGCGCAGTTTGTGGTCACACCATTGTGACAGTCTCAGCTGAGTGACATCAGTGATTATTACACATTAAATAGGCTTTTATCTAGATATATCAAAGGTGATGAACTTGCATGGAAAACTTCGGCAATGTCTGTTAACAGATTGTTAACATGACTGAAGTGTTATGTATTATAAATGGAGTTAAAATGTGGTCAAAATTTAGCTGGGAGGCATTTTAATTCTGCTCCTGCTCTTTTCTCCTTTACTGTCTCTGTCTCACAGTTTTTTCACATTTATACACATCAAACCCTTGTAATTGAACTTGCATGAATCATTTATTTACAGGCTGCACTTACGGGTAATATCTGTCAGGGGAATTCATTTTTTATTACAGCTGATATAGCCATTATGATGTCATATTATTTTCTGTCATAAAAAGATTGGCAGGGCAGAATTCTTCTGTATTTGAGTCAGTGGTAACTCTTGGTCTCTGTTGGTCTCAAGACCTGTTTGCAGGTCTTCTTGCCTGCAAACATTGGTCTCTGGTGTCGATCAATGTGTAATACATCTTCCAACGAGCTGAAATTCCTTCATCTCTGGTTCACCTGTTCTGTGAAAAGTTCACATGGAGATGAAGAATGATAACCAAGTAAGGATTACACTTGTCATTTTAAATAGTATAATCCAACATTTGGATCAAGACTGTTTTCCTGACTGTTGCCAGTTGTACATTGATATTTTAACCACCAAATGGTTGCAGTCCCCAAGGAAGGGAGTAATAAGAAGGCATTTAAGATGGTGCTTCGGAGGCCATTGTTTCTTGAGCACGCCTATAGTCTAATGCAGCGGCATCCAGAGTTGCGACTGCAGTGTTCAGAAAATGCAGTCCCCATCTAGACCTCAGCTTTAGATTCCACCTCCATGCGGCTCCTCTCCTGGGTAGATCTGGGCTCTGGGACGCTCTGGGCAGTCACATCTGTTGCCTGGCTTTCCAGAAGTCTGTGCAACATGATGTTCAGGCAGACACAACTGTTCAGGGTGTCCCAAAACACAACTCTACCTAGGAGAGGAGCCGCGCAGAGGTGGAATGAACAGGTTTGCTCATCAGGTGGACAGATCTGGCTGAACACCGGATCTAGTCCCCGGGCCTGGGTTTGCATGACCCTAGTCTAATGACTTCATAGTAGTCATCTGAATCCATTCATATGATTGTAAAACACGATTATAAAATAATTAAGATGGGGTATTAAGCGTGTTAAGCAAGAGTTTCTGACATGCATATTTCAGTGTTTCAGTTTTTCCCAGCTATAAAAAGTTATTTTATTCAGAAGATTGTTGCCACAGTTTGTCTTTTGGTAATATAGGTGTGCCCTTGTACTTGCGGGGGTTCTGCTTGGGAACCCCCCCCCCCAAGGTTAAGTGAAACCATGAATATGGGTGAATGCCACCCTCCAGAGATGAGGGGATCTCTGCTTCCCTCACCTCCAGATTGTTGTCTTAGCCCAGCAGAGGCTGCGCAAGTCTGTCTGTGGCCTCTGCCGGGCTCAGACTGACTCTGAAAGTGAAAAACATGTGACTTGGTTATTTTTTTAAAAAAACCAGAAGTGACATTTTTTAATGCATTATAAGGCATTGGGAGGCTCAAGGAAGCCTGGGCTTCCCCTGACTCTCAGAGTATTTTTTTTCCCATTCTAAGAATCTGGCAGAGGCTGTGGCTGGATGAGCGCGGCCTCTGCTGGGCTCAACCGACCCTCCAGAGAGTGCTTGCAGGGGGCCCACGGACTGGATTTGTGGATAAGTGAATCTGTGGATATGGGATCAGTGCCCTCCCTTTTGCAAGGGGAAAAAACAACAACACTGCAGTAGCTAGTTCTGTGCTAATCTCTCAGCCTCAGGGTTCTTTATTTGCAAAATGCAGTATTGTTTGCCTGAGACCAGTTGTTTTTCAGTTCTGCAGAAAAAAATGTAGCACTTGCTGCATGGCAGCAGTGGCAGGAGACTTCAAGAGCTACTGCATCTTTCCTGCCAGTATGCGCGGGGAGTTGGGCAGCCCAATCCTACATAGATCTGGCACAGTGGGGTGGCCCATGCTGTATCCAGCGCTGGAATTGAGCAGGCTGGAGGTCTCCTTGGGGTGAGGGAACATTTGTTCCCTTACCCTGTGTCAAGCCCCAGCCTGCTCAATTGGGCTACTCAGATCCGCTCCAGCGAAATCACTGGTTCAAGTCCTAGAAGTCCCATGAAGGTTTTCAAGGCTGCAGAGGGGGTTAGGATATGACAGAGATCTCCTTTGCTGAATCTGACCCTCCTGGGCCTGCCCTCTTTCTGCCCTGAACTCCCTTCCCCACCTCTGTTCTGTCCTTCCCCTTCCTCTGCCCCTGCATTACTCGGTGCTGTACTTACCAGCTCCGTTGGCCATTGGGCTGGATTCAGTGCCGGTGGGATGGTGCAGGACTTCTTGCCGGTCCTGAGTCATTGCAAACATGCTTTATGACATGTGTGCAATGGCAACCCTTTGGATTGGGCTGAAAGGAAAAGAGGGAACCTTCAAAATCCTGTGTGTGTGTTGCTTGCCTTGTCAGTTTCGATCATGACACCTGCAAAAAGCCTCTTCCTTTCACTCTTGCTGTTGCCACTGCTCTTGCTTGTTGCCATTGGGAGGTAAATAGAAGTTGTGAGTCTGTGTTTGAAGGATAGGGAGACTGGTGGGGAAAGAAAGTGTTTTGAGATTGGGGATCAGCTAATTCTGGATGATGATGATGGTGTACCACAGGGGTGTCCAAAGCTTTTCGCAGGAGGGCCACATCATCTCTCTGACACTGTGTCGGGGGCCAGGGAAAAAAAGAATTCATTTACATTTCAAATTTGAATAAATTTACATAAATGAATATATTAAAGATGAACTTATATGAGTGAATGAAGGTCTTGCAATAGCTCAAGGCCTATAAAAGGCCTTGCACAAAGCAAGGCTGGCCTTTCCTTTGCTGCCACTACTGCATCACAGATGTGAAACAGCAAGCAGTGGAGGTAGCCCTCTTCCCACAGCTCATACAAGGGGTTAAACAGTTGCCCTCCTGCTGAGAGCAGTTGTGTTGGGCCAGTGTGGGCTCCAGCAAATCTCCGGAGGGCCAGACGCTCACTGGAGACTGGGGGCTTCCTGAGGGCCGCATTGGAAGTCCTTGAGGGCCGCAAGTGGCCCCAGGGCCGGGGTTTGGGCACCCCTGATGTACCAGAATGTCAAAAGGAAAAGGAGCGTTGACAGTTTCTCACAGTGACATTTACATAGCCTCCTTCTTGTAATATTATTAAACAATATTATTATTGCCCTTCTTTTATTATTAAACAATTAATTGGTGATGTTGTCCTCATCTAGTATTCATCTAATGAGAACTGCTTTTTATTTTTTGCTTCGTCTTTGCTTCACTCAAAGATAAAATAAAGCCCCTAACTGTTTTTCAATTTATAAGCAGATTCTCATCATCACGAAAAACCTTCCCTTCAGAGACAGCTCTCTAAAATGACTCTGTTGCATTTTATGTTATACTTCAGCTCTTGCGGTTCAGACCGATAATCTTGCCATGCTTATCTTGCTTCTCGGTTATCTTTCCCATCTAGCTCTTCTCTTGCCTGCTGTCTGTTGGCAAACCATGCACACTTTGTCGGCCTGTTTTGCATATTTACTTTTCATTGCCTTTGTCATGAGCTATGCTCTGAACTACTCTTTTATTTATTGTTGTTGTGATTGTCCTATTGATGGTTGTTGTTGCTTGGCAATTGGCCGTTTTAACATGGTGTGTGTGTGTTGTATAAATGAAATTCTGAATGTATCTGCTTCTAAGGGCAGAAAGAGGAAGTATGTGAGCACTGTGCATCCATAGAATTATGACCTGAAATATGACTACCTGAAAGAGAGACCACTGAAAGAGGAGTTGCTGCGTAAAGAGTAATTGCTGGGACATACAGATACTTGGATTTGGGAGTTTTACACAAGACATTTTTCCCATGTGTAGCCCCCATGTGATAGTGGAGTTGGGGGGGGGGTCAGCTGAATGAAGTGGTATGCATAAGGTTTTCTAAACAAGTATATGGGTATCAATCCCTGATACCGACGATGATGTCGAAAGAGAAATATTTGTAACAAGGTTCCATCCAGTAGAGAAGATCACCACCAACATCAAGAATGAAGGCCACAGTGCACCGCCAGCTTCTTGGTCTTCTGCAGGACCTACTCTTGTTCAGGTTGGCCACTTGATTGGTAGAATCCGTAGATTTTTAGAATTGTAGGGGATCTTCAAGATCATCTAGTAATCTAAAACCCTGTTTGAAGCAGGAAAATCCTCTCTAGAGTATGTCTAGAGTATGCCTTTTGAGCTTCTGTTTGAAGACCTCCACCACTTCCCTGGGTAAGTTCCATTGCTCTTACTATTAAGAAATTTTGCCTGATACTTAGCTGATTAGTTCACGAGATCTAATCCTACTTTGGGGCATCAGATCTTTACCCTTGCCATGAGACAGCCCTTCAGGTATTTGAAGAATGCTATCATGTCCCCACTCTGTCTTCTCCAGTTTAAACATATCAGGTTCCCTCAATTTTTCCTATCAAGTTTCCTGAACTTGATTTTGAGACCCCTGACCATTTTTGTGGCCCTTCTCAGAACTTGCACCCAACTTGGCTGCATCTTAGAGTGGTATCTGGATTTGGACAGGTACTCCAGATGAAGTCTGACCAGTGTGGGGTAAAGTGGAACCACTACTTCACATGACTTGGAAGCTACGGTTCTACCAGTGCAACTTACAACTTCTGCATGGATAAGGAAGTTGTATTACTCCTTAAACTGTTGACTGTCAATTTAAGGAGCTGTGTGGTGTATTAACGAGCTTGGTCTAATGCATCATTTCTAATATCAATCACTGTAACTGACCTAATTCATTTCTTTAATCTATGAACCACATTTTGCTGATATTTTTGGTGTCACCTTTGTACTGCTCCTCTAAAATTCTGTAACTAATGGGCAACTTTGAGCCGGCAGGCTGATCACTTGCTGGACTTTTAGAGTGCCAGTAACATCAGTAATTATTATGCTGTCTTACAGTTTTAGTTTTACAGCCTGATTCTATCCTAGGCCATGCACTGTCCAGGAGACGGCTGTCATAAATGTTCTGTAAGACATGTCATGGTGGCCAGAAGGATGGAGGCACGGACAGGGAGGTCAGCATGAGCGGGTGCTGGGCCTTCATGCTGGTTAGAGGACTGCCAGGAGCCATTGACAGTATGTTCACTGATAGGCAGTGAGCAAACATGCTGGGGTGGGTGAAGATGGAGGGAAGGTGGCAGAGGAGAGTGGGGAGGAGGGTGGTTCAGAACCGGGAGGAGAGCGGGGATTGCAAAGGAGACTGCTGCTGGGTCCTATCTCCCCTCCTGTGCCTGAAAGCTCTACATGGATCTACTTGAATCTGCAGTAGCAATTGAGCTGGTCCAAATCTGAGTAGATCCATAGCGGCTCTTGGGGCAGACCTCTGGCTGCCTCCCTGGTCCCGCAGGATACCGCAGTGGCCGTTTCAGCACCGCTATACCACGGCATGGGCAGCCCCATTATGATTGGGCTGCCCCTGACTTTATCTGTAAGACTTACTGTCTTCTAAGTCTTTCCCACACCATCTTTCGAAAGTTTCTTGCCTTTCCTGAGATGGCTACTGCTTGTTGTACCTTATTTAATTTCTCTATCAGACTCTTCACTCTTCCTTCTCTTTTTTGTTGCCTCTTGTATTTAGATGACAAATTATCGGGCGCAGTAATTGTTCTGATTTTATTCTTCAAAGTATGTCGTGTGCTGGTGGTGCGAAAAAATAGTTTAAATAGCAACCTGGGCACCTTAGAGAGTTCTTCCTTGCATGTATTCTGCCTATGCATTCCAAGCTGCAGTGGAGACCATGCACATGGGGTTAATTTATGATGCAATAGGGTAGGATTAGGCTGTGAAGGTTATTGTGCCATGGTCATTGTGGGATGGGCAGACAGGAAATTGCAGGAGACAAATAGAGAAATGGGATAATGGGGTTAGCTGGCATTGGGAAAAGGACCCCAGGACTGCAATAAGAGGGGTGGAAATTGTAAAAGCAAAAATCAGAGCAGGGAATTGGTAATTTGAAAAGCCCCCTGAGAGTTAGTAACTTGCTGGCCAGCTAGGCTGCTCATGCATCAGTATTTTTTTTTTTTTTAAGGTAAAACACTCTTAAGTACTAATACTTTTAAAGACTGGTACAAATGTACTCCTTTCTGACTCAAGTGACTGTAATGTGTGTGAACCTCACTCAATTCCATGGTCCAGAAAAACCTTTTTAAAAAAAAAGGAAAAAAAAAAAGATTGTATTCAATATTATGTTGTGTTTTTGACCAGCTCTCTTATTTGGTTTGATCTGGAAGGTGACATCAAACTGTGTTTTGCTTTCAGTACAGATGTTTCCAATTTCTAATTAAACATCTTCTGTTGTTTTCAGCCATCAATTCTCTTCCGTAGTTTCGGATGGTAAATTATATCCACAGTCATTATTCTGTTGTGCAGTAACATCGTGCTAATTTGGCATCTCTTCTTTAATAGACTCTGTTAAGAATTATGTTAGAATAATTACTGCCAGAATTCACAGTGTAGGGCGCTGTAATTGCTGGCTAACAGTTCTGTCCCTTAGATCCTTCCTTAAAGCTATTCTTTCATAGACAATGTGATTTTAATTTGAATTCAGCGTCATGATGCAGAGACAAATGTGTGTCAAAGTCAAGAAATGTAGCACTTGTCACAAAACAGATCCACGTTTTGATCGCTCTTGTCTGGATTACAGGTTAAGCCTACTTATCTGTGGATTTTCTATCTGGGGATCTGGGGATCTGGAGGATCCCCCCTCCGGACTTGCATTGAGCCAGATTTGGTCCAACCTCACCCTCTGGAGGCAACTGAAGTGCAGCTCTGTAACTAGAGGTGAAGGGAGCATGTGCGACAGCTCCAGTTCCCTTTGAAGATTTTAAGGGGCCAAAAACTGTGGATTTGCTTATCTGCAGTTTCTGGTATCAGCAAGAGAGGTATGAAAACGGATCCCCTGTGGATACCAAGTCCTCACCTGTATTCGCTGAGCAGTGACTTCTGCGCCGGGGGACCCCTTCCTTTTGAAACTCTCTGCAAAACAGCTTTCTAAAGCCCACCACTTATTACTTATAACTTGAAGCATGAGGGCTGATTACTTTTATTATCATATCTAGAAATGTTATTAGCAGTCATAAACTTGTTCATTTCCTTCCAAATGTGACCACAGTATTTATCTTTGTGACCGAGTGTGTCAGTGAAATTACACTAACTACAAGAAGTAATATTTCTTTTTATCGCTTCCATTGTACTGCCTTTTACTAGATCATTACTCAGACTCTATATACAATTCGTTGGAACAAAAGAGAGCAGTAGAATTGGTAAGACCCTAACCTACACTTGAGGTTGAAAAAAACATCTTGTGTATAATCCAGTTTGCTGTGGATTTTGTTACAAGGCTCAACCCTGCACAGTCTGGACAGTGGCCATGGCTAGAGGTCCAGGATAAGGTCAACTGTACTAGAGACTTTGGCTGCAGCTGTGTCCATCAGTTTGGGAGTGAGTGAGAACAAGTTTCAACAGACCTTTAGAATCTTGGGGACCCTCAGGGCTCTGATTGGTGGGAACCTTCAAGAAGGTGAGCTAAAGGTATAAAATGACCCCGATGGGGAGTCTTTTGCCTCCCACTTGCTGGACTCAGCAGGTCAGGTATCTGCACTGAAGGATGGTGTCCTAGCGTTCTGTGTATGCTTTGAAGCTACGCTCCTAAGGTAACTAGTGTTTAGCTAGGAGATTCAGCTTTGTTATTTTCTGCCTGGTATTTACAAATTTTTGATGTAAACTTTGCTGCTATCCTCTTTTTCCTTTTAATAAATTTATACTCTGCTTCATTGGTGTGTGCATACTATTGGGGTAATCTTGTTTCAGTCTAAGTCCAGGCTGGATCACTGAAATGTTGTTACTGTATTTTGGCAAGTACTGGGAATGGTTTGGTAGCTTGTGAGCCTTGGTTCTTTCCTAGTAGCTAGAATACCCATAGGCTCTTGGTTTCCCCTGCCTGAGGGATTAGCAGAAAGGTGTTGTGGCAGTCTACCTGGCTGAGACAGTTTTAGCTCAAGAGGGTCATCGGTTTCGAGGCAACCCATAGCTACGGGATGCTGCGGAGCCAAGGTTGGAGGGTTGGCAGTGTGCCCTTGCCTTCACAGTATATGCTGCTGTGACCCACATAAGGTGGGATAAGATGACATAATGTCATAAGGTGACATCCTGTGGTAAGGAGTTCCGCAGACCAACCACACACTGAGTAAAGAAATATTTTCTTTTGTCTGTCCTAACTCTCCCAATACTTAATTTTAGTGGATGTACCCTGGTTCTGGTGTTATGTGAGAGTGTAAAGAGCATCTCCCTATCCACTCTGTCCATTCCCTGCATAATTTTGTATGTCTCAATCATGTCCCCCCTCAAGCGTCTCTTTTCTAGGCTGAAGAGGCCCAAACGCCGTAGCCTTTCCTCATAAGGAAGGTGCCCCAGCCCCGTAATCATCTTAGTCGCTCTCTTTTGCACCTTTTCCATTTCCACTATGTCTTTTTTGAGATGCGGCGACCAGAACTGGGCACAATACTCCAGGTGTGGCCTTACCATAGATTTGTACAACGGCATTATAATACTAGCCGTTTTGTTCTCAATACCCTTCCTAATGATCCCAAGCATAGAATAGGCCTTCTTCACTGCCGCCGCACATTGGGTCCACACTTTCATCGACCTGTCCACCACCACCCCAAGATCTCTCTCCTGATCTGTCGCAGACAGCTCAGAACCCATTAGCCTATATGTGAAGTTTTGATTTTTTGCCCCAATGTGCATGACTTTACACTTACTGACATTGAAGCGCATCTGCCATTTTGCTGCCCATTCTGCCAGTTTGGAGAGATCCTTCTGGAGCTCCTCACAATCACTTCTGGTCTTCACCACTCAGAAAAGTTTGGTGTTGTCTGCAAACTTAGCTACCTCACTACTCAACCCTGTCTCCAGGTCATTTATGAAGAGGTTGAAGACAGATCCTTGGGGCACACCGCTTTTCACGTCTCTCCATTGTGAAAATTGCCCATTAAAATTTTTACAATTGATAAGGTATACCATGCTGCCAGTGGAGGGCTCACATCCCCACTGGCCCTACTAATAAATGATCTTCCCCCAAATTCCAGTGGCACACCTGTGGAACACTTGCAGTATACCAGTATGCCATGGCACAGTGGTTGAAAATGGCTGGTGTACACTTGTATCTGAACTACACAGAAGTTGAGTCGGGGGAAATAAGTTCTATTGGTAGTTGATGGGCACAGTGGTATCTAATACTTAGTGTGCAAAAAACCATACCAGTATAGGACAAATATTACAGAGTTCTTTTATATTATTATAGGAGTTATTCTTGCAAGAATAGTGTTAATATATATTAACACCACTGTAGGACAAAAGCAGTTATTGAAGAAGGCAAAGTTAAGTGAACTGCACTTCAATAAGAGTTGATGCAGCAGAGATGGTACAGGATTGGGTAATTGAGGAATAATATTCTGTTTGAACTTTGTAGAAAACACACTGCTTGGAAAAATTGCTAAGGCATTTTCATATGTATAGTTCCATTTCAAATGCACAGAAATCTTCAAAGATGGATAAAGGTATATTATGTTACCATCATAACACCATCACCTCTAATTATAAAATAACCCTTTTTGCTAACACACTGAGATACAAAGCAGTCTTTGTGCCTGATTCTTTGGATCCAACAATTCTGTGTTATAACGTTCTAGTGGCAAATGCCTTTGAGAGAGAGAGAGAGAGAGAGAGAGAGAGAGAGAGAGAGAGAGAGAGTCCCGTATGTCTCTCTGAATGCAGATGAACTGATTAGTTTGCCATGATTTTTCTATGCAAAAACCTGAGCATCATCAGCTTCTTATCACCACTATCTATTGTTCTGCCAGAACTGATGGCTGCGACAATGGAGATTTCTCTGGAGCACAAACTTCTCACAGGAACCAGCCCTTATCAAGGTTTTAACTGGCAGAGGTTGCCATTCATGCTGTCAGTCATAGTGGATATATAATGGATGGTGTCTGGCTTGCACACCACAGATAACTCACCAAACTGGGATTGGATTTAATTCCATGGGGGTTGGTGTGTGTGATGGAGGGGACAGGACGACAACGACGACACAGAAAGGCACCAAGGATAGTGTGGATGTGTGATTTTTCTGTGCTTGGCAGTTGTCACAGAAATCATGGGCATTGTTCTTGGATTGGTTAAAGTTGTCTGGCCATTCTGAACCAGTGTCTTACAAGTATACATATATGCAGCATTTGCCTAAGCAATTCTGAAGCAGAGATGAATATCTAGAGGCAGAATTCAGGTTAGAGGTATAAACCATTTGCTTATCTCAGCGTAGCTTTTGGGGAATGATACTCTCCCTTTAAATTATCTTCATGGTTAGGATATCCTAGGCCAGCCAGATACAGGAGTGTGTGTTGCGTTGAATGTACCCACATGCAAAGGGGATATATGGGTTGGTTGCAGAGAATTTGTAGAGGAACTAGGAAAAATAATATATGTGTGGTGTGTGTTACATGTCAGTTGAAATAAGAGAGAGAGAGAGGCGCATTTGTCAGTCCTTATTGTTGCAGAACGAGGGGGAAAATTAATACATAAACAGGACCAATAGTATAGCTAGAAGGGGGTAAAAAGTAACTACTGCAGGCGCCGCAGTGCACTGTGTAAGCGGTTGCCTCCCAGTTGCCATTGGAATCATTCTGGGCCATGACGGCAACCAACAGGTGCTCATCGAACCAAACTGTATCTCCTGCACACTGCCATTGCTGCCTGGAATGGCTCCGATGGCGAGTGGGAGAAGCTGCTTACAAGGCCCATTGCGGAATCTGCAGTGGTAACCGTTTTGACCCCGTCTAGCTACACTACAGAATAGGACAAGTGCTAGGACTGGTACTTTCAGTGTATTTTGTTTTTATTTTTTGTCAAGGGAATACTCTGATGGGCCCCCGTATCCGTGGATCCCATATCTGTGGTTTCACTTATCCGCAGGTCGGATCTGCAGCCCCACTATACATGTTCTCCCTCACCTCCAGAGGGTCTTCTGAGCCCAGCAGAGGTTGTGTGCATCTGCCTGTGCCCTCTGCTGGACAAATAATGCCTCCTAGAATCCAAAAATCACAACTTCTGGTTTTCAGTCGAAAACAGGAAGTGATGTTTTTATGTCTGTAAAAGGCATTAAGAGGAACGGGGAAGCCCTCTGGCTTTCCTCGCCTCCGGAGCTCCTCTCGCCTCCAGAAGGTGGGGCATTGCCTTGTATTCACAGTTTAACTTAGCCACAAGGGTTCTGGATACAGATATGGGGGCATGCCTGTAAACTCCTCCATAAAACAGGATAAAATTGCATAGGAATGAACTCAAACAAACTGAGTTTTCAGACAGTTTCCCTAATAAAAATTAAAATACATGTTAGGTTTGGTGCTCCTAAGAAGTGCCCTGTTTATGCACTGCTGTGATCCACGTCTGCCTTTGATGGTTGTCGGTCTTACAATGTCATCTAGTCTTAAAATACCGAAGGCAATCCACATTTTGTGTATCACATTTTGTCCACCTGCAGACCGCAGACAATTCGCCAGCATCATCCAACCTTAGTGGCATTGCTAAGGTTTGCATCATCCGATGCAGGAGGCCAGCGCGCCACCCCCATGATTGACCTCCTCCCATGTAGTGGGCCGGGCGGTGGGTGTGGTGATGCACCATTGTCCCACCCCTACTGGTTTTTTGTCCATAACCTTTGAAAGAATAGAGATTTCAACACAGAATGTTTCATTGCATTCTGCATGAAAATACACATCAAATGATATATAACATGAAGGTATTCCAAAATACGATTTAAAAAATTTTGGCCAGTTAGTGGTGTCACCCCCCTTGTTTGTGTCACCTGAGGTGGCCTGCACCCCCCTAGTGATGCCACTGTCCAACCTTTAGCTAGCAAACCTGTGGAAATGTCGAATAAATTAAGAGCTTTTCACATCTCTAAGAACAACTGGGTGAATTTTATTATTACATTTGCCTTGTCCTTATATAAATCCTCATGATGTCTGGAAGGGTGTAGCCTATTTATTATAATTTCTTTTGTGTTCTTATTTAGAAAGTAGGAGTTACATTAATATATATTTAAAAAACAAATCCTTTGGTATTATCTTTCCAGGTATCTGCTCAGAGCATGGAGTTGGCATGAGCGTACTGTGATTAGACTTGCTGAAGCAGTTAGCCAGTGATTGATGTTGTATTGATGTGGAGCATTCCCTTTTGTTAGTGAACATTAGACAAATTATTTCTTAACTGTTTCATGTCCGATTTCTCTTGCGTTTAGCCTCTGCATTTGGACTGGTTTGTGTTGCCAGTTGCCAGTAGTCTTCATTCAGTAGAAAAGCAATAGCAAGAATGTTGATTGAAAGGAAAGGGCAGAAAAAAGAAGTACTTATATATCATGGAGCCACAGTCAGTTTTTCTTGTTTCTACCCATATGAAGGATCAGTTACCTTTTTTCCATTTCTGCTCAAATTAAGGTTTCCAACCACACTTTTCCTGAGAGGAATTACTGATTAATATATAGATGTTTTGCTTTGGTGTGGGCTTGCTCTTAAAATCAAGATGAGAAACTGTTACAAAACATCTTGATGTGGACAACGTATTTTATATGAACATGTAACGGAATTAGAAGGAGTAGAGTAAATGAGAAAGGCAAATATCACTGTTTTGTACGTTTTCTTTCTAAAACACATGAGTCTGTAGGGTTTTGCCAGATTGACAAGATATTTTAGCTCCCCTGAAAATGCTAATGATCATGGAAATGGAGTGGAACTAGATCCAGTGGGTACAAACTGCAGGAGAGGAGATTCTGGCTGGACATCAGGAAGAAATTCTTGATTGTCAGGGTGGTTCGGCAGTGGAACAGGTTGATTCTTTCTCACTGGAGATCTTCAGGAAGAGGTTGGACAGGCACCTGCTGGAGAGTTTAGAAATGGGCTATGTATCAGAATGCCAGATGCAAGGGAGGGCACCAGGATGAGGTCTCTTGTTATCTGGTGTGCTCCCTGGGGCATTTGGTGGGCCACTGTGAGATACAGGAAGCCGGACTAGATGGGCCTATGGCCTGATCCAGTGGGGCTGTTCTTATGTTCTTATGTTCTTATGAGATGCTCTAGGAGGATTTCCTGCTACAGGCAGGGGATGGACTTGATGACCTTATAGGCCCCTTCCAACTCTATGATTCTACGTTTATATATGATTAAATGAGTCTATAAACTCATGTTTAGAAACTGTCTGATCCAGGATTCCATATATGTTGACTCTACCATAAACTTGCATACATATGTGGTCCCATTTAAGCAATTTCTGCCCAATGTTGCATGTACACAACAGGGATCAAATGTGTACACCTGTGGGCTGGGCAGAAATGGGTTGACTTCAAGAGACAGGCACATTCTGTCCCTTTCTTCCTCAGGTCCCTCTGGAGTCTCAAGTCCCTCTGGAGGAGGGGCTTGAAAATGGTGCAATTTCCTGTGCATGTTGGTGCTCCTACACTTATAAACAGTTGCTGGACTGAGTGTGGTTTCTCCTACTGCATCATGGTATACAAAACTACTAGAAATTTTCACCAAGAGGAATGGGATGATGTGTCAAGCTGCACCAGGTGTGTGGGAATGTCTATTTATTCTTTATGACAAAATCTTGTGCCTTATGCCTGCTAGTTCCTGTGGAGTGGTCACACTCACTGAGGCAAACATGCCATAATGCACATTGTAGCACTGTGGAGGCCGGCTTGCTGGCCCCACTCAGAGACATGCACCTGCCATAGCAGGTAGGCTCTCCGCGAAGTTGTGGGGTGGTGGTGCTGGAGGGAGGGTGGTTCAGGCCCAGGATGGGAATGGTGGTTGTGGGTACTGCTGCATCCTGACCCCTTCTCATTCCTAAAGGAAGCTGCAAAACTGGGCAGCCGAGACTTGCACCAGTGACATTACTGGCATGGATCCAAGTAGTCCTATAGAAACTGCTGGGGCTTTACAAATAGAGGAAACCTCCAGCAGCCTCTCTCTATTCCTGTGCTGGATTGCAGCATGAGACTGTCATTAGGTTTGAGCTGCCCTTGTGAACAGATAGCGATTAGAAGAACTGTCTTTTATCCTGCTTGGGCATTTTAGAAGGTAAACTCACTAAACGTTATTCACTTTCTTAGAGCCCAATCCTATGTATGTCTTCTCAAAAGGAAATCCCATTATAGTCAATGGGGCTTACTCCTAGGAAAGTGTGGATAAGATTGCAGCCTCATTTCCTAAGAAAAATCCTATGTCTTTTCTCCTTGCAATGGAGATGATATCCATTCTTGATATTTTGCTGGAGTCTTTGTTTTACGTTTTCAGTGTGCTAAAGGAGACCAGATTGCTATTTAGGCTTGTTCTGTAAGCAGCAAATTAGACTTTACTCTTTAATTACAGTATTGAAAAACGATCTTCTGTACATCAATTAGCCCAAACAGCTGTTAAGTTATAATTAAAATTTAACTTGGAGTGGAACCGCTTGATAATCAATGCCCTGATCCAAAGCAGTGCATGTGGACAAGCCACGGCTGTGTGCGGAGTATTTAGTTTGTTGCTTCAAGAAGTAGACCTGCCAATCAGCTGTTCGGGGAGGAAGCCGAGCAGCAGGAACTGAACTCGGCCATCGTCCCCACATCTAAACAGCCAACTGGCAATATTTTAATTGTTTTTAAAGAGCTCCATGTGTGCAGCCAGATGTTTGGTTGATGAAGGGACCCAACTTTCAGCACCTGTTTGCATACACCTGCATACATGTGGGCAGCACCTGTTTGCATACATGGGTTCCTATCTAATGGAGGCCTGATTCTGCATGTGCAGTGCCCTCAAGAGAGATAATGTTTCAGTAGCATCGCTAGGGGAGTGTGGACTGAATAGCACAGAAGCAGAACAGGAGCGCAGGAGGGGTGGAACAGGGTGGGGAAGGGCACTGACAAGGCAGTGGAAGGGTGAATCAGGTCTGGGAGGGAGGCTGGGATCAGTGGTGCTATCCAACTTCCCAGGCCTGTTTCAGCACACAGGGCAATATGGACTTGCGCCAGCGATTGAGCTCGCGCAGGTCACAGTTGCTCCATTGCTGGGGCTTACCATGGGGCAAGCGGATAAATGTCTCCTTACCCTGAGGAAACTTCCAGCAGCTGAAATTCCTGTGCAAGATACAGCACGGGCTTTGCTGTCAACGCTACACTGCTGCAAGGGAATTGGGCTGTAAACCCCCCTGCTGGTGCGGTCGCACCGACAGAGCTCGCATGGTATCCTGCAGAGGGGGCAGTCCCAAGGCATCCTTGAGGTCAGGGAACTTCTGTTCCCTGACCTCAGGGTGAACCTCCCTTTCCCCAATTGGTGTACTCAAACCTGCACCAACTCTTTGGCTTGTACAACTCTGAGTAGACCCAGGAGGTGGATTGAGGCTGGGAAGAGGGATATTATATCGGTGTAACAACCTCCATCAATAACAGCCGCCTTCCAGCCCTTAACACACCATCTCTCTGCCCTAGTCCCTGCCCCATTCTTCCGCCTCCTTGTTCCACCACTTCCCTGTTCTACCTCCTTGCACCAACCTACTGGTGCCAGGATCTCTTCAACGGCTGCTGTTGCACAGCTGCTGCCACTCATCATTACCACCTGTGACCAGGTTGTGCATGACAGTCCACTACATTCTGCAATACTGGAAATGTTGTTGTACCACTAGAACGCATGTTCTGGTGGTGCAGCAGCCTGTTGGAATTCCTGGTCTGGTGAAAACCTGTTCATCATGGGAAGCCAGTTAGAGCCCGATCCTGTGCCTGTCTACTCAGAAGTAAGTTCCATTATAGTCTATGGCAGTGGTTCTCACACAATTAGCACCGGGACCCACTTTTTAAAATGAGAATCTGTCAGGACCCACCGGAAGTGATGTCATGACGGGAAGTGATATCATCAAGCAGGAACATTTTAAACAATCCTAGGCTGCAATCCTACACACACTTACCCAGGAGTAAGTCCCATTGACTGTCATTGTTCAAAGAATATACATAGTAGCTTGTTAAAAGTACAGGCCTGTAACATTTCCCCAAATGCAGTCACATACCATGCTAGCATCAAGTCTAATAAAAATAAAATATTGAAATGAATGGGGACCCACCTGAAATTGGCTTGCGACCCACCTAGTGGGTCCCGAACCACAGTTTGAGAAACACTGGTCTATGGGGCTTACTGCCAGGTATATGTGGTTAGGATTGCATCCTTCATCAGCCTGATCTACTTTGGTACTACCACAGTCTCCCTTAGATATGTTGATGGAATCAGCCTATACATCTCGACTGTGGGGCCTGGAAGTGTTGAAGCCCCAATCCAGTCCCTGAAATTGGAACTGCCAGAACATACGTAGAACGAGGACAAGAAAAAATAGTTTTGAAGTGAACAAGTCTGTACATAACTTATTCACATTCTAATTCCATCACAGTGTTCTTTGTCTCAGATTTTGATATGCAATTTTAATTATAAGAAGAATTTTTGAGCTATATATCAGAATGTATATCAGAAGTGTATATCAGTATACTATATATCAGTATATCAGCACATGAGAGTGTAGATATCTCTGTATATCTCTATGTAATATATTGTGTGTATCTCTGTATATACAGTGCATATGCTTTCTGTCAAAGTTAAAATCATATCTCAGTGCAGTCTGTTCCCACCTAAGGAAATTTTTCCCCTCAACTTGAAATATCCATTTTATAGCCACTCTTCCTACCTTCTATATTTGTGTTCAGCCAGCTGTGGTGGGGATCAGAGAAAAGTAGCACAAGCAGTAGTTACAACTCTGCAACAAAAACTGTGAAATTGAATAGAAGCTCAACGATCTCCAAAAATCTATTTTAAGGAGCAATATCTGAATGCTTCTATCTTTTGAGAAATAAATAGCAGAAACTCTGGGGTTTGGTGGAGGGGGGGGGAATAGGACTGCTTGTTTGTTGAGGAAGAGTTTGTTGTTGCTTGAAGAGTGAGAAGCTATAACAGTCAGCGAACCTAGGGTTAAATTAGGTATGTGCCGAATACAATGTGACCTGATTTTGGAGGCGGGGGGGGGGGGTTACTTTTAGTTTATAAATAGCAAGGTGAGGAGCCACAAAACATGGTGATACCATAATGTGGGTAGGGGGTCTTTGGGCATAATCCTAACCAATTTTCCAGCACCGAGGTAAGGGCAATGCAACTCTGAGGTTAGGGAACAAACGTTGCCTTACTTTGAGGAGGCCTCCACTGGCGGACCACCCATTCATTTGATGGAGCAAATGCACCAGTTGCGGAGCCTCTTAGGACTCTGTGGAAGCCTATCTGAGGCTCCCGATGGGTTCGGTTTTCCGGAAGCACAGTTTAAAGCATCGGGGAACCTCAGAGAGGCTTCCCCAATGTGTCCAGAAGTCGCACGAAGCTCCGTCAAGCTCCAAGTAAATGGGGCGGGGCAGATTTGCATGCTGGGAACAGCAGGGACATCCTGCAGGGGGGGGCGATATTGCGGACCTTTGCTCCGGGTTGCAGGGCTGGGGAGATCCACCACAGGAGGCCTCTGATTGCCCCCCCCCCCCCACTGCGGGATGCAGCACATGCTCCACTGGCACAGCTATGCCAGTGCTGGAAATTTGGTTAGGATTGAATCCTTTGTTACTTTGCTCTGGCCATGGCTTTCATCCTGATTGTGCCCCCCCCGCTTGCGGTTTTTATTTGGAAAATATTGGTTTCCAAAGGCTGTTAATGAGTGCCAGCTCAATCCTACCTAAATCCCCCTCACCAATACAAATGGAGCACACACAGTATCCTGTGGCGGGGTTGGGGACAGTCTTGAGGCCTTTTCAAGGTAAGGAAACTTTTGTTCCTTTACAACAACAACAACAACAGTATTTATATACCGCTTTTCAACAAAAAGTTCACAAAGCAGTTTATAGAGAAAATCAAATATCTAATGGCTCCCTGTCCCAAAAGGGCTCACGATCTAAAAAGATGCAAAACAACACCAGCAGACAGCCACTAGAAAAGACACTGCTGGGGTGAGGAGGGCCAGTTACTCTTCCCCTGCTAAATGAGAGAAGCACCCACTTGAAAAAGTGCCTCTTACCCAGATAGCAGGGGTTAAACCTTTACCCCTGGTACATCTCCACTACCCCAGGTACATCTCCACTACTCCAGTGGATCTAACTGAATATGCAACAACTATTTTTCTGGCACAAGTTCGAGGAGAGTAAGAAAGAGGGAACTAGGTTAGGATCTGGCATGCACCAGTATCACTGAGACCCCCCCTCCCATTCTGCTTCCCACTCAGTAACTCCCCCATTCTGCCCACTCCCCCATTCTGCCCACCTGCCCCACACCAGCTTACCTTTACTGTTGGAGATAGCCAGTGAGCCTGCAGCATTGCTGCCGTTTGTGGTGATGGACCCAAATTAGCACACTCCATGAGCTGCCGTATAACCATTTACCATAGCGAAACTGTGGTCCACTGTTGTGAAGGGCCACATAGTCGAAGTTAGGATTGAGTTGCCTGTTGCTTTCATTTAGATGTTGTGACCTTCCTTGCCACATATATAACAGGTTGGTTCAGACATAATACACTAGCTCCACCCTCAAGCACTTGTGAGGTCCTCCCCATTGCATGCAAGGGAGTGGAGAATGTGCATGTATGAGTCTACAGCAGCCATTTTCAACCACTGTGCCATGGCACATTGGTGTGCCACGAATAGTCTTCAGTTGTACTGCGGGAGTTTGAGGGAGGGTTATTTATTAGTAGAGCCATAGGGGGATGTGAGCCCCCCACCAATAGCACAGTGTGCCTTGTCAGTTGTCAAAACACTGATGGTGTACTCTGACAATTTTAGTACCTTGTTAGTGTATCATGAGATGAAAAAAGTTGATAATCACTGGTCTAGAGGATGTAACTTAAAACCAGGATTCAGTCTTGGCTGTGCAGGACATGTGAACTAAGCTAGTATTTCAGAAAGGTTGGTGTCAGGGCATACATAGGGCAGGAGGTCTGGTCTAGAGGGTAGAGCCTCCGTTAGTCCAAAGATAACATCTGAAGGTCGCCAGTTCGAGGCCACTGGCAGCTCCGTCAACGGTGAGACCTTGAAGCAGCTGACAAGCCAAGCCGAGTTATTCCACCTGCTCTTTGGTGTAAGCGACGAAATGTCTTGGCCGCCCTTCAAGTGAGAGATGAAGGAGCTGCTTGTCAGCCTGCGTGGGAGGCCTGGAGGCCAGAAGTGAGACCAGACCAGAAAGATCCATCTGAAATGTTGTGGGGTTCTTGAAAGACAAAACCTTTCTTTGATTGTAAAAATCCCCATGGGGGTTTAGAACAGCTGCCCATGTAAACTGCCTTGAATTAAAGTCCGAGGAGAAATCTGATGACCAAGAAAGGCAGTATAGAAATACTTGTATTATTATTATTATTATTATTATTATTATTATTAGTAGTAGTAGTAGTAGTAGTAGTAGTAGTAGTACATTGCCCTTCAGCCAAGAGAACATACAAGTGGACCTTGATATTCACTGATGTGGTATCCACTGATTTGACTCCCCACTAATACCAAAGTCCACCTTTAAATGACTTGTAACAAGGAGAAAAAGCACCAAAATCCAATTTCCTACCTTTGTACTGTTGAATTATAATTTCATTCCAGTATTCCATTATTCACTGCATCTAGTAGCCGAATACAGTATAGTGTCTATACAAATGCATTCTGGAGCTACAATAGTGGAGCAAGAAACCTGGAAAGGGGTCTTTAAAGCTATTTTTTCCACTGATTTGGTATCCACTGATGTTTTTTAATCCTTTGGGGCTTCCAAAACAGAACCCCCATGGATAATGGGGCACAACCTGGATTGTGTGTCAGTAAAAATGTATGCAATGACTGCAAATACATTTTACATGTTCACATTTTAAAGACGGAGTACATGCCAGCAAAATTTTTTAAAATGCTAACAACTGAGATAACATCTTTTGGCTGGGGTGCAACAAACATGATTAATGAACTGATAACCTTAAATGGGGAGAATTTACTGCTCGGTAATGGGAAACTGCCTTTTTCTCCCTACTTTTCATGCAAGCATGGCTTGAGGTCAAGGTCAGACTGCTTCTTTATTTTATGGATATTACTTTAACTATAGCCTCTGCTTGTTAAAGGGGGGAGGGCTCTGTAATTTGACTTGTGATCTCTTATAACTGACAACTCTGGTATATTGTCTGCCACATTTTCCCTCCTGAGTCACAGGAAGGTAACGTATTGCCTGGTTGCAATTGTTGCGTTCCAAATATTTGTGTTTTGTTTGTTCAGGAAGTGTATCACAGGGTGGCATTTATCAATCTGTCTGGGCTGACATTTTTGGTTAGTGCCCGCATGTGTCTTGACCGATTGTCTGCCTGGATTTGTAGCAGTCCTAAAAAGCCTGGCGCTATCAAGGTTGCATGCTCCCGTTCAATTGCTGGCAATAGTCTGCAAGCGATTAGTGGACCACAGAAGAAGTGTACAATTGCTTTCTGCTGGTGCGCTTTCTGTAAGGGAGACAAGCCACAGGGTGAGAGAAACTGTGCCCATTTCTGAAAATTTTGTGAACAGGCATCTTCTGTCAGTGGCAGGCCTGGGACAAAGTGGAGGGGGAGTGTCACCTCCTCTTGCTTTGCCACCCCACCTGCCCATTTGAGCCTTTCTGTGGGCAGTCTAGGCTCTGTGCGGCACTCAGCAGCAGGCAAGAAACCTTCTGAGACTTCTCCTGCTGTTTTAAGCAATACTTCTGGTTTTGTTGGGAAACGGAAAGTATTGTTTGAAACAGCAGGTGAAGCCTCAGAAGGCTTCTTGACCACTGTGTAACTTTATGTGAGGCTCTATGAGCCTCTGTGAGTATCCTAGGGAGGGAAAGCAGCGTGCTGGAGGGGGCGGCATGTGCAGGAGGTGGCATGTTGTGGACCTGCCCTGAGTCACAATGAGGGCAGATCCGCTACTGTCTTCTGTGATTTAGATCTCAAAAATTTTGCTTTCTTGATGTGTTACGATGTGTTATGCATGTATTATCAGTTTGCATTGGGTGTGTAAAACTCATTTCATACAGTGGGCCAGATAACATTCATGGTGCCTGCTGAGGGCTGGAAGTGACCTCATTGATGTCATTAAGTAGGTGATGGCCAGAAATAAGCATTTTTTTTTTCTTACTTAGGAACGCATTAGCAACAAATGACAGAAAAGAAAAATACCCAAATCTGGACCAGATTTTCAAGATAGGGCCCAATTATCACATGGACCACCCTTTCAACAGTGCTGCTTCTGCTTGGGCATCATTTTGCAGCTCAGTCCCTGAGAGATGCTCTGCAAAGTGACTTCTCAGCAGAAGCAACCCAGCTGAAAGGGCATCTTGCATCATAATTGGGCTCTCCCAGCAACAACTTTCAGCAGTGCCACTTCTGCTAATGCATTGCTTTGCAGCTGAGAGCAGGTGACAATGATGCTGGGAGAACCCAACTATCATGACCAGATACAGAGTTTTTGCGGGCTGCATCCGGCCCACAGGCCTTATGTTTGACACCCCTGATCTACATAGTGTCATCTATATGCATTTGTGATTTCTGTTAGTATTCTTATAAAACAGTCAAGATGGTATTCTCTCACTACAATTCTTTGAACAAAAAAGTCCCCCCCGTTGCACATGCTGAAATGCTCTCAGCTCTGACAAGCCTTTTTGGGTGCCATGATCACATTGGCCATTTGACAAGATGGCCCAGGGAATCAGTGATGACTCTCCTTATACTATAATATTTTATAGGCCCTTATATTCAATCTGATACTTATCTTTGTAGAAATCCAAGCTAGTGCAGGTTATCTCCTTGTTTACCTACTTGACTACTTTTGTGCCTGCTTTTATCCTTCTTGTCCATTGAAAATTTCTACACTTCCCCTTCTATGACTCTGATACCCAGACTGCCACTTCCCTCCCCATATGCCTCCTCTCCTGCCCATATGCCACCTTTGTGTGCATGCACCCCAAAGGATGAGGTGGAGGATGGGGAGACAAACAAGCAGACAACTCCCATCCTCCCTTCCTTTTACTTACAATGAGTGTGATCGCAACCTCCCTGATCTTCACCACTTCTCCTTGAAATAGAAAGGAACAGCGGATGATAGGACCCCAGCACCCCCTGCCTTTGTTCGCTGCAGATGCAGCACAGAGCAGGAAGGCTTCCCATTGCATTCCTCAAGGGAAGGAGAGGCACCCTTTATGGATTGGTACCAGAGTATTTAAGAGACCGCTTTGTTCTGTATAATCTGATCCATTCCCTTTGGTCATATGAGAGGGTCTTTTTGGTTGTGTTGCCATTGAGAGAGGGTAGGGGGGTAATAAGAAGGCCCAGAAATAGGGCCTTCTTAGTGGTGGCACATGTTCTATGGAATTCCCTCTCCTTTGGGCTGAGGACAGCTGCTTCATTATTAGTCTTCTGGCGAGTCCTGAAGACATTCATATTTTAAAAAGGAGCCCTGTAGGTATGCTGGTTGCAGACCAATGCACACTAATTTTTATTAATTTATTCACGGTTGTTACACTTGATAGTTTTTTTTCTATGCTTTTGTTTGCCATTAGCTGGCTTTCAGTGTGCATTTTATAGTTTATAGTTTGGTGTATTTTATAGTTTATATATTTTATTGTGTATACATTTTTAAATTGTTGTGAGCTGCCTTGGGTGCCCTTCAGGAAGAAAGTAAGGGAAAAATTGAATAAACAAAACAAATAAATCATAATTAGCTGCCTATTTAGTGCTTCATAAACCCCAAGTCAGTGGGGAGTAGTGATTTGCAGCTAAGGCAGCTTTCCCCCCCCCCCCACTTCTTTCTCCAGCAGCACTGAAGGGGGCCACCATTTGTTCTCACCAAGTAGGATGATCAGAGCCCCCAGAAAAGCAGCAGTTTGAAGAGAATTGCATTCCGGTTGGCTGGGGACACAGCTGTTCACCACCCTTCCAAAGGTGGCACGCCATGCAACCGTTTCACATTGCTGCATGATGAGGCCGGCCGTGCCTGATCCTGCAGCAACCTTGAACCCTGACCCATCATCCCTTACAGGACAAATGCAAATGGCAACCGTCTCTTTGAAATAAGGATGTAAATGTTTTTAACCTCCAAAGCTTGGCGTTCTGTATTAATTCTCCCACTTGCAATTACTCCTCCCGTGCTTTCAACTTTTATTATGGCTGATATTTATGCTGAATCACTGAAAATACTAATAAAATATATTCGTGGGTTTTCCTTTTTAATAAATGTGACAATAAATGAAAATCATTACACTGAGCCTCCCCTTGCCTGAGAAGCTGGGAAGAAGAGGATGTTTGCTAGACTTGTTTGCTGTGAATTATGGATGTGTTTGCAATAAAATTTGTCTTCCTGGAACAAATGGGCTGTGCATACCTGTTTTTATTAGTGTGACTAAATGCAAGTAAATTCTTGCACGTTGTCACTAATACAGGGAGCATATGGATCATAAACTCCAATCTATTTGCACGTCTGCCAGCAGGTTTCAGTGGCATTATCTCATCAGAGGGAGAAAGGAGCGAGGAATATACTTAAATTTAAAAATTGTTCTTGTTACTGAATGTCAGATAAAGGTGAAGTTTTTAAAAGAGGAGTCTTCCTGATTTACGGCCTTTAATGTGCACGGGGAAGGATGTGCTGAGCGCATCATTAGTGTGACAGGGTGAAAGGGGCAACATGTTTCTTCTGCTGCAATGGAAAGAGGATGAATCTGGCACCGCTCTGATGTCGGAACCTCCATCACCTTTCTCACAGATGATGTGGATTTTAATTGTACTCCGGGCTGGTTCTCAGTGCCCCAGCTCCTACGTGACATTGAGATAGATGAAGCCATTTGTTGGCATTATCTGAGCCAGCTGTGTGCTTGGCTGCGGCTAGGGCAGGCATCACATCTCATGCATAATCCCCTCATTGAAAGAGTATTGCAAGCATCGGAACCATATGGCAAATAATTTTATTATGATCAGGAAAAGGACTCTTGGAACCAGTTAAACAAGAGAGTCCTTGAAATGCAATCAGAAGAGATTTTGGGGTTTAGGTGTTTTTTTTTTCCTCCTTGTCTTCATTTCTTTCTGGGTAGTGTTATCATCTTAATTGAGCTTTGCTTCAGTCTTTAAGAAAAAATACCTTCCTTTTGTTCCATAAACATCTGTCTAATTGCAAGATGCAGTGTTTTGTCTTAGAATAACAATAAACTGCTTTTAATTTATTGCTAACAATAGGGTTTATGAAGTTAGTCACTCTAATTCAATGTTTCTCAACCAGTAGTATGAGTACCACTAGTGAGTATGAGATGGTGTCTGGTGGTACTCATAGGACCCCCTTCCCCTCCCCACCACCTGGCAGCGAGACTAGTGATACAATGTGACAAGCAGCAGTAGGAGGTTTGGTTCCGCATGCAGATCTCCTGCATGCACTTCTCCTGCACTCGAAAAAGCCCTCCTGTCCTCCCTGAGCCTCTTACCAGTGTTTGTCATGTTGCTTATGTCTTCCCAATCTGGAAGTAACCAGTAGTGACATCATCACCAGTTACTTCCAGTGGTACTTCCCACAGGTGGACAATGTGAATTGGTGCAGTGAGGGACAAATGTTGCTCTAATGATTTGTGAAAGGTTGCTTTACTAATTGCATATCGTTAGAGGTGCTTGAAAACTGTTGTTTATTTTTCTTAGAAGTAAGCCCATTGTGTTCAGTAAGACTTAAGTTGCAATCCTATCTTACTCACTGGAAACAAACACCTCTACGTGTTGTATGAGCTTAGTAACTATGCACAATACAGATATGGGGAGGGGAGAATAATGCATCAAACTGTAGCAGTGTCTGAGTGATAAGAATACAAGATCTTGTATGGGCAGGAGAGATCCCAGGTGATCTACTAACCAAACCTACCCCAAATTCTGCCATCCAATCCCTCCCTGCACATGCATGTATCCCCCTCCCCAGCGCACACTTCACAGCCTTTGTTCTTTTCCCAGTTCTTCTTTGTTACTACTTTTTGTAAAGCAGTTTTGGCTGGGAGAATCCTGTGTGTGGATCATCTCCTCTTGTAGTGCTTTCTCTGCAATCACTTTCCAAGAAATAGTTGTATAGCTGGAGTAGGGGGGAGGTAATCCCTTCCCTCCCATGCTCCCCTTGCGCGTTCTCTAAGCTCACATTCTCCAAGCACCAGGTGGAGTGAACCGGGAGGCACCTGTTGGGTGAGGGACCCCATTGGTTGGCCGCCTCCCCCAGGTGGTAACCTGGTGTTCAAACCCTGGCCCAAGTATGGGATCAGAAGAGCAGAGCACCTAGTTCTACATTTTGCAAAGCGATGTCCCTTTAAGCTTGTGAACTTCTGCAGTCCAGTGGATCACGATGTATTCTGTGGCCAACCTGGGAGAAGAAAGGAACCTCCTTGTAACCGAGAAGTGGGTCTTTCAGTTCTAAAAACAGCTCAACGGTTTTGGAAACCATGCAGTTTAGCCACTGGCTTTCCTGGAGGGGGCAAAATGGTAAGGTTTTCAGGTACCTGAATGCAGTTGTAAAGCAGCCTCTCTTCCTTGCCTTCAGGGCCATTCAGAGTAGAAAGAGCCAGTGGTGTCACTAGGGTTGAAAAGGCCAGCACGTCACCCCCATGACAGACCTCCTCCCAGGCAATGGGCAGGGCTTCACCTCGGACGGTGGGAGTGGTGATGCACCATTGCCCAACCCCCACTGGTTTTTTGGCTATAACTTTTGATCGAATAGAGATATTTCAGTGTGGTTTGTTTCACTGCATTCTGCATGAAATTATGCATCATGATGGTATTATTTGAAAATATCAAGATTTTCACAATTTTGGCCAGTAGTGGTTTCACCCGCTGTGCAAGTCATCCAATGCAAACCACAGCCCACTGGTGAGAGCAAAAAAGGAGGAGATGCCTTTGCTTCGCTCTCTTTTCTCTGGATGGCTCTGTAGGGAAGGGGGAACAGCTTTACATTAGTTCGGGTGCCTGAAAAACTTAATGTTCGCCTCTCCCAGGAATGCCAGTGGGTTTTGCCATGAAAAGGTAAAAATGTGGGCTTTTCGTTTTAAAAAATATATAAATTTGGACCCTGGTACCAGCAGATTCTGCATCTGCAGGTGGTTCCAGTACCCCCTGCAAATGTGCAGGGGTTACCTGCAGGGTGTCTGCAGGGGGTTGCTATACTGTGACATTAGGGAGAAACATGGGTTTGGTGATGTAGATAGAAACACTGAAAGAGATTCGGCCAGGTTCTGGACAATAGTGTCAAGGGGAATGAAGAGATATTCTGGAGCCCTAGATAATCAGATAACTTCTACACAATGGCGTACCCATTTTACATCGCTCTTCAGTTCCTCTTCCTATGGGAATAGCCCACGTTTGTCTTTGGGTTTAAATTATCACCTTTTTTCATCCTTCCCTGAGTGGGATCCAGTCACCTTGGACGAAGTAAAAAATCTGATCATTTCCCTGCCAAATAACAAAGCGCCAGGGGAGGATATGCTTCCCGGTGAATTGTTTAAGTCAAACATTAATTGGTGGAGCGCAGTTCTTGCTAAGTTGTTTTCTTATATAAATCAGTCTGGGAAAATACCACAGGGGTGGCAAGTTAGGGTGGCAAAGGCTCTAAGGCTGATCCAAAGAATTTTAGGCCTATTAGTCTTCTTAGTATAATTTCTAAATTGTATTCTAAATATTTATTGAGTAAACTAGAGCATTGGGCCGCTGAGAATTCAATAATTGCAGAAGAACAGGCTGGGTTTCAAAAGGGGAAATCCACTACAGACCAATGCTTTGTACTCCATCATTTGATTTAAAAGTACTCCCAGTTGGGTAAAAAGAAGATTTATGTCACTTTTGTGGATTTTAGCATGGCCTTTGATCTTATTAATAGAGACCATTTGTGGCAAAAATTGGCTGTGACTAATATTGATAGAAGATTGTTGTTTTTAATCCAGATGCTTCATTCAAACACCAGTCTTAGAGTCAGATTAGGGGCGAATGGGTTGCTTTCTGAGGCAATTCCTGTAGACAGAGGAGTTCGGCAGGGATGCCTGTTGGCTCCCTTTCTTTTTAATTTTTATATTAATGATATTGTGAAGGAATTGAGTGGCCCAGATTTTTTTCCACCTTCAATTTGGGATGTTAAGCTATCAACTCTTTTATATGCTGATGATATTGCAATGATTTCTACCACTCTAGTGGGTATGTGGAGGCTTTTGCTCAAATTGAGTCAGTTTTGCACAAGAGAATATTTGGCTATTAATTATGCCAAAACTAAAGTTGTAGTTTTTGGGAGGAACAGAAAAACTCATAGATGGAACCTTGATGGAAAACCTATAGAACAGCTTGGTGTTTTTAGTTATCTTGGTCTCCATTTTAGTGCTCAACTCTCATGGAAGTACCATTTTAATGCAGTTAATTTGAAAGCAACTCATTCTACTCAATCTTTACTTCGATTTACTAGAGTTCACGGGGGAAGTTTAGTTGCTCCAGCTGTGAGGTGTTTGCCAAAAAAAATAATTCCTCAAATAACCTATGGGGCTGAGGTCTGGGGATACACAAAGTCCCCTATTTTGGAATTGGCCCAGAATTTTTTTATATGATCTCTTTTATCTGTTCCCCGTGCAACGCCAATTGTATATTTAAGAGCTGAGGTGGGATTGATTTCAATTGAAGCTAGCTGTCATATTGCACTCATTAGGTACTGGTTAAAATTGAACTCCATGAATGATTCCTGCCTTCCAAAGAAATGTTTTTTAGAACAACTTCAAAATCCTGCACAAGAGTCTTGGGCAAATTTGGTTAGACCTATAATGGATGAATATGGACTCAATGTAGAGTCCCTTCCTACTCTTATTACTAATGAAATCAAGAAGTTGCTCAAAGAAAAAATTAGCCTTTATTCTAAGAGGATGGATTTATGTATTATCCCCCAAATGTCATCTGCATTTTGGTTTCATGTTTATAAAACATCTTTTGGTTTGGAAAATTATTTTATAAATTTAACTGCTGCTCCGTTACGAAAAGCATTTACGGCTCTTCGCTTTCAATGTATGCCATCAGCCTGGTTGGAGGGGAAATATAATAATATCCCTTTTTATCAAAGAGTTTGTCTATGTGGACTAGGGGTTATTGATGATATCTTTCACTATTTATTTAATTGTCCCTTGTATGAACATCCTAGGAATCAATTTCTTGCTGGTATACTTAGATTATTGCATGATAGACCCTTGCCTGCTCAGCTATGTAGTTTACTTGTGGGTACAGATGTTACTATCACTTATCAAGTAGCAAAGTTTGCCAAAGCCGCAAAAAAGATCCTTGCAAAACTCCATAAATTTTAAGGATGAGTGTTTTTATTGGTTATTGTTATATATTTTGTTGTTTTTCTTTTAATGTATTGCGACGACCTATGGTTTTAAGCAAATAAATTGAAACTGAAACTGAAACTGATAGAAACACTGACGTCGCTAGGGGGGTGCAGCGGGCGCGGACTGCACCGGGTGACGCGCCGGGGGGGTGTTGCTCCCTGGGGGAAGGACGCACTAACAAAGTGGGGTTAGGAGCTACTACATCGTGCTATACACCATTGGATGCGGAATGGCCAGCACAGCGCAGTGCAAAAAACAGAATTGAAATCGCTCCTTTCGTTCAAAAGTTATGGCCAAAAACATGTAAGGAAAAAATGCATGGAGCCCTATGGAAAGTGAAAGTGAGCTGTATCGCGCATTTACTCGTGAGTAGGCAGACTTGCCTTAGTCCGTTCGAAAGGGCAGGCTGAGAGGAATCCAATGACCTGAATGGTCCCAATCCAATGAATGCAACCCCCCCAAAACACCTGAGAATCTCCCCCCTTCCAGCTGTGAGTCTGAGCCCTAAACGAAGCCATGTGCCGCATTTACTCGCGAGTAGGTGGACTTGCCTTAGTCGAGGCAGGCTGAGAGGCTCCAAGGACGTCAGAATGGTCCTCATCCAATGAGTGCAGCCATCAAAAACACCGGAGAAGGAGGTTCCTCCCTCCCAGTCTATGGAGCCCCATGGAAAGCAAAGCAGCCTCACAGTCACATTTACTCGTGAGTAGGCAGACATGCCTTGGCTGGTGGTCAGGCCAGGCAAAGGGGAATGTGAGGACACCAGAAGGAGTTGCTCCAGAAGGCAGCCTCCCCCCCTAAAAAGAACAAAAAAGAGGCTTGAATGGTAAGGGGAAAGTTTTCTGTTTTGCACTTATGAAGCCAGCTGGGTCTTTATTCTGATGTGCCTGAAATAGAAGAACTTTAAACTGGGCACTGGGGAGGCCTGGAAATCTCACTGATTATTTTGGGGGATTGTAATTGCAGGCTGACTACAGAGTAAGCCCCATTGACCACTATGGAACTTACTTCCGAGTAGACATGCATAGGATTGGGCTCACAGGCTGCAATCCTACCCACACTTCCCTGAGAGCAAACCCCATTGACCACAATAGGACTTACTTCAGAGTAGATTCACTTGGTGGAACAGGACTGGCTCCCCCTTATTTAATTATGTTGTATTTAATTATTTATAATTATTTATTTTAATTTGCTTGATGATGTCACTTCTGGCCATGACATCACTTCCAATGGGTCTTGGACAGATTGTCATTTTAAAAAGTGGGTCCCAGTGCTAAAAGTTTGAGAACTGCTGCAATAAGCTGTTAGTAAGTTGACACGGGTGTGTGCATGTGAGACTCTACAAGTTTTCAAAATCACTAAAATCAGAGTTTGGCGGAATAATACCATCATGTTATATATCAATCAATGTGTAATTTCATGCAGAATGCAATGAAACAAACCACATTGAAATATCTGTGTTCTAACAAAAGGTACAGCCAAAGAACCGGTGGGGGTGGGGCGATGGTACATCACCATGCCCACTTGGGGCATCTGAAGCGGCGTGAAGTAGGGCTGTGTTCTTGCACCAACTTTGTTTGGGATCTTCTTCGCTGTCCTGCTGAAGCAGGCCTTTGGAACTGCAACAGAAGGCATCTATCTCCGGATCAGATCAGATGGAAAGCTCTTCAACCTCTCCAGACTGAGAGCAAAGTCCAAAGTCCAGCTGAAATGTCTGCGTGACTTCCTCTTTGCCGACGATGCAGCTATCACTACCCACTCTGCCAAAGATCTCCAGCAGCTCATGGATCGTTTTAGCAAGGCCTGCCAAGATTTTGGACTGACAATCAGCCTGAAGAAAACACAGGTCATGGTTCAGGATGTGGACTCACCTCCCTGCATTACAATCTCTGCGCATGAACTGGAGGTTGTCCATGACTTTGTGTACCTTGGCTCAACGATCTCCGACACTCTTTCTCTCAATACCGAGCTAAACAAATGCATCGGTAAAGCAGCTACCACGTTTTCCAGACTCACAAAGAGAGTCTGGTCCAACAAGAAGCTGACGGAACATACCAAGATCCAGGTCTATAGAGCTTGCGTCCTGAGTACACTTCTGTACTGCAGCGAGTCATGGACTCTTCACTCACAACAGGAGAGGAAACTGAATGCTTTCCACATGCGCTGCCTCCGACGTATTCTCGGCATCACCTGGCAGGACAAAGTTCCAAACAACACAGTCCTGGAACGTGCTGGAATCCCTAGCATGTATGCACTACTGAAACAGAGACGCCTGCGTTGGCTCGGTCATGTCGTGAGAATGGATGATGGCCGGATCCCAAAGGATCTCCTCTATGGAGAACTCGTGCAAGGAAAGCGCCCTACAGGTAGACCACAGCTGCGATACAAGGACATCTGCAAGAGGGATCTGAAGGCCTTAGGAGTGGACATCAACAAGTGGGAAACCCTGGCCTCTGAGCGGCCCGCTTGGAGGCAGGCTGTGCAACATGGCCTTTCCCAGTTTGAAGAGACACTTGGCCAACAGTCTGAGGCTAAGAAAGAAGGAAGGCCCATAGCCAGGGAGACAGGCCAGGGACAGACTGCACTTGCTCCCAGTGTGGAAGGGATTGTCACTCCCGAATCGGCCTTTTCAGCCACACTAGACGCTGTTCCAGAACCACCTTTCAGAGCGCGATACCATAGTCTTTCGAGACTGAAGGTTGCCAACTACTATTGGGGCATTGCCCCGCCCACTACATGGGGTGACGCGCTGGCCTCCCACACCGGGTGACGCGAATCCTAGTGATGCCATTGGACAGAAATCTGATAAAAAGTACAGGCGCAGACAGTAAAAGCTTCCAACCCTTTAATTTTCTCCTAGTGTATGCCTGAGGTAGGTTTTTGTTGCTATTTTGCCATCTCAGGAGAAAGGAAGAGGTCCTAACTGACCTCTCAAAATGCCTTTTAAATGTATATTTTGTTCACTGTTTATAAAGCCATTGGGGGGACCCTCATGAACTAATGGATTTTTTTTTAAGTGTAATATGTGATTTTAATTAGAAAAGCAGCATGGCTTGAGCTCTGAGGGCACCCCCTCCGTCCTCCAATCACTCTAAAAAGAAAACCTTCACACTGTGTGGAATGTGTAAAGCAAAGATGGGCTAAGAAAAACACAACAAAACAGAACAAGAATTGCCTTTCCTGCAGTAGCTGCTGAACTGAGACTCTCTGGCTCATGATTTTATGTAAATATGACCAGTGGTTTGCCCTTCACACATCTTTGGCAACTCTCAAATAAAAAAATTTCCATTGGTCCATTAGTTAGATTTCCTATTACCGTAGCAGATGCTCCTAAAGCCATTCAACTGAATTTCTGCTGCTGGTGTTGTGTTGCAGCGAGGCCGACATGGTTGTTTGATTAAAGAAAGCTTTAGCAGCAAAAATTCACAAAGCTACCTTTTTTTTTTTGTTGTTCCTGGCCAAACAGCACAAGGTAATGCTTCGGGCCAATGCGCAATGATTGCTGATTCCATGACCTGGGCACATTTGTTTCGATCACAACCAATTCGCTATGAAATTAACAATTGCTGTGTGTGGGCTCTCACTCTGGAAAGGGATATATGGGTGGAATGGCACGTTCTCAGCCTGTAGTTTCTGTACCGTACTTCACAAGGAATTTCATTGGCAATGAAGGATATATATATATAAATAATGGATGAAGAAGGGTGACAGGGCTCGAGCACTTGGGGGTTGACAGATTATCTTGCGGCGTATTACAATTAGATATGCTTCAGTGTCACGTCATTTATTCAGCTGGTAAGGGTGCATAACTCTTAGATCCATTTGGAGTTAAATTTATTAAGAGCCCCCTAGTCTTGTCCTTTCAAAATTTGGAATTGATTTTTGAACATCCTTAACAGCTTTCTAAATCACTATGCTCTCCGTACATGCGTACTTTTTTCTTTAGAACTGCCATTTTATTAATGTGTCGGTGCTAGACAAATTTGATTTGGTGTTATTCCAGATGTGCTTTCACGTTCAAGTTTATTTGTAAGAGACAGATCCTTTGTCACTAACCTGGTCCCCAAACCAAATGGGCTTTTGGAAATGTTGATACAGAAATGTGGGGAACAGGCCTTAATTATACAGTCGCTTATAAAACGACTGAATACTAATTCACACATTCAGTAATAATGGCTTGAGAACGATGATACGGAAGCCTATACATAACATGACTTGGCAGGCTGCTTGTGTCGGAAGCGGCTCTCTGCACAGTTCCAGCACATTTCTCCAAGTTATCACAACCCTTTTATTATAAGTGGCTGTGTGTGATAAGCCACATGGGTGGTTTACCCATGCAGATGGCTTGAAATCTGGAACAGCTTCCTCATGGTGTTTCCAAGCAGCTACAATGCAATTTATTGCATGTGTAAATCAGACCTCAGACTGCAATCCTCAGCATAATCATAAGACCCATTCAACTCCATAGGATTTCAGAGTCCATGTGCTTAGGATTCGATTGCCAGTCAATTTAAAATGAGGGGACCCTATTCCTTGGTAGTGCTGTAATAATACCCAGGTAGACAATAATTCTGGCTGCAATCCTAAAGCCACATTCTTCTGTATAAGTGTACATACGATTGCATTGTTCTGTTGCATGGTAGGTATTTTGGGCAAGTGTATGAAGCTTACAGCAAGTACAGTGTGCCCAAAAAGTGATCCCAAATAGCAAGGAAAAGACATGCCAGTGTCTTAGCTAAGGTATCTGCTACCTGGGGCCAAAGAAGATTTTGTAGTGAACCCATAATGAAATCAAACTTAGGGCGCAATCCCAACCCCTTATGTCAGTGCTTTCTAGCACTGACATAAGGACAATGCAGCTCTGAGGTAAGGGAACAAACATTCCCTTACTTTGAGGAGGCCTCCGTGAGTGCCACTCAACTGCAGGATGCAGCACACATCCCACTGGCACCGCTATGCCAGTGCTGGAAAGCACTGACATAAGGGGTTAGGATTGCGCCCTTAGGCTGCAATCCTATGCACACTTACCTGGGAATAAGCCTCATTGAATTCAGCAGGAGTTACTTCTGAGTAGACAGACATAGGATTGCAGCTGTCATTTATTAAGTAAGTAAATAAAAAGTTTTCTGGTTAATTGGCCATACCTTTAGATAGAATACATATATTCCAATGTGGTTTGTTCATTGCGTTCAGAATTAAATTACCTTTCCAATAATATATAACACAGTGGCATTATTTATACTTACCAAGGTTTTCATAATTAAAACATTTTCTGGTTAATTGGCCATAACTTTTGATAGAATTTGAATATTCCAATGGGGTTAGTTTAATTGCATTCAGCATTAAATTATATTTCCAGTGATATATAGCATGATGAAATTATTCATACTTTCCAAGTTTATCACTATGTTGGCACTAGTGTCAAGCTCAGTTTGTTGCCTCCCCCTTCAAAGCTTGTTGCCTGGTGCAATTGCTAACCCCTGCACCCCTTTAGGTATGCTACTAAAACAGATTGGTATTCCTTCATCTAGCACCTTCCTTCATCTAGACCCAAAACAATTGTGGTGTTTTGAACTTCAAATGCAAAACTTCTCAAACAATTGTTATGGCCTGACAACAACCTTTTGGTTATACTTAGGGTGCAATCCTGACCCACTTTCCAGCACCAACATAAGGGCAATGCAGCTCCTAGGTAAGGAAACAAACATTTCCTTACTTTGAGGAGGCCTCTGTGAGTGCCCCCCAACTGCAGGATGCAGTTCATGTTCCATTGGCACAGCTATGCCAGTGCTGGAAAGTGGGTTAGGATTTGGGCCGTAATGATTTACATTTATCTGCATTGCAGTGAGACAAATTTTACACCTTTCTACCCATGATAAATGTACTTCTAAAATATACACCTATAGTACCAAATAAAACTAATGTGAAGCAACATCTTGGTATTGTGATTTAAAAAAAAAATCAACTAGGTACCTCCTGATAGTGAACTGGGTGTCATGAAGTATCAATATTTCAGTTTTGAAATTTCTGTTATATTAGAAATCACAATTTCTAACTATTTATGAGGTTTGGAACAGCATTCTCTAGAAATTGAAGTAGAGGGACAAACCTTCCGCTTGATTTGTAGTAATTGACTCTAGAGTGATACAGATATAATGCAAGTGATCTCTTAACCATGGCTCAAAGAATGGTAAAGGACTACAGAAATAGCTATCCTCTTCCCATGATAATGTGATTTTTTCACTAGTGTTAAGGGCATAGGGGGAATTCATGTTGGAGATTGTTGATGTTATATCAGCACTAAGCCTGTGTAATTATTGCAAGTACAGGCAATCGGCATTATCTATGGGGATTCCATTCTTGGAACCCCTGTGGATAAGGATATCCACAGATGTTCAAATCCATGGATTTTGGGGGCCAATTGAAGTCTCCAGAAGTGATGGAGGCTGTGCTCCCCTCTCCTCCAGAGGGTGTTCTGAGCCCTGCAGAGGCCATGCACATCTGCCTGTGTCCTCTGTGGGCCGTTTACGCTGAAAAATGCTACTTCTGGGTTTTTTTCATAGAACCGGATGTGACTTTTTATGCCTTGTAAGGCATTCTGAGGCCTAGGGAGGGCTTCCCAGGGCCTTAGAATGCCTTATAAGGCATAAAAATGTCTCTTCTGGCTTTATGAAAAACTGGAAGTAACTTTTTTTCAACCTAAATGGCCATTCCAACACCCGCAGATGCAGAAGGCGGTCAAGTGCTGCCTCTCCAGAGCTCCAAACACCCTCCAGAGGCAAGGGAAGCACAACTCCCCTCACCTCTGAAGGGTCTAGGTCTGCCCACCCACTGGTTCGGAGGGACCCGCAGATAAGGAAATCCATGGGTTCCGAATTTCAGCATAACATGGGTGAACCTGTGCCTTGCAAATTATGATTAATATTTCCTTTTTTTGGCAAAGTAAAAACAAGTCATTCCTGATGCTGATCCCAGGATACATTAATGGAGTTGTATGTTTGTGTATGCACATATCATTTAATCAGTTAGCATCTTGGAAGAAATGAGTTATCTGATCTGAATAGTTCTTGACGGTAGCAATAGTGCCGTTTGCATGTAGGAAAACTTCAGAAACCAGCAGACATTGTCATCTGACTGTTCCTCTCTCGTCCACTCCCCGCCCACACACAGTTCTAGACATGTGCCAGGTAACAAACATATTAGTCACTCTCAGGCTTGTTCCTTGTTCCTCAGATAAGGAGTTAGTAAGTTTTTGGGGGGTTGAATTACACAAGCATCACAGCTGATCTAAGCCAACAAGCTTTCAGAAGATAGTCCCATTCGTGTAAAAGATGATGATAATTGATGAACGACCCGCTTGCCAGACCCTGACAGGCTTGTTGCCTGGCCTTTGCACTCTGCCAGTTCAAGCCTTACAAGTGTGAAATAGCCAATTACTAGAATACCTATTGGAAGTAATAGACCAATGAGCAAATTGCTACTGTGGGACGACATTATGGGTAGTGTCGATGGAAGGAGGCCAAGATAAAGTTCTTCTCTCAGCAGCTGCTCCTACCACAGCTTGATAATATTATTGGATGGCCAACTGATCAGAGTAAGGAAATTCCCCATTCGAACTGCAAGTGTTCTGCTTTGTATTGACTTAAAGTTTATGATGCATGTTACCATCGTGTTACCCAGGTCCTAATTTGCAGAAATAAATCCTCCTCTTAAAAGGTAGTTAAATAGGTAATAGGGATAGTCACGGCCATAGATTTTGTGCAAAAGCATTAAATACAATTTTTGCTTGGAATGAAAAGTCATATAGTGTGCTGAGTGTTAATACTTGGCAGCCATTTGCTATTGACAGAACAATTTATCTTGATAAAGGACAGTGAAAAATTCCAATCTATTCACTGACATCACATTATCAGCAGTAATATATGACTGCATCTAAATATAAGGTTGAGTTTCTGATACAGCTGAGGGGTTTTCTGGTAATTTTCCTGTAAATATATTGTGTACTGGACAATGAAAAAGTGCTGCTTTTACCCTGTAATTGGATGACCTATTTTTATGTGAGATTTAAAGTTTTAGTGTGTTTAATGGAATAGACCACAATGTTTTCCTTTTTGGAAGTCCGTTGCTTTTGGTAAGATTTTTTAGCAATAAAATGAGCATTACCAGATTTGACAGAGCATAAATAGAAGGGGGGAAAAAGTAGATGCTGAAAATGAAATTGGACGAAAGAGCTGTGAGTTCACATTTGTAGTAGTGTGGACAGTGTAAACGATCACCTTCAATGAAATGTATGGTCGATATTGCACTTTCATGTATTTGACTCTTTATCCAGAGAATGAACTTTATTGAAAAGGAAAGGAATAATAATAATAAACTTTATTTATACCCTGCCCTTCTCCCCAAAGGGACCCAGATGGGACCTTGATATCTACACGAGGGTTCCATTCTCAGACCACCCCCACACATACTGAAAACCATGGATAAGCACAACTGTGGTTTTCAGTCCCTTAAAACCTCCTAAAGCGAATGGATCTGGGCTTTTCCAGGCTTCAAAATGCTTTAAAAGGTATAAAAACATTACTTCAAAGTAGCTTTTTTTTTTTAAAACCTTAAGGGCCATTCTGAAGCCTGCAGAGGCCATGAGGAGACACACCTGGCCTCAGCAGGCTTCAGAAAGCCCTCCAGAGGTGACCAGAGTGCAGCTCCAGTCGCCTTTGAAGGATTCAGATTGGGCCACATCTGGCTCAGTGTTGGTCTGGGGGACCTGTGTTGAGTCAAATTCACAGATGTAAAATCTGTGGATAAGCAGGCTCAACCTGTATAGCTTTCTGGTCTTGCAAAGTTAGCACAAAGCCAGAAGTGTGAAAATGAGAGACAAAAAAATGTGGTACTGCATTGCATGGAGTTTCACGTGTGCATAAAGTTTCATTTTTCCCCCCTGTATAATGAGAGAGGGAGAGAGAAATTTGTATGTACAGTTTTATAAAAATGTATCATGGTTCACAGACTCCCTCTGGCTTAATTCTCAGAAGTCCTGTATTATTTCAGTGTGCAAATGGATTTGCATGATAAAAGGCTCATCCATACACAAAACATCTCTGCATATAGAAAACTAGCATGTTAGAAGTCTAAGCTAGAACCCTGCTAAATGACATATTGTTTTCTATGTAGATCAGTGATTTTCAACCTTTTTCATCTCACAGCACACTAGCAAGGCACTAAAATGGTCAAGACAAACCATCATTTTTTTTGACAATTGACAAGGCACACTGGAGGGTTCACATCCCCCGTGGTTGGCAACCTTCAGTCTCAAAAGACTATGGTATAAGCCTACAGCACCCGGTATTCCCAGGCGGTCTCCCATCCAAGTACTAACCAGGCCTGACCCTGCTTAGCTTCCGAGATCAGACAAGATCAGGCATGTGCAGGGTAATGGCCCTATTAATAAATGACTCTCTCCCAAGTTCCTGTGGCACACCTGGGAACTATTTGCGGCACACAAGTGTGCCACGGCACAGTGGTTTAAAATGGCTGATGTAGAGGTTTGGGTTTGGTTTGGTTTTTAAAGTGAAGTAGCATCCATCTTACAAGCCTCTTTCTGCAGCCCTGATGTAATTTATCACCTCTGTGAGGACTAGACTTTAGTCAACTTTCCAATAATTCCCAAAGTTTAATGTACTTTTCCTAGTTGCTGCTTCCCACTGAGATTACACTTGCAATGATCTTTCCACTGAAACTACAAGAATGAACTTATTTTCTTGATAAGAACAGTCAAGTTGGACCCCACCAGTGCATGTATATGTGATTATTAAGAGCCAGATGAAATCAAAACCTCTGTTAAAAACAAAAAAACATAAACAAATCATGTGTCCAGTATCACTTAAGCATGAATTTAAGCATGCACTTAAGCATGGACCCAAACACCTACATTCCATTCCTGAAATACAGAAAAGGAAAATCTTCTAAACCAGTGAATATTTTATGAATGAAGTTAGTAGTGTAATGAATTTAAACATTGAAAGTTACCTGAATTTGCTCTACTACATAAAATTTTTCCTTTGATTTTACTGCTGTAATCAGTCAGTGCCTGTTGCACAAGGTGCTCTGTCAGTGTGCTGAGTGGGGTGTGGAGGGGGATGGCAGATTGGGTTCCTGAAAGGTGTGGGATCAGTGGCGATGGTGCTACCAATATCCTAACCCAGCAGTTCCCAAAATTTAGGGAGGTGTGGCCTCCCTGAGTGGTTGCAGGGGGGGAACAGTGTTGATGGCATTTTCAAGATCACGTCACCAAGAAAAAGGGGGTTTCTCACTTTGTTGTTGTTCTCGCTTTGTGGGGGTTGTTTTGGCCCTCAGAGGGTGTGGGGAGCCTGCAGCCCTTTCTGCGGTGTGGGCCTCCCTATGCCTCAAACACAGAATCACAGTGACAAAAACAGGAAGTGGGTCGCGATCACATCAGGGAGCCGTTCTGAGTTGTGGGGAGGCCCACAGAGGGGGCTGCAGGCTCCCCACACCCTCCAGAGGGACAGCGCAACCCCCTGTAAGTGAGAAACCCCCTTTAAGCACTGGCTGTGCAATCACTGCCATCGCTGTAACATTGCCACCTCCTTAAGGGGGTAGAGACCTTTTCAATGAGGGGCAGAGAGGATAGAACTGGGCTGCAAGTGTGTTGTAGATTTCATAGCATCAGGCTAGAGACTTGTTTTGGTTTGCTCGAAGTTGAAAGCTTGCATTGTACTGAAGAGATCGTGATGCTTAGAAAGGAGAGTAGACAATCTACCATTAATGAATTCAACAAATATATATATATATATATATATATATATATATATATATATATATATATATATATATATAAGGAGAAAGCCTTTGCTTCCTGTTACATATAAATTCTTTTATGTAATTTTCCGTGTAGAAAGAAGCAGATCTAAACCAACCATCAAGAGCCTGGATTGTATTCAAGTGCTTTTTTATTTTCTTTTTTGTATTTGAAGCTAAGTGGAACTGAGTCGCTGTGCCGCTGAATGTCTGTTTCTCTTGAACTTGCCACTAAATAGAAAAGCAGCATGCCACTCAGTCTCTGAAAAGACTATAGACAAGGTTGTCTTCAAAAGATACACGCCCTAGCCTCATGGATTATTGCATTGCTAAAAGGGGACCTTATTGCTTGCTTTGAAAATATGTTGCAGAGCTGGGATGCCTAATCTGAACACCTGAGCCCCCAAGACTTCTCTCAGCCATGGTTCCCACTTCTTATTAGGTAATTCTGCCGAGAATTCTCCCAAATGACTTCAAAATAATCCACACTGTTTGTAGTTGTCGTTATAGTAATTGAGGAACCAGCAAGAAAAGATTTTCAAAGTCTCTGCTTTAAGACCAAACCTGCAACACAAAGTTGTTGAGTGTTCGGACATCTCCAGGAGCAAGTTGTGCGGCAGTTAGCACATCACCGTCACAGACATTGTGCAGAGACAGTCATCAGAAATGGCAGCTTCTTTGTGGGAACTGCCATTCTCTAAATCTTGGATAGGTGCCCTTAGGAGGGGTTTTGCTGCTGTCTAACATTGTATTCTGGCAATGGTGATTTCTGGCAGCAGATGTATACACTTCCTTTTCCTTCTCTGACTGAGGTACCAAATGTTTTGTGCTTATCCCATGGTCTGTGTGAAGTTGAATGAACCTCCCTGCAAGGGAGGGCACCAGGATGAGGTCTCTTGTTATCTGGTGTGCTCCCTGGGGCATTTGGTGGGCCGCTGTGAGATACAGGAAGCTGGACTAGATGGGCCTATGGCCTGATCCAGTGGGGCTGTTCTTATGTTCTTATGTTAAGTGAGATGTGTCTTCATCCTATTTGTTTTTTAAACCTTCTTGTACTTGCTTTTTTCTTCCTCACTTGCATTATTTGAGCTCGGTTGAGAAAAAGTGCAAGGCAATGTTTCTCAAATTGCAGGTCAGGACCCACTAGGTGGGTCACGAGCCAATTTCAGGTGGGTCCCCATTCATTTCAATGTGTATTTTATTTTTAATATTAGACTTGATACTACCATGGAATGTTACTGATCTGGAGAAATATTACAGATCTGTACTTTTAACAGGCCACTATGTACATGCTTTTAATAATTATAGTCAGTGGCGCTTACTCCTGGGTAAGTGTGAATAGGATTGCAGCCTTTGGGACATTTGGGGACTTTTTTTTAACAGAGCAGCAGCTGCTTGGGAGAGTTAGGAGGGTTCTTCATTTTAAATAAATTTTTAAACTTATACTTACTGTAAACTTTTAATGTACTTACTTGATTGATTTGACTTAGAGCCCAATCCTGAGGTCCGCAGCACGGCTCTGCACCGCTGACCTCGTTCGCAAATGTGCCATAGGGTAATTTTGCGGGGCTCACCACCGGGCTCCCACCGGAGCTAACTCAGCTCCGGTCGACGCTGGGCTAGCGTGCGGTAATCACCCGGGTTCCGCAGCTCTGTGGTCTCCTGGACTGCTGGGCTGCGGAACAGGAGGCGGGGCGTGGCTGGGGGCGTGGGGGAGGCGTTCCAGGGAGGTGGAGGCCAGCGGGAGGCGTGGCCGGGGGCAGGCTGGAGGCGTGTCGGGGGAGAGTTAGGCGGAGAGTGAGGAGGATCCGCGGAGTCGAGCTCTGCAGGATCCAAGGTGCTCGTGCAGGGCTGCGCGCCCTACACAAGCGCCTTTACTTTAGTGCTGACCTTTTGGTCACCACTAAAGTGAGTAGCCCCATTGCGGGGCTGCTTCCCTTACTCGGGGCAAGGGGATGAACGGTAACAAGGGAGGCACAGGTTCCGGCAGCAGCCCTCCACGGAGCCACTGGACCTGGGCGCTGTGGGCAGCTCAGGATTGGACTGCCCGTCATATTGGGGGGTGTTAAAACTTTTCCTGCTAGACGATGTTTCTTCTGGCCATGACATCACTTCCAGGTTAATGACATTACTTCTGGTGGTTCTCCACAGATTGTCATTCTAAACAGTGGGTCCCAGGACTGAAAAGTTTGAGAACCACTGGACTGTAAGGGATGGAGAGGGACACAAACTGCAGAGAAGAAACTTATGCATAGGGGAGGGTGTAGCACTTTTCATTTTGAAATTGAAACACCCCCCCCCCACACACACACACATTTTATATGTAGACTGGGTTTAAGCAACTGCACATGACTTTGTCCTATCTATTTTGGTCCTAAACATTTTGCATGGAGCAAATAATTATCTGTTTCTCTGTTGCTTATGATGGAGGATTCTGTGTAACTAATAATCTTTACTTTTCCATAACTGTGGTTGCAATCCTAGCCACGCTTCCCTTGGAGTAAGCCCGATTGACTATAATGGGACTAACGTCTGAGTAGACAGGCATAGGATTGGGCTCTCAGTCTATTAAAATTGTGATTTGAAAAAGCTGCCCTTATATACAGTCAAAATAATTTTGTTCGAAAGTAAAGGCAGGGGTGGGATGGTTTAAAGCTTATCAGTGTATTTAGATCCAAATTAGGTGTCTCAGCTGGCCATATGCACACTATTGATACAATTCCTTTGCAGGGTCCCTTGATTTCTTTGCTAGTTGAAAAGTGTACCTGTTAGCAACCCACCATTAATTTACAAAATTGGGGATGAGAAAGTGAAATTCCATCTTGAAAGCTGAAATGCACTTCTCCCTATTTCACCCACGGACTTTATTAATTCAACTTCATGAGACTTTTGGTCCAAGACCAATGCTACTTCAGCCAACTCTGTTCATCTGAGGTGAGATTTCTATGGGGCATAAGCAATCCCTTTTCCAAGAAGGTTTCCTATGGAGGTGGTAGTGTGGGACCACTCACTTATTTTCATGTGTCATGGTTGCATATTTACATTTCAGAAAGTGAGTTTGTGTATTTGTCCAGATCATGTGCTAAGTTGTAATTGGCAACATGCCTCCTAAGAATGTTCTTAATCTAACATCTTGGTTATTTTTCACTTCTGTGACATTTTCTTTATGGCATTTTTTGCACTTAAATCTCACCTGTTGTTGGCAACCTTCAGTCTCGAAAGACTATGGTATCGCGCTCTGAAAGGTGGTTCTGGAACAGCGTCTAGTGTGGCTGAAAAGTCCGATCCGGGAGTGACAATCCCTTCCACACTGGGAGCAAGTGCAGTCTGTCCCTGGTCTGTCCCCCTGGCTATGGGCCTTCCTTCTTTGCCTCTTTGCCTCAGTCTGTTGGCCAAGTGTCTCCTCAAACTGGGAAAGGCCATGCTGCACAGCCTGCCTCCAAGCGGGCCGCTCAGAGGCCAGGGTTTCCCACTTGTTGATGTCCACTCCTAAGGCCTTCAGATCCCTCTTGCAGATGTCCTTGTAAATCTCACCACAAACTTCATATCCATTATGTTGGGGTGGACAAACATTTTGTTAGGAGGGCCACATCCTCTCTCTGAAACTGTGTTGGGAACCGGGAATAAAAAAGAATTAATTTACATTTCAAATTTGAATAAATTTACATATATTTACATAAATGAATACATTGGAGACAGAACTTATATGAATGAATGAATTTTATTGAGCTTATTTATAATACACAGGAGAACTGTAATACAGGCATGTAGAACCACATGAGAACTATGAACTGTTTGTCACGCACCTCTTACAGAGTGAAAACATGCAGACGAAGCCAGAAACACATGGAGACATAAGTTGTTCAGAGGCAGTGGAGGTGGGGGGGTTTCAATAATGCCTAGGGAAAAGCAGAAAACACATGGAGACTATAAAAGGCCTTGCTCTAACTCTGTCAGCAGCTTGTGTCTGATGGTCATGACCAGCCGTTGTGGGCCAGCACGGGCTTCAACAGTCCTTGATGGTCCAGAGGCTGTTTAGAGACTGGGGGCCCTCTGCGGGCCAGATTGGGGGGCCCCGAGGGCCACAAATGGCCCATGGTCAGGGTTTGCCCACACCTTGCATTATGTCATCTGTTATCCTTTGTTTTCACCTAGCTTTCTTACTTGCTATGTCCTTAACCCCTGGGGGCTGGGGGATAAGAATAGGCCCTCAGTTTGGCTGTACCTGTCGTAAGAGGCAACTAAACAGCCACAGGGTAGATGGGACTCGTTAGCCTGGGAAGGCAGTTCATCTGAGAGAAGGAAAACTCTGATCCCAAACCTCCACTGCCTTGTGGCTACATCCAGTTATGGAAGAGGCTTCAGGAGTCAACCTTGAGGCAAAATCCGGAGCCGGAGTCCCTGAGGCAGTTCATGGCTGAACACAGTCATGTTCTGGCAACTCCTACGACGGCGCTGGAACCAACCGTATTGGCCTCTGCCTTTCCATTGGACCATTTCAGCGACTTGGAGAGAGGGGATTTGCTGCATGGGTAACAGTCTATCCTCCATATCTACTCTACCCAGGCTTTGCACACTGGAGAGGACACTCTGTTCCAGAACCACCATTCAGAGCGCAATACCATAGTCTTCCGAGACTGAAGGATGCCAACATTATGTCCTTAAACATTTGTGTTCCCTGTTCTCTTCCCCTAGGGCTTCAGTGGCTGGTCCAGAGGTGACCAGACTCTGGGCCAGCCCAATCCAGGGATCTTTTCTAAGTGGGTCATTGCCACAGAATCAGTATCAAGTCATAACTGCTAATATTATGAAAGCTTGATTTAGCTTTACAAAAGGCACGGAATTATATTAATCCACCATCCGAAAACCAAAATTATTTGTGACATCTCTCCCTCTTTAAACAGTGTGTCACATTACCAGTTATACCCATTTAGGTAGGCATGGAGCCTTGTGTTCATAGTGCTTCGTTAACAGCACCTTTGTAGTCTACTACATACTTTGAAAAAAAAAATACTTTTCTTTACATACCACATATACATGCAAGACACATACACAAAATACAACATAAAATGTAGGATGCCCCAAGGACTTTGTCTTCATGCTGTGGCTATAATTGTTTCATCAGGTTCTTGTGAAGAAAATCTCAATAGTCATAAGAACATAGGAACATAAGAACAGCCCCACTGGATCAGGCCATAGGCCCATCTAGTCCAGCTTCCTGTATCTCACAGCGGCCCCACCAAATGCCCCAGGGAGCACACCAGATAACAAGAGACCTCATCCTGGTGCCCTCCCTTGCATCTGGCATTCTGACATAACCCATTTCTAAAATCAGGAGGTTGCCCATACACATCATGGCTTGTACCCCATAATGGATTTTTCCTCCAGAAACTTGTCCAATCCCCTTTTAAAGGCGTCTAGGCTAGACGCCAGCACCACATCCTGTGGCAAGGAGTTCCACAGACCAACCACACGCTGAGTAAAGAAATATTTTCTTCTGTCTGTCCTAACCCGCCCAACACTCAATTTTAGTGGATTTCCCCTGGTTCTGGTATTATGTGAGAGTGTAAAGAGCATCTCCCTATCCACTCTGTCCATCCCCTGCATAATTTTGTATGTCTCAATCATGTCCCCCCTCAGGTGTCTCTTTTCTAGGCTGAAGAGGCCCAAACGCCGTAGCCTTTCCTCATAAGGAAAGTGCCCCAGCCCCATAATCATCTTAGTCGCTCTCTTTTGCACCTTTTCCATTTCCACTATGTCTTTTTTGAGATGCGGCGACCAGAACTGGACACAATACTCCAGGTGTGGCCTTACCATAGATTTGTACAACGGCATTATAATACTAGCCGTTTTGTTCTCAATACCCTTCCTAATGATCCTAAGCATAGAATTGGCCTTCTTCACTGCCACCGCACATTGGGTCGACACTTTCATCGACCTGTCCACCACCACCCCAAGATCTCTCTCCTGATCTGTCACAGACAGCTCAGAACCCATCAGCCTATATGTGAAGTTTTGATTTTTTGCCCTAATGTGCATGACTTTACACTTACTGACATTGAAGCGCATCTGCCATTTTGCTGCCCATTCTGCCAGTCTGGAGAGATACTTCTGGAGCTCCTCACAATCACTTCTGGTCTTCACCACTCGGAAAAGTTTGGTGTCGTCTGCAAACTTAGCCACTTCACTTTACTGCAAGTCACTCTATCAGCACTTCTGTGGTTTTCCCATCTAACCTGGGCATATTGTCTCTATGCTTTTTAAAAATGTCTCCTAGACCTGTGTTCTGATGACCCACTTTTCCTCTCTTCTTTGTGCTGCCTCCAATCCCCAATGTTTCCATTCTAGGAGAAGCTTTTTGAAGTCTTGAAAGATTTCTCTTTCTAGTTGTCTCCCTTGGCTCATCCCTGCTTGCTTTGTGTACATCAGTGTTTCTCAATGTTTGTCCTCCACTGTACCACTTCACATGGTCCACCTATGTGAAGTACCACTGGAAGTAACTGGTGATGATGTCATTGCCAGTCACTTCTGGGTTGGGAGGCCAGATGCAATGCGACAGACTCCAGTAAGATGCTTAAGGTGGACGGGAGAGCTTTTTCAAGCTTGGAAAAGCATTCTTTGGAGCTCTGCCTACTAAGCCAAACCTCACACCACTGTTTGTTGTGTCATGTTCCTGGTCTCCCTGCCAGGCGGCAGGTGTTCAGGGGTCCCATGAGTACCACCAGACAGCACCTCAAGTACCACTGGTGGTACCCATACCACTGGTTGAGAAAAACTGGTGTACGTTATGGGATCGAGGCTGCTGCTGCAAGTACCTTAGCATGTCCTTGTGCAGGTGGTTCTGAATTTTTTTTCGTAACTGCTTTTCAAGTGCAACTTCCTTCATTTTTGTGTCTACTCTCCCTTTTGGGGGACTCTTGCATGGACTTTCTTGTAACGTGCTGTTCATGCTCTTCCATTAATGGTGGCGAATGAATTTAGATTTTACTTATTTGTATGTAGTATGTAGTACTACCTTATATGTAGTACCTGCATTTTTTTCACTTTCAAATGCGTGTTGTCTGCAGAAATATTCATGAGAAAGAAATACCGTGGCAAAAGTTATTTAAGGTAAAGAAACTCGAGGTGGATTGTGTTCAGCTGCCCAAATCCAAAGGACACAGTTTACCTCCCGGGCAATGTGATACCAGGAACAGCAGCTGATGCTTTCGTTAATGGGATTGATTCCGCTGCCTTCAGGACTGGTGTGACCTTTTCCTACCAAGGAAAGTATTTCAGTGCCTCTGCTAAATCAAACAGTGTGCTCGTGTAAGCTTCAGTTACCTTTTACCTTGGGACTTGCGTGGTCTTGCATCCTTTTTCCCAAATAAAGAGAAATTGCTGCCTTGATGCATATCATAGATCTGGTTCTCCTCCCAGTGGAGTTCATACAAAAACTATTGCCCCAGAAGGAAAATGAATCTGCTAAAATGAATGGTTGATCGCACATTCTGTCGCTGCCTTTTCTTTTTTCCTTTAAACTGAGCCTGTGTTTGGTGGGTGCTGGGCATGACAGATCATTAAAATGTATAACAGAAGGCATTGTGTTGTAAAGTAGAATTTTTAAAAAGATTAAAGGTATCTAATAATTCAGCTGTTTGTGTATTGCTTTAGTTATTAAAAAAGGGAAAAAAACAGAGTGGTAAATGGCAATTGGATGAATGGCATTTAAAAGCTTGCTTTATGGTGGAATTTCATGCTAATTTGAATAACATTTATTTACATTTGATGAATTGTATTGCTTTCAAACTTGTAATCCAACCATTTATTAGACTCTAAGAGCAGTTATAATTAAGCATTACAAATCCCCCAGCAGTGCCGTAATATTATTTGAAAATCCAAGTATGTCCAAGCAAATGCAGATGTTTCCTTTAGACTAGCTAGTGGCTATTCTGCACTCAAAAGAGCAATTATTTAGCCTCCTGAGCTTTGAACACACGGTCCACCTGCAATGTGGTGATAGGGATGCTGAGGAGGGATTTTGTTCACTTTGGGTATAGCTCTAGTACTGTCTTAGATTCCAGTGCTAACCTACTGACTCCGTGTCTCTGTCTCTCAAGGGTGCCCTAAAAGGAGCTTATGTCACTTTGCCTCTTTCCTACAAAGATAGATGAAGCATTAAAGTCCTATCAGTTTCCCTTACTTAGAGCATTGTTCAACTGTCAATGGAGGCAGGCCAAACTTACACCCACGTATTAACTGCTATTAAGCTTTACTATAACTTATCCAACTTTTAATGGTTGAATCCAGCAGCATAGCCAGAGGGTGTGGAAGTGCAGTAAGTACTGCAGGAATTGCAATGTGCCATGTAAGTGGACCCTCCACTCACTGTCGCTGCCCCCAAATGGCTCCAGTGGCATGTCGGAGGGTCCGCTTACACAGCGCATTGTGGCACCTGCAGTACTTATTATGCGGCCCCCTACTGGCTATGCTACTGATCAGGTTGCTGAACTCTCACCTGGGCAATGGAGAATCCCTAGCAAAAACATTTATCTCCATATTACTGCTTGAATTTTCAGTTCTTAGGAGGAAGGTATGAGATCTGACTTAGAACCTGACCGTATGTAGTCCACAGACTTGTAGAAGATGTTTTAAATCTGAATTTTCATTTTGCAATGTATGCTTCTGGTTCTCGTGGTCTGTGCAGTTAAACTTTAAAAGATGCTGACAATATGCTAAAAGGGCAAGAAAATTCATATTTATCTTAATCTTCATTTTTTAATTTCTAAAGTAACATATTTCATTAAAGATGTTCATAATTTCTTATGTGTTTTTACGTGCGCGGTGTGTATTCAGTTTGAATCCAAGGGAGAGAATTATATATCCAGGTCAGTTCTCAGTACTGAAAAAGTTGCCTCCAGCTTGGATCTTGGCAACTGTATTCATCTTATTATTATCTGATCTTTTTTCCCCCAGAGTTTAAAGTCTTCTTATCTAACTACCACCCTTCTCTAGCCACCATTGTCTTTGATATTTTCAGTTCAGTGAACTTCTGAGAGGTTATATCTTTCAAGTACATACTTCCCTTCCCAAATGAAAATTTTGAGTGATTCGCCCAGGGATTTTAAGATTAAGAAAATTCCAAGAATGTTCCCGGATGCAGGGGTGGACCTGCGGTGGGGGCAGGGGGGCAAAAGCCCCGAGTGCCACACTTGCCATGCCCCCACTACTGTTACCTCTGCCCGTCGTGCTGCCCTGCCTGCCTGCCCATCAGAGCCATCTGCAGGCATGCAAAGCCCTGCATGCCCCTTGGCAGCACGCAAAAAGCCTTCTGAGGCTTCTCATGCAGCCTTAAGCACTACTTCTAGTTTCGTCTGGAACTATTGTTTAAAATGGCGTGAGACGTCTCAGAAGGCTTTTCAAGCTGAACTATGCACTGCATGAGGCTCTGTGAGCCTTGATGCATATCCTGGGGAGGGTGGACAGCATGTCAAAGGGAGGGTAGTAGATGCAGACCTGCCCCTGGGCGCAATAAGGGCAGGTCCATTCCTGCCAGGATGGCATTGATTTCAAATTGAAATGGGTTTCTTTTTAAAATAATGTTCTCCTGGTTGTTCAACATGTTTAATGATTATTAAATCTATTAATCTAGATTAAATTATTAATCTAATAATTAAAAAAAGACTGAATAGTAGATATCTGTGTATTCAAATATCCCTATTGGTATTTCTGCTGATACAGGTTGGGCATCCCTTATCCCAAGTGCTCGGGACCAGAAGCATTTTGAATATTCGATTCTTCCAGATTTTGGAATATTTGCGTATGCTTGATGAGAGATCTTGGGGACGGGGCCCAAGTTTAAACAGAAAATACATTTATGTTTCATGTACTCCTTATGCACATAGCCTGAAGGTAATTTTTTGACAATATTTTTTAATAATTTTGTGCATGAAATAAAGTTTGTGCATGAAACACGGTTTGTGATTTTTTTCCTTTAGGCAAAAAAGTAAAAAAAAAAAAGTCATGTTGGCTTTCAAACATGTTCTACATTTTGTAGTACTCCATATTTTGAAATTCTAGATAAGGGATGCCCAACTTGTATCTTAGTAACAATCGGTAACATAGCAAAAGGGGGGGAACGATAAGTGCAATGTGCCATATAAGCAGCCCCTCCCATTTGCCATTGGGGACCATTCTCCACTTCTCACCACTTAGTCTTTTGCTGGGTATATCCCAACAGTTATAGATGGTTGACGCATCACATAGACTAATTTTCATTATCGTAATATTTAGTTTCCTTATAATTTTCATCCTGTTTTCCTTCCTTTTTAGCTTGTGTAGCATTTAGAGCACAATCCTAAGTGCTCTTTGGACCTGTGCAAGTCATTTGCGCTGGCCCAGGATTGTCACAAATATGCCATAAGGCATGCTCGTGCCTCCTTGTGAGTCAGGGAGGGCGTCGTAAGGATGTGCGCTGGCCTCCCTGCACCAGATCCCTGCCAGCAACAAGTGAGTTCATGCTGAGTCAGGCCAGTGCGGGGGTCTGGGGGGTGGGGGGCAGGTGGAACTTGGATGTTCCTGGTCGGGCCTCTGGGTATGCCAGCCCCAGGAGTGGGGTGGAGCCAGAATCTTGTATTTTGACCAGATCCTAAACCCCCTCCTGGGCGACCCGGTGCAGTGCCAGGCTGCTTGGACTTGCACCACCTCTTTAGGTGACGCAGATCCGAGTAGCCCCATTGACAGTGCTGCCACATTACCCGGGGTAAATTAATTTCCCTTGCCCCAGGCAGAGCCACAACCAGCCACAACCCTGTACTGGATACAGTGCAGTCCTACTGGCCTGCCTGTTCCAGCACGGACGAGGATTGGGCTGTTAATTTATTAAGTAAAACACATTAGCTGTTAATGATTTTGTTTCATTTATTAATAGAAATGCAGTTTTCATTATATGTCATCATCCAATTAATCTCAGAACATAATATACTACTAGGACAATTTCTACAATTAAAATGCAGTTCTGCTCCCCTGATCTATCTGATTATGATGTGCAAGCCAGAAGTTTTAGGTCAACCCAATTCTATTGGGTGCCTAGCCTTAAGCGCCAGCGCAGTGCCACAAAAGACATGCTGCTGTTGTGTGCTGTGGGACAACTGGTGCAAATATCTGGAGACACTGCTCACTCACCAATGTTACTCCCAGTCCCAGGCCATGTCGGAACAGGTAAGGTGGCAGTGGGAGCAAGTCTTGGATGGTTTAAGGGAAGATCAGGGTGGGGAGTGGGTCAGGTAGTGAGCGCTTTAGGGTCAGGAGGGGTGGATCTTGGCAACCGCATTGCTCACTGAGATCCTATCCCCTTTTCCTCGCCCAGACCCTCCCTCTGCTAAATAATTGGCATACGTTCGAGGAGACCTATTTTTGACCAGGCAGACTACTGAGAGGTAAGTACCTCTCATGGGCTGTCTGGGCACCCCCTCCCCACCACAGTATGCATTCTGTGTCTCTTAAAGGTATGGGGAACAGAATTGGAGCTTAAATCTTTATATCAGAGAGCTTGTCTAAGCTAGAACAAACAGCCAGTTCCACTACTACGACTGAGTTACTGCAGGGTAAGGTCCCTTTTTCTGATTTGAGTATTACTTATGCTATTGATTATACTCATTTCTTAAGATAAAACAGTCTCTCTTAGCAGTCTAGATGTTGATCTACTAAAGGTGGAACTTGTAAGCCACCTTGGGCATTTGCTTTGAAATAGGAAAGGCAGGATATAAATCTTTTAAATAAATAAATACTATCAAAGGGAGAAGACTGATAACATAGAATTTTCATGTTGGTGAAAGTTGAAATGACAGGTGTCATATTTTTTTTTTCTTGAGAGGTGGATCACAGACTATGTGTGAACGGGGGATTTACGAGTATCTCTAAAGACTGAAATATATCCTCATACATTTGACTTATAAGTAGGCACCTGATGATGATTTTGTGGAATCTAGTTCATGATGGATAGCTGTCAGTCATCATTATGTTTGATCACCCATTGACTTATGTGGACTGGCAGATTGTTTGTTGCTTAGGAGAAATCAAATTAATCAGGACTTATTTTGTTTTTTTTAAATGTGGATTTTTTTGTAACTTTGTTCAATGATTCTTAACTATTTTGTGCATAAGGTTCTTGTATATTTTATTTTTAAAACTGGCTACTCTAATTTTGTATTTTTCTAATTTTGTATTTGGATATTTCATCTTTTGGAGTTTCACTTCCTATGGCACATGCACACTGATCTGCAGTTCACTCTCTCTATGTACTGTGTACTGTGTACTCTCTATGTACTGTGCCTATGTACTGAAAAGTAAACTCCGCTGAGTTCAGTGAGACTTACTCCTCAGTAAGGGTGAATAGGATTGCAACCTAAATGTGGAGCAGTGCTCAATCCTTGGTTCACATCTTCCCGAAAGAAAGCAATTTGCTGGTCCACCTTTGTTGGTCTGAAACACCTGGATTTTATCATGCCAAGTCTTGCACCTGAAGCAGGTATTCCTTCACCCTGCTTCACAGCAGTCTTCCTTGGCATCAGTTAGGTGACCCATGTTGCCTCCAGAGAAGGCCCTATCCCAGGGGTTCCCAAAGTATGTGTCACGACACCTTAGGACATCATGGCACACTCACAGGGACGCCATGGAATGTTCCTGGTCGCCCCTCCTACCTGTTCCCCCTGGGGCACTCTTTCTTGGATCTCACAAGATTTGGGGATCACCATCTTGGATCCCGTAAGATTTTGACTCATCCTTCTGATCACAGCCAGGAAGAAGAGGCTGCAGGATGTCGTGACCTTAGTTAGTTTGGTAACTACTGCTGTAACCCATAACTAACCCATAACCCATAACTACTGCAAACATAACCCATAACCCATAACATAGTTACCCATAACCCATGGGTAACTATGCTGTAACCCATAAAGTGACATAATACTAGTGCTAACTTTTTATATACTAGCTCTAATATAATACTTTAGAAAAATATTAGCTCTAACTTTAAAAAAAAGGAGTTGGATCCAGTGCCCTTCTTGATTCATTTCTGCATTGCTTGTGGTAATTGTATGCATTTGAAAGCAAACACAATAGCGGCCATGTAACTATTAATTTATAAAGGGGTCTCTCTTCAACTTCAGCACTTCCTTTGAACTTTAGCATGATTTTCAAACAGAAAGAATACAAGTTTCAGGGCACAGTATTCATGCCATTCCATTATCATTAGCCTATGGGCCTGACATTCAATTTGAAGTGTCAGGGATCAGTGTATTAATTTCCATTCTTTTTATACCAGCGTGGTCCTCCTTGTCTCATTAACATTCTGAACAGGTCTGATCCATATTTCTTATTCTTCCACCTGTTATGTCACTGGTACTTCTGATAGAAACTTATTTGGATAATGTCTGCAAGCGAACATTTCTCTCCCACTCTGCCTCCCTGAAAAGGTTAGGGATGGAAACGCTTGTCAGGGTCTGACAGGTGTAAATTTCTTAATGTATGAGGAGTATATGAAAATACAAATCACTATTGAGAGCCAGCCTGAAGCAGACTGAAAAGCTGTCATAAGCAATTTTCAAAAAGTATGAGTTATTTGGTTCCCTTCCAGAAGGAACGACTTCACAGGCATAAATTTGTGAATGGTACTTGACAATCTTAACAAGTCTTTCTTTCCCAGAGCACAATGTGCGATAGGCACGTGATATGGATTCTGTGCTGTCCTCCTTTCACTATCGCAGCAAAAGAACTGACGTGCTAACCATTCTGCCGGAGAAAACTTGAGATGGTCTTCTGCTGAGGCATATTTCAAGGAACTGATTAAATAACTTGACAGTGTTGGCCCATGTTTGGGTTGCTTGTTTGTCAACAGATCTCTTATGGATCTGCTTCATTTGTCATTTATTGAAAGACAAGAAAGAAAAGAAAAGAAAATAGAGGTTTCCTCAGGACGAGTGCCCTAGCGACAGGAAACACTTTCTGCTTCCTATCTATCTATCTATCTATCTATCTATCTATCTATCTATCTATCTATCTATCTATCTATCTATCTATCTATCTACACACACACACACACACTTTAAAATCATTACTAACTGGATGGTGCCTATTCACCGGTGTGAAGAGACTGGGTTTAGAATAGCTTGTGCGTGACTGACTGGCAAATCGGTTCTAATTGAATAAATGTCAAGGTCAAAACAAACAAGTGAGGAAGATGAGAAGGCCCTGGAGTAGTGTCTGCTTCAAATCATATTAAAGGCAATTCAGCTGCAAAATGCTTTAGGGATGCTTCTCAGAATTAAAGATCTGTGAAATCTCTGTGTACGGTTTTACCGGAGAAATATCTGTTCCAGCCTCCGAAATGGAACAGAAATTAATTTCTATGAACATCTACATTTTTTAGCACTGTGATCCACTCTGAGAATATTGATAGTCGAATCCTATGCATTTCTTCTCAGAAGTAAGTTCCGTTGTGTTCAATGGTGCTTACTCCTAGGAAAGTGTGTATAGGATTGTATCATGACTGTCTATTACTTCAGGACTCATTTCTTGATTCCAAGCCTTGAAGAGAACATGAGTAACACGTCTACTGCACCTCATATTATTTAGCTTTTATCAGTTCATTGTTCCCCATGTATGAATAGAAATGAGGATGAGGCAAGGAGATGAAGGGGAGGATGTTAGCATGGTAATAATGGAGAGGCCTTAATAATCCTTTGGTTAGATATTAGATATTTGGTTAGATCTATCCTGTGGTTAGATATTAGAAGTGAAAATTTGTGCTGTAGTCAACTTTAGCACAAGAAACTCATCTGAAGAAGGAACCAGATGGATCACAGGATGTACAAAATGTGAAGAGCCGCCAATGCTCACTATTCAATTCCACTTGAAGTAATGTGCAAATTAAGTGGGAGATAATACATGCTGCTCTCTCCTCTTGCATTCCATGTACATAAATCTTATTTTTTAAGAATTCTCTAACCTCCATTAGATCTTCTGGCAGATAGATCATGCAGTTCTATGAATATTCAAATTTTAATTTTCAAATTCCTAAAACCCACTGAACGTAGTGGAGAGTCACAGCCCAGTTCTATCCTTTCCCCCACCATAATGCAGCCACACCAAAACAAGCCGTGCTTCATGCTGTGGTGGTGGAGGTGGGGTGATCAGGGGGCTTGGGAGAGGCAAGAGAAAATATTTTCCCTTACCTCTCCATTTGAACCCCTTGATTGCCAATGGGTCTCCTTAGACCTGTGCCAGCTCTTTAGCTGGTGCAAGTCTGAGGAAACAAAGAAGGCATGATGGGAGCCTCTGAAGGGGATAGCATCTGGCACAAGTCACTAGTGCTGAGGGACATCCCCTCCCATCTCCAATGGGAATTCTGGACTAAAGTGCAAGTTTGATATGAAGTAAATGACTGGTACATGTCCTTTAGTGTTTCTGAATGAAGTTTATTCTTTCAAGGCTGGAAGGGCTGTTTGTTCAAACTGGTACTAGGGACCCGACAATTGTGCCCTGGTTAATCCATTTATACCTGGCCCACAGATGTGCACATTTGGTCCCTGTTGCGTATATGCAACATTGGGCAGAAAAGGCTTAAATGTGTCTCAGAATTGGCATCCCTGGACATACGCGCCTGGTTTTTCTTGTGTCCCGGTCATTTGCATCCTACTGTAACTGGGCAACAAACCCCCATGTTGTTTATTCTAAGCATCTTATCCCAGCCCTATCCTAACCGTATCTTTGAGTTTAAAATAAAAAAGTACATGTCATATAAATTAATATAAATATACAAATATTGGGACAAAAATGTCTGGGATGCAAAATGAATAGATGCAGATGTCCACTACTGGGACGTACTTGATGGGAACACAGTTGTCTAGGATGCAATAGTCCTGTCGCTGTATATATCATATATCTTGTAGCCATAGATATGCCATAAGATATACTATACCAAAATATACCATATATCTTGTAGCATTTAAATATATATTCATGCTCACATTTGTCACAAAAGAAAGCTCTCTGTGTTTACCAAATGTGTAGAAAAAAAAAAAAGACAGCTGATTCTATGGTATCTTTTTGTAAGCAATTTCTGCCATTGTAACGAGCTGGAATCAAAATGACTAATCAGTTCTATGCCCGTCCTCATTAACTTGCACTAAATTATTTTCATTTGGCAGATAAAGCAGCCACTTTCCCACCCTTAATTAGACTTTGGTCTAATAGGATTGACAAGTCTAGCTGGGAAAGGGAGAGGGAGGTAATGCCCAGCTTAATTGCTCTTAGAACGGAGTAATTTTTAAAAACAGGATTGAAGTAAGAAGGATTGTTGTGGAAAAAGCTGAGGATGCAAACAAACCTAATTCATTGCTAGAGTTGGTTCATTCATTGCAGGAAAAAAGAGTTTAACCAGGGTTGTAAAAAAAATCTGTATAGTCAGCCATTCAGTCTAGAAATGAATGCAGATGGACCTTGATGCATTGAACATATGTAGTTGCCTTACACGGGTTTCATTTAGATCAGGTATAACTGCCTGACTGGCATTCACTCTCCAGGATTCCAGGCCTAGCCTAGAAATGGCACTGATTGAACTTGGGCCCTTTTGCATTGCAAAGCATTATGCTCCAACACTGAGCCATGATCCTAACCCTAAAGGTTCAGTTTACACGGTGGCCTATGTGTATCCATTTGAATGTTCAAAGGCTTCCAATATGTGTTTCCATATATGTTCATTGGACAGTGGTTCCCAAACCTTTTTGACTGGCAGCTCCCTTGACCTACTGGACCATGGGCCATGGATTCCCATTAGGGTTGCAATCCTGTACATTGTTCAGGGTGGAAGGTTATTCACACAGATTCCATAGCTCCCCTGCTGGTTTCCGCAGCTCCCTGGAGAGCTACAGCTCACAGTTTGGGAACCACATAGGCCCTTGGACAAATGGGACTATGGAGGCATGAAGTCCATCACCTCTATCTTATTTCTCTGCTGAATAAGTATCTGTGTTAGACATAGTGTCTACAAGAGGCAGAATCTGGCACTGTGGTGATATGTAAATGTTTTAAATACCGTCCAATTTAAATACACTCACCAGGTGCAAAATTTGAAATTTCAGACCTGTTAAAGCAAATTAAAGCCATGTGTCCCAATTGAACAATATATTATTATTTTCTTTTTCTCATGCAAATCTATTTCCAAGTTTTGTTAAACTCTGGGTATTACTGCCCAACCAGAAAGGGGAGTGGAGATAAATATAATTTGAAATAATAAGTGGGGTGCTTGTCCTCTATAAGCTGACCTGAGTCTATTAGTTCATCTTGCACAGAATGGATGCATAATAGTTATGGATTCAAGGGGCTATTGTTGAAACATCAGTCCAAACTAAGTGAGCTTCCAAGGTAGAAGCTTGAAGTGGAGACATTTCAGCACCTGGTCACTGAGAAGTCCTACTGGCAGCTGATTGATGGGCTCTGCCAGTCACTTTAAAGCATGAGAGGCATGACCCAGACCACTCCCGGAGTACAACAGGGCATCCCTACAGAGAGCTGCAATACTGCCTGGCAAGCATAAGACCTTTGTTCTCCAGCAATGGTCTTATGTTTGCCAGGCAGCCTTGCACTTCTCTATGGGAGACACCCCCCCCCAAGCTATTTTTATTGTCATAATTATAGCTTTATTAATTTATATGTGTATATGTACTTCCATAGCTTATTGTTCACCACCTTGGATGCTGTCACTGGAAAGATGCTAATTTTATATATATATATTTTCTGAGCCCAATTTTATTCTCCCTCCCCCACCATTGCAGCCACCCCAAACAGGCAAACACCACATTCTATAGTGGGGCGGACAGGCCAGGAGGCATCAGCAGGGAAATCAGCAGTACCCCTCATTACGCCCCTTCCCTGCCCATGTTTGCCCTCTCTCCAGCTATCTTCCACCTTCCTGCCACTCCTCCTTCTTCTCCCAATGTCTTACCTGCTCTGGTGAGCAGGGACTAGTGGAGGCGTGGGCAGGAAGACACAGGCCTTCCTGCCAGCACTCACTACAGCATGCTAACTCATGTGCTGTTGGCGCACCTTTTGTGACTACAGCAGCCAGCGCTATCATAGGAGCCTCGCCGCTATTGGACAGTGAGGGAAAAATGGGGCTGGCTGTTGGTTTTGGCAACTGTTAACAGGAACAGCAATTGCCTGGTGATCAAAATGATCCGGTCCCTACTCCCTCAAACTCTCTTTTTGTGGAATTGAATTTGTTTTTAATATAAACTATTCATTAAATTTGTTTGGAAAGGAAAAAAAAGACCCTCAAAATGGTTCGCTCATTGGAACAAATGTTTTCATCTCAGCGGTTCTATTTGGATCCACCTGAACATGGTAATGTTGCTGTCTCTCGAAGCAAGGCAGCTGTGCACAAATGCGCACTCTTTGTTTCTCAAAGCTCCTGAATCTGCAGTTTTGCAGCAGTTTTTCTGTCCCTACTGGGCTTTTAGTGCAGACAGGACAGAAGCCATAGATTAAGCTGTAATGGATATTATCTTTGTTCCCAGTCCCTGAAATGCCTTTGGATCGGCTAATATCAGCAAAATTTTAGTGGGTAGTTGGGGAATGATATCGAAAACATGTAATTGGGTTTTATATGAAATTGTTGACTAATATATGTACGATGCTGCTGTAGTATTGTCTGTGGGTGAGTAATCTGAGTTAAGTGGTTTGCACTACAGCCAAGTGTCAGGGGCGCTCTTTGGACAGAAGGCACACTTTAGAAATTAAGTTTTTATATTTTTTTTCTCCATGTGAAAATATACTACATATGCTCCCTGTTTTTCCCTGTGGCTATCATACAGCCCTAAAACATTTACAGCTCTGCACAAGCTAAAAGGAGAAGAAGCAATGAGAAAATATGACACGAGGTGGTTGGTAGCGCGCATACTAGCTCCTCAGTGTGCTCTCTGTGCCTTGTTTATTGTATCTTCCAAAACAACTTACCCAAGCAGGTACTGAAATTGCTTTTAATTGGTAAGGCATTGCAAAAATGCTTCTAATGCAGATGTGGCTTTATGGGTATTTCCCCACTCTCCCAAAAAAGAGAGTGCATTATGCATTGCTTAGATTAAATGTTGTATGTCTGAAAGAAAAAAAAACTGGCCGAACTAGAGTATCACTACTTAGCTACATTCTTCTGAGCCATCAGTCAGGGTCTGTTCCCAAAAGACGCCACAAACATTGCCAGGCTGAGTGCCGACTTAAAACTAGGGTAGCTAGTGAACAAAAATTCTGGTTTACTAAGTTTTCTCTTAAGCAAGTGCCAGATAGCAAAAATTTTACTATACAGGTGGGCCCTTTTGATCTGCAGGTTTGGAACCTATGGATTTGACTCACTGTGGATTCTGAACCTGTGATGGAGGGCCCCACCTGACCTCCTGAACGTGACCAGAATTGCCTCTATGGGCCTCAGAATACCACCCCCTCCCCCCGACATGTTGGAAAGGCAATTCTGGTTTTTCTGGTTGCAGCCAGGAGTCCTCTCCGGGCCTCAGTATACCTCTACATACGACTAGAAGGTATTTCCAGCCACATTTGGAGATCAGATGAGGGCCCAGACCTGTGGATCTGTTTATCTGTAGGTTTTGGCATCTCTGGAGTTTCCAGGAACGGAACCTCCACCAATACCAAGGGCCGACTTGCGGATTCCTCAATTGAAACTTGCTCAAAATTTGTGTTTTGGTTAGCTCTAAACACCATGTTAGAATAAAACCAGGTATAGATATTGGCTCATTAAAAATACTGCAGGACAGTATAGAACAGCCAGATAACTGCTCCCTCGCTTAGCAATCTGCAATGCAAAGTCAAGACAAAGGTTCAGTATAAAGAAATGATCAACTCACTTCAATAACTGATTACACTGATAGCTGCCTGCCTGCTGAGCGTGTCTGCACAACTTTGGGCTGGAGGATGAGTAAAAGTTGTTGCTTGATTAAATAAGAGAAACTGTCTGAGCTCAGGAAAGCCACATTCCCCTCTGAACTGCAGCACTCAAAAAAATGAAAATGGCATCTCTGTCCTTGAGTTCCATGCAATACAACCACACCAACCAGCAAGAGCAAGTCCTCCTGCTGATCTGGGCCCATGTGAACTAGATAGAGATTGTTAGTTACTACAGTCTCCCCTCCCCCCGCCCCCCAAGACATTAGTTATAGCACTGAACAGCTAATGGACAAGGTGTTCTTTGCAAAGACAAGCAGCTCCACAATTGCTTTTATTCAGTCGATCGTCTTCATCCACAGGTTTATGATCTGCAATTTGACTCGTTACGGATTACAAGCCTGCACTGGAGGACCTCAGAGGACCTCCAGGACGTAACCACACCTTGGAAGTTCTTCTGGTTTCGCTCTAAACTAGAAGTGCCTTTCATAAGGATCCAGCAGGCCTCCTGAGTTATGGGGAGGCTACACGCATCAAGAGGTCCTATGAGGCCCGACCATGGATTTCATTAACAGCGAAGTTTGGTATCCACAGGGGGTTTGGGAAGAGATCCCCTGCAGATACCAAGGACCAACTGTATAAGTTTGTGATTGTGCTGTCTTGTCCTCCCAAGGACCTGCAAGTGTACCCTCTCCCTCTTCCCAGTGCCAAAGTTGATAGTTAAGACCTACTTAAAGATACTAATTCCTTCCAAATAGTTTCCAAAGGCTAAAGGTAGCTTCATTCCAGGCTGAAGCAGCAATAACTAAAGATAAGTGAAGTTGGCAATGATCATTCAACCTTTATGTCGATGTATTTTAAATATGAATATTGCTATGCTGAAGATATCAGAACTTGTTAATTTTTGAAGCCATTGGACTTTTGTGTGCTTCTGTAGTATAAAATATTCTATGTCCTAGAATATCAAGCTGATGAAAAAGAAAATATTTCCTTCACAGTGGCGGCATTTTTTAAAAATTGAATTATTAAAGCTATAAGCCTATGCATATTTACTAGGGAGCAAGACCCACTGAACACAGTGGGACTTAATTTTGAGTAAGCATACATTTAATTCCACTGAAAAATCAAACAATTGCATTCCTTCAATATCCTAAAAAGTTATCTAAGAAGCACATTTATTGTGGTTTGAGTTTATTTGAATTTCTTTGAATGTAATCAGCTGATTAAAATCTGAATGTTCCATCCACTAAAAATGCTGAATCTTTTGATAGCCCTCCTTAAAAGCATTCAAGGTTCATAACAAAAGCAGAGTTCAAATGCATGCACAGGATGTTTTCTACTTTTTATTTCTTTCCACTTTTTCCCCCCTGGTCTCCTAGGAATGATCTTTATGTTTCTCATTTGTACCTGCTTCCCCTTTCTGAAATTGCACCCTGTTTTATTTGTAGAACAACACACGTAGGCTGCAAGTAAACCTGTGCAGGTTTAGCTGAAAGTAAACCCCGTTGAACTTGATGTGGCTTATTTCCAAATAAAAATGTGTATGACTGTGTCTGGTTTTTTTGGGATGTGGGTTCCTCGTTAAAGAGGTAACTGTGGTCTCCATATGTTCAGTAACCTATGCGTTAAGATCAGTGGTTCCCAAACTTTTTATTATAATATTATATTATAATTCCGTTATAGAACTGAATTCTATAATAAAGAATTATATTATAGTATTATTCCATTAGATTCCATTATTCACCCCAGCTAGTAGCTGAATGTGGTATAGCGTTTATACGATACGTTCTGGGGCAACAATGGAAGAGCAAGAAACCTAGAAGTGGGTCTTTAAAGCTACCTTTCAACCCAAGAAGCTTACAATTGGTGCAGTTTAATAGCACAAAAGTGGGAAATTTGATTTTGGTGCTTTTTTCACCTTGTTGCAAGGCATTTAAAGGTGGACCCTGGTACCAGTGGGAAGTCAAATCAGTGGATGCCAAATCAGTGGATACTGAGGTCCCACCTGCATACCATATGTTGGCAATAAAGGAACATATGATGCAAGAGTCAGATGACCTTTCAACTAAGCTTGCATTTTCTTCTGTCAGTTGTGTATTTACAGTGCTGCATGCAATATGGTCAACAGGTACTCCCCGTAGACTCGGTGCTGTCTGATCTGTAAATTTAACTATTGAAAATCAAGAAGCTTGGTTTGTAGTGCAGTTGTCCACCTTTAAGGAGAGCCCTCTGTCGGACAGTTTGCTGACTTGCAATAGCCTGCTTGCCTCTGTTTTAGGTGAGATGTCCAAATACCATTTTCCAGAAGTGACCTGAGAAGTGCCCCCAGCCTACTGTTGTCTATTTGGATACAAGGTAAAAAAAAAAAAAAAAAAAAAGCCTTGTGCTGTTTTGTAGCAATTCTGAGAAGAGAGTTCTTTGTCATACTGGCTCTGTCAAACAGCACCGTTGCTATGACAACCTTGGCGCGATAACTCATTTGGGAATATACTTGTAGGACCTAACACTCTATCATCTGTCATTCAATAATTTCATGTTCATAATAACGAGGAAATCAATGGCTATCCTCTGAGAGAGTTTGTTTGAAAGGGGCAAATACACGATTAGCAGCACACGGCGTTTGAGCCTTGCATGGCGAGGTGGGATGTATTTGTCGGGATTGGCAAAAATGATTCAAGGTTGAAATTTGCAGGCTAATTATCAGCGAGGTGTCGACATGGACAACAGGGAGTGAACCCATTGGCATAAAAAACCGTTGTGGTGGTGTACTGAAACAGCGGTTGAGGAAAGGTTGGCATTTCGCATTGTTCAACTACCAAAGGAAACTATGCACAGGCAGCCCAATCCTAAGCTGCCTGGAGCTGTGGGAACTGGCGGCTCCACAAAGGGCTCCCGCCAGATTCAGAGCCTCCCATGCTATGTTCGTCCCCTTCCCCTGAGTAAGGAAAGCAGTCCCGCAGTGGGACTACTCACTTTAGCGGTGACTGTTTGGTCGCCGCTAAAGTGAAGGTGCTCATGTAGGGTGAGCAGCCCTGCCTCAGTGCCCTGGATCCTGCAGAGCTCAGCTCCGCGGACCCGCCTCTCCCCCACCCCCGACACTCCTCCCCCACACCCCTGGCCATGCCTCCTCCCTCCCCGGAACGCCCCCGACCACGCCCCCTTCTCCTGTTCCGCAGCCTGGCAGTCATGGAGACCGCTGAGCTGCGGAACCCTGAGTCAGCTCTGGTGGGAGCCCGGCGGTAAGCCCCACAAACATGCCTTACAGCACGTTTGCGACTGTGGTCCATGCCATGGAGGCGCGGCACAGACCACGGGATTGGGCTCTGAAGCAGCCATTTTTAACCAGTGTGCCGCAGCACATTGGTGTGCCATGAATTGTCCCCAGGTGTGCCGTGAGAATTTGGGAGAGGGTCATTTATTAGTAGGACCGTTGTGGGATGTGAGCCCCCCACTGGCAGCACAGTGTGCCTTGTCAGTTGTCAAAAAATGGATGGTATGCCTTGACCATTTTAGCACCTTCCCACTGTGCCCTGAGAGGAAAAAAGTTGAAAATCACTGCACTAAAGTAACCACATGACCAGCATGAACAAATTCACTAACTTCTAAAGGCATCTTTGGCTTATCTTACCTTGCTAATTAAACTGCTTATCGTCATAAAGGCGGCATTACCTCTATGTCGTGTTTTGAATATAAAACAATCCCAGAATTGAAGTTAAGATCCTTGAAACATGCTGCCGGCGGCTTTACATATGGTAGTTGACGGAAGCCTGTAGTTTATTCATGCGGTTTTCATGACAGGACTCTTTGCTAACTATGCAAGGAAACTGGAATTGTGTTTGCAGTCCTTCGATTAGAGGAAAACATGAGCTAGTAATATTTGTAAAAAAAGCAAAACTAAAGAGAAAAAAAATAAAGCAATGATATAGGAAACTGACATGGGAATCCTTTAGAGTAGATTATGTGGACTATTTAGCTGTAGCGCCCCAGGGTCACTGAGCTCTGACAGGTCCGGGGGGTGGTGGTGGTAGCAGCAGGACGCTGCTGGGATCAGCTCTGTCTTGACAGACCCATCCAAAAGTCATGACAGACCCATAATGCAGTCAGGTTGTAGGGGGACAGGGTTGTACCACTCGGGACCTCCTCCCCTGAATCTGCAGCTTGGCTCCTGTCTCACAGGCTAGCTTCAAAACCAGCCAGCAGCCTGGCCAACACTGACACTCATCCTTGGCCAGACTTGGCCTTATATACGGAAAGCCAGCGCTCTCAGGCCCCATCCCTTCTCCCTTGGAGAGCGAATAAGTTCTGCCTAAAGGCCCCACCCCTTTTCTGTCCACCTTTCTGTCCACCCGTGCCTCGCCCTGACTGGCCCCTGCTGCTTCCAACCCCAAGCTCTGTAGCGTGGGTTGACAGCCTGAGGCTCTAATGGGGCCAAGTCTATGATGGGTGCGGCCCTGATGGGCCGGCAGCCAGAACAGGAAAGATGAGGCTGGGCTTCCAGGGTGGCTCCTTGGGGTGCCCCTGGGTGGCGCACTGCCTGCCTGGCTATCCCCGTCGCAGGCTGCCTGCGCTCCATGAGGCATCTGATGGGCCACTGCGAGATACAGGAAGCTGGACTAGATGGGCTTTTGGTCTGATCCAGTGGGGTTGAAGTTATGGTTTATGTTGAATGGTTCAGTGATTATGCAGAAACCTCACAAAATTAAAACTTGTAGCTTGGTTAGAAAAAGAGTTGAAGAATAGTAGTTGTATAATATGGTGATGCAGAGAATGGCACTGGGGAATCAAAGAGGTGCACCCCTTCCTTGATACCTGTGGATCACTTTACAAACATACAACCATGCAAATTAACTGTACACTGGTACTTTGTTGTCACTCGGAATGTGAGGTTAGGCAATGCTTCATGCCTTTCTCCCAGCACAAGAATCTCCCATAAGACAGCAGACCTCTGCATGGGATCATCTGTGAGTGGAAGAAAGTGGGTGGGAAAACATATAGGAACTTCTTGGTTCTCCTCTCTCTCTCTCTCTCTCTCTCTCTCTCTCTCTCTCTCTCTCTCTCACACACACACACACACACACACACACACACACACACTCTCTCTCTCTCTCACTCACTCACTCACATATAAGCCATTTGCTCTATTTTTTTCTAAATGAAAGAATTACAGCCCAATCCTGAGCTGCCCGCGGCGCCCAGGTCCGGCGGCTCCATGGTGGGCTCCCACTGGATCCTGTGCCTCCCGTGCTACCGTGGGAGGCTCCTCCAGAGAAGGGGATGTTTGTCCCCTTCCCCCGGATAAGGGAAGCAGCCCCACAATGGGGCTACTCACTTTAGCAGCGACTTTTTGGTTGGTTGCTGCTAAAGTGAAGGCGCTTGTGTAGGGCGAGCAGCCCTGCCTGAGCGCCTTGGATCCTGTGGAGCTCGGCTCCGCGGATCTGCCTCTCCCCTGCCCCTGGTCACGCCTCCCCCACGCCCCTGGCCAAGCCTCCTCCCTCCCCGGAATGCCTCTCCCACGCCCCCACGCCCCCACCTTCAGTTCCGCAGCCCGGTGGTCTGGGAGACCGCTGAGCCACAGAACCTGGGTGCCTGCCAGGTGCTAGCCCAGTGCCGGGTGACGCTGAGCTAGGTCTGGCAGGAGCTCAGTGGTAAGCCTCGCAAACGTGCCTTACGGAACATTTGCAACTGTGGTCCGGGTCGCGGAGCTGCACTGTGGACCACAGGATCAGGCTCTTAGGCAGATTGTTGACTCAAAACAAGATAAATATTCATTTAAACCAGAAAGGGGGAAAGAGAAGACAAGGAGACAAGCAAATTGTACATGAGACAAAGGAGGAAAAAACTAAACAGGTTCTGACCACCTGGTTTCAATGTAAAGTTCTGCTTACTCTTCAAACGGATACAAGCACTTCCCTGGCACTAGAAAGATACAACAGCTGGCAGTTTAATTTGAAAAGAGCTTAACACTCCTTCTGACCTGGCAGAAATCCAAGTTGCACTGACCTGCCCCCCCAACTAGGTGACTCTCTTTATTCCTTTTTGGTGAGAATGCCTGCCCCCAAGCTCTGATAAGCTAGTTTAAACTTACAAATCCTTAAATGTTCCTGTTGCCAAGTCAAGTGGTATAATTTGGACCAATGACTGAGTGAGAGCTAAGCTCAGCAGGGATCTAGAGCAGTGGTTCCCAAACTGTGGGTCGGGACCCACTGGTGGGTCATGACCTGATTTGGTGGGTCACCAAAGGGTGATGGAAAGATCAGATAATTGACTCAAGGCCTGAGGCTATTGAAAAATCAGATAACTGTAGCTGCTGATTACCCTGCAAAGAGCTCAGCTCCTGAAGTTTGCAAGGTAGTTGCTAACTGCCTTGCAAGGAGCTGAGCTCCGGCAGTTTGCAAGCATGTGTAACTATAGAGAGATAAAGTTTGAGGGTCTTTTTTCTGGTTATTACTTATAAATAAATAAACAATATTATTTCTTTCTAGATCTCCTTTTAAAAGTCTGGTTAACCTAGGTGGGCCCCAATAGAGTGTTATTAGATAGATAGGCAACAAACTATAACTGGGTGATAAACCCCATGTTATATTTCCTAAGCCTCTCATCCCAACCTTAACCCTAATCCTACTTTTGTGTTTTAAAAATTAAAAAGGACATGTATTTTAAATATACATATATTGAAATGCAAATAGGATGCAAAAAGAAGGGCAAATGTCCAGGGATGCCAATGTCTGGTCTGCATTTGACTGAAACATAGTTGTCACACAATGATCCTGTCACCTTCAACAAGGTGCCTTCATTTCCTTTGGTGATACCAGACAGGCTGATGCTCTCACTACACACTCTAAGAAAAGTTTACCTCTGATAACATGCAGCATTGGTGCTGGCTAATCCCACTAAATTTAGCTAATCCAGCATCATATTACACATAGATTGGGTTGCATTTAAGGAGGGAGGTGCCAGTTCACTACAACATCATATTTAGAAGATTAACATAAACAAGCAAACGTTAATGGACTTCTCTTGACCTGTTCCTTAGGGTCAAGATGTTTGTTCTTTCTTTTCTCAAGTAGGCAAACATTGGTTTACAAGGTATGAATCTGGCTTCATCGTATCTATTACCATATGAATGGTACTAATATTTAGAGAAGGCACTGGAATTCTGCATCTAGTTGCTGGAGCCAGAAAACACACACTTTGTTGTTAAGGAAATACGTATATCCATTTGCATTCTTCATTTAATAGTTGTCTAATGTGGGTTTGTGGATTGTTGGCGAGCGGGGTGGAGTTGACAGGATTTGTTCTTCATGGTAGCTGTCTATATGAAGCAAAGCTTGAAAGATAGTAGGCACACATTCCAAAGTCCAAGCCTACGTTGCACCTGAAAAAGCATGGCTCCTTTGTCGCCCCCTCTCTTTTTTCTTTCTCATGTGTGAGCCATCATCAACCTTATTCCTTTCCCCCTCCTCCCACTGACCTCCTTCCTTCTCCACCTCATCTTCTCCCAACTACTTCCTTTTCTTCTTCATCCTGTTGACCACCACAGATCTCTTCCATTTCTTTCCTGTCCACTTCCCAATACCAAAAGCCTGAGAAGAAAACAGAAAAAGAAGAGTGTAAAGGAGAGGTGAGTTGATGGCCTAGAGCTAGGGTGCCAAATTTGTTTCTTATAGTGGGCTGAAGTTAGCATTCATGACATCTACTGAGGGCCAAAAGTGATGTCATTAAGCAGGAAGTGATGTCATTAAACAGGTGGTGACCAAAAATAAGCACTTTATTCGCACCAAGGAACTCGCTTGGATCATATATTTCTATGAAACCATTTATTTATTTATTTCTTACCTACTTACTTAATTTCTATCCCGCCTTTCTCCCCAAAGGGACCTAAGGCATTTTGGGATATCATAAGGAATAGACTCTACAGCAGTGGTTCTCACATTTAGCACCAGGACCCACTTTTTAGAATGAGAATCTGTCAAGACCCACCGGAAGTGATGTCATGACCGGAAGTGACATCATCAAGCAGGAACATTTTTCACAATCCTAGGCTGCAATCCTACCCACACTTACCCAGAAGTAAGTCCCATTGACTATCATTGTTAAAAGAATATACATAGTAGCCTGTTAAAAATACAGGTCTGCAACATTTCCCCAAATGCAGTCACATACCATGGTAGCATCAAGTCTAATATGTTAAAAAGAAAACATTGAAATGAATGGGGGCCCACCCAAAATTGGTTCATGACCCACCTAGTGGGTTCCAACCCACAGTTTAAGAAACACTGCTCTATAGATATCATTTCTGAAGCCATTCCACTGATGCAAAACATTGCATTAAAGCAGGTTTTTTGTCGTCAAAAAAAAATAGAAGTGATCTAAGAGACACATGGGTGAGTGATGTTCATTTTATGTGTACATATAAAACTGCGACATGTGCACCTAGCAAAAACATGTTTTCTGTTGCACACATGAACTGAATGCATGTCCTAGGGAACTGGAAATTGGTTGCCGCTCTCTGCACACACATATGGTGGTTAGCAGATGCTTGCTGTCACACAACAAGGGAAGTGGTCTTATATGTCAAAACACTCCTCCATGCATTACCTAATTGCTGTATCTTAAACCTGAATCTGGGACTGTGGAAAAATGTGTACATGTTAAGGTTGAATTTTAATACAGTCAGTCACATTTCGAGCTGTTATCAAAATTCATTATGCGTGCATGACCTGTAGTTGTTTAATACTTTCCGTTGCATAGTGTTAGCCCTTTCCTGATGGTATTGATAGTTACTTGTTGTGTAAGTGCGAAAGAAGACATATAAATACTGAGCTATATATAGAAGGAGACTTGTATTATTTATTGTTTGGGTCCTGTGCTTTCCCCCCAGCATTTGTCAGTAATTGCTACTTTCTGTCACCTGCTGGAAGATGGAAAGGAGACAAATTTGCAAAAGCACTACAGGGAGCACACAGTCACTGGCTCTTCCATACTTAATGTGAGTGGATAAATACATGACATCAGTTTCCAACACCAGCGCTCATTTTGGCATCATGAATCCTACTTTTCTCTTTGCTCGTGCCACAGAAGAGTGAGGAGGAAAGTTGTAATGTGACAGTCCCAGTGTTCTGCACAAGATATATTATTGCCTCCCTTGGTGTTTGTTGGATGAATCTATTTTTAGTCAGAGCCTAGACCAGTAAAACTTGGACTGGAGAGTGTGAAACAGCATTGATCAGAATGACTTCTGAAGTGTCATGAAAGACACACACACACACACAAATCAATTAAACCTGTGGCAGAGTTATTCTGGCTTATTTTGTGCCCTGCGGCTCAGTAGGTGCACAGCTGTTCCAGGTTTGAATGTAAACCCATGAGCATTCTGGAAAGATTAACTCCTGAGCATTGGATGACAAACAACCTGATCATATTGGGCTTACTTCCTGTGGTCTTTCTTGCCTTACTGCCGGCTCTGGGTGTCATGAAAAGTGCCGCAAGTCACTCTAGTGCTGGCCGTAAGGCTGCAACGCTCACACTGAAGCCAGGTCCTCAGTGCCACTAAGACACATCAGGGGTTATTTATTTATTAGATTTATATTCCGCCTTTCTCCCCGAAGGACACCCAAGGCGGCTAACAAAGTTCTGGTCAGTATCGCAGCCAATCAGCAGTGAGGCTTTTCAGGGCAAGAGGAAGATAGGGGAAAGCGGAACTGGGCAGAGGGAGGGCAGATGGAAGGATGATCTGGAGCAGGAGGAGATGCAGAATGTGGCAGAGGCTGCCACCAATCCTAAACCCCCTCCCGAGTTCTTCTCAGTTCTGTGCCACTTCAATAGTGGGTGCAGTTCTGAGTAGACCCAATGGGGCCACATGGGCTCAACATAAGGTAAGGGAATTGAGGCAGGGCCTCTGAGAGGAATTTTATCAGGGGGTACAAAGTTTCTTTTGGGCCCCTTCCCCAACGCAATGGGGGCAGGCAGAACAGGGGGCAAAATAAGGCAGGGGGAGAGTGCTGACAGCCAGAATAGTCTTTGGAGCCCAGGTGTACCAGGCTTCTTGATGCAGAGCCCAGGTCTACCCGACCATGCGGCATTGGCATTTAAATATAGTAATATAGAAAACCGAGCACACGCTGAAGTCTCTTAAAAATCTTTGAAATATAGAAGATTCATTGCAGAAATTAGCACCATTGTATTAGGCTCACGCTAAGATGGAAAGTGTCCTATGTGCACCAAAATGAACTTTTGCAGCACCTGTAGCCCCATAGCTGGGTCCCTGAGCTCCTATCCAGTTCTTCATGATTATTGGATCTGCAAGCTGAAGAGCTACTGCATCAGGCCAGTTTCCTCCCAGATTTGACACTGTGTTAAGGAGGTTCATGGATGTATTCCTGGGCCTGGTGTGTATAGCTTGCAGCAGCAGTTACCACAGCATGCCCACAATTGTGCCCTCATCATCATGCGCAGGCAGCGAATTCAGGCAAGATAGGAAAATGTCAGATCCCAGGAACTTTCTGGGCCCCCTCCTTTGACTCCTGGGCCCCCTTTCTGACCCTGGGCCTGGGTACAAATTACCCCCTTTATCCCCCTCTCCTAGACCCTGAATTGAGTTTCCCTTCCCCCAAGGAGACCTCCAGGAGCTTCCCTGTCCCCATATACAGTGGTGGCCATTTTGGTGCCGCTGGCTTCCTGGGCACTGGAGAAGCATTGGATTGGACCCAAAATGACATTCTGATTAGCCAGGCAGTCCTGGCCAGTAAAGCAGAGTTAGTCACAGTCCGGCATGCCTTGTATCCTTCAGATCGTTGTGTATCTCCAGGTTTCTCTTCCCTGCACAACCTACAACCTGTCAAGGCAGATCAGTTCAGTAGCCATCTTATGACAACCCACTGAGATCTTAAACTTCCTGTTCCTTCTGGTTGCCCAGAGGTGCAAAATGAGAGGAGAGGGACTGCTATACCTTACTAAAGGCTACTTTTAGACCTATGAGTTACAGGTTGTGTAAGCCTAATTTGTTACTATATTCAGTTTTTCACTAGGCAGGGGATGATTTCTTGTGTTTCCTCATATTTCTCTCTCTCTCTCTCCCCCCCCCCACATACTAATTTCTTTAGGGTCTACAATTTCCCTTTCAGAGCTGATACATCTCCTGTTTTCTCTTCTCTTTCTTTGTCTTTATGGTGTAGCATATCCTGTCCCCAGGGCTCATGAGAAGAGGGTGTAGGGGGTAAATTGTATCTGGGCTCAGGGCCAAGAAGACGACCCAGGAGCCAAAGGAATTTTTAATTTTCCCATCACACCAGGGCCCATGAAAGTGGGTGCAGAAGTGTACATCATACCTGAGCCTGGGGTCAAAAAGGGGAGCCAGGAATCAAAGGAGAGGATCCGGAAATTTCCTGGGATCTCAGATAGAGCTTGCATATATTGTGTGAAAACTAGCATTCACATTTTGCATAAGCCTACATAGTTTTATATACAGGTTGGCAATCCACAGGGGTTCCATTCCCGAAATCCCCACAGATGGCAAATGGTTGGTTGGCAACCTTCAGTCTCGAAAGACTATGGTATAAGCCTACAGCACCCAGTATTCCCAGGCGGTCTCCCATCCAAGTACTAACCAGACCTGACCCTGCTTAGCTTCCAAGATCAGACGAGATCAGGCATGTGCAGGATAACAGTTGCAACTGCAGATAATGAAATCCACGGTCCAGCCTGTTTTCTGAGTTCTCCAGACGCAGGTTCCGGTCCCACTGTGGGTCAAATCCTTGGGTTCCAAATCTGCGGTTAAAGAGGACACACTCTATCATAAGTCGTAGAAATTATGATCCAATGTTCATATGAAATTATGAACCAAATTATGAGAAGGGAGGGGGTCCAAGAGAAACTTTGTACCTCCTGATAAAATTCTTCACAGAGGCCCTGCCTGTCCCCTTAAACTTCATCCTTTCTCCCTTCTCCTCCGCACATCATTCTCCTTCAACCCTGGCTCATTACTCCATTTTCTGCCTCCCTCTGTTCATGCCTCATTAGATCCAATCCTTCACCTTTTCCCACCCCATCTGGTCTCTTTCTCCTGCTCTTCTGTTAACCAGTGCTATCAACTGATTGAAGATGTTTCAGCTGATTAAACATCTGTCTTTCAATCAGTTAATCAGATTTTACTCAAACATCAAGATAGGTGTTGTATGTCCTTTCCCCAGTATATTGGAAGGCTATGCTTCCTCTTAAGTATAAATTAGCAACAAAAGCTACAGCTGATCATTAGAAAGTAATGTTGCTATATTTAATAATGTCCATGAATTAAGTTGAGAATCTGGAGTATTGGATGTTCTGTAGTGCAGTCATGTATCAGAACCCAAATGGCTTTCAAAATAAATAAGTTCAAATCCTTTACTCTGGAAGGTTTGGATTTAAGAGACTAGTTTCCGTCTTCTGCCAGAAGTGCATGGAGGTGAGGAAGGTAACAGCAGGTGGAAAGTTTAAGCTACCTTAGTGGGTAGAATCTAGCATATTTGTACCCAATGCTCTATAGTTGTTCTAGAGTTATATAGTAATATTGTAAAAATTTACATAAAAGCACACATTGTTCAGATTGAAAGTTATGTTTAACTGTGCAAGTCTTTTTTTTTTTTTTAAACTTCTTCCTTTATAGAGGCTTATTTCTTTCCAAAAAATAGTTATTCAATAGCCAGAGGGGTTAAGGTGCATGGTTTGCCTTGTGCAGCCCTAACATCCAGCTATAATATGACTGTCTGTTGTGTGCATGAGAGCTCATATATCATGTAAAGTACATGTTAGGTATGCCACATTTGGCTGGCTGTCCATTGGTGTTTATGATCAAGATCTTGACAGATTTGTCTCTCATGGCAGGATTTATAGTAAGGATTTCATTTTCATTGACTAAGGGGTTTGTGTTTGTGTGTGTATAAATCAATTGTCGAAAGAAAGAAAGAAAGAAAGAAAGAAAGAAAGAAAGAAAGAAAGAAAGAAAGAAACTGATTCAGCCTGTTGGATTTACATATAAAGGAATGCCTTTCAGGAAGTGTGAAGGGTGAGAGAACATGTTCTGCGTGATTTTTTTCTGTGATTTCTTTCACACCTGTGCTTACAAAGGAAAGAATAATTTCTTTTTATGTCAAGAAGACCTCATGAAGGGTTAATTCTCATTTTTCATGTAAAAGGGAGAACTGATTTCATTTTACATTTAGTAGTGCAATAGCTCATTTTGAAAGTTACCCTTTACAGCTCTAAATTTCTATTCTGAATTAACTAAATTAATTTTTTTCCCCATGGAAGTCTATTTTGTCTCCTTGGTGCGGAGTAGAATAGTATCTGTGTTATTGCAGAGTCTACAGCCTCATTTTTCAGGTAGGCATCATTTGTCTGAAAATGCCTGCAAAAACCCCCCCCCCCCCCACAATTTCAGATAATTAGGCTCATATCTGATGTGGTAACATTTTTCATGTGTAGAGGGGCACTGTTGGATGGGAGGAATTTGAAATCACTACCATGTGAATATGGACATGTTACAGTGTCCTATCAGGATCGTATACAATTTAATTTGAATTGAAATTATTATAAGGAGAGAAAGAAAAGATATCTGTCATCTATCAAAATATGAAATTTCCTCATATAATTCATTAAGAACAGTCAAGATGGAATTTCAAAGATAACAGCAACAGCATTTGTACAGTATATTGCCTTTCTCACTGATTGTCATAACACGTTGTGTGAGAATGTTACTCATATTCCAGGCAGTTCACATAGGCAGGCTATACGAAATTCATCATTTAAAATGAGTTTTTACAATAATTGTTCAATAAACACTCATAGAACCCTTCCAGATGGAATCCTTCATGGTGTGGTCATGATCTGTGGCATATGGGTATGACTTCTGAGCTTCCAGCAGTAGCAGCTTCAGGTTGGCCAAGCTGTCAGTCGTTCTTTCTTTCATGGAAACTGACTCTCCATACTTCTCCACATTTCTGCAGCATCCCTTGTGACTCTGTCACCCTCTCACAGTCACAGGTCACAACAGTGACTCCTCCTGACTCTGTCCTCTCACAATAGCTTGTTAGCTTTTTTTTTTTTTTAACTGTCTCCCATCCAATTTTAATCAGGACCACTCTTGCTTAGCATTTTTTGGGCAGCCTTCAGGTAAACCACCAGACAATTCTTTTAATAATAATAATAATAATAATAATAATAATAATAATACAGGTATTTCTATACTGCCTTTCTTGGTCCTCAGATTTCTCCTCGGACTTTATTCAAGGTGGTTTACATGGGCAGGCAATTTAAATCCCTGTAGGGATTTTTACAATTTGAAAGGTTTCTATCTTTCAAGAAACCACAACATTCAGATGTTTCTTTCTTGATCTGGTCGCACATTCTGGCCTCCATCCTCCCACGCTCAGAGCAGATGGAATAACTCAGCTCAGCTTGTCAGCTGCTTCAAGGTCGCACGGTGCCAGTGGCTTTGAACTGGCGACCTTCGGATGTTATCTTCAGGCAAATGGAGGCTCAGCCCTCTAGACCAGACCTCCTGCCCTTTTAGGATGGCTTCCTAAAAGAATATCCTCTTGACTTTTTTTTTCCTGCCGTGACATGTTTATTTATGAATAGTATTGACATCAAACATTGAGAAATAAGCCTAAAAGTGTTTTCTAACAAAAGTATTTCTTGAAATCTACAGTGAAATATTTTAGGAAAATTTCATTTTGTTGTGAGGTGTCCAAAAATTGAAACAGCCCATGTCTCAAATACGTATGTATGTATTCATTTAAAATATTTATATCCCATCTTTCTGACTTACAAGAGAGACCCAACACAGCTAAGAGTAAAAATAAAATAAGATACAATAATAACCTTTAAAAATATAATCTAAAATGTAAAGCATAGCAATAGAAAGAGTAAGCAATCATAAATCAGTCAGAGAAAGACATCCATAACAAAATGCATTGTGCATATATTGCATTCATTATGGTTAATGGAAATAGCAATGGGTAAAGCAGAGTTTCTCAGACTGTGCATTGGGACCCACTAGGTGGGTCGTGAGCCAGTTTCAGGTGGGTTCCCATTCATTTCAATATTTTTTTTTTCATATATTAGACTTGATGGTATGTGACTGCATTTGGGGAAATGTTACAGACCTGTACTTTTAACAAGCTACTGTGTATATTCTTTTAACAATGATAGTCAATGGGACTTATTCCTGGGTAAATGTGGGTAGGATTGCAGCCTAGGATTGTTAAAATAATGTCCCTGCTTGACGATTTCACTTCCAGTCATGACATCACTTCCGGTGGGTCCTGATAGATTCTCATTCTAATAAGTGGGTCCCAGTGTTAAATGTGAGAGAACCACTGGTGTAAAGGATATATTTTGAAGTAATATCATAATCCTATGCATGTCTACTCATAAGTAAGTTGCGTGTTGTGTTCATTGGGGCTTACTCCCAGGAATGTGTGCATAGGATTGCAGCCTTTCAGCCCAATCCAACTGGGCCTCTGCACCACGGGAATGTGTGCTCCGGTAGTTCAGTTTGCTTTATAGCATTAACAGTGTGCGACCCAACATTCACTGTAGCTGGGCAGCCACTGCAAGTGGCCACATGTCAGTGGTCACCGGAGAAGCCCCAGCGCTGATGAGTTGGCACAGGGGTGGGCGATGGGTGGTGGAATGGGAAGAGGAGGGGTGGAATGGGGCAAGGGGTGGGGAATGAGTGGGTTGGGTTGAGGCTGGGAAGGGGGCAGTATTGCTAGCAATAGCTCTGTCAATATCCTATCCCTTTCTCCTGGCTTTGATCCACCTTCCCAGGTCCACTCGATCTTGAAAAGTAGCTGGCACAAATCCACTGGGGCAGCAGAGGCTGGTCCCAGGAAAAGGGAACAAATGTTCCCTTACCTTGAAGAGACCTCCATGACCCGAAACACCCCCCCCCCCCGGATGCAGCATGGGAAGAATCAGGGCAGAGAGCAGGCCAAACTGGGGGTTGCTCAGGGTGAAAGTGGATGGAGTTCAGCAGCATTGGTGCACAGCAAGACCCTAACCCCTTTTTATGACCCAGCACACCCTCTGAGACTCCTCGGATTTATGGCAGCTAAATACAGGTGCAGCCTATTTATCCACTGACTTTTTCCTTTACTGTTCCTTCGAAAGGGGAACCTCTTCCATGGCTCCAGGGCTATTTCCCTGCCTGTGCCAGGAAGAGCCTTTTTGCAGTATTTTGGGCTGCCTGGAAAAGGAGGGAGATGCCGTGAAGGGCAAAGGGGGCAAAGATGTGTGTGACTTTCAGTTCCCCACCCCATTCTTGTTGAGACAAATCTGCAGATAAAAAATCCGTGAATAAATAGGCTGCACCTGTAGTAGTTATACGTCCAAGGAGAGCCATTGTTAGCCAGACAGCCTATGCGGGTGCAAGTAAAAAAGATTTTTACTTATGTCTCTTATACCAGCTGGTCATGCCCCCCCCCACACCATAGCATGCAACACACACTTCATTGACGGCAATGCATGCTGTGGGCTGGCAGGGGATAGGATTGGGCAGTGAGTTTGATTACTGTATTTCCAGGTTGGCTATATTTTGTGTGTAACAACTTTGATTGCTGGTACACTGTATGAAAGGAAGCAATTTCATTGCATAGTGTCGAGCTGGCAAACAGGAAGAAGAAGCATGACTGTATTACAGTAACCTTGAGTTGGAGGGGCAGAAGTGCTGAAGTGAAAAAAGTTAGATTGGTGGTTGTGTGGTCCAGAGACAATGTAGTTATGAATCACATTGCTTGCTATCTGAACCCAAAAACTGCCATTGATCTCCTTAGAACGACTGAACTGTGACAAATCCTTCCTCTGAACTGAGCTGGGCTTTCCGTTTGGGTGTGTGTGGTTTTTGTGTATGTGTTTTCAGTAGGGAAAGACAGAACTCAGATTAAGGGTCTGCGGTTTGGTTCAGAGATAAAGCCAAGTTTGCTATGCTAATTGGTATTTTCCACAGGAGATTGTAATGAAATAAAAAAGTGTTTGTGTTAGGTTTCATCGATTGCAGTTGTCGAGGTTCCGGGGAGGGGGTTGTCATGTGATTTTTCTGTCTACTTTCTTCCCATCCCCTAACTTCACTATTTTGAAACAATAAACTGAATCCCACCCTGGTGTTCCCATAGTGAGAAGGGCAAGCATCGCTCTTCTTTCACAAGGCCGAAGATCTGCTGCCAAGCTTTGTGGCTTAGATAGCTGTAATCCTTTTAAGTACCTGTACAATAGTTAAGCAGCTGGTGCAGGCTTTCGTTGCGGCTTTTGTGTTAGCATGTTGGGACTTGGGCTATGCCCAGACAATAAGATGGGTCAGCATCGAACAGACCTAAACACCTCTCAGACAGCTGGCATAGTAACCAAACACCAGCCTAACTTGAGAGGGAAGGGGTGGGGAGAAGGTCTAATAACATCAATTTCCTTCTAGAGCAGACGGTAGGGTAACTAAAGCAAGGTTGATTGGAGTACATTGGGATTTATACCTAATGATCTTCTGGAAAGCAGGTGCACTGGCAGCAATGAGGTTTTTGGAAACACACACACACACAAACCACAAACTGTCTGAAGTAAACCTTTGCTGCTGTGAGGATTTTGTAAAAAGAAATGGATTAACGTTCGATCACTGCCGAATGTTTTGTTGACGACAACAAAATGGATGGCAGTCATAATTCTTTTTTAATGATCATCAAGAAATGGAGTTGATTTCCTTTCAAATTGTAATTTTAAATCAAACTAGCCAGCTGTCAAGATACTTAAAAACTGTTTGCACAGTTCCTCTACACGGCGTTGCACTGTCTCGCTCATGCATCCATCATCCCATTCAGTTATTAGCTGGAAACTGAATTCTGTCTTGCAGCCCTATATACCGTGTCAGTTAGTTTTAAAGTGACAAAAAAGTCATAACAAGGCATGAAAGGATGGAATGTTTTTATTCCCCTCTAACCTCACTGCTGAGATCGTGACTGCATTTGTGTTGAAATATTGGTGTCTGTTGAAGTTTTCCAAAGAATTGGCAGTGTTGTTAGTGTGTCTACATTTTTGGCAAGCAAATTTCCTTTCATGACCTGCCGGCTCATAGCTCAGAGACCATTTTGAACTTCAGTGTCAGGAAAATCTACTATGGTATTTTTTTTTTTTTTTTGCCTTAAGAAAACTCTTGTATGGCATCATCAGAATCATTCTGTCATATTTCTGGTTCTGATTCTTTTTTATAAGGCAGTGGCCCCCAAAATTACTGTGGACACAGTACCCTTCCTCCATGGTGCGCTGTCGCCATGGCACCACCATCTTGGTTCTCATGAGATCTTGAGAGGACTTGTGCGATCCAAGATGGCAGCAATGGGAGAGCTAGTAAGAGGCTGCCAGGGACATCCTGTGGCACCCTGTGGGTTCAGCTCAGGGCAATGTGGTGTACAGTTTGGGAACCACTGCCATAAGGAGGCATGCCGGGGGGGGAGGGAGTGGGGTGGGAGGAGGCCAGAACCAGTGAAGCTCAGCTTCACCGGATCCTGAGCTCTGTGTCAGGTCATGCAGCTGGACACCGAACTCTTTGATTCTGCAGCAGCTCCAGAGCTGCCGCAGAATCGAGTAGCCCCATTGCAGGGCTACTTTCCTTACCCGGGGGAAGAGGTTGAATGTCCCCTTTTCCTGAGGAGCTGCTGGCCGCTGCCCAGTTGCACTGAGGATGCTGCAGCAGCCATTTTTGATGCCACAGCAGCCCCGCGCTCCGGGCAGCTCAAGATTTCAAGCAGATATGTGTGGTCTCCCTTGTTTTAAAAGCACAATTGCAACAAAAGCTCTATTTGCAGAAGTCATTTGAATGGTGTAAATTGATTATCCAAGTCCTGAAGTAAAGACCAATCATTTCAGCAACATATCTGTAAATATATGACGGGTCCAGTGAGCCAATGTCAAATGAGTGCAAGCTTGTTTTTGTTCAACACCATTATGGTCACTGCTTAGCATTTTTTGCTAACTTTAAAATGAAAAGGAAGAAGAATGACATCTGAGCTCCAGAATTCAGAATCCAGATAGTATTGGGAAACATGTCCCAAACTGGTAGCAAAATGGCTACTAGGATAAACTAGATGGAGGCACCTGTATAAGCTAGATGCCTTGAGTGACTCCCCATAGTATCAGATGAATAAGCCATCAATACATCAGCTAGAAGGAAAAAGCTATAGAGGCTGTTTGTCTCACAGCAGTAAGAGTGGCTTCTTTTTTCAGTGAGGTGGTGAACCTGTGTCTGCTCTGAACATTTCAGACTTCACTTGGGGACCTACATGACTTAATACTTTTCTATTTGAAAAGAGCAGTCCTTGCACACAGAAATTATATGCCACAGGGAAAGCTAGGCTAAAACCCTTTTCCCTGGCATCTAGTTTTCTATATGCAGAGAATTCCTATGAGCATTCCCATTTGGCATCTGAAGTGGTGTAGTCCAGATACAGGTCTGAGACCTAGACAGCAGTACCTCTTATAGTGCAGCTTACGTTGGTTACTCTACCATGCATGAAGACTGCTAATTTTTCAGTGCATTCATTATTTACTAGCAATAGGCAAGTCAAATCATTAGTTCTTTGTCACATAGATTCCAAAGTGAAATCTCTTCTCCAATCAACTAATTTCACTGTTGCCAGGAGTAAAGAAAACGTAGTTAGTACAGTAGAGTCCTAGTAATATTATTTATTTAAAATCTAAGTTCTCCCAAAAAAGACTGATATCTTAGGATTGGGCTGTGAGTTGTTAAGGTTTGGATGTCAGAGTTAGGAGTAAGCACATTTTTTTCCCTGCTAACCCTTGTCGCATAGAATTTCCTTGTGATCTTTGATACAAATCAGTTACGTGCATGCCCTGATCCAATTAGGGGTCCAAAGCTGGCTTCCATGTATGCAGCTGGCAAATCATAACTGCAGGACCCCAATCCAAATCAATCATGGCTACATGCCTGTAATGCTCCAAAATAATCCAACATTGTGGGGGGAAGGGGGAGAACATGGCAAATTGCTATGTTCTCCACCAAACAGCTGAGTTGAATTTCTGCTTGTTTAAAGGACAGTGCACTCTTTTTTTTTCTTAGTTTATTGCCATAGTCATGTTAAAGATAACAATTATACTAGCTTCTCTTTCTTATAGCCTTGCATGTACAGTACGTCCTCCTTATCCGCGGATTTGGAACCCAAGAACTTGACCCACCACGGGCTCCAATTCTGTGACTGGAGGACCCACAGATGATGTCCCAGATGCAGTCTTCCCCACCTTAGAGAACAGGTCAGACCACAGATGTCATTATCTGCGGTTCTCAGTATCTGCAGGGGTTCCATGAACAGAACCTCCATGGATGCAGAGGATCGACCTGTAGTTCTTTTTTTGTATCTGCCTTTTCCCTCAGCTCATCGACCTTCCATTTATCTGTTGCCTTTTTTTTTTTTTGTTCTCAGTCTCCATCTTTCCTTTTCTGTCCATTGCGTGCCCGCCCAGAAAATGTGGTACAACAGCCATGAGGAGACACTGACACTCCTCTGAGAACGATTACAACCTGCCACAGACAAGCCCACGACTGCACCCTTGTTTCTGTGTGTTTTTCATTCAAAGCTATTTGTGTACATAACAGTGTTATCACTTCTTTGAACCAAGTGATAATTACAGATGCCCCAAGAGGACCTCAGCTTAGTGTACTATCTGTGAGATTAATATGTACATACGATGTGCTGGATTGCAGCCCAATTTCTTGTGAGCATAAATATGGTTAATTGTTTAATTTTAGAATATTGTACTTCAAAAGAGTGCCATCAATTTTTCAGCACTTTCAATTAAGCTGCTTATAGAGGTAGTTATTTTATGAAGACATATTTGCCATCACATGTTAATAAAGAATTCTTAGTATATAAAATGGATCCGCTTTTAAGAGAGATCAAATAATGGCGAGACTTAAAATTCAATTAAAGCTCCATCTTAGGCACATTACTTGAATGTTAGTCCCATTGAATAAGTAAGCCTTCTGAGTAAATGCATGTGGGTTTGGGCATCCCAGCAATAAGAGTGATCTTTCTATAGCAGTAAAACAAACTGAAAATACACATTGAACATACAGGTTGGTGGATCCCCTGTAGATAATGAACCTGCGGATATTAAGATCTATGGGGGGGAGGAGACTCAGAAGACCACTGGCTGTGATGGGGTGTGCCTTCCAAAAACCCTTGCAGTCACATGCATCCACCTCTCAGAGGCTTCTAAGAGGCACTTCCCATTTTTGCCAAATCGGAAGTGCTTCTTGGCGGTCTACTGAGGTACAGGGAGGCCCTGTGTACAGGGAGACTGTGTGCCAAAAACATTTCCAGTTGTGTCCAGGAGGTTCGGTTAGGCCCTCCAGATGTGGATCAGGACTTGCCTTAAATCAAATCCGCAGGTCCCAAATCCGTGGATAAGGAGGGCCAAGCTGTAATCAGAATGATTGTAGAGTTCCTGCTTAATTTTGATTACAGTTGTGACAAAATCATTGCTACATAAACCTTAAGAATTTGACATTTGTGTTAGAGCAGTGCTTCCCAAGTATGTTAGCACTGGAACCTGCTTCTTAAATGACAAAATATCATGACCTGCTTGGGGGAGGGGGGGGAGAGAGAGAGAGAGAGAGAGATTATTATTAAGTGTTCCACCAGTGTTAACTGTCTTATAGCACTCACACTTAGCACTCTGACATACATGCAAAGGTGCACACTGGTAGAGTGCCAGAGAGGAGGCCAGAGCCTCCCCCTGCACACCGGGCAATCACTGCAAACCCGCCAACATGGGCCAGTTGGCAGGCGAGCCAGGATGGGGTCGGGAGGGCAGATTAGCTGTGCAAAGAGGGTGGTTTCAGCAGCAGCAGTGGCGGCCAAATCCTAGCCCCCTTCCTACATGGACTTGTGCCAGCAATTTCATTAGCACAGGTTCAAGTGGATCCCTCTGCACTATGTAGAGACCTCCACAACTGCTCCCTGGGAGGATGTAGCACAAGCCTTTTTGGTGTTGCTGCATCAGTGCGGGGGGGGGGGATAGGATTGTTATGCTCCTCAAAACCGACCCTTTCTGTTAAGGCTTTGGTACTACCCCCGCTCCATTTACCTTACTGCAACTAACAGCCCGATCCTAACCAGGCTGCCTGTCCCATGGTACGGCAGCGCCGAAACAGCCACCACTGGACCCCATGGGGGCCAGGAAAGCATCCAGAGGTCTCCTCAGGGTAAGGGAACATTGGTTTCCTTTCCTGGGTCTACTTGGATCAGTGCCAGCTCAATCACTGGTGCTGGACTAGTAGGGTAGACCCATATAGGGCTGCTGCCATCCCCGCCTCCCTCTTGTACCTGAACCTTCCTCCCCCTTCTCCTCCTGCCCGGTTTTACCCCTCTACCACCTTCCTCTCACCCTCCCTCTGCCCCAGAATGCCTCCCCACCACTTGGCAAGAAACTTACTGCTACTGGCTGTCAGAGACCCAGTGCCCGCTAGCACTGGGTTTCCCACTGGTGCCTCCCTTCTCCTGGCAGCTGTGACATGCCTTATGGCACATTTGCGGCAGCCATCTCCCAGGCTGCGCACAAGAGACCAGTGCTGGTCCAGGATAGGATTGGGCCATGAGTCTACATATGTGTACGTGAAAAAAAATCACATATTCTTCTCCATCTTCCTTGGCACCCCTTCCCGATTCTGCTGTTTTATTTGCATCTATTTTAGGTTGTGAGCCCCTCATGCTAAGAACCTGGCTTCTGTTGTAAAGTGCCATGTGTACTGATGGTGCTGTATAAATATAATTGTAGCTGCTGTCATACATTTCCTATGCACCTAGTCTGTTTGCTTACAAGAGGTGACATTTAATTCCAGCTTGGGATCAGTTCATATGTGGTCTGTGTAATACTACACACCTTTGCTAATGTACCATATTGACACTAATGATGCTGTTTCCATGTAGGTCGCCCTACTTGGCTTTGATCCAGCCTGTTAGGTTAAAATCAAGGTCCAGAAAATCGGATTATTAGATCCCAAGGGGCAGGAGTGATAAGCAGTGCATGATTGTGGATCTACTTGCCATGCTGCATCAGTGGTGTTTGAGGTCCTGCTAGATGCAATGGCAATTTGTTAACAATTAGTAGTCATTAAGATCATTTCCTGGTATCGATTTTTTTTTTAAACAACAACATTTACATAGCACTTTTCGAAAACAAAAAACAGCAGTGCTTTATTAACAATATTTACAGACCAGTGTCAAGATTAACTTGCCTGATTTCATTGGCTATAAAGTAATTATTTTTGCACAGAGTCCATGTGGCATCCCATTAAGTTTTAAGACATTTCCGAACAAGAGCCAGCTATATTTAATTAGTGAAGGTGTCAGATGATATCCTTAGAAACCAAAAGGGGGCTTGGAAAATGGATCCTGAGTTTTCCACTGTTTGCATTTTTATTTTCACAAAATTCTCTGCTCGTACACATACTGGAAAAAAATCTGCCCTGGTGAGCAGCGTTGAAGATGCAGAATGTGTGCTGCTTTTTAACAACTAAGTTTCATTTTAAAAAGTGGCCTTGCATTTATGCACACGCAAGGAAATGTGGCACTATTAAAATGTAACTGACAAATGGCAAAATTAGGTTTTGCGGCAAGCTCTAGAAGACAGATTTTAATATTTAAAAATAAGGATCCTATACATAATTACTTTCATTCATATTCACACTAAGACTGCCTGACTAGCCCTGGTTATGCTGAAATGAATATTCCCTTGGAAAACAAGTTTCTTCAAACTTCCAAATTCTTAAAACGTTGCCTGGAACGAAGTCCCTTTGTTGTCATTAGAAGTTACCTGTTTATTTGTCCTTTTCAGCCCTGCGAGTATAAGTTTATGGAGCCATGTGCAAAGATCTTCACATACTCTAGCAGGGTGCATGCATGCTCCTGTGTGCAAATGGGTATTCCCCTCCTTCCAAAAAAAAACTTTAAGTGAACACCCAGTGGAGATAGTGGAGTTAGAAAGGAAGAGGGTGGCATCTGCAAATCATGCATAGCCTTACACCCAAATAAGGTGATAAAGGGCCACTCAATCCTAGGCTGCCCTACTGCTGTTGCTGTGGCCCCAGTGCTGGCAGTAGGTGTCACAAACATGCCTTAAGGCACGTTTGCCCCACCCTTAGAGGAAGCAGCACCAGTGCAACGCAGACCCGTCAATGCAGAAGATTGACCCCTGTCCACTGCCCAGCAGGTTAGTGCCTTGCTGTACTGGGGGTGTGGGGAGTTGAAGAGAGTGGTGGGAGGGTAGGGGAGGGCAGGGGAGTGGAATGGGAAGAGTGACAGGTTCAGGTGAGGGGTGGGACAGGCAGAGACCTCCTCTGCCGAATCCTATCCCCTAGGTAAGCCTGACACAGGACCTCCCGAGTCTACGCCAGTGAAACAGCTGGCACTGATTCAAGAAGCCCCATTCAGTAGACTGGGGCTTTACTCGGGGTAAGGGGGCAAATATCCTCTTCCCCAGAGGAGACTTCCAGCCTGCTTGAATCCAGCAAGGATCCAGCAGTGGCTGTTTGGAGCCACCACTCCTGTACCGTTTGGGATTGGGCCCTAACATACTGACCATCCTGGCAGTGCTGCACATTAGTGGTGCCAAGAGCATTATAGCACTGCACTATGAGAGCACCCCTGAAGCTCAATGTGGGAATGAGTTTTGTTCTCTCGTGCACAGTTTTTGCTCATACCAGTCAGTATTCATAAGAGCAATCAAAGCATGGAAGGCTGATTTCTATGTGCACACTGCTCTTGTTTTACAGGTGAAGGTGCAATCCAAAGGGTACCTTCAGAGGGCTGGGGGGGGGGACACCGGAAGCTTATGTTCTGTTGAAATCAATTGAATGGTTGGCAACCTTCAGTCTCGAAAGACTATGGTATATAAGTACCCAGTATTCCCAGGCAGTCTCCCATCCAAGTACTAACCGGGCCTGACCCTGCTTAGCTTCCAAGATCAGACAAGATCAGGCATGTGCAGGGTAACAGTTGCTGTCTAATCAATTGAAGCAGCTAAGTAAATGTGGTGAGGATAACCATCCAAGTATACAAGGTTTATATATAAGCAATGCAGAACATGTCATTGCTATAAGTGTGAAGATATACGCTGTTTCTATGCATCTAGCATCAAATAAACCCACATCCATGCAGACTTTATATCTTTGGCTAGGAAGTGGGTTAAAAAAAAATCCACTTGGTAGCAATAAATAAAAATAATGATGGTGATATGTCCACATATTGTAGGGTGTAAGAAAAGCCTCTCCTCTAATTTTAGCATTTCAGCAGATTTGGCAGTGCTGAGCCACTGAAGAGTGTAGCACAACCATCTGGATTTGTTTTCTTTGTGTCCTTGTTTGCATCAACTGTTATGAAAAAAAAAAATAGCCCAGTTCTGCATTAACTTTTCAAAACTCAGTTCGGAAAAGTATTTGAAAGCAAGTGCCCTAACTGTGGTCTCCCAGAGGGCAGATCTGTCCTGACTGGTGCTTGTTTCCCCCAAATCACTTTCCCCCAAATTAGTCTTTTGATCCTAAAGTTAAAGAACAGTTGTGTGATTCTGTCCCTTAAAAAAAAAGGTGCCTTTCTGTGATCCACCCTTAATAAACCAAGGTGTGAGTGACACGTGCATTTTGTTTAACCACACTACATTTGCTCCTTAATTAGTGAATATTCATCTGTTATCAACAGCAGCGGTGACACCCCTCCCTGAGAACGCGCTCTGCCATAAATAATCAATGAGGCTCTTTTAATATTCATGAGCTGGAATCTGTGGAGTCATGTGCGCTGATGCGGAGACAGGGGGAGTGTTGCTTCGAACTGAGATGAAACTCTGTGTATGTCTGCGTGCATAGTGAGTGTGAGATACTTGGGGAAGAGGAAGAAGAGCATGCAGCTTATACACAGAGAGAGAGAGAGAGAGGAGCCCGGCTTGTGCTTCCAGCTAACAGTGGCCGTGTCTGTGTTCATGCACTGGAGTGACTGATGAAAAACAGAAGTCAAGTCTGGAGGGTGCTTCCCTGTCAGTGCGTTTGCCTCTCAGTTCCCGGGAAATTGGAAGCGCTGCTCTTTCATTATTCCTGACTAGAATGGGTTGCAATCTCTGCAGTTTTCAGAAGAGGGAGGAACACTACAAACTGCTTTATGAAGTTTCTCAGGTGAGTGCAGAAGATATTAGCTGGCAGCTCCATTATAAAAACGTTGACCTGTTTGGAAAGCAAATTTCTTAGAAAAACAGACACACACACACACAGATTGATGAGTATGGTCCATGTGTGTGGGGTGTGCATTTGCATGTTTCTGGTGGGTTGTTATTTTTTTCAGGTCTCTTAGCACTCCTGCCTTGGATGACTCCCCATGGATTTCTTTTAACATTTCCTCCTCATCGGCGCCCAGTTCCAAGCCAGAGGCTTGCATTATTGTGTTGAACCATGTACACGGTGTGTGTCTTTAGCTGGGGAACAGGGTCCTCTATCACTTCACTGATCCTTATGCAACTGTTAGGATTTAACAGGTCTTTTGGTCTCTGATATTTTCAACTTACTGGAAACAAGTGAGATGGCTTAGCTTGAGCTGCCAAGGGTATGGGGCTGTGTGTTTTTAATTAAAAACTGTTTGCGATATCAAGTGTGTGTGTGTGTGTGTGTATAATTTCCCCATTTTGAATAGTTCATAAGTTGCCTGCTTTCAGTGGGAGATGCTCTGATTCCTCATTATTCTGTCCTTTGTGCTGTTCCTCTGTACAATTAGGCAGAGAGCTTAATTTGACATACACATACTTCAGTGTGTGTCCCAACAGCAGGAATGTTTCTGGGATATGCTATCCTGTGCCTGCAATGTAATTATAATATAGGGAGGGGAGAAGGAAGAGGAAAAAGTGTTACCTTAAAAGCCATGTAATTTTGTACATTCCTATTGAGACTGTATTTGATGTGGTGGTTTTGTTTTGACTTTTTCTTAGAAATCTGACACATGAAAGTTTAGCGCCTTTTCGCATCATTCCCTTCCTCTTCATAATTCGTCCCACCTTTGATGTGCCACTGTTGACAGAGGCAGGACACTTCCAGTTTGGGGCTGCACTGTTGATGATGGGCTGAAGACAAAACAGATTAAAATGTTGGTGGTCTGTTGGCACAGCAGTCTCTAAGTACCCATTGCCTACTGTATGTGTCTATGTGTCTCTCTCTCCCCCCACCCCGTCTTCAAATTCTTCCTGATGTGATTCATTTCACAGTGGACTAATTACAAAGTGGATTCTCTACACATGAAACAGCCTCCTCGGTTGCACTGTTAATGCACATTTTCATGGTAATGTGATCAGAGCCTCATTAGCCAGTTTCCAAAACGATCCTTTGCATTAATTAAATATAAAAATGACTCCTTTTATCACCGTGGAGGGTGGGGGAGAGAAGATTAACATTGTCAATTATGACTGGGGACAATACCTCTGCTTCTTGTTCTTTTTCTTTTTTTTAAACAAGAACAAAGTAGTGAAGACTTCCACAGTCCTAAAAATAAATTCCATTGACAGATAACCTGTCACTTGCTTTCTGCTCCAGAAAATGGACTCTAGGTGGAACACTTTCCTTCAGTTTAGAAGTAATTTCGTCATTACCTTTTTCCTGACAGTTACAATACATGGAACAGAAAAGTAGCACTTCTCACTACCGCCCCCCCACTACTCCCTTCAGACTGTGAATAGCCAGAGACCTTAAAATACAAATTGTATCTAGCTCAGTAGGTTACACTGCTACAGATCAAAGAAGGCAGACGATGCAATGAGAAAACAGGTCAAGCCTCTGTCTGAATTTCATAAGGAATATCTAACCACACTGGAGCTAGGGAATATATTAAGTGCATTTTTATGAAATTTGCTTGATGTGGCACTGACTCCTAAAGCTTTTTAAGCATGCAAAAGTGACTGCCTTTGTTGTGGGATTCCAGAGGCATTGAATCCTTCTGCTTGTTTGTTTTCTTCCTCTGCCAGAGAGTTGCAGCTTTCATGATAAAGAAATGACAGAGGAGAGAAATGCGTTACCACTTTCCCTTTAGCCCTGGTATTTACCTGATAAGGTATAATCCCCGGAAGAATCTGACTTGAGTTTTCCAGAAGAGCTGTGTGCAAGTCAGCCCCCCAGCTTTTGCATCCTGAATTGTGGGGGAAATGTCACAGATAACACTATTTAAAAAGAGAACAGTAACATGTTCTATTATATATCTGGTCCACTGTGGATCTTCAAGGCAGTTTCTATTTTGTTCCAGTCTTTGTGATCACATGTATTTGAGGCTGGTTGGCTATCAAATGATGTCATAAAAGAATGTTCCAGTTTGCACTCCCAAAGCAAACATAAGTGTAATGCTAAGAAATCAGATGGAGCTAGCCAGTTTGAGTCATATTTAACAAGAAATTCAGTTCTGTTGTTTTGGCTTTTCTTTTATAGCATGAGTTTTCTTATAAGTGTACATGTTGGAATAGAGGTATGCATAAGAAATCCATCTCAGTTGAGAGAGGTGTATTCTTTTGTGACTACCAATAGAATCTCCTTGTTTGACTTGATGGTGTGGTCATTCAGAAGAAGATGATGGTTTTGGTAGAATGCTTTTCGTGGGATGTGCATGGGATGTGAGTGAAATTGTGGTTTTCACCTACAGATGTTTTAACTGTATATTTTAATTCTCTCTCTCTGTGCGTGCATGATTTTGTAATAAAAATCAGTGTGCCTCTTGATAGTTATTATTTATTTAAATAATTTTTGCCCTGCGTTTCTACTACATATTGAGCCACCCAAGGCAGCTTACAATATTAGATATAGCATTGGATTTGGACCTGGAAGACTTGCACTGAAGTCCAAACTCTGCCACAGACTCAATGTGTAGCCTTGGATAACTCAATCCCTTTTCTTACGCCTTTAGTTTTCTGCCTGTAAAATGAGAATAAGAATGAGTTTGCCTCTTAAAGTTTAATGTGATGACAAACACAAGAATAATTATAAAATAATGTGCAAATAGAGTTATACTGACTAGTAGTATGAATATAACGCTGTTAGTTAAAATTGGCACTGAGCTGAATTTATATAAGGTTAATTTCTTTAATAAACCCCTCTGACCCCACTGTAGAGGGGGGATATCAAATGATATGACACTTGAGATGAAAACACTGTGGTATTTTTTTGCGCTGGTTTGCAGCACAATATGTTGCTTCATTTAAAGACTTCATTTCCATTTCAGGGCTTTTTTTAATTGAATAATTCCACTCCTTCAGAGATTATATAGTAAACATGATGGCATCAGAGTATCACATAGCCAATCAGATCTGACTATCTGACAGGTCACTGAGGATAAACAAAGCCATCCTGTTGTCCATAATTTGCCCAGAGAACCAATAAATGCACTTTGTCTTGCCATATTGGCAATTTCACTACATGCCCTTGTTGACTATTCCTGTTCAGTGCTAGTCACACACAATTGTACACTCCTAGTTGGGGCAGAATGGAGTTGAATGGACCATCAAATATGCATTTAACTGAAAATCATGCAGAGCAGATGGAAGGCATTTAGGGCCCAATCCAGAACAGCCAGTGCCAACCCTCTGCCAGCGCTGAGTGTCACAAACGTGCCATAAGGCACGCTGTGAGACCCACCTCTGATGCCAGCTCAGCAGCAGTCTGCTCTGAGCCAGCACTGTCTGGAGGCGCATCTCACACCACCCAGAACTCGTCGCTTGCTCTGGGCAGCGGAGCGGTGAGTGGGGTCAGAGAAGAGGCATTCTAGGGTGTGGGGAGGGAGGGAGGAAGGTGTGATGGGGGGAGAGAGTGGGGCAGAACCAGAGGAGCCCTGCTATGCCAGATCCCGAATGTGTTGGGCTTCCTGGCCTGACATGGGGCTTCTCAACTCTGGGCCGGCGAAGTAGCCAGTGCAAACGTCAGTATCTCCATTATGGAGCCTGCTCCCCTGGAATTTCCCCCTTCCCCTGAGGAGTTGGCGGTGGCTGTCCAGCAAGCATTGGATGCCACGGCAGCCATTTTGGTGCCTCTGCTCCTCTGGGCGCCGGGCAGCTCAGAATTTGGCTGTAAGAGACAGATACTTTCTATCCATAATGTTTATTTTCAGTGGGATGTTCCTTCATATCCAGTCAGTGGAGTTGCTAGGGGGTGCAGGGGGGGTGGGCCGCACCGGGTGACGTGCATGGGGCATGACACAACTACTCGCCAAAATTTTAAAAATCTTTGTATTTTTGAATAATATCATCATGTTATATATCATTTGACGTGACATTTCATGCAGAATGCAATAAAACAAACTGCATTGAAATATCTCTATTCTATCAAAAGTCAGAGCCAAAAAACCCAGCTAGGCCTGGGCTTCACCATGGTACATCATGGTACATGGTACATGTACATGGCACATGGTTCATGGTACATCACCATGCTCACTGCCTGGAGCATTGCCCTGTCCCTTGCATGGGAGGAGCTCCATCACAGGGGTGATGAACCACCTATACCATCACAGGGGTGATGAACCTCCTATACCTGGTGACATAAACCCTAGTAATGCCACTGTTTCCATTTCTGCCACAAGAAGTCAACTATATGTCACTAGTTGGGGGAGAGAATGTTGGCTGGTTGCCTCAGCTGTAGGATGATTCCACTGCTTCCTTCTCACAACATGATTTGTATTTTTTCCCCACAAAATGTTGTCAAAAATCACCCCAAAGGGCAATCATTTTACAGGTATGAAGACATTCTTGAAATATTTTTTTTTCCATTCAGACTTAGTTAACACGGTTTTCACCCATGCTGAAACCCCAGGAACTGTGTAATAATGAAAGTGATAGTTAATTAGAAGGCATCAAACCAGTCCTGGAGCATCCCCCAGGATCAGCAGCCAAGTGGCAGAAGTACATTATGGTCTCTTTGCTACCTATGAGCTGACCCACTGGAGAAAAAGGTAGTTGAAGCATTTGCTACCTACCATTCCTTGAAGTGACAAGGCACTTCAGAACAGCAGGAGTGGAAGTTGCTACAGAGAAAACTTCAGATAAAAGTCTGATTGTGTGATGTCTAACAGCCCAATCCAGCACAAAATCCCACGTAGCAGTGCTGGCACAGGCCACCCTCATCTTCCTCCTGCGCTGGAATTTTGCACACTGGAGATCTCTGTCTGGTAAAGGGACATGAGCTCTCTCGCTGGTACAAGTTCAGTCTGCCCTGTGTTAGTGAATCAGGCCCCAAAAGGGAGATAGGATTCGGCATGCGCAGCTGCCACTGATCTGTGGCGCAGCTGACCTCTGAACGGCTGCCCCTCCAACCCAGAAATAATTGTGATGTGATGACATCACTGCAATTACTTAAGGAATGTTTGGGGGTGAGGCTGTCCACTGGCCAATACGAGCAGCTATTGTGGGGGGGTGGCTGTGGGGGATAGCTGGTTGTCCTACTTGCCCCTGCAGTCATTCTCGGTGTGGTTGTGCAACACTTGAAGTGAGGCCAGCCACTTCTTCCAAAGTGGAAGAAGCAGATGGCTTGGCTGTGAGCAACTGAGTGCTTCCTGGAGTCACAGCACCCAGTGACCCCCTCAACTACACAACTGCCACTGATCCCACCCCTCCCAGGCACAATCCACGCACCTCCCACCCCTGTCACTGCTCTCCCCAACTCATTACACCACCTCCCCACCCTCTGCTCCACCTCCATGCTGCTCAGTGTGGAACTTGCCTTGCGTGGTGCATGCTGTTCCCTGTGCCGTGAGAACAGGCCAGCATGACCCTTCATTTCGACCCTCCCAACTGCTATGCTATTTATTGCACAGTACTTTACAACACTTTTGTGACAGCAATCACCTTTGCATTGTATACTGCACCAGCCCAGCTGCTGCTCAGGATTGTTGCCATAAGGCTGAAGTCCTATACGCACTTATCTGGAAACAAGACTTCCTTCTAAGTAGACATGCTTAGAATTGTGCAGTCAAGCTGCCTAAGCCATAATCAGAGGTAGATTTTAGGATTATCCTGAATCTTGGAGTACTCTGCAAGAGTGAACTCAATCACAGCGCTTCTCAAACTCTCTGATGCTAGGGACTGACAATATTTTTCCCAATATGCCAGGGAATGGCACCATATTTGTGCCATATTATTACGGATATTGAGCAAGCAAGGACTGTTTATTTGGCCATAGGTGTGTGGTGCTCAGTCGTCTCCATCTACTTTGTAAGGGATACAGCAGGATATATTGGCAACCTTCAGTCTCGAGAGACTATGGTATCGCGCTCTGAAAGGTGGTTCTGGAACAGCGTCTAGTGTGACTGAAAAGGCCAATCCAGGAGTGACAATCCCTTCCACACCAGGAGCAAGTGCAGTCTGTCCCTGGTCTGTCTCCCTGGCTATGGGCCTTCCTTCTTTGCCTCTTTGCCTCAGACTGTTGGCCAAGTGTCTCTTCAAACTGGGAAAGGCTATGCTGCATAGCCTTCCTCCAAGCGGGCCGCTCAGAGGCCAGGGTTTCCCACCTGTTGAAGTCCACTCCTAAGGCCTTCAGATCCCTCTTGCAGATGTCCTTTTATCGCAGCTGTGGTCTACCTGTAGGGCGCTTTCCTTGCACGAGTTCTCCATAGAGGAGATCCTTTGGGATCCGCCCATCATCCATTCTCACGACATGACTGAGCCAACACAGGCGTCTCTGTTTCAGCAGTGCATACATGCTAGGGATTCCAGCACATTCCAGGACTGTGTTGTTAGGAACTTTGTCCTGCCAGGTGATGCTGAGAATGCGTTGGAGGCAGCGCATGTGGAAAGCGTTCAGTTTCCTCTCCTGTTGTGAGCGGAGAGTCCATGACTCGCTGCAGTACAGAAGTGTACTCAGGACGCAAGCTCTGTAGATCTGGATCTTGGTATGTTCCGTCAGCTTCTTGTTGGACCAGACTCTCTTTGTGAGTCTGGAAAACGTGGTAGCTGCTTTACCGACACATTTGTTTAGCTTGGTATCGAGAGAAAGAGTGTCGGAGATCGTTGAGCCAAGGTACACAAAGTCATGGACAACCTCCAGTTCATGCGCAGAGATTGTAATGCAGGGAGGTGAGTCCACATCCTGAACCATGACCTGTGTTTTCTTCAGGCTGATTGTCAGTCCAAAATCTTGGCAGGCCTTGCTAAAACGATCCATGAGCTGCTGGAGATCTTTGGCAGAGTGGGCAGTGACAGCTGCATCGTCGGCAAAGAGGAAGTCACGCAGACATTTCAGCTGGACTTTGGACTTTGCTCTCAGTCTGGAGAGGTTGAAGAGCTTTCCGTCTGATCTGGTCCGGAGATAGATGCCTTCTGTTGCAGTTCCAAAGGCCTGCTTCAGCATGACAGCGAAGAAAATCCCAAACAAGGTTGGTGCAAGAACACAGCCCTGCTCCACGCCACTTCGGATGTCAAAGGGGTCTGATGTGGAGCCATCGAAGACAACAGTGCCCTTCATGTCCTTGTGGAAGGATCTGATGATGCTGAGGAGCCTGGGTGGACATCTGATCTTGGGGAGAATCTTGAAGAGGCCGTCCCTGCTGACCAGGTCGAAAGCCTTCGTGAGATCTATGAAGGCTATAAAGACTGGCTGTCGTTGTTCCCTGCATTTCTCCTGCAGTTGTCTAAGGGAGAATACCATATCAGTGGTGGACTTGATGGCTCGGAATCCACACTGCGATTCTGGATAGACACTCTCTGCAAGTACCTGGAGCCTCTTTAGTGCAACTCGGGCAAACAACTTTCCTACAACTCTAAGGAGAGAGATGCCACGGTAGTTGTTGCAGTCACCCCTGTCACCTTTGTTCTTGTACAGCGTGATGATGTTTGCATCCCTCATGTCTTGAAGTACTCCACCTTCTCTCCAGCAGAGACAGAGGATTTCATGCAGCTCAGTGGCGATGATCTCTTTGCAGCACTTTAGGACTTCAGCAGGGATGCTGTCTTTTCCTGGTGCCTTGCCAAAGGCAAGGGAGTCCAGGGCCACGTGAAGTTCTTCTAGGGTTGGTTCACTGTCAAGCTCCTCCAACACAGGCAGACACTCAATGTTATTCAGCGCTTCTTCGGTGACTACATTTTCTCTGGAATATAGCTCAGAGTAGTGCTGCACCCAGCGTTCCATCTGCTGCGCCTGATCCTGGATGACCACGCCTGCTGCAGACTTCAGAGGGGCAATTTTCTTCTGTGTTGGACCTAGGGCCTGCTTGATACCATCATACATCCCCTTGATGTTGCCGGTGTCAGCTGCAATCTGTATCTGGGAACAGAGCTGGAGCCAGTAGTCGTTAGCACATCTCCTGGCAGCCTGCTGGACTTTGCTGCAAGCGGCTTGGAACCATGGTTCAGGATGTAGCACGTTAGCCCCACCCCTGCTTCCTCTCTCTGCAGTCCTCCATTAGCCCCACCTCTGCTTCCTCTCTCTCTGCAATCCTCCATTAGCCCCACCCCTGCTTCCTCTCTCTCTGCAATCCTCCATTAGCCCCATCCCTGCTTCCACAATCTTCCTTTCCACTCCTGCGTCATCCCCCAGGGACTGGGGATAAGAACAGGTCTTCAGTTTGGCTGTACGTGCCGTAAGAGGAGACTAAACAGCCACCGGGTAGATGGGACTGGTCAGCCTGGGAAGGCAGCTCATCTGAGAGAAGGAAAACTCTGATCCCAAACCTCCACTGCCTTGTGGCTACATCCAGTTATGGAAAAGGCTTCAGGAGTCAACCTTGAGGCAAAATCAGGAGCTGGAGTCCCTGAGGCAGTTCATGGCTGAACACAGTCTAGTTCTGACAGTGGGATAGGGTAGGGGATAATTATAATATTATTATTGCTTACATTCTCAGATTAGTGGGTTTGGACGGGGTCCCAAATGACAAGTGCACAGAGATCCGTATGATGCTCTTTATTCAACTTCTTGAGTATAACTGCTGATGGACTGTTGGGGTGGGACTTTATATGTGAAGTCCCAGTATTCCCAGGTGGCCTCCCATCCAAGTACTAACCAGGCCTGACCCTGCTTAGCTTCCAAGATCAGATGAGATCGGGCATGTGCAGGGTTGATGGCAGCAACTGTTACCCTGCACATGCTCCATCTCATCTGATCTCGGAAGCTAAGCAGGGTCAGGCCTGGTTAGTATTTGGATGGGAGACCGCCTGGGAATACCAGGTGCTGTAGGCTTATACCATAGTCTTTCGAGACTGAAGGTTGCCAACCATAACCATCAGTGGAGTGAGAATGCGCTTGGCTTGTGGACCAGCACTGGTCTGCAGACCACACGTTGAGAAGCACAGCTTTAGCGGTTTCTGTGATCCCACCCAGGGAACTTTCCATCAACCTTCATATGTTTTTCTTCAACACCCAGAACCTATCCTAGTCATCAAGGACGTGGAAACTACCCCGTATTATAGAAACAAAGCATGTCCCTCACCTATCCTGCCATAGTTTACTATGTTTACTAGAAATGCCAAACTCATGACATGAAAAAGGCTTGGATAAAGTCTTGCCGATTCCTGGATCTGTTGCCATGTCCTTGAACCAATAAAGAAGTTGTGTCAGCTCAGATGAGGAGATGGGAGCAAAGAAGTTCTCTTTTTCTTTTCTTTTTTTCCTGGCAAGTTGGCACTTAAGACATCACTTGGGACCAGACCACTGCTGTTTTGGCAACCCTATTGCTGTTCTCTCTCAGGCCTGACTGCCTGTTGTGCTGCTTGACCATCTTTGTTGCTGTGTGTTTAAGTTGATGTGGTGGTGGGGAGGGATCTTGTATCCACCTGTCATGTCAGCGCCTGCCCAGCTTGGTCATAACCCTTGCCGGTTGATGAATTAATTGGTCTAGTGCATCAGTCCCAGCTGCCATAAGCCTAAATGCCCTCCGTGGACTTACATTTCCCCACAGGAGTACAAGCAGCAGCCACGCCTTCTGCCTGTCACAGCCATTTCTTTTGCTTATTTTTTCTTTCTGTTTTATTTAGGTTTTGCAAGCATTTATATGTGTTATAAACTTATTTATATCTTTTGCTGGCCAAAATCAATTTGCAAGCTAAACAAGGCTATTCTTTGACGTTCGCCCATTTATGACATTCATCCATGTTCTGGTCCCTAACCGGAGAAAAATGCAAGGTATTGCTGTCATGTGTGATGTGATGTATCTGTGAATATAGTTCTGTCTTCATAGTTTACAAACAAAGCATCAGAGAACTTTCTTCTCAACCAGCAGCGGACCTGCCCAGCCCCACACCCGGGGCAAAGGTCTGCAATGTCGCCTCCCATATGCTACTGCCGCCCCCCCTATGCAGAATTCCACCCCCCCCCACTCATCTGAGTCTCATGGAGGCTTCCGCAGGGTCCTGGTGCCTCACTCCTGGGGCTTTTGCCCCATCAGACCTTATGGTAGGTCTGCAATTGTTCTCAATTGGTGCCTCGGCAATAACTTTGGATAAAGTGCTCAACTGGGGTCCTCCTCATTGCACTGCCTTTTGCAGCTGCCAAAGCCACTTCCCCTTATTGCCTATTGCTTTTGTTGCCGTGACACTCACTACTTTTTTTCTATTCCTATTGCTTTCATTGTAACCCAGGGCAAAAAAGAAAATTGGCATCCCCCATCTTGGTCAGGCCTTCTGGGCTTTGGGAACCCATACATGGCCTTCCCAACTCTCAGAAGGCCTGCTGGAAGCCTTACCATCACACACAGCCTCCCCAGGCCTTGAAAAGGCACCCCCTAACACCCCCAAGTGTTGAGCCCAGGGCAGCTAGCCGACCCTTAGCAACACCACTGAGATCAGACATAGCAATCTGAACATCAAGTTGAATTCCTCTACTTTACAGGCTTGCCTAATAGCATTACGTCCATTTGGCTTTTTACATTTCCTGTGCAGTGTACTATTACAGGTTCAGCCTATTTATCCGTGGATTTTCCATTCACTGGACCCTTGTTGAGTCTGACTTGGTCCAACCTGATCCCTCCGAAGGTGAGCGGAGCTGCACTCCAGTCTGCTCCGATGGGTTTTCTGAAGCCAGAAGAGGCTGTGCACTTCTGCCTGTGGGGTTCAGAATGGCCCCAGAATGTGAAAAAGCATAACTTCTGGTTTCCCATTGGAAACCAGAAATGACATTTTTTACCCTTAAATGGCATTCTGAGGCCCGGGAAAGCCTTTGGAGGGAAACAGAAAGTTGTGTTTTTTCATGTTTTGGGGCCATTTTGAAGCTTGCAGAGGCTTCAGGTGGAAGTATACAGCCTCTGCAGGCTTCAGAAACTCCATCAAAGGTGACCAGAGTACAGCTCCGCTTGCTTTTGGAAGGTTTAAAGGTGCTGAAACCATGGATTTCATTATCCACGGTTTTCTGAATCCAACCTCCCCAGAGAACGGATCCACTGTTCCCTCCCTGATACTGAGGTGCCACCTTTACTTGGTTAATGAAGTATATACTGAAGAATTACAATCTGAATCTCTATGTAGCAATGTTGAGCAATTATGTAGATCCGAATTCTTAGTTCCTCTTTTTTATAGCAAGAGGTCTAAATGGATTATTAATGGTGGTTTCTATTTGGTGTCATGACATAAAGGAATTTCTAGTGACTCGTGCTATAGAAATCCTGAGTGCTGAGTTCTGAGTGCTATAGATAATCCTACCAATACAGTTATCTCCATGGCTTCCAGAGAAGTCTTCCTCAATAAGTTCTATCATGTCTCTCAAGATGAGTGGCTTATATCTAGCTGACTAAGAGCCCAATCCTGTGGTTGGTGGCACAGCATCATGCCGCTGACCACAGTCACAAACGTGCCATAAGGCATGTTTGCAGGGCTCACCGCGGGGCTCCTGCCGGTGCTAGCCCAGCACCAGCTGGTGCTGGGCTAGCGCGGGGCGGTCGCCCAGGTTCTGTGGCTTTGCGGTTTCCCGGACCGCAGAGCAGCGGAACAGGAGGTGGGGGCATGGATGGGGTCATGGAGGATGCATTCCGGGGAGGGGGGAGGCCAGTGGGGGCGGAGAGGAGGCGTGCCAAGGGGCAGGTGGGAGGTGTGCTGGGGGGCAAGTGGGAAGAGGATCCGCAGAGCTGAGCTCCGCAGGATCCAGCGCGCTCGTGGAGGGCTGTGCGCCCTACACGAGTGCCTTTTCCTGACTGCTGACCGTTAGGTTGCCGGTAAAGTGAGTAGCCCCATTGCGGGACTGCTTACCTTACTCAGGGGAAGGGGACGAATGTCCCCTTCTCCCGAGGAGCCTCCCGCTGTAGCGTGGGAGGCATAGGATTTGGCAGCGTGGGAGGCGTAGGATTCGGCGGCAGCCCTTTTCTGTGCCGCCGAGCCTGGGTGCTCTGGTAAGCTCAGGATAGGGCTGTAAGGCTGCAATCCTATCCACACTTACTTGGAGTAAGCCCCATTGACTACAGTAACACTTACTTCTAAGTAGACATGCACAGGATTGGGCTCACAGGCTGCAATCCTATTCATACTTGCCTGGGAGTAAGCCCCACTGAAGACAATGTGACTGACATCGGAGTTAACATGCATAGGATTGCGCTATAAGGGCCTAATCCTATCTAATGTTCTAGCATTGATGTAGCTGTGCCACTGGGATGTGTGTTGCATCCTGTAATGGGAGAGCAGTCACGGAGGCCTCCGCAAGGTAGGGGAATGTTCGTCCTCTTACTTTGGGGTTGCATTTTGACTGCATCAGTGTTGGAAGGTTGGATAGGATTGGGCGCTAAGACCACAGTCCTGTTACAGCCTTGCCTGGGAGTAGGCCCCACTGAATACAGTGAGACTTACTTCTGAGTAAATTTCGTGGGCTTGCACTGTTAAACAACTATTTAAATTAAATTTACTATTTATACATCCTGAACAAAAAGTTTACAGTAATTAGTTGCTATAACCATTGCAATGCTAATTTTCAACTCAATAAAGCCTTTAGTTAATTTACAAGTAAATGGTAGCTTTAGATTACTTAGGAGAGCCATCAGAAACTTTCTTCATGTCGCCCAGGTGGGTTTCACACTTCAGTATTTTCTCTATTTAGAGATGAAAGGAAGGTATTGTGAAATGAGCTCTTTTTCTCTGTACATTTCTATGCAAGGACAATGAACAGAATCATTAAACAGAATGCAAAGAACCCAGAAATTAGGCAGGAAAATAGTATAAATATCAGCAATTTGTATTTTGATATTTTGTGTCATTCAGCTTCCTTGTTACTACACTCAGTAATGAGATCCTGTTATGGATGTTCTTGCAGGCTTATTATAATAGATATTTGTAACTGTCACTTGTATTTCTGGGAGCCCTTAGGCTGAAAGCAAGGATAGCACTTTAAGAAGTGTTGGACAGTGCGACATTGACGCGAGGTACAACACTTTATTTTTCTTCATTTGCGAAGGAAAACAACGTAAGATGTGCTTGAGACACAAATGGGGTACAGTTTAATTTGTCTCCTGCCTCAGTTCAAGAAACAAAACAGAATGCCCAGTTCTATGGACATGAGAATAAACTCATTCCTCTTTTTTCTTTGCCTTTGAATGCCAAGCCAAAGCTGCCAAGCCAGCTGTGACTGTGGAAGGTATTCAGGTTTGAACTTAGAAGCAATGGCGTCACTAGGAGGGTGCGGGCCGCATCAGGTGATATGCACAGTGGGGGGGGGGGGTTGACACCACTACTGGCCAAAATTTTTTAAATCTTGGTATTTTTGAATAATACCATCATGCTGTGTATAATTCGCGGTGTATTTTCATGCAGAATGCAATAGAACAAACCACATTGAAATATCTCTATTGTATCAAAAGTTATAGCCAAAAAATCAGCAGGGGGCAGGGCGATGGAGCATCAATACACCCACAGCTCAGGGCACTACCCGAGCCACTGTATGGGAGGAGGTCCAACATGAGGTTGACATGCTGGCCTCCCGCACTGGTTGATGCAAACCCTAGTGATGCCACTGCTTAGAAGAACCTCTAGGGTAAGGGCAGGAGGTCTGGCTCAGTTGGTAGAGCTGCCACCTTGTATGCCTGAAGATCTGTGGCTGCCAGTTCGAAACAACCAGAAGTACCTGAGAACTGATGACACGCGGATATACTGATGAGCTGACCCTCGGTGGCAGAGAGGAGTTGCCGTCAAGTGGAGCGTGGGAGGCGAAGGGCCAGGGAGAGGCCAGACCGGGAAGGAATTCAGCTGGAATGAGGAGTTCTATGAAAGCTTAGAACTATTCAATTGTAAAAATCCCTACGGGAGTTTAGAACAGCCTGCCTATGTAAACCACCTTGGATTAAAGTCTGAGAAGAAATCTGACTACCAAAGAAAGGCGGTATATAAATACCTGTATAAATATAAATAAATAAGTGGGGGTCATGGACACCTTTGAGAATCTGATGAAAGCTATGGACCCCCTCTCCCTCTCGTACATAAACCAACAACTTTTTTAATTTTTGCCCCTGGTTCATTGACCCTCTGAAGTCCATGTATGGGCCTCTATTCTTGGGGGAAAAAGGGCTTCATAGGTGATGTATACCTGAAATATTTTTCATTTTCATAGGTGTTGTTACTGGCTGAATTGTGCTAAAATACTGATAATTCAGTTATGGGCTTGCTGTATTGCTCTCAGTTGCCATGTTGAGCTTATGAAGCCATCTTGGACCATTGGTCTATTATCTAGGGTTTCATATGGGGTCTTTCCTTGTCCTACCTGGATATGCCAGGGATTGACCCTGGGACTGATTGCTTGACAAATATATGTTCTACTAGTGAGCTGTGGACCCCTCCTCAAAATGTTGACATCAGAAATGTATTTCTCTAAGACCGCAATCCTAACCCACTTTCCAGCACTGGCATAGCTGTGCCAGTGGGACATGTGCTGCATCCTGCAGTTGGGTGGCACTCATGGAAGCCTCCTCAAAATAAGGGAATGTTTGTTCCCTTACCTTGGAGCTGCATTAACCTTGTGTCAGTGTTGGAAAATGGGTTAGGATTATGGCCTTAATCAGTTAGACCAGTGGTTCCCAATCTGGGGGTTGCGAACCCCCAGGTACTGTGTTTGTAAAAGCCTTTCCCCTTAAGGGGGGGTGAAGTACAAGTGGAGGCCATAGGTAACAGTGCTCATCACTTCCAGGTTCTTCTCACCACCGCAGACTACAGACAGGTAAGGAGTTTTAACAGGGCTTCTTACTTACCCAGTTTGTTTGGTTATTCAGGAGTAGCAGGGGTGAGAACCTGGAAGGGATGAGCACCTTCACCACTGGGTCCCTCCGAAAGGTCCCAACCTTGTCTAAAGGGACAGGGGCTGGGAACCACTGTATTAAACTGATTACTCTGGACAAAATATTGCCTTTTAGTGTGTGACATGATTTCCTTGAACTATCAGCAGAACTTACTTTTACTGTAAATACTTATATAGAATGACCCTTAATCACCTATGACTGCTGCTGTTGGTATCTTTACGCTTCTGTGATGTGGTGTAATCTGTTAGGTTGGGCAGACACTACCTTTCCGAAACAGACTGGATGACCTTTAGACTCATCCACCCAACAATTACATGTTTCTGTAATATTAAACATACTCATCTAGTAACAAAACCATTAACTTCACAAAATAATGAGAGAAGACAAAACTTATCAGTATTATAATAAAATATTTGGGACACACCCACATAGAGGTTAAGTACTTGTGTGTAGAGGAATCCCCTCGGGGGCCCACAGAGCCTTTTTCTCTCCTCTCCATCTAATTCGCATTCACCAACAAGTGCCGGACCAGTTCAGCCAATGGAAGATGTGTGGGCCCGTTCCAAATTTCCATGAATGTGCTTGTTCTTATTACTCAAATTTCAAAGTTTGAAAAACTTGACCAGGCAAAGGAGGAAGTCTGTGTATATCCATTCCTATGCTCAGGCCTCCCATTTCCTATAAGGACTCAATGCACCATCAGTGCATGCATTTCACAGAGTAAGGGGAAAGAAGAACAGGGCTCGGTTTAGCAACATGTGCAGATGGTGTAGCCTTGGATCCACGTGAAGATGGCACATCCCTGCATTCTTTCTATCTGTATTGGTAACTAAATCTTAGAATAGCAGCGAACCTCCCATTAGCTGAACGGGGCAAATGCTCCGGGCATGGAACTCATGTGCCTCTAGGACTGCGCAGGAAGCCTTAATGAGGCTCCTGGTGAGATTGGAAACTGTGGGGAAGCCTCAGATGGCTTCTTCCATTGGTCTTGCAGTCGTGTGAGGCTCCATGTCAGTCCAGGTGATTGGGGGGGGTGGCTTCACACGGGGGGGTGGCTTCATGGAGCATCTCTCCAGGGTGCCTCAAGGGGAGGTCCAGCACTGTCTTAGAAAGGTTATAGCAGCAATTTTCAACCACTGATGGCACACTGGTATGCTGTGAATGGTCTGCAGATGTGCTGCAGGAGTCTGGGGGAGGTTCATATATAAGTGGATGGAGGATGTGAGCTCCCGGCCAGCAGGGTGGAGTGCCTCATCAATTGTCCCAAAACTGATGGTGTTCCTTGACAATTTTAGCACCTTGTCAGTGTGATGTAAGATGAAAAATGTTGAAAATCTCTGTGTTATAAGGTTGCGTTATTAATCAATCTAGCACTTATAATGATAGTTTAAAATGTTCCATGACGCTATAAATGTCCTTGAATAGCTGTCAGAAAAGAGTCACCTAATAGCAGTGGCTTGAGTGAGAGTTCCTTGAATAGATCCGATCATTTTGCCACATATTTTATCACCCATCCATATCTGAAGTGTGTTAATAGTCTCCTCATCACTCATCAGATGGATCACAATAGCCCAGTCAGCTTTGCGTAACACAAACTTTTTGGCAGGAGGGCTACATCATTTCTCTAACACTGTGTCGGGGGCCGGGGAAAAAAAGAATTAATTTGCATTTCATGTTTGAATAAATTTACATAAATGTATATATTAACGATGTAACTTATATGAATGAATAAAGGTCTTGCAATAGCTCAAGGCCTATAAAAGGCCTTGCAGTAAGCAGTGGAGGGAGCCCTCATCCCATATCGAGCTGTGGCCATCTCACTGACAGCGGGATTGGGAATCCTCGAGGGCTGCAAGTGGCCCCAGGGCCAGTGTTTGGGCACCCCTGCTGTAACAGAATAATTTCTAAAAGTTCTAAAAGCACTCCTTGTATTGTTTTATGATCATTATCGTCTTAGATGGAATGTAACAGCTTATCACTATGATATGCACACCTGATATTTTATCACTAGTACTTGATCATCCACAGTATATAAATGCAGTATTATCTGAAGATACAATCTCCTAGTACCTGAACAGATACATCAGATGCCTCCCCCTTTACCTGATGGTGCTCTAGTCCAGTGGTCTTCAACCTTTTTCATTCCTGTAAGTTGCCGCGACCCCACAACCTGAGGTTTCATTACCCCACTGGAGTTGTGACCCCAAAGTTGAAGAACACTGGTTCATGACATTTATTATTTTTTTAAATTTTTAACAGGAACTCTTTGAGCTTTTTCTGAGGCACCGGTGAATGAACAGCTTCGAAAATCCAAGAAGAATGGTTCACTGTTAAGTAATATTCTACTACGTAAACAGCTTTGTGAACAACTACTCTTGTGGAAAAGCTGTTTATCAATATTCTTAATAATAATAGTAATAATTCACTTGAACATGTATAAAAAGTATAAACTGCCTTTAAGAAACAACTGGTGGAGCCACAAAATGGAAAAAGTAGTAGAGAACAAAGAAGTCAAAGTGCTCTGGGATTTTAGAATACAAAACAACAAACAACCACCACACAACACACCAGACATAACCATCATTGATAAGAAGGATAAGAAAGTCTGGATAGTAGACATTGCAGTACCTGGTGACAGTGGAGCGGAAAATAAAGAACTGGAGAAAATCACCAAGTATATAAAGACCTGCAAATAGAAATTTGGGCAGGAGGTCTGGTCTAGAGGGTAGAGCCTCTGTCTGCCTGAAGATAACATCCACAAGGTCGCCAGTTCGAGGCCACCGACACCGTGCGACCTTGGAGCAGCTGACAAGCTGAGCCGAGCTATTTCCATCTGCTCTGAGCGTGGGAGGATGGAGGCCAGGGTGTGAAGCCAGATTGGAATGAAACACCTTGAATGTAGTGGTTCTTGAAAGAAAGAACCTTCTTTCAATTGTAAAAATCCCTATTTAATAAGGGATTTAAATAAAAGCCTGCCTATGTAAACCGCCTTGAATAAAGTCTTGAATAAAGACCAAGAAAGGCGGTATATAAATACCTGTTGTTGTTGTTGTTGTTGTTGTTGTTGTTATTATTATTATAGAAATTGAAAGACAGCATGGCACAAGAAAGCAAGAGTAATCCCAACTGTCATAGGGGCCTTGGGTGCTATTCCAAAACACCTTGAAGAGCACCTGAGGGCGCAATCCTAACCGGCAGTTATGCCGGCATAGGTGCCCCTGGAGGGCTGCAAACGTGCCGTAAAACACGTTTGCGCTTCTGTGGGAGGGAGCTGGGTCAGCACATGTAGATGCTCCAATGTGTGGAGGCCAGCAGATGCCTCCATGACGGCTCCCTCGCTGCGGCTTGTGTTGGTGTGCCCATGCCAACACAAGCCTCAAAGGTAGGCATGGGGAGGCAGAGAGGTGGCGGGAGGGGGCGTTTCTGGGTGGGGGGATGGCGGGCGATGGGCTGCCCTGGGGGCGGGCGTGCCGGGGGTGGGGCTGGGACCCAGTGGTTATGCTAGATCCCAACCCCCATCCCCGGGGTGAACGGAGCTTCTAGCCACTTCATTCTCCTCGGATTTACGCCACCTCTGGAGGTGGCGCAGGTCCGAGGAGACCTTCCCCTTGCCTCTGGCTGAGCCGCTGCAGCCAACAAACCTATGTTGGATGCAGCGCAAGCCTCCTGGCTTGCCTGCTCCAGCGCAGGTTTGGATTGCGCCCTGAATGGCTTAGCGGCCACAGAAATTTCCATCAATCAACTGCAAAAGCAGCGTTACTGGTAACAGCTTACATTTTGCGACAGTATTTATAGGATGAAAACCAGGCATCCTAGGTCCTTGGGACAGACTCTATGTCTGAATAATACAAACCAGCCAAAATACCTGACTGTGCAAAAATATAATAATAATAATAATAATAATAATAATAATAATAATAATAATAATAATAATAATAATTTATACTTTTCATGTCTAAATTTTCATATCATTGATAGTTATAAACAATACCTTTAGTAAAAGGATTTCAGATTTAATTTAATTATTTCATAGCTGAGGCTCTATTCCTAAATACATTTACTGTACTTGGGTATAAGTCCCATTGGAGATAGTGGGTCTTGCCTCCAGGTAAGTGCTAAGACTTTAAAACATGTTCATGAAAGCTGCTTTGTTCTTAACATCTAGGATCTTGCCATTTATCTCTGCATGACCTCTTTGTTCCTTGGATTCAAAATGTCACTTGATCATGTTCAATGGGAAAATGCCTTTGAAAGTCTAACATGGGGAAGTGTGATGAATAGTGGCAGAGAATGGATCTTGCTCGTGAATGCCAGTGTGGTGTCACCTGCGGACCAGGCTGCATTGTTGAAACCTGTGCTACTAGAGTCACTTCAGGATGTTTTCTGTCCAGTGGCCAGTATTTTCAAATGTACTCATCCATCTTCTGGTCTCATTATATTACAAGTAACTGATGTTCTGCACCCATTAAAATTGATGGGAAAGAACAAAAGCAAGAAAAATGTGGCCTTCAACTGATCTTACCTTTCAAAGGAGCAAATTAGGCTCTCCTGTGATATCTACATTCTGAGCAGGTATGATTGTTTATTTAAACCAATAATCAACCATGCTGTTTTACTATAGTTAATTATAGGCCCTCTTCTATGCCTGTTTTGTTAAGCACCTGTGTATTGCACCTGCATACAAGACTTCAGCATTTTTCAATGAAAACATGACAGAATATGAAGTGTCTTTGCCATTTCTGACAAATCAGTCTAAGGGCACAATCCTAACCAGGTCTACTCAGAAGTAAGTCATATTTTGTTCAATGGGGCTTACTCTCAGGAAAGTGTTGATAGGACTGCAGGCTAAGGGCCCAATCCTATCCAGTTTTCCAGAGCCAGTGCAGCTGGTGAAACAGTCACAGAGGGCTCCTTGAGATATGGAACATTTTTTCCCTTACATCGGGGCTGCATTGTCGTTCCAACGGTGCTGAAAAAAGTTGGATAGGATTGGGCCCTAAGTCAGTTTTTCTCACCCAATGATAAGAGTACCACCAGTGGTACTTGAGGTGGTTTCTGGTGGTACTCGTGAGATCCCCTGGACCCTTGCCACCCAGCAGCAAACCAGGAATATGACACAACAAATAGCGATAGGAGGCTTGGCTTGGTGAGCAGAACTCTGAAGCCTGCTTTTCTGCGTTCAAAAAAGCCCTCCTGTCTATCCTGGGCCTCTTACTGGCTTTTATTGCAGTCACATGTGGCCTCTCAACCCAGAAGTAACTGGAGATTATGTCATCGCCAGTTACTGTTCATGGTACTTAGAATAGTTGGACCATGTGATGTGGTACAGTGGGAGATAAACACTGAGAAACAGTAGTCTAGTTCACTCCTTACTTTAATTTTATTATTATTATTTGTGTGTATTAATTTAAGTACACACATGCGTATTGTTTCAAATGTTAGTGTGCACATATTTGTTGTTTTCGTCAGTCCTTACTCAAGTGATACTTAAGACTCAATCCTGTCCAACTTTCCAGCACCAATGCAGTTGCAACAAAGAAATAAGAAAACAAAAATTACCTTACCTCCCCTTCCACCTGCTGTGCTGGCTTAGGGCCCAGTTCTATCCAATTTTCCAGGGCTGGTGCAGCTGTACAATGGGGCATGTGCTGCATCCTGCAGCGGGGGGGAGAGTCACAGAGGCCTACTCAAAGTATGGGAACATTTGTTTCTTTACCTTGGAACTACATTGCAGCTGCACCAGTGCTGGAAAGTTGGATAGGATCGGGCCCTTATCTGCTCCAGCTTCAGGCAGCACGGTGATGGCATGTGCAGGAAGGCTCTGGTCTTCCCTCTGGCCCTCTGGTGGGGGGCTACTGGAGTGCACTTTATCTTATGGCAGCCATTATACACTAGTTATGCCAGTGGGGCAGTCCAATAGGATAGGATTTCACTGTAACTATAATTAGAAGCCAAGATATTGAGCAAAGATCAAGCTATCATCTGATATCCTCGTTTGTTCTAACTTTGGTTATTAACAAACAAACCATGGTCTCCATATATGATGCAGAACATTGGTTTGTTTTAAATTGAAAGCCAAAGCGTGCGCTCTCTCTCTCTCTCTCTCTCTCTCTCTCTCTCTCTGTAGCGCACCTTGCTTAGGCTCACTCGTGATGTACCATTATCTAGTCTTGCATCTGTGCTGCCTTCACTCTGTCTTGGAGTGTCTCTGAGATTGTAGAACAGATGGAATAACCTCCTCAAGCAATGGAAGCAGATTTTCTGCAGCATTAAAGTGGTCACATTGATGTATGATTGAGCTGGCTTGCCGGAAGACCAGAAGGGCAAGCGATCAGCAAATTCTGATAAACCACACTCCATCGTGATTTCACTAAACTCCAATAACTTCATCTGGATCACATCAAATTAGATGTGCACTTTGGGCCACAGGCAGCTTTAATAGTATTTAACTGAACTTGTAGCCTGGGGGACCGTATGAATACATGTTCAAGTTTAAACACTAGCATAAGAATCTCAAAGAGGGGGTATCAGTTGTTGTTTCTTTTGCTTCTTGTCTTTTTACTTGAATGATAAATGATGCTACATTGGGTTGCATCTCGTTATGTTTTCCAATATTGTTCAGATGGTGCAAGAAATGAGCGAGAAAGAAAGAAAGAAAGAAATTCTCTTTTCTTTATACTAAGATAAAGAAAGTATAGTAAATACTCTGTCCTCTTTCTATCCAAATGTAGTATCCAATCTAATTTATAGTTTTGTTTTGTTTTTCCTTTGGTTATTGATAATGGAAGTCAAATGGGAATCATTTTACGGCCCCTTTCTGAGTTTTTGGGAGTGATCAGGTTAAAGAGCAATAATTGCCCCTCCCTTTTTCACAGTGGTTCCCAAACTTTTTTGACTGGTAGCTCCCTTGACCTACCGAGCCATTGGCCTCAGCTCCCCATTAGGCTACAATAATATACATCTTATAGGGCAACAGGTTTTTTGCGAGGATTCTGTGCCTCTCCTGGCTGGTTTCCGTGACTCCCCAGGGCACCACGTCTCACAGTTTGGGTACCACTGCTTTTATGGATTGTATACAATACTAAGTAGAGTATGCTTCTTTTAATGAGTATTTCATGCCTGGTTGATAATAAACCAAGGTATAATAGACCAAACTGTACTTATTACAATTTAGTTTGCAATCCATTTAGAACCTTCATCCATGTCTGGTCTCTGTATGCATCATAAATGGGAATGGAGTGTCTCAGTGTTGTACTTCTCAGCTATACATTTTCCCATAGGGTCAGTGATTTGACATCCACTGACTCAGTACGAGCTGGGTTTCCAGGAACCTAACCCCCAGTGGATAAAGAGAAATGACTGTACTTTACGCTTAGTGAAAGATATTTTTACTTGTCTTTCACTGGCAGTCTGATTGTCACCCCCATCACAGCATGAAGCATATGCACCATTGGCTATCGGCTGAAAAAGGATAGGATTGGACTGTTAATCTGGTATTTGACCAATGGCCTGTCCTTGACTACAGCTTCTGTCTCTGGTCCCTCACGTCTTATCTGCCAGACATGACTGTGAGGAGCTCCAGAAGTATCTCTCCAAACTGGCAGAATGGGCAGCAAAATGGCAGATGCATTTCAATGTCAGTAAGTGTAAAGTCATGCACATTGGGGCAAAAAATCAAAACTTCACATATAGGCTGATGGGTTCTGAGCTGTCTGTGACAGATCGAGAGAGATTTGGGGGGGGGGTGGACAGATCGATGAAAGTGTCGGCCTAATGGGCGGCGGCAGAGAAGAAGGCCAATTCTATGCTTGGGATCATTAGAAAAGGTATTGAGAACAAAACGGCTAATTGTACAAATCGATGGTAAGGCCACATCTGGACTATTGTGTCCAGTTCTGGTTGCCACATCTCAAAAAGGACATAGTAGAAATGGAAAAGCTGCAAAAGAGAGTGACTAAGATGATTACTAAGAATGATTACTAAGATCATTACTAATTACTTAGATGATTACTAAGACTGAGAAGGCTGGGGCACCTTCCTTATGAGGAAAGGCTATGGCGTTTGGGCCTCTTCAGCCTCGAAAAGGGATGCCTGAGGGGGGACATGATTGAGACATACAAAATTATGCATAGGAAGGATAAAGTGGATAGAGAGATGCTCTTTACACTCTCACATAACACCAGAACCAGGGGATATCCACTAAAATTGAGTGTTGGGAGGGTTAGGACAAACAAAAGAAAATATTTCTTTACTCAGCATGTGGTCGGTCTGTGGAACTCCTTGCCCCAGGATGTGGTGACGGCATCTGGCCTGGATGCCTTTAAAAGGAGATTGGACAAGTTTCTGGAGGAAAAATCCATTATGGGTTACAAGCCATGATGTGTATGTGCAACCTCCTGATTTTAGAAATGGGCTATGTCAGAATGCCAGATGCAAGGGAGGGCACCAGGATGCAGGTCTCTTGTTATCTGGTGTGCTCCCTGGGGCATTTGGTGGGCCGCTGTGAGATACAGGAAGCTGGACTAGATGGGCCTGATCCAGTGGGGCTGTTCTTATGTTCTTATGTTCTTATGAGACAGAATTCTGAGTTTTGCTGCTCTTATGCCTCTCTTTGCTTTTGGAAAACCAACACTTTTACGTGAATGCTTTTTTCTACTTAGGTGCATGGTTGCTCTCCCAAGTCACTATGTGCACCTGCAAATTCATTCTGCAATCCCAACATGCTTTTCAGAAGGATGACTCTGTGCAGGCCCTTCCCAGTTTTTATCAGTGGTTAGGGAAATAACTAATTATGAAACAAAGCATCTGATAAGGCATTAGAACTTTTGTAGTGACCGCAGCCGTCATTCTCATCCTTTATTTCATGCTCAATTAATATAGAAACTCTTATTTGATGCACACAAATAAAGTCATTCTACTAGAGAAGTCAATAATCCATATGGTCTTATTTGGAAATGTTTAATTATACAAGTGTGAGCAATTTTTCTGTAATTTTGAATGATTTTGTCTTGCTCAACAGGGAATTGCTATGTATTGAAATACAAATGAACCTGCAGAAACTGAATGCATCCCTTTGTTTGAGGCGATAGTTCTTAATTGCATGTGTTTTCAAAAATCAACCTACTGATCACCCATTACAAGTCCTTTAGCCAAAGCAAACACACTCTTTATGTTTGATACTCACTGGTTCTCACCATCAAAGCTCTACATAGCTGTGCAAAAATAACCATCAAAACAGCTATATGAATCACCAGCTTTCTTTCAGTTCACCTCAAGGGAATTATAATACATTAAAAATGTTGGTTTTGGAGCTTAAACACAGTGCATAGTTTTGGGTGTGTGAGAGTGACTATAATTTACATTTATATTCTGCTTTTCATTGTTGAACTCAAGACAGCTAACAAAATTATAATTAAAACAATAAAAATAATTCAGTACAGGAGACTCTGTATCCGCAGATCTGGTAGCCACAGATTCAGTACTCCATAGTTCTCCGCAGCCCCACATGACCTGCCCCACACCCTTTACCTATGTTTTTTTTACTTACTGGTGATGCCAAACAAGCATGTCACTTCACAATGCTATAAGCAGGCAAGCTTAGAGAAAGGCAGGCAGGCAGCCTGAATGCTAGAGGGACAAAGGCAGAACATTACCAGCTTTTGCCTTCTGCTTCCTGAACTTTCTGCCTGTGTTCCTCTAGTATTTAGGCTGTCTCCCTGCTAGTCTTTCTATAAGCTTGTCTGCTTATAGCATTGTGTTAAAGAAAAAAAACATGCTTGCTTGGCACCACCAGAAAGAAGAAAAATGAAGTTAATGGGTGCAGTGGGGGGCATGGAGATAGGCTTCCCTCTTATCCAGGGCTTCCATATTCTCCTGGAACATATCCCTATGGATACAGGGGAACGCCTGTTACAATCAAACAAATGGGTTAACAGTAACAATGGTACTAAATAGTTAATATAGCAGTTGATAACAATAACAGAGACTTACAAATACAAATGTATTAATAATAAAATATTAAAAATGCAGTCACCCCAAGCAGCAATTTTTTGCCTAGTTCCCATATGCTGGATAAAACAAATGGATCTTTAGTCAGCCTGAATCTTTGAAGTACTGGACATATCAATATGCCCTATCCTGAAGCAGGCCATTGGTCTGTGTTCTGTGACTGATGATGACTCTTCCAGGTCTCAAGCAGAAGTCTCTCCCAACTCTGCGATCTGAAATACATTTTCAGTTGGAGTGGCAAGGATTGAATTTTGGATTTATACTGGCATATACTCTACCACTGAATGGTAATATCAGTCCCATTGATTTCCTGGCCCGTGCTGGCCCAGCGCCAGCATGCAGTGTTGCAAATGTGCCATAAGGCATGCCTGTACCATCTAACACTGGGCCAGCACTGGCTCAGCGCAACCAGTGCTGTGTCAGCGGTGGAAGACCAATCAATGCCACCCAGAGCTCCAGGGAGTGCCAGGTGGTGGACTGGTAAGTTGGGGTGGGGGAAGGTGGGGAAGGGTGAGGGAGCGGGATGGAAGGGGTCAGGCCATGCTGCCATATCCTAACCCCTCTCCAGGCCCAGGAGACCTGACACGGGTCTGCTTGAATCTGTGCCCGCTCAATAGTAGGCGCAGATCCGAAGAGACTCATCAGGGCCACCGGGGGATTACACGAGTTAAGGGTGCGTAAGATCGCTTACCCCAAGTAGACCCGGCGCTGCTTTCCAGTCCCATGGGATGCAGCGGTAGCCATTTCGGCACAGCCCTGGGTGCGGGGAAGCACAGATTTGGACTGTAACAGCACAATCCTATCTTTTGCTGGAACAGGCAGGCCAGGAGGCCTGCACTGTATCCAGCGCAAGATAGGGGCCCAACATGGCTCAGTTGGAGGCAAGGTGACACTCTTCCCCTTACCCCTGGGTAAGCCACTGCAGCCCTAATGGATCTCTTTGAACATGCGCCACCTGAGGAGGTGGCATGAGTTCGAGGAAGCAGAGCAGCCTGCAGCCACTCCACACTGCTCGGGAACAGAGGCTAGGATCTGGCATACCTGCCGGATTCCAACTCCGCCTCCTTCTCCCCACCCATCTGCCCCCTGGACTGCCTTTTTTCTGCCCTCTCCTGCCCCAGAACCCCTCCTTCCCGTCCTCCCCAGAACCCTGCGTTGGCCGAGCTCGGCCAACACAACCTTCCTGGACCACGGAAGCTGGACGCAGCCTCTATGCTTCAGCGCACCCCCATGTGCTGGTGCGGCTTGCTTCTGAGAAGGCGCAAATGTGCTTTATCGCATGTTTGTGACCCTCCTGGGCCGGTGCAAGAGACTTGTGCCAGCCCAAGGGCGCTTTAGGATTGAGCCCTAGGTCTGTTCCAGTGCAATCCTATCCAGGTCTACTCACAACCCATTGTATTGAACCCTGGGTTTTGCTCCCAGGAAAGGGGATATAGGTCTGAAGCCTCAATTATGTTCTGGTTTGTCTCCCTAGCACTGTCCCACTGCTGATTGTGGAAAGGATACTGATTAAATTAATATAAGAATGAGCAAAACGAAACTTCTGGACCAATCACAATGTACCAGTTAGGAAGAAGTCAGGGGGTGAAATGACCATTGTCCCAAGGCATGTGACTGGAACAAGGCAGTTCCATATGAAAACGAAACGTTGCCAATGTCTTGCGTTTGAGTGATGGCCTGCACACGATCTTAGTTCTGCTTCATTAGCCCCCAGTGAATGAGTGGTAAATTTTTCCTATTTATACATCTTCTGTCAGAGGATCATAAACATAGCCTGACTCGCACATGCTTTCGTTTTGACACGTTCATTTGTATAATTCTGGCAGCTTGGTGAATAGTTTGTGTCCCATTTGAATAAATTTCTCCTTTTCAAATGTTCTGCTAAGTATTAGCAATGGTTAATTATGCACTCAGTATGCCTTATAATGGAACTGTATGTCATTATGCTCCGCTTTTATGTTGTGTCTGAGAGATTTAGTCATCGTGGTAAAATATTACTTTTTCATTGCGCATGGGGGCTATCAATTTTGATTTCTGCCTATTGGACTCTTCTGTAGTACAGTATAGTATAATCTCCACTACAGTTCATGGCCAGTGGCCAGAACAGACAAAAGATAATATTTCTTTACCCAGCATGTAATTAGTCTGTGGAACTCCTTGCCGCAGGATGTATTGATGGCATCTGGCCTGGATAACTTTCAAAGGGGATTGGACAAATTTCTGGAGGAAAAGTCCACAGGTTACAAGCTGTGTTGGATATGTGCGATCTCCTAATTTTAGAAGTATGCTACCTCAGAATGCCAGATGCAAGGAGGACACTGGGGTGCAGGTCTCTTGTTGTCTTTTGTGTTTCCGGGGCATCTGGTGGGCCACTGTGAGATGCAGGAAGCTGAACTAGGCGGGCCTTTAGGCCTGATCCAGTGGGGCTCTTCTTATGTTCTTATGTTAGTCTTGTTCCTCTTTCCTTTTCAAAAAGGACAGGTTGACAATGTCACTTCCCCATTTGTAATGTCACATGGTTTTAAAAATCCATGTACATGCCAATTTCCTCACCGGTTGTTTCTAGGTTGTGAGAATATTCTAGTACAGTGTTTCTCAAACTGGGTTGGGACCCACTAGGTGGGTCATGAACCAATTTCAGGTAGGTTTCCGTTCATTTCAATATTGTATTTTTAATATATCAGACTTGATGTTACCATGGTATGTGACTGCATGTGAGGAACTGTTACAGAGCTGTACTTTTAACAGACTACTATGTATATGCTTTTAACAATGATAGTCAATGGGACTTACTCCTGGGTAAGTGTGGGTAGGATTGCAGCCTAGGATTGTCAAAACTTGTCCTGCTTGATGATGTCACTTCAAGTCATTACATCACTCCCAGTGGGTCCTGACAGATTCTCATTCTAAAAAGTGGGTGCTAAAAGTTTGAGAATCGCTGTTTCTAGTAGAACATGTTGTTGGTTTCTAACTATTTTGGATAAGTAGTCATTTATCGACGTGAGTTTTGTTCAAGTAATATAGAATTCTCTTTTAAAAATTATGAAATGTTGATTGATGCAAAACATTTAAACTTAGAGGCCTTCAGAGGAAGCATTCAATGGAATTCTTGTAGCAAATCTCATGCTGTTCTGGAGAAAGTCTGTGAAAGGGAAAACAGATCCACCCTCACCATCTGCCAGTTTGAAATCCACAGATTTGACACAGCACAGATCATAGGCCTGCAGTGGAGGTCCTCAGAAGGTGCCAGAGCCTTCTAAGACACATTTCTGGTTTTGTCTGGGAGGTCTTCTGAGGTGCACTTCTAGGTTTTTTTGCTACACTGAAAGTGCATGTTAGAAGGCCCTGGTAGGTCTTTTGAGTTGCAGGGCAGTTGCACATGGCCTTCCAGTGCCTTAGAACACCTCGGGATATGACTGGAAAGCATTTTTGGTCATGTCTGGAGGTCCTCTGATGGTCCTGAACTGCAGGTTAGATTATCCGCAGGTTTCAGTATCCGTTGGGGGTGTGTGTCTGGGAATGGATCCCGTGCAGATACCAAGAACCAATTGTACCTAAACCTGTGATATTTACTGCATGGTGCAAATTGTTCTATTTTTGATGCAAATATTTTAAGCAAACATATAGGCTCTGCCGCAGACCTCTGCAGCCCCACACCTGGGGCAATGACGCCCCCCGTGGGCAGAAATCCACCCACCCACCAGAGGCTCATGGAGCCTCCTGCGACCTCCTCCCACACCGGGGAAATCTCTGTGAGGTTCCCCGGCACTATAAACTGTGTTTCTGGAAAACCTGAAGCATAGTTTCTTCCCAGTCGGGAGCCTCAGAGAGGCTTCCTTGGGCTCCCAGCAGCCGGCACCTGGGGCTTTTGCCCCGTCCTGGTCTATGGCAGGCATGCAACTGCTCCGAGTGAAAGTTCTCCAAGAGGTTAAGCTTCAAGGGGAATCTTGTGCTTTATACTGTGTACAGGTACGTGAGCCTTTATACTGGAGGCACATAGAGTCAAGTCCTTTCGTAAAGGGCAGGAGGTCTGGTCTAGAGGGTAAAGCCTCCATTTGCCCGAAGGTAACATCCACAAGTTCGCCAGTTCGAGGCCACCGGCACCGTGCGACCTTGAAGCAGCTGACAAGCTGAAGCTGAGCTATTCCATCTGCTCTGAGCGTGGGAGGATGGAGGCCAGAATGTGAAACCAGATCCGAAAGAAACACCTGAATGTTGTGGTTCTTGAAAGAAAGAACCTTCTTTGATTTGTAAAAATTCCTACGGGGATTTAAATAAGCCTGCCTATGTAAACCGCCTTGAATAAAGTCTTGAATAAAGACCAAGAAAGGCAGTATATAAATACCTGTTGTTGTTGTTGTTGTTGTTGTTGTTATTAAAGCTGTTTCTTATCATAATGGCCGAAGAAGAAGGACTCATATAGTTAACTCTCCTGTTTGCAACAGTGGCCAAACGTATGACACTGGAAAGCATCTCAATTTTTTGTCCTTGGGGTCTGGTACTCAGAATGATGGTGCTTCTGAACTTGGAGATTTCATCTAACCATGATGGTTACAATCAATTTTGTTGGTGTATATCTTCTATACGTTTACCACATTTGATTTTAAAAATCATCTGACAGTCCAATCCTATGCATGTCTACTCAGAAGTAAGTCCCATTAGATTCAATGGGGCTTACTCCCAGGAAAGTGTGACTAGGATTGGGCTGTGAGTCAGGAGCCATCAGCACTTGTCATTAATTCAGTAATGTGGGGGCAGGGAGCTCAAGAAGGAGGGGTCCCGGCAAGAGGGTTACGCCCCAGGGGTTGAGGTCAGGGGTGGCCAGACCATGGCTTGTGAGCTACGTGCGGGTCTTGGAAATATGTTGGCTGTGCTCCTTTTTGCATCACAATTAGTATAAAAGGTAAATAAGAAATGTTCAAGTTTTATGAACATTTACTGGGGATAAACGGAGAATCCATTGGATTAAACATAAGTTTAACGTTCATAGTGAAACTTGTCCATGGACAAGTTTAATGTTCTCTCTCATGGGTCTCAAACATCTGAACTTTCGGAAGGCAGTTTTTTCATCTACCTCAGACTGGCAAAGGAGGGATGGTGTGTTCAGTAGGTTTCAAGTTTTAAAAATTGGGCCACTTTATTAAACACAAGTGACCAAGTTAAACAGTCTGCGAGTTAAACAGCCTCAGTCTGGTATCTTCATTGGGGTGTGTGAGGGTAAATAGAATGCCTGAGTGGCATTCTACCACTCAGGGGAGTGACAATGAGATGCAAGTATCTTGTGGTCTTAGTGTGTGCTACCTGAGGCATCTAGTAGGCCGCTGTGAGATACAGGAAGCTGGACTAGATGGGCCTTTGGCCTGATCCAGGGGGGCTCTTCTTATGTTCTTAACTTTTTATCACATGTGGCTTTCACGTTAAGCTAGTTTGGCCACCCGTGGTCTAATTTCTCTTCCTACCTGGCTCTGACTGGAAAGAGTTGGCTTGCGTGACCCTGGTAAACCTGATGATGATGATGATGAAGGCTTCAGAGTCTGCTATGGAGAGGGTCTCGTTTGCCACTTTGACTACTCCTCTACAGCCCTGTGGTAATCTTGCCTCCTAATTTCCCCCTTGAGCATGCAAAGCTCTATGGTGGCTGTGCAGTGGTAGTTGTGGAGCGCTTGGCAACTGTTGACAGGAAAACTGTGCAGTGCCTTGATTAGAACTTCGTGGCTGTGTGACCCAGGGCTGTGCAGCTTACAGGAAAGGCTGCATGGGAAGAGGCTAGGAGCTTTCTCCATGTAGCTACTAGCTGCTTCCTCCCTTGGTCTTGATCCCAGCCTTCTCATCCTTGGCCTACAGGCAACCTTTGAGGCAGGCAAGGGGTTTCAAGTCTCTACTCCTGTTCCACCCGGGCTGGATCGTCACCTGTCTGGGTCCATCCACCCTCAGAGAAGGCTCATGACCTTTGGTGCTGAAGGGGCTGACCTTGTTTCCACACCCCTGGCATGATGCTAGGGCCTCACCCAAATGAGGCCAGTTCTGCAATGTGGCTAACTTTTTTTGGCACCTGCTTACCATATATGAGCCTGGCCACTGAAGAGGCCCATTAATCTGCATGGGTGCAGAGACTGTTTGCCAAGCTGATAGTGCCCAGTGATAATGCACAGAGGCCTGCAGTGTGCCACCTCTTCCGAAGCCCACCCCTTGAAGAACAATCCCCCCCCCCCAAGTAGCAGGTGAGTCTGGAATCAGGCACCTAAGTTAACTGTGCATTGTGTGACCCTGCTGCATATCCATTTCATTCAGGATCAATGATTCTGCTGTTACAAGAGAGAAATTTGGAAAAATTCCCAAAGCCCTCCACAACTCTGGCCCTCAGAATGCCTTTTAAAGGCATATAAACCCTCCCTCATTGGTTTACTCCCCTTGTGGGCCCTTCCCCGTGGGTTTGAAACCCACAGATTATGAAATCCACAGATACCAAATACGTAGGTACCGAATCCAGAGATAATGAGGGCCACCTATGTGAAAATTACAGGGATGCCTCTCCAGTGGCAGCAGCAGAAGGCTCTGAAAATACAGGAAGGCATGCTGAATGGGAGATTTATGTCACTGTCCTACAACCTGTTGATAGATAAAACACATTGGCTGTCATATACCTGTGCTATAATCCCCCAGCAAGCCTCCACCATCTCAGATATGTACCGGCTATCCTAAACCACCTTCAGTACAGATAAGCAGTTACCCCGTGAACATCGAACAGCCTTTTATTTTATTTTACTGTTTTTGTCCTGTATCGGCCACTTCATGTGAATAACTTAACAAAACTATAGTGCTGCTCGCAGCTTGCCTGAAGGTGGTTGTAAAAACAGAAACAACCCTGTTTGAGAACCACTCTGTGCCCTGTTCTCTGCACATGCAAGGTGTAGGATTGCAGCCCGCATGAGAACGTTGCTTGTCAAACTGCTGCATAGCTCCACCTAAAATTCCAAGTGTAACAGTTCGATGCACTTGTCAGACTGCAATATTGAGATTTCTGTGGTGGTACTTGTTTAAAAAAATTTTTCTCTTAAGACAGGCTACTTGGAAACCTGCTCATGGTGGTGGTGGTTTTCTTTCTTTTGGGAAAGATGGAGGGATAAAAAAAAAGAATACAAAGTTCTCAAATACCCATCAGGTTTTGAATTGATCTTCTAGATCTGTGAGAGGGTCTGTGCACTCTGTGCGGTGTCAAAAGGCAGAGATCACATCATGTAAACAAAGAGCCATGCTTTGCACAAAAGGGTTAGGAAGATGAGAGCGGATTCTGTGACTTGGCAGGTCATTCCCCCTGCACCCGGCTCTTTCTGATAAGGATGCCTTTTACAGTGACTGGGGCTGCTGTTGACACACCTCTCTGCTTGCCATAGATGCGCTGGGGTTTTGGAAAAAGAATGATAAGGGACACAAAGAATAACGAACAAAGCTTTTATGATGAATGCCAGCCATTTGCATTGCAGTGCGAAATAGCTTTGCTCCCAATGGCAGAATGTCAAATCAACCACAAATATTAGAAATATGATTTTAATGACACCCAATGGCAATGGAAAATGGTGTGGAATTTTATTTTGTGTGGTTTTTAAAATATGTTCAGTGGCAAAAAAGTGCAAGGAATTATTCAGCATTTTCTTTGTTAGCTTTTTAAAAGTTAAATATTAGTTATTTTGTGAATGATTCTAAATTTATTTATTTATTTATTTATTTAAAAAAACCTTTAATTAAGACGGTGGTGAAGCTAATGATCGCGTAGAACCATGCTGACCTTAAAATGATGCCCAGGAAGTGATGTCACGCCCAGGCTTTTAAAAAAGTGAAAATGGGGGAAAATCTGCCTCTTCCCCCCCAGTTTGTTACCCACTTGCTGTGCCACCTCCCCCCAGGCCCCCCCCACATTAGCACCTTATTGGTTCCCTGCTGTATCATATTACCTTAGATACTCACCTTTAGTATGTGAAATTTTTGCCAAGTAATCAAGCTCAAATTCTCACTTCCTCTGATCTCCCGGTCAATCAGAGAACAAAGACTTTCAACTCTGGAAAGTTTCATTTCTCAAGGGCAGACAGGCGCCAAGTTTCTCAAGCAGCAGGCAGGCAGGCACAGCTCCTTAGAAGCAATTGGTTAACCTTTTATTCTCCTTCCTTCTGCTGCAGCCTGGTTCTGCTTTGCAAATGCTCAGGTTATTGCCCCCCTAAAATTTGTTGACCAATGTAATTGCTACCCCTGCATCCCTTTTAGCTACACCACTGAATTGAGACTTGAAATAAGCTGGCTTGTACGAGTAAAACTTGTGCAGTAGTTTTTATTTTTGTATGTTCATAAAAATGCAAACTACCTCTCAACTATATCATGTGCTACTTTCAAGCCAAGAATAGCAGATAGTCTTTGAGTGCTACCCAAACAGCATAGGCAGGCCATCAGAGTGTATGCCATTCCCATACAGTGGTTTTTGAACCAGAAGGCAATTAATATTTTTATCACTTTTCAGTGTGGTTGCACTGCTTGCCTATATAAAGGAGTTTCATACTCTGTAGTGTTTGTGACTCACTAACCAATAAAACCTGAAACCACAAAAAGAATTTCATCATTGTTCAATGACACAGAGAGATTACACAACTGGAGCATATTTCAGTCTACCACCCAGCACACACCAGGAATATAAAAACCCTTGACCCAGAGACACCTGCAGGCTGTGGTTTCAACAAAGTTATGATTTACTGACCCGCATCAGCTAGTCTCCCTGTGCAGAAAGCCATGTGGAAAACTGGACTTTGATGGTCTGCATGTATGATAGTTGTACGAGTTCACAATGTGCTATTCTGGAAGCTAAGAAGGTACAAAGTAAGAAACAAGTGTACGGATTGCACAAGGTTCCTACTGTTTTCCTTCAGGTAAATTGGATGAAAATAGACAAGGAAGAATCAGTCTCCAGGAATGTCAGTAGTTTAGGGGAAAGCAGTCCTTTCCCCTAAACTACAGTTGCCCTTCCAGTCTCATAGAGATTAACAACCCAATCCTATTTGGATATAAGCAATATAACTGTCACATCCTAAGCCCATCTTGGCAACACCATACTGGTGATGCACCAACACTGTCAGAACAAAGGCCAAATGGCAAAACAACATTAGCACAACCGTTCCCAGTAACACCCCCAGTATCCATGGAAACACCAACAGAGCCTGTTGTCCATGGGCTGGCAACCTGACAGCAGCATGTCCTCACGTAACATAAACCTGTCATCACTATGAAGTCAGCGTATCATCCATGACACATCTGTGTGCCAATGGGTGTGATGTGCAAGGAGCCGATAGCTGCATCCAATTAACTCCAGCACTGGCAGATTTATTAATTATTTTTAGTATTAATAAATAAGAATACTTCTTTCTATGTCTCTTTTTTTTTTGGGGGGGTCTAGTGGGTTGCAACAGATTGTCATTTTTAAAAATGGGTCCTGATGAAAATTTTGGGAAGCATTGCTCTCTCTATGCATTATGGCAATGGATGCCTTCTCCTCTTCTGTTTGCCTATGTGGGGTGCATTGTGCTTGTGTCCCCTGCTGGGTTGGTGAGGTAGAGGTTCCACTTGAGTTTCTCTGTGTGAAGTCCTCCTGGAATTCTGAGAAAACAAATATTAACAACATAAGAACATAAGAACAGCCCCACTGGATCAGGCCATAGGCCCATCTAGTCCAGCTTCCTGTATCTCACAGCAGCCCACCAAATGCCCCAGGGAGCATACCAGACAACAAGAGACCTCATCCTGGTGCCCTCCCTTGCATCTGGCATTCTGACATAACCCATTTCTAAAATCAGGAGGTTGCGCATACACATCATGGCTTGTACCCCATAATGGATTTTTCCTCCAGAAACTTGTCCAATCCCCTTTTAAAGGCGTCTAGGCTAGACGCCAGCACCACATCCTGTGGCAAGGAGTTCCACAGACCGACCACATGCTGAGTAAAGAAATATTTTCTTTTGTCTGTCCTAACCCGCCCAACACTCAATTTTAGTGGATGTCCCCTGGTTCTGGTATTATGTGAGAGTGTAAAGAGTATCTCCCTATCCACTCTGTCCATCCCCTGCATAATTTTGTATGTCTCAATCATGTCCCCCCTCAGGCATCTCTTTTCTAGGCTGAAGAGGTCCAAACGCCGTAGCCTTTCCTCATAAGGAAGGTGCCCCAGCCCCGTAATCATCTTAGTCGCTCTCTTTTGCACCTTTTCCATTTCTACTATGTCCTTTTTGAGATGTGGCAACCAGAACTGGACACAATAGTCCAGATGTGGCCTTACCATAGATTTGTACAACGGCATTATAATACTAGCCGTTTTGTTCTCAATACCCTTCCTAATGATCCCAAGCATAGAATTGGCCTTCTTCACTGCCGCCGCACATTGGGTCAACACTTTCATCGACCTGTCCACCACCACCCCAAGATCTCTCTCCTGATCTGTCACAGACAGCTCAGAACCCATCAGCCTATATCTAAAGTTTTGATTTTTTGACCTCCCTGATCTGTACAAACTATCCTTCTGTACAAACTATCCTTCTGTACTTGTGATCTGTGCAAAGTGCTTGCTCTGTGTGTGTGTGTGTGTGTGTGTGTGTGTGTGTGTGTGTGTGTGAGTGAGGTGGTCCTTTTATCCTGGTTGCTATCATCAAAGATCGCCTTTGAGAGTTCGGGAAAGTACAACCCCAAGTCATCTGTGATCATCTGTGATCATCTGAGCTGTCGTCTCCTTGAGGGGGGTTTAGTGGATATGCTGTGATTGGCTGCCAAATATACTCTGCATCTTATGCTCCTTGTACTTGGCAGGAAAGTGAGTGGAGCAAGGGGTGGGAGGAGTCGCAATTTTCCACTATTTTTCCCTTCAATATGGTTCCTTATGGGGTTACTCCTACATACCACAGTTTTGCTGTTGGCACCGCATTTTTCTGAAGTTGGGGCACACCTGTTCGAAAAAGGTTTAGAGGTACGTTGGCTTCTCCTCTGTCCCTTCCATACCACACTCCCCTCTCCCCCCTGAATTTGGCTTCTCCACTGGTGGAGTTGTGCTTGCATCAGAGTGACTTCTGAGCTATGTTAGCTCTGCATTCTAATATTGCATTGGTGTCTATTGTGCATCCATCAGTGATTGGGAGCCTACATTGATGGGGCAGCCATCACACCAGTATATGTGGAGATACATTGGTGCAGTGGGCTTCAACCTTTTTTCATGCCACAAGCCCAATCAATCAATCAATCAATCAATCAATCAATCAATCAATCAATCAATCAATCAATCAATCAATCAATCAAGGATGAGATTGGGGATGCACTATTGATCCCATCCCTTCCTGGGACCTTATCTGCCATCACCCCATCCCTGTCACTGCTCATTCCCTGCCCCCTTTATGCCCTTCCGGCACTGTTCAGTGTAGCCAAATATTCTTATCAGAGAGAGCAAAAAAATTACCATTACTGGCCCAAGTGAAAGCTGGTTGGCAGCCTTCAGTCTCGAAAGACTATGGTCTAAGCCTACAGCATCCGGTATTCCCAGGCGGTCTCCCATCCAAGTACTAACCAGGCCTGACCCTGCTTAGCTTCCAAGATCAGTTGCTGTTTAAGCACAATTGCGAAGAGCGTGAGCAGGGCTGGAACACAGTCTCCTGAGGGGATACACCAGATACATCCCCTTTTAACTGGTGGTGCTCTAGTTCAGTGGTCTTCAACTTTCTTCATTCCCATAAATTGCTGCGACCCAACAATGAAGGCTTTGCTATCCCAAGATTGAAAACACTCCACTGGTGTATCTTGAGGACAGGATTGGGCCTTTCTGTCTTTGCATGTATTTATTAACATTGTCATCCTGTGGGTCATTGTGGTCCCTTAGGTTATGCTATTTATGAAGGTATCCAAATCTTTTTACCACTTATTCTGGAAACCAGAACGCAGGGAACTTTTTACTGTATTTATGTACAATCTTAGTCCTCTGAAAATATTTGGAAGAGGGCCCAAGGGCCCAATCCTATCCGACTTCCCAGCATGGATGCAGCCACAAAACAGCCCCAAGTTAAGGGACCAAATATTCCCTTTCTTTGAGGAGACTGTCCCCTCCCGAATGCAGTGCATGTACCGTAGGTATGGCTGCTTTAGTGTTGGAAAGGATTGGGTCCTGAATCTCCTGCTGAAGAGGAAATCTCTAGCCCAGTGAGTGTCAATCTTTTTCATCTCATGGCACACCGACAAGGCGCTAAAGTGGTCAAGGCACACCAGCAGTTTTTTTACCATTGACAAGGCACACCGTGCTGTTGGTGGGGGGTTCGCATCCCCCAATTGCCCTACTAATAAATGACCCTCCCCAAAGTCCCAAGATGCGAACCATCTGTGGCACACCAGTGTGCCGTGGCACAGTGATTGAAAATCGCTTCTCTACCCTCTTGGTGATTCAGAGATTTGTCCTTCTGAACTTTGGAGTGTGGAAAAAGGGCCAGATGGCAGGAGACCCAGTTTAACTGTGCCTCCGGTAAAGAACAGATGTGGGGAAATAGTTTAGATATGTTTTCTGCTCTTGGAATTAGCAGGTATGGCTGTAAAACCTGAAATAATGTTTTCATTTCTTTATCTTTTCCCCTCGAACTGGTGTCAGCCCATTTCATTCTTGCTTCATTCTGCTTAAGGTCATTTTCTCCACATGCTGGGTGACTGGCATAATAAAACCAGCAGGTGTGAACAAGATACCCTTGCCTAAGAACAGATAGAGAGGCAGTAGGATGGTAGAATGAGTGTCATCCCTCAGGCTAACATGACCAGGAGAGTGGGCAACATTTGTTAACAGCTGTTCCTTGCAAAACATGCTGCGTTATGTTCAGGATTCAGCAGTGTGCAAAGCTTTCCACAAAAGTCAGCAATATGTTAGTATAACTTGTGAATGATCTCTCTCCAAGTCAGGTGTGCAATGCAACATTCAGGCCATTTGTACAAGTTTAACCCATTTTTTATTTAGACTCATGTCCAAATCCTATCCCCTATCGGTTTATGCTATGCAGTCATGCTGCCAGAGTACATACCCCATGCAATGGTGGAGATGGTGCAACCAGACGACCCAGCAGAGGTTTGTAAAAATATATTTTTTAACTTATTTCTCCATAGGCCACCTGGCTGTCAATGGGTCTCCTTGGATCTACACCAGCTTTTCTTTTCTGAGGACAGTTATGGGGCAGGTTCAGGCCGGGAAGGGGGCACAGAATCTCAACAGAATGCACTCTACCTGCTTTGGTGGGCATCTAGGATCTGCTGGCAACTGTACAGAGCTTCTGGGCATTTGCAACCCTGGCTCTGGAGAGCTTGGCAATGGCTGCCACTGCTGCAAAGCAACCTGATAAGGAGCTGCTCTCAGTCTCATAACAAACCAGTGGTGTTGCTAGCGCAGGCGCCACCTAGAGCCAGATATCACCCTCCCCTTGCAACACCCCCCTATACTCACTTAAAGTGATGTGTGGCACCTGGAAGTGGTTTGGTGGTGATACAGTGATATCATTGTGCCATTGTGTGCACTGCCTAAGTGCTTCGGGTAGCTGTTTCCAGCTCCTCAGAGCCTGCTGCCAAATGCAACACGGGTCTCCACTCAGCAGGGGCTTGGGTGGTGCGCCCATCAACTCGGGTGGTGTATCACCCAGGGCCGACCCCCCCCCATCCAATCAAGGCTAAATAATAATAACAATAAAACTTTATTTTTATCCCGCCCTTCTCCCTAATGGGACCCAGGGCAGCTAACAACATATTAAAAACAGATTTTAAAAAACATTAATACAAGCAGATAAAAACATTTAAAAACACACTACAGAGGCCATAAAAACAGTAGTCAGATTAAAAGAGTAAAAGAGCAGATCACCGAGGAATCAAGCCTGTAAAACTAAAAGATGTATAAAAAGTTAAGAAGGCCAGAAATCAGAAGGCTTGTTTAAACAACAGTGTTTTCAGGCCTCGCCGAAAACTCTCAAGAGAGGGAGAGGCTACTTGAGAGAGGCTACTTGCAAGGCTTGCGAGGCCAATCACTTGCGAGGCTACTTCAACCTCTTCTCCCCACAGCTGGTTTAAAATGGCTTCGGGCCTACAAAACGGAGTGAGATCTAAGCCAGTGATTTTAACTTGTTCTTCACACCCTTGTGCCCTCTGAAGCAACTTTTCAGGGAGAGGGCAAGATACTACAGGAGACAAGAGCTCGCTGTGCACAGTGTACAATTCTTTGGCTCAAAGCTGTATGTATAGGAGCTGAGCATCTCAGAGACTTGATCGAAAATAGAGCACCCAGGTGTTGCCATGATAACACAAAACTTTTAGAAAGGAGGCTCGATCGACACTTTAATACGACTATCAGTGGGTTGTATTCTCTCACATGCACCAAATGAATTTCCCCTTGGAGTTTAGTGTAGCTCAGCCTCTGACAATGGAAAAGAAAATAGGTTATAGCCTTCCTTATCTAGAGGCATAGGGTTAGAAATTGCAAAGAGAGCTTTTATCTTTTGGTCGTATATGATAAATGGGAGTTGTTTCTCTTAACCAGTTTAGTTTGATTGGAAAAAACCCTTTTCCCTTGCTCTCTTGCTGAAGTATCACCCAGGCTTGCGAACAGCATGAAGAAACACAACTATCTCGAGAATGGCCACCCGCTACTCCTGTCTTGTTGACAGGTGTAGGAATAAAGTGAGCTGCAAGTTACTGATGTGAAGCAACATACATGGTGACATAGATTTGGCTCTGCAGTGCTGCTAAAAAAATAATATTCCAGTTGAAGAATATGTACCATAACCAGTTGTTTGCCTACCGTAGGGTGAGATGGGGCAAAAGCCCCAGGTGCTAGGACCCCACAGAAGCCTCCCTGAGGCTCCCAATGGGGGCAGAAACTGTGCTTCTGGTTTGCCAGAAGCACAGTTTATAGCGCCGTGGAACTGCACAGAGGTTTCTCCAGTGTGGGCTGTGGTTGTGCGAGGCTCAGTGAGCCTCTGGTGAGTTGGGGGGGTGGATAGTTGCGTGGGGGGCGGCGATAGCCCACAGGGGGGCACCATCGCAGAGCTTTGCCCCGGGCGCAGGGCTGCAAAGGTCTGTGGCTGACCGCAACATAGATTCCATGCTGATATTTGCTTCCTAATCTTAGAGTGGAGACAAATGGAAGCATAAGTTAACGATGAGCTATTTGGCTTGTATAACTATAGTTCCTGATGCCATTTATTGCCTACAGGGCGCAATCCTATCCTGTGCTGGAACAGGCAAGTCAAGAGGCTTGTGCTGTATCTAGTGCAGGATAGGGGCTCAAAACGGCTCAGCCAGAGGCAAGGGGAAACTCTTCCCCTTACCTCTGGGAAAGGTGCCCTTTCCCTTATAGGTGTCCTCGGACTTGTGGTGCAAGACTGAGGAGAGCAGAGTGGCTTGAAGCCACTCCATTCTCCCCAGGAACGGGGGTTGGAGTCCAGCATAAGCACCTCCCTCTCCCTGCCTCCCACTCCCTGCCAGCCTGCCCCAGGGCCTCTCACCACCCGCCCTCCCCCCCGCCAGGAATTTTTCCCCACCACTTTTCTATGTGCATAGAAAAAAGGCAAGCATTTTTAGCAGGAATGGTCCAACTCGCGATGTTATGCGGCACTGCCCTGACCCCCTGCCCGGAATAGCTTCAATAGCAAATGCGAGGGACCACTTACATGGCGGGTTGTGGCACCTTCAATACTTACTGCACTGCCCCCTCTGGCTATGCTACTGGCCCCAGTCATGAGTCGCACAAAGGATTTCGAACATAAAAGCTGTTGGCGCCAATTCCACGCCAGTAGCCGATTACCCCCCTTCCCGCCTCATGCCACCAGGCTGAGGCTTTGCCGTGATTGGCTATCACAGCTGGGGGGAGGTGGGGCCAGAGCGCCAGCCTGGAGCACGCACTCCAGCTGGGCTCAGTTTGCTCCCAGCCGGCAAACCCACCTGCCCTCCCGTTTAACCAGTCTGGGATTAGCTGGCCAGGTAGGAATTTTTTTGCAGTCATCCTGATTGGCCCTGAGATTTCTGTTTTTTTGCCTACCTCAGACTGGCAATGGGTGGTGCGGTCTTTAGGCCGAGGGAAGGTTTGGTCACTTTATGTCGTTTAGGGCAGGATACATGCGGTGCTGGGTAGGTAGGTATCTGGCTCGGTGTCCATCCAAGGCAGCAAGGTGAGGGGTGAGCCTGAACTGCTCCCATGATGCCTGACGGGCTCCAGGAGGCAGGCAGGCGAACCCCTTGTCTGGACTGTCAGGCTGGTGAGGCTCTGTCGACTGGTCTGAAGTCCGGCTGCCTTGCCCCCTTCGGGGGGTGGCGTTGACAGACCTAGGCTGGCAATTGACAGCTGGGGCCTCGAGCCAGGCGGTACGCCCAATGAGTTTGCAGGCTAGGGCCGTTTCCCCCATATTGCCCCACACGCTTGAGGTTATAGTTTATCGCCCTGCTGCAGTTTGTGAATCAATAAAGTGGCCCATTTGCATCCGAGCCAAAGTCTGTTCTCTTTATTTGCGGGTATGGGGGTAAATACTTAAGTGTGGTTTTCTTTTTATGAGCTGAGGTCTTCTCCTTTTTCCATTTCTGCTTTCAAGTTAGCTGCTGTTTTAACATTCTTCCAGGTTGTGTCCACACCAGTATCATGCTCACCTTTCATTTCTTTTCTCTTTATTCATCCAGCATACTGATTGCAAGAGTTTCTTTCATGTTTCTTTCCTTCTGTTCAAATGACAGGCTTGGATTTCTTAATAAATCTCACTGTAGTTGCACGATAGTACTTTTAGTGCTATGTGAAAATAGAAAGGAGAGCTATACATTTTATGTTAATAAATACCTCTTGTCAGAAACAGGTTAGATAAAATATTCAAAAATGTTTCCAAGGAAAAAGGTAGGGGAACTAGAGACTGGATCATCAACCTCCTCTTCTGCGGAAAGTAAGATGTGTAGCCACCCAATCCTAACCTAGCCACTTTGAACGCTCTGTAGAGAGAGAAAGCAAGGTAGAAATCTGTAAATAAATAAAATCTGAGCTTTGATGTAGTGGCACTGGTGCAGCCTCCGTTGCATCTAGCATGGGAATAGGGGCTGCTAGAGGTTCCTTGTGGGAAGGAGTCATTTGTCCTCTTGCCCTGGGGTAAGCCCCTGGAGCTGCAGTGGGGCAACTTGGATTTGTGCAAGCTCAGTCACTGGTGCAAGTCCAAGTTGCCCCAGATCAGCCCCAGGAATGCAGCGTGTGACACTGAACCCACCCCCTTCAGGACTAAATATGTTCAACCCTGCCCCGTCGCTGCCCTCCCCTGCCCCATTCCACCCCTTCCCTCCATTCCCCACCTCTCTCTGCCCCATTCCGCTTCTGTGTTTCTCTGTTCAGAACTCACCTTAACGCAAGCTGCTTCTTCTGCCAGCGCGCATGGGCCAGTATGGGCTTTCAAGCTAGTGTCAATGCCTGCTAAGCCATAGCACATGCTTTGTGGCACGTTTGCAACAGTGAGCACTGGTGCAGTGCACATTGTGCCAATGTTCACACCGGCTAGGATTGAGCCGTTAGTTGACTAGTTTCAAAACTTTGATATAACAAGCAATATATATTTGCTTCATAGGTCTGAAGTACCAAACTGTATGTTTTCTATCTAGCATTTCTGCTAATCAACAAGAGTTCCTCCCTATAACTCTATTGTCTCTTTTCTAAAGAAAGGTCCTTTAGAAAGTCAGTGTTCCTTATTGATCACTTATTTTGATGAGAACTTGTAGGACTAATTTTCCCCTCTAAATTGGCGCCATCGGGATTCCTAGAAGCATTTCTACCCTATGTGAACCTGGTGATAAGATTTACTCATTACAAATTCTCTAGCTTGTCTGGAAGGTTTTATCTTCTTTTGCATTTGAGTATTGAGGCATTTAGGCAGCTTCACATTAAAGTGTTAATTGCTTTGCCTAAAGCAGGTTTAAATAACTTAAATTAATATTGAGTGTCATGACTAAACATGTATCACTCCAGAAACAAGAACAACTCAAATCTCTTAAGTAATTTTCTATAGAAAAGTAATTTTCTATCATTTTAAACTGCTTGTTTCAAACTCATATTCCAGCAACTTCTAATATTGAATGTTTTGCAAATGTCATCCTAAGTTTTGCAAAACAGTTTTGGAATAATTGTTGTAAGATTTCCTCATGTTATATATATTTTGAGTTTTAAAGGACTGACTTTTTTCACCTCCCCCCCCTTTTATGGCATCTACAGTATTTTTTGAAGTGCACACATTGCCCTTATTTAGACAATCACTCATTTTAATGACTGTGTAAATCACCTATTGTCTGCAGCACAGAACCATGGTCTAGGGTTTTTTATAGTATTTTTTATTTGTACCCTTACATTTTATTAACCCCATCTGGACTTTTTGAGAGAGCTGATAACCACACTGGGGTGTACATTTATTTCTGTCATTAAATGCTGACCCTACTGGTAGAACGAATGGGATAATCTCTCTGACCAGCAGAAGAAAAGAGATGGAATCAATGGTTGGAGCTGTATCATTGAAACTGGAAGGACTGGAGGAGTAGGCATTATACTAAAGATTACAGCATGAGGCACCCTGTCCTTGGAAGGGGAGTGGTATGGAGATCAATCAAGAGCAAACAATCTCAAACCATAGTGCAGGCCTGGAAGTGGGGCAGCAGTGGTTTCCACAGTTTAAGCTCTTATTATGCTGAAACACCCTTATTATAGCCTATTGGTGGTGCAGGGTTTTGTTTTTTTTTGGGATGGGGTAGAGCCAGAGGCATAACTAGGGTGGAGCCTGAGGGGTACGTACCCCAGGCACCACACCAAAAGGGAGGTGCAATATTGTTGGACAGAAATGTACTATTGGATGAAATCTGTATTTGCCTAAATTAACGGATAGGGTACTGCTGGTGGGAGATAGAAAACTCTCTAGTTGATTGATAAAATAGATAAAACTACAAGCCAATAGGTTTTTACTTTCCCCCCAAGATTAAAGTAAAAAGAGAACAAAAGAGGTCTGAAAACCGGAGACAGGGTTCCCAAGGATGGTGGAGGACTGGTGTGGGTCAACTGAGTGGCAGTGGCTTGTAAGGACTGTGAGAGAAAGCAGGAGATAGCAGCCAGCTGGGCTAACTGTGAGGAGAGGTGAGTCAAGTTAGAGGGAATGTAGCTCTGTCTAGGAAATGGAGAGAAGGTGAGTATTTGGTGATTTAGGCTCTGTAGAGAAGGTAGATATGGGTGGTGCTGGTTTCCTTCCAGTTATGATGAGCCTCCTTCTGTAGTCTAGAGTGGTAGAACCAGTGCAAGATGGTTGTAGTTCAGTGTGAGGGTACATCTCATTTCTCTCCCACCCGTTTGAAGGGGTGCCCCTTCAAGGGGGAGCCTCCACAGGAGAAGGAATGGGGGTGTAAAGCCACCAGCGCTTTCTCTTCCTAGGATAACCTGAAAGTGACATTGAGTTACACCTCTGGGTAGGGCCTGATTAGGGAGGTGTGACTATGGCCAGGGATGCCTTTACACAGATACAACTGGGGTTCTAATTCCTGGAGAAGGCACATGCTTTGGTCACTTCTGTTGGAATAGCTCCATGCTACTGTTCTGTTTGAAATACGATTCGTGGTTGATGTGGGATACTGCCTGCTCATTGGCACCCAGAGATTGGAAAGAACATCTTCAAGAGCCCCATCTGGCCCCTTAGTGAAGACTGCTCTTTTAGATGGACCTTCAGTGCGTCCTTACTTGTCCCTGCAATTTGGATGGTTTCTGACAGGTTCTTTAATTGCAACTGTTACCCTGCACATGCCCGATCTTGTCTGATCTTGGAAGCTAAGCAGGGTCAGGCCTGGTTAGTACTTGGATGAGAGACCGCTTGGGAATACAGGGTGCTGTAGGCTTATACCATAGTCTTTCAAGACTGAAGATTGCCAACCTTTTTTTTTCATAATGCTACTCTTTTTTCTTCTTCAACTGTCTGCATTGTTTTACAGTGATTTTATATTCTGCCGTGAGCCACTTTAAGGGCTGGTGCCAAAAAGCAGCATACAACTTTAAAGAACAGAACAAATGAATAGTTACTGAGAACCAATGTCATGTAGTGTTTAGTGGTTAGAATTCAGTAGATTCAGACTCAAATCCCTGCCTAGCCATGGAGCTCACTGGGCAACCTTCAGTAGTCACAGCCTCTTGGTCCCAAGTGGTATAGCACTAGCCTTCAGCAGTTCACAGCGCTAGTTATCTTTGGTAAAACCCTGAGTAGTTTGAGGCCAGAGCTTTATCAGTTCTAATTACTTGCTTCTCTGACATGAACCTGCCTGCTCACTTTGACCACCATCATCTCAGGCTCTGCTGCTATTCCCATTGACATTAGCTATCTAGTTGGCTGGAAGATGGACTTTTTACTAGTGGTGTGCAGGCTGTGGAATTCCCTGATTGGTCCCCTCTTCAACTGGTTGCCAAAACTACTTTGTTTCATGATGTCTGCAGTTTTCAAACTCTCTGGGAGTTTGAAAACCGCAGTAAGTGCTTGCAGGGGAGGGAGGCAGCGGGAGCAGGGGGAAGGCAGCAACGCGATCCCCAGGATCATGTTGCTAAGGGGAGCCGCAGGGACTGGGATGCACTTACCAGTCCCTGCAGCAGCCCGTCCTGGGATGCGGGGAGCCCTGCATGAGTGTCTGCAGGGCCCCCCCGGCCTCTAAAAGTGAAAGTAGAGCATCACGTAGGGCTCCCCACACCCTAGGATGGCTGCTGCAGTGCACCCCAGTCCCTGCAGCCCCTTCCCTCCTGCTCCCACCCCTTAAGGGGGCAGAGGCCAGGGCCTTCAGCCTGGGGCGTTGCGATGCCCCAATTTGAATACCACTGCACTATGTCTTTGGTTTGGTGTAATAATGCTTATTAATGCAACTTCACATTTGTTAGTGCTTCCTGAATGTGTAAAGCACTTCCCACATATCAGGGTAGCCAAATTGCAGCTCTTTGACATATAATGTGCAGTTCTCAGAAATATGTTGGTTGAGCTCCTTTTTGTATCACAATTAATATAAAAGGTAAACAAGAAATTTATAATTATTTACTGGTAGAGGTGTTTGTTTCTGATGAGCAAGATAGGATTACAGCTTAAGGGCCCACTACTATGGGCCTGGCTGTTGCAAAAGCGGTGCAAGGCACCTTTGCACCAGCACTAACGACGCACCACTGGCTCTGAGTCCCATCTCAGTTGGCTCTGAGCCTCAGCGCCCAAGGACAGGACGCCGAAAGCTCCCGGCAGTGAGTATTTGCTGCCGGCTGGCGACAGAGCTTTCGGGGGCAGGAGGAGGGGAGGGGCAGAACTGGGTGGGGGATGGTGGGAAGGAGCAGAACTGTGTGGGAAGGGTGGAGGAGGGGAGGAGCAGGCCTGGAAGGGAGCGGAGACAGTGGTAACTGTGCCGCCATATCCCAATTCACCTCCTGGGCTGAGGAGCAGAGGTCTCCTTGGTTCTGCGGCTGCTCAATAGTGGGCACCAATCCGAGAAGACCCATTGTGGCCACCTGGGTGTTACATGGAGACCTGGCGCTGCTTCCCTGGCCCCATAGGTCACTGGTCGCCATTTTGCTACTGTTGTAGTCCTAAAGCATAGAATTGAACTGTCAGCCTTACTGAACACAATGGGCTTACTTCTGAGTAAAGAAAATAACACGGTTTTCAAATGCCTCTATTTACCAGGTATAAACTGAGAGTCTACTGCAGAGGTTCTCACACATTTAGCACTGGGACCCACGTTTTAGAATGAGAGTTTGTCAGGACCCACCGGAAGTGATGTCATGATCAGAAGTGACATCATCAAGCATGAAAATTTTTCACAATCGTCGGCTGCAATCCCACCCACACTTACCCAGGAGTAAATCCCTTTTACTAACATTGTTAAAAGAATATACAAAGTAGCTTGTTAAAAGTTCAGGTTTGTAACGTTTTCCCAAATGCAGTCACATACCATGGTAGCATCAAGCATAAAATAATGAAATGAATGGGGACCCACCTGAAATTGTGGGGACCCACAGTTTGAGAAACACTGGTCTACTGGATTACTGTTCAAGGTAAGTAAATGTATTTAAGAATTTAAATGCTTCTTAAATATTGTGGCTCGCAAAACATCTTTCTTGCAGCTCTCAAATATCTGAAAATTACTGTATATGGCTCAACTAGTGGATGGCACTAGGATTTGGTTCCTGCTTAAATGCCATAAGTCAGGGTGCAAGCACATCGTAGCACAATTGTGTTCAATCATTTATTAACTTCTTAACAATATACATTTAACCAGTTTTCCAGGGCTTCCGTGCTTGCAATCAATACATGTGTTTTACTTCCATGTCCCTAATTAGTGCGTGTTTGTGTCAATTGCCTGATTTGTAGACAGTAATTGCTGTGTGGCTTGTAGCGTGACACACTGAATATGCAGCAGAGCCTTTGAAAAACAAAGACAACATGAGGATGGTGAAGAAAAAAGATAGTGGAATAAACAGAAGATATGGCACCTGTACGTAAACCCATGTTGAGCCTGTATCTTACATATTGCATTTCCTTCTCATAGCCATTTTAAACCCATTTTTAAAATGAGGAAGAAAGGACAAAAAAAAAGTTAACTAAGAATCAGAGAGAGGAAGAGAAACTCTCAGTGGAAGTAGAGTGATGGGATAAACTTATCAGCTGGAATATCTCGTCAGATGTTACATTTTTCTTTTTCATGTGAAAACAGATGCGGATTTGAACTGTGTATTTGGACATATTATCTAAGCTTTATTGTCTCCGGTTTCCAGGGCCTAGGAGAGTGGGGTAAAGGGGGTAATTTGTACCCGGGCCCAGGGTCAGAAAGGGGGCCCAGGAGCCAAAGGAAGGGAACCAGAAATTTCCTGGGATCTTACATTTTCCAATCTCAGACTTACTGCCCACATGGGATGCACATGGCACATGGCAGCAACTACTGCCAGAAGCCACATGCACCAGGCCCAGGAATGCTTACATTCCTTAACAGTGTCACATCTGGGAGGAAGCTGGCCTGCTCCAGTCGCTCTTTGGCTTGTGGATCTGCTTACAATGAAGGAGTGGATGGGAGCTCAGGGACACAGCTGTGGGGCTACAGCTGCTGCAAAAGTGGTGCCCACCCCCATTGCCCACCCCCACTCTGTTTCATCCCCTCCCTCTTTGGGAAGGGGCCCCAAAGAAACTTGGTACCCCCTAATAGAATTCCTCTTGGAGGCCCTGCTGGTTCCATTTGCTTTTTGCCCATACAGTCTAACCACACATAGGAGATCATATCCCATTAGAGGTAGTGCAAGGAGTGTGCTGTAGAATGGAGGGTGGCCAAACTCGTTTAACATACCAGCCACATATGATAAACTTCAGATGGTTGAGAGCCACAAGAGAGATGTTTGAGAGCCAAAATTTCAGAAGCATTTAAATTCTTAAATACATTTACTCGCCATGAGCATAAAACTTATGTTTTGATCCAGTGAACTCTTTATACCTGGTAAGTAATTCTAAAACTTGAAAATATTTTATTTACCTTTTATATGAATTGTGATGCAAAAAGGAACTCAGTCAACCAGTGGCATAGCTAATGATCACCCCAGTACTGTCTTTTCTAGTGGCTGTCTGCTGGTGTTCTTTTGCATCCTTTTAGATTGTGAGCCCTTTTGGAACAGGGAGCCATTAGTTGTTTGTTTGATTTTCTCTGTAAACCGCTTTGTGAACTTTCAGTTGAAAAGTGGTATAATCATCATCATCATCATCATCATCATCATCATCATCATCATCATCATCATCATCATCTTGTAGCCCAGTGCCAAGCTCTAAAGGATACCCCAGAAGTGACATCACGCCCAGGCTTTTAAAAAAGTGAAAATGGGAGAAAATCTATTTCCTCCCTCCAGCAGCCTGACGCCCACTTGCTCTGCCACCTCTCCCCAGTCTCTCCCATATTAACCCCTTATTTGTTCCTGCTTTATCGTAACACCTAATTGGCTCTCGGAACAATCAGTCTCATTTATCAGTTTTGAGTTTAGAAAATCCTGTTTTTATTCCATAATACAGTTGTGTTTTTATTTTCTGATTATTTGGCTATAACATTTGATGGAATAGAGATATTTTGATGTGGTTTGTTTCATTGCATTCTGCATTTAATTTTGCATCCAATGGTATATAATTTGATGCTATTATTTGAAAGTACAAAGGTTTTCACAATTTTGGGCACTAGAGTGAAGCTCAGGATGTCGTCCCCCTAAAGCTTGTTGCCTGGTTCAATTGTTACCCCCTGCACCCCCTTAGCTATGCCACTACAGCCAACATATATCCACGAGCCATACATTATATATCAAAGAGTTGCATGTGGCCTGCAAGCCACAGTTTGGCTATAGACACCTATATAGGTTTCTCCAGTGCCATGATTAGTGCCTAATATCTGTGTATAGGCATACCCACCACACTAACACTAGGTTTCTTTCCACCCTTAGGTCAGAGTGCTGCTTCTAAGAGTTTTTCAGGCCCATTTCCACATGGTTCTTGTTTCTCCTGATTGTGTTTTACATGTGATAACTGTATTGGACGTGTGAATCTGCAAGGTTTTGTGGCTAGTTGTCATGTTGGGTAACTAGCAAAGGAAGGCAGGCAAGAGATCCATCATTTCTTGTTTGCTAGCATGACAACTGTTTGAGTTAATCTGCTGTAAGAGCGAAATTGTGGATTTTGTTTTGATAGAGCACTATCCTACGCATGTCTACTCAGAAATAAGTCCTGGGGCTTACTCCCAGGAAACTGTGTATAGGATTGCAGCCCTAGTTGCAGAAAATGTTGAACACATAGTGCTACCCAGGATACGCACTAGGAGCTTTTCCATGTTTCTGTATTGATTCATCCTCTGTATCTCAGTAGTACTGCATTACATTCATTTTAATTGTGCGAAATGATCCTTGTGTTGGCTCCTCAGAGCTATGTGAAGAGTTGGGCAAGAACTCCTAGAAGCAGATGTTTGTGCCTCCCCTATTATCAAGATTTAATTATGGAATTTTTGTCTGATCTCACTGGCAGGGGCCCTTCTGGTCGCTGGCCGTTGTTGCCATTTGGCGTCTTGCTGCTCTTACATTGAAACCAGGCAAGAAGGCCTGTTTATGTGCCCACTGCACCTGAAGCCTCAGGTCCTGATTTAATAACTTCCAAAGCCTTGGAATTGAGGCTCTCAGCTGCGTGTCGCTTCTCTCAGCAAGACAGGCTGGCCTCCAGGAGGAAGCAGGTTTGCAGTGGTACAGGAGAAGGAAATTGACAGGCACGAGCACCTTAATGGCTTCAAACTACCTGTTAATGATTGTAGTGCTGGTGCCTGCCTGGCAGCGTCAGCCACCAATTAAGCATCTGCTGGAGCTGGTAGCCGGGCTCTTAATTGGAAAGACGCAGATTCAAAGCCGGTTGCATTTTCTGCCAAGACACATTTATCAGTCCAGCCATGCCTTCCGCCATTGTGTTCTCTTCCCCCCATGCGCTTCCCAACCCATGGAAAGAAAAAGATAAACCTGCTAAGTAGTGGAAATGGACAGAATAGATGCAGCCCCATAATAAAGATTTTATTCCCAGCGTCACCTTTTGCTGACCCGAAGCCTAATGATGAATTCTGCTCTAATTATCAACTTCTTCATCCTGGCATCCATCCACCCCTTTGCCACTGTACACACACATTAAGATATATTGTCCAGTACCCATTCATAGATCAATTTTCTGTTATCTTTTACATAGAACTGATTGTTTAATTGCAGATTAAAGATTAATGCAAGTATAATGATTCCATGAGGACACTTCAGACAAAAGCATCCTGCATCAGGCAACCTGTATCCATTTTTCAATTTGGCCATAAATTTGGCTGGGAATTAAATAGTAAGTAGCCGTGATTGCAACTCGGGTCTCTGAAGGCACTCACGGGAATGAAAATAAATGAACAGGCTCTCACATAAAGCATGTTTCATTATGGTTATTAGTGGGCAGGTCTTTAGCAGAATTGAAGGTGAAATTGTAACAAGAAATGTTGGCGTATGCCAGTGGAAATGGGAAAGGAAAAGACGTTTTTGAAAATGACCAGGTCGCAGAGTCTGCAGATGGCAAACTTATTTCCTTTACCGTTGGTGTGGGCAGCCTTGGCACAGAATGAAACACAGAGGTGTCCTTAAATGAAAAAGAAAACAAAGTCAACCTTTCATCATCCTTTATTATTTCTATAGCACTTTAACAAGTGTGAGCTTCCCAGTGAATAACAATGCACTACAGTCCATGCCTGCAGGCATACAATCAAAATCATAGAAGGCTTTTGTTCAGTAGTGCGCTAAGTGCAGTGAACATTCAAAGTTATGCAGTACTTTATGCAGTATGCATTATGCAGTACTTTAACCAGTGGCATTGCTAAGAGAGGTGTGGGCCACACAGGGTTATGGAACCGGGGGGGAGGGGGGAAGGTGTTGACACCAGTAGCCAAAGTTTTTACAATCTTGGTACTTTAAAATAGTATAGATCATGTTATATATCGTTCAATGTGTAATGTCATGAAGAATGTAATGAAACAAACTATGCTGAAATACTTATATTCTATCAAAAGTTATAGCCAAAAAATCAGTGAGGCGGGGCAATGGTGCATCACCATGCACACCCCCTGGGGTGTTGCCCCACCCACTGCATGGGAGGAGGTCCATCTTGGGGGTGATGCGCTGGCCTCCTGCACTGGATGATGCCACTGACTTTGGCAGCTAAAAAATATTTCAGTGAAAATACTAAAACAATGATTTTCTGTGAAGTATTTTTCAGGTAGGAAATATTTTGCTATAGCCGTTCCGTAAGTTCCTTTAAGTTTTCCGTCTTGGCGGTTATATATCCTTTCTTTCTAGCCTTCCGTTTGCAGGTTGGCATTTTGTTTTGTAGCCAACCCTCTCTGATATTGTTCTTGATCTTGGGCTCAGATTAGTGAGGTTGGCACAGAGCCAGAGATAAACAGTTTCCCATGCATTTTTGAGCCTGGGAGGAAGGAGAGTGAGGGACACATTTAAAGAGATTGTGTCAGATACCGCTCTGTACTATGTAAAACATTTGTTATTAGAGGTAATGACTAAAGTCTGTTCCTACTGCACATTGCCTGTATGGCATGAATACAAGTTCATAACTTCCTACTAATTTGGGGCCAAATCCTATCCAACTTTCCAACTCTGCTGTGGCTATGCCAATGGGGTGTGCGTTGCATCCTGTGGTGGGAGGCTACTTATGGAAGCTTCCTCAAAGTGAGGGAACATTTTGCATTGCAACTGTGACGGTGCTGGAAAGTTGGACAGGATTGGGCCCTTACTTGATCATAGAATGGGCATATTGCATTACACATTTGGATTCCCATATGTTTCTTCGACTTCCAAATATTCATTTATTTAGGTTGACAGTGGTCTATGGGCCAGCAAAAATTGCTTGGCAGCAAATGGTTGGAGTACTACAATCAGAATTCTGATTGACATTGTCATTTGACATTGGTTAGACATTGTCATTACCAGGGGAATAATCGGGGAGTGATCAAGTCAGTTCTGTAGTTATATTGCTGTGTGTTTTGTGCATGGGTGTGTGTGTGTGAATTTGAAAGAATTGTCCACTGCAGGATGTTGATATTACATATCAAATTCTTATTGTGTATTTTAATACTGCATACTGTCCAATCCTTCTGTCGGTCAAAGTAGAGTGAAACTGTTTCCCATCTCTCGGAGGATATGAGTTTGAACCTAATGCTTTACTCAGCACATGTAAAATTCCATTCAGATAGTGTTCTCACTTACATCACTTGCATATACTGAATCTCAGTTAGATGAGGTGCAACTTATACAGATTCAAGCTCCATTTCCAAAAAAAAAAATCCCCCCATACCCAGCAACTAATATTTGCTCACTTATAGAATAATGCAGTGGTACTCAAACTTTTCCGGCCAGTGGCTCGCTTGACCCCCGTGGCTGTTGGCCATGACTCCCCATCATGTTCCTGTGACATCATTAAACAGGAAGTGGCCAGAAATATTAACTATATTAATATTAATTATATTAATCATATTATTAATTAAATGCAGATCTTAAAAATATATTATTAATACACAGCAATATACATGCTTTATAAATGCTCAGCTGCTGATCACTGTTGGAGACAGGATGCTGGAGTAGGTAGATTTTGTCTGATCCAGGAAGACTCATTTTTTTAACTTTGTAAGCATACCAATGGAATTGTTTTATCAAATGAACTTTGTGAACAACCAGTCTGACCAACATTACACACTCATACCCCTGTGGACCCCAATCCAACTAGTCATTTCTCCCATTCTCCTTGGACAGGGTTGAACCCTTTATTAATATATTAAATTTTTCCATCAGCTGGTGGGGTAAACAAAAATAGACCATGAAAATGTATCAGAGCTGATAAGGGTTTGGTTAGGAAGCTGATTTGTCTCCTATACTAGGAAATGCACAGCTCAAGCCTGTGCATGTCTACTCAGAAGTAAGTCCCATTAGAGTCAATGGGGCTTACTCCCAGGAAAGTGTGGATAGGACTGAGCTGGCAATCACTTCATCAATTCCCTTCAAATAGCAAGATTCATCACTTTAAAAATACAGCCTTTCCTCTTAGTCAAACAACAAGATTAATAAATCACTTTTAAAACAGTACCCTTTTTCTGCTCCTGGCCAAGTAAAGTGTGTAGTGTTTGCTTGTCTCTCCCCTCCCCCTTTGCCAACTGCATGGAAGCAATTTTAAGGGGAGGGGGAGGAAAGCAGGAAGGTTTGGAGATTGAAAGGGGGGAGTGGAAGAGGGACGGGGTTGAAAAGAGAGATTTCACTTTGATGAGAAGCAATCCCAGGCTGGGAACTAGGAACCAAACAGATAAGGATCAAGGAGGGTTTCTTTCTGACGGTCAGCAAGGACAAGGACTGCAAAATGAGCATGCTCAGTACTTGCCAGGTGGGGCTTGGAGTCAAAGAGCTTTGGAAACAACATGCAGCGAACACAGAAGGCGGCGGCCTCGGAGTGGAGGGAGAAGAGCGCAGGGTGGCAGCAGCCACTCTCACAGCTGAGCAACTCCCGTTTCTTCTGCTTTTAAAAAAAAGCGCAGATGGGCAGAAGACGGACTCGTATTCTGCCCAGGGGTGTGACTGTATCACTGCAAGAGGACATCCCGCACCTCCCCTTTGAGTTCCTGGCGCCTCCCTAAGGAGCCGCACCTCACAGTTTGAATAACGCTGGAATAACGGGTTAAATATCAGTCTGTCTTAATTAGAAAAGTTAACTGTTGTTCTCGAAGGAGATCATTCAGGTTTTTGGAGATGAGTGCAGTCTTAGAGAATATTCTGAAGGTGATTGATATATGGAGGTTCACTAGGCTTGCTCCAATGATTAATTAAGGGCTCAATCCTATCTTTTGCTGGAACAGGCAGCACAGAATAGCTGCCCAAAGTGGCTCAGCCAGAAATAAGGGGAAGCTCTTTCCCTTACCTTCTGGTGAGCCACTGCAGCCCCTATGGGTCTCCTCGGACTTGCGCCACCTCCTGAGAAGGCACAAGCCTGAGGAGAGTGGAGTGGTTTGAAGTCGCTCCACGCTGCTCAGGGAATGGGGTTAGGATCTGGCATAACTGCTGGATCCCAGTCCCGCCTCCTGCTTCCCCCGCTTACCCTGGGACCACCCTCCGCCCGCCCTTCCCTTCCCCAGAATGCCTCCCTCCTGCCTCATCCCTGCCTCTCCCAGACCCCTGCATTGGCCGAGGCAACTTACCTGGGGGAAGCTGCCACGGAGGCTGGATGCAGCCCTTGTACTCTAGTGCACCTCTGTGTGCTGGCACAGCTTCCTCCTGTGGAGGTGCAAACATGCTTTATGGCACGTTTACAACCCTCCTAGGCTGGCACAAGGGGCTTGTGCCAGCCTAATGTGCAGTTAGGATTGTGCTGTAAAACATACACTTTCTTCCAGACTTTGAGATAATTTGAAACCTTACATATGTAAGCTGGGAATCCTTTGAGGAAAGGGTACTATGTTTTATTTCTGTGGGGGGGGGGGGGTGAAGTGTGTTTTATTTTGTTTGTGATGCTATGGTATTGTAAGCTGTTTTGAGAATTCTATGGCAGAAAAGAAAGGTATATTTAAATGTAATATGATGCCATCTTTTAGCTGTGTCTGTGGATGATGGGCTATTGGCAGTAAAGAAGTACCAGAAAGGGCGTACAGCCCCTCTGATTCTCTAAACCAGCGTTTCTCAAATTGTGGGTCGGGACCCACTAGGTGGGTTGTGAGCCAATTTCTGGTGGGTCGTGTAACAACTAGCTCAGCTGCCATTGAAAATACAGAGCTGAAAATACAGGCTATAAAGTTGCTGGGCAAGGCAGGCTTCTGGTGGGAGAGAGGCATGGTGCTTTGTCCAGAAGATGGGAAGATGGTATACTGGAAAGGGGGGGAGGGCTGTGTGGTTGGAGAAGGATCCAGTTTTGTGTTCTGCTTTACTTCCGAACTGAAATGTTTGAATTCTAAGCTATGCAAAATAATAGCATGAGCACACTGCGTAATGGACTTTTAGCTTATTGAGGCTTAGGTTTGAAGTCTAAATTGATGATGTCACTTCTGGCTATGACATCACTTCTAGGTTAACAGCATCACATCTGGTGGGTTCTGGCACATTGTCATTCTAAAAAGTGGGTCTAAACATTTGAGAAGCACTGCTCTAAACGTTAGATCTTCTAACAGTACTGCAAGGTGTTATTCAATTGACCTGAAACTCGACTGGACTGGATCTGGAGAATCAGTTTATAATCATCCAGGCATATATGGAATAGAGCTGCAATCACTCACCCAGTCACCTTGCCCAAGAATGGAAGACTGACATCTAGTCAATAATTCCCAAGCTCTTCTTGATAATTAAATCACTTGATGGTGTTTAATCAGCGAATATGGGTGAAGTTCAAGAACACTGATGGGCAACTGCACTTCTCTGTGTCATCCTAAGCCAAAACAAACTGGCATTTTTCAAAGCAACAACAGCAAATGAAGACTAAAGATGACTGGACATGAACTCAATAGAGGTGTCTAAGTTGAATCTATTATTACGTATCTACAAATTATACAGCAACAGCATCACAACAAACAGAAGATGCTGACTTTTTGGTTGGGAAGATACATAAAATTCTGTCATTTTGGGAGGGGGGGATAATTACAGGCACAAGGTGAAGGATAAGATTCCATATCCTTTTGCACGACTATTGAGAATGCACTTACCAAAGCAGCTATTTGTGTCATTTGTCTCTCTAATAAGTCCTTCTGCTCCAGTAAAGTGTCTGATATTTCAGATGCATGATTGAAAATGCCTTGATGTAGTTAGTTTCTGCAGCATAAGAATCTATCTGACTAAGGGTGCAATCCAACCCTTGACTTGGGCTGGCGCAAGTCCCTTGCACTGGCCCAGGAGAGTCACAAACGTGCCGTAAGTTTGAAGAGAACAACGTTGAACAAGCCTCCAAACTTGTGCCTCGGAGGCACCGAGGCTTGCGTCAGTCCCGCTGGGCCAACGCAAGCCTCTGAGGTAGGCGGGAGGGAAGTGTTCCTGGGTGGGGGGAGGGAGGGTGGTGGGCGCCCCCGGGGGCAGGCGGGTAGGGAGTGGGAGGTGGGGCTGGGATCCGCAGTTATGCCGGATCCCAGCCCCTGTTTCCGGGGAGAATGGAGCGGCTTCAAGCCGCTCTGCTCTCCTCAGACTTGTGCCCCTTCAAGATGGGGCGCAAGTCCGAGGAAACTCATAGGGGAAAGGGCACCTTTCCCAGAGGTAAGGGGAAAAGTTTCCCCTTGCCTCTGGCTGAGCCGCTTTTGGCCCCTCTCCTGCCCTGGATACAGCACAAGCCTTTTGGCTTGCCTGTTACAGTGCAGGGTAGGATTGTACCCTAACAGTCCATTTCGTCCAGGTTCATCTAAGAGTCCTCCTGGATCAGACTAAGGGTCCAACTACTCCAGGTTCCTGTGTTTGGGAGTGGCCTGTGTTTGGGAGTTAGATATATCTGAGAAGACCATAATAACAGCTCGGAGACAAGCAGCTCCTCCCTGCTGTCCATGTCCCAGAAACCGTTACTCAAAAGCAGAGCATCTCCGAACCTGGTAGTTCCTTTTCACTTTCACAGCTGTTGATAGACTTGTCCTCCATGAATCTGCCTAATCTCCTTTTAAACCCAGTTAATCCTGTAGCCATCACCGCATCTTGTGGCAGTGAACATGATAAGTTGCTTATGCATTGTCTAAAAGAAATATCTTACTTTATCTGCCTTGAGTCTGAGGATGGGTGCCCAGTGCCACTCCATGGAATTTTGATGAAGAGCTGAGTGTTATGCTACTGTTCCAGAATTCAGTAGTGGATCATGGAAACTGGAGTGGTGTCTCCAATACATATCAGGAATGCTGAAATAAGCCTGATGCGTCTAAGCTTGTTTGCATAGTTTCCGAATATGCCAAAATTTTTCAGAAGCAGTGGTTTTACTGACACCTCACAGCATCAGAATTGGACCATGGGGAGATCCAAGGGGGGGCCATGGGTACGTGCCCCCCCCCCAAACTCTTACACCAGCAGGGAGCTAAGTTGGGAGCCAGGGGAATGCCCAATGGACAGGGCATTGCTGGCCAACAGAGCCGAGTTGGAATGGGAGCCCAGGTCTACCTGGCAGGTAGATCTGGGCTCCAAGTCCTGGAGGGAGCCCAGGTCAACTCATCCAGCAAACAGCCACCAAGGCAATAAGTTCAACCAGGAGCCCAGATCTACCCAGAAGGTAGATCTGGGCTCTAAACCCAGGTGGAAGCCTTGGTCTACCCACCTAGCAAATGGCCACAGAGGACCCCAGGTCTACCCCACAGGTGGATCTGGGGTTCAAGTCTGAGTGAGAGTCCAGATCTACCTGCCCAACAAATGGCCATGGAGGCCATAAGCTCAACCAGGAGCCCAGATCTACCAAGTAGGTAGATCAGAACTCCAACGTCCAGGCTGGAGCACAGGTCTACCCAGCTGGTTGACCTAGGTTCTGGAGTTAAGGGAGTGCTCATCTCCCCCAATACAAACACTGGGTCCACCCCTGTCTTGGGCTGTGGTGCCCTACCATGCCCCACAGAAATCCTTGGTGTTTAGTAGTACTGTATAATCCAAGTTACAGTGATACTTTGATACCCATGATACAGTATCTCTCTGATACAGTAAGATGGTCAATGTTTACGAGCTCCTTTCTGTCACGGAGTTGTTCTAGCATGGAATGTTGAGCCCTATAATGCCAGAGTTGCCAGAAAATTATTACTATTATTTTTTTGTGTTAGTGTTATTAGCAGAATTTGGTGTTGAGTATATTTGATGGTTTTGTATAAATTAGTGTGATGAATACAGACTCTGTGAAACGCTCTTGAAAAGGAAGCACAAAATAATGTTCTTCCTTTTCAAAATAAGCACCTAAGGCAGATAGTTTCTAAGCAACCAGGATTGTGTTTTTGTAGAAACTGGAAAGCTGTGAACCCTGCAGATTTTAGACCAAGATGGTGTTTGCAAACTGAAAACTGAATCTAATTGGTGTCATAAAATGATTCCTCAACTCTGAAGGGGTTCACTTCTAAACAGATTAAGAGGAAATGCTCTTTTGGAGATGGGATCTGAGGTCTAAATGGTAAGTAATTTGTTCATTTGCTTTCCTGCAGCTCCTGATGTACATATATATATATATATATATATATATATATATATATATATATATAATTCCCAAAGGGTTATATTCTGAGTACCGGTTTGTACAGCTGGTGGGCAGTTGTGATCACCTCTGGAAGTATGTGAGAGTCATTCTTGGGCTTGTGATCCAGCAGGACTAATATGGAAATGACAGCTTAAACTAGTGATTCCACATTGACCAGGGAGGTATGCAGAAGTCATGGGGAATTACATATATCTGCTACAGTTTGTTTGATTCCATGTATAATCAAGACAACTGTTCAGACAGCGGATTAATCTGATTGCAGCTTATGTTCATAAATCCACTGCTGGTGTTGCATGCTTCTTCAGGTGATTGTGTTTCAGTCAGCCTTGAACCTCTGCAAGTATAGTGCATAAGAATATTAGACTTCCCAACAAAAATGAAACCACATTGGATCACAGAGCAAACTGCGTACACAGTACTACTTGAAATTTTCCTATTCAGATGCTGTTCAAATCAAACTCATAGGGCTTGGGAACTGTGGTAAAGTAGTGGCTGCGCATACCTTGATTGCTCTGAGGAGGAGAATATAAGAGCATAAGACGAGCCCCACTGGATCAGGCCAGAGACCCATCTAGTCCAGCTTCCTGTATCTCACAGTGGCCCACCAGATGTCTCAGGGAGCACACAAGACAACAAGATACCTGCATCCTGGTGCCACTCCCTTGCATCTGGCATTCCGAGGTAGCCTACATCTAAAATTAGGAGATTGCACAGACCTCTCATGACTTGTAACCCATGATGGACTTTTCCTCCAGAAATTTGTCCAATCCCCTTTTAAAGGAATCAAGGCCAGATGCCATCACCACATCCTGTGGCAAGGAGTTCCACAGACTAATTACAGAAAATATTTTCTTTTTTCAGCCTTAACTCTCCCAACATTCAGTTTTAGTGGATGTCCCCTGGTTCATCCATCCCCTGCAAAATTTTGTATATCACAAATCAGGATCAGGAAGGATGAAACAGATCTGTATTGTCCTTTCTTCCCAAGCTGGTACTTGAAGTGACTAGTCTGGGCTACACTGCCCAATCTAATCATTCCATGCTTCAGAGAGAGAGAGAGAGAGAGAGAGAGAGAGAGAGAGAGAGAGAGAGAGATTAGTAGCCTTAATAGGTAGAGGTGGGAGAAAACTGTGATTTTGAAATAAAAACGGATAATACTGTTTATGCACTTCATTTTTATAAAAAAAAAAATAGAAACCTGAAATCTATGAAAAAATAAACCATTTTATTAGGTTTTTCTTTATTATTTAATGGGGGAGATGCATGGGTAATGACAGTGGCTGCATCTGTTGATGCTACACCACCTCTATCACCTATCTAATAGCCTTTAAAGTGATTATAATTTATAATTATAATGTTAATTTTGAATAAAAACACACAACACTATTTTCTGTACTTCTAACTTTTGGAAAACACTGAAATTCATGAAAAAAAAAAAAAATAGAACCGTTTTCTTCCACCTCTATTTATAGGCTATACAAGGAGATAGCACTATCTTGCTTTCTTGTCTGAGAAAAAAAATACCCTGCCAGGTTGGATCTTTTATGGGGGACAAAAAAATAATCACAGATGGTGACCAACAAAAAGTTCGGAACAGAGCCACACTCATTGCCCAGTTCCACCAACCGCAAGATTTTTTGGTCCAGCTTGTTGGCTACCAGGGTTGGAAAGGAAAGGGTGTGTGTGTATGTGCGGCTGAAATCCAGCCTGTTTACGCCGAGCAACTCCTGCCACAGGAACCAGCTGTGACCCTGGCTCCGTTCCTCAGCACAGCACATTTGACACAGCATAGCTCTTCAAATCAGGAAATTTAGCTAGATCACATTGAGTTGAATGCTCATGTCTGGGGGAAAAAAAAATACTGGAAAAAATTCCTAGCCAGTGGCATAGCTAGCGGGGGTACAAAGCACTAAGTCTGCAGGGAGGCTCACCCCGGCATGCAAGCGGCCTCTGCCCCTCCCCTTCGGTGTCATTTCGAGCAGGGAGAGCAAAATGGAGGCATTCGCCTCCGTTTTGCTCCTCCTGCCCAGAATGGCTTTGAAGGGGGAAGGGGCCACTTTCACATCGTGGTGATGTGCCCTGCAAAACTTAGTGCTCTGCATCCCCTCTAGCTATGCCACTGTTCCCAGCTCCTTTACGGTTTCTTATACATGCTCTATGCTCCTTTGCAGAGTAAAATGGTCCCTTTTCTATTAATGCTCTACGGTCCACTAGTCAGTTTCTTTCAGGGACTGTTTTAGAAAGGGGATCAATGCACTGGCCAGTGGCATGATGTCTTCTCCCCCTCCCCCAGCTTTTTCTTGGACCAGTACCTCCCTGTAGGCAGCTTGGCCTCCAGTTGGTCTCGTCTGACTCATGACAGCTATTTAGCTGGCATACGTCCAAGGAGAGTCAGTGGGCATGTTGGGCCAGAAAAAAGGGTAGGATTTCAGTGAGATTCTCCCCCAAACTGCCCCAGAACTGCTCCCACAGTTCTCCCCCAAACTGCCCCAGAACTACCCACAACTGGATTACTCAAGAGAAAGAATTTGTATGTCAAACCAGCGGTTCCCAAACGTACCCCAGTTATGGTGACCTTCTTTTACAGCACTCTGTTGTGGTGGTGCTGTGCTGCAGGAGGACAAGACAGCCACCACCACTCCCCTGAGATTGTGCTCAATCTCAATCCAGTCAAGATAGGAAGTGCCTGGGAAAGCCAGGGAGAAGAGGCCACCAGGGACATCCCACAGCACCCCTGAGAATTCACCGTGGCGCCCTAGGGGGCCCACGGTACAGAGTTTGGGAACCACTCCGTCATACCAGCACAAGCAGATTCATTTGCAGTGTTTGCAGCCACATTCTTTTTGAGGACATTGTCATTTTGTTGCTAGAGTTCAGAGTTTTGGATACAGTGACAAGGGGTCCAGATACTTGCACAATACAGAGATAGTTTGTCCAATTTCTGTTTTCACTTTGAGTGGTGGATGATTTTAAATGTGCACTCTCTACCTCAGCATTTCTCAAAGTTTGCTCCTAGGAGTGCTGGGGTTTCCTAAGACCCCTTCAGGGGTTCCACAAGTGTACCATAAGTGGCTGCCATCAGCTGGGTGCTGCAGCACCCATGTATGTGTCTGGGGCTCCCTGAGACTCTGTTTAGGAGTGTTAAGGGCTTCAGAGACTGAAAAGTTTGAGAACTGCTGCTCTACCCTAAAGACCAGGGGTCTCCAAATTGCCGCCTGTGGACCATATTCGGCCTGCCCCAAGATTTTGTGGTTGTGATGTGGTCCTTGTACTGAAAAGTTTGGAGACCCTTCCAAATGCAGCTAATATGTGCGTTCAAAAAGACACCTCTACCAAAATCCCGATTGCCCAATTACAAGCAGGGAGATCGGAGTTTGTATGGCCTGGCCGGAACACGCGAGCCCCTACTCCTGCAAGAGGATTGGTGGAGGGCTGTGGCTGGGGGGAGCAGAGGTATTTTAAGGACACAGCAACAGCCCCCCTTCCTTCTTTGCTCGTGGGCACCGAGTGGACCTGACCCCATCATCGCCCCACTTGCCAGGGTGTATAGCCCCGTGGGGGCTATAATGGGGCTTGCCTTTGAGTTGGCATGCAGAGGCTTGGAACATAGGGCTCAGATCCTTGCTCCAACTTCCAAGGAATAAGTCCCACTGAGGATAAGGGGTCCTGTTTCCGGGTAGACATAACTGGACTTAAGGCTACAATCCTGTCCACACTTTCCTGGGTGTGTGTTCCATCAATTTTAATGGGACTTACTGATGAGTATACAGGCATAAGATGAACTCCTGTGAGTGCAAGCCAGCACAGAACCAGTAGCTCCTAAAGGGGCACATGGGGATGCAAGGAACGGGGGCTTCCCATCTTGCACCTAAAAGGGAGCACCTTACTGGCTTGCATGGGTGGCTGTGGCTGCTGACTCCCCCCCCCCAAAAAAAAACAAAACACCTGGGCAACTTAGACTATGTGCCTGACAAGGAGCAGCCCGGGGTCTGGTGGTTGGGATGGTAGAGAAACTCGCAGTATCTTACAGGGATATTGCCCCCCCCTTGGTTGGGGAGGGGAGGGAGTTGCAAGTATTGGGCAATTTGGCTAAAGGGATTTTGATTTACACCTAAGCCGTAATTTGAATGTGCCTTCTGGGGGCCAGCCAGTCGGAATATGGGGGCATTAGACACCATGCCAGTCAGGGCTGTGGTGTGTTGTGCTCAGCAGGGCCATGCTTGTGAGCAGCATTTCTAGATTTAGCACTTTCGCTACCTAGTAAAACCCCACTGGGGGTGGAGGATGCCACAGTGGGGCTGGAGGCATGGCTGGTTATGCTGCCCAAAGGGGCTTGGGGGAGCTGGAAAGGTAGCAGTCACCTGATAGCTAGCGGCACGGCTTAGTAGCCTTAGGTGCTGGGGGATGTGCCATGGGTGCAGATCCCACGCACTTTTGAAGGCAGCTCAGCCGGCAACTTCACTAGGGGCAATTGCTTACGAGCACATGCCTGCTTGCTCTGCAGCATAAAGCAAGCAATCTCCGCACACCTTAGGGTGGAGTTGGCCCGGGTCTGGACCCTGAGGGTGAGCACGGAATAGCTGCAGAGGATGCACTACCTCCGCCAGCAGCCAGGAAGGGGAGCGGCACCAGTTAGATCCCTCCCGTTTACTTAATTGGTTGAAGCCTTTGACCCAACCATCGGTTACCATTAAACCAATGCAGCAGCATAGTTGCTAGTTTCTTGGCCTGGGACGAAGGTATTTTGTTAGTTTTGTAAGTTCCAAGTTGCAACCAACATTGGGACTCTCTCTGCAAGCGTCTGGGGAGAGCTTCACTTCTCTAGGCATTTTGAAATGAACATGCAGACACTTTTGCCCAGCATGTCTCTTGAATAAATAAGGACAGAGCTGAGGCTCTTCCCCCCTTTTAGGAAGAGCATCCTGGCAGACGGCTCAGGGGCACGCCTAGACTCTGAGCGCAGTCCTCTGAGACCTTGGCTGAACATGGACCAGTATGCCACCTGAGCATGGGTGGCATAACCTTTCAGATCCAGATCCTGCCAGAGGAAGACATGCAGGTTCAGCCGATCTGGCAGGTCAACTCCCTTCCCAAAGGCAGGTCCCCCCCTTTTGTCTCTTATGCCTTCACTACTGGTGCTAGAGAAAAAGGCCTTTCAGTTAGGCCCAGGAGCGGATGGCGGGATTACACTATGGACTTGCAAAATATGGAAGATACTGGCGGGTTTTAGTAAAGCCGCCTTTATAGTTGCTGATGGGCACAAGCCAGCTACCCCCAACATGATGTGTATGGGATGTCCGGGCTGCCGCTCAGTCCCAGAGCAGGCAAGGAGCTTGCCACCCTTCAGAGTTGGCTGCCTGGCATCACGGTGGTCTGGCTGGACTTCCTACAGTGGCGGGTGTGGCATGGTGCCAGCCGCTGTGCTAAGGTGGAGAGGATGAGGAGGAAAGTTGCCGAAGAGATTGGCCAGTTTGAGGCACGGACCGGTGGACGGGTCATTGTGCATCCAGCCATTGCCTTCTTGATGCCTGCTCTGTACAGAGGAGATGGGGGCACTTGTCTGAGCAGGGGGCAGACATCTTTCTGAGAGACCTGCAGGATGGCTTTAAGGCGCTTCTCCCCCTGTTTGGGAGCGGGGGGGTCAAGCGCTAGGCTGACCCCTCCTTGTGGCAGGTGGTGTGGTAGAAGCGTTCTTGGGACTGTGGAGTGCACCTTCAGGCAGCATAGGCAGGGCAGAACCCAATAGCAGTCCTCAGGGGCTCAGCAGCACGAGGACATTGACTGGGGCCCTGGCCGGGACCGCGTGGGTCCTCCTCAGAGTCTCAGCGGCTCAGACAGCACAGCCTGCGGTCCGGCTGCCTTCCCCTTATGGGACAGACCTGGATGAGCTGCATCGCCCAAGAACGGGGCACAGCTTGGAGTCAGGTGCACATCCAGTCTGGGGGACAGATTTGGTTCTGGGGCCACCCAGTGGTCCCGCCTCCACACCACAAAGGGGTTTTCACTGCCCTTGCAACTGCAGGTCTCAGCCTCCTTTCTGTATTAAAATGCTAATAAAGTGGCCCTTTCTCCCATGTGTGTTGTCTCGAGCATTCATTGGATGGTGCCCAGACAAACACCATTTCTGTCAGGCTGTTCAGTTATCTGCACCCTCACCTCTGTTCCCATCACTCCTGTTCCGGGCAGGAGGTCTGGTCTAGAGGGTAGAGCCTCTGTCTGCCTGAAGATAACATCCACAAGGTCGCCAGTTCGAGGCCACCGGCACCGTGCGACCTTGGAGCAGCTGACAAGCTGAAGCCGAGCAATTCCATCTGCTCTGAGCGTGGGAGGATGGAGGCCAGAATGTGAAGCCAGATCGGAATGAAACACCTTGAATGTAGTCGTTCTTGAAAGAAAGAACCTTCTTTGAAATTGTAAAAATCCTTATTTAATAGGGATTTAATAAAGCCTGCCTATGTAAACCGCCTTGAATAAAGTCTTGAATAAAGACCAAGAAAGGTGGTATATAAATACCTGTTGTTGTTGTTGTTGTTGTTGTTGTTGTTGTTGTTGTTATTATTATTATTATTATTATTATTATTATTATTATCACTTAATTATTGGCACCATATATTTCAATCTACCTTGAAGTTTTTTCTTCCCAGAAAAACAAAAGCATATCTTAAAAATAAGGGTTAATTGAGAACATTCTTCCCTCTATACTTTACCATTTTTCTTTTGCTGTTGCTGAAGAACAACAAAGCAGTTCAACAGACCAAAAGAGAAAAAGGGGGGGGAGGCAGAGTCAGTCAGTTATATTCCATGCTTCAGAGGAAGGAAGGAAGCAAGCAAGCGGCCTTTGGATTCCTGCCATACCAAATAACTTTAGAAAATCCAGGGCTTTTTTTGTAATGGAACGCACCGAAACGCCGTTCAGGCACCTTTTTCCCCCCTCCTCCCTGCCCCCATCTTTTTTCCTGCCTGCACCACCCCACCCCACACTGCTGGCTAAGGAGGGATTTGAACCTCCATCCAACCTTGTGCTCCACAGCCCAGCACTCCCTCCATTGGGCTATAGGAAAACCTATTGTTAAAGTGTTCAGAACTAATATATAAGGTCTTGAGCCCAGCTGGTGGCCATCAGTGCCTTAAGTATTAGTTCCAAACACTTTGAGCCTAAGAGCTCTTATAGCTCAATGGCTAAACTGCTGGTCTATAGAGCCAGAGGCTAGGGGTTCAAATCCCTATGAGGAATAATTTTTTTTTTTTTTTTTAGGTGGGAAGGTGCTCCATGGCTGCAAAATATAAAGGTTGGTTGCTAGTTGCCAAAAGGGGGGCCAGTTGAGGCTGCAAAACTCCTCAAAGTTCAGTCCCAGGCAGGCTCTTTTTTGACCTTTTTTTTTTTTTTTTTTTAAGCTCCTGGAGTGAGCACAGTTAAGCTCCTGGAGTGAGCCCCCTGCTGGAGGCTGTGGGTTAAGTCCTACCTGGGACTTAAAAAAGAATAGCCCAATGGAGCCCCTCCCCACCTGAAAAAAAAATGGGGTGTTTCACTCCAGCTCTGGCAGGAGTGCTTTTGCTATCAGGGAGCTCATAGGGGATGGACGGGTGTGTGTGTGTGTGTGTGTGTGTGTGTGCGCGCGCGCGCGCGCGTATAAAAATGGTTTAAAAATAAATAAATAAATAAATAAATAAATAAATAAATAAATAAATAAAAGAAGTTGTGAGTTCCTGCATCTTCTTTTTTTTTTTTTTTTTTTTTTTACAAAAAAAGCACTGAGAAAATCTAATACTCTTAAATATCTCACGCCCTTAGAAAGTACATCAGGCAGCCGAACACTGAAGCATCCAGGCATACTTTTCCCCTTGGGAGCTTAGATGCAAAATACATGGAATTGATGGATGACGTGCTGTTTGTATGTGAAAACTTCAAGAATATTGGAATAGTTCTATTATCATTACTTAGCCTCTAGCTTCCTAGATTTCGTGACGAGAACTAATTTGGGTATATGTGCCTTTGGAAAGTAGTTACATGATGACAACTAATGGCATTTGTCAAAGGCCAGCACAGTTAAGAACTTGTAAATTATAACATCATTAAGTGTGAGTTCTTTTTATCCCGCAAGGAGGTTTTTTGGGTTCCTTTATTAAAGCATCCATCTTGGGCTCTGATGTGTCCCATCAACGCAACTAATCAACTCTATAGAGTTCCTTTTGTGGTTTAATTCAAAAGCTGCATGTTGTCATGCATTTGGTCATGCACTTTTTTCATCTCCATCATGCATACGTTGTTGTTACAGTGATGTGCAGATGTTCTCTGCCCCACTCCCCTGCTGCCATCAACAATTGGATGATTGACAGCCCAATCCTAAATTTCTTGGTGCCCACTGGAGCAGCAGCACCAAAGCAGCTACTAACTGTATCCAGCAGGTGCTGGGAAGCAGCCAGAAGTCTCCTTTCTTCCCCTTCCCCTAGGGAAAACTCCAGTGGGGCTTCTCAAGTCTAAGACAGCTGGTGCAGACTTGAGAGACTCCATGTCAGGCTGGAAGGTCTGCTGATCCCACCCCCCCTCCTGCACGTCCTTAGGGCCCAATCCTGAACAGTGTGTGCTGGCTTACCGCCGGCGCACACTGTTGCAGACATGCCGTAAGGCACGTTTGTGGGCCCTACCGCTGAGCAAGCACCGGTGGTAGCCCAGCGCTGGCTGGCGTCGGGTGGCCACCAGAGCTCTGCCGCTTGGTGGTCGTGCAGACCACCGAGCAGTGGTGAGGTAAGTGGGGGCATGGGGGAGGTGGGGAGGAGGTGTTCCGAGGAGGGGGGAGGCAGGTGGAGGGCATGGAGGAGGCATTCTGGGGAGGTGGGAGGCAGGGAGAGGGTGGGGAGGAGGTGTTCCAGGGGAAGGTGGGACTGGTGGCACTTTGCTCCACCAGATCCAGAGCCTCCTTGTTGGGGCTCACCGCCCAACACAGAGGTTCCTGATTCCATTGCAGGGCTACTCTCTTTACCCAGGAGAAGGAACAAAAGCCCCCTTCTCCCAAGGAGCCGCGTGCAGCTGCCCGAAGCACACAAGATGCAGCAGCAGCCATTTTTGGTGCTACTGCAGCCCCGCACGCCAGGCAGCTCAAGATTGGGTTATTACATACTTAATTTCTGTCCTGCCTTTCTCCCTCCAAGGGGACCCAGTTTTAACATCTTATCAGTGTGCTGTGAGATGAAAAAGGATGAAAATTGCCGATCTAGGTCGCTGATCTCGTAAACAGAATGAATGTGCTCAAAGGATCTCTCAACGCCATAAATATGTAACACCTTTTTTTACATGCTCCCTTTCTGATTCTTAGTGCTTGTTAATATTACATAGCTGTTTTATATGTAATTCTTTGTACAGTTCTAGGAGGTGAAATAAATCCTGGTGGCATTTCCTTGCCAAATCTCCAAATACAAGATTTCTGTTTTCAGTCATTTGTTGTGGAGATTATACATCTGTGTTCGCTTCAGGGCGTAAAAATGTAAAACATACCAATCGCTCCTGAGAAGGAAGAAAACAAGAACAAAAAAGTGAAGTGACACTCTGCTGAGTATGGATTGTGTTCCCTTCACATACGCATATTTTGTTGTTAGGAGAATATTTTAAACCAGTGTGTGTACCATTTATAAATTATGTTTGTGCCTATTGTGTTATATTTGCGAAGTGCTTTTGGAATACAAAAAGTATGAACCTAGAAGGAATAAAGCCATATGTGTTAAGGATTTTTAACTTAATAGGGATATCTTATTATTCATGTTGTGAGCTACATGGAACAATTTGTTGGAAAGGTGATTTAGAAATCTCTGTATGTTGGTCAATCCTACTCTTGCACTGTGCCAGTGCTTGGTGTTCCAAACATGCCGAAAAGCACATTTGTGGCATTGCATGAATAGGCTGCACCAGCAGGAAGGTTTGTGCCCAGTGGGTTTGTGCCCACTAGGGTTTATGTCCCTCTGTCAAATCCTATTCCCCCTCCTGTGTCTTTCACCCCGACACGGGGCTTTTTGGACTTGCTATCAAGTCGCATTTAAAAATAATGTCCAATAAATTGGTCCTCATCAATATCCCTTTACCAATTGATCAGTGTGTAATTTGTTTATAGTTTAAATGTGTAAGAAGTCATGTAGTCCATTTGCATTTTCAATTAACTGAAGACAAAAATGTTGAAAACATTCCTTCAGGTTTAAACAGCAAAGTGTTGTTGTTTAATTTATGATAAAAGTTTGGTGCATCTTAAATTAGCAAAATAAACGATGCAGCCAAGCTTCTACATATATTAGGATTTTATGGCTTAATAGAATGATGAATGTATCAGATTAATATGCTTATCACTTTATTTTATATTTAGATTAGTTTGCATTAATGTAACAGTAGGGCAATAAAAGTAATATATTCTACCACTAATAACCCACTCTTTTTCTGAGGGGAACCTCTTTAAAATATGGAGCAAATGCGAAGTCTCCATCTCCTATGGTTTACCTGAAAGTAAGGCTAATTCTAATGCTTACTAGTGCCAGCAGAGCACATGCGCTCTCTCAAAAGTGCTAGAAAGGATTTCGTGACACTGTGCCAGAAACAGCACTGACGGGAAGGCCAGCACTTTCCTTCCTTCCAAGCCGCCTTGAGTCCCTTCGGGGAGAAAGGCGGGGTAAAAATAAAGTTTTTTTGTGGTACAAAATGCCTGTTGGAGCAGAGGCAGGGGAGGGTGGGGAGAGGGTACAACAGGTGGGGGAGTGTTGCGATGGGGATAGGGGTGTGTGGATTGAGGGGGTGGGATCAGCAGCACCAGTGCATACCTTGCCCCCTTCCCAGGCCCGATCCGCCTGCACATATCAACTTAGATTTGCGCCAGTGATATAGATGGTGCAGATCCAAGCTGCTGAGGCCAACCCCAGGGCAAGGGGACAAATGTCCCCTTACTTTAAGAAAACCTCCAGCAGCCGAATTTTCCCGTGGGATGCAGCAGACGCCGTGCCAGGGAACCTAGGTATGATTGGGCTGTTAAGTGACCCTTACATTTCACTGTTGCATTGCAGGACTAGGGATATGGGATGAGGCGTGCAGAGAATGCATTCCAAAGCCTTTTGTACTGAGTACTCTTGGGTGTAGTAAATCAAAAGTAGAGTGTACATTGGTGCCTGCCCTTTGTTTTCACCAGGGCTGAAGGTCCTGTTTGGGTTCTGAGGAAGAAGCAAGTTTAGTCATGGCTGTTATAAAAGAGCTTTTCTGTCTAAAATACAAGCACATCAACTTACAATATTACCAAGCATCAGATTTACACGGACCTCTCTAGGCATTTTCAGCTGACAACACAGCCTAAGAACATAAGAACAGCCCCACTGGATCAGGCCATAGGCACATCTACAGTGGACAAATACAGGGGCTTATATAGACTAGCTGTTTACTTGCACTGATTTATCAGGAAATTGGTGCTAATTGGCCAGAAATAGATTAATTGACAACTAAGGGCACAACCCTAAGCAGGTCTACTCAGAAGTAAGTCCTATTGTGTTCAATGGGACTTACTCCAAGGAAAGTGAGGTTAGGATTGCAGCCTTAGTGGCATATGTCCCAGATTGTCATCATTAAAAGACATCTTATCAAGCAGGTGTAACAGATAATTGACCAGGGTGATATCAAGAAATGTTCCCTTTGTTTGGGAGAGGAGCTGTCTAGAAGGTACAGGTAAGTGGATCCATGTGAAGACTAAACATAGCCTGGGCTTTGCAGTGGACATGTCTTATCACCCCATTCTCATAACATCAGGCAGGTGCAGCTGTACTTCAGGTCATTGTTTGGAGTCCAACTTCTCTTGCTTCTCCTCAGAACAGCTTGCTAAGAAGACAGACAGTTCCCAGGAGCTGGGAGGCACACAGAAGATGGCTGACAGGCACACAAGATGGAAGATGGTTGCTCGGCCTTGCACCAGCTGTGGCACTTGGCATTCTGCTTTTGCCATGGATGATGATGGTACTTCCCTTGTGAAGTCAGAGTATGCTTTTGTTGCTCATCAGATAGGAATGGAGTCTGTTTGCTCTGAAAAAGGAGACAGAAGAGGGTGATTGTAGGAGTGCAGAGAAGCCGATTGGACTTATCTCTGGCAGTGAATGAGAAAGTGCCATCAGAGATGGCCTGAAGATCTTTCTTACTTTGTCACACATAACTAGGCAAGGGACTTTTGTGAGAAATAGAAAAATGACACTGATGGCAAGTGAAGTTTAAATCGCTAAGGGGTCATAATTCACAGGATCCTTGAAGTTGGCGGTGTGTGGGTAGAGTTTGTGTGTGTGGTAAAGACGGCTTAACTACTTTTCCATGTGTCTGTTTTAGCGATGTCTGTGGATGTTTTATTGATGGAGTTTAATGTTTCCTCAAAGCCGATCAATTGTTGCTTGACAATATTTTGCTCTACTTCAGAGACTATCCTAGGAGTCCCCATAAGTCCATAGCATGCAGCCACACCAACCAAATGTGCGCTACATGCTATGGGGGGGGGGACGACGACAACAAACAGATGGCCAGTGAGAGGTAAGTTAAAAAACTTACCACCTGTTACACCATCTGGCCACCTGTGGGTCTCTTTGAACTCACACTATCCATTTTGCTGGTGTCAGTGAGGAGAGGTCCGGTCTGGGCCAGGAAAGAGGATAGGGTCTGGCATGTGGTGCTGCCACTTGTTGATTATAGGATTGGCTTGGTCATGTCGTGAGAATGGATGATGGCCGGATCCCAAAGGATCTCCTCTATGGAGAACTCGTGCAAGGAAAGCGCCCTACAGGTAGACCACAGCTGCGATACAAGGACATCTGCAAGAGGGATCTGAAGGCCTTAGGAGTGGACCTTAACAGGTGGGAAACCCTGGCCTCTGAGCGGCCCGCTTGGAGGCAGGCTGTGCAGCATGGCCTTTCCCAGTTTGAAGAGACACTTGGCCAACAGTCTGAGGCAACGAGGCAAAGAAGGAAGGCCCATAGCCAGGGAGACAGACCAGGGACAGACTGCACTTGCTCCTGGTGTGGAAGGGATTGTCACTCCCGAATCGGCCTTTTCAGCCACACTAGATGCTGTGCCAGAACCACCATCCATAGCGCGATACCATAGTCTTCCGAGAATGAAGGTTGCCAACAATCTATTCTTGTGCAGGGTTTTTTAATATGATCCTTGGCTTTATTGGGGAGGCAAAATGGTAAGTGCCGCAGGCACTGCAACGCGCTGTGTCAGCGGCCCCTCCCACTCACCATCAGCATCAGTATGTGCTCACCGAACAAATGGCATCTCCTCCACATTGCCTTTGCTGCCTGGAATGACTCTGGCTAGTGGGAGGGGCCACTTACATGGTGAATTGCAGTGCCTGCAGTACTTAGTGTTTCCCCCCCTTAGCTATGCTACTGACCTATAAAGAGGTTATGGAAAGCTACCAGCCATCCCATTCTGATTCTTTGAAACAAAATAAGAAGCTCATTAACATCTTAGGTTTTCCTCAAGGATTGGGCTCCAACAGATTGTTGCCTGCTTTCCTGCGTCTCTTGATAGCAGCCAAAGGTTTGGGGGAGAATCTATTTCATAAGCTGCTGTTCTGACAAGATGTTTAAAACTGACTTTTCAAAATAGTGTTAATTATTTAACAGTGAAACAATCCTGACTCCGAAGCTTTGGGTTTCGCTAATCTTTTTTTTTTTTTTTTCCCCCAGCACCAATATTCTGTACATCTGGCATTCAGCAAATTACATATTCCCTTTCTCAGGACTACTATATTTATTACCAGAGGAAAATAGATTATTAATTACAGCCAAAGGCTGCTTTGATTAAATATACAATTAATTAGCTATGCTAAGCCCATCCCAAAGCTCCTAATATTTTCAGCTGGGTGATTTTTCCAGTAGTTTTAATTAAAATTGTTCTTAAAAAACCACAACTTAGCTGCATGTGCACTTAAACTGAAGTTAGCTCTTCGGTATTTTGCTGGCTTCTAGATGCCACCTAATTAATCTTTAGTGATTAAATGTACATAAAAATCATCTGAAATGCAAGGCAATTTGTGCAAATATGGAACAGTGGAGAGCTTTTACCAGGACTTGGCATGATTGTTTTATCTGCTGAAAATGATTTCCAAAGGCCTCCAATGTTAATTGTTTTGATGAATCAGACATACAAAAAACAGGCTTTCCAAACACAGCAAAACAGCAGCGTCAAGGAGCTATATTGTTCATTCCAGAGAGACAGGTGTACAAAGTTTTGTCTTGTGGCTTGTCTTTCTGGAGTTGTGTTGGTCCACATGATAAGGCTTGCTCTCATCAAGAAAAAACTTTTTCTATGCAGTTTGTCTATATTTTCCAATTTTAAAAAAGAAGTTTGGGTGTCTTAAGGGGAATTGACATTAACATAAATGCATGAGAAATTGTTGATTGGAATAATTGAGACAAAGTTCAACTCTTGTGTCACTCGTCAGCAACACTCTAAGCAGGCTGATAGTACAGGGGGGCCATGAATCGAGTCCGCTTATCCACAGATCGGGTCTGCCCTCCCCAGCATGCACACACCCACATGCACCTCCCCTGGAGGCGAGGGGAGCTCCACTCCCCTTGCCTCCAGCAGGGCATCTGAGCTCACAGAGGCCAAGGATGTCCATCCCTGGCCTCTGCCAAGCTCAGACTGAGCTCTGTAGATTAAAAAAAATGCTACTTCTGGTTTCACAGAGAAACCAAAAGTGCCATTTTTCATGCCTTTTAAGGCATTGGGAAGCCTAGGGAAGACCTGAAGGGCTTATAAGGCATTAAAAATGTCACTTCTGGTTTCCTCTGTGAAACCAGTAGTAGTGTTTTTTACCTGCAGACCTCTATCTGAGCTTGGCAGAAGCTGGGGATGGATGTCCTCAACTTCTGCTGAGCTCAGAGGCTCCTCCGGAGGTAAGGGAAGCAAAGTTCTCCTTGCCTCTGGTGGGGGGGGGGGCAATTCCTTGGGACTATGAGGATGGATGTTCACCCATATCCACTGTCTTGGCTATCTGCGTTGGGGGGGGGGGTCCAGAATAGAACCTCTGTGGATAAGGGGCAAACCTGTACTGATCCTCAGAAGGTTGAATTCTTAAGCATTCAATGTAGCTGTTTTATTTTGCAAACGTATTCAGAGGTCCCAAAGCATCATGCCTGGAGTTGCCACTGAATTTAACCTTCGACAATTTTTTGAAAAATCTTTGAATTCTCTGCCGCGGTGACGTAGGACAAACCAAACAGGGGTAATGGACTGTTGAATAGACACATTTATAAGGATGCTGTTTGATTCATTTCTTTTGAGTTTTCTTTTGTTTTGGACTGTTTTTGGTATACTGGTTTTGTTGTTCTGATGACCAAGCCACATATTATGCTAATTGTGCCATTGGCTGTGACATGCTTGTTTGCTTGCTTAGTAAATAGCAGCCGTTGTGGCCGCAATGTGGTGCTTTAACCCTTTGTCTTAGCTATGACCTCAATCCAGATCGATCACAAAAACACTCCACAATTACTATTTGCTCTGGAATGGAAGTTCCCCTTTGCTGTGGAAGCCACCAAACTGGGTGGCTTCCAATGTAACCTGGTTTACTGGGTTACACCCAGCCAGCAGGGTTATACGCAGCAGGGTTATACCCTTCTTTCCCTTTGCGTCATGGCCCAGTCCTGATCATCCTTTGCCCATTATTGCTATTTACTAAACAAAAAAGCATATCGGAGCCAGTGGCCATTAGACCAGAAGCTCAATCTACTCTGATCTTTACAAACCAACACAAAAGATTGTTTCATCAGTTCCTGCACTATTTCCAGGTTGTCTAGGGTTTTGAATGCCAGCATTTCTGCAAAAGGAAACTCCAAGTCCTAAGAGTTTATTCTTTGTGTTGAATCTATAACTTTGACCAATGTTTCCCCTGAGGGTTTACCCCGATCTCCATTATCTTCCATATGTTGTAATTCCACAATCTTCTGTATAGCGAGTCAAGAAATGAATCAAAATGAGTACAGGAAATGTAATTTCCTGTTGTCGTGCAAATATAAAATCTAGGCATGCTTAATATCTTCTAGCATTTTTGATTTGAATGCAGCCAATGAATCTGAGCGACAAGACGTTTTTAAAATGGATGTATGAACTCATTGCCATAGGCACCTCTTCGGTAGGCGACATCAGTAACTGCAGGGTTTTATTTGATGGTGAAAGGGTAAGGAAAACTTCAAAGGTGTTGACTTTATTTTAGTTTCCATTTTTCCAAGACAATACAGTGTAGCCAAATTTGCCAGGAAATTGTTCTAGCATTCTACAATCATAAATCTCATATTTTTATTATTACTTATTCAATGAGTGTGTGTCTATAGTTCCTTTACTAAGGTCCCAATCCTAAGAGGCTGCTGCAGTGTCAAAACTTGCATTCCAGCAGTTCAGCAGCCTTCCTGCATCACAAAATGCAACACACTGTCACATGCAACCAGACTACCACCAGAAAAGGCAAGAGGCAGCAACTGTGTCATGGCAGCTTACAGTGATGTCACATTGTCAGTATGGAGAGTAGGCAGAATGGGGCAAGGAGAGGGAAGAACAAGGTAAGTTCCAGGACATGTCAAGGGTACAGGACATGTCATGATTGAGACATACAAAATTATGCAGGGGATGGACAGAGTGGATAGGGAGATGCTCTTTACACTCTCACATAACACCAGAACCAGGGGACATCCACTGAAATTGAGTGTTGGAAGAGTTAGAAAAGACAAAAGAAAATATTTCTTTACTCAGCGTGTGGTTGGTCTGTGGAACTCTTTGCCACAGGATGTGGTGATTGAGACTGGCCTGGATGCCTTTAAAAGGGGATTGGACAAGTTTTTGGAGGAAAAATCCATTACGGGGTACAAGCCATGATGTGTATGCACAACCTCCTGATTTTAGAAATGGGTTATGTCAGAATGCCAGATGCAAGGGAGGGCACCAGGATGAGGTCTCTTGTTATCTGGTGTGCTCCCTGGTGCATTTGGTGGACCGCTGTGAGATACAGGAAGCTGGACTAGATGGGCCTATGGCCTGATCCAGTGGGGCTGTTCTTATGTTCTTATGGTAGATGGGGACAGATATTGGCAGCAGTGGCTGTCCTGATATCCTGTCTCCCTTCCCAGCCTTGATCCACCTTGCCGGGCCCATCTGGTTGTGCCAGCTAAAGAGCTGGCTGAGGTCTGAGTAGACCTTTCAGGGAAGTGGAGGCTCACCCCGGAATAAGGGGACAAAGGTTCCCTTAGCTCAAAGAGGCCTCCAGAACTGCCTGCCTGCAGGATACAGCACATGTTCCATTGGTATGGCTGCATCAGCGGGAGGTATTAAGTTAGGATTGGGCTATAAGGATCCTTTAACATGAGTTTATCCAAGGAAGAGTTATACACATATCTTGGCATGTGCAGGTATGTTCCCATCCAATGCAACATTATTGTTGATTTTACATTAGTCATTTAACCAATATATTACGTAGACTCATTGGCAAAATTTTGTCACTTTTATGGAACTGAGAAGTGCACTCCAGCTCCTGAATCAGTGGTCACTTCCTTAGCTGCTAATGTAATAGTTTTCCTCACATGAATTGTTGGTGACCACTTTTTCGTTGCATCACAAGACTTGTCCCGTGACTATCTCACTGGGGAATCTGTAATGGATTGTAAGTCTCTTGTTCCATGAGAGATGTGGCAAATAAAATACCATGAACTGTTCTATAGAATTCTTTTTTTCTTTCTTTGCCATTTTAGTCTTTACCAGGTGAATTTTTCTAGTATTTTTTTTTTACACTAGCTATGAAAAGTATATACAGGTCATGCCTTGTTATCCACTGATTTGGCATCCACTGATTCGACTTACCACTGATACCGGGTTCTACCTTTAAATGCCTTGAAACAAAGGAAAAAAAGCACTAAAATCCCATTTCCTACCTTCATACTGTTAAACAGCATTGGTTGCAAGCTTCTCGGGGTTAAAGATAGTTTTAAAGACCCACTTCTGGGTTTCTTGCTCCTCCATTGTGACCCCAGAATGCATCATTATAGACACAATACTGCATTCAGCCCTAATTTCATTCCATTTGATTCCATTGTTCATCCCATCTAGTGACTAAATGCAGTATAAGATCTATACCAATGCATTCTGGGGTCACAATGGAGGAGCAAGAAACCTGAAAGTGGTTCTTTGAAGCTATTTTTCCACTGATTTTTTTTTATCCACTGAGAGTTCTGGAATGGAACCTCAATTGATAACGAGACCCAACCTGTACTGTAGTCCCTCAGTTCCCGGGTTCGCCCTGAAATCTGCAGATACTTGGGTCCATGTTAAAAAAAAAACTGTGACTGAAGTGCCCTTGTGCACCTCAGAATGAATTGCAGAAGTGTTTCCCTTGGACGTAGTTTCAGGTAGTGCCAAAGACTACCCTGCAGCCAGCACGGTTTTTGGCGCTAAGACAAGGAAAACATTTTTTTTCTTTTTAAAACATTTTTAAAGGGAATGCTTTTTTTAAGCATCTGGTGAGGGACCATTACTTGGCTTTGTAAACACTTCTGAGATTTTGGGTGCAATCGTACCCACTTTCCAGCACTGACATAAGGGCAATGCAGCTCCTAGGCAAGGAAACAAACGTTCCCTTACCTTGAGGAGGACTCCGTGACTGCCCCCCCCAACTGCAGGATGCAACACACATCCCATTGGCACAGCTATGCCAATGCTGGAAAGTGGGTTAGGATCTGGGCCTTTGCTAAGGCTGAATATCTTGTGATAGCTGCTTCTGAATATGAAAACTTGATGCAGCTCTGTGGAATTAAAAGCTGCATGTGTGTGCCGAGGTAAAACTAAGTCATATTTGATATTCGGACATTGGAACAGTTAGTTCAGCTACTGACACCAATGTTTTGTTTAACAGAGCAGGCTATGTTATCAATCTGAGATTATGGAGGCAGGACACACAAGATTTTCATGCCTCTGTTTAAAAGAATTTTCTGAAATCAAACCTTATGGTCGTATAACATTTATTTACAGTGTTATCTTGGCTAAGTTATAGCTCCAGTATCTGTATATGGGTTCAAAGTGGTAGAGGGTGCCAAGTGAAGCTGTAAGGTAAAGGATGTCAAGATAATAGAATCCCTAGTCAGTGCTGGACTCCACTGTGTACTATTCATCTTACAAGAAGATGAGCTTCCGAATAGGAACTCAGGTGGTATCCAGACTGCAGCTTTCCAACCCATGCCAAAATGAAGCATCCTTCTGACTAAGCCCGTAGGAACTGCACTAAGCTTGTATCATCTGGGAATTCTTCTTTGCAAATTTTATTTTCTCCAGAAGCTGCATCTGGGAGCCAAGTCCATCTGTGGTACCAACTGTGTCTGCCAATTGGTGACCAGACACTACAGCGCTTTCTCTAACCGTGCGATAATTTGGCAGCCGCAAGCATGCTAGTGTTAAATGTGCCCCGTACAGAAATGCATGTCACACTCTTAATATGTATATGAGGCCCTGGAGATAGTTTTGAACACCTGGATGAATTAAGGATAAATTGTCAGAATTAACTTAGAATATTGGCTCTCCCCTTGTTATGTTTGGCTTTCCTGTTTATATTTGTATCTTTTTTTTATTATAAAGCTTGCAGTTTGAATTTTTCTCAAGAATCTCAGGTTATGTTAAAAAATATTTCAGAACTGTAAACAAAATTGACTATTCGCCCCCAAAATAAAAGAATTCTATGGGTTTCCACATCTATCCATCTAACTGATACGCATTTGTGACACTTAAAAGATTTGGAGGTATTCTCGGGAGGCACACCTCTAATTGGTTTTTTGTCCGTCCGTCCCCCCATGTTGTATGTCACTGCCAGGGAAAGGAACTTCTGGGAGAAGGCTTCCCACAAACACGCCAGTCAGACAACTGACCAAGAACAACCCCCACTTCCTGTGGGCTGGGAAATATGTAAGTGATGACAGCAAGGTGGAAGATAGGGAAAAGGGGAACCCACTCGGTCTCTCCATCTCACCCCCTTGACCTAGATGGTCAAGACTGGCTGCCCAGTGTGTGCCAATCCTGGAGAGGGGGTATCCATTCTAGACAGAAAGAAAAGCTGAATTCGTATCCAGTACATGTTTGGAAAATAATGGAGTTTTGGAACAGAAGACACAGGTTGCTTGCAAAGGATGCTGTAGCAGCTTTTTAGGCTACTGAACCAAGCTGCACAGGAGCTTCAGGGGAGTTAAAAATGCTAAAACCCACAGGAAAAATAGGTAAAAAAATTGGTAGGCGGAAACAGGACATTCATCATGGTCACTTTGAACCTCCTCATTAAAAAATGTCATATAGCCTGCTTAACTAAATCGGTATCATAAGTGTATGAAAATGCAGTGTCGAATGTCGTGAAATGTACGTTGTTTAGGCAGAGGTCTTAGGCAAAAGGAACATCTGGTAGTTCTCAAGACTTTTGGAAAACGCTGTATTTTCAAAGTTAGAGTGGAGAGCAAACAGTAACAGGAAGCAGGAAGGTCACATTAACTCATTTCTGGATTGCCAAGTTCTTGCTACCAGGAGGGCCACGCGGGGCTCCCGTCACCTCCTGCAGCCTTGTGTGAGTAAAAGCACCCCCCTTAGTGACGTGACTTTGGGGATCACGTCTGTTACGATGCGGGTATAGTTTCCGCAGCAAGCAGCAGTCCGGCTGCACTCTCTACCTATCTCTTAAGGTCAGAGCGTAGGCACTCCCGGGAACAAAGATGACACACAGCAGAAGTCCTCCACCAAACGTCTCTTTACTATGTACAATATATACAGCAACAGTCCAGATAGCACACAATTCACGGATCACACTGACGTAGCCTTCGGCACAAACTCCACTCTCCATCTCCCACACTCCAGCTTGCCCTCGCTGGACTATATACTGGCTATAGCCAGTCAGAGCGTACTAAAAGTGCAAAGTCACTCTGATGGCATATGGGGTGACTCACCAGGTGACAGTCACCCGGTATGCATCACCAGATGTTGCATCATCTCCTCCCATGATGCTGTGTGCAGTCAGGCCAAGACTTCAGGGCCTGACACTATCCAGCCTGCAAATTACCTGCAAACCCGGGGATGATCCCATAACTGCCCTCGCCCATCCCCCGCAAAAACTTACTTAGGGAGTAAATCTCCCTAAAAGTTTGAGAAACACTGTTCTAGATATTATGGAAGCTGATGAAAGAGTTTAATACATGATTGCAATTTTTAAGTGGCAGCTGTATATTTCTCAAGATTTCTAGTTTGATCCTCAGATTTATTTTGATTTATTTTTCACATTTTTATACAGCCCTTCCTTCAAGGAGCTGAGGGCGGTATGCATGGTTCCTTCCCTCCTTTTGTTCTCACAACCAGCTTGTGAGGTAGGTGAGATAGTGACTGTCCCAAGGTCACCCAGAAAGCTTCATGGATGAGTGAGCAATTGAACCTGAATCCAGGACTGAATCGTAGGGCACTTTGGCCAAATTGGGCCCCATGCAATTCCTTTTAGATTGTGAGGCCTTTTGGGACATGGAGCCATTCGTATTTTTGTTTGATTTTCTCTGTAAACCGCTTTGTGAACTTTCCATTGAAAAGTGGTATATAAATACTGTTGATGATGATGATGATGATGGTTGGGTGTGGCTGCCCTGGGGCAGCGAGCAGAGCACCCGCACTGCAGTCAGCACTTTGGTCTGTAGCTGGTGCTCTAGCATGGAATCATCAACGCCAAGGCTTTGTGAGGAGAGCGCAGCAAGCAGAGCATTGCCTCTTGACGGCCTTCCATCCCATCCATCCCTGGGTCTTATTAGTTTGAAACAGTTGGTGGTGACACTGCTGCTGGATGCCTTGCCACTGCAGCTCCTCCTGGTGAGTAGGAGCTGCTGGGGTGGGGGAGGTTCACAAAAATGTTTTGGAGGCAGGCTGTGCAGCATGGCCTCCCCCAGTTTGAAGAGACACTTGGCCAACAGACTGAGGCAGAGGCAAAGAAGGAAGGCCCATAGCCAGGGGGACAGACCAGGGACAGACTGCACTTGCTCCCAGTGTGGAAGGGATTGTCACTCCCGAATCGGCCTTTTCAGTCACACTGGACACTGTTCCAGAACCACCATTCACAGCGCAATACCATAGTCTTCCGAGACTGAAGGTTGCCAATGATGAATTGGCCCCCGAAGCTCCTGTCTGGATCTTCCATGTCTAAATCCAATTCCCAAAATACCAACATTATGATTGATGCCTTTCCTAGCAGGGGAAAAAATGGTGGACATTGGTCATTTGCAGTGTTAATTCATGTATATATCCACTGAAATACATCCACTGTCTAGTATTAATATTGGTTTAACAGGAAAAGGCTATCAGGCAAGCCAAGTTAGAGCCTTCCAGATGACAACCCTGGCGATGGAGATATTTATTATAGCATTTAGCATCCTACTCAGAGAGGTGAACTGTGACACGAGCAAGTGGGCTGTCTGTGCCAAGCTCATAGACCAAGGTGATCAACAGCAGACAGCCGCAGGACCTGAGCTTTTGTCTCCCACCCCCTGTTGCTGTGTTTGTGCATTAAACACCCAACCTTCCTTTTTCAGTGGCTTAAAAATGGAAAGCTAATCTATCCTGTACAAATAGAGCTGACATAATAGAAGGCATATCTTCATCTGAGCAATTTTGGTTGAGTATGTGTAAATGCTCCACGTGCCTGGCTATTTTCTGACACAGACTCATTACTATCTTTTGTGTAAATCCTTCTAAATTCACAGATAATTGACATGACCAACCATAACAGCTCAGGGGGAAGCAGTTACAGCCAGCCATATCCTCCGAGCTGCTTTAGAAAGTCTAAGTACTCCTAAATCTAATAGATTACGGAAGGAAGGGAAAAAATCAAAAATTACTCATGCACAGCAACAGCTATTTTAAATGGAATACTTTAACTGTTTCCAGTTTTATTTTTCCACCGAATACCCAAGGGCCATAACACACTCTCCAAATTAACAGCCCGAAAAATATTACTTTGAAAGAATTCAACAATTTCTGAGCTAGCCTATGACAGCCCAGGAAGCACCAGAGAACATGGAAGATTTATGTACACCTTCTTCTTCACGTAACTAAGAACTAAAGCTGAAGAGATTTAAAATAAATAATAGAAAATGGAGGTAGTTTAATTTTCAAATATGTGCACGTTAAAGGCATTTTCAATTTTCAAAAATGTGCACATTAAAGGCATATGCATATAATAAAACTCATGGGAGGAAGAGACTTCTCTCCTTTGCCTCTTGCATCTTCCAGGTTCACAGATGTCCATGCTGGCCTGTTGTGATGACACCAACACATTATCCCCCCACCCCAGCCTCATCACATCATGCCCCCCTACCACCAGAATGGTTCTGCTTTGGAGCCAAATGGAGCCACAGGAAGGCAGGAGAGCCTTCGTTCGGGCAGTGCAACATTCTGGCCGGGGCAACAACCCCACAACCCTCCCTCCCTGCAAAGAGCCTAATAGACCTCTGCTAGGGCAGAGGGAGGTGGGGCAGCAGGAAGTGGGGCAGGGATCCGGCAGTTATGCTGGATCCCAACCCCCGTTCCCGGGGAGTTCAGAATGGCTTGAAGTCGCTCTGCTCTCCTTGGGCTTGCGTCACCTCCAGAGGTGACACAGGTCCAAGGAGACCCATGGGGCCAGGTCGCCTTGCCCAGGGGTAAGGGCAAAAGTTTCCCCTTGCCTCTGGCTGAGCCGATTCTGGCCCCTATCCTGCACTGGATACAGCGCTTGCCTCTTGGCTTGCCTGTTCCAGAACAGGATAGGATTGTGCCCTTAGTGAATAATAAAGGCTCTTTTCTAGTCACTCTCCTGAAAATTCAGTGAGCGCAAGATAATTACTTATAGCAACAACAATGAGCAACTGCATATGTTCAACATTGTATTTTGGTCATACCTTTCCAACAGTTTGATTTTTCTGATATGTTCTGTGTCAATTTTGAGGAGTAAGGTATCACACATAGGTATAACATGCACCAGTTGGGAAGTAATACCATGCAGGAAACCATGAACCAAAAGTGTGTCTGGGTATTTTTTTATGGACATGTTGCTTCCCTTCTTGGTGTGTTCTGCTTGTGCCAGTCTTACTGTGAAGTTACGTGTTCCCGACTAGTTTCTCTAAAGCAAAGTCCATGTGTTTCCCCCTTCTCCTCAGAGTAATCTCCGAGAGCAGAGATTTCCATATGGTGTGCCTCAAAAGGTCTGCAGGTGTGCCACAGAAATTTGGAGCACACCGGTTGAAAATAGCTGGAAAACTCTTTCGAGTTCTATAGCTCTGTTTTTAGGACAACTGTCTGTAGTAACAAATTGTCTCTCTTCCTCTGCCGTATCTGCCAATGGAGGAAGAGGGACAGACAATTCGTTCCTATAGACCAGTGTTTTTCAAACTGTGGGTTGGGACCCACTAGGTGGGTTGTGAGCCAATTTCAGGTGGGTTCCCATTCATTTCAATATTTTATTTTTAATACATTAGACTTGATGCTACCATGGTACGTGACTGCATTTGGGGAAATGTTACAGGCTTGGACTTTTAACAAGCTATAATGCTAGTCAATGGGACTTACTCCTGGGTAAGTGTGGGTAGGATTGCAGCCTAGGATTGTTAAAAAATGTCCCTGCTTGATGATGTCACTTCCAGTCATGACATCATTTCCGGTGGGTCCTGGCAGATTCTCATTCTAAATAGAGAGTCCTGGTGCTAAATATGTGAGAACCACTGCTGTAGACAGTTGCCCTAAAAACAGAGCTAGAGAATTCGGAAGAGTGTTCCGGAAGCTGGAAGTGACATCACAAGAGGCAGTGGCGGAACTCCCATCGACGTACCCTGGGGCAAAGTTCCGTGAAGCCACTCCCCTCCACTCGCCTGGAGTGACACGGAGCCTTGAGCAGCTCCAGGACCAACCAGAGTAGCCATGTCAGGCTTCCCCACGGTCTTAAACTGTGCTTCTGGCAAACCGGAAGCACAGTTTCCAACTGTGTCAGGAGCCTCATTAAGGTCCTGGAGGTGCACAAGGCATTTGCCCCATTCATTGAATGGGAGGTCTGCTACTGACAAGAGGCGAAGACCATAGAAGTCGGTGAGAAGAAAAATATTGAAAGTTGCTATCCTAGTGGTTCTGAAGCATGAGCTGCTACAGCATTTGGAGAAATGATAGTAGACAGGACCAGGTAGGGAAGGGCAGTGTTCTAAAAATCCCTGTGGCCCCAACTTTTTCTCATGATGCTAGTTACGTAACGAGGCAGCATTGTTTCCCATCTCTTTTCCTGTATTTCTCTATTTTCTATACTAGTTTACCAGTCTTATTGCACAAATAAGAGATATAACCTTGATGCACAGCCTACCAGGAATTGGTAGAGATTTATGATTATGCCCTACGCACTATTTCTGCAGCAGTAAGAGCAGCAGAGGAAATTGCCAGTGGTGTTGTTTTTCATTTGAGTGTGAACCTTAAGCAGGGATGATTTCCCAAGAAAATATTTTGGACATTGTCTGTGTACTTCAAGTGTATTTATTTAATCCAAAACAGCCTACCGGCCATCTGAAACATTTTACTGGAGTAAGAGCTCAAGTCATATTTCTTCCTGGAGGTTCCTAAAGGAAAAGAATGCAACTTGTAGGGCAAGCCGATGCATGTCTACTCAGAAGTAAGTTCCACTATGTTGAGTGGAGCTTACTCCCAGGGAAGCATGTACAGCACTGGTTCTCAAACTCTCTGGGATTTCAAGGACCAGGGTAAGTCTTTGCAGGGACAGGGTGGGAAGCAGCGATGCGATCCCCAGGATTACGCTGCTGTGGGGGAAGAAAGGGCTTTTTTAAACTTACCTGCTGTCAGGATCCAGGGGTGCAGAAAAGGGTGTGGTTTGTAGAAAGTAAAAAAGCAATTTGGACCCACTTCCGGTTTCAGGATTGCAACCTGGTGAGTCACAATCACTTTGTTTTACTTGCTACAAGCTGCAGACCCCCCTGCAGAGGGCTCTGCAGGGCTCTCCATACCTCTTGAACCCAGTCAGCAGGTAAGTTAAGTTTTTAATAAAGCCCCCTCTTCTCCTGCAGTGGCACAATCTTGAGGATCACGTTGCTACCTTCCTCCTACCCCCGCTCCTTAATGGGAAAGTGGCAATGGTTCTCCAACTGGTGGGATATGACCATAAGGCATGTCTGACAGTAAGGCACGTGTGCCGTAAGGCATGTCTGCACCTCCATTCAAGTCGGCGAGTCTGGTGCAAGGACATACGCTGACCTCCCTGTGCTGGAGCAAGTCATAGCGGAGGTGAGTTCATGCTGGTGGCAGGCCACTGGCACGGGGGTTTGGGGATGGTGGGGGAGAGTGTTTAAGGGGCTTTCCAGGGCAGAGAGAAGGTGGAGGAAGGCAGACGGGTGGGCGGGTCAGGCCTGGGAGTGGGTTGGGACCAGCCTGTGGCACTTAGACCAGATCCTAACCCCTGTCCTGAGCAGGCCAGACTAACCCTGGGCTGCTTGGATCTGCTTCAGCGATTTAGCTGGCTTAGATTAGAGTAGCCCCATTGCAATGGCTGGGGCAGTACTTGGAGTATGGGGGAAAATATCACCTTGCCCCAAGTTGCACTATAGCCACCTCTAATCCTGCAGTGGATACAGTCCATCTGCCCTGCCTGTTCCAGCGCAGGTTAGGATTGGTTGGCAACCTTCAGTCTCGAAAGACTATGGTAGAAGCCTACAGCACCCAGTATTCCCAGGCGGTCTCCCATCCAAATACTAACCAGGCCTGACCCTGCTTAGCTTCCGAGATCAGACGAGATCGGGCATATGCAGGGTAACAGTTGGTAGCTGCCCATTGTGCAGGGATGTTTTCATGGCCAGCAGCTCTTCATAATGTGCATTCTGACTTTTTTCCCATTCCTGGATCATTGCTAAACCAATATCTGTTTTTCTTTGTGTGCACACCCTGAGTTGGGTGGTGCTTTGTCATTGTATGTTGTCGTTTTTGATTAGCGTGACCTTGGTGAAACTTCTTTGGGATTCTTCTGCAGTAACTATGTTTTGTTTTGTTTTTAAAGTACAGCTATATTGACTGCAAAGAAAATTAGCTATGTGTTTGATGTATATCCTTTTCAGAAGAATGAGAGGCAGTGATTCATGTTCTGTACCAAAAATAGACTTGAGACATTTCTCAGAGGAATGGATCCATGGGAGTCTTTAGAAGTAAATATTCATATTCTTGTTGTGGTTCAGACTTTTTATTCTTCCTCTCTAAGCACTTAGAGGACTAACACCTCAATTTCACTTCAAACATATGCAATACAATACATTAACCAGCAGGAAGTCACAAGCTATTGTAATGAGCCAAGAACTCCTGCTGGTTAATGTATTTGTGTTATATGTGTTTGATCTGGAGAGAGGAAAAAAAAAGTTTTGTTATTAGTTCACTATCTACCTGACTAGGCTCTCAATTCTATGGCTTTCTGTAACAGCAAAAACAGATCTGGGATGGAGGGTACTTTGAACAAATTAAGCTGCTTTCTGGGGTTGAGATATGCATCCTTAGACCAGTGGTTCCCAAACTCATGGGTAGTGACCCACCAGCCAGGGAAGCACTCGGCCCTGGCCCCTTAAGGAGCCAGAGGTGGCAGTAATGTGATTCCCAGGATTCTACTGTTGCTAGGGTCAGAATTGGAGTTTCTTACCTACAGCCAATGCTAGCCGAGGGGGGTGTATGGTAAGCACCACAGAAACCTCCGCAGGGCTCCCCAAGCCTCCAATTAACAAAAATAGCAATTGGAAACCATTTCCAGTTCTTGAGCGTGAAACCAGAAGTGGTTTCCAATTGCTATTTTTAGTTTATTGGAGGCTTGGGGAGCCCTGTGGAGGCAGCCACAAGGCTCTCCGCACCCCCTGGAGGTTGGCGCTGGCTGTAGGTAATTAACTCCCCCTTCTATCTCCGGCAGTGGTGCAATCCTGGGGATTGTGTTGCTGCCATAGTGCTTCCCCCCAAAGGCTTAAGTGGTTCTCCTCTGTAGGAGTTTGGGAGCCACTGATCTAGATTAGTGATTGATCAGAGGCTCTTGAAGTGGAGCTGGACAGTCTGGGGGAGGAATTGGGGGCAGGGAGAGGGCTGGAGAAGGTGAGTCTGGCAACAAAGGCACATGCCAGATCTTAAACCCTCTTTCAAAAACCTCTTTTGCCTCCTTGAACATACGCCACAAAAATTGCTGGTGTACATCCAAGGAGACCCGTAGGGGCCCAAGGGCTTACACAGAGGTAAATAAAAATGCAGGCGTGCATCACTTAATGACAGGGATCGGGACCGCGATCCCTGTAATCAAGTGGCGCTTGACATAATGTGAGCCCTCCGCAGGGAAGGGGATGCTTTGCTCCCCTCCCCTCTGGAGGGTTGTCTGAGCCTCCCAGAGGCAGCAGGGGGATGTGCACTGCCTCTGCAAGGCTCAGACTAAGAAAAATCATTTCTCTTGCGTGACATCCGGTTTTACGGAGGAAGCTGGCAATCACGTAAGAGACACAATTTCCCTCAGTCTGAGCCTTGCAGAGGCAGTGCTTGGACATGTGCTCCCTCTGCGAGGCTCAGACAACCCTCCAGAGAGGAGGGAAGCAGAGCTCCCCTCGCTTTTGGAGGGCTGGGGTGTGTGCCCCTGAAGACCACGTGGCCATACGTGGTTGTCGGTTACGTGATCCCGGCATAAGCCGGTAGGTCGCTAAGTGGCGCACACCTGTATTTTACTTATCTCCCACTTGCCTTTGGATCACCTTCCCACAATGCAACACATGCCTTTTCGGCTCAGCTGCATTTGCATACTAGAGGCTTCCCCGCACTCTTGGCAAACTGGAAGCATAGTTTCTGACCATGTCGGGAGCCTCAGTGAGGCTTCCACGCGGTCCTAGAGGTGTGCGAGGCTCCGTGCCCAGGACATTTGCCCCATTCATTGAATGGCAGGTCTACCACTGCTTTTCAAGTTATAACGTTGGAAACTAGAAAACTCCCATTTCTAGCTGTTGTTTCCATTTTATTTTCTACTTTTGTGATTTTTTTTTTTTAAAGATAAGATCATCCTGCAGAGAAACCTGGAAGACTTCATATTATTATGCTAAGGATGACAAATAGAACTAAGAGGAATGAAGGGAGGAGGTCATCTAGTTCACTTTCAGATGTTGAAGTTTCCAAATTTCCCCAGTGGCCTGGCCTTTTTATAGCAGTTCTGTGTCAGTGACTAAGCCCAACAAGTGTCAGGGCAAAATCAAATAGCAGAATTGATTGTTGGGAATGATTTATAGACTTCTACCTCTCAGGTGTGGAGTATTTGCTTAGAGTTTGCACAGCCATTTCAAACCTGCCCAAGACATTTCTCCTATAAGAAGCACTTGCCTGTGCCAAGAATTCCCTAGTATTGACCATGGAGTAACAAAATGTTTAAGGGAGGCATATGTCTCCATTGCAACTTATTGGTGGGAACAGACTTGTACATTTTTCACAATAGTCTTCGTGATGGGAGCAGAACATGTTTGCAAAAAAAAAAAAAAAAAGATAGGGGATGGAGTGTTAGTGGTGGTTTTCTTAGTTTTGTGCTTGGAAGAAGTTGTATGAAATCTGAAAACTCGCTTCTTTTTTTGATTGCTCAATATGTTAGTCTAATCCAGCGACTTTCTATCTTTTTTTTATCTCATGGCACACCAACAAGGTGCTAAAATTGACAAGGTACACCATCAAGTTTTTGTTTTTCTACAATTGACAAGGCACACTATGCTGCTGGTGGGGGGGTTCACACTCCCCAAGTGCCCTACTAATAAATGATTCTCCCCCAAACTCCAGTGGCACACTGTGGACTGTTCATGAAACATCAATGTGCTGTGACACGCTGGTTGAAAATCGCTGCTCTAATTCAAATTATAGACCATATTCCAGAGTTCTGACCATGTGACTCCACTGTGTCCCTCTCCTTAAAGGTTTCTGAGAGGGGGGGAAACGGCAATAGTCCTGATCCTTGCTTATAGTTTCCAGCCTTGCTTCACACTTCGTCTGTTTATTTATTGTGGTCATGGCAGGAAAAAGGTTGAAGTCCACTGACATAAATAATTCTGGATGGATCATATTTACAGGAAGGCAGTGACAAAAGGGAGCCCAATGGCATAGGGTTTCATGTTGGCATCCTTTAGTCTCGGAAGACTATGGACTATGTACGACAAGTACAGCCAAACTGAGGGCCTATTCTTATCCCCAGCCTCCAGGGGAAACCCCAGGCATAGGGTTTACTGCAGACAAATCAGTATGGGTTAGTACAGGAGTGGCCACACTGCAGTTCATGAGCCACATGTAGCTGTTTGATATATAATGTGTGGCTCATGGAAATATGTTGGCTGAGCTCCTTTTTGCATCACAAGTAATATAAAAGGTAAATTAAAAATTTTCAAACTTTATATTTATTGGGTATAAACTGAGAGTCCACTGGATTAAAACGTAAGTTTAATGTTCATGATGAATAAATATATTTAAGAATTTAAATGCTTATTGAGCTGTGGCTCTCAAGCATCTCTCTTGCAGTTCTCAAACATCTGAAGTTTATCATACATGTCTCTTGTGTTAAGCAAGTTTGGTCCCCCTGGTACAGTATATAGTATTTAAGTATAGGCTTTGTGATACTCAAGAGGAGTTTAGGTATCTCATATTTAAGGATTTAGAAACAAGGGTCTTGATGTGCAGTAGTAGTGCGAGAAAAAGATTGGAGTGGAAAGAAGCCACAGAGATTCTGAGTGGACTGGTTTTGTGTGGCATGTGCAAGTTGTCAGAGGGAACAAATTTTGTTCAGTAGTCTGGGCTGTCCAGGCTAAGCAATGCTTAATTTGATGACTGAGTAATGTTGGGGTAATGGCAAGGGATGCCACCTCGTGTTTGTCCACTGGCCACATTAGCAGACTGATAGTTAGGTTTGAGTATTAGCTTTTGAACCAAACTTCATATTGTTCCAAAGCTGGTTTTCAACATTCCTGAGCCTGATTTTGCCACCCTGCCATAAATGCATCTTTAACTATTTTAAAACCAGGACAAAAAAATCAACACCACCAAATGGAAGAAGATACGTTAGCATCTGGGCACCATACATAACTTCACAGGGCCATAACCAACTGCCCTGGCACCCGGGACAGTGATGCCACTTCCAGTTCTACCTGGAGGGCAGGGCACTTGATGCTGCGCTTCGCACGCCCTGTCTGGTTCCCTTTGGAACCCCTGGGACAGGGGGCGCAAAGCCAGCAGTGCTCCACCCTCCTGGGAGAACCCAGAGGGGCAGAGCCTGGGGTCAGTCATGCACCCCCCCTGCGTTGCACCCAGAGCACATGCCCATCAAACTTCTCCCAAGTTACACCTCTGCATGTTATACTTCATGCTCAGTGTCATTCAAAAATGTTATCCTAGAGTACAAACACATAAGAACATAAGAACAGCCCCACTGGATCAGGCCATAGGCCCATCTAGTCCAGCTTCCTGTATCTCACAGCGGCTCACCAAATGCCCCAGGGAGCACACCAGATAACAAGAGACCTCATCCTGGTGCCCTCCCTTGCATCTGGCATTCTGACATAGCCCATTTCTAAAATCAGGAGGTTGCGCATACACATCATGGCTTGTAACCCATAATGGATTTTTCCTCCAGAAACTTGTCCAATCCCCTTTTAAAGGCGTCCAGGCTAGACGCCATCACCACATCCTGTGGCAAGGAGTTCCACAGACCGACCACACGATGAGTAAAGAAATATTTTCTTTTGTCTGTTCTCACTCTCCCAACACACAATTTTAGTGGATGTCCCCTGGTTCTGGCTTACTCTAACACAAGCCAGTTCTGGCTTACTCTAAGGATTCCTGGGAATTTGCCATGTTTATGCCAAGAATTTCCAGTTAGAGATCCCTACTACTGAGAAAAGAATTGGATATTCATAGAACAGAAACTGAACATCAACCTCTTATAGATTCCACTTAGAAAAAGCAAAACATTTATCTTCTCATATCACTTCTAATCAGACCACAATAATTGCAGGTAACCCATTACTGCAGGAAGGTTAACAGCAATGGCATTCTCCCGCCTGAGATAATCCTCTAGCTATAATTTATACAGTTTGACACCCAACGTATTTATGTTCACTGAAGATTTATTTCTTGTCCTTAAGTATTGGAAACAAATAACCTCCCGTTTGCCTGATTTCATTTGTATCTACTTTCTTCCTCAAAGATGCGGTTAATACACTTGTGAAGCATCGTATAATCTAGAATCTTTTAAAATTAGGTGGTTTGAAAAAGCTGAAAAATGTGGAATAATATTTCTCATCATTTGATATTTTAAAGATAGTCTTGTCCATCAAAACTTTAAAATGTTAAAATAGGTCACATCCAAGTGTTCTATATTAATGTTATGTGTTTAGTTCCCAAACTTACTGGGGTTGCAGCGTCTCTGCAGCCTCTTCTTCCCAGTTCAGCCAGGCACTGCCATCTTGGTTTGTGCAAAATATTGCATGATCTCATTTGGGCACATGATCCAAGGTGGCAGAGCCCAAATCTCTCAAGATTGGGGTGCCACCAACTGGCATCACATGATATTTCACACAATATCTTGTCATGCAGGAGAACCATTAGGATGGGCCACTGGGGTCATCCTGCAGTGCCCCTGTGAGTGCACTGTGACTCCCAAGTCTGTTGTGATGCACACTTTGGGAACCTCTGATTTAGATGACATTGTTTTCATTCTTCCCCCATGTAGCTTGAATGAGTTGTTTATCCAGCAACTTTAGTGGCACGTTTATTCATTCACATCAAGCATGTTTTCCCTTCTTGAGCAGCAAGCCTTCTTGTTAACATATGATACGACCCTAACCCTGAACGTGTGCAGAATGTCACAAGACACATTCACCAACTTTTTGTGCTCATAATTTCAATAGTTTGTGTTTTGTTTTGGCTTGTTTGGCTTGTACATTTATTGACATATATAACAGGAAACCTAATCTTTAAAGGTGTTTCTGGCTACCAAACTGGGTGATAGTACAGGTGTGCTCCACTTAACGTTGGGGATACATTCTCCCGTTGTTATGTGATTGGGTCATTAAGTGAACATTCAGTCCAATCTATTGCTTTTGTTGTATAAGACACTGCCTGCCAGACACTAGCTGGCTGCACAGGCTACTGGAGATAGATTGCCTCTTCTTTGCATTAAGAGCCTGTCTGTTGTGTAAACAGACACTCTGCTGCAGGCTATGGGGAATTGGATTGCCTCATTAAGAGCATCCTTACTGTGTTTTGACCACGGTCACATATGCAATCCGTCATTAAGTGAATGGTTGTTAAGCGGCAAGTACCTGTAGTTATGGTGACCTCCCTCCTTCCATTATCCTGCCCAACCCGCTGTGTTTATTCTTACTTGTGGTCCACCCTGTGACTTGCTGATAGTGTGGGACAGCTTGGCTGGTCTCTTTCTATAGTCATGGTGAGGAGGAAGTTGCCTTTGGCTTCAGTACCCCAGTCAGGAGTAGGTGGGAGCTTTTTTTGCTTGGGTCACAGTGTATGTTGCCAGCTGGCCACAGTTCTTTTGCGCTTGTTACAAATGCTATTTAAAAACAACCACCACAACAACAAAACTTTTGTTTAGTGGCAAAAGTTATGTCACTTTTATCAAAACTTTTTTTTTTTGGACAAAGTTTTGTCAAAGCAGTTAGTGACTGCTTCTGCTGGCCTGTGGAAGCCAAAATATAGGATGAAATTCATACACAAGAAGGAGACAAAAGGCATCTCTACTAATTGAGAATTGACACAGGGTAGGAATAAGCATGAAAACAGCAGGAAAACAAATGAGGAAAACAGAGCAAAGAAAAGAGGGGAACATAACTAGTGTGAATATAAAGGTGAAATGCTGGGTCCTGTGGGAAAGTGGCAGACCTGATGTGAGAAATACAGTTTTGAGTTATGTGCTGGGTTTGGGCATAAATCTATTCAACCCACATTTACCATCAATCCAATATGCCTATGGCTTGGTTCTGCTTAAGAAGTCAACAATCAAATTGTGTAACTAGATTTCTGTTGCACTTTTCCTTAAGTGCTCAAAGACCTTCACGTGCATGATCTCTCAGTAGCCTTTCTGACAGTCCTGTAAGGTTGTCCACTATTTTTATGCCCCTGTTACATAACAGGAAATCCCACTGCATGGGAGTTTTTATCAGCACAACTGTAGCTAAGAAGGTACCCTGGAACCTAAAATTTGAACTGGGGGCTTCCTGGCTCACAATTCATGTTCTTATCCATTAGGTTTCAACACAGTTGCCTTTGAAGCTTGTGCAGATATTTTGTAGTTGTTTTGTTTTTTATACTGCTTTGTGTATGGGGAATAGACTGTGTTGGCACTTTCCTAATTCTGACATGGCCAGGGGGAACAGTGACAGCATCGACAGATGTAACCTCTGCTCCAGGAATCTTGCTGAACATGACCAAGTATCATCCAGCGAGGATACGTCTACAGCTAGCATAGCTCTGCCTCTCAGGATTAGACTGCCAGAGCTGGCACAGCAAGCTGGTCTTGGCGCCAAGCGGTCTTGCCTAGCTCTTGGCGATTCTGGGTCATTCCATGTTAACGAAGTTAGCAAACTGATATATGGCTCTGGCAACATTAGACCTTCTTTTTATCACTCTATTCCTGAAATGGGTATTTCTCTTAATAAAGAACAGGAGAAAGAAACTGTTTCTGCCCACGTGCCTCTCTGCAGCCCATAAATGCCGAATTTTAATTCGGTGCCAAGAGCAGCAGTTTGATATAACTCAACGATGAAAAAGGTCACCAGGCCCATAAGTTACCTGAGCATTTGATCAGTGGACTCTTTTTTGAAAGACTTTAAGTCTCATTATTCACTGCTTATGAAGTCACTTGGGATATAAAAAGACTTTTTTTTTATAGTAATGAAAGAACTCCCACAATTAGCCAGAAGGCAGCCATCTATCTTTTTAAACTCCCCGGTTCAGAGGAGACTCAGAGTTTGAAGCCTCCATAAGAGGATGAATTGTTATGACAGTGATAAGTGGCCCGTTCAATCCCATGCCTTGTGGCTTGTGGGGATTTTCTTTTTTTACAAAAGAAAAACAGGGGAGGTTTCTAATGGGGCCCTCCTGGAAGAACTAACACACACACACACACAGTGAAATGAGACCTGTGTGGAAGTAAGTCTGAAAATGCCTAATTTACTATAATGTAACTTGAAGCGCAGTTGCTAATGCAACTATTCACAGAAGAAATTATTGCTCGTCTCGGGAAAGAAATCAAAGTGTAATGTTTATGCTAGAGCAAAGGATGATGGAGACTTCCAGGGGAATCGTCACCCAGCTATGCTCATTTTTCTTACCTATGAAAATATTGCAGGACACAACAGATTTCTCAACGGCTTCACCAGAAAAAATAAAGCATTTTTAAGTTAGTAATAATTAACTGAGAAATTCCAATTATGCTAAATGATAACTTCATATATTTTATCTGTATTACAGCTAGCTGAATCCGTATCACCATAAGGCAGAATTGCAGTAATTAAAAATCAGTTGGTCAATATAACATGCAATTTGCATATTAAATACACTCCAGGCTCATTAAGCCACCATCTGGGAAAGCCTGGAATTTGGATTATCGTTTAGATGTGATATATGTAGACCCTACAGACGTTCCAGTTTTCCAACAGCCCATTTGATCTGGGGACAGCACAGTTGTGCTCCCGTATACTCGGATGACATCGGAAGCACTGAAAGGTTGGCTATTTTGGCAGCTGGGGGATTTGGAACCTGGCATTTGAGAAGCCTGGGGGAGACTCCACAGGACATGTTAAAGAAGTGTGGGCAGTCACAAAACCGGAACATCTGCAGCACATGCTGTCTTTGATCTGGTTGGGCCAAACCTCTTCTTGAACCCATTGCTACAGGGCAGTGGTGTTGCTAGAGGGGGTGCAAAGCACTAAGTTTTGCAGGGACCGTCACTGCAGCATGCAAGCAGCCTCTCCCCTTCCTCTTTGGAGCCATTCCGGGTGGGGGGAGTAAAACAGAGGCAAACGCTCATTGCCATCGCTGGCTGGAATGGAATGGTGAGTGGGAGGGGGCCGCTTACACAGCATGTTGTGGCTCCTGCAGTACCTTACAATTTTGCCCCCTCTAGCTATGCTACTGTTCAGAATGCCCAGCGATTTCCGCTTGCCAGTGATAGCTGGGATGTTCTGCTTGACTGTAATTAAACTGGAGGCATTCTTCAGTTTAAGCTGGTTTCATTGCAAGTACAAGCTAGCTGTCTGCTGTAAACCAGTGTGACCTTCTCCCTAGTCTTCTGGCTAGAACTGGCTAAAATGGATTCTGTGAAGTAGCACAACTGGTCCTCCTCTAGAAGACAACTTGCTTTCCAATCAGTAGCAAAACCAGTAATAGCAGAAAAACAAGTCTCAGCAAGATAAGCCGTTAACAGTGAATCTGGTGAGCCTATTCGTAATACAAAATACTGATTGCCGCTATTAGAATACCATTGGATGCTCAATTTAGCTACTATATATAATTTGCCAATAACCTTCTTCCTTTCCTGTGACTCATTTTGCATGAGTCTTTGGCAAAGATGTGGTGTAGTCAATGGCTGCCTTTGGGAATAGCCTGTGTCAGTTGGTTGTTTGAGCCGGTGTGTGTACATGTGTATCAAAGGCAAAAACCCATTTTCATGTTTTCTGATATTGATGAATTTATACACGTGGCTGGACTTAAAGAGATCATCAAAGCAGAATGGCTTCTTTCCAAGCGGCGGCCATCAGCCACTCTGGGGAAGTTTTTGACAAGTGGCCCAAATTTCTCAGTTTATCCAAAAGGCGAAGAGTGCTCATTAAACAGAAGCTTTATTTTAAACAAGGCAGTGATATGGTTTCCATGTGAAGAGATATGTTCTTTACTTAACATTCACAAGTTGCTTAGGGATTAATTAGCCCATCTGCTCCAACAAATGTATCCCAAACATCTCTTGTTAGATGAAAGAGACCAACAGAAGAGGCTAATATTCCCCCCACTGTTTACGTATTACATTTATATCCTGATCTCTTAAGCATGGAACCACAGGCACCAAAACCAAGGTTCTCAGGCAGTCTCTCAACCAGGCTGTGAGCAGCTTCAGACATGATTAGCTTCAGCCAGTTAGCTGAGAATCTGAGAATTTTGGAACAAATTTTATAAATCACATCACACACACACACACCCCAATAGCTTGCAATGAATTCATTTTTGAACATGCATGTTCCGTAAAAACAGTTTCTTACACTTTAAGGAGCAGACATAAGAACAACCCCACTGGATCAGGCCAAAGGCCCATCTAGTCCAGCTTCCTGTATTGCATAGTGGCCCACCAGGTGCCTCAGGGAGTACAAAAAGACAACTAGATACCTGAATCCTGTTGCCACTCCCTTTCACCTGGTAGTCTCCAGTAGACTACCTCCTCTAAAACCAGGAGGTCGCACTTACGCCATATGGCTTGTAACCTGTAATTGACTTTTCTTCCAGAAATCTGTCCAATCCCCTTTTAAAGGCATCTAGGCCAGATGCCATCATCACATCTGGTGGCAAGGAGTTCCACAGATTAATAACCCTCTGCGTAAAAAACAATTTTCTTTTGTCTGTTGTAACTCTCCTGATGCTCCTGGAGTGGTGACATGCACCCTAGCTCAGCAAGGGTGTATGTAAAAAAATATGGTTGGCAACCTTCAGTCTCAAAAGACTATGGTCTAAGCCTACAGCATTCCCAGGCGGTCTCCCATCCAAGTACTAACCAGGCCTGACCCTGCTTAGCTTCTAAGATCAGACGAGATCATTCCAAGCACAGACTGTCTACAGAGAAGGAAAGGTAATGGAAGAAGTTCTTGAAGGTGCTCATTGGCAGCTGTATTACATGGTGTTTTCTTTTTTTGCCATGCATGCATGGGTTAGGAAGCCAAGGCCTGTATTTCCCACCAACAATAATTGGCCAATCCCTTCTCAGGTTTTCTCTCTAGGCCTAGCAGTGGACACAGCAGTTGATCATCTGCAGCAAGCAACGTGTCACCCTGCTGACTATAAAATCCAGTCGCCTCTTTGGAGAAGACTCTGCTTGTCCCTGCTTGCTCCTAATGCGGACCACCCATCAAAACATTAGGCATCTTAGATCACTGCTCTTTCAAGCCCTAAAAGTAGAATGTGGTGGTCCATGTGGTATATGTATGTATTAGAGCATTGCTCTAATTAGGAAAGCACAGTTTCAGCACACACAATGGCCTCTGTGGTTACTGGCAGGGTCCTCCTAGTCCTTTGCTGACAGAGAACATTGTGAGACCGGTGTGCCCTGCCCTTCTGTGTTTCCAGTTCAGCTAAGCATCCAGGGAAAATTCCAAGGATGTTTGAGGTTGAACAGTAGAGCAAACCACCCAGAGTGTAGGAAGCAGCCACACAGACATGCCTCAAGACATTCATAGGAGCCCTTGCTCACAATGAGGGAGACACAAGAAGGATTTAAGACATGCGTTGGGGCTGACTCAAAATCTCCCTATGGGAACCCAATAAGTTGTCAGTTACCTTTCATCCTGTGAACAAAGTAGAGGCATTCCCCCCCCCATCAGTAGTATCCCAAGAGGAGGTGCAAGGCCCTAAGTTTTCGGGGGTGCCTCAACATACCATGTAAGCTGCCCTGCCTTGCCATTAGAGCAGGGGTGTCCAAGGTTTTTGGCAGGAGGGCCACATCAGCTCTCTGACACGTGTCGGGGGCCAGGGAAAAAAAGGATTAATTTACATTTAAAATTTGATTAAATTTACATAAGTTTACATAAATGAATATATTAAAGATGAACTTATATGAAAGAATGACGGTCTTGCAATAGCTCAAGGCCTATGAAAGGCCTTGCACAAAGCAAGGCCAGCCTTTCCTTTGTTGTCACTGCTGCATCACAGAAGTGAAACAGCAAGCAGTGGAGGGAGCCCTCATCCCACAGCTCACGGGAGAGGTCAAATAGTTGCCCTCACGCTGAGAGCAGTTGCGTAGGGCCAGTGCGGGCTCCAACAAATCTCTGGAGGGCCAGAGGCTCATTGGAGAGCGGGGGCTCTCTGAGGGCCGCATTGAGAGACCTCGAGGGCCGCATGTGGCCCCAGGGCCAGGGTTTGGGCACCCCTGCATTAGAGCCATGCCAGGCAGTGAAAGCAACATGGAGGCATTTCCTCTGTGTTGCTATCACTGCCTGGAATGGCTCCGACTGCAAGGGGGAGCTTACATGGTGCGTTGCAGCTTACACCCTGCAAAACTTAGCACCCTCTTGGGACGCAACTGCCCCCGCATCTGCAGATTCCCTATCTGTAGTTTCAGTTATCAGCAGTTCTCTGCTTCCCCCCCCCCCCACTCATTACTTATCTGTCCTTCTTATCAGTGCTCTTTGTTTTCAGCCCTTCCTGTTACAGAACACTAGAGGAATTTTAAAAGCCAGAATGCCAGAGGAGAGAGACTAAGAGAATAACTAATAGGAAGGGTTCCTTTTATCCACTGTTTTGGTATCCACGGAGGGGGGGGAGAGTGGGAACTTATCCCCTATGGGCATGGAGGAATGCCTGTAATTATACTGAAAACCTAGCATCAATGGTGACAACGTTGTCAATATTATGAAAGAGATTATGCTGGGCAGTAGCTAAGAGAATGAGCCCTAAATCAGAACACCCCTACTTGGAATTTTTTCCCTTCCATGAACTCACTAGGTGGCCTTAGCCCCGTCACTCAGCCTCAGGTTCCCAACTGTAATTTTGGAGTATGGATATTGACCTTGAACCAACATCATATGTGTGAAGTGCTCTGTACACGCAAAGAGAACTATAAAAACGCTAACTATTACATGGTTTTTGTTTGTACGTGCTAAGTTTTGAAGCAGACACTCTGAGGTTCAATGAGAAGGTTAACCCTCTTAGCTGTCGCTGCACTTCAGATATTAAGCTATATATCTTTCCCAGAGAAATAGGAAATAGGCATGATTTATAAAATGGGTGACCTTTCATCAGAATAACGGGCCGTGTTGATGAACTTTAAATGATGATCAAGAGAAGAGGACTTGGGTCTTAAGTGCTTTATAAGGAAATCTCAGGAGAGTGGAAGTATCTAAAGATCAAGGAATTTTTCGCTTTGGGGTTTAAAAGTTGAAGAAGTACAAATTTAATTGTGAAGGGAAATAATATTTGTGCATGCAGCCACATCTCAGGGGAATTATAGTGATTTTATACACACATATTCATTATGGCCCAATCTTATCCTTCCCCACACCGCCAATGCAGAGGTACTGAAATGGCTACCACTGCGTCCTTTGGTGGGTGGGCAGTTGCAGAGGCCTAAGCCACTGTGGCAAAGGTGCCTACTTGGACCTTACTAAATAGCTGGTGCAGGTCCGTGTGGACTTGCACTGCAGGATTGGATCTGGGAAGGTGGTACGGATTTGATTGCTGCCACTGAACCCGTCCCCTTCCTGGACCTGATCCACCCATCCCCCACCCCCTCCTGCCCCATTTTCCAAATCTGAAAAAAGATGTTCAAAGTATACTATCCATATTGTCTCTTTTTAATCAGTTTCTGCCCAATGTTGCATATATGCAACAGGGCTCAAATGTGTACACCTGTGGGCTGGGCAGAAATGGGTTAATATTGTATTACGTTTTTTGTATCCAGAATACCTGTACTTAATATCATTAAGTGAAATTTTACAAAAGAAACAAGAGCTGCCAAAAAAAATTATACAAAGAATTATGTCTACCTAAGAATTATGGGCAGGAGGTCTGGTCTAGAGGGTAGAGCCTCCATTTGCCTGAAGATAACATCCACAGGTCACCAGTTCAAGGCCACCGGCACCCTGAATGATGAGACCTTGAAGCAGCTGACAAGCTGAGCCAAGTTATTCCATCTGCTCTGAGCATGGGAGGCCAGAATGTGAAACCAGATCAGAAAGAAACATCCGAATGTTGTGATTCTTGAAAGATAGAACCTTCTTTCAATTGCAAAAATCCTTACAGGGATTTAAATAGCCTGCCTATGTCAACTGCCTTGAATAAAGTCTGAGGAGAAATCTGATGACCAAGAAAGGTGGTATATAAATACCATTATTATTATTATTATTATTATTATTATTATTATTATTATTATTATTATTAACCAGATATAGGGTGCAATCCTGATGCGCCCATGGGCTGATGCAAGTCCCTTGTGCGGGCCTAGGAGGGTCGCAAATGTGCCATAAGGCACGTTTGCGCCTCCTCGGGAATAAGTTGCTTTGGTGCACAGAGGTGTGCTGACCCATGGAAGCTGAATCCAGCCTCCTTGGCAGCTTCCTCTGCAAGACTCTGGGGTGGGTGGGAGGGAGGCATTCCTGGGCGTGGGGAGGGCAGGGAGAAGGCGGGCAGTGGGCAGCCCCGAAGGCTGGCAGGCGGGAAGTGGGAGGTGGGGCTGGGATCCGGCAGTCATGCTGGATCCCAACCCCCCGTTCCCAGGGAGAGTGGAGCAACTTCAAGCTGCTCTGCTCTCCTTGGACTTGTGCCACCACAGGAGATGGTGCACGTCCAAGGAGCCCATAGGGGAAAAGGCACCTTATGCAGGGGTAAGGGGAAAAGTTTCCCCTTGCAACTACCTTGGGCCCCTATTCTGCACTCTATACACACAAGCCTCTTGGCTTGCCTGTTCCAGCACAGTGTAGGATTGCGCCATAGTCACTGTCACTTATTTATGCAAAGGTAAGATTTAAAAAAATATAATTATACCAGAGTCAAAATGTAGATAGTGATCCTAAGTACAAGAGAATAGGAGAATTTTGTACAGAATTCAAAACCTCTTTCCATACATTCTCATATGGGTGTGTTTTGCTCCAGAATAGTGTTGTCAGCAGATCCAGAAATTCTTATGCCATAGGCCTCCCCAAATTCGCTTTAAAGAAATGTGTGTGTGCATTAAAGTCCTGTTCCAAAGTTTCCATAATCACAGTTGTTTTCTGACATCCTACCACCACCAACCCATATTGTCTCCTAACACTAACCAAGGTGGTATCCGTTTTGTCTTAGGTCAATGGAAAGGATCTTTCCAAAGCTACTCACGAGGAAGCAGTGGAGGCTTTTCGTAATGCAAAGGAGCCCATTGTGGTTCAGGTTCTACGGAGAGCACCCCTTATTAAAGCACATGGGAGTTCACAGGATGTTCAGCTCATGGATGCCAGCACGCAGACAGATATTACGTTTGAGCACATTATGGCTCTCGCCAAACTGAGGCCAACCACACCGCCAGTACCTGACATCTGTCCCTTCCTGCTTTCAGACAGGTATGATGTAATATTTTTTTCTACTGAACAAGCAAAATGTATAACAAGTTATCCACTAGTGAGTCAAAATTTCAATGCATTCGTTTTAAAAACAATTTATCTCTAGAAAACTAGCAAGTTTATGGATAGGCTCTTAGCCCTGTGGGGGGGGGGGGAAGGCCCTTAAATATCTTGATAATCCTTAATCACCTTTAAAGGACACATTCGTAGAGATCTGCCAGCTATTAGCTATGATGACTAAATGAAGCTCTCATAATCAGAAGCATACACCACTTAATATGTGTTTCTGTAGGGCAACTGTCTGCCCCAGCATCATGTCTTTTCCAGTGGCTGTTGCTGGTGTCTCTTCTGTATTTTCTCTTTAAGATTGTGAGCCCTTTGGGAACCGGAAACCATTGATTGATTTTCCCAAATTTGTTCAGATTTCTCTATGTTTGCTTGAGCTTTGGGGGCGGAGATAGGGTGGACAGGTACAGTTTTTCTTGTAGGTTCTGACAGCTATAACAACAACCCTACCACTACCATCCTCGTCACTTTCCATCCCAATGTCCATTGAATTGCCCTAAATGCAAGAATTTTTCAGATTCCAGAACTGGTTTCATTATCAGAACATCCAGAATCAAACATGTTTGGGTGCAGTCAAGGACGTTTTCAGAGATCACATAGGCCACATTGCAAATGGCCTCTGCTGCTGATGTGACTCGGCAATGTCAGAGACCCATATCACTGGTTGGCAACCTTCAGTCTCGAAAGACTATGGTATAAGCCTACAGCACCCAGTATTCCCAGGCGGTCTCCCATCCAAGTACTAACCAGGCCTGACCCTGCTTAGCTTCCGAGATCAGACGAGATCCAGCATGTGCAGGGTAACAGTTGCTGCCATCCCATATCAATGCTGGAGGCCTATTCAACTCACTAGTATGGTTTACCCAACACTGCCCTGAAACATTCTGTAGCTCCGTTAGGCCCCTTTTAATTCTAGCAAATCCTTTAATCCATATTCATGTGGTTCTTCTGTGGACAGAGTTGCAAATTCACTGCTTAATTTGTTCTGGAATAGAATTAAGTGACGTTTGTACAAACATTTTTAATCAATGGTCTACTCAGATTGAAAAGCCACCCACGCTGTAGTCATGTAAATTGGCCCTAGAATGGATTGGTGTTCTTGTTCACTTAAGCAGCATTGTGACAACTAAGTTTTTGTGTGTTTGCAAAGAGAAGTAGTATTTGGTTCATTAAAAAGTCACTGTACAGGTTATTAAAGTTGTTTTGAATATGAAAAGCTGGTATGAAATGCCTAACCTCTTTTTCTTGCTTTGCTTTGTTCCACCTAGTTGCCATTCTCTTCATCCAGTTGAGCATGACTTTTATGATGGGAATGAGTATCTTTCCAGCCTACCTGCTGATGCAGACAGAACGGAGGACTTTGAGTATGAGGTAAGATCATTGATACAAGCTCACCCTACAAACTCACTCAGCTATTTGATATAGCTCAGCATTTCTCAAACTGTGGGTTGGGACCCACTAGGTGGGTCATGAGCCAATTTCAGGTGGGTTGCATAGCACCATTGAAAATACAAAGTTGAAAATACAAGTTGCAGAGCAGGTTCCTGGTGGGAGATAGCCATAGTGCTTTGCCCTAAATAGGTGGGAAGATAGGATGCTGGAAAGGGAGAGGACTGTGTGGTTGTAGAAGGATCCAAGTTTGCATTTTGCTTTTGACTTCCAAGCTGGAATGTTTGAATTATAAGCTATGCAAAACAATATTCTAATTCTAATTTTAAGCTGAATTCTAAGCTGTGCACTGTGTAATGGGACCTTTGGCTGATCATGGTTTGAAGCCTAAACTGATGATGTTACTTCCAACCATGACATCACTTCCAGGTTGACAACACTTCTGGTGAGTCCTGACAGATTGTCACTCTAAAAAGTGGTTCTCGGTGCTTAAAAGTTTGAGAACCACTGAGAGCTCATAACAAGTGTCTTTAAGAAGGATAATTGTTTATTTGAAAGAAAAAAAAATGGAGAACTCACTCTGGTTTCAGTTGCAGCTGTGCAGTCACCAGCTGAACGAAAGCAGAATATTGCCCTGTGCATCTAATAAAGGGTTTGCGAGGCCGTCCCAAGTGCACAAATATAGTTCCGAAACTGAAATTTTAAGCAGCCCTGGTTTTATATAGTGGCCTAGAAAAGTACAGGTACATTAGATACTTTGTTTGTGGAGGGGAAGAATGCAGAAGCCTTCTATTGCTTTTTGTCTTGCTATAGTTTGATCTTGATGGACTTCTTGCCAGAGCAAGGCAAGCTTGAAAGCGAGTGAGTTTCTTTGTCTAGCTGTTTTGTACGTTTCCTGAAAGTAGTACAATAAGAGCAAAATGTATGTGGCACAATGAGTATTTATTATATCCCTAAAAGTGTCTACACAAGGTGGTGAAAACAGCAACATAACATTCCCCCAAATAACAATACACTTCTAGAAATGCTGTCCTTTTGTTGGGTCTTTATTTCCGATCTAAAGTTTCTCTTTATTTGAGAGTCATAGCATTTTTATTTTTATTTTGGTACAGTGGCAAAAGACCAAGCGTGCTCTGTTATGAATGTAAGATGTTGAAGCTTTATATGGATTTAAACTGCAAATAGAATTTTTTTTGTATTAAATAGCTTTCATTCAGTAGCGCTTGGAATAAGGAAAAAAAAACACAACAAATTTATCTTTCTAATATTTGGTCTCCCTTTAATATATGTAATGAAATTTCACTTGATATTTGACAACCGACAGACTAGCAAAGCTTCAATAAGTAGGCAAATGGGTATCTTTAATGGCACTTTATCCTGCTCTTGCGAAATGTCCTTTAGAAGAGCAGAAAGCCTGCGCTTCTCTCCATGGAAATAAATTGGCTCACTGAAGTTTACCTAGAATAAAGTTTCATTCGTTCATGCTGTATTTGCATTTATAGTCTGCTCTTTGCTGTATAGTCCCAGGGCAGCCCATAATATTATTTTTTAAAAAAATAACATAAAAATTAACAGAACAAATCTTGCAAGGTGCCTTGTCCCAATCCAACAAAAGTTATTGAATGGTGCAGTTAGGCTTATATGACCCTAGACCAGGGGTGCCGAAACTCCGGCCCTCGGGGGCTCTCAATCAGGCCCTTGGGGAGCCCCCAGTCTCCAATGAGCTTCTGGCCCTCTAGAGACTTGTTGGAGCCCGTGCTGGCCCAATGCAACTGCTGTCAGTTCTAAAGGAAGCATAGATCATAAGACCTAGAAAAGGGGTGCCTAAACCCTGGCCCTCGGGGGCTCTCAATCAGGCCCTTGGGGAGCCCCCAGTCTCCAATGAGCTTCTGGCCCTCCAGAGACTTGTTGGAGCCTGTGCTGGCCCAAGTGCAACTGCTGTCAGTTCTAAAGGAAGCATAGATCATAAGACGTCATGCTTGCTACGTAGGCAAAGTATGGATTTTATTAGGAACAGGATGCAACTTGTACAAGGTGCAACTTATTGTACTGATGGTGCCATTTTGAGTGACAGTTTATCAGGAAGCCTGGTGAAACAAGAGAGTTTTAGCAGCTTTATGAAAGGGGGGAGAGTGGGGGTTCTTTTATCTCTCTTAAGGCCCAATTCCATTTGGGCCTTGTGCTGACACAACTCGCGCTGTCTCAGGGCAAGACCCAGGCTGGGATGCTGTGCAGCCCGAGGCAACCAGCACAAATGGCTGGCAGCCCAAGCCACATGTTAACCGAAGCCAATCTCTCCAACAGAGCAGGTGAGTTAATGGAGGGGGTATTCCGGGGAGGATTAAGGTGGGAATTGGGACTAGCCAGGGGGGTGTCAAGGGCAGGCTGGGAATGTATATCAGCAGCAGTGGTGGCACCAATATACTAGGGACCTGCCCCAGCCTTGATTCAGCTGGTGCAGATCCAAGTAGGTCCATTGAGGACAGGCAGCAGTGGTGTAGATAAGTAAAAAAAAGTTTTTTACTTACCTCTCCATCACTGCATGGTTCCCAGCCAGCCCACAGCATTCACCATAGGCAGCACCAATGCTCTGGGCCGGCCCAGGATAGGATTGGGCTGCTACTAAAGCATTCAAAGTCCAGTGGACCACCACAGAGGAAGCCCTTTAATAGTTGCACTCCTATTGTATCTCCTTAGAAGATGCCACACAAAGCAAGTCCTCCTCTGAAGATAGTTTCAGATGTCAGCAGTTGGTCCCTGACGTGCTCCTGGTTGGCAACCTTCAGTCTCGAAAGACTATGGTATAAGCCTACAGCACCCGGTTTTCCCAGGCGGTCTCCCATCCAAGTACTAACCAGGCCTGACCCTGCTTCGCTTCCAAGATCAGACGAGATTGGGCATGTGCAGGGTAACAGTTGCTCCTATTGTTTGAATGAATGACAGGCTGCCCAATCCTGAAGCTGGTGGCTCTGCTGGATGTATCTGCACCAAAATGGCTTCTTCTGCATCCACTGAGGCACCACTGAGGCCCCCAGAGGTCTCCTTGGGGGGAGGGGAGTTTCCCGAGGGAAAACCCCAAGACCCACAATGAGGCTTCTCAAGTCTGTGCCAACTATTTTGCTGATGAGACGTCTCCTTGTTGGGCTTTTCAGCCCCACACAGAGGATAGGATATGGCGGGGCAGAGCTCCTCTGGTCCCACCTCCTCCCACCCTGGTTCCTCTGCCTTCCCCTGCCCTGTTCTGCCCACTCCCCACCTCGCTCCACCCCGAAGCTACTTACCACTAGCCAGCACTGTTGGAGTGCCGGATGGCCATCCAGCAGTGCTGAGACTCAGCCCCGACTAGTGCTGGCCCAGTGCTGGAGGTCCCTCCCCTCCAGATACTGCAGGTGTGCCTTACTCAGGTGTGCCTAAGGAAATTTAGGATTGGGCCCTAAGAGATTTGTAAGAAATTTGATCTTTTTTCTTTCAACTTAGCCTTTCAAGATCCCCCCCCCCAAAAAAAAAGATGCTAAATTTGCGGTTAATTGTTTAGATTATTATGTGGTTGTTTAGTTTATCATCATCAGTGTTTATATACAGCTTTTCAACCAAAAAGTTCACAAAGCAGTTAATATGTGTTTCTATATAGACTCATTTTTGATCAATGTTTTTGTTAAAACCAAATTACAGAGTTAAAAATTGCTTTACAAGTTGTTGTTTTTTTCCATTTAATCAGACTATCAATGATACATTAAAAGACAGACTTTACATATATATATAGAGAGAGAGATTAGTACAGTGGAATTGTACCCTCTACTGCAGCAGTATTAATCCCTAATAATAGCCCACATAAGTATTATGACAGTGGTAAATGATCAGGCTGGTTCTTGGTAGCCTGTAATCTACTAATCACACCATCCTGGTCATTAATTTGCTGTCAGCTATGATTCAATAGCCCAAGGCAAACCCACTGTGAGCAACTGAAAGAGAGAATGTTTTGCATGGAATTTAAATAGGAAAGGAGCTGTCCGGTTCCCAAGGAGGGAAAAAGGTTTGTTCTGAAGAAAGATGCAACACAACCTTTCTCCTGAGGAATAAGATAAGGGATGGCAATTTCTGTGACATCAAAAGGATAACTTCTGTTCATGTTCTGCTAAAAAGAGTGGAAAGGGCAGAATTTCAGGAAACATGCAGCCTTGAAAACTCAAAATATGCACAGCACATTGTAACCAAAGCATGTGCTCTTGTGGTGTTTATGTACCATCACACTATTCAAAAGTCTACGCATTCTCTTTTTGTTATCAGAACACATTTTGTTCCTGAAATTGGCCCTTGTAGTGAAAATTTGGATGAGTGCAATTAATAAATTAATTCCAGTCGACAAAATTTTAACCAGTTCCAAAGCCGTTCCAAGTTTACCTCAAAAATCAGCTTTTCCCAATCTATGGGTCGTCCCCTGTGCTGGCCTCCAAGGGTCGCAAACGTGCCGTAAAGTTCATTCGTGGAGACTTGGAAGTCAGTGGGGTTTGCGCAGAGGCACAGGCTGGATCCAAGAGCCAGATCCGGACCCTGCACAGGTATATTTTTGCCAGCTGGAAGAGGGAATGGGAAAGGGGGAGAGGGCAGAATGGAAGTATGACAGGGCTGACCAGGAGATGGAGTGGGTCCAGGAGGGTGGTGGGATCAGCCGTGGCAGTGCAGGCCAAATCCTAACCACCACTCCCGGGCCCCACAGCCTTACACAGTCTGCTCAGATTTGTATCGGTGAAATCACTGGCACAGATCCAACTTGCTCCATAGCAGTTGTTTGGGGCATTACTTGGGATAAGAAGTAAAATATCCCCAAACCCCAAGTTGCCTTTCAGCTGGTACATACCTTTCGCTGCAACTGTTACCCTGCACATGCCTGATCTTGTCTGATCTTGGAAGCTAAGCAAGGTCAGGCCTGGTTAGTATTTGGATGGGAGACCGCCTGGGAATACTGGGTGCTGTGGGCTTATACCATAGTCTTTTGAGACTGAAGGTTGCCAACCAGCTGGAGACAGCACTCCAGACAGGCTACTCGTCCTGCCTGTTCCAGCACAAGTTAGGATTGTGCTCCCAGTTAAATTTTCTCCTATTATGGTGTCAGATTTCCCTTCCAGTTCAAGGATTTGATGCAGATAAAAACAGAAAGATGGGGTGTTTCTAGTTTAGTAAGGAGGTGCTGTGGAGTTTCTCCCAATGCAGTGTGGATGGCCTGACTAGCTACAAAACGTGGCATGTAAAGCAGGCACCTAATCCCATTCAAATAAGGTATTCCTGTGAGTGACGTTAATTGCAAAATTAGATATTTTCAAATTTATCTCTCGACCGCCTTCCCTGTCTTTTGTTGGTGGTCTAGCAAGATATGTTTCGTGTAACTATTTAGGACCTTTCGAAAAAGCCTGTGATGAACCCAGTAGACTGAAACAGATCTGTCTATCTTGTGAATGCATATTTAGGATCTTTTCAATGCATGGCTTATTTGCCCACTAGACCAAAACAGATTTGTCTATCTTGTAAAGACATATTTAGGAACTTTTTTAACTGAAGGATTACTAAACTGATAGCCTGTAACAGCTCCCTTCAGGGCTCTGATAACCTCCCCCCGCCCCCAACGCTTTGCAAATATTACCATTGTTGTATAAGTGTGGCTATGCTTTGTGCATGCTTCAAACCCTAAGATTTCCTACACTGCACACACTGGTTTTATTAACGGTAAAAAGGCAACTCTTTTATGTGTTCAAACATGTTAAATCACTTTAGGGGCTGGATCCATATGAAGCTTAGGTTTTTTAATCCTTTAGTGATTTCACCCCAAGGCCCGTGAGAGGGGGGGCACAGGGGGTAATTTATACCCAAGCCAAGGATAAAAAAAGGGGCCCATAACGTTCCTGGCATCTTATATTTTCCTATCTCATCTGGACTCACTGCCTGTGTGGGATTCTGGGGGTGCTACCATGGGTGCGTAGTAATGGCTGCTCCCGCAAGCCATATATGCCAAGCTGAGGAATGCATACGTGACACAGCTTAACAGAGTGTCAAATCTAGGAGGAAAATGGCCAGCTACAGTAGCTCTTTGTCTTGTGGATCTGCTTACCATGAAGAAGTGGATAGGAGCTCAGGGACGCAGCTGCGGGACTACAGCTGCTGCAGAAGTAAGTTTAGATATGCACAAGGCACTTTCCATTCTAGCGTGAGCCTAATATGTTGATACTAATTTTCTGCCATGATTGTCTATATTTAAAAGATTTTAAAGAGACAAGTGTGTTTGGTTTTCTACGTTACTGTATCTAGCTGCTGACACCGCATGGGCAGGTAGACCTGGGCTCAACATTGGGAGACAGGGTAGACCTGGGCTCCAAAGACTATTCTGGCTGTTGCCACTCTCCTCCTGCTCTGTTTTACCTGCTCCTCCTTTGGGAAAGGACCTGAAAGAAAATTTGTACTCACTCCTTAATCTACTGAGACGGTTTCTTGATTAGCTTGTAAGTGGATGTGGGAAAATAAAAGATTTGAATGGCTGAGTAGCCTAATGACTGTCCTCTAGATTAGAACCAAGAGCAGTTTCCAACCAACAGTACACTTAACACCTATACGTTGTGATGTGACTCGTGGGGGGAAAGAAAGCAGCCAATGTTCACCAGTTGTTTAGAGCTTCTGAATGTATCTGAGCCACCGCATATGAGAATGTTAGCGTGAGTCAGATGAGCCAGTGTACATAGATGAGCCACAGTCACATCTGTGATCACAGCTGTGCATTTTCCAGCTCAGAGGGATAGTGAGGGATTGTGATTCATTACTTCTGTTTACCCAGTTCTTACTAACCATCCTCTTCATAGCCATATACTTGCATAGATGATCACATGAAAAAAAAATCAGTATGAAGTGGTGCTCAGTACTAAATCAGTTGAAATCTCTGATAGTCCCAAACTGATGAGTAAAATGCATTCTCCTTAACTAGCGACCGGTACACACACTAGTGCTGGAGATGCTATGAAAATGTTGTACTGCTCAATCTCTTGTGTATGGAAATTGGCTTTGTCTTTGCCAAACATTGGGAATGAGTCCAACATAGAGCTCCAGAAGAATAATGTTTGCTACAAACACCATTCCAGGATAATCTTACTTGGGTCATCTTTGTGTCTCCTCCTTGGTTGAGAACTGTTGTTCACTCGTAATAACTCAACTCTCCATCTGCACCAGTGGCGTTACTAGGGTTTATATCACCTGTTGTGGGAGGCCAGCATGACACTCCATGATGGAACTATTCCCATGCAGTGGGTGGGGCAATGCCCCAAGAGATGGGCATGGTGATGGGGTGCAACCAACCCCGCTGGTTTTTTTGCTATAACATTTGATAGAACAGAGATATTTCAATTGGATTTGTTTCATTGTATACTGTGTGCAATTACGCATCAAATGATATATAACATGATGGTATTGTTCAAAAATACCAAGATTTTATAAATTTTGTCCAGTAGTGGTGTTACCTACCCCTCCGTGTGCATTACCCGGTGTGGCCAGCACTCCCTAGCGATCCCACTGATCTACACCATAGCTTATAATAGAGTTCTTGTATGACATCAAACAAATTGTCTATCTCTTGCTTAGAGATAAGCCATAGAACTGCTGTCTTTGGCTATAGTCCTGAGTATCACCATTGTGCAGTGACTTTAGGAGATGTTTGTGTGTGCAGTCCTCAAAATCACCGTCTTTTTCTTTATATCCAACTGAGGTCATTTTTTTTCTCTAAAACTTGAAATAAATCAGAAAGAGCCTTGAGCAAGTAAAAGTCAGATTCCAAATTCAGCAGCCACCAGAAATAATTTCAGATAAAAGCCTTGAAGAAATATTGTGCTCTCTAACCACAGCCCTAATAAAAGACATATTTGTTATAGCCTAGAACAGTCAAAGCCATGAACAGGGTTATAATTTTCCATTGCAATTATACCTGGAACTTTTGTGGGGAAGGAAGACGGGAGTGCAGGACAAAGAGATCAATATGGTGGGTGCAGGAAAAATATAGGAATCAAACTTTCTGTTTAAATGCACTGTAAACATGTAATGGATAAGAACATTTTCACACTGGACCAAGGGAGAAGCACCAGCATAGTGGGGAAGATGGTTGCTAAAGCATCAACAACTTGGGTTTCTGTGGTCACAATGGCTTGCATGGAGGACACCAGCTGAGCCCTCAAACCACTACAGGTGTGTGCCACTTAACAACAGGGATACATTCTCCCTGTTGTTATGTGATTAGGTCATTAAGTGAACATTTAGTCCATGATTGCAGCTCAGCCTGGGGCAAGAGGAATCGATTCCCCTTACCCCAGGTAACTCTGTAGCAGCCTAAATAGGGCCACTTGGATCTGCACCACCTAAAGAAGTGGTATAGAACCAAGCAAGCCAGAACTGCTCTGGGCTGTCCAGACCTGGGTTAGGATCTGGCACAAATGCCGGATCCTAGCCTTATCCTCTGCTCACCTGCCACTCACCCACAGGACCACCCACCACCTGCCCTTCCCCTGTACCATAATGCAACTTGCACCGGACAAGGGCACCTTTGGGATTGCACCCATAATAAGATATCTTGGGGATAGAACCCAAGGCTAAACACAAAATTCATTCATGTTTCATATACACTTTATACACATAACCTAAGGTTATTTTATTTATCTTATTTCTATCCCACCTTTCTCTCCCAGAGGGGAACCTCTTGTGATTTTATACAATATTTTAATAATTTTGCGCATGAAACAATTTTTATGTACATTAAGCCACCAGAAAGCAAAGATGTCGCTCATCTCAGCCACCAATTTTGGTTTTTGGAGTATTTTGGATTTTGGATTAGGGATAGGAGTCAACCTATACAGGTGCCCCCCCCCCCATATCTGTGGTTCCCATATCCCTGGTTTCACTTATCTTTGGTTCTCAAACTCCTCCCCTAATCGTGCTCATGATTCACATCTCTTCATTTGGAAATGCTTTGCAAAAAACAGCTGTTTCTGCCTTTGGAAAAGGAAGCAGACGGCAAGATCCAACACATGTACTACTAGAGGATGCTACAGGGGGTGATTGAGAGAATTGCTAATGAGAAACAGCAGAGTACTTCCTGTTGGCATTCTCATCATTGCCTCCTGTAGATACAGATATGGAACCACAGATATGGGTTGCAGTCTGAGTCACGATTCTTGCTGTTTGCTTCTTGCTTCCTGTTCCAAGGGGAAATGAAGAAGAAGCTGCCTTTTCTAAAGCATTTGCAAAGAGAGGTGAGTCGTCATCATGACAGAGGAGAATTTGAGTAGGGTTCACTGCTATCCGTGGTTTTGGGTATCTGTGATAGCTGCAGGAACCTATCCCCCATGGATACTAAGGGATGCCTATATTTGGTTAGCAGCTCAGAAGATCAGACAAGTCATCTTGGGTACTGGCCATTCTTAACACTGTAAGCATAGTCATTCTTCACACTGTTTTCCTTTTATTTATAAAGGCAGGCTCATCTTACAAACATGAAAGCACCTGAAAATATTGTCATAATCTTCTTTTGTCATATTATCTAGATTTTAAGGGGGCCAGAAAAGAGCAGACCTACTAAGCTATCTGCCTAAGGTCATGGAGCAAGCCAGCAATAGAGATTGCAAGCCAGTAGTCCTTGCAGCTGTTTCCATTATTTTAGCCACTAAATCACACCCTCTGGTTCTGATTTAATCTGGGTATAAGTGGATCACTGAGGTGAATCAGGAAGTCAAGTCAGTTCCTGTCATGCTTGTTTGTCCTTAATCTTTGCATCTACTTAGAAGTGCCCCTCATTTTTTACAAAGAGGAGAGGCTGGCATTCAGAGCAGTTGAGATTGCCATCATCTGTAGCTGTCACTAATAATGAATATCCCAATTTACAGACTTGAATTGTGTCCGAACTGGAGAGTATCGGTAGGGTGGTAGAAAAAAAGGACACAACACTGACATGGGTGAATCTATCAGTGTTATCACTAACCATTTTGTTGGTGTTTAGAACGATGTGGAGAATACATCAAGCCCATAATGTTCATTTTGTTTCATAGTTTCATAAAACAACCAGTGCACGGCTACCTCATTTCACTTGAAGGATAAATAAAACTTCGTCATTAATGTTGTCATAGATTATGCTTTTCTCCCCAGGGAATGAAGAAAAGTGTGTTTAATTTTTCAGGAGCTTGTTGTTGAGCATGGATACGTTGCCTTTGATCTGTTTTTGTTTTGTTTGTTTGTTGTCCGATAAAGATCCCTGCAAATTATCTTCTTTTGTGCATAAAAGTTGATATAAATCACCCACTTTATGTCGATACTAATGCATCACATCATCAGGTATTCTCCCTGTAGCACAAAATATTCAGGAAATGTTTTAGAAGCATGCATCATATTTCAAAGCCACCTCGCTTTCTTACACTGCCTTTATATATTATGAAGATGCTGTTGAATCAGCTCAAAAGAAGCCAGTTTTATGATGCATTAATTCAGTAAGCACATATAGCAATTCAATTGGGAATAGGATGTTTACTCTAGTGGAAGAGCATAAGTGAGGGCTGATTCTTACATTACAGCTACCACATGTTTAGGTGCCTCACCCAAGGATGCCCTTATGTCACCCTTCCCTTGTCACCTCCAGTTGTGCCATGTGTGCTACAAGTGTGGCCAACTGTGCTGCACTATATCAGCTAACCCTGAGCCTGACCAAAGCAGGCATTTCGTGGTATCCACGAATCAGGTATCCGTGGTTTCAGTTATCCATGGATGCTGCTGTTACTGGGGGATCCACTTCAAACATGTTAAGAAAAAAAGCCCCCAGTAACTTGCCAGTTCATCACGCAGGGCTTTCACTGCATTTGCAGGGCTCCAGGCAGCTCCTTCTAGCCTAAGTTGCATCAAGCCCCTTGTCCCCACCCAGATTTGATCCAAAATGCATCATGTTACTGGGGGTTTTTTTCTTAACATGTTTGAAATGGGTCCCCAATATCCATGGTTTCCAGTGTCTGTGGGAGGGGGGGTCCACAATGGAACCCTTGTGTATTCCAGGGCACACCTGGACCACATTATACCCTGTCCTTTGGAACTCTACCACATCAAAGGTTTTTAGTGATCTCTGTGTGGGATCCATGTACATTGAAGTGGTCATTAGTCTTGGCATATGCACATGTCCTAAACTGCAGTGCAAGCAAATACATAAGCTTCTACCAGCTGTCTTGCATTCAGTTGCTATGCTCAGCAACTTGACTTTCATTAGGCACACCGAAGTAGTTTTCACAGAGTTTTGACTCCAGAATGCTCAAATATGTGGAACTGTGGCAACTGTAGCAATTTTGACACTGTGGTGGTGTATTCCATTGACTCGATAAGCATTCCTCTGAACATATGCTCACACATCTGTTCTATCTCCTGCATTTTGATTGGGTTGTTCGATATTTAAAATACGATGATGAGAAAAAATATATTCCTATAACCAAGGAAGCAATAATGATAATGTTTTGCTCAGCCAAACACAAGGAAGAACATTTGAAGGGGCAGGAGGTCTGGTCTAGAGGGTAGAGCCTCCATTTGCCTGAAGGAAATTGTGAACATCCACAAGGTCGCCAGTTCAAGGCCACAGGCACCGTGTGACCTTGAAGCAGCTGACAAGCTGAGCTGAGCTATTTCCATCTGCTCTGAGTGTGGGAGGATGGAGGCCAGAATGTGAAACCAGATCAGAAAGAAACATCTGAATTTGTTGTGGCTCTTGAAAGATAGAGCCTTTCAATTGTAAAAATCCCTCCGGGGATTTAAATTAGCCTGCCTATGTAAACCGCCTTGAATAAAGTCTTGAATAAAGACCAAGAAAGGCGGTATATAAATACCTTTATTATTATTATTATTATTATTATTATTATTATTATTATTATTATTATTAAGGGGGAGGGGAAATGACAACAGTAAAAAGTAAATAATGTTGTCTGTCATTATATATGAAATAAATGGTGAAGGCTAATTATATCAAGCTGATGTTCAGTTTATTAAACTGAAGATGCAACAACCACATAAACTTTCTGTGAAAGTAAAGATCATACTCGTAATTATCTGTAAAAGGGCACGTCTTGCCTTAAAATAAGCTGTAAATTTTAGGATGAAGCGTGAACACGGCAGATTCTTGGAAGACAAGAGCAGTGTAGTGGCAAACAGACTGAGCTAAGAATCAGGGAGACTTGAGTTCAAATGTTGCTTCTGCCAGTAAGCCAGCCACTTCTCAACCTCAGCTACCTGTCTGTGATTTGGTATAATGATGCTGGCAATTCTATCTGTCGCTAGTGCCAGACTTGCTGCGTAGAATTGCACCTTAGCCGTATTTTCATTGGTGTCGCTAGGGTCTGCAACATCTTGTACAGAATGCCAGTGTGTCATCCCAATGATGGACCACCTGCCATGCTGTGGGTGGGGCAATGCCCCGGGCAGTGGGTGTGGTGATGCGCCATTGCCCGCCCCATTGGTTTTTCTGCTGTAACTTTTGATAGAATAGAGATATTTCAGCATGGTTTGTTTCATTGCATTGTGCATGAAATTGTGCATCAAACGATATATAACTTGATGGTATTATTCAAAAGTACAAAGATTTAAAAAATTTTAGCCAGTAATTGTGTCACCCCCTCCCCTCCTGTGCTCGTCACCCACTACGGTCTGCACCCCCCGTCCCACCAGTGACACCACTGAAACTGGAACTGAGAGCGCAATCCTGAGCACTCAATTGGCCAGCACAAGTCTCTTGCCCTGGCTGAGGAGTATTGCATATGTGCCATAAGGCACATCTGCTTCTCCTTTGGAGTGGGGGAGGCTGGCACAAGAATGCACACTGGCCTTTCCGCAGCAGATCAAATGGACCTAGCAGAGGTAGGTTCGTGCTGCTGGCAGGCTGGCAGGGTTTGGGGAGGGCAGGGGAGGGCATTTTGTGGGTGTTCTGAGGGAAGGGTGAGGGAGGGAAGACCAGTGGGTATGCTGAGCTTGAAAGGAGGGTGGAACCAGCATCTGGAACTTAGGCCCTTCTGAGCATCCCAGTCTAACACTGGGCTGCTCAGATCTGCGCCAGCTTTAACTGGCACAGATCCGAGTAGCTCCATTGCGGTAGCTGGGCACTGCTCTGAGTAAGGGGAGAAATACATTACCCTCTTGCCCTGAGTTCTATCACAAATGCCTCCAACCTTGCACTGGATACAGTGCAGGCCAGCCGGTCAGCCTTTTCCAGTGCAGGTTAGGATTGAGCTGCCTGTCTGACACATCACTGTAGATGGACTATCTGAAGATGTTTAAAAAAAAGATTTAGAAAGATTTCTTTTACAGTTTTCTCCATAGAAAATGTTGAACTGGTCTTTCTGTGTTACAGCTTGAAACAATGGAAGGTTCTGGCAGAATCTTCAGTTGCTGTAATAATCATTGTGTGGCACTTTAAGAAATGTGATTATCACTCCATCCATGCTTGTTCTGTTGATCAAGATGTCACAATTGTTTCTGTTTTGTAAAACCTGATGCATTCTGTTTGGTGTGTTTGCCATCCTCTTAATCAGGAATAAAGAATGGGATGCTACTGTAAAATCTATTGTTATGTTCAGTCCCTACTTCTCCAAGCAATGAGAAGTTTCAGGAACAGTGCTAAGTGCTACTGAGGAAGAGTGTTCAAGGATTCTGACTTCCTTGAGATGAGAGATCCCTGGAAGTCTATGGTATGTTTGTGATACTTGATTTATTTACAAATGTACAAGTCCAGTGGACATAAACGACAAAAGTTCCTGACGGTAATGGAGATTCAGTTGTGGAACAGATTGCTGAGGGAAGTGGTGAACTCTCCCTCACTGGAGATCTTCAAGCAGAGCTGTGACTAGCACCTGCTGGACATGCTGTAGGAGGATTTCCTTATACAGGCAAGGAGTTGGATTAGATGACCTTTTAGGTCCCTTCCAACGCTATGATTCTATGAATCGGCACAGGTTAAATCAGCTCAACTTGCAAATCGGAGGCCAGCTTGCAATCCAGGGTATCCTCATTCTCTCCTCACTCACTCCCAGGGGGACCAGATGTTATAACTGCAAAATAGGACAAGGAACCCCAAAATGTAGGACATCCAAGAAAAATGTAGGATGTGACAAAATAAAAGCTAAAAACACTCCTATACTGATTTCATGCTGTTAATTTAAACACTGTTACTTATTATTGAATTTAAAACTGTATTACATATAATTTATTACATGCAATTTAACAATTACAAGAAGGCGGTGTGCTGTCTGCAGGGTCCACTCACAGGGAAATGGAGTTCTTTTCCTGGACACAAGCTAAAAAGGAGGATGTGTCCTGGAAAAAGAGAATGTCTGGTCACTCTGCTCACTCCCTGCTTCCCTGTCCTAAGCTGTCAGAAACAGATGTTCTTATACACTGGCCCTGCATGCATTCTTGCCTGAAGAGCCTCTGATGTCTCTTCACCTCTGATGGCTTCCATCATTCAGGAAGTTATCTCTCTTGCCCATCCACCTGGCCACCGAAACATTAATAGGCATCTTTTGCCATTATCAGCAATCTGCTTAACAAAAGAGTTGACAGATTGGTAGCCAGTCCAATAACAATAGGTCTGAACAGATGAATCATAACTTTAGGATAGACTATCTCAGAATGCCAGATAAAACTTGGGTTTGGTCACCTTGTGTTCTGAGTACCTGGGGAGAAAAGGATAAAATGAAAGAGAATGATAGAAAAATACTTCAGGAGCTGTAAGGTGTAAAAGTTAGCTCTAAGATTGGGAAAAAGCCTAAAGTAAGTCTAATGTATGGCAAGTGGAAAAAAGAAAGGTATTTTTAATTTAATCAAAACTAGGGGCAGAGTTTGGTTTTTTTTTAGGATGTACATACATATTTATAATAAAATAGCTAAACTAGAACACGGAATGTAGGTGGGTAAGATTTGTGGGAAAGCATAGTAGAGAGAAAATTCTGGAGTGTATGCTGATCTCTGTAACATTGGTGGGTGTACTGACAGCTGTTGACATTTTGCAGCCAGGAAGTCTCTTAACTTTTAAGGATCCATTTTCCCCCTCTTCTTTGCCTTACTTATGAGACACACTTCCTAAAGAAACTGAGAAGAGCCTATAAGCACAAGGCTTAAGTATGCTTAAAAAGCAAGTGTCAGCAAAACCAGCCCAGCCCATTTCCGCTGGCATTAATATCCTATGTGCTCACACCCCATTAGCTTAACTGTGTAAGGATAATTTAATAAATTTTCTCAAGTCACTCTGTGAGTCTTAACTCTTGGCTTATACAGGGCTGTCATTAGGGCAGAGCCTGAGGGGTACCTACTCCAGGTGCTCCACCAAGCAGGGGTGCATGGCTGCCCCAGGACACACTTTGGTTGTGGCGAAGATACTGGTGCCCTCTGTTCCTTTGGAGACCTGGACGTTGTAACTTCACTTGTGGGTTCCCTTTGGAGGAGGGGGTGCTCACTGCAGCCACTTTGCGTGATTCTCCACAGGCGAAGGAACAGAGTGTGTGAAGCAACCACAATGAGTGCTCCCTCCTCTGGAAAGAACCCCAGAGTGACATCATGACATCACATGATGTCACTGCAGTTACAGTTATTTCCTACACATCCTCAAAAACTAATCCTGCAGAGCAGAACAGGTTAAACTTTAATCTAAACCATTCCCAATCTAGTCCATACTTTTAGGGATTGTATGGGGGAGGCAGGGGGGTGTTGGGTTGACACCTGTAGCATATTTCTGTCCTCCTGGCTCCCAAATGTCTATTCTTGGTACTCTACAAGGTATAACCTCATGTGGAAGCAGGACCCATACATTTGGGAAATGCTTATTGGAATCCCAAGTCAGTGTTTCTCAAACTGTGGGTTGGGACCCACTAGGTGGGTTGCAAGTCAATTTCAGGTGGGTTGTGTAGCGCCTAGCTCAGTTGCCATTGAAAATACAGAGCTGAAAATACAGGGTATAGAACTGCTGGGCAGGGTAGGCTTCTGGTGGGAGAGAGGCATGGTGCTTTGCCCTGAATAGGTGGGAAGACAGGATGCTGGAAAGGGGGGATGGTTGGCGAAGGATCCATGTCTGCGTTCTGTTTTAACTTCCGAGCTAGAATGTTTGGATTCCAAGCTGTGCAAAATAACAGCATGAGTGCACTGTGTAAGGGGGCCTTTGGCCAATCATGGCTTACATTTGAAGCCTAAATTGATGTCACTTCTGGTCATGACACCACTTCCAGGTTAATGACATCACTTCTGGTGGGTCCCGACAAATTGTCATTCAAAAAGATGGGTCCTGGTGCTAAAATGTTTACGAACCGCTGCTTTAATACAAACTCAGCTGTTGGTGGGGTAAGCAGTGGTGCAGTGTGGGGGAAGACACCCTATCCAATGAAGGCAGACATCTCTGGAACATTGTCTTGCCCCCGCCATGTGTAATAGAGATAACTCCCTTTCTTTTTGGTAAGCTAACAACCAAATCACTGCTGGCAAAATTGGCATCCAGTGTGATTTGTCCTTTTCAGTGCTGCTTATGAGAAACCAGAATGGTCTTCTGTCAAAACTGATAAGTGAGAAGACAGTGGGGAATGCAATTTTATTTTGTAAACTGCACAGCGGCCGGCAGTTCCAGCTTGTTTACATCAAGGCGGTCTTGCTCCACGGCTTTTCTATTTCCATCCAAATAGCCACAAACACGTTGTGAACGAAGCCCTGGGTAAAAAAATCTGCATAACGTAACACACTGGGAGTGTTAGAGAGGAAAAGGCAGGCTATTTCATTAGCTTGTTTTCACAAGTGAAGCATTTCAGTGGGCTCTAAAAGAGAAATCTTGAATTTTACCAATTCTCTGTAGACGTTTTGGCAGGATAGGTTGTAAATTCTGTAAAATAGAAAAGCTCAGGGGGTAGCTAGAGAGAGTGCTGATAAAATTCTGAGATACGCATTGCCTCCCACAATAGAAATGTGTAAAGCATAGGGGTTCAGTACTACTTTTAGAAATGAATAGAGGTCATTGTTCATGAACGTAGCTAAATGTAACCCAAATTCTTGATTAAAGAAATAGAGCATTGGGAAGAAACTCTAAAGGTATGATACTAATTTTGTGTCTCTCGTATGCCTGCTAAGAGTTCTGCATACAAATCCTGTGGCAAAATATGTTCCTATATTTTACTGGGTAAATTAATCTTCAAATGAAGGGTGGCATGGATATCTTTTCAGCCATGGATAATCAGATTTGTTGTCATTCAATTGGTTCTATGAGTTTACAGTGCAATTTTATGCATAGTTACTCAGAAGTAAACCCTATAGAGTTTAACAACCCGATCCTATGCTCCCCAGCAGTGCCAGGTACAGCTGCACAGAAATTGCTACTACTGTATCCATTGGGGCAAGGAGGCCACCAAGCTCTGCATCCATTGGGGCAAGGAGGTCTTGTTGGGGGGAAGGGGACTTTTGTCCCTTTACCCTGAGAAAAGCCTGGCCCCCAAAATGGGGCTACTCTAGTCTGTGCCAGCTATTTTGCTGGTGCAAATTTGAGAAGCCCTATATCAGGCTTTGCATCCTGATGTGGGGTATATGATCTGGCAGAGGAGGCCTCTGCTGCTTCCACCCCCACCCCGTGTTCATCTCTCCCCCTGTTCTGCCCTCACCCCACCTTCCCCCTGCTCTGGAACACCTCCTTCCGCCCCCAAAAAGCCACACCACCGCCCAGCAATGCTGCTTCTTGTCAGAGGCTCCATTGTGTCGTTGTCCTGGTCTGAGACCCAATTATGGCACTCCTTCCTTGCCAGGTGCTGCAAATGGGCTTTATAGCACATTTGCAACACCCGGCGCCAGCGGTACACTTGTACCACCAGTGCTCAAGCCCATAGGATTAGGTTCTCACAGAATTTAATTCCAGGACTGTGTTCCTATACAGCAGTGATTTTCAACCTTTTTCATCTCACAGCACACTGACAAGGAACTAAAACTATCAAGGCACACTGTCAGGTTTTTGACAATTAACAAGGCACACCATGCCACCAGTGGTGGGGGCTCACATCCCCCATTGGCCCTACTAATTAATGACCTTCCCCCAAATTCCTGTGGCACACCTGTGGACCACACGTGACACACCATTGTGCCATGGCACAGTGGTTGAAAATGGCTGCTATACGCACTTACCTGGGAGTAAATCCAACTGAACTCAATGCTCACTTCTTAGTAGACACTTATTGGGCTGGGCTGTTAGTCAATTAATAGGTTTGATTAATTCAACGTGAAAACAATAGTCCTAAAGGGACACAGCTACTGCATGCCTTGGCAACTGATTCAGATCCCTAGATCAGAAAAACACTGATACTATTAATACACTAATACCATTAAAACACTTATAATTGTTTAGAGAATAGCAAAAAATGATGATTCTTGCTCCAGCAAATCATTTGTTTGGAAGCAGCGGAATGAATGGTTTCTCCACCATCACGTGAATGTAGGAATCTGCTGTGTTTATGTTTCCTAACTTTGAATATGTGAAGGAAACGGACTCAGTGCTTTTGCAGAGATGATACTTCTAAAAGGATAGGCTAGTTTTGTTGTGACAACACCTTCTTGGGCGTCTGGCAGTCTAGAACTCCATGTATTATACATGATGGCATTGACAAGCCTGAGCCTTCCATTTGTCATACGGAAGAACATTATGAAAACAAGAGACATCCCAGGTCTGCTAATTGCCTGAAATAAATATTTTAGTTTTATTGCAAATACAGCGAGACTGGATTTGATGCATTTCACGTACAGAGATTAAAGAAAAGTGTGAGCCAAAGGGGAGGGGGGGGGTGGCTAGACTGAGAAATTCAGCATTTTTGTTTCCGTTGTGAAGACAAGTTAATCGGATGTTTGGGGCAGTGGCAGGACTTTGCTCAGAACTGTGTGTGTTCCACAGTGTGCACGAGTGTAATTTTTTAAAAAAGCAAAGTGTTAAATTGTGCACAGTTTTGTTCTCATGCTGCAACATTCTCAGGTCTGTGGCTGTGAAACTAGCAAGTGTGTCAATTTCACACCAGGTGACAGAGAGACAGATGGAGCAGGATTTTGAGTTCTGAAGAACAGGGGCTTCATTCCTTACCTCTCCTATGACTAAAAAGACCAATCCTAACTAAATTCCCATGTAGCAGTACAGTGCTGGCACAGGCTGTTGCTTCCTATGGGGCAATTTTGGCTGCTAGAGGTCTCTTCGGGGCAGTGGCATAGCTAGCCACCTTGGAGCCTGGGGCAAAGTTAAAAATGATGCCCCCCCCCCACATCACACCCAGAAGTGACGTCACTTCCAGGTGTGACGTAACACCCGCTGCTTTTTTAAAAAATTGAAAAATAAAAAAATCTATCACCTCCCCCCGCCAAGCCCCCTCCCCAGCAATTGCATGAGCAGCTATTGGAGTTTCTGGCTGGCTCCTTCCCCTTGCTCTGACATCCCATTCCACCCCAGCCCCCTCCTGCATGCAGCCAGAGACTGCAATTCCTGCTGCCTCTCTTGCAAAGAGTGCTGCTTAGTTCTGGCACTTTTTGCAAAAGGTGCAAGTGACAATTGCAAGGGGGGGAATTGTGCTGGCGGGCAGCCAGACTGTTGCCCCAGAGTGGTGCAATTGTTAGCCCTGCATCCCCTCTAGCTACACCAATGCCCTGGGGTAAAGTAACATCTGACCCTTGCCCTGGAGGAAGTTCCAGCAGCCACAATGGGTCAGCTCAGACCTGCCCCAGCAATATCACTGGTGCATGTCTGAGTTCATCCAGGTGGATTAGGCCCAGGAAGGAGGATAGGATACGACACACACTGGTGCCACCGATCTCACCCCTGCCGGACTCAATTTGCCCATCTCGTTCCACTCCTCCCTGCCCTTCCCCACCCCTGCCCGGACTTACCTAGAACCACCAGAGCCGGTGGGAAGTCTCTGACTTTCCTGTTGGCGCACCTGCTAGTAGTGCTGTTGCAAAGTATTTACAGAGCTTCTCCAACAGCACACACTGGCGAAAACTCGCACTCTGCCGGGACAGTCCATCCAAAGGATTGGGCTGTGAGAGTATCAGAGTGAGCTTTGCAAAAAAATTATATAAATCATGTGTTCTACTAAGGGATGCTTATAAGGCATTCAGAATTCCTTGCTAGAGGATTTGACTATAAAGGTGGAAGGGACAGAAGTGATATGTTAGAAATGCCTTCTTTAAATGCAGATACCTTGTATGTTGTGGTTGGGAGGCTTCTTTAAACATCACTACTAACTGGGCAATGGGGGTACTTTTCCCCTCTTATATTTAGCAGAGGGAGAGTAACTGTCCCTCTTCACCCCAACCTAGTGGCTGTTTGCCAGTGTTTCTTCTGTATCGTTTTCGATTGAGAGCCCTTTGGGGGCAGGGGAGAGTTTAGCTGATTTTCTCTGTCAAATGCTTTGTGAACTTTTTGTTTCAAAAGCAGCATAAAAATATTATTATTGCTAAATTAATAATGATAATGACGACAACCATAATAAATAGCAGGTATTATATCCAGACTTGGTCTTCTGTAAGTGGAATTTCTGCTCATGCTGGGGACGGAATTTTCATTGACCCCCCTTTTCTCCCCAGTCTCACTTTCCCTTATTCTGTCCTGTTCCTGAAGACACCCCAACCCTCAGGACTGGATTTTTTCGGGGGACTGAAGAGGTGATCAACAACATTTCTTGCATGACAGAAGTTCTTCCGTTTCCAGAAAATGAAGTTTGGATACTACTTTTGTGAAAGACAAAAATATTACAAACGTAGACACAGGATTAATCCACTGCCATTTAATAAACAGGTGGTTGTTTGTTGATATTGTTCACTACTCACCCACAGTAAAACTTTTATTTGATGGTAAAAGTACAATCACATCTAGTATTACTGATGTCTTTCAGCTTTTCATATCAGTGAGATTTCCCATCAAACTTTCTCGTGCAGCGCAATCTTATCTTGCTCTGCAACAGGCAGGCCAGGAGGCCTGTGCTGTATCCACTGCAGGATTTGGGGCTGAAGTGGCTCAGCCAGAGGCAAGAGGAAACTCTTCCCCATACCGGGTAAGCCACCAGGGCCCCAATGGGACTCTTTGGGCTTGCGCCACCTCAGGAGGTGGCATGGAGAACAGAGTAGCGTCAAGCTGCTCTGTACCGCTAAGGGAACAGGGTTCGGATCCGGCATAACAGCTGGGTCCCAACCCTGCCTCCCTCTTCCCGCCCGCCCACAGGACTGCCCTCCACCCAACTTCCACCCACTCCGGATGTCTCCCTCCCGCCTCCTCCCTGCCTTCCCCAGACCCCTGTGTAGGTCATCCTCTGCGCAGAGGCTGGATACAGTCTCCGTGGTTCAGCGCATGTCCCTGCGCCTGCCCAGGCACCTCCTGAGGAGGCGCAAATGTGCTTTACAGCATGTTTGTGACCCTCCTGGGACTCGTACCGACCTAAACGAAAGGATTGTGCCAACTGCACAAAGTTGCTGGTGATCGGCAATCAATGAAAAATGATTGCTTGCTTGCATGTAAGTTCTGATACAATGAGGTTTGAGACTTCTGTTGTTGCTTGATAGCAAGCTTTAACGGCACCTGGAATGATTGCCCTTAATCTTCTCCTTTCAAGAAGTAAGTCAGAGAAAAGTTTTAACACACTGGATGACATTTACAACCTACTTTTCTATCACCTGAAGAAATTGCAGTATTAACCTAGTTGCTGGAGGGAATAACGACTTTTAACCTGGTAATAGAAGGTTATAGTCTTCCTCCCACTATTCCGTCACCTTGGAGGATGAGCAATTTAACTTCTTCTCCTGTCCTTTGAGAGTGTAACCTCTTCTGCCGAACATGCTTTCCCAACTCGGAAAGAAAACCATGACCTTTGCCTAGTTTCCCATCCTTCATAGAATGAGTCATTGTCATTTAATTAATTGTTTTAAAAGGTCATTTTTGTGGCAAAATACTGAGAACACTATATTCACTGCATTGCATGTAGCAGTGGAAGAGAACATACTCCTGTGTTCAAGCCCTCTGGAGAAGCACTACAGTGTAGTGCTGTGGTTCCCAATCTTTTTAGTGCCACAATGCACTCTGTAGGTCATGGTGGCCAGGTAGTGCTCCAGAATGCCTTGTGGCACCACAGCAACTTATTTTTAGGATCTCAACTTTATTCTTAGCACAGCCAATGCTGGCCCACAACTTTATTTTAGCACTTCATTGGCCACTGCTTCTGCGTAGTACCCCAGAATGCCTTGCAGCACCACAGCAGGTACTGGCTGTGAACCACCAAAAATTGGCTTGCAACCCATAGTTTGGGAACCACTGGTGTAGTGGATATTTTGCTGGCCTAAGGGAGGGGTGTAGGGGTTGCACACCACAGGGGGGAGGGGTTTCAGTTATCCACAGATTGTGGTCACTGGAGCTAGGCGGTTTGACTCTGTCAGCCTGCTTCTCCGGGGGCTACATTGGCTGCCCATTCATTTCCGGGCCCAATTCAAGGTGCTGGTTTTGACCTTTAAAGCCCTATACTGCTCTGGGCCAGGTTATCTTAGAGATCGCCTACTCCCATACAATCCGGCTCGTCCTCTCAGGTCATCAGAGAAGGCCTTTTTACAAGTGCCGCCGCCTAAGGAGGTACGTGGGGCGGCGGCAAGAAATAGGGCCTTCTCAGTAGTGGCACCAACGTTGTGGAACTCCCTTCCCCTTGACTTGAGAATGGCTCCCTCCCTCGAGACCTTTCGGCGAGGCCTGAAGACCTTGTTGTTTAACCAAGCCTTCTGATGTTATGGCCTTTATAACATCTTTTATATATCTTTTAGTTGCTTTTTTACAGGCCCGATTCCTCTAAGAACTGCTGTTTTATGCTCTTTTATTCTGACTCTTCTGACTACTGTTTTTATGGGTTCTGCTAATGTGTTTTTTAATATGTTTTTATCTGTTTGTGAAATTATGTTTTAATCTGTTTTATATGTTGTTAGCCGCCCTGAGTCCCTTTTTGGGAGAAGGGCGGGATAAAAATAAAGTTTTATTATTATTATTATTATTATTATTATTATTATTATTATTATTGGGTCCCAGCCCCCCCATGTGTGCCCTGTGACCCCTCTGAAAGCAAGGGGAGCTCTGGGAGGGTGTGGCCCCTGGACCGCAGGGACAGGCATTTGCCCATATCCACGTTTTCAGCTATCCACAAGGGATTCTAGAACAGAACCCACGCTGATAAGGGGGCACGCCTGTATTTCAGTCTGTATCCATCCATAAAGCTTAGTGGGGTGTCTTCAAGTCATTATCTCTTAGCCTAAAACCCAATTATTCCATCAAGATAAGGGCAACATGAGAAGACTTCATGCATGTTACCATTTGCTCAACAGAGGAAGAGTGGGATATAATGGTGATGGGTTTTTTTTTAATAGAAGTTAATCAACAGATACAGTATCTGTGAAAATTTGGCACTGTGTTTCAGATTTTTAAGTGGGTCCCCTTTCCATTTGTGGAAGGTACCATCCACACAGACCCCACAATACACCAAGCGATTGGCGTAATGTGACCCCTTTAAAGAATCAAAAAGTTGTGCAAAGCTACAAAACGTCTTGTGTAACCTTCCTTGCATTTGCACAGTAGTTAAATCATTCTAAACACCGAGTTAGCTTCCTCCAAGCAAAGAGAAGTGGCGTTTCACACAACTCTGTTGCGAGGCCACATTTTGTGATGAATTGTCGGAAAGCATATCAAGTGCTATGCGTAGTCCCTCTACACACACAATACATTTTGATAGGCATAGGCCTTGGGTTACGTGTTAGGACTAAGAAAATGATGAAGCTTTACTTTATCTCGATTTCGAAAAGCTTCTGGCTTTCTGTTATCTGAACAAGGGAAGTCAATGGATTTCAATTTCTGCTTTGCTCCTTGTTCGCCATGATTTAAAGACCCCTGTCTCTCAGTCCGTTATGGTGTGTTTAGGTTTTCTTATAGGCCTCAAAGGGGCCACAACCTTTTTTTATTTCTTAAACATATACCTTGTTGCTGTAATTACAGACATCTATGTTACCGTAATTCCTTTTTAATGTCAAGTGCTCTAGTCAAGTGCTCTTTTTCTCCAGAGGCATCAATTATTATAGGTTTTAAATAAGAACTATTATTTGGTTGATAGCCGATACTTCCTTTCACAGCGCCAAAACCAGGTCACTATTTGTGGTTTTCTTTCCTCCTCACAATTCCTCCCATATAAAGCATTTTGCCACAACTCCAGGCACATCTAGCCAATTAAAGAATAAGGAGGCACAAACAAAATGCTCAGTTTGAGGCATTTGTATAGCACAAAAATCACCTGGAGTGTACATTGGATTATGGGGGAAAGGATTTCCTAAATACCATACCTGGGGGAAACCAGGTTGGCAACCACTACTGTATGAGGACCCAATCCTATCCAACTTTCCAGAGCCGATGCAGTGACAATGCAGCTTTGAGGTAAGGGGAAAAAAACATTCCCCTTAAGGAGGCCTCTGTGACTTCCCCCGCCACACTGCAGCACATGCCTTCTTAGCATGGCTCATCAGTGCTGAAATGCTGGATACGACTGGGCTGTAAGAATAGCAGCCATTCCATAAGCATAAGGAGGCAGTACCGGCCACTAAGAACTCATTTACAGAATTTCAACTCAAATACAAAGATACCCAGCATTATCGGTTGTGAATGGCCTGTGGTCCTTTATATGGCTTGGATTCCTTCCTAATGAATGTAGAAATGAAGGACGAGTCCTTTCTTAAATTGTAACCATATGTACCAAAGGGCACAATCCAAGAAGCCACTTGGGCCAACGCAAGTCCCTTGCACTGGCCCAGGAGTATTGCAAAAGTGCTGAAAAGAGTGGCCCCAGGGAGAGGGTGAGTTGCGTCAGCCAGCCTCGACCGATGCAGGAGTCGGGGGGGCAGGGGGAGGGGGAGGAGGCATTTTGGGGTTGGGGGAGGGAGGGCAGCGGGCATTCCCAGGGTGGGCAGGTGTTCCCAGGAGCGGACAGGCAGGGGGTGGGAGGTGGGGGCCAAGATCCGGCCAGATCTTGCCGGATCCTGATCCCATCCCGGATGGCCCAGGGCAGTCCTGGGCTGCTCAGGTTTGCACCGTCTTGTCAGGTGGCACTGGTCCAAGTAGATTCATTGGGGCCGCTGCAGTGTGACACAGGGTAAGGGGAAAGGCTTCCCCTTGCCTCAGGCTGTGCTCCTTTTGGTGCCAGACTTGTGCTAGATGAAGCACAGGTCCGCTGACCTGCCTGCTTCCAGCACAAATTAAGATTGTGCCCAACGTCTGTTAAGAACTCTCTTAACTACCTGAGAACCCAGTGTTCTGAGTGTGCCTATTTTGCCCTTTCAATTTTCTGAACCTGAGTTTAAAACATAAAGTGGCTGGTCCACAACTATGGAGTGCCATGCCCTGAGTGAAACCTGGGTTGTTTCATGATGGTGACAGTGAAATGCTTTCAACAGTGGTCATTTCTTCACAGATCAATCACAACCTGCACTGGAATAGGAAGGTCAAGTAGCCTGCACCATATATGGTGTATGCATTTATCCCCTAACCCCTTGTCATACACAAGCCACCCCTATGGGGCTAATCAGATTTGCACCAGTGAAATCGCTGATATAAATACAAGCAGCTTAGTGTAAAACCAGGCTGGTTGGGAGAGGGGTTAAGATACAACCTAAGTCACCCAGGCCAGTCCCAGTCCGATCCCGGGCATGGTCTGCCTGCTGGTCCACCCTCCCCCTGCCTCCCCCTGCCCATAAATGCCCCCTTTCTGCTCTCCCACCACCCTCTGTAACCCCCCATGCCAGCCTGGCTCAGCTGGCACAAACTCTGCCAAATTCTGATTCAACGCGGGGAGGCCAGCACACATCCTTGCTCCAGCTTAGCCTACTCAAAAGGAGCCATGCTTTACAGCATGTCTGCAATACTCCTGGGCTAATGCAAGGGACTTATGCAGGCTGAAGATCAGCTAAGAAGTATAATATAATACTATATTATAATCCTATAATATAATAGGATTATGTATATATATATATTATAGGATTATATTATAACTGTGCAGGCTACAGACCAGGTAATATAAAAGGTAAATAAAAGATTTTCAAGCTTGATAATTATTTACCAGGAATAAACTTCAAGTCCACTGGATTAATAAGTAAGTTTAATGTTCATGGTGAGGAAATATATTTAAGAATTTAAATGCTTCTTAAATACTGCAGCTCTCGAACACCTGAAATTTATTTTATGTAGCTCTTACATTAAGCAAGTTTGGCCGCCCCTGCTATATTTATTTACCATATTTCAATCTCACCTTTTCCCTCTGAGGAGACCCAAATATATTACAGAAGTTGCTGTTCATACATCATGCTGAGTTTAAAAAAAAAATTGGAAGTTAAGAATTATGAAAGAAAAAAAATACTTCTGTGCTTTACTTAAGAAGTTGCTATTCTTACGAGTTGCTATTATAAGTTGCCAATCTTATTCGTAATTGTTTCTGAACCAAAGAAGATGATGTCATACTTGACCAGTGTTCTCCAACCCATAAATAGGACTACTGGTGGAAGTGAGAGAGGCTGCTAGGGAAGAACTATAACTCAATGGTATAGCACATGTAAATGGTTCCAGGTTCAGCCCCTGGTGTCTCCAGGCACAGCTGGAAAAGATGCTTGTCCAAAACTCTGTCCAAAGCCGTTTTCAGTCTTCTGAACGGTACTGTGCTAGATGGACCAATGGTCTGACTCAGTCAAAGGCAGGTGAAGGAATGGCCTCATTGTGGCTTCAGCACCCATGAGAGGGGGGTAAAGGGGGTACTGAGGCCCAGGATCAAAAAAGGGGGCCCAGGAACCAAAGAAGAGTGCCCAGAAATTTCCTGTAATTTTCTTCTCTCACCTGGACTTACTACCCACGTGGAATGCTGAGTGCGCGTCTGCTGCTCCTACAAAAAACCATATGTGCTGGGCCAAGGAATCCATACATGACACCCCTTAACACCGTGTCACATCTGGGAGGAAATTGGCCTGCTACAGTAGCTCTTTGGCATGTAGATCCACTTGCCATGAAGCAGTGTATAGGAGCTCAGGGACACAGCTGCAGGACTACAGCTGCTGCAGAAGTACCGTAGATACTCGCATATAGGGCGATAAATTGACCCAACAGATTGCTCCTGAATCAACCCTTCGCCTTATCTGCAGGGCCACTAGGGGTCAGGGCTGATTCAACCACAGTGCAGAGCAGCAGTGGTGCTGCTGGGGAGGGTGACTCGCCACCCGCTCCCCCACCACGCGCTTCCCACCTCGAGCGGGGAGCCTGACGGAGCTACTCGGCTCGCCTGCTGCTCCCTCCTCGTTGCTGCTCCTGGGCATTGCAGTCCTGCCCGTTCAGGCTCCTCGAGCCTGGTCTCCTTGGCTCTGACTTCCTCCTCCTCCGCCCCTGCTAGTCTTCGAAAGGACAGGAAAGGGGAGCAGGAGCCTGCAGCGAGTCCCATGCGTGTCATCAATGAGGCTTACTCCCAGGAAAGTGCGCATAGGATGGCAGCCTTTGAGCCTAAGCCTGTGCATGCCTACTCAGAAGTAAATTCCATTGTCAATGAGACTTACTCCCGGGAAAGTGCGCATAGGATGGCAGCCTTTGAGTCCAAGCCTGTGCATGCCTACTCAGAAGTAAATTATTATTATTCTTTTATTAATTTATACCCCGCCTTTTTGCCCAGAGGGCACACAAGGCAGCTTACAAACAATTTAAAATACAACATTAAAAACAATCATTAAAACGATTTACAATAATTAAAAATCTAAAAAACAAACGAAACCCCGTGGATTCTCATATAAAAAAGCAAGAAGCAAGAACGCCAGCCAGCCTGTCAACAATTAAAAGCTTTTTGAAATAAAAAGGTCTTCAGTCCACGCCGAAATATTAGCAACGAGGGAGCAGTTCTGAATTCTAAGGGGAGGGTATTGCAAAGTTCGGGGGCCACCACCGAGAAGGCCCTCTTCCTGGCCGCCGCCCCTCTCACATCTCTTGGTGGCGGCACAGTCAAAAGGGCCCCCCCAGATGATCTAAGAGTACAGGCAGGATTGTAGGGAAGGAGGCGGTCCCTTAAATACCCCAGACCCGAGCCATAAAGGGCTTTAAAAGACAAAACTAGCACCTTGAATTGGGCCCAGAACAGAACCGGCAGCCAGTGTAGCCGCCGAAGCAACGGCTCGACAGAGTCAAACCGACGTGCCCCGGCAACCACACGAGCAGCTGCGTTCTGTACTAGTTGTAATTTCCGGACCGTCTTCAAAGGCAGCCCCACATAGAGTGCATTTGCCCAAATTCCATTGTCAGTTGGGCTTACTCCCAGGAAAGTGCGCATAGGATGGTAGCCTTTGAGCCCAAGTCAGTGCATGCCTACTCAGAAGTAAGTTCCATTATTGTCAATGGGGCTTACTCCCAGGAAAAGTTCGTAGCTTGAAGATGGGGAGAGAGACGGGAGGGCTGCTTCTTCATGCAGAATCTACAGCTCTGCATCTGCTTCTTTCTAGCCACTCGCTGTGCCCCCCTTCTCTTCTCCCTTCCCCACTGTCCCTCTTTCTCTGCCCCCTATTTACAAGCCATGCAATCAAGGAAACTGACCAGGAAACTGATTAGAGAAGCAGACAGCAGTTTCCATTTGCACATCCCCCCAAGACAGAGAGCAGAGCTGAACCAGCACCCCAGAATAACCCCACTTCTTTAAGAGTGCCCCCCCCCCACAGCCTTGATCCTGCTGTAAATCAAGAGGAGGAAACAGCCCTCAGACCAGGTGAGGTTGGGCTTGTTGCAGCTGCAGGATGCACCTTCCCTGAAAGTAGAAACACTCCCATCAAATTGTCTCACAAGCTACAATTCAGAGCACCATTACTTAGGAATAACTCCCAGGGAAAGCAATGGGTCTGCTTCTGAGTAAATAGGGTTTCAGCTATGTGCAGCTGCACTTGGTCACAGCCATTTGCTGTTGCTTGTCTCTGCTGTGACTTGAATTGCACACTCCCAGTTGTGTTCTAAGTTGTATGTTATATGTAGAGCTTCTGGCTTAAGGGCAGAAGACTCTACCTTTGCACTGTTTTGCATCAGAAGTGTCCTGAGAAATTCTGAGTGACAGATCACTTTTTTATGTTTTAGTTTTTTCCCTGTGCTGGTTTTCAATCACTGGTTCATACATGAATTGATCGCCAAAAATTAGCTGTTGGTGGGGCTTTCACAGTCAACTAGCTACCTCCCTTCCTGCCTTGTTGGCGCTGCAAGGCATTCTGGAGCACTGCCATTATTCCATTCTCTTTCAAGTACCCCTAAAGGTCCTGTTGAGTGCCCCTGGGGGTACATGAACCCCAGGTTGGGAACCACTGTTCTGTTAGTATGTTGTTTACAGTGCAGTTACTCTTTGATAGTGTTTACAAAAAGATGGTGAAGACCAGAATTTAAAAGTTTATGAATAAAAATGAATCTTACGATCTTTTACTAAATTAGAGTCTGTCAGTTCTTAGATAACAATTACTGGTAGGTTATTTTTCAGGATCTGGCCTAGGGTAAAATCAGACAAAACTATAATCAGACCCCCCCACCCCAAGTTTATGACCCCAACTTATCCAAGGGTCATAGAAAATTCTTGCCTCAAAACCTGCCCTTGGCTTATCTGTGAGATTGACTTATAGGCGAGTATCTGCGGTAAGTTTTGGTGTGCACAAGACACTTTCTATTCTAGCGTGAGCCTAATATAATGATGCTAATTTTTTGCAATGATTTTCCATATTGAAAAGTTTTTGGAGAGACTTAGGAGTGCATTTGGTTTTCCATATTACTGTTTCTAGCCGCCAGTGCCGCACGGGCAGTTAGACTAGGGCTCTGCACTGGGAAGCTGAGTAGACCTGGGCTCCACAGCCTTTTCTGGCTGTTGCCACCCTCTCCCTGCTCTGCTTTGCTCCCTCCTCACCCCTCTTCTGTCCACCCTGTTGCCAGCTTCACCCACTTTGTTTCATACCCTCCTCTCCCTCTTTGGGAAGGGGCCCAAAAGAAACTTTGTACCCCCTGATAAAATTACTCTCAGAAGCCCTGGGAAGGAAAGCAGTGGCATGTATTGAATGCTGGCTGATATACTGTACACAGTGATTGATTTGCTTAGTGGTTTACAGCAGAGAGAGGGGCAGAGGAAAGCTACCACACTGTTTGCCCAAAAGGAGCCCCCCAAACCTTTGTACCCCCTGATAAAAAAAAACCTCTCAAAGACCCTGTGTGCCCTCCAAAGAGGAACTCTCAGACTTTCAGACCAATCCTAAGCTGTTCTGACACAGTGGGAGTCTCATGGTCTTTGCTGTATCCAGCACATCTTCGAAGCAGGAGGTCTCCTTGGGGTCCCCTTGGAGGTCTCCTTGGGGTAAGGGGATATTTCCACTGTCTCAACACCCCTCTTACCGCCACCGCCGGCGGCTGATTCGCTGGATGCAGAGTTGGCAGGACGACACAGGTTGCTTACTCTCTCGGTGCTGCAAACATGCTTCACAGCACGTCTGTGACACCCTCGGCCAGAGTAGGGTCCATTGTGCCACTGGAATACATCAGTAGGATTCAGCTGTCAGATGGGGTAAGAGGGAGAGCAAAATAGTTTATTTATCATCTCTTCCTTCTTCCCAAGGACTTTGGGGTAGCATATGGTTCATGGCTTTTATCCTCACAACAGCCCTTTGAGATAGGTTAGACTCAGAGATGGTGACTAGCCCAGAGTCCTGCTCCTTGAAGAACCCTCCCCTTCCTGGAGCAGCCAGACCCCAGATTATATTAGTTATACTCAGCTAGAGTTTACAGATTGTCTCCACCCTTTTTTGTATGTTATATACTTGCTGAAGGCCATCCTCCATGTGTTAACTGTATTTTGCATCACTTTACGCGTAAGGAATTTCTTTAATATATATCAGAGACAAAAGTCACAAACTGAGTTTTTTGAATGAATGATATCTCTAATTATTATTTATTATTTATATAGCACCTAACAATATACTAGGTTCTTTATGTGATTTGACAGGTAGATCTAATTTTTGGTTTATGGCATAAGAGGCTGATGGAAGACTGACACTCACCTGTGACTGATTGATTGATGGACACTCTGTCTTTCATCTGTCTCATAAATCAGAAGTTGGCTTGACAGAAGTAAAATGACTGCTTGATATATTATCAGCCTTGTTTTTAAAGGATCTCTGCAAAATCAACATGGCTTTCGGATTCTGGCCCCACTGAGGGCATACCAGTTTTACATCTGGCTACCCATTTAGGTGTAATTGGGAGAGCCACTTTTTCCCCCACAAATGTGCTGCAATATTGAATGAAAATAGAATTTTTAGCATTTTCTTAACCAAAAAGTATTTGATTATGAATCAAAAAGTATAAAGTGATTGAAAGATTCGGTAGGTTAATCATATCTGGGCTGGCCATTGTCGCAGTCAGTGCCAGTTGTAAGAGGTCCTCCAGTACTACTCTGAGTAGTGCATCACTGGGGATGCTGGGGACTAGAGGCTTCCAGCCTGAGTCTTCAGCTCTCTCACTGCCGATTAGAGCAGTTAAGAGAGTGAGAGGCAGGAGGGGATGGTGGAATGAAGCAGGGAGGGGCAAATTTAATGGGGAAGGGGAGTTGACAGAGCAGGGAGGTGGCGGGAGGGTATGGATCCCGTGGCAATGGTGTATGTCAGATCCTCTCTCCCTTTCTTGCAGCTCCCCACCTCTTTTTTTTCTGAGGAGGTTCAAGGAGACCTATTGTGTAATGGGAGGCTTACAGAGGTATAGGAAGATTTCAATCCTCTTTCACCTCTGAAGCTTCTCAATCTGCCCCCTCCCCCAATACAGCATACCTGTTTAGGTGTGGCTGCACCATTGGGGGTGGGGGGGAAGGATAGGACTAGACTCCAAGATTATTATGATGCCTTAATAACTAACAAGGAAAGTATCAGAGTATTTTGACACTGTAAAATAAATTTATTTTCTAAACGGATGCCTCACTGTATTGTATTTTCCTTTAGGAAGTTGAACTCTGCCGCGTTAGCAGCCAAGAAAAGCTTGGATTGACGGTTTGCTACCGCACAGATGATGAGGAAGACACAGGGATCTATATCAGTGAGGTAAGAACCTGGTAGAGAAGGAAACCCAATAGAAAAAGTAGAAAAAAGCATTTTGTAACCTGGCAGCAGAAATTATGGCTATTTGTCCTTCTCAATTAGCAGTCTGGCTAAATTATGTTGCACATAATTGTTGTGCGTGTTTTATGTTTCCACATACTTTTGGAATTTGAATTTAATTTTACGCAGGTAAAATTAAATCCAAATTGCCAACGTGTGTGGCAAGTTAGGATAGTTTTTTAATCTGTACTTTTCTAATTCTGACTCATCTGTAGTATTTTGATGCTGAAGTTAGAGAGATTAACATCCGTAATTATTTTCACAGAAGAGATTCAAGGAAAATCTGATATAGCATATTTTTTTCCCTTCTTTGGACAGACCTTATATAATACCATTCTTTAAAACTTCTTTTACCTTAAAATCCCCTTCACAAATGAAGTTATAAGGACAGACACTCAGCATTGTTACTGAGTGGAGAAAAATTCTCCACCTCTCCCCAACTGGTGAAGTATATTCTCATGGAGATCCTTATTACGTGGTCTTTCCAAAAACTATCATCCTAGAGTCTAGGACCTAGATCAGCACTTTTCAATCCATGTGTTGCAAATGGCCCACAGGTGTGTCGTGGGAGTTTGGGGGAGAATCATTTATTAGTATGTAGTGTCTGCAGTGTCTTTCTGTAGCGTCTGTCTGATCCTGTTCTGGCTTCTAGAAATTGTGGAAGTGGTGGAATTAAGGAAATTTAATCTCACCCCAGCATCATAGTATCTGTGATCAGCAGGACTGCCCCATTCCACAAACTACAATAATAAGCCAAACCAATCTCAGACATTACTGGACTGGATGTCTCCTCTCCGTTCCACCCCTTCCCCACCTCCTTCCAGCTGCTGGCACGCAAAGCCTGCAGCCTGCAGGGGTCAGGCCACATGGACCAGTGTGTTGATTTCATGGAAACACCATAGAAAACTCCTTCCAGTCATGTAAGGCTCGAATAGGATCAGGCCATTAGGCATTAAACTCACTGGGTAATCTTGGGCTAGTCACTATCTCTCAGCCTAATCTACCCCACAGTGTTGTTGTGAGAATAAAATAAAGAGGGGTGGGCCTATATATGCTCTGTAAGGGGTTTGTACAAAGAGTGGGGGAGGGAAGCAAGGGTGATATTCCACATGCCTGCTGGATCACAGGTGGAGACATTCCTGATATGATTAGTTGTACTGAGCAATGTCACTAAGAATGAGAGGCTTGCCGTGGAAATGCCAATCTGCATGGCAAGTATAGCCTCTCGACTGGCAGTGAGAAAATAGCTGTGAGAGAGGATCATTTAAATCAATTGAATCATGTCTCTCAGCAGATACCAACAGAGGTTTGAGGACGGCAGCCTGTAGTTACTAAGGTTTTCATCAAGTTCAACTGCTTTTAAAGTAAACTGGCAAAGTCATTAATTTTCAGCAAAACTCTGCAGTCTCTGCTTTAATTAGATAATGTAATCGTGATTCCCCGTTTTTCCCACCCTGCACCCACTTCATCTAGCCAAAGATCCTGGTGGTGCCAGGAGAGGCCCCAGTGGCCTCTTCTGGGTTGCGCTGGACCAACAACCAACTGTCCAGCCTCTGCAGGCTGCAAGCTACTTCCATGTTTCCGAAACCCAGAAGTAGCTTTTGGAAGCTTCCGCATGCCATTCTGAAACCTGCAGAGGGCTATAGAATGATGTGCGTGCTGGGCTTGACCCTGAAAAGGCCTTGTGGCCTCCCCACACTTCCAGAATGGCTTTGATTTGGAGCCAGAGGTGAGGGTGAGTAGGAGGGCCCAGGTCACAACCCACCTGGAATGGGCTTGTGACCCACCAGTGAGTCCCCACCCAGAGTTTGGGGAACCCTGTAATAATCTCTATAATATCATAGCTAACACTCTGAGAAATTATGTAAAGTTGGCTTTGATTTTTAAAATGTGTGTATAGGTTAGTATTTTGTTTCTGCAAGGCCATCGTTCTTCAAGAGTGCTCTCCCACATCTGACAACTCCCACATCTGACCTAGCCTGCTGGGAGTTCTCAAGGAATTGAACTTAGTCCTGAATTGTCCAGTTGCAGATTCCCTGCCCCCCTCCAACTGAAGCTGTGGGGATAATCTAGAAAGACTTGTTAGACTGCTGGATGGATGGAATCTTTATGAATGACTGGGCACACGGAATCAGCATTCCTGGCTCCCACACAGAAATTATGTTCAACCCTATACCAATCCCCACTAGTCTAAACAAGCCAGCAGGTTCAGTGTGACTGAAAGTTAATTAGGTAAAAGAAAAACCTATAATATTGTCCTTTTTATAATCAGAACTAAAAAGGGGAGAATGAATTAAAATCACATTGTACTTGGATATGAAAAACCAAGTGCTGGTTTAAAATCTGTTAACTTTCAAATTTTTTTTATCCTAAATAGGTTTTAAGGCTCCATTAGAGGTTTGTCGGAGTCACAATAGCTATTCCTTGAATAATGACCAACTGTTCATGGGGCAAAGCTATCTATCACCTTTCCCTTGATGCTTATCTTAACCCATTTATTTTGCCTTGTCATGCCAAGAGCTGTTTTTTCCAGGTAAACATTACCAAGTATAACATTTGGTTTGCAAGTTACATCTTGTTAGGGATGCTAAGCTGTTATTCTCACGTTGTGTATTGTTGAAGAGAAAATTATTTTGAAGCGTTTAATCAGGTACGAAAGAGGACAATTGCATCCACAAAATGAAGGGGAAAGCGGCGTGATCAAAAACAGAATTGAACCATAAATATGGGGAAGACACCACTTTTTAAAAAGCAAACTTGGATGAAGTCCTGTCAATGCAGAGATGGAAATTTTCTTTTTTAAACCACTTATTTAACAGCCATCTCAACAGTAATCAAAGCTTCAAAATTTCAATTTTCCCCATCTATGTTATTTAAACTCTGTTCCACATTAGCTGAAAACTAGTGGTTAGTACTGTCCACCAAAGTATTAATCTGCAGAAATATATAGTACTCTCATCTCCTCTCCTTTCAGAATCAGGTTTTGTCTGAGAACCTGCCTGGAAGGAAATATTAGCACAATATATGAAGTTTGGTACTTTTGGCAATTCTCAAAGGGAATAAAGGCTCTCCCAATAGTCAGTGAATCCATCTTGAAATGCATTTGCTGAGCTAATATTGAAATGTTTACCCTATGCAGGTTGATCCCAACAGTATTGCAGCCCGAGATGGACGGATTCGGGAAGGAGATCGGATTTTACAAGTATGTCACTTTATGCCTGGCTTTTTCTTTTCCACTGTGTCTCCCCCTCCCATAATAGTGCATGCTTTCTATAGTGCAAGAACAGAATGTCATTAAATTTGCTTCTTAGCCTGGAGACAAACTTATGTGAATGAACCTTAGAACTGATGTGAACGAAACTTAGAACTTATGTGAATGAACCTTAGAACGAACTTCTTTACTGTGGCATGATATTTTGTAGATGACGCACTATACCACCAGATGTAGGAAACAGCCAGTTTTAGTAAATATGTTAGTATATACATTGTCTGCCGGGTACTTCCCATGTGTAGTATTCTCCAGCAGTGGCATTGTTAGAGGGATGCAGGTGTTGCAGACCTCACGGCAGGAGGGGGTGACACCACAACTGGCCAAAATTTTTCAAATCTTGTTTATTTTTGAATAATGCCATCATGTTATATATTATTAAATGCATAATTCCATGCAAAATGCAATGAAACAAACCGTGTTTAAATATCTCTATTCTATCAAAATTTATAGCCAAAAAACCAGCGGGGGGGGGTGCAATGGTGCATCCCCATGCCCACTGTCCAGAGCGTTGCCCCACCCACTGCATGGGAGGAGGTCCATCGTGGGGGTGACACGCTCGCCTCCCGCATTGAGTGACGCAAAGCCTAATGACGCCATTGTTCTCCAGTTCAACTGGTGTACGTGCACAAGTGATTTTCTCAGTCCATGAAATGTTTCTTAGGCAGTGAAGTTTTTTGCCTGCTCTCCTCTCCCCCAGATGCTACCACAGGTCTGTCATTTTGCTGCTACAGGCTAAAACAGTGTGCACTCTCACAGTGCTCCTAGCAGTTATAATTCATGTGTAATGCAGTATTTTTTTAAATCATAGCTGAATTTCTATCAAAAGACCTCCTCTCCCTGTCCCAGAGACACAAAATCAGGACACATCCTTTGTCCAATGGATAGTCCGGGGGACAAGAAGAAGCATCTGCCTCTCCCCATGTTATTGACACATGCAGCACAGAACTAGTTACTTGTACACCACTTCCCACCACCCCCCAGCCCCCTTCTCTGCCTCCTAACTGAACATAATGTACCCTGCTGCTGGTTGCTGCTACTCACCCAGATCTGAATGTCCGGCTTCTAGATCACCACACAAGGTCTTTTGAGCAACACGGAAGCAGTGCAACATCAGAGTATACAAGCAGCATGTCTGGGTGACTCAAGTTGTCCAACTCCATGGTGCTTTCCAAGTCAGTAGTCCCCGACTTGAGTGTTTGCTCGAGTCTTTGACACACATGATCTAAGTTCGCACAAGTCAGTGAAAAACACGCGCTTTTGCGACTCTGACGAGTCACTTAACTCGCATCCCCATCCCTGCAAAATGCAGTGTAAAAGAATGTCAGGATTTTCTGTTCATTCCTGTCCTTGGTCACTACTTGCATGCACATGAAAAGTGCACGCTCGATCGCTGAAACACACACCCACCCACAACACACACCAGCGAATCTTTATTTTTTTGCGTTTGAGGCCATTTTCATTGACGGTTCCAGTGATACTTGTTGGTAATGACAAGTTGCTTCTGTAGAAACATCCCTGTAACTGCCAGACATTAATTCAGCCTTTGCAAGGGCTTGCTGAACATTACAAGATCAATCTGATTCTGTCCCACCGGCCCTTTCATTTCCTCAGGAAACATCTTTGCTGAAAAACGTAGCTTTATTTCTTACTCTGCTATCAGCTCTTAGAATCAAACAAATCTCCGGAACACAATAGGATCCACAGACTGCCTGACTCAACCGGCCCTTGCTTTGACAGAAAATAATAAGCGATTGTGCAGTCTCGGGGCTTGGGCTGGGATATGTGACTTTATTTCTTTGTATGGTGGAGAATATGAAGCATTTTCTTTCCAGTACAAGAATTACATGGGATTTTTTTTTAAACAAATCCTTCTGCCACAACTCCGTACAGTTGCTGGGTGAGCCAGCCAGGGGCCAAATAGGGAGGCTTACCAGGAGATATTTTCCTCCCTTATGAGGAAAGGCTACCACATTTTGGTGCTCTTCAGTCTAGAAAAAACATGCCTGAAAGGGAACATGATTGAGATGTACAGACTTATGCAGGGGATGGATAGAGTGGATAGGGGGATGTTCTTTTTCCTCTTACACAACACCAGAATCAGGGCACATCCATTCAAAGAGTGTCAGAGGAGCTAGAATAGACAAAAAAAATTCTTCACCCAGCATGGATTCAATCTGTGGAACTCTTTGCCACAGGATGTGGTTATGGTGTCTGGCCTAGATGTCTTTAAAAAGGGAGTTGGACAGATTTCTGGAGGAAAAGATTGTCAAAAGTTACAAGCCTTGATGGTTATGTGCAACCTCCTGGTTTTAGAAGTAGGCTACCTCAGAAGGCCAGATGCATGGGAGTGACACCAGGATGCAGGTCTCTTGTTATCTTGAGTACTCCCTGAGGCATCTGGTGGGCTGCTGTGAGATACAAGAAGCTGGACTAGGTGGGCCTTTGGCCTGATCCAGCGGGGTTCTTCTTATGTTCTTAGTTGGAAACAAGTAGCAGTAGTGGACGTTAGTCCTTTTTCATGACAAGATCCATAAATATAGTGATGTGGTGAAAGAAGATTACACAGGCCAACACACATTTTGCTTCCTTAAATGTTACACCAATTCCTAGGTATATTTGGGGTGCTGATTGCAGAAATGGCATCCATTTTGCCCTATCATGTCTAGTTTGGAGACGCGGCATAGCCTCTTTAGTGAATGGTTCAAGCAGCTTCCTCATGAGGAAGCCTACACTATGGCTTCCTCATGAGGAATTTGTTTGAACCATTCACTAATGAGGCTATACGATATCTCCAAAACGAGATGTGGTAGGGCAAAACGGATGCCATTTTTGGAATTGGCACCCCAAATTCATATCAACCACCATAAAGTTTGGGAAAAACTTTTCTGACCCTCAATTTTGGAGGCCTGTGTTATCACCCATCCAATGCATGCACATTCCAAAATGAAAATTCTCTGGTTTATGTGTTTGTCCACGATCATGGGACTTATAGCCTTGGGCATTGTACTGTGAGAGGTGACCCTTTCTGTGATGTGTGCTTCCCATGACGAATAGGAACTGGAAGGCATTTCAAAATTTATTTTGATGCTAGCATACTCTCTGTTATGTATTGACAATGTAAAGTCTAGAAATGAGGGGGGAAATGCTAGAACTCTCAGGGTTTGGGACAAACAAGCACACATTTCATGCGTGGCAGTCCTGACATACGGCCCAGAATCTCATCGTTAAGTTTAACGCAAAATGAGCTGGGGAGGGCAAATACCTTTCATATTGGACAATGTGCTGGCTCAGTAGCCACTGTTATGGATGAGATAATTCAGAGGAATGGGAGCTGACAATTTTATTTGCAGGATTATATTAAAAGAATGGTGAAAAAGAAGAATTATAGTGATATGGAAACTTCCACAGGATAAGTGAAGCTAAATTCTCCAGAATCTGAAGTGTTGTTGTTGTTGTTGTTTTCCACTAAAATAACTTTCTCCATATTTTCCTTATGAGCTTTCATTAACACTTACTATGGAGTCATTTGTGAAATGTGTAATCGTAGTTCAGTTGCGACACTAGGGTTTGTGTCATCCAGGGTGGGAGGCCAGCTCCCACCATCATTCCTATGGGTCATCACTCCCATGATGGACCTCTTCCCATGCAGTGGGTGTGGCAACAACCTGGGCGGTGGGTGTGATGATGCACCATTGCCCCTCCCCATTGTTTCTTTTGTTTTTTGTTTTTTTTGCCATTGTTTTTTTTTTGCTATAACTTTTGATAGCGTAGAGATATTTCAACACAGTGTGTTTCATTGCATTGTGCATGAAATTACACATCCAATGATATATAACATGATGGTATTATTTGAAAATACCAAGACTTTAAAAATTTTAGCCAGTTGTTATATCACTCCCCCCCTGTGCACTATCCAGTGCTACCTGCATCCCCCCCCCCGCACTCCTGCAGTGAGAACACTGCTCCAGTTCACACTCTGTGGCAGGCAGATGCTTCTGAATGTCTCATCCGCATTTTCAGTGTGTTTTAGAATTCTTAATTACCTGGTCTTTTTTGCAAGTGTAATCAGTTCACCGGAAATTCTCCACTATCCCATTTTTATATTTTTGAATTTTATAAAGAGCTCTGCACATGCTCTTTGACCCAGCTTTCAGCAACTTGAGTTCATTTGTGTACCAGTGCCTACTTTCACAATAAAACATGGTTAAAAAAAAAGAAAAAGTATGTTCATGCATACAGTTGCATAAAGATTTTTTTTTTGTTCTACCTGTGCGTAGGTGTTTGTGATAAAACAGCACACAAAACAAGGCATGACACATTCATATATGCACTACGAATATTATTTTTTTACACTTTTATCAATTATGGTAGCAGAGGAACATAAAAAAAGATGCCGATGAATTGCAGGAACAGCAAACTGCTAATGTTCCAATTCCAGAATTAATTTTAGAAATTTAAACCAGAACTCCCAGTTATACCAGAACTCAGAAATAAAATTCAGGACACTGCGAAGCCATAGGGAGAATAAAAGAATGGAACAGAAGAAATCTGCCCATCCCTAATTATCACCATTGGAAAGAAAATTTAATGGATCCAGACTATACTCACAATGTGAAAAAAGAGAAGGAATTCGTGAATCCACAGACATCTGTGTTTCCTCTTCGGAGTTATGAAATACCAAGACATATTTTGCTAATGCACAGAAGGGGTTTGAATCAATTTAAAAGTCAGTAAACTACTTAGTACGCAATCCTAACCTGTGCTGGAACAGGCAGTCTGGATTGCCTGCACTGTATCCAGCAAAAGGTAACACTGGGCTTGGGCATGATTTGGAGTAAGAGGATTTTATTCCCCTAACCCTTGGTCGAATGCCAGCCAGCCCTATGGGGCTACTTGGATCCGAGCCTGCAATTCTGCAGGTGCAAATCTGAGCAGTCTGTATAACACTGTTTGGGCCAGGTCCAGGGGTTAGAATTCAGCCTGTGCTGCCATGGCTGGTCCCACACCCCTCCCAGGCCCGAACTACCTCCCAAGCCATCCTCCCCCACCCTCCCCCTATGCCCCCTCATCTCCCCATCTCCATCCTACCTTCCCACCACCCTCTCCAGCCTCTTGTGCTGGTCTACCTAGGCCAGCCCAAACATAACACTTCCAGTGTAAGTCCGGTGCTGCTAGGCCAGCACACATCTGTGCGCTGGCCTAGCGCAGTCCCAAGCAGCCATGAATTCACCAATGCCTACCTCGCACACAGAACCAGGGAAGTGAGAGGACCTATCTCAAAGATTTTGGCAGACCTAGTCATATGGTCAGTAGGTGATGATTACACTAGATCTCAGCGTAATATAGGCCAGAACAAAATTTACAGGCTTTCATTTCAACTGTGCTCAATGTGCATGCATAGCTTTTGCTTGCTTTTCCTGTGACCAGCTGTGACTATCTGTACAGACTGTGATAAATAGGACTGGACTTGGAAAAGCTTGGTTAGCTACATAAAGATATCACAACTTTTTCGGCTGATGAGAGTGCTTTGAATTTCCAAGTTGGCAGCATCTCTGAATGTTGCTCATTTACTGCCTGTGTTTGTGGCCTGTGCCACATCGACTGTTATTTAGATACAACCACGGCACTAAAAAGCTGGGGGAAGCACCACTTTTAAAAATACTTTTTAAAATTTTTTTTACAAAAGGTGCACTTTTTAGTTTTCAGTTGCAAGTTTACCTGGAAGCAAGTCGCCCACTTTATTCATTGGGGTTTATTCCCAGGTAAGCGAACACAGGATTGTAGCATTGTTGTCATTTAATTACATATGTGCGAGTGTGTATCAAATGATTAAATAAAAGTGCAATCAGCAGCGGCCTGCAAGTATTGCCTGGTGAGAGATAATACTGTAGACCTCTAATTGGCTCTCTCTAAGCTTCCAGTATGACTGATTTCAGCTGTAGTACTACCAGTCTTGCTTCCACCAGCACTATTATCTGAGACTGACACTTCCATTACTCTGAACGGAGAAAGATGAACGTCACCTGTCAAAGGCTGGTTAATTGTGTTGCTAGATGTATGTTGCCGGGGCGCAAGTTGGACATTTATGAACATAACTGCTTCCTCTGATGTCCGCCATCCTTCAACGATCGATATGGCTCTTACAGTAAGCGCATAATTGAGTGAAGGCACTTACCACTGAGGGGGCTAAAGATGAGCCCATTGTGTGAGCGTCATGGTCCGTACATTTGCCGCAAACGAGCTGATATTTGCTCTATATTGCATGTTGTGCTGTGGAAATGGAAACTAATGTGCCGCTTTCATTTGTTTTCTAGATAAATGGCCAAGATGTCCAGAACCGTGAGGAAGCAGTGGCATTGCTCTCCAGCGACGAATGCAAGAAAATTGTGTTGCTAGTTGCAAGACCAGAGATTCAGGTCAGAGTAATAGATGCTAGTTGTAAGACCAGAGATTCAAATCAGAGTAAACAGATGCATTGAAGCAGAGGCTCTGTTTTGCAGTGCATATGTTCACTGTCATCCATTGATAATGAACTGCTGGAAAACGACAATTCCGAAAAACCTGTCAAAATGGAGAAAATGAGAATCTTTATCATTCGGTAGCTGCAGGCTTGAACAAATGGGAGCTTGATTACCAGTATATGGGTTAAGTGAATCTTTAAAATCATATACACCTTTAAGTAGATGGCTGTTGGTCTAATATCAGACATACCTAATACCTGGAGAGCCAGGGTGGTGTAGTGGTTAGGGAGGTGGACTAAGACCTGGAAGATCTAGATCCAAATCTCCCCCCAGCCATGAAGCTTCCAAATCTCCCCTCAGTCATGAAGCTTCCTGACCTTGGGCCAGTCACTTTCTCTCAGCCTCAGCTTCCTCACAGGGTTGTTGTGAGGACAAAAGAAGGGGAGCAGCTGTGTACACTGCCCTGAGCTCTTTGGAGGAAGGGCAGTATAAAAATGTGAAAAATAAATAAATAAATAAAATATCAGTAACATACTTACCCAGATACAAAAAGAAACTTATAGAAATTGTAGGTATCTGGTAGGAAATTCATGTTAATTTCTAGGAAAGCTTCATCATTGATGGAAGATGGACCTTAAGAAGGAGCTGTTATGGGACTGTGTGTAGCACGGGTGGCCAAACCGCGGCTCTTGAGCCACATGTGTGGTATTGCATTGACTCTCAGAAATGTGTTGGCTGAGTTCCTTTTTCCATTACAATTAATGTAAAAAGGTAAATAGAATATTCAAACTTTATAATCATTTACTGGGTATAAACTGAGAGTTCACTGGATTAAAATGTAAAATTTATGTTCATGGTAAGTAAATATATTTAAGAATTTTAAAGCTTCTTTAAATCAGGGTGTCAGACATAAGGCCAGTGGTCCGAATGTGGCCCCTGTTTCTCCAGCCCCTGTTATAATTGGGCTCTCCCAGCTTGGTAATTGGGCTCTCTCATATCTTGAAAATATGAACAAGATTTGCACTTTTTCTCTTCGGTCGTTTGCAGCTAATGAGAGTTTCTAGGTGAGAACAAAGTGCTTATTTCTGGCCATCATTTGCTTAATCATGTCACTTTCTGCTTAATGATGTCACTTCCGGCTTACAACAAGCACTACAAATGCTAACTAAGGCCCTCTGTATGCTTACAGGATGCAATGAGGTACCTTCCAAAACCTAGCACTTTGCCCCCCCCCCCCCCGGAATGCCACTGTCTTATGTTAAGCAAGTTTGGCCACCCTGGTTTATAGTATTTCAGTAATTTTTGCAAGCAGATGCAGGTTTCTGCATCGTAATGATCAAGTCTTACCAATGTAGTCACAACGTCCATAGAAGACTTGGTGCGAACCCTATTTATAGCAAAAATAGCCATCTTTTATTTACTAACAAAAATGGTGATTCTTATGAATATGTTTCTGTATTTCTGCAAAGGGAGGTATTGGATGAATTGCCGAAGAAGAGATGGTAGCTAAAGAAAAGTACTATTTTGTCTTCACTTCCTATTCCTTTTACATACCACTATGAAGCAAAAAGGACATTCTGTTGATGCTACTCTATCCATCTGTCAATGGTTCAGGCAAAGTTGGTTATACCACCATTTGTCTCTCGTGTTATTGATCTGATATTTTTCAGAGCTGGTAACTGCACAATCTCTATAAATTGCATTGAGGAAATGTAATTCAATGTCACCTGGAATCCTTCCGTGATTATAGCAGTTATAAAGGATCACGGTTTGAAGCATACATTTCCTTTATAGTCTTGCACATTCTAAATGACCCCGATAAGCTGTACAGCAGGGCAGAAGACAACCCAGGTTTATGTAGCTTGGCTATGGGTCTTGTAGATCTAGAGACAGTTTGCTGAAACATACTGTTTATAGGTTCTTAAGGATTTTTTATATCAGAGACACAGCTTTCTGAATACAGTTGTGCAACAAATAACCCATAACTGAGACTGAACTTTTGTCTGTTCTTGCTTCTCCTATCTTAACAAATGATCACAAAGAAAAATAGAAGATTGAATCCTAATTTATGTCTGCTTTTTAAAATGCCACATCCTGGCCAGTGGGGACTACACCAGTGAATTAAGTGGCTCCAATATAAATTCAAGTGGTGATTTAATCTAGTTCTCTGTTCCTGGTCCCTACCCTGAATTTGAAACAGCGATCAAATCATTTTAAACCTTGTTTAGATTGCAGTTTCTGTTTCAAGTGGGACATCATTTCCCATTTGTCTTGTCTGTGTGGTCAGTTGTGTGACGCCTTGTCACTACTGCGAACATATATGGATCATGAGATGGGTTCACATGTCACGTGGATGTTAGCTGGATTGCACTGTTAGCAGCACACAAGCCAATGAAGGATGTTGCTGAGTGGAAATTAACAATGTGATGAGGTCACATCATGAGGTTGGTACTGTGTATATTAACAGTGGAGCACAGCACCCTGACCTTATGGAAGCAATATTTACTTATGGAAGCAATATTTCAGGGCCTACCACACTAGTACCATATTAAGCCCTAGCAGTGCTATGGGATTGTAGTAGTGCTATAGGAAAGTAGTAGTAGTGCTGTAGTTGTCCATTTCAACATTGGAGAGGGTACATACAAGCCTGTCCACAGATGTTCTAATGAATGCTTGTAGATTGCTCACACACATTCATTATTCACAGATACTGAACACTTGAAAAGGGCTAGACTTGATAGTTATAACTGGTTGGTAAGCAGTCTCAGAAGATGTGGCACAGCTCGTTCTTTCTCTTCATGTTGACTTCATGTTCTCTTCATGTTGGAACTCTTTGGCACAGGATGTGGTGATGGCATCTGGCCTAGATGCCTTTAAAAGGGGATTGGACACAGTAGCGGACCCAGCACGTTAAGAACAGGGCAGATGTCCTGGGTGCCAAGCCTGTGTGATGCTAGGACCATATAGGAAGCCTCCCTGAGGCTCTCAACACAATTGGAAACTATACTTCCAGTTTCCTGGAAGTATAAAGACCACGGGGGAAGCCTCAGAACACTTCCCCGGTTGGTCCTGGAGATGCACAAGGCTCAGTTGTGACCCAGTGAGTGGGGGAGACTTTGTGTATGTGGGGGCGGCATCTCGCAGGGGGCGCCATCGTGAACATTTGCCTCAGATACATGGAGGGGGAAGTTCGCCACTGCTTGGACAGTTTTCTGGAAGAAAAGTTCATCATAGGTTACAAGACATGATGGGTATGTGCATCCTCCTGGTTCTAGAAGTAGGTTATCTCAGAATGCAAGGTGCAAGGCAGTGGCAACAGAAAGCAGGTCTCTTGTTATCTTGGGAGCTCCCTGAGGCATCTGGTGGGCCGCTGTGAGATACAAGAAGCTGAACTAGATGGGCCTCCGTCCTGATTCAGTGGAGCTCTTCTTATGTTCTTATGACTGCCAGTTACTAAATTTGAAAACTCTGTGTTTATAGGCTATTGTTACAAAGAACGCTACTCTGCTCAGCAAATCTCATTGTTTTCTTCAGCTTGTTCCTCAGAAAGGTTTACTCACATGCACAGTTGTGTGGGTATAAAGATTTAATCATAGTTTTGGACAAGCTGGGATGCAACATATTTCGAAAATAATACTTCCCCGTTTTGTTTTCTTTGCTTTTTTAAGCATCTCTTTGACACAACTGAAAAAAAACAACAAAAAATGCCTTAAAGGCACCTTGTCAATCAATTATTCTTTTGTTGCTTTTGTAACTGCTGTGGCTGAGAAGTTTACTTGAGAAAATCAATTCAACAGCTGCGGTCGAAATGCACGATGCGAACAATACTGAAGTTCATCAGTGAGACACAACATGGGGGGGGGAGTTGTTAACGGAGAAAGGAACCAGTTGTCTCCTGGCTGTATAGTAGTATCTCTGGGTTCTTTTAAAGCAGACACTTTTTGAAGTAAAGAACATGACAGCTTCAGAATTAGGCGGTATGCTTTCCGTGCATTTTGACGGGAAACAATGTTCTGTGCACCCAGACCCCCTCATTATGAGAAATCAGCGATACTGTTTCAGCAAGGATAAAAGGCCTAAGAGTGCAATTTTTTAAATCATCTTCTTTTTCTGCCTTTCTGAGAGGTGAGCGCCAAGACCTTGGTGTTCTGAAGAGAGTCATTATTGGGCTTGCTTTATTTTAGCACGCATTTCTAGTAACCTAATGTAATGTCCTAATGTATTCTCTGCAGCTCGAAGAAGGATGGCTGGATGATGAAAGGAATGAATTCTTAGAGGAGTTAAACTTGGAAATGTTGGAAGAGCAGCATAATGAAACTGTTCAGTACACAGGCAACGAAGGGGAGCAGGTAGGCTTGACACAGTCTTGAAACCTTCCTAGGTGCATTAAAATAAATAAATAGATAAATAAATAAATAAATAAATAAACAGAATCGAACAATGGATTTGGAAGGGTTGAATTCCTCAGTTTCTCCAGAACATTGCCACAAATTTACCATTAATGGGATTAAATAAGAATGACTTGTGTTGGATGATGAATGTAACGGAAAGAAGAGTTTTCATTCCATTTTCATGCATTTATTTTATCTTCTTTTAACATTCCTTTAAGTTACTTTTATTTACTGCTTTCCCTTACTTTGCAGGAATGCCCTGCCATTTCATAAGCATTTTCTTTATATATTCCATTTATTTATTTATATTTGCATGCTGCTTTCTCTCCCCTCAGAGGCCTCAAGGCAGCTCAAAGGATATTAAAAACATAAACACAAATCCAATAAAAATAATGCAATATAAAATCCATTGACCAGACAGCAAAACTCCATTACGCTGACAATACAGTGCGTATCTACTCAGAGGTAAGTATCATATGGTTCAGCAGGCTTATTCCCAAGAAAGGTTATGTAGGAATGAGGCCTTAGAGACTTCCCACCTCAATTTTCAGCCATCCCAAAGGCACAGTGAAATAGGCTGGTCTTTAAAGGCCACCTAAAACTGAGAGAGGTGGAGCAATTGAAGCAGCCCCAAGAAGGGAGTTCTACCTTCCATGGAGGTGATGCAGTGTCATGTGCTTGCTAGGTAAGCCTTGGCTATTGCTGGCACACAGACAGAACCTTCCTGATTATCTTAGTGGGAGGACAGGTTCAGAATAGGAGCAAGTGTTCCTTCACGTATCTGTTTGACCCATCTCTTTAGTAATGAAACACACATCTCCCCTGATGTTTCTCTCTCTCAAAGAGAGAGAGAGAGAGAGAAGCAGGGGGTGGTGGTCTGCCCAAGGTACCAGGTCAGGGGTGCTGCATGAGGCCCAGCCAAGATGGCGGTGGTAGGAGAAGGAGCAGCAGCCTAGGTATGTAGAGGCTGCTGCCACTGCCTCCTGTTTCGGCGGCTTTGTGAACTTGCTGCCACCCCCGTTCCTTCTCCTTTGGCAGCTTAACGAGAGCCTCCAAAGGAGAAGGTATGGGGAGACAGCAGGAATGCAAAGCTGCCACCACCGCCTTCTTCTCTGGGTTAACCCAGAAGTGACGTCACAACGTCACAAGATGTCACAACATCATGACATCACTGCCCAGGTGCCACTGCCTCTTGTGACATCTCCATGCACATGTAGACACACACATGGAGGGAGGGGGGGAGAGAGATCATTTTGAAATATCCTGTAGAAATTTGTCTGTACGTTCAAGAGGTTGACTCTAGTTTTTTCACTGAGGACAGCTATCTCCGAGTGACAGGCTGTTTACCAAAGTACTGTGGGTGCTGCAAAACGTTTTTCTTCTCATGTCTGGGTGCAGCACGTCTGTGGCAAAGATATTTTATGAATCAATCATTCATCACAGGCATGAACTGCAATTCTGCATACCCCTTACAAACATTCATTTTGTGGGTTAATTAGTGATATAAAACATTCTAATTTACGCTCATAATGAAACAATCAAAATGACACATTCTCCAAGAAAATGGTTTAGTCTGAACAAGGAAATGAAACACTTCCTACAGATTGTAAAATTGGCCTACACAATGTAACAGCTGAAATTCCCTGTCACTCTTTCATGTCACTCCATCATTTATGTCATGTTTACACAAATGGTATGCAAAATTATGTTTGTTACAGATGTTAAGGAGACATATCTTGATTTTGGGCTTCTATCTTATAGTGTGTTTCCACTGAGGTCCTTGGTGTCCATAATTACACTACAGTCGAGTGTCTTGGACAATATCCAGTTTAAAGAATGGAACCTGACCTGATCTCTTATATCAGAAATCATATTTTTCCCCATATTTCTGAAAAAATTCTGGAGTTTGAGAAGCACCATGCCCTCTAGAATAGGGCTTTCCAAACCCCAGCCCAGGGGTCGGACCCAGGGTTTGGGGAAAGCCCTCTGCTCTATGGGCTGAGCTTAACATTCTATCTCTGTGCCATGTGTTTTCTCAGTAGATCTTGGTACCGGGATACTGTGGGCAGTCGCATCTGCCTGGACCTCCTGTTGTGCAGCCTTCTGGGACGCTGGGCAACAAACGCAACTGCCCAGAGTATCCTGGTGCCCAGATCTACTGAGAAAACATGCAACACAGAGGTGGAACTGTAAGCTCTGGTCTGAACAGGGACTACTTTTTTAGTACACAGTGGTCATGAGATTAGCGACCGCTGTTCTAGAATAGCAATTTTCAACCTTTTTCAACCCTCCTCCCCCCAGCAAACTGAGATGGCACTAAAATTGTCAAGGCCCACCAGCAGTTTCCAAGGTACACAGCACAGACGACTGGGGTCTCACATTCCCTTTGGCCCTATGTCTGGCATTCATCCCTCCTCCAAACTTCTGTGGCACACCTGCAGACCATTTGTGGCACACCAGTGTGATTGTGACTGACTGTATTTGTAACTGCCACTGCCAGTTGAGGGATTGGCAGTGCCTGGGTAATAACATCCCTGTAGCCTCTTCACCCTGGCTGAGCTGGGCACCAGCATCTTGGCACCACCGTCTTGGATCTCACAAAATCTCTCGAGATCTAAGATGATGACACCCAAATCTCAAGAGATGTCGTGAAATCCAAAATGGCAGCACCCAAATTTTATGAGATTTGAGCACTAGCATTTTGGATCCAAGATTTCACAAGATCCAAGATGGCAGTACCCAAAAGAACAGGTAGGAGAGGCAACCGGGAACATACTGTAGTGTCCCAGTGTGTTGCAACCCCCCTAAGGCATCACTTTGGGAACCCTTGCTCTAGTTGGCAGATTGGTCTGGTTGTGCTTGAATCTATGTGATGGATTCCATCTAGATTCTTCCATTAAATGGTATTGGCAGAAGTCACAACTGCTGTGACAACAACACAACAGGCACCATCTGCTGTGAATCAAGAAGTCTAAAGAGAGTTTCAGTATATGATAGATGTCAATCATAGCCTTAGGTGAGTCAACACCCCCCAGAACTTACCGCAGACACTCACCTATAAGTCGATCCCACAGGTAAGGGGATCCTTTGGGGAGATAGCTGCCTTGGGTGCCCTTTGGGGAGAAAGGCAGAATACAAACCTAATAAATAAAATAAATAAAATAAGTCGAGGGCAGGTTTTGAGCCAACAATCATGGAGTTTTCTATGACCCTCAGATAAGTCGGAGGTTAAACTTAGAGGGGGTGTCTGACTATAGTTTTGTCTGATTTTACTCAAGGCCAGATCCTGAAAAATAACCCACCACTAATTGTTACCTAAGAACTGTAGTCTCTAATTTATTTAAAAACATAGTAAAAGATCATACGATAAATTTTTATTCTTTTTAAATTCTGGTCTTCATCACCTTTTTGTAAGCACTATTAGAGTAAGTGCACTGTAAACAACATACCAGTAAAACAGTGGTTCCCAACCTGGTATTCATGTACTCCCAGGGACACTCAGCAGGACCTTTAGGGGTACTTGAAAAAGAATGGAATAATGGTAGAAAAAGGCAGGTCATGCTCCAGAATGCCTTGCAAGACAGGAATGCCTTGCAAGGACCAGCAAGGCAGGAAGGGAGGTAGCTAGTTGGCTGTGAAAGCCCCACCAATAGCTAGTTTTTGGTCATCAATTCATGTATGAACCTGTGATTGAAAACCAGCACAGGAAAAAAGCTGAAACATAATATGGAAAGTGCTCAATCACCCAGAATTTCTCAGCACACTTCTGGTGCAAAACAGTGCAAAGGCAGAGTCTTCTGTTCTTCAAACAGATGAAAAGAGAAAACACTGTGATAAATACATGAAGTCTGGGCTTTCATATGGAGGAGATGAAGGCTTGTATTATTAATTACAAACATTTTGCTAATCTGAAGGGTACAATTTATGGAAATGGGCTGCCAAGGGATATTCAAGGGAAAAAGGTTGGGAGCCACTGCAGGAGAACCGTGAATCAAATCCACCTTTAAGGTGTCTGGTGTGTTAAGCCAGAAGCTCTACGAACAACATACAACCCATAACACATAACTGGGAGTGTGCAATTCAATTCACAGCAGAGAGATGCAGCTGCATATATTTGCAACCCTTTTTACTCAGAAGTAGACCCACTGCTTTCCATGGGTGTTATTCTGAAGTAAGGGTGCATTGAATTGTAGCCTGCTTCAGATGGAAAGGAGGATTCCCATCCTGGTGTTTCAAAAAACAGACCTGCTTTGCAAGCATTTGCAAAGCAGAACCAGGCTGCAGCAGAAGGAAGGAGAATAAAAACCAATTGCTTCTAAGGAGCTGTGCCTGCCTGCCTGCTGCTTGAGAAACTTGGCGCCTGTCTGCCCTTGAGAAACTAAACTTTTCAGAGTTGAAAGGCTTTGCCCTCTGATTGACCCGGAGATCAGGCAAAATGAGAATTTGCACTTGATTACTTGGCAAAAATTTCATGTACTATAGGCGAGTATCTATGGTATATCCACAAGCTATTTAATGCTAAGGCTAAACTCTGGGAAATGACAAATCATATATGAGTGTGACAAACCATAAGAGCGATTGTCACTGAATGTGTGCAGCAGCATATCCTCTACTTTTGGCTAATGCTTGCCTGTAAGTCTTCGTTCCAGGACAGAGAAGAAGGCTTAAAGGCAAGCATTAGCCCTTGCACCTTTCATTTTAGAAATTAAAAAAAAAAAAATCTTGCTTGCTGATGATAGGTTGGCATAACAGAGGCCTACACAACTGTTGCTTGGGTATTGGCAATTGCATGCAAGGGTATTCATCAAACCCTCCAGCTATCACTGGAGACCATAATGGCACACCCATTGAGGTGTCTGTTTTTGAATTGGTCAGGTAAGCACTTTTGCCCATTTCTTTTTTCCAAATTTCATTTTTAATTTAGTTTACACTCCAGCACACTTTAATTACTTTTATTCTAACTGCTGTGACCTATTGGCATCAATCTCTTCTAACAACTGTGCATAAAAGACTAGCTGGTGGGCTTGTGCTCTTGAAGGTAATAATGAGGCTTTGTGTGTATGTCACTAATTTTTCCCCCTGTCCATCATTGTCTGTCTAGATAGAGGGAAACAGTAATTACTCACAGAGTAGTCTCTTTGAATTTTGTCCCTGCTCCTGGTACAGTACATTTTTCCCCCATCACATTTTATTATTACTAGCCATTATGCTTAATTATGTGATTATACCTCTTAAAGGAGAAACCACATTTGCCTGGTCCTGTGTGCACTTAAATTTATTGTAAATAGAGTCCGCGCACTTTGGAAGAGAATTGCGTACGTGAAATAGGACAAAATGCCTTCAACTCAGCTTTTCAATTAGAAAAAGAAAAAAAGGGTGCACCTCTTCACTGCTCTGTGACAACAAATGCACTTTTGTGTTAGAGGTGCGATAAAGAGGTGTAATTAATGGATGGCGAGTTTAAAAAGGTTGCACAAAAAATGTTTGACATGATGTCCAAAGCAGGCAGACAATTTTGTTTCATTTCAAACGGAGACAAGAGTTTAACTGGACCCTTTTTCAAAGGAAAATAAGGTGACAGATGCATAACCCCCTTGGCTGGTGTCTTCAAAACACAGAACATTTATAAGCAATTTCCTGCAAAATTCTTAGGAACAGGGAGAAAGATCACATGTGGGTAACTGGCAACCATCACTATCACATACATCCTCTACAAATTTGGCAGGCCAGCCACCCTACTGGACCCCAGCCTATGACACCTGAGTCAGCTATACAAAATGACTGCCAACTGTGTCCAGCAGTTGTCACTAGTGTCTGAATTAGACTTGTTTTTCAGCAAAGCTAAACATAGTGCCAGTTTCCACTGGTACAGTGCCAGGGCAAGCAGGAATATCTGCTATAACAGCCCCCAAGGTACCAATAGCATCGCCATTACTCTTGCACTCTGCTGTGGACGGCATTCCGAGTGTAATTGGAAATTCAGCAGTAGCAATGCGACAGTAATCCACCAGGTTCGATTCCTTCCATGGAAATTGTTGTTGTTTTTCTGGTGCAGACAATTATTCTGAACCTTCCTTATGTCTTAGTCTATCTGTCAGGGAAAATAAAAATAATTGGCAGCTGGACACGCATACTGTAGCTCAGACTAGGCAGAGGAGGTGGAAAGCAGGGGCAGAATACACCTCTAGACTTAGATGTCTATGGGCTCAACATGCTGTCTTAATCTCAGTAGGGGGTATGCATTCCCATCTACAAGCAATGCAGCTAGTCAGCATGCACAAGCGAGCTAAACCACTGTCATCCACATCAGTGTGTGCAACTACATTGAAAGGAGAAAGAACTGAGATCCACACATACACAGACATCATTTGGGAAACCAAGGAGAACTAAGACACTTCACAGACTTCCCCTGGATATTCGAGAGCGTGGGGAGGCAAAGAAGTCACTGTAAATAAAGGAAAACGTTTCACGTATCTCATTTCACCAGGCTTTGCAGGGTGCCCCATAATTGAGGACTTAGCCTCATTAGTATTTATTGTCCAATGCAATATCAAAGTGTGGAGCTATGAAACAGGTTGTGTGTTTATAAGAATGGTTTAGATCAGGGGTGTCCAAAGTTTTTGGCAGGAGGGCCACATCATCTCTCTGACACTGTGTCTTTTAATAATAATAATAATAATAATAATAATAATAATAATAATAATAATAATAATAATTAACAAACAAACAAACAAACAAACAAACAAACAAACAAACAAACAAACTTTATTTGTATCCCGCCCTTCTCCCTAAAAGGGATCCAGGGCAGCTCACAACATATAAAAACAGTTTTAAAAGCATGATTTAACAAGATAAAAACATTAAAAACACATTAACACAGGCCATACAAACAGTAGTCAGAATAAAGTCAGAATAAAAAGAGCATAAAACAGCAAGTCATAGAGGAATCCAGCCTGTAAACAGAAACTAAAAGATGTATAAAAAAGTTAAGAAGGCCATGGAATCAGAAGGCTTGTTTAAAGAACAAGGTCTTTAAAGCCTTGTTTAAAGAACAAGGCTTGTTTAAAGAACAAGAGCATTAATTAATTAAAAAGAATTAATTTACATTTAAAATTTGAATACATTTACATAAGTTTACATAAATGAATATATTAAAGATGAACTTATATGAATGAATGAAGGTCTTGCAATAGCTCAAGGCCTATAAAAAGCCTTGCACAAAACAAGGCTGGCCTTTCCTTTGCTGGCGCTACTGCATCACAGACGTGAAACAACAAGCAGTGGAGGGAGCCCTCAACCCAGAGCTAACGCGAGAGGTCAAACAGTTGCCCTCATGCTGAGAGCAGTTGCGTTGGGCCAGTGTGGACTCCAACAAATCTCCGGAAGGCCAGAGGCTCATTGGAGACTGGGGGCTCCCTGAGGGCCGCATTGAAAGGCCTCGAGGGCCGCAAGTGGCCCGAGGGCCGGGGTTTGGGCACTCCTGGTTTAGATCTAGTCTTCCATTTACAAGGGTCCTGGATGATTGTCCCAGTCATTGGTATCCCTGGACATTCATATCTGGCTTTTGCGTATGTGTGTGTCCTGGTCATTTGCATCCCACTATAACTGGGTAACACACAAACTATAACTGGGCAACAAACTCCATGTTATATATCCTAAGCCTCTTATCCCAGCCCTAACCCTAATTGTATCTTTGCATTTAGAAAGTACATCTAATATAAATATACATACTTCAGAGCACGAATGACTAGGATGCCAAAAGAGAATATATGCAAGTGTCCACTACCAAGATGCTTTTAACTGGGTCAAAGTTGTCCAGAACTCATGGTCTTGTCACTAGTCAGACCAAGGGCCATGCACAAAGGGTATGCCTTACTGGTAATCTTTAAAGCAAACAGAGAGAAAGATTCAGGAGATACTGTGGGAAGGTTATTCCATAACTTTGTGGCAGTTACTGTAAAGTTACTGCTTATAGCCATGATCATTCTCACCTCATGCAGAGACAGAGCAAGAAAAGCTAGATGAATGTAGTATCTTGTGGAGTGATATGTAAGAAGAGTCCATGAAGTTTGTGGTGCAGACCATGAAGGACTTTAAAAGCTAAACAGCACCTCAACAGCTTTGGAAGCATATTGGTAGCCACTGAAATGTACAGGCTTATTAGTGTGTGAGACCCAGCTAAATAGCTGTGCTCCGTTTAGCAAAAATAGATTATGTTGCTGCAGCTTATGGAAACATAAAGATTGCTATATGAATGCAATGTTTGATTTTTGGCATGGATTTTCTTCCAAGCAAACCCTTGAGGTTGTTGTCTGTTATACCCATTTTACAGAAAATAAAGCTGAGGCAGAGACAAAGTGCTTAGCCTGCCTCTGTAGAAGTTTCTAGAACTGAATTCAGAACTGAGGTGAGGATGGTGGGAACTCAGGATCATCTTTATCAACAGATGCCAGAGCCAAGATGGTGTAGTAGTGGCTCCAACTGGACTTTGATTTGGAAGATCCATGCTCAGCCATGAAGCTTCCTGAGTGAACTTGGGCCAGTCACTGTCTCTCTGCATCACCTACCTCACAGGGTTGTTGTGAGAACAAGAGGAGGGGAAGAACCATATCCACCACCCTGAGCTCCTTTGAGGAAGGGTGGTATAAAAATGTGAAATATCAAAATTAAAATACAAGGTCTGCAAAACTGAGGAGCAGAAAACTTTTTTTTTTTCCAAAATTTTATATGAATTTGGGGTGCCGATTCCAAAAATGGCATCATTTTGCCCTATCACATCTAATTTCATTTTTGGAATCAGCACTCCAAATATAACCAGGAATAGGTCTAACTTTTGAGACAGCAAAACATGGGTTGGCTGGTATTATCTGTTTGTTGTGGATCCTATGCTGCACACCCTCTTGAATGTCTTTTTAAAAGTCAAAAGGCAGCATCGACATTTTCTAAGAAATAAAATAAACATGAACTGAAAGCTTCTAATACACTCTGCCATTGTTACTAACTGTGGTCTGTTTGTTTTCACAGCCAAAGAAACATGAGGAAGAGGATGGTACCACAGACACTGCTACCTCATCATCCAATAACAACGAGAAAGATAGTGGAGTGGGGCCCACAGATGAAAGCCAGCGCAATGACGAGAGCTCGGAGCAAGAGAACGTTTCAGAAAAGCAGGACAAGCCCACCCTGCAGGGTCAACGGGACCTTGGACAAAGCCAGGATGCTCTGGAAAGCATCAGACTCCAGTGTAATGACAGTCTGGTGTCTGCGGAATACATTGAATCAGATTGTGTCAGTAATCAGGGTGAGGACTGCGAAAGGTTTCGCCAACTGCTGGAACTCAAGTGCAAGATCCGAAATCACGGCGAGTATGACTTGTATTATTCCAGTAGTACAATAGAGTGCAACAGAAGGCCGAAGGATGGTGTGGAGCATGAACTGCAGTTGCTCAATGAGGAACTGAGGAACATTGAGCTTGAGTGTCAGAATATTATGAAGGCTCACCGGCTTCAAAAAGGAAAAGATCAGTATGGAGACATTTTTGCACTGCATGGTGGTACTTTCAGGAATTACAACACCAGTTTAGACCTTCAAGGAGGCAAACTGGATGACATAATAGAGCACCCGGAGAAATCTGATAAAGACAGTTCCAGTGCTTATAATACAGCAGAGAGCTGCAGAAGCACCCCGTTGAACGTCGAGTGCTCTCCTGATAGTTCTCTCCAGAGAATGATCAGCATCACCAACAGGAAAAACCTGAGAAGCACCCTTGTGGCGAACCAGTTGACTTCAAGACAGAGCAGTAGGGAGACGATCCCAAACAAAACCAAAACCATGGAACAAAACAGTTCTGTGGATGAGAAGGAAACTGTTTCGGAAAGTAGCAAATCCACAGAGCAGGAAAGACCAAGCCCTGAACATATCCCTTATTTATCCCCATATCATAGTTCTTCTTACAGGTATGGGAACATACCCGCACATGCTAAACATTATCAAAGCTATATGCAGCTGATCCAGCAAAAATCCGCGGTGGAGTACGCCCAAAGTCAGCTCAGTTTCGTAAATCTGTGCAAAGATTCGCAGAAATGTACCGAGCCTAAAATGGAATGGAAAGTGAAAATCAGGAGCGATGGGACGCGGTATATCACCAAAAGACCCGTCAGAGACAGAATCCTGAAGGAACGTGCCTTAAAGATTAAAGAGGAGCGCAGCGGGATGACGACGGACGATGACACCATGAGCGAAATGAAGATGGGTCGCTACTGGAGTAAAGAGGAGCGCAAGCAGCACCTGGTGCGAGCCAAGGAGCAGAGGCGACGCCGGGAGTTCATGATGCGTAGCCGGCTAGAGTGTCTGAAAGAGAGCCCACAAAGCGGTAGCGAGGGCAAAAAGGAAATTAACATCATTGAACTCAGTCACAAGAAGATGATGAAAAAGCGGAACAAGAAGATTTTGGACAACTGGATGACAATCCAGGAACTCATGACGCACGGTGCTAAATCTCCAGACGACACAAGGGTGCACAATGCTTTTTTATCTGTTACTACCGTATGAATTCAACTGTTGTTGCAAGTCTGCTACCACTTTCGGTAGAGTACGATTGCCTCGTTCAAAGTGGCATTTTTTAAAAATATATTTTGTGACTGTTTCAAGTTTGGATCTTTTTTGTAAGCAAATTACTTGGCAATTTTACATTTGGTTTTTTTTTTTCATACAAAAGTATTTTGTTTAACTGGTGATTTTTGCAGCCTTTCTTTACTCTGCGATATATTCATAGTATTCATTTCTATTTGAAAGAAAGCAAAACTTTTCAAAGGGATAAAGCAATTACTTTCATATCCAGTTTTATTAGGAGCGGAGTCTTTTCCTCTAGTTTTTTTTTAAATACTTTCCTAAAACTACAATGCCAAAACAAAACGCTTTATACCTTATTCTTGCTTATCTGCAGTTTAAATTTTTTACGTCATGTTTTCCATCTGTTCATGTATTACGTGCCACATCTCCTCAAGAAGCGTAAGAGTGACATTTTGTCCAACAGTGCATTTTAATTTTTAAATTGCAAATGTCTTTGTCCAGGTAAAGTGTAGGTGAGCAATTCTTCTGTGATATGTAATGGCATTTATTGTGTAGCTAGGTAATATGTGGTAATTGTGAAGATCGAAGAGAAATAAATTATTTCTTACCTTTATGAAAAATGATCAAGGGCTGCTTTGATTTTAATTTCATTTACTCTTACATACATTTCTTTCAGGGTTATACTGAAGACATCAACAGTTAGTGTTTAATGAACATTCATGTGAATTCTTGTTGGCGCCTCTTTTATGTTGTTGGTTTTTGCTTTCAACTCTATATGTTTTCAGCAGATTTCCTGAAATCACAGTATGAACTGCTATCATCTTAACGTCTAGCAATGGCTACTATTCATGATGGTTACATTTGATAGGTTCAAGGTCTGTGTACCTCCAAATATCAGTTGCAGAAAAGCAATGACGAGAGAGAGAGAGATTGAGAGAGAGAGAGAGAGAGAGAGAGAGAGAGAGAGGTTGTCCTCATTCTCAGCTTGTGAACTTCTCAGAGGTATAAGATTCTCCATAGTGGTAGATGAAGGGCTAGACAAGAGAGATCTTTGGTGCGATCCAGCAAAATTCTACTTCTGTTAAGATGTATCTAGAAGCTAGAAAAGAACATTTAGTTTAAGTTTTAGAAACAGAATGGTTCTCTAAAACCATCACACAAATAATACATATTTTCCAGCATGGGTCTCTGGATCTTACATAGAAACCAAATACGTATATTTTCTCTGATGTACTTTTGTGTCAGGCATAATTAATTTTTTTGGCTTTTCATGATGCCACAATATGCATTTGCAGTGAGCCAATACAGCTACTGAAAAACATTTTCACAGCCTAGGTGAAGATTTTATTAGCTCTAGCTCTGCTACACAGTAGTTCTGAAACCTTTGCGAGCACTCAGATCCTGAAAATCTCAGAAACATATCTTCATCACTAACTGCCATCAGAAATGATTGTTATAGGGCAGTGGTTCTCAAACTGGGGAGTTGTGACACCCCAGTCAGAGAGCCCTGGCCTCTGCCCCCTTAAGGGATGTGATCCGCTGAATCGCACTGCTTTGGAGGGGCGCAGGGACTTGCTGCTCAGAGCCTGCAGCAGCCTCCTGGGGGTGCTGGGAGCTCACACGCCTGCCTCCACAGGGCTCCCCAACATGAGGAGACCCTCAACATTGCGATCGCGGCCCCTTCCGGCTTCATGAACGCGAAGTGGTCATTATTGTGATTTTGAGGGTCTCCGCAGCGTGGGGAGCCCTACGGAGGTAGGCACGGGGACTCCCCACACCCCCAAGAGGCTGCTACATGCTCTGGTGAGTGGCAGCACAGGACTCTCCTGTGTCCCTCCAAAGCAGCGCCATTCAGAGGGTCGTGTGGCTGCCTTCCCCCGCACACACTTACTGCGGCTCAGAGAGTTTGAGAACCATTGCTATGGGGAGAAAATAGAAATGATTTCTGCAGCTGAAAACCAATTATTTCATTGCATGATGTCATGTACTAACAGCCCAATCCTATCCAGGACTGGGATGTCAGGGGAAGGGATGTATGAGAGTTGCTTCTGCTGTCGTAAAATGGCTGCCAAAAGAATGCACAGCGCTCTGTAAATGGCCATTTTGGAGCACTAAGGCAACAATGCTCTGAGTTGTTGTTGGTTCCTGCCCAGGCCTCCGGACGAGATAAGATGGTGGACAGGGCGTGAAACTGGGCAGGAGGAAGAGGATGGGGAAGCAGTGGAAGAGGTGGATCTAGCAGCAGTGGTGTGCACCTGATTCTGTTCTCTCTGCTTCCTCCCCTTCTCCTCAGATTTGCCCTAGCTACAGAGCTGGAGCATGTTTCAGCACTTGCACAGCTAAGGGAGTACAGGGGGTAGCAATTGTACTGGGCAGCTTCGGGGGAGGCAACCAACTGAGTGTGATACTAGTAGTCAAAATTGTGAAAACCTTGGTAAGTACAAATAATATCATCATGTTATACATCATTGGAAAGGTATTTAATGCAGAATGCAATGAAACAGACTGCACTGGAATAGCTTTATCAAATGTTATGGCCAATTAACCAGAAAATGAAAACACAACTGCCTTATGAAACAAAAAGTGGATTTCCTAACTCAAAACTGACCAATTGCTCTAAGAGTCAATGAGTTGTTATTATGATACAGCATGGAACCAATAAGGTGTTAATCTAAGTCAGCTCTCATTTCCATGTATCATAATACAGTTACCTTGCTAACTGGGTAAAGAGGCACTTCTTCAAGTGGTGCTCCTCTTATAGTTAGCAGGGGGAGAATAACCACCCCTCTTCACCCCAGCACAGTGTCTCTAACCAATTCGGGGCACATTTTTTATTTATTTACTTAAGGCCTCAATCCTAACCAACTTTCTAGCACTGGCATAGCGGTGCCAATGGGACATGTGCTGCATCCTGCAGTTGGGTGTCACTCACAGAGGCCTCCTCAAAGTAAGGGAATGTTTGTTCCCTTACCTCAGAGTTGCATTGTCCTTATGTCGGGGCTGGAAAGTGGGTTAGGATTGCACCCTAAATTTGATTTTGTCATTGGAGGGGCTACAAAATCTTTGACTCCAAGTAGCAGTCCAATGCCTTGGCTATGGGGCAAGGTGGCAGAGCAAGTAGGTGGTGAGCTGCTGGGGGGGGAAGGCAGGTTTTCCCCTGATTTTCACTTTTTTAAAAACCTGGACGTGACATCATCATTTTGAGCTCGGCACTGGGCTACACAATCATTAGCTGTGCCACTGGGTCAGAGGAGACCCATTATGGAGCAGGAGGCTTACAGAGGGGTAACTCCCTTTCCCCTCCAAAGCCTTCTGCTCCACCCTTTCCCCTTCTGGATACAGAGTGCTCATTTTTTGCATGGCTGTATCAGCCGGGGGAAGGGGGATATGATTGGATTCTTAATGTCATGGATGTTGTGGATACATGACATTTTTAGCTGAATATCTATGACATTTGAAGATACAGGTGTACTCTACAGAGAGTTGCAATCGGTTTCAACTCCCTGTTGAGTTTATATTCAGTAGCAAACCTGGATTTGTTGCTATGCAATGCATGAAAGAACCCATATAGTTTTCTAGGATTTAAAATTTCTTATTTAAGAAAAATGGAGAAGGAAGGCTGAAAAAAAGAATGTGATTTGCTGCTGTGATTTGGCTGACTTAGGGCCCAGTCCTATCCAATTTTCCAGTGCCGGTGCAGCAGTGCCAATGGGGCATGCACTGCATCCTGCGGTGGGGAGGCAGTCAAAGAGGCCCCCGCAAGGCATGGGAACATTTGTTGCCTTACCTCGGGGCTGCAGTGTGGCTCCACCAGTGCTGGAAAGTTGGATAGGAATGGGCCCTTAATTTTCAGTCCGCACCAGTAATAAACATTGGAAGAGCAATTGGAAAATGAAGTAATAGCTGTAGCCAAATTTGTCAGACCAGGAGAAAATTCATTCTGTAATACTGGGTTGTGAAAAACACGTATACATCAATATGTAATTGAGAAATGTTTTGGAAAAAGATGATGTGCTTTTCAGTTGAATAACATTTTCTTTTCCTATCCCTTCCTGGAAGAAAATTGCTTTTCAGCTATAGAAAACACTTTTATTTTTTCCTGTATGATCAATGGGTGAACATGAAGAGTGTCATGCCTTTTTTTTTTTTCCTTCTAGCCTGTCTTCATGCTAAAAACATTATGTTCAGCATTAAAAATTGACACTGGTTGCTTGGGAAAAATTTTGCCTTGAAACAAAACTGCATAAAACATGTCCATTCTCTAGTCAACTGTTAAAAGATTGCTAATGTTTATGACCAAAACAAAAAGGCATATAAAAATAGAGTCAACGCTTCTTGATTTCTAAGCCACTTACATCCCATTCCTATCACTACCCCCTCATTGATGCCGCAGTGCCAAAATGGGGGCAGTTGCAGTGATCTCCTCTGGGTATGTCTACTCAGACCTGCGACAGCTAAATAGCTGCTGGAGGTCTGCATGGATCTATGTCGCAGGATGGGGTCTGGGAAGGGGCTTAGGATATTGGCAATGCCAGTGATCCCTCCCCCTTCCCAGGCCCAATCTGCCTATCCTCTGCTTTCCCCCATCTTGTTTTGCCCCTCCCTGCCCCCATTTCCCCCCCTCCTGCCACCCCCTCCCTGTATAGTACTGGCTCCCAACCTGTTGTCCACAGACCCTAGGTGTTCCATGAGACCTTAAGAAGTAGTCCATGACGACTCAGGAAAATAAATAGGCTTTGATCACTTCCAGCGTCTTGCCAAGCAAGCACTTTCCCACAAACCACCAGAAAGGGCAAAGACCAGACCATCTACAGCCACAGCAGGCACTCAAGTGTTGGCTGCAGCTGTGAGTGGTCTGTCCTCCACCCTCTCTGTTAGTTTGTGGGGGAGTGCTCACTTGGGAGATGCTTCCCCATGGACCACTAGAGATGGCGGAGACCAAACTGCCCACAGTCGTAGGCATCAACAAAAGCAGCAACCCACCAATCTTCTCTATCAACAATAAATTAATAAGCCTCTAATAAAGATTCTCTAATTATTACAAACTTAATTGTGGGGTTTTTTGTGTGTGCAGGGGGCTGGAGGAGTTGCATGTGGTTCACAACGATTCTGGTTTTTGCCTCAGTGGTCCATGGGCTCTGAAAGGTTGGGAACTACTAGTGTACAGGGAATATAAGTAGGCTACCTGCATCATGTCTATTACAATCTTGATACTGATCAGTTGTTACTCCAACATTAAGCCACCTGGTAGACTTACAACCCATTTACTCACTGCAGCGGCTTTGCATTCCCCATCCCTTCTTCTGTGGAGGGTCCCCTTCATGCGCCTCCTCCATAACTAGGGTGGAGCCTGGAGGACAGTTATGAGCCCCCCGCTTGACATAGCACCTGGAACAATTGCCCCTTAAACTCCACCCTAGTTACGCCTCTGCCCCAGTCCTCCCACTCTCTACTTCTCCAGTAAGGACTGGTGTTTCTGGCAGTAGCCCAGTCACATTTTTTATTTTTCACATTTTTATACTGCCCTTCCTCCAAAGAGCTCAGGGCACACAACTGCTCCCCTCCTTCTTGTCCTCACAACAACCCTGTGAGGTAGGTGAGGCTGAGAGAAAGTGACTGGCCCAAGGTCACCCAGGAAGCTTTGTGGCTGAGGGGGGATTTGAACCTGGATCATGCAGGTCTAAGTCCACCACCCAAACCACTACACCACCCCGGCTCTCTACATTCTATACAGTGTCCCATTTTTGTGATGCCATAGGTCAGGCTGAACGCCCGAATGCTAGATCCAGCAGCGCAGCTCAGTTATAGGGTTGTATAAAATGTGCCTATGTGAGAAAGAACTATCTTGTATGGAAAAAAGGCATCTTCATGTTGGAATGGCTACAGCGATATTTTTCTTTCAAATTTTACTCATTTATGTTTTATTTAGGCTTTTACCTCCTAATCTGCTCATCATGAACCATATCAGAAGATAGGTAGATCAGAACAGAAGTAGATCCATAAAACCTATATTAACAGAGTGCTTAGCTCTGTTAATATAGGTTTTATGGATCTACTTCTGTTCCAGTAAATTAAGCATTCCTGATACACCAAAAAAAAAAAAAGTATAAATAGAAGTATATTTTTCTGTAGCAACATAAGGCAGTGGCTTTAAACCCAATATGTTTGGACGCTGATGGAGGATTGCTCAGTGACTGTATTTAAACACCTTTCATTTCATGTAGTTAGTGAAAAAGAGTGTTTTTTTTTTCATTTGAAACTACACTATCTTTTAGCAATTCAGATATTTTTTTAAAAGAAAAACCCTTTCAGAGGCCCAGATCTTTTGTCAGAGAGCATAGGCACTGTGCATACGTAGCATATTTTAACCTTCCATCTGGACAATGAAAGTCCCTGATTAATAATGGACTAGAATAGCAGAATGAGGCCATGAGGTGCTGCTTCCCTCACATCATGATACTGAGCCCTTGGTATTGTGATGATTTCCAGATTCCAGTCCTGAAAGATGGTGGAAGGTGTTTGTGTCCATCCCCCCTAAACAAAGTGTCAGGGAAGGTGACAGGACTGAGATTGGATTCACATCAGGGTAGAGTCTTAAAGGCCTCCATCCCGCCATGTTTCCATGCCTCTCAGCTTTTGTTTAAAAAACAAAAAACTAGTGGATCAGCAGACATATTTAATGCAACGTATGCCTTCGGCCCTATGATGAAAACCTAGGTTTATAAGGCTGAATCACTATACGATCACACACATACACCGCCCCATATCTGCGGATTGGTTTCAGCTGTTTCAGTTACCCACACTTCACAAATCACCCTGTCACGCTCATGACCAGTGGCGTCACTAGGTTTGCATCGCCCGGTGCAGCAGCCAGCGTGTCACCCCCATGATGGACCTCCTCCCCTGCAGCGGGTGGGGCAATGCCCTGGGCAGTGGGCATGCTGATGCACCATTGCCCTCCCTGCTGGATTTGGCTATAACTTTTGATTGAATAGAGATATTTCAATGTAGTGGGTGCATCAAATGATATATATGATGGTATTATTCAAAAACTAAGATTTTAAAAATTTTGGCCAGTAATGGTGTCACCTGGTGTGGCCTGCACCCCCTGCATCCCCCTAGCAATGCCATTGCTCGTGATTGATCTGTTTTTTGTCTGGTTTGCCCTCCTGCAAACGCTCCTGTGCTGTCTGTTTTCCACTTCTGCCAGAGGGGTTAACATTTGCAGCCTTCCAAACGGCTGTCTCTTGGCTCCCACTTGTTAACGTTTACCCTGCAAGCATGAAGAGGATGCGGTTTGGACGGAAAGCACTAACAAGCAGGTGTGAAGAGCGAATGGTTTGGAGGATCTGTATGGAACAACAGTAACTATAGGGATCACTGCTATCTGTGGTTTGGGGTATCCATGGCAGCGGCAGGAGTTTCAGTTGGCACTGGGCCTCAGCACCAGAAAGATGTTCCACAGGTGCTCCAGCTGTTCCTGTGGGCCAGAAGTGAGCTTTTTGAGGCCGGGGAAGGCAAGGGGAAGGCGGGGGAGGACAGAACTAGGCAAAGGGAGGGCAGACCAAGGAGAGAATTGGGCCCAGGAGGTGAGCGGGGATGCTGTCAAATCCTATACCCCCTCCCAACCCTGAATTGCTGACATGGGCCTCGTCCGTTCTGTACCCGCTAAATAGTGGGGGTAGCTCCAAGGAGACCCATTGCCAACCAAGGAGCTCAACACAGAGTAAGGGAACAACCATTCCTTTATCCTTAGGAAGGCGCCATAGGATACAGTGGTGGCCATTTTGGCACCGCTGTACCGCTGGACATTGATGGGGCATAGGATTGGGCTTTCCATTGAATCATTTATTTTTTATTTGCCATTGGCTGTGTTTTCATTGTTTACATATGCCATCCACTTTTTATGGAAAGGCCAGATATAAATCTTTTAAATAAATACATATATTCCACTCCTCCTTTGTTCTGCTTTGTACATATCAATGTTAGGGCACAATCCTATGCATGCCTACTCAAAAATAAGTCCTACTGTGTTCAATGGGGCTTACTTACAGGAAAGTGTGCACAGGATTGCAGCCTCAATTGCTTACTTACATCTTTCATTAACATCTCAGAGGAATGTTTTTCTCCAGTGATCTTAGGGATATACGATCCTAGCCGGGATTGCTACCATTTTTCAGACTGAATAAACTCCGTTTAGGATCATTGTTGCTTTCCTAAAATGTGTAGTAACTTTTCTTACAATAATAACTGTCCTTTTATTCCTATCCCCCTTCCCTTTGTGTAACCGTACTGATCCATAAGAGGATTTTCCAATTACCCCATGACTGTTAAAGCACTTTTTCATGAGGGACATAGTCAAAAGCTTTTTTAAAAAAAACACCAACAACTTATGTGGGGAAATAAATGATTTTTTTAAAAGTCTAGTTCATCTGTTACATTTATGGTATATCTTCAGTCAATTCAAAGCAGCACTTCAGTCAGAACTAATCTCTTCTTTGATCATTGTTTGACTTAAAAAGCTCCTTTTTGTTCTGGGTTCTCATCACTGGACTTTTGAGTTTAAAAATAAAACGGCAATTTTCAAATTTATTTGTCTAGAGTAGAGCTTTCATTTCTACTAGACAAATTGTCACTAAGTGCTTCAATTATGTGAACGACACAGGTACTTCCACTTTTCCCATTTTCCCCCCTGTACAGCTCTTAGCATGGTGTATCAACAGATGAACGGCAATTGATCTGTATGTACACAGCTCTCTTGCTAACTAGGCAGAGGCACCTCTTATAAGGATGCTCCTCTAAGATTTAGCAGGGGGAGATCAACTCTTCCTCTTTGCCCTGCATGGCATCTTTTCTAGCAACCGTTACCCTGCAGATGCCTGATCTTGGAAGCTAAGCAGGGTCAGGCCTGGTTAGTACTTGGATGGGAGACCGCCTGGGAATACTGGGTGCTGTAGGCTTATACCATAGTCTTTCCAGACTGAAGGTTGCCAACCATAGGTTTCTATTTCATAATTTTTTTTTTTAAGATTGTGAGCCCTTCGGGGGCAGGGACCCATTCACCAATTTATTTGACTGTGTAAACCACTCTGTGGACTATTCCTGTTGAAAAGCAGTATATAAATATTCTTATTAATCACCATCATCATCAGCTCTTGCTTTGACATCTTCCTATCCACAGCTTCATCCCTAAATTACATGGAGTTTATGTGTTTTGGATATTGGAGTGCAACCTTGAAATGAGACAGGCGCAGATCACTTACCATGTGTACCTGTCCTGTACTTGTACGACAGGCTTTTGTCAACAGGACTGAACCGTAAAAATAGAACTATGCTGATTTAACTAACCTGTTGATTCCAGGCTTTGGTATGCCACAATCCACAAAATGCTACACTGGTATACAATACCCACCTTTCAGCACTCATCATACAGTGAAACAAAGCACTGTTAGATGTCTACATTAGTTTAACTGAGGGTTTTTTTGTTTTGATTGCCTGTTTAGACCTCTTTCTCTCTAGGGGTCATTCTCTGCTTTAGGCAAAGGCAAAAGCCAGACACCTGCAAGGCTTATCTAGGTGTGTAAGACTTTCACCCTTGCATTGTGTTGCCTCTCCAGTGTCAAAATTGGGACTTTTTTCAGTCTTAATTCAGATGGAGCTAACCACCCAGCATAGACTTTGTTTGCTTTTCAAATACCTTTCAAAAAAAAAAAAAAATCTTTTAAGTGCCAGCAGCTAAGGCAAAGTAAATGGCTGACAACACGCAAAGGCAGAGAGAATTTTAAGTGAGGAATGAATTTAAGAAATGCTCATCTCCGCGGCGGCAGATAAGACGCTCGCCTCTCCTCCCCCCAAAGAGAAGAATTAAAATTGCATGATGAAAGATGAAAAGGTTAGAGTCACTGTTTTGACTGCTGGACCTCCTAGAGAAGGTGTCTGTAGGAGGAATCCAGCCAAAAGTTAATGCGTTGGGAATATCACATAGAATTTACCAGAGATCAAAATCTATTTCTTTTTTTCCCCCCACTTCAAAGACATCCCTCATCTTTTCATAGGTTATTTAACCCCACTGGCAATATCTGCAATGCATAAATATTTTTGATGGCATGTAAAGTGTCTTCTTAATGCCATATAGATGCTATACAGTGAGCTGTTTGGTCTAAATAAATATTCATGTTGACAAAAAAACACCCATCAATCCCTTTGCGTGACATGGTATTGAAAATTCAAATAGGGGCTGGGGAGAAGGAGAGCGAGCGGAGTTCCCTTCTCGTCTCCTTGGGTTGAGCGGCTTGAGGAAAAAAATGTCCCTTGGAAGATGGTCTTGAAGTCCAGGTGTAGGAAATTAAAATGAGCGCTTCTCCAACTCGACAGTTTAATTTACTTCTCTTAAGCTCTTTAATACCAAACTTATCAGTTCTCTCTGTTAGGCATTAACTTGTTAAATGAGTCTTAATTATACATAAGCAGATGGAGGTTTGAATTAAAATTACCTTACACTCGAGTGGCTTTAGTTCATTATAACGTATCTCCCTTTTAATCAGTTAGGCAGTCTCATCATCTTTCATATAGAAAGTTATTAAAGTATTCCAATTTCCATATTTCTTCAGATATATCCACTATTAAATGGCAGGCAACGCACATTAGTGGGTGACTTATGCCGTGCCACAGTTAGTGAATTATTCATGCTGGTAACTATTTTCTTTAATACTTCAGTGTCATCTGTATCATTTTATTTTAGAGGCATTATATTTACTTGGTTCATGGCGTGTCACACCATTTAATTGTAAGCGCAGTTTCTAACGCGACACCATTTTCTGAGTGGTGATAAGACAAAGGGATTTATTTTACACTATGCTCAGTGATGGTCTTCCAACATGGGAGAATCCTAAAATGATCACAGAAAAGGCAAAAATTACTATTGACTACATTTCTGATGCCTACTATGACTTATCGGGGGTGGGAATGGTATAGTCAAATGCAAACCAACTTTCCAGCATTGATGCCGCTGCAATGCAGCCCAAGGTAAGGAAACAACCATTCCTTATCACAAGGAGGCCTCTGAGACCATCCCTTCCATTGCAGGATTCAGTGAGCATCCTGTTGGCTTGGCTGCATTGGTACTGGAAAGTTAATTAGGATTGGACTGGTAGTTTCTAAAACAGTAGTTCCCAGTGGGAGGAGGGAACCCCTTGAGTTTTCATGGGGGGGGGGCTGCAGCAGTGACGCGACCGACAGGATCGCAGGTTCGCACCACTACGGGGACAGAAGGGGATTTTTTTTTACTTACCAGCAGGTAACGCCAGCCTCTGGGTGGTACAGGGAGCCCGGAGGAACCCTCTGCAGGGCTCCCTAAGCCTCCAATTCACTAAAAATTGTGATCGGAAACCATTTCTGGTTTTCATACATGAGGGCTCCCCGCACCCCCCCACCGGAGGCTGGTGCTACCTATTAGTAAGTAACAACACCCCTTTCTGTGCCAACAGCAGCACGATCCTGGGGATCACATTACTGCCTTTCCCCACCCAACTCTTAAAGCATAGGACAGTGCTTCCCAAGCTGGTGGGTTACGACCCACCAGTTTGGAAACTGCTGCTCTAAAATTGTATTGGCAACCTTCAGTCTCGAAAGACTATGGTATCGCGCTCTGAAAGGTGGTTCTGGCACAGCGTCTAGTGTGGCTGAAAAGGCCAATCCGGGAGTGACAATCCCTTCCACACTGGGAGCAAGTGCAGTCTGTCCCTGGTCTGTCTCCCTGGCTATGGGCCTTCCTTCTTTGCCTCTTAGCCTCAGACTGTTGGCAAAGTGTCTCTTCAAACTGGGAAAGGCCATGCTGCACAGCCTGCCTCCAAGCGGGCCGCTCAGAGGCCAGGGTTTCCCACTTGTTGAGGTCCATCCCTAAGGCCTTCAGATCCCTCTTGCAGATGTCCTTGTATCGCAGCTGTGGTCTACCTGTAGGGCGCTTTCCTTCCACGAGTTCTCCATAGAGGAGATCCTTTGGGATCCGGCCATCATCCATTCTCACGACATGACCAAGCCAACGCAGGCGTCTCTGTTTCAGCAGTGAATACATGCTAGGGATTCCAGCACGTTCCAGGACTGTGTTGTTTGGAACTTTGTCCTGCCAGGTGATGCCGAGGATGCATCGGAGGCAGCGCATGTGGAACGTGCTCAGTTTCCTCTCCTGTTGTGAGCGAAGAGTCCATGACTCGCTGCAGTACAGAAGTGTACTCAGGACGCAAGCTCTGTAGACCTGGATCTTGGTATGTTCCGTCAGCTTCTTGTTGGACCAGACTCTCTTTGTGAGTCTGGAAAACGTGGTAGCTGCTTTACCGATGCGCTTGTTTAGCTCGGTATCGAGAGAATGAGTGTCAGAGATCGTTGAGCCAAGGTACACAAAGTCATGGACATGCTCTAAAATATTAGACATTAATCAACACTGCTTGGAATGGTTCTCTTCCCAAAGTAAAAAGATATCAGTGTCAAAGAATGGGATATAAATTGTATGAGAATGAAGCGGGCAGGTCAAATACATTGAGCATTGTTCACTTTCTAGGCCGTCAGCCTTTCTAAAAAGCAAACAAATGCCCATTTTGCTACAGTTTCATAATTCCTTATTCTCAGGTGCTCTTTGAATACGTGTGTAGATGTGATGTTGTGTAGGGACATTGTGTCAAAGTCAGAAAAACCACAGCAAGCAATTTAGTCAACCTCTGCTATTCACCCTCAGGGTAGAATGAAGGGAAGCTGGCCAGAACAAAGAATGGCGTTCTGGCTCCAATATGTGATCTATAACTGCTCGGACAGAAAACAATAATGACACTTTACAGAGGTGGGGGGGAGAGGCAAAGACACTTTTCTGTAAGCAACCATTTTCACTGGCCACAATCCTGTGGCCAATTCACACATTACGTTTTGTCACATTTCCCCAGAAGAAAACAAATGTGTAAAGCAGGGTCAAATTTATTATTCTTAGTGTATGCATTTCCTCAGTGTTCAAACACTTCATAGGTACTATCTGGAATCAGTGGTGTATCTGAAGGTGGGCAAAGGGTGCAAATGCCCCTAGTGCCAAACTGCCATTCACTCCCCCCCCTGCAGTGCCCCCCTGTGGCACTCAGTCAGCCGCTGATATCAGCTTGCCAATCTGCGTGTTGCCCTCTAAGGACCCCCAAAGTAGTTTCCGATTGCAATTTTTACTGAATCTGGAAGTTACGGTTTTTGGTTTCCAGATAACCTTACAAGACATTCTGACCTCAGAATGCTGGGGGCAGGCAACAGATGGGAGGAGACACCCCCAAGTGGGGGGGCGGCACCCCTGGGGGTATGCCCTGGGTGGTGCAGTGGCCAAGAATGCCACTGGATGGAATGGTTACAAGAAGTCCATAAGGTAAGTAAACATTACTGTCCACATATTGCAACTGGGGAGATGAGGCCGATGTGCAAAAGGTCTGTAAGTGTGTTGCAGAAGTTAGGAGCACAGTGGTCTCTGAAAAACTCTTCCGGGTTCTGTGGCTCTGTTTCTAGGGCAACTGTTTGTAGCACTGAATTGTCTGCTGTGCTGGCAGAGGACGAGCGACAGATAACTCTTGACTACAGACAGTTGCCTTAGAAACAGAGCCGCAGAACATGGAAGAGTCTCCGGGAAGCCAGAAGTGACATCACAAGAGGCAACCACAGAAAAGACCATAGAGGTCTATGTGCTGGGAGAAGAAAAGCAACGAAAATTGCTGCTGCAGTCAATGGAGCAGAAGGCTACCATTTTTAAAATTATAACCTCTACCAGTATACCACTAAATGGGATATATTTCCCAATACACTGCTGGACAGCTGACTCCTGCACTGCTGAAAACTAGTCCTTAATGTGTGGCGTGGCCCTTAACAACACAGTATGTTCTATTAAGGATGTTGTTGATGGCAACCTTCAGTGTCGAAAGACTATGGCGTTAAGGATAAGTCGCTGTGTTTAGTAGCCTGGTAGAAGTGACATCAGGATGCAAAGGACATGATTGCCTTTTCCACCTTTGCAGGTGCTGCTGTGGTCACATAGACTTGATTTATGTTGCCGGTAGCAACTACATACTGGCACATGAATTGATAAAGAAAGGCTTCATCTATATCTTTTGCTCCGCATGAGACCGCTGCCTTGTCTCCATATCCCGACAATGAAATCGGGACTTGCTGCCTGGATTCTCCCAATTATTAGTTGATTTCCATACACTTTCAATCATGTCTCAGAAGGTGTTCGTTGCTGTCACAGGAAAACTCTGCATCACTGGGACGACTCCCGAGAAGCACCACTACGCACTGCAACCCGGGGGGGGGGTGTCACGTGACCCATCCATTTGCTGACAGTGAGGGTGAATCCGTCAAGGATTCTTCCTTCCTTTGGTCTTCACGTCTCTAGTTTGTCTGTGTAAATAAATGCCATGTTTTATTCATGCTTCTCTAACATAAGAAAAGATGATAGTCTGAACCGGCAGGCTGAAGTAGGCTCCTTCAAGGGAACAGACTGTGGGCTAGTTCTTTGGGGCAGCACAAGAGCAGCCCACCCAAGACCCACACCAGAGAAGGCCTGAAGGAACGTAAAGTGACATGGTAGCACAGCTAGAGGATTTGTAAAGCACTAAGTTTTGCAAGGAGCGTCCCGGCAGTGTGCAAGCGACCCCCCCTCCCCTTTCAAGTCATTTTGGGCCTTTGCAATGATAGCCCCAACATGACAGCCTCCGTTTTGCTTCCCCGCCTGGAATGGCTCCAAAGGGGTTGCTTACATGCCAGGAGGAGGCTCCCTGCACCCCCTCTAGCTTTGTGCTTTGCACCCCCTCTAGCTACGCCACTGCATGATACCACACTACTTTTCTTTGTCCTTTCAGGATGGAAGGAAGGGAGTGAACATGTCTTTTTAACAGGATACAAAGGAAAGAGAGGGGAGGTACAATTTGAAGTTCTGCACCAGGAGCAAAATATCTTGGGCTAATGTTGGGTTGTCATTGCCAAGGCACATGATTATGAAGCATCAACATGTCAGTGAAAGCGCTCTTTAGAAGGTAATGTGACACCTCTGCTCTGGTGCCTGGTTGCAGTGGAGCAGCTAAGCCCACAAAAAATGCAGACATAAAGTGCTGCAACCCTTCATTCTAGTGATCACAACCAGCAGGTCATGTGGCAGTTCCCTTTCTTCTGTAGAACCCTACACAGCAGGTCAGGATTCATGTGATGTTTCTCCATCCCCATACCTCATCCCAAATCCTTGCAGATAAAAAAGGAGCAGGTCAGAGAGTAAGGGTACGTTAGGACATTTCTCCCTGAACTAGAGGCATAACTAAAAGCCCCACCACCCGGGGCAATGACTTCACAATGTCATATAACATTGTGATGTCACATCTGGGTTTTCTCTGGAGGAGGAGGAGGTGCCAGCAGCTTCACACCCCCTCATTCCTTTTCCTATTGAGGTTCCCCTTTGAAGGGGCCCCCTTCAAGGGAGAGCTCCCTGTTTTGCCAGATTCCCAGTCCAAGGTTCACTTAGAGAACATATGCCCACTTTAAGCTAATTAGCTCCCCTTTACTCCCTAACAATGGCCCTAGTTCTGCACTGCAGCACTGCTGGACTCACCTGTTCAACCTGCAGATGCCCTCCTTCTCCTGCCAGCAACTTCTCCATCCACCACAGCAACACCTTGGTCCTCAGCAGGTCTTGGAAGTGGCAGCCACACACCAATCTTCAGTTTCTCCAGCAGGCTCTGTTCCAGCAGTCCTCAGAAGTCCATTCACCCATCTGTCCATTAGTCAGTTAGTCCATCAGCAAGTCCAGTAGTGCATCAGCCATTAGTTCCTCAGTTCAATTCCTCCTCCAAGCTTTCCTCCTTCTACCACCAAACTCTCCCTTCCTCAAGTGCTGCTTTTATCCCTTAATGACCTGATTGCCTCTAGTGGCTGCAGCTGTGCAGTACACTCACTGCAATCTAAGGCCCTGGAGGCCTTGGTGTTAACTCCATGCTTGTCTGCAAGAGCAAGGGGTCACTGTTGAAATCACATCCTATCTCCTCATGGGATCTTGCACATTTCCATTAAACCTCCACAAGAGAAGGAATGGGGGGGGGGATACGAAGCCACCAGCACCTCCTCCTACAGGGAGAACTTGGAAGTGACTGCCCGGTACCCCAACCTTGATGTAGCGCCCAGGGCAGGTGCCCCTCAGGCTTTGCCCTAGTTACACACCCCTTCCCTGAACATCTAGTTTTATATCTGCGGGGAATTTGGAAGCTATGGAGAAGCATTCACGGAGTCCTCACCAGCCACAAATCTGTTGTGGCGCATCACAGGCATAGTTTACCCCCCTGACCTGGTAGTTGTGAGAAGGAGGCGATTTTCAGCCAGCTCTTTTCTAATTGCATCTGATAAGCACTTCCACACTGAACCTTGCTAATGCTTTGCTGTTGTTTTTTCCCCCCTTAAAACATAATGCAGACCTATAATTGTATTAACGCCTTGGCGGCAAACCTGGGCAGGTTGAATAAATTGTTCATGCCACCTTCTTGAGCTTCTTACTCCATCAGGGCATTGAAGGCAGAGAAAATGTCTGCTTTTGGGGGTTTTTGAATTTCGAGCTGCAGCTGAAGGTTTGCATGTTCTCTTTAAAGGAACAGATGTTCATTTACTGGCGGTTCCCTGGTGCCTGTAATATTTTTCTGCCATAACATTAGTTTTGGACCCATCTAACATGCTAGCACAGCAGCTTCCTCATGAACTCAGGGACTTTCCAACTCATATCTGCAGCTGCTCTGTGGCACAGATCTGTGTACTGACATATATTCCTGTTGTTGTTGTTGTTGTTGTTGTTGTTATTAACAGTATTTATATACCGCTTTTCAACTAAAAGTTCACAAAGCGGTTTACAGAGAGAAATCAAATAACTAAATAGCTCCCTGTCCCAAAAGGGCTCACAATATAAAAAGATGCAAAAGAGTACCAGCAGACAGCCACTAGAACAGACACTGCTGGGGTGAGGTGGGCCAGTTAGAATCTTTCTTTTTTCTTTCTTTGAAAAAACTCCCCGTGCATTGGACAATTAATCCCCCTTTCACATATGATCAGTTCGTTAAGTGGCGATACTCTAGGTGGATCATCCTCGGCGGCTCAGAGTCCTCCAGCTTCGTCCTATCAGTCTTCACAGCAGCTAATTAAGTTTTCGGCTCGCTACCATTGAAAGCATCAGTCAGATTATAATTAAAACTGAGTAGCAGATGACAGCAATGGCATTTGTCAGAATCATTCCGCAGTTCAAATACCGGGTCTGACAGAAATGTCAAACTGATAGCATCCTCATCTTCTCAGGACCAGACGGAAAAAGCAGGAAAAACATCTCCAATAAATGCCTGACTGATAACCTTTATGAACCCCAAGGCACCACATGCGCTACCTAAAGTTCCCCTGCATACCAAACCCCTTCCCAAGCTCCTTTTGTTGTGTGTCCTTCTCTTAAAGCACCAATAGGAGCATGGGAAATGTGATTCCCCCCCCCTTATAATCCTTAAGAGTTGTCTAGGCTGCAATTCTATACGTCAGTATTCTCCAGTCTGTGGGTCGGGACCCCAATGGGGTCACAAAGCTTCATTTGGACGGTTGCAGCAACTTTTCAAAACCTGTGCAACAGAGGGCTTGGATTCAATCCAATAATGGTAGCACCTTATCAAAACCGAATTCTTGATATCATCCTCTTTGCACAGCCTCTTGTCACTGTCTTGCCCGGTAGGTCCTAAGGCCAACCCTGCTCAACTGCTCCTCAGGGTAGTTGTGAAGACACAAGAGATAGGGGGAAATAGAGCAGGAAGGGTAGGAGATGGATCGATCAAGTCCCAGGAGGGGTCGGGATTCATGGTGGGTCCCCAGTGTCATTAATTGTTTATTGAGGTCATGGAACGAAAAACGTTGAAGACACTGCTATACACGCCTTCTTGGGAGTAAGCCTCAATTGAGGCTTACTTCTGAATAGGCACACATAGTATTGGGTTGCTGGAATTGGAGCCCAATCCTAATCACTCCCCAGCCCCACCCCAAAGGCCACCACTGCATACTAGAGGGGAGCAGTCATGGAGGTCTCTTCCAGATAAGGGAAGCAAGGCAGAAAGAGCTTATCCCTGGGCAAAGGCACAAATGTTCCCTTTCCAGAGAAGACCTCCAGAGCCTGACACTCCCCTGCGAGATGCAGTGCTCACCCTGCTGTGCACTGGCATGTGGGGAATTAGGTCGGACTGGGCTGTCAAGCTCTTGCAGCGCTGTTTGAAATAATATTAGGAAAGCCTTCAGAGTAGACAATACTGGCTCAGATGAACCAATAGTCTGTCCAAGTGTCAGTGATTTCATACATACACAAAGTTATGATGGTCTTCTTTACTTTAATAGTGGCCCAATGAAAAATTGCCATATTCTTTGAAATAGCTGAAAATAGGATATTTTCCACCCATGTGTGTAGAATCTGGAGCAGGATAGTGGCATGGGACATAAGAACATAAGAACAGCCCCACTGGATCAGGCCATAGGCCCATCTAGTCCAGCTTCCTGTATCTCACAGAGGCCCACCAAATGCCCCAGGGAGCACACCAGATAACAAGAGACCTGCATCCTGGTGCCCTCCCTTGCATCTGGCATTCTGACATAGCCCATTTCTAAAATCAGGAGGCAGCACATACACATCATGGCTTGTAACCCATAATGGATTTTTCCTCCAGAATCTTTTCCAATCCCCTTTTAAAGGCATCCAGGCCAGACGCCATCACCACAGCCTGTGGCAAGGAGTTCCACAGACCAACCACATGCTGAGTAAAGAAATAGTTTCTTTTATCTGTTCTAACTCTCCCAACACTCAATTTTAGTGGATGTCTCCAGGTTCTGGTGTTATGTGAGAGTGTAAAGAGCATCTCTCTATCCACTCTGTCCATCCCCTGCATAATTTTGTATGTCTCAATCATGTCCCCCCTCAGGCGCCTCTTCTAGGGTGAAGAGGCCCAAACGTCGTAGCCTTTCCTCATAAGGAAGGTGCCCCAGCCCCGTAATCATCTTAGTTGCTCTCTTTTGCACCTTTTCCATTTCCACTATGTCTTTTTTGAGATGCGGTGACCAGAACTGGACACAATACTCCAGGTGTGGCCTTACCATAGATTTGTACAACGGCATTATAACATTAGCCGTTTTGTTCTCAATACCCTTCCTAATGATCCCAAGCATAGAATTGGCCTTCTTCACTGCCGCCGCACATTGGATCGACACTTTCATTGAGCTGTCCACCACCACCCCAAGATCTCTCTCCTGATCTGTCACAGACAGCTCAGAACCCATCAGCCTATATCTAAAGTTTTGATTTTTTGCCCCAATGTGCATGACTTTACACTTACTGGCATTGAAGCGCACCTGCCATTTTGCTGCCCATTCTGCCAGTCTGGAGAGATCCTTCTGGAGTTCCTCACAATCACTTCTGGTCTTCACCACTCGGAAAAGTTTGGTGTCATCTGCAAATTTTGCCATCTCACTGCTCAACCCTGTCTCCAGGTCACTTATGAAGAGGTTGAAAAGCACTGGTCCCAGGACAGATCCTTGGGGCACACCACTTTTCACTTCTCTCCATTGTGAAAATTGCCCATTGACACCCACTCTCTGTTTTCTGATCTTCAACCAGTTCTCATCCACAAGAGGACCTGTCCTCTAATTCCCTGACTGTGGAGTTTTTTCAGTAGCCTTTGGTGAGGGACCGTGTCAAACACCTTCTGAAAGTCCAGATATATAATGTCTACGGGTTCTCCTGCATCCACATGCCCGTTGACCTTTCCAAAGAATTCTATAAGGTTTGTGAGGCAAGACTTACCCTTACAGAAGCCATGCTGATTCTCCCTCAGCAAGGCCTGTTCATCTATGTGTTTTGAGATTTTATCTTTGATGAGGCATTCCACCATCTTACCCAGTATAGATGTTAGGTTGACTTGCCTATAGTTTCCCCCATGCCGGACATGCCCCATGCTGTATTTACCAAAGAAATCTCAATGATGTCCAGGCCGATCACACTCTTAAGGTAATTTATGGTTTTGCCCAGAATCTTGCTATGTTAATGCACATGAACAATTGATGGTGCAAAGATAGTTTTAAATGGCTCCTTCTAGTGGCTGCGGCACATGGCAATCCATTCATGTGTCATGTTTCACTCAAGACACAGTTGCGACTATTTTTTCTCTACCACACCGCAGCCAATGGGCAACTTGTTGCATTGTTGACCAGACACTTTGAGAAGCAGATTTTCAGAGTTCCTTGTCTGTGCACACAAACCGCATCGGCATGCCAGTCCACATTTTAATCCTGCTGAACTCTCTCCTAGCACCGTACGCCGCTACTGAAATATTTGGAAAAGACAACCTCTTTCATATTGGATTCCATTCCGTCCAGTAAATAACCACAACAGTGTTTACATTATCCTTGCTCAGTTTTCTTCTCACACCTCTTGTTTTTTTTTCTTAGAGAGAGCAGCACTCCTCATCAGAATACTTAGAACTAGTGGCATAGCTAGAGGGCGTGCAAAGGACCAAGTTTTGCAGGAAGCCTCACTGGAGCATACAAGTGGCCTCTTCCCCTCCCCTTTGGAGCCATTCCAGGTGGGAGATCAAAAGAGAGGCATATGCTCCTAAGGGGAGGGAGGGAGGCCACTTGCACATTGCGGTGAGGCTCCTTGCAAAACTTAGTGCTTTAATAATAATAATAATAATAATAACAGGTATTTATATACCGCCTTTCTTGGTCTTTATTCAAGACTTTATTCAAGGCAGTTTACATAGGCAGGCTTTATTTAAATCCCTTATTAAATAGGGATTTTTACAATTGAAAGAAGGTTCTTTCTTTCAAGAACCACTACATTCAAGGTGTTTCATTCCGATCTGGCTTCACATTCTGGCCTCCATCCTCCCACACTCAGAGCAGATGGAATAGCTCGGCTTCAGCTTGTCAGCTGCTTTAAGGTCGCACGGTGCCGGTGGCCTCGAACCGGCGACCTTGTGGATGTTATCTTCAGGCAGACGGACGCTCTACCCTCTAGACCAGACCTCCTGCCCCCCTAGTGCTTTGCACCCCCTCCAGCTACACCACTGCTTAGAACTCAGTTTGAAAGTACTCTATTTCTCCATGATAGAGTCCTAGGGATCAGCTTCACTATTTGTGGCAAAGCAGGGATGGAACTGGTGCATTACATATGGGTATTTGAAATAACAGTCTAGGCTGCAAAATGTTGAACCAAGAAGCAAGAGGTCACACTCGCCATCAACTCATGCTCCACAGAAGATGCTCCCTTTTTGCTTTCGGCAAACAGCATCGCAGTTTCACATTTTCAGATTCCAGCTGTGCCTCAAAATGCTATTTACAGCCAGTACGGTGGCCTGCTTCATTAGGCTATAGTTGCCTCATTTTGTTTTCAGCCTGCCTGCTTGGTTTAAATTATAACGGGCCATTAGCAGAGGCCATTTGTATCAAGCTAATAAAAAGAATTCATCTACGCATGCTTATTCTGCTTCTATGTTTTTTTCAGCCTAGAGAACTTGTGGAATGAAAGACTACAAGATTCAGTGTAATTCTTCTCACCATTTATGCAAATAGAGCAGGACATCGGCTGTCTCCCATCACTAAATTTGCCATTTAGATTGGCCTGTTCAGATCTGGTAATAACTAGGAGCTCCCTATACATCGCTGTCTGTCATCTTTCCGAGCAGAAACATCAACTACTCATGACACATTCTCCATTGCCACTTGGATTCAGTTTAATAGAATCACAACTGACATGGAAAGATGCTTTAGCTTTAGGGTCACTATGTGGCAGGTTTGGGAACTCGAGTCAGTGACTTGGACTCAAGTCGCAGAAATGTGTGATTTTTGCTGACTCAGTGACTTGAGAGCCGCGTGCATGGAAGACTCTGAAAAAGACTTGAGTCAGGCACCCCCTGACTCAGCACTCATCCCCACACATGCTGACTTGAGTCTGCCTGTGTCTGGGGGTGCTTGCTTACTGTTTTCATGGCATGAAAAACCTTGTAGGGCAAGCATTCAGACCAGGTGAGCAGTAAGGAATTCCAGTCATGAGGCAGGGAAGGGTTAATGCTTCCTTTCCCAGCAGAGTGGGAGGTGGGAAGGAGTGGGCTTTTTGCCATCTCTGATAGGAAGAAAGGAACCGATTATCATTGGACAAAGGATGGGCATTCTCATATTATATTTGGCTGAGGGAGGGCAGGAGAAGGAACCAAGGGTGTTCTTGCCTTACAATAGACTGCAGAAGCCCAGGGAGGAGGAAAATGGAGGAGGGAAAAGGTTTATAGCATGCTTTCCACCGCATGGCTGGCTGCTGTAATCTGAGTTCTGTTGTTACTTGGGAGGGGGAAACCTCATTGAACGACCGGCTACAGGGAGACTACTTCTGAGTAGAACTGCCAAGGATTGGGTCACCCTGGTAAGCCTTGCAGCAGCTGCACATGACCCTCCTCCATCTTGCCGCTTCCGTCCCTGCTCTCTCGCCTTCCTTCCCACTCCTCCTGCCCACTTTACAGATGGACAGGGATATTGGGGAGTGTTTAAGTGAACCCCCCCCACACGCACACACAGAGCAGCAGCACCACCACATTTTTTTTCAGTGGAGCCACAGTGGGCTTTTTAAACTCAAAGGATGTGTGACTCAACTCAAGTCTTTTAAAGTCATTAGAGGGTGACTTGGCAATTCAGAAAGTGCCCCGTTATGACTCTTTTTTGGCCAAGTCGCGGGGGGGGGCGGTGACTCAGCAACTCGATTCGAGTCAAGCCCCACTGGATTTTCCCATCCCTGCTATACAGTTTCAGAATGACAGGTTATTTTCAATGGCTCCTTTACCAGACCTTTCCTTTACAAACACACTTATCTAAATTAGAAAACACAACAGAGTTTGCCCCATGTTAAGTACCACTGAAAATTACATTAATCCTGAAGCGAAGGCAGGTATGCTTGAACCATTTGCCACTTGCAGTAGCATAGCTAGAGGGAGGGGCAAAATGGGAAGTAGTGCAGGTGCCACAATGCACCTGTAAGTGGCCCCTCTCACTCACCATCAAAGCCATTCTGGGTAATGTGCAGGCACTCAGCAAACCAAACGGCATCCCCTCTGCATTTATGTTACTGCCCGGAATGGCTCAGATGGCAAGTCGCTGGTGCTTCAATGTTGCATTGAGGCACCAGCAGGACTTATAGCTTTGCGCCCCCCCATCTACGCTATTGGCCGCTTGGAATATTACAGTGAAGAAAAGTCACTGTTGCTCCATCTGGTCTCCATTTTCTTCCTCGTGCTTGCTGGTTTCCCCAACACTAAAGTAGGTATTGAGTGGGATTGTGATCCTTCAGTTAATAATTTTTTTTAAAACTGTGAATGTCCTTTTCTTCCACGATTCAAGGCATTTTCAGAGCAGGGACCTTGAACTGAAAATTGGTACACAGGCCAGAATACAAATCATGTTTCTTGTCTCTGGAGAATACTAGGTTATCACCAAAATCCAAACTGTTCTGTTCAAAAAAAAAGAGAATAATTATTTTTCACAGGACCACAACTGAATCCTCAGATAAAATGTAGGACTTTTTAAATATTTTGGCCCTGTTTTATTTCACTAAAGCATGCTGTCTTTCAATTAACATAGTAATCACCTATTGTCACCTGTTACTATGTTAATCCTGAGCTGGTGTGAAATTACTTTATAATAAACACTATGGAGTTCTGACTTTCAATTAATTTTTACATGCTGCTCTTAAATCAGATTACTTCTACCCCACCCTTTTGACCACACAACATAATTCCTTCCCTATAATGCAGCGGAGGATTAATTTGCAAGAAGCATATCTGTACACATTTGCAAATAAATGCAAAGACCGGCATTATACCATATTTGCATTGCTCACTGTGTCAGTTTTAATAGACACTCTGTAAGACTATTAATTTTTTTATGTTCGTATGGATGTTAAAGGATATTGCTACTTTTTGTGTTTTTAAAAAACCAGTTATACATTTATAACGCAAGACTGTGCAAAATTCCACCGCTTTCTAGAATAAGAAACTGGTCATTCTTGCTGACTCTTTGCCACTTGACAGTATACCTCAGATTATACTTCCAGAAACCTGAGCATTGACATGAAATCCAATTTGTGCAACAGCACTGGCAATCAAGCCGGTGGTGGTGGCTGTGAACATAAGTTTCATGTGGTGCCAATCAACTCATGCTTTGATGCCTCTTCACAACCCACAGCAGGATTTGAACCCAACCCACTGACAGGCCTACACGCTCCTGCAGGAGGGCATGACTGAAACCATGGGACAGATTTCCAAATAAACATTGTTTGGTGTTGGAGTGTCAGTGCACTTAGGATTGAACTGTAAGAGCAAAAAAAAACCCACAGTGCACTTGGGGCAGCCAGAATGCACATGACAGTGATTGAGAATGATGCGCACTGCTGAGTAAAAAGAGCACGGTTCTGATAGATGGCCTGGGGTAACTGCTTTGTGCATGCTTCAGCATCTTAGGTAGGTGAAGCATTTGTGTGTATCACATAGTTTTGTTGATCGTGAGAAGGCAAACAAGTGTGAAGTCATGCACATTGTGGCAAACAATTCCAACGCTGCATTTGCACAGGGTCTGAGCTGTCAGTGACAGCAATCTTGAGAGCTACGAAGCTGTCTCTCTTGTGGTCTGCCTCAGTTAAATCGGCTCAGAGCAGCAGAACACTCCTAAAATGTAGCACTTCACAGTCAACTCACCTTAATGTTGTGCCATAGAGATCCCTATTAGTTCTCCCACTAGTGAATGAGCCTTTGGAAGAGGGTCAATGAGTCCACCAGTGCTCAAGGTGTGGCTTTCTTCCTAGGCCTTATTGAACTGCAAATTGTGATCAGTTAATGCACTACTACACTTCACCATTTCAAGGCCACAAATTACTCATCAATCTACTTCAGTGATTCTCAACGTTTGTCCCCAACTGCACCACTTTGCATGGTCCATCTATTGGAAGTACCTGCAGAAAAAACTGGCAATGATGTCATCACTAGTGACTTCCAGACTGGGAGGCCAAATGCAATGCAACATACACTGGTAAGAGACTTAGGGCAGACAGGAGGGCTTTCTCAAGAGCGTGAAAGGTGCACACTGGAGCCAAGAAGACTCCTACTGCGTCTTGTCACATTGCATTACTGATCTTGCTGCCAGGCACTGGACACCATTTCAAGTATCACCAGTGGTACCACTGGTTGAGAAACACTGACTTCCATCACCATAATTTCTTGAAACTCTGTCTCTTACAACCATTGCTATAAATACTAACTTGAAGATGTGGCAATACTTAAGGTAAAAGAAGTTGCAAGATTATGGTGTGGGAGCTGAGGGCTACTGGTAATTTGTGTGTCACATTTACAAAGGATATTAAGTGCAAGAATGGTCTCAGGGGTCAGTCAGATTGAGCACTGGCACCCATCAGAGTGCCAACCATGGCTTTTCAGTACCAATGGCAGTGATAGCACTCAAATGTGCTATCAAGGATGGGGAGATGACATGGGAGGCCCAGTTCTGATTTTTGCTGCAGGCATTTCTGCCGCAAGCACTAGCAATGATTGATCAGACAATTTTACCCCCACCCCTGTTACTAATATATTAACACACTGGTAGGTACTGGTAGAAACTAGAAAAGAGGTACCCCTGACAGGCACATGGCTGTATGTCATTAATAAGAGAATAATGAAGATGAGATTGGTTTCTGAAACAACAGATGGTGGCACCATCTATGACCTGATCCAAAGCTTCGCTGCTTCTAATAGTCAGTAAGCACTCTGTGGAAAAATGAATTACTTGACAGAGGTTATGAGAACACGATAAAATCTGTTAATTCTATTAGAGTCAGAGGCCTTTGGCATCATCTGTTCCAAAGCCTGCATAGCCTCCTAGTTTGCACATTTAGATAAAAGAGATTCTACATTCTACAAATGTGTCTATAGGCTAAGAGTGTATCTACTTTAGGATCATAACATAACATTATGAAATGTGGATGCAAAATAGGCTGTTGCCTCCCTGGCAAATTTTGATTGTCACAACTCAGAAATGAGAAAAATGGCTAAAATATGGATTTATTATTAATCATAAATATTTATATACTGCTTTTTTAATGTCATTCACAAAGCAGCTTACGTATGAAAACAAATCAATAAATGGTTCCCTATCCTCAAAGGGCTTCCAGACTAAAAAAGATGAAGAGAAACCATCAACAGCCACTGGAAAAGACGCCATGCTGGAGTGAAGAGGGACAGTTGCTCTTCCCCTACTAACTACGAGAGGGCACCACTATAAAAGGTGCCTCTTTGCCCAATTAGCCAGGATACTTTGTTGAATTTATTCTGCAAAATAACCAAGATGCTACATTTTGCACTTGCGAAAATAATGCCTCAATTTGGAAACAATTTGAATGAGTCTCCAACCCAACAAACCATTTCAGTCATAATCAGTCACCTAGTTTGAGAAGGATGGGCTTCTTTCCTGCCAAAGTTCAGCATAGTCAACATGGAAAGAGAGAACCATAATTCTGGTGGATAGGGGCTAATCTTAAACTCCCTGAGCTCTGGTGCTGAGCTCCAGCGCCGGCGCTAGGTGTTGCAAATGTGCCATAAGGGGTGGGGCGGTGGGAGGAACTGGGTCAGGCTTGGAGTGGGAATGGCAGAGCCCTACTCCTTCATATCCCATCCTCTGTGTTGGGCTGCAAAGCCGAACAGAGAGTCTCTGAGAAGCACGTTGCAGGGTCTCCTTCCCCAAGGGAGACCTCTGTGATGCCGCTGGATGCTGCGGTAGCCATTCTGGCACCATTGCACCCAGTAGAGCTATCGGGGATAAGATTAAGCTGTTGGTGAGCAGCCCTTGATCCACAGACAGTCACTTTACATCCTGCCAGAAAATCCACAACATCTTGTTTATCATGTAAGTCCATGGATCCATATGTCCATTGACTCCCAGAGTGGACTTCCTTTATCAAAGTAAATACAGTGGGACCCTGGTATCTGGGACCTTGGTTCCATTCCAGAATCCCTCATTGATTCGGAATCGCAATGCATTCTGGGGCAAGCAAGGAAGCTCCATGCAAGCCCGAAGTGGGTATTTAAGTTCTCAAAATAGCCACAGAGGCTTGGAAATGGTGTGGTTTGGCCATGCAAAGGTAGGAAACTCAAATTTGGTTCTCTTTTCTTGTGTTTAAAGGGACTTAAAAGCAGACCCTGGTATCCACTGGCATCTGTGGTGAGTCCAATCTGCATATGCCGGCTTCCACTGTACTACTGATTACAATGAAGCTTCTATGTGTGGAGTCCTTTGCCACATTATGACCTAATTAATAAACAGGATGTTTTCCTTATGCATTCTCCACCTAGATGTGTGCATCTAGCAACTGCAATTGCATGCGCTGTTTCCATTTCTGGATCAGGGACTATGCCTGTTGGACTAAATACATGGGGCTCTATCAAGTTAGTCTTGACTAAATACCATTGCAATTAATGAAATTTCTGTTAGTCACAACTAATGTCTTATTGATTTCAAGGGTGCCTAGTCATGACCCATGAGATGGGGTAAAGGGGGTAATTTGTACCCGGTCCTAGGGTCCAAAAGGAGACCCAGGCACCAGAGGAGGAGGCAGGAAAATTTTCCTGGGATCTTACATTTTCCAATCTCACCAGGGCCCATGAGAGGGGAGTGCAGGTCGTTTCCAATCTCACCTGGGTCTAGGGGCAAAAAGGGGACCTGGAAATCAAAGGAGGGGAGCCAAAAGTTTTCCTGGATCTCAGAACACATTTACATATACAGGTAGATTATCCCTTATCCAGACATCGGAAATCCAGACGACTCCAAGATCCAGACATTTTGGTCCAAGACTTTTTTTTAAACTTTCTGTAGTATGATCACTAGAAGGTCTTATACAGGCTGCCACATACTCATACAACCACATACAGGCTGCAAGTTCTATTCTTACAGGTATGTGCCTGCACAGACATTGTTGAAAAATGTCAAAGAGGCCAGCAGACAGCCTTATGGGTAACAGCGAAAAGAGCAAGTGGAAGCATTTCTCATATTTATGCAATTATTCTGAAATCCAGACAAATCCAAAATCTAGACACCTTCCTGTCCCAAGCAATCTGGATAAGGGATACACAACCTGTTTTGTGTGAAGACTACAATTCACATTTGGTGTAAGCCTACAAAGTTTTGTATATCGTAATTCATAGAAATTATTATCCAATGGGGGAGGGGAGCAGCCCAAAAGAAACTCCTTACCCCCTGAAAACATTCCTCTTATAGACCCTGTGCCTAGTCATGACTAGGATGGCTTTGGATACAACTCATGGACTGTGCTGTATCAACACTGATAATGCCAAACACTTTATAGCATGTGTCAGAAAGGAGTAACCCAGGGGTCTCAAACTTTGCAGCAGGAGGGCCACTCCATATGTCTGGCATGGTGTCGAAGGCTGGAAAAAAAAAATCAAATTTAAATTTAAATAAATAAATAAATCTATATTATTCAAATTAATTTGAATGTTTATTTGAATGTAATTAGTTAGAATTATTTATACTATTTTAATGTACAGTATATATTATATTATTATTTATATTTATATTATTTATTATTCAAATTTATATTAAATGCAAATATATTTCAATACCCATGAATTAGAAAAAATCTCCGAAAGGCAAGAAGCACCACAAACCTGGTTCCATGATTTCTCCCAGCAGAAAAGTTTCTCCCCAACCCCTAAACGGCAGTAATTAATTCATTTTTAAAAATCCCTGAAAGGCAAGAACCATCACACACCTGGTTCCATGTAGCTGCTCTCGGCCAGCCCTGGCTCTGCAGCAATTGTGAGTGCCCTTCCACATACTGCAAGTTGGACCCAAATGGACACTCTGAAGGTGATGGGAATTGTGTTCTCCTTGCCTCCAGGGGGTGTTCTGGGGGCCATGAAGGCTGTGTGCATCTCCACTGTGTTCCCCTTGTCTCCAGAGGATCACACGGCTCACCACAGACCAGATGAAAAGGTTCCCCACAGGCTGGATGGAAGCTTGCTGTAGACCAAATCTGACCACTGGGTGGAATTTGGAGACCCTCAGAATAACCAAATGTAGTATATTATTGCTATTGGGTTAGTTACAAATTTCCTGACCTCTATCAGAGGAACAACACCAACCTCTGATAAAATGAACATTCCAACTCTTTAACAGGAGCCTAAGATTTTATTCTGTGACAATAATGGAGATAGATGTTGGTTAAACCTAGAGAGTGAAGCTATAACCTTCACGGGGACTTTTATTCTAGCTGTGTTCAGGTGCTTTATAATGACTTCAGAGGACTGCACTGACTCATTTCAGATGATGACTACATAACTATTCATTTGCACTTAATGAGTTTATTCCACCAGGTATAGGATGAACTCTAAACAAATAGTGCCACTGAATCATATATGTCAATAAATCTGAGCACTAAACTGATTCTGGGTAGCAAAGGTAATGATGAAAAGGGAGGAGAGGAAAGCTGCCTCTAATTAATGAAAATGCCCTTTGTATTTTCTAATGGCTCAAACATTAATTTGAAAATGGCTTTCTCGGCAATAATTTGCAGACAAGCACTTCATAATGGAGAAACAACACAAATTGATGTGCACTTGAATGCTGATGATCTGATTAACTTTATTAGATTCTTGTTGATTCTACAGTCCAGATGAAGTGTACCATTTTTCATAGATTTCATACCTTACTGTTTTAAGTTTTTACAATATCATGCTTCAGCGGCTGCTGAAGGTCTTTGCTCTGGGACACCCTCCGTCTTAGAACGGACAGAACCAAGATCCCAGGGACTGATTTCATTTGTCTCTTTCCATTAATTCTAAAGATATGTTCTTTTCCACCTTGAAGGAGCACTTGATTAAATTTAGCACAAGAATTCACAGAGACCTAGTGCTGTGGACTGTAATTGAAATGGTGTGAAATATTAGACGGGAAACACAACTCAAGAGTAAAGCAAAACCCACCAAGAGATAAGACGCCACAATGGATTTAAGTTCAGGAAGATTTAGTTTGAAATCTGTTGGGCTTACAGTTATCCAAAGAATAATATTTTGTTCTCCGAACATTTGAAAAACACACACACACAAAACTGTGCTTTAAATTGGATGCAAAATTCATTTTAAAAAGCAGGATCAGGAAAATTAACCACGTCAAAACTTCGAACTGCTCAAAAACTGCTATCAAACTGAATAAAATGTACATGATTTCTCAAACTTAAAACTACTCTCTATTACCTTGTAATAAAGTAATGATATGTACAAGCTGTACTATAACATATTGAATCGATTCTAGAATGCTCATTTATAAATGCTTGTTTATAGAATGCTTTTTTACTAATTGCATTTGCAGTGCCTCAGTTTATTGCTTCCTTTCTCCTCTTTCACATCCATTCTCTGCACTGGCTATTTAGTAAAGTAGCTCCAGCCCAATGCGGGGCTTTGGATCTGGTGGAGCTGAGCTCCACCAGTCCTGTCCCCCTCCTGCTCTGCTCCTCCCCCCTTCCCCCCACTATGAAACACCTCCCTCCCTGCCCCAACTTACTGTTCTGCCATCCAGCACTCTCACGGAGCGTCAGGAGGCATCCGGCCAGCCTCCAACCAGCACTGGCCCAGCGTGGGCTTGCTCTGAGCCAGCTCCAGCACTCAGTGCTTACTGTCACAGGCTTGCCTTATAGCATGTTTGCAACAGTGCGCACCAGCGGTGAGCTGGCATGAGCCTGTCTGGATCGAGCTTGAAACACCTTGCAAAATGTGCAGCAATCATGCACATGTTGGGAAAGCAGGACCACACGGACTACCCCAAAAGAACAATGCTTGTTAGGAACACAGTTTTCCATCCAGAATGAAAAATCCCAGGAGAAGGGAGTAACGGGTGCCATGTAGTGTAACTGTAGCCAGGAGAAAACAAGAGGGGCAGGACATGTGGACAGTTTTCAAATATAAAAGGATGTCAGAAAAAAGCAAGGAAACAATTATTCATACTATCCTCCATGGGCAGTAACAGAAACAGGGGTTTTTAAACTCTGGGAAAAGGATGTTTTTGTTTGTTTAAACATCGGGTAGAATTTGTTCTGTCTAGGAGCAGTTCAGCACTAGAACAAAGAGCTACAACAAGGTTGTGAAATTACTCCCCTTAATTGGCTTCAAAATAGGTTGGACAAACGACAAACTTCCAGAAGGGAAGCATTAGGGATTCCAGGAAGCTGATCAGACAAAATGATTCATTAGTTATCTGTTGTGCACCTCTCTGTGTGTGTGCATACATGCATGCATGTACGTACACATGCACTTCTAGATGACTGCCTGGACTGATCGAATTGTTGCTTCCTCTTTTCTCTAACACTGCTTTTGACTAGGTCCAGCCAATCACATAATTTGGCTACTCTCACATAGATATAACGATGACCCAGACCCACACAGATTTTATTGTCTTAAAAAGTTAGGCCTATTCTGTTAAAGTTGTAAGAGATGGAACCTTGGCTTTCCCCAGGAGTGAGCAGGGTGCACAAACACAGCATACACAGCAGAGTCCTTTCAATGCAGCAGTTGTATTATAGAGCAAAGGTTTTTACAAGTAGAGTAGTCAGCAAACAGTCCAAGTCATATACAATGAGCAGTCAGTTCAGTATCAACAAATCCAAATCAGCTTTCCACAATACACAGTCAAAGTTCAGTCCATAGTCAGTAACATCATATACATACAGTATCCAGCCTCTTCAGTCACTGGCAGCACTCTAACAGTAATCACCATCAACTCTCCTACTGCTGCACTTGAGGCTCCTTCTGACTATCCTCATATAGTCAGCTCAGCCAATCAGTACTGGCCTTGGTCACACCCAGGGTGTGCCTGTCCCAGGTGCTTGCTGATTCCAGCTGAATCGTCAGTCCACACCTGCTCCCTGAACCAACATGTAAGCCTTGGTTCTGCATTTACTCAGAACACAAGCTGACATATTCTTGGGTGTATTCGGAGTGCTGAATCCAAAAATGGCATCGGTTTTGCCTGTTTGGCTCTAATTTTGGGGATACAGCATAGCCTCATCAGTGAACAGTTCAAGCAGCTTCCTCGTGAGGAAGCCTTGGCATAGGGGAGTGAATTGGAATGCTTTTCTCTGCAGTGGGATGACCAGTGGGGCAGTAAGGGGCATGAGCGCTGCTTCTCTCATCCCTCCGGCTCCTTCAACTTGCTGCCCTACATGAAAGCTTCAGGTTATATTGTCTGTGGGCTGGCCCTCCTCTGGGGCTTGTGTTTCTTGAAAGCAGGCCTCCCAGGCCACATGTCAAACCACAATTTGAAACTAAGGAGAACTGTCCAAGACTCGCCAGAGATATGCTTCTGGGGGCAGCACAGGTTTTTGAAACCTGATTCCAGTACTACAGGGTTAATTTCCTAGCCTGCAAAATAACCTCTAAAGTTTTTATACCTCTTCTAATACTGACCTCTCTACAATTATTTCTGGACGTAGTTGATTTGATCAGTCGGTCCTCCCTTTCACCTACGGCTACATGGGTGACACAAGCTGTGAAAACAAGGAAAATGCAAACTTGTGGCACACTTTAAAATCCATCAGCCGCAGGGATCCAGGCAAACAAACCTGATTGCAGAATGTCATTAAGTGACTTTCAGACTGAACATCTCAGCTCCCTGGGTTTTGTTAATTTCAAGCTCATCATCATTAACACCCTACTAAAAACCATCAAACCTTAAAATTATTTTTTTTTAAAAAACTCCTTCATATGCCACGCATAAAGTAGACATAAACTACGCCTCCTTCATCTGTGACTCATATATATTTGTGTGCGCTGGGGAAAAAATATGATACCCAAATGCACGGAAGCCATTCATATTTTTGCATTGAAATTATTTCAGACCAGCAGACTACTTTCATCTGTGGTTTTATAAAATTATTGCGCTCTAAGGGCGATCCTCAGTCATTCAGAATCAGATTGGAGCCAACAGCGTATTTTTATGGCTCCGTTATGATATACAAAATGCCACCTTTGGAAAAAAAAGGAGGACATGATGAAGGTGCTTGCCTGTTAAAATGCACCAGTCGGATAGAACATAGTGAGCCTCCAGGGCTCTCTTCTAAAATGGGAGTAGGTCTATCACTATATCTCTAATACGGTTGCTTGTGCCTTTTCTTTGCTGTATGTTGAGTTTTATGTTCACTTCATGCATTTGATTTTTAGGTGTACACCAAAGCAGTGCCATAGCTACATGGGGGCAGTGATGTAAGTACTGCAGGTGCCACAACGCACCATATAAGCAGCTCCTCCCACCCGATGTCGGAGCCATTCTGACGTCACTGTCCGGAATGTTCTGTTGCTTTTGCATTGAAATTACTTTAAACCAACAGACCACTTCCACCTGTTGCTGCTCAGAATGGCTCCGACGAGGCGAGAGGTAGTTTCCCCTTACACAACACATTGCAGTGCCTGTAGTATTTTAATGCACCACCCCTCCTGTAGCTATGCCACGGAGCCTAAGAAATAAGTGCGAATGCAACTGGTTGGTTGGCAACCTTCCATCTCGAAAGACTATGGTATAAGCCTACAGCACCTGGTATTCCTAGGAGGTCTCCCATCCAAGTACTAACCAGGCCTGACCCTGCTTAGCTTCCGAGATCAGATGAGATTGGGCACGTGCAGGGTAACACATCCAATACACATACAAAAGCACATAACAGGGAACTAGGATTCGCTGTGTCTCCTGACATCTTATCGGGAATTATTGCCATGTTTTAGAATGATGTCATCATAGAATTATAGTGTCAGGAAGGACCAAATGGCTATCCAGTAACTCTCCAATTAAGGCAGAAGCACAGACCCCCCAACAGCCACCTGCATATCATCCTACACAACCCGGCTATGGAGGCCTTATCAGCAATAGGCTTATGACACAGTAACGGCAACTGTGATTGAGTCCTTCATTCTTCCCGATGAGATGTGTATCTCAATATCGGAAGGCACAGTAGTTCAGTCTTTAGGCATGGCTATTTCTCAAGCAGCCAAACACATCCCAAACTGCAGGCGTTTAGATTACTTGAATGGGTATATTGTGCGAGATTTCATCCGGAATTAACTCTCCATATATTTAGCCCTAATATACAGTAAACAACCAAATAAGATTTTGATACCACATGAAAGAAGGATGGAAATAAACAGAGAACTGTCTCTTGATGGACACTGATAGGTTATTATTCACCATGACCTAATTTCCTCCCCATTTCAGCTGCCCAAGGCAATGAATAAAGTATTAAGTGATATTATAGAGTGAAATATGATTTTTTTTTGCTCCAATCTGAGAAAATGATCTACCATTAAAAAATAAATGTACACCGTTCTTTCCCCCAGAATGCATTTCAAAGGTGCCGATTGTTGCAATGTTGCAAAGTCACAGTAATTTCAACCATAGAGCCATCCCATCAAGCCATACCATTTTCTATGGTAAGTACTATTATTTCCACTATATTTTCTTGAGTAGCAAATACTTATGTGGCCTTCAAAGAATTTAATTTAAGAGGAACATAAGCAGAATGTAGAATTCCTATCTTAACACGTAGCTACTCATTGGAAATACTAGCCAATGAGTACTGCTTTCTATTCAGCAGGCATGCAGTATCCCTTCTTTGTTTCCTAGTGTGATCAAAGCAGAAACCAACATACAAATGCACTCTCAAGTCTGGTGCAATTTTTTTTGTCTTCTTTCATAAAGAAGACAAGAAGCTTTTAAATGCAGGATATATTTACTGATGAAGATGGGGGGAAATTCATAATGAGCAACAAAGTGCAAATTAGCGTTTATGACAATTTATACGTATTTCAGTGAAAATTAATCAAGACAATTCTGTGATTATAGCTTTCTTGCTCTTTAATGGGACATGAAATGGAAATAACATATACATGAAAATTCATTTCTAAGTACCGTATGGAAATTTATGCATCACGTGCAGGAATTTCTCCTTGATGTGATTGACTTTTTCTTGTAAACTGAAACTAAAAACCATTGTATTTTGAAAGAAGAAAAGGAGCATTGTAGTAAAATGAAATTTGCTGGTCTGCATCAGACCATAACAAACATTTTAACATCTGCTAAACACAATAAATATATCCACTCACATGTGAAGTTGAAATGCAGAAGAAAACACTTAGGGATAAAAATAAGAATGTAAATGAGCTTAATTTTTTTTTTTTACAATTAACTAACAATTATATTAATCCAACTTCAGAAGAAATATCTAATGCCTTATTAAACTCTGGCTTAAGAACATAAGAAGAGTTCCACTGGATCAGGCCAAAGGCCCATCTAGGTTTCCTTTGAGGTTTCCTGTTTCCTGTTCCTCACACTGGTCAACCAGATGCCTTTGGGAGTACACAAGACAACAATATACCTGCATCTTGATGCCCTCTCTCTCATCTGGCATTCTCAGGTAGTCTTGTAAGAGGTTTAGATTTACTTGTTTAAAAGAAAGATGATAGCTGGAGCAATTCTGAAATGGTGTGGGATACTCTGGCATGGTTTTCTAAAGTCTCTTCTCTGACTTTTTTGGTGAAACTATGAGCAGTGAAGATTGATAAGACATTGGCTTCAATCCAATGAACACTGACCCATGAATAAACCCCACTGAAAACAGACTTATTTTTGAGTAAACAAACATAGGATTGGATTGCGCCATTAATGACTTACAGCCCAAATCTATGTGTGTCTACTCAGAAGTAAGTCCTATTATAGCCAATGAGACGTTCTCCCTTGTAAGCATGGATAGGATTGCAGCCTTAATCCTAAAACTTCATGTGTTGGATAAGGAATACCACCAGTTTCACAATACACATGTTTAAAAATGAGCATATTTTAACCACTAACTACATAGTAACTAAGATCCTATGGATGTTTGATAGCTGAAATCAGATATAATAAGGGACAGTTGTAGCATTCATTGGCTGAAATATCCATGGGTGAAGAAGCCATCACAGATCATTCATTACAGGCAGAGGTTGGAACATCTGATGGCCTGTCAAATTCAGTACTTTTCAATGACGGACACATAGCTGGAAGAGAATCATAGAGACAGCTGAAGTGGCAATGAACAAACATGGTTTAAATGTTTTATTCCCATTGTTATCAATTTTACATAGGGAATGTTTTGATCTAATTCTTTCATGAACTGCAATCTATACCCCAAACCAGGGCTTTTCAAACTGGGGCGTTGCAACGCCCCAGCCTGCGGGCCCTGGCCCCTGCCACCTTAAGGGGCGGGGGCAGCCTTACACGTGCCCAAGCCCCTGCAGCCTCCCGGGGGTGCGGGGAGCCCGGTGCAACCTGTAGCAGGGCTCCCCTCAGCAGTGAAAGTAGATGCGGAGCGATCACGCTCCACTTCCGCTTTAGCAGAGGCGGGGCGCGATTGCTCCACATCTATTTTCACTGCTATGGGGAACCCTGCTACAGGTTGCGCCGGGCTCCCCGCACACCTGGGAGGCTACAGGGGCTTGGGTACGTGTACCCATGCCCCTGCAGCCCCCCTGAGTGGTGCAATCCTGGGGATTGCGCTGCTGCCTTTCCCCACCCCTGCTGCCTCCCTCCTCCCGCCCACGCAAGAACTTAGTGGCTCTCAAACTCTCCCAGAGAGTTTGAGGACCACTGCCCGAAACCAATGCTTTTTGATCAGTGTGGTGGAACTACTAATTTTAGCAAGTGCTACTTGACCTTGTAAATTATTCTGCATATGCTTGCAGTACTGCTGAGGCCACAGGCACCATGTGCCACTGGGCCAACTAGTTTGTGCCAACTAGCTGACCAGAGTAGTAGTAAGGTGCAGTTGTGTGGCAGCCCAGATCTTGCCTTTCAAAAGATGCACAGCTTTGGAGGGGGAGGAGGCAGAGTTGAAGATAGATGAAGAAACACCAGTAAAAGAAGTTTCTTTTCTTTGCTGCAAGAACTACTGTGTCGTGAGCTGTGTGGTCCCTACACGTAACAGTCATCCCGGAAGCTGTGGCATTTCCAAAGCAAAGGTATCCGCAAAAGTGGTACCTGCAAAACAGTAGAAGTAATAAATACTAAAAGCTTTGTCCCAAACCATTATTTCCTCTGCCTCCATGGTGCAGTGTGATAAATCTTGAAGTGCAGGAACTCTTTCTGTTAGCCTTGCCCACAGCCAAGTGATTCCCCCAAAGCTGCACAACCTTGATCACCCAAAAAGATATAAGACAGCTTGCTTCCTATGTTCGGTGATGGAAAGTCAACAGGACTTGATAAGATTGAGGTACATCAGGAGATTAATAAAAATAATAAAAATAAAAAAAAATAAAAAATAAAAAATAAATAATAATAATAATAATAATAATAATAATAATAATAATAATAATAATAACTTTATTTTTATCCCGCCTTTCTCCCCAAAGGGACTCAAGGCGGCTTACAACATATAAAAACAGAATTTAAAAACAAATAAAAACATATTAACATATAAACTTTATTTTTTATCCCGCCCTTCACCCCAAAGGGACTCAGGGCGGTTTACAACATATTAAAAAAAACAGATTAAAACATAACTTAACAGATAAAAACATATTAAAAACACATTAAGAGAAACCATAAAAACAGTAATCAAATAAAAGAATAAAAAGAGCATAAAACAGCAGTTCAAGGAGGAATCACGCCTGTAAAAAACTAAAAGATGTATAAAAGATGTTAAAAAGGTCATAGAGTCAGAAGGCTTGTGTAAACAACAAGGTCTTCAGGCCTCGCCGAAAGGTCTCGAGGGAGGGAGCCATTCTCAAGTCAAGGGGAAGGGAATTCCATAACATTGGTGCCACTACTGAGAAGGCCCTATTTCTTGCCGCCGCCCCACATACCTCTTTAGGCGGCGGCACATGTAAAAAGGCCTTCTCTGATGACCTGAGAGGACGAGCCGGATTGTACGGGAGTAGGCGATCTCAAAGATAGCCTGGCCCAGAGCAGTATAGGGTTAGGGTTAGGGTAAAGGTTGAGAAACTCTTATATAGAGATTCTATGGTCTCCAATTTGTTTCTGTCCCCATTATATTTTGACTGCTCACTGAAGTTGACCAGATCTTCCTATCAGGAAACAGACTGACGATTGCTTTCGTTTTTGCTCACAATAAAACAATCACTCTGAACCATCCTGGATTTCCATGTAGCTCTATCAGTGTCATATGCATGCAAGGACTACTTCCTACAAATGCATTTTTTTTTTTTTTGCTTTATTTTCTTGTGGGTCAATCTTTTCTTTGGGTCAATCTCTGTTAAATGTGGCTTATGAAGCGGTTATCTAAGGCAAAGCCGGCTTGCAAATGACATTTTTGAAAGGCGGGCAGTGATACAAAATGGAGAACTCAAGCCATTTTACCAGCTGCCCATTAAATCGAGGTTAAGAGATAAATCACCACAGATGGAAAAAATCTGTGTGGCAGGAATTGTGCTTAGTACAAACTCAGTGGAAAGGCACATATTCACTCCTTTGCTTGCATGTCTTCCTAACATTGGGGGGGGGGGGAAAGATTTCATGTACAGAAAACAATTTTAAAACTGGATCAAAAGATGGAAGTTCCGGCAAAGAAGAATATTGGAGATAATCAGACACAGGATTGGCAGTGACAGAGATGGAGAGGAGGAAAAGAAAAAGAAAAGACTAAAGGGAGGTTTCTCAAACCAGATGATTGTTGAAAAATGTTTGTATGACATGCACATCAATGGATACATAGTGGCAGTTGAAACCCAGGAAAAGAAACCATATAGAGAGCAGAGCATCAGAAGAGAAGTTGCTGAAATTTCCCGTAATATGTCTACAAACAAAGAGGTCAGGAAGTTCCATGTTGAAGAGGCATTTCTTTAAATTAAAAAAAAAAGAAAAAATAAGTCTGAAATCCCTAATGTCCTATGAAACAGAACGGCAATTTTCCAGGAATTGAAAGTATAAACAGTCTTTTCAAACAATTGCACACAGTTAATTGTTGACTATCTTTAATTAATATGGAGAAAGGCATTATACCTCCAGCACTTCGGAAAGCTGTTCTTCAATTGTCATAATTGATCTTTATTTAATGGTTCCACCTGAGAATTATTTATCTTCTTTTCCTCCTGTTGGTTTCCTCCTAGCTTATAAATCGCATCCAGTTATCAGTAATAGCCACTAATTCTCTTTATAGAGAGTTCCAGTTATTCCTTCCACTCTGTTTTCTTAAGACACATTCAGGTTTGAATTGTATGAACTGCTTGCTTTCCAAATCTATAAACTATATCATATCTAGGTAAGGAATTATTAAATTGCAGTTATGACTAAAAATAAAATAGAAATGAAACTCCGATGACAACTTGGCCTGAGCCGAGGTGATCTGGTTCAAGTAGAAAAGTATATACATCCCCTCCATGCTCAGTTTTGATGTTCTGGAGAGCTATGGAAATCCACATTATAGAGACACATTGAAAATGAAAATTCTTCATCCCTTATTTTGTGAGTGAAATGCACATTTAAAGTAATCACAATGATAATATACTGGATAGAAATCATATACAGACCCCACTATCCCATCTGATAAAAATTTTATTTTCTGCAGAGGATTATAGACATCAGTGTGTTTAGTTTCAATACAACATTTTAAAGGTTCAAATGCTAACCACCCACTATATTTCAAGAATCACTGGATGTTAACCACACTATATTGGCTTTTTGACAGGATGCAGCATACTATTTATTATGTGGCAGTTCACTATTTTGTGCATAGAACTGCTGAAATGTATTTATTTGTAGGTATTTTTATCTCGTTCTTCTTTTACCCAAAGTGTGGCTTGCACAGTTGAAAACAACAATAAATACAAAACTATTTATGTATTATTATTTCTTTTCCACTTTTTTATACCTCCCTTCCTCCAAGGAGCTCAGGGTGGTGTACATAGCTCCTCCCCTCATTTTGTCCTCACAACAACCCTATAAGGTAGGTGAGGCTGAGGCTGAGAGAGAGAGTGACTGGCCTGAGGTCACCCAGGAAGCCTCATGGCTGAGCAGGGATTTGAACTGGGACCCGGGACCTTCCAGATTAGCAGCAACTGTTACCCTGCACATGCCTGATCTCAGAAGCTAAGCAGGGTCAGGCCTGGTTAGTACTTGGATGAGAGACCTCCTGGGAATACCAGGTGCTGTAGGCTTATACCATAGTCTTTCGAGACTGAAGGTTGCCAACCTTCCAGGTTAAACTGAAGCAACCATTTTATCTGGTCACCCTGTTGGTGGGGGCCCTCATCTCTGTCTGTCTGTCTGTCTGCTTGCCTCCACTGCTCCTCTTTCTCCTCTTTCTCCTTCCACTGCCTAGATTGGACCAAGAAGAAAAGGAAAGGAGAGGAAAGTGCTGATGTTGAACTTTGGAGAATGGGAGTAGCAGAAGCTGGCAGATCATCAGGTAAAGGGGGGAGCATTTGGCATACTGGGTGAAAAGATAACTGCCAGTATCCCCACTCTCATGTACACCAGACATCCATGACAATGGCTGTTCAAAAATCTGCACAGGGCCCTGAAAAGCAGATTATTTTGCAGAACAGAAAATGTGTCCTTTCAACTATATGTTCATATTTTTATTTTTTTAAGATTAATGCTATTAAGCTACACTTTGGCTCATGCCAAACTTTGGAATAATCATATTAAAGCTGATGTCCACGGGAAGGCTTCCAAGGTTCCAAGACTTCTCCAGAACCTGAGGTTTGGGCACAGTGACCTTAGAAATTCAGGTGTGCCTGCCAACTGGTGACACAGTACGATGCACTTAGCAAAGGTCCCATTTGGTCTGCAGCCTGCTGGTTGCTGCAGCTGCGACTCTGGCTCCAATTCATGCAGTACCTTTTCCAGGTACACCAAGAGCTTGCCTAGCCTGTCTCAGCTGGAAGCCAGTACTTGCCGTATTTCACATTGTTGTTAGTTCTTGCTCTGTATTTTCAGTTCTGTCTTGCTTTTGGTAGTTTTTGATTATGAAACTTCAAGCGTCCATGAGAAGGCAAAGGTGCATTTAGGTAGCCCAGTTCAGACACCAGTTGGGGGCTAATTGGTTCATGAATTACAGCCTTTCAGGGTCAAAGCACAGCTGTGGCTCCATTGCGAAGGATTTCAAATGTTCCTGGCCCTTGTTAATTCTCACATCGTCAGTTCACAGGCTAGCAGAAGAAGAAAAAAATGTGATTCCCCCCAAATACCACATGATATCCAAACCTTACATTTCAGAATCCTTGAAGCAGTGGCTTTCATGGTGAGCATTTCCTTCAGAAACCATCTTGTGTTTCACCATCAGTTTAAACATCAGTAAATCTTACTGATGATTAGATAGAAATAACCCTCTGAAGAACAAAAAGTGTTCAGATACAGGATGAGAAGATCAATGTGAAATGTTCTAGTTTGTTGTACATCTCAATAGATGGTTGTACATCTCAGTCCTTTTACTGACACCACCCAATCCATCAGCTGCAGCTGCTGCATTGTGCCCCAGAATTCCTAGCAGATTCCAGGTAGCACCAGTGTGTGACTCCCTTTGTTAACTGTGTCACACCCCAAAATGCCTTGTAGCTTCTAGGCAGCTTCCAGTGCACGACTCACCAAAAATCAGGTTGTGACCCACAGGTGAGTTGCAACCCACAGTCTGAAAACTGCTGTTATTGGGAGTAAGTAGAACAACAATGCCTGCAAGACTGGATCTAAGGGGGAGCCATGGGTGCATGCCCCCCCAAACTATTGCAGCAGCAGGGAGCAAAGTCGGGAGGCAAGGGACCACCGACTACATAGGGCATTGGTGGCCGACAGAGCTGAGTTGGAATGGGACCCCAGGTCTACCTGACAGGTAGACCTAGATTCCATGTCCAGGTGGGAGCCCAGTTCTACCTGCCCAGTAAACAACCATAGAGGCCATAACCTCAACTGGGAACCCGGGTCTACCCAGCAAGTAGATCTGGGGTCCAAATTCAGGTGGGTGCCCAGGTCTACCAAGCAAATGACCACAGAGGCCATAAGCTCAACTGGGAGCCCAGGTCTACCCCTCAGGTAGATCTGGGCTCCAAGTTCAGGCAAGAGCCCAGATCTACCCATCCAGCAATCAGCCATAGAAGCCATAAGCTCAACCAGGAGCCCAGGTCTACCCAGAAGGTAGATCTAGGCTCCAAGTCTGGGCTGGAGCCCAGGTCTACCCATCTGACTGACCTGGGCTCTGGAGTTAAGGGAGTGTTCATGGCCCTCCCCAACACAAACACTGGATCTGCCCCTGACTCATCATATAGGTAAGGAAAGCATCCACTTCCAGAGCACTGCAGACTTCAAAATATATGGACAAGTGGAAAATTGTCCTTGAAAATTGGAAGGGACAGGAAGAAACAGAGGTGTGTTGGGTGGACGGGACTATAGGTGAGCCCTGATCTACAGAAGAAGGAGCTGACATGACCCAGCCTGTGCTGCTACAGAAGTCAGAGGACAATTGTGACCTGGGTCACAGAACTTGCACTTGAGCAGGAGGTTGTCAAGATCAGTGATGTTCCAGCTGTTGCAGCTTCCTTCTATATGACAGGGATGGAGCCTTGAAGTGACCAGTTGTGGAACTGGAAAACCATCCTTATTTTTAACATAGCACCAGGATTTCAACATTTGTTTATAAAACATTTCCATTGCTATTGTACAGTATTTATTTCTGTGTTAGTATTGCAGAGAGTTATGCCAGATAAGAACTCCTTTTCTAAGTCACTCAGTATCACACACCTATTAATTTTGCTCCTGGAAATAATATTCAGGTGTTTCTCATGTGGTTACCCTCCATAACTCACATTGTCCTTACAATTTCTGCACAGTAAGGCTAAAATTCGGATTATGTTTAAAACACCTGAGTTTTCATTCACTGTGGAAATAAGAAACTCACAGGTGTGACTTGTCAACAGGCGTGTGAAATCCAACACTCAAAAATAAACTCCGAATGTACCATTTTCTGTTCTGTCTGCCACCAAGATGTCATTTCTTTGTCCATAGTAGCACTCTGGTTAGTCATTTTGAGGTACTTATGCTGGGTCCAAATATGTTATTTTCTATTTGATGCTGAAGCTCTTATGGTGGTTGATAAGACTTTTGTCATTAGTCCTATATCATCTGCAGGCCTTAAATTACAAACTACTTCTGACTGCTATTGACTTCAGCTTTCACCAACTCTAATGCCTTTGTCATTAAGGTTTCTGGGGAGAGAGAGCTCAGGTACCCTACCAAGTTGCATCCATTGCTCACTCTCGCTGTGGTTTTAAGCAACAGGAGTCAGTTTCCTGTTCATTGCTAATTGATTTACTGTAAACGCCTCCGTTAGTTAATAAATTACTTTGGTGCCCCATACAGCAGTAAGACTCTCCACAGTATAGTTTCTCCATATACTGTGAAAGCCTCCTGAAGGCAATCACATGAAGAGCACCAGAAATCTTCCATCAGGCCTTTCCAGATCAACCACTACATTTCTACATCTTATGTCCTATCTTAAATATTTTTCACCATGGCCTCCATCCTTTCCCCTGATCTTTCCCTATCAGAGACAAAATCAGTACAGGTTGGGCATCCCTTATTCGGAATTCTGAAATACAGAGTATTCTGAAATATGGAACTTTTTTGAGTGCCAACATGTCTTTTTTTTCTTTTTACTTTTTTACCTAAAGAAATAAAATCACAAACTGTGTTTCATGCACAAAATTATTAAAAATATTGCATAAAATTGCCATCTTTTGTTGTTGTTGGCAACCTTCAGTCTCGAAAGACTATGGTATCGCGCTCTGAATGGTGGTTCTGGAACAGCGTCTAGTGTGGCTGAAAAGGCAGATTCAGGAGTGACAATCCCTTCCATACCAGGAGCAAGTGCAGTCTGTCCCTGGTGTGTCTCCCTGGCTATGGGCCTTCCTTCTTTGCCTCTTTGCCTCAGACTGTTGGCCAAGTGTCTCTTCAAACTGGAAAAGGCCATGCTGCACAGCCTGCCTCCAAGTGAGCCGCTCAGAGGCCAGGGTTTCCCACCTGTTGAGGTCCACTCCTAAGGCCTTCAGATCCTTCTTGCAGATGTCCTTGTATCACAGCTGTGGTCTACCTGTAGGGCACTTTCCTTGCACGAGTTCTCTATAGAGGAGATCCTTTGGGATCTGGCCATCATCCATTCTCACGACATGACTGAGCCAACGCAGGCGTCTCTATTATGTATAAGAGGTAAATGTATATAAGAGGTAAATAAAGTATAAATGAATTACATGTTTAGACTTGGGCCCCATCCCCAAGTTCTCTCATTATGTATACACAAGTATCCAAAATATGGAAAACTCCAATATCCAAAATGCTTCTGGTCCCAAGCACTTCAGATAAGGGATGCCCAACCCATATACAATGCTACCACCACAAGGACAAAGGCAGAGACAGATTGTTCTTGGAAATCTTCATCCTCTGTTTTAACTGATATTTGAGCTGGTCAGAGATCATTGGGAAGCAGGAATAGAATAAGTAAGCTTGGGAAATAGTTTTGTTGTTGGAAATGCCCAGGTGTTGATTTTAGCGAGAAGACAAATCAGCTATCACAAGAAACTGAAATGCAAAACAAGTATCTAACATATCTTACTTAATGGATCCTCCTTGCACTTTCATGGCCTTAACTTCCCAAGTGCCCTTTCATCTCTCTGATCCCCAGTGAGACTGGTGAAACATGCCATGCACAGATTAATTCTGAGCCAGATCAGAACACACATGAACATCCTTCAGCTTGATGTTAAACAGCCCAGTCCTATGGCGCTGCAGTGTCTCCAAAACAAGTGTTCTGGTGGTGCAGCGCACTTTATGGCTGCTGCAAAATGTGACACACCATAGAGTGCACCCTGAACTTCTCTATAAAGGTGAGTGATACTGAGATATTATGGCTCTTAATGTGCTTCATTAGATGCCACTTGCAAAGGCATAAAATTTGTAAAGTGATGACATCACATGCTCTGTGTTCCTAAATGTTAATTGAAGAGAGAGAAGGAGGAAAGATGGGGGTCACTGCTTTCAACAGCAGCCCCATAACATAGCAGTGGTCCCCAACCACTACAACATCAGTAGTTCCCAACCTTTAGGAGCCCACAGACCACTGGGGCAAAAATTGAAATTGTCGTAGACAACATCCAACTCACAACCCCTGCAGATAAAAACTACTATCAATTTGTAATAATTAGAGAAGATTTATTAGAAATTTATTAAAGAATTATTAGATTTATTATGCACAGAGAAGATTTGTGGATTGATGCTTTGTTCCCAGCTGCTGATGCCAGTGGTCCATTCTCTGCCCTCTCTGGTGGTTTGTGGAGAAACGCTTGCTCGGGAAGACACTGGACTGAGACTGGGAAGACAAAGCCTAAGACTTTGTGGACCTCTTCGCAGGGTCTCGCGGACCCACCAGTGGTCCACCCACCACAGCTTGGGAACCAGTGATCTAGATTTTCCATAACATCTAGTTCAGTACATTTTAAACTTCAGGGACTTCCCACTCCATCTTCTCTCTCTTTCCGATACTTAAGCAAGATGCAAATTCTGGTCTGAGTAAAGGGTGAATAGAACTGCTTTCCTGACTTCCAATCACTCTTCAGTCGACATATTTGTTGAACACCTCAAACAAGCTAGGTTTTGACTTTCACAGTTTTGTGACACCTTACGAAAAGGTCTTATCTGCAATCCAATGTGCTCTTGCCTGCCATTAAGCCCCATTGAACATGACTGGACCTCGTTCAGAAGTAATGTAGAAGAGTGACACCACAGGATCAACATGGTGATAAACAGGAAGGAGGGGTTGAATCAAAAACGGTGCAAGCCAATATTGAGGAAAGAAGTTTTTTTTTCTCAGGGAAATGAATCACACGAATTCCAGAGCTTGCTAAGAATCTGCATGCCTTTTTGGGACCGTTCTTCATAATGTATTACTTGAAACTTCTCACAGCGCTTTGAAAAAGAAGCCCTTTGACGTTTAGAAATTGCCATTGACAGCACTTTTGTAATTGCACTTGCTCAAGTTGATTGTTTGACAGGAGATGGAGTTGGCGTGCCATGTGTTATTTTATTATGCAAACTTGGCGTCATCTTCTTTTGATTCTGAGTTACTTTGCTGGGCTCTTTCATTGCACTTACATGGTGTCATTGAACTTGTATAATAATACCCTGGGTGCCAGAGCTATCAGGGGTATTTAGCTTTGATCATGTTTTCTTGTTATCTTCTTGATTACCTCCATTTGCATATTGTCTGATTCAGTGGGATTGCGGTCTGTCACTTGGTCTGGTGGCATACTTACAATGCTCTCTGGGTTCTGGCATCTCTTTATATTCCACTTCACCCTTCATTGCTTTGAATATTTGGCAAATGGACTATATAAAACATGTGTGCGTGTTGGGGTGTGTGTGTGTGTTTTCCCAACTATGAGTATTGGACCACATGGCCAGTGGAGCATGCATTCCTCTGGCAGTGACTACCAAACAATAAAGTGTGCTCTGGCAGCGCACTGAGTAGTGCACTGAGAAAAAGGGGCTAAACAGTAGCATGTCTGTGGCAGATGAGTGTGGGTATCTTAGGCCCAAATCCTAACCAACTTTCTAGCACTGACACAGCTGTGCTGATGGTGCGTGTGCTGCATCCTGCAGTTGGGAGGACAGTCACGGAGGCCTCCTCAAGGTAAGGGAATGTTGGTTCCCTTACCTTGGAGCTGAATTCCCCTTACCTCAGTGCTGGAAAGTTGGTTAGGATTGTGCCTTCATTATCATGAATATGCCTCCAGAGGCACAGTTATGGTGAAGGGAGAATTTATGAAACAGCACTGCAGGGCCTTGTGGCCAAAGGTGTGCCAGGGAATGAAATCCCTTCAGGGATATGTCTGCCTCAGCCATTCTGAGGTTCTGGGGCTTGATGTGGAGGATGAGTCAGGAAGTTGAGGGAATTGGCTACATGGCTTTGAGGATATGGGAGCAGTCATGACCCTGATGCTGACCTCTGAGCCATGGTGGCATGCCAGGGGTGTTTGTGTGTAGTTTTGCAGTATCAAAAGAAGCATCGCTCTGAGGGTTGTACCCACATGATATTTATCTTAAGTCTATTGATACGCTACACAGCTCTGTTAAATTGATTAATAAAGTGGTGACCTGAGTTTATTTGATTTATATAAAATATTTATACCACACACCCCTCCAATAATGGGACATATTTAATCCAGTTCCAGGTGTGGTCAACAAAAAACAGCTTCCTTAAGATCCTGGCTAATTATGCCCATCAAGAACATGATCATAACCCAAGAATCACTTTGGTGGGGGGGGGGGGGAAATCCAGATTGCCTCATGGCCATGCTCATCCCAATGCTCTAATTCAGCAATTTTCAACTGGTGTGCCATGGCACATAAGGTGTGCCATGAGGGTTGGGGGGGGTCACTTATTAGTAGGGCCACTGGGGAAAGTGAGCCCCTGCCACCAGGTGCGGTGTACCTTAACAATTGTCAAAAAACCGATGGTGTGCCTTGACAATCTGAGCACCTTGTCAGTGTGCTGTGAGATGAAAAGTTTGAAAATCACTGCTCTAACTGGTCTAGTGGGAGGGAGCCGTATCAAATCAATGAAAGACCAGGGCACAACAAAGCAAAGTGTGATCTTCCCCCCCTCCCCCCCACCTTCACCAAGGTAGGATTGTTGGCAGTTTAACTATGCTCAGTCTGGAGCCAAACCTGAGGTCCTCAGACTGTTATCATAGCGGCCTAGTTTGGAAAACTAGCCTGACCAAGACTGGCTTGGTCATGTCGTGAGAATGGATGATGGCCGGATCCCAAAGGATCTCCTCTATGGAGAACTCGTGCAAGGAAAGCGCCCTACAGGTAGACCACAGCTGCGATACAAGGACATCTGCAAGAGGGATCTGAAGGCCTTAGGGATGGACCTCAACAAGTGGGAAACCCTGGCCTCTGAGCGGCCCGCTTGGAGGCAGGCTGTGCAGCATGGCCTTTCCCAGTTTGAAGAGACACTTTGCCAACAGTCTGAGGCTAAGAAGCAAAGAAGGAAGGCCCATAGCCAGGGAGACAGACCAGGGACAGACTGCACTTGCTCCCGGTGTGGAAGGGATTGTCACTCCCGGATTGGCCTTTTCAGCCACACTAGACGCTGTGCCAGAACCACCTTTCAGAGCGCGATACCATAGTCTTTCGAGACTGAAGGTTGCCAATACAAGTTTGGAAAAGATCCCTCATGTAATTGGCCCTGAGAGACTTGGGCTCTCATACTGTCATTTTGTCATCTGTCAATTGACATCTCAGCCCTTGGGATGTAAACCATCCATCTTCTGCCAGATGGCATTGTAGTAACTTTCCCCAGTCTTTGCAGACCAGGACCTCTTCTGTAGGTGGTGTTAGTTGAGTAATGTATGACCTTTGCATTGGCTTTATAAGCAACTCCAAAACTTCCTTGTATCTATCTGCTCAATACTAACACAAAACACAAAAACACCTGGCTTGGGCAAATGATAAATACCTGCTTTCTTTTAACCTCAGCAAGTCCTAATATACCAAACAAGGGCTTTTAAGTTACCCGGCCAAATTCCAAAACCGTGTGGCAGTCATTTTATTCCCCGAACAGATTTTTGATCATTTTACATAGACATCTGCAGATGTGTCCAAGGTTTTTTTATAAATAGAGCCTTGTATTCTATTTGGGTAAGAATATTGGACATTAGGAAAAAAAAAAAAGATCTGGTGGATATACTAATGAATACATATGTGTTGATCATGAAATTATAAAATCAATTGTGAAAATAACACTATATTTTTTTCAGTCATAGGAAAAGAAAGGAATCGCAGAATACCCAAGTGGGCAATTAGAAGTAATAGTGACCAAGAAGGCCCAGAATGGAATGGATTCATACTCTGAAGAGAAAATGTCCAAAGATGGCAATGATCATTTTTTTTAAGTCATTAAGAAACAAATGACAAGGGAGCATTCATTTTGCCACAGTGTCATCAGTGGAAAGATGGGTAAAGACTAATTAAGATGGATGATGACAGTCACCTCCAAATCAAATCAAACAACTGAAAATTCACACGACACCATAACACAGTCTCTAAAGACATCCTAAAAGAATCTGACAGGATTAATGTGTTGCCGGCAGCAACATATTTTTAAATTTTCTTGAGACGCTAGCCTGGAATTGAAGGCTTGAGAACAAGACCAACAGTGAAGGAAGACAGATGTACATTTGTGTTTTTAGAGACCAATTCTGTTATCTTCCTCCCCCCACCCCACCCCCAATACAGCAGCATCAAAATGGCTATGGCTGCATCCTGGGGGGCAGTTGCAGAGGTATCCTCTGGGTAAGGGAAAAAATCATTCCCTTACCTGGGGGTAAGCCTCTGTGGCATGGGGGTGGGGGCACTTGAACTTCTGCTAGCTAAATAGCTGGCACAGATCTGCGTAGGTCCATGCCATGGCATCGGGTCTGGGAAAGGGGTTAGGGATTTGGCAGCCACTACTGCCACCAAACCCACCTGCTTCCTGAACCCAATCCGCAATCCCCTTCCCCTGTTCCACCCTCCCTCACCCCTCCTGCATCCCCCACTACCTCACCTTCAGCAGCAGGCAGCTTCAGGAAGAACTCCTGAACTCTAATTCAGTGCAAGTTAGCTACACATCCATGTGATCAGCTCACAGGTTCTCATGTCCTCCTTCATCTCTTGTCCCACAATGTATGCTACAATCTGACAACAACACACTCTCATTCAGAGCCAACAGCTTTTTAAAGTTGGATGGCAATATTGACAGTTACACCAGCTTTAATTCTCCAGGGCTCTTTGTGTGCCTGTACACACGCTTTCTCTTTCCTGTTGCCTCTGAGGAAGTATTTCAAAACACACATTTGATGAATGTGTCGTCAGCAGGCTTTTTAGTTCTGTGTGTGTGTTTTGAAAAATGAAATAATGATGAAAAGGCACCATTTCTTTCATACAGCCAGGGAAGATGAGATATTTATGCAAGCTGCAGTCTTAAGAGAGAGAGAGAGGCGGCTGTTTGCTGAAAGCTAACATTGAAAATTGGCAGCTTCATCATAACATTCATGTTTATGTACTTGTACACCAAGGAGATTGTTTGTTGGTCTTTTTTTTTAGTGCACATTTTAAATGCATGCATAAAAAGACGTCTTCCTTTCTGTAATCTACTTCCATCTGTTCATCCTGGAACTTTAGAGCAGGTGTGACTTGGTGCCAGTGGTAAGCAAACATGGCTCCACATCTAAGCATGCGGAGACCCACAGGGGACTCTCAGATAGGCCCTAGTGGAGCTCACAATTTCAACTATCATTTTGTTCTATGTAGCTCCGTTTTTCCAAGTCCAAATTCAGGAATATAATTTACCAGCTATGGCAGAAGGAGCTGTCCAAACAGATGGGATTGTTTATACATCTATAGCTGGCAGTTAAGGATACTCTGCTTATGTTTATGTTCTTTCCCATACAGGACCACAGTTCCCTGAAGCCCTTCTGTGGATATTACTCCAGCTAACTGAGCAAAGAGGCACTTTTTAAAGTGATGATCCTGTTATATTAAGCAGGGGTAGAGCAACTAACCCTCTTCACTCCAGTAGAGCTTATTTTCTAGCTCTTTGCTGGTGCTTCTTCTATATTTCTTAGTATGTGAGTCTTCGTGGGACCAGCAACCATTTCTTTTTCTATGTAAACCGCTTTTTGAACATTTTGATATAAACTTAATATATGTAATATCCTCCTGTTGGCATCCTTCAGTCTCAGAAGACCATGGTGTCACGCTCTGAATGGTGGTTCTGGAACAGTGTCCTCTCCAGTGCGCGAAGCCTGGGTAAAGTAGGTATGGAGGATAGGCTGTTACCCATGCAGCAAATCCCCCCTCTCCACGTCGCTGAAATGGTCCAATGGAAAGGCAGAGGCCAATACGGTTGGTTCCAGCGGCGTCGCAGGAGTTGCCAGAACGGGACTGTGTTCAGCCATGAACTGCCTCAGGGACTCCGGCTCTGGATTTTGCCTCGAGGTTGACTCCTGAAGCCTTTTCCATAACTGGATGTAGCCACAAGGCAGTGGAGGTTTGGGATCAGAGTTTTCCTTCTCTCAGATGAGCTGCCTTCCCAGGCTGACGAGACCCATCTACCCGGTGGGTATAAAAATAAAACCATGTTTATAAACATTCCAAATAATAAATGTCCATAGTAATGTCTATATGAGAAACCAAAGCCACCTTCAGACAGTCTTTTAAAGCACTTTTTACAGTTACTGAGATATTCAATCAAAAGCACACACACAGAATTGACGAAAAATAATGGCTTTGCTTATTTCTACTTGCCAATCAGAGAAACTCAGAAAAGGGGGAAGCTGGTAAACACAGGTCAGTGGCATAGAGAGGGGCAAAGCACTAAATTTTGCAGGGAGCCTATCTGCGGCATTCAAGCAACTCCCCCTTTGGAGCCATTCCAGGCGGTGGGTAAGTAAATTAAAAGCTTATAATAAGTATAAGTTTAAAAATGTATTTAAAATAAAGAAGAGCCCTCCTAAACCTCCCAATCAGTTGCTAATCTGTTTTTTAAAAAATTCCTTAAGCATCCCAAAGGCTACAATCCTATCCACACTTATGTGGGAGTAAGCCCCATTGACTGTCATTGTTAAAAACATATACATAGTAACCTGTTAAAAATACAGACCTGTGCCATTTCCCCCAATACAGTCACATACCAAGTAGCATCAAGTCTAATACAGAATATTAAAAATAAAATGTACATTGAAATGAATGGGAACCTACCTGAAATTGGCTCGCAACCCACCTAGTGGGTCCCGACCCACAGTTTGAGAAACAGAGATTTAATAATTTACATTTTAGCCCTGCTTGCTGAATCAGCAAGTGTTTTCCATAAAACAGGTTAAAAATGCATTAATTTGACTTTACTTAACCAATATTCAGGGCTGATACGAAACAGCAGGGGAGGTGCAAAAGGAATAATAACTCCATCAAATGAAAAGGCTACATTGAAAAAAAATAATAATTTCTCCTAGGAGGAAGAAATATGCATACAAATGATAAAAATAAGCTGAAGAAATGTGTAATATTGATAGGAAGATTAAAAACACTTTGTTGTTCCTATGGAAATTACTCCTGGGAAATTCTGCATTGATGGCAGTTTTACTCAAAATCTGTGGTTATTTTTCCCTTCCAATCCCTTGGATTCTGTGTTGACAAGACAGAATTTGTCACAACAAAACAGCAAAGAGGCGAAGTTGAAAGGATGTAACTTGCATCAAGGTTAAAAACTGAGCAGTGGAATGGGTAATTCTTGGCTACATAGGAGCAACATGACATTCTAGCAGACTAGGAGAAGCAGTGGGTAAGTGCAAGAAAAAGACAGGCAGTGGGGTGGGGGGGCAGGGGAGATCCTAGATAAATATACTGCAAATTCTAGTCACTAGTCTTTTTCCCCCCTTTGTTCTTTTAGCATCATTTCAGATACTGGTATCTGTAAACTAGGTGGCCTTGTTGTATTACTGAATTTTATTCAGGAAATTAACCATACAGTTTTCACCTGTGCATATAAGGATTTTACTTAGAAAAGTAAGTAAGTACTTACTTACTTTTTACTTAGGTGATATTTGGATATCATATTGTGGATGAGCGGTGGGTGAAGAGTGCAGACACTCCTTGTGTTGCCAACCAAGCAATGTCTGACGTTGGGGGGGGGGGGAGGATATTGCCTGATCTGGTTCACTGAAAACTTGTAGCGTCAACAGTACCGTCACCCTGAGAGAAAACGCATTTCTTTGACTACAAAACAGCAGGCCTCATTGGCCCAGTTGTTCAACCATGTCCGTTGACTGCTCACTGTTGATACTGCGGCGCAGCAAATAAAATTCACTGGAAAATGGACAAAAGAGAATCAGATAATAAACGAGAACAGATGAGACAGTGGTCAAGAACAAGGGTTACATGAAATTCTGTCCACACCTATTGTGCAAAAATGCTTGTCACTTTTTAGTGGATGAATGATAGTGCATAAGAAAAACAGGAAGTGAGGTGTACTGTTTCTGCTTCTTCCTTGGAGAGTTAGAACAGACAAAAGAAAATATTTCTTTACTCAGCGTGTGGTTGGTCTGTAGAACTCCTTGCCATAGGATGTGGTGATGGCGTCTAGCCTGGACGCCTTCAAAAGGGGATTGGACAAGTTTCTGGAGGAAAAATCCATTACGGGGTACAAGCCGTGATGTGTATGCGCAACCTCCTGATTTTAGAAATGGGTTATGTCAGAATGCCAGATGCAAGGGAGGGCACCAGGATGAGGTCTCTTGTTATCTGGTGTGCTCCCTGGAGCATTTGGTGGGCCGCTGTGAGATACAGGAAGCTGGACTAGATGGGCCTATGGCCTGATCCAGTGGGGCTGTTCTTATGTTCTTATGTTCCTACCTGTTTATTATTCCTTTGTTGCCACCACAAACTGGTTTCCTAAAAATGGACCCTAGCCCTAAATTGCAACTCCCTGCAATTGGCTTATTATTCTGTTTGGAAATCGCACAACACATTCCTTACTCTTTCCACTTATATTTTAACCCACTTTAGCCCAGCCCACAGGGGTATACATTTGGTCTCTGTCGCATATATGCAACGTTGGGCAGAAATGGCTTAACTAAGGTTTTGTGACCAGAGTAGCATCTGTACGTTTTTAACATCCCAATCCTACTTGCCAGCATAAAGTAAGTAAGGAGACTTTGCACAAGTAAGGAGTGCTTGTGGGAAGGTTTGCGTTGGCCCAGCCAGCGCTGAATCCCAACAAAAGGCCGCCGGTGTAGGTACTTTCTGTGCCTAGTTGATCGGGATCAGGAGAGTGCAGAAGGAGGATCAGAAAGGGGTGTAATGGGGTAAGGAGAGAGTAAAATGGGGGGAAATTAGACCCAGGAGAGGGTGGGATCGGCAGAGGATTACTCCACCAAATCCTATTTCCCCCCAGCCTTTTCTCCTTAACATGGAGCTTCTTGGATTTTCACCAGCGATTTCACTGCTGCAGATCCAAGTAGCCCCATTGGGCAGGCTGGGACTCAAATGTTCCCTTACTCTGAGGAGACCTCCAACCTATTCCTAACCAGCAGTGAGTACAGCATTGGCCATGTGGCCCCATTGCACCAGCGCTAGATAGGATTGGGCTGTAAACATCTGAATACTGCTGCATGATGAAATGGAGACTGATTCCAATATTTAAGAACATTTTGCTCTAAGAACATGTCAACATGGAAGCTGAACATATAGAAATTCTCCTTTAACAAAGCAGTATCTTTTTTTTCCCCTTCCATGTTTCTCTGCATCGATATCATTAACTTAGCTGCACATAGCAGCAGTGACTTCATGCTGATTCTGCATCTGTGGCATGGGCTACAGGGATCAACAAAATATGAGCAACTTCTCATGTATATACTGAAAAGGTTGATAGTGCATCTAGTGGACATCTGTCAAGCAGTTCTGTTCCTGTTCCGGGCTTTGGAAATGACAAGGGGCAGACAGAACGGAGCACGGCTCATGTCCGTGCCATGCCCTGCAGGGGAAAAGTATTAGAGCAGCAGTGCCAATAGCTGGCACCGGGGCCTCTATGCTTATTCGTGTGATGATTCCATAACCAAGTGGCCATTCATAGGACTGGATTACTAGGAATTCTATGAGAAGCGGAATCTCATTTCCCTTCTTGCAAAATAACGCCGCATCCCGAATGCTTCGATTCAGCAGTTCCTGTTCTCATTCAAGCATCAAGACTCCAAAAAGCTGGTAACCATCATTTACATGTATCATTAGCTACAGTAACTGATTGTGCTTATCCAATGGAGAAAAGTCTTGGAAAGAAGCCTATTAGGAGGATTACGAAATTCCTACAGGGCACACCACATGTGAAGGAACAGAAGGAAGATACAAGGCAGGAAAATGAGAGCAAAATGTAGAAGGCAAACAAAGGGCAGATGTACTTCTAGGTTCTGTTTAAAAGTTCAAAGTCCCCAGTAGCTGAAATTTACAATCGTCAGCAATTTCATTCATTCACAGCCCAGTCCTATTTACTCCTCCCCTTGCCGATGCAGCTGCATCATGGAGGATAGTGCCAGGGCTTACGTCACCCATTGCTGGAGGCCAGTACATCACTCCCATGATGCACCTCCTCCCATACAGTGCATGTGGCAATGCCCTGGGCGGTGGCTGTGGAAACACATCATTGCTCCGCCCGCACTGGTGTTTTGGCTGTATCTTTTGATAGCATAGAGATATTTCAACATGGTTTGTTTATTGCATTCTGCATGAAATCACACATCAAATGATATATAACATGACGATATTATTCCTAAAAACCGTGATTGTGGCCAGTAGTGGTGTCACTCCTCCCCGTACGTGTCACCCAGTGCGCCCTGCATCCCTGCACCCCCCGACTAGCAATGGCACTGGTTAGCACTGCAACCTATGGGGGGGGAGGGGTTAGAGCAGGAGACTTGGGAAAGGAAAATATTTTCCCTTACTTCCTCATAAGCCCCTCAACTGGCAACGGGTCTCCTTAGACCTCAGCCAGAATTGTGCCACCCATTATATGTCAAAGAGCTCCATGTGGGTCATGAGCCACGCTTTGGCCACCCCCGGTCTATTGTATAAAACTAAGCTAATTGACCTGACTTTCCCCAATAAGTGATGGAAATTGTAATTCTGTGGGGCGCAAGGACTTTTTTGCCAAAATGTTTCGACAAAATTACAGTTCTCAGACTTTTGGGGAAATGCTTGTTAACAGTGAAAGCAGGCTGAAAATGGATTTATGTTTGGATTGTAGATATTGCTGCGGTTCACTCCCAGTTATTCAGCTATTAATCAAACAATCTGGGAGAAACTCTATGGAGAAACAGCACAGGCAGCCCAGTTCTAACCTCCACTAGAACAGGTAGCAGCAACTGTTACCCTGATCTTGTCTGATCTCGGAAGCTAAGCAGGGTCAGGCCTGGTTAGTACTTGGATGGGAGACCGCCTGGGAATATCAGGTGCTGTAGGCTTATACCATAGTCGTTTGAGACTGAAGGTTGCCAACCATGGAACAGGCAGGCCAATTGGCCTGCACTGTATCCAGCGCAGGTTAGGAGGTGGCTGGAGGGCAACTTGAGTTAAGGGATATTTTTACCCTTACGCCGTGTCAAGCCCCAGTCACTGCAGTGGGATTACTTGGATCTGTGCCAGGGACAGAGGTTAGGATTTGGCAGGGGCTGCTGAAATGCCCCCTCCCTGCCTCTGTTATTCCCTCTCACCCATCCCCTGCACCAACCTGCCTGGCCCAGCATACACTTACTCCTTCAGCCTACTGCAGGAATGGGATCTGGCGGGAACAGGCCAGCGCATATCTTTAGACCAGTGCGGCCTGCTCCTGAGTAACCACAAATGTTCTTTGCAACATGCTTGTGACACTCGGGAGCCAGCACAGTAAGCCAGTGCAGGCACAAGGTCCATTTAGGATTGCACTCTAAGGTACTTTGCAGATTTATAGTTGGTTGATGTTTTGGGAACAAGATATGTTCATCTGAATGAAACTCCTTTGCACGTAAATTCTTTATTTTATTTTTCACATTTTTATACCACCCTTCCTCCAATGAGCTTGGGGTAGTGCATATAGTTCCTCCCCTTGTTTTGTCCTCACAACAACCCGGTGAGGTGGGTGAGGCTGAGCTACTGATCAAGGCAGCTTTGTGGCTGAGTGGGGATTTGAACCTGGATCATTCAGGTATAAGTCCAGCTCCCAAACCCCCACACACCGTGTGCTTAGAATCACAGTCTTAATTATACGGCCGAGCAATGTTTTGCCAATGGTCTTTCATACCTCTTGTTTCATCTTCTGCAACCTAAACAAATACTCTTGAATCATCGAAGCCTCATCGTAGAACTGAGGGTCTCCTTCCTAGACAAACTGTCTCCTGCTGCTTCCAGCAAATGGTTTGCTAAATGGAAGGGCTTGTGGTTCAGATCCCCGCCAGGCTCTTCAAATGCTGATTCCTGAAGCTGCCAAGACAGATCTTCTTGGATGATGTACAACTCTCTGCCCATTCTTGTCTTCCAATGGGCAGGAGTTATAGCAGGCCAGCAGGGGGCTACTACGTGGTTCCTGCTTGCCAGCTGCCCCAAAATGGTTCCAATTGGAGCACTTTTTTTTTTCTTCTAAATTCCACTGAGAAAAGGAATGCAAATTGATGAGTGTGACCCATAGCAAGGGCAGCGCTACCCTTTCCTGCGGGAATGCAGGAGACAAAACGCAGCTCCCAGCACGGCGCCTATTTACACCCCTAGAATGTATAATTTGTCAAAATCATGTTCTTCTTAATACCTTGTTAGATTACTCTGCCAGCCTTAGGCACCACTAGTTCTCATGGTAATTGAGGCCTCCCAGTGTCAGAGTTCCATCTCCTGTTCAACGTTGTCGCTCCTCTTTTTCGACTGCAGACAGCAAAAAGGAAAAGGGGGGAGAGAAAGAAGTCTGACTTCTAGACAATCTTTTGTCTATTATTTCTTTCACTCCCATCCTTTTGGAAACGATGTTGAAAACAGGACAGATAGCAGGAAGATTTTTGATGAGGGAAGGGAAAGACTCAGCCAAGCCCGCGAACTGGCTTGGAAAGGAAGAACAGTCATTGCGGATTCCAGGGGAGTGGCTGCCTTTGTCCATGGCAGCATATACATCAAAGGGTCTCAGAGCACATTGAAGGCGAGCACATGTCTTTCATGGCCTACAGTCCAGTTCATCAGAAGAAATGAAAGCCTGTGTTGCTTAGGCTGCTATCTTTCTACAGGACTCTGTTGTATTGCTGATTGTTTTCCCTTTGCCCAGACTGCAAAGACCATCAGAATCGTTTGCCATAAACACAGTCCACAGGAGCACTATTCAGACTTTCAGTAACAGGACTACTGCATCCCGGACAACTGTGTTCCAACCAAATGCGTTGCTGGACAATTGCAACAGTTCCCCCTCCCCATATATCAATATTTATTTTAGATGTATAGGTGGGACCTTGCTATCCACTGATTTGACTCACCACTGATACTGGGGTCAACTTTTAAATGCCTTGTAATAAAGAAAAAAGCACCAAAATCTAATTTCCCACCTTCATGCTGTTAAATAATTATAATTTCATTCCACTAGATTCCATTATTCACCCCATCCGAGGCTTCCCTACGTTCTTAAACTATGTGCATCCTGAGCAAGTGGAGTGGGTAAAGGGAAGCCAGAATTGGTCCCTAAAGGCTTCTCAGCTTGGGAATGCTGGCTGGGAACATCTTGTCTGTGGTTTATAAAGTCAACCTCAAAGGCTTGGCAGCTTGAGGAAGGTGGTGCAGATCTTTCTCAAGCCCCCTTAAAGGGGCTGGCATCGAGTTGCTAGGTTACAATAATCATTTATGATTATTACCTTGGAGTTGAAATGGGATGCCCATATGGGGAACAGGCAATAGCTTCCCTTCCCTCTCCCACCCCAGAAGGGAACCCACATTAAAAGGGGGTGGAGTTAGGATTTCTACAAGTCTTTATATTTAATCAATAAATTGTGGCCATTTTCAACCCCATTTCACTTATCCTGTGCTTTGTTTGGGTATGTGTGGAAGCAACTGCAATGTGTGAGACATGATTAAGGGTCATATCCTACATGGCCCTAGCACTAGTATTGGTACTGGTAGGAGGTCTGGTCTAGAGGGTAGAGTCTCCGTTAGCCCGAAGATAACATTAGAAGGTCGCCAGTTCAAGGACACCAGCAGCTCCCTGAACAGCTGAGAATGGCGAGACCTTGAAGCAGATGACAACCGGGCTGAGTGATTCCACCTGCTCTTGGTGTGAGCAAGAAGCGTCTTGGCTGCCTTCCATGTGAGAGATGGAGCTGCTTGTCAGCCTGCATGGGAGAACTGGAGACCAGACCAAACCAGGAAGATCCATTCTGAAATGTTGTTGGTTCTTGAAAGAGAGAACCTCTATGTTAGTAAAAATCCCCTTGAGGGATTTAGAAATGCCTGCCTATGTAAACCGCCTTGAATAAAGTCAGAGGAGTAATCTGATTACCAGAAAGGAGGTATATAAATACCTAGTTATTATTAGTAGTAGTAGTTACTGAGCTCCAGCATCAGCACTGGATGTCGCAAATATGCCATAAGGGTGTGTCACAGACATGCCACTGCAGCTTGGGTGGAGGGGCCGCTGGTGCTGGGCCAGTCCCAGTTGGCACTGGGCCTCAGTACCACGTGGATGCTCAGCGTTCCTCCAATACCAACTGACAGTAAGTTATCTTGAGGTAGGGGGAGGTGAAGAGTGGGCAGAATGGGGCAGAGGGAGGGGATGATCGGGCCCAGGAAGGAAGTAGAGATGGTGGCAGTCTCTGCCACTGTATCCTGCACTCCCTCCCAGCCCAGACAACCCACACAGGCCTTCTCTGGTCTGTGCCTGCTTAAAAGCAGGTGCAGATCTAAATGTCTACTGGCACCACAGCTGTGTTATCTGGGGTTATCTGCGTTATTTTGCTTCCACTGGTGCCACGGCTTGCATCCTCGGCTGCATTATCTGGGGTAAGGGAGCAAATGGTCCTTTACCCTGAGGAGATTCCCGGTGCTAACCCGGTGCCCACTGGATCCAGCGATAGCCATTTTGGCACAGGACTTCCTGTGAATTGTCCTGAGTCTCTTATTAACTATCATTAGATGATGTACTTTTAACTCTATTTAATCTATGAAGCTCCCCGATGCAAATATATGATGTTATGCCTGGCTCCCCACTTGGTAAGCCAGGCATTGTTTTGCCCAGCCATACACCATTTTTCTTCCTCAATACAAAAAAGAACGACGCTTGATATTTACCATTCCAGCTGCACCTAGGAGAGCTTGCCCCTTTGTTCATGGGCGCCGTGCGCTATTTAGATGTTCATTTTTCCCCATGCTTACATTAAAATTCACATCGCATCGTCGTTTGAGAAATGCGATCGCCTCTGTCTGATGCGTTTATTCTGCACAGTTCTGGTAGCACTTATCTCCCCACCATCAATACCGCTGGAGTCTCACACCCAGCCATCATACTGTTCTGTTTTTGTGCGATTCCTTCCATCAGCGGAGCTAATTTAATAATGTTTTCACTGACAGGCAAAGAGCCTGCTAAGCTAAGCCTCTATTACCTTCTCTATTTTTCTTCTTGCTCTTTTGGCTGCTTAGCCCTTTCCCATTATGAGTGAAAACAGGTAGTCTATTTCTTTCTGGTGGACACCACCGTCCTTCTTTTCCGTTTGCCACCTGTACATTCCGGGCAAATTCATCTTCACTTTGTTGCTTTCATCATACTGTGGTAGTCCAGGAGGAAAAAAAAATGTAATAATTGCATGCAGGCTACACTAAGGGCATAATGAACATTATGTTTGTGAAGAATGTCGCTCTGATTCACACCACACTTCAGTAAATTATACAAATTAAATATTCATTACTTAGTACTTCATTAGTTCACATTTGGAACACTTTTTCTTCATTATCAGAGCCCGAGGAAAGCATTTTTTCTTTCTTTTTTTTTAAAGCTGCTTTCCTCTGCTATTTTTCAGAAACTCTTGAGTTACAATGATTAGGCAAAGTTATATTTCTTATACGGCTATCCAGAATGTTCATATTTGGGGGGTGAGTTTGAATATATTATGGCACAGATCTAAAAAATGAACGCTATTTGCAGAGTTCCTATATCAGCCGTTGACATCACTAAATATTTGCACACGGTTCTCGATTCAGCTATGGGCTTGCTCACAGATTCAATCACTGTAGCAAATCCAGGATTATTAAATTGAAATAGTCTCTATAGGCCAAAGCGGGTATAATAATCCAGAATTGCTCCCTTTTACCTTGCAGATTTTCCCATTCTTGGCTTTTGGCTTTAACCATGACTGATAATTCTATTTACACCAAAGTGGGGTTGAATGCCACCCCAACTTCTTTTCAAGTGGACTGAAAACCATCCCACTTCTTAACTAGTATTATTGAGTTTGGCTTGATTAGATCACTTTCACTTTTCCCCATTTCAAGTTTTACTTGAACTAATATTGACCATGTTCAATTCTAAGTACTAGGGTGAGCTTTTAACCTTGTTTCTGAAACCATGGTTTGAATCTAGTTATAAATTCTCGCTTACAAGCACAACTATTTAGCCTTAATTGTGGTTAACAGTAGAAACCAGTGGCATACAAATGGGGAGCAGGGGCCCATAGGCCCCGGGTGCCAAGCTGTAGGGCAGCGGTTCTCAAACTCTCTGGGAGAGTTTGAGAGCCACTAAGTTATTGCATGGGCGGGAGGGGGGAGGCAGCAGGCGTGGGGAAAGGCAGCAGCATGATCCCCAAGATCGCACCGCTCGGGGGGCTGCAAGGGATTGGCTACACATACCCCAGCCCCTGCAGCCTCCCAGGGGTGCGGGGAGCCCAGTGCGACCTACAGCAGGGCTCCCCGCAGCAGTGAAAGTAGATGCGGAGCGATCACGCGCTCCACTTCCGCTTTAGCAGAGGTGGGGCGGGATATAAATTCTACTAATAAAATAAATAAATATGCGTATGTTTTGCCTTTCTTCTATATTACAACAAAACTGCTTTTGTATGTATGATAGGCCATACTAGGCCATAATATGCTTGTGGTCTATTATCTTAATAGGCATTCCTTCCCTGTTTTGTTTTGGGTTATGATCTCTAATGCTCACTACATGTGAACCTATATCAGGGGTCTCCAAACCCTGGCCCAGGGGCCGGATGTGGCCCGCAGAGTGCTTCTATCCAGCCCACGGCCAGCCTCTGATCCCCTGAGAGCCTCTGGCCAAACACAACCAGATCAAACACAACCAGAGTTGTGCTTATGGGGTGGGCGAATGGGGGTCCATTTTAGTGTGTGCTTTACTTCTTGGGCTGTGTTGGTGCTTGGATAAATCCTGACATTTGAGCCCATTCATTCATTCATTCATTCATTCCAGTCATTCATCTAAGTACCATCTCTAATGTATTTATTTAAATTTAAAATTTAATTTTTTTTTCTGGCCCTCGACACCATGCCAGATATTTGATGCGGCCCTTCAGTCGAAAAGTTTAGAGACCCCTGACCTATATGAAATACGTGAAACCTATTATTCACAAGTTAAATCAGAGAAAATATTCACTGTCTGCCCCATTATTATTTTTTATTTCATATAATGACTATTACTGGAAATAATTTTTTCATGGAGAGGGTGCCAAAAATTTATGTGCCCAGGGTGTCAAATGACCTTTGTACAACCCCGGTAGAAACAAAATGACAAACCATGGTTAAGTGGTTCACAGCCCAGTCCTGTCCTTTCACCCACCCTGCGCTGATGCAGCCATGCCAAAAATGGGTGTGCTGTATCCCATTGAGACAGATTGGGAGGCTTTGGAGGGGAAAACGTATTTAAATGCACATACTGCCTGCATAAGCCTGCCACTCTTTGAAGGGTCTCCTCAGACCTGTGCCAGCAATTTTGCTGGCGCAAGTGAGGAGAAAAGGGGGGCAAGGAGGCTGCCCATGGTGGGAATAGGTTCTGACATGCACCATTGCTCCGTTCCTCTCCCTCCCTGTACAGTTTTGACCCCATTTTGCCCCCACCCTCCCACCTCCTCCGCTGGTTTATCAGCTCTGGATGGTCGCCAGTGACCCTCCAACAAGTGCAGGAAGGCTCCAGCCTTCCTACCAATGCTCAAGCATTACATTGGTCAGCCTACTTCCAGAGTGCTATTTTATGGCTATTGTGCCACAAGATGAATGTGCACTTTGCTGGTGCTGGAGCCCAGTAGGATTGGGCCCTCAGGAAAGCAAGGGTATATGAAAGAGGTGAGGAAGCGAAGATAAAAAAGTGTATGATTCCATAACCTGTTCCCAATCATTTAAGCATAATTAGAGCCCTTTCTAGATGTTCTGTCATCATGAAAAATATCCATGCTTACAGAGAACACTGGGGGTGCACCAATGAGGCCTGTCTACAGGGAAAGATTGACTCCAGCATCCTAAATCACAAAGAGAATCTCTCTCCATGGACAGGGTTTGTCAATTCAGACAAATGCCACCCCACAGTGAAAGCAAGATGGGCGGAGCCAGGGAGTGCAGTGTGGTAGAGCACATGGTGCACTCCCAGCATTCTCTCAGCACGGAGAGTCTCCACGCTTACAGAACATCTAAAAAGGGCTTAGCAATATCTGTATCAGCTCATCATCCGATGAATGGTGAAGGCAGAATGAGAGTTTCTGTTAAATGAAGGGATAGTAGGCTGGTGAATTGGGTTCCAGAGATGCGTGGAATCCCATTTGGCGAAGTCAACCTTCGTAACACAAGAAGTTTATGAAACTGGATCTGTGTTACCTCAGTTGAGTATTTCATATAGCATCTATAATTGTTTGATTGGTAGATGCGTACCAGTGGCAGAGATAGTCGACTGGGGGGATCTTAGCCATGTATTGCTCCATTACACAATGTTCTTGCTGCTGCTTTACCTCCACATTCCAGTCACAAAACCGCAGTGTTGGAAGAAACCAAAAGGCCAGATAGACCCGTCCTTGCGACAATGAGGGCAACAAACACCCCCTCACCACCCCCAACTCAGCAAACAATCTATGACAATTTGTCAAAGTCTGAATGGAGTGATAATTTGAGGGAGCATGCCATGGTTTCCAGAAGCCAAAGATCCACACACAAAAGTTGTCTTTTGCACATCAATGTGGATTGAATACAGCAGTGGTTCTCAAACCTTTTAGCACCAGGATCCACTTTTTAAAATGACAATTGGGACCCACTTAGCTTTACCAGACTTTTAAAAAAGGTGATCTAGAAAGAAATATTTTTGTTTCCAAGTAATACGTATTTTATTGATTGATTTGCAGAAAACTCAATCTGTTTCTCATGAGGCAATCCTAATGAATAGCCAAAAGGCTTGAGGGGCTTAGTTATGGGACCCAGCCCTCACCTGCCCCCACTACCTGTCATTGACAGACTTGGGGGGGGGGGGAACACACCAGAAAAAAGGACATTGAAGCAATAATCTCCCTATATTTACACAAGCTTGCAAACTGCAAGAGCTCAGATGTTTGCAGGGCAATTAGCAGCTACCTTGCAAGCTGCAGGAGCTCAACTCTTTGCAGGGCAGTTAGCAGCTGATTTTTTAATATCCTCAGGGCTTGAGGCAATCAGTTATCTAATCTTTCCATCACCCGTGTTTTCATTGGAGGCTCTGCAGGACTCACCAGAAATCGGGTCATGACCCACTTGGCTCTCAACCCATAGTTTGAGAAATGCTGAAACACAGGATTCTGATATAGTCAGGGTGACCAGATACAACAGAGGACAGAACACCTATACCTTTAACTACTGTATAGAAGAGGGAATTCGGGCAGGTGCAGCTTTTTAAACCCTTCCATGTTGAGCTGCACCTGCCCAGATTCCCTCTTCTATACAGTGGTTAAAAGTTCAGGCACTCTGTCCATTCACTGTATCTGGTCACCCTAGATAAATTACAAGTCAATGTTTGACAGCTATAAATAACTGTTTGAATGAGTACACTGCATTAAAAGGGGTCCACCAATTGACAGTAGGCAAATATAACTCAAGTGGCAGGGGGCTTACTTCTCTATGACCCCCGGCACAGTTCTTCAACATTTGCTGTTTTATGATTTGCCTATTCATATTCCCACAGCAAATTGGTCAAACTTCATCCTAAAGGTCTCCTGTATTGTAAAGCAACCAAAGTTGTATATTTAATGCCAGAAATGTGTAAAAATTTGGCTGGTAAGCAGAGTGGACAAATTAAACGAGTCCCAGCCTGTAATAAGACCCTTTGATTATACCGATATTAACATATGGAATTAATATCTTTGAAGAAGTTACACAGCTTGAGGCAAAACACGGGGTGGTTAACGAAGCCCTTGTGTGCACTAGCCAGCGATAACCCCCGTGTCATCAAATATTTTTATATCATGCAAGATGCCCACGTTGTGGAACGCCGTTATAACTGCAAGCTCCAGCTATGATCACTATAACAAAATCAATATTAAATAAAAGCATTAAACAATGCCACATTTATCTTTTTGCTCATGTTGCTGCCTCACTGATATGTATTTTCCATAACCCCCTCCTCGCCTAAACATGCACAGCTGCAAAGTTCCAACCTTACTGGCAGTAAAAATGTCTGGAAAAGAGATCTCAGAAGATATAGAAGCCCTTTTTATAAAGAAGAATCCATTGGTTTTCAAAGTTTTTTGGGGGTGGGGGGAAATCCTACAGATATAAAAATCTTGTTTTATTCTCTCCTCAAGAGGCATATTTTAGCATGCATTTTCATGCCACCTTTTCTCCAAGGAGCTCAGGGAGCTCCTCAGTTTTTTCTCCTCCCCACACAACACTGAGCCAGACACCAAACCCGCAATTTCTGAGTGCCGGAAAACCGGTCCCCATTCAGACCAGAGTTTACTGTTCCACTGTGGCACCGTGTATATTTCAAGTAGATTGGGGCACATGGACGCACTGGGCAGTCACATCTGTTGCCCAGCATCCCAGATGGCTGTGCCACAGAACGTCCATGCAGGCACAACTGCCCTGAGTATTCCTGTGCCCCAATCTACTTGGAATATATGCAGCACCATGGCAGAATGGTAAGCTCCATTCATAGGGTGGAGGGCTTTCACTGAACCTCAGATCCAGCCCATGGGCCAGGGTATGCACTAGACCAGGGGTGCTCAATAGGTGGATCGCGATCTACCGGTAGATCGCGAGGCAAAATGAGTAGATCGCGGAGTGCCGACCCCCCCTTCAGGTGCCTCTGGGAGGAAACGCCGGGAGTAAGGCCCATTGTACTCAATGGGGCTTACTCCCAGGTAAGTGTGGCTAGGATTGCAGCCTCACAGCCTAATCCTAGGCATGTCTACTCAGGAGTAAGTCCTGTTATACTCAGTGGGTCTCAAGGTACACCAACATACATTGTACACATAAATGTTATATGTTATGATGGCGCGAACATTGTAAAAAAAACTCTGGTAGATCTCCGGGCCTTGCTGGGTTTCAAAGTAGCTCTCAAGCCAAAAAAGTGTGAGCACCCCTGCACTAGACCATCAGCTGGCCAGTCTAAATACATGGGGAGGAGTGTGGATGTGCATATCTCTCCCAACCTGACATTCCAGCCCGCAGTTGCCTAATTGTGTGAAGTGGCGGTGTTATTTAATACTTCAAAGGAGTATTTCAGTGGTTACTGCACTCACAGGGGTTCTGCAGGATGTCCCCAATAGCCCCTCCTACCAGCTCTCTCAGATGCTGCCAACTTGGATCTTGTGAGATCTTGCAAGATTTGGGTGCTGCCTTCTTTTTAATCTCATAGCAGCACCTGGGTGAGCCAGGAAGCTGTGGAGCCATCATGATCCCAGTAAGTTTGGGAACCACTGGAGTATTGCATTTGTATGTGGAAAGCTGCAAGAGATTTGCCCAGGCATTTCTCCTTTCCCCTGCTGGCAAATTGGGCTTGCCACCAGAGGCCTCCTGCTTTGTTGCAAAGGGGCCCTGGAAGCAAACTCATTGGTTGCCATGCAAGTTGCAACAAGAGTCACTATGTGACTATATTTTCTTATGTACTAATTCCATAATTTGTTTAGTTCCACAATTAATTTAGTAAATATGGAATGATTTCCAGATATGCTATGACTTACATGGTAGCCAGCAGGGCTGGATCTGTCCCTGTTAGCCTTGTGTGGGTGCAGGCTGTAGGCCTGTGTTAGGGATGTGCAGTGCGGGGCTGGCTGTTGAGGCAGAACTGCCCCATCATAGTCCATGGAAAAGCACTGTATCTACCCCACACACTTAGAGCTGAGGAGGCTCTTCTTACACCTGAGAAAACACACCCATGTACGCTCTGGTAAGTGGGGTGGAACGAATTTGCCCACAGAGGGGCAGTGGTATCCTATGGGGGTCGCCATCACAGACACAGGGCTGGGGAGGTCCACCACTGCCTAAACCAGTCCCTCCCTGCAGTTTGAGGAGGGCAAGACTTAACAGCAGCCAAGAAGGAATACAAATATAGATTGAATTCTGAATGTCTGCAAGTGTTTTATGCTAATGGAACATGGGGGCAATGGTTTTTTAAAAGTCTCTGGAGTCATTTTCACAGCAAAGAGCCATGGTATATGGGCGGAAACCTCCACATGCCCTGGATTTTGCAGACAAGAGCGTGGCTCAGGAATGGACTTACTGGAAGCAGGAATTTGATCTCTACAAAGGCCTGGTTAGGCACAAAGAGAAAAGTGATGCTTTTATTTCATCATATTGGGAAATAGGGAGAAAGGTAAGTGCTAGTTTGAAACTCAACACTGCCTCCATTTTGTCCACTCTGCTGGCAACTTTAGAAGTTTACTGGTCCCTCAGGTACAATGAGACAGTGGAGAGAGAGAGACATGTTCTTTACAAGAAACCAGCAGGAAGGAGAAGTATTCAGCTGCTCTGTCACCATGCTAAGAATGGTGAATAGGCAGCACATATAATTTAAAGCTAGACGAGCCCCTGATCAGGAACAGAATTGTGTGTGGCACACTGGTAAACCAGGTGCTTTGTGAAAGTGATCATACCTTAATCCAGCTGTTTTCAACTGGTTTCAACACTTTGGTGTGCTGCAAAAGGTCTGCAGATGTGCTGTGGGAGTTTGAAGTCTAGGGTAACTGTAGTAATGATTTCCTCTGTTGGCACCCAGCAACAGCATCACTGCCGACTGCTTCCTGGGGGGAGGGGGGGGCTATTTCAAGCATTATCAGGGTTTGCATCACCCATTTCCTTGTCAGGCCTCTGTCTTACCAAATTAATGTTCTGAGCTTTGCCTAGAGGACTTATGCCCAAAACTAATAAGTTCCTCCAGCTTAACCACTGCTAGATCTTGCAAGTCCATTCATCCAAGTGCCAGTTCCTTGTTCATTTGCCAGTCCCTGAATTAGTGTGTCAGAAAGTCAGTTAGCCAGAAAATCTGTCCAATAAGTAGAGCCATAAGTCCACAAGCCAGTAGGTCGGTTTAGCCAAAAAGTCAGTCTGTTTTGACAGCAAGTCTCCTCTCCCTCCTCCACTCCTGTCTCCAACTACAACCCACAAACCCTTCCTGCATCAGGTGCTCCTTATATCCCTAGGGCCTTCATTGCCTCTAGTGGCTGCAAGCTGTGCAGCACACCCTATGCTGAAAGTTCAGGCCTTAACCCAGCCATTTTCAACCACTGTGCCATGGCACACTGGTGTGCTGCAAGTGGTCCACAGGTGTGCCATGGGAATTTGGGGGAAGGTCATTTATTAATAAGGCCAATGGGAGATGTGAGCCCCCACTGGCAGCATGGTGTGCCTTGTCAATTGTCAAAAACCTGGTGGTGTGCCTTGACCATTTTAGTGCCTTGTCAGTGTGCCGTGAGATGGAAAAGGTTGAAAATCACTGCCTTAACCCTTAAAGGGGCCACTGCTGACACCACATCCTATCTCCTCTCCAGATCTTCCACAATTCCAATACAGCCTCACAATGCAGACCTGATGCAATATTTTTTCTTAGACCAGGGGTGTCAAACATAAGGCCCAGGGGCCAGATGTGGCCTGCAGAAGCTTTTTATCCGGCCCTCAGTTTCTCAGCTGTTGAGCAGTGCTGAGGTGTTACTGCTGAAAGGGCAGCCGGCACAAAAATTGGGCTCTCCCATATCTTGAAATATGATAAAGATTTGTGTGTTTTCTCTTCTGTCATTTGTAGCTAATGAATTCCTAAGTGAGAAAAAATGTTTTATTTTTGGTTATGACCTGTTTAATGACATCACTTCCTGCCTAATGACATCACTTCCGGCCCTCAGCAGGCATCATGAATGCCATTCGGCCCTCGGTATGAAACGAGTTTGACACCCCGGTCTTAGAGCAAGGTAAGGGGGGGAGGGGCAGGCAAGGCACAGTTAACTCACAACACTTATTTGGGAATCAGTTACATTGAATATTCTGAATATGTATCTGAGTTTCACACCTGTATTTGGCTGATGGAAGAAGGCCTCATTTGAAGAGTAAATGAATGGTGTGTAATCTCTTCGCTTGTTTTTGATGTCAAGAAATGAAGAAATGAGAAAAGTGGGCTAACCCCATATTTTTATGAACCTTCTATTCAAATTTCTCCACAGGAAAAAGGAAGTATTGAAATCTGATTTTTTTTTCTTTTGAAAGAGCCATTCTCACACCTGCAAAAAAAGATTTCAAAGGCATAAATTAGATGAGGCCAGTAACCGCTTTGTAATCTTCAGCTCTTTATGCATCAGATAAGAAATCAGATAGCAGGTCCTTCAAGCAGAGGGCATTAAAGGTGACGGAACAAAGATCATGGGGAGACCTTATCAAACAAAGACAATATGCAGATTTAATTCAGTGTCCATTTTGATTCCTTGCGCTCCGAGTGGAAATGAGGATGGAGTGACAGCTTTATTTAGTAAAGTCGTAGCCTGCTGAAATTTTTATGAAAAGATGCAACTTGCATGCAAAACAGAGTGGCTTGTTATTAGCAGCTCTTGATAAGGCACTGTAAAAAAAAAGTGAATAATTCTAATTAGATGTTTCTTATTAAAGAGCATAAAATATAAATTAGCTGTGAACCTGATCTACATGAGGCTGGTTTTTGTGTTTGCTGTGGCAACCTTATCACACTGCCTTTCAGTAATATGGAGGTCTAATTCATTGTACTGTTTGCTGTTTTCTACTATTTGTTTGCAATAATAATAGTTTAAATACCTCCGCTTCATTTATTCACTGTGCATTTTGTCGCCCGTCGCCCCCAAGTAGTCAAAAGGCAGCACTGTGGTTTGATAAGTTCTTTGCTGCCTTTTTGCCTTATAAATCAGATTATTTTTAAGGTTCCTTTTAAGCTTTCAAAGCTTCTTTCTAAAAGTTGGATCAGTGATAAGAGTCCTGCTTAGAGTTCCCCGGTTGGCAACCCAGAGATTCCTTTTACTTTGAAACCTGCTGACATGGCTGATGAGAGATGGAAGCAACAAGTAGCACTCAGGGTATATTTTTTGAAAGCTGTACACACTCCCCCCCACACACACACACAGAAGCCAAATGTTTGTATCAATATTCTATTGTTGATAGTTTCCAAAACATCAAATGCTTATGAACCTCTCATGACATCACAGCAGTTCAGCAAATCCTGACATGGGCTTCCCTGGGCCTCCCAATGCCGTATAAGGCATTAAAAACATCATTTCCGGTTTCTCCATAAAAGGTATGTTCGCGCCTCCTCGAGAGCCGACTAGGCCGATGCAGCGGCATGTTCCAGCCCATAGCTGCTGGATCCACAGCCAGAGCAGATGAGTTCACGCCAACTGTTACCCTGCACATGCCCAATCTTGTCTGATCTTGGAAGCTAAGCAGGGTCAGGCCTGGTTAGTACTTGGATGGGAGACCGCCTGGGAATACTGGGTGCTGTAGGCTTATACCATAGTCTTTCGAGACTGAAGGTTGCCAACCAGCCGAGGAAAACCAGGTGGGTGGTGGGGGGAGGACAGGACAAAAGCAAGGAGGGGCTTTTTTGGGTGGGGGAGGGTGAGACGCTGGGCAGATTAGGTCTGGCAGGGAGCGGGACCAGCCAAAGACCATATCCTACTCCCCTTCCTGACCATCATGGCATTACACTGGGCTGCCAACGATTTTGCTGGTGCAGATCAAAGTAACCCCATAGAGCAGGCTGGAGCTCAACAAGTGGTAAGGGGAAAAATATCCCCTTACTCTGAGTTGCACACTAGCTGGCACCTACCTTGCACTGAATATAGTGCAGGGCCTCCTGTTCCACCATGTTAGGATTGCGCTGCCCGTTGCACACAATGATGGCAACCAACTTGATAACCTACAGAATGCCTAGGAAATGTGTACAGGTGATTTTATTTTATACGCTGTCTTGAAGTTTTAGGCATGCTATAGTTGTAGTTGGCAACCTTCAGTCTCGAAAGGCTATGGTATCGCGCTCTGAATGGTGGTTCTGGAACAGTGTCTAGTGTGGCTGAAAAGGCCAATTTGGGAGTGACAATCCCTTCCACACTGGGAGCAAGTGCAGTCTGTCCCTGGTCTGTCTCCCTGGCTATGGGCCTTCCTTCTTTACCTCTTTGCCTCAGTCTGTTGGCCAAGTGTCTCTTCAAACTGGGAAAGGCCACGCTGCACAGCCTGCCTCCAAGCAGGCTGCTCAGAGGCCACGGTTTCCCACCTGTTGAGGTCCATTCCTAATGCCTTCAGATCCCTCTTGCAGATGTCCTTGTATCACACCTGTGGTCTACCTGTAGGGTGCTTTCCCTGCACGAATTCTCCATAGAGGAGATCCTTTGGGATCCAGCCATCTCCTAGGTTTTCTATACAATACCTTAGTTTCACACAATGCTGGTAACATACAAACGTAAAACAAAGTTGAAAAGCATACATAAACTGCACTTGGGAAAGAAATAACTGCTCATAGTTTCAGAGACAAAAAGCAATTACCCTTGCACCTCTGAAATAAGCACACCAGGCAAAGGCTTGAGATAAAGGGTCACTTTTATTTATCAAAATCATAAAATCTGCAGCAGGGGGAACTAACTAAACCACCCCCCCATGTGTGAGCAACTAAGTTGGGGAAAGCAGTGCTAACCACCTGCCTTCCCTGGGCTACACAGGCATCATATTGTGGCTCCAAGTCATCCTGACCCGAGAGACCACCAACCCCAAAGGGTTGAGTCAGTGGAAGAGCAGAGACCCCAAGGCCATGCCCACTGGTGGTCTCTGCTTGCTCCAGCCTGGGGGCTTGCCAGCCAGCCTCAGCAACCTGGACAAGTATCATCTGAGCAGTCCTGGCTCACACCCTGACCTTGCTGACCTCCTGATGTATGCCAATTCCCTACATCCCTATCTACCCTGCCCGCATGAACCTGCCAAAGTGACTAAAGGCAAGTAGTACAGACAATAAATCCAACACCCACATCATGGCAGTCTGGGGTAGGCGAAAAAATCACCAGTCACGGCCAATTAGGCTGGTGACCAAAAATTCCTACCCGGTCCCCCAAAGAGCGACCTGCTACTCTTAGACTGTCCTTGGGCAGGCGGGCAGGGCTCAGGAAAACCAGCAGACTGGAGCCAGAAGGTGAGGAGCCAGAAGGCTAGGCGCCCAGCCTGTCCTGCCCCTACAGATAATGCAGCCAATAGGCTGCCCCCACCCCATTTTTCCGCCTCTGCCTGGAGTGCACAGAGTGCAGGGCAAAGGGGAGGCGACATGTTATGGTGCCTCACCCTCTGTATTTTATAAAGAGCATTATTGATTTTTAATGATATTAATTATTACACTATTACTATTATGTAAGAAAATGGTTTATTGTTTTTGGCGTGCATTTTAAAAATAACAAAAAGAAGTTTACAGCATGTGATATTCACTGCATTTGATACTTTAATAATAATAATTATAATTATAATTAATTAGTATAATATAATATAATTATAAAGTTTAATAATTATTATTATTAAACTTTATTTATATGCCGCCCTTCTCCCCAAAGGGACCCATTATAATAATATAATAATTTATTAATAATAAATAATATATATTTACAGTAAAATGAAATGGCAATAAAACAACAACTCTAAAATGTGCTTTCTCTAAACCTGTATACATTTTATTTTTGCCCTAATTTCAAAGAAGACTGGCTGCAAACTTCTAAAAGGCTGTTAAATTGTATCTTTGGGGGTATTATCCCCAACTATCAGATAGATACCAATTACTTCTGCATATTTAGCAGTTTCCACATAGGTCTTTTAAAATTTGAATAGCTGTGGAGCTATATTTTCAAAGCAAGGAACTGCAGGACCCGACAAATTCAAAGGAAAGAAAATAAGCCTTCCATCCACTCCATCTGAAACTGCCCAGCCTCGTCCCTGACACAAGCCGTGCTTAAATGACATGCAGCAAAAAGCCTATAGTTAACAATATAAAAATAATTCTCCATAGCTTCTTGAGGTAGCACACAAATATATATGAGTAATGCCCCTATGCTGCGAGTGAACAAGGCACTTAATAAAAGCCAAGCAACTGTCACATGTGGGTTAGAAGGTCATTTCTCACATATAAGATAAACTAGAAATCCATCGAAAGGATGGAATCACAGAGAGTGTGGTGAAGTTTACTGGAATAAAAAAAATGAGTTTCATGTATTGTTTTATTTCCCAAGGGCACTTTGCTAAATATGTCCATATATTGTCATGTATAGATCCGAGTAGGAAAATAGGGACTTTGTGGGTGGAGGGAGGAGAAATCCAAAATGTTGGGCACTTGAAATGTCTGCTTGTACCAGGTTCAGTTTGGTTGTTGCCTGGCAATCTAGGTTCGGTTAAAATATGGCAATGGAGGCAAAATAGGATCTCTGCCCAACATGGTGAGGAAAGGATGCCACTTTAGCTGGTGTTGCATGAACAACTTAAGGCTAGTTCTGTGTGTCTACTTGCTCTCTTTGTGCAGGGAAAGTCCCTGGTAAAGACTGGAACTGAACATTTGGTGGTTGATAGCTGAATCCTAACCTGCACTGGAGTAGGCAGGCTGGCTAGCCTGTGCTGTATCCAGTGCAGGGTTGGAGGTGGCTGTGGTGCAACTTGGGGTAAGGGGAATTTTTTGGTGTTTGAAGCCAAGTCCGGGGACCAAGCTAAATTAATTGCAAGATTATATAGGCTAGGTGTTTACTTTGAATGGTTTCTCAGGAAATCAGTGCTGATTAACAGGAAGCAGAGTCATATACTGTATGTTACTGTAAATATAAACTATGTGTTCTCCATGTTCTCATTGCTTAGAAGCATCTTCTTGTGCAGATGCAACAAAGGAGTTGGCAAAACTGGTATAGGCAAGAGGAACTTTGAGTTTCTGGATAAAGCACGACATAACTGTGTTTTCAGCGTAGCCAGCTGTGGCTGAGATCATTTGTTTTTAGCTTATCTTCTTATGAAAAGCAGCCTGTGAGAAAGCTGACAGTTCCCTGAAGATGGGGAGACACAAAAAAGATGGCTGTCATGCTGGAAAGACGATTGCCGACCCTTACACCCTACCCACTAGGTGTGGGTGGGGGAATCTTTGCCTGGCCCACCCCGTAAGCTAAACTTGCACTGGACTGCTGAAGAATGGGGCTTGTCTAACATGCAGGGGGCACTAAATAACGTCTTTGTCAGCCTGATCCTGGGCAATATTGCATTCCGCAGGTCTGTTCAGGTTGCAGACCTTCCAGTGTGGGCCCACAGCCTTATGGTTTAATCCAATGGTCTCTGAGTTTATGCCCAGTAAATAATTATAGAGCCTGAAAATTTGTTATTTACCTTTTATATTAATTATGTCTAAAGGGGCTCAGCCAACATATTTGGGAGGGCAGCACATTATATGTTAAAGAACCACAGTTGGCTCCCAAACTGCAGCTTGGCCACCCGTTGCATAGAGTATGGTAGGGTGTGGTAGACAGTGGGCTGTCAGTAGAGTCTTGGGAAGGGCAGTGATGGCTATGGGTTCAGTTGTATTGCCCACCCCGCTATTCTTTTGTCTTAGCCTGCACTGTTTAGGAGTGATGGTATACAGCTCTCTGATCTGACTAATATTTACTTGGGTGATTTGCAGAAGGTCCTCAGTCACTGTGGCTAGTGGTGTGTGGGGGGGATACTGTAGGACAAGGACCAGGATTAGGGATTTGGGGTGCACCCTGAGGTAAGTGTGAGTGATTGAGCCAATGTGAAGACACCCAAGGGGAGGAGGCACTCCCCCAGGTTGGGTAATAGGGTCTTCTCAGTAGTTAGAAATAGGGCCTTCTCAGTAGTGGCACCAGCTTTATTGAACTCCCTCCCTCTTGATTTAAGAACTGCTCCCTCCTTGGAAACTCTCCAGTGATGCCTGAGTTCTTCTGAGTTCTCAGCTTTTTAAATGACATCTCACTTTTACAGGTTTAGGGCCCAATCCTATCCAACTTTCCAGCTTCGGTATAGCCACAATGCAGACCTGTGGTAAGGGAACACGTTCCCATACTTTGAGAAGGCCCCAGTGACTGCCCCTCCACCACAGGATGCAGCACACACCCCATTGACACAACTGCACTAGCACTGGGAAATTGGATAGGAATGGGCCCTTAGTTTTTCTTTTATAGGTTGCTGGCTGCTGCACTTATGTTTTGTTGCAGTGATTTTCAGCCAGTGTGGTTTGCTGTGAATGGTATGCAGGTGTGCTGCAGGAGTTTGAGGGAGGGTCATTTATTAGTAGGGTCAATGGGGGTGTGAGCCCCCCACCAGCAGCATGGTGTGCCTTGTCAATTGTAAAAAAAAAAAAAACTGATGGTGTGCCTTGACAATTTTAGCACCCTGTCAGTGTGCCAAGAGATGAAAAAGGTTGAAAAGCACTGTTTTATTGCAATAATGTTTTATTGTTTTTAAGATTGTTTTAATTGGCTTATGGCTTTTAATTTATTTTCTAACTGGTTTTTTTAATTGTGATTTTACATTTTAATAGCATTTTTTTTTTTTTGCATCTGTTCTTTTTTTCTGGTAAGCTGCTTTGGGTCCCTTCTGGGAGAAAGATGGGATAAAAATATTGTAAATAAATGAATGAATAAGGCCCCACTCTAAGATGGTAGGTGGAGGTTGTATAGTTAGAACTTACTGCAAAGTTTGTGACTGTTTGTAAGTCAGTAAATGTGGCCCGTTTACCCAAAGGAGCTGGCATTGTCTCTTGTCATTTGTGGGGGGTGCCTGAGCAATGAATTACAAATTGCTTTCTGCTCCTTCGTGCACAAAGTTGCAATGAAATTCAATTTATATGCTGCCATGTCAGGCCTCTCAAAAGATTATCAGATCTGGGTGTTGAAGAACGTGCTCTGTGACTTCAGAGTGATTTATTAGGGAGAAATCCTGTTTTTCATAATTCCACTCTCTTCCCAACCCTGTGCTGTGGGAGTCAGGCAAATGATTTTGCACACACTGTCCAGCATTAAGTGGAGGAGGGACCAAGGTTGGCTGATGTCTCCCTGTCTCATGCAGAGCAGTCAACAGGAGGTGGGATTCAGCTCAGTAGTTAAAGCTGCAAGACTCGCATCCTAGCACTCTTTGGTTACTGCACCTGCTCAGGAATAGATAAGAAAGAACCAACATATACCAAACAAGGGCATTAAAGGCACTTTGCCTGTTGGTTGTGGCACACGAAGGGAAGGTTCGCATTTTAAGGAGGAGGAAGAGAGAGAGAGAGAGAATCCAAAGGATTCTTATCACAATACAGAGTTCATTCAGGATTGTTTTACAATAATAGGGGATCAAATAAATGCCAGGTGAGAGGCAAAATAATAATGAAACGAGGTGAACCAATAATATTATTGACTACAATCTTACTTAGCTACAATCCTACTTCGAACAAGTTTTCTGTGTGTGGCTGTGTGTCTATGTATGTTTTAGCATACATTAGTGGTTCTCACATATTCAGCACCAGGACCCACTTTTCAGAATGACAATCTGTCAAGACCCACTGGAAATGATGTCGTGACCAGAAGTGACATCATCAAGCAGGAAAATTTTTTAACAATCTGAGGCTGCAATCCTACCCAGGAGTGTCCCATTTACTATCATTGTTCAAAGCATATTCAAAGTAGCCTGTTAAAGGTACAGATCTGCAACATTTCCCCAAGTGCAGTCACATACCAAAGTAGCATCAAGTCTAATATATTAAAAATACAAGATTGAAATGAATGGGGACCCACCTGGAATTGGCTTGCGACCCACCTAGTGGGTCCCAACCCACAGTTTGAGAAACACTGACATACATAGTTTGTTTTAACCCAAAGAATTATTCTAATGGAGGCTTGATACTTAGAGGAAAAGCATTTTTCCTTTTTGGGTGACTGTGATGGTACTGGGATTGCAGTGTTCAGCCTAGATTTCAGACTACCACTGCAGTTTTAATTGTGTTGTGTTTGACCAAAAAAGGATAGCTGATTTGGATTCAGTTCTCCTGGCTTGTGGCTGTGGGTCTTCACTACCACAATTTCATTTTCCCCCTATAGGCTCCTCATCTCTACTTCTCGTGGAACTCCTTGCCACAGTATGTGGTGATGACGTCTGGCCTAGATGCCTTTTAAAAGGGAATTGGACAAATTTATGGAGAAAAAATCCATCACAGTTATGAGAAGTGATGGATATACGCAGCCTCCTGGTTTTAGAAGTAGGCTATCTCTGAGTGCTAAATGCAAGAGAGTGGCAACAGGATACAGGTATCTTGTTTGCTCCTTGAAGCATCTGGTGGGCCACTGTGAGATACAGAAAGCTGGACTAGGTGGGTCTTTGGCCTGATTCAGCAGGTCTCTTACTTTCCAACTGGCTGATCCTCTGTCATGCTGACTTTCAAAGGGCGCAATCCTAACCCCTTATGTCAGTGCTTTCCAGCACTGACATAAGGGCAATGCAGCTCTGAAGTAAGGGAACAAACATTCCCTTACTTTGAGGAAGCCTCTGTGAGTGACACCTAACTGCAGGAAGCAGCATATGTCCCATTGGCACCGCTATGCCAGTGCTGGAAAGCACTGACATCAGGGGTTAGGATTGCGCCCAAAGAGGTTTACATCTCTTTTAGCATTTTCAGTTCTTTTCTTCACTTTATTCATCCCTTTACCTCTGCTGTAATTCCGGTGAGTAATCTCATGCTTTCCCCCAAGTCCAGCACTCATCATGAATTCCCTTTCTAACACTATGTCTCATTATAACCAACACACACACACACACACACACACACACACGCACACACACACACACACACACAGAATGTGCAGGCGAGCACATACACATAGCCTTTATTCTCGGGATATGTAATTATTTTCAACAAGTAAATTCAATAAAAGCTTTGAAATGTGGCTGGTTTATTTGCCACAATAGAAACAGGTAATTATTTCAAAGGTGTATATGCTAAGTTGAGTGGGGGGATACTGCATCTTATTGGCTCTTTGTTTACACAGCTGTGTGCAAGAGACAGATGTGCAAAGGAAAGTCAGTTTCCTCTAAGGATGAGAAAATATAGCCTGGCAAACCTTCATGTGCTTTTTATGACTCCCTTTTTCAGAGAGAGCAGGCAAAAGAATCTTTAAAGATGCAGATCACAGATCTTCAAGGTGCGGAAAGTCATTATCTCTCTGTGGGTACAAATGCGATGTGGAACCAGCGGTTGCCATTTGTCCTTCGTGTTCCGCATTCCCGGGACATGACATCTCCAAGACAAATGCCGCTTATTTTAATGATTCCCCAGTTCCATGAGAGCTTATTAAGGATTTTGTAGCTCTACAGTGAAATTTAAGCTGGCCATCTTATGTGAAATGTACTACCAGCCCAATCATACAACATTATTACTGTGCTGGCATTCTGAAGAAAGGGAGCAAACCTCAGTCACTCCTCCTTGAATCTGGATGATCAAAACTGGGTACAGTACCCTAGCTGTACCTTTTCTAGTCTTGATGCTATAATGTTCACCCTTCTTTTTCCTCCAGACTCCAGACCAGATCTGGCACCCTTCCTAAGCTCTCCCCCGCAGGAACTGCACTTACCTTTCCATGGGGAAGCCTCTACAAAGCGCCTCCATGCAACCCATTCTGCAAATGACACTCTGAGCAGTATACCTGTACTGTAGGATATATCACTTGTGAATGCTTTTATTCCAGTCCAGAAAATAAGAGTCATATTTAAAATGGAATCTTCTGCTGAATGTCAATTTTTTTTCCCCATTCAATTTACAGAAGTGGAAAATTCAGTTATTAATGTGTGCCACTTGTGAAAATGGTTTAAGTGTTGAGATGAAAGCCACGTGTTTTAATTTACTGACACCTAGGGATATGAAGAGTCCTGTTGTATCAGGGGAAAAATATTCAGACAAGAAGTCTCAGGACTCATACTATCCCAGTGGTTCTCAAACTTTTTGGAGGCCCTTGAGCACTGGTTCCCAACCCATGGTCCAGGGACCGAAGGTGGTCCGTGAGACCCTGAGAAGTGGTTCACAAGGCCTCAGGGGAAAAAATTGCTTTTGATCACTTCCAGTGTCTCACTGAGCAAGCAGTCCCCCATGGACCACCAGAGAGGGCGAAGAACAGTTGGCCTGCAGCTGGCAGTAAAAGCAGCAAACCACAAATCTTCTTTATAAATAATAAATCTCTAATAAATCTTTTCTAATTATAGGTGGCCCATGTAACCCACGCTGTGGACGAACCTGGAACCTCTGGTGGAGAGGGGAGCTGTATTCCTCTCACCTCTGGAGGCTCTTCTGAAGCCCACAGAGGCCATGTGTATCTGCCCATGCCTCTGCGGGCTTCAGAGTGAAGCCAAGAATCATTTAAATGGGGCCTCCTGTTTTTGCCGAAAACCAGAAGTCACCTTTAAACAAGTCCGGGCTTCATTCTGAAGCCCACAGAGACTGCAGGCTGATGCTCCTGGCCTCGGCTGACTTCAGAAGGGCCTTCAAACCAACTGAAGCTTAGCTCCAGTTGAGTTGGGGGGGGGGGGACTGCAGGTTTCAAACACCCACAGTTTTCCTTATCGGAGGGGTTTCCAGAACCCCCGTAGATGATGAAGGCCACATGTATTACAAATTTAAATGTATTTTTTGTGTGCTGGGGTGGGGGTGGGTTGAATGTGGTCCACAACAATTCCAATTTTTGCCTCAGTGGTCTGCGGTCTCCTAAAGGTTGGAAACCACTGCCCTAGAGGCTGCCGCCTGGTTTATATACGCCAAGGAGTGTGCTATAATAGTGATTGGGCAGCTGTACTCCCCCACCCCCTAAGTAGCAAGCTTGTTTACACATAGCCTAATCTGGCTTGTCAGTTTCACAATGCACCAAAAAGTGGGTCACAACTCACCCGGACCCAGAATTTGGGAACTGCTACATTATCCCATTATAACACCATGTTGTGATGTATATATTGCATTACATGAGTGACACCATGAAAGGCGTTGGTTGTCTTGGAAATTCCACTGGGCTGAATCCTACCAATCAATCCCATCTTCAGTAAAACTTTTTTTCCAGTATCCTTTCTGTGCATTCCTGCTTTGCATTTTAGCCTAGAAGGCAGAACTACCTGAGAGTGGAATCCTACTTTTGACTTTGGCACAGGCCCTCTCTGCCTGCCCTGGAGTGTCTTGAATGTGCTGTAAAGCATGTTTGCAACTATACTGGAGTTGTCTAGACTGGCGCAGAGGCCTGCACTGGCCCACATATCCAGCCTTCACACAGCTTGGGCAGCGCAAGATTGTGTTGGCCCAGGCAATCTGGTGCAGGGGATGGGAGACGGTGGTGGGAGAGTAGAACAGAGGTGGGGAGAGAGCTTTAAGTGTGAGGGAGGGCAGGATGGGAGGTGAATTGGGCCTGGGAGGGAATGGGATCAGCGACAGCAACCTGCGTCGTATCCTGACCCCCCCACTCCCGGACCCTGCAACCTTATATGGGCTGCTCAGATTTCCACCACCAATTTTGTTGGCGTATATCCTAGTAGCCCCATAGGGGTGGCTGGGGCTTTACTCAGGTTAAGGAGAAAACCTTACACTGAGTTGCCCTCCAGCCACTTCCTAACCTGCACTGGATAAAACGCAGGCCACTCAGCCTGCCTGTTCCAGCGCAGGTTAGGATTGGGTTATCTGTGTCTTTACTTCAGAGGAATGTGGACGTGAAATTTATGTTATCTTTTCATCTTCCCATTGCAAATATACAGATGAAACAGGTGTTTTAAGGCTGCAGAAAAGCAGGGTATCCCAAGGATGTATACTGATGCAGTTTAACTTGTTCATAAATGAGTCAGAACAAATAGTTCTGATAGAAAAAAGAAAATATTTCTTTATTCATCATGTAGTTGGTCTGTTGAACTCCTTGCCACAGGTTGTGGCGATGGCACAGATGCCTAGATGCCGTTAAAAGGACCTAGATGCCTTTAAAAAGGTATTGGACAAATTTCTGGAGGAAAAATCCATCATGGGTTACAAGCCATGATGTGTATGTGCAACCTCCTTATTTCAGAAATGGGCTATGACAGAATGCCAGATGCAAAGGAGGGCACCAGGATGCAGGTCTCCACTGTGAGATACAGGAAGCTGGACTAGATGGGCCTATGGCCTGATCCAGCAGGGCTGTTCTTATGTTCTTAGTGAGAGAAGTCTGTAAACAATATTATTTATTTCATTTATTTAAAGAATTATATATTATATACCACCTTTCTCATAGATTCAAGGCTATTTAAACCTGCAAGCTGGCCATAAACCCCTTTACTCAGATGGGGTGTTTTCAAGTATTGTTCTATGAGGAAACTCATAGTACCCTTCATGTCTCCACCCTCTCACACAGGCTTGTCTGCTCCATTCTCTCACAATGGCTTTGTCAGCAGCTTCTGGTCCCACATCCAAAGGCACAACCCAAGCTGATTCCACTTAGCATCTTCAGGTAGGGTGACAGTTCAACTTCCAGACCACACCTCCAGTTCATTATTAGTTTATAGAATGCCTCTGACTACAGATTCAGGAGACAAGCATCCATAAGATGGCAGTCTTCATTATTCCCCGCTTCTTGTAAGCATCCACAGGGCATCTAATTGGACTTTGCTCGATGCAGAGTGCTAGATCAGGCAGCTGTTTCATTGGATCCAGTTTTATTCGTTCCTTTCTAAAAGCATTATCTAGATCAGGGGTCTCCAAATCCTGGCCCAGGGGCCAGATGCGGCTCGCAGCAAGCCTCTTTCCAGCCCGTGGCCAACCTCTTGTCCCCTGAAGGGCTCTGGCCCACTCAACTGAACATGACCAGAACTGTGCTCTGATTGTGTCTGGAGGGTGTTCTGAGGGCCAGAGAGGTTGAATGAATGAGCCCATTAATTCATTTATTCACTCATCTAAGTTCCATCTCTAATTTATTTATTTAAATTTTATATTTACTTTTTTTTTTTTCCGGCCCTCCACACCACACCAGATATTTGATGCGGCCCTCTGGCCAAAAAGTTTGGAGACCCCTGATCTAGATCATGTACGAATCCTTCACTGAGAATTTAAGAAAAATTAAATCATTACCTACTCTTTGCTCGCAGGTAAATTTGTGTGACATTCCATATTGTCTTGAGATCTGTCACTTTGATTAAACTTCTGAGGAACATTTCTGAACACTATTATGGTCAATCAATACGGCATTTTCTAAGTAACAAAATTCTTTTAACATCTTCCATCCTTTAAATCAGTGTTTAAAGGGGGCAGGTCAGTGCAGGTAATGAAGTACATTTTGAAATCACATAATTATCCAGTTAACCTTATTCTATTAGCTTAGGCCAGCAGTCTTTTCCAGTGGGGCAATATTGCTATTCCGTGCCAGTCTCCAGAGCTAGGAATTTCAATCTTTGAAACAACTTGTATTTTCGAACCTGCAAATGTCATTCAAAGTCACACACACACACACACACACACACACACACACACACACTCACACATCCCTAAAGTATGGGCCTAGAAATAATATTTTAAAAGAATCTTTGCCTTATAAAATTTTATAGCGGTGGAAAGCTAATCAAAAAAATGAAAATCGTGGCTATTTCTATGACCTTTATGCAGTCACCTTATAGTCAATATGACACTGATATTCAATATATATCCAATAGAAATTGTAAATTGAAAATGTTTCAGTGAGAAAATTGTATTCTTATGAAATATATCTATGCAAAAATGCAATAAAGGAAAACAAGCTGTTTGGAATTCTAAAAAAGAAATACTCTGGACTTCACCTTCATAGTTTATAAAGTCAGACAAGATAACTGGAATACTCTGTGCTTATTTCTTTCTTTTTTTTCTTTCTCATATTGTACCATTCCAAGATATTGCAAGATCCATTATGCTTAGGTTGCTATTGTAATAAAAAGATGATTGTGAAAGAAGTTCTGATATTTGTTCATGTTTAAAGCCATAAAAGCTACCTACAAAAGTTGAAATACTTCAGACCTTAATATATGGGCAGCCCAGTCTAAACTTGGACTCACTGGCATTGCTAGGGGAGTGCAGGGGGTGTAGACCACACCGGGTGATGCACTCGGGGAGGGGGGGTTACACAATTACTGGCCAAAATTGTGAAAATCTTGGTATCTTTGAATAATATTATATATCATTCGACGCGTGATTTAATTAAGAATGCATTGAATCAAACCACATTGAAATATCTATATCCGCTCAAAATCTATTGCCAAATAACCAGAAAAAACACACAACTGCCTTATGTAACAAAAAGTGGATTTTCTTAACTCGAAACCGACCAAGACTGATTATTCTGAGAGGCAATGAGGCGTTGTTATGGCAAAATAGGGAACCAATCAGGTGTTCATATGAATCAGCTCTCATTTCCATGTATAAGAGTTAATACTAGAACTCAGTTGTGAAAGTGCCATCAAGTTGGCCATGGGTTTTTTTTTTTTTTTTTTTTTTGGGGGGGGGGTTGTTTACTGATTTGTTGGGTGACCTGTACTGTTCTATATTAAAATAAAGTCAATGGGAATGACACCAACCCTAGTAATGCCACTGCATTTAGGTTGAGTGTATGATATTGTAATTTATTCTATATGGTCTGGTATGGGAGGAGGTCCATCAATGGAGTGATGCTAAGAGTCTTTGCACTGGGTGACACAAACCTAGCAACACCTCTGGTTGGCAACCTTCAGTCTCAAAAGACTATGGTATAAGCCTACAGCACCTGGTATTCCCAGGCAATCTCCCATCCAAGTACTAACCAGGCCTGAACCTGCTTAGCTTCCGAGATCAGACGAGATCGGGCATGTGTAGGACCTCTGTTTGGACCAAAATGATTCATTTTCATTTTGCCATGAAGTTTATTGGATAATCTTGGATCAGTCTTACCCTCTCAGCCTAATTGTATTGGAATCGCGGAAGATCTGGCGAGGAGGTAGGATGTGGTGTCAGCAGTGGCCCCTTTAAGGGTGAAGGCCTGGGCATTCAGCAGGGAGTGTACTGCACAGCTGCAGCCACTTGAAGGCAATAAGGCCCTCAGGCATAAAAGCACCTGAAGAAGGGAGAGTTTGGTGAGGGTAGCAGAAGGAGCAAAGTTTGAGGAAGGACAGACTGAATTAATGGACTGAGGAATTGATGGCTAATGGACTGCTGATGGACTGATGTGTGACTGGAAGCTGCTGGAACAGAAACTATTGGAGACACTAAGACTGGTGTTTGGCTGCTGTGCCCAAGACCTGCTGAGGACCAAGGGGCTACTGTAGTGGTGGGAGGCTGCTGGCAGGAAGGAGGACCTCTGTAGGTTAAACAGGTGAGCTACCCTGGTGGTGGGGTCCAGCAGTACTGCAGGGCAGAACCAGGGTCATTTTGAGGAAAGAAGGGGAGCTAATTAGCTAAAAGTGGGCATAATTCTCCAGGTGGAGCTTGCACTGGGAATCTGGCAGAACATTAATGCATGGCATATGTGGAGCTAAAATGGAATAATCTCCATATATGTTTTCCTGAGCTCCTTGGGTGATGCATAGGATACAGACATGACTGAGATGAGTAAAGAGAAAACCATGACTGGACCTGGTTTTTCCTTGATAACCAAATATAGTATCTATCCTTCCCATCAATCATTTGGAAGAGGACTTTTTGTTTCAGCAGGCCTTCTCTGATTTCCTCTGCTTGTTATTTTTGTAGTCTTTTTAATCTCTCTTGCTCTCTCACTGTTTCGGGGGCTGTCTGTTTCACTACTATTTTGCTTCTGAACTTCTTTTTTATATTGTTGCATGTTCTTAACTTTTGTTGTAAGCTGTCCTGGATCCAGTATAGAAATCTTTGAAAGGCAGTATAGAAAACTTTGAAATAAAGAAATATGAGCTGAACAGAGACAATATCTCATACAGTACCAGTGGTCATTAAATGAACAGGGCAAACGCCCCGGGTATGGAGCCTCGTGTGTCTCTAGGACTGTGCAGAAGCCTCCCTGAAGCTCCCGATGGGGTCAGAAACTATGCTTCCAGTTTGCCAGTTTAAAGTATCAGGGAAGCTTCAGGAGGCTTCTCTGACAACTCCTGGAGTTGCGTGAGGTTCCATGGCATTCTGCAGGGGAGTGCCATAGTGAACCTTTGCCCCAGGGCTCAGGGCTGGGGAGGTCAGCTGCTGTACAGTACAGACATTCTTGTGGGACTAACAGCCCAATTCTATCCCCCGCCAGTCCAAAGCATGCAGTACTCGACTGGCCTGGACACCTTTAAAAGGGGATTGGACAAGTTTCTGGAGGAAAAATCCATTACGGGGTACAAGCCATGATGTGTATGCGCAACCTCCTGATTTTAGAAATGGGCTATGACAGAATGCCAGATGCAAAGGAGGGCACCAGGATGCAGGTCTCCACTGTGAGATACAGGAAGCTGGACTAGATGGGCCTATGGCCTGATCCAGCAGGGCTGTTCTTATGTTCTTAGTGAGAGAAGTCTGTAAACAATATTATTTATTGCACCAAGTGCACCAAGGGTATCTCCCCATGCCCCCACCCAATCTTGCTCTGGTCCCATCCTTTTGCAAGAACGGGGCTGGCTTTCCAGACTAGCTGCTTTCCATGGTGTTCCTTGACCAGCCAGCCATCACGCCACCTCTGGTGTCACCCCCTCTGGGACTGTCACCCGGTGTGGTCACACCCCCTTCACCCAGCTAGTGGTGCTACTGCACTCTCTAACAGAAGCCAACCATAAGGGGAGCCATATGAATTGAAACATTCTCTGTTGCTTGTCTCCAGTGGTTGGCACTCTGGGGACATATCACGTCCCAATTTGGCCACTGCATTTAGCTTCTTGGGTAATAAGAAAAGAGATCTAGAAACTGTGTGGGAAAGCCAGAGCTATTCAAAACAGAGTACAAATACAGGTTTTCATTTAAGGAGAAGAAAAATTATATTAAGCTCTGAAGAAGAGAAGAAAAGGATACATTCTGTAAGGGCTTAAAATGGATTAAACTGCAATACGTCTTTGGTGCTGGAAGCATAAGGAACATCGGAGAGATTTGGCAACGACACAAGATCTACTTCTGTGTGGAGTGTATTTAATTCATATCTCCACTGCTTTAGAAGGAGATTATGTTCAGTCATACAGCAATAAGCGTGGGTAAGTAAGTTGACACCCTGGGGGGGAGGTGACACCACTAGTGACCAAAATCACTAAAATCAGAGTTTGGAGGAATAATACCATCATGTTATATATCAATCATGTCATATATATATATATATATATATATATATATATATATATATATATATATATATATATAAATCATGTTATATATCAATCATCATTATATATCATTATATATCAATGTGTAATTTCATGCAGAATGCGATGAAACAAACTACATTGAAATATCTTTATTTTATCAAAAGATACAGCCGAAAAACCAGTGAGGGCGGGGCAATGGTAGATCACCACGCCCACCACCTAGAGTGTTGCCCCACCCACTGCAGGGGGGATGCTCTGGCCTCCCTCACTGGGTGACGCGAACCCTAGTGACGCCACTGCTTCCCTGATCAGGAAATAAAGAGCCCTCCATTGCTATTGTCTACTGACATTTCCAAATATTTATAGCTCTCCAGCAGTAACCTTTTGTTGGGGAGATAGGGGAGTTTGCTCAGCATATTGAGTACTGTCATTAAACACTTGCCTGAAGACTGGGAGTGTTAGTATCAATGGCAGGGTTTTCTCGACATGTCACATTCCCTTTCGCTGTCATGAAAAATTATAGCTGCCGTGATTCACACTTTAATAGCAGCTATTTGTGATATTTTAACCTAATGTACAGCCCCAGAGGAAAAACACAGACACAATAGAGCACCTGCCAGGGACCTGCTTCGAGGGAAGGGATTCTGAGTTTTATTAGGATGCCAAATTAGAGAGAAAAGGGTCTAATAGCAAACAACAAAGAGGCCTGTATTTGTTAATTTCCCACTAATTTATTTTTTTCAGTATGTAGAGGAGAAGAACATTCTATGCTCCTACAACAGATTGCATCATGGGGCTTAATATTCAATGACAGATTGTATCATGCGGTTTAATATTAATAATAATTAATATTAATTAATGTTAATTAATTTGTTTAATATAACAATATGTTTCATTCATTCATTCATTCATTCATTCCACCTTTATTGGCATAAAATAACAATATGTTTAATTTAAGCATAATGTTACAGACTCTGTCTCATGCATGTCAGCTCCAAAGTAAGCCCCCTTGGGCTTAACGAGATTTAGGATACCAACCTCTGCGTGTCTACTCAGAAGTAAATGCCATTGTGTTCCATGGGGCTTACTCCCGGGAAAGTGTGCATCGGATTGCAGCCTTATTCCTAGGTGAGCGTTGAAAACACTTTGAGGATCCACTGCAACGAGAACTGTGTTGATGCATTTCTTCAACCTGCATGCATGAGCTTTCCAAATCAACATGCACCTTGCAATGGCTCTGCCACTTGGATCTGCATGGCTAGGGCCACAGGAACCAGTGGCAAAGCTAGAGGGGGTGCAAAGCATTAAGCCTGCTCAGTTTGTCAGGCATACTGGAAAACTCTGCCCTTTGGGGCCATTCATTTCACTTTTCATTCACTGCAAATTGAATGCCAGTAGTCCCAGATAAGTTCCCGCTTATTTCATTTTGTTACAGCCTAATCCTACCCTCCCATCTTCTGCCACGCATTCACAGTGGTGGCTGGTGTGCTGCATACTATGGTGGTGGTGGTGGGTGATCAGATGGCCAGTGAGAGGTAAGTAAAAATCTTTACTTGGTGACCTGATCACATATGGGTCTCTTTGAACCTATGCCAACTATTTGGCTGGCATACATCAGAGAAGGGGAAGGGGTGGGCTGGATTGAAAAATTTTGGATTGGAGCTGGCATGTACCTTTGCACAGTAGCGTAGCTGGGGGCAGGTACCTAGGGCCAGGTGATGCGATGATGTCCCCCAGTCATTGCATCACCCCTCCGTGCCTGAGCTGTCACCCCTACTCCTTCACACATGCACAGCTCTGGCCCCAGGAAACGACTCCGTTTGGAGTTATACAGAGCCGAGGGCATGAGGGAGGGCTGATTTCACTGTGTTTGCCACACACCCGTGGTGAGCGCAGTCACCCCCACATCTAGCAGGGGAGATAGCAGAGAACCGCCACTCTGCCATGGGTGACAATGTACCCCCTGGTCCTGGCTTAGCTATGCCACTGCCTTTGTCATTGAAATCCACACCCACCAGCCTGCTCCTTGCCCAAGCCACTCTGAACCACCCATGAACTGCCCTGTTCACCACCTTACCAGGTCTGGTGGAGTAGCTGGGCGAGTCTGGTATGTATGCCGAGCTGCCAGCTACTTCTTCCGGCAGTTCCATTGTGTGTGCCAGCAGAACAATGTTTGTGCCATCACAGAAGCATTTATGACAGCATATCAATAGATGGCCCACAGGATTGGGCCACCAGTCTATTTACTAATTTAAAAGACTTTTATCTCACCCTTCCAGGGTGGCTCACAACAGTTAAAATAATAACATAATTTCAAACAACAACAATTCAGCGGGGGGAAAGCAGTTAAAAGGAGCAAGCTAATATGAGCAGGACAAGAATGCTCAAACCAATTACAGTTGATTACAGACAAAAGCCGCCTAGAATAAACAGGTTTTTATTAAGGGCTTGAAGAACCCAAGTGCCTGGACCATTCAGGCCTCCCAGGGGAGGGAATGCCACAATCTGTTCAAATCATTTTCATTGTTCCCGTTTGGTTTGGATTCGTTTTCTTCTTTAAACATTATATTAAAACTGGTGGATGTCTCTTTTTCCCCTCCAGAATGCTGGGATGTTGTGTCATTCCAGGGCATCCTTTAAAAAAAAATAAATGGTTGCCACTGGTGACACTGCCATTGTTTTTTCTGCCATTGTTATTCCAAAGTGAGTGAGGGGGCACATCTTGGCTGGGAAGGGGGCACAGGATCTCAGCATGCACTGCTGCCACCAAAAGTTCCTCTCTCTCCCACTGTCTTCTGCTTCCTACACAGCCTGATCTGTGCCCCAATCCTTCCCTGAACTGTGACTGTTGCCACCTTACTTGCTCCAGTGGGTATCCAGGATCCACTGGCAGGTGCACAGAGCCTCTAGCCATTTGTGCCAGTGGCTTCAGAGTGCACAACCATGGTAGACCTTTTGCAGTCTGCTTCCAGAGGTGGTACACAGGATTGGGCCACAACACCAGCATAGGCTTGGGCCATCAACTAGAACAGGGGTGCCCAAACCCCGGCCCTAGGGCCACATGCGGCCCTCGAGGCTTCTCAATGCGGCCCTCAGGGAGCCCCCAGTCTCCAATGAACCTCTGGCCCTCCGGAGATTTGTTGGAGGCCGCACTGGCCCGACGCAACTGCTCTCAGCATGAGGACGACTGTTTGACCTCTCACCTGAGCTGTGGGATGAGGGCTCCCTCCATTGCTTGCTGTTTCATGTCTCTGATGCAGCAGAGGCAGCAAAGGAAAGGCCAGCCTTGCTTTGTGCAAGGCCTTTTATAGGCCTTAAGCTATTGCAAGACCTTCATTCATTCATATAAGTTCATCTTTAACATATTCATTTATGTAAACTTATGCACATTTATTGAAATTTAAATGTAAATTAATTCTTTTTTCCCCCAGCCCCCGGCACTGTCAGAGAGATGATGTGGCCCTCCTGCCAAAAACTTTGGACACCCCTGAACTAGAACATCATCAGATGGAACAAATGGGTTTGTAAAGAAAGAAAATGAATGCAGTAATGAAATGGGGAGGACACCCCTGCCCTCACTTTCTTTAAGTATGCGTGTTTGCTCAAGAATAATTCTCACTGACTTCATTGGGCTTACTCCCAAATAGGGCTGCAGTCTACAAAACTGAAAAGATTCTCAAGATCAGCAATTCCCAACCTTTTCATTGCACAGCACACTGACAGGGCACTAAAATTTTCAGGGCACGCCATCGGTTTTTTGACAATTGGCAAGGCACACCACATTGCTAGTGGGGAGGTGTGCTCACATCCCCTAACAGCCCTATGAATAAATGAATCTCCCCCAAACTTCTGCAGCACACCTGCAGACCATTTGTGGCACATCAATGTGCCTCGGCACACTGGTTGAACATCGCTGCTCTGGATGAAGTCACAGCAAACGCGCGCAACAAAATGCTGTGTGTTGCATGGCAACCTGCCTGCTCGCATCATTCATTCATTCAGGCCATGCATAAAATGTGGGATGTGTTGAAGTTCATTTGGAAAGTCATGCCCAATACTAACAAGCCATCAAGCATCTTGACCTTATGAAGATTCAGAGACATCAAAATGGAAACCTCAGTAGCTGTAGCCATTGCCACAGTGCTGCTAACGGTTCCGGGAACGGCTATATTCAAAGTGACTGATTATTGATTTGCAACCATCTGGCCTTACTTGTCAAGGAAAGAATGAAGATTTAAGCATCATTTATCACAGAAAATAGCTTTAAGTCTATCATCCAAATCAATCAGTTCAGCCTATAATCATCGCTTGAAAGCTATACCTTTGCCAGATTAAAAAATGAATGTGTTATGCGGCTGTTGAAAGGAAGAATATTTTGCCTGACTTTTTCCCCCCAAAAGAGCAGAGCAGAGCAAATAAATAACTAACCTCAGCTACACGCTGGCCCTCAGTTTTTGCACTTTTTCTGTTTAGTCGTGCATCTTTCCACGTCCATACATGCAAACTGTATGGGGCACATCCATACGGTGACATACTATACGACTGTGTCAGTTTCCTAGCACTATAAATGAAGTGTGGGGCAGGGCCTCCAATTTTATCAGAGGGTGCAAAGTTTTTTTTTGGGGGGGGGGCCTCTTCTCGAAGGGGGAGTGGAGGGGCAAAACAGAGTGGGGTATGTGGTGATGGGAGCAAGAACAGGGATGGGGAGGAAGCAATACAAGGCAGGGGAGGGTGGCAAAAGCTGGAAAAGTCTTTGAAGCCCAGGTCTACCAAGCTTCCTGATGAGGAGCCCAGGTCTACCCACTTCTGCAGCATTGGCAGCTAGTTACAGTAATATGGAAAACCAAACACACTTCAAGTCTTTCTGAAACCTTTTTAAATATAGAAAATCACTGCAGAAAATTAGCATCATTGTATATAGGCTCACACTAGCATGGGAAGTGCCACATGTGTACCAAATTTCTGCAGCAGGGTATCTCCATTTAAGGTGGCACAATGACAGCCCCGCAAGCGTAGATGGATATGCTGATGGATATGCCATGGACACTGGTGCAATGCTATGCTGATGTAGCTCAGACGTTCCTCAGACACTGGTGCAACTTCACCGGCAGAGAGGCGGAGAGGGCAAAATGGGGAAGAAACCAGCGCATAATGTGGGGAGGGAAATGTATATCATAATATGAATAATGTGGGGAGTGATCTATGTACACCATAACCTAATTCAGTGCATGTCTCTATGCCAGAAAAACACTATACCAGTGATTCCCAAACAGTGAGCCATGGCTCCCTGGTGAGCTGTGGAAACCAGCCAGGGGAGCTGTGGAATCTTTGTGAAAAACCTACTGCCCTATAAATGTATAGGATTGTAGCCCTAATGGGGAACCATGGCCAGTGGCCCAGTATGTCAAGGGGGCACCAGTTGAAAAATGTTGAGAACCACTACACTACATCAATGACAGTTGATGTCGTTCTAAAGTCCAGTTCTAAATCCCTTGCTGGGGAACCACAGCTCAAATGAAAAGACGCACAGTTTGGGGCTATGCTCCCCTGATCTCCCAAAACGGAACCATGGTGAAAGGTGCACGGAGAGGACACTTTGCATGAACAAACTCTTGGCCCTCACAACACGTGCCAAGATATTCTGGACAGGCTTGGTACCTGGCCCTGATTGCATTGGCATTGGTTTTCTGTCAGCATGGTGTCACCAAGACTGCTTGAGGGTATGACAGACATCATGCCATCACCTACATCATGGGCCATTAGTGTCTTTCAAAGCACTTATTTCCCCTCCAGCTGTTCAAGCCCTCCTGGCGAGAAGGGAGCCCCTCAACTGCTGCCCACCCCACTCACATGCTGGATAGCCATACTCTGATGCCCTGGCTGTGCTGTCCTCTCTTGCATAATTGATCTTCACTAGATAATTGTGGAGGGACGCATGTGTGTATATCTGTGTGCAGCAAGGCCGGCCCAGCCGTAAGGCTTACTGGAGCAAGTGCTTTGAGTCATGGGTTGAAGAGAAGCAGTGAATGTGGTCTTGTTCACAGCAATGGCAGCTTGGCAGTAGCAGAGCGGGGGGAGGGTGGTGCGGTAAGTAGGACAGGTGCAACAACACGCTGTGAAAGCAGTTCCACTCCCACTCGTTGCCAGAGCCAGCTTTTTGCTTATAGCAGGGGTGCCCAAACCCCAGCCCTGGGGCCACTTGCAACCCCCGAGGCCTCTCAATGCAGCCCTCAGGGAGACCCCAGTCTCCAATGAGCCTCTGGCCCTCCGGAGATTTGTTAGAGCCCACACTGGCCCGACGCAACTGCTCTCAGTTTGAGGGAGACTGTTTGACCTCTTACATGAGCTGTGGGATGAGGGCTCCCTCCACTGCTTGTTGTTTAACATCTGTGATGCAGTAGCGGCAGCAAAGGAAAGGCCAGCCTTGTTTTGTGCAAGGCCTTTTATAGGCCTTGAGCTCTTGTAAGACCTTCATTCATTCATATAAGTTCATCTTTAATATATTCATTCATGTAAACTTATGTAAATTTATTCAAATTTTAAATGTAAATTAAATCTTTTTTTCCCTGGCCCCCGACACAGTGTCTGAGAGACTATGTGGCCCTCCTGCCAAAAACTTTGGACACTCCTGGCTTATAGCACTTGTTCAAGCAAGACACCTTATCACTTCAGGGGAATGTAATCAACATAAATGGGGCACAGGGGCCACAGGGAATGCGGGGAACCCCAGATCTCTGGATCCTTGGATACTGGGGGACACCTTTACAATAGCATGTAGAAAGCAGAGGCAGAGCTGCTGGTGAACCAGCACGATGATCCCAGCAGGTGCCCTTCTCTGCTGGTGTGACAGTTTGGGGGGACCAAACACCCCTGGCCCCCCCTTGGATCTGCCCCCATTTCCAGGTGTATTCACAGTTCTCTTTTTAGAAACTATGAAAATGTAAATAATGCAGTACTTTAGACACCTTGTTCAATGTATAGCAGTGGTTCTCACACATTTAGCACCGGGACCCACTTTTTAGAATGAGAATCTGTCAGGACCCACCGCAAGTGATGTCATGACCGGAAGTGACATCATCAAGCAGGAAAAAAATTTTTACAGTCCTAGTCTGCAATCCCACCCACACTTACCCAGGAGTAAGTCCCATTAATTATCTTTGTTAAAAGAATATATATAGTAGTTTATTAAAAGTACAGGTTTGTAACAGTTCCCTAAATGCAGTCACATACCATGATAGTATCAAGTCTAATATTTTTTAAAAAAATGGAAATGAATGGGGACCCACCTGAAATTGGTTCGCGACCCACTTAGTGAGTGCCGACCCACAGTTTGAGAAATACATTGTATAGCATACAAGGAATCCTGCATCACAACAAACAGAACAACAGCAGGCAAACGTTACTTCTTTTTTTTAACATAATACATTAGAAACTGTTTCTGCTTAATTATTTTTAGCTCTGCTGTCAACAAGTTCTGCAAGCTGCTTGCTTTCTTCTTCTTCTCTGAATTCAAGAGTCTGTCTCTCCCTGCTCTGTTTCTACCTGTGTAAGGAAGAACATTCCGGTTCTTCCATTTGGCTTCAACTATATTTCTCTGACGTTGTTTGTTTTCACCTTAAGAAAAAAAAAGCACATTTTCAAGTAAACAGATACAAATGCCATCAGCCAATCACCTGCTTTTCTACTTCCTTAGAAGGGCATTGAACTTTATATAGCGTAACTGGCAAGCTGTCTTCTGATCATGTTTTGCCTCATATTGAGTTGGTGGGTGGAAGCCAGCATCTGCTGATTTTCACCTCCGAAAATGCGAGTAGAATTTGTTGTGGGCCACAAATTAACTATAATTCAAGGGAACAGGGCTTGATTCAAGGGAATGGACTGTAATTCAAGGAACTGCACTTGAAGCACACCAACTTAATTTCTCCAATCAATTTCAGCATATTTTTTTTCAGTAAACTGTCAAAATAAAGGACAAAAAATTTTTTTTAAAAAAAATGGAAATTTGGGTCAAATATTGCAATCCAATCTCTGCCAAAACTTGATCTGACCATGTTGACTGAGATTCCAAATTATGCTACGCTTGTGTTTGTTTCGTGCATGTATCATATTTACACACACAAGCCTTGTGCTGCAGCTTTGTGACAATTTGACTTTTTCTTGCCAAACCATCTGCTTTCTCAGGGATGCTTGAACTTCTTTTTGCAGAAAAAAAGAATGGCATTGTGATGATACCTTGACCCTTTCATGCCCGGGCATCTTTGGTTCTGCAAGAGAAATATTCGTGTCTAAAAGTCAAACTGTCTACACGGCACAATAGTGTAATGATTCACCTAATGGCAGATAATTGCAAATGTAGAGCTTGTGTACCTGTTTTGCTGTATGAAAGCACTTTAACACAGTGTAGCTCAACCACTGGTACTCATACCACCCGTGGTACTTGAGGTAGTATCTGTGGTACTCGAGGTGGTGTACACACGGAACCCCCAGACTCCCACCAGCTGGCAATGAGACCAGCAATACAATGCCACAAACAGCAGTAGGGGGCTTGGCCTGGCAGGCAGTGCTCCATGGGCAGCAGGTCTGATCTAGAGGGTAGAGCCTCCGTCTGCCTGAAGATAACATCCACAAGGTCGCCAGTTCGAGGCCACCGGCACCATGCGACCTTGAAGCAGCTGACAAGCTGAAGCTGAGCTATTCCATCTGCTCTGAGCGTGGGAGGATGGAGGCCAGAATGTGAAGCCAGATCGGAATGAAACACCTGAATGTAGTGGTTCTTGAAAGAAAGAACCTTCTTTCAATTGTAAAAATCCCTATTTAATAAGGGATTTAAATAAAGCCTGCCTATGTAAACCGCCTTGAATAAAGTCTTGAATAAAGACCAAGAAAGGCGGTATATAAATATGAAATACCTATTATTATTATTATTATTATTATTATTATTATTATTATTATTATTATTATTATTATTGCATACTCAAAAAAAGCCCTCCTGTGTGCCTTGGGCCTCTTATAGATGTTTCTCACATTCTGTCTGGCCTCCCAATCCAGAAGTAACTAGCAATGACATCATTATTGCCAGTTACTACCAGTGGTACTTCCAATAGGTGAACCATGCAAAGTGATACAGCAGGGACAAATTCTGCTTTAACAGGATCAATTAAAATAGGATCTTTTAAAATTTTGTTTTCCATATCTGTCATTCAAACAAAGCCTACACTGACTAGAATGGATTTTCATTTTAAGAACAGCTCTGTTGCACATTCCATTCCTGATTAATTTTCACAAGGGACGCATTTCAGAAGGCTCTACAGATTCCTTCTGATCACCCCCCTAACAACACAACAATATTTGGAGGCAAATATAGGAATTCATCCTTGAATGGCCAACTAGACAAGATTGCAGAGCAACTCTAATTTATCTTGGGGTGCCGCTAGACATGCGCTTGTTCCCTTATCTTTTTTATGACAAATAAATACGCCTTTGGTCAGTGGCCAATATGGCCAAATGCTTAGCGCTAGCTATGTTTTGAATCAAAGTCACTGAATCAATTGACAATAAATGCACACGGCTCCCCACGCCGAGGTTTTCCGAGCATCCCCATTCATTGGGGGAGGGGTGGAATGAGTTCTCGTGGTAGTTAATCATTTGCGCAAGTGGAAGGTGTGTGGGACGGGAGATAGGATTCAGGGGCTGCAGGCTTCAGCAGGGGTGAGGAAATGGCCACGCTGTGTGCTATCATTAATTTGCACTGAGTACACAGGACCAGAAGCAAGGGCTTAGTTAATTAAACCATTTCACAAAGATGGATTACAAATATGTTTGGCATTGCATCAAAATGAGCTCAATGCTACCTGGAACGTGGAACACATTAGGATAATTTGCTTGATACTTAAAAAGAAAAGTACTTAAAAAAGAAAAGGAACAGCTTGGTTTTATATTGATATTGGATTTCCGAAGCAAAATAACTAACTTTGTTGGGACTGAGTCTTGCGGTTAGTAGAAAGGCACCAGGGAGGCACCTTGGAAAATTCACGCTCCTCTGTTGCCCACCATAGGAGAAATATGAGTTAATTTTTCTTCTTCATGTGACTAGAAATCATCAGATACTTTTTTATTTATATCCCACCTTTCTTCTGCCATAGCACTCCAGCCAGTGTATATTTAGATGAGTATAGTCACTCATCTAAACACTGAATATGTACTAATCTTGAGCAAGGTGGTTGTACCCCCCCCCCCAAAAAAAAAAAAAAAACATGCACAGGATCCAGCTGACCTGGCATATAGTTTACTATGTACAATCTTCCTTCCTTCCCTTCTTTCTTCTATATTCCCTCAGATTCACCCTCCCAATTTTATTCATTGATTGATTTTTATCTTGCCGTTTGATCCAGAATGGCAGCTTAACCAATATAATGCAGTAAAATTCCATTGGGGCTGCTTCTGTCCCCTCTGATACATAAGATTGCTTCAGGGTAGCATATTATTCCATCACTGCCACTGCAAAATGGCAGCTGTCATGATGTTGTCGTTGGCTGCTCATATCTCCTTGCATTCTATCATGGTGGCACAACCACAGGAGGGGGCGGTTATGGGGGTGGAGAAGTAAGTACTGCAGATGCTGGGATGTGCCATGGAAGCGGCCCCTCCCACTCACCACTGGAGTTATGCTGGGCAGTGATGGTGATGCACAGGTGCTTGCTGAACCAAACAGCATCTCCTGCATGTTGTTGTCACTGCCCCAAATGGCTCCAATGGCAAGTGGAAAGGGCCACTTACATGGCGCCTGCAGTAGTTACCATTCTGCTCTCCCCATAGTTATGCCACTGGTCCAGATGACTGGAAGTTGAGTAATCGGTTGCCTGGCTCTGTGCATCTTACTCCCTTCCCCCTAGTACTGCAAGTATTTTCACTGTCCAAGGGCAGAGAGAGAGAGAGAGAGAGAGAGAGAGAGAGAGAGAGAGGTGTAGCAGGTGTAGTGTCTCAGGTGAGCTGTTGAGCGATGGCCATTCACTTTTAGATCCAGATGAGGCAAGTTCTGGAATTTAGATCTGCACACAGAACAAGAGGAATGGTTGCATGTTCTCCCGAAGCACCATCTTTGAGACTACGAGAAGCCTTGTCAATGATTTTCTTTACCTCAGAAACATGCTCTTAAAACTCAGGCAGATTTGAAAAGTTGCATATGATAGAGCATGTATATGAAGAAAAGGGGAGGTTAGCTCAAATTTTAAAAAGCCAAACATTCCACAGGTCTAGCACAAGCTCCTTTTAGCATTCTAAACGGCTTAATCCTAACCTAATTTCTGACAAGAAAAGCATTTTGCTTTAAAACACACCACCACCACCATCAACATCATCATCATCAACAACAACAAAATACAAAAATTTACAACTAGAAATTGAAAGTTTGTGGTAGATGTCCAGGGTGCAAAAGAACTGGGTACAAATGTCCAGGGACTCCAATGACCAGGACGCATTTGACTGGGACACAATGATCAAGAACACAATGGTTCTGTGATCAAAAATATTATTGGGATATAAATGTATCTCAGAACATGAAAACAGTTGATTAAACCTGGACAAAAGACTATGATAAGAATCCCAAATTCCTTAGACTAGTGGTTCTCACACATTTAGCACCTGGAGCCACTTTTTAGAATGAGACTCTATCAGGACCCACTGGAAGTGATGCCATGAACGGAAGTGACATCATCAGGCAGGAAAATTTTTAACAATTCTAGGTTGCAATCCTACCCACACTTACAAAGGAGTAAATAATAATAATAATAATAATAATAATAATAATAATAATAATAATAATAATAATGATGATGATGATGATGATGATGATGATGATGATGATGATGATGATTATAATTATAATTATACAGGTATTTATATACTGCCTTTCTTGGTCGTCAGATTTCTCCTCGGACTTTATTCAAGGCGGTTTACAAAGGCAGGCTGTTCTAAATCCCCGTAGGGATTTTTACAATCAAAGAAAGGTTCCATCTTTCAAGAACCACAACATTTCAGATGGATCTTTTTGATCTGGTATCAAATTCTGGCCTCCGATTTCCTCCCACACAAGCTGACAAGCAGTTCCTTCATCTCTCACAAGGAGGGCAGCCAAGACGCTTCTTCGCTCACACCAAAGAGCAGGTGGAATAACTCAGCTCAGCTTGTCAGCTGCTTCAAGGTCTCACAATTCATGGTGCCGGTGGCCTCAAACTGGCGACCTGTGGATGTTATCTTCAGGCAAATGGAGGCTCTACCCTCTAGACCAGACCTCCTGCTCCTGAGTAAGTCCCATTTACTAACATTGTTAAAAGAATATACATAGTAGCTTGTTAAAAGCATAGGTCTGTAACATTTCCCCAAATGCAGTCACATACCATGGTAGCATCAAATCTAATACATTAAAAATAAAACATTGAAATGTATGGGGACCCACCTGAAATTGGCTCGTGACCCACCTAGTGGGTCCTGACCCACAGTTTGAGAAACACTACCTTAGACATCACACTGGTACTCGGAGCACTGCTGTTTCTTCATGAAGGCTGCTGAAGTGGCTATGTTTTTCATTGCTGTAATGCCCTACGGCTAAGTTTCAGCACAAAAGGATAATCTGAAACTGAGGCAGTGGTGAGGCCAAGGGGTGGTGTAGGATGTGCCAGGGCTGAACACAGTATGGGTTGAGGCTCAGCTCATAGTCCCACTTACAGTCCAAAAGTTCGGGAGTCCCTATTCCTATTCCCCAGTTCCAACTTTCAGCTGCCTCACTCATTTTGATACGACTCTCACCTGGCTACCGTAATGTGTAATCTTGGCCTGCAATGAATGAGAGCAGGTTTAAGTTATTTGTCCAAAAGATTGCCTAGGTAAATTGCGTGATGTGCTCAATTTGACATTTTTAAGACGCTCGTAAGAAGAGGCTGAATAACCAGCTGTCAGGAGTGACAGTTAGCCCTAATGAATTCTGCATGTGTTCAGGGAATTATATTGGATGTTATGATTAGGAGTGTGGGTTTTTAAACACTGGAGCTTTTCATTTAAATTAACTGATAAGGCTCTTTCAACCTGGGTTAGGTTAAGCCTTTTTGAATTCAATACCTGCTGTTTGTGTCCTTCCCCATGCCCCCAACAAGCAACAGGGAGGCTGGATCACTGTTGCTAAGTGTTTTTTACACAGACGTGTGAACTCAGTGTTATTGATTTCTTCATGGCACAAAAGCATCATAAATCTACCTAGTGCTGGATCTAAAATAAAAAGGGCTGGCATAAATGCGTATTCAAGTGTTTCATAGTGAGTGTGAGTATACTGGTGGTTGGAAAGTGTGAACTGTCTGTTCTGCTACTTATACAATGGCCAGCAGAACAGACTCAGTACGGTTTGTCCAGCCAATACAGAGGAATGAAGTCCAACATGCACACAGATGGCAGGCCTTCATTGTAAATTGAAGAAGGGTCCTTTGGTGGTCCAAAATGTGTTTGAGTGAAAGCTGTAATGCCCAAAGGAATGCAGAGACCAGCCCCATTGTGTGATGACTCCACAATTTTCCTCTGACAGTGAAGGATGGTTTTTAATTTTACTAATTTTGATTTTTAATTTCATCTGTGGTTTTACCATCTGCTTATACAGAGGGCTTCCTTTCTTTGTTGCTTACAAAAAACAAAAAAAAAATCCCACCGCTTTTAGATTTCTCAATGCTGGAAGCAAAAAGTGTTAATAGGATGGATAAATATTCACCAACAATTAATCAAAAGTTGACCACAAATAGAAAGGGGAAGCATTTTCGTAAGACAAATGACAGCGCTGTTCACTTAATGCAAATAGGGCGTCCATCTTCTGATGAATGTGTGGTACCAGTTTAGCTCAGCCAGCCTTAATAGGCACCCATGTACAATTTTTTCCCACACAAGGCAATTTAGGGTGCAATCCTAACCCCTTATGTCAGTGCTTTCCAGCACTGGAACGTGTGCTGCATCCTGCAGTTGGGTGTCACTCACGGAGGCCTCCTCAAAGTCAGGGAATGTTTGTTCCCTTACCTCAGAACTGCATTGCCCTTATGTCAGTGCTGGAAAGCACTGACATAAGGGGTTAGGATTGCGCCCTTTGATGAAAGGAGAAGCAGGGTGAAAGAACGAAGGGTGAAAGCAGGGTGAAAGAAAGACAGTGTAAGCTGTCTATTGATACATTTAGGCTCGAGATCTGAAGACACTGCTTATCATTACTGAAGAGAAGCTTGCAATAACCTTCCTAGGATTATTCCTAGTCATGGGAACAAATACCCTCCTAACAGAGCAGGATTCGTTTGGTGGAAAGTATTTGGTGATTAATTTTAATGAGGTTCTCAGTAGTGACCCTCAGGAATAAAAAAAATCTTCCTTTTTTCCCATTCAAAGATGATTTTCTCCTATTTTCTAGGAAGCACAAAAACAAAAATCACAACCAGTACCCTGACTAATTGGACTAATGAGTTGAGGACGGCACTTGAGCACTGCAATATAACACTCGGTCAGTGTTTGTTATTTTGTTGAGATAGGCGGCGGAGAATAGGATAGATCTGTGGGGGTGTGATGGCACCCTCTGATTTATTGGGCACCCCGACTGGGTTCGTGGTGAATATGGAAGGCGTAGAGACTGAGAATTTACCTTCCCGAGGGCCGAGCCCAAGGGCTTTTGTTCCACCGGCGGAGAGCACAGGGACTGGTTGTGGGAGGCAATCCAGTGTGGCCGGGGTGGACCCTGGAGACCCTGTATGGGAGCCTACTCCTTTTTATTAAACTGAGTCCAAGAGGGTGTCAGCTGGAGTACGACTCAAGGGGAGGGTTCCCCAAATTTATCCTGGCTATCAGGAGTGGAAGCTCTGCGGTTTAGGAGCTATTTGGCAATCGGTCTTGGAGAGATCTGCGGGTGCTCAGTGACCATAAGGGTTTATGGCCACTTGATCACCCTGAGGGTAATAAAAAGATTACCCGGCCATAAAGGGGTGAGATCTGCTTTCCTTCACATGGTGTCAGCAGTGGGAAGTCTTTTCCCGCGTAGGGTTCCCTCATACTCTGACGTCAGACAGAGGCGGGCAATTTACCTCAACGGTGTTGGCGAAGGTGTGTGAGTGGGCAGGAAACCAGAAGATTCACAGCTCAGCTCACCATGCTATTTCTCATGGTCTGGTTGAGAGGACAAATCAAGCTCTTTTAAGCCTTCTGCGTAAGTTTGTGCTAAGCCATGGAAAAGACTGGGATAGGGCCCTGCCCTTTCTTGTGGCTGCTATAAAAGACTCTGTAAACGAAAGCACCAAATATGCTCCTAATGAGTTGATTTTTGGGCGTCAGCTGAGGAGCGCTTTGCACCTGCTCAGAAAGTCTTGGGAGGGGCAGCTGGACATGGAAGCCATGCCTGTACGTGAGTACTTGATCAAGCTGAGGGAGGCATTGAGGGCTGTGCGGGACTTTGCTGTTGAAAATCTGCAGGCGGCACACGGGGCTCAGAAACGGCGATATGACCAGCACATCAGACCGAAGTGTTTTGATGTTGGGACTTCTGTTTGTTTGCTCGTTCCTGAGAGAGCCCATAAATTGAAACCGAAATGGGAGAAGGGCTATTCTGTTGTGCAAGTTCTGCCAAATGATAATTACCTAATCCAAGATGAAGCTAGGGCCAAAAGACCTTTTGTCCTGCATGCCAACCGCTTGAAGAAGTTTTCAGTGAGGCAGGAAGTGCAAGTGCTGGCCCTGAAAGTGAGTCAAGAATCAGAGGAGTACTATCCACTTGGAGATGACTGGCTAGAGGGGATGCGTGGAACTGTTGAAACAGTGCAAGATGTGGCAATTCCGGAGAGTTTAACTTATGCTCAGCAGGTAGAGCTTAAGGATACGTTAGAAGCTTATGCAGAGCTGTTTACTAACTTGCCTGGGGAAACCGACCGTATACAACATGAAATCAAGTTAGAGGAAGGGGCCAAGGCGGTGGCTTGAACCCCAAGACCGTTGGGACATTTAGACCCGATTATAAGAAAAGAAGTGGCAGAGATGCTACAGTTGGGCATTATTGAACCATCTACGAGCCCTTGGGCCTCACCTATTGTGATCGTTGAGAAAAAGAAGGTGGAGGGCCAAACAGAGATTGAACATCGATTTTGTGTTGATTTTCGGAAACTAAATGCGGTGTCGATCCCGAACAGATACCCCCTAACCCACTTGGACACGGTGGTCCAACAAGTTGCAAAAAAGTCGTGGATTTCTTCTTTGGATCTGGCACGAGAGTATTGGCAAATTAAAATGGCACCTGAAAGTGTCCCTCTGACTGCGTTTGTTACCCCCTGGGGGCTGTTCCAGTTCCGGAAGATGCCCTTTGGCCTCAGCTCCGCCACCTCAACCTTTCAGAATTTGATAAATGACCTTTTAAGGCCCCATTGTGAATATGCCAGTGCGTACTTGGACGATGTGGCAATGTACTCTGACACCTGGGAAGACCATCTGAAACACTTAAGAGCCGTGCTCCAAGCCCTGAAAGAAGCGGGTCTGACTCTGCGTCCAACTAAGTGCCAGTTTGCAAGAGGGACTGTGGAGTATCTGGGGCATTCCATAGGGGGTGGGCTAATTCAACCGCAGCAGGCCAAAGTTGATTGTGTGCTGTCTTGGCCTACTCCTGTTACAAAAAGGGATGTCCAAAGTTTTTTGGGTTTGGTGAGTTGGTATAGGAAGTTGATACCTCACTGTGCCACCCTGTCTGTACCTTTGACTAATCTGTGTCATAAGCATTTTCCCTCACAGGTCAAGTGGACTGAAGAGTGTCAGCGGTCGTTTGAAGCACTGAAGAGGAGTTTGGCTGAGGCTCCGGTGTTACATGCCCCAGATTTTTCGAAGCAGTTTGTTGTTCAGTGTGATGCTAGTGCCACTGGGTTGGGAGTAGCCTTATTACAGCGGGCTGAGGATGGGGAATTACACCCTGTGGTATATTTGAGTTGTAAATTGTTGGACAGAGAGAAACCGTTATGCAATCTCTGAACTAGAATGTCTTGCGTTGGTTTGGGGGTTTGCAAAGCTCCACCCATATTTGTTGGGGGCAAAGTTTCTAGTTCAGACAGATCATTCTCCCCTGGCATTTTTGTCTAAAGCAAAGTACAACCAGCGGATCATTCGTTGGCTTTTAAGCCTTCAGGATTATCAGTTTGACATTTCTTATTTGAAGGGGGCGCAGAATGTGTTGGCGGATGCGCTTTCTCGTTTGGGGAGTTATGAGGCACAGAGTGCCCCTGGTGATTAAGTGAAACATTGCTTCTGATCTGATTGAGTATAAAGTTGAGTATTCTGTTTCTGCTCTATCTGCTAAGTTTGTATTTCTTGTATCCTCACTAATGCTGCTAGACACGCTCTGCCTCTGTATGTATTTACCTCATAAGTGATATAGAGTGTAACGTAGAGTAAGTATTTTTTTAAAGGTGTGCCCTCACGTAATAGTCAATGCATTGTGTTTTAAGAGCGGTTGAAGGTGTATAACCATCAAACCCCCTCTTTGGAGGGAGGCATGTGACAAAAAAGGGAAATCAAGGACCAGGTAATATCTGAATATGGAAAGATCTGCTTGTAGCCATGCTGGTAGGCCCCAGTGTCAGACCCCAGCTGTATCCAACATTAATTAGTGCATACCAAACCTGGGAGAACTGTGGAGGAGGTTGCTTCACAGGGCCTCTGATATCGTACCAAGCTACCAAGTGGGCTCCAAGGCTAGCTTGATTTACAACAGGGTTCAGCTGTGAGTGTCTCAGGATGGGAGGGAGGATTCCACCATGAGTAAGGAGGCTTGTGGCACGTTCACCCTTAGAATGTTCGGCTGGCACAGAGTTCTGATTGGTGGATGGGTCAGGAGACCTATAAAGGTGAGGGAAGGGACGCTTATGCTGGGCTGACTTTGTCTATGGCTGAGGGGGCCTGAGATCCTGGACCGCTCTGGCAGGAGTGAACCCAACTTGACTGCAGCAAGATGGGCTAGATCAGATTTTGGAATGCTTTGGAAAGACTTTGGTGAGTGATAGTTAGAGTTAGGAGGTAGTTGTTATTGTTTTATTAGACTGAGTGTTGTATTGTAATGCTATGCTCTTTGCCTAAATTCCTAAATTTTAGACTATGCAGTGCTGTCTGTATAACCCTGCTTTAAGCCTTTATGCAATAAATCCTACTTATTACAACTGACTGGATAATTGGGATTGGAAGGGAGCACAGGGACTGGTTGTGGGAGGCAATCCAGTGTGGCCGGGGTGGACCCTGGAGACCCTGTATGGGAGCCTACTCCTTTTTATTAAACTGAGTCCAAGAGGGTGTCAGCTGGAGTACGACTCAAGGGGAGGGTTCCCCAAATTTATCCTGGCTAATCAGGAGTGGAAGCTCTGCGGTTTAGGAGCTATTTGGCAATCGGTCTTGGAGAGATCTGCGGGTGCTCAGTGACCATAAGGGTTTATGGCCACTTGATCACCCTGAGGGTAATAAAAAGATTACCCGGCCATAAAGGGGTGAGATCTGATTTCCTTCACACTTGTCACATGCTACAGGAAGCACTGCCAGGAAAACGAGGAAGTGAATGCACATTGTGATCAGTTAGTACATGAGGGCTATTTAGGGTTTTCATAATAGAAGACTCCATCACCAGGTCAGGCCAGCACCCCACACAGCATAGAGTATATTGTCTCCAACTGATGTCTGATGATAGAGATTTTAGGGGTTAACCTAACTTCTCTCAGAAAAGGAACATTAGGAAAACATGACTAGTGTTTTTCTGTTAAAAACAAGGTAGAAAATGTCAAGATGACCTGCAGAGAAAAACATGTGTGTCATAGCATTCCCAAAAGGAACATTCCAGGGTCTTGTGAAATCAAAGTGCAAGCCAGAACTTCTCCATACATGGATAACGGATTTCCCAGTGAGGGCTAGAACCATGCACCAGTATGCCAAATAAGGAGAGGGAAGTGACATGAATATCACATGGGTCACTTGTTTTTCATAGAGTACAAGTACAGGAGTTTTGGGTGTGGTTCAGGGAAGAAATCAAAGATCCACCATGGGGTAACTTAGAACCTGTATCCATCCTAATCTATTCTTAATCTGTAAATAGCATGTAAATAAATTTTTCTATATGCTTATAAAGAAGTCTATGTCTGCTTAGCAATTTGACCCAGAGACCAAGTCCCAGAAATCTCTCTATCACTGATATGGATAACTTTGGAAAAATATAGGGTGAAATCCAGACTCGCACTTTGGCCTATGCGAGCCCCAGCAGTTATGCCAGATTCTGACTCCGTTCCTGGGCAGCACGGTGCAGCTCCAAGGCTGCTTGGAACTGTGCCACCTCGCAGATCCGAATAGACCCACTGGGCCCTCTGCAGCACGACACGGGGTAAGGGGCAACATTTGTGGCCTGCCTGCCTGCTGCCAGCGCAAGTTAGGATTGCTCCCATTATACATGCCTGATCTTGTCTGATCTCGGAAGCTAAGCAGGGTCAGGCCTGGTTAGTACTTGGATGGGAGACCGCCTGGGAATACCAGGTGCTGTAGGCTTATACCATAGTCTTTCGAGACTGAAGGTTGCCAACCATCTCCCTATACTGAACGCTATCTCTCGATCTTGTCTGATCTCGGAAGCTAAGCAGGGTCAGGCCTGGTCAGTACTTAGATGGGAGACCGCCTGGGAATACCGGGTGCTGTAGGCTTATACCATAGTCTTTCAAGACTGAAGGTTGTCAACCATCTCCCTATACTGAACGCTATCTCTCGATCTCGTCTGATCTCGGAAGCTAAGCAGGGTCAGGCCTGGTCAGTACTTGGATGGGAGACCGCCTGGGAATACCGGGTGCTGTAGGCTTATACCATGATCTCGGAAGCTAAGCAGGGTCAGGCCTGGTTAGTACTTGGATGGGAGACCGCCTGGGAATACCGGGTGCTGTAGGCTTATACCATAGTCTTTCGAGACTGAAGGTTGCCAACCAACCAGGGAGATGACCTAAGATGTCTCACAGAACGTCCATTCTCTGCCCATCAGTCTCAGCCTCTTTAGCATTTTTTAAAGATATATTTGCTTGTTGAGCTGTGCTCTAAGTAATGGCCCTCTCGCCAAAGAACAAACAATGTGCCATCAGAAAATTAATATCTATTTTATCTCACTTGAAGGATTCTAAATATTCTCAATAATTGACTTTTAGTGTCTTGAAATAGACAGTAAAATGGTTGCCTACACAAACTACCTAGGGATAGGTAGTCATTAAGCTACGGTTATCATGAAACCATTCATTACCAGCTTTTGGGGAGTTACGGGACATTAATAATCTAACTAGTAATTAAGTAATAGTGGTCATAACTAATTTCAAAAGAATTATTGTTAGACTAACCGACAAGCTTTTTTTTCATTTTTTTTTTCATTTTTTAAATTAAAGATACAATTTTCTCTCCACTTTGGTGTTTGGGAAGTGGAACAGTCCAATAAAACTGTGATATCTCCTATGTGATTCAAACAGCCATAGCTATATTCTTCGAACCCTCGATAACTATATTCTTAAGACAAATCATTAGGCCAAAGGCACACCACGTAGTCCTCATTACTTACATTGTTGCCTTTGCACTAGGATCAAACTTTTCTTTTGTAACTGCTTTCCCCGATGTCCTCTCTCCTGCGATCACAACAACATGTCTTGCTCTGATGACCTTTAGCCACTTCAGACACATTCTTTCGTCTCTCTCCTCCCAGAAGCAGTTCCTTTGTGATAGAGCAGGACACGTGCAATTATTCTCTCTCCCTCTGCATTGAGCATCAGAGACTAGGCGAGATCATTTAAGCTACGCAATATTTACTTTACTGCCGTGCTTCTATTAAGGCCACTATTTAGGCCTGATCGCTATATCTCTTGAAATATTGGCATTTTTTTTTTGTTGCAAGTCAAGGTGAAATTATCACACATGCAATCACTGAGGAAAAGTGGGGGTGGGGGGAGGTCCATAAAAAACATGTATATTTCATGAGCCTACCCCAAGCCCATATTTATTTCATATCTGTATAGAAAAGGTTGATTTAAAAAGATAACTATAACAAATATCTTACTGGCCTGGAATGTAAACATCTCTAGAGACATCTTTCATTATTTTTTCATGCAATAAGAAGGTAAAATATCTACTAGCACTTTTATGACCCAATTCTATCCAAGGCCACCCTGCATGATGCATTGGTACCAAAACAGCCTCAGCTCCATCCCACGGGATGGTTAGAGTCCAGGCAGTTTTAGGGATGAAAGTAAAGTATTTTTTTATTTACATACTCAACTGCTCCATCGGCCCCAATGGGCTTACTCAGATCCACGCTAGCTATTTTGCTAGCATAAATCTGATAGGTCCAAGGGACATGTAGGAGCTCCAAGGGATCTCGTGGGCCCTACTTCTAAGATCTACCCCCAGCCTGCCCCTGGCCCAGCTGATTTCTTCCCTGATCCTACCCCAAAACTCTTGCTGACCTCCCTGCTCCAGGTGAGGTTCAGCAGCTCACCATTGCTAGTGTGGTGTTTCCTAACCCCCGTGCTACCTCTAATGAGCCACACACTGCTGGAACAGCTTGGGCAATGGTGAACCTAACCTCAAAGTGACAGATCATGAGAGCCATCAGCATAAGGCCCTGATAGGATTGAGCCATTACAGGTCAGGCCTCATTATCCATTCCGGAAACCCCAATGGATTAAAAAAATAGTGGATACCAAATCAGTGGAAAAATAGCTTGAAAGACCCACTTCCAGGTTTCTTGCTCCTCTATTCTTGCCCCAGAATGCATTGGCATAGACACTATACCGCATCCAGCCACTAGATGGGGGAGAGTAATGGAATCTAATGGAAAGAAATTATAATTATTTAACAGTGTGAAGGTAGGAAATTGGATTTTGGTATTTTTTTTCCTTGTCACACAACATTTAAAGGTGGATCCCAGGATCAGTGGCGAGTCAAATCAGTGGATACCAAGGTTCCACCTGTATACTCTTAGTTCTCTTTTTCTTTATCTTCCAAGTTTAAGTTTTTTTGATTGAGAGCACAATCCAGAGTTTGGGATAAGCTGGCAGAGGCCCTCTGTGCTGGCCCAGGAGCGTCGTAAAGCATTGTCAAAGCTACTCAAGAGTTGGACACTTTGATTGAGTCACTTTCTAGCTGTTTCTCTTTCCTGGATTTTGTGTACCGATGGAAAAGTCAAGAGGATAACCTGAGTGTTGATAGAGATGTAAAGTAGTCCTGGTAGACACAGAAAGAGGGTGGGGGGGAGGGAGGTAGAGGTTCAGTGTCTTGGTCCAAACTAGATTTCCCAGCTAAAACACTTGAGTATTCTCAACAAGTTACAGTATTGCCTCCATTTTTCACTAGGAATCCACTTTAACAAGTAAAAATAATAACAATCTCTCAAATTCAGCAAAATCAGCACTTTTCTGGATAGCAGTACGGTACATTCAGCATATAGAAGATCACAGCTACAAATGAGGACAGCAATTCAATAATTCTAATAAGAAAATGAATCGCTCAGAGAATGGTAGCAAGACAAAGAGCCTCACTTTCCGATCACTAGTGAAAATTCTGCCTAGTCAGTACTTGCTCTGGTCATTACCAATTTATGACTCTTGGGCGGCTCATATTAACTGTGCCAATTGTCTCCATCAAGTAGACATAACATATTTTAGAGGCATGTCAAAATTTCCTAGGGGGGCAATTGCTTTTTCAAAGGCTGCTCTTTTCCTACCCAAGCACATCTTGAACTTTGTAGTAAAATACTGTGGTCAGGTTTCCCATCATGCTGTGTTTCAACCGGAAAAGCCTCCTCCCTTGCTGCTGTTCCTTGGAAGTAAACCCATGGCACAATCCTATGCTGTGTTAGTACTGGTGGTGTGTGGTCTTTGCTGGTGCTAGCCAGTGCAAAAGTGCCATAAAGCACTCTGCGGTACGGGCGGGAAGGTGAGACCCTTCCCACCAACACCAGTGGAAGGAGCCCACCGGAGCAGGTAAAGTGCATGATGTGCAGCACAGGGGCAGGGGAAATGTGAGGAAGGGCAGGGAGGGGGTATAACAGGGCAGGGGGAGGGTAGCCTCAGGGATGGAGTGAACAGATCAGGTACAGAAGGAGGCAGGATTGGTGACGCTGGTGTGTGCTCTATCCTATCCCCCTTCCAGAGGCTGATCCAGCAACACAGATAAGTGAGGACTTGCACCAGTGATTTCACTGGCGCAGGTCCAAGTTGATCCATTGCACAGGCTGGAGTTTATCCTGGGACAAATGTCCCCTTACCCCTAGGAGACTCTCCACCTGCTCAACCCCACTGTAGGATTCAGCATAGCCTTTTCCAGCACCACTACATCAGCATGGGGATGCTTAGGTAGGATAGGGCTGTTAGTGTTGTTTTGTAAGAGATATAAGTGAAGAGCAGCTCTCCTCTCTCTCTCTCTCTCTCTCTCTCTCTCTCTCTCTCTCCCCCCCCCCCCCCCACACACACACACACACATAAACACATGAAGACTATATCCTGACACAGGACTATCTTCAGCCTCATTTCAAGAATATGTAGACTGAAAGCTGTAGGATAAAGGCCAATAACAGGTGAACTGAAATGTAATTTGGGGCGTGTATTGAGATATTGGGGACGTTTAATGGGGGGTGCAGCATGATCCACCATATAAAAACTCTATGATTTAAGAAGATAAAATGGCTAGCAGCCAGTCCACCAAATGGCAGCAGAGGGAGAGGTGTAGCCGTAAAACAGTTGCATTGGCTCAGGTGAGAACATTAGCCATTTGGCTCCTCCACTCCTAGAACTTTCTTCTCAGTGGCCATTCTACCTGCTCAGTTCTGTAACTTGAAAGCGTTGGTACTGGACCTTGCTTCTTTTCGTCTTCCATCCCCATCCTTTTAGCCAGGGGTCTCCAAACCACATCCCCCCCTCCCCAGGCTAAAACTAACTCAAAAGACCCACTTCTGGATATATACCGCATTCAGCCACTAGAGGCACTGAATGTAATGCAAAGTAAGGGAAAGAAATTATTCCATTACACTGCAGTTCATTCAGCACCTCTAGTGGCTGAATGAGTGATATACCAATGCTGAGATACCTGAAATAGAAATGTTAAAATGAAGCAGAGACAGAAAATGTTTGAGATTTGTGTCGCAGGTTGCTTGATGCCTTTTCAAAATCCATTCCTCCCTTTTCCTGTGCAAATCAATTTTGCCCTCTGCTCCCCTCCTCCTTCCACCCCCACCCACTTACTGTATTCAATCGAACTCTCAGCACACCAGTTCTCCATGTATTTTTATTCTTTATTTGTTTTCCAGCCCTGGACACTGTGTCAGATACGTGAAGTGGCCCTCGTGCCGAAAAGTTTGGAGACCCCCGCTTTTAGCAATAGCTAACAGAACCATCCCAAAAGGTAAGAGAGCCCTCTAATCTACCCGCCTAATTTTAGCACTGACTGGATGAGGGTTAGAAGAGAAACGGGATCTGAACTCAGGAGATAATGTCTCCTCTTTAAAAACTTCAGAGTCCTAAAATAATACATTTTCAGGCTATCAGATGGAGAAGACCTTGCTGCTTCAGGTCTTCTGGCTCGCTAGAGAATTACACCACTTCTACCCTATATGGTAGCAGCCCATGCTCCATTTCCAACCCCAAACTGGACAAACCTGAAAACCCTGAGAATTACAGCCCTTGGAGAAGTGGGGATTACAGAGGCACACAGAATCTTAGACTTCTCAGTGCTGTTGGCAGCTTGCTGGGAGCCTTGGGGAATGCCCTGCACTGGGCTCCCCATGGTCTGTGCTACATGTTTACTCCTGTCTGATGGCAGTACTGTAGTTACTGGTACTGAGGATTATTGGGTTGGCCCAACTAGGCAGCCCTCTGACGGCCATGGGCCCTTGACCAGTTTCCCACCTGATTGATCCCTAACACCACCCCAAGACTTCCTATTCAAGAGTGTGACAAACTCTGGGTCTGTAGTAAAATATTACAAGTAAACAAAACTGAACTGAAACACAGTTTAATCCCTACTCTGCCCTGGTATCTGTCCATAAAGTGATCAGTACTTCTTGGAAATGCAAAGCAGGGTTTTGATTTGACTAGCAGCCTCCTACATTCCTCAAGGGAAGAGAAAGTAGAGCACTATAGGACAGTAGCATTTCCAGAGGGGGGTACAGCGCAAGGTTTTGCAGGCATCTTAACGCTCTGTGAAAGTAGCCCCTCTCCCTTACCTTTGGAGTCATTCCGGAAGGTCAGAGCAACATGGAGAAAACTCATCCACATTGCTCTTGCTGCCTGAAAATGGGTCCAAAGGCAAGGGGGAGAGGCCACTTCCATGGCCTGCAAAACTTAGTGCTTTGCCCCCCCTCTGGGAATGCTACAGACACAGGATCTGCTAGAGGTAAAACCATCCCTTTCCATTCTGTATTGGGGGTTGTGAAATAGGCCCTATATTAAACTTTGAAAAGGCATAGGATAAATCACATTGTCCTCTAATCTTATGAGTAAATCTATAGTCGTGGTGCTAATTTAAGTTGAAATGACTGTGGCGCCTGAATGCGTGAATATCATCACCCTCTGCCCATTAAAATGATTCAGGGAAGTGCAGATCCTAAAGACAAGAAATGCAATTTTGTTTTTTATTATTATTGCTCATCATTGTTATTTTGATTTCGGCTGACTACAATTACGGTTATGATTTTTTTCATTGGTATCTCTCATTGCAAGTCCTATTGACAGAGAAGTCATTTCACTGCCCCTACTTTCTACCTAAAAATGCCGAGAGAGCTGTTTAGAAGTAATGATTAAAAAAAAAGAAAGTCTTTTCTGGCAATTCTGGGACAAAGTGGAGGCTTCCACTTCTCGTACAAGAAGCTTATGGCTGATAAAATAAAATCATCCATTTAAGACAAAAAAAGAGAGAGAGAGCTGTTCATTCGGATTTGGGTGTTACTTTTTTCTCTTTACCAAAGGACATGCCTGAGTGAGTATCAATCAAGGTCTCGCCTCTTCTCTTTCCCCAGAACGGTTCCCCGAGTTAATGAAGTAGGTTCATCGTAAGGTTCTATGACAACATCTCGTTTTTACTCAGTGCTTTTAAAAAAAAAAAAAGCCTTTGATGAAAGGATTCTGTTTGCAGCATTCCATACAATAATTGTATATTTACCAGAAACTGAACTGATGTATTGTCATGGGATAATACCACACAGGTAGGAGAGCATTTCAACAGGAGCTGGCAGCGTGGAGTATTATTTGAGGGTCATAGCATGGCTGACATTTCAATTTGTTAGCAGGCCACTCACATCTCAGGCAATCATTAAAATATACTTTAATAAGGTTTCTGCTGCTCTGTAGGATCATTCATTATGGGCAAAGCCATTATGGACAATGAGAACAGAAGAGGAAGAGGAAGATATATCCCCTTCATTCTAAAGGAAGTGTCAGCAAATAATACAATACAATCCATACGGAGCATTGACCTATACTTTTTAATTTCCTAAGGAGAATATTTCCAGGAAGAAGGAGAAATGAAATTATATCCAAGACTAGCTAAATCCCCTTTTTGCCCCTCCTGGGAGCAGTAATTAAATCATAAACACGATCAATTGCTAATTAAAGGACGAGATGACTTATTTGCTATTATGATGGGAGCTAATCATCCAATGGCGTTGACGCTGAGTGTATAATATTTTATGCCGGGAGTAATCTCAGCATATAATAATTAATCATTATATATTATCAGTCCACAGTACAGTACAAAAGTTGCAATGAGCCAGTTTCACTTTTGAACTAGACACCTCTGGCTCATCTTCACCATCTTCCCATGGTATGATGCTAAACTGCTGTACACCCTGTCACATGAATGAATGTCTATTTACAGCCTAGTCCTAAACTGATCAACATCCAAAGTTGCCAAAATTGCTACCACCCTCTATTTTGCTGACACAGTCTGGAGGAGCTCAACCCAGAGCATTAGATCTGACAATGCAGGGCTTCACAGGTCCCTCCCCTCTCCTGATCCGGTTACTACCCCTGTCCCACCCCAGAATGCCTCCCCTCCCCCGCTCCAACAAATCTTACTGCCGCCCAGATCTCTTCCCTTGCTCCGGGTGGCATCCATCTAGTGCTAGGCAGATGCCAGTGGTTCCTACACAGAGGTGACATAAACATGCTTATGCTTATACCGCTGGAGCTAAAGAGTTCAGGATTGGGCTCTTAGGTTGTAAGTATGTCCTGAGAATTAATTTTGTTCTTTCTTTGCCTGATTCCAGAAACTGCCTCTCCACCAGTTGTTCATAAAACTGCATATCTTTTTGATAAACTATTTTAACTTTATAAAACTTTATTAGATACTTCCCCTGCAGATGATCGTCACAAAACCAGCCACCGTGGAGCAAATTAGATTGCAGATGAATAGGATTTAAAAGGGAAAAAAGGTGGAGGAAGAGATTAAACTGCCATAAATTGTGGGACCAGTTCTTACATCCAGTTAAGCAAAACTATTTTGCTGTATCTGCCCCCACGCAGCTGTGTGTTAATGAAATGAATAAAGAGTAAAGTAAATTGGTTGATCATTATTTTCCAACTAACAATTGTTCAACTATCTAATCCAGGGGCCTACAAACCCCAGACCACAGGCTGGATTCAGCATGCTGGTATTCTCATTCTGGGTATGCCATGGGGTGGTGAAGCTTTCCAATCCACCCTGCAACCACCATTCCTTGTGCCCGGTTGTCACAGAGACTTCCTCTGGGAAATCAGGGCACAGAGCTTTCTGGGGCAACATGCAGCTGAAGTGACTGCCCAGCAAAAGACTCTGTGATGATCAGGTGCTATGAATGGTGGCTGTGGGGCAGAACGATAAGTTTTCACCACTGCTGCGCTGTGCCCAGAACCCCAGCGTGCCATGGGCTCCGGTTTGGAGACTGCTGATCTAATCTGAAGTGATGGTCCTATCAGTTCTCAATGAACTTCTCAGGGACTTTTTCTGGTTTAGGGCCCCAATCTAGGCATGCACATCTCTTGCTACAGAGTTTTGCACAACACCCAAGACCTGCATTGGTGGGTGATCTGCGTTCACATGTGACTTGCAAGCCTGATGGCTACCTGTATTTCCATCAACATGTTGCAGTGCTAATGGGGACTGCATGAAAATGTGCCTATCTGGATGAGCATTGGAATACATTTGCATATTTGCATCAACTATGAGCAAACAGCTCTTGAACCAGTGAATAAAATCCCCAGTAAAGCCTGCTTCCATGTGAAGATTTCCCATACTGCATCAGGACATAAGTGTTTTTAAGATCACATCTCTATGAAAGAAAAACACACAAAAATTAGAGGCTGCAGTCAAAATTGGCTCAGGGCCAGTATCTAAATTGATATTAATAAGGTTTTACAGAGCTTAACAACAACGACATCTTAATTCTTAAATAATTCTTTGTTCCTTTGATGCACAAATATAGCCATAATCAGAGACTAATGGTTCCAGCAAGAGACTTGAAGGGGTTGATCTTTTCAATCCTCACCTCTCTAAATCGTCCCCAAAGACCTCTCACCAAAATCAAATGGCTTTATTTCCCTCTGGAGACATCAACAAGAACAGGTCTGGATCTCATCAGGGACCACTTGCTTAACGAAGACTCTGAAAGGCAGAACTCAAATGACTCAAGCTTATATTCATTTTCCAAGTCAAATATAGCTCAAAGGCAAAAACAAAAAAATGCAAACGTGAAACGTGAAGTAGTATTTTTTTTAAAAGCATCCTTTGGCTTAATAATTGTTGGTATTGTCAATATAGATAAGATGTCATTTATCGCAAGAGCCAAAAAGCAGCTCTCCTTTTGTACATTAACGTTAATTAACACAACAAAATGAGGGAGGGGAATAAATAAAAACAAAATAATTCCATTTAATGTGATGAAAACATTCTTATTCACCTAATGGTATATCCAGTCCTGTTTCACTTTGGGAGCTTTCATCCTCATATCACTGCATAAGCGTAACAGCTGTATTGAGAGTAACCCTGTGAAAATCCATGATGTTCTAGGTATTTTTAGACCTTTTTCTCCCAAGTTTCTTATCTTGCAGAGTTATGCTATATGAAGAACTAGCAGATTTACTTTCAAAAGGAGTCTTTTCTCTTGTGTCTTCTGTATTAATTCCAGAGTAATAAAAAAAAGTTTATATAATAATAATGATAATACTGATATTTATATATTGCCTTTCTGGTCATCCGATTACTCCTCTGACTTTATTCAAGGCGGTTCACATAGGCAGGCTATCTCTCAACCCCCAAGGGGATTTTTACAATGTTCTGTCTTTCACAAACCGCACAACATTTCAGATGGATCTTTCACGGTCTGGTCTCACTTCTGGCCCCCAGTTGCCTCCCAGGCTGGCTGACAAGCAGCTCCTTCATCTCTCACTTGAAGGGCAGCCAAGACACTTCGCTCACATCAAAGAGCAGGTGGAATAACTCAGCTCAGCTTGTCAGCTGCTTCAAGGTCTCACCATTCACGGAGCTGCTGGTGGCCTCAAACTGGTAACCTTCAGATTTGGGCTAACAGAGGCTCTACTCTCTAGACCAGACCTCCTGTTTATATATCATAATGCAGCACTTTTGAGGGTGCTGGCACTTAATATAGCAAGAAATAGCAAGAATTGAATTTCACCTCCCCCCCTTTCCTTGCGCAGACATGATTTGTTTTCTGGTGAGTCCCTTCTCCCCTCCTGTTTCCAACTGAGAAGAAAGCTTCTGCTTATGAACCATAAAGAGAACAGAGTACTCTATGAATGAGGGTAAAATACACAGCTGCCACCACAGTTGCATGCTGTTTTGTTGTCATCCCTGCATGCTAGTCAATTTAGAAGAACATGAAAGCTCCCATGACACACATTTATGGTCACATCTGGTATGATGTAAGACAGGGTTGGTTTTAGGACAATTGGACCAATTGCTCCCAGCTGGGACCCAAACCTACTGGGGCCCAGCACTAGTTATCCAGTCTTGTCAAATGCACACAACAACACATTCCAACAGACGTGTAACACTATATTGCAGGCGTTATAGAGAACAGCCGTGATTTTAATTTTCTTCTGCAGTCATAAAATAGCAGTAGTGTTGTTTATGCTGTTTATATTTTGAAATTTTATTTATCTCTCTAAAATTCTACAGACCTTGGTTGAGAACTTAGGGTCCCACAAAAAAAAAAAAAAGGCTCCAATTGGAAACTCCTAAAGGCCAGCCATTTAAAGGTCTATCTACTCATTATGAGAATCGCATGATTGGCCCTTGTGTGCATGTTTATTTAACCTAAATAGCAGCTATAGGGAGAGATCTGAACCATTACATAAAGTGGGGGGGGGGGCGTTAAATCTTTGTCCTGACAATTCTAATCCAGACTGCACCCCTTGACACTATTTCCCCCAGGAGGAAAATTCCCCTTGATACCCATGGGAGCTTTCCTAGAAGGGCATATAGAAGCTGCAGAGAGTATGAGACAATTTGGACTGGGAATGTGGTAGGAGAAATGAATCAGAAGTACTCCCTCCACACTGGTCCCAATCGCTACTCCAGGACTGATATTTAGGGTTTAAAAAGATAATTACCATGGTGCATTATGTGCTGTCTTACCTGGTTCCTTCCAGCTCACAGGAACACGGGTACAAAAATGCAGCCTCTGGACTGGTTGTGGCCACTTGGGCGGGGGCGGGGGAACTGGGTAGCATGGCAAGGCTCTCACCTCAGTTTATTTGGCAGAAATTGAATGTTCAGTGTCCATTCTGAGATTAGGAAGGTCAAGGGGTGAGCCAGTACTACTCAGATGATGCTTTTCCAGCTCAGTGAGGCCAGCCGGCAAGCATCCTGGCAGGAATATGCGAAGGTTACTGCTTGGCAAAGACTACCTGTGGGAATCCGCACTGTCTGGCCGCCTTAACCCTTTGTTGTGATAAACTTACTTAGGACGCAGTCCTAACCCCTTATGCCAGTGTTTTCTAGCACTGACATAAGGGCAATGCAACTCTAAGGTAAGGGAACAAACATTCCCTGACTTTGAGGAGGCCTCCGTGACTGACACCCAACTGCGGGATGCAGCACACGTCCCATTGGCACTGCTATGCCAGTACTGGAAAGTCCTGACATAAGGGGTTAGGATTGCACCCTTGGTCTCTAATGGAGCATAGCTTTGAGTCAGTTGCTTATGCCCGCTAAGTACCCAGGGGAGGTAGACAGTTATGACTATTTGCCCCGCGTAGTTGCCTGCACACTTGGGTGTTGGGGGTTACCCTGTTGCAGGTGTTTTGTATACATTTAAATAAAGTGGCGGACCCAAGCCTCTGTCTCACATATTTATTTCAGGGGTGCATGAGAAAAAGCACACAAGGGGTCAATTGTGTGCTTCTCATACCATGTCGTTTGCCCTTTAGGCATAGTGAGGATTGTGTGTATGACCTCAGTCTCTATCCCAAAAAGGTGTTTTACTCAGATCTAATTCACTGCAACTCTTTTGTTCTCTTCACATTCTTATTCACAATGAAGTGCAGTTTGGTCATCAGTAATTGAAATAATTGCATGTTCTTCCCCTGTTTATTCTGTCTTCAATTCCATTACCTTCCTATGTTATCTTCCTAACATCCGTTTTCTAAGTTATAAGTCCCTAGGGACAGAAGCCCCTCATTTCATTCTCATCTTGGAGTAATAGACATAGGTAGCTCTCAATTAATTAATTAAAAGCAGTGGTGTCGCTAGGGGGTGCGAGGGGGTGAGCCACACTGGGTGACGCGCACGGGGGAGGTGACAACACTACTGGCCAAAAAATTTTTAAATCCTGGTACTTTTGAATAATACTATCATGTTATATAACAGGGGTGTCAAACCCATTCCATATAGTGGGTCAGACAGCATTCATGGTGCCTGGTGAGGGCCAGAAGTGACATCATTAAGCAGACGGTGACCAGAAATAACCACTTTGTTCTCACATAGGAACTCATCAACTGCAAATGACAGAAGAGAAAATGTGCAATATCTGGTCATAAGATAGGACAGAGCCCAATTATCCTGCTGGGAGATCCCAATTATAACAGGGGCCAGATAACTTGCTTCTGGGGTCCACATCCAGCCCACACGCCTTATGCTTGACACCCTTGTTATATATCATTTGATGTGTAATTTCATGCAGAATGTTATGAAACAAACTGTGTAGAAATATCTCTGTTCTATCAAAAGTTATAGTCAAAAAACCAGTGGGGCAGGGCAGTGGTGTGTCACCACACCCACCGCTTGGGGTGTTGCATGGGAGGAGGTCATGGGGGTGACACGATGGCCTCCTGCAATGGTTGGTGGAAACCCTAGTTTAATTAAAAGAACAACAGCACAACATGCAACACTAATTAAAAGAACAACAGCACAAGAGAAAAGTTGAAGGGGCAGAATCATGGGGACAGGGTTATAAAGGCATTGTACAAAGAGGGGCATTTTGGATCTCGCATTACCTTGATCTGATACTGAGACTTTTGCCAAGTTTTATTTAGCAAAATTAGTTTTCAAGAGCAAAAGGAAACGGGAGTGCAAGACATAATTTTCAATTAACTTTTAGCATCTGAATTAAACCTTCAAATAGAAAAGGAATGTAGAGGGAGAACGTATTTTAAAAGTGGCAGTTTAATTATATGGCTGCTGGCTTCCTTTCGCTATAATCATGATATCTGCTACCCCGGCAGAGTGACTTTTGTAACTTTAAAGCGGTATTGCTGGCTGCAGCTCATGAGCACAGAAATACCAGACTGTCTTCAACTAAAATCACTATTCTCTGAGAGGTTTTAAAAAAAATACTCTTCCATCTAAACTTTTGCAACTGCCATGGTACTTAGCCATGCAAAAGAGTTGCCAATATCAGTATACAAAATAGGAAAGCAAAACTGGGGGGGAAAAACAAACTAATGGAACCTTGCCATTGTACAAATCTATGGTACGGCCACACCTGGAGTATTGTGTCCAGTTCTGGTCGCCGCATCTCAAAAAAGACATAGTGGAAATGGAAAAGGTGCAAAAGAGAGCGACTAAGGTGATTACGGGGCTGGGGCACCTTCCTTACGAGGAAAGGCTACAGCGTTTGGGCCTCTTCAGCCTAGAAAAGAGGCACCTGAGGGGGGGGACATGATTGAGACATACAAAATTATGCAGGGGGTGGACTGAGTGGATAGAGAGATGCTCTTTACACTCTCACATAACACCAGAACCAGGGGACATCCACTAAAATTGAGTGTTGGAAGAGTTAGAACAGACAAAAGAAAATATTTCTTTACTCAGCGTGTGGTTGGTCTGTGGAACTCCTTGCCACAGGATGCCATGACAGCATCTGGCCTGGACATCTTTAAAAGGGGATTGGACAAGTTTCTGGAGGAAAAATCCATTACGGTACAAGTCATGATGTGTATGCGCAACCTCCTGATTTTAGAAATGGGCTATGTCAGATGCAAGGGAGGGCACCAGGATGCAGGTCTCTTGTTATCAGGTGTGCTCCCTCGGGCATTTGGTGGGGCCGCTGTGAGATACAGGAAGCTGGACTAGATGGGCCTATGGCCTGATCCAGTGGGGCTGTTCTTATGTTCTTATGTTCTTAACCTGGAGGAAAATCTCTTGGAGAAGTACTACCCAACCAGCCTTACAATGCATCTTCACTCCTGAAACAATCCTGAATAGTGCAAGAAAGGGGATTTTATCAGTGGCATAGCTAGACAGGGTGCAAAGCACTAAGTTTTGCAGGGAGCCTCACCTTGGCATGCAAGTGGCCCCTCTCCCTCCCCTTTAGAGCCATTCTGGGTGATGGGAGCAAAATGGAGACAGATGCTCCCACTCCCAGTAAGGTTTCCACTCATGCCACGGTAAGGCTCCCTGCAAAACTTAGTGCTTTGCACCCAACTAGCCATGCCACTGGATTTTATTACTTTACAGCAAACATTCCCCCCAAGCCTACTGGCAGTCTTCTGAGCTGCCTGCAGCCTCTTCCTGGTTGCTCCAAGGCTCCTTCTTTCATTCAATGTTGCCCCAGAATCAGTGGTGTCGCTAGGGGGTGCAGGCCACACTGGGTGACATACACAAGGGAGGATGACACCACTACCAGCCAAAAATTTTAAAATCTTGGTATTTTCGAATAATACCATCATGTTGTATATCTTTCAATAGGTAGTTTCACGCAGAATGCAATGAAACAAACCACGTTAAAATGTCTCTATTCTCTCGAAAGTTATAGCCGAAAAGCCAGTGGGGGCAGGGTGATGGTGCATCGTCACACCAACTGCCCCGGCTGTTGCCCTGCCCATAGAGTGACATGCTGTCCTCCAGCACTGGGTGACATAAACCCGATGATGCCACTGCACAAAATGCATCACATCCAGGAAGTGAATGATCACAATGCATTCTGAGGTGAAAGGATGATCTTCAAGGCCACCAGGAAGAGGCTGCAGTCAGCTCGGAAGGCTGCCTGCACAGTGGAGGAGAACACTAAAAATTACCTTCACACAGCAAAACTACTGTGTTTTCAGGGCTGCAGGCCGTCTTCCAAGATGCCAAGTCCATCAGACACCAACACAAGGGCAAGGCAAATTATACTCCTGATACTTTCCTGCAGCAACAGTATATATGGGGGGAAAATAGTTCAGTGTTTTAGTGTTTTAAGAATAGTGGACCTGTGCAGGCTCTACGGAGCATCTGTGTTTCGGAATTGCTAAGCAAACAGTCATCTAAAGGGAAAAAATAGCACAATTTTCTCCCCTTGGTAGATGTTTACATTTGATTAAAACACATTCTTCCTTGCAACCATCTTCAGATTCCAGGTCAGTTAAATGAGGATTCACAGAGATGCCCATTACCATGGAAACGAGGGGAATATCACAAAATCCACAATGCGTTCCCCTTAAAGAAAAGCTTGACGTATCTCTTTTTGCAAATATGCTTCCTCAATCAATGGACGTCAGTTAATTGTCACTGTGGTCAACAGAGTCCAGTTCAGGGATATGATACTAGTGTAGTTTACAAAGTCATCCCCTGGGATTCTGACCTGTAGGGATAATAACAGGAGTGGTATTATAACAGCAATGACATCCTGAGAGAAAAGGATTTATAACTGCGGTTCATGACTAAGTCATAACAACAAAGCTCATATCCAAGTATCTTTTGAAAATGGATTTTGCTGTTGTTGATGCAAGCAAATTTCAGATGGACAAATCATATAATCAGCATATCTAACAGGAAAGGGTAAAACATTTGGGAATTTTTGCTACAGGGAAAAAAAATCTGTAGGTGGGAAGCATAGCAGTGGGTCATAAAGCTGGGGTAGAAAAGAAGGACAGGGGCACTAGAATTTGGGGGTCAGCAATGAATTTGATTTGGGAACAAAATCAAGAAGGATTTTCTTCCCATAATGAATAATCAGGGCTGGCCTTAGGAGCTGTGGGGTCCAACTAGAAACATTTTCTGCAGGGCCCCAGGGTCACAGTGAAGGTCTGCAGAATCTTAGAGATGTAAATAAAATTAATTATAGACTTGATGCCTCTGTGGTAGAATGGAAAGTAATCAAAAGGTGCACTGAAAAAAATGCATTTGAGTTGATGAACCAAATGGATCTAAGCTCATTTTAATATAAAATTGCATACAAGACTACAGTATGCTACCCTAGCTCAAGGAGGCTCTTAGGCACAATGCCCAACTGGGAGCATATTGGTCCAATTAGCTTAAAGCCAGCCCTGTGCATAATTAACCTGTGATGATTACAAGCTTTGAAGATTAGGATTAGACACATGAATGGAGGACTAACCATTTGGGCAGATCTTGCGATGATTCAGACCAAGTGTATCAAACTCAGATTTTATTAAAAATGAAAAGTTTATAATTTTTATACATCCACTATTGGTTCACAAGTCTTTTTCATAAAATATCCTTTTCATAGTCCCTGCCAAGAACAGAAAAGGAGCAGTATCCCTTTACCTTGATTATGAATCTCTGACAACAGCAATTTTCAATGTGCACATTGGTGTGCCGTGAAAGGTCTGCAGGTGTGTCTCAGGAGTTCGGAGCACAGTGGTTGAAAATCACTGAAAAACTCTTCCAGGTTCTTTGGGTGAGTTTCTAGGGCAACTGTCCGTCGTAACAAATTGTCTGTCCCTCTTCCTACACCAGCAGAGTCCATTCGTTCCTACAGAATTGCCCTAGAAACAGAGCCAAAGTTTCTTATGGAAGAGTCTCCTGTAAGTGACATCACAAGCTGCAAAGACCATAGAGATGGCCATAGAGGTCAGTGTGATTTCAACATAAAAAAAAAGGTTGAAAATCACTGCTCTACAGAGAGGATTCAATTAACCTAATGAGAAATATTGAGATACGGAATAAAGTTTGAATTTTTCCACCTCTAGGCTCATATGGCAGTGATCATGTGAATGCTCCATGTAATCTGGATTGCCCAGTTTTTATTTAATTCCTGAGTAGTCACTACTTATTGGGTATTTGCCATGGCACTGTTCAATTCACTCCTACATCTTTTGGGTAGTACAGAAACTGAGATCAGGATGCATGAAGACTGTTTAACAGACTGTTTCACTGGGCAACCTGAGAAGTTAAAAATCTACTATGATTCACTCACCTCACATTTCGCTATTTAAAATGGCCACGCAAACCATTAATCTGCACAATATCTGGAAACTGACAGGATCCAGCCAGACCCTGCAGGTTAGTGTGAAACAGATGGAAAAGAAATGCCAGGCTGCATGTCTAAACAGCTCTGAAACAGTAAAGAGCTATTAATAACAAACAAAATTATGACTCTCATTCCACAGAGTTTCCACAGAACCCACTTCTGCCCGCTGGGAGTTCCGTCCAAGGCCGCCATTTATTACCATTCCTTCCGCTTTATGAAACAGATGGGCTTCTTCATTCATTTAATCACCACCACCCTTCCCATAACTAACACTTTACTTATGAGTATGCTAACTAGGGCTGATCAGGGCTGTAAGTAGGAAATGTAATTTGGTTCTCCAATTGCCCTATTCATTATCCTCCCTGGCATCTACATTCTGTACCACATTAGGATGCTGCATATAATGCAATCATTTACTATGTAGTGGGAACTGCCAAGTGCAATGAGTAGAAAACAGAGCCTTTTGAGAGAGTTATTCTATGTACAGGGAAAAAAAAAACACACAGCTTGGCTTAATGATGTTTTCAGAGTGATCAAGTACAACCCACTGTAAATATAATATACATTGTCTTTTACATCCAGAACAAAATGGACTAATATTTATGTAATTTGCATATTGCTTCCTATATGTTCAGTCAAAGCCTGAACGCTTGTTAATATTAGTAACTCTGAGGTTGATGCCACTATGGTTGTGCGCCATCTAAAGTAGCATGGAAAGGTTGTTAACCCTCTTCTCTATTTAGTTTCTTTGAGATATAGGACCTTGTGAGACCAGTTACCAACAGCATTGACTTTCATTGAGCTTTGGTGACAATCAGAATCTTCCTTGCATTAGAGCAGGATATGTCATGTGTTACATGGTCTATATTTTGTCGCTGTTGTTGCTGTTTCTTGTCCTTTCATTCGAGATGTGCAGGAGACTTGCATTTAATCACGTGTAGTTGGTGCAGCTACGTGCCTGCCTGCAGGGCCAATGGCCAGACTGGTGACATGGCTATTCAAAGGAATGCTGGCAAGAGACCCACGGATCCATAGGCCAGGAAGGCCACACTTTTGATGTAGTTAGGCCATGTAGTTTGGCAGAATCCATCAGGGCTCCCTAATTAACACAAGAGGACCTCCTGATTGAGTCACCCCCACCTAACAATCCCATAGGATTCTATGGGACAAATGTCTATATAAACTCTTGGCTTTAAAGCCTTGTGTTGTTTAGCCTTCACTCCACCATTCATGCCCTGCCTTGCTGAGGGTGGATTGATAATCCGCTGGTCCTGAGGAGTCACCCACATTTGAGCCTCCACATTTGAGAACCACTAAGCTGGCTAGACATTAATACTCCACAACTCCATTTTCTTTCTGGGTTCTGCCTCCCTTTCTCCCCGAGTGCTAGCAAACTGCTGAAGCCAGTGCAGGCTTGCCAGTCAGCCTCCTTGAGCAGCTTCGCTCTCTAAGTGCTCGGTACCTCTTCTCTCTGTCCTGGGAAGAAGGGCAGCTCCATTTCTTGCCCAGCTCCCTTCAAGGCTCCCTTCAAGGGCTTGCTTCACAACCCTTGTTCTGCCTTTGACAGGAGGTCCGAAATCAACCCCAGGTCTCCTTCATACATTCCCTTGACCATTCCTTTGGGTCTACAGAAATGGGGCTTTTTGATTGAAGATTCCAGATAGATCTCTTCTGGAGGCCTCAGCATATTCACAATGACTAGCTCCCCCACTGCAAGTGGATGAAGTGCTTTCACAGCCTGTTCTTTGGCTCACCTCTTGTCTATAGCCTCTTTTTAAGGCTCCAGAGAGTCTTTCCCAGCCCAGTGTTATTGCTAAGGGAGGCTGGGGGGTACAGAGCCCCAGGTACCATGCTTTGATAGGTGTTAAGGTACCTTTTCCTGCACCCCCTTAGTCACTCAAAGTAGTTGTGCACTGCTTTGAGTGGCCAACTGCTTTCTTCGAGGAGAAAAAAAAAGAGAAAAAGCAGACTTAGAGCAGCTCACAACCACTCTGAATGCCCACAGGGTATGTACATGTGTGTGTGTGTGTGTGTGTGTGTGTGTGTGCAGGTCAGCAAGAAAGTGTCATCATGTCACTGCGCTTATTTCCAGGTCAGGCACTTTGGGGGGTAACATCAAGCATCATGGCTCCAGTACCAGAGGGGCCAGCTATGCAAGGCTATACCACAGCCTTTTCACTGTGTTCTGAACCATCTGTACCCAATTCCTTTCCTCCCTACTAATTCCCTTGACTTTGTCGTTCTTTCTTCCTTCCCAGTCCCATAAAATTTTCCCTCTCTTTTCCCGGTAAAAGTAACTAGATAGGTGGGCCGAAAAGATGAGACTATTGAAAATAAGGGCTGAAAAGGCTTGGGAACTGTTATAACTTAAGTGGACATTGTTATACCTATAGAAATTGCTAAATATTCAGTTTGGAAGAGGTCGTTTGTATGGAAAATATCATGTCAACATATGATCGCTTCCCCCTCTAAAGAGTAAGTCCAAAGGACATTTGCTTGATCTTGGCCTCATTGGTAAGACTCTGTTGCAAATGGTGATGAACTGCTGGATTTGCAACCGATTGTATAGTGATTTCATCTTTCACAGCTATTACACACGTAATACCTTTGGCTAGGCGGTCACCTTTACCTTCTTAGTGGAGAAGAACTTCTGCGGCGCTGATTGGGATCAAGGTTATAGTTCCATCATAAACACCATGCACATCTCTATAGTAGCTTGAATATGGACTACGGTGAAAGAGTATTGTGCCCAGGTTGCCTCATAAATTGCAATCTTCCTCTCAAAAGAGAGGCCTCAGAAGTATTTCAGTCCAGGATCGTTCCAAAGCACAGCAGAATAGTTAGCCAACTATAGAGCATTCCATTGCACAGTCAGCACCGAATGTAAATTCTCATGGTGTTGGGTGACTTGTTTTTACAGTCTTTGGGTGAGGAAACTATAGAGCATGTAGCTGTTAATAAGAAATCCTATAATGGATTAATAATTTACGTGCCATGTGAAGTAATAGGCCGAGCGCATCCAGACTAAAAGACGAGTGGGACATATCTTCTAGTCGTCCTACGCCATGAGAGCTGCACAACTGCTATTACATAAAATTAGATTGTTCTTTGAATGTAATAGCAATTAAATATATGGTCCCTTGCCATGACAAGTAATTTGACCCCAAAGAGAAGACCTCACTAGATAATTTTATATTGCGGCAGTGGGGGGAAAAAAGTCCCAGAGACAACATTATGAAGAAAATGTTTGACAGTATGAGGTCTTCCGTTCACAGTTTATCATTATAGCTACTATATATGTCATTGTCCGTCACAAATCTAACAGCCCAATCCTAACCAACTTTCCACTGCGGGTGCAGCCATAATGCAGCCCTGAGGTAAGGGAACAAAGATGCTCTTACCTTGAGGAGGCCTCCGTGTTTGCCTTTCCATCACAGAATGCAGCATGCATGAAAGTTGATTAGGACTGGGCTGTTAGAGTCTCTTCAGAAATGCCACATTATTTTTGTATCCAAAAGCTTTGGAACTTACACCTGAATAAGAAAATGGCATTCATCGGGAAATGACACCTTTGCTTTGATACCAGCAGTGTTTCTTAAAATACAAGTAACATGCCCACACAGGGAAAATACTTGTTTGGGGAGGACACAGTGTATTGGCCAGTGCCATATCTTTGTGATTTATTGGTCAAAAAATGACTGGGGCAAAAGTGAAGATGGAACAGGATGGAGGAGGGTGATTAGGCACATGTAGGGCAGATTGGGCCGGGGGGGGCAGGATTGGTGACACCAGTGCACACCATATCCTTTCCTATTCTGTTCCAGGTCTGGTCCACCACCAGGGATCAATGAAGACGTGCACCAACAATATAACTAGCACGGGTCTGAGTTGGCCCATAGAGGCTGCTGTGGCTTACCCAGGGACAAAGGGTCAAATGTCCCCTTACCCTAAGGAGAACTCCTGCAACCAAAATTCCCCCATGGGATTCAGTGGAGCCCACGGTGTCACAGCTACATCACCATGCAGGAATTTAGTTGATATTGGGTTGTTCAGTAATATTTAAATGGTTGTGAGCTGCCTTAGGAGCCCTTGTTGCGGACTGCTGGTGGGATATGAGTACGTGAAAATGAAAGATGTGGACATTGTCATCAGAAGATGAAGCCTATCTTTGATCATAAGAAATAACCTGAGGCAACCAAACTAAACATGTTCTTTAGCTTATCAGCCCTTCCCCCTACATAGTGAAAGTTCAAAGCGGAAATTCTCTCCTCTGGTACAATGTATGCACCAAAAGTTCATACTTCTCACAGTATCCTGCTGTTATATAGGCCAGTCTATTGGAGATATTTAGATACATTTTCAGACTCAATGTAACGAGCCTGGGTTGAATGACTGTCAAGAGCATCATATTTTTATGATTATGCCATACTCTTTCTACAAGAAAGGAGTGATAAGCTGAACTCTTCAAACTTTTATTAAGAGTTTTGTGTGATGATTGGAACAGAATTTATAAGGGACGGCAACCCAGAAGAACCCTTGTCTCAACAGTGTCGTTTCTGAATGTCAGTATAAGGAGTGCTTCAGAGCTCACATGGACCGTTGATCAAACAGCCAGTCCACTTACCAGTAGTATCTTTCCTATTATTGATTAGTGCTTACCATTCGAAGACTCTATGGTGTCTCTTTGGGGGGGGGGGATAAAACAAATTATCGTCTGTTCTGAAATGTAGTCAATACTGTTCAATATTATTTAATTTATAGTGGCACTGTGGCTGGGATTTTCTGGGCATTACCACATCATAAATACTGTATAGCTAATGTCAACAACAAGAAGAGAGAATATGTCAGTGTGCACAGCGTCACTGATACCACACAGGGATGGGTCCAACATCTGTTGGTTAGAGACCACATTTTTGAATGTTCAATTTTTGAATGTATGCCTGAACCTAATTTTGAGGTTCAGGCATACGTTTTCCTACTGGTTCCTCCCAAGAGATCCCCTGATTTTCCTGCTCCACCACAGAATATTTATGCCTTCATGGAGAAGTCATCTGAAAAGAGATACAATGGCAGTGAAGTTTGAATTTTCTCTGGAACGAGGCCTGCCCTTTCATTTTCTTTAACGAAATTGCGGTTTGAAACAAGAAGGATTATCCTGTTACGTTGGTCATCGCTTCAAGCCTTGTGGAATCTTCACTTGTCCTGACTGAACTACATTTCATCTGTTAGATAAACTAGGTAATAAATCTCTGTCACCGGCTAACTGGTCAGGCTCAAGTACTCATCAGTCACACAACAGCAACACTTGCCGCCAACCTCAACGAAATGGCAGGGCAATGGCATCTGATTTGTGTCATTCAATGTACGTAGCAGGTTGAATGAAGTCACTGGATTATTTCACCTTCTAGTTGGTCTGACTTCCTTTATAAATACCCGTCTTTCTTTATGACTTTATTTCTTCATTTGGACTTTTGCTCTTTTTTTTAAGAAAAACTTTACAAACTAACTTTGAGGTTTTACTGACACTGGACCAAATCTGTTGATATCTAAGAAAATGTAGAAGCAACCATCATAAAGCACTAAGAGTCCCCAGCCTGGAACCATCCCAGATTTGAGGGTCGCACTCACAAATTACTTATTATTCAAAGAGGATACGGGGGTTCTCAATTGGGAAGTTGAAATGTACCTCATCCCTAAAGCATTGATGATGATGCATTTTAATTTATTTAAAGAGTCTCTATCCTGCCTTCCCCCCTAAAATCTAGGGCAGTCAAGGTAGCTTACAAGAAAAAGCCATTCAAACAATAAAACGCCAATACAAGATCACAGGAGCGAGGCAGCAAAAATAGGCAGCATATCTAAAATTATCAGGCACATGTGTAAGACATATGAAATACAAACAGCAGAGACAAAACATAATTAAAAGGAAAAAGCAAAACAAAAAAGAAATGTTTTGCAGCCTCAGCAGAAGGCAAGCTGGATAGGCATAGTTCTTAATTCTGCCAGGAGGGGAAGATGGAGTAGAAATCTTTTACACAAACAAACAGATGTTGAGTCTTTGTTGAGCCCAAGATCTAAGTCTCCATGATCCTTCCCCTGCTGTAGGGGAGGGGAGCAATCTTTGGGGTTCACATGTATCCATCCAAAGTGCATCTACCGATGACTACTAATTATGATAGCAAAATCTCCATATTCAGAGACAGTATGCCTCAAATTACCAGTTGCTATGGGTGGGAACAAACAACAGGGCAGGTCTGATGTCTTCTGATTCTGCTTTGGGGACTTCCTGGAAACATCTGACTGTTGGAAACAGGAAGCCAGCTTAGAAGAACCCTTGAACTGCTCTCATTTATTTTCTATTTTCGGTCACCCAAAGGACTAAAGCTCCCTGGGAGGTTCAACTCCTTTACCTACCAGGATGAACACCATGGCAGGTGAAAGATCAGCTCCCCACCATTGGCCACAGCTATAGGGAGTCTCTTCTCCCTCCTGCTTGGAAAGGACAGTGCCCCAGCTGCCAATTGCCCAAAGACTGGAGAAGCAAGTAGCCTTTGATATGGTTCACAGGACATTTGGGTTCCTGGGTTGTTTTGTATTTTTATTTAAAGCTGCCTCCAGGATCATTTTGACTGGAAGGCAATGACTAAAAATGAATGAATGAATGCTAAGATTCACTTCCTTTTATGCCCTACAAGCTCAAACCAGGTAGCAAGTTTAAAGATTATGTTAAATACTGATGGTCTTCTTCCAACATTGCTAGTACAGTGCTTTTGTACAGAAGCAGAATTGCAGAAGAGTCCCTGAAAACGGCATCGTGCTGCTTAGTCAGGGGAAAGGTTCTGAGTCCTTCCTCTGTGTGGATTGTGGTACTTCACTGATCTTGTCATTCCTCTGGTCTTGCTAGCAGAAAAATAAATCGACGCTAACATTATTTTGCAGGGGTCAGATGTTCTAATTCAGCACAGCAGAACCCCAAATAAAATCTGCACAATCAGTCCTATAAGAGAAGCACATGAGAACCGCATGAGGTCCAAACAAGCCAGGCTGCAACACGATTACACTGTGAAGTGTGACACAGTGAAAGAGCTGTGCCATTTCACTACACCTGCTAGGCCAGCTGGGATGCTTCTATTGACAGGGCTTTGAAAATACATTCAAGCTGCAGCTCTCATCAAAGTGGTCCACGGATTTTGAAAGCACTCTCAGTATTTGGCATTAAACCAGAAGACTATTCCTTTTTATATAGCATATTTGTTGAAAAGCATGGCATTTAAGAGGTGAAAGTTGTAATTATATTGTTTCTAGTCTCTTTGGCCTCTGGTAACATAATACCTTGCCTACCTACTAATTTAACATAGTTGAGTGGTTTTATGATAGCCAATTATTCTATTGTATTAACTCCACTGGTTATTGATTTTTATTGTCAGTCACTGTTATGCATAATTTTAGGTCTCATCTGATATCTATGTTTGCTTTGTTTTCATCTCTGGTTTCTATTTATTGTTTAGTACAGTGGCCTGTTGTACCAGAGTGGCAGGAGGGGGGAATACCCCGCTTTTACCTGCCATACAATTCTGTGCTCTGTTTAGACCAGTGATTTTCAACCAATGCACCATGGCACATTGGTGTGTTGCAAAAGGTCCACAGGTGTGCTGCAGGAGTTTGGAGCACAGCACAGAAAATCACTGAAAAATTCTTCCAGGTTCTGCGGACCTGTTTTTAGGACAACAGTCTGTAGTAGCAAATTGTCTGTCGATGGAGGAAGGACAGACAATTTGTTACTACAGATAGCTGCCCTAGAAACAGAGCCACAGAACCCAGAAGAGTTTCCCAGAAGCCAGAAGTGACATCACAAGAAGCAAAGACTATAGAGCAGCGCTTCCCAACCTGTGGGTCGGGACCTGATTTTTGGTAGGTCATCAAAGGGTGATAGAGAGACCAGATAACTAATTGCCTCAAGCCCTGAGGCTGTTCAAAAATCAGATACTGTAGCTACTAATTATCCTGCAAAGCACTCAACTTCTGAAGTTTGCAACCATGTGTAAATACAAGTGTGTGCCGCTTCGCAACATTCCGGCTTACGTTGGGATTGCATAACCAATAAGCACATGTAGTCACATTATAGTCATCGGGGGCATATACCCAACCCTCCGAAAATGAACCCTTCCGGAGGGTTGTCTGCCTCTTGCGTGATTTCCTTTTTCCTCCATGAAACTGGAAGTTGTGAGAGAGATGCAGTTCCCTCAGTCTCAGCTCTGCAGAGGCAGCACGCAGTTGCACGCTGTCTCTGGGATGCTCAGACGACCCTATGGAGGGGAGGGGAGGGGAGGGGAGAGGAGCGGAACATCCCCTTCCCTGTGGAGGGTCCAAATTCCGTCAAGCTCTGCTTGATCGCAGTCCCAATCCCTGTCATTAAGTGGCACACGATTGCATAGGGAGATAAATGTTTGAGGGTCTTTTTTCTGGTTATTATTACTTATAAATAAATAAATAAATAAATAAATAAATAAATAAATAAATTCTTTCCAGATCTCCTTTTTAAAAGTCTGGCAAACCTAGGAGGGTCCCGATAGAGTGTCGTTCTAAAAAGTGATCCTGGTGCTAAAAAGTTTGGGAACCACTGCCATAGAGGTCACTGAAAAGCACTGGTTTAGACTGTGCCACTGTTAGATTCATGCAGGCTGAAATCCATAACTATTTCCATACTCATTTGCTTCAGTATACGGAAAAGTACTCTGCCTAGAGTGTATAGAAAAATATTCTGCTAATGTATTCTGTGCTGTATTCCAAGATACTTCAATGCAGCTGACTACTTCATTCAAGTGATCTTCACCCTAGGGAGCTATTGTAACACTGTGAACAAGCAGCACATGTCTTAAGGACTAAACACATAAGGAATGAGCTACTTCTTCCTGAGTGCTTAGAATGAAATGGTATTTTTCCCTCTTGAACAACACTGGTCAGCTGTTTAGTGGACACTCAGATCCTTCTATGCAGCACAGAGCTCACAGCCCACCGCTATGCACAGGGCTATTTCTGTTTTAAGTGATGAATTTAATTTAGAGTACCCCTATAGCTACCCTTCAACAGGTTCACCCCCACTCTGCTCCCATGGAACTCAAGGCAGCATGCATACCCCTACAGTCCTCACAACAACCCTGCGAGACAGGTTAAGGAGAGACAATTGTGTGACTGTCCCCAGTTCACCCAGGGAGCTTTGTGCCATGACTACATGCTATCTTCATTTACTCTGTAATACTTTGTCCTGAACGTTCTTTAGTAAACAGACCATAATAGGTTTTGGGAGAGATAAAGCCCCAGTCGATGTCTGGATATCAGAATAGCCTGGATTGTAGATTTCCGGATAAAGTGTCATCTACCTGTGTTTACAAAACAGCTGCAACTCGTATATTCAGGGCAGGAGGTCTGATCTAGAGGGTAGAGCTGCCATCATGCCCAAAGATATCATCTGAAGGTCACCTGCTCAAAATCACTGGAAGCCCCAGGAGCAGTGAGACCTTAATACGTTGAGCAGAGCTCTTTTAGGTGAGAGCCAAAGAAGCCAGTTCTAAAGCTCTTTGTATGTGTGGGAGGAGACAGCAGACAGAATGTGACCATGTGAAATGTAGTCAGTTCTTGAAAGGCAGAACTTCTCTGTTCATTGTAAAAACTCCTTTGGGTTTTAGAGAAAACCTGCCCATGTAAACCACCTTGAGTAAAGCCAAAGGAGCAATCCAATGGCCAGAAAGGATTGCTGGTCATATATAAATACCTGTTGTTGTTGTTGTTGTTGTTGTTGTTAAGAATGTTTACTATCCTGATAAACTGCTGAGGAGGGGAATTGAGGGGGAGCAATACTCTGATTTTGTGTCTCTCTGCATGGATTATACATGTGTGTGTGTCCGAGTCCAGCTGGATCTGCTCTTTCCAGTCCCTGAGCAGAGATTTACCTTCTACAGACCCATGGAAGTGAAGGCCTGCAGTGCCAGACCAACTCATCCACATCCGTAAAGAAGGGTTCTTCTGTTATTGAACTTTTAGATGCTCCTCATATTTGATCACTGATAAATGGTCACATGTAGATCTATTGACAAGCCTTGGCAGAGAAAGAAGCAGAACTGAAGAAGGAATGTGCCCATATTTTCATAATCACAAAGCAAGAATCGGGGGGGGGGGGGAGCACATATAATCCTGCTAATAGCCTCATCTGTTTAGAGCAGGGAGTACTATCATTTAAAGAGCTCTACTGTTCCCTTGATATCTTCATGCAACTGCCTTTAATGTTAATGAGAACTGTGCATGACTATCAATGTAAGCGAAGATGGTTCAGTGTTCTGAAGGAGAAAGCTCAGTACAATGTCTATGAGAGGCAATCTAGATGTGACATTAAACATGCAAATTGTTTAGAGTTTTCTAGACTTTAAAATAGCAGGTGTGCACGAGGCCCAGTCTGGATCAGGATAGCAGGGTAGGCTTAGGAGGCATTAAACTCTTTTAATTTATACCAGTGATCTCCAACCTTTTTCATGCCTTAGCCCCAAGCAAACAATCAATCAATCAAGTATGAGATTGAGGACCCCACTGTCAATCCCACCGTCCCTCCCAGGACCCTATCTGCCCACCCCACCCTGTTGCCGCCCCCATTCTGCCCACACAGCAGTGTTTACTGTAACCAAATATTCTTACTAGAGAGAGCAGAAAAAGTTACTCTGAAGCCTGGCACTAGTGAAAGCTATTTTAGCACAATTGCTAAGAACCTGAGCAGGACGGGAACACAATCTCCTGGTACTGGAAGGGGTACACCATGTGCCTCCCCCTAGTCCAGTGATCTTTGACCTTTTTCACTGCTGAGTTGCCACAACCCCATGTACTGTTTAATATGTTCCTTCCAAAAATCCTTCCCACAGCTGCTATGTACCTACAGAAAATAGAACCTGTGGAATCCCCAACAACATGGGGTGAAACTTTCCATAGTAAAATCCATGTAGCGGTGCTTGTTTCCAGTAAGTAAGATAGGATTACAACCTAAGTCTTACTGAATACAATAACACAATGTTCAAACACATTTATCTATGGGTTAAACAGCTGGTACTGCCATGCCGCAACCCTGATATGCAGGGATCTCCCAGTATTTTAAAGTTTTAGACAAGGCTAGTATTTAAATCTAAGACTATTAAATCTTTTATTTTTTAAATCCTAACTTAAAGATCAAAGAAAACGTGATGGTAAATGCACCATGTTTCTCTGGTTGGCAACCTTCAGTCTCGAAAGACTATGGTATAAGCCTACAGCACCCAGTATTCCCAGGCGATCTCCCATCCAAGTACTAACCAGGCCTGACCTTGCTTAGCTTCCAAGATCAGATGAGATTGGGCATGTGCAGGGTAACAGTTGCTGTCTAAAACTTTAAAATACTAGCCGAATACACACCCGAAGCACCTCCCTCCTCCTCCTGAAGTTGCCCCTTACATCCCTGTTTGTTGAGTTTCAAATTGAATCACAGAAAGGGGTTATGTACATTAGAGCATGCTTAGCCCTTAGTGGAAATCAGATAGCACTCATGGCCCAGACCTACCGGGCCTCACTATGTGTTCTGTGCAGAAGTGCCATAAAGCACTGTCCAACAGGGTGCTGAGTTGCGCACTGCCAAGACACCAACAGGAAGTCCGACAGACCGGAGACTTCCAGCAAACATCGTCAGCTCTCCTCCCACCTGCCAGAGCAGGTAAGCCAGTGGGAGAGGTGGGAGGAGTGGGGGAGGGCATACCAGGGGCAGGGAGGGTCAAAACCGGGTGGAGAGGGAGCGTAATGGGGTGAGGAGACTGTGGGGCGTGTAGATCTGGCTGTGATGGCATGCACCAAATCTTATCCCCTTTTCTGCAGCATGCCACCCCCTTACTCTCCTCAGACTTGCACTAGCAAAATTGCTAGCAAAGGAGACCCATTTCAGAGCGGGAGGCTTATGCAGGGGCAAGGAGATTTAAATCCCCTTTCCCTGCTGAAGCCTCCCAATCTCCCACCCCCCTGGATACAGAGTGCCTGTTTTTGGCGCTGTTAATGGCTACAACAGCAGGGAGAGAGCCTATAGTTTGGAGCTGTTAATTTCTCATATTGTGGCTACTGGTGAGGCTGGACCATTTTGTAGTAGAAAATAAAAAGCCTTAAAATTACAGATAAGTTACAAACGAGCTGAGTGAACTTTAGAATGGAGAAAGACATTAAAAAAATGAAACGCACAGAGAGGGACAAGACCATCAGTGAAGCCAGTAATCCTTGTGATCATTGTTTCTCCTCTCAGATGTTCCTTGTCCTGCTCTTCATCTCTTCCTCCCGGCAAGCGCTTCTAGAATTCTGTGACTTTTACATTGTGTAAAAACATAATTAAATGCAGGCATACCTCAAGGTGACAGAAAAGGGAAGAGACGTTTAAAACCTTTTCTCTCTTTAATCATAAGCCGCAGTTTGAAAATGCCACAGAGAAAGAAATGAACACAGTTCTGATATGTTCCCCTACCCTTTACTAACATACCTAGGATAGCCTTCCCTGTTATTAGTTCTGTGATTTTTTTTTCCTTCACTGCTTTAACCTGCTGAGGACCAGGCATAGAAAAAAAAAAATGCCAAGAATGACTCTGAAGGAGCAGAGAAGGGGCAGCTTGCACGCTGTGGTGAGGCTCCCTGCAAAACTTAGTGCTTTGCACTCCCTCTAGCTATGCCACTACTAAAGAGTATCTGGGCTAGAGGGAGCCACTGGGTGAGGCGCTGTGGGAGGGGGAGAGGGAAGCGTGGTGAGCCAGAGCTTGCAGTAGCGCATGGTATGCTTCAAAGAGCCACACTGACCACCAGGGAGAAGGAAGGAAGCAAGCAAGCCAGCAGGGAATATTTTTTGAATATTTTCAGTGCACAGTTGGTTGAATACACACATGCGGAGTCCATGGATATGGAGGGACCACTGTATATTGTCATTGGATAGACTCTCATCTGCTTAGAGCAGGGGTGTCCAAAGTTTTTGGCAGGAGGGCCACATCATCTCTCTGACACTGTGTCGGGGGCCGGGGGAAAAAAAGAATTAATTTACATTTAAAATTTGAATAAATTTACATAAGTTTACGTAAATGAATATATTAAAGATGAACTTATATGAATGAGTGAAGGTCTTGCAATAGCTCAAGGCCCATAAAAGGCCTTGCACAAAGCAAGGCTGGCCTTTCCTTTTCTGCCACTACTGCATCACAGATGTGAAACAACAAGCAGTGGAGGGAGCCCTCATCCACAGCTCATGTGAGAGGTTCACATGAGTCGCCCCCACGCTGACAGCAGTTGCGTTGGGCCAGTGTGGGCTCCAACAAATCTCTGGAGGGCCAGAGGCTCATTGGAGACTGGGGGCTCCCCGAGGGCCACATTGAGAGGCCTCGAGGGCCGCAAGTGGCCCCAGGGCCAGGGTTTGGGCACCCCTGTCTTAGAGAAAAATGAACTGGCAAGCCAGAGATCCACCACCTCAGTTACGTTAATGATTTGGAGGCTTATTCCATCCATTGCCCTTTGCCACAAAAGCCCCTAATCCTGTGAATCCCAGAATAAACTGCAGAATAGGAGTCACAAGTGGCTTAGCCAGAGGTAAAGGGAAACTTTTCCCCTTACCCCTGGGTAAGGGCTGCTGGCCCCAATGGGTCTCCTTGAACTTGTGCCACCTCTGGAGGTGGCACTAAGTCCAAGGAGAGCGGAGCAGCTTGAAGCCGCTCCGTTCTCCCCAGGAATGGCATAACTGCCAGATCCCAGCCCTGCCTCCTGCTCCCCACCCACCCCTGGGGCCACCCACCGCCCACCCTCCTCCTGCCCAGGAATGCCTCCCTCCCTCCTCCTCCCTGTTTCCCCCATGCCTACCTTTCGTCCTTGTGTTGGCTTATCTGAGCTGACGCAAGACGCTGGGGCAGAGGTTTCCATCAGCCTCCACAGGCCAGTGCTTTTGGGAGCGCTGGCCTGGCTTCCTCCCAAGGAGGAGCAAACGTTTGCAACCCTACCCAGCCGGCCCAAGGGACTTAGACCGGTCAACCAGTTAGGATTGCCTTAGTTTGTCAGGCTCTAATATATAGTTATCTATTCAGGCAACCTGTTCGCAAACAAATAGCTCCCCCCGTCTGGCCATAGTTTAGCGCTGCCTTCTTATTCTTATTCAGGACAAGCAGCATTACTTATGCATATATTGCTCAGGGGCTAGTAGGCCTAATTCAGAATCACGTTCTTCCATCTCACCCTTCAAATCAGCCCGATTTAGCAACCTCATGAATCAGCTCATACAGTCCTGATAGACAGGTCCTGCAACACATATTTAAGCATGGCATGATGTGGAACATGATTTCTATAGTGTTGCATTTATTTATTTATTTTGGAAAAAAATTGCTGTCTATCTTCCCATTTTTATGACGGGGCAGCTGACCATCATCACAGTAAAATAGCATACTCTTGCTTCTGTAATATTGTAGTGTTGCAATTCGATAAATTGAAGTGCAGAGCAACTATTGTAATGCCAGATGTCAAACAAAACCAAAACCATGCCACTAGAAAGCTATATTCAAATATCAACAAAGGTCTGTCTTAGGACCAAATCAGATGTTTGGAGCCAGCATGCTCAGTTTTCTCTAACATACATTACATAAATGTATGCAACGGAGAACAATCCAGATGGAGACTCTGGCTGGAGGGAAGAGACCTTAATCCTTTGGCTCCTCTGTAATCCCAGCCCAAATCACCCTCCTTCTGTCCCCCAATAGCTACTATTTGCTGTAGGAGAAATGCTCTTGGTTGTGACAATTGCAGCTTTTCTCTTGGAGCAAATGGTATTGAGAACACGATCTGGATGGGCAACTCAATCCTAAACCCTAGGGTGCCCAGGGTTCCATCACCACCAAAATGACTACCGCTGGATGCAATGGATGCTGGGCTAGCGCCAGGAGTCCCTTTAGGGTAAGGGAGCATTTGCTCCCTTATTCCAGATAATGCAGCTGTAGCACCTATAGGTCTCCTTGGATCTGCACTCACTTTTGAGCAGGCACAGACCTGATGAGACCCATATTGGGCTGCCCTGGCTGGGAGGGAGCACAGGCTATGGTGGCAGAGCCTGATGCTATCTCTGTCCCCTCCCGGGTCCGATCCTCCCCTCCCCTCCCCCCACCCAGTTCCACCCTCTCCCACCTTTCCCCTATCCTCCCTACACCACCAAAAGCAGAACTGCCACCCAGTGGTGTAACTCACCCCAGTGGCAGTACATTGTTCTCTTCCCAGTTCTGACCCAGTATCAACTGGCACTGGTCCAGTACTGGAGCCCTTTCCTCCTGCAGCATCTTTACACAGGGTGACCAGATGTCTGCTTTTCCAGGACATGTTGTCTTTTTTAACCTTGTATCCTAGAAAAGAACTTAGATGTCCTCCTTTTCAATGTGAGCAGGTTGCTTTAGGCAGCGCATAGTAGTCATCTTGTAATTAATAAATTATATGTAATATATGTAATATAATTTTAAATTTAATTTTAAGTAATACAGTGTTTAAATTAACCACATGAAATTAATATATGAGTGTTTTTAGCTTTTATTTTGCCATGTTCTACATTTTTCTTGGATGTCCTACATTTTTGGGTGCCTTGTTCTCTTTGGCACTTATGACATCTGTTCACCCTGTGTTTACGACACCTAGTGCAGGCACTACACAGGTATAGTACTGGGCCCTAAGACCACTGGGGGAAAGAATTAAACCTCCCTCTCCCCTCTTGGTTCTGATCAAGACCATGCCCTGCTGCTCATGCTATTGGTGTCAGACAAATCAGTCACATAGTGCCCAATTACCCATCCTCTAGTTTGGCTGTAAAAAAATCGTTCATAAAATTTTTCCAAAAACCTGCAAGCTAGATCCGTTACTCCATTGTGTAATCAGTTCAATACAAGTACTGCCCTAACAAGGTAAGATTTCCACTTGGAAGTGTATTCAACTATCTCCCCACATAAAGACAAGGTTGAGACAGACTCCAGCCTACAGCAAGGTCTTTGGTACTGCATGCTTACTTCCTAATGTTCTGCCCATTGACCCACACTGGCTTCTATAAAATGATGACAACACACCTTTTAGCTACCCACAGTTATGCACAGGAAGCCTTTTTTAAAAATCTTTATCAGTCCTTGCCGGGAATCCTTCTCTATTGAGATCAATGGAAAATTTGCCATTGATCTCTATTGGAATGAAATTGCCTCCTTTAGACTTCCTGATCTTTAGACAGTGCGCTGGGACATACGCAACATTTAAAATCCATGAAATCAAGTTTTATTTTTGATGGAAGACAGGAAGGGCAACTCTAAGTTTGTGTCTTTAATCCAGGAGCATCTTAAGAGTGATAGCTATCAGTGATGGAACCCAACCAATAGGTACTGAATAATTACATTTTAAAAGAAATCAAATCCAAATGTTGCTGTGGAAATCAGCACAAAATAAAAAAAAATTATATTATCAAATGATAAACAAGGTGATGTCATTAATAGACACCACCTTTTGCAACATCCCTAATCAAACAAAAAAAACTATATTCATAAATTATTTAAAACTTGGCTCAAAAATTCCATCAGTGGCTAGAAAAGAGCATCTGTGCTCAATTTTTTTTTTCTATTTGCCTGTACCTTTTGAATGAATGAATTTCAGATGAGGACAACAGTTTCCAGCCCAATGTGCTACGTCTTTCTCAGTTTTTCTTGCAGTCACGGGGATAAGCTTGAAAGCATGATGGCAACACATACTAGAGGCACAGAAAAGAGAAATCAGGTGTTTTTTTTAAGACTCATATTCATCACTTTCATCAGATCTCTCCATGTATGAGCCCATCTCATGATTTTTTTTTAATTGACTCAAGCGTAAAGAATCCCTGTAATGAATCTCTCTGTATGAAATCCACCAATTTTGGCTTGCCATTCACGAGGTCTGTGTGTAGTAAGATCAAGGGGTGCTTTGCTCAAATAAACTCTACAGGAGGGACAGGCAGGGGCGTGTTGGAGGTGGGGTGGCCCTTTATGTTAAGGAAGGGATAGAATCCAGCAAAGTAGAGATTGAAGGTGGGTCCGACTCCACCGTAGAATCTCTGTGGGTTAAATTACCAGGCTTGAGCAGCGATGTAATACTGGGGGTGTGCTATCGCCCTCCAGACCAGAAATCTGATGGGGACCTTGAAATGAGGAAACAGATCAGGGAAGTGACAAGGAAGGACAGGGTTGTAATCATGGGGGACTTCAATTATCCTCATATTGACTGGGTCAATTTGTGTTCTGGTCACGATAAGGAAACCGGATTTCTTGACGTGCTAAATGACTGTGGCTTAGATCAGCTAGTCACGGAGCCCACCAGAGGACAGGTGACTCTGGATTTAATTTTGTGCAGTACGCAGGACCTGGTTAGAGATGTAAACGTTACTGAGCCATTGGGGAACAGTGATCATGCTGCGATCCGTTTTGACGTGCACGTTGGGGGAGGAATACCAGGCAAATCTCTAACAAAAACCCTTGACTTCCGACGGGCGGACTTCCCTCAAATGAGGAGGCTGGTTAGAAGGAGGCTGAAAGGGAGGGTAAAAAGAGTCCAGTCTCTCCAGAGTGCATGGAGGCTGCTTAAAACAACAGTAATAGAGGCCCAGCAGAGGTGTATACCGCAAAGAAAGAAGGGTTCCACTAAATCCAGGAGAGTGCCCGCATGGCTAACCAGCCAAGTTAGAGAGGCTGTGAAGGGCAAGGAAGCTTCCTTCCGTAAATGGAAGTCTTGCCCTAATGAAGAGAATAAAAAGGAACATAAACTGTGGCAAAAGAAATGTAAGAAGGTGATAGGGGAGGCCAAGCGAGACTATGAGGAACGCATGGCCAGCAACATTAAGGGGAATAATAAAAGCTTCTTCAAATATGTTAGAAGCAGGAAACCCGCCAGAGAAGCGGTTGGCCCTCTGGATGGTGAGGGAGGGAAAGGGGAGATAAAAGGAGACTTAGAGATGGCAGAGAAATTCAATGAGTTCTTTGCATCTGTCTTCACGGCAGAAGACCTCGGGCAGATACCGCTGCCCGAACGGCCCCTTCTAACCGAGGAGTTAAGTCAGATAGAGGTTAAAAGAGAAGATGTTTCAGACCTCATTGATAAATTAAAGATCAATAAGTCACCGGGCCCTGATGGCATACACCCAAGGGTTATTAAGGAATTGAAGAATGAAGTTGCAGATCTCTTGACTAAGGTATGCAACTTGTCCCTCAAAACGGCCACAGTGCCAGAAGATTGGAGGATAGCAAATGTCACGCCTATTTTTAAAAAGGGAAAGAGGGGGGACCCGGGAAACTATAGGCCGGTCAGCCTAACATCTATACCGGGTAAGATGGTGGAATGCCTCATCAAAGATAGGATCTCAAAACACATAGACGAACAGGCCTTGCTGAGGGAGAGTCAGCATGGCTTCTGTAAGGGTAAGTCTTGCCTCACAAACCTTATAGAATTCTTTGAAAAGGTCAACAGGCATGTGGATGCGGGAGAACCCGTGGACATTATATATCTGGACTTTCAGAAGGTGTTTGACACGGTCCCTCACCAAAGGTTACTGAAAAAACTCCACAGTCAGGGAATTAGAGGACAGGTCCTCTCCTGGATTGAGAACTGGTTGGAGGCCAGGAAGCAGAGAGTGGGTGTCAATGGGCAATTTTCACAATGGAGAGAGGTGAAAAGCGGTGTGCCCCAAGGATCTGTCCTGGGACCGGTGCTTTTCAACCTCTTCATAAATGACCTGGAGACAGGGTTGAGCAGTGAAGTGGCTAAGTTTGCAGATGACACCAAACTTTTCCGAGTGGTAAAGACCAGAAGTGATTGTGAGGAGCTCCACAAGGATCTCTCCAGACTGGCAGAATGGGCAGCAAAATGGCAGATGCGCTTCAATGTCAGTAAGTGTAAAGTCATGCACATTGGGGCAAAAAATCAAAACTTCACATATAGGCTGATGGGTTCTGAGCTGTCTGTGACAGATCAGGAGAGAGATCTTGGGGTGGTGGTGGACAGGTCGATGAAAGTGTCGACCCAATGTGCGGCAGCAGTGAAGAAGGCCAATTCTATGCTTGGGATCATTAGGAAGGGTATTGAGAACAAAACGGTTAGTATTATAATGTCGTTGTACAAATCTATGGTAAGGCCACACCTGGAGTATTGTGTCCAGTTCTGGTCGCCGCATCTCAAAAAAGACATAGTGGAAATGGAAAAGGTGCAAAAGAGAGCGACTAAGATGATTACGGGGCTGGGGCACCTTCCTTATGAGGAAAGGCTACGGCGTTTGGGCCTCTTCAGCCTAGAAAAGAGACGCTTGAGGGGGGACATGATTGAGACATACAAAATTATGCAGGGGATGGACAGAGTGGATAGGGAGATGCTCTTTACACTCTCACATAATACCAGAACCAGGGGACATCCACTAAAATTGAGTGTTGGGCGGGTTAGGACAGACAAAAGAAAATATTTCTTTACTCAGCGCGTGGTCGGTCTGTGGAACTCCTTGCCACAGGATGTGGTGCTGGCGTCTAGCCTAGACGCCTTTAAAAGGGGATTGGACGAGTTTCTGGAGGAAAAATCCATTATGGGGTACAAGCCATGATGTGTATGCGCAACCTCCTGATTTTAGGAATGGGTTAAGTCAGAATGCCAGATGTAGGGGAGAGCACCAGGATGAGGTCTCTTGTTATCTGGTGTGCTCCCTGGGGCATTTGGTGGGCCGCTGTGAGATACAGGAAGCTGGACTAGATGGGCCTATGGCCTGATCCAGTGGGGCTGTTCTTATGTTCTTATGTTCTTAAATGAGGGAACATTTACTTTCTTCCCGTAATCCATCCCACCTTGAGGATCACTGCTTTTATGAGAAGGGCTGTCAACACTTTTCAGTGGCCAGTTTGGCAATCGCAGTGGTACTTTTTTCCCCCAATCACTGAGATGGCAAAAATGGCAGTCGGCCACAACAGTCTGTTTCCTACCCAGTTTGACTCAGAGAAGGTTTTATGTTGTTTTAAACAAATTTCATTAAACCATTTTCGAAAGTGAGTTTTCAGCACATATAACATTACTTTTAGAATGGTGAGAATATCAAAAATGCAAAATGTATAAAATATAACAGGTGCCATAACGCTTAATCCAACAGGAAATCATCAATTGAAATTTAGCAGAATAACAAAATGAGAAAAAATACCCCTTATTTCCCAGCCCTCTCCCGAGATACCGTATTTTTCGCTCCATAAGACGCACCTGACCATAAGACGCACCTATTTTTTAGAGGAGGAAAACGGGAAAAAAATATTCTGAACCAAATAGTGTAATAAAATATTTAATAAACTATAACAGAATAACGTTTGAACCATCCCCCCCTTCTTAGGGTGAATGGGATCATAAACTGGCATGAAGATCCCTCCCTTTATTAGGGTGAATGGGATCTTAAACTGTCATGAAGATCCCCCCTTCATTAAGGTCCCCAATGTGCACTCTTTTTTGCAGTATTTGCTCCATAAGACACACACACTTTTCCCCCCACTTTGGGGGGGGGGGGAAGTGCATCTTATGGAGCGAAAAATGTGGTAGTCTGTTAATGCAACAGAATGTATAGTCCATAAATTTAAAATGCAAAATTCCCTATATTTTTCAGCAGATGGTTATTGCTATCATTATCTGCATATGAGAAGATAGTCAGATATACATTGAGTAATCATAACTCCTCTTGCTTTTTTAATTGTACGCTAACAGCCCAGTCCTACCTACATCCCCACATGGTGATACAGTGGTGCCAGCACAGACTATGCTGTATCCCATGAGGGGGTTTTGGCTGCTGGATTGTATCCTTGGGGTAAATAGATATTTCTCCCCTTTCCCCAGGGTAAGCCCCAGCAGGTCAACGCAAACCTGGTCAACGCAAACCTGTGTTAGCGATATTGCTATTGAAAGTCCCCATTGATCTGTGCAGGTGGATCAGGCCCAGTAAGGGGTTTGGATACAGTGCACACTCACCGCCAATCTCACCTCCACTCCTGGCTCCAATCTGCCCACCTGCTACCCCTGTCACTGCCCCATTCTGCTCTTCCCATTATACACCTTAAGAAAAACTTTAGACCACTGATTCAGGTGATTTCGGCTGCAATCCTAACCACACTTTCCTGAGGGTAAGTCCCATTGAACAAAATAGGACTTACTTCTCAGTAGACCTAGTTAGGATTGTGCCCTTAAACATATTCAAGTTATAGGCTAAAAAATGAAAGTAAAGATAACCTTGTAAAGAATGTGAACTGAGAAAATCCCGAGCCCAAAATCAGTTTCACCCTGAACATGAAGTAAGTTAGAAACCTTTCCCAGAGAATTACCTTGCCCCTTAAGCACGTCTACCCACACCGAATATTCCATCTTCAGTTAGGGGGAGATTATCACTGTACATTTGAGCACTAAGGAATTCTTGCTGGCTGAATTGGAGGGTTGTGAAGCAGAAAATACTCCGTTCATAGTTCAGGACACACTGATCTGAACACAGATATGAAAACTTTGTTCATGTTCCTGCCGTTGGCTCCCTCGAACCAGTTCTGCCATCCTTGTCCTTTCGTATAAGAAATAAACCGAGATAGGAAAAACAGACAAAATCAGTTGAACACAGCAATCAAACCTTGTTCTGATTACACAGGCCTACAAAATTGAGGGTCAGAAAAGTTTTTCCCAAACTCTATGATGGTTTGATATGAATTTGGGGTGCTGATTCCAAAAATGGCATCCGTTTTGCCCTATCACGTCTAGTTTTGGAGATAGTTTTGTTCCTAGTTTTGGAGATACAGTATAGCCTCTTTAGTGAATGATTCAAGCAGCTTCCTCTTGAGGAAGCCATGGTGTAGGCTTCCTCATGAGGAAGCTGCTTGAGCCATTCAGTAAAGAGGCTATGCCATGTCGCCAAAGCTAGACGTGATAGGGCAAAACGGATGCCATTTTTGGAATCGGCACCCCAAATATACCCAGGAATTGGTGTAACACAGGGGTGCTCAATAGGTGGATCGCGATCTACCGGTAGATCACAAGGCAAAATGAGTAGATCGTGGAGTGCCGACCCCCCCCTTTCAGGTGCCACTGGGAGGAAACACCGGGAGTAAGGCCCATTGTACTCAATGGGGCTTACTCCCAGGTAAGTGTGGCTAGGATTGCAGCCTCACAGCCTAATCCTAGGCATGTCTACTCAGGAGTAAGCCCTGTTATACTCAGTGGGGCTCAAGGTACACCAACATACATTGTACACATAAATGTTATATGTTATGATGGCGCGAACATTGTAAAAAAAAACTCTGGTAGATCTCCGGGCCTTGCTGGGTTTCAAAGTAGCTCTCAAGCCAAAAAAAGTGTGAGCACCCCTGGTGTAACATTTAAGGAAGCTGCAAATGACAGAAGAGAAAAATGTGCAAATCATGGTCATATTTTCAATATATGGGACAGCCGCCTTCAGCAGCGCCACTTCTGCCACAGTGTACCTTCACAGCTCAATAGCTGAGAAGCAGTCTGTGAAGTGATGCCCCATCAGAAGCAGCGCTGCTAAAATGGTGGTCCAGCACCCTGACAGTGTCTCCCTCTCTCACTCCTCTTGATCTGCTCCTATAGCATTCTTTGCCTTCTAAGGCCACCTTCCATCTCTCCCTCCCAGAGCCTCAGCAGAAGAGGCACTGCTGAAAGGGCAGCTCTGGGAAAGCACAGTCATAACAGGGGTTGGATAAAGAGCTTCTGAGGGCCACATTCAGACTTGGGCCTTATGTTTGACAACCCTAAACTAGCACCCTAACTAATAAAGGTTCAGAGTTAATATCAGCAATGCAAAAACATCTAATAACCCAATCCTAACCTGCCCTGAGCAGGCAGGCCGGCTGGCCTGCCCCACATCTAGAGCAGGGCTAGGCCAAAAGCGGCTAGGGCATGGAGAATCACTTCCCCTTATTTTGTGTCAGGCTGCAGCTCCCCAATGTGGCTACTTGGACCTCAGGAGGTGGTGCAGATCCAAGCAGCCCGGAGCTGTTCCAGTTATAGCCTGGACCAGGGTTATGATCTGGTACAAGTGCTGGATCCTTGCCCCACCTCTCACTCACCCATGCCCCACCCATGGGCCCGCCTGCCTTCCCCCACCCCAGAATGCCTTCCCCCTCAGACAGACTGGCCTGACTTGGTCTGTGCAGGCTTGTCATGTATAGACATTGGATACCCTTACTGTTTCCTTCCTTCCTTCCTTCCTTCCTTCCTTCCTTCCTTCCTTCCTTCCTTTTTCTCATTTGCCTTTGGGAAATGTTGTGGGTTTGAGTGTGTGAGACAGGGTGTTGGTTAGTTACTTGCATTATGGTACATCTTGAGTCATCTTGGTTCATACAAATGTGCCAAATACAGTTCGGCAACTCATGGGAGCCCAAGGTACATACAATGAATTTCAGAAAGGGCTCTTTGTCTCTTTTCAGAAATGCATGCTTCATCTTGCTATGAACCAGAAGTCATAGATGGCCAGAAGTCAGTTGATGGAGAAGAAGTCAGATGGCCAGAAGTCAGTTGAAAGAGAATGATTATCCCATCATTACCTTGTTGCCTTGTACCCTCCAAATACTGAAGAATAACGGAGGGTACAAGGCAACAAGGTAATGATGGTAATATTCTTCAAATATGGAAGAATAACGATCAGGTTTTTCCAAACTTTACATATTTTAAGAGGTCAGATATGGGCAGAGGTCAGCATGCCAAGTACCACCACTGTCTGTTTTATGCTTTAGGCATTTCTCACTGGAGCTATTTGTCAATGTCATGTATGCCCCCTGAATGGAGTGTGACTAATCACAACTCCATTGTACACGGTCTTAATCTGAGCATAAACGTCTGCCCCTTTCATCAAGGGAGTATATATCACTTTCCCTTTTTAACCTTGGAATTCACCCCTGACCATAATATTTATACAGCATCAATCAGTAGGGAACGGAAGCGTCTTTTGCTGGCGCATAAAAGACAGGTGGTGTTTTAGAGCACCTAGGTGCTCACTAAGGATTGGTGAATGAGTGTATTGTTCCACTTTTGTACATGGCAAAGCTTTCATACATGGCAAAGCTGTCATGCCTCAAACTGACCTCACAGTTTCCCTAATGCCCTGCTTATCATGGCTCACTTATTGGTGGTAGAGACACCATTGGCAACCTTCAGTCTCGAAAGGCTATGGTATCGCGCTCTGAAAGGTGGTTCTGGAACAGCGTCTAGTGTGGCTGAGAAGGCCAATTTGGGAGTGACAATCCCTTCCACACCGGGAGCAAGTGCAGTCTGTCCCTGGTCTGTCTCCCTGGCTATGGGCCTTCCTTCTTTGCCTCGTTGCCTCAGACTGTTGGCCAAGTGTCTCTTCAAACTGGGAAAGGCCATGCTGCACAGCCTGCCTCCAAGCGGGCCGCTCAGAGGCCAGGGTTTCCCACCTGTTGAGGTCCACTCCTAAGGCCTTCAGATCCCTCTTGCAGATGTCCTTTTACCGCAGCTGTGGTCTACCTGTAGGGCGCTTTCCTTGCACGAGTTCTCCATAGAGGAGATAATAATAACAATAATAATAATAATAACAGGTATTTATATACCACCTTTCTTGGTCTTTATTCAAGACTTTATTCAAGGCGGTTTACATAGGCAGGCTTTATTAAATCCCTTATTAAATAGGGATTTTTACAATTTCAAAGAAGGTTCTTTCTTTCAAGAACGACTACATTCAAGGTGTTTCATTCTGATCTGGCTTCACATTCTGGCCTCCATCCTCCCACGCTCAGAGCAGATGGAATAGCTTGGCTTCAGCTTGTCAGCTGCTCCAAGGTCGCACGGTGCCGGTGGCCTCGAACTGGCGACCTTGTGGATGTGATCTTCAGGCAGACGGAGGCTCTACCCTCTAGACCAGACCTTCTGCCCTTTGGGATCCGGCCATCATCCATTCTCACGACATGACCGAGCCAACGCAGGCGTCTGTGTTTCAGCAGTGCATACATGCTAGGGATTCCAGCACGTTCCAGGACTGTATTGTTTGGAACTTTGTCCTGCCAGGTGATGCCGAGAATGCATTGGAGGCAGCGCATGTGGAAAGCGTTCAGTTTCCTCTCCTGTAGTGAGTGAAGAGTCCATGACTCGCTGCAGTACAGAAGTGTACTCAGGACACAAGCTCTGTAGACCTGGATCTCTCTCCTTAGTGTTGTAGTGTTGAGAGTGGCATCTCTCTCCTTAGTGTTGTAGGAAAGTTGTTTGCCCGAGTTGCACTAAAGAGGCTCCAGGTACTTGCAGAGAGCGTTTGCAGAGAGAGTGTGATCCAGAATCACAGTGCGGATTCCAAGCCAACAGGTCCACCACTGATATGGTATTCTCCCTTAGACAACTGCAGGAGAAATGCAGGGAACAATGACAGCCACTCTTTATAGCCACTCTATATATCTCACTATATATATATATATATATATATATATATATATATATATATATATATATATATATAGCCTTCATAGATCTCACGAAGGCTTTCGACCTGGTCAGCAGGGATGGCCTCTTCAAGATCCTCCCCAAGATCGGATGTCCACTCAGGCTCCTCAGCATCATCAGATCTTTCCACAAGGACATGAAGAGCACTGTTGTCTTCGATGGCTCCACATCAGACCCCTTTGACATCCGAAGTGGTGTGAAGCAGGGCTGTGTTCTTGCACCAACTTTGTTTGGGATTTTCTTCGCTGTCCTGCTGAAGCATGCCTTTGGAACTGTAACAGAAGGCATCTATCTCCAGACCAGATCAGAAGGCTCTTCAACCTCTCCCGACTGAGAGCAAAGTCCAAAGTCCAGCTGAAATGTCTGCATGACGATGCAGCTGTCACTACCCACTCTGCCAAAGATCTCCAGCAGCTCATGGATCGTTTTAGCAAGGCCTGCCAAGATTTTGGACTGACGATCAGCCTGAAGAAAACACAGGTCATGGTTCAGGATGTGGACTTACCTCCCTGCATTACAATCTCTGCGCATGAACTGGAGGTTGTCCATGACTTTGTGTACCTTGGCTCAACAATCTCCGACACTCTTTCTCTCGATACCGAGCTAAACAAGCGCATCGGTAAAGCAGCTACCACGTTTTCCAGACTCACAAAGAGAGTCCTGTCCAACAAGAAGCTGACGGAACATACCAAGATCCAGGTGGTAGAGAATGTAATCATGAAACTAAAGGGAACCATGAGTGTTTGGCAAGCAGTATCAGTGTGGGCTGCAATGCTTGGTGTTCACCCACAAAGATGGTACTAAATGATGCTTAGGAGGAACTGACCTATATCTGGTGGCCATTTCTTCATGGTGCGTATTACCTACCCTATTTCCCAGGTGTGAGAAGCCCTGTTTAGTGAAGAAGAGTTGCTTACTTATTTCCCCATGTGAGGAAGCCTCCCACCACTACCTTACCGCCATTGTTGGTGGTATCCAGATGCTCTGGAATGCGCAGGAAGGCTCCGACCTTCCCACAGTTGCTCCTGAAGCACACAGCTATGCATTTCCAGAGTGCCTTTTACAACTGCTTTACGGTAGTCAGTGCCAGCAAAAGAGGAGCACCTCCGTCCAGTGGTGTAACTCCATCCAGGGGGTGCAAAGCGCTCAGTTTTGCAGGGAGCCTGACCACAGCATGCAAGTGGCCCCTCTCCCTTCCCTTTGCAGCCATTCCAGGTGACAGGAGCAAAACGGAGGTATATATTGCTCCCACTGCCCAAAATGGTTCTGAAGGGGAGGAGAAGTGGCCGCTTGCATGTCACGGTCAGGCTCCCTGCAAAACTTAGTGCTTTGCATTCCCTCTACACCTCTACCACCACCCCCAGCCCAGGTAGTATTAAATCATAGTCCTGTTACTTCCATCAGTGAACAAACTCACGTCTGTGGTCTGGAAAAGCGTCATTAGCAGAGACGTCCAATGTTCACCACCCCCAAACTAGAGTATATGTTCTTTCACTTTCCTAAGAAGGACTTGTTAAATGAGAAATGCTACTCAAAGCTCTGAATTATTATTTTTTTAAATCCTGCAAAAGAAGAGTCTCCATGTGTTTGTTCGACTACTCAGTGAAAACAGAAGTGGTTCGTAACAGCCTTCTATTCTGTGCATATTAGAAAATATAAAAAGCTTTCTCTATGTAGCTTTCTAAAGATAAATCATTAAATTGGGAGGTTCAATTATCTTGCTGGGTTTGTTTCAAGATTAATAGAAGTAACAGCTTATCTATGCCACCAGGAGATTCTTGCAAAAAAAAAAAATTGAAGCAAAAGAGAAAAAGAAAATAACTCCGTGTTTGTGTATGAAGCTGGTTGTATTTCTTATGAATGACAGTAAGACAGTTACTATGTTTTCACTTCATCCCCTGTAAAACGATAAAGACCCATCCAAAACAATGATAGAAACCCTATCAATTACTGTCTGCTTTTTGCAGGGTTTCATGCATAATTAAAGCTGGACAAAGACAATATCAGATCATACCCTAATAAACAGTAACACAAAGAGCTCAGCCAGCAGCCTTCTGCTGATAAATAGAAATTCTAAAGAGCTCATAAACAAGATTTGCTGTTCTCAAACAGAGGACTTACTAGCATGGATTGCGTTCTGTCTTGGGGTTTCATAGCAGCCACACTGTTAGGAATTTCACTCATTGTGCACTTCCATGTGTTCAGGCACCTAGATATCCATATGGAAAGCCTCCCATCGGTCTCCGAAACACAGGCTTGGGGTGAAAGAGATAAGTGAATCCTCTTTTACCAGCTCAGCACCTCCACATTTGAGCCAGGTAAATTATGGCTTAATCCCGCCAAGGCTTTGATCTGGGGCCAGTCAACATTTCCACTTGCAACGTTGTGAGTCTTTTCCCAGCTTGAGTTGGACCATTGGCACCATTGTAAAAAATGTGCTGTTTCATTTTGACCGGGGAGTTAACATCCATGTGGTAAAGAGTTGCCTGAGGGGGAACATGATTGAGACGTACAAAATTATGCAGGGGATGGATATACTGAACAGAGGGGTGACCTTGTCCCTCTCACACACACCAGAACCAGGGGACATCCACTAAAATTGAGTGCCAGGAGAGTTAGAAGAGGCAAAAGAAAATATTTATTTACCCAGCATGCAATTAGTCTGTTGAACTCCTTGCCATGGGATGTGGTGATGGCATCTGGCCTAGATGCCTTTAAAAGGGGACTGGACAGATTTCTAGAAGAAAAGTCCATCGCAGGTTACAAGCTGTGATAGGTTTGTGCACCCTACTGGTTTTAGAAATAGTCTGCTTCAGAAGGCCAAATGAAAGCGAGTGGCAAGAGGATGCAGGTATCTTATTGTCTTGTGTTCTCCCAGAGGAATCTGGTGGACCACTGTGAGATACAGGAAGCTGCACTAGATAGGCCTTTGGACTAATCCATTTTGTTGTGTTGTGTTCTTATGTTCTTAAGAGTTCTAAAACTGGTTTAAGATGTTGGTTTACTGTGGACCACATCACACTTTACAACATTCACAGGTACACTGTATGTCTTCCTCATGTGCCCTCTGATGTATGAAAACTATACACATCTTTTGTTTAACAATATACACACTGCTTATAGATTCCACAGGGTCCTCGCATTGTCTTAGTTCTACAGTACACATGTAATTAAAATAATACGATACTGCAAATTATAGTGAACAACTGTACTTCATTACAGTGGACTAAGTACTGAAAAATGGAATATAGCATCTCTTCTCATGAAAAGAAATAGACACCTTATCAGTGTTAGAGCAGTTTTTTATTCAAAGGTCTGCCTGGTGGGTTTTTAGTGCTGTGTCTTCAGCTTGAATTATGTTTTCATTTTTTTTTCCTAAATCAAGAAATATTGACGTTTTTGCTTTTGTTGTCGGTTTCCCAAAATCAGTTGAAACCAGTGGCTGGCGGCGAAGTTGCTGTAGTGACACCCCACATTTCATATAAAGTACAGAGTGGGAAAAGAGATGGCAGAAAGAAGATTCTTTATGAAGATCACCCACAGAGATGGTCTGGAATTGAAATACTTCTTTAGGGGACAATAATTCCAGAAATGGTGTCATAAACCTGGTGACATCCATTGCAGTTAAGGACAGAAGCAATAAGCAGAATTCCCATTTCATCCAGGGACATATGTACCCTTGATGGCCTTTATTTCTGAATCTGTCCAGCTAGCAACAAACTTGTGTATCCAGGCAATTAAATCTATCACAATTAGAAATAGTCCATTTGAGATAATAGCATCTTCTGGAAATGAAGAAAACCCACAGGTGGTAAATAGTTCACTGGGAAAAAGGGAAAACAAAAAAAAAGCTTACTGAACACACTTAAAGATTTGTGATTGCTAGATTCAATTTTTTTTTCCCCAGACAAAGGAGCTGTTAAACATGTCTTCTCCCAAAGAGCTGAGAAACCAAAACAGGAAATAATACTCTGTAATAGCAACACTAAAATCAAGCCCCGGGATGAATAGAGAGATTCTTTTGAAATCATAAATTGTGAGAGGAAACCTATTCTTGGTCTAAAGGACAATATACGCTAATTCCGACAAGAGGAAATTAAAATATAAAATCGGAATCAATTCAAAAGCAAAACATTAACCGTTGCTTACGCATTATCTTTAGTACAGGAATGAAGAATGGATTTGGTATTATTTTTACAGAGCTTGCAAAGGATCTTTCTACAGGGTGCAGACACACCAATGTGTTAGAGGTGGGTTTTGAGCCATTGTTATCTCTAATCGTAATCAGTAAGCGCAATGAATTAAAGAGTTTCGTAGCCGTGAATTTTTGCGTAAGAACATAACAAATGCCTTACTGGTTCAGGCCAGAGGCCCATCTAGTCCAGGATTCTGTTTCCAGCAATGGCCCACCAGTTCTCTCTGGGAAGGACTTCTCTCCCACACTGTAACTGGTTTTCAGAGGCGTAGTGCCCCTAGAATTGGAGACAGCACACAGACTTCATGACCAGCAACCATTGATAGACTCCATGACTTTGTCCAAATCCCCTTTAAAGTCATCCAAACTAGTGGCGATCACCGTACCTTGTGGTAGCCATTTTCAACCACTGTGCTATAGCACACTGGTGTGCCACAAATAGTCTGCAGGTGTGCTGCAGGAGTTTGGGGGAGAGTCATTTATTAGTAAGGCTATTGGGGGATGTGAACTTCCCACCAACAGCATACTGTGCCTTGTTAATTATCCAAAAACGGATAGTGTGCCTTGACAATTTTAGTACCTTGTTAGTGTGCTGTGAGATGGAAAAGGTTGAAAATTGCTGCCTTATGGCAAGTAACACCATACACCATCCATCTTCAACCACTGTGCCATGGCACACTGGTGTGCCGCGAATGGTCCCCAGGTGTGCCGCAGGAATTTGGGAGAGGGTCGTTTATCTATAGGACCATTGGAGGATGTGAATCCCCATTGACAGCACAGTGTGCCTTGTCAATTATCAAAAAGCCAATGGTGTGCCTTGACCATTTTAGTGCCATGCCAGTGTGCCACAAGATGGAAAAGGTTGAAAATCACAGCCATACACTAATGATACACTATGTAAAGCAATTTTTGCCCAACCTTGCAAATATGCAACAGGGATCAAATGTGTACACCTGTGGGCTGGGCAAAAATGGGTTAACCTGTTTTTGCCCAGCCCACAAGTGAACACATATGTTAAGAAGTACCTCCCTTGTCCATCCTAAATTACCCCCCATTCACTTTCTGTGACTGATGCCTGGTTCTCCTACTGTGAGAGAGGGAAAAAAGCTTCTGTCTATTCCATGCACCTCACCTGCCTCTTTTGCTTTTAAAGTCAGGCCTCCATCCTTTCTTTCACCGCATGGTTAGATCAGTTCCATATTTAAACACATGAGACCACACAGCGTGTGGTCGGTCTGTGGAACTCCTTGCCACAGGATGTGGTGATGGCGTCTAGCCTAGATGCCTTTAAAAGAGGATTGGACAAGTTTCTGGAGGAAAAATCCATTATGGGGTACAAGCCATGATGTGTATGCGCAACCTCCTGATTTTAGAAATGGGTTATGTCAGAATGCCAGATGCAAGGGAGGGCACCAGGATGAGGTCTCTTGTTATCTGGTGTGCTCCCTGGGGCATTTGGTGGGCCGCTGTGAGATACAGGAAGCTGGACTAGATGGGCCTATGGCCTGATCCAGTGGGGCTGTTCTTATGTTCTTATGTTATGTTATGAGACTTCCACCATCATGTCTAGTTGATTCTTATTCACCAGACTGTTTAAATTGTCCTGTTTTACTTCATTTACTCTTTTCAACTGTGAGAATCCCAAGAGTCCCATTTCAGAATGTTAAAGGCCACTTCATACATCATGTATGCCCTACAAAGGAATCACTTCCATGAAGGAAATAGCATGGAAACCCACCTGTTCACCATCACATGTAATAACCACATAAGTGTGCCTGTAATTATGCAGTGAATTTTGTGTCTGCAAAATACAGGGGGGGGGGAATATTCGCAGATCCCATATCCGTGGTTTCATTTATTCGTGAATCAGGTTTATGGCCCCCCCCCACCAGAAGTGATGTTTTTAAGGCATTGGGAGGCCAAGAAAAGCCCCAGAGGGTGGTGGGTGCATTTCCTTGTATTCTCAGTTTCACTTAACTGGGGAGGGGGGGGCAGGGTTCTGGAACAGGGGCATGCCTGTATAGGTATCTGCAATCGAAAACCATCTCTGAATGCAGTTTTCCTCTGTGTGTACATTTGATATACACATAGTGAAATATAACTGCACAAAATGATCTACACATGGGTTTCATGCTGTTTACTGCACAAAAGTGCATCCCATGTGGCAGTGAAGTGGATGACAATGAGGACTAGGACCTTTTCAGTCATGGTGCCTCTCCCCTGCCCATGTCTTCGATGTGTGGCTGTTTTTTTAACAGAACCAGAAAATGTTGCTCTTTTCTACTGTTAAGATGCTTGGATGCTGCTACTCTGTTTGACATCTGTTGTTGAGTGTGTTATTTGATGACGTTCTTCAGGTTCTGTTCTGATTGGTACGGAACTGTGTTCTGATTCTGTTCTGTTCTCTACTGGTAGCAGATAGTCTCCCCATGGATCCCTGTGATTAAGAGTCATAGTATTAATATTTTAAACAAGCAAAAGAAGAGTAATAGTAGAAAAGCAGTTTATAATGTTAAATAGTTTGCTTTTGATCAACTTGCCTCTTTAAACCAATCAATATACCAAGTCACATGCGGGCATATTTAGACAGCTTCCACAGTTTCATGATGGGCAACATCCCTGGTTAGAAATTAAATAGTCAATATCTTCCCCAATGATGCAACTTGGTTTTCATTAGTGTGCTATACCTCTGAGGCCAGACGACAAGGCTCACCATATATACTAATATGTATTGGCCTTGATTACTCTGAGCCCTTTGGTAAAATTCATTTTAATTAACTTTATAAAGGCACGTTAGATACTTTATTGCTTGTCTAGACAGGCTACCTTGAGGGGCTAAGCTATCCTTTTAGTACAGATATGGAAAGTTTTCTGTCAGAAAATCCTTTGTGCATTCAAAACTCGGAAATAGTATGTTTGTGGGTTAGAGGTCTACGCTGGGCAAACATGATAAATATTGTGGGTTTTCTCAAAATCTACATTCAGAGGGGTTTTCAGACTGGTAGCAGATTTGTACACCCAGTGTCTCCCGTCCTTACTGATAATGCCTGAGAGAGGCAGGCCATGCCATAAAACAGCTGTATTAAGAAATGAATGACAAGATCAAGTTGTACTGAATTCAGATGAGTCCTAAACAGTACTGAATTTTGTTTTCTTTTTAGCCACTTTACCATGGTATAAAATGGCCACAACAAGAAAAATAACCCCATAGTACAATTTTCAACCTTAAAATCATCTATGTATTCACCAGTGAGCAAACTGGACCTGGGAGGGGGCCTTGACACCCTAAGCTGCATCCTAACCCCCTCCTAGTTAGCCCTGCTTTAGACCAGGTTGCTTTGATTTGTGCCAGCAATTTAGCCCCATGGGGGTGGATGGCAGGATAAGAGGATAAATGTCCCCTTGCTCTGAGTTGCGCTCCAGCCACTTCCTAACCTGCACTGGATATGGTACAGGCCACTTGGTCTGCCTGTTCCAGTGCGGGTTAGGATTGGGCTGCCCAGCGTCAATCCTATCATTGGATACGTTGCATCCAATTGTGGGGGCAGTCAGGAGGTCTATAAAAGATAAGTAAAAACATTTGCTATATATCTCTGTGTAGACCTCCAGGTGATCTATGGGGCTCTTGGGACCCAAGACAGCTATGTAGCTGGCATATGTCTAAGGAGAGAAAATGGGTGGGTGGATTGGAAAAGAGAGGATAGGATTCTGGCACATGCATTTCAGGGGTGTTTCAGGGCAGGGGGAGGGTGGATGGGCTGGGGGGTAGACCAGACCCAGAAGGGGAGTGGAACCAGCCTCCAGCACCTATGCCCAATCCTAACCCTCCTCCTGAGCAGCCCAGCCTTACGCTGAGCTGCTCAGATCTGCACCAGTGATTTAGCCGGCACACATCTGAGTAGCCCCATTGCAGTGACTGGGGTATTGCTGCGGGTAAGGGGAAAAATATCCCCTTACCCAAATTGTGCCCCAGCCACCTCCATCCCTGTGCCAGATATGGTGCAGGCCAGTTGGCCTGCCTATTCAAGTGCAGATTAGGATTGGGCTGTTACTCAGTTAAGTTATAATGGTTTGCCTCCTGAATCTCGAGAGGCATAGCAGCAATGTACAGCTAACTCCATAAGTGCTGGAACAAAACACACCATCTCAATCTGGTCTCCCATTTTATAAAGGGTTTTGGGAGATCACCTTCTCCATTGGTGAATCCAACAATGGCAAAGTTTAGCCCCCTGGATCTCTCTTCAGCCATGGTCAACCTGGTATGAGTAAAAGTCAACCTGGTCAACCTGGCATGACCTTGGTGTCAGTCTTTTTCTCCCAGAATCAGGTGTCAACCACTGTGGCACTGCCAATCAACATACCAGATTAGGACTTTCCATGGGGCATGAAGGCTAAAGAAGGCATGGTGACAGATCTGTGCAAGCTGGCCAAGCAAAGCATCTCTACAATACATACAAACGGGCTTGTTGTTAGGGTGAAGGGGTCCCATTCACCACACTTTCATTTTCCTGCCTTTTTTCTGCCCAGAATTGACCTTATTTTCATGCCCGTGTTTGTGATCACATTCTCAAGTGATTTTCAATACAGCCCTAAAATAAGTGTAAACTTTCCCTGAATTTTTGTTTCAGATGCAGAACACATTACAACCATCATGGAATAGTCCATCACTCTTTACAGTGACAGTAATATAATCAAACTGAATCGGTAAGCTGAAGGAATTGCATTGCTGAGGCTAAAGCAATAAATAGAAGAGTTACAGAGCGAAGAGGGGGTGTGTGAGAGTCAAAATAAGTGTAATGACCTCAGCCCTGGGCTGAGGTTTAATGACCGGCTGGGGTCTAATGGCCTAAGGTTTTACCTCAGGCTCTTAACAGTCTCAGGCGCTCATTAATACTGAGAAAATGTTCATGGCTTTATTGGTGTTCCTGAAGTCAAACGATGGTGGACATTTTATGTCCCTGTTGGCATGCACAATGAATGTAACCATACACAACATCTCCAGGTGTCTTTGAAAGCAAAAAGTATTAAGTACCTTATCTCTCCCTACCCATCTGGTTCTTTTGGTAAATATCATTTATTAAATACTTTTACACTCATCTTCACTATCCATTGTCCAAGGCAACTCACACGTACAATTAGAACCTTAAAACAATGGCAAAACCCCAAACAATGGCAAACAGCAATACAAAATGGTAATAGGAAAAGCCTCAACCTAATTTGGGAAGGCCTGTGACAAGCTCATTGATGGCACAGTGGCACAGATGAAGGTGTTGCACAGGGATGGGCTGTGACTTGGAGTATTCAAGTCACTAAAAATGTTTTTGCAACTGGTGGTGGCTCGAGTCACATGTGTCAAAAACTTGGACACTGACTAGGGACTCGGGTTTATCATAAAAATGAAAAAACTCAAATAGACTCAAGTCAAGACTTGCTTTTGTGTGTGCTTACAACTCTGTTTCTTGTGTATACATTTTTTTAACCGCTTCTAGGACATTTATTGAATACTTTTATACCCATCTTCCCCATCCATTGTTTCTCAAAAGGACTTGGGCTCAAGTCAAAAAACAGCTCTGGACAAATCAGGACAGCTGCCATTATGACTTGTGGGTGACTTGAGTCAAGGGAGGTGGAGACTCAAGACTCGACTTGGGACTCAGGTGTGGCCCTGGCACATCTCTGATACTGCATGAGGGGAAAACGTTTCCAAAGATGACAGTGATCCTCTGACAATCAAGGTGGACTGGAAAAACACCAACTGCTACCTCACAGGACCAATCAGGTCGCAATCTGGAGGCTGACTGAAGCAGCGAAAAATGCTAACAGTTGCCTATGCTCCTCCCCTCATAACAAATGCACCAAAGAGGCTCCTTGATTTTCCTGCCTTTTTCTCACATGTCTGGTGGGGCACCTGCTGGACTAGCCAGTATGGAAAATGCTCTCTCCCCCAGGATTTTGGAGACAAGACTGAATGGAACTGTAACTTCCTCTTAAATTGAATTTGCGATTTGTTTATTTGTAAGCAGTGCCCTCAATGTATTTTAAACTTCAGGGACGTGTGGTCTCTAGAGGCAGGTGAGGCAGTGCCTCACGTGACCCAGTGCCACATATGACCAGGCTACCCAATTCTGATTGTGTCCAGAATTGTTCTGAGGGCCATAAATGATCTCTCTGGCCCTCAGAACCCTCCAGAAGGCCTTATAAAGGCACTTCTGGTGTTTCACTTCCAGGTTACAGGGCTCGGTGGTGGTTGTGTCTTACTGGCGCAAGCCATCACTGCATGTCCTTGTTGAACTGTGAATGTAAATGCAGCTGATCTTGAAACCAGAATGCATAATTGATTATAAGGGGGGAGGGCAAGTAATTAATGCAGTTTAGTTGTGTTTGGCTGGCTGGCTTTACTTTTTAGAACACCCGCTGTTTTTCGGAATACTTGTGGGAACATTTCTTTCCCATCTCCATATGCTGACCTCTATACTTGTTCATGGGATTATTCCTAGGAGTAGTGTAAGACTTGTAACTGCAGCCCTCTTTATTTGACTCTCTCCCTGAAAAACACTTGTGAGTAGCAGCAATTGTCAATTAGTTCACAACCATTTCCCAAGAGCTTTCACTCAAGAGAGTTCGCACTCTGTAAAACTAGTCTGGCTGCTAGTAAGTCAGGCTGTTTCCTTCAAGGTTAAAGTCATACTGAACTGCTTACTTCTGTCTGAGGGACTCTGTGTTGCTTGATACTGGATTTCAGAAAGAGCCTCCTTGGGGTAGTTCTGGGAGGAAAGAACCTCATTGTGTTCAAAGCAGCATGAGATAACTTTACAAGGAAGAGAGTGTGATTTATTTCCTGATTCCTGGGTGATGGACCTCTAGGGGCTCCATCTCATATGACCTTGGGGTTTCCCACACTCTTCTGTGAGTCTCCAAAATTCTCCACAACCACACAGAGCATTTGTCTTGGTTATGGAGATGATCTTAATTTTATGTTTGTCTGCAAAAATATGTAGGTGGAATTGCAACCTTCCCCATTCCCATAATGTCTTCCCAAATAAGCCGCCTTGGGTCCCTTTAAGGAGAAAGGCAGGCTATAAATAAAATGATGATGATGATGATGATGATGATGATGATGATGATGATGTCTGGGGAAACATTCATTATGTTTGTGGAGATGTGTGTTCATGGTAAACATTTTTGCCATCTTAGGTGGGGTAGAAGCATCACTGCATGAATGAAGAATGTGTTCAAAACATGGGAACAGATGAAACTGCCTTAAACTAATTCAACCACAGGTTCATCTAGGTCCTCACTGACTGGCAGCATCTCTAGGGCAATGATCTTCAACCTTTTACATGGCATGACAAACAAACAAAGTATGAGACTGGAGACCCACCACTGATCCCACCCCTCCTCCCAGGGCCCAATCTGCCCATCCTCACTTCCATCACCACCTACCCCCTGCCCCTACCTGAGCCACTTCCCCCAACTTCTTATGTCTTCACAACAACCTAAGCCAGCCTTAGGAGCTGTGGGGTAAGACAAGAAGAGGCCATGCAGGACTGTATCAAGAATTCAGTGTTATTAAGGCAGTACCATTACAGGATTACCCCTCTTGCACAGGCTTTGAAAGGGTGCCGTGACCCCCCAAATGAGGTTTCTTGACTCTACTGGAATTGTTACCCAGAGGTTGAAGAACACTGCTCTAGGATTTCAGCCATGGAATCTTTTCCAATCCTAATGGAGATATCAGGACTTGAACCTGGAACCCTTCTGCTTACAAATCAGGTGCTCTCCCACTGAATCATTACCCTTGATTTCAAAGTCAGAGGAGTCTGGAGTGAATTTTCAGTTCACATAGAAAACCTGCCCATAACAGTTGCTCTGTGAAGGCTCCGATTCACACATCACTCTCACCTGGAACATGCCGAGAGTCTCTTCAAATGAGATGCCCCAAATCCCTGCTTGGTTTGTCGAACCTGTTCTGGTGCAGAGCAGGGAATGAGAAAACCTTTGCACACGCTAAACCTCCTCGCATGTGCTCCAGGACTCTCTGGATTGGGGTTGGACTTTATAGATGAATGGAATTTATTTCAGAAGTAATGGGATCCCTTCTTGGTCAAGGAGCAGCGAGAATTTCTATTACACACACAGAAGTGGAAGTTCTTGGTTTATTTATAAGGAAGGCTGATATGGTGGTGTTAAAATGATTTCTGAAAGGGAAAAAAAATCCTATCCCAACTTTATCATAGTTTCACTTGTTCAGATTTTTACAAGATGGAAACCAGAAGTGTCTGTTAGGTTTTTTAAAAAAAAAAATTATTTGACAGACAAACCTGAGGCTACTTTAATTCTTTTTTTCCCTATAAACTGTGATTCATGTTATGCTATATTGCCATCGATTTGATGGCTACCCTAGGGATGTCCTTCTTTGCACTGAAGCATCTTCAAGGTGCAAAAGAACAAAAACAATGGCATTGATCACTGGCAGTAATAAATTATTGCACTTAATGAGGAGTGGCAACCAAGGACTACTCCCTCTTCAGGAGATCAAGAATTCAGGGCATAAATTCTTTTGACTGGACTGGAGAGCAATTTGTCCTTTTAGGGTCAAACTGAAGTTGTAAACTTGGAGACTAAATACCCTAAGGCAATGCACAGCCAGTGTTCATTAGATTTGACTAAAGAACTAGCAACTGCTAATGGCCTGGGACTTTCTTTAAATGGAAGATGTCCCTGGAAAGTAGAAAGTCATCTGTGTGAAGGGGAGGGAATCCAAGGTGATTCATCCTTCCTTCCTGGAGGAGGGGGAGGATATGAGAGTATAATCATGAGAGTATAATCATAGAGTTGGAAAAAGACCCACAAGGTCATCTAGCTCGACCCCCTGTCTGTAGCAAGAAATCCTCCTAGTGCATCTCCTAGCGAACCTCTGCTTGAAGATCTCTAGATGTTAACCTAAGAGACAGTTTTTCTAGTAACTTCTGGGTTAAACAAACAGAGTAGCAGTTCCCAAACTGTGACCCATTGGCCACACCTGGCCCAGCATCACAGGGCAGATAGTACCTGTCGAGAGTCTGCTCTGAATTGGGACCATGACAAGGGCAAAGGGTTAAAGCCCCCCACTCCTCACATTGCATTATCAATCCAACTTCAGTTTCCAGCAGCATTCCAGGACCAAGCATATTATCTGTAGTTTGGCTCTTCTCTTCCTACATGGAGAGCCAGTAGAGTGTAGTGGAGGGAGTTTTGGATCAGAACTATGATGGTCATTGGGTGAACTTGTATCATTCATGAAAAAATTAGTAACAATATTATTAGTAATAATAGAAATAATAATTATTTTTCTTACTGGGTAGATGACTGATCCACCCAGCCAAAGCATGTGCTCATCAGCCGAGCTGTGTGTGCTCCATGCTCACAAAAATTGAAATGTTAATGCTGAGCCAATTCAAATTTTGCTGATTTCTATGCTCAGTACCACATCCATACTTGCATTGAGGTGCATTTGCAAAACCATGACATGCAGGCCATGTCGCTTATGGGATTTCCTGCAGCCATTAGCACTGAGAGTGATTTGCAGTGAGGAGAGCACCGTATGGCATTAGCCATAGGTGCTTGTGTGCAAGTAATAATCATCCCAAAAAAGATCCAGATCCACAAGGCAATGTATGCCTGATGAAATCTTTGCCCAAGGAAATAGCTGCAGATAATAGCTTGCGGCTGCAGTTGCCTTCTTCTCCAAGTATCATCAAACCAGGGAGACACACTATACATCCCACAAGCTGAGTGCATGATAGAAGCAATTAAACTGGATGCTTAAAAGCAGTCTGAGTAGTATGCTCTGCTCAGACCTATCCATTATAACCAGGACACCAACAATCTATCATACCATCCTGCACTGTACAGAGGCTAAACATGCAGGTAATGGAATTTCCCTAGCTTTTACATCAGACCAGAAGCCAATGTTGTCCCCATAGTCTCATCAAGAGCCCGGTTTCAGCTGCTTTCCTATCAGAGACCACAGCAAATACCTAGAGACCGTAGGATACCTTGAATGCTATTCACTAATAGGCTTCACCATTTCAGCTAACTGTAGAAGCGCTGAATAGCCTCACAGGGACATGGAAACTAACGAACAGTAGCTAATAATCTCTGTAACACATTAGCCCATGGAGTCATTGTCAGGCCACCTTCCCACGTGAGGTACGTAATGTGATGTCTTCTAAAGTCAAAGTTGTGGTCAAAGATGTTCATGTTTTGTTAACACTGTTCATTTCACAAAGTGATAGCAGGCCCGAGTCACCCAACAAACTCCCAACACAGAACCAGTTGCTGTCTGATGAAACCAGCAAGGCATCAACAGTCATCAGAAAAGGTGAATACGTGCTTGGGTTGTTACTCTGCACATGCCCGATCTTGTCTGATCTCGGAAGATAAGCAGGGTCAGGCCTGGTTAGTACTTGGATGGGAGACCGCCTGGGAATGCCGGGTGCTGTAGGCTTATACCATAGTCTTTCGAGACTGAAGGTTGCCAACCAAGTTGCCTGATGCTGTGTACCCTGACCTCTGACAGTTGGAGTTACCCAAATCCTGACACTCAAAAAGAAGTTTGCATTTGCAGAATTCCATCTCAATAGCCTAGGCTCAGTTCCAATATTTCACCTACCTTAGAGGGGCTTAAAGGTATCTGAATATACTGGATTAACCCATTTCTAGCCAACTCACAAGTGTACACATTTGATCCCTGTTGCATATATGCAATGTTGGGCAGAAATGGCTTAAGAAGAAGACTTCTGTTCATCCTGGTCTGCCCTCTTGGACTTTAGGAATACCCTTGCTCCTTGTCACCTTCATTGAGGACACTCATACTACTTAGCACAACGGTAATGCCGTCACAAGATCCAAGATGGCAGCATCCAAATCTCACGAGAAGATTTGTGAGATTCAAGATGGCAGCACTCAAGTGAGCTGGGAAGAAGAGGTTGCAGGGGTGTCATGACCCATGTAAGTTTGGGAACCATTGCTCTACCCCAGGGGTGTCAAACTGGTTTGACACAGCGGGCCAAATAGCATTCATGATGCCTGCTGAGGACCAGAAGTGATGTCATAAAGCAGGAAGTGCTGTCATTAAGCAGGTGATGTCCAGAAATAAGCACTTTTTTCTCACTTAGGGACTCATTAGCTGCAAAAGGCAGAAGAGAAAATGTGCAAATCCTGACCTTTTCAAGATAGGGGGAGCTCAATTATCATGCAGGCTGCCTTTTCAGCAGTGAAACCTCAGCACAGCTCAGCAGCTGAGAGCAGCTTGATGGAGGTGCCAAGAGAGCTGGAGGACTGGATGAAGAGCTTCTGGGGGCTGCATTCAGCCCCCGGGCCTTATGTTTGACACCTCTGCTCTACCCCATCGCTCTCTTCATCTCCACACTTCCTCTTCCACCACAGCCTTCTTTCTTTTCCAGTCCAGAAAGTAGGAGGAGCAGTGCTGGCATGTCACCAATAAGGGGGGCAGCAATAGGGGGGCAGCATTTAGCACAGCATCTCAAGCACCAGAGGATCTTGGGGCAATCCTGAATTCACAAATACATGCACTGGCATTGCCTTCTAGACTGCAAAATCACATCCATGCAATAACAACATAATGCCACAGTTTATTACGTGGCATTGTCAGCTTCAAGACTTTATTTACAGGCATAGGGAGCCCTAGAATTAGGCTGTTAATCAGACAGACTGAATGCTATGAATTGGCGGCAGTTACAACATTTCAACCACATTACAATATTTCCGCTTAAATGCACCTTTGCTGTTGTTGACACTTAACAGAAATGTACGAAACACTCTCTGTGTAGTAATTAATGAACGCCACAAGCAGAGACATTAGTGGAGGTGCCAGTCTGTCAGAAGCGATGTTAAAAAGACAAAAGATATACACAACAGAGCAATCATCAGGATTATTCATTGTAGATTTCAAGGATGTATTAGTTATGAATGCCAGCCATAATTCATCTTATGTCCCAGTATGAAAACGACCCCAAAATGTTGACATGCGTTTGGGCTCTTCACTTTCCTGCTGGTCAGATAGTGCTTTAAAACCCTAATTTATATGAAGATTTGCTCTCATGAGTGATCTACTTGTGTGATCAGTATAACGTGGAGAAGGGTAATGCAAGGAGGATGCCGTCACAGAGTTTTGCAATGGGGATTTAAACATACCCAGCTCGTGTTAGAGATCAGCGTTAGAAGGTACTGCTCTGGGCTTTCAGAAGGGCCCACTGTTGGTCCCTGACACTACCTCTGTATCCATAGCCTTCACGAGGTGGCTGAGAGACTTCTTGTGTTGTTTCTTAAGGGAGCCCTGAGACCTGAAGCCCTTCTTGACAGTGCCAGGGGTTGGTGGTAGAGAGGGAACTGGCCACTAATGGAAACATCTTGAGATCTCCTCATTGTGAGATGATCAAGCAAATGGAAGGAGAATGGAATTACCGCCCTTATTGGGCATTATTTGAAGGCAGTGGTATAGGCACTGGGTATCTATGGGTGAAAATGCCCACAGTTTGTAGAACTACTGAGCTGGCCAGAGATATATGTGCACATGGAGAATATTTACATATATGGTCCGAATGGAAGAGAGAATTTCCCTTCTGTCCCTCCAGTTACTTGCACAGTTTCCATTGATTACACTTCCTTTCTTTGCAGCAGTGGCATCGCCAGAGGAGTACAGGCCACACTGGGTGACGAGCACAGGGAGGGTGGGGTGACACCACTACCAACCAAAAATTTTTAAATCTTGGTGTTTTTGAATAATACCATCATGGTATACATCAACATGGTCATGTCGTGAGAATGGATGATGGCCGGATCCCAAAGGATCTCCTCTATGGAGAACTCATGCAAGGAAAGCGCCCTACAGGTAGACCACAGCTGCGATACAAGGACATCTGCAAGAGGGATCTGAAGGCCTTAGGAGTGGACCCCAACAGGTGGGAAACCCTGGCCTCTGAGCAGCCCACTTGGAGGCAGGCTGTGCAGCATGGCCTTTCCCAGTTTGAAGAGACACTTGGCCAACAGTCTGAGGCTAAGAGGCAAAGAAGGAAGGCCCATAGCCAGGGAGACAAACCAGGGACAGACTGCACTTGCTCCCAGTGTGGAAGGGATTGTCACTCCCGAATCTGCCTTTTCAGCCACACTAGACGCTGTTCCAGAACCACCTTTCAGAGCGCGATACCATAGTCTTTCGAGACTGAAGGTTGCCAACAGCATACATCAACTGATGCGTTTCATGCAGAATGCACTGAAACAAACCGCATTGAAATATCTCTATTCTATCAAAAGTTATAGCCACAAAAACCAACATAGGGGTGGTACGCTAGGCTCCCACACTGGGTGACATAAACCCTAGTGATGCCACTGCTTTGCAGTTATAGAACTAGGCTTATTCATACAGGGAGCAGGGAACCATTTCATCTCTGTATATTTTGGAATCCGTCACCTCTTCCCATGGATGCAAATTTGTTCAAAGCAACGGAACATTGACAGTTTTCCTAACTGATGTAGCTACTGTCCATTTCCTATCTTCAAGTCAGTACTTGAGTTTGTGAGCTCCTCGCTGATGTGACTTCCTCATTTTGATATCTAATCAGAGCTGGGAGATTTTTTTTTCTCAGGGCTGAGGCCCCACATACCGAAGCATAGATGCCTGCCGTCAGATCCTTGCTCTTTATCCTTTCAGGGGCACGTTCTCCCTGCCACAGCTTCAGGGCTAGCAAGTGGTGTTGCTATGCTTCAGAGATGAAAGTGAGCATACACTTTGGAAGCACAAATTGAAAATAGCAGCACACAAGAGCCACATGACTAATTGTTGGTTAGCGGCAGAAATGCACAGCACATGAAAAGACACTAAAGGACATTCTGGAGGTCAGAAAAAAAGCCTCTTGCAGCTACGCGGGTGTTAAGTTGGATGAGGAAACTAAAGCAGGAACAGCTTGAGGATGGAGAGAGCCAACCCTCCAGACTGTGTTAGAAATCTTCCTCTTGTACTTCCCCTTGACCTTACAGGAAAGGATGGGAGATAAGATGCTAAATATCCTCTCCTAATGCTACATTTTGCTGCAAGTCATTATTTACAGTGTCAGGGCCACAAGAGCTTTAGGGAGATGGAGAATCAAACAGCAAGGATACAATTAAATAAAAGCTTGACAAAGAACAATATACTAATAAATAAAGCTCAACTATTTTAAGGCTGCAAATGGAGAGTGGGCAATTAATAATGAGATCTCAGATATCTCGAAGGCAGCAAAACAGCACAAAGATGCCAGGCTGATGAAAAGTGAGTGGTGTACAATTTCAGTCATGCGCAGAAAATCACAGTAGCGGATGAGACAATGACAAGCCGGTCTAAAGTGGAGAAAGAACATGGCTTGGATCCTTTGGCTAATACAGTATCAACCTTGATTGAACCTCAAGGCTTTGCTTCAAAGCCAATATAGCTGGAGCTTCCTGGAACAATAAATTCTGATGTTAACCATAATGGAGGGTCAATCTCTGTCTAATATATGCTTTGTAATACATTTAAAATCGAGATCCAGCATGTAGATGGTGAATTATTCAAGCAAACCAACTATTAACAAGTGAGTCAATAAAGCTGCTTATTGGAGACCGATGCTAATTTTTTAGGACTCCATTTGGGTCTCTGCGTTAATGAAAGGGGGAAAAACGGACTATCTCTGCAGAAAAGAAAGTGTCACCAATAATATTCTAATTCAAATCGGGCGGCTGTCCCATTATTTATCTGCTTGCTGAACAATTGAATCCACTTCAGTGCAGGCACTTTATCCAAACTCTTTGTGCAGGAGGGAGGAAGGAAATCAGCATTTCTGATGTCAGGACAATATATTTTCCTAAATATACCTCTGGTAAATGTAATCAAGTGACAGCCATTTAAAATATGTGGCACCAGTTAGCGTTTACCACAAATAGATAGGCACATCTGTGGGATGTTTGGTCCAGTAATAATTAAAAATAAATCAAGAGCTGGAAGCTAGGAGCACACCACAGGGAGAACATATGATAGAGATGTGCCTACCAAAATACCACTGTTGAGCCCATTTGCATCCACACCTGGAAGATTCTCCTGCCTGCTTAGAGCCAGAGCCAGAAACCGTATTTGTTCAGCTTCTTGAGACTTCCATTGCAATGTAAGTATCAACACAGACCTTTTCTTTGTTGTCCGTGTGTTTTTAAACAGAAACTGTGGGGAGTCGATCAGATTCCCCTTGGCCTTAAACTGTGGTTCTGAGTAAAGATTTCTCCCCCACACTCCATTTTCTATTTCCTTTTTTTGTTTGTTTGTTTGCTTAGGAGGAAGCTTTCATCGACGCTAATAGCAGCTTCTCTCCAATAAACATGAGGCAGTCCAGTGCTAACCTATGCTGTTGCACCAGGACCACATGGCCTGAGCTGTGTCCAGCATAGGTTAGGAGGAGGCTGGAGTTCTACTCGGGATAAAGGAACATTTGTTCCCTTAATCGGGGTAAAGCACTAGCCTGCCCAATGGGGATTCTTGGATCTGCACCATCTAAATCGCCGGCATAAATCCAGGAAACCTCATGTGACACCAGCAGACCCAGGAAGGTCTTAGGATATGGCAGAAGTGCTAACTAATGAACTGAGCATCAGCATTTCTCCCAAAGATTAACCCAATAATGCAGGGACAAACTGAGCATTGGGTAGAAACTGTGCAGACTACTAACTCCTTGACATTAAAAGGTCTTCTCAATTTGCTATAATACCACACCTCTCACATCTTTACTTGAACAGATACATTCCATGCCTTTAGAACAGGGGTGCCCAAACCCCGGCCCTGGGGCCACTTGCGGCCCTCGAGGTCTCTCAATGCGGCCCTCAGGGAGCCCCCAGTCTTCAATGAGCCTCTGGCCCTTTGGAGACTTGTTGGAGCCCGCTCTGGCCCGACGCAACTGATCTCAGCATGAGGGCAACTGTTTGACCTCTCGCGTGAGCTGTGGGGTGAGGGCTCCCTCCACTGCTTGCTGTTTCACATCTGTGATGCAGTAGCAGCAGCAAAGGAAAGGCCAGCCTTGCTTTGTGCAAGGTCTTTTATAGGCCTTGAGCTATCGAAAGACCTTCATTAATTCATATAAGTTCATCTTTAGTATATTCATTTATGTAAACTTATGTAAATTTATTCCAATTTTAAATGTAAATTAATTCTTTTTTTCCCGGCCCCTGGACACAGTGTCAGAGAAATGATGTGGCCCTCCTGTCAAAAACTTTGGACACCTCTGCTTTAGAATATCAATGTTGTAATCCTATCCACACTTTCCTGGGAGTAAGTCCTATTGACTATAATCAGACTTACTTCTGAGCAAACATGCCTGGGTTGGGGCTCAAGTACTCAGGCAACAAATTATGCTAAAATAAATCCCTCCTCCATTGTATCTGAAATCTGCCTTCAACATTCATTGGAAAATAGCCGCAGTGTTACAAAAGCCAAAGTTCTGCTGCTGATTGGGTCCCAGGAGGATGGTGGGTCCCCAGGCTATCTATCTATCTATCTATCTATCTATCTATCTATCTATCTATCTATCGGGGTTGTGGTATGAAAAATTTGAACACCACTGCTATGGACTACACATATTGGGAAGATGTGATTAAATCAGAAGGAGGAGATCCTCAGGCATCAGGCAGGAGGTCTGGTCTAGAGGGTAGAGCCTCCATTTGCCTGAAGATAACATCTGCATGTTGCCAGTTCGAGGCCACCGGCACTGTGAATGGTGAGACTTTGAAGCAGCTGACAAGCCCAGCTGAGTTATGCCACCTGCTCTTTGGCCGCCCTTCAAGTGAGATATGAAGGAGCTGCTTGTCAGCCTGCGTGGGAGGAAACCGGAGGCCAGAATGTGATACCAGATCAAAAAGATCCATCTGAAATGTTGTGGTTCTTGAAAGATAGAATCTTTCTTCTTGTAAAAATCCCTATGGGGATTTTTGTAAAAATTGTATTTTTTTTACTATTTTACTATTGTAAAAATCCCTATGGGGATTTAGAACAGTCTGCCCATGTAAACCGCCTTGAATAAAGTCTGAGGAGAAATCTGACGACCAAGAAAGGTGGTATATAAATACATGTATTATTATTATTATTATTATTATTATTATTATTATTATTATTATTATTATTATTATTATTATCATTATCATTATCATTATCATTATCATTATCATTATTACCTTCATTGTCCTAGGTTAAGGTTCAGAATGCAAGGCTTTTGACTCTTCCCTGATATATGCATTAATTTCAGGAAACAGAATTATTATGCATGCAAGGGTATTGTAATATCCTCATAATCATCAGCCGTAATGTCAATAAACCACCACATTGTAATGGCTCACATTACCATATCGTTACAAATGCGAAAGTCAGGCCCATATACTTCCTTTGGCAGAAGTACTGCTACTGCACCCATTAAGATGTCAGTGGCAGTATAGAGAAGCTCCATTACCAACACTGTCAAGATCATAAAATGTGGAGAAAAGGAGATTTTGAGCCATGCACAACAGCTGTTTCCAAATATAAACCACTCAGCAGTTTCAAAGATACATTTCAATTCAAGCGAAATGCACTTAAAGTGCATAATAATGTAACAGTTAATGGCAAGAGGGCAACATCTAATCCCTTCCATTTAGTCTTAGAAGATCCAAAGTAAACATCTGTGATCATTACAAAGATGACATTCTATGCAGAATGTGTTGTTTTAAAACCTGAAATGGTTTTTTAAATTTAGGGTCAAATTCTGCTCTTAGCCAGAGCAGCCCATCCATGCCAGCTGAAGGAGATGGTTTGAGATGGTTTGGAGGAAGTAGCAGACTGTTAGGGAGGTTCCCTTGCACTCTGCCTGCCATCTCCCCGAGGCTACTATCTACCTGGCTGTTACAGCTGGTCATTGCTTCATCTGTTTCCCTGCTCCTCCAGGCTTATGTCCTCCTCCTCCTCCTCCAGCAGCCATGAAGTTCACGGTGGCAGAGAAGGTGATAACCACCACTGCCACCTCTGGACTGCTGCCACCTCTGCCTCATCTCTCCCTTCCTCACCATTTTTTGTAAACTGTCCGGGTGGGGCAGATGCAGGGGCCAGAGATGTTCAACTCTCAGGGTCCTCCCCATCTTTCCAGTTCGCCAGACATTGTGGGAAGGGAGAGAAGAGGTAGTGGTGAGCTTTGCTGACCATGGGCATGGACATTTCATTGCATCAAGGCCCATGGGACTGAAAGAAGTTGGCAAGATTTATTTTACAACGTAAACCCCTTTATGAACAACAGGTGGCACCTTTATATCTGTGGGGGATCTGTTCCCAGACCGCCCACAGATACCATAAATTGCAGATTAGCAAATCCATTATTTTGAGCCCACCTGGGCTTTGAACACAAACAGAGCCTTGCTCCGGTCGCGTCCTGAGCCCTTCTGAGCCTCAGACAGGCCACATGCAGTGGTGCACTGCATCTCCAAGGTTCTGAATGCTGCCTGGAGCAATTTTAACGTGACTTCTGGTTTTCATCAAAAACTCCAGGCAGCGTTCGAGGCCTTGGAGAGGCCACACACCACTGTGTATGGCCTCTCCAAGGCTCAGAAAATCTCCCAGATGCAGCTGGAACAAGGTTCCAGTCAAGTTTGGGATGTCTGCAAGGGGGGCGATCCAGGGGTCCAGCAACCACAGTAAAATTATTATTACACTTTGCAATTATAGTTATCAAAATAGGATCAAAGCCAGGCATCCCAGGTCCTTGGGAAGGATTCAATGTCTGGATAAAGCAAACCAGTTGACAACACCTGTCTGACTATGCGCAAATCTATAATAATAATTGATATATAGCCTAATGAAATGGTTAGGTATATCGCCTATAAGTATAGGTATAATATAGGTATGCAACCTATGAGTGACTGGTATATAGCCTAACTCTCTCCCTTGTTCTCACTGTCCTATCTTTCTCAGATTAATCTTACGCATCTGATCTGGGAGAGCAATGCAATACCACCGAGGGCCGTAAAGATCAGTTAATAGAGTTGCTGGCAAGGGAAGGATTTGCTTTAATTTGAAAAATACAGGGGATTGATACCACCTTTCATAAATGGAGGCTTCACAGGAAGCTGTAATACACACCGCACCAAAAGTACCCTAAAATAAAACCTCTCGCTGCAATAAGATCATCAATATTTATGGGCACAACGCTCAGGACCATTTTGGAAAGTGCATGGTGCAACTGTAATTACACCAAGGTTGGCTGGCTTGACCTTTCAGTCCAGTATGTAAGAACAAAAGGTGACTGTCACGGGAGCGTAAACCCCGAGGGGAATAACGCACCTGTGAAGACCCGGCAAGGCAGGGGGAGCTCACCTGACAAGGAAGATTGGGCAGCCTCCTCCGGAGCGATGGGCGGCTGGGGTGGACGCCCAGGGCCCGCAGCCCAGTGGACAACGGCAGCGACGGGGATCACCGCCTCCACCACGACGCGACCCCGATTGGGAACATCGCCGCTGCCGGGGAGGCAGGTCACCCCTCCTGACCACTCAGGTGACGGCGGGAGTTGGGGGTAGCTGGCGACAGAGGCACCTGGCGGTCCGGCAGATGGGCGCACCACAGAGGGGCGGGGATTCCCCGCCGGCTTGAGAGTAGGCGGAGTGGAAACGGAAGGAGAGAGAGGGAAGACCCGGGCTGAGCCGGCGGAGGGTGGAGGCAAGACCTGGGGAGGAAGGATAAAAGGAGAAGGGAGAGAGGAGGAGAGGGGGAGGGCCCGTGAGAGGAATGAGGCCACCCCCCTCCGCTTCCAAGAGGGGAAAGATAACAAGGAGAGAGCAGGAGAGCCTTGGGGAGAAAGCGACCTGTGGAGCGCACTGGCTCCCGTCCATCTGGCTGGGCGAGGAGGAGGGAGTGGAAAGGGGAGGCCCTACCACCCCGGAGGAAGCTTAGACGGGCCGGGAAAAGACCCAAACACCGGAAGATGGTACCCGGAGTCATCCCAACCTAACTATCCCTTCTGTCCAGCCTGGGAAAGACCTGTGAGTAAACAGGGGCAGGCAATGAGGGGAAATTCATGTTAAGGCAAGGGAAAGACACGGACTCATGAATGTCAAAATACTTACCAAATTAAACCGCATAAAAAGAACTTGGACTGCTGCCTCTACTTCATCTCGAACGGCGGGTAAGCGGCGAGGTACCCCGGGGAGGGAGTCAACCCCAGGAATGGATATCACAGTGACATACGCTGGACTCTCATCGTATGAAAATTAAGGTGATGTGATCAATGGAACGACCCAGGAAGACTGGGCATGACTACAGAGTACGTCAGGGCTGGCACACTCCTGTTCTCTACTATAACCATGGACCCTGTCCACCACAATGATAATATATGAACAGGGCTACATGCATGTGAATATATATATGCACACACTATGGAAATATGCATGGGTAGAGCTCTATTTTTATTAATTCCTAAGTAATACATTGAAACAAAAAGTCCGGCAGTATAGTCTAGTCCAGGGGTGTCCAAAGTTTTTGGCAGGAGGGCCACATCATCACTCTGACACTGCGTCAGGGGCTGGGGAAAGAAAGAATTAATTTACATTTAAAATTTGAATAAATTTACATAAGTTTACATAAATGAATATATTAAAGAGGAACTTATATGAACGAATGAAGGTCTTGCAATAGCTCAAGGCCTATAAAAGGCCTTGCACAAAGCAAGGCTGGCCTTTTCTTTGCTGCCGCTACTGCATCACAGACATGAAACAAGCAGTGGAGGGAGCCCTCATCCCACAGCTCATGCAAAAAGGTCAAACAGTTGCCTTCACGCTGAGTGTTGTGGCAAACTCACAGGGGTGCGGCAGGATGTCCCCGGCAGCCTCTTCTTCCCAGTTCTCCAGGGCACAACCATCCTGGATCATGCAAGATCTCATGTGATCCTTGTGAGATCTAGCATGATCCAAGATGGTGGTGCCCAGGATTGCCAGAAAGAAGGGTGACCACGGTAAATTTGGGAATTGCTGGCCTAGTCCATTATTCCACACAGCCCTGGACAATTATGCGATGGACAAATATACACTTGTCACGTGCATCCCTGCTACACTTGAAGATATTTTGCATACACTGAATTTGTTTGCTGTGGAACTGTCCTTAATGTTGGGTGACAAAAAACGATCTCCAGTTCTGCTGGTGAACATTAACTAAGAAATTTAATACAAAGCTCCACACAATGTTCAGCATTAGCTTATCTCCAAATCTTTTGAGACTACAATATTCTTCGGAATCATTCACTCATACAATTGTCATAATCACATCTAACCCAGGCTGGATAAAAATACTTCTATATATGTATCTAAAAATCTCATGCTGTGTTTTCACTTCCCTTTCATCAAGTATGTACAGAACAGGACATTAGAGTGTTTTGTCATGCAGACAGATATGTTTCTTCATTCAGTTTATTCCGTTTGATGCAATCAGTGAAACTATGAAGAAAAATACTTCCATTTGTTGTAAACATATGACACCTCAAAGGTGATGCAATGACTACTTAGACTGGACTAGCAATGATTATAATAATAATAATACAGGTATTTCTATACTAACTTTCTTGGTCCTCAGATTTCTCCTTGAACTTTATTCAAGGCAGTTTACATAGGCAGGCAATTTAAATCCCTGTAGGGATTTTTACAATTTGAAAGAAGGTTTCTATCTTTCAAAAAACCACAACATTCAGATGTTTCTTTCTTGATCTGGTTGCACATTCTGGCCTCTATCCTCCCACGCTCAGAGCAGACGGAATAGCTCGGCTCAGCTTGTCAGCTGCTTCAAGGTCGCACGGTGCCGGTGGCCTCGAACTGGCGACCTTTGGATGCTATCTTCAGGCAAATGGAGGCTCAACCCTCTAGACCAGACCTCCTGCCCTTGATCGTAACAAAAACAATATAATAATTGTTATAAGCTTGTGAGCAAAAGTAGGCTTGACTCCTGTTTCTAGTTCATGGATCTTTCATGTTCTGCAAGCGCATGCGGTTGCAAAAGCACCATAAAGCACTTTACAACAGCACAAGGTCCAGGCATGCTGGCAGGAAGGCTGGAGACTTCCCATGCATATTGGTGTGTGACATGAGGCTCCCCAGAGCAGGTAAGTCCAGCACATGGGCAGGGGAGGGTGGAGAGGAGTTGAACAGAGCAGGAGGAGGGTGGAACAGGGCGGCAATGGGGTCAGGTGGGCAGATCGGGTGTAGGAGGTGGACAGGATCGATGGTGCTGGCGTATGCCATATCCAAACCCACTCCCTGGGCCTGAACAGCCTGCAGGGATCAGCACAGACTTGGGCCAACAATATCACTGGCACAGGTCTGTGTTGACTTGTTGTGGCTGCTGGGGCTTATTCAGGGGCAAGAGAAAGTCCCGTGACCCCAAGGAGACCTACAGCAACCAAAAATCCCCTGTGGGATAAAACAGTAACATTGCATCACCACACAGGGATTTAGAGAGAATTGGGCTATGAGTCCTTTAATTTTATGTTCTCCCAAAAGGTTTTCCCAGAGATTTTTCCCGCATTTCTCCATGGTGGAAAAGTGTTACACTCGAATTAAACTTGGGTGTACTCTTGGCTCTGTTAACTGCTATTTCTTTTCCCTTCCTTGATCTCTTATTATTACTCATGCAGTTATCTGGCTTGTTATAAACTCGTAGGGCCAGGCCCTTGTCATCTTCACTTGCCTGCGTAACGCCTTGTACGAGTAGATCCAGCAATGTAATATAAACATGAATAAACATATATTCCCAGACACTGACAACCCTCACCTACACGATTCTGTATATGTGATTTGCAAAATGCATGCATGCACAGCCTTACTTTTGGAATAGATATCTCAAATAAGGCTTTGATCAATAGCCAGAATGACACAGAGCACTAATTCATTTGCTAATTCATATTTTCCTTCCTAGAAATTTTTTCCTTCCTGGACAAGATCTTGGCTGAGAAAAATTGTGAAAATAACACAAGGAATGTGCAAAAAATGGCACTCTTTCCAACAGGTCCACTTCCTTCATCTGTGCCTTTCCCCAGGCAGCCCAGTCCTGTGTTTCTAAGCGCCTAGGGCTGCAGTGGTGCTGAAATGTCTACTGCTGCATCCCATGAGGCTGGGAAGCAGCATGCGGTCTACTTGTGTAATCCCCAGGCAGCCCCAATGGGTCTCCTTCAGATCTGTGCCAGCTATTGAGCGCGTGCAGATTCAAGGAGACCCATGTCAGGTCTCCCGGGCCAGGAGGGGAGTTAGGATAAGGCAGCAGGGCCTGCCATCATCTCCGTCTCCTCCTTCCCCAGCCAGTTCCCACCTTCCCCAAGTTCCCCCCCTGCCCCAGAACACTTCCCCCCCCCCACACCCCAACTTACCAGTCCGTGCTCGTCTGAAGCTCCGGGCAGTGGTCGTCACTCCACTGCCTAGTGCTGGCTCAGCGCAAGCTTGCACTGAGCCAGAGTCCGTGCCAGTTGAACGTTATGTGTTGCAAGCGTTTGCGTACTGCATGCTGGCACTGGGCTGGACCAGATTCATTAGGATTGGGCCTTTAAATCACAAATAGTCACATACCAATATGCAAGTTACCAACAACCTACCAGCAAATCTTTTTGGCCTATCTCAGGGGTGCCCAAACCCCGGCCCGGGGGCCACATGTGGCCCTTGGGGGCTCCCAATCAGGCCCACAGGGAGCCCCCAATCTCCAATGAGCCTCTGGCCCTCCGGAGACTTGCTGGAGCCTGTGCTGTCCCAACACAACTGCTTTTAGCATGTTGACGACTGTTCAACCTTTCACCTGAGGTGTGGGATGAGGGCTCCCTCCACTACTTGCTGTTTCACGTCTGTGATGCAGCAGTGGCAGCAAAGGAAAGGCTGGCCTTGCTTTGTGCAAGGCCTTTTAAAGGCCTTGAGCTACTGCAAGACCTTCATTCATTCATATAAGTTCCATCTCTAATAAATTCATTTATGCAAATTTATTCAAATTTTAAATGTTAATTCTTTTTCCCCCCGGCCCCCGACACAGTGTCAGAGAGATGATGTGGCCCTCCTGCCAAAATGTTTGGACACCCCTGGCCTATCCTATAGACAGTTCTGCCCACTACGCTCTTCTCCCAAAGATCCCACCAAGATCCCAGCTGCTGCAGCAGGCGGTCCACTCACTGCCCCAACACAAGGGTCCCGTCCCCCCCAAGTGCCCAATTTCATTAAACTGGCTAAATCTGCTTAAGGTCATCCATGCCTCTCCCACTCCTCCTTTTAAAAAAGCAGAAACAGGAAGAGGCAATGCAAACAGACAGAGGGGTTGGGATGACAGAGCTGAGCCAACCAAGGGGCAGGCCCAAGAGCTCCCAGCACCTGAGACAGTAAACCAAGTATTGTCCCCCCCCCTTACCCGGTGTTGTGCCAGCCTCTGCTCCTCCCACTCCCTGGACTGGAAAACAAGAAGGGATCAGAGTGAAAGAGGAAGTGGGTAGAAGAGGAGAGTGGTGGACAAGAGTGTCCAATATTCTGGCCCACCATTTTCCTCCCCTCCACACTTCCTCTTCCTTTTCAATCCTGGAAATGGAAAGAGAACGTAGAGCAATAGAGGCTGAGTGGGTTGAAGGAGACAGGTGTACCTGCTTCTCTCTTTCACGTAAATCCTTTCTTTCACAAAAAAACCCTGCTGTCTGAAGCAACTTCCCCAGTTAGCCCTGCAAGGGGGCAGCCACAACTGCCCTGGGCTGTTTCAGACATGGGGTCCAGCCCTGCTAGAATGAAGGTCAGTTATTGGGCAAACAACAACATCAGTCACGGTAGCTACAAGCGCAGCCGAACCCCTTTCGTATCTTCTGACAGTGGACCAGGAGTGGGAAATATTGGTCGCAGCTCTTGGAAAGGTTCTTGCTCTGTCATCGCTTTTTGCTCGGCTTTCGCCAGACTATGAGTCATCGCCCCCCCCCCATTTCCCTCTGCATAATTTGCCTGCCTCCTTCAGAGTTAAATAAATTGCATTTTGGCCAATGTCATCATTTGCATAGTCAGATTTCTTCATTTAGAGAAGCCAAGTTACGGCCTGCTTGCTGCCTAATAAAGCTCTTCATTTCTCAGGCTAAGCACTTGGACAAGCTCTTCTCTCGGAATAAAAAACGCTTTGCACGTGACTAAGTGGTCTAAAATGTTATTATTCAATGTCCTTTCTTTTGGGCTGAATCAAATGGAAGGTCCGTAATCTTCTTGACAGTAGATTAAAAAAAAAATAAAGAGTTTAGCCAAATAGTCTAGAAATTTAAATTTTAATACCTCTTGAGTATGCTTTGAATTAAAGTATGACCAAAATGGACTAAGAGCCCAATCCTGAGCTCAGTGCGCCACTTCACCGCTGGTGTGCACTGTCGCAAACATGCCGTAAGACACATTTGCAGGCCTTAGCACTGGTGCTCTGTCAGTGCTAGCGCCAGAACTCCGTGGACTGCCCAGCAGCAGAAAGGTAGGGGGAGGCGGGGAGGAGGCATTATGGGGAGGTGAGAGGTGGAGGGAGGGCGGGGAAAGTGTGGGGAGGAGGCATTCTGGGGAAGGGAGCAGGAAGGATCCCAGAATGCCTTGCAGCATGGTATCCTGGGGTGCAACCTGGAAGCCACAAGGTCATGGCTGACAAAGTGGCTCGTGGTAGTAATAAGTTTGAAAACTGCTGCCATACAAGCCTTGTCACTTAGAAAAGTCATTGGATGGTAGAGGGGGGAAATGGTTATTTGAATGATCAATCTAAAGAACATCCCACAAATGCCACACTGCAGAGCTACTGTTAGTGTAGACACTATTGTGGTTGGTGGACCACAGGTCTAACTCAGTGAAAGGCAGTTTCATCTGTCCAATAGAAGTGGTAAAGTAGACATTCTTCCTATTACTTGTTGACCTTTAACTGGATTTTCAGTGCTCAAGGATGTTCCAAATTGTGGAACTGTTGAGCATGGTCCACATATCCCACAGACTACAGTAGAGTCCTATTTTCCCCCAACCATTCCATTAGGAGCACAACCAGGATGTGAAGGCCTTGCAAGAGATGAATCTCCCGTATCCTTGTGCAACCCCCCTCCCGATGCATACAGAATCTGGTGCATATTACATCTTGCATAGAACAGAGGACTGGATGGAACAGAGGACAGTGTGCGATGGTTGAATTAGAACTCCCATTCACTTGTGGAGTCCTTCCTATGAGACTGCTGTAGTCTCCTTTGACTGTGGAATGTACAATGTGCCGAATGTACATTGAAATAGTCACGCTGAAAAGAAGGAAGCTATCATACTGAACTGTACTGGCTATTGAATGCAAACTCTGTATAAGAGGCCTTCAAAACACTGCTGGTTAAGCTATTCTCCTGCTCAGCAGGTTACTCTTCTTCACGCAGGCTTTGATGCACCTTCTATAGATCACAGCCGTCATGTACAGCTTTGTAGTGACCCTTTGCCTGGTGGGGATTGAAGGAACATCAAAAGTGATATGGAAACATCAAATGTGATATGGATTGCAGGTGTTTTATCGGCTAGGTGAGATGAAATGAGGTGCTTTAACATCAGACTGTTTGTGTTTGGATAGCTTTCTCTTTGACTTCATTTCTCGTGGAGAAAGATCTTAGGGTAAGCATATTCTGTTTTGGAGAAGATTGAAGCGTTCATGTCTGCAGGTTTCCAAAGTGAAATGGCCACCACAAAAGGTTATTTTCACACTATTCTGTATCGCCAAAATTCAGCAACTCAAAGCAGCAGGCATTTCATTTCTTTTGCAACATTTCTGAGCTACACAGAAAAAATGTTGGCCTATTAAATAAGCCCTGGAATGGACACATCCGACCTTTTGCCCTCAGTTCAGCACCGTGATGCACAAAACCCAACAATTCTGAAATCAAAAGGCAGTGCTTTGTTACATAGATTGGTAAGAGAAGCTGGATAAAGAGGCTGGAATTGATGTGGAATCAAGAATTGAAGAAGCATCAAAAATGGACATAACCAAGCCAGGAGATGGGGGGGGGGGAGGTGAAGGATAGTCACTCCATAAGAATTTGTCTTGGACTGGATTGCTAAGATCTTTTTGAAGCCAATTCAAATATCAGATTTGATTTCCACTGATCATTAAAATTCAGAACACCTAATTTGGACCCAAACATGTTTGTGGTCACCCTTGGAATATCAGATGCTCCAAGAATGTGAGGGGTAACCTCATCATAACTCAGGGGTAGAGCACCCCTGAGTAACTCAGGGGTAGAGCACCCAGTTTGCATGCAGTGTGTCCCAGGTTTGCTCCCTGGAATCTTCAGCTGGGATAAGGAGAGAACTTCCTGGAGACCCACTGCCAGGCCATGAGCATTTATGGCATCATGTTGACATCCATGATGCATCCATGATGCGAGTGGACTTTTGTACCAGCAGGGCTGTTGTTGTACTGGCATATATAGAGATGCCCTGGCATACCTAGCATATAGGATTAGGCTCTTAATACTATTTTGCATGTTTAAAAACAGACTCAAGGGTTCAACTAAAACTGAGTTTTGGAATACAATTCAAGAGAACCACTCTTTCCTGGCACAGAATGCATTACAATAAACTTACATGTGACATAATATATTTTGTATTTAAATGAGTTCTGCAAGAGTTAATGCTCACTTTTAATAAGGACTGGTTTATGCTAATTTATATTTTTAATATACAGCCCTTTTACAATCAGACAGATTTGACAATACCTTGAACGTTTTAATTTGGCATGCCTTTACAAAATTAATCTTTATTGTCTTGCACTCGTGGCAGCAAACTCTCTGACACTGATTGGTGAGTCTGTGTGATGGCCCATAATTACCTTTGGCTCTGGAACAAAGCAGTTTATAGTCCACCTGCTGTGAGGAGAAGGAAAATTGCCATTTTGGCTGGGCTTATAACCTCACACTGTGAATGTATGAGAACTAGAAAGAGGTTCCATCAAATAGATAAGCTAAGGAACAGGGAGAAGGAAGGATGAAAAATAGACAAGGGCCTGAGAAGAAGAACTGAAAGTAGAGTTGAGGCTGGAAGAGACTGGACACTGAGGCAAGGCGCTACTTAGAGAGGGTACTGGAGAAATTCACAGTGCTAAGATAAGGACTGGTTAGTTATGCTATAGAGACAGGGAGAATGGAATGTTTAGGATAACTGTTCAAGAGACAAGGCAGTTAGAGTTAGGAGAACTAAGCAGAGAAGGTCAAAGTAGATCCCTCTGGGAAACCCTTGGAGAACCTCTATGGGCTTCTGGGGGAGAAAAAAAGAAAGAACTGAACCAGGCATTTCCTTATCCTGCCCCCCCCCCCCAGGTCAATACAACTGGAGTGCTCCAAACTGTGGCAGGACCTCTGCCACAGCATTTCCATTGGTCTCAGGGAAGCAGAGAAAGAGTCTGAATGGGTGCCTCCTCTGCCATCCTGTCCAGAAACCATACGATTGGAAAGGATGGGGGGAATGAACGGCCTCCTGTCATTCCCCACCAAGCCTACATGCCTGGTAAGGGGGAGGGAACAAGATGGGGAGGGAACCGACAGGTGAATCAGGGGGGCAGTGCGTGTGCTTCCAGTGCAAAGGGGTTCTAAATGGGGCCAGTGGACCCAGGTGCCATTCTTGAGTCTAGATCCTGACAGGTGAATTCTGTTTATTGTGGCTATTATGGACACTGAAGCTTTGTCACCTGACAAGTCTAAAAGGGCAATGAGGTTCAAGAAGCAGTGGGGACGCAAACCTCTCATTGATTTGAACCCACCAGTCAATTCCTTTCTTTTTTTTTTTAAGCTGAATGGTTTTACTAACACTTGATTATATGCAACTCATCTGCAATAGAATTACAATAAATTTCCTCCCAATCATACAAAAGGGCACATTTCATCTTTTCAGTGTAGCGTGTTGATGCTGGTTCACACAAGCGTTATCTTCACATGTGCAACCTCAGCATCAAGTGGTAAGCTGAGAATGTGAACGAGGCATCATCGCCAATTCAAAGTTGCACTGTACCTCTCCGTCAACACAGTGCTTTCTGTTTGTCAGTTTACATATTCAGCCGCAAGTAATAGAGGATAGAGAGGCATGTACGTTTCTGGATTTCTCTACTCGTGGCAATGTGTGAACTGGCACAATTGGAAAGAACTGCATTTGTGGTGATCTGGAAGCCCTGTCTGCCATGTTACATCAGGAATGGCCTGTTCATAAATGCAGCCCATCCCTAACTGATAGTGCAGTCATTGGGTGAACTATGTGTGAACCAGCTTGTTTTCTGTGAAGCTAATTATTTGAGGCAGCTCTCCTTTGCTCATGTATTTGGAAATCAGTTCCACTGAAATCAATGGGATTGAGTTCTGAATTAGCTTGCTCGGGACTGGGCTGGAAGTCTGCTAAATGAACATAAGAAGAGCATGCTGGATTAGACCCTAGACCCAACAAGTACAGTGTTCGCTTTCCTGTAGTGGCTGACCAGATGAAAAACCTGCAAGCAGGGCCTTGCATTCAGTGACATGCTCTTGCTGAACATGGAGATTCAGTACGACCATCATAGCTTCCACAAATGTGTCTGATTCCCTTTTCAAGCTGGCGGCCATCCCCAATCTTGTGGCCGTCGGGTCCACAGCAGTGGGGTTATGCAATTGGTCTGTCTAAACTTTTTGTCAATAATTAATGATACTCTCTTTTACAACCATCAATTCACCTGTGATATATGTTTAGAGGTGGCTGTCAAGTGGCAGAAATATCTTCCTAGTGATTAAATTGTTTCCAATTCGGGTCATGCTAAAACAGACCATAGTAGGTTATTCTTCCAATTCGTATCTGGCTACTATCCTTCTAATAATCAATATGTCAGACGAATGCCTTACACTTCACATAATCTGATTCCCCCAGGGCAATTATTTCACAGCACACATAAAACAAAAGACAGTATGCCTAAGATGTCAGATAGATAGCCTTTGAGATCCATCTAGCAGATAAGCCCTTTCTTTGCCTAATTTATACTTCAGAGTTCAACTTTATTTCATTTCTTTTATCATGTTTCCAGAATTGAAATAATAAATTCTTCCTGTCAAATCAGTACAGATAGTTTTTTAAGTGCTCATAATTCAGGTATCTTTAAAAAAAAAAAATAGACAAAGACTTTTAGCTTCAATGGCCTTGGCCTTCATTAAGCTGGGGTGCATTAGGTGTGACATGATGAGTACAGTTAAGACACATGGAAGACCTCACAACACCCACGTTCTTATTTCAACCAAATCTATACTTATGACGAGCTTTAGCTGGACAACTCAGTGGTTTCATTATTTTAAGCAGTGATGTATTCCAGCCCCTAACCCCAAGTGTCAAGTTCTTGCTCAAATTCTCGAGTCAAGTCAGTCTCGAGTCTCTCAAGTCTCTGAGCCAAATTTAATAGACTAAAGGGAGGTGGTGGTGGGGTGTGGGGAGAGTTGTAAACCCCTCCCCCAGAAGGCAGGCATTTCCAGGTGTCCACTCCTCATTGTCCAGCTGATCAGCAGCGATCAAAGCACCACAGGCAGCCTAGAGCTACCGGCTGCAGCACGAGCACGACCACTTGGGCAAGGCGGGTAGGGTGATTGTGCTCATGATCATCCAGGAGGTCTTGTAGGAGGCAGAAAAAAGTAAGCAAACACACACATAGTGACTCGGACATGAAAATGGCTTCGAGTCCTGAGTCCAGTCATGAGTCACTGCCTCTTGGTCCCACGTCTTTGAGTGATGGGATGTAAGTTTAACTTGGGAGTGAATCACAGTACTTGAGTCTACAGCACTGGTTTTAAGTTGATCCTGGGTTTTGATCCCAGCCCAGCTTTGAATGCCCTGACAGGTCACTACCCTCCACTTCCATTCCTCATTTGCAAAAGTGGGACCTTAAAGGCCTGTCCTGCAGGGTGGTTATGAAGATGAATAATATGAAGGTAACAAAGATACCTCAATTCTAACCCCCTCCCTTACTGGCAAAGCTAGTGTTGCGCCAGCAGGGGCTGCTTTACGATTGTCATAAAGCAGCCTCTGCCTACTAGCACAGTGGTCTCCCACGTGCCAGCAGACCCATGGACTTCCAATGGGAAGTGGTGTGTGTTTGTCAGTTTGCACAATCCTCCAGTTCGTACATCTGGAGAATGGATGGGGGAATTGTCTCCCTTCCCCTGTCAACCAACCAAGATACACTTGCTGTCCAAGTGCCTTAGAATGTGTGCATATGTTTTGAGAACAGGCGAGTCGCATGGGATATGTGTAGGAGGCTGTTCAGAGATACATCTAGGTCCGATTTGCCAAGCCATTTGTGTCTTCAGGATGCTTGCTATGGTAGTGATTACAAATTTTTTTCTTTTCATTTCTTTTTTAAAACCAGTGGCGTCACAAGGGTTGGTGCCCCCTGGTATGGGAGGCTAGTGCGCCACCCCTATGATGGACTTCCTCCCATGCAGTGGACGCAACAACACCCTGTGCGGTGGGTGTGGGGATGTACCATTTCCCCACCCCTGCTGGTTTTGGGGCTATAACTTTGAATAGAGGAGGGATATTTCAACCTGGTTCGTTTCACTGCATACCACATGAAATTACACATCAATTGATATATATATAACATGATGGTAGTATTCAAAAATACTAAGATTTCAAAAATTTTAGTGAGTTGTGGCATCAGCTTCCTTGCGTGTGTCACCCGGTGCAGCCCACACCCCCTAGTAGCGCTACTGTTTAACACTGAAGCAGACAAATCCATTCCATTGTTTCCCATTTCCAGCTGATGTTTTGGGTTGCGGGGTATTTACAAGGGAAGGTGTTGATTGTACAGCGATATTATACTTCTTTTGTCAGCATAAAACCGAATGCATAGGAGGACCTAGAAAGACCAGCACACCTTTTTATGTGGCAATTAACCTTTTGCATGAGTATTACCCATTTGTATTCAGCCTCTTTGTTACTACACCTCCATTTTCATGGCTTCTTTTTCCTTCAGGGCTCGCTGTAAGGATTGTTTATTCCAAACTCATTTGCTTGCTTTACTTTCCACTTGCTTCTAAAAAGGGGAGGGGGGTTACTAACAACATATGCAAGAGAAGAAAACAAGGGATTTTATCCCTTTGATGCACCGTAGGGAAGCAACCCAACAGCCGAGGACCCATCCAAGCAATTGCACACAGCCTTGTACAGGTTCAGAACAGATTAAAGCATCGCCCATTATAGCTGCTTGGTACTTACAATGCTACTTACTTTCTTGTAATTATGTTATTCAGAAATAATTGGATTTCTGGATTTAATTGGGCTCTAAATTAGCCATAGCTTTCATAAAAAGCTATTACAGTGATTTCTAATAGCCGTTTCCCCTGCACTCTAAGTACAGAGTATTTCAAAGAGAGTGATTCACCAGTAAAGGGGGGGTAAAAAAGTCTTGGCTGCCTTGAACTCTAACGAGGTTCACGTTAATAAGGACAATTTAGACGCCATCCTGTTGTAATTAAACATTTGCAGAAAGCCTTGCCCATTGTGGAGTTGTGTCTGGCCGCTAGCTGCCTCTTGCTTGGAAAGATAAGATGGAGTTTTTAATCTCCGGAAAAGATCAAGAAACATTACAATACAAGGGTGGCCATGCTTGGTTTTTTATTTCTCTTGAAAACTCGTGCTTCTAATTGGATTCAGGTGTGCCACATACATCCCACACAGAGTGATTTCATTATGAGCCTGAGTCGGTTCTGAGCTATCCCGTCCGTGTCCCATTCAATTCTCACGGGTCACTTTGGAACGCGGATCGCTGGTGACAGGTAAAATGAGGTGGGAGAGAACGAGCTTGGGCTCTGAGGGTAAGGAGTCCTAACATGAACATGACTGATAGGGCCTTGGAGAATTTGCTAGTTCGTCTGTATTATAGGCATTGAATGATCTGAAGAGTGTGACTTTCGCAGTTGTAACCAAAGCTGTGACTAATGAAAGATAACACTTATATTCGGGACTAATTTTCTTTCACCTTTCTAGACCATCCAATCCTTTTGACATGGCACAGTGTGACAACGGATATACATTGCTGATTGAAACCAAATGTAAAAATGAAATGCATTAGCACTAAACTGTAGCTGGCTTGGATACCAGCCCATAGGATTGGGTTGTTTCTCATGTAGACTATAAAACCCATTTCTTGCAGATGGGTACCTTTTCTCAGAGACTCGTTACAGATCAGCCAGTGAGCTCATGCAAGTTTTTCTTTTAGAACTTCCGAGCATATCTCTACTGCGGAAATAGCTCTTTTTAAGAGTTTAAAATGGGATACATCGAGAAAGACTTATCACTTGGGCAGCCCAATCTTATCTTGTGCTGGAACAGGCAGGCCGGTGGACCTGTGTTGTAACCCGTGCAACTTTGGGGTGGCGCAAATCCAAGCAGCCTGGAGCTGCCCCAGGCCACCCAAGAAGAAGGCTAGAATCCGGCATAAGTACTGGATCCTGGCCCCACCCCCTGTTCTCCCACTGCCTGCCCATGGGCCCGCCTGTTGCCCGCCCGCCCCTCATTTGGGAACAATTCCTAACCACCCGTCCTCTCCATGTTTCCCCCCCAGGCCCCCACGCTGGCCAAGCTCAGCTGGCACAAACTTACCATGCTCTGTCAGAGGCTGAATGCAGCCTCCATGGACCAATGCACGTCCTTGCGCTGGCCTGGCTGACTCCAGAATAGACAGAAACGTGCTTTACAGCATGTTTGTGACCTTTCCGGTCCAGTGCAAGGGATGTTAGGATTGTGCTCTCAGGGAGATAGTGGATAATGTCATAAATGAGAGCAGCCTGCAGGAAAGCATGAAACTGTATGCATGTGTTTTTTCATGCAAAGGTTGAAAGGGATTTCAAATATATATATATCTAAACATTAGAAATCCCATCCCTTATTGTATTTTGAAATGTTTTTCAGTAGTATTATTAATATATTGATTGCACTGCAGTCCTTCTAAATATTCTCTGTGCCCAGATGAGCAATACTACTGTGGTAGAAGAAAAGCAAGGCAGAAGAGGGGAAAAGAAGCAATTGGGTAATAACCCCTGCTAATTGGGTAAGAGGCACTTTTTCAAGTGGGTGCTCCTCTTTTTAGCAGGGGGAGAGTAACTGGCCCACCTCACCCCAGCACTGTCTGTTCTAGTGGCTGTCTGCTGGTATTCATTTGCATCTTTTTAGATTGTGAGCCCTTTTGGGACAAGGAGCCATTTAGTTATTTGATTTTTCTCTGTAAACCGCTTTGTGAACTTTAGTTGAAAAGCGGTATATAAATACTGTTGATTGATTGATTGATTGAAAAGAAGCAGAATATTAGAAACAAAATGTGCCTCGATTCTGATTGGTGAATTGAATGAAAACAAACAATAACAACAATAATCATGGGAACTGAGGACAAGCAAAAGTGGGTGAATTATCCTACTCCAAGTATAGCTGACAGGCAGAGGCATAGCTAACAGGGTGCAGGGGGTAGCAGTTGCACCAGGCATCAAGCTTTAGGGGGGCAACAAGGTGAGCTTGACACTAGTAACCAAAATTGTGAAAATCTTAGTATGCATGAATAATACCATCATGTTATATATCATTGGAAAGGTAATTTAATGCAGAATGCAATGAAACAAACTGCACTGGAATATCTGTTTTCCATCAAAAGTTATGGCCAATTAACCAGAAAATGAAAACACAACTGCCTTGTGGAACAAAAAGTGGATTTGCCTTAGTCCAAACTGACCTATGAGACTGTGCTGAGTGCCAATGAGATGTTATTATGATACAAGATGAAACCAATAACTTTTTATTTATTTACTTAATTAAATTTGATTTTGTCATGCAGGGGGGGCTACAAAATCTTCTTTGACCCCACGTAGCAGATAGATAAATGCCTTCGCTATGCCACTGACTGGGGAGAGGCAGCAGAGCAAGTGGGTGGTGAACTCCTGGGGGTTGGAGGTGGGTTCCTCCCAATTTTCACATTTTGAAAAGCCTGGGTGTGATGTCACTTCCGGTTGTGACATCAATTCCAGGGCAACATTTTGAGCTTGGTGCCGGGCTACACGATCATGAGCTATGCCACCGCTGACAGGTACATTATGAACCCAGAGCACATCTTGTCCTTGACTTAAAATGGAAGGGACAATAGAATTGTTCATACATGTTAGTTCTGTGCTGTCCAGCGTGGAGTCAAAGATTTTATCATGATGATTTTGGGCTCACCAGTTGTTCACTTGCGGCACAGTCGTAAGGCACTTGTGTGCTGCCGGAACAAGTGCTCTGCCAGACTGTTCTAAAGTGCTTTGTGAATATGGAGGAGTTTGTGGTGCCAGCCTGCCAGCACTACTGTAAGGAGTCCCGTATAGGAGCAATATGGCTCCAACCAAGCAACTGTGGGGTGGGGAAGGGCAGGGGAAGTCAGCAACAGGGGCAGATTGGGCCCAGGAGGGGGTGGGAACACCAGCGCTGGTGTGCATCATATCCTATTCCCTTCCCAAGTCTGATCTGCCAACATGGGTCCACTCGGATTTGTGCTGGCGAATTAGCATGCACGGGTCCCAGTAGACCCATTGCCACAGCTGGGCTTTCTCAAGGCAAGGGGACAAATGTCCCCTTATCTCAATGAGACCTCCAGACTGCTCAATCCCCCCACAGGATGCAGTGCAAGCCATGTTGGCTCTGCTGCATCAGCTTGAAGGAATTTCCATAGGGTTGGGCTGCCCCATCTCAGAAAGCCTTATACTGTAAGGTTCTTTTTGTAACGCTAGTCCAAGCCGTGAGCTACAAAAACTGTTTCCATGAGCATTAAGTAGGTCACAAGGTTATGATAATTAAGTTAATTTTCCTATTTAACACTCTCCAAATTACCATCTCATCTCAATCACAAATTCACTAGAGGGCCTTGGAAAGGCATTTTTCTCTCAGTCCTCCAACTGTGGTGTGGGGGTGATAACAATCCTGACCTATTTTACAGTACTATAATAATTACTGTGTGAAGTGAACACTCAGAAAGTGGTGTATCATCAGCGGGAACGGCAACCTTATGTCCATAGTGAAATTAGAATTTAAAGTAGCAAGAAACAGTCAGCTTGTGTTTAAAACACATTACAGGCTGAAAGTGCTGACATCGACCACGGCACCACATCAGTCCCCATGTAGTTCTTAACTAGACTGTTCTTCAGGACAAAAATTATGCATTTTTGTGTAACCATCTACCAAAGAAATGTGGCTATTCCCAAAGCGAAACTTTAAAGCCGTGTTCCCATTCAGCCCCCAACCCCATCCTTGGAGAGCTAGCTCAAGTAGATGATTATAAATTCCCACTTTTTCCCAGTTAAACAGGGCATCCACAGATATCTTTCGAGGTACCTTTTCCCCTGATGATGGCTCCAAGCGCCTTGATCTTTGAGGAAATATCTATAATGAAAAATTCAAATATATTCTAAAATGATCATACACAGAACACGGTATTCTTCAGCTGATTTACAAGACACAAAGGCTTAGCTCCGTTTTACCAGAATATGGCTCTTCCTATGTACGTACTTACAGAATTTTCAAACTCGCGTGCTTCCCTTAGGGGTCTCACGGACAAAGGAAATCTTCAGGAGACTTTACTGTCTCACAGGAGAGGCAATATAATCCTAATTTCCTTCCCTTATTCTGCCTCCAGTCATTTCTTTTCCTGCTTGTCAACTGGTAATATACAGTTCTGTAACATCGTGTGGTCCCAAAAATCTGCCTAAAGAAATAATTCCGAGAAATAATCATGAGCTTACAGGATAAGTTCTCTCTCTGCCAGCGCAATCCTAACTAATGCGAATGCTGGCGCTGCAGCTGCTAAGACAGTTAAGCCATCATAAAAATACTGTAAAGCGCTTAGCTTACGCTTAGCTGTGTAAACTAAGCACTTACTTCCGAGTAAGCAGCACTGATGGGACAGGCTGCCAGCCCTCCAGTACTGGATTTGAGCTCCTGGCTGCTGGCAGAGGTAAGTTCAGCACCAAGCAGCACAGGAGCTTGGGGAAGGGCATTTCTGGGTGGGGTAAGGGTGGGAGGACTGGGCCCAGAGGGATGGCAGATGAGGCCTCCCCCTTATCTTAAACCCCATCCTAGGCCCGCCTGTGTTACATGGGGCCAATTGGACTGCTGCCACTTTTAACTGCCCAGCCCCATAGGGGAGGCTGGGGCTACTTGAGGTAAGGGGAAAATAACCCTTTATCCCAAGGAGACTGAATACAGCACAGGCCAAGCAGCCTAGCTGCACCAATGCAGGTTAGGACTGGGCTGTGTGCTGATGTCATAAAATCACTAAATTTTGGGTGTATTCCATTCCCTTTTCAGTAGGGTTTTGTCAGTTTCTCTGTGTGTCCTAATGGTGGGTGTCCTCTTCTTGTTAGCATTCTCATTGTCCCCGCCACTAGTTTTCCTCTAGCAGCTACAAGTCTAGGTTCTCGTTGTCTGCTTCCTTTTCCAAAGCAAAAAGAAGAAAAATCTTTCACTCCTATTACTTTGCATACTGTTTGACAATGTCCCAGGAAAGGAAAAGCATTAGCTGTGCCATGATGAGAAGAAATGAGGGTAGGGAACTGCCTGCCAGAAGGTTTCTTCAGGCTAAACAATCACCAACGGAAAAAATTTGCATATTCTGATTGCAAAGTTACAGTTAAAGCTCTTTGTGTTAATGAAGTCATAAGCCAGTTATCTTTTGTTGGATAGTTTATTACATCATAAGAGCATTCAGCTGAAATTCTAATCGCAGATGACTTATATCTGGGCTAGATGCAATAATAAGACCCATTTGCTAGTCGAAGCAAAAATTTACATCTTCTACCTCATCATGATGATTGTGGCAGTTCCTATTTAGGCAGAGTATAGACACCCTATTCTTGATGAACTGAGTTGAGAAACAATTTAAATATTCAGAATTTAAAAAGATACTTTTTAAACTGAGCAACAGCAATGTTAGAGAGGAATGCTTTGTCACAACAGCTTTGGGAAGGGTTGAATTCCTTGTTCTAAGAATGGTGTAGAAAATTCCCAGGCAAGGCAAGCTTCTGCTTCCAGCCAGGCAGCCCAATCCTAAACTGCCTGGAGTACGGGGCTACTGCAGCACTAAAATGGCAGCATCCAACACACCCTGGGCAGCCATCACCACCTCCTCAGGTGAAGGGGACTTCCGTACCCTTCCACTGTGTAAGAAAAGTAGCCCTGCAATGGGACTACTTGATTCTGTACCCACTATCAAGCGGGATGAAAGGCTCGACGCGGGGCTCTGGATTCGGTGGAGCTCCCTCCCTCCCCGCTCCCTCCCCGCTCCCTCCCCACTCCCAGTCTGGAACGCTCCTCCCCCCACACCCTCACTGACCTCTCTGCCGCCAGGTGATCCAGGCGACCGCTGAGGGGCAGACCGCTGGCCTCCCACTGGCGCAAGCTCGCGCTGGGCTAGCTCTGGCATTGGACTGATCGCTAAGCTCCGCAAGCATGCCTTATGGGACGCTTGCAACAGTGCATGCCAGTGGTAAGCCAGCGTGTAGAGCTCAGGATTGGGATCTAAGTCCATGCTGCACACAAATACAAGATTCATCCAAATCCAGGAGGTCAATTTGGGACAAATTTGTTCTCAACTGAAAGTAGAACTAGGTACAATGGATACACTCTGCAAGAGATTGCATTTGAACACCAGGAAGAAATTCTTGACAGCCAAGGCAGTTTGGCAGTGGAACAGATTGCTGAGGATTATTACAGAGAAAGTCCAGAGTCATAAGACCTTCCACTCCCTGTGACTAACTGCAGTTAGGAAGACCTCAGGACAGTCACCATCTTGCACCTAAACGAACTACCTTATAAGGTTATTGTGGGGATAAAACAGGGTGGAGACAATGTACGCTACTCTGAGCTCCTTAGAAGAAGGTTGGGCACAGAAATAAATACAGTAAATCTGTGACATAAAGATCGAAGCCCTCAGCAAAGGAAGGTCTCCGCGTGAGTTTGCAGCAGACTTTCCAGCAAGTAAGAACCCCCTTCTGTAGTGGGAATTGCAGTGTCGACCTGAAAGAGACCCCACCATAATCGAGATCCTATGGATAATTTTACCCTTTTCAAAATTAATCTTAAAACTGAGGATGTCCTAACTTTTCTTCGGCATTGTAAGAAATTAGCTTTGCTGGTGCAGATGCAAAAAACCACTGGTTTGTAAAAAAAAAAAAAAATCCCATTATCAACTCATCTCCTAATCATATTAGTATCTGTGTATCCTATTACCAGCCCTCTTGCAAAATACAATTTTATAATGACAAGGGTTTTACTAATACAGTGTGAATGTTGCTAATATAATTTAAGGGCTGCTATCAAGCGTGTGTTTCTAGATTACAAAATCACTTCTTTGTACTTATGAAAGGAAAAAAGAAAGAAAATGCCTGCTTGCAATTGGATTTCAAAAAATTAACATTGACTCTGACACCATGCAGAGCTAGTGCAAGCCAAAAGAATCCCCCTAATTCTAAAAGTTGAAAAATGGGGAAGATAAAGTAACATTTCTAATGCGAATGCCTCCGTTTTGCTCCCACCGCCCAGGATGGCTCCAAAAGGGAGGGGGAGGAGTCACTTGCACGCTGCGGTGAGGCTCCCTGCAAAACTTAGGGCTTTGCACCCCCTCTAGCTACACCACTGCCTCCTCGACAGGACCACGTCATTCCATCCTCTTCTGATTCCACTCACCTGCACCAAGTTATTTGGGGTCTGTAAAAACACCATTGAGATAACTCTTCCAACTCGGCCTCACAGCAAATGCAAACATGAAAGCAATAAAATAAAGCTCTTGAAGCAAAGAAAACCTGAGTGTTCCAAGTTCCTTTTAAAGGGCCATACACACTGAGGTTGTATGTATAAGCAAAAAAGCTCTGTGAGTCTCTCCAGTGCTATTTGTGTTCCATGTCGAAGTGCTCTTCATGCAGGATATATCAGTGTAGTGTTCCATTCAAGCCACAGGCAGAGAAAATGCAAAAACATGGGGCATCCTTTTGAAAGATGACCTCTGGTCCATAATCCTTCATGCCCCGGAGCTCTGAATGAGCTTCTGTTCCTTCCATTACCCAATGCTTTTTTAAATCAGTGGTTATGTTAAGCAGCCTCTTAAGGCCCACGATGGTGGATCTGTATAAAAGCTTCTCATGCTTCCAGTTCAATGGCAGAAAGAGCCATTGAAAGGAGTATAGAATGGCAGGTACAAGAGAATCTTATACTTGAATGAATGAATGAATGAATGAAAGAATGAACCTTTATTAGGCATAGATAGAGAAATCATAAAAGCAAACATAATTAGTCCTAATCCCGTTTATCAAAAATGGAGTTAAGATACTAAATTACTAATAAAACATTTACAGTACAACATAAAATATCAACATTTTTGACAAATTACATTAAGAAGGCTTAGAAATCGCCATCAATTGTGCAAGCAACCCTTGCTTTGCTATAGCCTGCAATGATGTGGACATAGGGGCAGCACATAAGAACATAAGAACAGCCCCACTGGAACAGGGCATAGGCCCATCTAGTCCAGCTTCCTGTATCTCACAGCGGCCCACCCTACATGCGCTCATCAAATCCCTGAAAAAATACTGCATGGAGATAGGTCCAAAAATGGCACAACCGCGTCCACTCAGGGTTCATCAGTAACAGAAGTAAGAATTGTATAGGAAGGATTGACAGTGGGAAACATAAGATTGGTTCAAACAGCACAGGTGATTCCACCTACCATCCTGCTCACTGAATATATGCCCCAGAGTGAGCATGAAATCAGAGAATGAGGGCCCAACCCTATTGATCTCCAGGTCTGGCGCTGAGCTTCAGCACCTGCGCTGTGTAAACGTGCCATAAAGCGTGTTTACGGCACTCTGTGAGGAGGGAGCACTAGTGCTGGCCCAGCGCCAGATGGACCAGAGCAAGGTAAGAGCTCTGGGAGGTGGTAAGAACCTTCGGGGCAAGGGGAGGTGTTCCAGGAAGGGGGAGGGCAGGGCGGGGAAGTGACTGGCCTGGGAAGGAAGTGGGACCAGTGGAGCCCTGCTACGTGGGTTCCTACCCTCCATGTTGAGCCGCAAAGCCTGACATGGAGGTTTTTTCACCTGTGCCGCAAAATAGCCAGCAGGGCTCTTCTTATGTTCTTATTGCAGGACCTGGAGCTTTCCTCGGAGGAAAAGGACAAAAGTCCCCTTCTGCCAGGAGACCTCTGGTGGCGCTGCCAGGAATAGGATTGGGCTGCAACCCATTCCTGTTCCCTCAGTCATCTCAGTTCCCACATGTCTCTTATAGTATTACCTTAACTTTTAAAGAGATACTGCATATTTTTTGGATTTAACTTGGTTTCAAATATATACCATTTTCAGTCCCTAACCTTCGTGAAAAGATGCAACCTGACTGTACTGTAAACTTTATCTACGGTTTTCAATTATTTAAAATATCTGAGTAAAATGAGTAAATAATTAGCAATTGCATGTGATGCTCCTTGATCAAAAGGAGCATAATCGGTGGAGATATTATGTTGTTCTTGCTGCATTATTTATTTTTCTTGGGAAATATTCAGTAGGCATGTGTAAAATATATTCCATTACTTAATGAATATTGGTGTGTTGTGTATTATATATTTATGTATGCCTTTTTCTCTTTTTTTTCCCCTGCATGATAAATAAAGATGTGTGAACATTTTCTAAACTCCTGGACTACTTGCTCTCAGTTTGCCTTCAAGTCAGAAGACTGAAAAAAACATTCCCGAGGACATGATCAGAAAAAGTAATGATATCCCTGAAGCTGCACATAGATTTACTGTCTACAATCACTTCAGGCAGATGCTATTTTTACTCTACACATGTTTCATTTCACAATGCTGCTGGCACTCAGCTCAAAGTAGTCATGCCTAATACCTGTATCTACAAATGAAAATCAGAATTATTTTCAAGGTGGTGTTCCTTCCAAGGGACCTTCCAAGCCTGTAAATGTCTACATGCAGCCAGATTTGTATGAAACATTTTTATAGAACTGACAACAGTTCAATGTTGTCTTTCATTGCAAAGATTGCAAGTTGTAAGCAAACACGGTGTGAATTACTGTAGACTGGCAGTTCTCAAACTGTGAGTTCAGGACCCACCAGTGGGTAAGGACCCAATTTTTGGTGGGTAGCAAAACTGACAAGGCAGTTTAGGCTATGTGCATCAAAGGTTAAAAGAACTTGCTACTTGCAGGGAGCACTGCTGCTCAATCACCATTATAGCCACACCCCTTGGCATTCATAACCCAGGCAGCAGCCCCTAGAGCGGCAGCACTCAAAGTTTCATCCACTGCACGCCCAGAATGCGGTCTCTGTCCAGATGCATCTGAGCATTCCACTAGGGCGTTGCGCAATGTCCTCCTCTTTTGGAGGACAGGGATGCTCTGGGCAGTCGCGTCATCTGCCCAGCATCGCAGAAGGTCACACAACAGGATGTCCAGACAGACGTGACTGCCCAGAGCGTCCCACTCCTCCAAAGGAGAAGGACGTCGCATGGTGCCCAAGCTGAACCAAAAGGTCTGCTCACTGGGCAGACAGTTCCATGCAAATACTGGATCCAGCCCCGGGGCCTGGGTTCATGTGGTCCTGCTCTAAAGTAACGATTTTCAACCAGTGTGCACATTGATGTGCTGTGAATTGTCCATAGGGGTGCTGTGGGAGTTTGGGGGAGGGTCATTTATTAGTAGGGCAATTGGGGGATGTGAGCCCCCCATTGGCAGTGTAGTGTGCCTTGTCAATCATCAAATCTGATGGTGTGCCTTGGCAATTTTAGCAGCTAGTCAGTGTGCTGTGAGATGAAAAAAAGGGTCGAAAAATGCTGATTTAGAACCTCTAAAAAGTTTGGGAAGCAATACTGTAGACCAGTGATTTGCAACCTTTTTCATCTCATGACACACTGACAAGGCACTGAAATTGTCAAGGCACACCATCAGGTTTTTGCCAATCGACAAGGCACACTGTGCTGCCAGTGGGGGGCTCACAACTCCATTGGCCCTACTAATAAATGATCTTCCCCCAAATTCCTGTGGCACACCTGTGGACCACTCACTGCACACCAGTGTGCCACAGCACAGTGGTTGAAAATGGCTGCTGTAGACTCTTTGCTCTTACATCACATTCAAGCTAAGTCAAGAACCTTAACTCACAGTTTCCATGCTCTTTTGGAGTATGAGTGAATCTGTAAAAGTCTTACGCTTATCTTGCACCAAAGGGTGTTTGTTTTTTTTTAAAGTCTAGAATTAACATTACACATTCAAAAGATCAAAATTCAATCAATGGAGATTACCTAACTGCATTGAACAAGTCACCTTCCATGTGCAGAAGGACTGTGCCAATTTTATGTTCCATATCACAAACGGGAACAGTTAACCGAATATTATTCCAAATGTGTAACTTCAATTGTTCCACTAGCTTAGGAGATACTATAGAAGGGTCTTCTTACCGTGTGGTTTGAAAAGCTCTGCTAAAGATACTCAACACTTTAAGGAAGGGGAGGATGGCGCCCTCTGCTGTACACTTTTGATAAGTGACACACAAAGTACCCAGCACATTTGTGACTGAAACCAGCCGTGATGATATCTATTACACTTTTAGTTCTACAGCACTAACTGCATATCTTTCATTGTGATATGAAGACAAACCAATGATACATAAAATTAACATAGACAACCAGTGTACAACAAAAGCAAAAAGATGCTTAGTTTTTCTTCATATCAATGCTACATATTTCATCAATGAAACAAACTGATGACAGACTTTCAGGACAACAAGAGTGTATATTAGATCACTCATTTTTATTTTTTTTTACTGCCTCACCTTTCTCTAACGTAGAAACATTTTACCCCTGCTAGCTGGGCAAAGGGGCACCTTTTAAAGTGGTGTCGTCTTATATTTAGCAGAGGGAGAGCAAATGTTCCTCTTCACCTCAGTATGGTGTCTTTTCCAAGGGCTGTTGCTGGTGTCTTCTGTATTTATTTTTTTTTAGGTTGCAAGCCCTTTGGGGGACAGGGAACCATTGATTGATTTAATATGTAAAGCGCCATCCATGCAAATTATTGTGCATGTAGTGTATATGGAACACACTTTATGTCTGGCTCACAGTGACAAGCCAAGTGTCAACAAAATATTTACAGTGGGCCTTTGGTATCCACGGGGGATCCATTCCAGGCTTCCCTCCGGACACTGAATTCTGTGGATAATGAAATCCATGGAGGTCCTGCACCGGTAAACTGGAGGTGCCTTTCAGAAGTGCTCCAGAGGCTTCCTGATGCGTGGGGAGGCCATGCATCACTGTGCCTCAGGAGACCACCTGAATGTGACTGAAAGGCACTTTCGGTTTGCCCAAAAAACAGAAGTGCCTTTCAGAAGCATCTGGGAGACCCTTCAACCACAGGGTCAGTATCTGCATATATTCAAATCTTCAGATTTGAAGCCCTCTGAAAAGGAGGACCACTGTATTTTAGGGGAAAGTGTGTCTTTCTTGATCTAAGTAGTGCATTAGGCTCCTGATGCTTCGGGTAAAGCTATCAATATAAATGTTTCAAAATCAGCCTCGAAGAGCAAATTTCAACCAGTGTGCCACAACACATTGGTGTGCTATGAATGGTCCGCAGGCGTGCCATGGGAGTTTGGGGAGGGTCATTTTTTGGTAGGGCCATTGAGGAATATGAGCACCCTGCCAGCAGCACGGTGTGGTAGGACAATTGTCCAAGAACTAATGGTGCACCTTGACAATTTTAGTGCCTTGTCAGTATGCTGTGCGATGAAATAGGTTGAAAATAACTGGTTTAGAACCACTGCTGTGAGCTTAAGGCCGCAATCCTAACCAATTTTCCAGCACTGACATAAGGGCAATGCAACTCCAAGGTAAGAGAACAAACATTGTCCTACTTTGAGGAGGCTTCCATGACTACCCCCAACTGCAGGATACAGCACATGCTCCACTGGCACAGCTATGCCAGTGCTGGGAAGTTGGTTAGGACTGCGCCCTAAAATATATATGGCAGCACACAGGACAGCCTTCTCTGTAGTGGCACCACAACTATAGAATTCCCTACCAGGGAAACTAAGAACTACCCCTTCTCTCATGGTCTTTCGGTGAGGGCGCAAAACATTTTTGTTCCATCTTGCATTTGAGTGATGTGTCTGCCCATATGCCTCTGTGGCTGTGCTTTGGTTATAAATAGCTGCCCTCCTCCAATAGGTTGTCTGGTTCTTATTACAATTTTATTTATTGTTTATACATTGTATGCTTTACAGCGCAATCCTAACCTGCCCTGCAGCAGGCAGGACAGCGGGCCTGTGCTGCATCCAAGGCAGGATCGGAGCTGAAATGACTCAGCCCGGGGCAAGAGGAATGACTTCCCCTTACCCTGGGTTAAGTCACAGCAGCCCCAATGGGGCTACTCAGATCTGCACCACATCAAGAGGTGGCATAAATTCCAGCAGCCCAGGACTGCCCTGGGCCACCCGGAAACGGGGTTAGGTTTTGGCATAATTGCATCGGCATAACCCCTGTGTCAGCCGAGCTCAGCCGACGCAACTCACCCTTTCGCTGGGGTCCTCATTGGCATCCATGCAATCCATGCTCCAGCCTAAACCCACTTATATTGTTGCAAAAGTGCTTTATGGCACTTTTGTGATGAGAATAGGCCAGAGAGAGAGAGAGAGAGAGAGAGAGAAACCAGCTATTGGCCCACTACCACACAACCATTCGTTTAATCAAAGACACAACACAGTTTCTTACTTTGTGGGAGGGTGTGTGTGTGTGTTTTATCTGGAAACCAAATCTCCCAGGCCATCTTTTCCAATAAAGATACCTACATGGGGGAAGTCATAATTTTATAAAGACACTTGGAATTCTACCCAAGGTGGCTTTCTAAGCTATTCACATTTCCACAAATGGTTGCTTATTGTGCTATTTATAATCACCGTAAAGCCTCAGTGTCAGATAGCAGTGGTGTCCGAAAATGAAGGCCAGAATGAGAAGGAAGTCAACCCACATTTTGTATACTCAAGTTAATTAACCGTACGAGCAACTGACATAATGTCCCATATTGTAACAGATGCTCCAGCGATGGGATTGAGGAATGTCCAAGGATGTTTTCTTTCCAGACACAGATGTTTTCAGAATGCTTCTTTTCTGACCCAGAAATGGCCAATAATTTCCTGTCTGGTTGCAACAATGTAATTACAGATTGGCTTGTGGAGGACATCATTTCATGCCTTTGTGCCATCCTCCAAAGAAATAGTCACAGAATATCTAATCCTCTGCCTCTTCCAGTTTCCCTAAAGTTCACCAACGTATCTTATTGATTTCCAGTCCTCACTGCTTTCATTCCCAGTCTACAGTATGCAGAACAAAGGGAAACAATAACTGTAGATATAGAAAATATTGATTGGGTACCATTGATTCAAATCCCCAAGCTATTCAGATAAAGCTAAGCTACTGTTAAAGCAAATACTTTCAACTACTTTGTTGGCAAATAAAGTTAGATGTTGCAGTGCGACTCCAGCCTGTTAGGGAAGGTGTGCTGTAATGTAGTGTTTCTCAACCAGTGGTGCTCATACCACCAGTGGTACTTGAGGTGGTGTCCGGTGGTACTTGCAGGACCCCCAGAGCCCAGCCATCTAGCAGCGAGGCCAACAACTCAGCATGGCAAGAGGAGGTAGGACGCTTAGCTTAGTGGACAGGACTCCAGTGTGTGCTTTTTGCAAGTTCAAGAAAGTATTCTTATCTGCCCTGTGCCTCTTACCAGTGTTTATTGTGTTGTGTCTGGCCTCCCAATCTAGAAGTAACTGGCGATGACATCACCACCAGTTACTTCTAGTGGTACTTTGACTAGTAGTGGTGTCACACACACATACCCCATGTGCAACACCTGGAGCAGCCCTGCACCCCCCTCACCCCAAGTGATGCCACTGGGTACGACAGAGACAAATGTTGAGAAATGCTACTGTAATGAGTTGTACTGTTCAGCACTGTAGTGGGTTCCACCACCACCCCCACACACACACACTGAAACAATAGCCCTGTATGGTGCAGAAAGGGTCATTCTTTTAATCTCACAGCACACATTCCATCCAGTCCTCCTCCAATTTTTTTTGTTGTTGTTGTTGGCAACCTTCAGTCTCGAAAGACTATGGTATCGCGCTCTGAATGGTGGTTCTGGCACAGCATCTAGTGTGGCTGAAAAGGCCGATTCGGGAGTGACAATCCCTTCCACACGGGGAGCAAGTACAGTCTGTCCCTGGTCTGTCTCCCTGGCTATGGGCCTTCCTTCTTTGCCTCTTTGCCTCAGTCTGTTGGCCAAGTGTCTCTTCAAACTGGGAAAGGCCATGCTGCACAGCCTGCCTCCAAGCGGGCCGCTCAGAGGCCAGGGTTTCCCACTTGTTGAGGTCCACTCCTAAGGCCTTCAGATTCCTCTTGCAGATGTCCTTGTATCGCAGCTGTGGTCTACCTGTAGGGAGCTTTCCTTGCACGAGTTCTCCATAGAGAAGAACCTTTGGGATCCGCCCATCATCCATTCTCACGACATGACCGAGCCAACGCAGGCGTCTCTGTTTCAGCAGTGCATACATGCTAGGGGTTCCAGGACTGTGCTGTTTGGAACTTTGTCCTGCCAGGTGATGCCGAGGATGCGTCGGAGGCAGCGCATGTGGAAAGTGTTCAGTTTCCTCCCCTGTGTGAGCAAAGAGTCCATGACTCACTGTAGTACAGAAGTGTACTCAGGACGCAAGCTCTGTAGACCTGGATCTTGGTATGTTCCGTCAGCTTCTTGTTGGACCAGACTCTCTTTGTGAGTCTGGAAAATGTGGTAGCTGCTTTACCGATGTGTTTGTTTAGCTGGGTATTGAGAGAAAGAGTGTTGGAGATCGTTGAGCCAAAGTACACAAAGTCATGGACAACCTCCAGTTCATGTGCAGAGATTGTAATGCAGGGTGGTGAGTCCACATCCTGAACCATGACCTGTGTTTTCTTAAGGCTAATCGTCAGTCCACAATCTTGTCAGGCCTTGCTAAAACGATCCATGAGCTTCTGGAGATCTTTGGCAGAGTGGGTAGTGACAGCTGCATCGTCAGCAAAGAGGAAGTCACGCAGACATTTCAGCCGGACTTTGGACTTTGCTCTCAGTCTGGAGAGGTTGAAGAGCTTTCCGTCTGATCTCGTCCAGAGATAGATGCCTTCTGTTGCAGTTCCAAAGGCATGCTTCAACAGGACAGTGAAGAAAATCCCAAACAAAGTTGGCGCAAGAACACAGCCCTGCTTCACTCCGCTTCAGATGTCAAAGGGGTCTGTTGTGGAGCCATCAAAGACAACAGTGCCCTTCATGTCCTTGTGGAAAGATCTGATGATGCTGAGGAGCCTGAGTGGACATCCGATCTTGGGGAGAATCTTGAAGAGGCCGTCCCTGCTGACCAGGTCGAAAGCCTTCGTGAGATCTATGAAGGCTATAAAGAGTGGCTGTCGTTCCCTGCATTTCTCCTACAGTTGTCTAAGGGAGAATACCATATCAGTGGTGGACCTGTTGGCTCGGAATCCGCACTGCAATTCTGGATAGACACTCTCTGCAAGTACCTGGAGCCTCTTTAATGCAACTCGGGCAAACAGCTTTCCTACAACGCTAAGGAGAGAGCTGGGGCCACCATCCCATCCCACACCACACCTGCTACATAAGAACATAAGAAGAGCCCCACTGAATCAGGCCATAGGCCCATCTAGTCCAGCTTCCTGTATCTCACAGCGGCCCACCAAATGCCCCAGGGAGCACACCAGATAACAAGAGACCTCATCCTGGTGCCCTCCCTTGCATCTGGCCTTCTGACATAGCCCATTTCTAAAATCAGGAGGTCGCACATACACATCATGGCTTGTAACCCGTAATGGATTTTTCCTCCAGAAACTCGTCCAATCCCCTTTTAAAGGCGTCTAGGCTAGACGCCAGCACCACATCCTGTGGCAAGGAGTTCCACAGACCTACCATGCGCTGAGTAAAGAAATATTTTCTTTTGTCTGTCCTAACCCGCCCAACACTCAATTTTAGTGGCTGTCCCCTGGTTCTGGTGTTATGTGAGAATGTAAAGAGCATCTCCCTATCCACTCTGTCCCTCCCCTGCATCATTTTGTATGTCTCAATCATGCTGCTGCCCACGAGGGCTCCCATCACACCTGCCTGGCATCGCAGGGGCACCCAAGAGCCTCGTGTGCGAGAGGAGGGCGAGGGCAGCCGGCACGTCCTGCGGGGCGAGCGGGGGGGAGGCCCGGCTGCCGGCCACTGCCACTCCTGCAGCAGAAGGTTCCGCCGGAGACGCGCCCGGCACCATCTCGGGTCCACCTGCGTGTCCAGTATCCGGCCAGCCTCCCAGCGCTGCATCCGAGGGCTAAAGCGGTTCGCGTCCCGGGCAGCTGCGAGCGTAGAGCGTTGAGTCCCGACCCCCTCGCAGGCAGAGGCCGGACGGCCCCTTGCCCGCGGGCTCCCTCCCCCTCCTTGCGCGCAGGAGGCGGGGCGGAGGGGGCAGGTCCCCGCCAACTAGCCCGGGCGCGGGCAACGGTGGGAAACGGACCCCCGGCGCAGATATGCCCGGGCACCGCCTTTGGCGCCCCTTCCCTCCTCGCCCCAGCAGGGCGTCTGCTCCAGCGGCGGTCTCTCTCCAGATTGGAAGTGCCTCGGAGGCAGGGGACTCCCCCCCCCCGGAGACCAGGGAGAGAGGGGTGTTCTCCCTCTCACGCAACACCAGAACCAGGAGACAGCCACAAAAGTCTTGGAGTCCAGTGTTTCTCAAACGGTGGGTCACGAGCCAATTTTAGGTGGGTCCCCATTCATTTCAATATTTTAATCATATGAGACTTGATGCTACCATGGTATGTGACTACCCTCTCTCCCCCCTCTGCAATCATCCCTGCTCTCCCTCTGCAATTCCCAAATACCCACAACCCCCTCCCCCCTCTGCAATCCTCCAATATACTCACCTCAAATTGTGGGTTTTCATAATTTCCTAAACATACCATGTTGCTTACACCTATACAGTTGTACACCTGTACAGTTTATACACCTAACAGTTTCCAGTTGCTACACCTATACAGTATACCTATACACCTGGTATCATGGATCCGGCATCTACGGATTTGATTCACTGTGGATAAAAGGAGAAAGCCACTTCCAGTTTGCTTGTCAGACTAAAAGTGTCTTTCTGAGGTCTCCGGGAGGCCTTGTGAGGCCGGTGAAGAAAACCAGAAGGGAGGAAGATCAGAAGGGTGCTTTTCAACCTCTTCATAAATGACCTGGAGACAGGGTTGAGCAGTGAAGTGGCTAAGTTTGCAGAAGGCACCAAACTTTTCCGAGTGGTGAAGACCAGAAGTGATTGTGAGGAGCTCCAGAAGGATCTCTCCAGACTGGCAGAATGGGCAGCAAAATGGCAGATGCGCTTCAATGTCAGTAAGTGTAAAGTCATGCACATTGGGGCAAAAAATCAAAACTTCACATATAGGCTGATGGGTTCTGAGCTGTCTGTGACAGATCAGGAGAGAGATCTTGGGGTGGTGGTGGACAGGTCGATGAAAGTGTTGACCCAATGTGCGGCGGTAGTGAAGAAGGCCAATTCTATGCTTGGGATCATTAGGAAGGGTATTGAGAACAAAACGGCTAGTATTATAATGCCGATGTACAAATCTATGGTAAGGCCACACCTGGAGTATTGTGTCCAGTTCTGGTCGCCACATCTCAAAAAAGACATAGTGGAAATGGAAAAGGTGCAAAAGAGAGCGACTAAGATGATTACGGGGCTGGGGCACCTTCCTTATGAGGAAAGGCTACGACGTTTGGGCCTCTTCAGCCTAGAAAAGAGACGCTTGAGGGGGGACATGATTGAGACATACAAAATTATGCAGGGGATGGACAGAGTGGATAGGGAGATGCTCTTTACACTCTCACATAATACCAGAACCAGGGGACATCCACTAAAATTGAGTGTTGGGCAGGTTAGGACAGACAAAAGAAAATATTTCTTTACTCAGCGTGTGGTCGGTCTGTGGAACTCCTTGCCGCAGGATGTGGTGCTGGCGTCTAGCCTAGACGCCTTTAAAAGGGGATTGGACAAGTTTCTGGAGGAAAAATCCATTACGGGTTACAAGCCATGATGTGTATGCGCAACCTCCTGATTTTAGAAATGGGTTATGTCAGAATGCCAGATGCAAGGGAGGGCACCAGGATGAGGTCTCTTGTTATCTGGTGTGCTCCCTGGGGCATTTGGTGGGCCGCTGTGAGATACAGAAAGCTGGACTAGATGGGCCTATGGCCTGATCCAGTGGGGCTGTTCTTATGTTCTTAAGGGAGAAAGGGATGAGACAGAACAACACAGATGCTGACATCAACTTGTTTCTGTGTGCCCAGCATATGAAGCAGCAGAGTTTCTTTTAATGCAATGGAGTGGGGAACAATATTTGATGCAGTGTTAGTGAGGTCTGGTCTGGAAGGTAGAGCAGCTGTTAAGCCCGAAAATAACATCTGAAGGTCCCCAGTTCGAGATCACCAGAAGCTTCTTTGAGCGGCAAGACCTTGAGAAGCAGCTGACAGGCTGAGCTGAGTTTTTCCACCTGCTCTTCGGTGTGAGCAAAGAGGTCTCTTGGCTGCCCTTTAGTGAGAAAAGGAGCTGTTTGCTGGCAAGCGTGGGAAGCAACTGTGGCCAGAAGTGATACCAGACTGTTGAAAGATTCATCTGGAATGTTTTGGTTCTTGAAAGACAGAACTTCTCTGTTATTGTAAAAAAAACACCCTCAGGGGTTTAGAGAAAACCTGCCCATGTGAACCTCCTTGGATTAAAGTCAAAAGAGTAATGCAATGACCAAGAAAGATGGTATATAAATACTGGCTGTTATTATATTGATGATGATGATGATGATGATGATGATGATGATGATGATGATGATGATAACAACCACCAAAGCTTTCAGTACTATTTTGGTTATGTGTCTTCAGCAGAAGATATCCTCGAACCCAGCTATTTTTGAACAGGTGTGCCGTAAATGGTCTGCAGGTGTGCTGTGGAAGTTTGGGGGAGGGTCATCTATAAGTAGGGCCTTTGGGGGATGGGAATCCCCCGCTGGCAACGTGGTGTGCCTTGTCAACTGTCAAAAAGCTGTTCTCTACTGATTTTTTACAAGCAGGCTTCCCGCCGCCCCCCCCCCAGAAAAAGATGTCTTGAAGTTACTGATGGTATGTGTGATATGTGAGAGGTGGGTGGGTGTTTAACTTAGCACTGTGTCTACAAATCTCTCAGTAAATCTATTATCTTGCTTCATGTTGCTTTCTTATTAACACTCTCGGGAGAATTTTTAAAAAAAGAAGAAAGGGGAAAACTTATCTTTGAATCAAAAGAATCTTATTTCTATTGAGTACTTAGGAGCCCAGGTAATATATGCTTGTTGAGTACCATTCTCAACATTCAGTCAATGTGCTTTATATTACTTTTAAATAGCAGTTGGCAGTAACTATAATATTTCTGGCTTTAAAACGTTTTTTTAAAAGTGGAAAATGGTACTGTAGGAGGAAGAGGAGAATCTGCTGTTATCATTGCTCCGCACTGCTTTCAGGTAAAGCCAGTGGAGAAGCTGAACAGGAGCAGAGGTGTAGCTAAGGGGGGCAGGAGGTTACATTGCCCAGGGTACCACACTTTGAGGGGGTACCACCAAGGCCTCCAGAAAGCACTTCTAGTTTTTGCTGAAGCAGGTGCCTTTTGGAGGCCTCTAAGAAGTTGTATGGGGTGGTGTAAAAATTTTTGGGGGTGTTATGGGGGATATGGGGGTGTTAAAATATTTTGTTCTCTCAGACGCCTAGTGCCAGGAGGGAGTGGGGAGCAAGCAGCAGCAAGTAGACCATCATGCTTTCGTTCCGTCACTATTTAACAATGTTCGGCTATTTAACTCTGCCCTCAACACAGAGTCCAGGGACAGGGACTGGGGAGCGAAAAAGATGGGTCACTGCTCCCCTCATCCTGCTTCCTGAGAAGTATCCTCATGGTCTTCTGCATGCCAGGTGGTAGAGGGTAACCATGGCAGCAGAGATCCCTCACACCCCAGAAATTGGCTGGCACCTAGTGAGGGCACAGACCCCCATTAGATGAACCCTATAGAACCACCTTGGATGGAACAAAAATACAGCAGTGCCTTGACTTTCATCCACATCTGTTTCACTGCTTTGCTCTTTCAGCCATTTTCAATTATAACCGCATTTCAAATTTCACCCACGAGCTTTCCTCTTCTGTCCAATTCCATCAAACCTTCTGTGATATTCTTATGTTTATTATCTTTTATTTCTGTTTATTTAGGTTCACACGCATTGACATGCATTATATTGTTATTTACTTACATTTTTCACCACCCAAAATAAATTTACATGCTAAACAAGGCTATGCTTTGACGTTCATCCATTTTCAACTTTCATCCATGCTATGGTCACAAACCATACAAAAGTCCAAGGTACCATTGCAGATGACACTCAGACCCCTCATATGTAGATCGGGCTTGATCCTCAACCTGCTGTATTCAGTCGTGTAGCTAAAGGGGGTGCAAAGCACTAAGTTTTGCAGGAAGCGTCATCGTGGCATGCAAGCGAACCCTTCCCTTCCCCTTTGGAGCCATTCCAGGCAGGAGAAGGGGCCAGGAATGGCTATGAAAGGGAAGGGGATGGGCCACTTGCACTCCGTGGTGAGGCTCCCTACAAAACTTGGTGCTTTGCACCCCCTCTAGCTATGCCACTGGTTGTATTATTCCTTTGGTCACTAGCATAATGGTGCCTGGTTTTAATACACCACCAGTGAAAACACATGCATTTGAATGAACTTGCTTGAACATTAATAAGGCAATACTTCCAGCTCTTTTCAAAATAACCTACCTCACAATAGCCCTAGTTAATGATATATATCCTCATGAAAAAGCTCTCATGCCCCAAGCTGTGATGTAATTTTTAAAGTCATTCTCCATGTTAGTACGTTGAGAGCTGATATGCATTCTACAGTACTTTTCTTCCAAGCACCCAGCGAAATGCATTATTCATTGACAAAGAAACTTTGCTTAATGCATGCTAAGGTTGAAAGTATTCACAGTCTCTTTCATCAGGCAGCAACGAGAATAAATTATCCAGTTAGAGGCTATCCTACCCAACCCATCCAATATGTACAGATTTATGCTTGCTTTCACAAACAGTGTGCTATGTAACATCAATCTTGCCATCCAAGCCACAAATACTGTACATACATGAGTGACTGTTAGCCTAAAGTCCTGTTCGCAAACAGGCAGTCCATGAGCCATGCAGGGCCGTCAGGAATTGATGCCTTTCTTGCTCAGCCCTTTCTTGACTGTTTGCAATGACTGCTGGCACCCAAAGTCCTTCCTTAGGATTGGCTGCATGAGCCGTGATGTATAAGGGCCTAATCCTCTCCAACTTTTTAGCACTGGTGCAGCCGCAATGCAGCCCGGAAGTACGGGAACAAATGTTCCCTAACATTGAGGAGGCCACAGCACTGCCACAGGACCACCACCAGCCATACACTGCCGCTCCCACCTCTGCCCGTCCTCCAGAGCTGTTCCTGGGGACAAGCAGAGCTCAGTGTGACCTTCTGCTTGGTGCTTCTGAAGCTTCTGGGGCACCCCAGCAATACTTCTGGTTTTCCATCAGAGAACTTGAGATACATTTAATGGTGCACCAGAAGCCTCAGAAGGTTTTGGAGCACCGCATGAGGCTCCATGTGACTTGGTAAGTATGGGGGAGATGGCATGTTGCCGGGGGGGGGGGCGCAGCACGTTGTGGGCCTGGCCATGGTTGGTACAGTGGTCCATAACTGTCCACTGGCCAGCCTCAGCGACTGGTCTTTGGGAGGCCAATGAGGTGCTGCTTTGAACTTGAATCTCCTGCCCAAAACTCCTACTGGTTTTCTGCTAGAGCCTTTGGAACAGCACGGAATGGTGCAGGAACATCCTGCAACAGGTACTGGCTAAAAAACAGACTTTGCCTTTTGCAATTGGAAATAGTATCTTGTACAATGGCACCTTGTGATTTTTTCTTCTTCTAATGGGGCAACGAATTACACCACATGCAGCATACAGCTGGGTCAATGTAGCAGACAAGAGAGTAAGGGATGATTCATGACTTCCCTGGTTCAAACCTCACCTCTGCCATGAATTCACTAGGTGGCTTTAGGCAAGCCGCTGCCTCCTCATCTTAGCAGTGCAGTTTCAAAAGGAAGATACTACTACTTACCATCTGGGAAGGATTCCAACAAGGTCATACACTAAACACTTTGCACAACAATTAAAAAAAAGTTCTCTATAAGATCAGGTCAGATCCCAGCACTGGTGGATGTTCCATTCCAGAACATTCAGCAGATACAGAATCCACAGATACTGGGGTCCAAATTTAAGCCCCTTTAAAAACAAAATAGTTTTTTTTCTGCACTCTGGGGTGAACCTGAGAACACAAGGGAACTGCCATGTGACCCAGAAGTTGGTCCTTCCAGTTATTAAAACAGCTCTACACTTTTGGAAACAGCACTATTTGGTTGTGAAAGGTAAAAACGGATTGTGGTGTTTTGTTTTTAAGGGAATTTAAATTCAGGACCCAGTACCCACTGTCATCTCCAGTGAGTCAAATCTGTGGGTACTGAAAGTCCACTGCCATTAAGTATTAGAATGCAAATATTTAATCTGCACAATTTATACAGGCCACAGAATTTCACTTTTCTGGGTTTAGAATTTAAATTCTGCACACAGGCTAGCCACACCTATGCTTCCAGGACTAACACTATAAGGCGATTACTGCAGCCCTTTCCTATTTTGTGAATGGCAGATAAACTGGATTAAAACACCTGTGCTGAAAGTACCTGCTAAGCAGAAGTGCCTTTAGCCTTTCTTCAGATGGGAGGCTGTTCTCCCAGATGCTAATAATGTTGGTTCTTCTAAAGCACTGCTTCCCAACCTGTGGTCCGTGGGCCACAGGTGATCTGCGAAACCCTGAAAAGTGGTCCGCAAGGTCTCAAAAAAAAGTCTTGATCACTTCCAGTGTCTCCCCAACAAGCAATTATCCACAGACCACCAAAGAGGGCAGGGAATGGATCACCCACAGCCACAGGGCAGTTAATTCCCCGTTGTCTCCAATAGTCCATGGGGGAGCACTTGGATCACCAGAGAGAGCAGAGACTAGACTGTCCACAGCCACCTGTGGTCCACAGCAATTGCAACTTTTACCTCAGTGGTCTGTGGACTTCTAAAGGTTGGGAACCACTGTTCTAAAGCCACATTGATAAACCGACGTACCAGGTTGATATTTATTATGGGACCCACACCTCAGAAATGGCTTGTAACCAACATAACCATACCTAAAAACCTTCATAATTCCTCAAGGAGAATTTCTTCTTGCAAATGGATTTCTGCTTTCTGTACAGTCTGTAATCAGCATATTGCCAATCCTGGAGGCTTCCCTTGGAGGAGGGGGAGGAACCCATTCATATGGGAAACAATTTCAACTATGAAAAAAATTGAAGGCAAAGGATCACTTGTGCTGTCTTCTACACTACAGCTCTGAAGGTTTTTGAGATTCAACATTCAAGCAGCATGAGTCTCTAGGTACAGCTGCTCAGTGGGGCACAGTAGGGTAGCAACATCAAGATAAAACATCCAGCTTAATTAATTTTTAATTTCCTACATTCCCAAATTAGAAGTAAAAACTGATTAAATAGCTTCCATTTTCCTGACAGCTTAAAAAAAGTGTTTGAGAGACCTGTGAATTCAACCACTCGGTTTCTGCAATTTAGGGGAGGTTTTGCAGCTACTTCTGCACACAACACACACACACACACACACACAGTGTATTATAAATTGATTTAATGTGAACTGCTCTGTTAGGATTTGTACACAAATGGCTGACTGAACATTAAGATTCATAAGAGATGAACATAAAAGAAAAAATGAATCCTTTGTAGCCAAGTCTGTAATTATATGAATGAGGATATGATGTTAATGAACCAAAGGGAGAATGAGACACAAATTGACCTCCCCACAATATGAGGGTTGTGAAATACGCAATAGGCCACCCTCATAAATTGCATATCTCAGCTGGCTTAATTTTACTAATAGAGGAAAAAGCTAAAAAGAAATGATTGCGCATACATAGAAGAATTTGGGGAAGGAACAAGGCATCTTATTTTTTCATTAGGCACTGTTACGCAAAATAACCTGGCAGCAATTCTTTTTCAGTGAAGATATCTGGATCAGTTATGCCAGCAGTAGGGTGAGTAGTGTGTTAAATCAGGGGTGTCCAAACCCTGGCCCTTGGAGACCCCCAATCTGGCCCAACACGACTACTCTCAGCAAACTGTTTGACCTCTCACAAGACCGCAAGACTGAGGGCTCCCTCCGCTGCTTGCTGTTTCATTTCTAAAGCAGCTGCGGCTCCAAAGGAAAGGCCAGCCTTGCTTTGTGCAAGGTCTTGAGCTATTGCAAGACCTTCATTCATTCATATAAGTTCCATCTAATATATTCATTTATGTAAATTTATTCAAATTTTAAATGTCAGTTAATTTTTTCTTCTCAGCCTCCAGCACAACCAGAGATATGACCCTCCTGCCAAAAAAGTTTGGGCACCCCTCTGTTAAACCAAGAGGATTAGTTCAGACAAGCCTGTCCAATGGGTCTGTAGTACCACACAATATAGAGCAAGGGTGCCAATTCAGTTGCCCCCCGTACACCAGGTCATCATTGTTCTCTGGTATGCTGGAAATGTGATGTACAGTGTAATCCTAAAGTTGACAAAAAGCTGTAAAGTGCTTTTTGACGCCTGGAAAATAAGTGGTGCTGGAGGAAGGCCTGTGCCATCCCACACCACATCCCACCCGACAGCTGCCAGGGCAGATAAATGCTGCGCAAAGAGTGGGGATGTGGAAGGGCAGGGCGGAACAGAGGTGGGGAATGGGGAGGGTGGAGTAGTTCATGCTTGGAAGGCAGAGGAGGCCTCTGCCACATCCTAACCCCCATCCCAGGCCTGAAAGCCCTACACAGGGCTACTTGGTTCAAGTAGTGCCATTGAGCAGGTTGGGGCTCTACAAAATTGCAGGTGCAGACCTGAGTAGTCCCATAGGGCTGGCTGGCATGCAACACCAGGTAAAATTCCCTTACTCTGATTTATGCCCAGCCCACACCTACCTAGTGCTAGATACAGTGCAGGCAACTCAGCCTGCCTGTTCCAGTAAAAGTTAGGATTGTGCCCTTAATTACCATCAATTCCTTTCTACCCCCAATGCGTAGGTGAAATTGATGAAAGATGCAAACATTTTCAATCTGTAGTTGTCCAATATATACAGCTGGTTTGAATATTTGGCACAAGCCCAATGTGGGGTTTTGATTAGAGCCTTACATTAATAGGTGTTTGAGATATGCCATTCAGATTGTTACTAAGCTGAAAAAGTGAAGGCAGAAGCACATTCCATCACCTGCTCCCTTTGGGGTATTTGGGGTATCCCCCCCTCCCCTGCAGCCCCCCCCATCCTATGCAGCTGTTTAGGCTCCCCAACCCTCAGCAGGTGCTTTACAGAGGGTCTCATCAGGTGCCTTTCCAGGGCTTCAAGGAAGAATGGAAGTGGGAAAGGAGGCTTATTCTGGTGCAAGTTGTACAAGCATAAACTCTGGATGCTACCCAGAAATCATAACTGTTAGGTTGAAAAGAACAGACAAGAAAGCATAATATAAAACACAGTTTATGTAAAAAATAACAATGCTTTGCATGGAGGTTCAACTGGCTTCCAATTCTGGTCATTTTTTAAGCAAACTGCAATATATACACAATATAAGTGCAATTACAATACAATGTCACAGGAATTTTACTCTTAAGTATACATACATTTCAGTATTACTAAGGAGAGGTCAATACAAAAGTTAATACTAAAGCTCCAATAAAGCATGATATTGAGAAGCCTGGTTCAGAAACTAACCTCGACCAATTCGCAATTATGTACGTGAACCTATGGGAATCATGATATCACTCTTTCCCACCCTCTCCTCTTTTCCTCTCAGCTCAAGAAGAGGAGAGCGAAAACGTTTCCTTCCACTTTTAACACAAACTGCAGTTCCAGGTTACATATACATTTAGGGAACTAAGGTTTGTTAACTAGAACAAGCCTTGCTATTAAACCACAATCTCACCCTGTTTTGTACCAACTCAATAAGCAAACCTCATTTTGATGTGCTCATACACAACATGGAACAGCAGAGTGAGTTAAGAGGAAGCTTTCTTTCTCCTACTCTCCTACAAGATAGGAGGAGGGAGGGGAAGCACCGAAATCTGAGGCTCCCTCAAACTCAGTCATGTAATATTAAACCATGGTTTAATATTACATCTGAACTGGATCTATACTTTCAGAAATGAGACACATTTTGAGACACAGAGCAGGTAGTATCTTTCCAGTAAGCCAAATGCTAGTTTACAAGTTATTACTACCCTCTAGGTGTGTCACTTGCCAGAACCAAAATAACTACATTTCAAATTGTAAATAGAACAGATAGGAGGCCATATGGTAACTTCCAGTCAAATGCAAATTATTTTTTGAAATAATTGTTCTCTGCTTTTAAAAACATGTGCGCTAAAGGATGTAAAATTATTAGAATTTGGTTACACTAGATCACGTCAACCGAACTTTAAAACTGGATGTGCAAGTAATTTTTTCTCCAAGAGCTTAACTACCAGTAGTAAAACATAGTCATCTCAGCATGCAAATGATATATGCTTTCCTAGTGCTCAGTATTTTAAGTGTCATGGGCTATAAAGAAAAGGATGCACTATATTTTTGGATCTGTATTTTTCAGGAGCAATAAATGCTATTGACATGCGAGAGGTCAATCTACACTTCAGAGGAAGTCAGATCAGTTGGAGAAGCAGAAAACATTTCCATGCGCAAGTGTTAATCACTATATGATTAAAACTTGCATATTAAAATAAAACAGCATTTCTTGCATTAATGTATTCTGCAGTTATTAAAGTCAACATGTCTTTCTGAGCAAACATCACCAGCGAGCCACATAATGCAATAGTCACTATCCTTCCATTGAAATCAGAGGTTTGGAGCACTTCAGGTTCTGACTAAACATTTTAAAGCTCTTTTGCCATATATGCAACAATTATTTGGTAAGTAAACAACTGTCAGATCCAGATGAGTTAACACAATAATCCATTTATAGTACTATTCTATGATTGAACCTATCTTATGTGGATTTGGGTGAATCATAAGAACGCACCAGGCTAACAGTATTCAAATACCCTAGTAAAATACTTCATAATAAACTACAATATGTTTCACAACAAAGTTTCCTTACAGAATGGTCAGTAAAGTCATACAAAAAATCTTATCTTCAACTTTTATTTTTAAAAAACTATATTGAGAAGCATCTAAAACACATTCCATCTTAGCAAAAAAGTTCAGCCAGGGCATTTTCTGCATGGCTCAACCAAACTAAATCATGGTCAGGATCTGAAGAATCACACAACTTATTCTGTATGCTTAAGAGGGCTTTATCTTATTTTCTTTAGGCCACCTTTTGGTCCCACTTTTTCTCAAACCATGTGCTGAATAAAAACTTGTTTTGGACGTTGATGGAATATTCAACAGCAGTTTGAGATACAACATTCGGGTGGGCAGGATATGTTCAAAAGCGGGGGAGGGGGGAAAGGAAGAACTCAAAGTAGGCATGGTCATGTCAAGCCCCTTAAGTAGGTCTGTATAGCTCTTTGGATCCCAGCTGTTTTGTTTATAGCAACATATTAAGCTATAGAGGAAACTATGTTCGTTTCCACCAGTTATTCAGGTTCAGTTTGAGGAGTCCTGCTTATAATGTGCTGTTTACACCTAAAACTATACAAAACATGATTGTCAAACTATAAAAGAGATGAAAAGCAAAAGGGACATAGAGATTGTCATCAGTTACATCACATTCTTTCGAAAAACAATTACTTCTGAGCTTTGTAAACAACTTGCTCTCACACTTTTTAAAGTGAGGTTAGTGCCAACTCCATTATTGCTACATTCACAGAATTTTTGATGAGGGATGACAAACATATTTAATTCATCCCTGAAGTAGAAAGACCTTCATTTTTATTGTTTGAGGTTCAAAAGCAACTGAATTATGCAGATTAAACCTGAACTCAGTAATACTCTTATTCACTGTAGTGAAAACATACTAACAGTACTTCAAGCATTAGCAGTGCTTTCTGTTTCACTCTGATCCTGCAAAGAATTCTTCAACACAAACCCCATCTTCATTTTGTCCATGCTGGGACACTGATCTAGACACCCGATCACAGCAATATGCTATTTCTTGCATAAGTGTCCTTCAAGGCTCATATGTTCTCTTCCACATCTGTGTTGTTTAATTCAACAGTCTGGAGAGCCTGTAATGATCACCTTCCCTTAGATCTTCTATCATAAGTGTCCTTTATGCTTTTCATTAGCTGCTTTATGAACACTTTGTATATCCTTCCACAGTATGTGTGCTGTGTCTTTTGCAGTTCCAGTTCAAGGGGTAGCAGCAAGGAATGCATCAAGTCATCACCAAATGAATACTGGAAAAGGAGATGAGAAATGCTGTATCAATAATGCAGATATAGTAATGACATTGAACAATATTCTTTTTTTTCCAAACAGTTCTGAAACGCCTTCTCAATTGCTGCACTAAATATTCAGTTATTATGAAAAACAAACAACGTGTCTTTAAATATGGGCAATACGTAGACAAGGGCTTGTAAAATTTGACAGTATTTTTAATGGAGTGCCGTATACAAAATCATTTTCTAGCAAGTTTGCAATACTTTGCCATTACTCAAAACATCCAATTACTGTCAGCTTAAATGACTGCAAAATGGTTTTGCTGAGGGGAAAAAAAGCTTTCAAAAAAACCAATGTAACCATTCAGGCAAACAAATCTAAAAATGAGTGTCATACGTGTAAATTAACGGGTTAATTTACATGATCATATGCCTGCCATGTTGTAGCCTTGGCCTGAAATGTGTATAATTATCCCGGTATGACATTCTTTAAAATAATATATAGGTCTTATTGAGTTGAAAGAGTAATCTATAGTACCATTAAAGATGGGGCAGTTTCATTAAACTGAATTATGAACAAGCATATACAGTATTTAATAGAACCTGAAGTAAAAACAGTCATTAATTCAATGTTGCAGGTTATTTCACTATATTAAAAACCAAGTGATATGCAAACTCAACATTTCAAAATAAAGTAATTTTGCTAATCTTGCTGACATCAGGTCAGTATTGATCTACGTCTTGTTCAGTGCTTTATGTATAAACAAAAACTTATCATAAAGCAAAGAGATTTTCTTTTCTTAATATTTTCCTTACAATACTCAAAGGAACAAAGAAATTGTACTTTTATGAGACCACATTTTCTTTTGGTGTAGTGTATTCTCAGAACCCCAGTAGTACTCTTCTTCATTTTTATACCTATATGACAACATGCAACAAAGCACCATTAAAATATACTATTGATTTCTGAAGGTTATATACCAGATAGGATGAACATTAAAATAAGCAACATTGCCACATTTCACAGCTCTTCAGTGAGCGTGCTGAAAACACTGATGAATAGTTTATTAGAAACCTTATTCGCAGAACAAAGCTGAACAGTTATGCTAAGCATGACAGACTTGCATGTGCCATTCATATATTATAAATTACACAAATCAAAGCAACGCCATTAACACAGATATGAAAAAGGAATAAGAGTTGGGGAAAAAATAAAATTAATCCAAGCAATACCTTGGATCCAAGTATTACGCTGTGCTATCTAAGAAAATTTGAACGATTTTGCATTTATATCAATATAGGCATATCCCAGCGATACATCGCAATGCATTCCGGGGCAAAGGAAAGAGTCTTACACTACTAGGGCGAGGATACAGGCTGCTCACAAGGCTGCCTGAAACCCTCAAAACACAGAGGTTTTGCTACTTGGGGGTAAGCAAAGCTATTTTGGGGTATTTACTTTCCTGAGCTTTTAAAAGTGAATCCCCAGTATCAGCAGGGGTGGGTCCGGAATGGAACCTCCGTAGATACGGGGTACGCCTATATTTCAGTGTTTCTTAACTTCAATGCGAGCATTTCAAAAATGCCGTTTTTAGTATAGCATCAATAGTTTAGCCACAATTTATGCTATGCAGTTGTACGATACAAAGCGTATTACAATGCATTAGGCCGCTAGTTCCCAAACATCTCCTCAGAAGCTGGGGACCACTTTAAGTCTTTGCATGAGAGGAAGCCAGGATTGCACCACTGCTGGAGAAGAAAGAGGATTTTGGTAACATTCTAGGGGCAGTGTCAACCTCCCAGGGGGTGCAGGGAGCCTGCAGATGCGTCCACTGGGCCTCCCAGAATGTTTAAAAATCATGATTGTCACCCAAAAAGTATCCCCTGACCTTAAGGGGGCCTCCATTACTGAACCCCTATCATAGGATGCAGCTCACACACACCTTGTTGGCTCTGCTGAACCACTGCAGGAAAGTTGGATGGGACTGGATCTAATACTGCAATCCTATCCATGTCTACTCAGAAGTATGCTACACTGAGTTCAAGGGGACTTCCTCACAAGGAAATGTACAGAACTGCAACCTAAGATTTATCTGACTGGCTAGAGGACCATTAAATAGAAAGGATGATGACAGATTTCATTTCAAGATGATTTTTGTATGCTATTTTTGTTAAGCTAGTGTTAACAGATAGGTAAGGGCTACAGATGTAGATACTTACAGTTTTAATTGCTTCATACACAGCTCGAAAAGCTGGTTGTTTATCATCATGGTAAACACCTCTGTTTCCATGAAGAATAAATATTCCTTCTTTTTCAGCCTGATGACAGTTGCTTCCATAAATGCAGTGGTCAGGCCGATAATTCCATTGGCAAGGAAAAACAAAAAGGCTTTCTGTACAGAAAAGCAGTACAGCAATTACAAACTGTTGAAACTAGTTTCAAGTTTCTTATTGAAATGGCAGTTATCTATATTATTTCTAAACAAAAAGTAAAGCAAACACGGTAATTAGACAGTTTAAAACTTAATCTGACAGATGCATGACATCCTTAAGACTTACCATATTGGCAAGAATACATTGGCAAGAATACAAAACCAATCCTAAAATTACTAGTCAAAAACACAAAGACTAAGAGCCTAATCCTGAGCTCTTTAGCGCCAGCAGTACAAGCGTACAGCCAGTGCTGGGTGTGTCTGTAAAGCATGTTTACGGCACCCTCTGCTCAGGGACTGTCAGTGCTGAGGACAGATGCCATCTGGAGCAAGGAAAGCTCTGAGCAGTGGTAAAGTTTGTCAGGGCGAGGAAGGCATTCTGGGATGGGGAGAGGACAGGGAAAGAACTAGGGCAGGAAGGGGGGTGGGACTGCTAGAGCCCTACTCCGGCAGATCTAATGTTCTGTGTTAAGCTGAAAAGCCCAACACGGAGCTCTTTCCTTCTGTACCAGCAAACTAGCTGGTGCAGACTGCAGGAGACCCATTGAGGGGCCTGTGCCATACCCTTAAGCAGACTCCAGCCTATACAAGGCAGTGGTAGCCATTTTAGTGCAGCTGCTCCTCCGGCAACGGGCAGTTCAGGATTGGGCTCTAAAGCACAATAGCACAATCCCATACATATCATTAAGCCCTATTCAATTCAATGGAACTTACTCCCAGGTGTGTCTAGGATTGCAGCCTCACACTAGAGTCATGGCATCCACTAAAAATGTTCAGTTCTCTCTCAAGGAGGCCAGATCATGCCTTATACCAGTGGTGCCCAAACCTACCTCTGTCATGATGCCCTCCGTGTTGCAAACGCTGAGCTTGGCACTCAGAAGTAATTGGTAATGACATGCGATGCAAGGATGTGATTACGTCACCACCACTTACTTCTGGGTTGCTATGAAGTGCCCCTGAAAATAGCGGTAAGAGGCTCAGAGCAAGTGAGTGAGCTTTTAATGCAGGAAAACACTTGCATGTGGAGCTCTGCCTACCGAGCTAAGACTCTGCTCTTTGGTCATCAACACTGCATTGTGGTCTCACTGCCAAGTGCCTCAGGCAACAGGAGTCCCGCAACACCCCTGAACATTTGCCACACTTCCCCACAGGCCACAAATTAGGCTGGGAACCACTGCTTTACACATCGGCCCGATCAACCACAGCAACATATCTCTGAAGAGAGGGAACATGTACCACCTTTCCAGAACTACTTAACAGAACTTCTATATGGACCTCTATCCTACTTGGGGTAAAGATGTCCAAAGAAACTTCTTTCCCCATTAAAATCAGAGAGGGAGGCTCTCTTGCATGTCCCCCTTCCCTCTGAGGTTTGGTTACAGAGATGTGCCAGGTGGGTGTGCCAGGCAGCTTTCGCAGTGGTGGTCCTCCAAAACGGAATTCCTTGCCTCTATACTGCAGTCTCCTTCACTGCTAGTACTGTGCTGGAGGCTGAACAGCTGGCTCTTAGCACAGGCTTTTTCTGAGCTTATTTGACTTTTTTGTTCTTCCAGTTTCTTGCTTTAATTGCTGCAGATTTTATTGTATTTTTGTATTAATAATGCTTTTAATTTATATTATAAACCAAACACCCCAAAAGGAGAAAGGCAGTGCAGAACTTTTAAAATAGTAATAATAATTTTAACTGTCAGGATCTGAACCTAACTGAATCTAGTTAAATCTGTCGTATTTAACCTAAATCTTCAAGGCCATATTCTAGCCCAGAGATGTCAAACTCGTTTCATTCAGAGGGCTGAAGTTAGCATTCGTGGTGACTTTTGAGGGCCAGAAATGATGACATTAAGCAGATGGCCAGAAATAAGTATATTTTGTTCTCACCTAGAAACTCATTAGCTGCAAATGACAGAAAAAAAGTGTGCACATTTTTGTTCATATTTTCAAGATATAAGGGAGCCCAATTATCAAGCTGGGAAAGTCTAATCATAATGGGGGTCAGACAAATTGCTTCCAGGGACCACATGTGGCCCACAGACCTTGTTTTTGACACCCTTGCTATAGCCAAACTGCGGGCCGTGGCTCTCCAGGAAGCCATGGAAACCAGCCAGGGGAGCCACAGAATTCTTGCAAAAAAAAAACCTGCCTCCCTATACAATGAATAGGATTGTAGCCCTAATGGGGAGCCATGGCCAACGGTTCAGTAGGTCAACTGAGCCAGTAGTCAAAAAATATTGGGAACCACTGTCCTACAAAATGCACCACCACTGTCCTCAACAAAATGCAAAGAGGGACATTATTAGAGAAGGTTGAAATTCTGCAAAGGAGTTCTGCTTATATCTCTAAGGCAGGGGTGCCCAAACCCCGGCCCTGGGGCCACTTGCAGCCCTTGAGGCCTCTCAATGTGGCCCTAAAGGAGCCCCCACTCTCCAATGAGCCTCTGGCCCTCCAGAGATTTGTTGGAGCCCACACTGGCCCGACACAACTGCTCTCAGTGTGAGGGCGACTGTTTGACCTCTCGCGTGAGCTGTGGGATGAGGGCTCCCTCCACTGCTTGTTGTTTCACATCTGTGATGCGCAGCAAAGGAAAGGCCAGCCTTGCTTTGTGCATGGCCTTTTATAGGCCTTGAGCTATTGCAAGACCATCATTCATTCATATAAGTTCATCTTTAATATATTCATTTATATAAGCTTAGGTAAATTCATTCAAAATTTAAATGTAAATTAATTCTTTTTTTCCTTGGCCCCCGACACAGTGTCAGAGAGACGATGTGGCCCTCCTGCCAAAAACTTTGGACACCCCTGCTCTAAGCCAAAATGCATCACAAGTTCAGATTGTGCCCTATGCAAAGGAAAGTATGTCTCAAATATACAGGGTCACAAACCCCAAGACAGTTTTCAATTTTGTGCTGGAAAGAATTTGATGGCAACCTTATTGTTCAATTTAGCATTTTACAGAAATTGCAGTAGCAAAAGGAATGTAAAGCTGAAATCTGATCAGTATTTAAATGCTCTGAGTAAATCTAAAACACAGATTTCAATACAAAGATTCGGTGGTTCAACTGGCAATCGTGTGCTCAGGTACATGATTCATATGGCATACTGGACAGTTGAGAAAAAGCAGCTTACCTGGATTATGATAAAACATAATGTTTAGAAGGTCTTGATCACCCCACGTTATGTTCAGCTTGTATTTTTTTAGCAATGGCATGAGAATCTCTTCCCATTGTAAGCGTGCTGTCGTCATATCATTCTTCAACATAGAAAGCAAAGACCAATATTAGACCTAAAAGAAAATCTAGGTAGGCTTGTTGCTATACTGGGATCAGATACCCCATATGCAGTGCCATTCTGCACAAACTTGCTTAGAAGTAAGTCCTACTATGTTCAGTGTGATTTACTCTCAGACAAGTGTGTACAGGATTTACAATGCATAAAATAAGTATGACTGGTACAATATTTACATTGTATCCCTTCCCTGCAACTATTAAAAATATTAAAATCTTGTATCCTTGTCTAAGGGCGCCTTCAACAGATCAAATGGACCTGGTACAACGCGCTCTGGATCACAGCATGTGCTACCTGAGAGTCTAACCAAAAGCACCCCCATGCTGAAAACTTCCTCCTTCAGTGTGTACGGTACCATCAAAAACAGTTGCAAATTCTTTCCAAGTTGATTGGATTCAGAACTAAAATAACCGAATCCAGTTCAGTTTACTCTCCATTGTCCATTGCCTCTACTGTGCTGGAGGCTGAACAGCTGGCTCTTCGCACAGGCTTTTTCTGAACTTGTTTGATTTATTTTTTTATTTTATTTTTTATTCTATTTTATCTTTACAGGTCCAGCCTTGTTATACACAGATTTTTTTATACACGGATTTGACTCAACACAAATGGTCACTGCAAATGAGAAGGAATGTGCTGATTCCTGGAGAAGGGAAAAAATGCATCCCTTTAAAATAAGTTTAAAAACTGAACAGTCATTTAACAATAGCCTCCTTAATGAGAAAGAGAGAGAGGGCAGCTGGCTGACAATCCATCAATCCTTCTCTTTCCAGGTGACCCCTCCCCTCCCCCTGAGCACGTGAAAGAAAAGTGATCGATTTGCATTGGTGAAGGGAGGGGCTGAGTGAAGCACCTTTCTAAGCTCTTGGAGGAGGACTGATTGATGGATTATCTTCTTAATGACTCTTATCTTAGATCACAAAGGTCAGCAAGGCTGTTTTTTAATCACCAGAGCAAAGAAACTTTGTTTTTTAAATTGATTTGCTATAGCTCGTTTTTTGCCATCCACGTGAGTGCTTGGAACGGAACCCACACAAATAATAAGGCTCAACCTGTATTTATTTTATCTAAAATGCTGCAGTATTTTATTGTATTTTTGTAATAATAATGTTTTTAATTGTTATTATAAGCCAACCTTCCCAAAAGGAGAAAGGCAGCGTAGAACGTTTAGGCCAGCATTTTTCAACCTTTTTTTTTTCATCTCATGGCACACTGAGAAGGTGCTAAAATTGTCAAAGCATACCATCAGTTTTTTTTTACATGACACACCACACTGCCAGTGGGGGGCTCACGTCCCCCAATGGCCTTACTAGTATATCACCTTCCCCCCAAACTGCCATGGCACACCTGCAAGACCATTCTGCACACCAGCGGGCTGTAGCACAGTGGTTGAAAATCGCTGCCCTAGGTGTACTGATACCATCTCTGACCACATCTCCAAGCAATGTACGTAGTAGGATGCTTACGTAGTAGGATATGGCTATAATGAACTGGATAATACTGAACAAACTCAACCCGAATATGATAGAAGTTATTCTAGTTTGTGGTTCCAGTTACATTTGTTCATGCTGGGACCAAACTCTGGGGATGCTCTTGCCTGGATTCTTTGGGACTCAGCTGCCACTTTTTACCAACACCTTTTGTTCTGTTAAGCTGTAGTCTTCCCTCTGTTCCTGGACCAGGTGTCGCCAATCTCCCCCCTTCCGCTGCAGTCTTCCTGGAGGGGTAGTAATCCTATACCTGCACATGCTGTGGTAAAACTCATATTTTAAAGGATGAGTTTTGTAAATAAAGACTGAAGAACTGTATTGAACCTTCTGCCACTTGCAACAAACAATGTCAGTCTAAATCAGTGGTTTTCAACCTTTTTCATCTCTCAGCACACTGGCAAGCCACTAAAATGGTCAAGGCACACCATCAGCTTTTTGACAATTGACAGGGCACACTGCTGTCAATGGGGGCTCACATCCCTCAATGGTTCTATTGATAAATGACCCTTTCCCAAATTCCCGTGGCACACCTGGGGACCATTCATGGCACACCAGTGTGCCACGGCACAGTGGTTGAAAATGGCTGGTCTAAATCTATCACAGAATGGTGCGCCCAGTGATGTCCATCAATCGCCATTTGATTATATCCCATAAAACACATCCACTTCATGCAGAAATCTCTGTAAAAATGTAAGTAGACCACCAATTTAAAATATTCCTGCTGCATAGCAACACACATCTAGAGAATTCTTTTGTGAATTTCAGTTCCTGTAGTACTACAAGCTGACAACTTTGGGAAATACAATTGTAACTTTAAAATATTGGTATATTAGACGTATAGGGACTGAGTAAATCTGTGGCTTTACACACACGACAATAGATAATATTTTTATAGGTATTGTATGTTTATAGTAAACTGTCTAGTAGCACCACCTTCTGGTCAAATTGATGGATTCACAATGGATTCACATCCATTCTATTGCTACACTCTGCATGCCTTTGATTCAATGAACTACTACACAAATGATATAAATATTTTCTATCAAAGAAGTAAGAATAAGCTACATAAGGAAAAACCACCATAACTTGGCTAGAGAACATCAGCAAAAAGGCTTCCATTAGGAAAAGTTATAGCACTCCTTAAAGATGAGAAGGAAATCAGATATTGATAACCACAAAAAAGTCATCAATGAAAAAGTAAATTCAGTAGTAATTCAGTATACACCTTTTCAGTCTTTAATTTTTAAAAGCAGTGAAAATGTGAAAAGAACCAACACATACCTTGAAATATTTTCTTCTTATGCGGGTCATGTTCATTAGCATTACTCCAGAATTTATTCCAGTTTTTCCGTAATATGGGTGTCTAGCAAAACGATTATACCATCCAATGCGAGGTTCTTCATGTTCTGGCGCCATTGCAGCAATTTGAGTAGAATTAAATTTTTTCAGGAAAGACCAGATATCATCAACTGGCCTTAAAAACAAGATGTCTGTATCAACATACAATAAAGAGTCCACATGTCTGAGGATTAACTATGAAGGAAAAAAGAAATTTGAAATGATTGTGAGGTCAGACACTAATCATTTCTGAAACGCATCCTGACCAATATACATTAAGTTGCAGTCTCTTCCCAAAATATAGCTATATAAGCACATAGCCTTTATTTTTTCAGAACTAATCACAAAGCACAGAAAATTTAACAAAATTATCTTGAAAAGTTTGTGATTGTAAGTCATGTGCAAAAATGTCACTATCCAGAAATAAAAACAAGAGTTAATCGTTTAGGATGTTGAATTAATTTCTGACATTTTGATGTTGCTATTCCAGTTTTAGTGTACTGTAAACTACTAGACTTTATACTTTTTCCATTTTATTATTTTTAATTTTGAAAACTACAAAAGTATGAAGTACACATTTATAAATGTGAATAAATGTTTGTTTTCAGATTTTATATGGAAGCTAGGCAGTGTTTAGTTTCTGAGTGTTATGAGAAAGCATAAATACAAAGTAGAAGACTATCTTTGCTTATACTTGAATTCCCTATAACTGACTTTTATATAACAGTGAACACACATGTGTGCATATACAGACATCCCCCGGGTATCTGTGGATGATGCATTCCTGCTCCCCCTGTGAATACTGGAGGATGCCTGCATACATACAGCCATCTTCAAAAATCACCCAGAAGTATTCTATGTAGATTGCCCCTTATCTGGACATCCAAAATTCAGACTATTCTGAAATCCAGACACACTTTTGTCCAAGACTTTAAAAAAAAAAAAAAAGATTCTGTAGCGTAAACACTAGAAGGTCTTGAACTCATTCCAATATACAGTTCAGGTATAGGCTGCAAGTTCTATTCTCCACTCTGTGGGACATACCTATACAGAAACTGATGAAAATGACTGAGGCCAGATGACACCCATAAGAACATAAGAACATAAGAACAGCCCCACTGGATCAGGCCATAGGCCCATCTAGTCCAGCTTCCTGTATCTCACAGCGGCCCACCAAATGCCCCAGGGAGCACACAAGATAACAAGAGACCTCATCCTGGTGCTCTCCCCTACATCTGGCATTCTGACTTAACCCATTCCTAAAATCAGGAGGTTGCGCATACACATCATGGCTTGTACCCCATAATGGATTTTTCCTCCAGAAACTCGTCCAATCCCCTTTTAAAGGCGTCTAGGCTAGACGCCAGCACCACATCCTGTGGCAAGGAGTTCCACAGACCGACCACGCGCTGAGTAAAGAAATATTTTCTTTTGTCTGTCCTAACCCGCCCAACACTCAATTTTAGTGGATGTCCCCTGGTTCTGGTATTATGTGAGAGTGTAAAGAGCATCTCCCTATCCACTCTGTCCATCCCCTGCATAATTTTGTATGTCTCAATCATGTCCCCCCTCAAGCGTCTCTTTTCTAGGCTGAAGAGGCCCAAACGCCGTAGCCTTTCCTCATAAGGAAGGTGCCCCAGCCCCGTAATCATCTTAGTCGCTCTCTTTTGCACCTTTTCCATTTCCACTATGTCTTTTTTGAGATGCGGCGACCAGAACTGGACACAATACTCCAGGTGTGGCCTTACCATAGATTTGTACAACGGCATTATAATACTAACCGTTTTGTTCTCAATACCCTTCCTAATGATCCCATATGGGTAACCCATATGGGTAACACTGAAAACAGCAAGAGAAAGCATTATGAAATCCAGACAAATCCAAAATACAGACACCTTCCTATCCCAAGCAGCCCAGATAAGGGATACTTAAGCAATAACATTCTATGACACATCCAGATTGGACTAATAAATGTTCATTCAGCATGTTTTTCACTTTACCAAACACCTTGCACCAATTTAAGAACCACAAATGAACAAAGGTTGCAATCCTAACCACACTTTCCTGAGAATAAACCCCACTGAACAAAATAGGACTTACTTCTGAGTAGACCTGGTTAGGCTTGTGCTCTAAATCACTGTTCTCGAAAGCACATCTAAAGTTCAATAAAAAGAGCCCAGGGAATTTCAACAACACTATGAATCTTGTCATCACCACTACTTACTGGCAAGAAAAGTCTCTGAGATGCACAGGGTTTAAACAATTTCTTCCATTCGGCTGCATTTTCGGTTGGAAATGAGATGGGGTATAAAGTATAATTAAATTTTTCTTGATACGCCAAACCATCAAGCTGAAAAAGCATTTCAAAAGTTTAGTATTTCATTAAAGTACTGAAATAAGAACAAGAAAGATATTCTAGCTGTTTTATAAACAGTAAAAGGCTATTCAAAACACTGCAAAATCAAATAAAATGTTTAAGGGTCCAATCCTATCCAATTTTCCAGTGCCAGTGCAACGGTGCCAATGGAACATGCACTGCATCCTGTGGTGGGGAGGCAGTCACAGGGGCCTCCTCAAGGTATGGGAACATTTGTTCCCTTACCTCGGGGCTGCACTGCAGTTGCACCGGTGCTGGAAAGTTGGATAGGACTGGGCACTAAGTCAGCGGTTCTCAAACTCTCAGGGAGTTTGAGCACCACTGTAAATTCTTGTGGGGAGAGGGAGGAGACAGCGATGCGATCGCCAGAATCACTTTGCTGTGGAGGGGGCACAGGGGCTTGCTTAGAATTACAAGAGGCTGGACCAGGCTCCTGGAGGTGCGAGGAGCCTCGCACCAACCTCTGCAGCGCACCCTGAAGCACGCAAACTGTCAAAATAATGATCGTGACCCTGTTCCGGTTTTGCGACTAAAAACTGGAAGTGGGTTGCAATCGTTATTTTAAGTGTCTTCACGCTTTGGGAAGCCCTGCGGAGGCTGGAGCAGGGCTCCCTACAACCCTGGGAGCCTGTTCCAGCATCCAGTAAGTTTAAGCAAGGCTCTGCACCCCTCGACAGTGATGTGATTCTGGCAAGGGTGTAGAGGCCAGGGCTCTCTGGCTGGGGCATTGTGACACCCCAGTTTGAAAACCACTGGTTTAAGTAATAAGCAACATTGTTAGTCAAAGGCCTCCTCAAAACTAGATTGATGCTCTGGCATTATATAGGTAAATTGACACTGTTTTCCATTCTTTTTCAATTATTAGATAGGGGATAGAAATATAAGAATGATTTGTCATGGGGAGGAATTAAATGTTTCAGAGTAAAAGCAGGATTTTTTTCTGTTTGATAAAATCAGACCTAGAAAACAAGGTAAACCTTTGAGATACAGACAATTCTCAGCATCCATAGGCGTTAGGTTTCCAGAAAACTCAGCAGGTACTGAATCTGTGGATATGGAATTATGGAACCTATGGAATAAACAGGGTTAACAGGAAAATCAAACTGGCACGAATACCTTCAGAATTGCCATGGATAGCTTCCGAATGGGCTCTTGAGAGATTCAAAATGGCTGCTGCAGATGCTGGGATAGCTTCAGAATGGCACAGGTTGCATCGAAATGGCCATGGATAGGCAAGAACAAACCGCATACGGCGGGAAGTCACACTCTTTGTTCCAGAAGAAAAGCAAACCCACAGGAACAGAGTGCATGGATACCGAGAATGGACTGCACCTCAAATAATATTTGTTCACCAGGTCTGTCCTTTCTTATTTTGGGTACATATATGGCACTCACACACAGCCTGAGTTTCAGAAGAAGAAACCCAAATGGTAAGTTTTCAACTATTTTTTTGAAAGAGGCTTCATATACTTCACTAAAAGGAAGATGACACTTTGAAGCAGCAAAGGTTAGCAAACTTTAGTACACAAAGGCGATACAATAGAATATAATGACAAGACAATTTTTAGATTAAATTTGCATCTAAAGATATTCATAGTCTGACTTCATAATCTTTGCTAGAACAGTTCAGTTTGCTGTCTCTCTACAAAAAATTCCCATCCATAAAGAATTTCCAATTTCTTCCCCTAAAACATGAAGGATGAGAGAAAGAGCATGTGAACTCTAGGCTTGCAGTTTCTCATGCTCATAAAAATAAACCATAGCTCGCTATCTATGATGTTGCAAGACAATAGCTATGAGCAAGCTACGTAACACTTTGAAGGAGAGTTCTACAAGAAAAGAACCTAAAACCAAATTTACACTTTTTTTGCTCATGGAAGATATAATGCATTCAACTAGAAAGTAAACAATGCTGCTAGATTTCACTGATCTCATATCTAAGTCACGGTTTAGCTTTATTCCCCCGAAGCAAGACCGCTTATAGCTATCTGAACACCAAGAACCAGAAATCAAACAAGGGCAAGTCATTATTAAACCAGCAATTTCAGGCACGCACTATTTGAGTACTTTAAACTCTCTGAATACTTACGTGCTGTTGAAAATCATTGTGCAGCGAGTCCTCAGCAAAAATATGAAACTGTAGAGGTGCAATGCTGAAAATAATGGCTGATCTCAGCATCGTAACTGTCTCTTCCAACCTTTCACCACAGGCTACCACTGCTAAGTGCATCTTCTCAGAAGGCAAAGTTTTCAGAGAACCATATCTAAAACAAAGAACACAAGTAGTAATGGTTTCCAAAGAGACATTAAAAGTAAACCTTTTTAAAAAAAATCAAGTTGCATTTTTACCACTATAATATTTTATGGCAGTGGTTCTCACACATTTTTGCATCGGGACCCACTTTTTAGAATGAAAATCGGTCAGGACCCACCGGAAGTGATGTCATGACTGGAAGTTACATCATCAAGCAGGAAAATGTTTAACAATCCTAGGCTGCAATCCTACCCACACTTACCCAGGAGTAAGTCCCATTTACTGTCATTGTTAAAAGAATATACATAGTAGCTTGTTAAAAGTACAGGTCTATAACATTTCCCCAAATTCCATGGTAGCATCAAGTCTAATATATTAAAAATAAAATATTGAAATGAATGGGGACCCACCTGAAATTAGCTCGCAACCCACCTAATGGGTCCCAACCCACAGTTTGAGAAACACTGTTTTAAGGGAATGTTTTGGTGAGTGTCCTGTTAATTGGGCAAAGAAGCACCTTTTAAAATGGCATCCTCTTATATTTACCAGGGGGAGAGCTACAGTCCCTCTTCACCCCAGCATGTTGTCTTTTTCTAGCGGCTGTTGCTGGTGCCTCTTCTCCATCTCTCTGTGAGCCCAATGGGCACAGGGAGCTATTTATTGACTGTTTTGCTATGTAAATTGCTTTGTGAACTAAGTTTTGTTGAAAAGTATTAATATAACTATTAATAATAAACATTGTATGACCCTACACTTCACATAAAAAATGAGGGAGCTATTAATACTAACATAATTAAAATGCATCAATCACAGAATATAGACTAGGGCAGTGGCACAATCTAAAAAGATCAGCAGCAGGAAACAAATCTAAACACAGAATAAAAGGTATGTCCAAATAAAAAGCCTTTGCCTAATACCTGAAAGACATAAGACTCAATTTTATGAGAGCCTCTCTGTGGAGAGAATTCCACAAATGCAGAAATCCTACAAAGGAGGAACTTTCCCTGGTCACCGCCCACCTGACTTCAGAGGCAGGAGCACCTGGCTGGCAGGAGAAAGGAAAACAGAAAAAGCTTCTCCAAGAAGACTCCTGAGAGTAGGGTGAGATGGAGCAAGGGGAACGGTTGAGAAACTGCCAAAACCATCAGGCAGACACTCCTTCCCTGAGCGTCCACCCAATTTTCAGTCCTTGTCCCCTTTCCTGACATTCCCCCATAGTCAATCCCCACTGGGAGGGCTCTCTGATCTGGTTTTTCATGGATACTGGATGCTGCTATCTAGTACAGAGGGATGGGAAAATTTTAAGTGTCATTCGTGTTCCACTGAATGCCATACTAGTCTCTGCTTTCTTATTATGCCTCAATAGGCTCTATTACTTCTATTCTTAACATACTTTTCAAGTTCATTTCTGCCATGCTTCCCAGTCATATAAGAACGGTTACAATGATTAGCTTCTAAAAGCCAGTCCAAAATGGTGTTTCAGCATTAGATAGTAGTAGTAAAAGTAGCAGCAATCCTGAAGTAGATATGGTTAATCTTTCTTAAACTTCAAAAGCCATGTTTTCTTTTGTCCTCTGGCTACTTGGAAATATTTTGATGGATAAGTGAGTTTCTTGAGTTAACAAAGCAATTTTCAACTTTTTTCACCTCATGGCACACTTAACAAGGCACTAAAATTGTCAATGCACACCATCAGTTTTTTGACAATTGACAAGGCACACTGCATTGCAAGTGGGGGTTTCGCATCCCGCAACGGTCCTACTAATAAATGACACCCAAAAAAAAATCCCATGGCACACCTGCAGATCATTCATGGCACACCAATGTACCATGGCACACTGGTTGAAAATCACTGAGTTAACATATTGTAACCAATAAGAAAAAAAATTAAATTGTATCATCCCAAAAGATTAGGACAGGTAACAACGTTTTAACATGCAAATGAAAAATGCATAGCTAAAATTCTATGCAATTAGCTACTATCCAACAAATGCTGAACCACCAGCCTTTTATCACTCACCATATCTCTCCCCTCCCAAAGCCAGTGACCATCTTAAATCAAAGTTCCTGCATCATTCCTAAATGACACTTAGACTTTGAAATTCCAGCAGCCAACATAGCCAAGTGCAGCATATGTTGTGCAGCATATGTTGTGCAGCAGCCAACATAGCCAAGTGCTTAATTTCAATATTCTCCAGCATGTTGCTCCAAGTTTTGGAACCAGTTACAACAAACAGGATAACCTCAATACATAGTTCCACATATACTTCCTTCTCTGCTACAGAAGAGTAAGCATTCCAAACACAGAAATATGTTTATTGTAAGCATCAAACATTCCATTCTAACAGGGCAGTCTGCAGCCACTAATTCCAGTTCATTAAATAACATTTTTCAAAACTATTGATAGTTTTCACAGAGTGAACAATGAGTAGCCTCCAGAGAATGTTTGTGGGAGACATGCTCACACCATTACCCTCCTACTGAAAAACCTCACCAAAAAAAAGCCACTGCAGAGATTCTGGGGGGACAGACTACAGACTGAAGGGAGCGGGAGTACCTGGATGTTTGGAGGGAACAGTGAACAAAGGTTCCATTTGCTATTTCTTCTCAGTTTCCAAATATTGCTCCATTCCCACATCATAAAAGCACGCCACTGCAGAGCATTACCTCTGCAGTGACTTGGTGGGGTGTCAAGGGTTTCAAAAGGGATGGGAGAAGGAAAAAAGCACCCTTGGGATGCTATTTAATTATGGTTTTAGAAAATTAAAATGAAGTTTGAACAAAAAGTTTTTAAATAAATCATAGTAGGTGTGTCTTTTTCAAAATACTCAGGTTTGGAATGAGATCTGAATACAAACAAAAATACGTTAAAGCCAATTCTAAAGACAAAAGGGCCCAATCCTATCCTTTTCAGTGCCAATGCAGTTTTAAGGCCTCAAGGAGGCCTCCATGACTATCCCCTTAGGCAGGTGTTGCCTGCCACATTGGCATGGCTGCATTGGTGCTGGAAAGTAGGAAAAGACTGGATCCAAAAACTGAATCATGATTTTCAAATTAGTTTAGTACCATGAGAATGAACCTGCAATCATGCGTTCCTCATCCTATTGCATGTTTTTAATTCAATGAGTGACTTCCTTTATGCAGGTCATCCACAGACCCCCAGTGGATACCAAATCTGTGGAAAAATAGTTTTAAAGACCCACTTCTATTGTCACCCCAGAATGCATTGGTATAGACACTATACTGCATTCAGCCACTAGTTGGGGTGAATAACAAAATCTAATGGAATGAAACTACAATAATTTAACAGCATGAATGTAGGAAATTGGATTTTGGTGCTTTTTCCCCTTGTTATTAACATTATTATTATTAATAGTATTTATATACCACTTTTCAACAAAAAGTTTACAAAGCAGTTTACAGAGAAATTATCTAATGGCTTGGTGTCCCAAAAGGGCTCACAATCTAAAAGGAAGCAAAAGCAGATAGCCACTAGAAAAAACACTGCTGCGGTCAGGAGGGGTTACAAGACATTTAAAGGTGGACTTCTGAATCAGTGGATACCAAGATTCCCTCTGTAAAGCAAACCACAGTTCACTATTCCATCCAGGCTTAGGGTTATGCTTGCCCTCCAAACCAGTTACTACAGGTCAGTTTCAAAATGTAGCTTGCTACACAGGTTTGCAGGGCAAGTGCAAACCATTTGGCCAGTTTGGATATTGTAGCAAATTATGGTTTATAGTAAAAGAGAAATAATACATTGCACCAAAGAGCTTGAGGGAGGAAAGCTTGTACAAGCACAAGGCTTGTTCATGTCACACCAAACCAACACTGGCCAACTCAATGGCCAATTACCTTTTCCCATCTCTAGGAGTAGAATAAACAGTCAAGGAGCTGATAACATCGAGGTTAACCAGGCAGGTTTTGAAGTTCTCTAGAAATCAGGCCAGCTCACCCTGAAGGCACATTTGAGGGAGGGGGAAAACCAATTATCCTTATCTTTGCTAATCAGCTAGCAGAGATTCCAGAAAACAAGAGGCAGAGGTCCTGCTTTGTGTCTGGAAAACCCCTTTGATAAGCAAGCTCAGTGGTGCTTTATAGCCTGAAAGGATGACTGCATACTCAGAAGTCTCACTAATTTCAATGAGGCTTACTCCCAGGTGTGTACTGGAGTACATTAACAGAAAATCACAAGGAAAAGTTTGCGGTCAAGATCAGTTGGAAATAAGGAATTATTATAAATAAACTACAGCAAATTTCCTTCCTCCATTTTTAAACAGTGACTTTTAATCAAAATGAATAGAAATTTTTCAGTAATTCATTAAATTAAATGCAAAAAATTATATTCTCACCAACAATCCCAAGTAAAAACTGAAGTTGTCCCCCCAAACATTTTACACTGTTCTACCTTTAGGAAAGAAAAAACTACTTTTTGAAGCTTGAGTTTTTTCTGTTGAAAGTAATCTGTGGAACTCCTTGCCACAGGAGGTGATGATGGCATCTGGCCTAGATGCCTTTAAAAGGGAATTGGGCAGATTTAAGCCCATCATAGGTTACAAGCCATGGGAATCTCTGAATTCCAAATGCAAGGCAGTAGCAGGAGGATACAGGTCTCTTGTTGTCTTGCGTGCTTCTTGAAGCATCTGGTGGGCCACTATGAAATACAGGAAGCTGGACTAGGTGAGCGTTTAGACTGATCCACTGGAGCTTTTCTTATATTCATAGGCTATGAAAGAACCCAAGTTTCAAAAAAGCAGAAGAAAATACCTGCCTCCACTTTTGTAAAAACATTTCTTGGACAGAGAATTAAAACAAACACCTGGCCAAAATCGATATTTTCCACACTTAGGACTTACACCCAAAAAAGTATGTGTTTAATAATCGAGCTTTTAATAAAGTCTATAAATATACTTGCAAGAATAAAAATCAGCTTCCAAAAATATAAAGCAATAATTAAACCATGAAACCACAGATTAGAATTAAAAAATTCATTTTATGTGCTCACAGTGTAGTTAAAACCTGAGTTACTACATGACTGTACAAAGTTTTATGAAACTTCTATCTGCTTGAAAAATGCCTGCAATATTGCTGCAGTATTGTGGTGGGATTGGATTTTACAACCATAGAGCCCAAAGTGTGAGTGTTGGGAGTATGTCTGTGGGGGTGGATGGTCTAAGTAGAGGGTACGGAGCACAAATAGAAGTTTGGCTCTTAAGCGACGACGCTTAACTAATAAGCCAAGCTAGTATTTGTGGATGCTTGACAATCATGCATTCAATTTTTATTGTTGCCTTCCTAGTTGACCCAGGAGAGTACAAAGTGTCAGGTCTCTGCTGCCTCTGCACTACAGGAAAAAAAGGCCCTTTACATGCTCTTTGTGCTGCTCCATGAAACCTGGAAGTGTGGGGATTCCATTTTCATTTACAGCAGTGGTCTCAAAACCATGGCCTGAGTTCTGCAGCAATAATAATTCCGGGAGGGGTGGTGGCAAAGCCCCCACAGCCACCTTTGGTCGCGCTGGATTGTTGCACACTTCACACGGGGGAGCTGCTTCTGCTGCATATCGCCCCAGAAGGCTCAGCACAAACTCCAATTTCCTGAGGAAGTGGCTTCCAGGAGTGAGGCTCTGCAATGGCCTGGTGCGAAGAAAGGCAGCTGTGGGGTACAACAGCAAGGTTTTGCCACTGCCATGTTCGGAATTATTATTCTAGCCCACTAGGCCCACAGGCCAGCGCTTGGATGCACCTGACTTACAGGGATAGCACGAACTCTTCCACAGTATTTATTACAATATTTATGTACTTTCTCAACAAACTCAAGGCAATTACAGAGGCAGGCTGAACATAAATTCATGTTTCAATTAGATTTTTACAAAGATTGGTTCTATGAGATTCCACATAGAAACCTCAGTTTCTCCAGGTGTTACCCTTCATAGTGTAGTCATTGTCCTAGCTCTTGTGTCCATCAAGCTCTCACAGGCAGCTGCAAACCAAGCTTCAGACCAGCTTCTCAACGATGTTACCCATTTTTTTTTGCCAGCAACCCCCTCCACACTCCACTCCTCAGTCTCCCATCCAGCCAGGAAGCTGATTCTGCTAAGCTTTTTCGGGCAAGAATGTAGCACAGAAAGAGCAGGCGAGAAGCAGATCATTGCAGCTTGTTGGAGGATGGGGGTGGCAGCCTCAGGGTGAAAGGTACCCCCAATCTGCCAGCAATTCATACCCCTTGCAATCTGCTGCCAATGCAGCCTTCATGTGGTGGCTGCATGGATGGGCCACCAGTGATGCAATTCCTTGAATCTTTATTCCAACTGCTATGGGTAGTGCAAAAAATTGAGTTGAAGGGCTTCTTAATTTTTCTGCCTGTTGTTTGTATTCTCATAGTCATCCCTCTCACACAGTTCTCCTACTCACAATGAAAAACACAGAGGTCTCCTATATGTTTCCTAAACTTACAGGTCCCACGAACAACCCCTCCCCAAATGCCTGTCCATGATTCAAACTCTAAGGCTACAATCCTGGGAATCAGCCCCATTGAACATAATGGGACTTGCTTCTGAGTAGACATGCCTAGCCTTGCCTTGCAAGTCACACACAGTTTGTTTTGGTTTTCAAATGCAATTTTACTGGGGGGGAGGGGATTTTAGAACTGTACACAACATGCAGTTTGATCCATTGCTGTCTTTGAATCCTAACTACTCGAAACAGCCAGCAGAAATCAGCAGACATGCGGACTGTGACACAAAAGTTGCATAACCTTTGTATAAAAGTTCAGATTATATGTAAACCACTTGTTTTAACTGTTCTAGCAGTCAGGTTGCCTGTGAAACAAGCATACAGCAATGACTTGGACTTTCATCTGGGGATCCGAGTACAGACGAAAGTAAAAAATGGATGTTTGTCAAATCATAACTTTATAGAACTTACAAATTTATTTTGGTAAGTAAAAAACGTTAATTATATAACACTTGTGAAAGCGTGTTAATAAATAAGCAGAAATAAAAGAACATTGATAAATATTGTGGAAGGTTAGCTGAAACTGGGTAAAAGAGGAAAGCACGTTGACAAAATTTGAAATGTGGCTCTAATTAAAAATGGCTGAAAGAGCAAAGCGATGAAAATCAAGTGGATAAAAGCCAAGACTACTGCTGTATACATGAATCTGAAACTCAGAAACTATATTTAAATCATTTTGATTTTTGGTTATCTTAAATCATGATTGAGAATCTAGCAAGACTGATGCTTTGTGACCACAGGAAAAGTCACTGAAATATTTAGTGACTGCTTTAACATTTCTATTGTCTCAAAATATTTATCAGCACAGCTAAAATTAGCTAAGTGAGCAATTATGACAAAGCCTACCTACGAGCAGCTTCCCAAAAGCAGTTCATTCCACAAACACCAGAGGGCAGCATCCAATAGGAATTCCAGTAAGATAGAGATACATTCTTACACCTAACAGGATAAGACAGAAACAGTCCTGTATGAATGTTACTTGCTTTATTTCAAGATTGTAATGGAAGATTTTTGTTTGTTCTTTAAAAAGTTAGTTTCCAGTTACTGATAAGTGCATCATGGTAGCATTTGCATATTGTGTAAGATTAATTTACATCATATCAGGACAAATATACCCAAACAGTAGCTCCACAATGTCATAATTGCCCAAGGGCAATCGTACTGAAAAAGGATTCAATCGCTAGTGGGCATTTCTTAAACAACTGTGACAACTTCCTAGTACTAAGCTTATTAAAAGACTATGTTCTCTCTCCAGTTTTGTACAGGGCACAGATAGCTTATCAGTGCTTAATAAAAAATCACCAACAGTACACTTCAATATGCCTCTAAACTACTGGAAAAGTAATCCTAACTTGTATTTTAAAAGAGATTCTCACTGCGCAGTCCTAACAGTGGCCTGAGCCAGCGCAGCCATCCCTGCACTGGCTCAGAGTGTCGCAAACATGTGGCAAAGCACATTTGTGACTATGTGTGAGCCAGCATAAATTGGTCAGTCTTCAGAGTGCTACAAGACCTTCTGCTGCTTTTGCTGCAACTAACATAAGAAAATCCCTGCTGAATCAGCCCAAAGACCCATCTAGTCCAGCATTCTCTTTCCCACAGTGACCCACCAGTTGCTTCAGGAAGCTCAAAAGCATGAGCAAAAGGCATACCTCTTCCACCAGAGATTCCCAATCTGACCATTGTGACACCCTGGGGTGAAGCAAGGCACCCCTGTGGGCATTATGGGAGACCTGCCACCAAGCAGTGAGACTGCGGTGAGAGCCTAAAAATAGCAGTAGGGAGGCTTGGTGCGGTGGGCCGAGCTGCCATGCATGAAAACTGCATGTTTGAAAAGGCTTCCCGCCCACCCTGGCCTCCTTACCACTATTCTAAACCATTTCTGCCCACCATTGCCAAACGCAACAGGGATCAAATGTGTACACCTGTGAACTGAGCAAAAATGGGTGAAGGTTCCTTACTGGCCTCACAACACAGAAGTAAGTGACCAGAGGGGGGCGGCAGGGTAAAATACTGCAAGCACCACAATGCGCAGTGTAAGCAGCCCTTCTTACTTGCCTTTCAGGCAGCGACGGCAATGTGCAGGCGATCGCCAAACAAAATGGCATCTCCTACGTATTGCTATCGCTGCCCGGAATGACTTCAATCGAAAGTGGGAGGGGACGCTTACATGGTGCATTGCGGCACCTGTAGTACTTACCACCCCACCCCTCCTTGGGCTACACTTCTGACCAGTGACATCATCACATGATGTGAAACGTGTCATCACCATTCACTTCCAGGTTCCTGGAACTGCTAGAAAGGGGAGTCACTGGACAGGTGAGTTTGGGAAGTGCTGCTCTTCCACCACTGCTCTCCTGCAATTGGCATTCTAAGGCACACTTCTGATGAACCAGTGCACCATCACGACTATGAGCGATTGACAGAACTGTCTCCCGTGTTTCCAATTCTTCTTTAAATCCAAACAGGAGACCATCACCAGATCTTGTGGCCATGAATTCTACAGACTAATTATGTGTTGTATGAAAAAGTGCCTCCTTTGGATATAAGTGTTAATAAAAACTGTCAGTGATATACTTCATATGCCAAACCAATCCCTGGAAATGGTAACTATTACTCTTTCAAACCATTTGCACTTACCTCTCTTGGATAACTTTTCCTCTAACAATTGTCTGGGCTTTTTTTAGGGGGGGCCTAATGTTTATTCTAACAAAGTATACTTACCCGAGTTCTTGTGAGGGACAGCAGATGAACTGCTGAGTTAGGAGCTTCTGCCAACTGAAGTTTTCTAATGAATATCTATCCTCTGTTGCACATTAGCTTAATACAGAGTAAATGCAGTAATTTCTTAGTAATTAAGCACAGAACTCATTAAAAGCCGAAGAACTGCAGCCTTTAAAACATATTCGACTAAAATGTGCAGAGGCTCAGCAGAAGTTCTAAATGGAGCAAGAATTAGTCATGCTAATAACACTGTCCCTCAGGAATGCAATCCATCAAATATGAAAGGTCTCCTGAAGCTGGTTACTTTATTAGCCTGCTGAAGTCCAATTTAGTTAGTTACTTCTATTAAGAGAAAAGGCTGACATGGTGAGACACACAGCATTAGATTCGCATCCAATATAAACTGCCAATGCCAACATAAACATTAATACTAAGAAAGAGGCAACCTAAATCCTCATCATAAATATATCATCTTGCACTTTTTACAGCTCAGTCCTATATACTTGAAAATACAGCCTCACTTAAAGTTTTTGATTGGTTCTTGGAAACTGGAACATTCTTGGAAATTGAAAACGACTTATAACTAAACCAATTTTACTATAAATGGGCTCAATAACACTCTCTCAAGTGGTGGGCTCACAGAACCCGTTCCTATTGCACTACAAAGCACTGCTACGCCACAGAATGCCTTGCTACCCAAGGAGGTGGGTCGCGGGCCTGGCGTGACCTGGAAGAGGCTTCCAGTATCCCTACAATAAGTAGCCTCAAAGGATGCAAAGGTCAGAAGTTTGAGAACCACTAACTAACTTTTAAAGGAAAATATACCCTGCACATGCCCGATCCCGGTTGATCTCAGAAGCTAAGCAGAGTCAGGCCTAGTTAGTATTTGGATGGGAGACCACCTGGGGATACCAGGTGCTGTAGGCTTATACCATAGTCTTTCGAGACTAAAGGTTGGCAACCTATATGTTGAATGAAAAAAATTTTGAGTGAGGACTTGCTGTGATAGCAGTATAACACTGATTTGATACTGTAGTTCCAGTAATGCAAAATTGTGGTACTGTTACTTAGCAGTGAGTAAGTGCAAAGCTGTGAACTTCTCAAGAAATACTGTTGAGGTTTTTTTTAAAAATCAAGAGTAGACCTAGATCCAATGGGTACAAATGGCAAGAGAGGAGATTCCGGTTGGACAACAGGAAGAAATTCTTGACGGTAAGGGCGGTTCAGCAGTGGAACAGATTGCCAAGGGAGGTGGCAGATTCTCCATCACAGATCTTCAAGCAGAGCTTGACAGGCACCTGCGACAGATACTCTAGGAGGACTTCCTACTACAGGCAGGTTAGACTCGATGACCTTGTGGGTCATTCCAACTTTACGATTCTAAAAAAAGTGACTAATTTCTGCCGCTCCAGCAATTCAACCACACTAACCAAGAGAGGGCAACCAGCATTCACTAACCTTCGTAAGCTGGTTAAGTTATATTAAACTGAAACTTCCACTTATACAAATAGTTGCTGCAAGACTTGCACTGGAGTCAAGCTGCCACCTGTGCCCTTGCACCAGGGTTGAAACCTCATTTCCAAATCCCCTGGAGCAGTTCATGAGATCAAACTGCAGGTTCAACAACAGCAGCTTTCCTCCATCCCTTTTTAATTATAGGGCTTGAACAAGTCAATACGAGGCTGGTTTAAAATAGACAACTGCAGAGGCGGTGTGGTGGCAGGAGTGTGCTTTATGTGTGTTGTACAGTACACTGCATAGAGCTAGAACCACCTCAGGCAAGTTTGCTACTCTCATTTTACTCCCTCTGTAATTGTCTGGCTCCATTCTGCAAGAAGAATTGGAACAGCAGTTGCCTCACACCTTTCATCTAGTAGTAAGTAGTGACTAAAGTGTTTTGTATTGACATGACTGGAGATCTTAGGAAATAAATTAAATCTGACATTACTTATAAATATTTAAATGTATAATCAACTTTAAAAAACAGTACACCCAATACTTCATGTAATCCCTTTGCAACGTGCAACAACAGGACAGCAAAGATTGCTCATGACCAGTGATACTGGAAAGAAGAGATTCCTCAAGACAACATAAATGCAACTGACATTATTTTTTGTTTCCAGTTTCTGCATGTTCAGCTTTGAAGCAGAATATATGTGTATATCACCCCAACTTTAACACAAATACCCTTATTAAAAAACTAACTATAAATCTGGAATTAAAATTTCCTCATTTGTACCAAAAGGCCCTTTCTATCACTTCTGTCGCAAAACAGAGTCACTGTATAAAGAAGATAATGTTAAAGGAAAGGGATTCCTCATTAAATCTATGTGGAATATTTGCCTTATCCGATTTGCAACCCCCCTGGCTCTCTCTCACTCACTAGCAGCACATTTTAGATCTGCGTGACCCTTAATGGCCTTCCGCTGGCCTTCCACTGAAACTCAAAAAACTTACCAACTTCCAAAGAAATCTTTAAAACAAATCTCACTACAGTATGAAGGGAAATGCAACTGACATGGACAAGAAATAGTTTTTTTTTCCAGAAAGTTCAAGGATACCAACCGCCTTGGGCATTTGCTTTGGCATGGGAATGGTGGAATACAAACATTTCAAATAATAACCATTCCATAGAATCACACTCAAAAGGAAAGGAGAGGTAGCTGGAGGAGAAATTGGTATTACAGGTTTGTTTAGCAAGCACAAGAAAGTTGCATTTGAAGCTGCCTGGTACACAGAGAGAGATGCTGACAACAATAAGCAATGGTGCTGGTTTCTCTTGCAGATCTTTAACAGCCAGGGTGGTCAGAGCTGATACTGCTCATCACCTACATTCCTGGCCAATGGCTGCTGATTGGTTTGCTTCCAAAGAGAGATTTGTTGTGCAAGGGACAAACTTGCCACTGCTGCACAATGGAAATGCTGTCCCTGTTCTGCCCAGGCACCACATGTAGTCCTCCTTGTCTGGAGGACAGGGATGCTCTAGCTCAGGGGTGCTCAATAGGTGGATCGCGATCTACCGGTAGATCGCGAGGCAAAATGAGTAGATCGCAGAGTGCCGACCCCCCCCCTTTCAGGTGCCTCTGGGAGGAAACGCCAGGAGTAAGGCCCATTGTACTCAATGGGGCTTACTCCCAGGTAAGTGTGGCTAGGATTGCAGCCTCACAGCCTAATCCTAGGCATGTCTACTCAGGAGTAAGTCCTGTTATACTCAGTGGAGCTCAAGGTACACCAACATACATTGTACACATAAATGTTATATGTTATGATGGCGCGAACATTGTAAAAAAAACTGGTAGATCTCCGGGCCTTGCTGGGTTTCAAAGTAGCTCTCGAGCCAAAAAAGTGTGAGCACCCCTGCTCTAGCTAGTCACATCTGCTAGCCGGGAACCCAGAAGGCCATGTGACAGAATGCCTGGGCAGACAAGACAGCCCAGAGCATCCCTGTCCCCGGATCAAGGAGGATTACACAAGGCGACCTGGCGGAATGGTAAGGTCTGCTCACTGAGGGGGAGACGGGTTTGTCCAAACCCCAGATCCAGGCTTTGGGTCAGGGTTAAGATAGCCCTGATGTACAAGAACAGGAGCCTAAAGATTGAACCTCACAAGTTTCACACCTATCTAATCAGAAAGAGTACACTGCTGCATCCAGTTTTCTTATGTTCCACCTGCATGAAGAGTGGGGTAGGTAAAAAAGGAAATTTTATATTCAGATTTTTTTAAAAATTAAAATTGGATTTTGAAAAACTGTTACTATTAAATATATCTTTAAAAATATAAACTCAGTTAATAACATAATAAACTGAACATAAGTGTGTTAATCATGGAGTAAATCTCTAACCTTGTGCATCATACTTTTGTAGTATAAGATTAGCCCTCCTAACTTCTGAATGTATGGACATGCAGACAGCAGTCTGCAAGAAAGATCTTAATATCTAGACAAGTTCACAAGGAAGAAGGTAATTCTTGAGTAGCAAAGGATGCAAAGGTTTGCAATGCACTCTTTATTTTATGCTGCTGGTTTTTAGCAATACTCTTCCACATGTGCCATTTTCTCATTTTTATTGTTTGCTATTTATTGTATAAAACAAATATCCCTTATCCCAACCCAAACACTACCTTTACTTTATAAAAATAAAAACTATATCTGATATAAATATGTTGGCACAAAAATGTCCAGGATGCAAAAAGAAGGGACACAAAAGTCCAATACTGGGACATAACTGATTGGGTCACAGTTGTCCAGGATGCAATGGTTCTGTCACTACAAAATGTATATATTTTCTACAATTGATTCATTCAGGCCCAACAAAAGACCAAGACTGATCTGGAAGCTGGGAGTTTTGGGAACCCCAATTTAAAACAATCCGCCCTGAGAAAGGGAAGAGAAAAGCAAAAGAATTCAGTATCACCAGAGGCCTAGCCTCTTCTCTGGAAAACAAAGTACTTTAAGTTGTAACCACTACCCTACAACCCCTAACAGCAAGATTGGAAAAACAAGAGCAAGAAAAGGTCTAGCAGAGGGGCTGATAGTTAACTCTCCTGACACAGCTACACTCCTCTACTTTCCAAGACACTATTTCAGCTATTTTAAACCTTTTTCATCTTATGAAACTAACAAGGCACTAAAATTGTCAAGGAACACCATCGGTTTTTTGACAATTGAGAGGGCACTGCATGCTGGCTGGGGGCTCACATCCCCAATGGCTCTAATATATGAACCTCCTCCAAACTCTTGCAGCACACCATTCTTGCGGTGAACCATTCGCAGCACACCAATGTGCCCTGGCACACTGGTTGAATAATGCTGCCCTAATTTCTACTTCAAGAGCATCAAGGTTTCCTCACTATTTATGAAATGCAAAAATGTTTCTCATCTCCCCCTTTAAAAGAAAAACGTACATGTTGTATAATAAATAGGCGTTCTAAAACCCTGACTAGGGGATGGTGGCGGTATTTAAGTCACCCAGGCAGAAAGCTATGAAAAAGAAAGAGCCTCTATGTAGCAAATCTGCTATCAGGGAAATATCTGGTCTAGAGGGTAGAGCCTCCATTTGCCTGAAGATAACATCCACAGGTCGCCAGTTCGAGGCCACCGGCACCATGCGACCTTGAAGCAGCTGACAAGCTGAGCTGAGTTATTCCATCTGCTCTGAGCCTGGGAGGATGGAGGCCAGAATGTGAAACCAGATCAGAGAGAAACATCTGAATGTTGTGGTTCTTGACAGATAGAACCTTCTTTCTATTGTAAAAATCCCTACGGGGATTTAAATTGCCTGCTTATGTAAACCGTCTTGAATAAAGTCTGAGGAGAAATCTGACGACCAAGCAAGGCGGTATATAAATACCTGTATTATTATTATTATTATTATTATCTAGGACTAGTTCATAAAACAGATAACATCCCCAAGGTTACAATACCATGCATGCTCTATAACGGTTTCTACACCAACACGCTAACCAACCAATTGCAGTAGCTCCCTCAAAGTTTTACCTTCAAAACATGAAGAGTGTAAAAAAGCAAAGGTTATAATTTTCTTACCCAAGATGCCCTACAAAAGCAGGGTTCTCATTATTTTTAATTCTCAAATAGATAATTTTTACCAAAAGACATTTATTCATTCCTATCCACCCTTTCACCAAGATCCAAGGCAGCTAAAAAAAAATACAAAATTTATTTTTTATTAAAACATTTCTATCCTGCCTTTCTTCTAGGATGCTCAAGGCAGCTCACAATGAACACACATACATTGGCTCCCCATGTTATGGGCATCTGAGTTACAGGTGGTTGTAACAACGCTTTTAAAACAACTATAAAAATAGGAAAACAAGTAGCAAATACAACAAGCAATAAAAATGAAGGCAGCAGTACACCAAAAAAAAATCAAACCCTTAACAGAAGTCAATAGTAGGAGAGAAAAAAAATAAAGCACAAAAATCTAAAAAGCTAAAACAGGCAGAAAACTTTAAAAGTTTTCAGAAGCCCCACCCTAAAAAGAAGGTACAGAGTTTACCTACTCAAGTGGGTACAGAAAACAGCACACAGTACAGAGGTATCAACTCAAGTGGGAGGGATTTCCAAAGCTGTGGTGCCACCACAGAGAAGGCCCTATCCCTTGAAGGTGCCAACCTAGCCTTAGCCAGGGATGTCACATGCAAAAGGGCCCCTCAGATGACTGATAGGAAAAGGCCATCCTTTAGACACCTCGGTCCCAAGTCATGAAGGGTTTTAAAGGTCACAACCAGACCCTTAACTATGTGTAGAAACAAGCCACAATCGAGAGCAGTGGCCTGACTGATTTGCATTTAAAAACATAAAACAACTTAAACATATTCAACAGCTTATAATAAAGCAGACATTTAAAGTTTTACTGGAATTAGGGCAGTGGCTTCCAAATTGTGAGTGAGAACCTCAGTGATGGTGGGTTGTGAAACCGAAACTGAAAAGCTGGCAAGGAAAATGTATTGAGCCCTATGGAAAGTGAAACTGAGCTGCATGTGCACATTTACTCATGAGCTTTCCCTAACATAATTAACTGGTATATAGGACTGTGCAAGCTTCTGGCAGTGGCATTTCAAATGTTTACTGGAACAGTGCAGTAGCTAAGAGACCAAGTGCCCAATCCTATCCAACTTTCTACTACCAGTGCAGCTGTAATGCAACCACAAGATAAGGGAATACATGTTCCCATATCTTAAGGGGGTCTCTGTGACTGTCCCTCCACAACAGGATGCAGTGCCTGCCCCACTGGCACAGCAGCACCAGCACTGGAAAATTGGATAGGACCAGGCCCTAAACTGGCTGTTCCCAAACACTCCAAAACAAACTGGGACAGTCTGAGAAACTCTATGTGAGAGTTTGAGAAGCCATAAGTGTATATGCAGGGATGGCAGTGACATGATTGCCACAACTGTACTGCCGCTGGGGACAGAAAAGCAGTTTAGATTCACCTAAGCCCTCACCAGCCTCTGGGGGTGCAGGGAGCCCTGTGGACCACTCTTCAAGGTTCCTGTGCCTTGGAAAAGCAAAAAATAGTGATTGCAAAACTGGAAGTGGGTCGCGATAGCTATTTTTAACTTTTCTAAGGCACAGCAAGCCCTGCAGAAGGCTCTGCAGGGCTCCTCACACACTCCCAGAGGCCAACGCTGACTTCAGTAAATCTAATCCTCCCCTTCTGACCCTAGTGGTGGCCCCATCCCACAACCCTGCCCCTTCAGGGAGCAGAGACGGGACTTCCCACAACTTACAAGGTGAGCTTTGATTACGAATATAATACTACAGATTCAGTATTACATTGACTAGGGCTGTTTCTCCCAGCCACTGCAGGCTTTATGTGGATGGACTAAGTTCTTTCCACAAGACAAAGCAGTGTGGGACGAGGTGGAGATTAGCCCAGTGGAAATTAGCAACTTTGTATCAAGGCAAGGCCACATCTAATCTGATCCTACACATATGCACGCCATGTGGTTTATAGCAAACTGTGCACTACAGTCTTACAGCACCATCTTATGCACGATTACTTGGAAGTAGGTCTCATTGCGCTAAGTGTACACAGGACTGCAGCCTTGCGTGTGTCTCCCATCCACTCCCTGACATTATACACAACATGCCTTTAAGTTTTTAAAGTAAAAACACTACTGTGTTGAAGAAAAGACATGTGGTTCATTAAAATAATTAGCTTGAGTTTGCATCACCATGCCAAACCTTTCATGTTAAAATTAGCAACAGAATCTAGCAAGATAATTACTGCACCACATTTTCCTTTACATAAAAGGTTAGCTGATCTGAGATCATATGTTCAGGTTAAAGCCTATTACTTTAACTATTAACAAACAGAGGACTGCATGTGCAGATATGCTGGGTACACAGAATGACCCAGGGAAAGGACAGGAGTGTGGGAAATCCCCAATATGTAGGAAAACCTACATTTAAAATATTATTTAATGAAGGAACCATCCACCCTACAGAGGTTGCACATGCCCTCTGCTGCCATGGGAACTCAGCAATGAGGTGCCCAATTTGAACTCATGCAGAGGATCCTTTAAAATGAGGCAGCCGACCTTTCAACTTTAGGGCAGTTGAACCTTTAACAATTCTGTAGAGGAGGGAATTTCAGTAGGTGCAGCTTCATATCACACATGACAAGCTGCACCTGCTGAAATTCCCTCCTCTACACAATTGTTAAAGGTCCAGGAGCCCTAAAGTTGAAAGGTTGGCTGCCCCTGGTTTAAACCTTTTGAGGAAATTATCCATGACATCTAAAGGTGAAAGGGAATTGGAATATAATTTGTAGAATCCAATTGTCACTCACCCTTGCTATGTTTTCAGGTGTTGCAGGAGAGACAGCAAGCTCCCTCATCCCAGTCCCACCCCTCCCCTTTGGCCCCAATATGAATATTTGGAGGTTTGTGTTCCAGGGATGAACACATCTTGCCAAGTACAGGTGTCCCTCCATATCCGCGGGAATTCTGTTCCAAGGGCCCCACAGATACAAAAACAGTAGATAAGGGGGAACCCTATATAAAGTACAATACATTCTCCGCCACCCACACCCATTACCTTTGTGGTTCTTTACTAGCTACAGAAACATGCATTTTCTCATTTAACAGAGAAACAGTTTCTTGCTTAACTGAAGAACACAACATGCAGGCAACGAGCATGCATGCTACAGGAAGGAGACTAACCGAATGTTAACAGGAAGCAGGACAGTTCCTGCTTCCTGTTAATGTGCTGGCTACCTACCTGCATGCTACATTCCTCAGTGAAGCAAGAAACTGCTCCTGTGTTAAGCAAGAAAATGCATGTTTCCACAGCTAGTAAAGAACAACTGTAATGGGCATGGGGGTCTGGATAAGTGAAACCACAAGTACCTGTAGGGATGTCTGCACACACATTGACCACAAAACCCTGTGGGACCACAAGAGGCTAACATATAGCCTTTTTCAGCCTCTGAAGTCACTGCATCTCTCAGCTCCAGCTGGACATTTCCTGATCCTAGCAGAAGGGTAGTTGCACGGAGCCAGGAAGCAAGTCCATGGGATGATAGTAAAAGAATAAAGAAGGAAGAAAAATAATATCCATTTTGCACTGGCTTTTTTTCTCTCCCTCAATTTTTGTACATTTAATTTTTTGTATACTTGTAGATACACTTAGGAGTACTGCAAGTGCATTTGAACTTAGTCAATGCTACTTCCAAATAAATATGCTGTAGGCCCAGCCTGCAAATGTTTCTCTCCTCTCACTCCACCCTTCCTTCACTTTTGTTTTTATAAGGCAATACTATCAGAAGTTCAACAAGAGCGGGTGAGAGGCTGTTTGCATTACTAATCACAGCAAGTCGCACAAGAAATACCAGACCTTTTCCCCTTGTAACACACACATACTACTTACATACTACTTGTCACAGCCTCTGACACATTTCAAGCACAGTCACCCCTGCACCACTCCCCACCCTCAAATACAAAACAGTGGCTTAAAATTGGAACACTGCTAACTGATTTCAAATCAGAATGCTGCTAAATAATCCCTGCTCACTGAATAAAGGCACTTTTTCCAAGCTGTGCTACTCTTACATTTTGCAGGGAGAGAGTAACTGTCCCTTTTCATCTCAACACAAACTGTGCCTTTTCTAGTGACTGTTTGCTGGGGTTCCTCTGCATCTTTTTAGATTCTGAGTCTTTTGGGGAGGCATTTAGTTATTGGATTTCCTCTGTAAACCAGTTTGTGAACTTTTTTTTTGCGCTAAAAAGCAGTAAATACACTTAACAACAACACTGGGATCCTATGCAGTGAACCTTATTTTCCTGATTGAACATGCATTGGGGGGGGGGGGCGCTCAGACTGTAATCTTAACCACACTTACCTGGGAATAAGCCATACTGACCATAATGAGATTTACTTCTGAGTAGACATGCATAGGCTTGGCCTCTCAAAGTTGTTTACAACCATGTAAAAGAAAAGAGTTCCCAAACTGCGGCTAAGGCTACAAAGCACTAGCCAGCAGTAGCTCCATAAACTTCAGTTACTCTTTACAGGACTATAGTATACAACAGAGTTTCTCAACTTTTGTCCTCTGCTGTACCACTTCCCATGGTCCGTCTATTTAAGATACCACTGGAAGTAACCAGTGATGACATAATTGCCTGTTACTTCTGAGTTGGGAGGCCAACACAAGACACCAGTAAGAGGCTCATAGTGGATGGGAGGACTTTTTTAAGCATGCCTGCTGCGCCAAGCTTCCTACTGCTGTTTTTTTGTGTCATGGTCTCCCTGCCAGGCAGCAGGTGATCAGGAGTTCCGCAAGTACCACCAGACATCACCTCAAGTACCACTGGTGGTACCTGTACCACTAGTTGAGAAACACTGGTTGAGAACTAAGGTTTCCATATAAAAGACAACAAAAGTAACATTAGATAAATCAGGTATTGTAGCACCCTCAAGATGAGCAACTTCTGCAGAAGAAACAATTGAGCTCGATAAAAAAACACTAATTTTTTTCTGGGCAGTAATTTTCATGCCACCAGCCTGCACATTTCAAGCCACTAATATGGCTACTCAGCATAAACTACTGAGGCTGCAATACTATCCACACTTTCCTAGGAGTAAGCTCCATTGACTATAATGGGAATTAGGCTACAGTCCTATCCACATTTTCCTGGAAGTCAGTGCCACTGAACATAATGAGGTTTACTTCTGAGTAGATATACATAGGATTGTGCTGTTACTTTTGTGTAGGCAGGCATAGAACTGGGCCCTCAGAGCCCTATCCAATTTTCCAGTGCTGGTGCAGCCATGCCAATGGAGTGTGCGCTGCATCCTGTGGTGGGGGAAGGCAGCCACAGAGGCCTCCTCAAGGGAAGGGAACGTTTGCTCCCTTACTTCAGGGCTGCACTGGTGCTGGAAAGCTGGATAGAACTGGGCAAAAAGTTGAAGATACATGTAACATTCCTAAGAAAGGGCTTGGGGGGGAGGAGAATAGCTTTCTTTCCCAGTAGTGTTGTGATACTTGATGGAGGAGTGAGGCAGGGATTCAGACCTCCTGGTGATGGCCAAGGCTGCAATCCTATCCACACTTTCCTGAGAGTCAGCCCCACTGATTCTAAGGGGACTTACTTCAGAGTAGACATGCACAGAGCTGGGCTCCCAGACTGCAATCCTATCAACAGTTTCCTGGGTGTAAGCTCCATTGATGCGAATGGGACTTACTTCTGAGTAGACATACATAAGGTTGGGCTCTTGGGCTTCGGTCCCATCCACACTTTCCTGGGAGTAAGCCCCATTGCTCTAATGGGACTTACTTATGAGTAGACACGCCTAGGATTGGGCTCTATGCCTGCACTCTCATCGGCACTTACCTGGGAGTAAGCCCCACTAATGGGACTTACTTCTGAGTAGACAAGCCAAAGGTTGTAGGGCTGCACTCTCATCCCAGCTTAGCTGGGAGTAAGCCCCACTGACTCTTATGGGACTTACTTCTGAGCAGACATGCATAGAGCAGGGCTCCCAGACTGCAATCCTATGTTTCCTGGGAGTAAGCTCCATTGATTCTAATGGGACTTACTTCTGAGTAGACAAGCCTAGGATTGGGTTCTGTGGATGCACTCCCATCCGCACTTACCTGGGAGTAAGCCCCACTAATGGGACTTACTTCTGAGTAGACAAGCTCTAGGGCTGCAGTTCCATCCACACTTTCCTGGGAGTAAGCCCCACTGACTCTTATGGGACTTACTTCTGAGTAGACATACATAGGGCTGGGCTCCCAGGCTGCAATCCTATACACACTTTCCTGAGTGTGAGCCCTACTGACTCTAATGGGACCTACTTCTGAGTAGGCAAGCCTGGGACTGGGCTAAGCCCCCTCTGCGCCAAGGCGCTGCGCCATTACGCGCGCGCTCCACGGAGAGGCGAAGTGTCCCCGTGCGCACAGCAGGGCGCACAACCCGAGAGGCGAAGGAGCGCCGCCCGCCCAGAGCCCGGGCCCGGGCCGTACCTTTCCAGCGGCGCCTGCTGCCCTGCGCTTCCCGAGGCAGCCGCCTTCCAGCCGCCGCCGCCGCTCAGCTGCCTCCCGAAGCTGGGTAGGGCGAGGTGCCCGCGCTGCCGGGGCGCCTCCCGCTCCAGCGCCAGCTGGCTGAAGGCGTAGAGCAGCGAGCACACGCCGCAGCCCAGGCACAGCAGCGCCACCCGCGCCAGGCGCCTCATGCTCCCCGGCCCCGGCGGCAGCCGCCTCTGCGGGCTGCGGCCGGGGCCCAGCCGCGCGCGGGGGCTGCAGCCCGGGCGCCTCTCACCGGCCGCGGTGGGAGGGAAGGAGCAAGAGCTGCCGCTGCCGCCGCCGCTCCAGAGGTGGTGGCTGGACTAGGGAGACGGCCGGGGCGGTGCGAGGAGAAGCCGGAGGGGCGGGCTCGGGCTGCGGGGAGGCACGAGAGCGGCAGGAGGCCTCCTCTGGGCGGCGGAGGGAGCGAAGTGCAGCGTGGGAACGAAGGGCGGCGGCGCCCTCCTCCTCGCACGCTCCCGGGGCTCACCCTGTGCCAGCAGGCTGGGCGTTCAGCCCACGGGGCCCGCAATGTGCTTTCTTCAAGCAGCACCAGGTGGCCACAGGTTTGGGCCGGAGTTCTGCATGGATCTGGAGCTGCCGCCCCCTGTACACTTTCCTGGGAGTAAGCCCCACTGAACACAGTGGGATCTACTTCTGAGTAGGCACGTCTAGGCTTGCACCCTGGCAGCCCAATCCTATCCACACTTTCCTGGGAGCAACCCCCATTGACTCTAATGGGACTTCCTTCTGAGTAGGCAGCCATGGGCTTGGGCTGTGAGTTGAGTGCCCTAAACCGCCATACAAAAATATAACTTAGAGCCCCATCCTCTGCCTATCTACTCAGAAGGAAGTCTCATTACAGTCAATGGAGCTTACCCCCAGGAAAGCGAGGCTCAGATTGCAGCCAGAGCCCAATCCTATGCATGTCTACTCAGAAGTCCCACTAGAGTCAGTGGGGCTTACTCCCAGGAAATGTTTCCCATCACCAGTTCCTAGGTGTATTGGGCTCTGAGGGCCCAATCCTATTCAACTTTCCAGCATCAGTGCAGCCACAATGCAGCTCTCAGGTAAGGGAACAAATTTTCCCTTGAGGAGGCGTCTGTGCCTGCCCCACCATCATAGGATGCAGCACACACCCCATTGGCACAGCTGCACTGGCATTGGAAAATTGGATAGGATTGGGCCCTAAGTGCACACAACATGAAACCAGTGAGAAATAGCAGCATACCAGGCACCCTGTCATCTCAGTTCTGGTCTTCTTGGCAGGGGCTTTAGCAGTTAGGTTGGTGATTTGCTGCAGTGTAGTCTGTATCCTTTCTTTGAGATTTTTTTGTTGTTAAGATCATAAGAACAGCCCTGCTGGATCAGATGATAGGCCCACCTAGTCCAGCTTCCTAGTCCAGCACATCTCACAGTGCCCACCAAATGGTTCAGGGAGCACTCAAGATAACAAGAGACCTGCATCCTGGTGCCATCCCTTGCATCCCGCCATAGCCCATTTCTAAAATCAGATGGTTGCACATACACAACATGGCTTGCAGCCCATGATGCACTTTTCCTCTAGAAATTTGTCCAATTCCCTTTTAAAAGCTCTTAGGCCAGACGCCATCACCACATCCTGTGGCAAGGGGTTCCACAGACTAATTACATGCTGAATAAATAAATATTTTCTTTTGTCTGTCGTACTCTCCCAACACTCAATTTTAGTGGATGGCCCTTGGTTCTGAAGTTATGTGAGACAGAAAAGAGCATCTCTCTATGCACTCTATCCAACCCCTGCATAATTTTGTATGTCTCAATCATGTTCCCCCTCAGACACCTTTTTTCTAGACTGAGGAGCCCCAGTCCAGTAATCATTTTAGGGCCCAATCTTACCCAACTTTCCAGCACTGGTGCAGCTGCAATGCAACCTGGAGAAAAGGGATCAAATATTCCCTTACCTTGAGGAAGCCTCTGTGTCTGCCTGCCCACCAAAGGATGCAGTACACACACCATTGGCATGGCTGCACTGGCCCTGGAGAACTGGATAGGATTGGGTCATTAGTTGCTCTCTTTTGCACCTTTTCCATTTTCACTATGACCTTTTTGAGATGTGTCGACCAGAACTGGATGCAGTAGTCCAGGTGTCACCTTACCATTGATTCGTACAACAGCATTATAATATAAGCCGTTTTATTCTCAATACCTTCTCTAATGATCCCAAGCATAGAATTAGCCTTGTTGTTGTTTCTATGTCAGCACCAATGTAATGGCATAAATAGACTCCTCCCCATCCCACCCACATATCCACCCTGTTTTAAGGCCTATGCCAGCTGTAATTGCACTGGTATTGAAGGTTCAGTTAGTTCTGTTCGTATGCAAATTCACTACCTGCAAATTCACATATCCACAAGGGGCAAAATTACCACCTAACTCGTTTTCCCATGATGCTCTTTTTGGCTATCCAGGATCTAAATGACTCTTCAGCCTTCCAAAAGTCTCTGCTGGCTTTCTGAAGGCAGCAGAGATGTTCAAAATGGTGCCAATGAGCTTCCCACAGGTATTTCAAGGGGCTCCATGTTGGTTGCAGGTGCCATTTTGAAAGTCCCTGCTGCCTGTGGAAGGTCTGTTCTGACTTCCTGAGTGCAGAAGAGATGTTCTAGAGGCAGCAGAGACCTTCAAAATGGCATCTGCACCTAAGAGCCTCTCAAGCAGCCAGAGGAAGCAGAAGTCCTACAGGTAAGCTACCCCCCAAACCCCTTGCACCTAATCCCATTGATCCCATAGGATCAATGATTAACTATGTGCAAATTCAATATCTTCTAGGACACTGGTTCTCAAACTGTGAGTTCGAGAACCAGAGTAAGTCTTTGTGGGGGCAGGTTGGAAAACAGTAACTCATGGATTGAGCTGCTGTGGAGAAGGGGCTGTTTTAAACTTAACTTCCCTGCTTCTGGGATCTGGTGGATGCAGAGAGCTCTGTAGAGCCCTGTGCAGGACTCCCCACTGCTTGTAGAATGTAAAAAAACTGATTGCAACCCACTTCCAAGTTGCAATCACAAAACCAGATGAAGGTTGTGTTCTTATTTTACATTCTACAAGCCACAGGGATCCCTGCAGAAGGCTCCATGCAGCTCCCCACACTACCGGGACCCAGGCAGAAGGTAAGTTACGAACAGCTGCCCTTCCCCTGAAATAGCAGGATCCGAGAGATCATGTCACTGCTTTTCCCCTGCCCCTTAAAGAGAAAGGGGCAGTGGTTCTCAGGCTGGTGTGTCAAACCATCAGTTTGATAACCACTGTGCTAGGGTTTCCAGGAACCTAGCAGATATTGAGAACTGACTGTACTTCAGCATAGTGTTGTGGCAGCATCCACTGCACATCCACTGGTGGAACTGGAGTAATGGAGCAGGACCTCATTGCTGTAGGTACAGCTGTCATTGCTGTAGGTACAGCATGTGAGAGCATATGCTGTATCTTATGTTGCTGGGAACATTTCAACAATCCTGTGCACTCTTATTTGGGAGTAAACCCTTCAAGTGGATTAGAGAGGCCACCTGGCTGCTCTCATTATGCTGGATATTAAAGAGCCATTTGTCTGCACTGTTCTGCCCCGGAGAGTTTTTAACCTTTATTGGCTCCCCATTGTAATCGGAGTTGCTGTTCCTGGATTTTAATACATTTTGTTGTATTGTAAGCTGCCGCAAGTGCCTTCTTTGGGATAAGAAATGCAGGACAGAAATTTTTAGAATAAAATATGAAGAAACTCACAAAGCACAGTGGGGATTTGCTTCTAAATAAACTTGTATAGAATTGTACTTGAAATGACCTCAGGCAAGCTACACCCTTTTAAGTTCAGCCCTACATCTGCAATGTTAGGATACTAATGCTGACCTACTTACAGGAATGTTGTAAGGATAATAAAATAATGTATACAAAGTACTTTGAACATACAGCAGAAACATGAACAGCACAACCTTATGCGTATCTACTCAGAAGTAAATCCCTCTCATACAAATATGTACTCAGTGTGGCTTACAATCAGGTTTGCACTGAACTGCAGCTGCAGAGTTAGCATCCAGTTCACTCTTTGACATACAGAACTGTGGCTTTAAATTTTAAAAGTCAAAATATTACCATGTTTAATGAAGACAAGACATGAGCTTCATTAAAGTAATTAGCTTGAGTCGGCATCAGCATGCTGAATCTTTCATGTTAAAATGAGCAATAGGGTCTTATAAAACAATTACTGCATCAGATTTTTCTTTAGATAAAAGATTAGCTGATCTGAGAGTATACATTAAAGTTAAAAACTCACTACCCTTATCAATAAAAAAGGGATTGATCCAGGAAAAGGGAAGGAGTGGGAAGATATTTGGAATCCCCAGTAGTTCCAGTATTCCAGCTGGAAAACGTACATTAAAAAAAAATAGCTACCTACCCCAAAGCCCCCAATTATGTCTTCAGGACTGAAGTGGGTTGCACTCAGGGGTGGAAACATCTTGCCATGTACACACCTCAAGGCCAAGACAAGACCCTGCAGCACATACCACTGAAGATGTTAGACAGCCATTGTCTACCTGAGCCAAACATTTCTTGGTTCTGGTAACAGGCAGCTGCATGAAACCAAGAAGCATGGCAATGAGGCAAGGAGGAGGAAAAAGAAGTAAAAAAATCCCCACTGTACTTTCTGTCCTCTCAGTTAATTTTATTCATGAGTCCACACTTGTACATACAGTGGGCCCTCCGTATCTGCAGGGGTTTGGTTCCGGGGACCCCACGCAGATATCAAAATCCATGGTAATAACTCCTCTTAACAGCTGCCAAAGCTGGTTAGAGCTGCCAGTTGAGGCACTGCAAGAGGGAAGTGCAAGGGAAGCACTGTGAGCTGGAGCCTGCAGTCTCACCTGGTGCACTTCAAAGAGCAGGACCAACAGGCCAGGGAGGAGGAAGGAGAAAGCAGGGGGATTTTTTCAAATATTTTCAATTCACAGTGGGTTGAATCCCTGGACACAGCAGGCCCACTTGAATACATTGAGGTGTTAATGCTAAGAGTTACTTCCTAGTAAATATGCTTAGGACTGGCCTGCAATTATCTCTCTCTCCACTTTGCTGTTTTGTTTCTATAATACTTTTTCTCCAACTGTAAGAGACTCTTTGGCACTAATTATAATGAAGTGGGGATTATAACCTTTTAGCAATTGTAGATTTGGAGCCATCTCACCTGCATATGTTAGCTGCTCTCCTATTATGTGTGTAGATATACGAAAGAGAGGCATTTCATCACACTTACAGTAAGGGAAGAGTGCTCCCGCCACAGATTCCACAGGCCTACCCACATTTTGCTGTCTATACCCTATTCTTGGGTATATTTGGGGTGCTGAATCCAAAAACTGAATCAGTTTTGCCCAGTTGGCTCTAGTTTTGGGAGTACAGCACATGAGGAAGCTGCTTGAATCAGCATATAAGGTGGCTGCACCGTACCCCCAAAACTAGAGCCAAATGGGAAAAACCAATGCCATTTTTAGATTCAGCACCCCCAAAATATTCTAAATTCATTCCAACATCCTTGGCAATTAAAAAAAATTTTTTTTGTAGGCCTGTGTTCTCATTTCCTTCAGTGACCATAGGGCCCAAGATAGTACCAACAGACATGGCTGTTCCCATTTTCCCGTGCTTCCCACCACAGCCACTGTGTACCCACCTTTCCAGCTGCTGCCACAACCTAGCTGCCTTCTGACAGGAAAGGTGGGATACCGTGGCATCAGGTGACTCCCATTTTAGTGACAGAGCCAGCCAACTGGAACCAGAGAACAATGAGCACATGCTGTAGTTCAAACACTGCACACCCATCCATGCCAGCCTCCATTTCCTCCTGAGGCATCATCCACAGCAAGCTGCAACCAAGGGCTAGCCAGGAATGGGAATGCTGGTGTTGGCTGCAGTCTGAATTTGGCTTGGTTGCAGCACAACATGTTGTTAATCAGGCCATGGAGAAAGGAAAGGCCAGGGGTGTCAAGCTCATTTCATATCCTGGGCTGAATATCTTTCATGGCACCTGCTGATGGCTGCAAGTGATAACATTAAGCAGGAAGTAATGGCACTGAGTAGATGATAGCCAGAAATAAGCACTTTGTTCTCATGTAGGAACTCAGCTGCAAATGACAGGAGAGAAAATGTGCCAATCTTGATACTATTTTCAAGTCCAATTATTAAATGAGCTATTCATTCATCACTGCTTGTTTCAGTCACAGCATCACCACAGCTCAACAGTTGAGAAGCGGTCTGCAAAATGACACTTGAAGGGGCAGCCAGTGAGTTCTCCCAGCACCTCAGCAGCATCTCCCTCTCTGCCCCTTCCCCTGTAGTGCAGTGGCATAGCTAATGAACGTGTAGCCGGGGGCAGAGCTCAAAATGATGCCCCGGAAGTGATGTCACAACCGGAAGTGACATCACTCCTGGGTTTTTTAAAAAGTGCAAATTGGGGAAAAACCTGCCTCCTCCCCACAGCAGCTCACCACCTACTTGATCTTCCACCTTCCCCCAGCCAGTGGCATAGCTAAGGCATCTATCTGCTACCTGGAATCAAAGAAGATTTTGTAGCCCCCCCATGACAAAATCAAATTTAATTAAGTAAATACATAAAAAGTGTGCCCCTTATTTGTTAGGGACACTGTGCTGAGGTAAAGAGGGGTAGTTATTCTCTTCCTTCTAAATATAAGAGGAACACCATTTGAAAAAGTACCTCTTTACCAGTTAGCAGGAGTAATGTATTATGATACGTGGAAATTATTATTATTATTATTAACAGTATTTATATACCGCTTTTCAACTAAAAGTTCACAAAGCGGTTTACAGAGAAAAATCAAATAACTAAGAAATGAGAGCTGACTCATTTTAACACATTATTGGTTCCATGCAGTATCATAACATGTCATTCAGTTTCATAGGTCAGTTTTGAGTTAAAGCATGGCTTTTCAGACTGGGGCATGGTGACATCCCAGCCTGTGGGCCCTGGCCCCTGGCCCCTTAAGGGGTGGGGGGAGGGAGGAGACGGGGTGCAATCCCCATGATTGCACTGCTAGGGGGGCTGCAGGGGCTTGGGTGCACTTACCTGAGCCTCCTGCAGGTGCAGGGAGCCTTGCATGACCTTCTGCAGGGCTCCCTGCAGCTTCAAAAGTGAAAGTGGAGCGATCACGCTCCACTTCCGGTTTAGCAAAAGTGGGGTGCAATTGCTCCACTTTCACTTTCGAAGCTGTAGGGAGCCCTGCAGAAGGTCACACAGGGCTCCCCGCACCCACGGGGGGGGCTGCAGGAGCTTCGGGTAAGGGCACCCAAGCCCCTGCAGCCCCCTGAGCAGCGCGATCATGGGGATCACACCACTGCCTTGCCCCTGCCCTCGCAAGAGCTTAGAGTTATTTTCAAACTCCCAGAGTGTTTGAAAACCACAGAGGAAAAGAAATCCACTTTTTGTTCCTTAAGGCAGTTGTGTTTTGTTTTGTTTAATTGGCCATAACGTTTGATAGAATACAGATATTCTAATGTGGTCTGTTTCATTGCATTCTGCATTAAATAGCCTTTCCAATGATATAAAACATGATGGTATTAATTGCAGATGCCAAGTTTTTCACAATTTTGGCCACTAGCGTTAGCTTGTTGCCCAGTGTGCCTGCTTAGCTATGCCCCTTAGCTATGCCACTGCTGTAGTGTTCCTTGCCTTCTGAGGTCTCCTGTTGCCTCTCCCTCCCAGAGACTTAGCAGAAGGGGAAGCACTAGGAGAGACAAAATTATCACAAGGGTCAGATAAAGCACTTCCAGGGGCTTCATCTGGCTCATGGGCCTTATATTTAACAACCCGAGGACAGGCAGTGCCATCGTAGCTCCTGAGCTAGTAACAGAACAAGCAGCTCAAGTAGAAAAGCAAGAGAAAAGTAGACAGTTTGGAACAGGTGGGGAGGAGCTGGGTGCTCCTGCTGACTGGGAAACTCAAGGAGTGGTAATGGTGGTATCTTCTGGCCAGGAACCTAGGTGAAGCTATGGGGAAGCTTAAGTTCAATTACTACATAGCCCAGTTCTATGTATATGTATGGATGCCATTTTTGTTCCGCTGGCCTTACTCAAGTGGGTACATTCATAGAGTGCAGCTGTGCAGTCTGAGCCTCTGTGTGCTTACTGAGAAGCCTGTTCTACTAGGTTCAGTGGGGATTACTCACAAATCACTGTGCATACAATGAAGAGGTAGGTTACCTGCCACTGAAGTTGAGTGGTCATGGGTGCAGTCAGACCACTGGTATCTGTGCCTGCACAGAGCATTATTGGAAACTTCTAGTGCTTTAGACTCAATGTTTTCTTTTTGTGTGTGTAAGCTACACTCAATTAGAGCAACTGAGCATACTCAAGCTTCCTCTTCCACATCTGCCAGTTGAGAACCACAGACTTAGGACAGTAGCCCTGCATATATTCATAGAAAGCAGTCTATTCTGTATCAGACATAAGCAAAGAAAACAGGGAGAATTAGATTCTAGGCAAGTTGAAAGACACAACATTCTTCAACAACAACAAAAGATAACCCTTAGGCATATGATTTCTTGATAGAAGAAATTTTGGATCAACAGAGCTCACAACTCTCTGAGCTGAAATAATCACTACCAAGAAGGCTGCCTTAAAAGAAAGCAATTGCAAATTACAGCTGGTTTGTACATCACAATATGCAATTTGTACACTCTGCAAATTGATAGGTTTGTACATCAGCTAGGAGAAAAAACAGCTGAAGGTTGCACTCTAGAGCCTGGCAAGAAACAGGTGACAATAAATGAGCTGATCCCTTTGAGAAAAACCACTTGTGGGGAAGGGGCAAAGGCAGTGACATGATTTCCATGATCATGGCATTACCAGGTACAATAAGTTTTTAGTTTTTTTTAAACTTACCTGTGGTAGCACAGGCCCTCCAGACGGCCAATGGACCCCGCTGCAGGGCTCTCCAAACTACTGTAAATAGTGGGAAAAGGTCACTCCAGTTTCACGACAAAAACCCAGAAGTGGCCTTTTCATAGGTTTGGAGGCTTGGGGAGCCCCACAGAGGGGTCTGTGGGCTCCTCAGACCCTCCTGAGGGCCAGTGTTGCCACAGGTAAGCTTAAAAAACCTATTATCCCTGGCAGTGGTGCAATTGTGATGATCATATCACTGCCTTCCTAATCACCTTGTCCCTTAAGGGGGCAGAGACAGGGCTTCCCTGGCTGGGGCACTGTGATGGCCCAGTTGTGAACCTCTGACTCAGGGGGATGATTATAGAGGAATCCAAAAAATAGCTTCTTTTTCTTATTCAGGAGAAAGCTAAATTACCCAAAAACACATTTCATAAAGACAGATTTTTAGGGGTTTTTTGGTTTTAAAGGATTTCCTCATATATTCCATATATAGTACGCTTGATGGAACACAGTGTTGCTTGCTACTGGCAGATTTTATGAAAAGGATGACATTTCTGTACCAGAGATCATACTTTGTCTGGCATTGCAACACTCTTCATCCTTTTTTAAACCAGTGCTTCTGCTGAAAGGATTCTAAGTGATCACCACTGAATCTCTAAATATCTGAAAGGGGAAGAGGAGAACCTCCATTTATGTGCATTCATGCTTTCCACAGGCTGTTGCCAGGTGCAACAAGGAGCATTTTTGCACCTCTAATGAGATGCTGTTAAAGGGATTTTCTGCATAGCTTACTTATTTGCAGTTCAATCTGAAGGTAATTTTTCACCATCCATTTAGAATGTATGTTTAAATGCTTATGGAATTGGGGGACTTCTTCCACAGTATCCTAATCATTTTGTACACAATAGAATTTTTCAGATACAATATCAGATGGATAACTGCCATGCTAAACATTGAGTTCCATATAATACATAGATACAAAGTTTAATCATTAAATTCTGATAAAGCAAGAAATACCAACCTTAGAACCTTGAGTAAGCCAGAAAAGTTAAGATACATAAACCTCACTAAAATATAACAGTGCACTTAGTATTTTGAGGAGAGGAATGATTTAAGTCATATTTACAATTTGTGAACCTTTACTGTCAAGTTCAGCTGATAGTTTATAAGCCTAAAGTGACTCCATTTCTTTTTCACCGCTTTATTACATTTTGAAGTGCTGGTAACTGAAGACAGAAATGTCTTAATTTCACTTTCCTTGCTTTTCAGATTTCATTTAACAGTTGTACATCTGTGCCTTAATTGTGCATTATTTGACTATATTTGTTTGATGTATTCCATAGCATCGCTATTCAGTTGGATCAGTTCATTTTCTGTTAATTTACAGTTTCATAACCAGTTTAGGTGATGAAATTCATTTCACCATCATCTGATATTCCTTTAGTGGTCGTGTCCCTTTAAAACATCTATATGTCAAGTACATCTAGTACTTTCACCAATTCTGTCAAACTGCACAATAGGACAAAAAGTCTCACTATTAAATTGTAAAATTAAGAAACATGGCATTACAGGTACACCCCAGTATGCATAGTTTCAGTTATCTGTGGTTCTGAGAACGCCCTTTTAAAAGCCAGGGAATGTTAAAAATGGCTCCATTTACCTTAGCACAGCGAAACCGCTGCATTTTCACAGCTGCAGGTAGCCACCTGAGCTGTCTGAAACCTCTTCCTGGTTGCTCTGAGGCTCTTCCTTTTTCCTCCCAATGTCACCCCAGAATATAACACAATGCATTCTCTTCCTGTTTGCAGTGCATTCTGGGGCAACATTGGGGAAAATAGGAGCCCTGAGCAACCAGGAAGAGTCTGAAGGCAGCTCAGAGGGCTGCCTGAAGCCCTGAACACACTTCTGTTTCGCTGCGCTAAGGTAAACAAAGATATTCTAAATGTTCCCTATCTTTTAAAAGGTCATCACTAGTATCCGCAGATTCCCAGTATCCATGGGGGTGTATGGAATGGAACTCCCGCGGATACCAGGGCACACCTGTACTCACATTTTATTACATTATCAAAATTGTTAAGACCGGGGTATTATACTATAAAAATCTTAAAAGGCAAGCAATTCTCATATTTTGCTACTTCTGTTTAAAAATATCAAATACTGTTTATCAAACAAACAATCTCATTGTCCTTCTACCTCAATTATAAAACTACATGCAACATTAAACCTGATGAGCTCAATGTGGAAGTGGACTGGAAGTGGCCCTTTTATCCCTAAAAATTAGTTATAGGGAGGGCTGATCCAGTCCAGCAGTGTGGCATAGTGAGATTAACACTTTCCTCTGTGCTTTATTTCTCCCTAACAATCCACCCCCCATGTCAGTTTACCCCAAAAGCAGCTGTTTGCTGTTAGCTTGCAACTAGAGGGGGAACATCTTGAAACATGAAGCCTACATAATGAGGCAGATTTTAAATTACTTACTACATGGAATCCTTAGGAAATCATGTTCCATTCTCAGATTTCCTTATTCCCAAAAAGTTGATCATGTAAGCCTTAGGTAGATTTTATGATCAAGGAATGTGTTAATGGTGGACATTGCAAAAGTGACTATTAAAATGCATCATTCTCTCTCTATCTGTAAATGATGGAATGTGTACCTGCACCTGCTGAAAATGTAATGACAATATTTGGATGCATTACTTAATATTGTCAAGGTATACAGATTTTGTTTTACTAGAAATTTTTCACAAACATATGCAGCTACCTTCATGTTAATATTCACAGTCAAAGTGAATATCAGTAACAATTTGTTTTTCAAAAAGTCAGTTTGCCAATATTTAGGGAAAATTATATTTTTTGCATTATGTTTCCCAGTTTTAACTAAGAACGAGTAATATTGACATATTAAAAACCTATTTAAAAGCTATTAAATTCAAACAGGGAACTCCTGTTTGAGAGCACCATATTTTTAATCTTAACAGTAGTTCATTTAAATTCAATTCTTTGTTAACATTAGATCTTTAAACAGCAAAACCAAGAAATAAGGTATGCAAATTTTAGATATCACATCAGACTTTCATTTTATGCAACTAACTGTATTTCACAACTAACATCTTACAAAACAGACAGTACCATTGTGCCTGTAGAAGTACTGCAGTTAAAAACAGAAAAATACATTACTACAAGAAATCAGCAAACATCACAATTGTCGGGGGCTACAAAATTCCATTGTTCTAGCTGAAAGACTGTTATTGTATGTATTTAATATTTTGGGCTAGGTTTATTACCAAAAATTCCATCTACTTTTTCATATTGTTCACAAAATAAATATTTCCAATGATGAACATAAGTGAAATCATTGTTGAAATATGGATGGTGCTCCCTGCAACAATACCCAGATAGTCTTTGTACCAAATCAGAACTGATAAAAATGCTAACAGCCTGATCCTATGCATGCATACTCAGAAGCAAGTTCCGCTCACTGTCAAGTAAGCATGCAAAGGATTAGTCTTAAGATAGGAATCCCAAAACACATAAATTGACAAGACATCCTCTCATAGCTTAGTTCTCTTAAGACACTTGCTGCTGTGAGTCCTCCAAGAAAGCAATATATAATTGGAGGGCTCTGTTTGAGTTAGTCTGAATCTTCATCCCTACACTCTATTTACGTGGAGTTTTTTTAGGTGCAAGGTGCTGAAACATGGGCAAGTACTGGATGGAAACTAGTTCCGAAAGTGTGAGTAGAGATATTTCACAACTGATAAACAAGTCTTCTGCAGTGCAATTCTAAGCAAGTTCATTCAGAAGTAAATCCGATTGAGTTCAGTGGGTTTACTCCTAAAGAAGTGTACGTAGGATTGCAAACTTAAAATGAAAGACAATCACTTTTTAATAAAAAGTGAACATCCTTCATTTGATTAACATGGACACGTGGAAAACTGTTAAAAACCACCTACCCTCCCGCTGTGTTCCTAATTCTTCAGTTCTAATATAAGAACTATGAATGAATTATTTTGTGCATCCAAACATTTAACTGTAAACAAAATTGCAAAACCTATACTCATAAAAATATTTTATTGGAAATTTTACATAATACCGAATGGGACTGTAAATCTTTTTTTGTTCTGTACTATATATTGCTAAAATGCATAAATGTTCACAACTATGTCAAAAAACAAAGATCTGCATTTTTTCCTATGATTTGCTCTATAATATTTAATAAAGGATCTTTTTTTAAAAAAAAAAAAGCAAAAGGCTGATATAGGAACAAATGTTATATACACTACTTGCTTATTTCTTCACTCCGGTGCAATACTTAATATCACTGGCCTAGATCCAGAAGGCTGCACAAGGAGTTTCCATACACACAGTAAGGCTTCCATAGCTCACCCCTTCCAGCTGCAGTTCCCTAAACTGCACAACAACCACTCTCTAGACTCTGGGCACCTTTAAGAATGATCTCTGACACAATGCAAAGAGCTATGGCTGAAAAGAAAAAGGGAAGCCCGAAATCTGCATAACATTTAAGAGGCTTTTTGTATCCCAGCTTCTGGCTGAATTGATATATCACTATAACACTGAGCAAGTCTGGGAGAAGGAAATGGGAATAAGCCAAATGAGAACAGTATCATGTTTTGGGTTTTAAAGGTGTCAACAGTAGTTAGATATTAAAATCTAGGTTAAAAAAACAAAACACTAATATCTGAGAACAAATTCATATTCTGTAACATAGAATACCAGTGTATAAGGACAAGGTAGTACTATACTTGAATTATAAAGCTAAACAATGCTTGCAACATATTTACTTTTTTTCCCCATCGCTTGTAAACATTACAATAAATGTTCTAAATTTGTGAGGAAAATACTGGAAAAGACAGCAACATAATTCAGTAATCTAGTAAAATGTGTCAGACATTGGCAAAAATTCAATACAAATGTTTTATTTAATAACATTTTTCCTATTCAACCACACCAAGTACCAGCAGGTGTTTTTAAGATAATCATTACGAAAATTCTTTTGCAGCAATAGTTGATTAAGTTGATCTTTGACTTGCATACATATAACTATGTTTCACAACTCTCAAATAATACATATTTAGGCAACTTGAGCTATGTTATAAAAAATTTAATTCAGTACATGCCAATAGTATAGAATCCAAGAGCTTTGTTAGAATTCAATAAACTTAAGGTGGAAATGGACTTACCAGTAACACTGCATAAAGAACATTCAAACCACATTTTCATGGCACCTTTGTATAGGATCAAAAAGTTCATCTGAAAATGTTTTGTAGATTGCAATAAAATTTAATTTCATTGCTGTACTTTGCTTTTAAAAAACTTCATAAACCATATTTGAGTAAACTTACAAATCGTGCATGGTGGACAACAAGTCATGAAAATGTGGTAACTGTTGGCAGAAGTTGTGTATATTTGCAAGCTGGAAAGGAGAGACTAAAGAAACTGGAGGAAATTAACTTTAATGGGATTCTCCATTCAACGAGGAGGCTTCTCCTCTAGGTGAAGATGACCTGGACATTCCTCTCTCTGTATTGTCAGAACTAGAACCACTCTGACTGTGCTGATCTGCAGATGCTGCGCTGGAAGCAGGTGGTGATTTAGTTTTCTCCTTAAAGTCTGTAATTATTACTGTCAGATCACCAACAGTAACTTCCAAGTGTTGGGCGCTGCTTCGATCCACATTTTTCAACCTGGGCCTGAAATACAAACAATCACATTTTAAAAAGAGAAACTTGGAAACCCTCCTAACTACTCATTTCAAAATTATCTTTAGGGCCCAAATATATATCTGGTGACCTTGTTCTGAACAGGTGGCCTTGTTCTCTTTACCCCATCTAGTCTTCCATTGTTCTACTATAGCAGCACTCAAAGTCACTACACACTGGGAATGCGGTTCCCAGCATGACCAGTGCTTACAATTCTGACATACAATTCCCCAGATATAAGATGCGATGCTCTGGCCAGTTGCTTCTCTGATGTAATGCCCCAGTGGGTATTGTGCCTAGATTTCTGCAAAGACACGACTGCCTAGACTAGAGCATCATGTTGTCCCTATCTGGGGATATGAAGTCCCATGGCATGCCAGAACTGTAAGTGCTGGTCATGGGACATGTAAGTGCTGGTCATGGGTGATCCAGGGATTCACCCAAAACCTGGATCCAGCACTCAGGCCGGGGTTCGACCAGCCCTGTTCTACTACAACTGGCAGTAGCTCTCCAACATTTCAGGTAGAAGGCTTTTCTAAGCCTGCTCCCAGAGACTCTGTAACTGGAAATGCTATAAATCTTTATACAGGTGTGCATCACTCAACAGCAGGGGTGCCCAAACCCTGGCTCTGGGGCCACTTGCGGCCCTCGAGGCCTCTCAATGCGGCCCTCAGGGAGCCCTCAGTCTCCAATGAGCCTCCAGGGCCTCTGGCCCTCCAGAGATCTGTTGCAGCCCACACTGGCCTGGCGCAACTGCTCTCAGCATGAGGGCGACTGTTTGACCTCTCGTGTGAGCTGTGGGATGAGGGCTCCCTCCACTGCTTGTTGTTTCACATCTGTGATGCAGTAGCGGCAGCAAAGGAAAAGCCAACCTTGCTTTGTGCAAGGCCTTTTATAGGCCTTGAGCTATTGCAAGACCTTCATTCGTTCATACAAGTTCCTCTTTAATACATTCATTTATGTAAACTTATGTAAATTTATTCAAATTTTAAATGTAAATTAATCCTTTTTCCCCCCAGCCCCCAACACAGTGTCAGAGAGCTGATGCGGCCCTCCTGCCAAAAATTTTGGATACCCCTGCTCAACAGGGATATGTCCTGCAATCCCTGTTAAACAATTCTGCTATGTGAACACTGTACTACAAGCTGGTCAATTTCATTCCAATACATTGCATATATGCTATACTGCATTCAGTCACTAGATGCCACAGAACATTGTTTTTAAATGCAAAGGCTCCAAGTAGTATCCATCATATATGGTAACTGCTAACCATGTATTAGCACTTATATGAAACCATGCTCACAGTGTTGATCCACAAGATGACACAACTGTGGATATAAGAACATAAGAGTCCTGTACAATCAGACCAAATGTCTAACTAATCCAGATCCTGCTTCTACAGGGCAAAAAGTAGGAGAGGAAGGCAATAATTCTCCTATTGTCGCCCCCCCTTCCAAAAAAACCTGGTATTTAGGAGAGAGAAACCAAAAGTAATGGTAAAAAAACTGAAAAAAATTCTTTGACAAACAATGTTAAGTTAGAAATATTACTTTGGAAAAATGAAACTTAAACCTGTCCATCCAAGGTAAAATCTGGGAGGAAAGGTCAGTAGTTTCTTATATTAGTTGGGCTAAGAGAAAGTACAAATATGTTTAATGAGCTGAGAAAGAAAAAGCCGGAAGGAGCAGCTGAAGTTTGAAAAGAAACAACAAGAAGGTCGATTATGATACTAGTGAAAGAAGAGCTAGGACAAAGAGAGCTGACAAAGACAGCTGCATGACTACAAAATTTCAGTTTTTTATCAGTTGTAGAGAACTTTCACTGTCCTGATAAACCTGTTGATCTGAATGAGGCCCAAACATCTGTACACATATAAAACAGATGATTTTTTTCAGAAGCAAATGGGCACAGATATAGCTGCATTTCCAATCCCCTTCATATACTTAGCAGGGTAAATTACTTTCCAGGGTGTCATCCAATCCTAAGTGATCACCACCCTCCTTCCTAACAGATGAAAAAGAAATTCTGCCTTTTAAATTAAAGTACAAACAGCCTTTATTATCCATTATTATCCACTCCCAGAACCCCCATGGATACCAAAATTAGCAAATGCTTGAATCAATGGATTTCGGGGCCACCTGGATTCCCTGAACCTCACCAGAGCATGTGTGCATATAATCTCTCACACTCACAGTTTTATTCGATTCAGTCAGTCTCCATGTTTGATTAAGACTTTGTGTTTCTTTTTTAGGTTATTTAACATAAACAGTTGTTAACCTTTTCAGGTTAACAGGTCTCAGGTTAATTTTATAAAGAAAAGAGGTCTCAGTATTTTAGTACTTTTTCCCCCATAGCATAAAACAGTACTAGAGTTTACCTGGTTTTCTTATGACTGTTCTTTTTGCTAGCAGTTTCCTTTTCACTTTTTTCCTTTTCTACTTTGTCTTTTTTCTCTTTCTTTGATTGCGTAGGTGGCACAAACTGCTGGGTAACCTGTTGTGCAACCAACTGAGAGACAGGTCGAGGTTTCCTGTATGTACATATATAAGAGAGTTTAAATTCCGTAGCATTAAGTGAGTTTAAATTCCATAGCATTAGTAAATACAGTTAAAATATTTTTGTACATGATTAAACATATTAATATGTGTACTCAACACCCGACCCAGATTATATTTGCATATATATCCACCTCATACTCTGAGGCATCATAGTCACAAATTTTAAAGACCCTGAAGTCCCACTACAATTCACTGGCACAAAAGTGCTTAGTACCAAAGTGTTTTATTTAGCCTAGCAAAACTAAAATAATATAATAGCAGAAGTTCCAAGGAAATGCCTGAAAATGCTTCCCTAGCACTTACTTTAGAAATCTAAAAAAAGAGATCCAATTTCCAAAACTCCTTTGATGTCCTGGGGTCCCTTAAGCCCTTCCTTACAGAGTTCCCTCAGCAATGCCAAAGGTAGTTAAGGGTTGAAAAATGTGGCTTTACCTTACCAGAAGGTTTACCTACCTTCCAGGGCTGTTTCTGGAGCTGCCATTGTCCATGCTGCCCTTGATTAGGATACCAGGTAGGGTTTAAATGGACCTGTTACCTTAGAAGAGGAAACCTAAAATCCTGAAGCTCCTCTCTCACATATTATAGGTCTTCTTTACATATACTGGTTTGATACTTTATTCTCTTCTCCCTTTCTCTATAGCAGCAATTTTCAACCTTTGTCATCTCAAGGCACATCGAGAAGCAGTAAAATTGTCAAGCACACCACCAGTTTGTTTTTTTTTAAATTGACAAGGCACAATGCAGTGCCCATGGGAGGTTCATATCCCCCAATGGCCCTACTAATAACCCTACTGAACTACCAGGCACACCTGTGAATCATCTGTAGCACACCAATGGGTCACAGCAGACTGGTTGAAAATTGCTGCTTTACCGTGTTCCTGCACTTTTCAAAGTTGGATCCCGTTTTAGAAAACTAGAGTCATTGGAAAATGACAGTTCCAGCACCAGCCCTAGAAAGCAGGTAAGCCTACCTACCTGCTGGGAAGCAGAGCAAAGCTGCAGTCCCAATGGAGCTTTCTCATTAAGAGTTTAATGCAGTTTCCCAAACTGTGTGCTGCAGCACCTGAGGGCACTGTGGCGAACTCACAGGGGTCCTGCATGATGACCCTGGTGGCTTCTAATTTTGGCTCTCCTGAGAGTCACCATCTTGAATCGCGTGACATCTCATGCAATTCTCATGAAAAATCGCATAATCCAAGATGGTGGCACCCAGGATGAATTATGTCTGAACTAATTCTAAATCTCACAAGAAACTTAGCAATCACAGATTTTGAAAATAAAAGATGTTAAATTAAACATTTGTTAAGGCAGTTTTCAGTTTTCTGAAAATTCCTGAATTGGAAAGTTATCAGCATGTTTTCTGATGGCCTGCATCAACTGTGATATGATTTAGTGAGCCAACATATTCCATAAACAAACTAAAAGAGTATGTCAAATAAAATTTACATAATGAATAAATCATTTTTACTCCCATTTTTCATAAACCAAAGTTCTTTATTGGGGGGATAAACAAAACATTTACAGTGCAAACATGCGTATGTTTTTGCAGAAGTAAGCCCTATGTAATTCAATGCATTTTACTTCCAGGTAATTGTGCACAGGATTGCAGCCCAAATGTATTTATATATTATATCAAACAAATTCAAGGTTTCATTTAAAAATTACTTTTACTGGAATCCTTGAAAATATTTAAGCCACAACTCAGTAGCACACACTTAGATTTTACATGTTTTACTGAAAACATAAGCCACTAAAACTGTTTTAAACAAAAATCTTAGGTAAATATATTTTTCTCTGACAAAATGGGGAGGGGGTCAAAAGGATATTTCTGACAAAATGGGGGAGGGTCATTTAGGCAATAATCCTAAAAATGAAATGATTGTAAACGGAGGTGGTGACCAAAAAGGAACTGAAGGGGTGGGCACTTTTCTAGCCTTCAAGGCACCAGGTCTACATAGTGTTCCCCCACTCAGGAGTAGAACACTTCACAAAGCTCTATAAGTTTTAAACACAGTGGGAATTCTGTTTGACTATACAGACAGAGACCACGTAGAAGAACATAACATACAGTGCAACCTTGGCATCTGCTGGTTCTATATTCACAGATTTAACTCATTGCGGATTTCTGCAGATACTGGCATCCACCTTAGAAGAATTTTTAAAAATAAAAAAGCACCACAATGGCTTTTTCAACCTTCACATGGTCAAACCATGCCATTTCCAAGCTTTCAGAGCTATTTTTAGGCTTGAAAGACCCACTTCTGGGTTGCAAAAAGGTTCCGGACTCTTCCCAAGGTCACCTCAGAATGCATCACTGAGCAAGTGCAAGAGTTGTACCTGTTTTTACATACACTCTCAGGATAGTCACCTGAACAGTTACTTGCAAGTCTGAACTAGCCTGGTTTGACGGGTCTTATGACCATTTTGATATAACTAATTATTTTATTCGGAAAAATATAAAGTTTTGAAAAATTTTCAAGAATGTTTTTTCATAAAATGTTCCACCCCACATAACTGAATTAGACCAATTAGAAAAAAAATCACAGGATTATATCATAAGTTGTTACTCTGTGGAACAAAGGCACTTCTTGCTCAGCCCCCCCCCCCCTCCTGTGTTACTAGGGCTCTTCCATTTTGATATGACATTACCAAGTGTGTTAACATCTGTTTCCCCTTGTGTCCACTGAGAATTGGTTCATGAGGGTTGAAAAACCCTCCAGGACAGGATGGCAGGGCAGGGTAGGGCAAGGCAAGGGAATGCAGCAGAAAGAGGGGATAATTGGAAATTCTCCAGTAAGAAGTTATCACTGAAAATCACCCAATCTCCAGGCATGAATGATAAAACAATTTAAGATACATCACATTATCAAAGTATCTCTTAGAAACAAACAAAAAACTAATTTAATCCTGCTAAACATATTACAGATTTCCTTGTATCACTATTAACCTTTTTATCAAAAAATAGTTAGAAATTATTCTAAATCTGGGTTCATACTATTACACATCCATTATGATAGTTCATATTATTCCTTATAAAGGCAGCACTAATCTTAAATGTATGCAGGCATATTTGCTTGGAAAAAAATGTTGCAACCTCAGCATAACACCACTTGCCTCAATAAAAAAAACTAATATAAATTGTTAGAAAAATGAAAAGTAAGTACTTATGTGCTATCAGAGCAAGCTTTATTATTCAGCCTCAGCTTTCCTGTAGAGAAGAGAAGAAAATCTTTTCTAGCATCAATGATTTCCACTTACAAATATAAATATAGTGCTCAAAGAAATATTCCTCATAAATACAAAATGTTTATGCGTTCTAAACAGTAACATCAACAACCTGTCTATACATGTGCAGCATGTTGTTCTGAATATGCAAAATTGTCACTAAAATAATCAAGCTCTAACAAAATCCAAACTGGAAGAAACAAGATCACTGTCATCAACCCAATGCTGTTAATATGGAATATAAAGTGCTGTTCCTAGATTAAAGGTCCATTTAAAGTGCAATTTGGATGAGGCATACATTTAATTTGGTTATAGTCAATTAACATTTCTAAAACATTAAACAGAATTACAATTTAAATCAACAAATGAAAGATGAACTCAAAAGCATTCAAATCCTAGGTGTTCCTGTTAACTGAGGTTCAGTCTACCACAGCTTAGTTCACATGAAGAAACATAACCAACAATCAGACATATCCCACAGGCTCTAGTTGTCAAAACAAAAGACAATTCCTCAATTTCGTCAAATTCTCTGAGGCTGGAACAGCCATAGCACAATATACAACTGAAAGACTAATGAAGTGGAAAGAAACTGAGCAGACATATTATAAAAGGAAATAAATTGAGGTGATCTATCACAAGTCTTTTCTGTGACAGTTCCATTGAAGTTCATGGAACCTGTACAGAATTATTTCTTCCTAGAAGAACCCTTTATCTACAGATACAAAATATGTATATTTGAATATAAATATTTTTTTATTCTTTTAGCAAAATTAGTATAAAAAAGGTATATGGAAACAGATTACCTGGCCACCACTACTGAAAACCAAACAAGAAGGGCAGAGCTTGTGTACATACCAGCAGGCTACCACCAAAAGGCAGTTTTGGTGGTAGCGGGGGAGGGGGGGATAGGGGAAGTGATTATACAATCTAATGCTTCCACAGTGCACTTGCACAAAAGCTTTCAGCAAACAGTGTAAACAGATCAATTCCCACTAATGACAATTGCTGAAGCCTACTGCACCATCTGGATCCACACTCTTGAGCCTGTTTCTTCTTCTGTGGCACCCACCTGCAGAGACTCTTGGCTCTTCATGATAGTGTCATGGCTCTGTAGTGACACCTCCTGCATCTAATCCCCAACCTTGATATACTATATTTCTTGGAGAAACAGCATACTTCCTGTTTTGCACATCTCTACTTTATCAATCAAAAGTAAGATCTGTTGGCATCCTTCAGTCTTGGAAGACTATGGTATTGCACTCTGAATGGTGGCTCTGGAACAGAGTGTCCTCTCCAGTGCGCGAAGCCTGGGTAAAGTAGGTATGGAGGATAGGCTGTTACCCATGCAGCAAATCCCCCCTCTCCACGTCGCTGAAAAGGTCCAATGGAAAGGCAGAGGCCAATACGGTTGGTTCCAGCGGCGTCGCAGGAGTTGCCAGAACGTGACTGTGATCAGCCGTGAACTGCCTCAGGGACTCCGGCTCCGGATTTTGCCTCGAGGTTGACTCCTGAAGCCTCTTCCATAACTGGATGTAGCCACAAGGCAGTGGAGGTTTGGGATCAGAGTTTTCCTTCTCTCAGATGAGCTGCCTTCCCAGGCTGACGAGTCCCATCTACCCAGTGGCTGTTTAGTCGCCTCTTACGACAAGTACAGCCAAACTGAGGGCCTATTCTTATCCCCAGCCCCCAGGGGGTTCTAAAGTAAGATCTAAAGCTTTCAAATTTGATTATGTATTTCTATCACTGTGTTCTTTAAGTTTGTCTAAATTAACTCTCAAGTTATTTATAAAATGAGGCATCCTCATACTTCATTACCTTCGAACAGTACAGCAGCATGGCCTTGATCAAAAAGAGTGGTGATATGTATAGGAAGTACATCAGTGGAAATGAGATTCAAACTCATGACTTCCTCTGCCTCACTCAGGGACCATTACCCTAGGACAGACAGACAGACACACACAGAATATGTCTGGTCAGTTTAATTGCTAACTATCTTTATGGCTGTTCTTAGCATAAACAACAAAATGACTAAGCTGTAAGGAAAACACATAGTAGCAACAGCAACAAAATGATAAGAAAGAGAAAAACAACAGCAACTAAAAGTGGTATGCATCTGTAACTTAAACTACATGGGAAAAGCAAGGTAAGAATTGTGAAAACAAATGGTTGTGTTAAAAATAAAAGCAGTTTTTCAGATTAACACTATCCTAGACAGAATTACAGTGGGCCCTTGGTATCCGCAGAGCATCTGTTCCAGGACCCCCGCAGATACAGAATCCTGTGGATAATGAAATCCACTGGGGGGGGCAGCGCCGCAAACCAGAAGTGCCTTTTAAAAGCATCTGGGAGGCCTTCTGAGGCACAGGGAGGTCACATGTAAACCAGAAAACCAGAAGTGCATTTCAGAAGCATCTGGGAGGCCCTCTAGTTGCAGGACTGGCATCCATATATATTCAAACTCATGAATGCTGAGCCTGCAGATGAGAGCCCAAAGTATTTCACAGTCATTTACGTAAGAGATTAAAGTTCTATTAAGGTTCTATTTATAGGGTTGTATCAAAAGAAAGTTAACTAAGTCTAAGCATCACTGAAACCAATGAGGCAAGTTAACTGACTATCTTTAAGTTTCACTAACTGATAAGACAGACAGCCCATCCTATGGTAGGAAGAGGGCAAACCAAAGGCAAACAGGAGGCAAAATTGTTTACAGGAATGCCCCTGTATTCGCGGGAGTTCTGTTTCAGAGCCCTCCGCAGTTAACCGAAAACTATGTATACAGGCGAATGCCACAGCCTCTGCAGGACTCAGATGACCCTCTAGAGGCTAGGGGAGCAGAGCTCCCCTCGGCTCCAGAGGGAGGCAGACCCAAACCACAGATACAGGGGGCAGATTTGTAGATATGGGATTTGTGGATACAGGGGCCCCCTGTATTTACCTCCATGTAAGTCCTACAGTATTACAGTGGGTTCCCTTGGACACCTATTTTGGTGGCATATGCCTGAGGAGGGAAAGGAAGGTTTGCAAAAGAGATAAGATCCAGAAGTGGCCATTGCTGCCAGATCCACACCCCTGCCTCCTCTCTGCCTTCAGATCCTCCTCCCTGCCCATCCAGAAACACTCCTGCTCTTCCCATCACCCACCCATACCAGTAGACGGTGGTCTCTCTGCAAGTCATTGCGCTGGTGGCCCTGTTGTGCTCACCAGCAGTCCATCACTTCCGCTGGCAGACAGGACCATTACTGATGACTAACCTTCTTTGGATATACCCAATTTCTAACACATAATTTCTAACACAACTTTGCTTGTGAAATTTGTTAAGTCCTCTCACGAAGGCTTCGACCTGGTCAGCAGGGACGGCCTCTTCAAGATTCTCCGCAAGATCGGATGTTAACCCAGGCTCCTCAGCATCATCAGATCTTTCCACAAGGACATGAAGGGCACTGTTGTCTTTGATAGCTCCACATCAGACCCCTTTGACATCCGAAGTGGAGTGAAGCAGGGCTGTGTTCTTGCGCCAACCTTGTTTGAGATTTTCTTCACTGTCATGCTGAAGCAGGCCTTTGGAACTGCAACAGAAGGCATCCATCTCCGGACCAGATCAGAGGGAAAGCTCTTCAACCTCCTCAAACTGAGAGCAAAGTCCAAAGTCCGGCTGAAATGTCTGCGTGACTTCCTCTTTGCCGACGATGCAGCTGTCACTACCCACTCTGCCAAAGATCTCCAGAAGCTCATGGATCATTTTAGCAAGGCCTGCCAAGATTTTGGACTGACAATCAGCCTGAAGAAAACACAGGTCATGGTTCAGGATGTGGACTCACCTTCCTGCATTACAATCCCTGCGTATGAACTGGAGGTTGTCCATGACTTTGTGTACTTTGGCTCAACGATCTCCGACACTCTTTCTCTCAATACCGAGCTAAACACACACATCGGTAAAGCAGCTACCACGTTTTCCAGACTCACAAAGAGAGTCTGGTCCAACAAGCTGACGGACCATACCAAGATCCAGGTCTACAGAGCTTGCGTCCTGAGTACACTTCTGTACTGAAGTGAGTCACAGACTCTTCGCTCACAACAGGAGAGGAAACTGAACACGTTCCACATGCGCTGCCTCTGACGCATCCTCGGCATCACCTGGCAGGACAAAGTTCCAAACAACACAGTCCTGGAACGAGCTGGAATCCCTAGCATGTATGCACTGCTGAAACAGAGACGCCTGCGTTGGCTCAGTCATGTCGTGAGAATGGATGATGGCCGGATCCCAAAGGATCTCCTCTATGAAGAACTCATGCAAGGAAAGAGCCTTAGAGGTAGACCACAGCTGCGAAACAAGGACATCTGCAAGAGGGATCTGAAGGCCTTAGGAGTGGACCTCAACAAGTGGGAAACCCTGGCCTCTGAGCGTTCTGCTTGGAGGCTGGCTGTGCAGCATGGCCCTTCCCAGTTTGAAGAGACACTTGGCCAACAGGCTGAGGCAAAGAAGGAAGGCCCATAGCCAGGGAGACAGACCAGGGACAGACTGCACTTGCTCCCAGTGTGGAAGGGATTGTCACTCCCAAATCGGCCTTTTCAGCCACACTAGACGCTGTGCCAGAACCACGATTCAGAGCGCAATACCATAGTCTTTCGAGACTGAAGATTGCCAAATACTAAGACATATTTTTCACTGCTTTCCGCCTAACTTTTAAGTATCCTGTGGTATAGCCTTGCAAACATTAAACTATAACAACCTTGTTTCTGAATAATTTCTTCAGTACTTAGAAAATGCTGAATAGCTCCTATATTCCACAATTGTTATTTGATAAGATAATTTTACTGTTTCAATTCTGGAAGCACTATTATAAATTAGCACAAATAAAGAAAGAATGTAAAATTGTCAAGGCACACCATCAATTTTTTGATAACTGACAAGGCACACCGTGCTGCTGGTGGGGAGCTCACACCCCCACTGGCTCTACTAATAAATAACCCTCCCCTGAATTCCTGGGGCAGACCTATGTGCCATGGCACACTGGTTGAAAATCGCTGATCTAAGGCTTGGTTTCCACGCTCTAAGAGGAATTTCAGGAGGCAGGGGGTAAGAATCAAGAGCTGCTCATATGACTGACAAGAGTTATCCATGATATGTGAGTGAGCCAGGATCTGCTAGAACGAAAAAAGCTCTTCTGGTTGAGGGACAGAAAAGAATAAGACTGCTGAAAGAGGATTATGAGAGTCGCATCCTATCCTTCCCCCTCTTCCGCTGGTGCAAGCACACCAAAAACCAGCACACTGTATCCAGGATACTGGATCAGGATGCTTCAGAGGGGAAGGGGATTTAAACCTCTGTAAACCTTCTGCTCCATAATGGTTCTCCTTGGACTTGCACCACTGCAGGTAGGTGCTGCTCTATGCGGCACAGGGGTAGGGGTGTGATCATTAGCACAAGTCCACAGAGACAAAGGGGTTGGGGTGGCTTGAAAAAGAGATAGGATCTGGTGCATGTCATCACCATCAGATCCACTCCCTCCCGCAGCCTCCCTGCCCTCATTCCATCCCCACTGCTGCCTCACCTGCTCTGGCTCTTCTGCCCTTGGAGATGTCCACACTGAGCATTTTTGGTGATCTTTCCTCAGTAAAGGTATTTGTACAGAGCCTTTTCATTCCATCTGGCCATTTGCCAAGGTGCCTACCCTGCTATGCATTTCAGTGGTCTCTTTCCCATAGATACTCCCCTCCAATTTGGGTGGCATTTTCTTCCCTAATGATAGCCTCCACCTTTTTGCTTAGCAATGCTGTCCTGAAGAAAACCTCTTGCCGAGTTCTCTTGCACTCGTAGCTGCCCTCACCCTCAAAGGAGCAGCTTTTTGCTGTACTTTTCTCTCCTGGAACCTGGAATCTCAGAGCCCAGCCACTGCTACTTAGAAGGACCTTATACTCAAACTTGCTTGGCAGAATAGGACTGGTAAGCCTCCCGCTCCTCATAACAGCTCCATTCTATTGCCTATTTGCCTGTTTCAAAACTTCCAGCTAAAACACCTACTTCAGCTGACTGGCTGCAGAGAAAGCCAGTTCAGCACAAACTCAGTCATTCCTCCTTTCTCTTTCCAGTTAAATCCCACTTGTCCAAATGACAAGTACTTCTTTCACCTATAACAATTTTAAAGCTCTGTAACTGACCTCCTAAGCAACATGTCTGAAAATAAATGTGCCTTTTTATTGTTTATTTAATAAATTCTCTAATAAACTCTTCATTTGAAATGCTGGATCTTGTGGTTACTGGTAGCCTAATTTTGAGGCACTTTGAGGCCGTTTGCACTGCTCACCCATGTTAGTAATCCCAAAATTGTCAGATGCTATTCAATCTGACCTCTTTGTACAGAAGTATGGCCAATTCCTCCAGTTTGGTTCAATATGAGTTAGAGAGAGTGTGCACACGCACTTGTGCATGACACATGTGTGGGTGTGAATGAGCAGTGTTGACAACACCATGCAGAAGCTAAAGGCTGAGCTGGTCTCAGGAATCAAAGATCCGTATATGACCAGGCAGCAATCCAGGAGAAAGCCTAAAAATCCACAGGGGGGGGAAAAAAAAACAGGCTTAGACTGTGTCAGCCTATAAAGCTGCACAAACAAAGGACAAGCACATGAAATTATTAAAGCACATGAAATTATTATTCCAAAGCAAAAAATGAAGCACCCAATCTCTTCCAAATTCCCTAGGTGACAGACATTAATGAGGAAGGTCACTTGTTCACTACAGCAAGCCCATCATACCCTTATAGCTAAGTTTTATGCTGTCCTGATTATAAGCAATGCTGGGAATCACTGGTGCTACTAACTTGTCTGATGTGTCAGTGGGATAGATGATGTATGGAAGAATCTTGGAGGGATAGCAGTAAATATAAGAGGAGAGAAAGGCAGATTCTGTTGTTACCAGAGCTCTTTTTGCAAGTATCACAGGTATGTTACTGGGATGATGGCCTCCCAAGACAAGGCCAAAGTTGCCTGACTATTAGCTAGGTCACTATCATCCAACTCAACAATAAATACATACCTGACTTTGTTCCTGACAATGTCCAGGTCTTTAGCAGCTGCAAGTCTTTACAGAAAAAAGGATCTAGGCCAGTGGTTCCCAAACTATGAATTAGGACCTGCTCATGGGTCATGACCTGATTTTTGGTGGGTCAAGGACTGGCAGAGCCTCTAATGTAAACACAGGTAATGGCAAGATCAGATAACTATTGCCACAAGCCCTGAAGCTATTTAAAAATCAGATAGCTGCTAATTATCCTGCAAACAGCTCAGCTCCTGCAAACTTGTGTAAATATAGGGAGACAAATATGTCTTTGAGCCTCCCTAATAAAAATAAAAACACAGATTTTATTTTTATTATTTTTCTGGGGAGAAATGTGGGAAAGGAAGGACAGTATTCACTGAAGTTCATTAGGGCTGCTCCATTATGAGAATTAAATCATGTTTTTGTACATAAAGAAACAAAATTTATTACTTGTAAGTAAATATATTATTTCCTTTTAGATCTATTTTTTAGTCTCCTAAACCTAGGTGGATTCTGATAAGAGCATCATTTTAAAAAGAGGGTCTTGATACTAAAAAGTTTGGGAACCACTACTCTAGGCAATTAATGAACTATCCAAAGACAATTGGAAAAAAAAATTTAGAGTTGCCATGGCAATATTTTGCATAATCACCTAGGCAAGTGTCCCTTTCCCTTATATTCCTTATCTGACTTTTATAAACTGAATGCCTGCTGGCAGAGTCAGTCTTTGATTTAGTCTTTGTACAGTACCTCGTACTTTGGCAATTGAGAACTAATAATAATCCTAACATTTCTATTTCACCTTTGAGTTGGGATGATGTATGCTTTCCTTTGTTTGGTGATTATACAGTTGTGTTACCTTGATTCTCATTATTATGTGATTGATTGTTCTATTGTGTGGGTTACTGTGTTTTTAATCGATAGTGATTTATCATATTTTTAAACCGATTGATTTGGGAGCAATTAAATACCTCGATAAACAACAAAATAATGTTGCATCAAAAGTCCCCATTCATTTCATCTAGCAGTACCGTCACTCACAACACTGCCAGAAGTAGGCTGGTCCAAGAGCTCGCAAAGCAGACTCTTCAATTTTCTGAAGCACAACCTGCCCAAACACAATAGGATTAAACAAACATCTGGGTGCCCAGTTCTTCAATTCAACTTCAAACTTAGAAACTTCAGCCGTTCATATACTGGCAAAGCACAATGACAATTTAGTAGGTCAGAGAAACTATGAGAAAGGATATACCCTGGAGTTGTGCGCCAAGCCCCCAAAATGATCAGGAACTTAAGCAGAAACTAATTTGGTCACCAGCAGGATTAGAGATGTGAAGGCCTGGAAAAAAAAATCAGAAAAAGTCAGAAAAAAACTGATTTTTTTCCTGAAGCCTTTTCTGTTTTTCCAAAAAATTGGAAAAGTTGAAAAAAGAAAAAAATTATTGAATGTTTTACTTTAACATGATGAATAAAATTATCATAGACAAGGTGTTCAAATATTTTCCAAATCATTTCTAAAAAATATGTATGGTATCAGATTATTTTAATTTCTATGCATTGAGGACAAGCAAGTCCTAGGTTACAAACTGAACTCTCCAACGCAAGAATAAGATGCATTTCTTCCTTTAGGAGGTACTTATATTGTCACAAGAAAAGAAAAAAGGTTTCAGTTTTGTTTTTGCATGTGGGTGAGTATGTTTGATTCTGTTCTGTCCTCTTCACCAGGCCTCAAAGCATTGGAAGAAAATACAGAGCAACAAAAAGGACCTGAAAGTATATACTTAATTTTAAAAAGAGTTTACATTTATCTAACTCCAGAAAACTGAATCATTTAGCTATATTAGTTTATCTTTAAAGCCTTTGTGTAAATAATAATTTAATTACTACTAATCTGGTTCTTTACTTACCCCACCCACAACCATAGATTAGTGTCTTCTTCCAAAGTAGCCATAGGCAGCCCAATCCTGAGCTGCCCAGGGCATGCGGCTGCAGCAGCGCTTAGAACAGCTCCCGCTGCATCCTGTGTGCCTCAGCCTGCCGCAGGCAGCGCCTCATGAGAATGGGACTTTCCTCCCCTTCTCCCAGGTCAGGGAAACAGCCCTGCAATAGGGCTACTCACTTTACTACTGACCAAAAGGTCAGTGGTAAAGTAAAGGTATTTCATGTAGGGCACTGAGCCCTGTACAAACGGACAGGATCTGGCAGAGCAGATCTCCCCGCTCTGTTATAAATTTTGTTATAAGAACACTTCAACCAGTTTTTTTTACAAAAGCATTGAAACAGGAGACATACTCCGCAGTATGTCTATCAGCTGTAAAATATATGAAGTCCTACAGAAAATTGGGAGTAGTAAAGTATTTGCTTTGCTGACTGACAATGCCAGCAATACGAAAGCAGCATGGGAGATCATAATGGATAAGTATCCACATATCACTACAATAGGATGTGCATCTCATGGGCTCAACTTGCTTCTTAATGATATTATGAAACTGAACACCCTTCACATTATCTACAGATGAGCAAAAGAAATAAAACATGTAAAAGGTAGTCCTATTGTAGCTGTAGTTTTCAAGAAGAAGCAAGTAGAAAAAATGCAAAGAATAAAATAGTGAAACTGAAGCTCTGCAGTAAAACTTGGTGGGCTGGAGTGGTGATCTCCTTTGAAAGTTTACTAAAAAAAAAAAAAGAAGCTCTTCAAGAAACAGTAATAGTTGAAAATCTTAAAGTACCCAGGAGTGCAAGAAACTCTGTTCTTGATCAGGATGTCTTCTGGGTTCAGCTGCAAAATTCCCTGAAGATTTTAAAGCCAATTGCTGCAGGAATCACTGCATCTGAATCAGATAGTGCACTTTTGTCAGAAATTCCTTATCTAATGACCAAGATAAAAACAACTGTTTTTGAAAATCTCAGTATATCTCCACTTACAACTATAGAAGAAAGTAAAGTGAAAGATTTTATTTAAAAAAGGAAAGAATTTTATTGCAATCCAATTCAAGCTGCTGCAAATCTGCTAGATCCAAGACTCAAAGGTGGAAATAAGTGATGATAGCACTGTTACTGCATTTGACTGGATTACAAAACAAGCATCACATTTAGGACTTGATGTTGGGAAGGTACTTTCAAATGTTGCAGAATAAAGAACATCTTCAGGGATTTGGTCCAGGAATGCAATCTGGGATTCTGCCAAACATATTCCTCCTGCAACATGGTGGCAAGGTCTTTGCACAACACAGCCTCTGACTCCTCTTGCTTCTCGCTTTCTTCAGATTCCTCCATCTTCTGCAGCATGTGAAAGAATCTGGTCTATGTTTGGAAACACTCACACTAAATCAAGAAATAAACTGACATATGAAAGGGTAGAGAAGCTTGTTTCAATTCGGGCAAAACTTCAGTTTTTAGAGGTCCATAATAACTGTGATAATGACAGACAATGGAGTAGCTGCAGAAGCAGAGACAAACTGATACCAATAATTACAGCTCAGAAAAAGATTCTGATTAAATTTCATGTCCATTCATTGAAACTTAGTCCCACTCCCTTCTATACACTTCCCCCCTCTTTAATTTTCTATGAGAATGGGTATTTTTATTTAATACCATGGAGAGGAAATATGAATAATTGTTACTTCTGGATTTCTAAAAATTGTTTTGTGGAGGTTTTCTGTTTTTTCCTGGAAAAATTTTTTTTCCCCGAGCTTCAAAATTTCCAGAAATTTTTACATCTCTAGCTGTAAATCACAATTCATGTGAAACCAGGCTTCAATAACTATTTGATTCTCACTATAAAATAAATTCAAAGGAATGCGTGAGAAAGGCCTTTCCCTAAGTTAGTTTCAAAAGAAAGAAGATGTAAAACAACTTTTAACATTCTCAGGGAAGGTTAAAATATCTCAGAACATTACCCTAAGCTTCAATTCATGTCTAACAAAATACTGCATTCTGTATCTCCAATCATATCTAAAAATCCTTGTTCCTAACTGAAATGCCCATTTCTGAAATTATACACACTTTATAAAAACACTGGAGATGAGTAAGTAGTTCTCACAGCAACTTTAACACAAGAAACATATTTTCCTGTTAATTTCCCAAATGAAATATGGGTGCCTTTCTCAACAACCATAGCGTGCTTCCTGAGGTGTAATTAAAATTTTCACAAGTAGGACATTGGAGCAGCTAATAAGGAGACATATCAGCAACTCATCTGTGTACTCTAAAAAAAATGTGCTACTCACAGCATCTCTCCCAGCAGCCTCTCTTGGGTAACAGACAGGATAAGAAGCACTGTATTAATGTATCCCTATTTCTGCTGAAGAGGGAAGAAGGCCTAGCTACGAGGACCACCATTTCTCCCAAATGAGGGAAAATACCAGGGAAGACTGCATGTGGCTCCCTCAGATTCCGATCAGACAGGGAAATAGCACAAACCTTTCATCTGTGAGGAGAGTGTGCATGACTATCCACCTTTCACATGTACACACGCATACAGAAAATTTTTTTGTCTATATACATGTAGCATGGCACTTTTTAATTACACAATCAACAATTCTTATACATTAGAATGCAGCAATTCTGACTATGTTCCTGGGGAACTGTCCATGGCTCATCTTGAGTAGAAGATCTGCATTTGGTCTGACTATAAGCAGGGAGGGATGCAGCAACAACCAGATTTCTTATAAATCCTCTGCCCTGTCTCAAATTAAGAAAGAACACAAGAAATCAACTCCAGACTCCTTCAAAGGCCTCTTGCATTAAAAGAACAGAGGAAATGCTCTGTACTTTAACCTTCCAATTGAATAATACTTCCCACAAACTATATGTAAACACTGATACAATATAATACCTCTAGGTCACATATTATTAAATACAACATTGGATTCCATCAGGTCAGGGGTGCCCAAACCCCGGCCCTGGGGCCACTTGTAGCCTTCGAGGCCTATCAATCTGGTCCTCAGAGAGTCCCTAGTCTCCAATGAGCCTCTGACCCTCCAGAGATTTGTTGGAGCCCACACTAGCCCAACACAACTGCTCTCAGCATGAGGACGACTGTTTGACCTCTCGTGTGAGCTGTGGGATGAGGACTCCCTCCACTGCTTGTTGTTTCACATCTGTGATGCAGTAGCAGCAGCAAAGGAAAGGCCAGCCTTGCTTTGTGCAAGGCCTTTTATAGGCCTTGAGCTATTGCAAGACCTTCATTCGTTCATATAAGTTCCTCTTTAATATATTCATTTATGTAAGCTTATGTAAATTTATTCAAATGTAAATTCCCCCCCCCCCGTCCCCAACACAGTCAGAAAGAACTTTGCCAAAAACTTTGGATACTCCTGCATTAGGTGATTGAAGTTATTGCATCCCAACTTGATGAACAAACAAGATCTTATGTGAACATGTATCACACCACATGACACCTGGAGTATGTGCACGAATGGGTGTATGTAAATGCATACGAACACTTAAATCACAATGAAGAATCTGGCATTTACAGTAACATTTTAAAAAGTCTGCTTCCATATACTTTTGAAAGTATACTTCCATATACTCCTCTCTCATATTATGGTTTTTAGTCCACTTTCAGGTATCCATGCCTTCCCTATCCAAATTTAAAATATATATATATATACACTGCAAATTCTGTATCATTTCTGTAACAGTTTTAGGCACCAAGGCTGCAATCCTATGAGTAAATTCCACTGAACTGATGGAGCTTACTTCTCAGCAGACATGCAAGGACCACACTGTTAATATGCATTTTGTTTATGGCACACACTATGAAAAACCAAGAAAAACCATGCTAAAATATCATGTGCCCATTTTTTAAGATTAAGCACAGTTTCTTGTTGTAAAAGAAAGCTTAACCATCATATCATGGCTTCCTTCAGATGAATTAATTTTGTAGAGGTGGGGCCTCGGTATCTGTGAGGGATCCATTTTGGGACCCCCCCCCCAGATATAGAAATCTGCTGTTTTGGCCCCTCTAGGGCTTCCCCGGGTCTCCCAATGCCTTGTAAGACAATAAAAGTGTCACTTCTAGTACCCCTCTGCCTTTTCAGCCATTCTGAAGTCCTGCCTTTTCAGTCATTCTGAAGCCCACAGAGGCTACTGGAACACGGCTCCTGACACCTTCAGAGGGTTCAGGTGGGGCCATGTTTGGCTCAACACAGGTCCAAGGGATCTTCGTTGAGCCAGATCCATGGATATAAAATCTGAGGATAAACAGCTCCACTGTACTAACTCCAAAAGAAGAATGCCACCAAATGAAATAATTCACTGCAACAGTTAAGATTTTGTTGTAGATATATATCATCTCAGTTTATCAATCAAATTATATTGCACAGAGATGTAGTGTTAACCAAATTTATTCTAATAGCTCCATCTATAGCTGATTTGTGGGTGGAAGCGGCTTCCACCCACAAATCTTCTGTGATCAGGAACTGCAAGTATAAATCAGATGCGTGTGAAAATACAAAGTGTCATCCTCTGCACTGTAATGTTATCAGTGAGATGTGCAGGCAGTTGTATATCCCCATCCACATTCTGTCATGACTACAGATGGATGGTGGTATAAATGCCAAACTATACTGCTAATACATAGATTTTTACATAAACCTCAAACCTCCTAAAAAATGCAGGATCAAACCAGGATCAAGTCCAGCATCTTATTTCCAACAAAGGTTAAGTACAGTCTACAAGCTCCACAAGCAGGAGATACTGTATAAAAGTGTCCTAATATGACATCATTATTGCTATGCCATAAAATATTTCATGAAAATATGAAGTTACTGATTTTATCTTATATTGAAAAGTTATCCACTATTAACATTTTCCATATACAAATATTCCATATAACATACAGGCAGTCGGTAATTTAAAAATTCATCTCTATTTTACAATATTATTCAGTAAATTTCATCCATGCTCATCTCTGCTCTTCAAACCAGAACAAATATAGTAAACATTCGCACTCATAATTAGCAAAAACATATTACTGAACAAATAATAAATTGAAACTGCAAATTACTGAAGACATAATTGCTAACATTCCTCAGCACTGAATGTTTAACAGATTGCCATTTGGCATAGAGCAATATTTGGCAGTGCTTTTACAATGAAAGCAGTGCCCTTTGGGAATCATCTGAGGCTATCACTTCCACACAGAAAGCATTTATCCTCAAAAGCATAACAGCAAGGGAATTCATCAATTATAATACAGGGCAGTTATCACACCATACATTTTACAGAATACGGATCTTCTCACATTCAAACACCACATTTGATTATAGTCCTTTAGTCCTGCAAAATCTATTTACACTTGGTCTGATTTGAATGGATAGTATGCAATGTCCTTCAAATGTAAAATGAGAACAGTCTGTCAACAGAACTGAAGACCCCATAGCACAACCAGATCTATACAGCATCAGTCTACAAATGTGCATGGCTAGAAGGCTTGAATGTGTACACACGGGAGCCAGATAGACATATATGATATGGGAAGATTCAAGTCTATTTGCAAAATTAGAGCACCATAACCTTTGTAAATATCCAGTTTATTTTTTAAGTTACCTCTTTCTGAAAAATTCATGAATATGTGTACCTACATATTTATCAATTTTAACTTCTCATTCATAAGTGTATTTAATATACTACATCTCTCGCACACATTCACAACAAATTTTTGATATACTGAGAAATCTACAGTATACAACAGAAAGAATGGTTCATCAACATCTGATACATTTTCACAATTCTAATACTGCAAAGCTTACATATATATGTCTGCCTTTATATCCCTGTAAAATAGTCCAAAGAGAAAGTATTTAAATCATAGGCTATAATCTTCAATTTCTATAGCAATTTTCTATATAATAAATTGCAACTTTATTTACAGATATTACAAGAAACTAATTTTATTTATGTTTTGTAAAATGCTTTAAACATAGGTGAAAGAAGTATTATTGCCCAAATATCCTCAAACACAGCCAGTACTGTAGTATTTCCTCTTCTCCTGCCAACCAGTACAAGGAAATATGAAGTGCCTTTCTGCACTGTCTTCACTCCTTTGTGAACAAGATGAAGGACTGCAGGCTTTTTGGTCTCTGGATTAGGGAACCAAATATATGCATAGCCAGGGTATGCAGTGTTGATACATGCAGAGAAAGCTGTTGATCACAGATTACTCTATGCCAGATTGATCCAAGGAAAGCTAACAGAACCAATTTTTAGTGCTTGTAAAAGTACAAAAGTCTCAGAGTATAATTAGCCATCCAAAATGAAAAGGTAGCAAATGCTCAGTTTTATAACTTACTAACAGCCCAACCCTATCCACACTTACCTGGGAGTAAGCCCCATTGATTCTTATGGGACTTCTGAGTACACGTGCATAGGATTGGGCTGTAAATTCCTTGTCTTGAATATTGCTACATTGACAGAACTACACCTATTTTGTATCTTTTTTTCCCCAGAGCAAACATAGGGAGCACTACTTGTATTCCTATATGAAAACAGGTATGCACAAAATCAATTTAGTATACTAAATTTTTATATTCTTCACACCACACATAACTAATAGGTATTCATTATCACAAGGCGTATTGATAACTACCAGCTCAGATGGCATTTAAAAAGGAATAGGCAACTCATGGTTAACAAAGTTATTAAAGCAGCCATTTTCAACTACTGTTCAACTACTGTCTGCAGGTGTGCTGTGGAGTTTGGGGGAAGATCACTGGTTAGTATGGTCACTGGGAGATGCGAGCCCCTCCTGTCAGTGCAGTATGCCTTGTCAATTGTCAAAAAACAATGGTGTGCCTTGACAGTTTTAGTGCCTTGTTAGGGGTGCCATGAGATGAATAAGGTTGAAAATCACTGTATTAAAGGCTATAAACCTTCACGTATACCCGAAGATCACAAACTAGAGACATAATGAAACACGTAATGCAGCAATTCCAAAACTCTCTAGGAGTTTGAGTGCAGCTATAAGTGCTTGCAGGGGAGGAGCAAAGGCTGTGATGTGATCACCATGATCATACCACTGCTGTGTAGGAAAGGGTTTAAAAAAAAAAACTTACCCCTGGCAGCACTGGCCCTCTGGAGGGTACAGGAGCCCACAGACCCCTCAGCAAGGTTCCCCAAGCCTCAGAACAGCTAAAAATAGCAGTTGGAAGTGGGCCACAATTGCTATTTTTGGCTGTTCAGAGGTCTGGGGAGTTAGATGAGATGCTAAATATGTTAACAAGTAGTTACAGACTTATGTTTACCTAATGCAGCAGCCCCAAGGCTCCACCATATGAATAAGGACTGCAGCACAGGGGTATCTACATGTTGTTTTCCAATTATAATTGCCACAACAAAGCAGATATTTAACCCTTAAAGAGCCAATGTAGCAGTTCCACTGAATTTGATCAACTGACATATTAACTTATCAGATCTTTTATTCCATTATAGTGACAAATGTGAAATGGAGACATTACTCTGTAAAACTGCAACTTGTATTAAAAACACTCAAAAATGTTTAAGTAACAACTGACAAGGGCTTCAATCATTTCAACTGAAAGTAAATTGACACTCTGAATGCTAAAAAAGCAGTATAACAATCTTTTCATTAAGTCAGCTAATTCAATTGCCTTCTAGAGGATCAGACTGCACAGCTGTAATCACGTCTCAAACGTTATTCTTCCATGACTCTTTTCCATTTGACCACAGGTTGTTGCCAGCAAACATGCCAGCTTGACCTTGTAGAAACTGGCATCTGCCCTCCTACAGAATCAATATTATTCTGATGCTACTGAATATCTACATGAATCTGCTGACAGATCATCTAGAATCTAGGTCCTAGATCTAGGACCTGGGGTTTAGCAGAACCAATATACTGATAACACCAAGTTTATATTCCTTTAAGTGCTCGGGGATGATGTCTTTTATAAACAAGCATCTAAACCAGTGGTTCTCAAACTTTTTAGAAGCCCTAGGCCTTTCAGAAGCCCTTGGCTTCATTTATAAATGCCAAGGGTGTGGCAATCATGATTGGGCAGTTGTGCCCCCCCCCAGCAGCTTGTTTTGATGAACATAGCCTAATCTGCCCTGTCACTTTCATGACCCAACAAGAATTGGGTTATGTCCCACGGGTGGGTCTAGACCAGCCATTTTCAACCACTGTGCCATGGCACACTGGTGTGCCGTGAATGGTCTCCAGGTGCGCCATGGGAATTGGGGGTTATTTATTAGTAGGGTCATTGGGAGATGTGAGCCCCCAACCAGTAGTGTGCTGTGCCTTTCCAATTGTCAAAAATCTGATGGTGTGCCTTAACCATTTTAGTGCCTTCCCAACATGCGATGAGGTGCAAAAGGTTGAAAATCACTGGTCTAGACCAGGTGTGCCCAAACCCCAGCCCTGGGGCCACTTGTAGCCCTCAAGGAGCCCCCAGTCTCCAATGAGCCTCTGGCCCTCCAGAGATTTGTTGGAGTCCACACTAGACCGATGCAACTGCTCTCAGCGTGAGGGCGACTGTTTGACCTCTCGCGTGAGCTGTGGGATGAGGGCTCCCTCCACTGCTTGTTGTTTCATGTCTGTGATGCAGTAGCGGCAGCAAAGAAAAGGCCAGCCTTGCTTTGTGCAAGGCCTTTTATAGGCCTTGAGATATTGAAAGACCTTCATTCATTCATTCATATAAGTTCATCTTTAATATATTCATTTATGTAAACTTATGTAAATATATTCAAATTTTAAATGTAAACTAATTCTTTTTTTTTCTCCTGACACAGTGTCAGAGAGACGATGTGCCCTTCCTGCCAAAAACTTTGGACACCCCTGATCTAGACCATTGGTTCCCAAACTGGTGGACTGCGATTAATTTGGGAACTACTGGACAATGACCTTTTAAGAGGTGGGGAGGAAAGACTGCAACACAATCTCCAGGATCACACTGCTGTAAAAGAAGGGAGCAGGATTTTCTATTTAACTTGCAGCCAGCACTGCAGTCCTGGTGGGAGGGGGGGGGCATACAGGGAGCCCTCTGCAGGGCTCCCTGTGCCTGCAAAAGTGTAAAGCAGAAAAAATGACATTGTTTCGTCATGAAAACTGCAAGTGTCCATTTTTTTTTAAACACTTTTGCAGGCACAAGGAGCCCTCCACAGGGCCCCCAGCTACCCCTGGACTCCCTAGGACTGCAGCACCAGCTGCAGGCAAGTAGAAAACCCCCCTCCCATCCCTGACAGCAGTGTGATCCTAGGGATAGCATTGCTGCCTTCCCCTCTCCCCCACAAAAACTTACAGTGCTCCCAATTCCCTTGTAGAGGTTTGGGGGAAGCACTGGTCTAGACCAGGGGTCTCCAAACTTTTTTGCCAGAGGGCCACATCAAATATCTGGCATGGTATGGAGGGCCGGAAAAACAATTAAAATATAAAATTTAAATAAATAAGAGATGGAACTTGAATGAATGAATGAATGAATGAATGAATGGGGTCATTCATTCAACCTCTCTGGCCCTCAGAACACCCTTCAGACAAAATCAGAGCACAGTTCTGGTCATGTTCAGTTGAGTGGGCCACAGGCTTTCAGGGGACAAGAGGTTGGCCGCAGGCTGGAAAGAGGCTTGCTGCGGGCCGCTTCTGGCCCCCAAGCCGGGGTTTGTTGACCCCTGGTCTAGACTATTGGTCAAGTACAGGGATTCTCAAATTTCTTAGGAGTGAAACTCCTGAGGTAAGTTTGTGCAGAGGCATGTAAATGGCAGCAATGCGATCCACAGATCACACTGCTAAAGGGGCAGGGGACGTTTTTCTTAACCTACCTTACCTGCTACTGGGGTCTAGGAGTGCAGGGAGCCCTGCGGAGTCCTTTGCATGGTTCCCCACAGCTTATAGAAAGTGAAAATAGCTACTGTGACCCACTTCTGGATTGAGAAACCAGCGGTGGATCGCAGTAGCTATTTTTACTTTCTACAAACCACAGGAAACCATGAGAGGACTCCGCGTGCCTCCACGCACCCCTAGACCTCCACAGCAGGTAAGGCAGCTTAAGAAAAAAGCCCCCTTGCCCTGCAGCAGCTTGATCCTAAGGATCGCACTGCTGCCTTCCCCCCTCCCTTAAGGGAGTAGAGGCTGTAGTGCTGCAACACCCCAATTTGAGAACCACTGGTCAAGTGGATAGGGTTATTCACAATAAAGCAAGACAGAGGTGAGGCTCAGGAAATTATTATGCTTAGGAGAGGATTACTATATCACTAATAGGTGGAAAAAGGCTGTCACTTAATGGCAGAGCACATGCTTTACATGCAGGAAGCACCAGATTCAACCCCTGGCTTCTCCAGAGAAAACTATGCAAGATTCCTGACTGAAACCCTGGAGAGCTACTGACAATAGCTAGAAGTGTTTAAAAACAGTGTTATTTACTCAGAAGTAAGACCATTGTGTTGAGTGAAACTTAGGCTGCACTCCTATCTTACACACAGGAAACTAATACCTCTAACAATAGCACATGGCTCAATTATCCAATTCAGTATAAGGCAACTACCTACATACCCCTTATATAAACAAGTGCTGTAAATAGGTGTGCTCCTGGAGTTTGCCGTGCTTTGGGGCAAGTAGGTTACATACATTGTTAATATCAGGTGTGCTTTTAAAGCATAGGTCCATTCTTACTTAGGCAGGGCTCGCATTTAGGATCAGCACTGCTGGGTGCCTACTATAGTCCACTGTGAATCTTCAGAATGACAGCAACCCTGGTGCTCTTTGCTATTGCTACCTGTTTACTTGCCCTCTCCAAGTGTATGGTCAATGACAAGGAAGAGCAGGAACCTTCACTTACCTTGCCCTCTGGGAAGGGATGCATTGGGCTGAGTGGAAGAGGGCAATCAAATGGGCAACAGCAAAGAGGAAGTGGGTTAACTTGGGGAAGGGAACCCATTAGGGTCCTTCAAAACCTAAAGAAGGAGCTAAGAAGGGGGACCTGGATAGGTTGATCCATGTTTTTGTGACTTTCAGGATTGTCTACTGCAGTGGTTCTCAGATGTTTAGCACTGGGACCCACTTTTTAGAATGAGAAAGTGTCAGGACCCACCAGAAGTGATCTCAAGACCAGATGTGACATCAAGCAGGAACATTTTTTACAATCCTAGACTGCAACCCTACCCACACTTACCTAGGAGTAAGTCCCATTGACTATCATTGTTAAAAGAATATTTATAGTAGCTTGTTAAAAGTACAGAGTTGTAACATTTACTCAGATGCAGTCACATCCCATGGTAGCATCAAGTCTAATATATTAAAAATGAAATATTGAAATGAATGGGAACCCACCTGAAATCAGCTCACGACTCACCTAGTGGGCCCCAACCCACAGTTTGAGAAACACTGGTCTACTGCAATGTGCTCTACAGTGAGACTACTCTGAAGTTGGTTTAGAAGTTGATGTGAAATGCTAGTGTCTGCCTCCTACTGAATATTGAATGGCAAAAGCATATTTAACCAATGTTGCTGGAACTAGACTAACTGCCAATTTGCTTCTGGGTCCAATTCAAGATGCTGATCCTTACATTTAAAGATATTAATGTCTTGAGGACCAGAGAAGACCTCTTCCTACACCAACCTCACAATCACTTATAGTGGATGGATAAGAACCTGATATATACATAAAATTATCAAAGCTATTCCATTGACAGGCAGTACAAAAATGGTAACCAAGAACATGAGCAGCTTGGAGCAGTACCTTAGCCAATAGGCTTACCTCCTCTTGAGATTAGGAAGTGTTCTTCCCTCCACCTACCATAAAGGTTACACACTATCTGTTGCAGTTGGCAACTGGCAATTAATTTCTGATATCTGTTCTTAAAGCATTGTTTTATACTGTTAGTTCATTTTTTTGTATTTTATTTGTTTGGCTGTATTTTAGTTTTATATTCCACTTAGATGGCAAGACACTTTGCTATAAGAAAAAGCAGACTACATATGCCTTAAGTCACTGTTTCTCAAACTGTGGGTCAGCACCCACTAGGTGGGTCATGAGCCAATTTCAGGTGGGTCCCCATTCATTTCAATATTTTATTTTTACTATATTAGACTTGATATATTAGACTTGATGGTATGTGACTGCATTTGGGGAAATGTTACAGGGCAGGAAGTCTGGTCTAGAGGGTAGAGCCTCAATTTGCCTGAAGATAACATCCACAGGTCGCCAGTTCGAGGCCACCGGCACCGTGCAACCTTGAAGCAGCTGACAAGCTGAGCCGAGTTATTCCATCTGCTCTGAGCGTGGGAAGATGGAGGCCAGAACGTGAAACCAGATCAAGAAAGAAACATCTTGAATGTTGTGGTTCTTGAAAGATAGAACCTTCTTTCAATTGTAAAAATCCCTATGTGGATTTAAATCGCCTGCCTATGTAAACCGCCTTGAATAAAGTCTTGAACAAAGATCAAGAAAGGTGGTATATAAATACCTGTATTATTATTATTACTATTATCTGTATTTTTAACAGGCTACTGTGTATATGCTTTTAAATTTCTTGCTTGATGATGTCACTTCTGATCATGACATCACTTCTGGTGGCTGACAAATTCTCATTCTGAAAAAGTGGGTCCCAGTGCTAAAATAACTAATTCATGCTCCTATGGAGTCAGTGGTATTTAATCAACCTGGGACAAACAGCAGGATTAAACTGTCTATATATATATACACAATTCAGTACTTTCTATGATGATGGCATATTCCTGTATGTTTATCATACAGGATTTATTGCACACTGAAATATAGGCATATAAGTAATGCCGCTTAAAAGTAATCCATGCAAGGCAACTATAAATGGGTAGAAGATACTTCTGGAAGTAAAATAAGCATCTGTATATAAAAAGCTAGTTTCCAACATTCTGTCACAACTTGATGTGATCATGAAAGGCTATGCAAATAGGATACATCAGAACTGTGAAAAATTATCAAGTATTTCTTAAAGGCTGAGGGTACCACACAAAGAAAGAAAATTTAGTCCCTGATCGCACTTTACTTACCGTATTTTTCGCTCCATAAGACACACTTCCCCCCCCCCAAAAAAGTGGGGGGAAAAGTGTGTGCATCTTATGGAGCGAATACTGCCCCCCCCAAAAAAACTCCACCCCAGCCCTGGCCCCGCCCCCTGCCCACTCTGCTCTGCTTCCCAGTCAGAGGCTACTCAGAAGTAAGTCTCAGAGTCACTGGGGCTCACTCCCAGGAAAGTGTGGGTGGGGAGGCAGTCTCACTGCCCAATCCTGTGCATGCCTACTCTGAAGTAAGTACCATTAGAGTCAGGGGGGCTTACTCCCAGGAAAGCCTCTCTCCCCCCCCCCAAGCCTGGAGCATCACAACTTCTCTGCAACACAAACACTTTCCCCCCTCTCTCACACACACAGGCTGCCCCCTTCTCTTACTCACACAGATGCTCTGCCCCCCCCACACACACACTCACTCACACAGCAGGGGAGGGGCGCTTTCACTCACCTCATCCAGCATCTGAATGTAAGCCCCCCCCCCATCACAAAGAAAAAACTGTCTCCTTGGTCAGAATGCCAGTGTTTGCTTATTGCACAAGCCCCAGGTAAGGCTCGGTTCTCACCATAAATCCAGAGGTTTGTTGTGTCTTGAGAATTCAAGTTGTGGTTGGACTTTCTACTTGTTCATTTGTATTGGAATCACGGAAGAACTGGCGAGGAGGTAGATGTGGTGTCAGCAGTGGCCCCTTTAAGGGTAAGGCCTGGGCATTCAACAGAGTGTGCTGCACAGCTGCAGCCACTGGAAGGCAATAGGGCCCTCAGGGATATAAGGAGTACCTGAGGCAGAAAGGGTTTGTGGGTTTTGAAGGAGTGCAGGTTGGAGAGGAGGCTGACTGGGTTTATTGAATTTGGAATCTGACTGTGGATTGTGACTGGACTTGGATACCCTGATGGATTTGACTGACCTTGAACTGTAATTTGGCTTATTGGTTCTGGACTCTGATTTGGCAACTCTGATTGATGGGACTGATTTACTTGGCATCTGTGGACTGGAACTGGACTCACTTTTGCTTGCTGCACTGGCGAGCTGCACAAGGGGGACTGATCAGCCTTAAGCGGGCTCAAGGCCCAGTGGATTGGGATTTGGCAGAACATCATTGTAGCAGAAAGATAATGTGATCCCCTATTTTCGTGCACCTGCTTTTGTGAGCTTCATAAATTCTGACTCTAGCAATGATGAGTTCTTGGGGTTTCCAGAAAACTAGAGTACTCAAACCTTTAAGTCTCTCCATTTGTTGATGACAGTGATAATGGTCCTTAATGCCACTGTTGACTGCTGTTCACTTTACATGGTTCAAATGTTGTTCTGTTATAGTTTATTAAATATTTTGTTACACTATTTGGTTCAGAATATTTTTTTTCCTGTTTTCCTCCTCTAAAAACTAGGTGCGTCTTATGGTCAGGTGCGTCTTATGGAGCGAAAAATACGGTACTTTCCCCTATTATAAGCATTCATGCCTGTGGAGAAACAGAAGTTCAATGTTTGGTGACACTGTTGCAGTGAAGGAAAAACCTGCCCACTGCCACTATGTAGCCAAGCCCCTGCAATGATTTGTGGAATGGTCTTCTCCAGATAACCCTGCAGAGCAGTGGTTCCAAAACTGTACACCACTGCAAACTCAGACATGTTTCATGATGCTCTGTGGCCTTTTCTTACTGACACTCCCAAGCACAACTACCTTGAATTGTGTAAGATCTCATGTGACTCATGATGGTGGTGTCCAGGAGAGTCGGTGCTGTAACTGCAGGGTGGCCATGACTGTGGTAAGTTTGGGAACCTCTGCAGTAGAATGATGGGGAAAGTATACCTTGACCAGTTAACTGTTCAGAAATAAAAAAGCAGGAGCCATCTCAGTCACCACTATGCAATTTCACCACTATGCAAAGTCACCACTATGCAATTAAAACACAATGTTAAGCACTGTCACGTTAACATGTTGGATGTTAACAAAATATTTGTTGTTTTTAGCATCCAACATGTTAACGTGACAGTGTTTAACACTGTATTTTAATTTTGTTTCACATTGAATTTTGTGTTTTTTACTTTTGCCAGCCACCCTGAGAGTTTAACTAAAGGCTGGCATACAAGTTCACTAAAGAAATAATAAGAGCATGGTTGATGGTAGGCTGCAGTCCCTGCTAGCACCAGCATACCACACCAGAGCCTGCTAGTCAGTCAAACTGTATGTTTGCAAGGTGCTCCTATCTCCACTGATGCTGCTCAGTGGTTACCAGTAAGGCCCAGTTCTCACGCCAGTATTGCCACAGTTCCAATCTTCACTGAAAGCTGTTTCCCAAAATTCTTTGCAAAACATAAGCCCTCTCCCCTCAAGCACACTCCACCCATGGTGGGTCTTTTGCTGGTAAGCAAACAACTGTGAAAAGGGAAAGGTGAGAGGGGAGAATGATATTCTGGCTAAGAACACTGGCTGTGACAGCACAGACACTTTGTGCAGACATTTAAGAAACACTCTGCTAAGCTGTCAAGGTTCTATAATTCCCTCACTGTAAACAAGACAACCTCTTGATAGGACGGGCAACCAATTGCCTCCAGAATAAAATTATGAGCCTGATTCTTTTCTAGACTTTAGAAGAATGTTTTCTGACGTCCTGTGTCATTAGCTGCATTTTCTGCTTGGTGAATTTAAACATTCCAAAATATACGGAATAAACATAATTTTTAGAAATTGTTTTTCAAGGAAATACTAAAGATACCTGTGCTCTGAACAGCAACACACACAGCAAAGCAAAATAAAAATAAAAAAGTTGAAGAGACACCTATATCCTACATCCCTTTCCATCAGCATGACTGGCAACTAAACCACATAAGGCTGCAATCCTATATGCACTTTCCTGTGAGTAAGCTCCATTGAACACAATGAGACTTGCTTCTGAGTCAGCAGGCACAGGCTTGTGCTCCAAGTCTGGCAGGGTGGTGAAGGAGAAGGCAAGTTTTCAAGTTAAGGGAAAGGACATGCCCTCTCGGCTGACAAAATATTAGAGGGGGAAGAGGAGACAGGAAGCTGAAAAACAGAATTGGAAGTGGAGGATCAGAGAGTTGCTGCCGCCTGCAGCAGATCCCTACTGTCACCTTCTGCCCAAGAAGCAAGGAAGGCAATAAATAAAAAGCCTGCCCTGTTGGTTATGATAGTGGCAAAGGCAGCAGCTCAGGGCCCTTGGGGGGGTAGTCCAGGCAGCATCACCACTCTTAGACTAGCAGTTTCTTCTCCCCATCGCTACACCTGGGGGGGGCCCTGCAGGTGTCAGAGCCCCAATCCTATGCATGTCTACTCAAAAGTAAGTCCCATTATAGTCAATAGGGCTGACTCTAGACAAGTATGGATAGGATTGTGGACCAAGGCTGCAATCCTATTCACAATTTATCCTGGGAAAGAGTAACTCTCCAACTATAATGAGATGTACTTATAAGTAGACATGCATAGGATTGGGCTCTGACACCCATGGCCACTCTCCCAGGTAAGTGTGGGATAGCACCGGAGCCTAAGAGCTCAATCTTATGCAAGCTTACTCAGAAGTTACATTATAGTCAATGGGGCTTACTCTCCCAGGAAAGTATGGATAGAACTGCAGCCTAAGAGCCCAATCCTATGCATTTCTACTCAGAAGTCAGCCTGAGTAGGGATGTATAGGATGGGGTTCTTAGGCTACAAGCCTATCCACACTTACCTAGGAGAGTAAGCTGGTTGACTACTATGTCAGACTTTTGAGACATGCATAGGATTGGGCTCCTGCCTGTCTACTCAGAAGTAAGTCCCATTGTAGTCAATGGGGCTTACTCCAAGGTAAGTGTGGGTAGGACTACAGCCTTAGAGCCCACTCATCTGCATGTCTACTAAGAAGTCAGTCCCATTATAGTCAATTGGTAATGACTCACCCAGACAAGTGTGGATAGGATTGAATCCCTATCCACACTTCCCTGGGAGTAAGCCCCATGGACTATAAGGGGATTGAGTTATTCGTAGACATGCATAGGCTTGGGCCCAAACACACTCTCTCCTAAGAAAGTATGGATTGGATTGCAGCCTTAGGCCACAATACTATCCACACTTACCTGGGAGTAAGCCCATGGACTACAATGGGACTGAGTTCCAAGTAGACATACGTAGGCTGGGGCTCCAACACCCATGTCCTCTCTCCTAGGAAAGCATGAATAGGACTGCAGCCTTGGGCCACAATCCTATTCACACTTACCTGGGAGTAAGCCCACTGACTACAATAGGACTGACTTCTGAGCAGACATGCACAGGCTTAGGCTCTGTGGCTGCAGTCCTAGCCATGCTTTCCTGGGAGTAAGCCCATGGACTCTAGTAGGACTTACTTCAGAGTAGACATGCACAGGCTTGGGCTCTGACACCCACATCCTCTCTCCTAGAAAAGTGTGGATAGCATTGCAGCCTTGGGCCACAACCCTATCCACACTTACCTGGGAGTAAGCCCCATTGACTACAATGGGACCTCCCTCAGAGTAGACGTGCACAGGCTTGGGCTCCGAGGCTGCAGTCCTATCCACACTTCCCTGGGAGCGAGCCCGTTGACTGCAGTGGGGCGACTCCAGAGTAGACCAGTCCAGGCTCGCGCTCTCGGCCGGCCAGGCCGCTCACTCACCGTGTGGAGGTGCCCTTCCTCACATCGCACATCATGCACTTGAAGGCCTCGGCGCTGTTGCGGAAGGTGCAGACGCTGCAGTCCCAGTAGCCCTCGTCCGAGGACGGCTTCGGCTGTCGCTTCGGCCTGCCCCGGGGGTGGGGTGGGGGGAGAGTGGGGGAGGGGTGAGCAGGGAGGGGCAGAGAGAGGGGGAGGCGTTACGTGAGGCGACATAAGGCACCGCCGCGATCGGCGGGTCGCCCTCGTGTGTGTGTGTCTGTCTCCCTCCTCCCCGGGGCTCGCTCGGCCCAGCACAGCCCCGCGCCCGCCCTCGCTTCGCCTCAGCTGGGGGAGGGGCGCCCGCGCCAACCGTCGCCCCAACAACCGCCGCCGCCCCTCCCCCCTCACCTGGTGGGGCTCTTCTTGTCTCCCATGCCGGCTCCAGGCGCCTCTCCAGCCCTTTGTGTTTGTCAATACGCGGCCGCGGGGAGGAGGGGGAGGAGCGCCGACAGCGCCGCCGCCGCCGCCTCCAGCTGTCGGGGAAGTCCTGCTGCCGGAGCCCGGCGCTGCTGCTGCCGCTGTTGCTGGCTGACCGGCGCGCGCACCCGGCGCTCCTGCCGCTCTCACGTGTCCCCCCGTCGCCAACCAGGGCCGCCCGCAGCACGGCCCAGGCCCAGCGCCTCGCGCGCCCGCGGGGGGGCTGAGGGGGAACCCCGAGCGCCGGGGGGAAGGGCGCTGCTGAGGGGGAGGAGAGGCAGAGCCCGCACCCTCGCAGCACGGGCGTGTGGGGCCTACTCGGAAGCAAGCCCCATTGGGTTCAAGGAGGCTTCCTCCCAGGAAAGAGGCACATCCCCTCACAGCACACACACACCAGTCTCTACTCAGAAGTAAACCCCATTGGGTTCAAGGAGGCTTCCTCCCAGGAAAGAGGCACATCCCCTCACAGCACAAACACACCAGTCTCTACTCAGAAGTAAACCCCATTGGGTTCAAGGAGGCTTACTCCCAGGAAAGTGGCAGATATCTTCACAGCACAATCCTACACACACACAATCCAACTCAGAAGGGAGTGAAAGAGTATTCAGTGAGGCTTACTCCCAGGAAACTTGCTTATGCCCCTTCTCAGCACAATCTTATACACACACACACACACACACACACACACTCAGAAGTAGGTCCTATTATGTTCCTTACTCTCAGGAAAGTGGCACATGCCCTCACAGCACATTCCTACATCTATATACATGTCTGTACTCAGAAGTAGGTCCCATTGTGTTCAGTGAGGCTTATCCCAGGAAGGTTGCACACCTCCTTGCAGCACAATCCTTTACACATGCGCGCACGCGCGAGCGCGCACACCCCTCTGCTCAGAAGTCCCATTGTGTTCAGTGAGGCTTACACCCAGGAAACTACCGCGGCATCTCTCTCCTTAGCGTTGTAGGAAAGCTGTTTGCCCGAGTTGTACTAAAGAGGCTGCAGGTACTTGCAGAGAGCGTCTATCCAGAATCGCAGTGTGGATTCCGAGCCAACAGGTCCACCACTGATATGGTATTCTCCCTTAGACAACTGCAGGAGAAATGCAGGGAACAACGACAGCCACTCTTTATAGCCTTCATAGATCTCACAAAGGCTTTCGACCTGGTCAGCAGAGACGGCCTCTTCAAGATTCTCCCCAAGATTGGATGTCCACCCAGGCTCCTCAGCATCATCAGATCTTTCCACAAGGACATGAAGGGCACTGTTGTCTTCGATGGCTCCACATCAGACCCTTTTGACATCCAAAGCGGAGTGAAGCAGGGCTGTGTTCTTGCACCAACCTTGTTTGGGATTTTCTTCGCTGTCCTGCTGAAGCAGGCCTTTGGAACTGCAACAGAAGGCATCTATCTCCGGACCAGATCAGACGGAAAGCTCTTCAACCTCTCCAGACTGAGAGCAAAATCCAAAGTCCAGCTGAAATGTCTGCGTGACTTCCTCTTTGCCGACGATGCAGCTGTCACTACCCACTCTGCCAAAGATCTCCAGCAGCTCATGGATCGTTTTAGCAAGGCCTGCCAAGATTTTGGACTGACAATCAGCCTGAAGAAAACACAGGTCATGGTTCAGGATGTGGCCTCACCTCCCTGCATTACAATCTCTGAACATGAACTGGAGGTTGTCCATGACTTTGTGTACCTTGGCTCAACGATCTCCGACACACATTCTCTCGATACCGAGCTAAACAAGCGCATCGGTAAAGCAGCTACCACGTTTTCCAGACTCACAAAGAGAGTCTGGTCCAACAAGAAGCTGACGGAACATACCAAGATCCAGGTCTACAGAGCTTGCGTCCTGAGTACACTTCTGTACTGCAGCGAGTCATGGACTCTTCGCTCACAACAGGAGAGGAAACTGAGCGCTTTCCACATGCGCTGCCTCCGACGCATCCTCGGCATCACCTGGCAGGACAAAGTTCCAAACAACACAGTCCTGGAACGTGCTGGAATCCCTAGCATGTATTCACTGCTGAAACAGAGACGCCTGCGTTGGCTTGGTCATGTCGTGAGAATGGATGATGGCCGGATCCCAAAGGATCTCCTCTATGGAGAACTCGTGCAAGGAAAGCGCCCTACAGGTAGACCACAGCTGCGATACAAGGACATCTGCAAGAGGGATCTGAAGGCCTTAGGGATGGACCTCAACAAGTGGGAAACCCTGGCCTCTGAGCGGCCCGCTTGGAGGCAGGCTGTGCAGCATGGCCTTTCCCAGTTTGAAGAGACACTTTGCCAACAGTCTGAGGCTAAGAGGCAAAGAAGGAAGGCCCATAGCCAGGGAGACAGACCAGGGACAGACTGCACTTGCTCCCGGTGTGGAAGGGATTGTCACTCCCGGATTGGCCTTTTCAGCCACACTAGACGCTGTGCCAGAACCACCTTTCAGAGCGCGATACCATAGTCTTTCGAGACTGAAGGTTGCCAATACACCCAGGAAAGTTGCACATCCCCTCCCAGCACAATCCTATACACACACACACAAAATATACACTGAGAAGTAAGTCCCATTGTGTTCAATGAGGATTACACTCCCTGGGAAGTGTGTATAGATGTGTACTGGAAGCAGGGCCTCTTAGAGGAATTTTCTCAGGGAATACAAAGTTTCTTTGGGGCCTCTTTCCAAAGGGGCAATAAGGGGTGAAACAGAGCAGGTTAGGTGTTCTCCCAGATTCCCAGGCCAAGGTTCACTTAGGCCCAAATCCTAACCGACTTTCCAGCACTGGCATAGCAGTGCTAATGGGATGTGTGCTGTACCCTGCAGTTGGGGAGCACTCATGGAGGCCTCCTCAAAGTAAGGGAATGTTTATTTCCTTACCTCAGAGCTGCATTGCCTTTATGCTGGAAAATGGATTAGGGTTGCACCCTTAGAGAACTTATGCCCACTTTAAGCTTATTAGCTCCCCTTTGTTCCCCAACAATATCTCTCATTCTGTACTGCATCACTACTAGACCCCACCACCAAAGTAGCTCACCTGTTCAACCTGCAGAGGTCCTCCTTTCTCACCTCTCCTGCCAGCAGCTTCTCCAAGCCACCACAGCAACAACTTGGCCCTCAGCAGGTCTCAGAAGTGGCAGCCACACACCAATCTCCAGTGTCTCCAGCAGTCTCTGTTCCAGCAATTCTCAGAAGTCCATTTGCCTATCTGTCCATTAGTCAGTTCTCTCCCCTCTAAAAGCCTTCCTTCTGCTCTCTCAATCTCTCTAAACTCCTTCCTAAAAACACCCACCAAACTGTCTCTTTTTCAGGGGCTGCTTTTATCCCTTAATGACCTGGTTGCCTCTAGTGGCAGAAGCTGTGCAGCATACCCACTGCTAGTTAGAACCCTGGGATTAACCCTATGCTTGCCTGTCAGAGCAAGGGGCCACTGCTGACACCACACCCTACCTCCTCAAGGGATCTTGCATATTTCCATTACAGGAGGGTAACAAGAGGAGTGGGCAGAACAGGGATAGGGAGGGGGCAGAACAGGGCAGGGTAGTGACAGCCAGGTAAATCTTTGGAGCCTAGATCTACAGGTCTTCCCAATTCAGAACCCAGGTCTACCCACCTGCACAGTTTTGGCAGCGAAATACAGTAATACAGAAAACCAAACACACTCCTAAGTCTCTGAAATCTTTTAAATATAGAAAAATCATTACAGAAAATTAGCAGCAAGGTATTTAGGCTCACACTAGAATGGACAGTGTCCTGTGTGTACCAAAACATGCTTCTACAGCAGTTGTAGTCCCGAAGCTGTGTCCCTAAGCTCCTATACACTTCTTCATGGCAAGCAGATCTACACACCAAAGAATCACTGCAGCAGGTTGGTTTCCTCCCAGATGTGACACTGTGTTAAGGAGTGTCAGGTATGCATTCCTCAGCCCAGCAGCTATGGCTTGCAGCAGCATTCCACGCAGTTAGAGATTTCCGGTAAGATTAGAAAACGCAAGAATCCCAGGAAATTTCTGGCCCTCCTCCTGGTCCCCCTTTTTGACACTGGACCTGGGTACAAATTTACCCTTCTCTCATGGGCCAGACTGGAAGCTTGAAAGGCATATCCAGATGACAGATACCATGATGAGACCTTGAAGGATTCCTATCTGGAAGTGAAGAGTTCTACAAGTGTCCTTAGAACAGGGGTGCTCAAACTTTCAACTTTAGGGATGCTGGACCTTTAACAAGTGTATAGAAGAGAGAATTTCAGCAGGTGTAGCTTGTCATCTGTGGGATGACATTTCAGCAGGTGTAGCTTGTCATCTGTGGGATGACAAGTTGCACCTGCTGTAATTCTCTCTTCTATACACTTGTTAAAGGTCCAGCATCCCTAAAGTTGAAATTTTGAGCACCCCTGCCTTAGAACAATTATTGTTAAAATCTCATCTGAATAAAGATGAGTTAAGTATTGCCTGCCTATGTGAACCAACTTGAATCTGTAAGACTCTCACAAGGCATTGTGAGGTCTGTGAGAAAGGCGGTATATAAATGTTATAATTTATTATCATTATTATACAAGATTGCAGCCTCAGATCATATTCTCTCATCTATATTGCATCTTTTAGCATAAAAAAAAAATGACCTGACTTCCTCCGCTCCCATCCCCAGCATTGTCAATTCAGATTGGAATTTTTCTCACAGGATCCTTGAATTTATCGTTCCCACATTCAGGAATGAGAACCACAATCCTTACTTTAATGGCACTTTTAAAGGCACAGACAAGGTTGCCAGTGTCCGCCCCTGTTGGTTATAGCTCTTAAGAGAGCAGGTTCTTTTATGAAGAGGGGTTGGAGTAACTATTTTGTGCATTATGGTTATTTTGAATGTGTAAACTTAAAGCCCACTTCTTCATTATCTGAAAGGGTTCATAGGGAGTTTGTGGATTTGTCAGAAACAGAGAGAGAAGCTGTCATGACTTCCCTAGCTTTGACCTCTCTGGCTTTTCTAAACTGCTCCCTTTTGATTTGTCCACTGTTGCACTTGATTTGCAGTCTGTGACAACATGGACAAAAATAGATTATGTGGTCCACCATTAACTTTTGTCCACCATTCTTCTATTGATGGAGTGTCTGTAGTCTTCCAATATTGTGCACAAAGGTTTGTGCACAATATTGAGGGCCCAATCCTATCCAACTTTCCAGCTCAGTGCAGCCACAATGCAGCCCTGAGATAAGGGAAAGAAGGTTCCCATACATTGAGGAGGCCTCTGTGACTGCCTCCCCAACGCAGGAAGCACTGCATATACCATTGGCATAACAGCACTGGCATTGGAAAATTGGATAGGATTGGGCCCTAAGAGCCCAAGCCTATGCAAGTCTACTCAGAAGTAAGTTCCATTACAGTTAATGAGGCTTACTCTTAGGAAAGTGTGGATAGGATTGCAGCCTAAGGGTCCAACCCTATCCAATTTTCCAGGGCCAGTGCAGCCATGCCAGTGGGGCATGTGCTGCATCCTTTGGTGGGGAGGTAGTCACAGAGGCCTCTTCAATGTTAGGGAACATTTGTTCCCTTACCTCTGGGCTGCATAGCAGCTGCACCAGTGCTGGAAAGTTGGATAGGATTGGGCCCTAAAACAGTTGCAGAAGAAGCACCAGCAAACAGCTACTGGAAAAAGACATCATACTGCAGAGTACATGGGTGCAACTGTAAAACATGTTTACTGCTTACATGACGCAGAAGTTACGGTGGGCTGTTTTAATTAATCTCCATTGTTGTTTCAAAATAATTCAGAATAGTTGGCAGGAAGAGGGGAACATTATGGGATGGAAAATACATAAAAATCAGCAAGCATGTTTTTAAAATGAACATTTATATTCTTATAATGATGAATATGTGCAGAATATAAACATATATTTTTACCAATCCTATAATTATTACTATCATGCACCAAAGGTAACAGAATATAAGGGACTGTGGACCAAATCCTATCCAATTTTCCAGTGCCAGTGTAGCTGTGCCAGAGGGGCATAGTCACAGAGACCTCCTCAAGGTATGGGAACATTTGTTCCCTTACCTTGGGGCTGCATTGCCACTAAACCAGTGCTGGAAAGTTGGATAGGATTGGGCCCTGTTTCTAGTAGGCAACCTCTGTCCAGGGTGACCAGATACCATGGAGAACAGAGTGCCTATACGTTTATCCATTGTATAGAGGAGGGAATTTGGACAGGTGCAGGTCAACATGGATGGGTTTAAAAAGTTGCACCTGCCCAAATTCCCTCTTCTATACATTGGTTAAAGGTATAGACATTCTGTCCTCCATTGTATCTGGTCACCCTGCCTCTGTCCTATCCAGGTCTCTAGATTTATTTTCATGTTAAGGATCAGGAAAAAGTGAGAGAAGAGTACAGCTTGGTGTCAACATTTTTGTTTCATAGTTTCATCCACTCCCTGTTTTGATTTTCTTCTTATGTACCTTCTCCATTTAAAACCTTTATATGCTGATTTTCTACAAAATATATTCAAAGCTGTGTAGAAACATTTTAGAAACCTGTGTGATGAAATCCCAACAGAAGTTTTTGTCTTTAATGAAAAGCAGCCTGACGAGGCTGTGATCTTGATCCAAGGAGTGGCTTTTCCTCCTGACTGCTTTCTCTTTCAAAACTGCCCCCCCCCAGTTGCTTTCCCTCCTTACCCCATAAAGCTCAAGCTGTGCATTTTTAAGTGTGGGGCTGTGTGAATTCTTTCATGCTGTGCAGATGGCAGGCTTCCAAAATTGTACTGAAAGAAGAACAACTTAGAGCCAGTAGTGACATTTTAAAATAGATTATTAAATGGTTTGAAATGGGAATGCTCTTGAAACTCTTTGAAGGTTTTGAAAACTATCTGGTAAAGAAGCATTCTAACTGAGGATATTCCTGCATTCCGGCATATTCTGGAGAAATGAGAAAGGCACATAGCTGCACATTTCAGAAACAATATGTATGGGTTCCTTATACAGTGTACCCCCAGCAGCCGTGAATCTGCAGACTTGAGTCTCTGTGGATACTGGGGGAAAGCCACGTCCAGTTTGGTCATCATACTGGAAGGGGCTGCAGATTCACGTTATCTGTGGATTTGCGTACCTGTGGGTGGGGGTCTTGGAGCAGATCCCCCACAGATAGAAAGGACAGACTGTACCATCAGTGACTTGAAGCTGTCTTGGTGCTGTTCTTAGGCCAAATTCTATACTTCCTAAAATTAAGAAGTTCAGCCACATAAACAAGATTGGAATTTGGCCTATCTAGGTTATCTGGGAAATGTCTGGTTATGTGGAGATGGGTAAGGATATTAAAGGGGACAAATGTACTATTAGTATTTCTTTTAATTAATGTGATTGGCTTAGGCCCAATTCCTAACCAACTTTCCAGCACTGGCATAACTGTGCCAATGGGATGTGTGCTGCATCCTGCAGTCGGGTGGCACTCAAGGAGTCCTCCTCAAAGTAAGGGAAAGTTTGTTCCCTTACCTTGGAGCTGGATTGCCCTTATGTCAGTGCTGGAAAGGGGGTTAGGATTGTGCCCTTAGTTTTTCCAAAGAAAAGATATAAGGAGTGTTCTTTCTGAATAAAAATAAATGAGCATATTGCTACATTTTTCTTGTCACACATGACGTCATGACCAGTTTTTTAAAGAAATTCCACCTCAAATAGGAACAATTTTCAATAAAAACCTGCCCTGGTCCTGGAATTGAAATTACTTTGACATTTACTAACTGGTGGATGATATATACTGGGAACTAGATGAGAATTATGTCCATTTTGATTTTGGTCTGCTGGATGTTAGTCATTGTTTCCTTTGATGATTTTAATGAACAGGTCTGGAGGGGACACCATTTTATGGTTGCCCTGATCCTTCTTGGAGGGTCAGCACTGGCGTCACTAGGGGGTGCGGGGGGTACGGGCCGCACCGGGTGACGCGCGGGGGGTGACGCTTCCTGGGGGGAGGACACACTAACATCGCTGGGTTAGGAGCCACCACGTCATGCCATACACCGTTGGATGCGGAATGGCCAGCGGAGTGCAGTGCAAAAAACGGAGTTGAAATCGCTCCTTTCGTTCAAAAGTTATGGCCAAGAAACCGGAAGGAAAAAATGCATGGAGCCCTATGGAAAGTGAAAGTGAGCCGTATCGCGCGTTTACTCGCGAGTAGGCGTACTTGCCATAGTCCGTTGGAAAGGGCAGGCTGAGAGGAATCCAAGGACACCAGAATGGTCCCGATCCAATGAATGCAGCCCCCCCAAAACACCCAAGAAGCTCCCCCCTCCCAGCTGCTAGTCTGAGCCCTAAACGAAGCCAAGTGGCCGCGTTTACTCGCAAGTAGGCAGACTTGCCTTAGTCCAGGCAGCCTAAGCAGCCAGAAAGCAGCCCCCCCCCCCCCAAAAAAAAAAGAACAAAAAAGAGGCTTGAATGGTAAGGGGAAAGTTTTCTATTTTGCACTTGTGAAGCCAGCTGGGTCTTTACTCTGATGTGCCTGAAATAGAAGAACTTTAAACTGGGCACTGGGAGGGCTGAAGAGCTCACTGATTCTTTTTGGGGGGTTGTTATTGCAGGCAGACTACAGAGTAAGCTCCATTGACCACTATGGAACTTACTTCAGAGTAGACATGCCTAGGATTGGGCTCACAGGCTGCAATCCTACCCACACTTTCCTGAGAGCAAGCCCCATTGACCACAATAGGACTTACTTCAGAGTAGACATGCCTAGGATTGGGCTCACAGGCTGCAATCCTACCCACACTTTCCTGAGAGTAAGCCCCATTGACCACAATAGAACTTACTTCAGAGTAGATTCACTTGGTGGAACAGGACTGGCTCCCCCTTATTTAATTATTTTATTTTAATTTAATTATTTATAATTATTTATTTTAATTTGCTTAATGATGTCACTTCTGGCCATGACATCACTTCCAATGGTCCTGGACAGATTGTCATTCTAAAAAGTGGGTCCCAGCGCTAAAAGTTTGAGAACTGCTGCAGTAAGGTGTTAGTAAGTTGACATGTGTGTGTGTGTGAGTGACTCTACACGTTTTCAAAATCACTAAAATCAGAATTTGGATGAATAAGACCATCATGTTATATATCAATCAATGCACACTTTCATGCAGAATGCAACGAAACAAGCCACATTGAAATATCTGTGTTATAACAAAAGGTACAACAAAAAAATGGTGGGGGTGGGGTGATGGTACATCACCACACCCACCTGGGGTGTTACCCCACCCACTACATGGGGTGACGCACAGGCCTCCGCACTGGGTGATGCAAATCCTAGTGACACCACTGAGGGTCAGTACCAGAAGCTGATAAGAACATAGGAAAAGATCCTACAATGACTCATCTGTTACTTCCAGGTAACCCACTAGCAGGAGATGAAGGCATGTTCCTCTTTCATTGTTGCTCCATTGCACATGGTATGCAGAAGCACAGTGTTGGGGGAATCCTGATCAACATCATTGCCTCTGGCCTATGATGTACCACAAGATTTTGTATTGTCCCTCCTGCTATTCAACATCTACATGGAACTGCAGGGACCTGTTATCCAGGGTTTGGCACAAGGCAGTCACTTCTGGATTCTCACTGGAGGAGGAGGCATTGGCAGTTTTGCACCCACTGTTCCTTGAAGGGGTGCCTCCACAGGAGAAGGAACAGGGTGTGTGAAGCCACTGTAGAAAGTGTTCCCTCCTCTGGGGTGAACACAGAAGTGATGTCACAGTAACATGTGGTGTGCCATCCCTGCCCTGAGCACCAGGGCAGTGCGATACGCCACTGACTACCAGCAATACTTGTACCATCAATTGCAAGACACTAGCATAGGCTGCAGCTAGAAAGATTTCATAGACAAATAGACACAGACCATAGGGAAGTGCCAGTTCACACAAACTCACTCAACACAATCATGGTTTAACTGCCCCCAGGCAGTTTTGATGCTTTGTGGGAGGTGCTACTTCATGTGAGGTACACCAGGCTTCCCTCCCACTTTGAGGCTGAACTCACTCCCCACCCCCCACTTTGAGGCCAGTAGTATATTATTGGCAGGGTCTGAAGCCTACATCACAAATATTTCAGGTTTCTTTCATAAAGTCAAGAAAATGGAACCACTGCTTAAGCAGATGGAAGCTGAAGCACCTAACACAATGTTTCTCAAATTGTGGGTTGGGACCCACTAGGTAGGTGGCGAGCCAATTTCAGGTGGGTCCCCATTCATTTCAATATTTCATTTTTAATATATTAGACTTGATGCTACCATGGTATGTGACTGCATTTGGGGAAATGTTACAGACCTGTACTTTTAATAAGCTACTATGTATATGCTTTTCACAATGATAGTAAATGGGACTTACTCCTGGGTAAGTGTGGACAGGATTGCAGCCTAGGATTGTAAAAAATTTTCCTGCTTTATCACTTGTTCAAAAAATGTCACTTCTGATCATGACATCATTTCCAGTGGGTCTTGACAGATTCTCATTCTAAAAAGTGGGTTCCGGTGCTAAATGTGTGAGAACCACTGACCTAACAGATAAATCTAAGAAGTAAACCTGTAAAGCCATTTAGTTATTTGATTTTTCTCTGTAAGCTGCTTTGTGAACTTTTAGTTGAAAAGCGGTATATAAATACTGTTAATAATAATAATAATAATAAACCTTTTTTTATTCTGGGTAAACTAGGGTTACAACATCTAACAGGCTTCTCATGTGTTCTGCTTTTATTTATTTCTGTACCTAGTAAAGTTTGGGGCTTTGTAGTTTTTCAAGCAGCCCTCAGAAGTAAAACTGAGGGCCACAATATATTTTACGTGTAAACCATGTGCTTGGCAACTGCATGCTTGTGTTTCCCCCCAAAAGTCATGGGAAGTCTGATGCAGATTAGAACCATCGTGCGAGAGAAGGGCTTGTCTAGTCTTTCTCCCTTGCCATAGCCCAGGTCCAAACTGGCCCTGCTGAGGCTGCTATTTGTCCTGAGTGCAAAGCCCCCATTAGTACTGTGATGAAGACCATCTCACACTTTGTGCATTACACTTCCCGTGCATGTTTGGATTCTTCAAGGAAGGCCTGAGGTATGTCATGGCAATTTGTCTTGGCTTTCATTGCTATGTCCCAACTTGATTCCCAGGGGAGGGGGGATTAATTGCAATCAGAATGATGTTTTAAGACTTCATCCAAAGCCATTTGTCCAGTCTGTGGATAGACCATTGCCATCTGACATCCAGCACAGAAGGCTGTTGAGTGAGATGTGAAAGAGGTGCCAACTGACCTAGCAGCCTGGTGTGCCCCTGTCCTCCCACTCCACACCCTCTTAATGTTCAGCCCAAACTGTTTATTGGAGAGCAAAGAGGCAAATCACCCTTAAATCACCCATTTATTTATTTATTTTTTAAACCAGACAGCCAGGATGCTTTTAAAATATTGAGTTTATTGAAGAAAAAAGAATAAAGCATAAAATAGGAGAGACAGAAAGTTGGGGCAGGAAGTGGTACAAAATAAATCAAAAACAGTAACTACATAGTCCTTACACTAGACTAGAACCTACCCTTAGGCCAGTGGTATTCAAACTGGGGCGTCATGACGCCCCAGCCTGTGGGTCCTGGCCTCTGCCCCCTTAAGGGGCGGGGGCAGTCAGGAGACAGGGGGAAGGCAGTGGCGCGATCCACAGGATCGTGCCACTCACGGGGGCTGCAGGCACTTGAGTGCACTTGCCCAAGCCTCCTACAGCCTCCCGGGGGTGCGGGAAGCCATGTGCAACCTTTGGCAGGGCTCCCCAGGTCAGGAAAAGTGAAAGCGGAGCGATTGCGCCCACTCCACAAAACTGGAAGTGAAGCATGATCCCTCCGCTTTCCCTTCTGACAGGGCTGCTGCGGGGCGATCGCGCTCCACTTCCGCTTTTGCGGAGACAGAGCAGATTGCTTCACTCTCCCTTTCCCTGACCTGGGGCGCCCTGCAGGCACGCGCGCAGGGCTCCCCGCACATAGGAACGGCTGCTGCAGGGACTGGTGAGTGCATCCCAGTCCCTGCAGCCCCCTGAGCGACTCACGTCGCTGCCTTCCCCCTGCTCCTGCTGTCTCCCCCCCCACCCCCGCAAAGTCTTACTGCAGGTTTCAAACTCCCAGAGAGTTTGAAAACAGCAGCCTTAGGTAGATGGAAGATGCTGTTTCCCCCCTTCAGTTTGCAGATGAACTGTAATCTTGCAGCAGTTCAGCCTGCTCATTGGAACAAGTGCATAAACCTGAACTCATTCTCCCTCTTAATGGGAGAGGCATTTCAGCCTATCTAATTGGCTAGTACTGAGGTGGGAAAACCTAGCTCAGCCCCTGAATCTTCCCCCTAGCCCTGATCAGCTGGATGGAAATAACCAATAGGCAGCTGTTACCAGAACCCAGTGGCAGGGGCAGGGAGGAAGTCAAGGTGGTGGGCAGGATTGGGGCCAGTGCATGCCAAATCCTGACCACCTATCCAGGCCTGATCTGCCTCCCGGTCAACACAGACTTGCACCAGTGATCGAGCTGGTGCAGGTTCAAATTGGCCCATAGAGGCTGCTGGAGCTTACCCCAGGGCAAGGGAACAAATGTTCCCATACCTTGGGGAGACCACCAGAAGTCAAAAATCTCCCACAGGATACATCGATAGCTTCACTGATGCCGTTACATCACCACATGGGGATTTAGATAAGATTGGGCTGCCTGGCTGCAATCATATACAAGCTTATCTAGGATAAGGTCCCATTAAACCTAATGGAACTTACTTCTAAGTAGACATGTGTAGGCCTGTTTGTTTCTTCTGGATTTGCTTGTAGCAAATAAAATATAATGATGAGGGAAATAAGGAATGAGGCTGCTGACAGGGTGAAAAGGAAACATCAGCAATCGACTCAACAGTAAAGTGCTTAAACTGTTCTGCTTTTCATAAAATCAATTTTACATTTTACAAAAGTAGTACTACTGTAAAAGCAGGCAAGAAGAATCTGTATTATTACATTCAGAAACAAAATATGCATTTATCATCTTTTATAATAAAACTGTCATAGCTTTTAAGTCCTCTAGTAAACACCTATCTGTAAAAGTAACAAGATGTATTATAGGAACATAACATTTGAGGCACTGCTTATTATCTTTCACGCAGTAACTTTGTACGTGTTGAGAAAGCTGTCTGGATTTCACAGTTACTTCGGCATTTCAATTCTGCTTTGTGAAGATACTGAAGTATGCATTTGATGTCAGCAGTGAAAGTCAGTCTGATCAAAGGTATCAGCTTATCTGGTTGTGAGCCAATAAAGTCAAGCTACATACAAAACTTCTCCCTGGCCGGGTCTGGAAGACAAAGTTCTTACTGCACAGATTGGGCTTTACCTTTTCATGACTCACAGTGAAACCCTATTCAGTATGAAATGCAGCATGTATGTCTCGTTGTTTGGCAATAATAATTATCAGTTGATTATTTCAGTTATAGTCATATCCATAAAATGGAGTTTCCAGTTATTCTGATTAAACAGCTAAGTTATCACTGCTTCCTTTGATAACGATAATGAATCTAGGGCTATCCTTCACTATAATTTGATAAAGCAGAAGAATCTCTGATGTCACGTCCCGCTTTAAGCCAGTTGGACCAGTTGCTATTAATTGGGCCCCACTCCTAAGCGGGCCTGTACTAATCTAGTCTTGTCAAATACACACAACACATTGCAATGGACATTCTGAATTTTTTTTCTAAACAAAAAAATAAAATCAATATTTCTACTAAATCATGTCACAGTCACTAAAAAAAGTGGCTTTGTAACTATTTACTTTTCAAAGGTAATCTACACATTTTGTTTGCTTACTTGTCAGCTTATATGTATGCAATTTTATATTATATTAAAATGTGCTTAGATCTATTTGGTCCATTAACTCACATGCATTTCTTAAGCGCACATTCTACCATAGAGAAATAAAGTCCATAATACATTTTATTTATATTGCTTCCACAGACCTTGCCAGTGAACTTGGGGCATCACAAAAAAAAATTCCAATTGAGTTCCACTGCTCCTAACTCTGGCCCTGTCTGGTGTATGTTCCCTGTTCTGTTGTGGCAAGCTTGCTTCTATAGAATGATATGCAGAGTTCATCCTTGAGTTGGTGGCTATGGGATTGTTCTAATCTAGTCAATCTGCTTTGTCTCTTGAAAAAAATGTATGGGAAGGGCAATCCCCCCCCCCCACATTTGGTACAAAGACACAATTACTTAAATGGAAGGCAAATGGAAAATTTAAGCTGGAAAAATGGGGGGGGGGGAGGACTGCCATTTCTAATCCCCCCAAAATAAATGTGGAAAATATAAAAACTATGTTTAGCATAAATGAAATTTATTTTTTTAATCTATTATTTAGTTGAAATGATCTGTTTACCAATTAAGTATATCAGCGGGAAGACATCGTCTTTGCATCTCACACATCCATTCATCCACTGATGTAGCCTGGAGCGTTGATGATCAATTATTCAGCAAGGCATTTTAAGCTGCATCCATCCTTTCATAGCATGTCATCTGCTGGATTGCAAACCATAGCAAAAGAAAGAAAGAAACCCCACAGTATATTTCCTAAACTGACCTGAAATTTCACTTGCTAGAAATGCAATTCTGTGGGGCTATTAGCATTGCTTGTTATTGCTGGAAGATATGAATTCCCAATTCTTCAGAATGGAAGGAATAGGCTGCTTCTCAATTGTCCAAACATGCAGCTTTTAATTAAACAAACCAAGTTACCCTTCTGGCACACTGTATAATCATATATCTTTGTCTGCAGTCACATCTAATAGCATACAATTATGACTACAAGGAATGGGTTTGAGATTGATCAGGGTCCTTATCTGGAAAAAGCATTAGTTCACCTTCTAATGTTACTGACTGTGACCTTGTAGTGGGAACTGCTGCTTGAATGCAAGGAAAAGCAATGTAATAAAATCAAGCATTGATTTTTTTTCTTTTAACCTCCTTCCCTCTCTTCAACACTTACATAGTGCTCTGATCTTGAACTGATTATTTGCATTGATGCAATTTAATAACAATGATAATGTAAGACTAAAATATTTGTATGTTGCCTTTCTCCTCCATCAGGATGGACTCAAGGTGGCTCACAACTGAATTCACAATAAGCATAGAAGAGCCAGCTTAACATCATTGTTGGCATCCTTCAGTCTCGGAAGACTATGGTATCGCGCTCTGAATGGTGGTTCTGGAACAGAGTGTCCTTTCCAGTGCACGAAGCCCGGGTAAAGTAGATATGGAGGATAGACTGTTTCCCATGCAGCAAATCCCCCCTCTCCACATCACTGAAATGGTCCAATGGAAAGGCAGAGACCAATACGGTTGGTTCCAGCGGTGTCGCAGGAGTTGCCAGAACATGACTGTGTTCAGCCATGAACTGCCTCAGAGACTCTGGCTCCGGATTTTGCCTCGAGGTTGACACCTGAAGCCTTTTCCATAACTGGATGTAGCCACAAGGCAGTGGAGGTTTGGGATCAGAGCTTTTCTTCTCTCAGATGAGCTGCCTTCCCAGGCTATCGAGTCCCATCTACCCGGTGGCTGTTTAGTCACCTCTTACAACAAGTACAGCCAAACTGAGGGCCTAGTCTTATCCCCAGCCCCCAGAGGAAAACAGCCTAACAACGTGGCGATAAAAGAGATCTCTGGTAAGAAGCAGCTAAGGCAGAGCAAATGTCTATCAAAACTGTCACATTTTGGCAGAAAATGGCCATGGTAGGGATTGTACCAATCTCTCCTGAAAAGGAGCTCCAGAGGGTGCCACATATGAGAAGGCCTTCCCATGCATTACCACTACTGAACTTCCATGAAAAATGGCAAGGATAGGAGGGGTCTCTCCTGATAATCTCAGGGAATGGGCCAGTAGCATAGCTACAGGGAGGGTGGCATGGTATGTATTAAAGATGCTGCAATGCGCCATGTAAGTGGCCCTTCTTACCACTATTGGAGCCATTCCTGGCAGTGACAGCAATGCTGTGCATTGCTGTCGCTGCCCAGAATGGCTCTGTTGTCAAGTGGGAGGGGCCACTTACACAACGTGTTTCGGCACCTGTAATACTTTCTGATGCTCCTGTAGCTACACTACAGGAATGGACACATTCATATGGGAACAGACTGTCCTTCAAAGATTTACAGTGCACTCCTAAGCAAGTGTACTCAGAAGTAAGTCCCATTGAGCCAATTCAACTTACTCTCAAATAAGCGTGTTTAGCATTGCAGTTTTAATAAGTTTAACATTTAAATGAAAATATAGTACTAGAAATAACTCATCCCTATTTCTAGTCACTAAAATGCTCTAAAATGCACTAAAATAAAAAGTGTACTTTAACTCAGAAAGATGCTCAAAACAGTGCTAATCTAGAGCAAGGGTGTCCAAATGTATTGGCAGGAGGGCCACCTCATCTCTCAGACACTGTGTTGGGGGCCAGGGGGAAAAAATTAAATTACATTTCAAATTGGAATAAATTTATGTAAATGAATATATTAGAGATGGAACTTTTATGAATGAATGAAGGTCTTGCAATAACTTAAGGCCTATAGAAGGCCTTGCACAAAACAAGGCCAGCCTTTCCTTTGCTGCCAATGCTGTATCACAGATGCGAAACAGCAAGCAGTGGAGGGAGCCCTTGTCCCACAGTTCACACAAGAGGTCGAACAGTTAGCTGTCACACTGACAGCAGTTGCGTTGGGCCAGCACAGGCTCCAGCAAGTCTCTGGAGGGCCAGAGGCTCATTGGAGACTAGGGGCTTCCTGTGGGCCCGCAGGCCGGATTGGGAGTCCTCAAGGGCCGGGGTTCAGGCACCCCTGATCTAGAGCAAAGTGCATGGATGGCGAAGAGCCCAATCCTATCCAGTGTTCCAGCACTATTGCAGCCCTGCCAACAGAGCATATGCAGCAGCCTGTGGCGGGAGGGGGCAATCACAGAGGCCTCCTTAAGTCAAGGTAGCGGTCTCCAAAGTGGAGACTGCTGTGTTCTGGGAAAGGCTTCGCTGGTGTGAACGGTACTTACCATCCTTCCGGGGAATCTCATGGTCATGGCTCCGCTCTCCCCTGAGCTAAACCCTGAACATTGTGCCCAGATTTCCATGCAGACACGGCTAGCTGGAGTGCAGTTCAGGGGATAGCAGCGCTGTGACCACGAGGCTCCCTGCAGAACAGTAAGCGCTGTTCATGTGGGGGAGGAGTTACGCAGGGTGCAGGATCTGGCCCGTGGGCCAGAGTCTGGAGAGACCTGAGTTAAGGGAATGTTTGTTCATTTGGTGCTGCATTTTTGTTTGGTGCTGCATTGCGGCCGCATCTGTTCTGGACAGTTGGATAGGATTGGGCCCAAAGACTTAAAGTTCTGCATCTATGGAAAAAATGAAGAGTGTCCCCCTTCAACCATCCCTGCTCCTACCCAGTGGTGTAGCTAGTGGGGGGCGGGGGCAGTCCGCCCTGGGTACCACCCGGGGGGGGTGACACACCACAAATGCCCCAACATCACTAACATCGCGAAGGTTAGGAGTAACCCCATCATATTATATACTGTAGGATGTGAAATTTTCTGCGGAATGCAATGTAAAACATTGGATTGAAATATCTCCTTTCCATCAAAAGTTATGGCCAAAAAACTGGAAACAAAAAAATGCATGGAACCCTATGGAAAATGAAACTGAGCCATATTGCATGTTTACTCATGAGTAGGCGAACTTGCCATAGTTCTTCGGAAAGGGCAGGCTGAGAGGAATCCAATGACACCATAATGGTTCCTATTCAATGAAAGCAGCCCCCAAAAAACACCCAAAAAGGAAATCCCTCCCTCCAAGCAGATGAATGTATTGAGCCCTATGGAAAGAGAAAGTAAGCCACGAGGTCGTGTTTACTTGTGAGTAAGCAAACGTTCCTTGGCTCCTGGTCGAGTCAGGCAAAGGGGAATGTAAGGCTGGCTGCATGGTCCCAATCTGATGAAAGTGGAGCTCAGCAAATGCTCCAGAAGGCAGCACACCCCAAAGAATAAAACAGAGATTTCAGCTGGTAAGGTTCATTTTATTTGTTCTTAGACCTGTAAAACCAGGTGGGTCCTGATAGTGGTATGCTTGAAATATAAGAATTTACACTGAACTGGGCACTGGGGAGGGCTGAAAATCTCACTGATATTTTTGTGGGGGGTGTTCTTGCAGGGAGGCTACAGAGAAAATTCACTTGGTGGAATAGGGCTGGCTTCCCCTTATTTAATTATCTGTTTTTCTTTAATTTAATTATTTATAATTATTTTATTTTGCTTGATGATGTCACTTCCAGCCATGACATCACTTCTGGTGGGTCCTGGACAGATTGTCATTCTAAAAAGTGGGTCCCACTGTTAAAAGTTTGAGAACCACTGCCTTAACTCAAAACAGGCCAATGAGACATCCTGGAAGGGGAGGTGACACCCTAGTGACCAAAACTCTGGAAATCGTGGCTTTTAGGAATAATACCATCATGTTATATTCCATGTGATGTAGAATTTCATCCATTGTTGTGAGGAAATATTCACTGCATTTATTTTCTGGCCATTATTATTATTAATTTCATGTCATGACTATTACTATGTCTCAGTCTCACCTACTTCACAGGGTTGTTGTGAGGACAAAATAAGGGGAGGAACCATGTACACCATTCTGAGCTGCTTAGAGCAAGGGTGGTATAAAAATGTGAATTAATTAATAATTAATAAATTAATTAATAATATAATTAATAATTAATTATGTTGAATGGGGTGACAAAAATTTATGGGCCCCAGGAATCAACTGACCTAGCTACACCTCTGCTCCTACCTGCCCGTTCCCTACCTATTGGAATCTTGCAAATCACATTCTATAAGCACTGAGTATTCTCATGTCTCTGGAGATAGTTGATTGACCAGGATAGAAAAGAATGGGTGCGCACACGCCTGAAACAGAGTTCTTTGGGTCCTGCTTGTCCAGCCACAGAAGGAAACAAGAATATGATCATAGCTGTCTGCTTTCATATTTTGCAGAACTCAAACTGGGAAAGGACTGGATAACCGAGAAAAAGTTTAGATTACATATTGAATGATTAGAGTGAGAAGATAAGGAAATACTGTAAACACACTGATATTACTGGAATGGAATGGAAACATTTAAGCAAACCAGAAAGTTTAAGGAAGGGCAGAAGGTAAGAAATATGACAGTTTTCTCAGTCGATCGCAATCTTAGTACCTGAGGTCAAACCCCGATGAGATTGAAGGGGAGGCTGATGTCAGCATTTGGCATTCTAAGATAAATAGTTGTGCAAATATGGTTAATTTGAATATCATGGACTGAAAATGTGTGTCAGGGTTGCCTAATCAGTAGGTTCCCAGCAGAGTATTTGAGAAAGGTCAGGAAGAGGCAAAGTTCAGGCTAGGCAGGCAGGTCAAAGAGGATCAAGGAAACAAGGCTGAGAGTGGAGACAAGGATTGCTTAGCCTTAGACAATTAGTGTGCAGAAAATAAATGCAGGTGGGTCACAAGTGGAAGCACAATGCTGGTAAGCATCACCCTCAACCTATATTGCCTTGGTGGGACTGGGGCACACACACATTGTTTAATGATTGGTAAGGTTGTACTGGAGAACTCTTTTTTTGTTACCTTGGTGATTGTCTATGGCAGGAGTGGTCAAACCTCATATTGCGAGCCACATGTAGCTCTTTGACATATAATGTACTGCGCGCGGAAATATTTTGGCTGAGCTCCTTATTGCATTACAATTAAGTCATTTCTGCCCAAGGTTACAGATATGCAACAAGGACCAAATGTGTGTACCCATGGGCAAGGCACAAATGGGTTACTATAAAAGGTAAATAAAAAACATTCAAGCTTTATTTACAGTGTATAAACTGAGAGTTCCCTGGATTAAAACACAAGTTTAATGTTCATGGTGAGTAAATAGATTTAAGAATTTAAATTATTTTTAAATACTGCACTCTTAAACTCCTTACGTTTATCATATGTGGCTCTTAGATTAAGGCAGTTTGGCCATCCCTGGTCTATGGCATCCCCTCAGGGGATGTCCTCCATGCTTTTTAACATCTACAGTTGAAGCCATTAGGACAGTTCATCCAGAGATTTAGGGTTGAGTGTCATCAATATGCAGATGACAGGCAGCTTTACCTTTCATTTCAGCTGTAGCTGAGGAGGCAGTAGAGATCCCAAATTGCAGTCTGGAGTCAGTGTTGGATTGATTGAGGGTTAACAAGCCAAAATTAGATCTGGGCAAAATAGAAGTACTGTTAGTGCAAAGACCTATGACCTGGAAATTAGATTTTAACTCTGTTTAAATGGGGTGCACAGGTGTTCATTGCTCAACAACCTTCTGCTTAACAGTGAACCACATGACATGACAGTGGTCAAAGCACAACAAAGAGGCTCTTAAAGAGGCATCAGATCTCCCATAGCCTGCAGCAGTGTGTCTGTTTACACAACAAAGAGGCTCTGAACACAAAGAAGAGGCAATTTATCTCCTGTGCAGCCAGCTAGTCTGGCAGGGAGTGTCAGTTTACATAACAAAGGCACTAGATTGGGCTGAATGTTTGCTTAATGACCTAATCGCATAACAACGGGGATCAGAGAACATATCCTTGTTTTTAAGTGATGCACATCTCCGCTGTCCTTGAAGGACCAGGTTTGCAGTTTGAGTGTTCTCTTGGACCTAGCCTGGTACCTGGATGTTTAGATATCAGCAATGCCTGGAGCTTTGGCTGATACACATCACAGCATTTTATTTGATCTCAGAAGGAGTCTTGTTTATTTCAACTGGATTCTCATATACTGCTGCCTAGTGGTGAAACTATTTAGCCATCTAGCCCAGTGCTGGCTTGTAATAACTGGTGGCAGCAGCTCTCCAGGGTTTCAGCCAGGGACCTTTCAAGGCCTACCTGAAGATTTCAGGGATTGAACCTGGGACCCTTCTGCAAAGCATGTGCTCCCATCTTGGAGCCACAGGCCATCTCCCATTCACTCCCTGGTGGATCATTCCGAAGTGGTCAGCAGCTTGCAGAATTGCAAACTGCATCTCTTGAGCTACTGCCTCATGAATGGTAATAAACTAGATCACAGTGCCAGTAAACCACATGACTGCCTGCAACAAATCACTGTTGCTATGATATCTAAACTTGGATGTCCTCTAATTTCCTTACACTGCATACTGATAAGGATGGGCCACAGGGTATTGGCTCACTACAGTGCAGGATTCCTTCCCAGCTTCCTAACGGTTGCCTTTGATGGGTTTATAACCTTGGAGCTGCATTTGATCTGCAACTCTCCTGAGGAATCATCATATTAATCAGACAGGAAGATTCCGACATTGATGTCTCAGGAATTGCTTCAAGCTAGTATGACCTCTATAGTCTCATCAGGGACTAAGTCTTTCGCATATGCTTTTATCTCATCCTGTTGACCTAATTGCTTGCTGGCTTCATCTCTTTTCAGGAAAAAAGGAGTACCTGTGGCGGGGGGGGGGGAACAGTTGCCAAGAATGCACTACAGAGCAAGATGTGTAACAATCTAATACTGGAAGAAATTTAGGATTGCAGAATACAATACAGTACCTTTTAAGGCAGTGGTTCTCACCCTTTTTAGCCTGGGACCCACTTCTGAGAATGACAATCTGTCTGGGGCCCATCGGAAGTGATGTCAGCAACCTGGAAGTGATGTCATAGCCAGAAATGACATCAAACAGCAAGTGACATCACTGTGATGTCAGAGCCGGAAGTGATGTCATCAAGCAGGAAGTTCTTGCCTAGAAACTCAAACTGTAAATGACAAGAGCCGGTATTCCAGCTCAGAAGCTTCTTCCAATTCTCCCTGCCCTCACTACCATTGCTATCAAGCAAAAAATAAAACAACATCTGGAACAAAATATTTGTGTATTTACTACTGTTTTTATTTCTGTCTTTATTTACAAAATCTCAAGCTACTTCTTGTATTGCGCTTGAAACTAACAAACATTGATGTGGCTATTGATACTGTGCTCAGCACTAGCCAGAAACAAGTGCACCCTACTCATGCACCTCAATACAAGAAGTAACTTGAGCTTTTGTAAATAAAGGAAATAAAAACAGCTGTATCCCCCTCAGAAGGAAGATAAGCAGGGACGCTTCCCCTCATCTCCCCCAAGCCTAAGCATGTCTACTCAGAATTGACTCCCATTATTGACAATGGGGCTTACAGACAGAATTGCAGCCTAAGAAAGGACAGGAAGGGTGCACATCAGAGAAGTGGCTGGGGGAGCAGCACTCTCCCTGGGTGCTTCGCCCCCACATGCCAGGCTTGCCCCCCCTCCCCCATCCTGGTTGCTCTCTTGGCAGCCAGGCAACCAGGGATCCCCCCTCACCCCAGCAAAGATATAAAGAAAGGATGTGCTAGCCAGGGCAGGAAAGGATTGTGGCTTCCAGGCAATTTCAGAGAGGAAGAGAGGTTGTGATGCAGAGGGCGGAAACGACAGTGGGGTGGCTGCAGCGGTGATGCTGCTTTCAAAGCAGGCTCACAAGAGGGGAGATCACACGGGTCTGCCTCTACTCACCCAAGCCCTGTGTTCAGGTCTCCACCTACACTCTCCAGCCCAGTCCAGCTGCAAGGGGGGGGGGAGCTGCTCTGTCTTGCAACCCTGAGGCAGCCCATCCCATCAAGGCAGCCAAGCTGACAAAGGTTGGTGGGGAGAAGCCTAGCTGGCTCTTCTTTGGTCCTTCTTTGCCTGCAATCCAAGCATGCACTCCGCGATTGGCCCTTCTGAGGGAAGCCTCCAAGTGCAGAGGGAGGTCCAGGTGGAAGGCAGCAGCACGCTTTCTGGGGAAAAGCAGCACGCTGCTTTCTTTGCACATGTGCAAGCTGCTCTTAGTTACGTCTCAATGCCGGGAAGTTTAAAATGGCGACGCCCAGGCTTTGCCCACTTCCAAAATGGTGCCGCCTAGGTCTTTTGCCATCTTCCAAGATGGCTGCCACCAGCTTCTTGCGACCCACCAATCAGATTGCGACCCACCAAGTGGGTCCTGACCCACAGTTTGAGAACCACTGTTTTAAGGGGAAAGGACTCTTGCTCAGTGGTAGGCCACATGGTCTGAATTCCTAACAGGCCAGATTTAATCCTTGGTGGAACTGGATAAGACTAATCATTGGTTTTTTGTCCATAAATTCTTATAAAAGCTAGGGGCCTACTTATTGATCCTCCCACATTCTATAAAATAAGGGATACAATGGGATCTCCAGTCATAACCCTAGACCAGTGGTTCCCAAACTGTGCACCGCTGAGCCCTCAGGCACTGCAGGGTGCCCCCAGTGGCCTTCCTGGTTCTCCCAGGCACTGCCATCTTGCGTCACGCAAGAACTCACTTGATCCAAGATGGCAATGCCCAAGAGAGCCAGGAAGAGGCTGCCATGACCACTTTCATGCCATGAAAGAAGGGTGCCATGACCACTTTAAGTTTGGGGACCACTGCCTGAGACCTTTGTCATTTTACAGATGAGCAGCTTATTTAGTACTACTTCTAGAGCCTGCATTGGTTTTCAGTTGTGTTCCAAGCACTTAAGGATGCTATTAGCATTTATAGAATACATTTCAAGTGTTCAAATGTTTAATATTTCACAGATGTTATCTCAGTAATCTTTACAAAGTGTACTAAGTGTACTAAGGTTGGTCAGCATTATTGTATCCATATTGTGACTGGGGCTGGTCTAAAGAACAGTAACTTGCTGATACCTTGTAAGCCTCTAGAAGCCAGTGGTTCCCAACCTTTAGGATCCCATGGACCACTGAGGTCAAAACTGGAATCATTGTGGACCACATGCAACCCCCACCCCTCCTGCACACACAAAACACAATTAAATTTGGTAGTCCACGGGTGGAGCGCTCGGCAAAATCCTGGAAATGCCAGTTGCTTCTGTGGGTAGTCCATTTTCCATCCTCACTGGTGGTCCATAGGGAAGTAGTTCCTGAGTGAGCATCGTTCTGAGTACCAGAAGACCTATCAGATGCCTCTGAGGCTCTCCATTAAGGGCTTGCAATCCATGGTGAGTCAAATCCACAGATCACAAACCTATGTATGAGGACCAACTGTGTTATTATTAAGAATACTGCTTTTTCCCACAGGAGTTCATAAAGCTGTTTACGTTGTAAAACAAATCAGTAAATGGTTTCCTGTCCCCAAAGGGCTCACAATCTAAAAAAAATACAGAAGAGACACCAGCAACGGTCAGTGGAAAAGCCATGCTGAGGTGAAGAGGGACAAGTTGCTCTCCTCGCGCTCAATATAAGAGGGTACCACTTGGGAAGCACTTGCCATGGTTGTTTCATAATGATGAAACTCTTTTGCCCTGTACACTCCTCAAAGTTCTTTTCCATAGACTATACCATTTGTATAAGACTATACAATTGGCAGGAAAGATTGATAATATGAAGTTTCCTATTTTAATACATTTTTTTCTTTTATGAAGTTAAAAAATATTCTTTCGGAATTTAAAACAAATACGTTTGAGGATGTAATGAGGACAAAGTTGTTTATTTTAAAGCAAATTAATGAAGACAATTATAAAAATACTAAACTCTTGACCATAAATACTCAGCTAAAATACTAGAAATATTCTGTGTTCTCAAATTTCCATCATTTTTATTTACAACAGCTGGGGAAGCTTTAGAAGCAACTTTCTTTAGCAGCAGTATATAGTACATAAGTTTACATTTTCATAACTTTACAATATACACAAATCAATCACTGAGTTCTTCCTCATCACTGAAATAAGCACTCTTTTTGATCCGTGGACGTCTCGAATCAGATGTTGAGGGCTCGCCTGCAACCCGCGTTGATTTCTGCTGCTCTTCCTCAATTTTGGCTTGCTGCAAGACAGTTGCATAAAACAGAGACTGAGGAAAGACAGAATGTTACATGAAATTCAGTCATGGCATGTCTTGTGGCGTAAAATACATTGACAAGCCCGTGGTTTGGTGCTAAGCTGGAACAATGTGGACATGGGTCCCAATCTCCTGTGCTAATCTTTGTTTTAGAAGGATGAAGGGAAGAGCGTTGAAGGGAAGGACTAAAATTCTGCAGCAATTCTAGGTAGTTCTCCCAGATCTATTTTCCAGAGGGCTGCCAACAAGGGCGGGGGAAACTTGCAAAACCTTACCCCCCACACAAGCAGGTCTGCTTGAACAGCAGAATCTTTGGATTCACACTAATAGCTTAAAGCCACATCACAAGAAAAGTGTGAAGTGTGTTTTCTGGCTTCTGACCATTTACACCAGGGGTCTCCAAACTTTTTGGCCAGAGGGCCACATGAAGTATCTGGCGCAGTGCTGAGGGCCGGAAAAAAATTTAAATATAAAATTTAAATAAATAAATTAGAGAGGGAACTTAGATGAGTGAATAAATGAATGAATGGGCTCATTCATTCAACCTCTCTGGCCCTCAGAACACCCTCCAGATGCAATCAGAACACAGCTCTGGTCATATTCAGTCAAGTGGGCCAGAGGCTTTCAGGGGACAAGAGGCTGGCCACGGGCCTGATAGAGGCTCGCTGTGGGCCACATCTGGCCCCTGGGTTGGGGTTTGGATACTCCTGGTTTACACTTAGTAAAATCTAACTACATTTGCTTCTCCTACAACTAGGAGAGATACTAGGAAGATCCATTCTGAAATGTTGTTGGTTCTTGAAAGAGAGAACCTTTATGATTGTAAAAATCCCCTTGAGGGATTTAGAAATGCCTGCCTATGTAAACCGCCTTGAATAAAGTCAAAGGAGTAATCCGATGACCAGAAAGGCGGTATATAAATACCTAGTTATTAATTATTATTAATTATTATTATTTATTTCTTAAAAACACACACTCCAAACCATACTATATTATAATTATCATGACTTTTAAAAGCACCGGAAAAAATCAGGAGCCTCAACTGTACACCAGGCGTAGGCAACAAGCTGCTTGTAACAACTGACAGGCCAGATGGAGTCACACGTCCCCACTTACATAAAAAAAACACATCAAGCTGTGCAGCTTTCTGGGAAGCCAAACTCTGCACAGTCTGGAGCTCAGTATTCCTAGAAATCCAGCCATGAGGTATGATGTCATTGATGTGTGTCCGGAAATGCTATGGTCTGTGCAGTGGCGTGGACCCTTTAGAGGGAATACTGCCTTTCTTTGCTCTGGAGAACAAGTAATACATTTATTTAGAAGCAACAAATGTACTTTTAGTACCTGGAAAGCTATAGCTTGACTGAGGCTATCAAGGGCAGGGTCTTCTCCTTCCTCTTCACTTTCTTCTGCTTCTTCTCTGCATATTGTAGAAGGTGGGGGGGGGGAGAGAATAACTTTTACCTATATCTTATTCTTTAGACACATGGAAAAAAGTTGCTTAATACTTATCAGTGCACTTACATTTCTTCTTCTGGCTCAATCATTTTCTTCCTCCTCTTCTTTTCTTTTTTCTTTGGTGGCTCACGCTCTCCTAGCATATTTTTAGGGCATGCATAGCTTAAATGCCCCGTTTCCTTCAGGAAAACACAAGTACACATTAAGTGAACAGAATTTGTGAGAATTTGTGAGCTGAGAGAATCAATACCACATAAAAATACCAAGCCAATTAAACTAATATTGTATTCACAAGTGAATTACAAAGAGCTTAAAAGCTTCCTTCGCAGGTTCATATTGTAAACAGTGAATCTGTATATCACAAATCACCCACTGAAATGGACAACAGAGCATCTGTAGAAATTCAACATTTACAAAGAAGGCTGGACTGAAGGGCATGTGAGAACATCAGCATAAGAACTGTGACAAAGCAAAAACTAGTTTTTGCAACAAAATTGTGCATGTCTTAAGGCAAGGGTCACAAACCCTGGCCCAGGGGCCACATCTGGCCCTCCGGATGATTTTATCCGGCCCATGTGCTAAAAATAGACCAAAAGTCACACTTCCAGGTATAAATAGTATCCAGCCACTAGAGGTATTGAATGAAATGCAATGCAATAGAAAAATTATTCTACTGCATTGCATTCTCTACCTCTAGCGGCTGAATGAGATAGATACCAATGCTGGGAGACCTCAAATATAAATATTATTTATTTATTTATTAGTTTTGTATTCCGCCTTTCTCTCCAAAGGGCACCCAAGGCGGCACCCAAAATTAAAGTTAATGTCTATATTAAATTTATACGGGGCAAAAACAGAGACAAAGAAGTTTGTGATTTGCATCAAAGGTTGCTTGATACTTTTAAAAAATCCATTCCCCCCTCTTCCTGTGCAAGTCAATTTTGCCCTCTGCCCCCCACAATCCTTTTCAAAATCATTCCCCTCTCTTTCTGTGCAAATCTGTTTTGCCCTCTGGTCCCCTCCTCAAACTCTCAGCACATTGGTTCATTCATTCATTCATTCTCTGGCCTTCGACACCATGTCAGATATACGATGTGGCCCTCATGCTCAAATGTTTGGAGACCCCTGTCTTAAGGGATTCACATCACAATTAAGGCAATATGACAAAGTCAATTTCAGCAGCAGAATTAAGGATATTTTAGCATGCAGATTTTTGAAATTTCTTCAGTGCAAAAAAAAATAATTCTTAGAGCTTATCAAGTTTCTAACTGGTAAGATACATTGTTATGTATGAGGTATTTCTGTTAGAGATGGAATTTGCTAGTGGAAAGCTCTATCACAGCACAATCCTATGTGTGTGTACTCAACAGTAAGTTCCTGTATATAAGATTGGGTATATATAGGATTGCAGCCCTTGTCACAAAAGGGCTGTTTTAGACCTAGTGAAAGATCATCACTTGAGAAAAGTGACTCAAAATCCAGAGCAGTTCTTTCATTTGCAAAAAACATTGCGAAAGGTTTACTGAAAACCTTTTTATGACCCACTACAGTTTATATGCAACAGCCTCATTTATCATGGGATTGAATCCTAAGGCTGCAATCCTACACACATTTACCTGGAAATAAGTCACACTGAAGTCGACTTAATTCTGAGAAGACAAGGATAGGATTGTGATGTACATGAATTAGTTATGACTAACTTTAGGATACAATCTAAAATACTGTAACACAAACCAGTGCATTGTGCTGCTAGAGTAAAGTTTTCCACTAGCTCTTGCTAATAAACAGGCCAAATACATTTTCTCCTTCTGTTTATGGTTCTTTGGATCTGAGTCAATCTAAATTACTCACCCCACATTCATAACATTTCGATTTGTCATAGTAGTTTCGTCTGCGGATGAACTCTGCTGCTCTTCCATTGTCTATAGCAATGCTTGCTTTTATAACTCTTCCAAATAACTAAATCAAAGAGGGGGGAAAATTCAGTTGTAACTTTCTGAACACCGTCACTTATCATCACTTACTTGTTTACGCCACTACTTACTTGCTTATTGTTAAGTGCCCGAGAACAATTCTGTGCAGATTCTTTATCCAAAAACAAAATAAATGCAACCCCTTTACTCCTTCGTGTGTCTTTATCCTTCATAATTGTGACTCTGAAACAGAACCATGTTACCGATATGAACAACAAGTAGTACATTATCTTTATAGAGATAATTGTGTGTGTCAAAAATTGTGTGTGTTAAGTATTCTATAACAATTATAGAAGTCCAGCTCCAATGACAAAAAGACAATTTGCATACTGTGAAGAACAGTGTTGGAGATGATCCAACTCCTTCTGCTGTCCAGAGGGGGCAGGATGCTGTCCAGAAGGGGTCAAGCTATGGCCCAGTGACTCTGACCTTTCTACCTGTTCTCTCTGTGATCCCTGTGGGGTGTGGCCCTAACCCTTTATCCTTCCCTTCTCCTCTGAGCACTTCCTCTTGTCCTCTGACCATGAGCCTGTTAAGATGGTGCACACCAGGGCTCTGATGCCCAGGCCATCTTTTAATTTCCTCCAACACAGAGGAGAGTCAAACAAAATTTTATTCATAAAATAAAATAAATAAATAAACAAAATTTATTTCCTCCAAAATTTGGCTCAATCACTATACCATTCTGCAAGAAAGAAGCTCTCAAAATGCACAAACAAGTCGGTAAAAGCCACAAGTAGAGGAAAGTTAATCAAAATAAAATGCAGTGGCAAAAAAAAAAGCAAGCCCAATAAACAGTACTCTTAGAAGTTCAAATCTCTAGTGAGAGACAGAGCAAGATCAAGGTGTGCTTACGTGCTTTGATGTAATACACTGTAATTTTTCACTTTCAAATCAGGGAAATATATACAAACTTTTAAAATAAAGAGCTAATCTTGTAAGAAAGACATACTCTCAGATGTTATATTTTTAATAGTATCTATATGTTATCTGGCATTTTCCATGGATTTAACTTTCCTAGAGGTCTATGCTTATTATAGCTTATAACAGAATTCTGACAAATGTATTCTGGATGGGATGGGTTGAGTTAAATCTCTCCTTTTGCAATAAACAGAGTTTCCATAGGTCCCTATGAAGCTGCCTTCTGCTGAGCCAAGCCACTGGTCCATCTTGCCCAGCATTGCCTACTTTGATTGATAGCAGATCTCCAACAGACTTCCCCCAGTCCTAACCCAAGATCCTTTTAACCAGATATTCCAGATTGGACTTCAGTGCCTTAATTCAACAACAGAAATTGCTGAATCTCTGTTCTGTAGTAAAATTTTGTTAACCAGTTCTGAAATATTTCTACTCCACAGTGTTTTTCAAATGGCACACACTGGTGATGGCAAAGCCCTTGAGGTATTTCCTGCTCTTCTGTAGGTAGAATTCTTGGTTGCTGATAGACTTTGTAGAGGTATTTTATACAAGTGCCACTTTTGTGTTTCTAAAAGCTGCATCCAACTCTCAGAACCAATGAGGGAAAGGAAACTAATGCACTTTCTGAAGTAATAATGCTTGAAATGCTTCAAATTATATGGTAATATGCAAGATTCTCAGGGTAATGATGTGTAATCTGAGAATTCCTTGAAGCTCTAATACACATCAACCTATTGGTGTGTAAATGAATGTGGAGCAGAATCTGTGTGATCTACTGATGGAAATGAGGTATATATACATTGACTTCTCCAGTGAGAGCCTATCTGAAGCAATCTGCACTTCTTGCATACCCTTTGGATTTCCATATGAAAGAGGCACCACTCAGGTGTTGGCAGGATGCTGAAGGGCTGGATTTGCTGCCAAGAAAGAGTAAATGCTCTTATGGAAATGGAGATCAGACTGACTCTCTTGAGGGTGTGTGTTAGTAAATAAGAATGAAACCTTATGAAGTGATTCCAGGAAGCTACATCTGTGATGTCTGGAGAGCCATCATGAAATACAAAGAGCACAAACATTATGCATTTGTTCCAACACATGCAGCTGTTTACATTGTCACAACAGAGTCAAAAATATTACCAAATAGAAGGCACTAAGCATTGCTGATACTGTTTCTGACCAGTGTATAGAATTTTATGCACTTTTGATTTATTCTCAGAATGCACTGCAGATAGATCCAGTTCATCATGGGGTGTGTCCACATATTCTACATCAGCTGCAAGCAATTTTCCAGGGCAGTAGCTGTAGAAATGAACAACTGAGGGCCCAATCCTATCCAATTTTCTAGGGCCGGTGCAGCCATGCCAGTGGGGTGCATGTTGCATCCTTTGGTGGGGAGTCAGTCACAGAGGCCTCCTCAATGTTAGGGAACATTTGTTCTCTTACCTCTGGACTGCGTTGCAGCTGCACTGGTACTGGAAAGTTGGATAGGATTGTACCCTGACTCTGCAAGTTTTTCATAACACAGATCCTATGGAGTCCTGAGAACCACAGAGACAAGATGGTAACCATTACATTGGAAAAAAAAGAAAAACATGTCACACAATGTCATATCTATACTTACTTAACCACTTTGCCATATTTGGAAAAAATCTGGAATGAAAACCATAAAACATTTTTTTAGCTATGTTTAGACACTGTAACAAGAGCCCAAAAATGTACTTTTCAAAAACTGAGATATACACACGATGCCACAATATTCCATTATCCACACTACATCCACACTAAAAATGAGGCAAAACACAAAAAGCGATATTTAATTTTGAAGTGTGCATGCTTACCCTATACAAGTCATTGTTTGTCAATGAGTAGGGCAAATTGGACACATAAACTGTGCTTTTGCTTGGTGCTAACCCTCCACTCATTTTTTTCCTCTAGAGACAGGAAAAAAAGGTTTGTTAGTACTGGTACCAAAGTACCAAAAAGGTTTGGTCCTAGGTACTGAATTCATATTTTCAGAATTATAGTCTACATACATTACATAATGTATCAGAATTTCAGAGTGCAATCAAAAGCTTTGATTTTTTCAGTTATGTTTATATGAAGTCTACGTTTTTATGCTCAGCAATACAAAGCAACTATCCTAGGAAACGGCTACAGTGAAGAGAAGGAGGAGGAGGGACAAGAGTTAGCAAACCATCTTTCTAGACCAGGAGTGTCCAAACATTTTGGCAGGAGGACCACATCATCTCTCTGACACTGTGTTGGGGGCCAGGAAAAAAAGAATTAATTTACAATTTAAAATCTGAATAAATTTACACAGATGAATATATTAGAGATGGAACTTATATGAATGAATGAAGGTCTTGCAATAGCTCAAGGCCTATAAAAGGCCTTGCACAAAGCAAGGCCAGCCTTTCCTTTGCTGCCGCTGCTAAATCACAGATGTGAAACAGCAAGTAATGGAGGGAGCCCTTGTCCCATAGCTCAGGTGAGAAGTCGAACAGTCGTCCTCTTGCTGACAGCAGTTGTGTCGGGCCAGCATGGGCTCCAACAAATCTCTGGAGGGTCAGAGGCTCATTGGAGACTGGGGGCTCCCCAAGGGCCTGATTGAGAGCCCCTGAGGACCGCAAGTGGCCCCTGGGCCAGGGTTTGGGCACCCCTGTTCTAGACCCTCAGTCAAAAACACTCTTTTACAGTATGCTAATTATCATCCTAAAAGCTATTCCAGGCAAGAGGAAGACATGCTAGCAGTTGCCAATCTAGCTCTATGTAGCCCATACCCCTTAAAACTGTTTTAAAGGAAAGAGATGTTTCCTTCTGAAGAAATGGACACAAAATCAACCAGAGTTTTGCAGCATAGATTGATGGTTGCTGTTACTTCTCCTTTGTTTTGTTTCTCCTTTTCAGGCTGTTCACTGAACATGGTTTGAGAGCACAAGATGCAGACATCTTGCTAAGGCAGGTCAAAGTTTGTTTGGTCAGTCTGGATGGGTGACCATTTAAGAACTGCACACCTGCCACCTTGAATTCAACCATGAAAATCATTTGAGCTATTAAATGCAGTTAAATACATACATTATTTGGAACACTCATTGTTTATGTGCACCTGTGTACAAATACCCACATTCAGTGCAGGGACAATGTCTATACTCTGATCAATGATCAGCAAATACAATCATTTACACAGAAATACGTACCCAGGTACAGACAACTGGGAGTTGGATGGAGTTGGAGGGAGGAGATTGACAGGCTTTGGAGTTGTATGCAGATAGCAAATATGGAATTAGTCATCTGAGAAGTTTTCTTACAAAATCATAAAGGTGACCCTGAAACACACAAAAGGGAAATTTTTAACCTAAGTATCACCTTATGGCCCAATCCAAATAGGGCCATACACTGCTGGAACTAGAGTTCTGATAGTGTAAGATCTTCAACAGCTGGCATAAAATACCACATGCCATATAGCATGTCCTGGTTACCACAAGCACTGAGCTGCCAATTCTGTGCTCCAACAGCCTCCCAATGATCCCCGGTAGTGGTAAGTCAGCACATGGGGTGGGTTATATAGGCAGCAGCACACCATTGACATCCAATGCCCATTCCTTGCCTCAAATCTGCATTCCTGGTCCACTCAGACTTCAGCCAATTATATAGCTAGTGCAAGTCTAAGTAGACCCAAGGGCTTACCTAGGGCAAGGGAACGTTCCCTTAGGAGGTGTCCGTGGCTCAAACTCCCCTTTGTTGCAGCTGCATTGGTCTGTGGGGAGTTTCCTAGGATTGGACTGTAGGTTATGGTTATTTATTTACTTTAGGAATTTATAGCCTGCATTTCTGTTATTACAATGATACACAAATAGAGAGACACCAATATCACAATAGAACACGAAAATATCAATAACACAATTATAAAAGCAACAGGAAAACAAAGAGAACAAAGTCACAATAGGACAGATTACAACCAGCAGGGTAGAACTCACACCAGCAAATCATGATCATGCAAAAACAATAGTCTTCATGGTACAATGGAAAGCCAGAAGAAATGGGGCCCAACTGTATCTTCCTAGGGAGCGGTTCCAGAATCTGGTAATACTCTCTTGATGGATCTAGGTATGCATTTCCTCACATTATTTGGTAACACAGGACAATAAATGTTTTATAATCTATATAACCATGGTCTAACTCAGGGGTGTCCAAACTTTTTGGCAGGAGGGCCACATCACCCATCTGACACTGTGTCAGGGGCCAGGAAAAAAAAGAATTAATTTACATTTCAAATTTGAATAAATTTACATAAATGAATATATTAGAGATGGAACTTATACGAATGAATGAAGGTCTTGCAATAGCTCAAGGCCTATAAAAGGCCTTGCACAAAGCAAGGCCAGCCTTTCCTTTGCTGCCGCTGCTAAATCACAGATGTGAAACAGCATGGAGGAAGACCTCGTCCCACAGCTCACACGAGAGGTCGAACAGTTGCCGCCACGCTGAGAGCAGTTGCATCAGGCCAGCATGGGCTCCAGCAAGTCGCCAGAGGCTCACTGGAGACTCCCTGAGGGCCGGAGTCCTCAAGGGCTGCAAGTGACCCCCTGGGCTGGGTTTGGGCACTGCTGGTCTAACTGCTACACATTTCTCCCTTGTGTGGATCGACAAATGTCTGAAGTTACAATCATATACATATGTTCTTTGAAATCAGTTCCACTGAGTACATTGGAACCTATTTCCAAGGAATGCACACTGCATTCTGCATGCACCCAGCCCTACCAATGACAGATCTACATCTACTTCCATAGGACAGGTCAATTAGAAGGGGGCAACTAGTAACACTTCCAAGGATTTTCTTCACAGCCCTTTACCTCTCATGCTTCCTGAACAGTCAGTCACACTTGCAGTAATAGAACTTCATTCCGGGGAAGCATGTGACAGGACTGTGGCTGCTTTTGCATCACAGCTAGTTCATGCAGAGGGCCAGGGTGGTGTAGTGTTTTGGGAGTTAGACCTGGAAGATTCACTTCAAATTCCAGCTAGCCATGAAGCTTTCCAGGTGACCTTGGGCCAGTCCCGATCTCTCAACCTCACCTACCTCACAGGGTTGTTGTGAGGACAAAAGGAGGGAAGGAACCATGTACACCACCCTGAGCTCCTCAGAGAAAGAGCATAAAAATATGAAAAATAAATAAATAAATAAATACAGTATGAGGCTTCTGATGCATGGTTCAAGATCCAGATTCAAATCCCTGCTCAGCCACGAAGTTTCTTGGGTGACCTTGGGCCAGTCAATAACACCCAGCCTCACCTACCTCATAGGTTGTTGAGAGCGCGGTGAGGAAGGGGGTTCGCGGTCAAAAAGGAAGGAAGCAACCCTAAGCTCCTTGGAGGAAGGGTGGTATAAAAATGTGATAAAATAATAAATACTCTGGAGATTAATAGACCCCTCCCTGTTTTGTTCCTCCCTTCTTCCTTTGGGATGGACCCCAAAATAAACCGTGTACATCCTACCCCCCGTTAAAATTCCTCTCAGAGGCCCTGTTGCAACTCCACTAGGATGGGAATAGTTTAAAGCAGCAGTTCTCAGACTCAGGGAGAGTTTGAACCACAGTAAGTGCGTGTGGGGGCAGAGGAGAACGTGATTCGCTGCATCACGCTGCTTTGGAGGGCACAGGGGCTTGCTGCCACTTACCAGAGCATGCAGCAGCCTCCCTGGGGGTGCGTGAAGTCCCTGCGCTAGCCTCCGCAGGGTTCTACATGCTGCAGAGACTCTCAAAATTGCAATCGCAACCACTTCTGGTTCCGTGATCACAATTTTTGCTGACTCTGCAAACTGCATGAGCGGATCCCTTTGCAGGGCCGCGAGCCACCGCCTTGCAAACTGCCGGAGTGGATACCTCTGCAGGGCTGCGGGCCGCCACCTTGCAAACTGCAGGAACTGATCCCTTTGCAGGGCCGTGAGCTGCTGCCCTGCAAACTGCTGGAGATGATCCCTTTGCAGGGCAATTAGCAGTTGCAGTATGTGATTTTAAAGAGCCCCAGGGCTTCAGGCAATTAGCTCTCAGCGTCACACTATGGAGACCCACCAAGCCTCAGGTGGCGACCCACAGTTTGGGAAGCACTGGACCAAGCCCCACCGACCTGGGGCGGGCTGGCTCCCGAGCAGGACCCAGAGCCCCTGGGAGGAGAACGAGCAGGACTGCCGGAGGGCGCTCCAGACTCACCGCAGCCGAGAGGAGGCGCTCAGGCCAGCCCGGGCCGCAACATCCCCCCTTCTCCACCTCCAAGCGAAGCTTCAGGCTCCAGCTTGGCGCGCTCCTGATGACGCAGAGCGCAACGCGACGGCGGAGCAACCAGAACGCCACAGCGGGACCGTAGAGACCAGGGCAAAGTGGTGCGCGGCCCTCACTTCCGGTTCCGAGTGGTCGCCTGTCCGCCATTTGCGGGGGAGGCGGTGCGCATGCGCGCTGCAAAGTGAGTAGAGGAGCCCGCAGTTGTGGTGCGGTGCGCGCGACCCTGTATCCCGTCCGCTTTGCAACTCGATGCCCGGCACGTGACTTCCTCAGCGGGACGGCGCGTCTCATGGGCGGGAGGGGAGCGGGAGAGGTCCCAGTGCATTTCCGGTGACCATTAATCGCCAGCACCGGAAGTCGCGCGGGTCAAGGCGGAGGGCGGCGGCTTTGACGTGAGGCGGGTGAGTGGCGGGCAGCGCGGTGAGGAGGGGGGTTCGCGGCGGAGATGGAGGCTCGGGGAGGCCTTCCTCACGTGACGTTTCTGATACGTGTCTGCGCTTCCGTGCCCGGCCAGGCGCTGTGGGCCCCTCAGAGCCTCCCCCTTGTGGGTGACCTGGGAGGGCTGCAGCCCCAGCCGCCCCTACCTGGGAGTAAGCCCCGTTAACTGCAGTGGGGCTTGCTTCTGAGTAGACCTGCATAGGGTTGGGCTGCAGACCCTTCCACACTTACCTGGGAGTAAGCCCCATTGGCTATAACGGGATGTACCTCTGAGTCGACATTCATAGTCTGCGGTCCCAGCCACACTTTCCTAGGAGTAAACCCCATTGAGTATAATGGGGCTTGCTTCTGAGTAGACACTCTTAGAGTTGGGCTCTAGGGCTGCAGTCTCACCCACAGTTAACTGGGAGTAAGTCCCATTGGCTATAATGGGACTGACTTCTGAGTAGACATGCGGAGGGTTAGGCTCCAGGTGTGGCCTTCATCTTGTTCCTGGGGCATTTGCCCCGTGAGTGATCCTGGGACTTTCAGGTGTGCTTTTCTGTGCAGAAGGGCTACGATTGGTGATTGGCAGGGCCACTTTTATCAGGGTGCATTTCCCAACTGTGGTTTCCTGCAAGGATGTTTCCGAAGAATTAAGTGAAGTTGGAGTCTCGCTGCTGCAACCCACTGACAGATCGGTCGTTGCACACAATATGAGTGTGCACAGTACACAGCTTTCAGCATTGAGAAAGTCAGAACAGACAAAATAAAATATTTCTTTACCCAGCATGTGGTTGGTCTGTGGAACTCCTTGCCACAGGATGTGGTGACGGCATCTGGCCTGGATGCCTTTAAAAGGGGATTGGACAAATTTCTGGAGGAAAAGTCCATCACAGGTTACAAGACATGATGGGTCTGTGCAACCTCCTGGTTTTAGAAGCAGGCTACCTCAGAATCCAGATGCAGGGCTGTGACACCAGGATGCAGGTCTCTTGTTGTCTTGGGTGCTCCCTGAGGCATCTCATGGACCAGTGTGAGATACAGGAGGCTGAACTAGATGGGCCTTTGACCTGATCCAGCAGGAGCCAATATATATCAGCTGGCACTCAGTACATGCCTCCATTTCCTTCCCCAGGGCCTCCAAGAGGAATTTTATCAAGTGGTACAAAGTTTATTTTGTGCCCCTTCCCAAGGCGGGGGAGGGGGGCAAAACAGAGCAGGGGGATGGTGGTAACAGCTGGAGAAGTCTTGAAAGCCCAGGTCTACTAGGCTTCCCAATTTAAAGCCAAGGTCTACCTGCCCATGCAGTGTCGACATCCAGATACAGTAATATGGAAAAACCAATCACACTCCTAAGTTTCTCTAAAATCTTTTAAACTTAGCAGAAATTTAGCCTCATTTTATTTAGGCTCACACTAGAATGGAAAAATGTTTGCACCAAAACATACTTCAGCAGCTGTAGTCCCACAGCTGTGTCTGAACTCCTATACATTCCTTCATGGTAAGCAGATCCACAAGAAAAAGAGCTACTCTAGCAAGCTAGTTTCCTCCTGGGTTTAACACTGAGTTAAGGAGTGTCATGTGTGCATTCTTCGGCCCAGTGCATATGGCTTGTGGCAGTAGCACCCCCAGCATCCCATGCAAGCAGCAAGTCTGGGTGTGACTGGAAAATGTCAGCTCCTAGAAAATTTTTGTGTCCTCTGCTTTGGCTAGCTGTGCTGAAGGTCAGCTTTGGTTGGTTATAGGTGTGAACCCCTTCGAAATCTGTAATTTGAGCCACTTATGGATAGCTGAGGTCTCCATACAAGTTGTTTCCATACAGTTGGCAAGGGGGGGGGCGAGAGAGAAGCACACACTTTACTTGGCCAGGAGCAGAAAAAGTGTATGATTTTTAAAGTGATTTATTAATCTTTTGGTTTGACTGAAGAGGAAAGGCTGTATTTTGAAAGGGATGAATCTTGCTGCTTGAAGGGAATACTTATCAGCCATTGATGAAGTGATTGCCAGCCCAATCCTATTCCTGGGAGTAAGCCCCATTGACTGTAATGGGACTTACTTCTGAGTAGACATTCATAGGCTTGAGCTGTGCATCTCCTAGTATAGGAGACAAATCAGCCTCCTAACCAAACCCTTATCAGCTCTGATATATTTTTATGGTCTATTTTTATTTTCCCCACCAGCCGCCTGGAAAAATTTAATGTAATTTAATTAATAAAGGGTTCAATCCTATCAAAGGAGAATGGGAGAAATGACTAGTTGGATTGGGGTCCACAGGGGTGTATGTGTGTAATGTTGGTCAGACTGGTTGTTCACAAAGTTCATTTGATAAAACAATTCAATTGGTATGCTTACAAAGTTAAAAAAAATGAATCCTCCTGGACCAGACAAAATCTACCTACTCCAGCATCCTGTCTCCAACAGTGATCAGCAGCTGATCATTTATAAAGTATGTATATTGCTGTGTATTAATAATATATTTTTAAGATCTGCATTTAATTAATGATATGATTAATATAATTAATATTAATATAGTTAATATTTCTGGCCACTTCCTGTTTAATGATGTCAGTTTCAGCCCTAAGGAATATTATGGGGAGTCATGGCCAACAGCCACGGGGGTCAAGGGAGCCACGGGCCGGAAAAGTTTGAGTACCACTGCTGTAATGGGATGAGCACTCATGATAAAAATAATCTCTATTTTAATCTATTGCATGCTCTCTGAGAGGGAAAAATTATGATCTGCTTTCAGCTTAATACTGTTAAAAACTCTTAGTAAGTGTTGATATTGAGGACCACACTACATATTTGTCTAAATGTGTTTTTAAAGGGTTATATTTAAACTTGGAAATGCTCCTGTCCTGATTAGCACCTTGGAGAGGGAAAATTCATGGTATTTCCGCACTAAAAATCACCTTCTGAGCTGCTATTTTCCTCAGAGCAGCTACCTGTTGCAAATAACTTTTCAGGAGTCAATTTTGGGCTGGAAATTAGTTTTGGAGGAAAAAGTTAATCTCTTCATGAGCTGTGGTTGTAATTAGGGTCCCAAAACTTGTTTTTTATAAAGGAGGAGGCCCTTCTATTTTTTAAGCTCACTTCCTGAACATACATTTAGATCAGTGATTCCCAAACTGGTGGGTCAGTGACCCACCAGGGGAAACAGAAGCATGGCATTTCCCCTTAATGGGAGTGGCCCTGCTCTGATATCAGCATCAGTGCTGCAGAGATTTCAGCACAGCCACTGCCAGGGGACCTTTTTTACTTAGGGGGGGGCAGTGTTGGCCTCCTGCAGGGTGCTGGAGGCTTGCAGCCCCCTCTGATCTCCTCTGCAGCTTATTTACAAAGCCCTTATTTCTGATCTAAAACTACTTACAGTTTTTGGGGTAAACAGAAAGAGATAAGGGCTTTGTAAACAAGCTGTGGAGGAGATTAGAGGGGGCTGCGAGCCTCCAGCACCCCCCCGTAAGTAAAAAAGCCCCTTTGCAGTGGCAGTGTTGTGGTCACTGCATCACTGTCACTGCCCCCAGCCATGCAAACACTAACCTGGCTTCCAGCTCCTCTGTAGGAGTTTGGGAACCACTGGTTTAGATCAGGGGTGGCTAAACCCCGGCCCTGGGGCCACTTGCGGCCCTCGAGGCCTCTAAATTTAAGTTTGCAGACGACACCAAACTTTTCCGAGTGGTAAAGACCAGAAGTGATTGTGAGGAGCTCCAGAAGGATCTCTCCAGACTGGCAGAATGGGCAGCAAAATGGCAGATGCGCTTCAATGTCAGTAAGTGTAAAGTCATGCACATTGGGGCAAAAAATCAAAACTTCACATATAGGCTGATGGGTTCTGAGCTGTCTGTGACAGATCAGGAGAGAGATCTTGGGGTGGTGGTGGACAGGTCGATGAAAGTGTCGACCCAATGTGCGGCGGCAGTGAAGAAGGCCAATTCTATGCTTGGGATCATTAGGAAGGGTATTGAGAACAAAACGGCTAGTATTATAATGCCGTTGTACAAATCGATGGTAAGGCCACACCTGGAGTATTGTGTCCAGTTCTGGTCGCCGCATCTCAAAAAAGACATAGTGGAAATGGAAAAGGTGCAAAAGAGAGCGACTAAGCTGATTACGGGGCTGGGGCACCTTCCTTATGAGGAAAGGCTACGGCGTTTGGGCCTCTTCAGCCTAGAAAAGAGACGCTTGAGGGGGGACATGATTGAGACATACAAAATTATGCAGGGGATGGACAGAGTGGATAGGGAGATGCTCTTTACACTCTCACATAATACCAGAACCAGGGGACATCCACTAAAATTGAGTGTTGGGCGGGTTAGGACAGACAAAAGAAAATATTTCTTTACTCAGCGCGTGGTCGGTCTGTGGAACTCCTTGCCACAGGATGTGGTGCTGGCGTCTAGCCTAGACGCCTTTAAAAGGGGATTGGACGAGTTTCTGGAGGAAAAATCCATTATGGGGTACAAGCCATGATGTGTATGCGCAACCTCCTGATTTTAGGAATGGGTTAAGTCAGAATGCCAGATGTAGGGGAGAGCACCAGGACGAGGTCTCTTGTTATCTGGTGTGCTCCCTGGGGCATTTGGTGGGCCGCTGTGAGATACAGGAAGCTGGACTAGATGGGCCTATGGCCTGATCCAGTGGGGCTGTTCTTATGTTCTTATGTTCTTAAATACGGCCCTCAGGGAACCCCCAGTCTCCAATGAGCCTCTGGCCCTTCGGAGATTTGATGGAGCCTGCACTGGCCCGACACAACTGCTCTCAGTGTGAGGGCGACTGTTTGACCTCTCGCGTGAGCTGTGGGATGAGGGCTCCCTCCGCTGCTTGCTTTTTCATGTCTGTGATGCAGTAGCAGCAGCAAAGAGAAGGCCAGCCTTGCTTTGTGCAAGGCCTTGAACTATTGCAAGACCTTCATTCATATAAGTTCATCTTTAATATATTCACTTATGTAAACACATGTAAATTTATTAAAATTTTAAATGTAAATTAAGTCTTCCCCCCCCCGGCCCCCGACATAGTGTCAGAGAGCTGATGTGGCCCTCGTGCCAAAAACTTTGGACACCCCTGGTTTAGATGATTGAGGGTCCAATCCTATCCAACTTTCCAACAGCGCAATGCAGCCCTGAGGTAAGGGAGCAAATGTTTCCATACCTTGAGGAGGCATCCGTGAATCATTTGGCCATCATGAGTTACGCTACCAAAGAGTTCAATGTTATTATCCTTTATCATTCTCATATGCTATAACACCATAACTACATAGCATCCAATGTTATTTCTCCTTTAAATCAAGAGTTGCTTCTACTGGAGTAAATCAACTCTGGGTGCTGCCAACTGTGAGTAAAATTAATCACATGAAATCCATGTCATTTAAACAATAAATAACATAGAACCCAATCCTATCCAGCTTTCCAGCATTGATGCAGCTGCAATGCAGCCTGAAGGCAAAGGAATAAACATTCCCTGACCTTGAGGATGCCTCAGTGAACTCCCCCCCCCCGCAATGCGGCGCACAGCTGGATCAGTGCTGGAAAGTTGGATCGGATTGGGCCCATGGTCTTGAAAATACTAGCATCTCAGGATTTTGTGTAATCAGAATCTTCCATTACTACATTTTCAGTTTTATCGATTTTATTTAACTGAAGGCTTGCATGAATTAAAACAAGGTTCTGTATTATTTCACTTGCTAGATGGTTTCATCATTTGGTGTGCATATAAAGCACACTATGAGCTGGGGAAATCTGAAGCAGGTGAGAGAACTTGAGAGTTATGCAATGTGTAGGAATTCTCATTGCTTAATTTTGTAGGTGGCCTTAAATACTTAAGTTACTGGAAAGCATTTAAGGAAATAAGGAGTAGATATAACTATCGTAAAATCATGCCTTAAAGAAATTCATAGAATATTTATCTTTTAGATAAAAAGATAAATGGTTTCTAAAATTTCTGATTTTTCCACTGGAAAAAATATTGCGTCTGTGTGTTCCTTATTTTTTTCCCCTTGGATCTTTCTATTTTTAATTTAAATTGTTACTTTTAAAAGTGGTAAATATCAGGGTTTACTAATCGCACCTTTATCTTTAGTGTCATATAGAAGAGATGAAATGTGGTCTGATGAACGGTATGACTATGAAAGACTTCCACGAGAGCGGCTTCCTCCACGTCGTCCTGATGTAAGTAGGGTCTTAATGTACATTCTGTATTTTCAGTTAATAGAGTGTTGTTCTTATTATTTAATTTACTAAATATTGTTATCTTATAAATCCTGAATATTAAGGATTTAAATTTAAGGCATTTATTTTGTAAGCAGGTGGGATGGTCAAACGTGTATCAGATTGTCTAGAATGCCCATATGAAAACTGGGCTAGGATTCTGATTATGTATCTGTGTGTAAATTAGGTACTCCAGATACCTGGGCGTTTAGTAGATAATGGTTGCTTTGTCTGTTCAAATAAAAAGTAATGAATAGGAAAAATGCGTCTTGTGGTGAATAGGCCTTCTCCTTCACACTAATTGAAAACAAAGCACTTATGTCTGTGTAACATAGTCCTGTACTGGATGAGTCAGCTTGGCAGCTTCTGTGTTTTGACCTTGCTAATAACATTTCCACTGGAAAGGCCTAAGGTTGGATGTGGCCATTGGAAAGGTTTGTCCACTGGAAAGGCTTAAACTTGGATGTGTACTGGGCACACCAAAGTGCCTGACGTCAGCCTAGGTCTGAGGTTCTCAAACTGGGGCATCATGATGCCCCAGCCTGAGGACCTTAGCCTCTGGTACCTTAAGGCGCTGGAGAAGGGGGAAGGCAGCGATGCGATCCCCAGGATCACGCCACTGTGGGAGCAGAGGGGGCTTTTTTTACTAAAGTGCACTACCTACTGCCAGGTCCAAGGGGTATGGGAGCCCTCTGCAGGGCTCCCTATGGCTTGTAAACAATTGGAAAAAAAATTGATTGTGACCCACTTCTAGTTTTTTTAAGGTTTTTAACTGATTTTCTTTTACTATTTAAAAGCTGCAGGGAGCCTTTCATAGGGCTCCACCAGGCTCCCCACACCCCCCAGACGCCGGCAGCAGGTAGGGCAAGTTAGAAAAAAGCCCCTTCTGCCCCTGCAGCAGTGTGAACTTGGGAATCACATCGCTGCCATTTTCCCGCCTCGACAAAGACTTCTCTTGGGACTCAAACTCCAAGAGAGTATGAGAACCCCTTGACCAAGATGAAACAGTGGGCTAGGCAGGAAATAGCCAGCCTTATGTCCATTGGTCTAAAAGTACCAAGAGGAAATTTAGAGGGCCGACCCTGGTTTTCTCCCTTTGGATTAGCCAATCAGGACAAATTTTTATCGGGGTTTTAGAAAATTTTGTGTTAGGCTACAGTCCTATGCACACTTTCCTGGGAGTAAGTCTATTGAAAATAATGGAATTTACTTTTGAGTACACATGCATAAGATTGCACCACTAGCTGGGCTTTGAGAGTGTAGAAACTGCTGTCTTATGAGCAGATTCATAGTTTAGAACAGTTATGTACTGCTTTTCAACAACAACAAAAAATTCTCAAAGCATTTTAAATAACAAGGGGAGAATGTGGTTCCCAGACTTGAAGGGGCTCACAATTAAAAAAAAGAAGACACTAGGAAAAAGAAGAATTTCAACTTTATAAGGTACCTCTTCATCCATTTAGCAGTGTTAAGCCTCCAAAATAGTTCCTTTAACTTGAGTGCTTGTAACAACATGTAAGACTTAAAGAATCTTTTCCTAATTATTTCATTTTCAGGATATGCTATGTACACTTGGCAGCCTAAAACTCCAGGTATTGGCATTTGTTTTCTAGGTTATCAGTCCTTTGCGTCATTTAGTCTGATTTTGTGTAAACCTTAGTGGTGGGATGTCTTTTTTTTCGGGTACACGTTCTTCATACAGTTAACAATAGCACCATTTGTATTGTGACCAGATTTGAGTGCTCTTCTTTGCCTGGAGAATCACCCTGGGGCTCCTGTGCACTAGGCATCCACTTCATCTGTCCGAATTCCTTGCACGTCTGTCACTTGGCCTGGAGTGAGCAGCACTGACATACTTTTGCTTGGAAGTGCTGTACCTAAGTTCAGTATCTTCCCTTCCCATGTATGCAGGAGGGTGTCTTTGCTCACAGTCTGTCAGTTGAGAATGGCCCCTTATGTTCTCAAAGACAGAAGAAGATGCTATCTCAGCAATCTACCTAGAGTGGAAAAATTTTGCCATGTGCATAAGCACAGAATGGCTTGATTGCTGGAGAAAAATCACTGGGAGCATTGGTTGAACGAAAAATTCAGGGAATGTATTCCAGAGTGATGTTTTGGCTACTTTTGTGATATTTCTTAATTCTTTTTACAGGAGCCTCCGCAATTTCAACATGAACTGTTTTGGATGGGATTGAACAGGGTATACATAGTCAGCCGTTCTTTAAGCAGTCAGCAATAGGATGCAGTGAAAGGCAAAACAACCACTTGGCTAACAGTTTGCTAATTCAGTTATGGCAGTAATTGTTTGTGTTGTTCAAAAAGGATCAGCGTGTATCACAGAATGCTAAATGTATCTATGGTGCAATCTGCTTTAAGTGGTTTGTGCCTCCAATACAAAATAACATACTAACTATGTGAATCAACTGTATGTTGGAATCCCAGTAAGGCTGAACAATTTTGCATGTATTCCAATTCAGACTGGTAGTAACAGTGTTTGCAGTGAACCCAGAACTGTGTCATAAGAGCATAAGAACAGCCCCACTGGATCAGCCATAGGCCCATCTAGTCCAGCTTCCTGTATCTCACAGCGGCCCACCAAATGCCACAGGGAGCACACCAGATAACAAGAGACCTGCAAGGCCTCCTGGGAATTGTAGTTTAAGAACATAAGAACAGCCCCACTGGATCAGGCCATAGGCCCATCTAGTCCAGCTTCCTGTATCTCACAGCGGCCCACCAAATGCCCCAGGGAGCACACCAGATAACAAGAGACCTGCATCCTGGTGCCCTCCCTTGCATCTGGCATTTTGATACATAGCCCATTTCTAAAATCAGGAGGTTGCACATACACATCATGGCTTGTAACCCGTAATGGATTTTTCCCCCAGAAACTTGTCCAATCCCCTTTTAAATGCGTCCAGGCAGATGCCATCACCACATCCTGTGGCAAGGAGCTCTACAGACCAACCACACACTGAGTAAAGAAATGTTTTCTTTTGTCTGTCCTAACTCTCCCAACACTCAATTTTAGTGGATGTCCCCTGGTTCTGGTGTTACGTGAGAGTGTAAAGAGCATCTCTCTATCCACTCTGTCCATCCTCTACATAATTTTGTATGTCTCAATCATGCACCTCAGGCGCCTCTGTAGGCACATACAAGGACTTGGACACTCCACTGGGATTTTTGACTTTGAATAACAGGCCCTCATGGTATATTGCCAACTGTTTTGGCAGCTATTTTAAATATTAAGAGTAGTTGCTACGTGGCATGAGAGAGCTGATGTTCAAGAGAAAACAAGCTCAAAACTTCTTTGGTCGCACAGATCTGTTGGTGTGATTCTTTGTATCCCCACCATCTCTGAATATTTTTGGATGATAATGAATATCATCCTGCATATCTATGGAGATTTTTATTATTCCACTGAGGAATTTTACACTGTTTGTTGGGAGAAAATTAATTAGGTTTACACCTTGACAAGTTACAGGAAAAGTATATTCTTGACAGGGAATTGTTTCTCTAAAAATCTTTACTTGAAAGGTGGCAAGAATACTATGCTTCAGCTGGTTGCTATCCTGCACGGAGATTATTTCTTGATTTAAGAGTGCTTTAACAAGTTTTAAATAAAACTATAAAAATTTTTCAAAAGAAATACGGCACAAGAAATGTCACTTTAGATTTGGCACCCTTCTACACTTTTAAGTGAGTCAAGCCTTGTAAATAGGTCAGGCATTTTATGATGCTTATGTATCAGACCATGTATTGGCAGGTAGGCAGGCAGTTGTAAATGCTGTGGAGTGCATGTTTTCTTGTTCTGAAAAGTAGTGGTAAAACTTAATAGAGTAGTAAAGAAGAAAGAGACCTTGTCAATAGAGTAAAGAAGAGATATTGCATTTTAGGGGAGGGTCTGTAGTTTAGTGGATGAGTACCTGCTTTGCATATGGAAGGTCCCTGGCACCCCTGGTCAGGAAAAGATCCCAACTGAAACTTGTCAGTCAGTGCAAATAATAATGACCTAAGTGGGTTGTAAATAGACGATAATGACCTAAATGTAGAAGGCAACCTTATACGTTCAACTAGTTTTTAAACTATTAAGAGTCGTCACAGCTGGGCCCATGGCCTGCACCATGTCCCATGCAGATTAGGAAATGGCTGGAGATCACTTTGGGGTAAGGGGATATATTTCCCATTACCCCGAGTAAAGCCTCAGCCGTCCTTATGGAGCTTCTTGGATCTATTACCAGCTATTTACCTGGTGCAAATCTGGGAAGCCTGGTTAATGCCAGGTAGGCTGGGAGGGGGGGTTAGAATATAGTGGAGGCCTCCTCCCCTGATCCCAATCCCATTTCTCTGGTTTGATCTTCCCCCAGCTCTTTCCTCTCCCTGCCTACAAAACACCTTTCTGCCACCTTTTCCCACCCCCTGAACTGGCTGGTGCAGACTGTGCTGGCTGACAAAGGGAATGGATCCAGTGCTGTTGAGCCAAAGTGCGCCTCTGCACCGGCCCAGCCAGTTCCACAGTAGCTACAAACCTGCTTACAGCACATTGTGACACTCTGAGCCGGCATAGCTGTTGCTGCACCAGCCAAAGAAGACATTGTGATTGCACTGTAAGTTTAATAGTATAGATAATGTGATCCATCATTAGAAATAGTGTTGTGAGGTGGAGGGACTGCGTACAGAGAAGATACACATATAAAGAATAATTGGCATAACTATAGTCCATCCTGGATTTGAGCATGCCCATTAAAGGTGGTATCAGAGGTCAGGTACTGGTATGAAGGTCCATGCCCAACTGATGACCTCTTAACCCTCAGTGATGGCAGTAGCACCCAGTGCACCATAATGCAGTGGGCTGGGCGCACCCTAGCGGATCCAGAACTGAGGTTTGCCACAGGGCCCTCAGCAACTTGTTGTCTTTACTGGTGTCTATTGATTTCAGCTCTTTATTGGATTCAGACCATTTCATTTTGATGCAGCATGATTTAAAATTAGTATGTGTTTTGCTTCCCTTTGTATTGTTTGATCCAGTTGTTTAATAGTGTGATGTCTATATTGGTCCTTCTGGCTTTATGCGTTTTATAATGAATTTATTTTCAGAATTGCATGCTATATATATATTCTCAATTTTTAGGAGGACTACCATCGAGTAGTCAACTTCGGACTCAAGAATACACCACTTCTAGACAGACCTGGAGAAGGAACCTGCAGTAGGTACGAGTATAGTCATGCTCATGTTGGCTATAGAGAGTATGAAGATGGTCGCAATTTTGCCCATGAAAGAAGAAGTGGTCCTTTGCACAGAAATGTAAGTACAGTAGTTTAATTTTTATCCCTGTATGTTGTTTCCAACAATGCACCTGTACCAAAATGGTTCTTTGTACTTATTAAATTAACAAACTGGAAGATTAAACAAAATATCTGAATCCTTAGAGGTAAGGTGGGGTATAATTTTTTTTAACTATCTGAACTCTCACCATAGCAATCATGAAACTAATGTAGGAAAGCAGCCATGATGCCATGATCCCAGTTCCTTAACACACAGTGTTACCTTTAGAACATTGTCTAAATGAGCTCTAGACTGCCCCACTTCCTTTGTGCTATATTTGGTGGCTGGAGAGTGCTGGTTGAAATGTCTCTTACACTGATGAGAATATATAGCAGTTACTAATCATTTCATCTGATGCTATGTGCTTGTCTCCTAGAACAGGAAATCGGGAACCCTGTTTAAAAGAAATGTTTAATCAGCACAACCTTACTTTCCTTGTCCCTTTTTAAAAATGCTGTTCTGGATTAGTGACTTGAATGTCTGAAAGAGATGACATCATGTTTTATATTGAAAATTTCAAGCTGAAATTGAATCCTGATAAGACAGAGGTTCTCCTGGTCCAGAAGTCCAAGACTCGGGTATTGGACTACTGTACTGCTCTGAATGGGGATGCACTCCCTCTGAAGGAGCAGGTCCGCAGCTTGGGGGTGATCCTGGATCCGCAGCTGCTCCTGGATTCCCATGTGGCAGCGGTGGCTAGAGGAGCCTTTGCTCAGCTTTGGCTGATTCGCCAGCTGCAACCATACCTGAGTTGTTCAGACCTGGCCATGGTGACCCATGCCCTAGTGACATCCAGGTTAGACTACTGCAATGCGCTCTACGTGGGGCTGCCTCTGTAGATGGTCTGGAAACTACAATTAGTGCAGAACACAGCTGCCCGTGTGGTTGCTGGGGCTCGTCGGTTCGATTTAGTCAGGCCGCTCATTCGGCAGCTGCACTGGCTGCCAGTTAGTTTCCAGGCTGAATTCAAAGTACTAGTTTTAACTTTTAAAGCCCTATATGGCTCAGGTCCAGGGTATTTGAGGGTCCGCCTCCTTCCATACAATCCGACCTGTCCTCTCAGGTCATCAGAGGGAGCCCTTCTGGCTGTGCCACCGCCAGTGGAGGTGGGAGGATGGCAGCAAGAAAGAGGGCCTTCTTTATGGTGGATCCCTGTCTGTGGAACTCCCTCACCCTGGAACTGAGAACAGCTCCCTCTTTAGAGTCCTTTTGGCAGGGGCTTAAGACCTTTTTATTTAAACAAGCCTTTTAATGCTGACATAAGGGGTAATGGCTTTTTATTTTTATTTATTTTAATTTTGGGTTCTAAGTTTTATTGTGTTTTATTGTTTTTAAATGTTTTATTTTTATGCATATTTATATATTTTGTTTTTATATTATTTCTTTTGTAAGCCTCCTTGAGTGCCCTTTACTGGAACAGAAAGGCAGGATATAAATTCTATAAATAAATAAATATTGTTGAGAGAGAAAAATACTTGGTAGTGGAGATTGCTCCATATATTAGTGAAAGGCATGATCAGTAAAATAATAAAGTTCTGCTTCTAAATTGTTTTTAAGATATTTATCATTTATTTATTTTTTACATTTTACTCTTCTGTTAATGAGCTCAGGGTGGTATACATGGTTCCTTTTCTCTTTGTCCTCACAACAACCTTGTGAGGTAGGTTAGGCTGAGAGATAGTGACAGACAGGCCCAAGGTCACCCAAGAAGCTTCGTGGCTGAGCAGAGATTTGAACCTGGATCTTCCAGGTCTAAGACAAGCACCAGAACCACTATACCAGCACTTTCTAAGCTTACTCAGCCGGTGATACCCTTCCCCAGTGCTCAGAACCCAGAAGTAAATTGCAATGATGCATTTAGCTTCATGTGAAACCACTGCCACTCATGGGTTCGAAGGCTTGCAGCTACCCTAAGAGGCCCTGGATGGGTTGGAGGACTTTTCTGTGTGCACAGAAAACAAGCCAAGGAACTCTTCCTGCCGTGCCAAGCCTCCTGCCACCATTTGCAGGGTTGCATCTGGCATCTTACAGTGGCTAATGAGTACCTTACCATGCACCAGGGTGTTGACACACAATTTGGGAAGTTATGCACTACACCATTCTGGCTCTCAAATTTTGTAGTTTATATCCCAACTTTTAGCCTTCAGAGAGGTCCCTAAGGTGGCTGAAAAGAAGTTAAAATATGCAAGTATATTACAACAATAAAGATAAAGCCAAAGTATTGGATTCTAAGTTAGTCATAACTAAGTTCTGTGATTTCAGTGGGGCTTGGTTATGACTTGCCAAGCTTAGGATTCAACCCTAATTTAAAACAAAAAGCCAAAAGACTAGTAAACAAATCCAGCCGTCAGCAGGGAGAGAGAAAACAGTCATCTGCCATCAAATGCTTGATGAAACTATGGTTTTGCCAAGTGACAAAATATCAGCAGTGAGGGGAACAGAAAGAGCTTCATGAGATGGGTGATTCCAGAGGCAGGTTTCCACAACAGAAAAGACCCCGATAGAAAAGCAATAAATTTTGACTGTGAACAAGTTGTATATTGAATTATAGTATTTATATTTTATAGGATGATCCGGGATATAGATTGCCAAAAGAAGACCATCCTGCTAGTCGCCAGCCTGATTATAGGTATTGTTTATGTGTTAAGCTTAAAAATGTGTATTTCTGAAATCTTAAGAACAGGTTTTTATGTGTGTTAAAAAATATACACGTTACTCAGCTTTGCAATACAGTAATACTGTGACTTTCATCCACTTGATTTTCATATCTTTGCTCTTTCAGCCATTTCAGCCAACTGACTCTTTCAGCCAACCACAAGTTGCAATTTTTTTTGCCCAAAACAGTTCAGAAAGATCACTTTCTGAACCTGACTGGAGCCTAGCACTGGTTGGGTTCTGAGAGTCCAAGATGACCCCAAATCGGTTCAGAACCTTCAGGTTCTGAATCAGTTAATAACGCGGACCCATCTGTAGTATTAAATGGTTGATTTTTCTTGCATAAAACCAAAAGTGCAGAAAGCAGTAAGGCACCTTGGCTTTGAAGACCAATAGTGGCCTCTAGTGGCCAGACAGAATTAATCTTGGAAACTTAAATTTAAATTTGTCTTGATACATGACGAATTTGGGTGATTTGGTTCTTGTTTTTGCAGGTACAGTTATTGATGTATCTGGGGGATTTGTAGTTCATAGATCTGTTTATCTGGTAGAGTGGTAATATTCACATTTCTAAATGGGTTTTGTAATGAGTCTATGAGCCATACCTGTATATTAATTCTTCTTGGTTCTGTTATATTTGGTTTTAATGCATGTCATTTTGGATAGCTTGTGGTACTCTGAAATGGTGGTTGATAAGTTATAAAACTATAGTTTACCCTTTTGGATGTAATGAGGCACTGGTCTGTGGAAAAGATATAACTGAATCTGAGTGCAGAACGGAGAGGAGGTAGAATGCGACCACAGTGTTCACTTACGTGATTCCAAAACCATAGCTTGGTGTTGACCATGTGTGTCTTCTACCTTCAACTATGAGTTAAACCAAGGGTGTCCAACCTAAGGCCCATGGGCCAGATACAACCTGTGGAAACGCTTTATCTGGCTTTGTGATAATTGGACTCTCTTGTAGTTTGAAAACATGATCAAGATTTGCACATTTGCTTTTCTGTCATTTGCTGTTGATGAGTTCCTAGGCGAGAACTAAGTGTTTATTTCACTTGCTTAACAGTGTCTGTTCTTAATGTCATTGTTTCTGCCCCTCAGGTACCATGAATGCTATTTGGTCCTCTGCATGAAATGAGTTTGACACCCCTGAATTGAACCCTCTGTTGAACAGTTCAACAGGTCGGTCCTCAGCATCTGCGGAGGGTTCTGTTCTGGAATCCTTGCGGATACTGAAAACCACAGATGACAGGGTCCTAGTGTAAATGTCCTTTAAATAACAAAAAATCACCCCAAAATTGGATTTCCTACCTTCATGTGGCAAAACCTCACGGTTTCCAAGCCTCTCAGGGCTAAAAATAGCTTTAAAGACTCACTTCCAGGTCTCCCAGTGTTGCCCCAGAATGCATCGGTACAGAAAATAGTGTCATTCCATAAGATTCCATTCCATTCAGTCCTATGTACTGGCTGAATGCTGTATAGCTCTGTACTATAAAACGCTGGGCTGCACAGTGAATAAAATCTATGGATGCCGGGATTGGACTGTATAAATACACTAGAATTGTATACAGATTGTCTAAATAACGTCCCAGTATGCACATAATATTAGCAAGAGTGATTCTGTACTCTCTTGGTGAGGGAATGTTGGGTTAGCCTGGAATCCTGGACAGAGATTTGTAGTAAGTCAGGCAACATTATGGAATAATATCTGAAATGTCTGCAAATTTTGTTAAGTCTGCACTTGAAGAGAAAAGTTTAGCTATTTCTCTAAATGCACTTTGTTTAGATGGATCCTTTTGGTTTTATGTGCAGTAAAGTGAAGGCAACCCATTATCAAAATTTACTCTTAAAATTATTACTAAAGTGTCTGTCTAGCACCCCGGGAAAAGTGTAAACCCCTGCTAATTGGGTAAGAGGCACTTTTTCAAGTGGGTGCTCCTTTTTTTAGCAGGGGGAGTGTAACTGGCCCACCTCACCCCAGCACTGTCTGTTCTAGTGGCTGTCTGCTGGCATCTTTTCCTTGGCATCTTTTTAGATTGTGAGCCCTTTTGGGACAGGGAGCCATTTAGTTATTTGATTTTTCTCTGTAAACCGCTTTGTGAACTTTTAGTTGAAAAGCGGTATATAAATACTGTTAATAATAATCTCCTTTTCAGATATGAGACCTGAATGTGTTGCTTAGTGAACATGTCACAAGCTTTACAAAAAAACAAAACAAAACCAACTTCCACATGAAGGGAAGCTAAAGTAGAAAGGATGTTTGTATGTTTGTTTGAAGAATTTATATCCTGCCTTTTCCCTGCACATTCATGGCATTCAAGGCAGCTAACAACATAAAAAATACAATGCAATATACAGAATTAAAATACTAAAACATTAAAAATAAAACAATTAAAACAGTGAAACTGATCAAAATTCTGGATCCCATAAACAATTAAAATCATATTAGTAAAACTGCTAGCCATTAGTAAAACTGCTGACGTCAGCTGTCAAGCACCTTCTTAAATAAAAAGGCCTTGAGGCCCAGCTGAAAGGACTCCAGAGAGGGAGCTGTTCTTACTTCCGGGGGAGGGAATTTCATGAACAGGACACCACTACTGAGAAGGTCCTGTTTCTCGCCACCATCCCCTTCACCTCTTTCAGTGGGGGCAAGGTAAAAGGGCTCCCTCCGATGACCTAAGAGAATTGGATTGAATGTGTGGTAGGGATGGAGAGGAATATGGTGCGCTCGAGGGAGATGCAGGAAACTGACAAATGGCAGAAGGCTAACACCTCTCTTCTCCACATTGAAGATGAGAAACCGATGTTGGACTGAACTAACTCAATCTTTATTTTCTTTGGTTGGCTAGTATATCTTAGAATAACCTTTTCTGTAATTACTGGAAAGCTGTAACCGCGGTGTTATATTGTAGAGAAGAGCCATTGTGTATGAAGTGATCTGTCATCACTTCCATTACAGTGTTGTCTTTCAAGATCACAGTATGAGACTCAGCTGTAAAAACTCTCTTTGAATAGGAACTTGGCAAAATAAGAGTCTATAGCACTAGCACATTTCTTATCCAAATCTTTTTTTTAAATCACTTCCCAGTTTATTTTTTAAACAGAGAGCCGACTCAAGAAGTTAACTTATAGATACTGCATTCTGTTTCCTTAACTGCAGGGAGAAAACTTATTATCTTGAATCACTTCATAATTTATTGATCTTGGAAAGTATTGCAAATGATGTTCCTTAAATAATTATAAAGCTCAGTACTGGGAGAAAGTTGGAGTATGAAGTGCTTGAAGGATGAATTCCAGAAGATTAGTTGTGTTGGTTTGTAACAGCAAAAATAAGATGTCGTATTTCAGACTTTCTTCAGATGTTCTGACAGCATTTGGTTTTCGTCCAGAGCTCTTAATAAAATAAAACACATGCCCTTTTGATGTTTTGGAAAATGCACTATATGCTAATTTTGATTAATCTTGTGATTTAAATAAGGTTTTCCATGGAAGGAGTGCTTTTGTAGGGATGAATCTAGAGTAGTGCAGTCAGAGTTCCACTTGTGCACGCAGAGTAGTGCACACAGTTCCACTTGTATGGCAGCTTTCTTGGTCCATCGTCTTGATTGCAGTCCTCTGCATTCTCCAGGGTCACTGGCGCCGCCAGAAAGGCATGGGATGCAGAGGTGCAAGGGATCTGTGGAACTTGTGGAGTGAGCAGAAATCTTGGAGAAATGTCTTTCCATTTGCCTAAGGCAGTGTTTCTCAACCACTGTTGCTTGTACCACTGATGGTACTTGAGGTGGTGTTAGTGGTACACACAGAACCTCCAGAGCCCCGCCGCCTGTCAGCAAGACCAGCAACACAACAAGCAGTAGCAGGAGGCTTGGCTCCAGTATGCATGTTTTGCATGCTCTAAAAAGTCCTCCCATCCACCTGGAGCCTCTTATTTTTGTTTATTGTGTTGTGTCTGGTCTCTCAATCTGGAAGTAACTGGCGATGACATCATTGCCAGTTACTTCCATGTTGAAAGACCAGACACGTTTGTCCCCCACTGTTTGTCCACCTTTTGGAAGTACCACCAGGAGTAACTGCCTATGACATAATTGCCCGTTACTTCTGATGGTACTTCCAATAGGTTGACCGTATGAAGTAATCCAGTGGAGGACAATGGTTGAGAAATGCTGACCTAAGGCATCTTTATATCAACCTGCAAATTTGAGTTCCCAGGGACCCATGTTTGGATATAGAGCTAACCTGAAACTTTTGTTGTTCAGTTAGCCAATCTATTATGTTATCAGGAATGTAGGTATATTTAGTTTTTACATTGTGCAAGACATGGAACTTTGTTACTTGCCTGGATTTTATTAATCCATACTGTGAATATTTCTCCCCTTTAAAGCTTGTTAGACTTAAATCTGAATTAATGCCTTCCTAGCATTCCTAGACAACTTTGTCTTTCTTATGAAAGGGTACAGGTTTCAGAATCTGAGTTCTGTGCCCATTAGGTTGCAGTCACTACAAACTTGCCGTACTTGTCATACTGTCATACTGTTGGTGATCCCAAATAGGCGATAAATTCTCCAGTAGATCTAAGCACAAATAGATCTTCAGTAGATCTCCAATAGATCTAAGCACCCCACCACACCTTGTTTAGAGGCAACTTCTTAAAAAATATGAAGGTAAAATTCAAATGAAAGACCTTTTTGAGTATGGAGGAAGTGTATAGTTTGATTATATTATCTCCATATCCTTGGTAACCAGAAAATTTTCTGAGCGTATTATAAATCTAAGGCAATAATCAAGTTATGATTTAAATCCAGTCTTGTTGCCCTCAGATGCAGACTTTTCTGTTCCTTGCTTAATGATATCAGAAAGTCCATCAGGCTTGACAGTTTTTCCATTTAGTTTGTTTACCTGAAGGATAAGCAACATTTTTAATCCCATTGTTCAGTGATATGGATGTCCAGAAATATGCCTGTGGGTCTCTCCTTGTGATGTCAGTGATAATGGAAAATGCCCCTCATTGACCCCATGTAGAAGGTACATGGAAGGCTTAAACTGTATTTGAATCAATTTGTGCAGCAGTGGTTGTAACATGGTTAATGATTAAAGGTTGCATTATTGTGTTTACTAGAGATACTTTTGCATGCATTCGGAGAATCCTGTGCGCATGCCTAAAGTACTTCTGTGCATGCTTAGGATGCTGCCTATTTTTGCTTCAATTTACAGTCCCTTGCTCAGTTAGATGCCTCACTGTCCTTCATGCAGGTCAGCATTATGGCTTTCGTGGGCCCCATCCACTATAATAATATCAATTTTTTAAATTATTGTTGATATAACTTTAAGTTCATCAACTGTTTTTTAGATTTTAGGCAAAATTTAACATATTCTCTTGGGCCCTAAAAGTTTCATTTTTTTTCTGACGTGAGAAAACAATTAAAACATTTTCGTGGGCCCCTAAAAGTATTGTGGGCCCTAAGCACGGTGCCTAATGGATAAGTTGGCCCTGCCTTCTTGAGTGGGTTCTAAGGAAAAATGGGGCCGTTGTTGGGGGGAAAGCCAAAAATGTCATTGTGCAATCATGGAAGCATACTGTTCTTTAGAATCCAGCCAATGTCTGAAATCAGTAATGAATAGATCATTCCAGTCAATTCAGTGTATGAACTTCACATAAATGACTCTTATCAAATTAAATTAGCCTGATGTTTGTGATGCTTTATGTTAATGATAACATATCATCTATATCGTATGCCTAGGTGAGGTGATTAGGCATTCTTGTACATTTGCGTTGCTATAATATTCAACTTGAAGCATTAAAAATTGCAGCCATGCATTCCTAGCCATCAAGATTAGTAATATAGTACATATTGTCTGCCTGTATTTCATGAACTTGGGCATAGATCTACAGCCCAAATATACAGTTCCAGTATTCATTCAGAAAAAAACAAGCATGTGCCTAAGCCGTTGTGAAGGAAATTGGAGACGGTTTGAGCAGCTTGTCTTAAAAACTTGGCAATTGAAAGAGGACTGAATAGGCTTTCCATAACTCGCTTTTTCTTCTCCTGGGGCAACCGGTTTGTACCAGCTGCTTTGCAAGCTTTTAATGCTAAAGTCATTCCACAAATTTTATATGGCATCCCAGTATGGATGCCGGCATTAAATAACACAATTGAAAGGGTTCAATCCAAATTTCTTTACAAAATTCTCGGTTTACCGCATTGCGTTCCCTACGCAGCACTCTGCCTGGAATCAGGTCAACACAGACTGGAGTTACATGCATGATCCAGTTTTTTAAAATACTGGGCCAAAGTCTTTTTCAGGGCTGATCACGACTTGCTGCTAAAGGGGCTGTTGACAGATCCAGCGTTAACCCCTTGCCTAGTACTATTTCATAAAAAAACTCAACAGATGGGCCTTGAGGTTGATCTGCAAGGAGCTCCCTCTCCAGTGGTTATCACCAGACTTGTGAAAACCAGACTATATGATATAGAAAGGCAAGAGATTCTAAGTGCAGCACAGAAAAAATGTTCCCCTCTGAATTTTCATAAAATTACAAGTGGTCAACAACCAAAATATCTGTCCCTCCTAGTGCACGCCCTGGAGAGAAGGGCCTTTACCTTGGCACGTTGTAACGTGACCCCCTCTAATGACTTACATGGCAGATTTAGAAACGCCTCCTGGGAAGATCGTTTATGTAGCTGCAATTTAGGTGAAGTAGAATCATCCACACACATTATGTTACACTGTCCCAGATGTCAAGCACGAAGACAGCAATTTCTCTCTCCCTTGCTCCATGCTAAAACAGGGCATTCTGAGAAAGCTATAATTCAATTCCTTCTAGCAGGTGATGTAGAGCATACAACGCTCTCAGTCGCACAGTTCCTAAATTTGAGTAATTTGAATCAAGCCAAGCTTTCTGTAGCAAGTAATCACTGAGTACATTACATCTTTGGCAATATCTGCAGAGTAACTGATTGTTTTGTTTTTTAAATAATACATGTTTGTATGTAAAATGTATTGTACGTTTGTATCTGTGTGTACACGTAGGCGTGCACATATATTCTCTCTACGGTTTCCGTACAGAGTCTTCACCTACCAAATGTTTATGCCTAATAAAGGTTGACTTGACTTGAATAGGCTTCCAGTCAATAAAGGCACCTGCATAATTTGAAAAATCCCATGTCAGTATCTGCAGTAATTTATTTTAAATATTTGCAGTGACTGCCTAGAAAATTCCTCCTCTTTACCCCCTCGAATACTGACCTTCATTCTCTTTGCCCCTTGTAATACTGTCCGTCTGCATTAACTACTCCATTTGTATTACCACTTTTATTCCATACACTGCCACTCTTTTGCCCCTTGCCTTAAAAAATACCATGTACCTGTCAAAGTAACCCCCAGAATATATCCCCTGGGGGCTGGGATAAGAATAGGCCCTCAGTTTGGCTGTACTTGTAAGAGGCGACTAAACAGCCACCGGGTAGATGGAAGTCGATAGCCTGGGAAGGCAGCTCATCTGAGAGAAGGAAAACTCTGATCCCAAACCTCCACTGCCGTGTGGCTACATCCAGTTATGGAAAAGGCTTCAGGTGTCAACCTCGAGGCAAAATCTGGAGCCAGAGTCCCTGAGGCAGTTCATGGCTGAACACAGTCACATTCTGGCAACTCCTGTGATGCCGCTGGAACCAACCGTATTGACCTCTGCCATTCCATTGGACCATTTCAGCAATGTGGAGAGGGAGGATTTGCTGCATGGGAAACAGTCTGTTCTCCATATCTACTTTACCCAGGCTTCGCGCACTGGAGAGAACACTCTGTTCCAGAACCACCATTCAGAGCGCGATACCATAGTCTTTCGAGACTGAAGGATGCCAACATCATCATCATGTTAATGATGCAAGTTCCTCGGTGTTAAGTACTATATGCAATTCCTCGGCCATAAAACAGTGAAAGCCAAATGACATGACAGTCCAACCTTTATTTGTAACATGCCCTGAGTTCAAATGAAGGTCATTCATTCCAGGTGCATTTTATTTACACCTTCTGTAGTGGGAGTACTCAGTGTTCCTTTTCTAAGAGATAATTCTGGAATTGATTTGAGATCTTAAGGGTAAGCCTTGCTAATAAATGCCATTGTGTGATTTACTGACATGTGGCCTGCTCATTAAATGAGAGGTTCTAACTGTTAGTTTTCATTCTAAACAGCAAAAACATTGAGGAAAGGGAATCTTTTCTGTTTTTCAAGGTTATATGCATACAAAAACAAAATCGTTTTGCTGCTCATGAAACCATTGCGAATAGCTACTGAAGATGTATTCATGCAAAGGCTCACTTGATTTCCACTAAGTTAAAGGTTATAGGTATTGCTCCTTTTTTGTATTTTTTATACCAGTACTTCTCAAACTTTTTAGCACTGGGACCCACTTTTTAGCATGGCAATCTGTTGGGACCCACCAGAAGTAATGTCATTAACCTGGAAGTTGTGTCATGGCCAGAAGTGACATCATCAATTTAGGCTTCCAATCTAAGCCTCAATCAGCCACACAGTGCACTTATGCTGTTATTTTGCATAGCTCAGAATCCAGACATTCCAGCTTGGAAGTCAAAGCAGAATGCAGACTTGAACTCTTCTCCAACCACACAGCCCTCCCCCCTTTTCCAGCGTCCCATCTTCCTGTCTATTCAGGGCAAAGCACCATGCCTCTCTCCCATCAGGAGCCTGACCTGCCTAGCAGTTTTATACCCTGTATTTTCAGCTCTGTATTTTCAGTGTCAGCTGAGCTAGGTGCTACACGACCTACCTGGAATTGGCTCACAACCCACCTAGCAGGTCCCGACCCACTGTTTGAGAAACACTATTCTGTACTATCTGAATTGCTTTAAAACTGCTTAAAACTGTTCTGCAATTCAAGTTTAGGCAAGAGGTTGTTTATCTAGAGAGAAGTGTAGATTTAGCTAGTGACGTACTGTAGATTAAAACAACATTAAGTGGAAGCTGACATTCCAATTTTAACAGAGCAATACTTGTCTGAAGGTTGCATCTGATGTAAATGGAGAAAGAATGCCCCCTTTATGTGTCCTGCATAATGAGGAAAGGTATATGATACAGAGGTCTGAGCATCAGTCTCTTTTATTTTAATGATCATTTCATCACACTAATGATGAAAGCTTATTGCTGCTGGTGAAATCCCATCTAGTAGAACAGATGCAAATTGTGAATGGTCTTGTAAATCCTGGCTGTTTCCACCTGCAACCAAGTTTCATCTGCTCTGACAGGTTTAGCTATCTTCATAAACAAAATAAGCCACCTTGGGCATATATTTTGTAGCAGAAAGATGGAATATGCTTTATTTAACTAATAAAGCAGTCTTCCTTGGTGTGATTTAATGGCCTCTAAGCCAGGGGTATCAAGCTCATTTTCTACAGTGGATTGAATAGCATTTGTGGTGCCTGCTAAGAGCCAGACTCATGTCGCTAAGTAGATGCTGACCAGAAATGGGCATTTTTTTTTCTCACCAAGAGCTCATTGGCTAGAAATGAGAGAAGAAAAATAAAATGCAAATCTTGATCATATTTTCAAGATATGGGAGAGCTCAGTTATCACATGGGCCACCCTTTCAGCAGCCCCACTTCTGCGGAGGTATCACATCACTGCTCAGCAGCAGAGAGGAACGATAGAAAGTTGTGTAGGTATTAAGGTGGTAAAATACAGTTGGCCTACATCTTATATGAGGATTATCCTCTGAGGTTGGAGTGTAAAGTCCAGATCACTTATAAAGTGGGCCCTCGGTATCTGCAGGGGATCTGTTTCAGGACTCCCGTGGACAACCAATTCCATGGATAATTGAATCAGTGTGGGGGGCAGCACAGCACCCCAACAACTTAATGTGGGGGCCACACCTGGCCCTCCAGAAGTTGTGCGCGGCTCCTAGCCTTCTCAGAAGGCCTCCCAGACATAACCAGAGGCCACTTCCAGTCACATCTGGGTGGTCCTCTGGGACCCTCCAGCGGTTAACTTGGCATCTGCAGATATTCAAATCTGCAGATGCCAAGCCCACAGGTAAGGAGAGCCCACTGTAGTTGAAACCCCATTAGAGCCAACAAATATGTCTCTAAGACTAAAGACATGTGCGCGCGCGGGGGGGGGGGGTGAACAGCAGCTTCATTCTCCCTTTTCAGGTTTACTCTGGTACATCGAGTAAGTGGGCAGTCGCCTATGCTATTTAAACAATTGTTTTTGGGCAGTGGCCAAGCAAATAGACTTGAATTTGTGCTAGTCAATTGCGTATAAAAGACAGGCTGACTGTACTTAAAATTGGGAATGGTGTTCTTAAGTCTGTCACAGCCCAATCCTAACCTACCCTGGAGCAGGCAGGTTGGCAGGTCTATGCTGCATCCAAGGCAGGATTGGGGCTGAAAGTGGCTCAGCCCAGGGCAAGGGGAATCGCTTCCCCTTACCCTGGGTTAAGTGGCAGTAGCCCCAATGGGGCTACTTGGATCTGCACCACCACAAGAGATAGCACAAATCCGAGCAGCCCAGGACTACCCTGGGTTGCCCAGAAACAGGGTTAGAATCTGCTTAACTGTCGGTTCCTGGCCCCACATCCTGCTCCTGGCCTGCCCTCCCACCATCCCAAATACCTCCTCCCTACACCCCCGAGACATCTTCACTGGCTGAGCTGAACCAGCACATTCTTACCTGGCCCAGAGCTTGCGCCGGCACTGGTGGTCAGCTTTTGTCCGTGCGCTGGTCTGTCTCCCCCTTGCTTGACGGCACTTTTGCGACTCTCCTAGGCTGGTGCAAGAGACTTACATCGCCCAACACCCTCAATGTGTTTGCTATAGTAATCAAAGACAAGTATGTTGTCATTTGGCAAATTAGCACAGAAACATTGTACCAGTGCTGCTTTTCTATACTGCTAGCTAGACTTCTTCCAAAACTCTTCTGCAAATAAACTTTGTGTAGATGTTTAAGCTTGTCTACTGAGTGTACACTAGAGGGCTCTTTTTCACCATTTACCTTGAGTTCAGTTGCTGTCTGAATATGGCTCTCCTAAGTATGCTTTAAGTGTATGGCTCATGGAAGGACCCAAGAAAAGCAATAAAATAACCTTTCTGTTACTTTAAATATTGTCCATTTATTACCTGCAATATAATGGTCATAAAAACCTGGCAAGGAGGTGAAAACCGTTCTGTTCCCCTTTGTGCATTTCCAGGCTGCTACAGATATTCCGAATCTATGTCTAGTTAACGTTAGTTTCTACACTTGTTAACTTTATGAGATTCTTCATGATTTGAAACTCTGTGAGGGAGTGAGTGAGAAAGAGAGATGCTTTTTTCTATACATTTTGTTTTTGGTTTATTATAGAGTTGCAACCTTAATTTTGGCTCTTAGTGCTTTGGTTGTTTGAATTTTACCTTCATTATCATTGTGAAATAAGGCTTGCAACTATGAAACATGATGATTTATAGTCTTAAATCCCCCACTTGTGTTTAGAGGATGCTTCCATTCATACTGGGGGTGGGTGTAGGCAACTATCACTGATCTTCCCTTAATTCTGCAGCCCTCTGTGCTCCTTGCATTCCTGTTCTGGAAGATTCCCAGACTGTCTGGAATGAATTTTTGCAGTTCACAGGAGGCTGTTGCACCAAAACAAAGTTCATATCTGTGATCTCCACATGTTCCTTAGGATACAACCCAAGAAGCTTGTAAAGACACTACTTTAAGTCCTTTTGCTTCTTTAAATCTACCTGAAAGTTTCCAAAACCCTAAAGCAGTGGTTCCCAAACTGTGCACCAGTTTGGCGCAACAAACCCACAGGGACGCCATGGGATATCCCTGGCAGCCTCCTCTTCCCTGCTCTCCCGGATACCACCATCTTGTCCAGGCTGAAATTGCTTGATTTTTGTGAGATATTGCACTACTATGACAGAGAGCCAAGAAAGAAGGGCCTCGTGAAATTGGTAAGTTTGGGAACCGCTTCCCTAAGGTGCAGTCTACCAGATGTATAGTACTAATGGAAGATGATGCCTTTTAATTCAACGCCTATTCTTGCTTCATGTTTTTTGTATCTCCTCATGGCTCCACGTACTTCATTGGAATAGACTGCTCAGCTTATTAAATATTTATTAATTGGCAGCTGAGAAAATTAGAAGAAAATGCATTGCTAACACTGATTAGAGCGTACAAAAACAGTTGGAAATCATTTATTTGAATTTCGAAAAGCTTATGTTGGTGCTGTTGCTTGTTCCTTGAATTATGCTCATGAACTTTGAGTTTCTGTGGAGTCCAATAGAAGATACCTCTTTGCCTTTGATTATCTAATTGTGCACTTTGTGATTTTTTACATCTGTGAATCAGAGTATTGATTTATTGCTGTGACTTTTAAAGGGACATGAGAGATGGCTTGCGACGGAAAAACATATATCCTCACTATGCAAGAGATCGATCCCCACATAAGAGAGATTCTCCTTACTTCAGAGACTCGCCTGTCAGTCGACGAGATTCTCCTCACAGCAGATCTGGTTCCAACGTCGGCAGCAGGAGTTATTCACCCGACCGAAACAAAACCTATGCCTTTCATCAATCCCAGCATAGCAGAAGTATGTCATCTTTACATAAAATAAATATTTCCTAACCAGGTAATACCAGGCAAATGATGAAAAACGCAACACCAGTGAAGTGAAATTGGGTTGTATCCTAAGAAACTTAGTTATAGCTAAGCACTATTTGAATCAATCAGGTAAGTTAGTTGTGGCTATCTATAGTCTTGTTGTTTATCAGTCTGATTCAGTATTGCACCCGCACTAGGCAAAAACTGAACCAGCAGCATAGACCACAGATCCAAGATTACTGCTGAATGCTATCCCAAGCACACACCAGAGAGAACTACCCCCATCAGATACAGTGCACCTTGTTGTCAAGTAAATATGTACAGAATTGCACTATTAGGTTCCCTAATTAAACCCAACAAATTATTCAGCTTAGAGCTGTATCCAATCCCAAGCCAGTGCTGGTCTACTGTGTGCTGTCTGGGAGAACTGTCACTTAAGTGCTGTTAAGGCACTTCCCAGAGGCCAGAATAATGGAACCACTGGCGGGGAGGCCAGTGTGGATGGGCGCTTGACCACTGCACCAGTTGTTGGAATCCCTGGAGCTATCAGCAGTAAGTTCCCCACTGAGCAGCAAAGAGGTATTCCGGAGTGGGAAGGGGGCGGAACTGGGCAGGGGGGGGTGGGGTGGAGGGCGATTCAGGCTCAGAAGGGGTTGGGGATGATGCTGCATCCTATCCCCACTCCTGTGCCTGAAAGCCCTACATGGGTAGACTTGGATCTGCACTAGTGATTGACCTGGTCCCAATCAGGGACCCGTTATAAATTCATAACTATCAGACCTTGGATTTCACAGAACTGAAAAAAATATCCTGCTCATGGAAATTACTGCACAATTTAAAAATGTGCAGTAAAACTAATTCTTAAGGTGGGGGGGGGGGAGAAAAAACCAAAGCCAGAAAAAGGAATAGGAAAATCATTTAAAAGTAAAAGAAACCCATAAGAGAGTCATTGAATGGGAAAATGAAAATGTCCCTTGGCATTTGAAAGACCATGGAAAAAATTATAGGAATAATGTAAAATTCTAACTCTCCTTCTCTGGGTATATTGTTTTATACCTTCTAACTATAACACCTCCCCATCATTTTAATGGGTCCTGTACTGTCACCCAATCCATCCTTCAATAATATTGGGATTATTTTCATGTACAGTGACTGGTTGCTCTTCCTCTGTGTGTGAGTGTTGACCAGTTGCAGTGCAAGGTATATCTTGGCTATAGCCTGTCTTTAACACAGTTCCCATGTATTCTTAAAGTTACCTTGGAAGCATGGACTTTATCTGGTTTTCTCCAGGTGCTTAATTGGAGAACTAGACCTTTTACATTCTTTACTGACTGGTTTCAAGACATAAGAAGGCCACCTTCTACCAGTCCCATTTTTGAGCCAAAATTGCTACCACTCCATTCTATGTCTTCTCCTAGTCAACAAGGCACCCCACTTTAGTTTTTTTTTTTTCTAGCTGGGAAAAATACTAAATCGGATTATAATTCATTCTTCTGTCCAGCAAACTAGCTCACCTTGAGGCTCCAGGTAACATACTTTGAGTTTTTCCTTGATCAGATTAACAAATAGGACCAAAAGTTAAGATTCCTTTCTTGGGATACAACTTAATAAAAATGGTATGACACTATGAGATTTCAGCCCATCTGTCTCTGCTCAGAGCATCCCTTTGCAACATGGGTGAAGAACAAAATGGCAGAGTAGTGGAATAGTAAGTGCTGCTAGGAATGGGGAGGGCGTTTTTGTTGTGTAGTAGTCTCCAGTTTGGAGACCGCTGCTCTAGAGGAAGAGTAACTTCAGATGCATACGCAAGGTTCTTTCTCTCTTCCTTCATCTGTTTGCTTTAAAAATAAATCCTAATCTTTTCTGTGTTTCTCTTCTAAATTTTGTTTGTGATTGGTCTTGTTGTGAGCTGAGCGTGTCATCTTATTTACTTAATCCTACCCTTTTTTTCTAGAAGAGCTAAACATACAGGAGGGCTCCCATATTCGCAGATCCCATATCCATGGATAAGTGATTCCATGGATATGGGATTCACTTATCCATGGATTGGGTCCGCTCACCCCCTTACCTCCGGAGGGGCCTCTGAGCTGAGCAGAGTCCGGGGAAGCCCTGGGGAGGGGATTCCCTGGGACCATGGAAATGGGCGTTTGCCTATCTGCAGTTTCAGCTATCTGTGGGGGGTTCCAGAACGGACCCCCCGCAGATAAGAGAACCCACCTGTATTTCATTTAAACCTCTGAACTTATGAATAAATTGGCTATAATCTTCTGCAGTCCTCTTTCTCTTGGGTATTCTCTCTGAACATGCATTTTTAAGATCAGTATTGATTTTTCTACCCATGGGGTACATTGTTATGTCAATTAAGGAATGGGAAATTCAGTATTATCCTGTTCTGGGTCCTTTTGCATAAGAATGTGTAAAGATATGGATTGCCTTCCCGGATCAGATCAAAAAATTCCATCTAGTCTTGCACTGTTTGCAGTGGAGATTGGCCAAATGTCTCCAAGAACCTTATACGTTGCCCCTGATTGTAAAGGCTATCCCTCACCCTCTAGAACAGGGGTTTCAAACATAAGGCCCGGGGGCCGGTTGCGCCCCCCGGAAGCTTTCTATCCAGCCCTCAGGCTCTCAGAGGTGTTACAGCTGAAATGGCAGCCCATGTGAAAATTGGGCTTTTCCAAATCTTGAAATATGATCATGGTTTGCATACTTTCTCTTCTGTCATTTGCAGTTAATGAGTTTCTATATGAGAACAGGATCTGATTTCTGGCCATTAGCTGCTTAATGATGTCACTTTCTACTTAATGACATCACTTCCGGCCCTCAGCTGGAGCCCTGAATGCTAACTTTGGCCCTCTTTATGAAACGAGTTTGACACCCTTGCTCTAGAAGGTGTGTTTTCCTGAAAATGAAGGTTTTATGTATGAATAACCATCCATCCACCCACATTAATTAATTGGACCAGTTCTAAGGCTGTCTCTGTTAGTGGCCTTCAAAAAACTGTGCAGCAATAAATTCCATAAATGTGGGTGTCTTGTGAAGAGATGTTTTTTGAACCTACAATCAATCCAATTTCACTGTATGCCTTAAGAGTTCTAGCATGTATTCTCACCGGTAGCTTCTCTGTACCATTCTCAATAGTATACAGCTTTGTAATATTTGCTGAACACTACATGCTATCAAGCCTGCTTGGAGCAACGCTCCAACCCTTCAATCATTTTAGTTGTCTCTTTTTGTACTCTTGTCATGCTGTGCTAGATTTTGTGAAGCTGAGTGACCAGAATTATACAATCTGCTTCAGTTACAGGCATAAACTTTATGTCTGTGTATTGCAATGCACAGTCTCATCTGTTTAGGAGGAAAAGAGCTTGCAAGGTTTGGTAGAAAAAATTAAAGATGTTTGTGAGTAGCAAAGACTGACTTAGTGATTGGTTTATGTGCTTCTGGCAAGAAAGCCTGCTGTCGTTCCTCATTTTGGACTGGTACCACATTATTCTGATCTTTAGAAGCCCAGGATTTTGTGTAATTACCTTGCTACAGACAATTACATGAGAAAGTTTTTTACGTTCTAATTAGGATAATGAGGTCCAGGCTGGCTAGTCCCTGTTTGGACTAGTAGCGTGCATATTTTCCCAGCCTAAGGCAATGTAGTTATACTAAACAAAGGTTTAAAAACTGAAATAGAATGGATGGTTTATCCATAATGGTAGATCAGTACATTTCCTGCCTCTCATAAATTTTCAGACATGAAATACTAGTGATGCCACATGATCAGTCAGTAATCCTTGCTAATTGGTAAATGATTTAAAAGATTGTGCTGTCTGTTAAGTACGTCGTGGCATGTTTTGACAAGGACATGCACCCACAGTAAATGAGCATGCACTTTGGTACTGCTCACAAACCACCTTCTCCTCTTGCCATCCTTTTTGTACGCATTGCAGGTAACCACTGTCTCTCTGAACAGTGCTGCAAACACTTGAAGGAGCTTTCTTATTCCCGCCTCCTCCTTTCTTTAGTTCAAAAACTTTTTTCCTGAAACTATGCTTTCTCTTAACCTTCTTGCCTGCAGATTCCATGCCTAATAGTCCTATGGTGGTCTTACTTCCCTCCACCCATAAGAAGCAATCATTCTACCTTCTCAGCTCTTCTGCCCATGTTAGCCACAAGGCACTTCATACCCTTCAAATGATATTGCCACAGCTGCAAACCATATTTTGTCTTGCTCACCTACTTTTGCCTGTGTTGTTTTACATCAAGCAGCAAGTACTGTGGGAACTGATATGTGGTCACAAGTTGTAGATATTGATGATCTTGGGATAAGATATAATAGTGTACTTTTGGAACTGCTACTTGAAATAATAAAGTTCTCATTGGAAGAAAGGAAAGATGAAAATGAAACCATCAATCTAAGCCACACAACCAATATTTACAGCCAGACTTATCCAGGCAGTTCATTAAAACCTGATTTTTTGATTGCAAGTAAGAGTTGCAAAACCCAGAATTTAAATAGTATATGAAAATATATAAAAAGAAGGCACTCTGCAGATCAAAAGACTAACAGGTGTATGAATGGCACTTGTAGGAAATCACCAAGACAAAATTCAGCATGACAAAACCAACCTAAGAAGCATATCCAATAACTACACATGCAAACCCCACCCCATCCCTTTCAGGGGAACCTTCCTAAGTTCCTCTTGAGCTTTTTAGGAAGTGGGCAAAAATTTTATGCTTGGATAGTCCAACTTACTGCCTCTGAATCCCATGTGGTTAATTAACACACACTCTTTTCCAAAGGCTTCTTTTTTTTCTACAACCATTCGACTCATAAAATTCTAACTCCATTGTCTGTGTAGGTAAAGAGAGACCCTCATCTCATTCTTTGAAAACATCAAGAGAAGTATCACCCTCCGGAACGACAGCAGTTCCACCCTCAAAGGTATGTTGTTAGTAGGAAATAATAATTCGAAATGCAGAAAGTCTAGGTGGCATCCAGTTTATTTGGGACTTTTGTTAATATGTAGAGATTTTCCTTTCTTTAGTATTCAGATTTTAATTTGTGGTATGAATTCTAAAAATGTTATTAGTATGTTGGTGAAGTCTTCTGTGCTAGTTTCAGATTCTTGTTTATGGACAATCCTAGTTAGCATTAAGCATGGTTAGTATTGCTGCAGGTATAATGCTACACCATGGTTAAAGCAGGCCAAGGAAGGGAAGGGAAAAGTGGTTTGGGAGAAAAAAGGTAGTAGTGGGAGGGTTGAGAGCATGTTAAACCCAGTAGCATGCTCCTTATTTCCTGTGTTTAAAAGTTTAGGAACGTCTATCTTTGCAACAAACTATAATCTACTACCTTTGTATAATCTGTATAGTGCACTTGATTTGTTCAGTTTCTGAAAAATCAGACCGGGTCTTTTTCCCAGTTCTCTTTAACTTAGTTTTGAAATAGTCTCTAATATGTTAGTCTCTAACATTTGTCATCCAGGTGGTAAGGTTTCAAGCAGTATTCTGGAAGTACTAGTATTGATACTCCTTTCAGTTTCTCGAAATATATTTTAGCATGCACAACTTTACATTAACCCACACAACTTCGGGCATATATTCTTTTTTTCATTAGGCCGCAGACAAAAGCAGCAGATTATCTGAAAAGGAACTTGCAGAAGCTGCAAGCAAGTGGATAGCTGAGAAAGACAAAGCAGATGGAAGCAGCATACCTGAAATTTCAGACTTTCACGTAAGCAGAGTGGAAGTTGTACTAATAGATTCCTAAGTTATTCAATTTTTATTTTACTGCTAAAGAAGTGATCAGAGAGAACTCAGATCTTGACTCATGATTGAAATCTGTGACTGGTATTTCAACCCAGCATTTTGGCAGGAGATACCACTGTATCTTTTACTGTTCCTATACCGTAAATAGATTTGATAAGTTCACAGTTTTGCAAATATCTTTAAGCAAACTTCGGTTCCTGCATTAGGTTTGTGCAGGATTGGATCTTTAGGATCCAATTTCCCTTTATTTAAGGTCCTTTTCCTTAAGGCCAGCATGCTCCATAATTGTTCACATTTCGTTCATTTATGTCTTAACTAATAGAAAATTAATATCCATATTAATGTTAATTGGGAGAAATTGAGCAAAGGTCTGTCTCTCTGGAAAATAACAGGATTTATAATGCACAGTTAATTAAGTCAGGGGTCTCCAAACCCCAGCCCGGCGACCAGACGCGGGCTGCAACGAGCCTCTATTTGGCCCGCGGCCAGCCTCTGATCCCCTGAGAACCTCTGGCCTAGTTGACCAAAAACAACCAGAGTTTTACTTGTGGGATGGGAGAATGGGGGTCTATTTAAGTGTGTGTTTTATTTCTCAGGCTGTGTTTATGCTTGGAGAATTCCTGAACATTTGAGCCCATTCATTCATTCATTCATTCATTCATTCATCTAAGTTCCATCTTGTATGTACATATACATGTATTATGTGTATGTATGTATTTATATAAATTTTATTTATATATTTTATTTTTCTGGCCTTCGGCACTATACCAGTTACTTGATGCGGCCCTTTGGCCGAAAAGTTTAGAGACTTTTAGAGTTTAGAGTCAATGGCTAAGATCTGACAGATGGAATGTTCTGGTGAGGGAGCAGTGCCACTGTGTGAACCCTACTTGTGTTCGTGTAATTGAAGGTTCAGCCCTGTGATTCAAAACTGCCTTTTTTCTTTCAACCCTACCATTCACTTAATTCTTTTTTCAGAATCTTGCATGTTTTGTTCAGTGCTTAATTTTTTTAAAGTTTTTATTATATAATGCATAAAAATTTACAGAAGAAACAGTTACCTATAAATTATGCAGTTGTCAAGTAGAGTAATATTGTATCACATTTCATTTTAAAAAATTATATGGACAAACAGCATGAAATTATTATAGTAAAAAAGTTTGTAAAGAAATTGATTTTATTTTTCTGTTAATGTTCCCTCCTTTCAAGTTTCCATAATATGAGTTCCACCCCCCGATAGCAGTCAAGGCAGATAATTAGCAACCACAGACCTGTTATATACCTAAACAACATTGTCTTAGGATCAGAGATAAAATAATAACCTAAGATACCCTGAATGAAGACAAATACAAGTTGGCCTTCCTTATCTGTGGGTTTGGGACCCATGTATTTAACTGAACTCATGGATTTAACTGAGGGCCTCACTGAACTTCCCAGATGTAACTGGAAGTCTGAGAACACTTCTTGTCAGAGGGGCCCCATGTGTTCTGAGGTACGGGGAGGCCATATGTGGCCTCCCCACGCCTCAGAACACCTCTGGACATGACCAGAAGGCACTTCCAGTTGCATTCAGGAGGTCCTCCAAGCCTCCACCCCTCAGCGGATCTTAATATCCGCAGGTTTGGTATCAGTTTGGGGTTCAGGAACGGATCTCCAGCGGATACCAAAGACCAACCTGTACTTCGTTCCAGAAACAGTCTCCTTGACGGTACCTCCAAATATATATATTTGTATGTGTACCCACACACTCACACTCTGGTTCTGCTTCTGTCAAGGTGCATCAACAGCTCTAGCACTTGTCTGTTGTTAGATACATTTCAGTTCTGATGGTGTCAAGCACCATCTATACCAGGAGTGTCCAAACTCAGGCCCAGGGGCCATTTCCAACCTTGACGGACTCCCAATCTAGCTCACGGGGAGCCCTCAGTCTCCAATGAACCTCTGGCCCATCGGAGACTTACTGGAACCTGCACTGGTCCAATACGACTGCACTCAGCATGAGGGCCAACTGCTTGACCTCTTGTGCAAGCTGCAGGCCAAGGGCTCCTTTGGCTGCTTGCTGTTTCACATCTGTGAAGCAGCAGTGTCAGCAAAGGAAGACCAGCCTTGCTTTGAACAAGGCCTTTTACAGGCTTTAAGCCATTGTGAGACCTTCATTCATTCATATAAGTTCAATCTCTAATACATGCATTTATGTAAATTCATGTAAATTTATTCAAATTTTAAATGTAAATTCTTTTTTTCGGCCCCCACACACTCAGAGAGATGATGTGGTCCTCCTGTCAAAAAGTTTGGCGTATACTGTTGCTTTAAAAAAAAAAAAAGCTGTCCTGAGGACTACATTTATATTCTTGATTATTTTGCCATGACCACCTGGTCACAGAGTTGATTTATTAGTGTTTAAACATCTTTAAAGCTGCTTCCAAAAGGGTTGGTGACATACCCAAGGGCCAACTTATCAATGTTGTGCTCGTTCCCTGCTCTGAAGAGTGAGAGGATGGCTGTGTGATTGACATGCACCAACTTATCAGCACTGTGCAAATCCAGAACAGGTCTTCCCGATTTTGATTTTGGGGGTCTCTCTAAATTCTATGAGTGCTATTTCAAATAAGGTACATTGTTTATCTGGATTGTGTCAATTTTCTTTTTGGTTTCTTTTTTCTCTTCTTTCTGTCCGTGGCCTCACTTTGTAATAAAATTGTAATGTCCTGAAATTCCTGAAATATGTACTAATTACTGTCACAATTAAGATACTGTACATAGTCAAATATATACAGAGTTGTTCAACTGTGTATGATACTGAATTCATAAGACATTTCAAAATCAATTATTTTGCCTAACTTGCACAGATCATGTTGTGGGAAATATATGAAAACCTATCAAAAGAACTTTTCTGCCTGAGAATTTTTTATAAAGCTTTTGCTGTAGCCACATAAAATAACTACTCTATTTTTCTTAAAGGCCGGATGCTCAGAACAGTTATATGCTGAACACCATGAAGAAACAGGTGCCCATGTAACAGACAATAATGAATTGTTTGAAGACAGCCAGCGTGTCATTCGCTCCAAGGCAATTGCTGCAAAGACAAAGGAGATTGAACAAGTAAGGCATGCTAGTATATAGAAATATATATAGAGAGAGTGAGTTAAATTGTGTTTTTCTTTTGCTGCATGTCTCCTTAAGGCTTCTGATAGTGCTTTACATTTTCTTAAATTCTAACTTTAGAATATAGGTAGAGAGTGTATTTAAAATATTTAATTATTCAAAATAGTTGCAAAGCATTCCTTTAAGTATGCAGGAGATCTTGTTTATCTGCTTCTGGTGATACTGTACCTAGTTCTTGCAAAAAAAGCATGTTCAGTGTATTGATAGCCAGATAGGAGTGATTTAAGTATCGTTGGCAGCTCCACTGCTGCTCCCGTGGTGTTTACATACAGGACATGTGGCAAATGCTACGTAGATAAAAATGAAGAACCTGCTAGATCAGGTGACTGAAGTTGATCCTTAGAGTTGAACTTGTGAGGTTCCGTTTGCTTCTTAAGAGGAGCAGGACCTCTTGGTTGGGAAGGAAAGGATCAGCAAGCATGCATTTTAGTGCCTCATTGCTGACTAGGGATTTTCCTAGAGTATGGCAATGATGATTGTTGCTGTAAATACAGGAGTTGACGACTACAATGTGATAGTTTTGTGAATATCTACTATCCCAATAGCAACTGTTGTAATGAGAATAACAGAAGCTGCCTTTACGCTAACACAGCGATTTGCAGCCAGTGTGCTATGATGCACTGGTGTGCCGCAAATGGTCTGCAGGTGTGCCATGGGAATTTGGGGGGGAGGGTCATTTATTATTAGGGCCATTGGGGGACGTTAGCCCCCACCAGCAGCATGGTGTGTCTTGCCAATGATCAAAATTAGCTAATGGTGTGCATTGACAATTTTAGCACCTTGTCAGTGTGCCCTGAGATGAAAAAGGTTGAAAATAGCTACACTAAGAGAAGGTTGCAATGGGGAGATAACATTTCCTCTACATTGCGCACTGAAATACTTACTGTTAGCTCTAAATTTGCACGTTTTTGAAATACCACAATTTACAAATGGATACTGGAAGTGCAATTTGCACGGCTTATTTTTGAAATAGTGTGTTTTTCAGTGCGAGACTTTGCTGCGTTGACGTACCATGGCTAACTTGTTCACTTCCATTGTGTGGCCAGCACTAGTATAGAAAGCAAAGTGTGCTTATTGTCATGCACGGATCATTGCTCTCCTGAATGATTCACTCTCCTCAAGCTCTCTTTAATGCAGAGGATTTGATGCAAAGCCTACTGCTCCAACCTGAATAATGGTGAGCATGGAGGAAGGAGTATCTGTAAATTTCTAGCCTGCTATAAACTCTGTTTACCTTGTCAGTACTACTGAATGAGATGGCGGGAGCAGGGTTGTGGGTTTTATTGTTTTTGGTGTGGCTGGTTTTGTTTTTTTTGGACAAGTGGAGCAACAGTCCCTCTCTCATGAAAAGTTCCCCCCTCCAACATGTGACTGGCCATGTGAAGGCTGTGTGTACCGAATGAGGCATGATTGAAGGAGGCACCGGCTGCCAACCTGATGAAGTGGCTGAGAATACAGCACTCGTAGCCAAGGAATCTGCATGTGATAAGCTTCCCACTATTGTAGGTTAGAAATCAAATGGATGAAATCAAATGGATTGATTAGCTGCTAATCAACAGCTTTTGCCTAGAGCAGTGTTTCTCAAACTGTGGGTCGGGACCCACTAGGTGGGTCGCGAGCCAATTTCAGGTGGGTCCCCATTCATTTCAATATTTCCTTTTGAATATATTAGACAATGCTATTATGGTATGTGGCTGCATTTGGGGAAATGTCACAGATCTGTACGCTTAACAGACTATTGTGAAGATGCTTTTAACAATGATAGTTAATGGGACTTATTCCTGGGTCGGTGTGGGTAGGATTGCAGCCCAGGATTATTAAAAATTTTCCTGCTTGATGATGTCACTTCCGGTCATCACATGACTTCCAGTGGGTCCTGACAGATTCACATTCTAAAAAGTGGGTCTCGGTGCTAAATGAGTGAGAACCATTGGCCTAGAGGCTTTTTGTAATTCTAGCCAGGGTATTTTTGCATTTTATATACATCCTGGTGACACCACTGGGGAGGTTGAACTCCTTCAGCAAACTATTTGAGCCATGATTATCAACAACCATCTCCTGCTGTCTCTCTAATTTCCAGTCGTCAACATGAGTGCTCACTGACTGTTCCCCTAACCCAGATCAATCCCATTGTTTTCTGTGGGAAAGCTGGTTTTCATTTACGCATGATATAAACATTATTGTCCAGAAATGTACCCTCCCCTCCTGGTGAAAATTGAGAGCTGCCTGTATTGACTGTTGTAGGTGCAGTATCATCACTGAATTGTATTGTACCATTCCTGGTTCCAGCACCTGTTCCTGAAAAGGTTGCATTTGGTGTGGGACTGAGAGTGCAATCCTAACTTGTGCTGGAACAACCAGCTCAGGTTAGGTGCTGGCTGGAGGTTAACTTAGGGTAAGGGGATATTTTCCCCCTTACCCTGTGTCAAGCCCCAGCCACCCTTATGGGGCTACTCGGATCTGTGCCAGCAATTTTGCTAGCGCAAATCAGAACAAACTGCGTAAGGCTGCTCAGGCGAAGGGCGGGGGTTAGGATGTGGCCTGTGCCACTGCAGCCAGTCCCACCTCTGGAACACCCTCCTACCACCCTCTCCCATCTCCTGTGCTGGCCTGTATCAGCCAGCGCAAACTCACCCGTCCGGCACTGGACCCGGCCTCTGGAAACCAGTGTGGGCCTCTAGCCAGCTCTCGAATCAGCGCAAACATGCTTTATGGCACATCCATGACACTTGGGAGCCGGTGCAGAGGGCCTGTGCTGGCTGAAATGCTTCCTTGGCTTGCTCTTTGAAAGAGGTTTGTTGCGGCATAGCAAGCCTGTGAGGTTTTAGAGACAAGTGCATGTTTAAGGCAGCTGTTCCTATAGTCAGCTACATAACAAACCAGTGCAGGTCTACAGCAGGGTGTTTAGTTTCTGCTGTGAAGCTGTAGCAACAGCTGCTCAAATGCCACATCTATTTTTAGACTGCTGGAAATGATTATATTCTGAGATGTAGCGATTGGTTTGCAAGGAAATAGTTGGATCATAGGGGCTGAGGCTACTCGTGTTACTTTAAAAATTTAAGTAGTTTCATTGAGCTGTCTAGACCCTAGAGATTAAATTAATTTAAAATCTTGTTTCTGTTAAGAATTATTGACCAAAAGGAATCTGAAAACTAAATTGGTTCAAATTTGCTTTTTAATTGGTGTACTTTGGGTCTTCTCCATGCTGTAAATTGAATATTTCCGGCATTTCTGGGTTTTTGCTTTTTTTAGTATGCACCTGTGTTTGCAGAATGAAATTACATAGTTCATGCTTCCTAGCAGAGAATGTAAATGACTGAACAGTTTTGATACCTTGAAATTTTGGCCTATGTGTGCTTCCATTCAAATGTGTTCTCTATTGCAGGAACCAGTGCCTTCTCAGAGGTGGCAGTTAGCGCCGTGAACGGTGTACAGTATGATATTGTTGGATGTCCTTTCTTATAGGACTGGCACAGTGTTCACTTTAAAATATGTTCCCTTTTTTATGGGAAGCAACAAAGGTGATAAAGTATTTGGCAGACTATAAAAGTCTGTAGCTGTACAACGGTGTCAGATGGAAATGTCACTGCAGATCACTGATTTGTCACTTTTGCTATGTTTTTTAGTGAAGTTGTACAAGCTTTTTGCTTCTAAAAACAAACCTCACACACTGGATTCTATCAACCACCAAAGAAACATTAAACTAATTCAGAAGCATGAGGCTGTTGAGTCCAGGTCCAAACAGCTATGCAGTATCCTGAAACAGAACAGCAGTTCTGACGATTCAGAGGCACCAAGTTTGTTCTTCAGTTTGAGCAGATAAACCCCAAACATGAAAATATTGTACTTGTTGAACTGACAGCTCTGATGCTTTGCTCTGCTGGTTTTATTGTACTCTGTGAAGTATATGCAACAAGGAATAAATCAAGATTGGATTTTGGGGGGGGGGGGGTAAAGCCATCAAATTGATTTAAGTTTAGTCAGCCAAGACACTTTGGCTGCAATTCTTGGGAGTAAGCCCCGCTGAATGTAGCAGGACTTATTCCTGAATAATCACGCATACAATGACACCATAGGCCGTGATTGAACAAACTTTGGATATAGCATAAATAAAAACCTTGCACTTTGTTCTGAGCAACTGTATACTTAAATTTCATATGTTTCTATATGTCTGTCTCCTGCTTAAGTCTTGCATCAGAAAATACATCCAATTTTCTAGGCACCAGCAAAGTGTTAGTGGAAAGTTTTAATTGTGGAAAAATTTCATAACTATTATGAACCACACATGAGCAGAACCTAAAGATCATAACTATATTAACAAGATTCTATGAAAGTGGAAAAGCATGCATTTGAACTCGCCCTAAAATCAGTTTTATGTTACCTCTTAGTACCAAATTCCTCTTGGAGGAAGCAAAGGTATTCCTACTAGTAGCAGGTTGAGCTGAAATCTGGCTCTCTTTCCACCCTGTGTTGCCCTTGTATAGTCAGATTCTGCCCTTCTTTCTACTTTGAGCAAAAACTGCTGCTATATTTGTACTGGCAGGCTGAAATTTGCACTTATCTTCCACACTAAAATGGAAAAACCCACCACTTCTGGTTTGGAGACACAAACAAACTGCAGGTTGTGGATGCAGATGTTTACCTAAATTAGGAAATTTGTGAGAGAGTTGGAATCTTGAGGGGAGAAGGGAGTGCACAATCCTGAAGCTCAGACTCCATTTCAAAACGATCCCACAACCTTGTATTCTTCTCTGTGTGTGCATAAGATATGCATCCACTCCTGTAAGATACCACTTTGCCTTTAAGTGTCCACCACAGATAGGTACTTTTATTGTCAAAGAATCTGAAAGCTTACAGTAGATTCTCTGACATATTATTTTGATACTTAAGCAATTAAGTACTTTCTCAACTAGTTTCTTCCAGCTTGGTACTTCAAGAACAGTGGTTCCCAAACTCCTACAAGAGAGTTTTAACCACTCTTATGTCTTGGTGAGGCAGAGGTGAGGAAGACCCTGATGGAGCCGCAGTGGTCGCGGCGCCATGGAAACAGGAGGTTTTCCCCCTTACCTCAGGGCCTGGGGGATGGTCCTGGAGGTCCGCAGCCCCCTCTGCGGCCCCCCGATGCTCCAAAACCAGAAGTGCACTCCAGTTGCCAAATGGAGCGATTTCGACCATTGGGGGAGCCCGCAGAGAAGGCTGCAGGCCTCCTGGACCATCCCTCAGGCTAGTGTGACCCCCCCCGGGTAAGGGGAAATGCCCCTTGGTTCCCATAGTGCTGCAGTTGCTGCAGTACCATCTGGGTCCCTATTACTGGGCCATTCCCATTAAGGGGGAATGGCCCAGTTATTGTTCCTTATGGTGGATTGTGACCCATACTTTGGGAACCACTGTTCTAGAAGATGCTGGGAAGTTTATGAAAAACGAGTTATCCAGTGTGTTTCAGGGTGATACCATTTTCAGGGGCAAATGGTATTTTGTCCTTTTGCAATCTACTTGTTGGTTCTTTATTAAAAACAGTCACCCGTGATGAATTTTTATCTGCATTTTCACGGTTTTATTTTGTACCATACAACTTAGATTTGTGCAGAGTCCTACCACAAGTGGAAGAGCTTCTTGTGAGAATGCAACACTCCTCCTATGAGCAGAAGGAGCTATCAGCTGTACATCCAAACATGATGTATACAACCTTGTATTCTATATTTCAAGTGGTCTGCTAACTGGATTGGAGAAAGGAGATTTCTAACTTAAGAACAGGGAAATACAGTCTATTAAAAGATAAGAGTGTCGTGTGTGTAGTATGGGAGGGCATATCCACGGATCCTGTATCGGCATTCCCCTGCATCTTCCAGAGGCTCTTCTGAGTTCTGTAGAGGCTGTGCTGGTCTGCAGGGCTCAGAATGGCCGTTTTGGTAAAAAAAAAAAAAAAGTCATTTCCAGTTTTACAGAAGAACTGAAAGTGACTTTTTCCAGCCAAAATGGTCATTCTGAGCCCTGCAGAGGCCACGGGTGGATGCGTACAGCCTCTGCGGGGCTCAGAAGAGCCTCTAGAGCCAAGGAGAACACAGCTCCCCTTGCCTACGGGAGGTGTCCCCTGTATCTGTTGGGTGGCTTCCGGAACATAACTCCTGTGGATATCAGGGCACGCCTGTAGTGTTATTACAGTAGCTTGTTGGAGTGAATAGCGATTTCCAACAAGTTACATTTCTCCATGCCTGCTAAAAATGGGCAGTTTCCATACCAGCCCACTGAAATCGCCCCCTGCTTAACCTATGTTCTCTTCAGGTGGCCTGATCAACATAGACTTACTATGGCACTTCTAGCTGGCACATTAATACTGTGCAAACACTTTTTTTTAGCTATGACCCCCCTTCCTGTTTTTGACAGAGAAACAAGTTTGCCATGGAACAGATTTCGGAAATGGCTTTTGGTCAGTTTGCTACTTTTATAAATAAATCATTGAAGGGCAGGTCCTTCCTCTGTAGTGGATTACTGGTTGTATTTTGAAGTAAAGCTGTATGCTTTTCAGCATTACATTAAAACGGTTTAATAAATGAAAACTAATTTCTCATGAGATCACAGAATACAGTGGTTACTCCTCAGGCAGTCTGAAAAATGAAGATTTTGTTTCTGATGGATGATATAGAGAAACTGAAGTTTCTGTAAACTCTGACTGTAGCTTTTGGAATTTAAAATACTAGTACAGTGGTACCTCGCATAACGAATGCCCCGCACAGCGAAAAATCCGCAGAACGAAAGCATGTGCGAAGTTTGGTAACTCGCACAACGAATTTTTATGACTTATGCTTTGCATAACGAATTTTTGTTTTGTTTTGTTTTGGTTTGTCTTAAGGGGGGGATCTTCATGTCACTTTATGATCCCGTCCACCCCAGTAAGGGGCGGATCTTCATGTCACTTTATGATCCCGTCCACCCCAGTAAGGGGCGGATCTTCATGTCACTTTATGATCCCGTCCACCCCAGTAAGGGGCGGATCTTCATGTCACTTTATGATCCCGTCCACCCCAGTAAGGGGCGGATCTTCATGTCACTGTATGATCCCGTCCGCCCTAGTAAGGGGAGGATCTTCATGTCACTGTATCATCCCATCCACCCTAGTAAGGGGAGGATCTTCATGTCACTGTATCATCCCATCCACCCTAGTAAGGGGAGGATCTTCATGTCGGTTTATGTAAGTAAATCCCATTGTGCTTGCTCCCAGGAAAGTGTGCACAGGATTACAGCCTTCAAACTCCCCACTCAGCATCCCCCCATCGCTCATTCACCCTCTCACCGCCCCATTTCCTTCACATTTCCTCCCATCATCACGGCAAAAGCAAGCAATTGAGTGCAGCTGCTCTGTCCTCCCCAGCTTAGAGCACAATCCTGTGCATGTCTCCTCAGAAGTAAGTCCCATTGTGCTTACTCCCAGGAAAGTGTGCACAGGATTACAGCCTTCAAGCTCCCCACTCAGCATCCCCCCGTTTTTGAAATCCTCTGTACAGTATGTATGCCTTTAAAGAGCACTTAATAAACACTTTGTAAACCAAATTTGACTTTGTTCTGACTTTTCTTGCCCATAGGAACGCATTAATTAAATTTCAATGCATTCCTATGGGAAAACGCGCTTCGCAAAACGAAAAACTCGCATAAAGAAAGGAGTCGCGGAACGGATTAATTTTGTTATGCGAGGCACCACTGTAAGTGCCTTTTTTGCCCTTGTCTCTGATGGTACAGTGGAAAAAATTGCAGGAATCCAGTGACCCGTGCCTTAAAATTCTGGCAATCATCTTGTTGTAAGGAGGTGCACTTGACCAGTCTGCTTCTAGATTTTGCCAGAAGTGTGAAAAAGATGCATATAACCCTATTTTGGAACAGTCTTTGGGAACCAGGAGTAAAAGTACATTGCTGACAGAATCACAGCTAGTACTTGGCCAGTGGGTGGCCTTGAACCAAGAAACTTTTTCTGCCTTAGTGTCCCAGCTGTGAGGCAGGATTACTGTTCAAGATTTCGAGTTCTGTTTCTGGTTTTTCAGTATTTATCTGCTTCACATGATGTTTAGGTGCATTCCACCAAGTCCAAATTGTATTATCAGCATTATCTTTTTACTATGTGTGTGCACAAGACATCCCCCCCCCCCCAATGCAGGATGAAAGTTAATAGCTCTGACTCTGTTCTGGTTTTGCCTAAGAAATTCTTCCCATGTCTGCTTAACATATGGAATTATTTTTAGATCCTTATAGCAGATGTTCCTAGCTTCCATCCCCTCCCCACCACCACCACTACCAGAGCCTAGGTGGTCAGAGCCTAGAATACATAGCTGCTGGAATGCCGATGGAAGAATTGTTTTCAGTGTATTCCTCAGCATGCTTATGCAGAAATGAGTCCACTGTGTTCAACAAGGCTTGCTCTCTAATCCAAATGTGTTTTGGATTGGTTAATATCCCTAATTCTAGCTTTCACTTTTATTTGCTGCTTTTCACAACTTTGTAATGGGAAAAATGTAAGCTTGAATGTGAGCCCCACACGAAGGTCAGCAACTATTTCTTAGAATCAGTTGAGCTTGATTGTTCCAGATGGAATTTTCAGAAATGTTGCTTTCTTTAGGGAATTGCCTTTACATCTCTCAAACTTTCGTGATTTGTAATCTGTTCCTGCCTCACTAAAAGCCACCTCGCTTGTGATACCATGTCCGGTTCTCATTCTGTTTTCTGTCTGTCATCTTGCATCTTCAAGCATCTGTAACAGGCTGCTACATTGTGTATAAGTTCTCGCATGCAAGTGCTAGTGTTTAAAGTGACACACCACTAGAAGAGGCATGTAGTGTAGCTGTACTCCTTATGAACAGAATTTTTGGTGGTCTCATTCCCTTCTGCCATATTGTGTCCACCTCTATTAAAGATCTGAGGGTAACAGAAAAATGCACTTTGTACAGCTCTGTAAGCCCTTTGCCATTGGGTGTACAATTGGCTATACACGCAGTTAGTTGTGCAATGCGGGAAATAGCTTAGCTTAGTTCTGTGGCAGAAACTTGGAATGAATCACTGAAACACAATACATTATTGCAGGGCTCTCCAAATCTCAGCTTGTGGGCCAGATCCAGGGTTCGGAGAAAGCCCTCCCCTCGTGGCCAGAGCTTACCATTCTGCCATGGTGCCATGTTTTTCAAAAAACACATCACAGGGACTCTCTGGGTGGTCACATCAGCCTGGACATCCTGTGACACATTCTTCTGGGACACTGGGCAACAGACACTGCTGCCCAGAGCGTCCCTGTGACTGTTTGAAAAACACATGGTGCCATGGTAGAACAATAAGCTCCACTTGGGACTGGGAAGGCTTTTTTAAAGACTCAGTGGTCTGCAGTTTGGAGACTGCTGCATTACTGGATTCACATGACAATATTTTCACAATAGAATGGTATCTCCAGAAAGGTACTTTACAGTGGTTATCACTGTAAAGTGGAGGTCTGCTGTATTTCATTTCTAGCATCATATTCCTCTGTTTACTACAGTGATAGATGTAGGAGAAGGGAAGTGAGGCATGAGCCTGGAAATGGACAAAAGGCTGTGATGGTCATAGAAGCTCTCTAGAGAAACTCTGCATCTTGCCTCCATATCTAAGCACATGAGTGCAGAATGGGATATGCTAATTTCAGCGTCTCCCATTGTAAGAAGTTGTGCATGTTTTTGTGAGAAAAACCTGTCGTTCCAACTAGCTAGCATTTGGCTCATAGCACTTATACTGCATTTTAGAGCAGAAATACTGTCTATAAACGAATGCCGCATTTCATGAACTTCTCAAAATTGTGCTTCTAGGTCTACAGACAAGATTGTGAAACTTTTGGCGCTGTAGTGAAGATGCTGGTTGAAAAAGACCCTTCGTTAGAAAAACCCATCCAGTTTTCCTTGAGGCAAAATCTGTGTGAGATTGGTGAAAGGTGCATTGAGGAACTTAAGCGCTTCATTGCAGAATATGACGCTACCTCTCAAGCATTTGAAGAGCCCTAGGATCAAGACTGGATGGTTCTTATTTAAATACTACTTGTTAAAAAACAACCGTGAAACTTTCTGTAACAGAGACTTTCTGTTAAAGCATCCTGAAACAGGGTTTTATCTTTTTCAGTCTTTAAGTTCAATGCAGAACTTATTTATGACGTGACAGCCCTTCTAAATCATTTTTTTGTTCATATAGCAAAAGTTGTCCAAAGACAAACTCTGAGACATACTTCACTTTTGTATCTCAATGCATATAAAGTATTCTACATTTTATTTGACCTTATAGATTTGAAAAATACAGTGGGTTTAGATAGGTGTAAGCAGACTGAATCTTTACTGCTTCCTGAATATTTCTACTTGTTGGGGGCAAAGCTGGACTTTTTAGGCTTCCTTCTGCTTGTACAAGTCTGGATCCAAACCAGTGTTAAGAACTCGATTGAAAGTGATTCAGTACTGTCACATCATTTTGGACATTGAGGTCAATGATTGAATAAAGCTCTAGCAGGCAGTACTTAAAGGTTTAATCTTAATGCTGACTACAGGAATGTATATGCAGTACATTGTGCAAGTATGTATTTGTGTGTATATTAGTGGGGGTGGTCTTTTGGTTGGCTATCCAAAGTTGCATTTTAACTTTGAGTGAACAATTTGATCACCCCCATTGTTAAATCTGTTTTGGTGGTAGTGTTTTTGGGAAGCTTTAAAAAAAAAACATTAAAAAAAAAATAACTGCTGAGAATTTGCATTTCATTTCTCAAGGACCTGTACAGTCACCTAGTCTCTTGTGTAAGCAGTGTTAACTTTAATTTGTATTTTTAATCTTAGAAAGAAGAAAATGTATTCTGTTCCTCTTCTAGAACGTTCATTGTTTTCATTTCAATATTTATAAGAGGATACTAAATTTTGAATAAATAATTGTATTAAAAAGTAGCAGAAATATTTTCTAAACTGCAGAAAAGCTATACCATTGTAGAAGTACAGATTTGATATTTTGCCAGTAATGCACCTGGAGGTATAAAACTTATCCTTCTATTTCCACCCAGGCCCTTTAGCACTACGAGAGATAAATCCCCCCCCCATTGTCTTGGTAGACGAAAGTCTGTACAGAACATCTGAAGTGCTTTGAACAAGAGCTAGATCAATGCTAAATATTCATGTGTCAATGTTATGCAGAGTACAAAATGTGAGACATACTTTTGGTGTATCGGATTGGCCTTTTCAGGAACACTAGACGCAGTTCCAGAACCACCATTCAGAGTGCGATACCACAGTCTTTGAGACTGAAGGTTGCCAACTTCTGGTGTATGATAAATGAGATTTTGTGGATAATACAAGTCAGAATGGTGGAAACAGACCTATATGCACTGTGTGACTGGGTACCTCAATGGCAAATTAATGGCCCAATCTTATCCCCCACCATTGACAATGCAGCTGTGCCAATGCTGCATCCAGATGGGGGGGTGGGGCAATCTGGAGGCCTGCCAGAAACTATTTTCCTCTTACTTCTGTCTAGGCCTCCTTGTGGCTAATGGGGCTCCTCAGACCAATAATAGTTATGTAGCTGCTTTAAGTCATAAGAGAGAAGGAAGTGGGATCATCAAAGTGGGGATAAAAGCTTGAGGCATGCTGGTGCTGCCAGGATCCACCCCAGACATCCATACCTGTGACACATCACAAGAACATAAGAAGAGGCCCACTGGATCAGGCCATAGGCCCATCTAGTCCAGCTTCCTGTAGCTCACAATGGCTCACCAAATGCCTCAAGGAGTACACAAGAGACCTGCATCCTAGTGCCTGCAAATCCCCACTGATTTACTGGAGTTGGTGTAGCCTGGGCTTGGCAGGGGTGTGATTCTGCCACCACTTTCTGGCAGCTGCAACTGGCCTGACAGTGGTGCAATGTATTTGTGAAAGGCCATTGCCGGGCCTTTTATGACAGACTACTCATTCTGCTGTCATAAAAGGCTCATTGGATTGGGCCATAAGGTTAATATAAACAAGAATGAAATGACCCTACTATCCTATACCATTGGTGGAAAGGGGTTACACTAATCAAATTTTAAGGGTTGTAGGGACAGACTCGATGGAAACAACTTGACAGCATTCCATTCTTCAGGCTTATAATGCAAGTCTAAATGTTTTAAGTGCTAAGTATAGCAGTATCAGACACATTCTATAAAGGTTCAGTAACCCCCATTCTCCCCCCCAATGCCCTTCTAGTTCTGTATTGTTTTGTCATGTTTAATTCTTTAGGAGTGTGCGTTTGCCCCTTTCTAATGTCAATTTGATTATCTCTGATGTAAATAATAACAGGACTTTCAATCTTTGTGAGCTGTTTAACCATTTTGGGGAGTTAAAAAAACCTTTGCATATTTCAAAGCGTCCTGGACCAAGTAATCTCTGAGTAGTGTCTTTCAAACGCTAAATCCAAACACCACTTAGTGTTAACAAATCTGCTACGCAGTACTTCCCACTCTTGGCGATGTTATCTACCAAATGGTATGGTATGTATTGTATTGGTTTGTATACTGCAATTGTGTTTATACAAATAGAGTTCTTGACCCATAAATAAATCCTTTAATATTAAGGACCATAGTTTAAACAGTATTTACATAGCTCCACCATGCATAAAGAGCTTTGCTGTCAGCAGAAAGTAACATTTCACTACTATAAATTTATGTACATTTAACAAACCTTGCCTGACTCAAGCTGATGTTAATCCCTCCAATAAACTACTTTTGTATTTAAACAAACTTCTTGCAATTCAGGGATATAAAAATAGTCTGTTAAATCTTAACTTTACAATATGTACATTATTTGCACTATTAAGTTATGAATACAGTTTCAGCTACAGATATACTACATTATAAATATCAGTTGGATCTAATGATGCTCCTATACTACATCTGAAACCAGGAGAAAGTGTTTTAAATATACAGGATTCTTAAACTTTGCAACTGACTTTATACAATTAACTTCATCAGTAGGGCCTAATACAGGTGTGCACCACTTGATGGGGATAGGTTCTCTGATCCCCACTGTTATGCGATTAGGTCGCTAGGCGAACATTCAGCCCAATCTAGTGCCTTTGAGTGTAAATAGACACTCCCTGCCAGACAGTAGCTGGCTGCACAGGCTACTAGAGATAGATTGCTTCTTTGCATTAAGAGCCTCTTTGTTGTGTAAACAGACACTCTGCTGCAGACTATGACTATCTAATTAAGAGCTGCTTTGTTGCGCCTTGACCACTGTTGTATATGCGGTCCATCATTAAGCAGTGCACACTTGTACTTGGGCAAAGGAAATTTTAAATTGACCCTCTGAGTAAGGATACAGTGATCCCCATACAAACAAGATCAAGTGGAAAAGGCCAATGGAATAAGTCTTGGAACACTTTACAGGACCTACATAGAGAAAAAAAGACTTGTTGGTTGGACTACATTAATATAGCTGTAGGAAGATTGCATTGGATGCAAAAAAAATAAGCACCATATTCAGTGTGTTACTGTCATTAAATAGTCAACTGAAAAAAAACAACCATTTGTTCTGGTTATTGGTACCAGCCAGCAGAAAATACCACCTGAAATGCTCTCTCCCAGTGCTGGTGTGGCCCTTTTAAGCAGCATTGCAAAATGTATTTTCAATTCATTTAGGTTGTTAAAGCTGCAGTGCCTCAACAGAGAAGATGGACAAAGACTTGCGCATTTTATGGTCTTCCAAAAGTAATTTAGCCACTTATCTATACAACATTTAAACAGTGTAGGCACAGCATTCATTCATTCATAGTTAACTGGGTCAAGCTTAAGAAATGATGCAGTTTTTGCCTTTGTGTGACTTTCTCTTTTTGGATTTTGTTGCCCTTTGTCCAAACTGAGAACTGGGGAGTTCGGCAGTTGGACTACAAAGCTCATCTGTATAGTAGGGGTATCTCACTGATCGGGGCTGTGGAATGGGCTGTCCTAAGAAATATCCTTCCTCTTCGGAATCAGACGATGACGATGACGTTGTTGAACACCAAGAGTCTTCCTCTTCGCCAAAGAATCCCAAAAAATGGTCCTGTTGGTTTGCCATTGTATAGTCTGAAGTAACGGGAGTGTACTGGCTGTATAAGGTTGGCGTGTATGCCCGCATTGCATGAGGGCTTTTATTTTGAATACGTTTGTCATAATCCTGTGGTGAATAAAAATTAAGCCTCTCCTTTGGCAAAGGTTTTCTGTCTGCAGCTAAATGCAGGGCATTATCGGACCGAGACTTCCTGCTTCTCCGGCGACGGTGTCTCTTGCCATGGTCTTCAAACTGATACACGCGCCTGCGAGTCCGTTCACTCATGGGAGGCTGACGAATGTCCAGGTTCTCATAACTTCCATTATCGATGACGTCGTCTGAAAACTTCACTTGCTGCGGTCTAGTCTGGGATTTGGACCTTCTGAGTACTGGCATTTGGGTTGGTTTCTCTTCCGGCAGTGCCTTACCTTGACACAATTGAGAACTTAAGCTTTTCAAGGACTCTGTGCTCCTGTGAAGCATTGAGGAATTCAGAGTCCCCATGTTGCTCATTTTCTCACAATCCTCTACTTCCAGCTCTTGATAAGTCTGCAAGGAATACAACAGGGGTCTCGGTTTTACCTCCCCATCTGCTGAAGCACCTAAAATTAAAACAGGACACTTAAAATTCCATCCACTTGAATTTGCATCAGGACAGTTAAGCAGAGGGAAAAGTACAAAGTGTTTAGAAAACACAAATCTGTATTAAATTCAAGTCTTGGTTATGAAGAAAGTGAATTACAGGTAGGAAAAAAAAAATTAAAGTTTTATTGCCAAGGAAGCTTCTACAATTATACAGGCCTACACACATTTTCATGTCTTAAAAGTTAGATCTATTCTTGGGTATAGTCGGGGTACTGAATATGAAAGTGGCATTAGTTTTGCCCAACTGGCTCTAGTTTTGAAGGTATGGCATAGCCACCATATATGCCAATTCAAGCAGCTTCCTCATGAAGCTATGTGGCTATGCCTATATGGTGGCTAAACCGTACCCCCAAAAGTACAGCCATTTAAGCAAAATCCCCAAAGTATCTTAAATTCATTCAAACATCCTTGGCAACTAAAAAAAAGTTTTTGTTTGTTTTGTTTTTAGGTCTGTGTTATACAAACAAGTAATCTCAACTCCGGTTTCATATTAACATTCTTTTCCCATTGACTTCATAGTTGACAATAATCAAGAGCCCTTCTTGTGTCTCTCACTTCCGACTTTGGCACTGCTAACCCAAAGGTAGAATGTTAACAGCAGCAGTTCTCACCACAATTCCTTCCTGCTTTGGGAAAACTAGTATTCCATCTTTCCATGACCAGCAGGGAAAAGAAAAATCCCTGAATGCATCTGAGCCCCAATGAATTACGGTTCATAGTATAGATTGCTGACTTTTTTGTATCTTATTAATAGCATACTATTTTTTTTACACTATTTATTTTGTCCGAATGTATTCTATTTTTTTCTTTCACTAATAAAGGTGTTAGGAAAAAAAATCTAAGCCCCCTGGAGAAGGAATACTTCTGTAAACCTGACAGTTCTCTTTTGACTGAGTGAGATGTTGTCTGTTACAATTTAAAGCAGGAAGCAAGCAAACACTGCACAGAGTCTAATTCACATCCCTTGGAGAATATTGCTAAGGAGTAAGTCTGCCAACATAGACTACAGTTGTACTTTCCAAGTGAACCTTAAACTAAAAGATGTAATATTTTTTCCGGTTTGTCTTACCTGTGATATTAGACAAGGCCAAGGAATCCATGGAATCGCGGACACCCTGTTCTTGTTGTTTCAGGTCCGACAAACACTCTAGAGAATCATTGTACCATTGCTTGGGATCGTGTTTGTATCTAGCTGGACCATGCTCCATGTCCAGCTCTTGGATTTTCCTGCTGGCTGGTCCTGGGTGGCTACCATAAGCCGAATCCCCAAGGCCATCTTGGGACTGTGCCCAATACATATCCGACTTGTATTTCTTACTTGCTAAGCTTTGGCTGTTTTTCTTTAACTCTGACCTCCCTTTCATCATGCTCTCAGAAATCCACTGTTCATTGGATCTTGCGTCCACTTCCACCGGCTGCTGAAAAAGGCCCTTATCGCCAAACTTTAGAAGCAGCTGGGTCATGTAGTCTTCGTGCTCAGCCCACTCTTCTGGGTCATCGGGCATCTCCTGCTCACCCCTTCCTTTCCAGAGGTCTTCATCAACAAAGCTCACCCCTTGCCGCGAAAGGCTCAGGTCATCCAGTTTCCGTGAAAGGGTATCGTCAGCGGTGCTCGAAAGGCCAGGAAATTTATAGTTCAATGCCGGGGACAGGAGGAGAGATTGCCTGCACTGATCTGCTGACCTGCTGCTTTTCCCCATACGAACACTCCTCCTGGAATCTCTCGAGCGGGCAGACTGGAAAGCGGAATCGGAGGAGTCCGAGGCATGAACATCCTCTCCCAGACTGCATGATTTTGAACAATAAATCTGCCCTTGCTTGGGAAGGAAAGGACAGCCAAGCAAGGAGACTTTGCAATGGGCACAAGAAAAGCAAGTTTCTGTAGCGTGCCAATGCTGTCCATCATAAGTCATCTGAGCATGATCGACACCTGTTTATTTAAAAAAAACAAACTCGTTTGAATTGATACTTTGACATACTTGGTTTCATCTCTAGTTTATCTTAAATAAAACTGTATTTTTTGACTCTAGCATTTATTATTAATCTAGACACCTTAGCCCAGTGTTTCTCAAACTGTGGGTCGGGACACACTAAGTGGGTCGCAAGCCAATTTCAGCTGGGTTCCCATTCATTACAATATTTTAGTTTTAATATATCAGACCTGATGCTCCCATGGTATGTAACTGCATTTGGGGAAATGTTACAGGCCTGTACTTTTAACAGGCTACTATGTATATGCTTTTACCAATAATAGTAAATGGGACTTACTCCTGGATAAGTGTGGGTAGGATTGCAGCCGAGGATTGTTAAAAATGTTCCTGCTTGATGATGTCACTTCTGGTCATGACATCACTTTGGGTGGGTCCTGACAGATTGTCATTCTAAAAAGTGGGTCCTGATGCTAAAAGTTTGAGAACCACTGTCGTAGTCATTTCTGAGAGTAAAATACTTGGTTTTCTTTAGCCTTTAGGCAGAGATGAGTTTTTTTCCAGTGATATCGAAATAAAAACACAACACAGCTTTCTGCATTTTTCATTTGTGCAAAAAAAAAAATAAATCTGTGAAATCTGCAAAAATAAAACTATTCTCTAAGACATCTGCATATTCTGTACCACCTCTATATATGTGTGGCTGCACCTGCTGAGTCTATACCACTTAAGTCACCTACCTAGTACACATTTAACACAATTATAATTAATAAAAAGGCACCCTTGGAATATGGAATAAAAACATAACACCGCTTTCTGTACTTCTCATTTTTGTCAAAACACAAAATATGTGGAAAAATAAACCCCCCCGAATATACTGTACCTGTAGGCGATTTACACTATATTTTGCCTATTTTTAAAGATGCAAAATTACCTATGTGTTCCCCACAAGTCTCACAGTATTCTGCATAGAGAGACTCAAAACAGCCACAGCAGAATGGGCGTCCGTCCTTCATAATGTATCTTTGTCCTCCAAGGATGGTTTCGCACTCGAGGCAGCAAAAGTGTTTCATATGCCAATGGCGACCTTCTGCTTCTGTACATTCATCAGCAAAAATAATCTAGGGGGGGAAAAAAGATTTAGGGAAAGATTCAGTTACATATGAAAATTGCTTCAGCGTTCTAACTAGGGGCACAATCCTGAGTGCACAAGTCCAGCCTCTGCGCTGACTCAGGCAGGGAGGGTTGCGTCAGCTGAACTTGGCCAACGCAAGGGTCTGGGGAGGCCGGGAGGGAGGCATTCTGGAGCAGTGGGTGGTCCCAGGGTGGGCCGGTGGGGAGCGGGAAGCGGGGCTGGGACCTGGCGGTTATGCCAGATCCCAACCCTGTTCCCTGAGTAGGGCGGAGCGGCTGCAAGTTGCTCTGCTCTCCTTGGACTTATGCTACTTCCAGAGGTGGTGCAAGACCGAGGAGACCCACTGGGGCTGCGGTGGCTTACCGGGGGTAAGGGGAAGAGTTTCCCCTTACCTTCGGTTGAGCCACTTTGGGCTCCTATCATGCGCTGGATACAGCGCAGGCATTCTGATCTGCCTGTTCCAGCGCAAGGTAGGATTGTGCTGCACCAGTGTTTTTTCAAAGTACATTAGAGGCTACCCTGTATTGATCCATATAGCTCCATATCATCTACACTGGCACTTATTTTCTATGCTACACAATTTCAAAATTTCCACAAATGAACCCAGAACCCTCTCCATGCAAAGCACGTGCTCTTGTCATTGAACTAGGGCCCTTTCCCGACTGCTTTATGCAGTTTCAACATGTAAACTTTGATTGTCAGTTGTCTTCAGGAACTCAGCTGCTTAATAGACAAACGTTAAATACTATATTGTGGGAATGCCCAACGTGATTACCTCATCGCATGCCGAGCAACGTGGCTTGAGGAGTTCAGCATGGTGTCTACCGCAATGAATTTTTCCGTCTTGGTAGAAGTAGATCAAATCAACAAGAAGCTCGTTACATGTAGAACATACAAAGCAGGACGGATGCCAACACACTCCAGGTCCAGCTCTTGAGGCCAAAACAGCAACTTCTCCACCATTTATCTTCATGCCACACTGGAAAGAAGGTAAGTTAAAAATGAGTTTACATGGAATATATGTCCACCGTTTTCCTATACAACACACACACACACACACACACACACACACACCCTTAGATATGCCCCCATCAGTGCTATGTTGTTCAATTTTAAATAATTATCTGCTCTTTCAGAAAGCATAGCATTAAGGAACATAATCAGATTCTTGTGGTTTGATCATTTCCTATTTTAACAATGGAGACTCACACTTTTTACACACCCATGACAATTAATTTGGGAACTGCTGTTTATTCCCCCAAATGTGAGACCATTAACTTTGGTTCCAATGTACGTCTAACAGCCCAATCCTATCCCCCACTGGTCCACAGCATGCAACTGTGCCAAGGGAGATAGCGCTGTATGCTGGGTGGGGGGGTGGGGAGGACAGAAGGCAAAATGGATGTTAAATTAAAAACTTTGGTGTCAGTCTGATAGGAAATGGGTGGGATGGACTGGGAGAGGGGGGATAGGAAGCTGGTGCAAGTTGCTGCTGCTGGGATCCACCCCCTTCTTCCCGCTGCACATTACACAACCCCACTGCTGCCTTACGAGAGTCAGCGCAACCCAGGCTCCATTGCAGCCACTGCTGTAGCTGTAATTGGCCCAGTAGCAGCACAATTTCCACATCACTAGCATCCAGGATGACGTAACTGAGCTTTATGCAGTTCCAATGTTAATTCTCTTTAAATAAAAGAAGTGTACCTGGTCACAGATGGCATGCATCACTGCTCTCGAGAGCACTTTCACTGTGCCCCGTCCCAGTGCCTCCTTCTTGCGTTGTGAGCTAAATATCTGAAGTTCCTTCTTCTCTTCTTCACTTAAAGACTGGCAATATCTCACCTTCATTAAAAAAAAAAAATTACCAAATGTAGATGTTATGCTAGTTATAGAACTAAAATGTAGACTTTTAAAAATGTCAACCAAAAACTTAGGGCAGTGGTTCCCAAACTTTTTCGACTGGTGGCTCCCTTGACCGACTGGGCCATTAGGGCTACAATCCTATATACTGTATAGGGTGGCAGGTTTTCACAAGGATTCCGCAGCTCCCCTGACTGGTTTCTACAGCTCCCTGGAAAGCCATGGCTCAAAGTTTGGGAACCACTGGCTTAGGGTATATGATTGAGAAAGAACCAATACATTCATGATATATAACGTGCTGTTTCTCAAACTGTGGGTTGGGACCCACTAGATGGATTGTGATCCAATTTCAGGCAGGTCTCGTTCTTCAATATTTTATTTTCAGTATATTAGACTAGATGCCACCATGGTACGTGACTGCATTTGGACAGATCTGTACTTTTAACAATGATAGCCAATGGGGCTTACTCCTGGATAAGTGTACATAGGATTGCAACCTAGGATTGTCAAAAAATTTTTTCCTGCATGATGACATCACTTCCGGCCATGACATCACTTCCAGGCTAATGACATCACTTCTGGTGGGTCCCAACAGATTGTCATTCTAAAAAGTGGGTCCTAGACTAAAACCACTGCTCTAATGTTTTCACTGCTGTTCAAAAGCATGGTTTTCTTTGGCAGAGGGAAACTGATACAGGCTGCAATCCTAACCACACTTTCCTGAGAGTAGGCCCATTGAACAAAATAGGACTTACTTCTGAGTAGACCTGGTTAGGATTGTGCCCACAGTGTCACAAAGAAAAGCTCCATATATGAGTGTGTATACACAGTTCTCCCATTTTTGAAATTATGACCTATATGCATTTAAGTTTTGACAAATTAGAGATTAAGCAAAGCATGGAGTTCCTTCTAACTTTTACAAACAAATTTGCATAGAATGTAATGAGCAGAATGTCACAAAATTTTGATCGAGTAGGTTCCCAGGCTGCAAAGCTTGCTTAGATGTCTTGCAGGGACCCCGGCTTTGATAATATGAAACAGAATTTCCCAGACAGTCCTTATCTTAACACAACAGGGTCAATGTGCGTATTATTAAGGCTTGTCAGATGGTGTTAGACCTAAACCTTGATAGCACTTCCTGCCTAGCGCTGCAAAGAATGGGAAAGAAAGTTATAAACCCAGTCTGTACAGAGTAAATATCTACTTCTGGCAAGACTATATAGTAAGGCTGCATTTGTTTTTCAGATTCTAGGAGTGCTAGAGAGCTTTTTTTTTCTCCTTCCAGCATGCTTGGGTCACATTCTTTTTTCACATTCTAGCATGCTCGCCCTGTTAGCAATCTTTCCTGAGAGCTCGGGGCTAGAAAGCATGGCTACCACCATGAATAATGCTATCATATTGCTCTGTTCTGAGGAAAGAACTGGGCACAGCCATCTTGTATGGCAAATAGGGGAGGCGGTAGATGAAGAGTTTTTGAACCTGGACAAAAGAAGCCAGCCATTCCCAAGATTTTAAAAGCATTATACAGAAGTTTAGGTCACTTTAATAAGACAATGATGAAATGTCAAAAAAAACACCCTGAAACATATGACACCATTTTCCTTCCATTTTTAAAAATGCTTAAAATAAATTAGTGCTTCTAGTACTCTAGAGCAGTGATTTTCAATCTTTTACATCTCGCGGCACACTGACAAGGCATTAAAATGGTCAAGGCACACCACCAGGTTTTTGACAATTGACAAGGCACACCATGCTGCCAGTGGGGGCTCACATCTATTAATAAATGACCTTCCCTCAAATTCCTGTGGCACATCTGTGGACCACTCACTGCACACCAGTGTGCTACGGCACAGTGGTTGAAAATGGCTGCTCTAGAACCATGCTAGCAACCACTTCCGGCTGCTTTGTAGCCACAAAATGAACGCCGCCTGAATTAGTATATAGCTGAGATATGCCAAGACTTGGTATTTACCTAGTCAGGTATTTGCCAGCAGACAAGTGCAGGCACGCTGAGGCACACTTTTTTCAACATTAAAACCGTGGGTGCGTTTCCTTCTCATACCTGAAGCGGTATCAAACTGTATAAAGGTTAAAACTATCCGCCTCAAAGGATCCCAGCCCCTGTGTAACTCTGCCACCTCCCCGAGGGCACAATCCTAACCAGATCTACTCAGAAGCAAGTCCTATTTTGTTCAATGGGGCTTACTCTCAGGAAAATGTGGTTAGGATTGCAGCCTGAATCACTCAGTCCTACCAATGCAACAACACCAGACACAAAGTTCTGGCAGAATGATTCAGGAGAAGCTGACTGGCAGGTCACACCTGACGCAAAGATCTATCCAGCAGAAGCTGACTGGCAGGCCAGAATATGCCAAGGCAGTCTCCTTTGCAAGTCCATACTTTGAAATCATAAGAAAAGCAAGAAAGGTAGTCCTTCTGTCCAGAGGTAGCAGGGCAAAGAATGAATAATCATATCTACCTCGTTATCATGGGGTGGTAGCTGATAGAGAAGTTGCTTAATCCGGTGTTTCTCTCCAGGACTGTTAACATAAGGGACCTTCTCCTCTGACAAACAAGCGAAGTAGAGCTGTACCTGAATTGGAGACCAGAAGTACACATGACATCCCATTCATCCCTTGTAAAAGCCTTCATCTATCATCTTATCTTTGGCTTTATTTACAGAGCAGGCTACATTTTCTCCTTTAAATCTTGGACAGAGTTTGCATTCCACTGAGCTTAAAAAAAACAACAAAAAACTACCATTTGAGCCGAGGCAGAAGAAATGGATTGGGACAGAGCTCGCACCCAGCTGTTGACTTGCTGCCCTGGAATGCAATTTGCAGTGACAATTTCAAGTGTCATAAATTATTCACATCCAACTTCCAGCCCTTTCAGGGACAATTAGCACAGTCTGTTAAAATTCCACATTTCTTTCTGCATTTTATCACACACTGTGTGAAGCTGTCCAGAAAACAACTGCTACATCAACAAGCATGATTTGCCCCCTGAATAGTATTAAGTTAAAGAGATAAATGTTGTTTGTATAATCTCAGGTGAATCAGGCTCAATATTTCTGTGATCTTCGTTAGTTATGGGCTGCCATCCTACAAAAAGGCTGAATTCAACCATTTTTTCCACCTGAGAAATTTCCACCTCAGAACATTTATTCTTTTGGAGGATTCAAAAAGAAATTCATTCTACCCACTGGTGTTGCTTAAGGATGTGGGCCACACTGGATTACACGCACAGGGGGGTGACATTACTACTGGCCAAAATTTTTTAAATCTTGGAATTTTTGAATAATACCACCATGTTATATATCATTTGATGTGTAATTTCATGCAGAATGCAATGAAAGAAACTGTATTGAAATATCACTATACTATCAAAAGTTATAGCCAAAAAACCAGTGGGATAATGGTGTATCACCATGCCCATTGGCCAGGGTGTTTTGCCACCCACTGCATGGGAGGATGTCCATCCTGGGAATAATCCGCTGGTCTCTCATACCAGGTGATCCAAACCCTAGTGAAACCACTGATTCTGCCAACCCATTGGTTTAATCGCAATGGGTCAGTTGTTCATCTAAAACACACACAAATTCCTGCTACAAAACACGCCTCTTTACATCAAGCCTGCATCAAGGCATAAGTTATGCCAGGGGTGTCAAACACTTTCACACAGTGGGCCAAACAGCATTCATGGCACCTCCTGAAGGCCAGAATGTCATTAAGGTAAATGTCATTAAGCAGATGATGATCAGAAATAAGCACTTTGTTATCATGCAGGAACTCATTAGTCGACAAATGAGTTCAAATGACAAAATGCGAATCTTGACCATACATGTTGTCAAGATATGGGAGAGCCCAATTATCACCCTGGGAGAGCCCAATTATCACATGGGCCACCCTTCCAGCTGTGTCACTTCTACCAAGGCATCATTTTGCAGCTCAGATGCTCTGCTACCTTGGCAGATGCGGCACTGCCGAAAGAGCAACCCACGATAATTAGTCTCTCCCAGCACCCCGGCAGCATCTGAGCATCTCTCTCACTCCACTTGGTCAGCCCCTTCTGCTGTTCCTTGCCTTCTGAGACCTCCTCCAGTCTCTCTCTTCCAGAGCCTCAGCAGAAGTGGCACTGCTAAGAGGGCAGCACTGGGAGAGCCCAATTATCATGTGGGTCAGATAAAGAGCTTTCTGGGGTTGTACCTGGCCCGTGGGCCTTATGTTTGACACCGCTGATCTAAGCTATGGCAAAAATACTGACTTTTACTGAACACAAGGGCTGTTGCAATTAGAAACTTATTGTAATCCCTGGATAAGTCTGCTTTCTATTGTGCTGTACTTTCCCCCCATGCTTATGCTTACTACCATACAAATATCACCTACAGTTAATGTTTAGGATTTCAAGTCTTGCTGCGATTTCTATAATACCACAACAGAACACAGTATCAGTCTAAATCAGCAATTTTCAACCTTTTTCCATCTCACGGCACAGTGACAAGGTGCTAAAATTGTCAAGTCACACCATGTTTTGAGACAACTGACAAGGCACACCACAGTGCCGATGAGGGGGGCTCATATCCCCCAACAGCCTACTAATATGTGACCCTCCCCCAAACTCCTGTGGCACACCTGTGAACCATTCGTGGCTCACCAATGTGACATGGCCCAGTGGCTGAAAAATCATTGGTCTAAACTCTAAATAGAAAATAAATGACTTTTAATTCTCCTTCAATGATCATGTGTTATGAATCAACTAGCAAAACACCAAGCCAATATCAGAAAGTGTATACCTCTAAAACTGTCCTTTAGTAAGTCATCAATCAACAACAACAGAGCAACAGAGGCACAGACCTACTGGCTTTTATATGCTTGAAAAAGATAGTATCTTCTTTACCTGCTCAGGTCTCAGACCTGGGGGGACCCAGGAATATTCTTCCAAGGCACAGCCAGAATCATCATCAGAAGTTGAGCTTCTCTGGAAGCCAAATGTGAGATTGCCAACTTTTGGCTCCATTTCCAAAAGGCACAGGACAGCAGGGCCTTGTCAGAAAATTCAGTTGCGGTGCATCAATTCAGAGTTCTGAAAGAGAGGTTCAAAAGTCAAATGTTACAATGAAAAAGCAGGATCTCTGTTACCTAAAGGCCAACCAACACTGCCTGGTGTATGTATATATTGCGCTAATGGTCCAAAGTCATTAATAACATAAGAGCCCTGCTGTATCAGGCCAAAGGCCCATCTAGCCCAGCTTCCTGTACCTCACAAGGTCCCACCAGATGCCTCAGGAAGCACACAAGACAACAAGAGACTTGCTTCCTTGTGCTACTCTGTTGCACCTGGCCTTTTGAGGTAGCCTGTATCTAAAACTGGGAGGTTGCACATACCCATCACAGCTGTGATGGACTTTTCCTCCAGAAAACTGTCCAATCCCCTTTTGAAGGCATCTAGGCCAGGCGCCATCCCCGCATCCTGTGGCAAAGAGTTCCACAGACTAATTACAGGCTGGGTAGAGAAATATTTTCTTTTGTCTGTTCTAACTCTCCCGACACTCAATTTTAGTGAATGTCCCCTGGTTGTGGCATTTTATTCTGGTGTAAGAATAAAACAAATGTGCTCTTCAAGGAAACGTTTGAGTTTTAATTTTAATTGAGTTTTAATCCTAACCCAAAAGCAAAAAAAATAAAACATTTATGCACTAAAAAAACAGAACAAGAAAGTATGGCTTGAATACACAAACAATAGTATCTGTGTGAATAGCTTGTATCACAGTCACTACATTTGCCAAGACTAAATGCTGTCCATGTGTGTGCTACAAATTTCCCCAAGTTGTTCTCTCACTTCCACTCCCGCCTTTTCCTTTGCTTTCTAGCATGAACTTCAGTCCTTCCTCTGCAACCTGATAGCGTTTGCAGTAGATGGAAGATCTGAGAGTTGATCTTCCATTTCATGTTAGCAGAGCAGATTTGGCTAAACCGCACTTATCTCTTGAAGTCATCCTCAACAATGCAAGAGGAAGAAAAGAAAAGAATCTACAACCAGTCCTATAAAAGCTCTGAGCATTCACATCTGTCCTTTCTCCTTGATGGAAAAATGCTGAAAACAATGAGATCACTCCTCTGCCCAGCCAATAACTGCAGCAAGATTAAATCTTAATCAGCACATTTGCTGTAACCACTTCAAGAGATCAGACTGAATTAGGATACATAATTTAATGTTGCAGAGATTGGAGAAGGGATGTGTTACACACATTGCATGAGAGCGTTGCACGAGATAAGGAAAACTAAAGTCAAAGATGTTGATCTGTTTATGCAACAACTCACAAAGGTCGATTAAAGAACAGGACTGCTGTAGAACCCATCACAGCAGGGTGTGAACTTCTTGTGTATTTGCAGAGTAGAGAGTGCCCATTTGATTCCACTCATTGAGAGTCAATCCCCCCCTTTCCAAAACTTTGTTTTACAGTGCAATTCTACGCACGTCTACTCAAAAGTAAACTCCACTTAGTGCAATGGGATTTATTCCCAAGTAAGTGTGTTATGAGATCACAGCTGTTGTAATTTAAATGGTATTTATCTCACCTAGAAAACTTAGAGTTGGCATCCTTCAGTCTCGGAAGACTATGGTGTCACGCTCTGAATGGTGGTTCTGGAACAGAGTGTCCTCTCCAGTGCGCGAAGCCTGGGTAAAGTAGGTATGGAGGATAGGCTGTTACCCATGCAGCAAATCCCCCCTCTCCACATCGCTGAAATGGTCCAATGGAAAGGCAGAGGCCAATACGGTTGGTTCCAGCGGCGTCGCAGGAGTTGCCAGAACGTGACTGTGTTCAGCCATGAACTGCCTCAGGGACTCCGGCTCCGGATTTTGCCTCGAGGTTGACTCCTGAAGCCTTTTCCATAACTGGATATAGCCACAAGGCAGTGGAGGTTTGGGATCAGAGTTTAGAAAGCTTAACTGTACAATGAATAATCAAGTTATGCTTCATTACTTTATTGCCTTTCTGGACACAAGGCAGGTTTTGACCAGAATTTTGATAGCTTATGCTATCCTAGAAGAGATAGAACTTGCTAGAAGATTGAGAACTTTATAAGCTACCTCAACTACGTGTAAACTGATGTTAAAATTCCCATTTTTAATGTAACATGTTTAGGTCACTATACTTCTTATTGGAGTTTCTCCTTCTGAACCAGAGAACAGCAGGCCTATTTCCTTAAAACCCATTTTTGCCTGGCCCCCAGGTGTGTACACATTTGATCCCAGTTACATATATGCAATGTTGGGCAGAAATGGCTTAAATTGCTTCATCAGAATGACTTTTAAAAAACTGCATACACCAGTGTTTTTCAAACTGTGAGTTGGGAGTTGGGACCTCAAACTGTGAGGTGGGTCACAAGTCCATTTCAGATGGGTCCCCATTCATTTCAATGTGTATTTCATTTTTAATTTATTAGACTAGACGCTACCATGGTATGTGGCTGCATTTTGGGAATTGTTACAGATTTATATTTTTAATAGGCTACTATGTGCATGCTTTAGCAATGTTAGTCAATGGGGCTTACTCCCGAGTAAGTGTGGCTAGGATTACAGCCTTTAGGATGTTTGGGGAATGTTTCTTTTTAAAAACAGATCAACAACTGCTTTGGAGGGTCCTTTATTTTAAATAAATTTTTAAACTTATTCTTATTGTAAACTTTTAATATACTTTAATATAAACTTTTAAAAGTTTATATTTAATATAAACTTTAATATAAAGTATTAAAAAATTTTCCTGCTTGATGTCCCTTCTGGTCATGACATCACTTCCAGGTTAATGACATCACTTCTGGTGGGTCCCAACAGACTACATTCTAAAAAGAGAGTCCCAATGCTAAAGTGTTTGAGAACCACCAGCATACACTTCAAATAAGCCCTATTTCTTCTTGTTGGGTACTACCTCTCCCCCATAAGAGACCATGACACGGGTTTATTACATGAACAACAGATTCAAGGCTGAAAAGTTTTATCCTTGAAGTAAGTTAATACTTACACCATGCTAAATATTTTTATATTATTATGATGTACAATCAAAGGAAGACACTACATGCCAACCTCCTGCTCTACTCTTCAGAACTTATGATTGAGGAAACTGGTATGACCAACTTACACTGACTAGGAAAGCCTACAAAGAGTACCCTTTCACTGGTGAATGGACAATTATTAACCATGTAATTGGATTAAAGAGTAATTTGATTAAGAAGTTTTAGATAGACACCAGCCTACGTATTATAGATTATCATTTTAAAGAAACTGTGCAAAAGACAGAGCTCGCGCACAAAATTATGCAACCCAGTTTTAAAAGAAATTTTGTTTTAAGTGTGTGTATGTATTCTTTTTTTGTTTTGTTTGTTCTATAGGCAACAGTTGAAGCCAAGTGTGAAACTAGTCCTTATGTTAGGATTTCCAGCTCACTGAGTCTGCTCTGTGGTCACCTCTGACCAGATCGAAGAGGTCACAATTCGTAAAGCCAGTTACACAAACATCCTTGCCAGTCCCCTGCTGTTTAACTCGGTCCTGCAGGGCAAATTGTTTAACAACTTTTTGTTAAACTGCTTGTTAACAAGGCTATGGGGAATCCCAGATGCATATCACACACATCCATTCACAACAGCTTGCAACTATAACCTAAAGGGGTCAAAAGCTGAGGTTAAAATGCAGGTGTCTGTGTTGCTATTCTAAGTAGGTTGCATTTGCCATCACAATTGCTATGGGCAGGATCCAGTCAAAATTCCATCAAATCCAGTGGTTTAATTAAACAGTCCCAACATTTTAGGATATAACACACTAAAAAAGTATGCTGTGACTCAGTGGAAATGAAGTCTAACAATGTCCATAGGTTAGGCAAGGAAGCCATATCCCACTAAAGTTTCAGATCTAACTTTTAAAAAGTCTCTTATTGCATTATTATTATTTTCAGATTTTTATAAAGCCCTTCCTCCAAAGAGCTCAGGGTGGTGTACACAGCTGCTCCCCTCCTTTTGTATTCACAACAACCCTGTGAGGTAGGTGAGGCTGAGAGAAAGTGACTGAACCAAGGTCACCCAGGAAGCTCCGTGGCTGAGGAGGGATTTGAATCCGGATCTTCCAGATCTAAGTACAGCTCCCAAACCACCACACCATCCTGGCACTCATACATTTTAGACTTCTCTTTTAAACAACAACCATGGGAAACAGCAACCAGACTTTATTCCAGCATTCTCACCTGAACAAGACCTGCTTTCTGTTAAAACTTGCAGCACTGTGTTTGGAAATACATTTATTGGGGGGGGGGGGAATCAAGGAAGTGATAAATCATCACTAGGTTTGGCTAAAACAGAACATAACCACTCTTCCCACACAAAACCAGTGTCCAGAGTGTCATAAAATTACAAAACCAAGGGGAAAAAATACAGTTATCCATCTGTGTCAAAGTTTAGGACAGACAGTTGGTAGCCTGTACACGCTTCAGTGTGTACATCCCCCCCACTACTTTCAAATAGATATATTTAAATAATCCTTCAAAATGTCAATGAACATTTACTACAACCTGTGCAGTCTTCAGCTCAGCTTCAGCTCATCCCCAGAGAGGCTGCAATCCTATGCACACTTTCCCCGAGAGTAAGCCCTATTAAAGACATTAGGACTTACTATAGCAGTATAGGATTGTGCAGCACTAATGAGCTTTGGAGTTAAGACCACACTGCTGAGCTGACAATCCCAAGTGGACCTCTTCAGCACTACATTCCACTGAACACAATTGAATCTGAACACAAATTCAGAACAGATGGGAAGATCAAGACCGCTGCCATCCCTAATTCTTTTAAACAATGCACTCCAGAGCTGTCTTGGGGGGGGGGGGAATCTCTCCCCCAAAATGTCAGGACTCTTTGGCTACTCCACACCCACCCAACTCTGAAACCACAATTCAGAACAGGAAGGCTGCAAATCCTAACCACACTTAACTGGGAGTAAGCTCCACTGACTATAATGGGACTTACTTCTGAGTAGACATGCCTAGGCTTGGGCTCCAAGACTTCCCCCACAGGTTGATCTTTCTCACGATCGTTCTTACAGAGGGGGGGCTCTGCGCCTTCCCAAAGAGGACCTCCTCAACAGCAAGCTTGGGGCGCACCAGAGAAGTGAAGCGAAGTGGCAGCTCAGGGTGCTCAGAGGGTGGGGGGAGATCGCGCCCCCGCCCCATGAATCTTACTCCTCCTTCTCTTCCTCCTCCACCCCCCCCCCGTCTCTGAGCAGGCAGGCTGCACGAAAGGGAGACAGCCCACTTTCAAAGAGCGCGAGGAGCATCACCTCTTCCTGCCCTGGTCCAAACCGGGGGGAGGAGAGGGCGGTGGCGTAGCTAGAGGGGGGCAAAGCACTAAGTTTTGCAGGGAGCCACACCGCAGAGTGCAAGGGGCCCCTCCTCTTCGGAGCCATTCCAGGCGGGGGGAACATAAAGGAGGCGAATGCCTCTGGGGGAAGGGGCCCCTTGCAGGTTACGGTGTGGCTTCCTGCAAAACTTAGTGCTTTGCCCCCCCAGCTACGCCACCGGGAGAGGGGCTGGCCGGGCACCAGGACTGGGGGGGAGACTGCCCTGTCCTGGCTGTCGCCGATCTGGGGCGAAGAGGAGGAGGAGGAGGAGGAAGAAAGGGATGGGCTCCTGCGCTTACCTGGGGTCCCTGATCAGGTGGCCCCTGGGGACCCTGCCTCCAGCCTGGAGCTGCGATCGAACAGCGGAGGGGGCGGGTGAGAGGGAAGGCAGGGCTGGGTAGCTCCCAGATCCCACCCCACCTGCCAGATCCCACCCCCAGCCAGGCGGGGATCCTCAGCCTGTCTAGGGGGCAGTGGCGTAGCTAGAGGGGGTGCAAAGCACTCAGTTTTGCAGGGAGCCTCACCGCAGCCTCACCCCTTCCCCTCTCCTTCCTGTCTTAAGGGGGGTCTTTTCTGTCTTAAGACCTTCCCCCCTTAGAAAAAGCCCCCCTCCTTAACCTCCTCCCCACTGCCATGCCTGGGGCTCCGGCCACCACCACCTCCCACTTACTGCATCCAGCCCATCCATCAGTAGACACATGTCCAATATGGGGGGGGTCTTGTCACCCAGAATGCTGCCTGCTGCCCCCCAGCAGAACAAGTGGCCTTCCCCACAGGGCACAGTCCAGGAAGAAAAAAAAGCCCTCCAACAGCCCAATCATCTGCATGCCTCCTCAGAAGTAAGTCCCATTACAGTCAATAGGGCTTGATCCCAGGTCAGTGTGGATAGGATTGCAGCCTAAGAGAGGGGAAGACCACCTCAGGGTTCTCTAGGCACTCTGAACCTTTCTTCCCCCCCCCCACAAGGGAAGGCCACCCCCTCCCCAGTCCCCTTCCAAGCTCTCTTTGCCCTTCCAACACAAGCCTGCCAAAAATCCTACCAGAGGCGCATCTGGAGTCATCTCCCAATAATCCTTTTCCAGCAGTTTCCTTTTCGCAACCCAGTTCCACTTTGGGGTGTGGGAGAGAAAGGGTCCTCTTAATGCCAAGTTCAGTTGATGGGAAGAAATCAGGAAACTAGGATCAGGGAGGACATTCCCACTGAGAGATCAGTGGGTCTCTTTCAGACCACTGCCAATGGCTGATGGCTGCATTGTACTTTTGTGGATGCAGGAGAATCCAACCTCTTATCTCATCCCAAGCAGCCATTCAAGGTTCCGGAAATGGTGGGCAGTGTCATGTGCAGGAAGCATTTTCTTTGTGTGTTTACAAGCACTATTTTTACTGAGAGCAACCCTGACCCCACCCGCTATTGTGTCTGAAAACCTTCTGGCTACATCCACTGACCCACCCACCCCCCACAGTCCAGCCTCTAATTCCTTAAGTACTGCTCACACACTGCCCATCAATCACGGGTGACCCTGTATGAACCACATGCCACCATGAAGCTGCATATTAAGAGAAACATCAAGCTAGTTCTGAAGCACATGGGTGCATGTGCCTAAATGAAAAGGGGAGGGGTGCATCATCAATGTCTCTTTTGAGTCCAATGCCCCAGCACTTCCTTAATCATCTCTCTGGACAAGAAAGTGTCAGCAAGAGGATGCCACTGGGTCCAAAATTAAAAGGGTCTCTTACTATTCTGGGAGAAGATCATTTCCATATGAATCGCCAAAAGCATTCACTACCATGGAAGCCAAGGAAGGTTAGGCACTTCTTCTGGAGAAAGGCCTCACTCCACCAGACAAGGAAAAGTAACAACTGTTGGGACCTTTATTTTATTCAACTCATTCCCTGCTGCTTCTTGCCTCCTATTTTAACACAGGGGTTTCCAAACTGCGACCCGGGGGTCATATCTGGCCCACCACAAACTTTTATCTGGCCCTCAGCAACTTGTTTTTTTTTTTTCCAGAGCATTTGCTAATGTTTGACATTTTTACACATTATACTACCTCAGATTAAGCATGGCATTATTTCTTTGTAGTTTTCATATTTCTCTTTTGTTCTGAATCATATCATGCTGATCACAAAAAAGATCAAAGTCAAACTTATTTATTTAAATTTCATTCACTCATCTATAAAATTGATTTTTTTTCAAAAATGTACAAAATATATGATGTGGCTATAATGTGGCCCTTGTACTGAAAGGTTTGTAGACCCCTTTTTTAACAAGTCTAGTAAGCAAATTACAATTTTTTGTATTATTATTATTATTATTATTATTATTATTATTATTAAGAATAGTATATACGGCTTTTCAACAGAGTGGTTCACAAAGTGGATTACATAGAAATAAATCAATAATATAGGCTCCTCTTAAATTTTTCTTCTTTAAGGGACGTGATCAAAAAGATCTTTTACTTATAATTCAGAATGTCTTCCTGTTTATCCCCAGCCAAAAACAATGCAGTGTTGATCTTCAAAATCCAAGGGTGACATTATAGTTACATGTACCACTGAATGACCTCCAGCTTAACAATGGACTGCATATATGAGTCAAGACACAACAAAGAGGCTCTTAATGCAAAGAAGAGGCAATTGGTCTCCAGTAGCTTGGGCAGTCCTGTCTGACAGGGAGTGTCTGTTTATACAACAAAGGAACTAGATTGGGCTGAATGTTCGGTTAACAACATAATCACATAACAACAGGGATAGGAGAATGCATACCCATCATTAAGTGGCACACACCTGTATACAGCTTAGGGGTGAAAGCAGCACAAAAGAATGAGAAGGCGTCTCAATCCACTTCAGGGAAGCCCTGCCCTTTGGTCAAAACAGTAAAAAACAAACACCACACACATCCTTTCAACAATAAAGCCTTACGTTCAATACTACAATATTCTGTTATACCATATATGTTAAATATGGCTCCTATTTCCGCTTGAATCCAGAGAGTTTGGCTTAGTCTTGCTATGCCCACTGGCAATGCAAACCTATATATGTTCCGAGGAGACTTCCAGCCTGCTCCTAACCTGCATCGTATATGACCTATTCCAGTGTTCTTCAACTTTGGGGTTGAGACCCCAATGGGGTAATGAAGCCTTAGTTGTGGAGTTGTGGCAGCTTACAGGAATTAAAAAGATTGAAGACCACTGAAGTAGAACACCACCAGATAAATGGGGAGGCATCTGGAGTATCCCTTCAGGTACCAGGAGATTGTGCCCCAGTCCTGCTCAGGTTCTTAGCAAGCAAATTGTGCTAAAATAGCTCTCACTAGTGCCAGGCTTCATGGTAACCTTTTCTGTTCTCTCTAATAAGAATACCGCAGACACCCGCCTGTAAGTCGACCCAACAGATAAGTCGAGGGCAGGTTTTGAGCCAACAATCGTGGAATTTTCTATGATTCTCGGATAAGTCGGGAGTTAAACTTAGGGGGTGTCAGACTATAGTTTTGTCTGATTTTACCTGAGGCCAGTTCCTGAAAAATAACCATTCTAAGCTTACTGAAACAAGTTTGGCTTCTCATATATGTGAGGTTACAGAAAGGAAAAATAACCTACCACTAATTGTTACCTAAGAACTGTAGTCTCTAATTTATTAAAAACATAGTAAAAGATAATAAGATACATTTTTATTCTTTTTAAAATTCTGGTCTTCACCACCTTTTTGTAAACACTATCAGAGTAAGTGCACTGTAAACAACATTCCAGTGGTTCCCAACCTGGTATTCACGTACTCCCAGGGACACTCAACAGGACCTTTAGGGGTACTTGAAAAAGAATGGCAGAAAAAGGCAGGCCGTGCTCCAGAATGCCTTGCAAGACAGGAATGTCTTGCAAGGACCAGCAAGGCAGGAAGGGAGGTAGCTAGTTGGCTATGAAAGCCCCACCAATAGCTAGTTTTTGGTCATCAATTCATCTGTGAACCAGTGATTGAAAACCAGCACAGTAAAAAAGCTGAAACGTAATAAGGAAAGTGATCAATCACCCAGAATTTCTCAGCACACTTCTGGTGCAAAACAGTGCAAAGGCAGAGTCTTCTGTTCTTCAAAGAGATGAAAAGAGAAAATATGTGATGAATACATGAAGTCTGGGCTTTCATATGGAGGAGATGAAGGCTTGTATTATTGATTACAAACGTTTTGCTAATATGAAGGGTACAATTTATGGAAATGGGCTGCCAAGGAATATGCAAGTGAAAAAGGTTGGGAACCACTGCAGGAGATCCATGAATCAAATCCACCTTTAAGGTGTCTGGTGTGTTAAGCCAGAAGCTCTACATACAACACACAACCCATAACACATAACCGAGAGTGTGCAATTCAGTTCACAGCAGAGAGATGAGATATTTGCAACCCTTTTTATTCAGAAATAGACCAACTGCTTTCCATGGGTGTAATTCTTAAGTCATGGTGCACTGAATTGTAGCCTGGGAAGGAGGGTCCCATCCTGTTGTTTCAAAAAACAGACCTGCTTTGCAAGCATTTGCCAAACAGAACCAGGCTGCAGGAGAAGGAAGGAGAATAAAAGGTTAACTTTGGCTGGAATGTCCCTGGAAAGTAACTATAGCAAGTAACTAGGTGCCTGCCTGAGCAGAGCAACAGCTCAGCTGAGAAACAAACTGTTCAGAGTTGAAAGGCTCTGCCCTCTGATTGACCCGGAGATAAGGCAAAGCGAGAATTTGAGCTTGATTACTTGGCAAAAATTTTGCGTACTATACGTATCTACGGTATTTTGCTACAGTGAACAGTGCTGGAAGGGCCTTATGGGAGCGGGGAGGGGGTGTTGCTGGGGGCAGGATGGACAGATAGGGTCCCAGGAGGGGGGACAGGATTGATAGTGGGTCCCCAATCTCATACTTTAATTATTGGGGCTGTGGCACAGGTTGAAGACCAGTGGTGTAGGTTACTCAGTCCAGCTGCACCAGCACAGATTAGGATTGGAATGTGACAGCAACCAGGTTTGTTCTGTGGACAGAGCTCTTGACATCCGCTTGATTAGGCTCTTGATAGTACAAATAAATATTTTTAAAATGCAGAGCAGTGGCCAACTGTAAAGACGCAAAGCTAACCACTCTGGCTATAATTCCTGAAGAGCAGACCTGTGAGTCTTCACCAGCAAAACTGTCAAGACTGCTATCCTGTGCAGTTAAGCTGTTCAAATCCCATTGACTTCAATAGCATTTAAGTAGCTTAACGGTGTGGCACAGGACTGTGGCCAAAGAGATCACTTTCAGCCTCGGTCCCAGGCACCTATGGTCGGAAAGCTCTTTACTGTAAGTAGCTCAGGTTACTATATATTTTAATTAAAGTGAAGCGAACACTTACTAAAGCTGATAGAGACACTTGCAAAAGCTCACATGGCCATAAATTGACAAGTCTCTGAAGTGCCAATCACGGTTTTGCATTCATACTGGGCAAGCCACCAAATACCTTGATGCATAAAAACACTGAGGGTGAAATGACTGAATTATAATGGTAGATTTTAAAAATCATTTAAGTGTTGTCCAAGAACTTGGCCTAAACAAACCTTTCCATTCAGCCAAACCACAGACTCCATGGAACGTTTCAGTGTACCATACACACTCAGCTGTGAATCATTTGGTAAAACTTAATAGCTCAGTAGTAAAACTCAGAATTGGCTTTTTTTTCTTGGTGCCAAGTAACAGGGATAGGGGGAAACAATGTGGGCATTTGAATGCAGAGATAGCTGACGGTTAAGTCTGCAAATGCAATAGCTTGCAAGACTTGGCCCTGGTAAGACAATCATATTCATAACATTTAGACAGGCTTGGCCAGCATCCAGCACTAAATCAATCTGACGAACACTCAAAATGAGGGGAACCACTGACATAGCTGTTGCTTCCATTTCCTCTGGGCGTTTTAAAGAAGAATCTTTTCTCCAGCTCCAGTTTTAGATTTTATTTTTTAAGTACCTGCAAACAAGTGGATTCCTCGAGTGAACTTGAAGCAGAACTCTATACTATATACCAGGAGTGTGCGATGGGTGGGAAGGCAGGTGAGGCAGAGCCTCCCCACGGGAGTCCTTAGAAGAGCAGCGCCGCCGCCATGTGAGGCACCCAAGCACTCACAACCCACCTGCTTTTGCCTTTAAAAGGGGATTTAAAAGGGGGTGCCTTTAAAAGGGGATTGGACAAGTTTCTGGAGGAAAAATCCATTATGGGTTACAAGCCATGATGTGTATGTGCAACCTCCTGATTTTAGAAATGGGCTATGTCAGAATGTCATATGCCAGGGAGGGCACCAGGATGCAGGTCTCTTGTTATCAGGTGTGCTCCCTGGGGCATTTGGTGGGCTGCTGTGAGATAAAGGAAGCTGGACTAGATGGGCCTATGGCCTGATCCAGTGAGGCTGTCCTTATGTTCACCTGCCTTCTCACCCACCACATGCTTGATCCACTTGAGTAAAGAGTTATACTCTAAAGAATACTAGCTTAAATTGCGGAGAGCAAAGGTGTGCCCCACTTCAAACAGTGTGAACTACTCCGCTCGGAACCCAATCCAAGTAAGTTCACTCCAAAATGAACCACTCCATAGGGAACACCACTTTCCTGCTCGTCACAATACATCATTAAATTTCTTTTTAATAGCATGTGATATCGAATGGGGAGAGAAATAGCACAGGAGAGAATGCTCCAGTATGACATGGGGAGGAAGAGTTCCTGGAGGTAAGAAAATACACAAGAGCCCAAGTAAACTGGGTTCCATGTGCAAGAGTGTCACAGTTTCACAGCCTATTGCAAGGGGTGAGATGTAACAGTTTGCAGACAGTGAATGCTTCCTAGAAAGAATTAAATTTGAAAGAGACAGACTTTTATTCACAGGGTGCTGAGGGGAGTCAATTATCCCTTAAAGGCATTGTTATGGCCAAGGGCAAAGGGAAAGGGTGTGAGTAGCAAGTCATCCAGTCAAGCCCTCGCCTTCTTTAACCCATTTTTGCCCGGCCCGCAAGTGTACACATTTGAAAGAGACAGTTGCATATATGCAAATATGTTGCATATATGCAACATTGGGCAGCTCCCCCTCCCACTCCTTTCAGCCTCTAGCAATAAAGCTGAAATGTTTGCCTGATAAATCATCCAAGGAGAGGATCATTGTGCCAACAAAATGCGCATATTTAGAAACTTAAAAGTATATAGCAGATTTTCATAAACCACATTTAGCCTAATGCAACTTACAATGCAAGTATAAAAGTACAAGTATTTTTCCCCCCAACAATTAATTACGTTATTGCTCAAAGTGTTTCACTTTTATGTATCACATTTAATAATATTAATTTAGAGATTAAGGTAATATCTACATAAAACTTTGATTCACAATTGTAACATACTGGAAAGGAATGCACACATTAGTTTGTCCTCAGCAAAGCAGATGTAAACCTCATTTTTAGCTAATTTTAACATACCACCACCTGAGTTATTGTTATTTCTGTTGTCACCAGCCCAGTCCTTCCAGAGGGCAAGAAATGAATAATAACTTATAGAGGCAGGGTGATGTAGTGGTTCAGGAACTGAATTTAGACCTGGAGGACCCAGGTTCAAATCTCTGCTCAGCCATGGGGCTTCCTGGGTGACCTTGGGTCAGTCACTCTCAGCCCCACCTACCTCACAGTGTAGGTGTGAAGCCAAAAGGAGGAAAGGAACTGTGTATACCACCCAGAGCTCCTTAGAGAAAGGGTGGTATAAATGTGAAAAATGAACACTTAACAGGACTTCAAGTCAGCAACGGGATTAGGTTGCTGGGAACCTGGGACAAACTGGGTCCCCTATGGTGCTCCTTGCCTGCCCTGTGAGGACACTACCACCATTAGTGGTACCAATGCTTCATAGATCAACCTGACCATGTCGGCCCTCTGATCAGGGTGAGCTTTTGACCAACATCCAACCCTAATGCTACCCCAGCTTCAAGTACACGTTCAAATAAGAATAATGATTAGGAGCAACAACCACTCCCATCTGTGGTTTATCACCTCAAGCACTGAGAAGAAATTAGAGTGGCTATCAAGAGAGTTAGACCCATCAGGGTCTAATTAAAAAAACATTTTAATTAGATTTTAATTTTAAAAAAAATGACCCAATTCATCATATCGGCTCAATATGGCTTCCAGAAATATTGCCACATAGGGAAATCCATTATGACAACACAAACAACATCCATATCCTAAGCAGAGGAAAGGCTATTTTGGAATTGGACTGAACGGTTAAAGCACACACACGGATTAAGTACAGCAGAGTTAGACCATCTGGCTTGGGTGTTTGGTTTATTTTATTTTTTTGCTTTTTATTGCTGTCCTAACTTCCTCAGCTTGGATCAGATTTTCCAAAATATTTTTAAGTTGTGCTGAAATGCTCCTTGGTCTTGCTTTCATCTTTAGTAGAGTACAGTGTTTTATAATACTTCCTACAACATAATTCTGTTAACGTTTCTTTACTGGAAGTATCAGCTTCCAACAATTGGATTTTTCTTAGCTTTGATAAGACAAACATCTGGCTTTTACCTTTTCCATACTAGTTTGTGTCACAAAATTCACTCCTTGATTTGTTCAGCTGATTTGGATTTATGTATTTGAATTATTTCTTCCCCACCATTTAATGTCAGAGATGTTTGCAAGGTGGATTTACATGTGGATTAGATTTGTAAGGTGGAAAAAAAAATGAAACACATAGAGTTGGGATGGATCCCAAGAACGACATACTGAAGAAGAGCAAGGGGAAGTGGCAACTTTCATTCCCCCCCACCAGTGACCCCTGAAAATCTGCTCCTGACCCCTGAAAATCTGCTCCTGCAACACACATGCTATTTGGAATGAATCCCAGTCTTGAAGAAGTGAACACAACCTCTCCAACAGCCCAATCTTATCCATGGAAACTGCTGTTGCAAAATGTGATCCACCACAGCAACAAGGGCTCTGCCACCAAAGAATGCAAACAGGCACAATGTGCCTGAAACCCTATGCTGATGCAAACCTGAAGCAGATCAGCTGCACACAGGTAAGTCGGGGGAGGCGGGGAGGACTCCACACACTCACTACAATCTGTGGCTGCACAGAAGCAAAGTTGGGGTCTGCACAGGGCACATCTACACAGGGCCACTACTGCTCCCTCTCCCCCAGGAAGGACAGGTAAGGACTACCATTTATGCCCATTGACCCCTCTACAGTACCACTGCAGGCACACCCCATGGCTTCACTCCCGAAACCCCCACGGATGCTAAAACTCGCAGATAAGCAAATCCACAGGTCCAGGCACTCACTTGACCTCTGGATGTGACTGGAAGGTGCTTCCAGTTGCACCCGGGAGGTCAGGTGGGACCTTTCACCATGGGTTCAGAACCCATGGTGAGTCAAATCTGTGGGTACTCCCTGACCTATGTGAGATATTTTTGTACTATCACTGATAACTCTTGTTTCCAGTGCTTCTGTGACCACACAACAATTGGTGGTGAATGCAAAACACACTCCTCACAGTGCTCGTCTCTCTTCTTTCTATTGATCAGAAAGGTGGCTTCCCCTTGTCTCCTTCATATGAATATGAATATGAGTGCTCCTTCTCCTGGAATATGAATGATCCTTTTCCACCTGTGGAAGGTATTTCTTTTGAGAACCTTCACAAAGGTGAAGACACACACTTGCTTTCTTGGACTGCTGTGCAAAGGAATACAAGATACAGATACTGGGTTCTCGTCATCAGGGGGAGCCCATAGGAGCTCCATGTGACACAAGAGTTCCAGGGAATGACTACAGCATTTGCTACAGCAACCTGAGAAGAGATCCCTTCTATACCTTCACCTATTTTCCCTCCTTCCTCCACAATGCATTTTTCCTGAATTCAGAATAGCAGAGAGAGAAGGTTGTCGCTGCTCATCCATCCACCCACTTACAAGTACACAGAGAGATAAAATCTGGCTGAAATTCTATTATCAACTGGCCGGTTAGTCTCCCTTCGGTTCTAGAGGCTATATTCAGTGCTACTCAAGGTCAGAGTGGTCTATTAGATGTCAATTTCTGCGACCTCCTACTGAGAGACTTTTAATCCACTGTAGCGTAGGTTGTAGCAATGTGGGTTCTGCATTAGTCTAAAAATCATGACTCATTGCTTCAATATTTCACAATAATATCCATTTAACAAGGGTGAATAACCCCAATTCTCAGTATCTGTAGAATGATGGCCATGATCCTAAACACAGTTAGTGCAATGTACTTGCAAACAAATGCTTTGGATACGTCAGTGTCTCTACTCACCTACTGACCAGAGCTGTTTCAAAACTCCAAGAACCCTTCTTTTATCTGTTAAGCTATGCAGTAATCATGCACTGTCCCCTTGATTCAGCAAGCATGCCCTGACTTCTCTCACATTTATCCATTTCACATTAGCAGAGAGGGGCTCATGTTCTTTTCAATGCAAGAACAGCCCTTTGCTGCTTTCAGAAACTATAGCATTGGTTCCAAAAGACAAATGAGTACTGATCCAGTAGTTTAATTTTACAAAACTGCTTCTAGGCATGGACCATGTTTCTTTCCATATTACTTACTTTAATTATACTGAACTATAAAAGTAACACATCACTCTTATTTTGAGCCATTTCCAATTTTTTTTAAAGTGCATGTTCTTCAATTTTCTCAAAGCTAGTCATTCAAAAGGCACCCATCCCCTAATTTGAAATTTTATATATTTCTTAAGTCCTCCCAATTACAGTCTATCAAACCAACGCCCTTTTGAGTCCGTTTAGACAAGATTCAAATTATTAGCTCAAGAAACACTTCCCAAGGCTACACTGGAATGCGTTAAGAGGAAAAAAAAAAAAGAGTTCTGTCATACAAACAGTGACAACCATCTAAAAGCCAGGGCATTCCTGGATAAATTGCAGAGTTTTGGGTTCATCTCATGCTCAGAGCTTAATCTCAAGAGGATGACTGGGAAAGTTCTAAAGAAAATAACCTGAAGGAACAGAAGAAGAAATTCTCGGCTGAACAGACAATCTAATTGAGCCTTTCGTCCTCATACAAAATGAAAAGCAGTAGCACCATAGGTGAACTAGGGGTATGTAGCCCAAGATTTGACAGGTAAATTCATGAAGGAAAGCCCCCTTCAGCTGAAACTTACCCTCAGGGCTCTCTGGCCCCATATCTCCACCATCTTCCTTGATGTGTCCACTTCAACGGTATAAGAACACTGCTGCCCTAGGCTAAGTACAAGAGATTTTTTTTTTCTCCCCATGTCCTGTCAACTTGTTGCCTCTATAATCTCTCCTTTTCAAGTTTGTCTCTTCCAGGGATGCTCTCCTTAGATTTCTGCTTCTTGAGAAGTAAGCGACAACAGCCCTATTCAGATTTTAACATTCATCCTTATGGACATCCAGAATTTGAGATCACAGGGAGAATCTGTCCTAGCGACAGTACAGTGCTTGCTGCTGTAGGCACATGATGTGCACATACTGACATAGGGGCAGTATTTGCTGGTGTGACCTTGCCCCCCTCCCCACAGACCAATAATGAGAATGTAAAGTACGCTTATGGCATGGGGGGAGTAGGGAGCGCCGGAACCTCTTACCGGTATTTGGTGCATTGCAATCTGGCCTCCCAAACCAAAAGTAACTGGTGATGACATCATCACCAGTTACTTCTGGTGATACTTCCAATTGGTGCAAAATGGTACAGAAGGGGACAAATGTTGAGAGCTGCTGCCCTATTGTCTCTCTTGCATCAAAATCTAAATTGGAAGTTCCTTTTTCAGCTATCTTCAACTGCTATGTTCCAAACCCCCATGGCACACCAACATGCCTCGGCACACCAGTTGAAAATGGCTGATACAGATGTTACAGCAACCATATAATAACATAGCTCAAAAGTAGTCCTTCCAAGTTTCTTTGTCACTGTGAGGTCCTTGCCTTTGAGGAAACAAGAATCTAGCATACCTTTCTCCCTCAGCCTACATGAAACTCTGCTACTGCTTCTTAATCAACATCTCCCTTCCTTGCTAAAACACCCCCTACTTATCACTTCCATCAGGTCTAGACCTCAATAACCATCTCTTTGTTTATTGCTGTATCTTCAGTCAAATCGGAATGATCTCACCACTCCCTTCTGCTACCTGAATGCTTTTAAATCTCCTAGCTGGGGCATTTTAGAGTTTATACCACTGTTTCCTAATATCCCCTTGATCCGACAGAATTATAACTTCCAAGTGTCACAAGCAGAGGTTACAAACTGCTTCCTTTTCTGTTTGTGTGAAGTCAATAAGAAGTCAAAAAAAAACAAAAAACCAGATTTCCCTCCACAACCATTTCAGAGCCCAATCCTATCCAATTTTCCAGGGCTGGTACAGCTATGTCAATGCATATAGTTATATCAATGCAGGCAGTACACTGCATCCTATAGTGGGGGGGCAGTCACATAGGCCTCCTCAAGGTATGGGAGCATTTGTTCCCTTACCTCGGGGCTGCATTGCGGCTACACCAAAGCTGGAAAGTTGGATAGGATTGGGCCATCAGTTAAAGAAGTTCAGGAAGAGCAGTCTGGTTTGAAATTCTTTCTCAAATGACCAAGTGAAAGGGAGATGCTCTCAGCAGGCCCAAGGCATATAATAATAATAATAATAATAATAATAATAATAATAATAATAATAATACTGTACTTATACAGCGCTTTTCACCAACAGTAGTTCACAGAGCAGTTTACATAGTAAAATAAATCCACAGAATCCTACCCATACTCTCAGATCATCACAGGGGGCCCATCTGATTGTGCCACCACCAGAAGAGGTGAGGGGGATGGCAGCTAGAAATAGGGCCTTCTTGGTGGTGGTGCCCCACTTTTGGAATTCCCTCCCCCTGGAATTAAGAATGGCCCCCTCTTTGGAGACCTTTCAGTGGGGCCTTAATACCTTTTCATTTAGGAATACTTTTGAGTGACATTAGGGACAGAACCTATGCCGTTTTTGAAATCAGCACCCCAAATATACCCAGGAATAGGTCTATCTTTTACACAGCAAAATACAAGCCAAAACTTGTTTGAAATTAACCTGATTTTTTTTTCCATTCAGACCTTAACTGCACAATTTAGCTTTTAGAATAATCTTAGCAATTATTTCCCATAATTTATTCAGATTTAATAGAAAATCCAATAAGTCCTCCACTGAGATGGGGCTTCCCCCGCAGGGCCCCCCCCCAACTCCAGTGCCTCAGTATCTACAATACTTTTATGGTTGGTTTTAAGATCCAGGAAAATAGAAAATGAAAGACTGGCTTTTTGGGAATAAAATAATCACAGAAAGCCACTGATGCATTGGCCTGAATTTTTTTTGCATGCAGTAATTGTTTCTAAGTGACACTAAAGGGTTTACAGGGCCCTCTGAATTTTTCATTCTCAATAGGAAGAAGGCATTCATTATGTCAAAGCATCCAAACAGATCAGCAAATTCATCGTTTTGCAAGTCTTCAGTTCTGTTAGCAAAACAGACTTGTTCACTTGAATTCTTCTTGATTTCTGTTCTTTTGAAAGGCTTGTGCAGAAATTGCAGTACACTTGTAAATCTTTATTTGTAGGGTGGATACATATCTTTTTTTTTTCCCCCTCTAAGGCATCCCACTTCTGCAGAGAACCTAGCCAACAACCTGCAATTTTTAAGAAAGACCAAAGGCCAACTGTTCCCAAAGTAGGGATGATGTGCTAATCTCACTAGAGTGCCACTGGATTCCATCTTTGGTACCACTAATGAAAGATACACAATGGCTCCTTTTTGGCCATGTCCTTGCAAATTTTGAGATGGGTTTTGAAACTTTTCAAAAAGGGTTTATTTGCAAGCTAAGCACACTTGAAGTGTCATGCAAAAGAGTGGTCATCCCACCCTTTGATGAAACAAAATGCAAATGCAAAATAGAACAACTCCCCCTTGTACTGGCTCCTGTTCTGCTTTGAAGGGTGTGCTCTTATCCTTTCCACCTCTGACAAGGCTAGCCTACCCCACCCCATCATGTCTGTACTCATCTCCTACTATTGCTACAAGATCTTAGCTAAAAGAAACAGGGCTGGGGCCATCTTGCTACCTTCGCCCTACTCCCCAAGAAACAAAGCCCTAAGAAAGCGGGGAACTGGTGGATCTCCTGAACTGTGTACTCGGTTATCTACATCTCAACAAGAGGTGAGAAACAGACACTTATTTATTTAGCAAGGAGCCTGGACTTTAAATGCGACAACAATAAAGTTAGGCATTTTTACCACATCATTGCTGGCTTATCTGAAGGGATTCTTTTCAGTTCAAAGGGTCAATTTCACACCAGGATACCAGTATTTATCATGGGCCTTGCAATTGTAAAAGAAGTGTTGCCCCTAACCGGTATGACAATGGTACAATTAAACAAGCACTTCAAAAGATATAGGCTGTGCAGAGACTTTGAATTGACCAGAGACTTCTTGCAACATTCCAAGAGGCTCTCTTCATACAAGGGTTTGCACACACCCTGCAGGACTACTTCTGGAAGCATGAAGAAAGTCAATGTCACAAAACTGTGCCAAACTGAACACAAAAAAGCCCACCCACAAACCCAGCCAGCATGAAGGGGAATGCACTGACAGTGTGAAGTAAGATACAAACTAGCTCTTTTGGCAGGGATAAGGAATTAAGGCCTTTGGTGATGCAACTCTGGTCTGTTTCACTCATTCGGTCTATTACGTTACTACCTATGAACACCTGTAGGCATGGCAGCCTCCAGTTAAAGCTCCTCACAAGAGAAAAATCAGGCTTGCTGCAATCCTATACATGTGTACTCAGATCCACCATTTTCAGTGGGGTTTTCTCCCAGGCAAGCATACTCTGGATACAGACTTTAGTATTGCATTCTGAACTGTCCATCAGCTTACAGTAATCCAGTCTGCCCAGGCACTGTCCTCTTGGCCTCCCACCCACCAGGATCAGCTCACAGTAACTAAAATTAGCTCCCCTCCCAAGTCTTAGGAGCTTTCAGGTATGCAGCATCTCTGCATGTAAATAACTCTATGCAAACTGAGAGGCGTTCAGGTGAAGTGTATGTTCTCTAAAAGGATTTTGCTTCTGCTTCATCAAGCAAAGTCAGGTATCTACTGAGGCATTGCCACCCTCCTCAAAACAGTCATATCGTGGCCCCATTGTAATTGCTGAAGTAAACTTTCCCTCTTGATCTCTCTGGAGGTGGGGGGGGATACTCCACAAAGATGAAAAGTGTCTATAAAAAGACAACTGCCAGAGCTTGGCTACTTCACTGCCTGTTTACTTGCTTTGTTTGAGCAGGATGGCTCCTGTTTTGAGCTCTCAGGCAAAGAGTCTGGAAGAATGTCACTCTTCTCTCCCTTCCCCTCTCTTCTTCCTTAAATGCTCTTTTTTTCCCCCAAATGCAGCTTAACTACTAATGAACAAAAAGCATTATACAAAAAGAAACATCTACCTTTTCTCCGGAAACCAGTTGAACAAAGCCATAATAGGCAACTTTACTAATAGACTCTTCTCATCTCAGTACAGGGGGGCCCTATACCAGCGGATCCCACATCTGCAGATTCACGTATCTGCAGATCAGGTCCACGATACCCCTTCCGGAAATGAGTGGAGCTCCGTCCGCTTGCCTACGGAGGCGCCTCTGAGCCCAGCAGAGGCCATGGACATCTGTGGCAGTACAATTGTTTCTACAGAGAAAGATCTTAAATTCTCTGTACCCACAAGCAGAGCACTCTCCTCCCTGGGCAGGTAAAACAATAGATTTGTATGTTCTCCACACTCATAGCTGATGTCTAACTATGGTTTATAAACCACAGCCAAACAGGATGTGAAATCATGATTAAAGTCCAGAACTGTTGAGAAACCAGAATTTCAATCATCACAGCTCTAGCCTAGACTTAAGGAGAAGGAGCACACAGATTCAGGAGTGTTCAGAATGTATTTCCATACAATTTGTTGGGTCAACCAAAGGACAGTCTTTTAAAAGTTGTGGGGACACCTAGGATGACTGATAGACCCAGTTCACATATATGGGGCATTTGGTGGGCAACTGTAAGATACAGTAAGCTGGACTAGATGGGCCTATGGCCTGATCCAGCAGGGCTGTTCTTATGTTAACTTAGGTAATAAGTTAATTCCAAGATGATGGAAATAATATAGCAGTGAATTAACTTGGAGAATAAGAAGATGAGGGCTCAATTCAATTAAGCTTATCAGAAGTCCCAACCTTTTATTACAGAATTATACCGAGGTGAGAAAAAGTCTTCTTAATACCTTCTTTTAACTATTTCGTCCAACGAAAACATTATTTTTGATATGTTTGTAGCTACTGGGCAGTTACTGCTTTATTGTAAATTCTCGGTCTTCTGGTGGTACACCTACCCTGGTGCCTCCCTGCTTGAGTTGTCTGGGGTAGTCTCAGAGGTGATGCTGGAGTCCTCCAAGTCACTGGTTCCAGGGAACTTCATAATGCATGCCAAGACATGCACTCCCCCCCCCAGCTCATTATTTCTGGCTGCCATGGCAACCATGGGCCTGAGTTCCACCCCCACGTATCAGACTCGGCCTACTCTGAACTTGGCATTTCCTCTGGGCAGACAACTGATGATGTGTTGCAGCCCAACCCTGAGCTGCCCGGTTCCAGAGGAACAGCAGCACCAAAATGGTGACCACTGCATCCTGAGCTTGCCAGGCAGCCACCAGTGGCTCCTCAGGGACTGGGGACATTTGTTCCCTTTCCCCAGATAAGGAAGCAGGCCCCACAATGGGTCTACTCAAACCTGTGTCAACTATTTAGCCAAACCAGAGCTGAGGCCTTGTGTCGGGCTGGTAGGACCAGCGCAGGGTTCTGGATCCAGGGGAGCAGAGCCACGTTAATTCATTCACAGCCATATTCATTCATTTGCTTTGGTTGCCTATACATTTCCAAGCACAATTCAGGTGCTGGTGATGACAAAGCCTTTAAAGGTTTGGGATCTGGATACCTGAAAGATCATTTCTACACATGCGAGTCTGCCCTTCCTGTGAGGTCATCATAGCCTGTTGCAGGCACCAACAGCTGGATGGTCAGCAGTGTCCTGTGACGTGACCTTTTCTGCTGTGGCACCTGACATGTGGAATTTGTTCCTGGTTGAGCTTAGAACCGTTCCTCTCTGATAGACTTCTAAGTGTTAAAACCCTCTTTGTTTCACAAAGACTTTGGTTGTCACGTGTCTTTTTTCTACCCTGTTCAGATTCTGCTGATTTGCCCAAATTCTGTTGACCTTGTATTTATTTATTCAATTTTTTACCCTGCCTTTCTCCCCAAAGGACTCCCAATGCAGGTAACGTATTTTATGTCCTGCTATTTTAATTTGAGGTTTTTAAACCATGGTTTTAAATTTGTTTTACTGATCTGTTGTTACTGTGTTGTCTCATTTTTTGGTGGTATCAGCTGCCTTGACCTACTTGTGAGGGTTGGAAAGGAGTAAATATATTTTAGATAAATGATGAACCATTTTTCTCCACAAGGCCCCAGATGGTAATGAGCAATGCTTTTGTGGACATTCTGTTCATGCACTTTATGCTCTGTACTTTGATCTGTATCAAGGACTGCTTCAGATCTACCAATGTCCATCCAACAGAGTTGCATCTTCAAAGAGGTCTGTACTTCCTGATGACACAGTGACAGTGGAACACTGGCAACACAACTCTAGCGCAGGCAGACTGTGGATTACAGCCGATGCTATCTGCTAGCCATTAAAACAAGAGCCAATTTGCACAAGATGCTTTTTCAGCTGGCTAATCTCTATGTAGGAAAAATACTGTACATACATCACCACTTGGGAAGTCCGGGAATATGTTGCCATAAATGTATGAATCAAAAGTCCTATCTAGCAAACACACAGTGTTTTGCCAGGAGAGGTTCCCCACCCCCTGGGTTAAATTATCCCTGTCAGCCAAAATCCTAAACAAGTTTTACTTAGAATTCAGACTTACCAAGTTCAATGTGTAACCACTCCAAGAACCCAAGAGGAAAAGCATTTTCTAAGTCATTTTGTACAGGTGTGCCCCAGTATCCATGGGGGTTCCATTCCGGAAGTCCCCGTGGACAGCTAAATCCACAGATACTGGGGACGCCACCTACCTTCCGGAGGCAAGGGATGTGCAGCTCCTCTTGCCTCCAAAGGGCTTGCCTGCATCTGTGTTTAAGTGAAACCGTGGATATGGAATCCAGGGACTCTCTGTACTGCTATCCAACTATATGGCCAGGAGGTAGCTAACCTGATTATTCTTCATTATATTTTGAATGGAGGCAAGAACCACCAAGCTGCCTTGTATAGTATCTCAAGGAAAGTCCTTCTATAAAAAACAAACTTTTTCCCCCTTAAAATAAAGTATTCTACGGTTACAGCTGGAAAACTTTTACCAAGCTATGTTGGAATTAACAGCAATAGAACTTAGCAAACCTGCTTCTTTAGCATTACATATTTAAGATTTTATTTGTAATTAACGTGCTCCACAGGAAACATTTACTGCAACTTAAATTGCCCAGTTAAACCTGCTGTTACTATGTCTATGCAATCTAGTGGAAGACCGGTAGAAATGGTAAAAGTTGAACACTCTTATTCATATGCAACTGTTTTGCCAAATTCTGGGTCCAAGTTTCGCCTAGAGAAGCTATGCCCACTTTAAGCTAATTAGCCCCCCTTTATTTCCCAACAATGGCCCTACTTCTGCACTGCAGTACTGCTGGACCCCACCACCAGGTTAGCTTGTCTGTTCAACCTGCAAAGGTCCTCCTTCCTCCCCTCTCCTGCCAGCAGCTTCTCCAGCCACCACAGCAACACCTTGGTCCTCAGCAGGTCTTGGGAGTGGCAGCCACACACTATCCAATGTCTCCAGGAGTCTCTGATCCAGCAAACCTCAGAGGTTTGTTCGCCCATCTGTCCGTTAGTCCAACAGCCAGTCCATTAATCCATCAGTTCTCTCTCTTTCTTTCCTCCAAGTTTTCCTCCTTCTACTACCCCCTCACTCTCACTGCTCCAGGTGCTACTTTTATCCCTATAAAAGTTGCCTCTAGTGGCCAGAGCTGTGCCTGGTTGCCTCTAGTGGCCAGAGCTGTGCAGCACACCCACTGCTCAAAGCCTATCTTTTAACCCCATGCTTGCCTGCCAGAGCAAGAAGCCACTGTTGACACCACACCTATCTCCTTGAGGGATCTTGCGCATTTCCATTACAGCAACTCAAAAGGAGAAACAGCTAGCAGTCGATCCTTAGCCAACGCAGCAGTGATGAGCTTACTTTTTATCTTATTTTCCCCCAAATGATAGGAAGATGGGCAGTATATTAGTACATGAGCTGGGCAAACTTGTTGCATAACACACTGTGAAACTGTGTTTAGTTCTACAATACACTTGCTCTGTGGAAATGAAAGAATTCCACAGACAGGTCTGTAGAATTTGGAGTCAAAGGGATGCCCCACTTGTACATTGAGGCACATTGAGCAGCCCTGAACAAGTCATTTGATCTCTGCCTTCCACCTCTCTAGCGGCAGCGTTTCCCAAACTTTTTGACCATGACACTAAGTACAGTTTCTCTCTCCACCTGGGGAACCATGGAGTTGGTACATGTTAATAATTAAGAACACACTGCAGAGCGCTGAAGGAGAAGCAGCAGAGGGTTTCAATTCCAGCTGCATAGATGTGCAGCTTAAAGAGCACACTGTTTCCTGCAAGCCTCAGGAACATCCACATGACCCTTGCTTGGGCAGCGGTCTCCAAATTTTTCAGTTTGAGGGCCACACTGTATATGTTACGCATTTTCACAGGCCCATCTGTTTTGTAAATGAATGAGTGAAATTTAAATGAATGACTAAGCTTCACTTGGATCTTTTTTGTAATCCACATGATATGATTCAGAACAAAAGAAAAATGTGACAAAATCAGGTTTAGCCAGGCTGATATCACTTTGGCCCCATGGAAAGGAGTGTATCAGGTAGAACTGCATGTGTTAACTGTCTGATTGTATGATTGGCAATGTTTTAAATTTCTGTGGGCTGGATAAAATCTTGTTGTGGAGTGGATGTGGCCAGCAGGCCATCGTTTGAAGACCCCTGCTCTAGGGGAAATGCAAATGACTTCTCAGTGTTGAGGTGAGACTTTAAAAAAGTTCTAAAACACTTTCCAAATTAAAGTGTTCCATCACTTTATATTAAACATCAATTCAGGCTGAGTATCCCTAATCTGAAAATCCAAAATCTGAATGACCATAGATCGTTCATATGGGTATGTGAGACAGTGACACCTTTGCTTTCTGATGGTTCAATGTACACATTTTGTTTCATGCACAAAATTATTGTATAAAATTACCTTCAGGCTGTGTGGATAAGGTGTATATGAAACATAAATGAATTTTGTGTTCAGACTTGGGTCCCATCCCCAAGACATCTCATTATGTATATGCAAATATTCCAAATCTGAAACACTTTGGATCACAAATATTACAGATAAGGGAAACTCAACCTGTACTATTATTTCTGTCAAGCACCAGAAGTGGCAATAACTGAACAGAGAGAGTGATTTTCAGTCTCTCTCATTTCACAGCACACTGACAAGGCACTAAAATTGTCAAGACATATCATCAGTTGTTTGACAATTGACAAGGCACACCAACACTGACAGCAGGGGCTCACATCCTCCAGTGGCCCTACTAACAAATGCTTGTTTACCCCTAGATGCACATAGCATAACCTGCCCCATCAGTTTTGCAACCCAGCAAAAATTGGGTCCCAACCCACTGGTGGGTTCCGGACCCACAGTTTGAGAACCGCTTCAGTGGGCCTTACCTTCCTAACCTCACAGACATGAGGACTACATGTAATTAATTATCTATGGATACAAGAGCAGGGATAGCACACACAAGGTTGCTTCTCACCCCATTAATTTTGATATCATTGCTCCACATGTGTTAGTACAGCTACAGTTTATATAGAGATACCCATTGAGTAAACTGCAGATTTTATCACATTCAAGCTGGATTAAAATTCTCAACTCCTCTTCTGTAGTGAAATAGGAAGAGAATGACAGACTTCTAGTTTAAGTAATTGGTTAATTGCAACCAGTTATTTTGCCTTCAGAATTAATAGAAACCATGTGTCTAATGATAAGCAAGCTCTGTAATTAGTTCTACAGAAAAAAAAATGCAAAACAGCACAAGGAAGAAAGCATCACGGGCAAAATCCTGGATCCAATAGTATTCATTAAACTGAAAGGGATGTTTTGATTTCTTATCATCTGGGTTTTTTGTCTAATTTTACCAACACCATTCTTGGTAATGTATGCCTGAACAACCTTCAATTTAATGCTTACATTAGGTTTAGAAACTATAATTGGAGAGATGAAACATACTGAATATATTTAAAGCATTTTAAAGTAATTTTTTCAGAGTTGTTTTAGAGACCCTGTACCCAGATCCTTCAGTGGGCTTTGCCTTCCTAACCTAATTTTTGTGTGGAATTGTATGCCACAGTAATTATCTGCAATCCTAAAGGAGATATCTATATTTAGCATAAAATTCCTTAAAAAGGGAAGAACCTCAAACATTCCAAGCTCACTCTTCTCTTTGAACTAGACTAGACTATTGGCTAAACTAACATTTAGGACTTCTAAGCAGATGTGCAGGTGGGTGATCAGAGACAAATAGGCAGGTTTTGTTCAAATTATCTCTTTGTTGGTTATCTGCATTGAGGAATATCCATTCTCCTGATGGCTGTCAATATTGACCCACCTGTAAGCTTTAAGGGCTAGAGTGAAACACACAAATATGAAATGTGTGCTCGTGTCCTATCTGGAACTTTCAGTGCTACATTGTTGTGGCATGAGCAAAGCATACCTTCTGCAAAGCATCCAAAATAGACAGGAAGTAACCAAGGTAACTCTCACCTGCCTCTCTATATTTGTTTACTGTAATCCAATTAGCAGTATCCCATTGCTTGGGTTAGATCAGAGAACTCACATCTAGATAATTTACAAATCATTAACAATAGGCTACTATTAATCTGACCTCCTAACACCAGCCTGATCAGAAAAAAAAGAGAGGACAAAAAACAGCACTCCAAAGTCAGGTATTAAGGTTTGTCAATTTACTTTTCTTGCAAGGGAAAAATATTAGGGCCCATGAGGCTTACAGCTCAATCCTATGCATGTCTACTCAGAAGTAAGCCCCCTTACAGTCAATGGGGCTTACTCCCAGGAAAGTACGTATAGTAGTTGGCAACCTTCAGTTTCAAGAGACTATGGTATCGAGCTCTGAATGGTGGTTCTGGAACAGCATTTAGTGTGGCTGAAAAGGCCAATTCGGGAGTGACAATCCCTTCCACACTGGGAGCAAGTGTAGTCTGTCCCTGGTCTGTCTCCCTGGCTATGGGCCTTCCTTCTTTGCCTCTTTGCCTCAGACTGTTGGCCAAGTGTCTCTTCAAACTGGGAAAGGCCATGCTGCACAGCCTGCCTCCAAGCGGGCCGCTCAGAGGCCAGGTTTTCCCACCTGTTGAGATCCACTCCTAAGGCCTTCAGATCCCTCTTGCAGATGTCCTTGTATCGCAGCTGTGGTCTACCTGTAGGGCGCTTTCCTTGCACGAGTTCTCCATAGAGGAGATCCTTTGGGATCCGGCCATCATCCATTCTCACAACATGACCAAGCCAACACAGGCGTCTCTGTTTCAGCAGTGCGTACATGCTAGGGATTCCAGCTCGTTCCAGGACTGTGTTGTTTGGAACTTTGTCCTGCCAGGTGATGCCAATGATGCTCCGGAGGCAGCGCATGTGGAAAGCGTTCAGTTTCCTCTTCTGTTGTGAGCGACGAGTCCATGACTTTTGTAGCTTTAGTGATGTGAAAGCAGAACCATCATGTACTTTTCCCACAGTAAGCTCAGATTTAAGCTTGATCACATGGAAGGAACTGTCAGTGCAGTCCTTTTCAGGCCAGCCCCAACTCTTCTAGTGATTTGAGCAGGGGTGCTCACACTTTTTTGGCTCGAGAGCTACTTTGAAACCCAGCAAGGCCCGAAGATCTACCAGGGGGGAAGGAAGCGTCTGACAGACACCCCCTTTGATGTATGGAGCCCCTGACCAGGTCAGAGGAGGCCCACCAAGTCCAGCTTCCTGTGCCCCACAGTGTCCCACCAGATGCTTCAGGAAGCACACGGGAGGCCTCTCCTCTCTCCCCACCCCACATACTGGGGGCAGCCACAGGTCCCCCCAGGAGGCACATGCCCAGCCTTGCTGCACTACGGGGGGAGGAGCTCCCCACTCCTCGCCCTCCCAAACTCTTTGTGGCTGCGCCCCGAGACCAGCAGGGAGAGGGAGGCATCGCAGGTCCTCCTCGGAAGGGGCGGGGGGTTTCCCCATTTCCATGGAGAGGGGCTGCACGTGCAGGCGGCAGGCGGGGGAAACACTGCTCCCACCGGCCCTCCTCCTGCAGCAGTGGGGGGGGCAGGGGGTTCGTCTCATCTGTCAGCCCCGACCGAGAGCGGCAGTGGCCGCAGCACTTACCTCTGGGCTCCTACAGGGGCGGCTGGGCTGGGCTGGGCATGGCTGGGCTGGGTTGGGCCGGACCTGACTGGAAGGGAAGGGGAGGGTCACTTGGGGCCTCCCGCGGCAACCGCCATCAGAGCGACTCCATCTCGAACTCCCGCCCCTCCCCCCTTCTGCTACGGAGCCCCAGGAAGCACCTCAGTCCAGTGCAGCCCAGCTCCCCCTCCCGCCGCCGCCCACTTTAGCTGCTGCTCTTCCTGCATGCAGCGCCAGGAAACTGATGAAACTGACTAGAGTCTAGTCAGTTTCATCAGTTTTGTTGCTGCATGCCTGAAGAGCAGCTAAAGTGTCAGTTTCAGTGTCAGTTTAGTGTCAGCTAAATATGTCAGTTTCGTCTAGTCACTAGACGAAACTGACATATTAACAGTTTGGAGAGACAGGGCTCCGCGATCTACTCATTTTGCCTCGTGATCTACTGGTAGATCGCGATCTACCTATTGAGCACCCCTGGATTTGAGCGATGCTGATGAAGTAAAAACCCTAGTTTAAGTTCCTTCCACGCAACTGTAGAATTGCAGCAGAAGAAGCCACAGTGCAGCAGCTCCCATGCCCCTAAGAGTAACATCAAGAAGAACCTGCTTTATCTGTCCAGATGCAGGCTAATTCCCATAGAAAATGAATCATTATTACTTCTTTTTAATGTTCTGATGAGTCTCCAAAACTAAAAGATCACACTGCTTTTTGTTATAAAGATCTAGGGTTCCCTACTGGACCACATTTATAAGAAACTGACAGCCCAATCCTATGCATGTCTACTCAGAAGCAAGTCTCATTAGAGTCAGTGGGACTTACTTCCAGGAAAATTAGGATAGGATTGCAGCCTAAGGGTCCAACCCTATCCAATTTTCCAGGTTGCAATCCTGTGCATTCTGATCTGAAGTTCCATTGAACATAATGAGACTTCCTTCTAAGTACAGTTAACCCCCTTTATCTGTCGAGGTTCCGTTCTAGGAACCCCTTTGGATAAGGAAAACCACAGATGTCTGAATCAGCAGTTTTTCAGCTGACCCCAAACCTCTGAAGGCAACCAGAACACTACTTTGTGAAAATGGGAAGTTGCTTTTAAAGACCCCTGGGGCTTCATTCGGAAGCCCGCAGAGGTCACGGGCAGACACACAGTCTCTGCGGGCTTCAGAAAGCCTCCAAACCTGATCGGTTGGGCTCAGAGGCCCTGTTTGGCACCCATGGATGCCGAACCCATGGATAACGTGGGCCTGTACATATTCAACAGGACTGTGTTATGTATGTTTTAAACAGCAATCCTAAACACATTTACATGAAAACATGCTGAAACACACTCAAAAGCTTATTTTCAAGTGTTTAGGATCAGTGTTGCTAAGCCTCTGAGAGAGACTGCTTTTTTTGTGTTATAAACTAGGATGGATCTTGAAAACAAATAGAAACATTTTCCTGCCCTTAGGTCAATCATACTTCATGCTTTAATGACAAAGCTGCAGTCTGTTGATCAAGGAGATATCACCAGTATGCTGATGACACCTAGCTCTATCTCACAATACTATCTAATTCCAGGGAAGCTGCAGAAGTCCTCTATATATACACAGTAGAAAAATCTATGCAAAGGCAACTGACACTGAGCCAATTCAGAGCTAAAAAAGGATACCAACATTAAAGGCTGCTGGAAAGGTTTGGTCAGGTCAGGCCAAGAGGCCCCCCCCCCCCCCGAAAACTTGCAGGGCTAGGCCAATTCCTGAATTCACAGTACTGGTGGCAACGAGAGTATCCAATGCACCATAAAGAGGTGGGTGGGGTCACCATAGGAGGGCATTGAGCAGGGCTTTTTCCTAAGCTCCCCCCCCCCGCCCACACCCGAGTAACCTGGTGCCAGGACTACTGAGTGAAAATCATATTGAGTGCAAATTTGAGTACTATTGAGTACAAATCCGAAGCCGGATGGACTCTCAATAAGACATGTCAAATGTCTAAGAATTTGGGGTTTCAACAAGGCTAAAAAACAACACACATTGATTTTCAGCCTTGTTGAAACCTCCACCTCTCATAGACATTTGCCATTTCTTATTGAGGGTTCATCTGGTTTCAGACAGTAGGATGGTTTATGTAGACAGCTGTTCTACCTGTCTTCAGAGTTTCAGCTCAGAACTGAAACAGGAGAATGATTTAGTCCAGCATGTTTCAGTATGCCTACCCACCACATTCCCCATTAGGAGCTGAAGCGAAAGAGACAACAGCCTAACGTAACCAGCGAGGTAACGTAAAAAGAAAAACCAACATTAGAAAATTAAGAAAGAATTGGAGTCTAATTTATTTTTCACATGTTTATACTACCCTTCCTCCAAGGAGCACAGGGTGGTATACATGGCTCCTTCCCTACTTTGTCTTCACAACAACCCTGTGAGTAGGCGAAGCAGAGAGATGGTGACTGGTCCAAGATCACCCAGGAAGAATCACGGCCAAGCAGGGATTTGAACTTGGAACTTCCAGGTCTAAGTCCCACTCCATAACCACTGCATCATCCTGGCTGCCAATTAAAACAAATACACCATATTCTACTTTCAAAAATTAACATTGGAAAACTAACTTCGATAATGCCCTTGAAGACTCTTCAGTCTCCTCCTACGGGCTAACAACATACAAGAACACTGCTTTACCAATTAAGTGTCTGCTGGCTTTCCAAGCACAAGGTACTGGTTTTAGCTTCTCAACAGATGGAGTCTACACACCTTAGAAATGCTCTCACTCCCTTCTGACACCAAAATCTACTGCTACCAACATCCTGATATATTGATAGTATATGACTAGCTAGTTCATATGACTAGCTTGAAGCGTAGGGTCTTTTGGAAATTCAGTGGTGATGACTGCTCCCACTCTCAGGAAACACCATTCTTCCAAGGTCAATAGAAGGCTACGAGCACAAGACACATTGAAAAGGCAATAGAGGACAAGACTTCTCTCATGTGTTTAAGAGAGCGTGTCTGTGTTTTGGCGTGTTGCCCTTACTGAACATACAGTGGTCCCTCAGCCACATGTTCAGAATCTGCGGATTTGACCCAATGCAGTTTCTGAACCTACATCTGGAGGACCCAGAGAGGACACCTACAAGACACCTAATTGGAGGGCACCTACAGACACGACTAGAGATCCTTGTGGGCCCCCATGGAACTCAGTACCCATGGATTCAGTATCTGTGGGTATATCCAGGAACAGATTCCCCATGGATACCAAGGTCCAACCTGGATGTCAAATATTCAAAAAAGACATTCCCCTCAATCCAAGGCTGTATTTTGGCTTATTCCAAGTTACAAAACCATTTGGTGCTCCTTAAGGCAGTGAAGGAAACAGCATCACAGCCTCAGTATTACCTGCCAACTCCTGATCAAAGCACAATTACTTGAACTAAACTTGATTGAAATCTAGGAGACTTCCATTCCCCACCGCTGCCCCCCCAAATAAACATGTAAACCAGTTTGAAATCCTGTACAGAGAACATTCCATTTATAAGTGAAAGAAAGACATATTCAAATACTAGATGCTTTCTTAAGAGACTGAATGATAAATTAAATAAGCTAACACACATTCAATAGACTCTTTGTAAGAAGAAAACTCTGCCACACCAAACATATCCCAAGGATTTTATGCACTTCAACTCACAGTTAGTGACTGCTCGCATGACACTTTCGTTTAATACAAACAAACTTGCCTAATAACTCTTTGTCCATTCTCGTGTTTTTAAAATGAAAAAAGGACTTCAGCAAAGTAATAACTTAGAGAAATACAAATTTAATTAAATTTTAAAAGGCACAACGATTCCCTTAAGATTTACTACCAATTTTTTTGTGTGCAGGTCAACGTCTCTGTAAAACTCCAGATGGTAAATTGCTCTAGGACAATTCCAGTAGTATTTTCGCTGGTGCAAATTGCTGAGTTTGACTGCTTCCCCACAGAACCCTCTTTGTTACATTATTGATTTTACTATAGTGCAATCCTATATGTGTTTACTCTGAAGCAGGTTCCATTCTGTTCTGTGAAGCTCACTCCTACGTAAGCATGTATAGGATTGTAGCCTTACAGCCAAATCCTGCTAGTGCTACCGGAATGAGTGTTCCGGTGGCACAAAACGCTTTCTGGCAGTCACATGTGACCTGCTAGAACGCATGGGCTGGCCGCCACTGAGAACAGCACGTCGTTGGCTCTGCACAGCAGTGCAAACTTGCTCCCATCTACCAAAGGTAAGAGTATGGTGGTAGTGGGAAGCAAGCAGGGATGGCTATGGGGGCAGATTGGGGCGGTTTCAGTGGCAGAGGCACACGTAAAAACCTAACTCCCTTCCTGGGTGTGATTCGCCTTCATGAATCCATGTGGACTTGTGCCAGCAATATGCGCAGGTCCAAGCAGAGATGCCAGCCTGGCAGGGGCTTACTCCAAGGCAAGGAGACAAACATTCCGTTACCCTGAGGAGGCCTCTGGAGGCTGGAACTCCACCACGGGATGCAGCAATAGCAGTGTTGGTGCCTCCACATCTCCACACAGGGAGTTAAGATCAGGCTGTAAATTTCCTTAGCAGAGATATTGATTCAACAGCCACTTGCATCTTGGTAACTTTAGGGGGAAACTATTTCATAAAGACAGTGTTATAACACAGTTGATGTGGTGATAGCACAGAGGTGATAAATGCAGGTCAACAAGCATCTCTGGACATCTGCATGAGTTTTCAGATGCTTAGCAGATCTTTTTTCACCTTGTTTTCGAGAACAGAACCCACCCACTCTGGCGGCAAGCTTCTTTTTCAACAGAAGGACGCAGTGCAGATGAGCGTTCCATTTAGAATTTGAAAGTTCCCTGTCCATGTGCCTCACCATATTTGGGCAACAGAATTCCTAAAATTTAGTTCAGATTCTACAAATTCTGTACAAAAATATACTTTTGTGTGGGCATCCATGCCAAAAATCCACGCACGTATGTGGGGACACACACAAAAGTTGCCTTATACAGAATTCAGAACATCTTGTCTGTCTGAGTGTATAATCTGCACCAGAGGACTTCAACAGGTGGCTTAGGACCCAGAAGTGGGTCGCAACCTGACCTCAGGTGGATTATGGCAGTGCAGACACCACCATTTTCTTTTAGATGCTCATGACTGCATAGTTTGAACAACAGCCATGGCAAAGGATCACAGATGAAGTAAATCCTCCTAGAGGCTTTGAGATTACTTTGGCTTAACATCCCAAGGCCCTTCGGTATCCCACCCATAAGCATGCTTTCCCTCGCCACAACACTCCCTAGGCTTACTGCCTTGCCTTGTTTCAACTTTCTCTCCCTCCGCATTTCATAATGGAGCATACACTGTTGTTACACCACTCTTTATTTCCTCTCCTTCCACTTGGCCTGAAAGGAAAGATCAGAACAACAGAGCAGCAGAACATGTTGATTGGTCTCTGGGTGAGAAAAGGGATCATGGTCACCCACTTATTCACCTGTTTTGCCCACTGAAGTCTAGAAAATGGATCCCATAATCCAGGTTGGAGTTTGAGGTGGGACTAAGCTCTTAAGCTAGAGACCACTGGTATATACAGTCCGACTACCTGTGGAGTTCTGTTCCTGGAACGTCCGTGGATGCCAAAATCTGCAGATAATGGGATCTGTTGGATGGGCCAACTTGTACCCTCTGGATGGGACAAGAGGTGGCCTCCAGTTGTGTCCAGAGGGTGTTCTGAGGTGCAGGGAGGTAGCGCGCAGCATCTTCATGCCTCCGAACACCTGTGGAAGGTATCTAAGATGCACTTCAGGTTTTTTTTTTTAGGAAAACTGGACCCACATTGAGTTGAATCCGCGGATGCAAACTCTGTGGATGACAAGGTCTGACCTGTACTGACAGATAGCAGCTCTCCAGAATTTCAGGCAGGGCTCTTTCCCATCCCTACCTAGATTGACACCTGGGATTGAGCCTAGGGCATTTTACATACACGGCAGGTGCTTTTCCACCAAGCTATCCTCAACTCAACCAGCACTCTTGCCCAAACTTCTAGTAACACCATTGGAGCATCAAAATATAATACAGTTCTCAAAAAAGGTTTTTTAAAAATAAAAAACAATAAAGCTTATTTGTTAATTGCATTCACAGTGATGTGTCACATAAGACAAGCATTCACTGAGCAATATGTCATATTAAAGCATCTGCTGATGCTGCAGTAGATCTGAAATTGCTACATAGGCAGAAGTCTTTGGAAAGTCTTCAGGCTCCCTCAGGGCATGTCACAGTTCCAGATAAGATTAGGGTATGATAGGCGGGGGTGGAGGTCACACTTTTTGAATATGAAAGAGGAGCCAAGGAAGAAAGAGGAACATGGAAGAGCAGGGGGTTTAAGGATTATCCCATATCAAGCAACCTGCTCTGCTTCCTAATCACAAATGGCATTTTTTTAAGCAATCTAAGCGGATTTTTACTGAACCAATTGCTACAATTGGATAAACAATGCTTAATCATTCGCATGTGTCCCTTCCTAGTCATTGTTTTCCTCTTGATTCAGGGTGCCATTGTTAAAAATCGATCCACACTGGAGGAGATATTGTCAACGTTTAAGCATTTGGAAGTCTCACTGTGTTTAAATTTTTCTCTTTGAAATGGTGTTTCTTACCCACTTTCTTCACTTTGGGTGAACCGTACCCAATTTCTTGTTTAATAAACCGAAGAAAGGGCTTATGTTTTTTTACTAGAAACAGGTCTGTTTAAAAATTAAAACGACATTTCTCTCTCCTCGACAATACTTTCTCCCCAACATTGCTGGGCAACAAGCATCTTGCAGGTTGCACTGCTACGCATAACCCCAAGGCTTAGTTTTGATTTAAGAGAGAGTGTGATGTCATCTGCTACATATGTAGTCTCTGCCTCTGCTATGAACCCAGAAGTAGCATCGCTGGCTGTACAGAGCACTGGAGTCTACAAAGCAATCCTTTAGTTACTCACATGTTCTGTGCATGCAGACACACTCACACATCAGTTTTTTTTTTTTTTCAGTTTCAGTACCTTTATTGGCATAGCTACAATACAAACACACTTACATATACAAAAAAAAAAAAAAAACTTAAAAGAGTTGACTAGAGGACCATAACATACCAAACTAAAATTGACAGTTATAAACCAGGGACTTCAAGAAGTAGGGACACGCTTCAAGTTGGACGCCACTATTTGTGAAATAAATGTAGCTAGACTCACACATCAATGTTCGATAGCAATCTGGATTTCGTTTAAGAATTATACAGGTCATGCCTCTGTATGCATGGATTCAAGATCCATGGTTTTTAACTAACTGTGAGTTCTGAACTTGCAACTGAGGACAGATCTGAGCTCCCAGACATGACTGGGTATGCTCTCCAGTCATGTCTGGGAGTCTGAGGCCCACAGAGGCCTCTGCGGGTCTCAGAACCCCTCCAGATGGCAACTGGAGAACATCTCGTGTTGCTTTTAGAGGTTCTATGGACCAGGACCTGCGGATCTGATTTCCTGTGGGTTCTGTATTCACAGGGGAATCCCTCTTAGATACAGAGGTCCAACTGCAATTCTAAAGTTTGAAATGTTACCATGCAAAATGCTTCCTTCAGTAAAAGGAGCTCTCTGGACTGATGGTACACTACAGAAGCTTTTCATATAGTGGCCCATCATAAATATGCAGTGTCCTTCCTGAAGAATGATTTTTCATAAGTGCCACAGCTGTTGCAAAGAAAAAAATATCTCGAGTCTGCTTTGACTTATGGGCAGTTTATGATACTTTCTTGCGTACAGAGAAATGCTGAGATAATTTTGGACATAATCGTGAAGCATGAAGACAAGAAGCAAAAGTGCTGAGTTTTCTGGCACAGTCAAGAATGTTCTAAAAGAAATACTCCAACACCTCTAAAAAAAACAAGCCAATAACTAATATCCTGCATTTCAGATTTCAGAACAGCCAGCTGGAATACCGATTCTCGCCTTTCCCAAAGAATAATTCAAATGGACAGCTTTTAGTCTGCATCCACGCTCAGTTTCACATCCACTTGCTCTCATTTGGGTCTATATGCATGACTATGCAAGATGGTTCCATTCAGTTATCTTTCTATTCTGAAAGAAGTCACAGTGGGGGTACATTGGTACAAAATACACATTGGCATATTTTGTCACCATGACAAGTTGCTCCAGGCTTATTTCATCTGCTAACAGCGTACTAGATAAGAACAACAAAAGGCAATTCTGAGAGGTCATGATTTTGATTCTACATCGCTCTGTAGCTGACGCTCCATCATGGAATCTTGATGTCGTAAGGAGAGTGTGGAAAGTGGACCACTGCTGGTGGATGGCACTCCCTCCCACCTTTGGGTCTGACTGGCTTGAAATTGTCCCCCCGGAAGTAGATGGCAGTGATGCCACTACCAGGTGCCTCATCACTGTCACTCATCCTGGTGAGTATAGGAGTCCTGCAGGGGTGGGTGGTCCTGCAAAAAATGTTTTGTAACCCCTAAGGTTAACCCTGTACATGGGTTTCCAGGGCCTCATTTGACTTCTGTAGCAGATATTGTACCCATTTCCTCTACTGGTCTTCCACCCACTGTGCAGAACTTTACGTCTCTCTGGGAAACGATCACAACTTCTTCTCTGGAAAACATTTTCCTGTACTTGCAAAACCACTTGTCCCTTCAAATCCTTCAAACTCATGGCACAAAATTTCTCTTGCCACCTCCTTCCCACAGCTCACCTGCCTTATCTAAAGAAATGTTATATTCCAGGACAGACAATATAAGCACTGTAGTTCGTTTCATGTCTGACAAGGCTTCTCTCTGTGCCCACTACCTTCTGACAACTCACCTGTGGAAGCTAGATATCACCAAATTTTAAAAGGAGGAATAATGGTAGAACAGACATGTTGGTAAGCCTCATGCCGGACTACTCTATTCAGGTCACATTAGCTTGAAAGCCAATACTTGTTAACATCAAGAATTGCCTCCAAGTTGTTTACATTGCTAGAAAATCCAAGAATGGGGCCACAGGTGAACAAAATCTGCTAGCGTTCATTGGCAGGAACACCCTGGCTAGGCTACTTGTCAAACTATATCAACAGAGTAGAATGATTTATTGTCAACTTGCCCTCAACAGAAAAAGTTCGAGGGAAATTTAAGGATCAGGGATGCTACCTAGAAGAGCCACTGGAACACATGGAGAAAAAAAGGCTACAGTGATGTCTATAGGGAATCAATGACTTAATGGAAGCCCCACCCTGATCCATCCTGTACTCCTTCACTTAGAAGTAATGGATGCGGAGGCGGAGGAACGCCACACTACACTTTATGAAAAAGATATTCAAAATTTGATCCATTTCTCATAATGAGGAAGCCTTAATGAATAGCCTCAAGACTTGAGGGGCTTAGTTATGTGACCCAGCCTTCACCTGCCCCCACTACCTGTCATTGAGGGACTTGGGAAAAAAAAGAACACCAGAAAAAAGATGCTCAAACATTCATCTACCTATATTTACACAAGCTTGCAAACTGCAGGAGTTAAGCTCTTTGCAGGGCAGTTAGCAGCTATCTGATTTTTGAATCAGCTCAGGGCTTGAAGCAATTATTTATCCGATCTTTCCACCATTAGTATTTTCATTAGAGGCTCTGCAGGACCCAAAAGAAATTGGGTCCCAACTCACCGTTTGAGAAACACTGTACTAAGAAATGAGGTTCAAAAATATTGACTGTATGGGGGGGAGAACTTTGGACTTTATGGAGAGAATATCTTTGAGGAGAGTGGATTTAACATTTAGGTGAAATTTGCTATTAACAGTTAACAGTAAATGAAATCTTACCAGATCCTCTCCTCCTGGGTGGGTGGGTGGGGGGGGGATGGAAAAGTATAGGTGGGGGTAGAGGAAATATGAAAGAGACAACTGACAGATTGGGAAAACAAAACCAACAGGCATATACTTTTAGTGTTATCCTGTTTTGGCAGATACATCAGTGACCTTTTACTTGAATAATTACTTTTCCAGATGTAATTTAATTAAACTCCCACAAATGCAACCCTTTACAGCTGTCAACAATTTAAACCGTATAGTAACTAAAATTATAAATACAAGAAGTGAGACATGCACACCGAAAGAACTCCCTATAGCAAGTATTCATTTCAGTCATAGACCAGCTTTTGTTTCCAAGCTTCAATAAACCTGACTTAGCCATTTCGATTGCACAGAACAAATTAAAAATCACTGTCCATTCATACACCCAAGTTCCTATATTCCAACTTATTAGTTTATTGGTGTATAGTTCAGTTACGTCTGAATGAATTTTAGAATCTTTGAAGGAATACTGTATAGAAAACAAGTGTTTGGGGGCATAGCAAAAGGTAAGAGATATATTTAAAAAGAAATGGAAAAGTAACATTTGAAGAGATTTTATGACTTAGTTGTTGGCATCCTTCAGTCACGGAAGACTATGGTATTGCGCTCTGAATGGTGGTTCTGGAACAGAGTGTCCTCTCCAGTGCACAAAGCCTGGGTAGAGTAGATATGGAGGATAGATTGTTACCCATGCAGCAAATCCCCTCTCTCCACGTCGCTGAAATGGTCCAATGGAAAGGCAGAAGCCAATACGGTTGGTTCTAGCGGCGTCGCAGGAGTTGCCAGAACGTGACTGTGTTCAGCCATGAACTGCCTCAGGGACTCCGGTTCCGGATTTTGCCTTGAGGTTGACACCTGAAGCCTCTGCCATAACTGGATGTAGCCACAAGGCAGTGAAGGTTTGGGATCAGAGTTTTCCTTCTCTCACAATGAGCTGCCTTGCCAGGCTCACGAGTCCCATCTACCCAGTGGCTGTTTAGTCCCTCTTAGACAAGTACATTAAGTACTTTATGACTTAAGTACATTAGTATTCTGGAGCTATCGTGGACTTGAATGCATAGCTTTTATACAGAATATGTATCAAAGTACCTCATAAAACAGTGGGGTGGGTGTGAGAGCAGGGGAGAAATCTGGGATTCCCAGAAACTAGGTCAAATTCAATTGCTTATGTAAGTATTTCATCATTGTTGTTAACTGTCTTGTTTTTTTGAAAGAAAGGCAGAATATAAATTTTTAAAATACATTACCCATGTCTGTGGGCTGTGGCAAATTCACCAGCAATCATGGTGATACAACAGAATAGTAAGAGATGGATATACAGTGGACCCCCGGTATCCATGGGGGATTTGTTCCAGAACCCCGCACAGATACCAAATTCTGCAGATAATGAAATCAGGGGGCGGGGGTTGCGCTGGCAAACTGGAAGTGCCTCCCAGACCTACCTGGAAGGCCTATGGGGGGTCCTGGTCACATTCGGAAGGTCTTCTGAAGCCCTCCAGCCGTGGGCTCAGCAACCGCGGATATTCAAATCTGCAGATGCCAAGCCTGTGGTTCAAGAGGGACCACTATAAACAAGAAGATGATGCCATACCCATCTAAGAACAATTCCCATTCATTTAAGAGAAAAACTAGGACAAATATGATAGAACCAAGACCTGACTAGAGAACAAAATAGATGAAAGAAGATGGCAATCCAAACTCTGCCCCCAGCCATACTGTGATGACTTCAGATGTCTAAAACGAAGGCACCATTAAAACCAAATTAAGCAGATCAAGCTAGTTCCCCTCATTCTTGGGCTTGGCAACACGCTTGGGCAGGGACAGATGAAGTCACAGACAATAACTGCCATCTGTACATTACATTTTCAAGACACACCCTCCTCTCATTCATTCCCCTATAAACAGAAAATTATTTTAATTTGGAGAAAAGCAAAAAAAAAAAAAAAACACCAAAAAACGATCCTGAAGCTATTATCCTTTTTATTATATTCAATGCCTTCTTTCACTGCAAAAATATTCAGAATTTTAGTATTTTTAGAGGGAAGGGAGTAGCACAAAATGCATACAAAGAGACTACAAACACATGTAGAAGACAGCCAACCACAGGATGGGTGGAGTACTCTGTAATGCCAAAGAGGGGGGCTTTGCTTTGTGAACATGTGGGGGCCCAATCCTATCCAGTTTTCCAGTGCCGGTGCAGCCGTGCCAATGGGGCATGCGCTGCATCCTGTGGTGGGGAGGCAGTCACAGAGGCCTCCTCAAGATTAGGGAATGTTTGTTCCTTTACCTTGGAATCCCATTGTGGCTGCACCTGTGCTGGAAAGTTGGATAGGATTGGGCTCAAATCTTGTAGTGCCGATATACAGAAAGCATTAATGCAGCTCATTAAATATGCATTATATTTAAATAATGCATTAATGTCACCCCTGGCAGTGGTTCAATCCTGGGGATTGTGTAGCTGCATTCCCCTTCTCTGTCCCTTAAAGGGGCAAATACAGAGCTGCAGTTTAAGAACTTCTGAGCTAAGGGAATGAACTGTGGATCAGGGTTTCCGTAGTTTGAATCTTTAATGCTGTGAACTTACTAGGTGTGCCTTAGGCAAGCCATGTCCTTTCAGGCTCTGCTTCCCAGCTGCAACAACAGAATACTTCCTTGCAAGGCAAGGATTCTGTCAAGATAATACAGGCAAGGCATTTTGTACACTGAGAAAGCACCATACAAGTGTTGATGACATCCAGAGAGCCAGGATGGTGTAGTGGTTCAGGAGTTGGACTTTGACCTGGAAGATTCAGGTTAAAATCCTCACTCAGCCATGAAGCTTCCTGGGTGATCATGAGCCTGTCATTATCTCTCAGCCTCACCTACCTCACAGGGTTGTTGTGAAGACCAAAGGAGGGAAAGAACCATATACACCACCCTGAGCTCCTTGAGGAAGGATGGAAGAAAAGTGTGACAAAAATATGGTGGGAACAGTAATTTGGATAGGCTCACCTAAGTTTCATTACCAGTGTATACTAGATATGCAGGCAGGAACAGCAATGGAACCTGCATGCATGAATATTTTACAAAAGTTTTACCAGCATAGTCATCTCTGTCTTGTCCTCATGTGTATAGCCTTAGTTTTCCCTGAGGCAGCAAACCTTTGTCTAGTTTTCTATGTCCTGTGATTTTCTTTTTCTTTTTTTTTTTGGGGGGGGGGGAGCATTCAATCATGCAAGCCCACATCCACAGCATGAAGTGTCACTGCACTTCTCAGAGAACGAGGCCCAAGACTAAGGCATCACTATTTTCTGTCATTGCATTTAAAGCATGTTGGGCTAATTGTTCTTTTTCTATGGCAGACTTGTAAGTATGAAACTTGCACCATCAATTTTGTTTTTCATGTTTACTTTTTTTTTTTAAATAAAAGCATCCCCAGATTTATTTGAGTACACCAGAAAACACATGATCATCTGTTTAAGACTGCCATCTAGTGATTTCAACCCTGCTTACTTCATTAAAACCTTTCTGAAACACACAAGCAAGCTTTTTCATCCACAAGAGCCGTCGTCGACTGACTTTGGATTTTTAAAGGTAAACTTAAAAAAAAAAAAAACCTCACACTAGCTTTCCCAGCAATGGCAGTTAAGCAATAACATACTGGCTTGTTGTGTATCCTTGTGGGAAGGGGATCCAAAAATAAATAATGTGAAAATGCTTGTTACTAAACATGCACAAAGCTTAAATTAATTCTTTGCTGCAATTAAGTAAAGCTCTCAAAGGCAATTTCACGGCCAACTCAAAATACAACCACATCTCATGTATTAGGGGGAGAGAGAGAGAGAGAGAGAGAGAGAGAGAGAGAGAGAGAGAGATCGTAATCCAAGATTAACAGGATTCTAAAACAAAGATTAGCAGAGCTTTCTTACCAGAAATTCAAAGAGCAGTTAGTTCTGGATCAGATCTTATACTCCTGTCAATGTTGCTCGGCCCATGTAAGTGCCTTCATTTGGAAGACCAGGAGAAAAAAGAGCCTCAGCAAAAATGAAGATCCATTCTTGCCAAGGGGTGTTCAGAAAGCTTTTCCCAAGGAGTAAGAGTATTTATTGCAAGCTGCTCTGCAGGAGTAGGGTTGCATTTTGTACAATGTCTAGCACATTGTCAGCACTATAAAAAGGCAGTAAAAAAACAGAGGAGGGACTTCAACTGGGGTTTGCCAATAAGGCAAAGAGGCTGGCTCCATCTGAACATATAAAGAATGGGATCTTCACTTGTCTCTAAACACCATAGCCTTGAGAACCAGCCAGGCACATAGGTTTCCAGAAAGAACAATATAGCACCCCTTTAGAACATCATGCAGAACAGATCACAAGATATTCTCAGCCTTCAAGTCTTGCTTTGCTTTCCCTTTCCTTAACTCATAAACAGTAAACCCCACATGCCCATTACAAGTACCTTTGTTTACTATAAGAGTGCTCGAAGTACAAGTGCTTTTAGTTTAACTGAAGAACTGAATGTGCAGGCAACAAGCCTGCATGCTACAGGGAGATTAACAAGAAGCAGTTGCCCTTTAGCATGCAGGCTGATTGCCTGCACATTTGTTCAGTTCTTCAGTTAAGGAAGAAATTTAAGCAAGAAGCACTCATGCTGTGCACTGCTCAGTAAACATAGGTACTTGTAATGGTGCAGATAAGTGATACTGGATCCGAAGCTAAAAAGGCCCACCTGTATCAAATTCTAAGCACTAAAGAAGCCTTTGGTAAGAAACATTTGAGAAGTCCCAAGTTATTTTATGTTTGAATTTATATCCTGGTTTTTGCCCAAACCCCAAAGTGGCTTACAAAGCTTTAAAACAGAATCATGACAAACAAAACAATAGTAAAATTAGATATGGAATAAAAGCACAGTTAAAAACCTCAGAAACGTCAGCAAAGAACGTCAGGCTAACACCCTTCGAGTTGAGTCAACCAAGCCACAGCTGCTAATTTCACAGTATTTTGTACAGAAAGAGAAGCAGGATTGCCATAAACACAACTAGAGGTTTGATTTTTTGTCAGATTTTTTCCCCTTTATTCTCTGCTTCAGTGGTGGCAATGAAAGAGAGAGGAAGAAAAGGGAATTTTAAATTTGCCTTTTTAAAGTGGATTTACATAAGCACACAGATGTCTAATAAACTCAGGGGTTGACACCTGTATAATTACAGAGAAATGCTCTTTTTGCCGTTTTGGAACCCAGTGACATCACTAGGTGGGTGCGGACCGCACCAGGTGACACACTTGATGGGTATGTGACACCACTACTGTGACACCACTACTGGCCAAAATTGTGAAATCTTGGCATTTTCGAATAATACCATCATGTCATATATAATTTGATGCAGAATTTCATGCAGAATGCAATGAAACAAACCCCGTTTAAGTGTCCGTATTCTTTCAAAAGCTATGGCCAAATAACCAGAAAAGGAAGACACAACTGCCTTATGTAACAAAAAGTGGATTTTCTTAACTCGGAACTAATCAATGAGACAGATTGTTCTGACAACCAATGAGGTGTTACTATGACATATCAGGGAACCACTGAGGTGTTTGAATGAGTTAGCTCTCATTTCCATGGATCAGAACTAATACTAGAACTCTTATTCAGTTTCATCATCAGGTTGGCCACTGGTTTTTTGTTGGTTACTGATTTGTTTGGTGACCCATACGGCTACATATTAAAATAAATAAAGTTAATTAGGGTTATACCAATCCTAGTGAAGCCACTGCATTTAGGTTGTGTGTATGATATTGTAATCTATTCAGTATGATCTGGTTCAGGAGGAGGTCCATCACTGGGGTGCTGCAATGAACTCTTGCACTGAGTGATGCAAACCCTATCAGTACCTTCTACATCTTCAACTAGATCAGGCTTTTTCCTCTTAAACAGCAGCGAAATGATCCCATCAAGTGCAGTATTAATGTGTGAAGGAGTTTGCTTGGGCTCAGTGCATTTTATAGGGAGAATACTTGCTTCAAATCTATGTCCGCATGCCAAAAAGAATCAACCACTGCTTCTGTTCTGGCAGGAGGTGAATGAAATTCAGTGTTCCCGTTTTACTTTGTTACATTTAGATGCAAGAGAAATACCAAAAAACAGTGAATTTATTAAGATGTGCATCCTTGCAAAGGGCACACATTTCATCTCAGGTAAACAAGAAGAGATGTGACAGTCTTGCTGAGTTGTTCCTCTTTAAAAAGCTCTTTGCTTGTATCTTGTCTAACAGGCAAAAGATTAACATAGTAAACCTTGCAGAAAAAGAAAGAAAGAAATGGTTTTGATAATGAGGTTTGCATTATTACTACTCCAAGACAACCAGTGGATTTCTCCATGTTTTACACACCGCTAGACAACATCCAAAATGAAATTAAGGGTGAATTTGAAAGGACTTTTGGGGCAAAACTTCTGAAAAATCTTGAAGAAAACTAAAAGGGATATATTTTAGATCTGTCTGTAGTATAGTGCTCCCACCTAACCTTTATGACCCGTTCAGCCCAATCCTAACGATCTCTTCTGATCTTGGAAGCTAAGCAGGGTCAGGCCTGGTTAGCACTTGGATGGGAGACCGCCTGGGAATACCAGGTGCTGTAGGCTATACATAGTAGCCTGTACTGTATCCAGAGTGAGTTAGGTACAGGCTGGACACCTTGGGACAAGGGGATATTTTCCTCCTTACCCCGTGTTGAGCCCCAGCATATACCAGTTTTTAACTGGTACAAATCCAAGCAGTCTGTGTAAGGCTGCTCAGACTAGGGATGGGGGTTAGGATAGTGCCTGCGCCACAGTGATCCTGTCTCCCTCCCGGCCCAACCCATCTCCTGTTCTACCTTCTCCGCCCAAAAATGCTCACTCCCCACCACCAGAATGCCCTCCCATCACCTTCTCCCACTCCTACCCAAACTTACCCTGTTGGGCCAGTGCAGGATCTGGCCCAGCTGACTCCGAAGTCAGCACAAATGTACCCTGTGGCGTGTCTGTGACACTCGGGAGCCAGCCCAGGCCAGAGTGCTGTTTGGATTGCGTTTGCAGCTCTTTGAAGGTGAAAAGGAGAATGAGAAATAGTGCAAGCTCTTAAGAAGCCACAGGTAACTGAATGGTTATTTTGAACCCTGGTATACACATATTTCCACCAGAAGGACTCATCCATAAAAATGTAAAGAACCTGAGAGAGAGAGAGAGAGAGAGAGAGAGAGAGAGAGAGGTGTCCAAATGCTCCATTAAACATTCAAAGCACTTGAATCTTCTGAAATTTAAAACAGACCAGAACTGACATTTCGCTGAGTTATATTACTGTGAACAACAGCTGGCTGATCAGGAAATTTAGATAATTGAGACTTGCCTATTAAAGTGCGTGAGTATATGAAATCCACTGTATAATCATTCATTCCCTTTCTTGGCAGTACTCATTATTTGGATAATGGCTGTTCAATTTAAAAATCAGACAGGCCATTAATGAGGTTCATTTGTCAATGATACTTGCTGTTGATGGTGTACCAAGGCACCAGGCGGTGGCTGCCATTATCCACCGTGACCAAAGCACTACGAAGAAGGGCCCAGAGAGATAAGAGACGGATCCTGCATGCCAGCAATTAGTATATCAATTTCTTAACACTACAGCATACGTTTGGTAGAGGGTACTTTTTAAGTCATTTCTGCCCAACGTTGCATATATGCAACAGGGACCAAATGTGTACACCTGTGAGCCAGGCAAAAATGGGTCAAAGTGGTGGTCCTCTTATATTTGGGGAGGTGAACTACTGTCTCTCTGCACCCAGCAAAGGCTTTTGCTGGTGTCTCTCTTACATCTTTCTTCAAAAGACTGTGATCCATTTTGGGGAACTGGGAACCATTTATTTTGCCATTCTTCAATCTGGAGAATGAGGACATAGCTACTAAGCAAAGAAAGCAAATTGACTAATATAATAATAATACAGGTATTTCTATACCACCTTTCTTGGTCCTCAGATTTCTCTTTAGAGTTATTCAAGGCGGTTTACATAGGCAGGCAAATTAAATTCCTGTAGGGATTTTTACAATTTGAAAGAAGGTTTCTATCTTTCAAGAAACCACAACATTCAGATGTTTCCTTCTTGATCTGGTTGCACATCCTGGCCTCAATCCTCCCATGCTCAGAGCACAGGGAATAACTCGGCTCAGCTTGTCAGCTGCTTCAAGGTCGCACGGTGCCGGTGGCCTCGAACTGGCGACCTTCGGATGTTATCTTCAGGCAAATGGAGGCTCAACCCTCTAGACCAGACCTCCTGCCCATATAATAAACAGAAGGAACTGTATGAGCGAAAACCTTCCGGGGGGGGGGGGATGAGGATGAATGACATATAGTTCTCTTTTCTGCTATCATGTGTAAAAAAAAGCTAAAATAAAGATTATTAAATGGACCTTCTCATGAGTAACCACTTAGGGCAGCATGATAGTGATGAGTGCTACAGTCAATTCCAAAACCACAAGGACAGACTCTCCTCTACAAGACAACACTACCACCTAATTTTTGACAGGCCAGTCCACCATCCATGTTGATATTCCCTTGACTACCTCTAACTCGAATCAACAATGGTTCCCAAACTGTGAGCCATGGTACCCAAGGGTGCTGCTGTGAACTCACAAGGGTGCTGCAGGATGTCCCCGATGCTTCCTGGCTCTCCCAGGTGCCAGCATCTTGGATTACACAACATCTGGTTGTGCATTTGTGCAAGATCTTGCAAAAACCACGCAAGATGCCAGGGCCCGGCAGAGCTGGAAAGAAGAGGCCACCATGAAAGAAGGGCGCCATGACCTGTGAGATACAGGAAGCTGGACTAGATGGGCCTATGGTCTGATCCAGTAGGGCTGTTCTTATTTTCATGGTAAGTTTGGGAACTGTTGTTCTAGGCACTTGCTTGTTTGTTTTACATTAAATATTTGGGAGCGAAAAAAATATTGCTGAAAGACAAAAAAATGGCTGAATAGTAGATGCATTTGCATTTCCAGTGAGGAGATCAAGCAACAACAGGTCAGGTGTGTTGCTAAGCAAAAAGCTGAACACACAACTATTTTTAATAGAAAGCATCAAGAAATGTTGCAACGGATTCAATATTCTAAGGATGGGGAAGAGAGGCATCTTCCTCCAACTCAAATTTTGTCCCTGTTCTGACTGACCAATTGAGCAAAGTTATTTTTTGAAGTCTACAACTGAGGAAAATTTCAGTTGGGAATCCTAAGTTTAAAGTTGGTTGTTTTTTAAATTGAACTGGGGTGGGGGGAGTTTGCCTCAATGAATAAGGGAACTGTTTCAGGGTGGGAAAACAAACTCAGAGTTAGTATGGGTTTGTTTTTTTTTTAATAGCGCTGCTGTATAATCAGAGTCAGTAATTTGTGCACTGATGCCAATTAAGAACCTCCATATTTTGCCAAGAAGTACATATGTACCAGTATACAAGACTTGTAGCAATACTGAGGTTTTTATGTAGCTGTTCAGCAGACACTTCCCTAGGATTAACTATTCACAGAAAGTCTGAAAAAAAAAAGTCAGAACAAGTTTTCCATTTATGGGGGGAAAAAAAGTATAGTATGTGGCTTGAACGGGTAACCCAGCAACAGTACGCAGACAGAAAATTGAGACAATTTTCTTGTGGAAAAATTAATTGTTCATCACTACTAGCTGTATCTGCTTTAAGGAGGACGTGCAATAACAAAACATTAAAAGAGATTCCAGCTACAAAGTGTTGCTCTCAGACAGTTATTCAGAGTCTCAGAACTAGAGTTTAAGGCAGCCATTTTCAACCACTGTGCCGTGGCCCACTGGTGAGCCATGAGCAGTCCACAGATGTGCCACAGGAACTTGGGAGAAGGTCATTTATTAAAAGGGCCACTGGGGGATGTGAGCCCCCCACTGGTGGCATGGTGTGCCTTGTCAGTTGTCAAAATCCTGCTGTGTGCCTTGACAATTTTAGTGCCTTGTCAGTGTGCCATGAGATGAAAAAGCCTGGTTTAAGGCTTCATTAATAAACTGTATAATCTATGTCCTCAGACTGTTATACTATGAAAAGAGTTATAGTTGCACATGCACCATGAATGAAATGGAGACATACAATAAATATATTATATCACAACTACACCATGGAGTATGTAGAACTTTAGGGCAGCAATTTTCAACCTTTTTCTTCGCATATTATACTGAGCTCTAAGGTCTTTGGCCGGATCCCAAAGGATCTCCTCTATGGAGAACTCATGCAAGGAAAGCGCCCTACAGGTAGACCACAGCTGCGATACAAGGACATCTGCAAGAGGGATCTGAAGGCCTTAGGAGTGGACCTCAACAAGTGGGAAACCCTGGCCTCTGAGCGGCCCGCTTGGAGGCAGGCTGTGCAGCATGGCCTTTCCCAGTTTGAAGAGACACTTGGCCAACAGTCTGAGGCTAAGAGGCAAACAAGGAAGGCCCATAGCCAGGGAGACAGACCAGGGAGAGACTGCACTTGCTCCCAGTGTGGAAGGGACTGTCACTCCCGAATTGGCCTTTTCAGCCACACTCGACGCTGTTCCAGAACCACCATTCAGAGCGCGATACCATAGTCTTTTGAGACTGAAGGTTGCCAACAACAAAGGTCTTTGTCTCTTACAATGTAACTTCTAGCTTCCAGAGGACTCTAGGTTCTGGCTCTGCCCGCAGAGGAAGAGGGACAGACAATTCGTCACGACAGACAGTTGCCCTAGAAACAGAGCTGCAGAACCCAGAAGAGTTTCAACTGCTGTGATTTCAACTGCTGTGTTCCAAATCCCATGGAACACTTGCAGACCTTTCATGGTGCATCAGGAGCCCTATGACTCTGGTTGAAAAATCACAGCTTTAAACAATATAAGCAAAAATAGAAATGAAAGAGACACTTCTTTTAGGATATAGGAATATCATCATTGGCATCCTTCAGTCTCAGGAAACTATGGTATCGCGCTCTGAAAAGTGGTTCTGGAACAGCGTCTAGTGTGGCTGAAGAGGCCAATTTGGGAGTGACAATCCCTTCCACACTGGCTGCAAATGTAGTCTGTCCCTGGTGTGTCTCCCTGGCTGTGGGCCTTCCTTCTTTGCCTCTTTGCCTCAGTCTTTTGGGCAAGTGCCTCTTCAAACTGGGAGAGGCCATGCTGCACAGTCTGCCTCCAAGTGGGACGCTCAGAGGCCAAGGTTTCCCATCTGTTGAGGTCCATTCCTAAGGCCTTCAGATCCCTCTTGCAGATGTCCTTGTATTGCAGCTGTGGTCTACCTGTAGGGCACTTTCCCTGCACAAGTTCTCCATAGAGGAGATCCTTTGGTATCAGTCAGTAACTTGGGGAGCAATCCTAAGTGCACCCTGGGCCAGCATGAGTCGCATGCGCCAGCCTGGGAGGGCGGCAAATGTGCCATAAACCACGTTTACAACTCCCTCTGCGTAAGCCGTGCCAGAGTATGGAGGTGCACTGGCCCACGGAGGCCAGAACCAGCCTCCACGGCAGTGGCGGCAGGTGAGTCCACGCTGGCCAAGTTAGGCAAGCGGGGGAGGTCCAGTTGGGGCTTGGGGAGGGCGGGAAGCAGGCAGGGAGGAAGTATTTTGGGACAGGGGAGGGCAGGACCATGGGTGGGCAGGTGGGGAGCAGGAAGCAGGGCTAGGATTGGTTCCTAGCCCCGTTCCCGGACAGCGCGGAATGGCTTCAGGTGGCACAGATCCTAGTAGACCCATTGGGGCCGCTGTGGCTCTTAATGGGGTAAGGGGGAATTTTTTCCCTTGCCTCAGGCCAAACCTCAGCCAGCTCAAACTTACACTTGATACAGCGCAGGCCCGCCAGCCTGCCTGTTCTAGCACAAGTCAGGACTGCGCTGTTAAACACAAACTTTCACAAACTGGAGATTGCCCATCTTTAGAGCTATGAGACAGGGAGAAAATTTCCACTAGGAAGAGGAGATATGCAACTATTCGTGATACAGGTAGGCTGGGAGTCAAATCCCATCCACACGCAGACTTTCAGCCTCTGACCTTTTTGTTATTCATGCTACAGAACGACTGTGATACAGGATCTTCGATGCAGTGTGTTAAAAAAAGGTATTTTATGACCATTCTGATTTGGAGTTAGGTTAAACAAGGGGAAACCTCTTGCTCTTTTATATGAAGTGGGCCCCCTTTGGGATTCTGAACAGAGAACTATTTGGAGTCGTCTGTCAATACTTACTTAGCAAGGCGAAGTTCTTCCTGACATTTCAGACTTATAATACATTCTCCGTTGGGTTCAGGGAAAGGTAGCATTTATGAATACAACTTGCATCCTTGAAGGGACAGGATTTCAAAATGCCTCTGGATACTCCCAATTGCTCCCAGTGACATTAATGTGACTCAGGTGATGAGCATTGAGTAATTCTGCAAACCAACTCCACAAGTTTAAGTCATCAGTTCTTGCATTACTCATAATAACCCGAGGCCAAAAGGATGCCATAAGCCCACGAATACTGAGAACAGCTTCTTTATAGTGCTATCCAAACCTCAGCCCCAAATGGTAATAAGATATGTCAAAATAGTTTCTCGTTAATGCAGACAATTATAGCATAACCATTTGCCAAGGATTCAGTTTTGTGTGGGGGTGGAAAAGACCACCATGCAGGGTGAACCCAGAGAAAGTTACCTGTGTTTAGACCTTATCGATATCAATGAGACCTCTGTGCATTTAGCAGTCTTTGGATTACATACACTGAAGCCCTGCTATACCCTGAAGGGAGAGAGACTTGCAACCAATATGGCCAGTTCCTATGAACCACTGAAGTGGTAAATGAGTACTTAGAAAAGCACCAGCTATTAGAACTGTGCAATGTCACAACCTATCACATCAAACCCTGGAAGTCACTAAGTGAATCCCCTTAAGTCACTAGGGGGATTTTTCTAGGAACTGCAAAAGTTGTCAATGTCAGTCCTTAAGAGAGGAGGAGGCTGTTTGGAAGTCATCATCAAGAATACTGAGAGCTAGCATTGGATCTGGGGCAAGATCCTCGATTGGATCCGCCTTTCTGAAATTTTGTAATAAATATGTTGGGTAATGTATAGTTTGTTTTCTCATGGCTCAGGCCCCCTGGAAGCCGGGGCCCAGGAAATTTTTTTTCCCATCTGCCCTCTCCACAGGTCTGCTTGTCACCCCTCATTCCACAAATATACTGGTGAATGTAAGTATCAACCAAAGGAAATGGAAAAGGTGCAAAAGAGAGTGACTAAGATGATTACTGGGCTGGGGAACCTTCTGTATGAGGAAAGGATACGGCATTTGGGCCTCTTCAGTCTAGAAAAAAGGCGTCTGAGGGGGGACATGATTAAGACATACAAAATTATGCATGGGAAGGATAAAGTGGATAGAGAGGAGCTCTTTACACTCTCACATAACACCAGAACCAGGGGACATCAGCTAAAATTGAGTGTTGGGAGAGTTAGACAAAAGAAAATATTTCTTTACTCAACGTGTGGTTAGTCTGTGGAGCTCCTTGCCACAGGATGTGGCATCTGGCCTGGATGCCTTTAAAAGGGGATTGGACAAGTTTCTGGAGGAAAAATCCATTATGGGTTACAAGCCATGATGCGTATGTGCAACCTCCTCATTTTAGAAATGGGCTATGTCAGAATGCCAGACGCAAGGGAGGGCACCAGGATGCAGGTCTCTTGTTATCTGGTGTGCTCCCTGGGGCATTTGGTGGGCTGCTGTGAGATATAGGAAGCTGGACTAGAGGGGCCTATGGCCTGATCCAGCAGGGCTGTTCTTATGTTCTTGAGGCTCCTGGATTTTTATTTTTTTTTACTTTTATTGTAAGCTCCCCTGAGGTTCTTTACATCAAGAGGTGGGATAAAAATCTATAAATACAGAAATATTGCTGTGAGCCAGCTTGAGCATCTCTACTGCAAGAAGAAAGCAACAGGATATTTTAAATGAACAAATAATAAATAAGAACGTAAGAAGAGCCTTTCTGGATCAGATCAAGGGCCCATCTAGTACAGCATTTTGTAACTCACAGTGGCCCTCCAGATGCCTCTTGCAGCACTCAAGACAACAAGACACCTGCATCCTGTGGCTACTCCCTTGCACCTGGGAGTGAGATATGAGCCTCCTCTACAGGGTGACCCAAAAAAACAGAGCCCACAAATCTTTGAATAAAACTGTTAATTTTAATTTTTCTTTGGAAAGAACATGACTTTTATGCAAAGCGACCAAGATAACTAAAACTTTGGGGAATAATCGTACACAGATTGAAGTTTGAGTCCAGTAAGTTTCTTGAAATTTACTGGACCTTGTAGGATTTAATAAAATTTTTATGGGTTGTTTTTTTTTTGGGGGGGGGGGGTAAAAAAAAACCTCAGAGGCTGCACACGGTCTTCAAGGCTTGTAACCTGCGGTGAACTTTTCCTCCATAAATCCGTCCAAACCCCTTTTAAAGACATCTAGTCCAGCGCCATCACAACATCCTATAACAAGGAGTTTCACATATTAATTATGTTCTGGGTAAAGAAAATTCCTTTTGTCTGTTCTAACTCTCCTGCCAGTCAATTTTAGTAGATGTCCTCTGGTTCTGATACTGGGCAAGAGGGAAAAGAACTTGCCTCCATCAGCTCTCTGTAAAAGGCCTTGCACAAAGCAAGGCCAGCCTTTCCTTTGCTGCCACTGCTGCATCACAGATGTGAAACAGCAAGTAGTGGAAGGAGCCCTCATTCCACAGCTCAGGTGAGAGATTAAACAGTCATCCTCACACTAACAGCAGCTGTGTTGGGCCAGCATGGGCTCCAGCAACTTTCCAGAGGGCCAAAGGCTCATTGGATACTGGAGACTCCCTGCGGGCCGGATTGGGAGCCCCTGAGGGCCGCAAGCGGCCCCCGGGCCGGGGTTTGGGCACCCCTGTTCTAGATTGAAGAGCCCCAAATCTTGTAGGCCTTTCTCATAAGAGAGGTGCCCCGGCCCAATAATCTGTTTTGTCACTCTCTTCTGCACCTTTCCCAGTTCTACGATATTCTTTTTGAGATGTGGCAACCAGAAGTGGACACAATACTTCTATTGTGGCCTACCATCAATTTGTATGATGGTATAGTAAAGGGGTGGGCAAACTCTGCCCCGCGGACCATTTGCAGCCCTCAGGGACCCCCAATTCAGCCCATAGGGAACCCCAGTCTCTAATGAGCATCTGGACTGTCGGAGACTAGTAGAGCCCACACTGGCCCGTATCTGCTTATGTCTCCAAGTGTTTGTGGCTTGATCTGTATGTTTTCACTGTGCAAAAGGTGCATGTATTATATACATGTATTATAGTTCTTATGTGTATTATAAATAAGCTCAGTAAAATTCATTCATTCATGTAAATTCTGTCTCTAATGTATTCATTTGTGTAAATCTATGTTAATTTTAAATGTAAAGTAATTCTTTTTTTTGTCCTGGCCCCCGGCACAGTGCCAGAGAGATGTCTGCCCATTTTAATCTCAATCTCTTTTTTAATGAACCCATGTAATTGGCTTTCTTCACAGCCTCCACACACTGGGTTGTCATTCATCAAGCAGCCTCCCATTTTGCTGCCCAATCCTCAAGTTTGAAGAGATTCTCTTGAAGCTATTCACAATCCCTTCTGGACACTGCCACCCAAAAACGTTTACTGTCATCAGAATACAGGAGGCCCATGTTATTCCAGGTTCAGGATCTGCTGATTTGATCATTTGCAGGTACTGAACTGGGGCCCCCAAGCTCTCCAAGTCTGTCTGGAGGCTTTCTGAAGCCTGCAAAGACTACGCGTGTCCATCCACGGCCTCTGCGGGCTTCAGAATGGAGGCCTTTAAATGCAACTTTCAGTTTTTGGCGAAATCTGGGCAGCTTTCTGAGGCCTGCAGAGGCCGTCCGCAGTCTCAGAAAGCCACCCCAAACAATTTAAACACGAATTCTGGTTTTCACTGAAAACCAGAGGTCGAGTTTAATAATAATACAGGTATTTCTATACCGCCTTTCTTGGTCCTCAGATTTCTCCTCAGACTTTATTAAAGGCGGTTTACATAGGCAGGCTAATTAAATCCCTGTAGGGATTTTTACAATTTGAAAGAAGGTTCTATCTTTCAAGAAACCACAACATTCAGATGTTTCTTTCTGATCTGGTCGCAACATTCTGGCCTCCATCCTCCCACGCTCAGAGCAGATGGAATAACTCGGCTCAGCTTATCAGCTGCTTCAAGGTCGCATGGTGCCGGTGGCCTTGAACTGGCGACCTGCAGATGTTATCTTCAGGTAAATGGAGGCTCTACCCTCTAGACCAGACCTCCTGCCCATGGGCCCGTGGGTCTATTTCTGAAGCTCACAGAACCCATGGGCAGATGTGAACAGCCTCTGCAGGCTTCAGAAAGCCTCGGGAGGTTTAGGATCAGCCAGAAAACTACAGATTCTAACATCCACAGTTTTCCTCATCCGCTGGGGTTCCTGGAACAGAATCCCTGTGGATAATAAGGGCTGACTGTATATTGGTCAGTCTTTTCATGCTATTGCTGTCATGTTTGCCTCTTCACTGGATTCCATTAGACTTCCTTTGCAATCAGCCAACTAAGAAAGGAACCTGGAAGTGGGTTTTTCAGTGGTAAAAAACAGCTGCTCAACAGTGTTGGTTGGTCACAATATGGTAGGAGCTTGGATTTTGGTGCTTTTTGTGGGTGTGTTTTTCAAGCGCTTTAAAGCAGCTGGTATCTGTGGTGAGTCAAATCCATGGATGCCAGACCCGCAGATCCACTGATAGTTCGCAAGATCACTTGATCCTTAACAATACCCCTCCCTCCCTTGCTCTCCCTAGGCAAATCAGAAGTCTAGAACAAGTCTCAGAAAACAGTACAAAAGAAACCTCTTACAGCCTTGGCTTCTCCGTCTTTGCTGTTCTGAACAAAGCAGCTTCTGGTTCAGGCTTTTTTTTGTAAATAGAGGGAGAATTCATTTCCAGTATAGAAGGCCAGTTGTCTTGTTCTCTCAAGCAAGTTGGGCAGTGAGCAAGGACATTTTGTTGGCTTTCAGCCCACCAAGCTGTCTAGACTTATATCAAGAGCACAAAGGAATTTATAGGATTACATTCTGCTAAAATAAACAAATGTGCACCCTGCATTATTCCTTTCTTCCACACGCACAAGAGACATAGATCTAAATCACTCCAGTGATCAGCCATACAGCAAAACTATTTATGACTTCAGTCTCTCAGCCTGTGTGCCTTGAACAAGGCAGAGAGAATCTCACAATGAAATCCCCCGTATGATAAAACATGATAAACAAAAGGGACAGAAAACAGTCCAACATTCTCATGTTACATTCCATGTTACACATATTTTCAGGAAGCATCTGTGAAAACACAAACAGGCTGTCTTGCCAGATTTCAGTCTATTTAGAAATGTATATTATAAGCAGACACAATATTTATTCCTTCCATGGTATATAATGTAAGCAAGGGGAGGACCAATTCAGTGGTGTGGGGTCTTACTTTGGGTTTGCCTTTAATAAACTCCCTATTGTCCATCACTGTGTTCTAAAATTTTGCACAGAAAGAGCAGATACTCAGGCTCTCTTAACAAGCAAGGCGCAACTAATCGGTGTCAAGTGGTCTTGAGTGCCCACTCTTACTTAAGAGTGGAAGATGTGCCAGCTGGGTCTTTAGTCCAGCACTATCTTCATGAATCTTAGGTAGGTACCGGTATTCTAGCAGGCCATGACCTACCTAATGCCCACCCTGAAATAAGCAGCAGGGTAAGGGGGCCAAATAGGAGGGACCCCTGGTGAGAAATACTGAGCATATTTGATGGCGAGAAAGGAAGCATGAAAGAGATGTGTACCAGCACCTCTCCACAACTCCCTCGCCTAGGCAAGATAAAAGATTGCCGGCTGACTAAGATGGGACCACCTTCATAATATTTATTTAATGCATTTACACCCTGCCTTTCTTCCACACTGTGAGCAGCCAAGGTGGTGAACAAAACCATCACCATCATAATACACTATAAAAATAAGCATATCAATACAGTAAACAATAAAACTACCAAAAAAAACCCACCAGGTAGAGAGGCTGTAAAAGTAGAGCAGCAATAAAATAGCAGAAGACTGCAATGAACAGTGAACACTAATAAGAGGCAATACAAGCAAGCAGCAAAAGGCACTCCTAAAATTTTCCAGAAAAGATGGCAATAAGCAGTGGTGAAAACAGAACACCCAATTATAATAAACCTACCCACTCACAGCTTAAACGCTGATGGAAACAAAAACGATTTTACTCCCTGTGGGGACAACCTCAAGGAAGGGGCCAGTTCTTAAATCACAAGGGAAGAAGTTCTACCAACTGTGGTGCAACCACAGAGAAGACCCTATTTCTTGATGCTCACCCTTAACTTCCAACAAGGGCAGCATACACAGAAGGGCTGAAGACCTCAGGGGGCAAGCCAGGATATATGGGAGGAGGTGGTTTCCCCAATAACCAACACCTTGAACTGGACCAGGAAACAAAGTAGCAGCCAGTGCAGCCTCTGGAACTGTGGTCCAACGGAAAAAAACCCTGAGAACCAGGAACCGCACAAGCTGCTTCATTCTGCACCAATTGTAGTTTCCAGCAGCCCAGCAAAGTGCATTACAGAAACCTAAATGAGATATCGCCATGGCATAGACCAGTTTTTGGCATAGATGCAATTTTTCACTTGCGTACCTCTTGGAAGCCCATTTCCGTAAATTATACCCGTCATATTAGCAAGATGTTTGTAATTAATGTAGTTGCTGTTATTTCAAATTCACATGTTTTCAACTACTGGTTCATATCTGATAATACACAATTTGATGACCAAAAACTAGCAGTTGGTGGGGCTTTTGCAGCCTGCAAGCTGCCTGCCTTGCCACCCCTGCAAGGCATTCTAATACAGACCTCCCTTTTCCCGCCATTATTCAATTCTTTTTTAAGTACCCCTAAAAGTCCTGGCAAGTACCCCTGGGGGGTTACACATGCCCCAGTGGGAATCACTGGCATAGACCACTGTGGTCAGGTTTGACTCACTTGGGTATGACCATACCTGGTGCACCAGTCAAAGCCTGGCAAAAGCCTCCCTTGCCACAGCTGCCACCTGGCAATCCAGTAGCAGCTCTGAGTCCAGGAGAAGTCCCAAGCTGCATACCTGTTGCCACAGAGAAAACAGAACCCCATTCAGAACAGGTCCAGTACTTGCATCATGGATTTCTGGACCCAGAGGACCTCTGTTTTGCCCAGATTTAATTTTAGCTTGCTAACCCACATCCAGTTCCCACTCGCCTCCAGGCAGCATTCCAAGACTTGGACAACCCCCCTGGTTTTAGATGGAAAGGAGAGACAGAGCTGAGTGTCATCAGCATATGGAAGGCACCCCACTCCAAATTCCCCAGTGACCTCTCCCAGTGGTTTTGTGCAGATATTGAACAGCATGGGGTACAAGGCAGACCCACATACCAATGTCCAGGGTGCCAAACAGGTCTCCATGAGCCCCAGCTTCTGGCACCTGTCAGCCAAGAAGGAATGAGACCACTGCAAAACAATGCCTCCAAGTCCCAACTTGGCCAACTGCCCCAGAAGAACACCACAGTGATGAAAGCTACTGAGATGTCCAGCGGGCCCAGTAAGGACACACTCATCCTGTCTAGTCCCTAGTGCAGGTCAACAGTGTAGGTCACCTAGCGCAGGTTATCCACCAGTGCTTTTAATACAAGCTTTTACATTTTTATTATAAAAGCCCTTAATAAAAGGTTTTTATTACATTGTGTGGTGTGTGTATATATGTGTATATATGTATGTGTATGTATGTATGTGTATGTATATATATTTGTATGGCTTTAAAATATATATAGTTGTATCATTAGCTTAAATTGGCAAGAGATCTTTATCTGAGCATGCGTATGAGAAGAAAACAACAATCCTTATAAAGGTCTATATTGTAACTCTGATTATAAAAATGTTTGAGATGCCTAGGCTTCTTTTTTTCCCTTGTCTTAGCTAAATATGTTCTGTGGCTCTGGCTAAATTGAACTGGTAACAATTCCTATGTTGTCACACTCTGGGCCTCCACATTAAAACAGTTCTGCAGAGGATGCCTAGTGACTTGCTACAGGATTCTGGATGGATAACTGCTTGAGATTCACACTGCAGCACAGGGAACTGCTGACTTTTTTTTGTCACTGCATCACATGTAACTTAAACTAGACATGCTCCCTAACTCACTAGCCAAACTGCAGCAAGGAACACCCTGTACATCAACATCTGAGAGCATAAATGACCAGAGTCAGGAGCTCTTCTCCCAAACTATTCACAACAATCCAAAGCCTGCCACCATTGAATGATGCCCTTATCCCACACACTAGCTGAACTGTCTACTAAACAAGCATCTAGTTCATGAGCTTGATACAGACGCAGAACATGGCAGCTTCTGGAGGTTTTGGCTGGACAAAAAACTGAAGACACTTGACAGCCAAGATACATGACACTGTTACAAGTGACAAGAAGTAACAGGGAACTAACCAACAAGGCCGAGTCCCTACATGGAACAGCTTCGGCAAACACACTCAACATGAGTGGCATGGCTCTTTGCCCCTGCAATGTAAACTGTGAATGTTAAACATGATGAGCATTTGCCTTGTCTCTCTGTCAGCAAGAAAAATAAACTAAAACTTGTCCTGTAAATTCCCAAATGTGTGCACTTAACAGCCGCAGCGTATTGGCCATCTTTAGTTGTGATGGAATCCAGGATTACATTTGACATAATCACCTACGGGTTATTTCTGTACATGCACATACTGGATATGTGTTGCCACTATTACAGCTTAAAGATATAGATATAGTCTGGATGTCCTCTGAGGTACAGAGGCTTCTGAGAGGCGCTTCCAGTCAAACCAGAAGTGCTTCTCAGAAGCCTCTGGGAGACCTTCTGAGGTGCTGCAATATCATGGTTGGCCTCCTTGTGCCTTAGAACACCTCCTGTGTGCAACTGAAAAGTTTGGGGAGTCCGTCCAGACATAGGGAACCAAGTCAAATCCACTGTGCCTGAATCAGCAGATAAGGAGGGTTAACCTGTATATGCTAGATATCAAGAACATACATGTCTTAAGACAGGGATGGCCAAGTGATAGCTCATTGGCTGCATCCAACCTCTTCCTCGCCCTATGTTCACACTCACCCAACCCTATACATTTCAACCACCCCATCCCAAAGATGGATCATTCCAGAAGTTTCTCTTGTATCTCTCCATTATGTGCTTGGTAATTGCTAGTTCAGAAAACAAGTGTAAAGCTTTTTGCGCCACTTCTTGCCCGTACAGCATTACTTTCTCAGTAAGTTGCTCAGGGAACAGTCTACAAGGCAGCTCCCCCTCCACCCAGCACCGAAGGAGAGGGCTGCTGGGGCATACACTTATAGAGGGAAGGCTACCTGTCAAGCTATTTAGTGTGGCCCCAATAGGGTCATTGATGGGTGTGAGCAGTTGTGTTCTTTTGACTACAGAGGGGGCTATATATGATTGCAATTGTTGCTTTAAAATGGGGTTCAGAACCAGTGAAGCACAACAAGAAATATCATGGCAGAAACTGCCATAGGTTTACTACAAAGTTTTCTCACACCTTTGATAATCTGTAACAAGATCATGGCCGCAATCCACAAATGAGTTCATCCATTGATTTCAATGCGTTAAATAAGTGCTGTTAATCTCTATGGCAATGTTGTTTCCAAAAAGGAGAACCCCCCAAAAAGTGTCATATCACTCTTTTTCAGGCACTTTTTCAAGGAAGACAAAAATGACAGAAGCTTCATAGTGGATTTTTTTTTAAAGTATTGAAATGTTTCTGTTGGCTCATGCCTCGTTCTCTTTTGGCATCTGAATTATTTTGAATATCGTCTCTGCAGAAAAGTGATCATGGGAAGAAAAAACAAAGCTCTAAATGAACACACATTCTGCTGCCTTACCGGGTTCCTAGAGAGAGTCTAACAAGAAGAAAGATTAATTCACTTAGAATGAAGTCTAAACATGAGAACGATACAAGGACAAAGGAAGAATTATTTCAGACCCCCTTGAGAAATTTCTCTCAAGAACTGGAAATACCCTTTTGACAACAGACCAAGAAGCAAGGAAATAGCATCTGGAAAAGACCCTCGTTTTGGGAAGGACTGAAGTGATCTAATTAGTCTATTTGAGCCCTGCTGCCAGAATATGTCGTGACATCAGTGCGCTATAACTTGTAAAACATGTTGCTTCCCACCATTCTTCAACTCAAAAGGCGAAGGAAGGAGGCTGACATGTCTTCTTTCCAGGTCCCATTACTGCACGCACATAGGCAAGCAAAGATAGGTACGGTACGGGTGAGTGACTACGACGAGGTTGACGAGGAAGGCACCTCAGGATACTGTTTCACCGGGTAGCGCAGAAGAGTCAACGTTCAAGAGTTCAGTGAAAAAAAACTGTGCTTATTTAAAAGTCTCTCAAAACAATAGTCTCTCATGATACAGGTATAATATTTAGATGGCATACAGGTATCCCCTGCTCTCTCTCTCTCTCTCTCTCTGTGTACGTACATACATGTACGTACAAGACCAGCCTTTGGGCAATGTGGCCAAATTGACAGAGGAGCCTTGCACCACAGCCGCCACCCTGGCATGGAATCACACATGCTGAGGCGAGTGGAGAGCTGTTTCAGCCTCCTGCCTGCCCTCGCCTCTAAACCAGGGGTGTCCAAACCCCAGCCCTGGGGCCACGTGCAGCCCTTGAGGTCTCTCAATGAGGTCCTCAGGGAGCCCCCAGTCTCCAATGAGACTCTGGCCCTCCAGAGATTTGTTGGAGTCTGCACTGGTCCGACGCAACTGCTCTCAGCGTGAGGGCGACTGTTTGACCTCTCGTGTGAGCTGTGGGATGAGGGCTTCCTCCACTGCTTGTTGTTTCACGTCTGTGATGCAGTAGCGGCAGCAAAGAAAAGGCTGGCCTTGCTTTGTGCAAGGCCTTTTATAGGCCTTGAGCTACTGCGAGACCTTCATTCATTCATATAAGTTCATCTTTAATATATTCATTTATGTATACTTATGTAAATATATTCAAATTTTAAATGTAAATTAATTCTTTTTTTCCCTGCCGCCCCCCCACGACACAGTGTCAGAGAGACGATGTGGCCCTCCTGCCAAAAACTTTGGACAGCCCTGCTCTAAACAGTCCGAAATAGGCCTCCCAGAAGCTGTTGGCAGTGATGTCATCACGCCTCCACTAATTATTTCCAGGTGCTGTGCTTCACGCATGGCACCTTTGGTATTCGGCTGGTGCAGGTGTAGTTCCCCCAGGTGCATGATGAGTGCTGGACCCTGTGAGGAGGGTGTGGGCCCTGCACAAACTCTCCACATTAGGCCCCACCACTTCTGCAGCCAGCACTGTGTGCATTAGCACTTTGCCAACACAGGGATGTGCAAGAGGAGCACTTTCTGCATCAATTTAAGTTTTGCTTTATGGAACTTCATGGAACTTTCCTGCCCAAATATTTTCAATCCACAGTGGGTTGAATTCTTAAGTCATTTAGAGTTTCATGCACATTCACAAGAGACATGTACATTTTTTGACATCCATTTTGCGTTTTCAAGCAAAAAAGAGACAGGGTTCCACTTTTCAACAATTTTCAGTTTTTGACAGTACTCTGGTCCCCAACTTGTGGGGGGGACGCCTGTACGTGCCAACAATATTCATATGGCAACCAGAGTTCCCAATTTCTCTGCACTGTAAAATTGCAACTGGAAATTCCATTTAAGACAAAAAGCATGTATGTTCGTTCATTTGCTGTCCAGTTGGAGAAAACAAAGGCAAATATCTATTTGGGGACAAGAAATACATTCACCAGAAATGTAACAAGACTGAACATTTGGTGGTCCATTATTCATTCATAAGTCAAACCCACTGCTATGATTGGCCTTGACTTTAGACCAGGGGTGCCCAAACCCCGGCCCGGGGGCCACATGCGGCCCTCGGGGGCTCCCAATCAGGCCCACAGGGAGCCGCCAGTCTCCAATGAGCCTCTGGCCCTCTGGAGACTTGCTGGAGCCCGTGCCGGCCCAATAGAACTGCTCTCAGTATGAGGATGACTGTTCGACCTTTCACCTGAGCTGTGGGATGAGGGATTTCTCCACTACTTGCTGTTTCACGTCTGTGATGCAGCAGTGGCAGCAAAGGAAAGGTTGGCCTTGCTTTGTGCAAGGCCTTTTATAGACCTTGAGCTACTGCAAGACCGTCATTCATTCATATAACTTCCATCCCTAATAAATTCATTTATGTAAATTTATTCAAATTTTAAATGTAAATTAATTCTTTTTTCCCCTGGCCCCTGACACAGTGTCAGAGAGATTATGTGGCCCTCCTGCCAAAATGTTTGGACACCCCTGCTTTAGACTGATGCCAGACATATTAGGCCATTGCCTCACCTGCTGTAATTCCATGGAAAATTCATAAATATTCTAATTTCTCAACAAGAAAGGATCATAACATTCCCAGCACAGCCACTGTGAGGGTGATGAGAGGGCGGTTTGGCCAAAGGGGGGAAAAAAGGGAAAACAGATAGTTGACAGAACAAAGGACAAGGAAGTCTTGCAAAACAAAACCCTCATATATGATTTGGAAATTGGAGTGGCTATGCTTAGTTATTGGGAAGCACCTCTGGGCTGGGGAGAGGCTGCATGTCCCATCTTTATTTGAAATAACTAATCAAACCTTTGACCCAAGTTCTTTCAAGAGCATCTACAAAAGGCTCTTGCACCAATATTTCAAATGAGCGATCATAGTCAAGGAGGCAAAATTTTAAAGTCTTGTTGGCAACCTTCAGTCTCGGACGACTATGGTATCACGCTCTGGATGGTGGTTCTGGCACAGTGTCTAGTGTGGCTGTCATTTTCCAAAGCTATATGTTTATTATGGCTTTGGTCAATGAAAGATTAGTGTACTCTCTCATGTATACTTTAACATTGTGCTTGGATCTAGATTTGTATGAGCAGAAGAATGCCTTTGCAAACACCAAAATGCTTTGCTGATGAAAAGTGCCGCCACCCAATTTCCAGCAATTTCCCCCCTCTCACTCAAGTCTCCACACCACATTTCACAGTTTCTGAGGGTCCCCAGCCATGAGGAGCTACTTTGAGGAAGGGGGGCTCAGTACAGAGAGTAGTTGACAACCTTCAGTCTCGAAAGACTATGGTATCGCACTCTGAATGGTGGTTCTGGAACAGCGTCTAGTGTGGCTGAAAAGGCCGATTTGGGAGTGATAATCCCTTCCACACTGGGAGCAAGTGCAGTCTGTCCCTGGTCTGTCTCCCTGGCTATGGGCCTTCCTTGTTTGCCTCTTAGCCTCAGACTGTTGGCCAAGTGTCTCTTCAAACTGGGAAAGGCCATGCTGCACAGTCTGCCTCCAAGTGGGCCGCTCAGAGGCCAGGGTTTCCCACCTGTTGAGGTCCACTCCTAAGGCCTTCAGATCCCTCTTGCAGATGTCCTTGTATTGCAGCTGTGGTCTATCTGTAGGGCGCTTTCCTTGCACGAGTTCTCCATAGAGGAGATCCTTTGGGATCCAGCCATCATCCAGTCTCACGACATGACCAAGCCAACGCAGGCGTCTCTGTTTCAGCAGTGAATACATGCTAGGGATTCTAGCATGTTCCAGGACTGTTTTGTTTGGAACTTTGTCCTGCCAGGTGATGCCGAGGATGCGTCGGAGGCAGCGCATGTGGAAAGCGTTCAGTTTCCTCTCCTGCTGTGAGCGAAGAGTCCATGACTCGCTGCAGTACAGAAGTGTACTCGGGACGCAAGCTCCTGAGTTTTTCTTGCCCTCTTCTCTGTACTGTACTACTGCTCACAACCTGCAGTACAGAGAAGAGGGCAAGAAAAACCCAAGTGTAATTCCACATGCACAAGTCTGGATCAAACCCTATGACTATGAATAAAGAACTGACAGCTCAATCCTATTCAACTTTCCAGCGCCAATGCAGTCATAATGTAGCCCCAAGTAAAAGGGGGCAAGAATTCCCTTATCTTGAGTAGTCCTCCATGACTGCCTCCCCACTGCAGGATGCACCACATGCCCCATTGACACAGCGCTGGAAAGCTGGATAGGACTGGGGCCTGACATTTTTGGTTGGCTTTCTTGTCTTAGTTCTGATTTGGTCTTCTGCTTTGCTCTGGTACCAGTTTGGTTTATTGGGTTGATTAGGCTGCTTTTTTAAAGATGATTCTATTACCACTGCGGCTGTTGCATTTTAATTCCATGCTGGACTTTGGTTTTTAATTTTTAATGTATTTTTTTTTAATATTATAAGCCACCCTGGGTGGTGCTCATGGAGGAGAAGGACAGGTATATATCTTTAGAATGAATGAATGAATGAACAGTACAGTACTGAAAAAAGGAACCTGGAGTTGCAATAGGCTGGCCTATGGCATGGGAGGTGGTCTTGGCATGTGGCAGAAAACTGTACTAAGGGGCCTTTTAGTTACTTCCAATTTAGAGTCTTGGCTTCCTGCTCAAGGTAAGGCCAAAACACTTGGCCCAGTCTTTTAATTTTTTTAATGCATAGCTGACAATACAGTTCAGATTAACTATTGCCAGTGTTTCTCAAACTGTGGGTCAGGACCCACTAAGTGGGTCATGAGCCAATTTCAGATGGGCCCCCATTCATTTCAATGTGTATTTTATTTTTAATATATTAGATTTGATGCTACCATGGTATGTGACTGCATTTGGAGAAATGCTATAGATCTGTTACTTTTAACAGGATGCTATGTATATGCTTTTAACAATGACAGTCAATGGAGGTTACCCCATTGTATCCCAGGTAAATGTGGATAGAATTGCAGTCTTTGGGATGTTTGGGGAATTTTTTTTTAAACAGATCAGCAACTTCTTGGGAGGGTTAAGAGAGTTCTTTATTCTAAATAAAGTTTTAAAATTATACTTATTGTAAACTTTTAATTTACTTATTTAATTAGATTTTATTTAGGCATATGGTAGGTGTTAAAAATTTTCCTGCTTGATGATGTCACTTCTGGTCATGACATTACTTCCAGGGGGTCCCAACATATTGTCATTCTAAAAAGTGGGTCCAGGTGCTAAAATATTTGAGAACCACTGATGCACTGCATATGCTGAGTGCTCCTCAAGAGGCACAAGCTGAAATTCAGTGACTGTATTAGAGAGAGTATACTCCAATCACCCCATATGAGGCCCTATTTCCTGTTGAACACTTCTGAGCAAGACCAAGCCAACTGATTCCAGCATGCTGAGCAAACACCAACCTCACATATTTTCTGAGACGACAGGGGGAGACAGACCAAACAGATCACAATGGAGAGAGAAGACAGGACTGCTCCGAGGTATTCCACATGCAAACTGGCAAAGCTAAACATTCCAGAATCCAGGCAAATGGTTTTCTTGACAAAAGTCTTGGTAATTAAACAATGATCTTTAATTATACAAATATGACACTTGACTATGTTTTAATTTTCTGCAAAGGGTACCCCAAATTGTATCACTTCAGCAGGGAATGGACTACCAAGATTATTTTCCTGTCTGTGTGAAAATCTAAGTTACTTTTATTATTTTAAAAACTAGCCATAAGTCTCCATTGCATATTAGAGTATTTTTTTTGTTCCAATTATGCAAGACACAGCATTTTTTAAGAGTTCTAAATAGAAACAGGACATTTAAAAAAGAGAAAAAAATACAATTACCTTTTCAGTTATACCACAGGATATTAGGGAAATCCAGACTCCCCTGTTGCTTTTACCCACATCTGACTCCAATCTTAATAGCTCAGCTATTAACCCTCTAAAGTTCCCACCCCCTACATGCAATGATGTTAACTTTGCCCAGGTAACCAAGGCTGATTCATTGCAATATTCTTTTAAGCAAAAAAGGAACAGCAGCCACAGAGATCACAGATTACAAAATTATAATCCTCTTATAGAGGAACTCTACGCAAGTTTAATTTGCATGCAAGTCCCACCGAGTACAATGGGATTTAATGTCAAGGCATATAGGAGTGTGATCTTACATGAGAGAAAGCCCCTTGAACTCAGTAGACTTCCTTCCCGAGTACTCAGTCCCCTGATCAAGCTGCAACTGCTTTAGTTTCCACCAGCATTGGCTTGCAAGATAGAGAAATATCTGTTGCTGCAGTTATTGAATTTACTTTTAACTTAGTCATCCACAGAGACTAAACTCTTTCGGAGAGCAACTGAAACAATAAACTTCTTAGTCACATTCCTTCACATTAACTGTCTCCCAAATATTTTTGCAGAGTCAAAAAAAAAAAAGAAGATTATTCTGAAGAACCAAGGGAATTCGGCTACAATTGCTGCAGGCAAAGAGGATAGGGGAAAGAAACTTAAGGGTCACAGCCTCCTTTAACCACATCTCAAGCGATAGAAAATGCATGGTAGTCATTTTTTAACTGAACATGCAGAGAACATGCACGATTAACCTTTAAATCCTCTGCATAAACAGTGTGCTGGGAGCTTGTAAAATCTTCCCCACTGTGTTTCAAGCTACTCCACTGATGGCATTTAGAAGCACTAAAGCTAGCATAAAAAAAGCTTTATTTTGCTTTCCTTAGCCCCCCAGCTGTGGAACGGTGACAGATTCCTGACCAAGGCCCAAGTCCAGAATCTCTTGCCCTCTGCAGACCCCTGAATAGAACCCCAAAAGAGACAGCAAAGATAAATAGATGCTGTTTAAGTTTTACATCCCCATGGAGGGGCCAGTGTTGTTGGAAAGGGAGGGGCTGGAGACTCATAAACTTTGAGAGCTCTCACTAGAGGTCAAATCTATCCCTTAAATCTGACTTTAAGCTAAGTTTGAAGCAGGCAAGACTGAAACCTTTTCTCTTTCCCTATCCCCAGCCTTAAAAAGAGCTGGATGCAGACATATTTTTAGACCTAGCCAAATATCATTGCCTTCTCCCATGGGGCTGCAGTGTGTATACACACACACACACACACATTCACAAACCAGCCAAACCGTTGACACTCAGCAGAGGATAATGGAGAAAGCAAAGCCTTGCTGGGGGGGAAAGGGCCAGTTGTCACCCAAGTGACAGACAACAGCTGAGCTCACACATCTGCAGCCGGATTCAGGCAGACATGCTGAAACTCACACCCATCTATAGTCATGGCCCACTAAAAAAGACAGATGGACTTTTCCAGGCTTGGGATATTAAATAAATAAATACACTCAAGATTTCCTCTAGCACACAGATTACAGTGCTAATTTACTCTAGGCATAAGCTTCCCTGCCCCCACCCCAAATGCAAAGAGTTTTAATTACAGTATAGACATGCTCCAACCTCAACCTAATACATAGTTTTGTAGATTCCTAATGCTATGTTGCATTCAGGGATGTTCATCACTGGGGGGGGGGGGAGTACCTGTGAGTCAGCTGGGCATAGAGAAGGCACAACTATGGATAAGTTTAAAACTCAGAGCCACTTCACAGATCCTCAAAAAGCAAGCTGAAGCTCCAACTTGAACAAGCCACAGGACAGTCTCATTTGTCACGATAGGCTGTTCAACATGGGCTGTAGTCAGAGTTTCTTGTATACTAACTCCTTGCAAGCAAATCAGCCCACACTCAGTTTAAGAAGAAGAAAAATCAACACATGTACAATACATTCCTGATTCTTCTTGCAAATACACCTTGGGTTGCAGAGGGAACCCTACACCATGTTCAGAGTCCTATACACAGATTAGGTTATAATCCTTACACTCAAAAGGGCACAGACCACAGAATACTCTTGATACTCCACACTCCTTAATCCAGAGTCACTGCTCCTTGGTTCCACACCAGACTTCACTCCAACCTGGCTCTGAATTCACACTTCTCCAATGGAGAGGAAAGACAGAGATCAACCCCCACTGCCGCACCATCATATATGGATGCCTTACTTGGAAGTAAGCCCACTGAACACATAGGGGTGGGAATTACCTTCGAGTAAAGAGGCACTGGATCCTGACATTACTTGCTCCTTGGCTGTAAATCCCTCTGCATGCTTACTCGGGAGTAAGTCCAAGCAAGGGATTCAATCATAGACACACTTTCCTGGGAGTAAGCCCCATTGACTATAACGTGACTTAGTTCTGAGTAGACATGCATAGGATTGTGCTCTCAGTGAGACTTCAGCTGCAATCTTATCCACACTTACTGGGAGTAAGCCCCATTGGCTATAATGTGACTTACTTCTGAGTGGACATGCATAGGATTGCGCTCTCGGTGAGGTTGCAATCCTATCCACGCTAACCTGGGAGTAAGCCCCATTGGCTATAATGTGACTTACTTCTGAGTAATGCATAGGATTGTGCTCTCAGTGAGGCTGCAATCCTATCCCCACTTACCTGGGAGTAAGCCCCATTGACTATAAGGTGACTTACTTCTGAGTAGACACTCATAGGATTGGGCTCGTATTCCTGGGGGAAGCAGACCTAGGACTGCGGTTACAGGTCATCAGCACGGACTAAAAGCCCAAGCCTATGCATGTCTACTCAGAAGTAAGCCCCCTTATAGTCAATGGGGCTTACTCCCAGGAAAGAGTGGCTAGGCTAGCACCCTAAGGCTGCCACACTTTCCTGGGAGTAAATCTCACTGAACACAAGGGGACATACTTCCGAGTAGGCATGCCTAGCATCAGGCTGCAGAATTTAAGGGTGCCCTATTAAAAATAAAATCCCAATTCCCAGGACTTCTATTAAGTGGCAGGAGATGCTGCGGCTGGAGGAGGATCGGGACCTCCTGCGGCTCTCTGCGGGCCAGTCCCCCCGCCTCCCCGGGAGGGATTTGGGTGCAGGCAGCCCGATCTTTTCTCACTGCGGAGAAAAGGACCTTGCCAGGACCGAGGAAGGAGGGACCCCCAAGGCTCGACTCACCCTCCAGGCGAAGGACCCCTGCGAGGATGAACGCAGCACCCCAAGTATTCCTAGGAGGGACGGAGGCTCGGCATGGAAGGCGGCAGAGGGCTCGATCCCCCCGAGAAGTCAGTGCACCCGCGAGCCGCTCATGTTGCAGCCTGCACAGGGAGCCCTCCTTGCGCTGCAACGCCTGGACGCAACTCTCCCTGACAGTCCCCGGGCGCGCGCTGCCCACTACAATGGGAACTGCGTCCCCCGCAGCCCATTGGCTGCCGCCGGGCTCGCTAGCCAATCGGCGTCTCTGCGGCGGCCGGGAAAACCCGGCGGCCGGATCGCGGGACCCAGTAGGCGACTTTGTGGCAAGCCTTCCATGGGGATTGTTGCAAGGCTTGGGGCTGAGTGGGAAGGGTTGGGGGGGCTGCTCTTGCTCCCAGGCAGGATCAGGATCAGGATCAGGATCAGGAAGATGATGATGGTGGTGGTGGTGGAGGATCAGGATCAGGAAGATGATGGTGGTGGTGGTGGTGGTGATGATGATGATGGAGGAGGAAGGTGGCTGGAGAGCCTGCTTGCCCCTGACTGCGGCTCTATAAAAGGACACCGTCTTGGGTGTCATCAGATGGAAACGGGGGTTAGCTGAGCCAAGGAATGCCTGGCTATCTGAAGGTCATCCAGGCATGGCAAACTTCAAGCGGTGGAACAGTTCAGTTGGATGGGATTCAACAGCCCAATCCTAGCCACACTTTCCTGGGAGTAAGCGCCTTTGATTCTCATGGGACTTACCTCTGAGTAGACATCTACGCACTGGCCTCTAAGAGCCCAATCCTCTGCATGACTACTCAGAAGTATAGTCAATGGGGGCTTACTCCCAGGGAAGTGTGGTTAGGATTGGAACCTAAGAGCTCAATCCTATGCATGTCTGCTCAGAAATAAGTTCCATTATAGTCTGTGGGGACTTACTCCTAGGGACGTGTGGCTATGATTGGAGCCTAAAAGCCAGATCCTATGCCTGTCTACTCAGAAGTAAGTCCCATTATTATAAATGAAGCTTACTTCCAGGAAAGATTGCAGCCTAAGGGCCCAATCCTAACCAATTTTCCAGCACCGGTGCAGCAGCAATGCAGCCCCAAGGTAAGAGAACAAATGTTCCCATACCTTAAGGAGGCCTCTGTGACTGCCTCCCCACGGCAGAATGCAGCGCATGCCTCATTGACACAGTTGCACAGGCACTGGAAAATTGGATAGGACAGGGCCCTAAATCTCTAGGACAGCCATTTTCAACCACTGTGCAGTGGCACATTGGTATACTGTGAATGGTCCGCAGGCGTGCTGCAGGAATTTGGGAGAGGGTCATTTATTAGTAGGGCTATTGGGGGATGTGAGCCCCCCACTGACAGCACAGTGTGCCTTGTCAATTGCCCAAAAACTGATGGTGTGCCTTGACCATTTTTAGTGCCTTGCCAGTGTGCCATGAGATGGAAAAGGTTGACAGTCACTGCTCTAGGAAGCAGGAGGAAAAGCTCAGGTCCCCCAATTTCCCTCAAAGAAATTGACCATCAAAGTATCCATTGCTCACCAAATATAGAACCCTATGAAAGTGAGCAAACCTGTCTCTGGACAGGTTTGCTCACTTTCATAGGGTTCTATATTTGGCAGTGCAGCTGCAGATTACCCGCCCTCCCCCCCCAGGTTTGGGATTCAGCCTTAGCAGCTATATTTGCAGCCACCCAAAAATGCATAGATGGAGTGGTTGGGATGCTCTTCACATTTGGTTCTGTCTTTAATGTGCAGCCAGTTTGAACCTATGGAAAGAGCTATGAAGCACAAAATGCTGCCACCATTATTATTATTGTTGTTGTTGTTGTTGTTGTTGTTGTTGTTGTCATCAAACTGAGAACTGATAACATCTTGAGAACTGATCTGAGGCTTGATTTGCAGCTGCCTGAAAAAGCTTGGAAAGCCCAAACATTGGCAGCCAGGATCATGACTGCACTATGAAGAGGAGCATCTGGAGAAACAGAGGTTCTCTGAGTTACTTTCATGGAACAATATTTGTAAAAATCCCATTGAAGGTTTAAAATCAGCCTGCCTAGGTAAACCAAAAGGTGCTGTATAAGTGCTGTAATAAAAGTAATAAATACATTCCTTATTCAGATTAATCATTTGCGGGCGTATTCAACACTTGCATGATTGGCAGCAGTCAACTCATGTCTGAAAAAGCCAATGGAAGCCAATCATGCAGTTACAGACTTTAAAGTTCACTTCGTGTTAATATATATAAATGAAGAAAATAATTATCACATCTGCCCAGCTGGGGAACTATGAGTATAGAAGAGCCTTTACATTGGCTCACCTTAGAGGACTCCCCTCAGCAGTGTCAGAGGGATTATATAAAAGGATACCTTGGACTCAATGACTATGCCCCTGTGGATCAGAAGATGTTGAAACTATTGAACATGTACTTTTTCATTGTTCCTTTTACAGAGACATTCATGCTACTCTTATTATACCATTGCTAACCCATTTTATGGGATGTACACAACAACAATATATGAATTTGTTGCTGTCTGGTGCAAATCCAGGTATTACTTTTACAGCTGCGAAATTTTTTGCTTCAGCGATGTGCATTAGGACATTGATATTGAAAGTGGACTGAATTTAGTAGAGTTGCTGCCTACAATGGATAGTTGCCTCTGAGAATGGGGGTTGGGTTTGGGTTTATTGAAGATTGAGATTTTTTTAGCTTGATGTTTTAATTGAATTTTTACTCCTTGTGTAATGTTTTTTAAGTGTACAGTTTTGTATTTTATGTACTGGTAATAAATGAATGATGATGATGAATTATCACATCACTTACACCAGAGTGAAATGACTTACAGCCCAATCCTGAGCTGCCTGGTGCGTGGGGATGCAGCAGTGGCAAAAATGGCTGCTGCTGCATTCAACACACTCAGGCAGCCACCACCTCCTCCTCAGGAGAAGGGGACTTTCGTTGGCACACCTCCTCCCCATCCTCTCCCTGCCCTCCCTCCACCTCCCCCCGCCCCAGAATGCCTTGCCCCCCCATGCCCCCACCTACCTCTCCGCTACCCAGCGGTCTGCGCAACTGCCAAGGGGCAGAGCTCCTGTGCTCTACCGGCACTAGGGCCCACAAATGTGCCTTACGGCATGTTTGCAACAGTGCACACTGGCAGTGAGGCAGCACACGCTCGTTATGATTGGGTCCTTACTCATTGAAGTCAAAGAGATTCTAGGCTATCAGTCTTTGGACACTTTGACAATGGAAATAGTTTTTCATTTTGGCTTTAAATTCCCTACGTAGGCTAAAATAGAGGGTTTTTAAATGTTTCTTAACGCACATTAATTAGTGAAACATCCAATTCTAAATAAGGTTCTTAGCACGTGTCATGAAACGCTTTGTATTTGCCTGACAAACTATGCAAACTGTGACTTGAGACAGAATGGATAAGATCCTTCATGCGAGTAGCTGCATGTGGTTTAGTACTATTAAAAGAAAAAAGTATGTATATTCCCTTAAAATACTGTTTCAATAACCCTCCTGTATATTAAGTGCATACAAGAAAATGAATGCACTAATTAGAACATCAGCAACTACTTAATTCAGCAGGAAATTATGCCCTGTTTTCTAGGATTTTAATACAGGAACTGGGTCATCAAAACAGAGCAGAGAAGACATCCTTCTAACTTCTATTCATTGCAGTGCAGAGAATAACCTTGGCAGGTCAACACCTCTGTCGAGATACTCTTATGAGAATGAATTGTACTGAACTGAAAATTTAGCGATATCAATCGCATCTACAGCATTTATAAAAGTGGCGTTTTAAGAGAAAAAACAAAATGTGAATGTTGATGAGTTAGTAATCTTCGGCTATGACCCTCAAACTGGAACATTCTTAGTCTGGAATGGCTCCAGGATTGCCCTAGTAAGGGAAATAGATTGTGGGTTGGGGGAGAAGGAAGGCTGCAGAAAATCTTATCAGAGTCGTTCTGCTCTGTTTCCTTCTAATTTATGCCGTGTAGGTTGTGCTGTGTTCTTTCGTGCAGTCTCTTCAAGCATTTCTGAAAGTCTTATCGCTGTAATATCTAGGCACCTTCAGATCTACGCTGGGGCATCGCATTATTTCCTTCCTTTCTTTCAGCCCACATTGATCTCTGGTAACAGAGGAAATTAGATGCTTGTTTTTAAATAAGGAGGGTTTCTTTATAGTATTTACAGTCATATATTAACAGATCGATATCTGGGATGGACTGTCCAGCTATCTTACTCTTAAAAGATGACTTGGCTACCATATGCTTTTAAGTTTTTCCAAGCTTAAACTCTAAACACAAGCACAGTTGACTATGCTGTACAACTTCTATTTAACCCCCTGGTATTTTTATTTTATAAAGTGAACCATCTATTCAGAGATAATTCAGAGCTGACTGAGTTTGTGTCCAATCCTATCCAACTTTCTGGCATCAATGCAGCTGCAATGGAGCTCCAAGGTAAGAGAACAAACATTCCCAACCTTGAGGAGGCCTTCGTGACTTCCTCACCACCACAGCATGCAGTGCGCAAACCACCAGCATGGCTGCACCAGTGCTGGAAAGTTGGATCGGGTTGGTCCTTCATCTGTTCTTCCTTCTTGTCTACCATGCACTTAGCCAAACAATACATCCAGGCCTCTATGATCCACCAGCATTCAGCATCTCCTCCTTCACTATCTTCAATCCTTTCTTTTTCCACCATCTTGCTTGATGAGTTGACTATCCTGGTGTTCTTCTCTTCACACTCTTACCACTGATTCATACAGTCTTAATTTTGCCTCCTCCCATTTTACCTTTGAGCTCCTCCAGACTGGCTATTGCCCTCAGCAATCCACTGAAGCTGCCCTCCCCAAGATTGCAGTGCTCTTCTCACAGCCATCAGTGAGGAGATCAATTGTCCTCCTTGACCTCTCTGCCACCTTTCATACTGTTGTCCACTCTATCTTACTTGGCTCCCTTTTTGCCTTATGCCTCCATGATTGGTATTCCATTCATTGTCTTCCTACATATATAATTCATTCTTCAATGTTTTCATAGAAGAAGCTCTACCTTGCTTTCCTCTTCTTCACTGGGGTTCTTCAGATCCATGTTCTAAGTCCTCTGCTATTCTTTCTCTCCAGCCTGAGTCACAGCTTAAAGTGCCACCTGTTCACTGAATGACATCCAGTGCTACTTCCCCATTCGAGAACAGTCTCCCTCAACATTTCCATGTGACTCTCTGATATTGATTGGATGCTTCATTGTCATCACAAGCTCAATATGTTCCATAGCAAACTCTGCTGCCTCATTTCCTTTCAGAGCAGTTGGAGAAGTTGGAATGGTGTATCAGCAGCATACACTCTGTTCTTAATGGAGGAGAGGAGGGGAGAGGCAGTATAGGTGGAGGGTAACAGAGTTGGATTACACTTCCTGACGGTCAATCATAGCCCTTCAGAACTCAATATCAGTTAAAAAACCTGAAATAATGGGGAGTATGTCCCTATTTGTCCTGATGCAACTCTCAGCAGCATCTGACACCATTAACCATGGTGTCCTCCTGGCAGGGTCTCTGAGAGGAATTTTAACAGGGGGCACAAAGTTTCTTTTGGGTCCCTTTGCAAAGGGGGAGGGGTGAAACAGAGCAGGGGAGCGTGGTGATGGGGGAGCAGAATAAGGGCAGGGAGGGGTGAAGCAGGGTGAGAGGAGGGTAGAGACAGCTGGAAAAGTCTTTGGAGTTCAGGTCTACCCATCAATGTGACATCAGGAGTGTTCCCAGCATCCCCAGTCATGCTAGTGTCCCCAGCATTCCATATGGACAACAAGTCTTAGATAGGAAAATGTCAGATCCCAGGAAATTTCTGGGCCCCCTCCTTTGGCTCCTGGGCCCCCCTTTTGACCCTGGGCCCAGGTACAAATTACCCCCTTTACCCCCTTCTCCTAGGCCCTGCCTCCTGGGTCAGTTGGCTGTGCTGGGGCTTGGAGACACTGCTTTGCAATGGTTCTGCTCCTTCTTGGCTGACAGGTTCCAGAAGATGGTACTGGTAGAAATCTGCTTAGGGCCATGGCTAGTGGCCTGTGAAGTGCCTCAGGGGTCCCCAATACTTTTTAACATCTACATGAAACCACTGGGAGAAATCATGTGGGGATTTGGTGCGGGGTGCCACCATTATACGGGCAACAAATGACTGACTGACTGCCTCAGAAGCCTAAAACAGAGTACAGCAATACCTTGCACATTCGTCTGGTTAGGAACTAGAACATGGATGAAAGTCCAAAACGGATGACTGTCAAAGGATAGACTTACTGAGCTTGGAAATTTATTTTGGCCAGTGAAAAAAGTAAAAAATTATGTAATTTGTGTGAATGTGTTAAACAGACAGAAATAAAAGAGAAATAAACCTAAGAACACTGAGGAATGTTGTGGAAAGTTTGACGAAATTGGACGAAAGAGAACATGGGCAAAATTTGAAATGTGGTTAGAATTGAAAACGCCTGAAAAAGCAAAGCAATGAAAGTCAAGTGGATGAGAGTCAAGGTAGTACTATATTGTTATTTTGTGTTTTTTTTTAAACTCTATTCTGTAATCTGCCTTGGGAGGGAAAATGCAGTTATCAGATTTTATAAGGAAATAAAGCAGCCCTAAAAGTTTCCAGATCTAGTCAATCCAATCACCTTCACTGTTCTGATGTTTATCACAGCTCAGTAGTTCCATGTCTATTAGGTTTACTAGTGAAGAGAAGTTTCTTGGGAGCGCAGTTGCTCTGAGGGCAGGGACAAGACAACCTCTCTTTGGCAGAGCCACTAAAAAACCTGTTTCAACTGGAAAGTCATTCTTCACATATCTCCATAACACTCTATGTGCCTCCAGACACCATAAAAAAAAGGAGAAAAGGCATTTTCCACCAAAACAACATTTCTACAATAAAATCTTTTTATTTCTTGTGCTACATTTTACATTGACTTAAAATTAATCCTCAAATCGTACAGTCTAGAATAGTATGATCCGTTTTCTGTAAGGCTCCTTTAAAAGGACATGGCTGAAGGATAATGATTTGGGTAACAAATCCTTTCTCAAAAGTTTGGAATCAAATATCTTCATGTGGATCCTGCGCCTTAACACTGATTGACTTGAGCAGTTTCTTTTGCTTCACACAGCATTATCAAATATTGTGGAAGCAGATCTATCTATCTATCTATCTATCTATCTATCTATCTATCTATCTATCTATCTATCTATCTATCTATCTATCTATCTATGAGAGACATTTATTTTATATATAATTTATCCATCAATAATCTATTTGTTAAATGAAAATTACAGAGCAACATTGCAAACAAATTGACTGAATGCCATTGATTAGTCATCAGATTAATTATGGCAGATCACATAATCCTTTATTCATCATCCTTGGGGGGGGGGGAAATGGATGCCATGGAGAAGAAAATGAATGGCAATCAAGATAAATGGTAACTCGATTCCATGGTGATCTGCTTTCATGCCACAATTTTTGCAAATTATATCCAACAGAAATTAAATGTGAGCCACTTGATAAAGACACTGAGTAATGATTGTACAGTCAATGTAATCTGAAGGGTCCCTACGCACCCGGTGGTGTGATGCTTCAAATGTTTTCTTTTCTTCTCATTTATACCAAGGTATTATCTTCCAGCACAACCTGGACACTGCCAGGCATTTTATGTCTTTCATTGGGAGTTTCATAGATATGCCCAATCCTTCAGTAACAAACCCCTCCCCAATCCTATTAGGTCTTTGTGTTGCTGAAATGGTATTCCAGCAGCACAAGGTCCTTTATGTCTATTGCAAATGGTGACAAGCCATTCAACAAGGCCAGCTACCCATACAAGCAGCCAGTGGCCAAGTGACCAGCAGCCCATTAACAGCCCCCAGTGCCAGTAAGTCAGCACAGGGGGCAGGTGGGTGGGTGGAAAGATGCATGGATGGGAACGAATGGGTAGGGACAGGGACAGGAAGGAGGGTGGATCAAGGCTGGGAAGGGGGCAGTATCAGTGGCATTGGCACTGTCAATACCCTATCCCAGTGATTCTCAACATTTGTCCTCCGCCATACCACTTCACATGGTCCATCTATTGAAGTATCACCTGTTGTTACTGGCAATGACATCCTTCCAATACTTTTGTGACAAACACCAGTAAGAGGCAAGCGTGGACAGGAGGGTTTTTTTTCAAGCATGCTTTGGAGCATGCTGTGTTTAATTTTCTCTGTAAACTGCTTTGTGAACTTTCCGTTGAAAAGCGGTATATAAATACTGTAATAATAATAATAATAATAATAATAATAATAATAATAATAATAATAATAATAATACTCAAGTGAAGTCAGTTCTGCCCTGTGAATGAGAAAAAGCCACCAGTATGCAGCATGGACTGGGGTGGAAAAACCAAAACCGTGAACCCGTCGTCACCATTTAATGAAACCTTGGAAGGCAGTGAATTAGGTAAGTAAAACCACACCAGTGGCCCAAAGGGAGGAGGGCTTAAGCCAGTAATAGTCCCATGCCACGTCTTCCAGGTGACTGATGGTTTTTCACCTTTCCCATTCATTTATAGCCATGTCTTTTATTTAGCTTTCACTACTCCAACTAAGGAGTTCTTGGCATAACAAAACACTCAGACCCCTGGGGCAGATCCTTGACAGTTGCTGAAGACCACATGGCTTGAGGATTGCACTGAGTCACCCTGATGACTGCTAACAACTAGTGCTCGGCAAGAAAAGAGAAAAAAATATTTTGTTGTGAGTTGTTTTTTTTTTAATTAGCAATTGAAAATTGAGAAATGTCACTTCTGTCGGTCCAAAATGACTAAATATCAAAGTGTAGTTGCCTGCTCTCCAGCTGCAGATTTTCATTGGCAACAATGATGTCCTGACATGAAGTCCTCCATCTTTGCCAGGAATGACCTCCAACAGTTCCTCTCATACATGAAAAATTCCTGGGCAAATGGATTGACCAGTTTCCCAATAGAGACTGGTAGTGGACTATATGGTAAATACCTGGCTCATACAGGTTGTCCTTTGCAATTGATGAAAGTGGAATTTATGAGAGCCTAGAAATCCTCTTTCCCTCTGTTTAAAATCATGCTGAATAGCCATGTAAACATTTCATTGATAATTTCCTTCATACCACATTAACACATTTTCACCATGTTTTAGGATTTTCTAAACTTCACACATGAATAAATGCAAAATCTGAGAGGAATAAGTGTGTTCTTGGTTTTTATTTCTACTGAGTACTGAAATGAAAGGTGGTTTCTTCTTCTTCTTTTTCATCGTCATTGTTTATTTATTTATTAGATTTGTAATCCGCCTTTCTCCCCGAAGGGCACCCAAGACAGCTAACAACAAATAGATGAAATACAAAAAAAGTGCTAAAATATAAATAAAACTATAAAAAGACAATAAAAACAGACAATATAAAAAAACAGCCATGAATAAGAAACAATAATAAAAACATTAAAATAAATTCCTAAAAGCAGTCATTCTAAGACCTCAAAGGCTTTCCTAGATAAAAATGTCTTCAGGACTCGTTGGAAGGTTAACAAAGAAGAAGCTGTCCTTGGCTCAAAGGGAAGGGAATTCCATAACACAGGTGCCACCACTGAGAAGGCCATGTTTCTGGCAGCTACCCCCCTGACCTCTCTCAATGGTGGCACAATGAATAGGGGTCCTTCTGATGACCTGAGAGAACAGACTGGATTGTATAGGAGAAGGCGCTCTCTCAAGTACGCGGATCCAAGGACGACATCTTCTTGGTTTCTGGAACAGGTTAGCTGGGTAAGGTCCATTAGCAAAGACTTTTTGCTAGCCCATTAGTCCCTACATCTCCACTCTGCCATTTTGGGGAACAGGAGGGGAAAGTTTTTCAGGATCCTTGGTGGTTAACAAACTGCATGCCTTGCTTTGCCTATGCCAGGGATGAGAAACTCATTTCATATAGAGGGCCAAAGTTAGCATTCATAGTACTTGCTGACCCTTCCCCAAACTCCCTCAGTGCACCTGCAGACCATTCGCGGCACACCAGTGTGCCATGGCACAGTGGTTGAAAATGGCCGACCTAGACTAAAGGTGTTGCAATTGGCTATTGAGGTCTTGTTGCACTTCAGCAGCTTCCCTACTGGCCATAGATGGCACAGTTCTTTCTGCAAATGTGACCTGAAGAGCCAATAAGGATGTGATTGCTCCAGGACCGACCCATCCGTGAGACCCTTTTTACAGATGCTGTTGCTTATGGAGGTGGGAAGGGTGCTGGCAAGGAACAGGGCTTTCTCCTTAGTGGCACCAACTCTATGGAATTCCCTCCTTTTCAACTTGCCAATTGCTCTCTCCTTAGAGGCTTTTAGGTGAGGCCTAAAGGCGTTTTTGTTTAGATTACTTCTGATTCCAGGGCCTTTTAATATTATGCTGATTAGTTCTATGGTACATTAGTTCTACATCCTTTTTATTCACTGCTGCAGGTTTTCTGTTTTTATTATTCTTTGTCTTTTAATGGGACCTTTTTAAGGTTGTCATGTTGTTTTTTCAGGGACTGTGGGCACAGTCCTAATCCCTGGGTTGGGCCAGCACAAGTCACTTGCGCTGATCTGCAAATGTGCCATAAGGCACATTTGAGCCAACTCAGGAGTCAGGGAGGCCAGTGCAAGGAGTTGGGATGGTTTTCCCGCACCGGATCTAGACCCAGCGGGGTATAAGTTTGCGATGGCTGAGCTTGGCCGACACAGGAGTCTGAGGGGGGCGTGGGGAGGCCGGGCAGCAGGGTGGGGAGGAGGCAGGGAGGAGGCTTTTCAGGGCGGGGGGAGGGCAGGCAGCAGGCATTGGGACGGGCAGAGAGTAAGAGGCAGGCCAGGATCCAGCAGTTATGCAGATCCTGACCCCATTCCTGGGCAGCATGGAGCAGCCCTTGGCTACTCCATTCTGCTTGGATCTGCGCCACCTCGTTAAGTGGCACAGATCCAAGTAGGCCCATTGGGGCCAGTGCAATGTGACACGGGGTAAGGGGAAAGTTTTCCTGTTGCCTCTGGTTGCGCCGCTTCTGGTCCCAAACTTGTGCTGGATGCAGCACAGGCCTGCCTGCTCCAGCACAAGTTAGGATTGCGATGTTTGATGTTGACATTGTTTTGAATGTGATTTTTATATTTGTAAACCACTTTGAATACCTTTTGGGGTTAAAGTAGGGTACAAGTTTGTAACTAAATAAATATGTATTTATTTTTTCAAATTTTTTATCACCCTTCCTCCAAAGAGCTCAGGGTAGTTCGTTCCCTCCTTTTGTCTTCTACCTGTGAGGTGGCTACCTACCTCTGTGTGTGAGGTAGGTAGGGCTGAGAGAGAGAATGAATGGCTCAAGGTCACCCAGGAAGCTTCATGGCTGAGCAGGAATTTGAACCTGGATCTTCCAGGAGTAAGTTAAACTCCCAACCCACTACACTATCCGGTTTCTCCAGGATAATAAATAACCTCACCCTGTCTTGCCTTGATGCTGTATTGCAGCCTGGCCCTTGTGTTTTATGCCTCTGGTCCTTCTGATTGTATTACCCAATCAGTATTTGACTCCAGTCTGTCTTGATGATAACTGCTCCATTGGGTTTGGCTGTCATCTGCCTGCCTACAATTGAATGTAACCCTCCTCTCTAGCTCCAGACATAATACAATGCTATATAGGTAATAAAGAGATTAGTAAGCAACAATTGTAGATGGGTAAACCATGAGAAACGAGTTCATCCTTTTACTTATCTTTTATTTTCTGTTGTTCTTGATTAGTGGGTGCCCTTGTCTCTACAAAGGTGGCCCTGGTAATAGGAAGATTCTCCCATTGTGAATGCCTAAGGTTGAAAGGTAGTAAGATCATTTGTTTCTTTTATTCAATAATATTTAAAACAAATTCAACAAAGTTTTTGAAAAGTTGGGGATTCACAAAATCACTACATTTGGTGCTTTCACTAGTAACATGAAAGCAATTCTTTAAATAGCTATGCTATACCGTAGGTAAACAACAACAACAACAAAATTCTGGGTAGAATTTTGTGTCCTCCTAGGCAATGCGGAAAGTAAAGCTCGTTGGCTATAATGGCCCCTTTTGGTCTTTGCCATCTATGAATCTGTGACCTCCAGGTCAAGCAGCAAAGTATATCTGTTTATCTAGGCTTTTCCAGAGGCCAGTGAACCCAAAGGGTTCACCTAATCAGGGATTTATCCTGTGTGTTTTAGTTAGCAATTACCGGTGCAGCATTTGATGTTGACCTTTTTATTGTTATCTATGCATGATGCATGTAGATACTCTTCTTTATATAAGTTTGGATGACTAATTAATTGCCTTATAATGTGAGATGTAAAAGAAAACCAGAGTATCAAGAAGGCTAAAAGTCAAATAACAAAGGATACTTTGGGAACATTCCCAACAACAAAATGTACTCTCAACAGAATGAACAATTCTAATCCCCCAGCCATCTGTTGATGCAGTGGCACCAAAATGGTGACCGCTGTGTTCTATGGTGGTGACGGGGCATTCAGGAAGTCCCCTCCAGGTAAAGAAAAAGAAAAATCATTCCCTTACCCAGAAGTAAGCCTCTGTGTAAGTAACCCTGGGCCGGGTGGGCAGGGAGCAGGAGGCAGGGCAGCGATCTGGCAGTTATGCCGGATCCTAACCCCCATTGCCAGGGAGATAAGAGGGGCTTCAAGCCGCTCCGCTCTCCTCAGACTTGTGCCACCTCAAGAGGTGGTGCAAGTCCAAGGAGACCCATAGAGAAAAGGGCACCTTTCCCAGAGGTAAGGGGAAAAGTTTCCCCTTGCCTCTGGCTGAGCTGCTGTAGGCCCTTATCCTGCGCTGGATACAGCGCAAGCCTCCTGCTTTGCCTGTTCCAGTGCAGGATAGAATTGTGCCCTAAGGCTGCACTGTCATGTACACTATTCTTGGAGTGATGCTCACTGAACACAATGGGCCTTACTTCTGAGCAGGTATGGATAAGATTGCACTGTAGCAGTGGCATCACTAGACCTGGTGTGGGAGGCCAGTGCGTCATCCCCATGATGGACCTCCTCCCATGCAGTGGATGGGGCAATGCCTGGGGGTGGTCGTAGTGATGTATCATGGCCTCACCCCTGCTGGTTTTTTGGCTATAACCTTTGATAGAATGCATACACTTCAATGCTGTTCATTTCATTGCATTCTGCATGAAATTACACATCAAATGATGTATAACATGGTGGTATTATTCAAAAATACCAAGATTTAAAACATTTTGGCCAGTAGTGGTGTCACCCCCTGTGAGTGTCACCCGGTGCGGCCCGCACCCTCTGCACCCCTCTAGCAATGCCACTGCACTGTAGGAGAGATTGCCTTGCACAAAGCCCCTCACTTTCATAGCTGAGGGCAAAACTACACATTCCGATTCGTGTGTTTTCATAATCTGGCCCTTCAACTGTACAAATCAGGGTCAGGAAGGTGTAACATGGATTAGAGAAATGGCAGGTGATTGGAGGGCACTTAGCCCTGCCTATAACCCTGATTTCCTACAGCAACTGCCCCCCAATTAGTGGCATACAAAGTGGGTGGCTGGGGGGGTGGAAGCAAGGCTGCAGGGGTTGCCAGAGAGGCCAGTAACATGTGGGAGGGGGTGACTGGGGCAGCGCCTCCTCCATGGTGCTCTGGGTGCTTCCCAGGTTCTTTGAGGGGCTTGCCCTGTGAACCCCAGGCTCACCTGACCTCCCTTGTCTACATGTGGCTCCAAAAGGGAGTCGTTCTGACAGTGGGAGAGGGTTTCAGGCACAGGGGTGACATGGTGATGCAGGGGGAAGACATCACTGCGTCACCTTAGGCTCTGGGACACTTCTGCTCCCAACAGATCTATTTTTTGCCCAGGCACAGGTTCCAGGTTCATAATTGCAATACAAACTTGGGTTGGGAGAAAAACTTGCTTGCAGAACTGGGGTAGGGCAATATGGGGGAGAATTTTAGGGGGAAACTGGTATGTGGGGAAAAGCTTAAATGCTATCTTCCCGCTTGTCACTTCTGCAGTGCAAACCACAACGCCTTGCTCCAGTTTGCAAAGTAGAAAAAAGACGCAGGTTTTGGGTAGGAGGTCTGGTCTAGAGGGTAGAGCCTCTGTCTGCCTGAAGATAACATCCACAAGGTCGCCAGTTCGAGGCCACCGGCACCGTGCGACCTTGAAGCAGCTGACAAGCTGAAGCTATTTCCATCTGCTCTGAGCGTGGGAGGATGGAGGCCAGAATAGCGTGAAGCCAGATCGGAATGAAACACCTGAATGTAGTGGTTCTTGAAAGAACCTTCTTTCAATTGTAAAAATCCCTATTTAATAAGGGATTTAAATAAAGCCTGCCTATGTAAACTGCCTTGAATAAAGTCTTGAATAAAGACCAAGAAAGGCGGTATATAAATACCTGTTGTTGTTGTTGTTGTTGTTGTTGTTGTTGTTGTTGTTGTTATTATTATTATTATTATTATTATTATTATTATTATTATTATTATTATTATTATTATTATTATTATTATTTTGCAGAGACAAGGTGAAGGCAGAATGGTTCGTCCTGCTCTGAGCAGAGATCTGATATCAGCATACATGGATCAAATCCTGTCTCAGCTACAGCAAGTTTCACAGAAAGGCTGCACAAATATGGCTAATGGTAGAATTTGTCTGCATTTCCTTTGGTCTCTTGACCTGTGACACGTAGCCTTCTCTGTCACCATAGATCATGGTACTCCGTCTGTGAGCTCATTCTCCAAAGAAGACCAATTTCCTTTGTTTGTTAACTCCTGAGGCACTTCAGAATTAATGTCCCAGAATTAAGCAATTCCAAAATGAACGTGATTGATGGGGGATTCATATCCTAATAGCTCAAAACCAACTCCCAAATAAGTTCCATGTTTTAATAGTACAATTTTTCCTGGAAGATTTTCAGTTGGCTAAAGTTTTATTCCTTGGATGACATACTCATGGTGTTTTTTTTCCCCCCCAGTGCCAGTACAATATACTTTCCTGAATAATCTGACTCCAAAGTATGATCTATAATGTTGCCACAACAAAAAAATTCTTTTTATATAAACTATCATTCTTTTGGAGTCAAGGTTTATGCAGGACATGTGATGCTAGATCAAATAAAATGTTGTTAAAATCATGTTAGCTAAGAGATATACAGTATTACAAGAAAAAAAAAAAACACCATAAGATAAGAACAGCCCCGCTGGATCAGGCCATAGCCAATCTAGTCCAGCTTCCCGTATCTCCACCAAATGGTGGCCCACCAAATGCCCCAGGGAGCACACAAGACAGCAAGAGACCTGCATCCCGGTGCCCTCCCCTGCATCTGGCATTCTGAGGTAACCCACTTTTAAAATCAGGAGGTTGCACATACACATCATGGCTTGTAACCTGTGATGAACTTTTTTTTTCCAGAAATTTGTCCAATCCCCTTTTAAAGGCATCTAGGCCAGATGCCATCACCACATTCTGTGGCAAGGAGTTCCACAGACTAAGCACACACTGAGTAAAGATATATTTTCTTAGGTTTGTTCTAACTCTCCCAACACTCAATTTTAGCAGATTCCCCCTGGTTCTGATGTTGTGTGAGAGGGAAAAGAGCATCTCTCTATCTACTCTATCCATCCCCTGCATGATTTTGTATGCCTCAATCATGTCCCCCCTCAGGCGCCTTTTTTCTAGACTGAAGAGCCCCAAACATTGTAGCCTTTCCTCTTAAGGGAGGTGCCCCAGCCTAGTAATCATTTTAGGGTACAACCCTAACCAGCAGTTATGCCGGCATAGGAGCCCCTGGAGGGTCGCAAATGTGCCGTAAAGCACGTTTGCGCCTCTGTGGGAGGAAGCTGCGTCGGCGCATCCAGATGCGCCGACGCACAGAGGCTGGCAGAAGCCTCCGCAGCAGCTTCCTCCCCCACTGCTTGTGCCAGTGCTCCTGCGCTGACACAAGCGGCGAAAATAGGCGTGGGAGGGCGGGGAGGAGGCGGGAGGGGGGCGTTTCTGGGCAGGGGGAGGGCGGGTGATGGGCAGTCCTGGGAACAGGTGCACGGGGAGCCGGGGGCAAGGCTGGGACCCGGTGGTTATGCTGGATCCCAACCCCCGTCCCCGGGGAGCATGGAGCAGCTTTGAGCTGCTGCACTCTCCTCGGAGTTGCGCCACCTCCATTGGTGGTGCAGGTCCGAGGAGACCCTTTGGAGCCAGAAGCCCTTACTCAGGGGTAAAGGGAAGAGCTTCCCCTTGTCTCTGGCTGAGCTGCTGCTGGCCAGTAAGCTGCATTGGATGCAGCGCAAGCCTCCTGACTTGCCTGCTCCAGCGCGGGTTAGGATTATGCCCTTAGTTGCTCATTTTTGCACCATCTGAGATGGACGGGTAGAATACCATGGAAAGACTGTTTAATACACCAGACTTCTCACTGGTTACTTTATACTTGGTTTAGATGTCAAGCTACCACAGACCCCATTTGGGGAGAGAACATTAAAATAGAGTATGGAAATCAATCATTTCAATTACTGAAGCATTTGGATTTAATTTATCGTGTGTGTTACTGATCTTGAAGAGGAAACTTAGTATTTGGCAAAAAGCTCTCTATACAGTACTGCACAAATAAATGATTACATCCCTTCACAATTCCCTTCACTCTTTTCCCCCATACTTGCTAACTACTTGTTTTGCATACTTTTCCAAAACAGTTTGTTTTCAAAAATATATAATTAACAGCCTGAACCTATTGGGTCTCGTTGCCAGTGAAACGTGTGTTCCACTGGGGAGAACTGCTGCAAAAGTGCCATAAAATGTTCTCTGGCAGTGCACTGAGCGCACTACCAGAATGCCAGTGGGAAGGCCGTAGCCGTCCCTTGTGCGTCATTGGCTCTCCTGCCACCCACCGAAACAAGTAAGTCGGTGGAAGAGGCGGGGGAGCAAAATGGGAGAGGGGAGGGGTGAAACTGGGCAGGGAGGGGGCATCACGGGGGCAGGGATGCTGGAGAAGAGGGTGGATCCAGTGGCTATGGAACACGCCAGATCCTATCCCGTCTGGCAGCAGCCTTCCCGCAACCTTTCTCTTCTTGTGCTAGTGCAATTGCTAGCACAGGTCCAAGGAGACCCATTGCAGAGCGGGAGGCTTACGCAGGAGTAAGGGGATGTAAATCATCTTTCCCTGCTCAAGCCTCCTGATCTGCTCCCCTGTGCTGGAGACAGGGCACCTGTTTTGGGCTTCCGTACCAGGCGGGGAAGGGGGAAGGAGCAGATTGGGCTGTAACTCTGTTTTCATGTGCTTGCAAAACATCTAATGCGCACTCAGAATTCCTCTTCCTTTCCTCAAGCAGGAATGTCCTCGTTCACTTAAATGCAGGATGCAGCCAACACTGAAGCCAGAGCTCTGATCTCTGGTGCAGGAAGATAAGGTGCCAACTGGCGCAGGGGCTTTGGGAGACTGGGAAGTGGGGAAGATGGCATTTCTGGGCCGGGTGTCAGAATATGGTGGATTGGGCCCAGGAGAGAGAAGGGATCGATGGAGGCCTCCTCTGCCATATCCTAACCCCTCCTCTCAGGCCAGGCTTCTTGGACTTTTGCCAGCTAAATGACTAGTAGACATCCAGGAGCTCCGTCGGGGTAGCTGGGGCTTTACTTGGGGTAAGGGGAAAAATATTCCCTTACTCTGAGAAGACCCCCAGCCACCTCCTAACCTGCGCTAGATACAGCACATGCCGTGAGGTCTGGCTGCGCCAATGCAGGTTAGGATTGGGCTGCCGCTTAATGTGTGTGTGTGTGTGTGTGTGTGTGTGTTGTAAACATAAATTCATTTTCACCTTTACTCTGGAGTGAAAGTCTTCTCATCGGCAACTTGCAAGTTGTGGCAAACAAAAATACACCCTCCCCTCCTTGACATGGCTTCCTGTGTTTTCCCAGTCATTTAAACGCCATATTTATCTAATAAATAGCATTTCGGGACTAAACAGTAGTGCAGTGTCTATGTCAGGCAGCCGATCCTTCTGCGCTGTCCCGGAAAGCAGCTCTGCTTCTCATGAAAAGAGATACTATGCGGCTGGGGTGAGAAGGTCCCACACAAGTCAACTTAACATTTCATGCCTCTGGGTGGAACAGAAATGAAGTTTTTCTTTCTTCGTTAAATGGGAATATTGGTCCCTCTGTAAAGGGGCCGTACCAAAGGGTAAAACTGTGTATCTAGACACTCCTTAATCAGGGCCATGCGGCTGCTTGATGAATGCTCATAGAGCAGGGTTTGCTACGTTGATGTGCCTGCCATTCCTTCTGGGAGACTGCAGTGATGAGGGTGCTGCAGATGTCTAGCTCTCTTTAAACCACCATGCACCTGGACGAAAGTAAATGACTGTGCCAAGGGGATTTACCGCATGGAAATAGAAGGAAGGGAAAGACTTGCTGTGTGATCATCAGGCAGCTACGTTGCTGTCGCTGCCTAGAATGGCTCTGACAGCGAATGGAAGGGGCGGGTTACATGGCACATTGCAGAACCTGCAGTCCTTACCGGGCCCCCTCCATAGCTATGCTACTGGACTGATGGTAGAGTGGTGATGGGAATAGTTTTGCTTAAGAAAGATCTCACACATGACAGAAAACTGTGAGGCTGGCATAGAAAAATGTTTTTGGGATATCGTGGTGTAAACTTATTTAAAATGCTAGATTTTAAACATTGGGTTTCTCTGCCTCACAGCTTTACGTGTTCAAGAATTTCCATTCATTAAGTGAAGTACAGTATATTTGTTTAATTACACCAGCGGTTCCCAAACTGTGGGTCAAAACCCACTGGGGGGTGACAACCTGATGTCTGGTGGGTTGCGAAACTAATAAACATGCAAGGAATGGCACCAGGAATCAGGTCTCTTGTTGTCTTGTGTGCTCCCTGAGGCATTTGGTGGGCCACTGTGAGATACAGGAAGCTGCACTAGATGGGCCTATGGCCTGATCCAGTGGGTCTCTTCTTACGGTCTTATGTTAAACAAACTGATAGCTGACAAGGAGAAGGTATTGAGCCCTATGGAAACAAAAACGAAGCAGCACATGTGGGTTTTCCAGTGAGTAGGTGACAATGCCTTCAAAGGTCCACTTCAAGGGGCAGGCCGAAGAAACGCAATGCCAACAGAATGGTTCCTATCTGCTGAATGCAGGTCCCAACACACTCTCAAAAAGGTAGTGTCCCCTCCTCTAAGCTGACAAGGAAAATGTATTGGGCCCTACAGAAAGCAAAACTCAGGCACACAGGCAGGTTTACTCACAAGTAGTCAGTTGTGCCTTGGCAATTATTGAAGGTCAGATGAAGGGGAATGCAAAACCATCAGAATAGTCCCAATCCAATGAATTTGGAGCTCAACAAACACTTCAGAAGGCAGTCCCCGTCCCCCCCATAGTAAAAAGGATACAATCGGAGGCTTGAGTGACTGGGAAAGTGACACTTGCTAAAGCTAGGTGGGTCCCAACAGAGTATTTTCAAAAGTGGGTCCTGGTACTAAAAAGTTTGGGAACCACCGATCTAGGACAGTAAATGCAATCTGGACTAAGGGCATAATCCACCAGATTTGCCAGCCCAAACCCAAATTGCAATGAGTCTTTGACATAACAGAGCATCCTTGCACAGGTCATTTTGCTCGGGCTTGCATTTCCAGTGAATCAGGCCTTAAATTTGAAGTTCAACGGATGGTCTGTTTTGCTTTGCAAGTGCTCACATTTGTTTCAGTTCATAATGAGGTTCCTGTGTCAAAATAAGTGGCCCGTGATGTCCTTTTCACTGAGGTGGTAAACCTATGAATGCACTGTATAAGTTTAGATGATAGGGACGATGACTGAATGCTCTCTCTCTCTCTCTCTCTCTCACACACACACACACACAAAACACTACGCAGAAAATATGAAGTAGTTGTCTAGGCCAAAACCAAATCTGCCTTATTTTGCATGGAGAAGATGTGAACCCTCAAGTGGTACCAATCAGGCTTTCTACGTCAGTGAGAACTAGGCCTGAGAAAAAGCCAGTAATGTATGGAATGTGAAGCCTATATGTGTTTATGAGTTTTGTTTTTGAAAAACATGGATGCAATTTTCATATGTAAAACCCTGAAAGGTGTTTAGGAATAAGAGTGCCTCTAAATGAAGGTCCAAAACATTTTTTTATTAATACTCGAGGCTTAGAAACAGCTTTGATCATTTTATATGTCACAAATTTAAATGTTTGTATACATTCTATGTATACCCCTGAATCAAGCTCATAGAATGCTACCCTGAAAATCGGAACCATTAAAAAAAATAACAACAAAAATCAGCTTGCAGGGCACAAGAGATGTTTTAACTAGTACTATTAATCCTTAAATGATTTAGCAGATTGGAACATTAGTCATTTGTTTCAGGCTATAAATGGACTGTGGTTTCAGAAAGGCAGCTTTTCCAAGCAGCTCTAGAGAAGGCATTGACTGAAGAAAGCCTTATGGCGAATAAGAGACACTTCAGCAGATGAATAGTGTCCAGTTAAAAGCCCACTCGTAACTGCAGGTGGTGCTGACTGAACTAGTGAGCAGTGAATGACAAGCAGGAAGGAGAAAAGCAAAGGCACAACATCGGTTTAAGCCTGAAATCTTTGCTGATCAACTCCAAAGGGCATGGCTCACTCAGACCTTTGGGGATTTGGGAGGGAGTTTGTTAAGATAACAACACGGGACTACCCAGCCAAGTATTCAAACAAGTAGACAAGTGTTTCTCAATGCCCCCCCCCCGCTGTACTACTTCGCATGATCCACCGATTGGAAGTACCACTGAAAGTAACTGGTGATGATGTCATCACCAGTTACTTCTGGACAGGGAGACCAGTCCAGCAACACACACTGGTAAGAGGCTTAGAGCAGATGGGAGGGCTTTTGGAGAATGCAGGAGGCACATGGTGGAGCTCTGTCTGCTGCGTCTCCTATGACTGCTTTTCACATTGCATTGCTGGTCTTGCTGTCAGGTGGTGGGGGTCTGGGGTCCCATGTGTACCTCCAGACACCACCTCAAGTACTACCAGTGGTATGTATGAGTACCACTGGTAGAGAAGCACTGTTGCAGACTGTCTCAGAGTTGCTGGCACAAAACAGCTTTAGAGCAAGCGGAGGCGACAACACCTTTGTTCTCCAGAAAGAGAATCAACCAAGAAATGATGGCCATGCTCTAGAGAAAGTTTAGCATACTTAGGTTCCATTGAAGCATCAGTGGACTGAGGCTGCAGTCCTAGGCCCACTTTCCTGGGAGCAAGTTCCATTTAACACAGTAGACACATTTCGGATTGTGGTGTGATGTGCTGAACTGTGTGTCTGAGACCGTTTCAATAGAAACCTAAGGGCTTTTCTCTGGATCCAGGAAAAAAACCTGTTGGCAGTTCAATAACGTGTGTTGCAGTGCAATTGAGAGAAACCGTTGATTGAAATACAAAGAGCTAATGGACGGTGGCATCACAAGGATTTGTGTCACCCAGTGTCGGAGGCCAGTGCGTCACCCCCATGATGGACCTCCTCCCATGCAGTGGGCGGGACAACACCCCCAGTGGTGGGCATTGGGATGCATCATTGCCCCACCCCACTGCTTTTTTTTGTCTATAATCTTTGAAAGAATAGAGATATTTCAACGTGGTTTGTTTTATTGCACTCTTCACGAAATTACACATCAAACATATATAACATGATGGTATTATTTGAAAATATCAAGATTGAAAAATTTTTTGGCTAGTCACCCCCCCCCCCCGGTGTGCATCACCTAGTGCAGCCCGCACCTCCCCTAGCGACACCACTGCTAATAAACTTATGTTAAATGAGAGCAAACAAATACAAATTATATGGGCATGGAAGACAGGGTTCTTAATTCCAGCTGAAGCCATCCATGGAGTTCCCCCACCCCCAACATGATGTAATGTTAGAAATTCCTGGAAACTCTATTAGAATCTCTAAGGTTGTTCAGTAGTCACCTGGAGATGGATGATGCATCTTGGAGATTCTGGGCTAATCCAGGACCGTTGGCAACTCTATTTCTTTTCTTTTTTTGAACAACTGTCTCCTTTCCCCAAACTCTGCCGTATCACAAACAGCTTTTGATATTTTCCTCAATGCCAAAAGCAGTTATCTTTCCTCCCAGGTAGCTGTATAGGGGTGAAAGCTGCTGCTTGAAAAAAGTACATCCATCTGGTTTTTAAGCTAATGAAACAATTTTGCTGGTGGCCTAGTTCCATTAGGATGGATCCTGTTGGATCCAACTGCTCTAACCATCTGGGTTTGGAAGTCCAATGTAAATGGTTTCCTATTCATTTCTCTAGGGGAAAAAAAAAGGGATTGTTATGAAACTGCATGTTTTGTTTAAGGCAAGTTTTCAGGACACAACCACTTCTCTCTTCTCAGCATTTTGGGACAACTTTTCAAAAGTAAGGTTGGACTCTGTTCTGCAGTTGTTCTGAAACAAGTTTGTTTGCTAAATGTGGGGCACATCTGGCTCCCCCCCCCCTGCAGACACATAATCTGGGTGGATACGCAGAAACCAGGCTTTTTGGTACTTAAGGACTTGGATATCTTTTTGCCTTTAATAACCAAGGGACGATGATCCTGTCATTGAAAATAGAGTTGGCATCGACCTCAAAACGTCTGGTGTTTTGGGCCCTGATCCAGCAAAGCACTTAGTCACATGTGTACACTTAAGCACCTGAGTAGTTCCCACTGATGTCAAAGGGACTATTCATGTTTTTAAAATTATGTACATTCTTAACTACTTTGCTGTGGTCAGAGCCTTATCTAAGGCATCTGAAATGTTTAGATTTGCAGCGTTGGACAAGAGCAGCTCCATGCTTGAAACTTCAGCTTCCAGTCAGGGCAGAACTCTGGCAGCCACACAGGCAAAAAAGCATCACATTGAGAGACTGGTGTTTCCATTTTAAAGCCTCCGATTAGGATAAGGAAATGCAAAAGAAGTTGTTTCAAAATTTAAAAATATGTAACCAGATGAACGTCTTTAACCTTTGGAGAAAAGTTTCGGGATTTGAGATTTTGTCAGAACACATGAGAAAATAGTTATAACAAAATGTTGCAGTATCTTTCTTTATTTTCAGGCTGTGTCCAACTTCCTCCTTTCCCTCCTATCCGTGATGTTACTGTGAAAATAAAAGTCTTAATCCTGCCTACACCTGCCTGACTAATGGTAGGAAAAGACTGTGTTAAGCTCCACACAGCCCCTCTAGGAATCCCCTTTCTATCTCACTGACATCCTCCCGGAAGAATAATCTTTGGGTTTTTTTTTCTTTTGCCCTCTTAAGACATTGTTTTTCAAGAAAGTTTTGCTATTCTGAATATCCCCAGATATTATTTATCTTCAGGCACCTCTCTGTTGTCTGAGATGGTCCTGTTTGGGTACATACAGACCTATTGGCACAGTAGCATAGTGGGGGGGGGGTCACAAAAGTAAGTATTGATGGCGCCACAACACCAATCACCCTGTTCTCTTGCTTTTAAATAAGACGTGGGGATCAGACATTATCTTGTCTTCCTACTATCAAAAGCTATATTACTTTTTTAAATGAAAACTTTGAGTTTACAGCCCAATCCTATCCTTTCCCCTTCCCACACTATCACAGTGACACCATACTGGCGAACGCTGCGTCCTATGGTGGGGGTGGCAGGTCGGGAGGCTTCAGCAGGGAAAGGGATTTTTAAATCCCCTTATCCCTGTGTAACTCTCCCCCCCCACACACACAATGGGACCTGTGCCAGCAATTTTGCCAGCTCAAGTCTGAGAAGAGAAAAGGGGTAGGGAAGCTGCTGTCAGAGGGAATAGGATCAATTGCAGGTTGCCTGTGATAGATCCTCCCCCTCCCTCATCCTTCCTGCCCCGTTATATCCCCCTCCCTGCCTGGTATAACCCCCTCCCACCGCTGCTTTGCCCTCTTCACACCCCTTCTGCCTCTCCCATCATCTTAACTGCAAGCATGAACTCCTTGGATGGCTGGGGGGGGGGACCGTGGGAAGATGCAGGCCTTCCAGGCAGCGCTCCTGCAGTGCACTAACCCACACGCTGTCAGAGTGCCTTTTGCGACCGATGCTGACTGCATTACAGCAGTCAGTACTGTTGGAAGAGCCTCACCACCTTTGGGCAGCAAGGGAAGGATTGGGCCCCTTAAAAGAAACAGAAATTATTTCTTAACTGCATTGTAAGATGTGTCCCCAAGCCTGCACATGCAGTATGCTCATATTGTAATTATTTGTACAGCCCTCTCCCTTCCTTTTGTCTATATTTGTCATTGGGGAGAATGAAAAGAGCCTGATTACTAACAGGAGAAGGTTCAATAGGTTACCTGAGTCTGCCATCTATGAAAGGAGCTGTGCCATTTTACAAATTCTGTAGGATAAATGCCACCGTTTCTATTCAGTCTGGCGCAGTTCCAGTTGAAGTCCACTGACAATATCTTGCAATGGCCGTGGCCCTCAAAATAAGTAGGTTTTTCTCCCATACAATAAGGTTTGCTTAAAAGAATGATTCTTTTTTTTTTTTTTTGGATCTACTTTTCAAAAATCAAATCTCTGAAGGAGTGATGCAGCAGGGGATGCATTGTGTATCAGGAAACAGGCTGTGAAATCATGCAGCATATGCCACTGTTGCAGATTTGAAGACCTCTGATTTAAAATCTAAACCTCTAAAAATCTCGGAGACTATTCTGTGGAGTCTCAAGGCTGGCTGCACTCTGATGCCCTTTGTGCCTATATAGAAAGATTCAAGGAATGTCTCCACTTTCTCATATAAGCTGTGAAACCTTCCTTGTTTTGCCTGATACAGGATCTCAGCCTAGGTCAGTGGTCTCCAAATTGGAGACCAGAAAAAGCCCTCCCCGTCCTGACCAGCACTGACAGTTCTGCAGTGACGGTGCTTACTTTTCAACCTGATCTCTGCACAGGGATGCTATGGGCAGTTGCTTCTATTACCCCGCATTCCAGCAGGCTGTGCAGCAGGATGTCTGGGCAGACACGACTGCCAGGAGTGTCCCTGTGCAGGGATCAGGTTGAGAAATAATGGTGGAACGGTAAGTACCACTCATGGAGGGGGGTTTGAAACTTCAAATCTGGCCCGCAGGCCAGGGTTTGGCGAGCCCTGGACTAGATGGACCATTCTTTGACTGGCGATGTGGTACTGCTAAGATGTTCAATTTGGATTCATTCTTCTCAATTTTGTATGGAGGACGTATTTGTTGTTGTCAGCTGCTTTAAGGCCCAATCCTATCCAACTTCCCAGTGCCAGTGCAGCTGCAATGCAACCTTGAGGAAAAGGAACAAATGTTCCCTTACCTGGAGGAGGCCTCCATGATTACCCCCTCACTGCAGAATGCAGCACATGCCCCATTGGCAAGTCTGCACTGGTGCTAGAGAATTGGATAGGATTTGGCCCTTAGACCAGGAAAACAGCACATAAATGCATCTCACTTTTAAAAAGTCAAAGTAGATAGCTACATAAATGTGTGCTTAAGGGATGTGCTTACCACTGCAAGCACCTCTTATACAACTCAGGAGAACCACTGCAGGTAGCTGCTTTGGGAATAAGTATCGCTTTGGGACAGATTTTTGCCAGGAAAAATATCAGGAGGATAAAGAATTAATCTCCCCTCCTTGCATACAACAGTCCAAATCAGGATCTGTTTCCCTGCTGCTGGTTTGTTTTGTTTGTGAAAGAAGCGGTACTTCTTTCTGCAAGCGTGCCTCTTGAACATACATGCTAAACATTGCCAATCACAAGTTGTTGTTGTTGTTGGGGGGGGGGGGTCCTGTGACAAAGTCCTGCATTGGGCCTCCCCAATTGGCATTGGTACTGAGTGTTAAGAGGTTGTCTGGCCTAGTGAGCCCTTTATCAGTGCCTGACCTGTCCGGTCCTGATGCAAAGTACTCTAAAGTAACTATTTTCAACCAGTACACCGCAGCCACAAAAAGTCAGCAGGTGCGCTACAGAAGTTTGGGCGAGGGCCATTTATTCGTAGGACCGTTGGGGGATGTGAGCATCCCACAAGCAGCATGGTGAGCCTTGTCAGTTGTCCAAAACGGCAAGTGCCTATGCTTTGCCTGTGTCTATGCTGGGAATGACTCTGATGGTGAATAGGAGGGACCACTTACAAGGCGCATTGCAGTGCCTGCAGTACTTACTGCACCTCCTCTTTCTGGCTATGCAACTGTGCCGGGGCAAGGGGACAAATGTCCCTTTACCTCAAAGAGACCTCCGGTAGCTGAAATTCCCCTACGGGATGCAGCACGGCCTGTGCCGGTACCTCCATTTCCATGTGGAGGTATATACTGGATTAGGCTGTTTGTCTCTCTGTGACGAGGGGGGCGGGAGTGGAATTGAAAACGCCGCAGACTTATTTTCAAACCCAAACCTAGAGAACCGTAGCGATAACTCTAATTTCAACATATGAAAAAGTATGTCTAGGTCAGGGATGGAGCCTTCCACCCTAATGCCTCCTTGGCAGCTGTATGTGTTAGTTTCCTGTGAATGTGTGTGACCAGAGAGGGCCAGCTGCCTTGTTGTAACATCTACAAAGGGCTCCATTTGGTTTCTGCGATTGCAATGGCTGTGCAAAGGACGTAACATGAGTTCTCTTGTCTTCAGCGTCTTAAACCACGGCTTCGTTCTGCAGGAGGCGTCCATTTCCTGTGTGCGCCTTTATCCTGCAGGACCAACGCAGCTGTGAACACCCTTGTCTTGTAACCATTTGAAACACAGACGCGTCCCACCATTTCAAGGCATGTAGGGCTGTTTCTTTTCTGCAGCTCAAGTTACGCCGTCGAGTTGAGGTTGTGAGGCTGGTTGCTAATGTTAGGATTAAGTGATCTATTCCTTTTTTCCACTTGTTTAATGTTTACGCTGAGGAGTACTACAGCAACTCCAACTACATTAATAAAAACGTTGGCTATCAAATATCAGTAAAGTCTCTTCATTTTAAGAGCTGTTAGGGTAATGAAAGTACTTCAAGGTGGAATAGGGGGGTGGGGGGGCAGGGGAGGCCCCATTTGCCAAAGACAGTTGCTGGCTTGGAACAGTTCCATCTCCTGTTTCCCTATAAAACATTTATTTGGAGAAAAACTAGTCAGGAATGTTGATATTATAATACACTGTTATTCTTATGTCCCCTCTGCTCGGTGATGAAAGTGCTACATATATTAACAATGTCACATTCCCAAGGAGAGTGAGTAAAACAAATGAAAGGGCGCCCCAGGACCTTAAAATAGCAGACAGATTTTCTGAAAAATAACCTTTGCTCAGTGTGTTTTAAGTATGGGTGTCCCCCTTTATCCATGGATCCGGTATCCACGGTTTCAGTTCTCCACGGTTCTCTCTCTCTTTTTTTTTTTTTTTGGTTGGCAACCTTCAGTCTCGAAAGACTATAGTATAAGCCTACAGCACCAGGTATTCCCAGGCGGTCTCCCATCCAAGTACTAACCAGGCCTGACCCTGCTTAGCTTCCAAGATCAGACGAGATCAGGCATGTGCAGGGTAACACGGTTCTCTGTACTCCCCCCTACCCACTACCTTCTGTTTTCTTCACTAACAAGCAGGAATGTTTCTTGCTTTTACAGACGCTACAAGACGAATGTGACAGGCAGGCAGGCAGTCTGCATGCTGGAGGGACACAGTAAGAACATTAACAGGAAGCAGGCTTTTTTTTTTAAACATTCTGTGTCCCTTTATTGTTCAGGCTGCCTGCCTTCCTGTCGCATTCCTCTTGTAGAGTCTGTAAAAACAAGAAACATGCCTGCTTGTTAGTGAAGCAAATGGAAGGAAATGGGTGGGATCCAGGGCATATGGAGTCATGGAACATTGTGTCCCCTTTTATCCGCAGGGAGGGGCCTGGAATGGATCCCCAGTGGATATGGAGGGGGAGGGGATGCCTGTACTATTACAAACCACAGTAACAGTTAAATTTTTTTCAGCATGTCTGTGATATGTAGGACAAATGGGCAAAGGATGAAGCATCTAGCAACCGACACCCTATTCCAGCCTGCCTCATTCTGTAACTGGGTTTGACTTGGATGGTAGATTGCTGCCACCGCTCACCCCCAGGGAAAACGAGACACAAGGAGGCTGCGTTGGGGAACTCTTCTTTCCGGAAGCATGGAGATCCCCCAAAGCCCTAGGATTCTCCTTAAAAGCTTGAGAGTAGCAAAGGCCGGTGGTCTGAAAAGATGGAACAACCAACACTCCCAAGTGAACGGAGACCAAGCAGGTTAAAACAGTACCAGTAAAAGAGTTTATTTAAAATAAATAGACCAAAAGGGAAAAGGTAAAAAACAAGGGATTTAGAGAATCATGGAAAGGCGAATGAGGATTTAGGCAGATGGGTTGGCATGGAGAACAAAAGCCAAAGCTGAAAATAACACAAAGCACTGTTGGTATGTTTCGTATCCGAGGTACTCGCACAAATCCAGGGTCTTGCTCTTACACCAAGAAAGGCAGATGCTTTCCATCACTGCATCCAACACACTGGATGAGAGATCCTGGCAAGTACCTCCAAAAGGTATGCACATGGTCCTACTTTTTATAACCTGTGGATTACTGAGGCTTTCCTTTAGGAGGCATCAGCTTGCAGCTTGATTTTTTCTGTTCTTGGAACTCATGAGTGATTGGGAACGTACCAGGGGGCAGGTTAAAAATAACTCCTGCAGGCTGCCCAGTGGTCATAATCCACACTGCTGGGGGAACTGCTGGCGATAACATGGGGGATAACAGGGGTTAGGGCTAGGCAGACAGTCTTACTCCAAAACTGGAAATAAGCCTGGCTGAGGGAAAGAGTCAAGTGAGTATTTGCAAGCAAGAATTGGCAGGCGCAGCAACTGTTACCCTGCAGATGCCTGATCTTGTCTGATCTCAGAAGCTAAGCAGGGTCAGGCCTGGTTAATACTTGGATGGGAAACTGCTTGGGAATACTGGGTGCCGCAGGCTTCTACCATAGTCTTTTGAGACTGAAGGCTGCCAACCAACCAGAACAGGTTATGTACATCTTCTTTGCTCTCATTGATCCTCCCTCATAGGTGTTCCTCTCAACACATTTTCCTTATTCTGGCAAACCTGGGTTTGGAATCGTGTTTGTAGTAATAACATCTCTATTGAAATGTGCATTTGAGAATTTCTATCAACTATGATAGGATTACATGGTCTACATCAGGGGTGTCCAAAGTTTTTGGCAGGAGGGCCACATCATCTCTCTGACACTGTGTCGGGGGCCGGGGGAAAAAACTAATTGATTTACATTTAAAATTTGAATAAATTTACATAAGTTTACATAAATGAATATATTAAAGATGAACTTATATGAATGAATGAAGATCTTGCAATAGCTCAAGGCCTATAAAAGGCCTTGCACAAAGCGAGGCTGGCCTTTCCTTTGCTGCTGTGAAAGGCCTTTCCTTTTACAGACGTGAAACACCAAGCAGTGTAGGAAGCCCTCATCCCACAGCTCACGCAAGAGGTCGAACAGTCACCCTCACGCTGAGAGCAGTTGCGCTGGGCCAGTGCGGGCTCCAACAAATCTCCAGAGGGCCAGAGGCTCATTGGAGACTGGGGGTTCCCTGGGGGCCGCATTGAGAGGCCTCGAGGGTTGCAAGTGGCCCCAGGGCCGGGGTTTGGGCATCCCTGATCTACATCATTTGGAACAGAATGTGTCTGATTAAGAGAGGCTTGATTTTCACAAGCATCTTGTAATCACAGAATTTCTATTTAATTTCAAAAGAAAGTATAGATCGCTTTACCATTAATAATATCATGTTTAATTTAAGACTTGGAGAAAATTAATTATGATCTACTTTATTGCTTTCCTCCATCCTCCTAGCTTCTAAATCCTGAGTGGATAACTCCTGCCATAGACCCCTTCTAGGGGTTTTTAAAAAGGGCTTTTCTCATTTTCTAGAGATGCTTCAAAGCTGCGGTCCCACAGGCTTGAAATTTTAAAAATAATTTTCAAGATATGAAAACCTCAGGAATAATTTATTAACGTTATAACTCATAGGCTTGTTATAATTACTTTTGCGTCTTTAATGCTAAAACATATCTTCTTAGCATCTTCTGAAGAGTTGGTCACAGGCCAGTACGTGGGACGGATATTACTTTTGTGTTTGCCACGAAGAGCTTTACATGATATACGTGTGCCCCCATATCCATGGGGAATCTGTTCCAGGGACCCCGCACGGATACAGAAACCATTGATACAGGGGACACCTGTAGTAATAGCAGCCCCCCGTGTCTCCAGCGTCCATTAACTGCTTTTAAAACTGCTTAAAAACCATTTAAAAGCTTATCAGCAAAGTGTTTCTAGTTTCAACAGGTTGCTATAAGCCAGTGATTTTCATTGATAAGCCATTGCTATAAGCCAACCTTGCTACAAACCAACCTTTTCATCTCACGGCACACTGACAAGGTGGTAAACTTGTCAAGGTACACCATAAGTTTTTTACAATTGACAAGGCAGTCACTGTCAGCTGATGGCTCATATCCCCCAATGACCCTACTAACAAATTACTGCCCCCCCAAACTCTCATGGCATACCTGCAGACCATCTGCGGCACACCAATCTGCCGTGGCACAGTGGTTGAAAATTGCTGCTATAAGCATTCACACTTCTAGCCTGACATAGCCTGAATGCTTGACAAAACTTGATCAAAGGTTAACAGGAAGCAGAAGTTAACGGCTTCCTATTATCCTTTGATCTGTTTCTTTCTCTCTCTCATCCCACCCCTGACGGAATATTCATAATTAAATTTTTTTTGGTGAAAGGGATTCAGCAATGAATATGATCCTAAGCATGTTGACTTAGAAGTGAATTTCACTGTAATCCATAGAATTACTTCTAGGTAAATGAATATGGGATGAGAGTGTTTAAGTTCTGATTCTTTCACAAGCAACTTAATTTTGCAACAGCACAAGTCCTCAGTAGGTTTGGGCCATCAGTTACTGATTCTGAGAAGACTAATGGAAAAACCTGAGGTTTCCCACATGCTTGCCAGCATTGCTGTGGGGACAAATGTTCCCACAGTGCTGCTGACAGATGTTCCCTGGACTCTACTTAAGCCAAGATGACCATTATCACTAGGTTCTGGAACAAAAAGGGATATATCTTGAGCATGAAGATTACACCTTCCCATGGTCCATTACTAGTGTATTGGATGGATGAACCAGAGCAGGGGTGCCCAAACCCCAGCCCTGGGGCCACTTGCGGCCCTCGAGGCCTCTCAATGCGGCCCTCAGGGAGCCCACAGTCTCCAATGAGCCTCTGGCCCTCTGGAGATTTGTTGGAGCCCACACTGGCCCGACGTAACTGCTCTCAGCATGAGTGTGACTGTTTGACCTCTCACATGAGCTGTGGGATGAGGGCTCCCTCCACTCTTCTTGTTTCACGTTTGTGATGCAGTAGCGGCAGCAAAGGAAAGGCCAGCCTCGCTTAGTGCAAGGCCTTTTATAGGCCTTGAGCTATTGCAAGACCTTCATTCATTCATATAAGTTCATCTTTAATATATTCATTTATGTAAACTTATGTAAATTTATTCAAATTTTAAATATAAATTATTTTTTCCCCCCGGCCCCCGACACAGTGTCAGAGAGATGATGTGGCCCTCCTGCCAAAAACTTTGGACACCCCTGAACCAGAGGAAGAGATGAGGTCCTGGGGGAAGTGGTGTCTCAAAGGAACAGGGAACCTCTTGCTGAACGAGTAAGAAGTTTAATCCACAACATTATCAATCGGTTTAATTGCCTGAGTACACAGCAGTACCTGTTGCACATCTGAATTAATAAACATAAATGGGCACCAAGCAGCCATTCCTAAAGAAGTAAAAATAGCACTTCAGGTAGAACATAGTCATTAAGAAATGTTAATAGAATTTCAGCTAATGTGGTTGTGCTTTTGTTTGAGGAGCCAGTGATTACAGAAGCCTCTGTTAATGAAAGTCGCTGCCCAAATTGTGATAAATGGATGAACAGCTTGGCCAATTTGTTCTTTATTAATGCAGCCTGTGTGCAGGAAAGCTAGAATTATTATTTTAGGCACTGGAGAAGTAGACCGAATCCTAGTTTTAGCATCACCAAATGATGTTTGGTGATAGATGTACTCCTTTCAAGACCACTGAGACTTTGAGCAGAACTCCTTTAATTTCCGTCTTAATGAGTCCCTGAATCCTGCAATTATTGCACTGTGTGTGCACAAGGCTTTCCGTTATAGAGAATCTTCTTAAATTCTCATTATTTGAATGCTATTTTCTCTGTGCCATTTCCTCACTTCCTCAAGGAGCAAAATGCACAGAATCCGAGAGTATCTGTACTTAAGGTAGTTGAGATTATTTAAAAGACTGCATCCCCCCCTCTGGAAACTGCTTGTACCCTGAGATCATCTGAGAGCAGTGGAGTAGGGGGGGCATGGGGGTACATTTCCCTGGGTACCACACCTTGAGGGGGGTCTATGAAAAGCATTTCCAATTTTTGTCAAAAATTGGAAGTGCCTACCGAAGGCATCCAGAAGGCCTCTTAGGGCCCAGTCCTATCCAACTTTCTAGTGCTGATGCAGCTATGCCAACGGGGTATGTGTGGCATCCTGCAGTGGAGGGGCACTCATGGAGGACTCCTCATTTGTTCCCTTATCTTGGGGCTGCATTGCAGCTGCATTGGCGCTAGAATGTTGGATAGGATCGGGCCCTCAGAGGCCTCCAAAGACATTTCTGGCACTGGGGGGGGGGCTTGTTAACCATTTTTGTGCCCTGGGGTGCCTGATGCCTTAGGTGTGCCACTGTTTGAGAGGGCCTTCTCTCCTACCACTGAGAAAAATGCATCTGGCAGTGAAATGGGAAAGAACAGTTTTTGAAGTGTCACCCAAACCGTGAAATTCCCTCCCACAGGAAGTAAGGTCTGCACCATCCTTGTTTCAGTTTTGGTGGCTCCTAAAAACTTTTTTGTTCTGCTTGGCTTTTGGCTGATGATTTGTTTATGACTATTCTTGTGCTATTGGTTGTCTGGGATACTCTCATTGCTCATTTTCCTGCTGTCACGTTATCTTTTTATTTTTGTTTGATTTTCAGCTGAATCCTATCCAACTTTCCAGCACTGATGCAGCCATGCCAACGGGACGTGCGCTGCCTCCTGGGAGGGAGACATTCAGGGAGGCCTCCTTAAGGTAAGGGAACATTTGTTCCCTTATCCTGGGGCTGCATTGCAGCTTCATCAGTGCTAGAAAGTTGGATAGGATTCGACCCTTTACTTAGTTCTCACTGTATTGATTACGGTTGTCAGACGCCTTGAGCACATCTATTGTTTGAGGGGAAAGTGCAGGATCTAATTTTTAGCAAACAAACAATATGCAAAAATAGGTCATGGAAAGGGCAGAGGGAGGAGCACACTGATAAATTCCTCCTCGAGATGATATCCATGAATTTAGGACCATATGCAAGAAGTTTAATATGAACCAGGATGTGCATGTGAGAAGCCAGAAGTCACATCTGTGATGGTGTCTGTTGTAAGAAATGCAGCTGTTCCTAATGTAAAATAGGAGACATCTCCAAGGTTTCAGACATAATTTTTTCCTCTGCCCGACTTGGAGATGCCAGGAATTGAACCTGGGATCTTCGGCATGGAAGGTGTATGTTCTATCCCTGAGCTGCAGCCACAGATCAGCCCCCCATACAGAAGCATAGCCAGAGGGGGACATAGCCAGTATGGTAGGTACTGCAATGCGCCCTTGCCGTTGGAGCCATTTGGGGCAGCAACAGCAGCATGCGCCTGTGCACTGCACTTGGTTTCCCAAATGGCTTTGATGGTGAGGGGCGGGGCCGCTTACACTGCGCTTTGCAGTGCCTGCGATACTTACAGCACTGCTCCCTTCTGAAGCTATGCTTCTGCCCCCATGGTTTGGAAGGGGGAGCGCAGGCTTTAACACATTGCAGTCCTAATCTAGATCGGGTTGGTATTTGTCAAGGTGAAATAACTCTCACCTGCAGTTGGGCGGGCCCTGTCCAGAATCAGATCTGCAGCAAAGGGAGTGTTAAAGTCCCTCTCCCCTCATGGTCCTGATCCATGGAGGCAATATCTGACTGCTACTTAACATTAAAATCAAGCATGCTTAAGGCAATATCTAACTGGACCTAAGTATGATAGAACTAGCTTGGAGGCGCAGTAACGCTGGAGGGAGAGTCAAAATACTGATGTCCTACAGGCAGTTCTCAGACGCTCGGACTAAGCTCTGAAAAGAACATTTCCAGATGTATAGCTAGGAGTATTTTCCTGCTAGAATGCATCATTTGTGAATCTTGTTCAAATGGTATAGAAACTGCAGTCGTGCCATTTTGATCCCAAGCCAGCTATTCCTGATGCTATATCCTGCCTTTCTTCCATCATATAACTCAGGGGTGTCCAACGTTTTTGGCAGGAGGGCCACATCATCTCTCTGACACTGTGTTGGGGGCCAGGGAAAAAAAGAATTAATTTACATTTAAAATTTGAATACATTTACATAAGTATACATAAATGAATATATTAAAGATGAACTTATATGAAAGAATGAAGGTCTTGCAATAGCTCAAGGCCTATAAAAGGCCTTGCACAAAGCAAGGCTGGCCTTTCCTTTGCTGCTGCTACTCCATCACAGACTTGAAACAGCAAGCAGTGGAGGGAGTCCTCATCCCACAGCTCACGTGAGAGGTCAAACAGTCGCCCTCATGCTAAGAGCAGTTGCGTCAGGCCAGTGTGGGCTCCAACAAATCTCTGGAGGGCCAGAGGCTCATTGGAGACTGTGGGCTCCCTGAGGGTCACATTGAGAGGCCTTGAGGGCCAGATGTGGCCCCAGGGCCGGGGTTTGGGCACCCCTGATATAACTCAATGCAACATACATGGAACTCTCAGGTGATCCCCTGCCACCCAGGCACTGACCAGATCTGCACTTGCTTAGATTCAGCAAGATGAATCTAAGAAGACTCATAGGAAACTTCTGCCAGGACCTCTGACATGTCTTTTAGGCCTCTTTTGGGGGGTACAAATTTTCATTTGGGCCCCTTCCCTTCACTTGATCATAAGTTCATTCAATTATTGGATCATAACTTCTATGAATTACAATATCTAAAACTTCATAGGCTCACACAAAATGTGAATGCTGCTTTTATATTCACACAATATATCACTGGTGTAGCTAGAGGGGGTGGTGGGGTACGAAGTTTTGCAGGGAGCCTCCCTGCAGTGTGAAAGCGGTCTCTCCCCCTCCCCTTGGAATTCATTCTCCTCTGTTTCGCCCCCCTTCATGGCTCCAAAGGAGAAAGGAGGAGCTGCTTGCATGCTGCGGTGAGGCTAAACAGAGGCGAATGGCTCCCAAGGGGAGGAGCTGCTTGCACGCTGAGGGGAGGCTTCCTGCAAAACTTAATGCCCCGCCCCCATAGCTACGCCAGTGCAATATATGCAAATATTTTCTGAGAGCCTAAGAAATGCCTACTTTGGCTCCCGGCCCCCCTGTTTGACCCTGGGCCCAGATATGATGTAACACCTGCACTCTCCTCTCATGGGTCCTGAGGAGATTGGAAAATGTAAGATTCCAGGAATTTTTTTTCAGTCCCCCTCCTTTGTTTCCTGAGCCCCCCTTTAAACTCTGGGTTTTGGTACACCTGCACCCTGCTCTCATAGGCCCTGATTTCTGCATATGTGTCCTGAACTGGATGAAGAACTACGTGAGCCCACTGTGCGTGTTTCTTCTCCCTGATCCAGGGACTGCATGTACTGTGGAGCCCTCTACAAAAATGTGCATTAATGGAGCATTTCGACTGTGTGGGATTAGAAGAGGGGAGATGGGGAGCTGGATTTGCCTTTCCAAATAGCCAAGAGGGGGCACCCACTGTTTGAAGAAGACAGCAGTGCAATCAGATTATTACAGCTGGCGACCCTGTAATGGACACTGTTGCGAGGGTATTCAGTATTCAGTATATGTGTACCGGAGGTCCAATAACCCGCTGAATTGTAACTTGTGAGAAGCAGCCTAAATAAAGTCTTCAGTTTCCCCGACTCCAAAAGTGCATTGCCACCGTCTGTGCCCGAATTTGATCATCTTCCACTTGGAACACAGCTTGCTTTCTCGTTCCTTCACATCAAGCCCCCTCATCTGGTTTTGAGCTACAACATCTGAAAACACGCGCACATGGTTTTCTAAATAGGAAACAGCCGTCTTGATGCCTGAGCCTCAGGGAGCAGGGAAGGAGAGTCGGGAAACCTGTCCTCCTTGCTCTGCTGAAATGTTGAAAAAAGAGTGGACGGGAGAAGGACTGGGATTAGGGTCAAGGTTGGGTGAAGGATTTTGCCAGATATTCTTCTCTGCCTACTCATTGGCAGAAATCCTGAAATCCCAGAATCTGAAATGCAGCGAGGAGCTGTCTGGGGGAGAGAAACATCTTTATATTAGATTTGGAACAGAAGGGCCCTCAGGGCGGGTTGGAGAGAAGCCCAAGAATGAGAGCAACAGGCTATAGTCACTGGTTCCAGTCAGGGCCTCTCTTCCTCTGCTTTCATGAAACTGTATCTGTTGCCATTAGATCTTATAAAGATTTTTTTGTCTGTGTTGTCTATAAAAAAAAAAAGTTCTCAAAAACCAAGGCTGACTTAACTCTCTCTCTCTCTCTCCCTCTCCCTCTCTCTCTCTTTCTCTGTCTCTCTCTCTCACACACACACACTCGAGTAGGAACTCAGCATGCCTTTAGTGAGTCGACATTACAAATTGTGTTCACAAATCAGATTGTGCTGAAAACGCCAGGAGATCAACCCACTGAGAGGCTGCGGTGACAATTTCTCATTAAAGGCAAACTTTTATACCGGAGCAAGCATGGATGTGGTGAACATTTAAATATAGTTTTATGTGCAATAGATTTTGAACATCACTTGCGAAGGGTGCCATTTCCTACAGACTGTTTGCCAAACATTTCACAGCCCATTTTTTAAAAAAATGTGTTCTGCTTCCAGATTATGACTCTTTTGTTCTCCTTCTAAAGGTGTCCTGGAGTAGGTTAATCAGGCTACAGTCCTATGCACACTTACCTGGTTTAAACCTTATTGAATTAAATTGGACTTACTACCTACTGGATTGCTCTCTAACCTCCTAGCTGTGCATGCATATGGGTACAATATATAAATGGCATACAGCACAATCCTAAGCATGTCTACTCAGTTCTGAGTAGTCAATGAGTCAATGTAGTCAATGAGACTTAGGGCACAATCCTAAACCGGGTCTACTCAGAAGTAAGTCCTATTTTGTTCAATGGGGTTTACTCTCAGGAAAGTGTGGTTAGGATTACAGCCTTACTCCTAGGAAAATGTGTATAGGATTGCAGCCATAACAATGCTCAAGTATGGTTAGCTAATGCACACATCTATCATCACATCTGTTTAAGTGTGAAGAAATATGTAAAGCATAATTTCATTTGATTTAGACTTTAGACTTTTTTGAAGGAAAAGGATGCAAATATTTTAAAAAATTGGACTGCAATCCTGTACAACACACATACCTGGCAGCAGCAGCTCTTAATAGAAATCCATTGGTCCTTTCTTTTAAAGCTCACAATTAGTGAAATTAACCCATTTCTGCCTAGCCCACAGGTGTACACATTTGATCCTTGTTGCATATATGCAACGCTGGGCAGAAATGGCTAACAGTGTTATTTTTATTTTGTTGTCTTTGGGGCTTTTGGCTGAAGCAACCAGAGCTATATTATGGTTTTCCAAATGTGGCCATTTCATTTTCCATCTCTCTCAGAATAATCCCTAGTGTGGAAATTACCTTAGCAATTTTCAACTGGTGTGCCCTGAAAAGTCTACAGGTGTGTCACGGGAATTTGGAGCACAGAGGTTGAAAATTGCTGAAAAACTCTTCCGGGTCCTGTGGTTCAGTTTTTAGGGCAACTGTCTGTTCCTCTTCCTCTGCTGGCAGAGCGGAGGCAGCTCTGCCGGCAGAGAAAGAAGGACAAACAATTTGTACTACAGACAGTTGCTCTAGAAATAGAACCGCTGAACCTGAAAGATTCTCCCAGAAGCTGGAAGTGACATTACAAGAGGCAAAGACCATAGAAAAGTCCGAAAAGTTCAGTGTGCCATGAAATGGAAAACGTTGAAAATCACTGCAAGAGTCAACAAGCCCCCCTTCACGGAAGCACAGTTCCCAAGGATTCCTGGAGAAAAGGAATGTTGTTCAATACAGTTGAAGTCTTTCATGTAGATATGCCTTGCATGACTAAAGTGTTATAATAATAATAATAATAATAATAATAATAATAATAATAATAATAATAATAATAATAATAATAATAATAATAATACAGGTATTTCTATACCGCCTTTCTTGGTCCACAGATTTCTTCTTAGACTTTATTCACAGCGGTTTACATAGCCAGGCAATTTAAATCCTCGTAGGCATTTTTACAATTTGAAAGAAGGTTTCTGTCTTTCAAGAAACCACAACATTCAGATGTTTCTTTCTTGATCTGGTTGCACATTCTGGCCTCCATCCTCCCATGCTCAGAGCAGATGGAATAGCTCTGCTCAGCTTGTCAGCTGCTTCAAGGTCGCACAGTGCCGGTGGCCTTGAACTGGTGACCTTTGGATGTTATCTTCAGGCAAATGGAGGCTCTACCCTCTAGACCAGACCTCCTGCCTGATGTTTTCCACTACCATTCACCTGATGACTACCAGATTCACGGAGAATCTACCCCTGCGATAGCTGAGTTAGGAAACACTCAGCCAACCTTACTTTGGTTCATTGCAATCTCTGTAATGATATGGTGGAGTTGATGTAGAGCAGTATCTTCCACTAAACAGATTTTAAAGGATCCAATTCCTGTGAAGATATAATGAAGTGCTACACATGCCCAATCCTGAGCTGCCCTCTGTGCACAACCGGGCAGCCACCAGTGGCTCCTTGGGGGAAGGGAACTTTCATTCCCTTCCTCCAGATAAGGCAAGTAGCCACACAGTGGGGCTACTCGATTCTTTGGCAAACCTTGGGCTGCCGTAGAATCAAGAGCCTCCATGTTGGGTCCGTGGCCAATACAGAGGCTCTGGATGCAAAGGAGCAGAGTTCCTCCAGTCCTGCCTCCCTCCCGCGCCACTCCCTTCCCCAGCATGTCTCCTCCCTGCCCTCTCCTCTCCTCTCTCCCCACCTCCCTCCACCCCGGAATGCCTCCTCCCTGCCTCCCCCACACCCCCACCTACCTCTCTGCTACCAGGTGGTTTGGGCGACCATGGATTGGTGGAGCAGCAGCAGTCCACCAGCGCTAGCCCAGTGCTGGCCGGCGCTAAGCAAGCGCCAGTGCTGGATTGGCACTGAGGGCTGCAGACGTACCTTATGGCAAGTTTGCAACACTCAGTGCCAGTGGTAGACCTGTGCTAAGAGCTCAGGATTGGGTTCACGATCATGTGTAGGAATGTGCCTTTCCCAGTATCAGAACTTGGTTGTATCTGTGGAAATTATTTTCTTAAACTCTTTTTATATTGCTGAAGTCAGCACAGGAAGGAATGTAAGTGGAGTTTTATTCCTTTTCCTGAAAAATTCTCTTGTAAATCACAAATGGTACATTTGAAGGAATATGAGAGTCATGGGGCTCCTATATTCTGATCCACCAAAGAAATTTAAAAAATAGAGGATATTAAATGATGAAGAATATGAATTGGCTTTTGTACAGCCTGGCACAGATTTCTAAATGACCAAATGATATGTGTGCTGTTGCCCGTTTAAAATATAAGGCACATTTATCAACTTCTATTTTGGCAGAGAAGCACTTCCTCAAAACGCAGGCTGGACATTCTCAGAAACTGTGATACTCAAATATTCTATGTGTGGAATTCCTGATCTAAGCCCATGTTTCTGTCATCACCTGCAGCAATGTCATCAGCGTAGAAGTGGCCTCTCCAATGTCCTGTTCAATAATTCGGACATTTCGAATTAGTTCTAAACTATAAATAACTAACTTATACAGGTTAACCCTGGTTATATTAACCCTAACCTGAACCCAGCCTGAACCCTCCGAAGGTGACTGGCGACTTCTGATTGTCTCCAGAGAGATTTCTGTAGCCCACAAGGATTCCATGCCCACCCGCGGCCTCTGTGGGCTTCCGAATGGCTGTCACAGTCAAAAAAAGCTACTTTTGGTTTCCCTTGGGAAACCAGAAGTGAAGGTTTTCTGCCTTTTAATGCATTCTGAGGCCTGATTTCAGAGAGTTTAAAGTGACTGAAACTGTAGATTTCCTTATCCACGGTTTATGGTATCCATGGGCGGGGGTGTGTGTGTCTGTGAACGGATCCCTCATGGATACCTATTAGTAGTTATCATTTTCTGGTAACGTCAGCTCTACAGTCCAGTCGTAAAGTTATGGAAACTGGTAATCTAGATTTTGTTTTAATTTGAAAGCAACTCACATGTATGTGATGCACTACATTGGCCCTCCTCTGAGCCAATGCTTTTCAAAATCTTGAATCCAAGCATGCTCTTCTTGAACATGATTGTTTTGAACATACTTATCTGAGCAGCTGCATTCCAGAGCCGCCTGGCACACAAGGCTGGGCGACGTGGTAGTACGGAAACTTTACCCACTGTGTCTGAGCCAAACAGCGTGGCAACTTTTCCAGTGGGTGTTTTTTGTGTCCAGCGGTTGTTGGATCTTTTTTAAGATTGTGAGTGCTTTGGGGGCACAGAACCATTTATTTATTTGGTTAGTTATGTAAAACACATTGTGAACTACTTTAGGTTGAAAGCTGGTATATTTTTAATAATAATATAAGTGATATAGTTAGGAACAGGAAAAAAAATTACAAACACATTTGCTAAGGCAAAAAAAAAACAAACACAAACACATTTGCTAAGGCAAATCTTCCTTTAATTATAGTTTAATATCAAGCCAAATCAAACAATTCTTTAAGAGTTCAGTTCATAATGAAAGTTGGATTGGCCAGTTAAAAATATTTCCAGTGCAACATAATAGCTCAGTGTGTCCAAAGTTGGCTAGCTAGGTTATAGGATGACGGCTGTGTGAAGACTTGTGTAAATATATAAACGTTCTTAGCAGGATGAATGAGGAAATGGTGGGAGGAAAAGAGTGTGGAGAAGCCCAAAACTGATGCTGGCCACCTTGTCTGATCAGCTTGCTGGTAGACAAATACAAGCATTCTCTTGCCCTGGAGTCAGCTTGGCACCTTTTCTGACAATATAATTAGCATGGGCTTGTTTCAGCGAGGCTACCTTACTGAGACATTTTTAACCTTAGATAAATCTGTCACACTCGAGACACGATGTATTGCTGATTCTGCTACAATCTACACATTAATTCCAGCATATTTAATAAATAAAAAAAAAAAGATTATCAGATTGGCACATGGCTAATTGCCTTTATATGCTGGTGAACTGTTTAAAAGCTCTTTATGTGTTGTAGGAGAACATTGTGCATCTCATATTCTCATATTCTGTATATCCACTTACATTCATTGAAACTTAGCTTCCCCCTGGGTGGTAAATCCACCCCCTGTCACAGCCATCACCTGCTTCTTATTAAAGAGGTTATAGTACCTCTTCTCTCCCCCCTCCCCCCCAAGCAAACTCACATATTGTGCAAAAGTTGTTTCTGACCCTGGATACTCCACCTTAAAACTTGAAGACACTACCCTTTCTATTTCCCTTGCTTCCTTGGAGGAGGACCAGAAGGATACACCAATATGTAGCTCCTGAAATGCAGTGAGTGGAGTAGGAGAGCAGGAAGAGTTATGAAATACCAATTGTTAAGAATTAAAATCTATTAACCCTGAACAGCAACACACTTCAGATAAGCCTCGATCCAAATTCACGGCCTCGATCCAAATAGGAACACCGTACAGGAGTTGGCTGAGAGTTTTTGCTTGGAATATCTGAAGGGCTGCAGGGATATATTGGTTTCCACAATTAAAGTGGAAACGAGCTATGGCATTAAGGTGCAATGTAGTCGAGGAAATGGCCAACTTCTTATGAAAAAACCAACTAAGGCAATGATGAAAAATAATCCCAAGATACTTAAAGGATTTTACTTGTTGGTAGGAATCATTGCAGATAAGCCTATATACAGTGGTACCCTGCACTTTCAACTGATTAAGGACCAGAGTATGGATGAAAGTCAGAAATGGATGAATGTCAAAGCAGAGCCTTATTTTGCTTGCAAATGCATTTTGGCCAGCAAAAAACTATACAACACATGCAAATGCATGCAAAACCTAAATAAACAGGAACAAAAGAAAAACAGAAAGACGTTGATTGATGACATGGAAGGTTGGATTAAATCAGACAAAAGAGAAAAGCACATTGACGAAATTTGAAATGTGGTTATAATTGAAAACAGCTGGAAGGGCAAAACGATGAAGGTCGAGTGGATGAATGTCCAGGTATTGCTGTATAGATTTGCTCTGGGGTAGCTTCAAGTCAATTGCAGTCTTTATTGTGCTTTTCTGACACCACATTTTTCTCTGATGGAAATCATTCAGAGGCTAAGAGTTTATCAATATATCATTATGACAAAATAATAATAATAATAATAATAATAATAATAATAATAATAATAATAATAATAAACAGGTATTTATATACCACCTTTCTTGGTCTTTATTCAAGACTTTATTCAAGGCGGTTTACATAGGCAGGCTTATTAAATCCCTTATTAAATAGGGATTTTTACAATGAAAGAAGGTTCTTTCTTTCAAGAACCACTACATTCAGGTGTTACATTCCGATCTGGCTTAACATTCTGGCCTCCATCCTCCCACGCTCAGAGCAGATGGAATAGCTTGGCTTCAGCTTGTCAGCTGCTTCAAGGTCGCACGGTGCCGGTGGCCTCGAACTGGCAACCTTGTGGATGTTATCTTCTGGCAGACGGAGGCTCTACCCTCTAGACCAGACCTCCTGCCCTTTGCTGGTGAACCACCAAGATCAGCTATACAGATGGGCTCTCTTTATCTGTGGGTTCCAAACCCACCTGACTGGAGGGTCTTACCTGACCTCCCAGATGCAACTGAAAGCACCTTCTGGGAGGCTTTCTGCCTCCACGGGCCTTAGAATGACAGTTCGGTTTTTCCATGCAGCCTCCCCAGGCCTAAGAAAACCCCTTGGATGTGGGAGATGGACCCCACCTACAGATTCAATTATCTGTGGGAATTGAAGTTCAATTTGAAATAGCTCTCATTGGCTATTATAATTAATTAATTATTAACAGTATTTATATACCGCTTTTCAACAAAAAAAAGTTCACACAGCGGTTATGATGAAATGATTTCACCCCAAGTCTGCCATGATTGGTTGCTGAAATGGTCTTCTATTTCAACCATTTCAGGGCCAGTTCACCCCAGGCCAGGCAGCCATGACGCAAATGAGACCATTCGTATTGGGTAGTGAACAGATACCAGCCACTTCCAATAATCTGCAGATGGAGCTGGCCTCCTGACTGGCCCCATCCTTGATGTGGCCCATTAAAAAAAGCAGGCACTGCAGGGCATGCTTCCATCATGCCCTGCTTTGCCTGCTTTGTGTAAAGAGCCCATGCAGAGGGAAGAATGAGTTTGCCATGTTCTGATCCTCATAGCAGAGTAAGCTTGTCCTCAGTGGTGTATCTAAGGGGGGCAGGGGGTAATTTGCCCCAGGTATCATGCCTTGAGGGGGTACTAGCCTGCACCCTGAGAGCCGATCCGAAAGCAGGCGGATCCTGAGGCAGACCAGATGCCCAGAACACCCCCTGGGGTCATCCGGAGGTAATCTGGACATCTGGCTGTCCTGGCGGGTGTTAACCCCCTGGGTGGGTATTAAAATTTTTTTGTGCCACTGGGTGTCAGATCCCTTAGCTATGCCACTGCTGGCTCTCTCGACTTCATCCACCAGGCACTTTAAAAGAGTCTGATGGGAGAAGGCACAAGATTCCACCTTCCTCAGTGCAGGCTCTTTAAACAAAGGAGAAAATGTAGAGTGCTCTGGTACCCCAGTTTACTGCTTTGATTCAAGAATTTGTGTGGAAAAAGGAGCCAGATAAGTGGGGGCGGGGGAGGTTGCAGAGCTTGGCAGGGTCAGCGGAGTGATGTGCTGCCTCGGGCAGAGCAATAGCTTCAGCCGGCTCTGAGTTCACACAATCAAATTGGTATGGAGAAAATATCCATGAACCCAATGTGTGATTGCATCACGTTTCTGGCAGCTTCCAGCTCAATGCTCGTTTACTGTGGCAATGCAAAGCTCTTGAAAATGGGCTGAGGCATATAAGAAAGGGGTGAGGATCAGATAAATAACATCTCAATTTGTTCATGTAAATTAGCTCTCACTTATTACTAAAGCGGAAAGATGCTGCTGGGGATTAAATCCTAATCAAACGGCTCCTCTCTGAATCCTGGAAATTGTAGGGCAATCTCAGATTGGGCAACATAATAAGAGTGAGAAGTGCGTCTATTCAGTTGCAGGCTTGTTTAAAAAAGACTTTTAAAAATGAATTTTTATATTATAATTGCACAAAATTGCGCACAGTTGTTATTATAATTGCACAGCGTGGATATTTCAAAGATTCTTGCATTATTACAGTGTCTGACGGCCCAGTCTGACTGGCGCAGCTCCGAGAAGCCCCATTCAGCAGGCTGGGGCTTTATTTGGGTTGAGGGGATAAATGTTCCGTGAGGAGACCTCCAGCATGCTCGACTCCAGCACGGGATGCAGCAGTAGCCATTTGGTGCCACTGCTCCTGTGCTGGATAGGATTGGGCTCTAAGGACCCAATCCTACTCTCCTTAGCACTGACAGTATGCGCGTACCGCTGTCTCTGGGTGTGGCACCCAGGGAGAAAGGAGCACTGGCACTGTACCAGTGCCAGGCGGATGCCCTCAACAAGCCACCAGCGGTAGGTAGCAATGCCAGGTGGAGGTGCGGCTTTTTGGGCTGGGGGAGGCATTCCGGAGTGGAGGAGGGAATAGAGACTGGCCCGGGAGGTGGTGGGACTGGCTGAAGTCTCCTCTGCCGGATCCTATCCCCCATATTGAGCTGCAAAGTCTGACACGGAGCTTCTCTTGTCTGTGCTGGCAAAATAGCTGGCACAGATTCAAGTAGCCCCTTCGCGGGGCTTGGGGCTTTTCTTTGGGGAAGGGGACAAAAGTTCCCTTTCCCTGAGAAGACCTCTGGTGGTCTCCCTGGCTCTGCTGGATGCAGCAGTAGCCATTTTGGCGCTGCTGCACCCAGCAGTGCAGGCGGTGGACAGAACTGGGCTGTAAGTCTTACTGAACACAATGTGCTTACTTCTGAGTAAAACAAATAACTGTTTTCAAACACCTCTACTTATTTGGCATTCATCCTTGATTTACATTAATAATGACAAGCAGTTCGACTATTGAAACCTTTTATTTCTCTGTTTGTGAACCTAAGATCTTATTTGCAAGTATTCAAACCACAGAAGAGATTAGTTTTCAATCTGTATTTTTATTTCATTGTAACTAGGACATCCAGTGGGTATATCCTTTCCAGAATTAGATTTTTACTCATTTAAAGTTACAGGTATGACTCTCAAAGGCACATCTATATTTTTCTGCTGGCACCTGTCATAATGCATAAAACATATCACTAGAATTTTTGGCCCCACTATTTTTGAGAATGTGTGTGTGGCTGGAGTAGGTCTGAGTATACCCATTTGGGTGGCAAGGGCTTACTCCTGGGTAAGGGAACATCACAGTGTAGGTTGCATCACAGTGTAGAAATTTATGTATGATTGGGCTATTAGTAATTGCAAAGGCAGTTTTTTTTAACACATTAGTTTGGATCATTTTATCATTCATATGTAAATGTATCCAAGCAATATATATCCAAAATATTCAGGACACTTTCCAGATTAACTAATAAGCAATACATGGAGTTCAATGCGAAACAGAGCATTTATACATTATTAACTTTGAGAAAAGCAAGCCAAAATGATGATTGGATATCCCTGTAAAATAAATTCCAGGAATTTGGTTTTTTCGTTATGTTAGGATTTACCAGCAAGCTGATTAGAAAATGTGGTGGTGGACGTAACCAACCAATACACTCCTGTGGAATAAAACAGCTACTTTGTGTTGAACTAATGGCAGAGGTAATAATTCCTACAAATTAGAACATTATAAAATTAATGCAAACATTTTAAAGTGTCAGAAATAATTGCTGCATGCATCAAATGAGAATTAAGTCATTTCCTAAGGTAGTCTGTTGGCTGGCTTAGCTAATAGCAAAATGCTAAGAGTAATTAACCTCAAGTCTTCATTAAACCATAATAAATTCATACATCTCATTCATTAGTTGTATTGTAAACTGAACATGAAACACATAGATTTTTCTAATGGATGACATCATTTCAGCTTCTAAATACAATATATTTTTGTAAAGAATTCTTGTTATAATATGTGACTTAAACAAATAAACAGTATTCTGATTCAGGGTGCAATCCTAACCCCTTATGTCAGTGCTTTCCAGCACTGGCATAGCAGTGCCAATGGGATGTGTGCTGCATCCTGCAGTTTGGTGTCACTCCCCGGGAATGGGGGTTGGGATCCAGCATAAGTGCTGGATCCCAGCCCCTCCTCCTGCTCCCCACCTGCCTGCCCCAGGGGCCACTCACTATCCACCCTCCAACCACCTAGGAATGCCTCCCTCCTGCCTCCTTCCACCCCAGAGCCTTGCGTTGTCCCAGCTGGGCCAGCGCGGAGGCTTTTGTCAGCCTCTGTAGGCTGGCGCACCTCCATGTGCCCGCCTTGTTTACTCCCGAGCAGATGCAAACATGGTTTATGGCACATTTGCAACCCTCCTGGGATGGCACAAGGGACTTGCGCCGGCCCAAGTGGAGGGCAGGATTGCGCCCTATGAGTGCCAAACTTCCTGCACTACTCATCTAGTTAAGGCATTAAAGGCCTCTGAAGTTCAAGAAATTTGACAGACCTCAACCATTTCTTAGGTTGGTCTAAGATGGTAGAGACTTAGAGATGGCAGAGAAATTAAATGAGTTCTTTGCATCTGTCTTCACGGCAGAAGACCTCGGGCAGATACCGCTGCCCGAACGGCCCCTCCTGACCGAGGAGTTAAGTCAGATAGAGGTTAAAAGAGAAGATGTTTCAGACCTCATTGATAAATTAAAGATCAATAAGTCACCGGGCCCTGATGGCATCCACCTAAGAGTTATTAAAGAATTGAAGAATGAAGTTGCAGATCTCTTGAATAAGGTATGCAACTTGTCCCTCGAAACGGCCATGGTGCCAGAAGATTGGAGGATAGCAAATGTCACGCCTATTTTTAAAAAGGGAAAGAGGGGGGACCCGGGAAACTATAGGCCGGTCAGCCTAACATCCATACCGGGTAAGATGGTGGAATGCCTCATCAAAGATAGGATCTCAAAACACATAGATGAACAGGCCTTGCTGAGGGAGAGTCGGCATGGCTTCTGTAAGGGTAAGTCTTGCCTCATGAACCTTATAGAATTCTTTGAAAAGGTCAATAGGCATGTGGATTTGGGAGAACCCGTGGACATTATATATCTGGACTTTCAGAAGGCGTTTGACACGGTCCCTCACCAAAGGCTACTGAAAAAACTCCACAGTCAGGGAATTAGAGGACAGGTCCTCTCATGGATTGAGAACTGGTTGGAGGCCAGGAAGCAGAGAGTGGGTGTCCATGGGCAATTTTCACAATGGAGAGAGGTGAAAAGCGGTGTGCCCCAAGGATCTGTCCTGGGACCGGAGCTTTTCAACCTCTTCATAAATGACCTGGAGACAGGGTTGAGCAGTGAAGTGGCTAAGTTTGCAGATGACACCAAACTTTTCTGAGTGGTGAAGACCAGAAGTGATTGTGAGGAGCTCCAGAAGGATCTCTCCAGACTGGCAGAATGGGCAGCAAAATGGCAGATGCGCTTCAATGTCAGTAAGTGTAAAGTCATGCACATTGGGGCAAAAAATCAAAACTTCACATATAGGCTGATGGGTTCTGAGCTGTCTGTGACAGATCAGGAGAGAGATCTTGGGGTGGTGGTGGACAGGTCGATGAAAGTGTCGACCCAATGTGCGGTGGCAGTGAAGAAGGCCAATTCTATGCTTGGGATCATTAGGAAGGGTATTGAGAACAAAACGGTTAGTATTATAATGCCGTTGTACAAATCCATGGTAAGGCTACACCTGGAGTATTGTGTCCAGTTCTGGTCGCCGCATCTCAAAAAAGACATAGTGGAAATGGAAAAGGTGCAAAAGAGAGCGACTAAGCTGATTACGGGGCTGGGGCACCTTCCTTATGAGGAAAGGCTACGGCGTTTGGGCCTCTTCAACCTAGAAAAGAGATGCCTGAGGGGGGACATGATTGAGACATACAAAATTATGCAGGGGATGGAAAGAGTGGATAGGGAGATGCTCTTTACACTCTCACATAATACCAGAACCAGGGGACATCCACTAAAATTGAGTGTTGGGTGGGTTAGGACAGACAAAAGAAAATATTTCTTTACTCAGCGTGTGGTCGGTCTGTGGAACTCCTTGCCACAGGATGTGGTGCTGGCGTCTAGCCTGGATGCCTTTAAAAGGGGATTGGACAAGTTTCTGGAGGAAAAATCCATTATGGGGTACAAGCCATGATGTGTATGCGCAACCTCCTGATTTTAGAAATGGGTTATGTCAGAATGCCAGATGCAAGGGAGGGCACCAGGATGAGGTCTCTTGTTATCTGGTGTGCTCCCTGGGGCATTTGGTGGGCCGCTGTGAGATACAGGAAGCTGGACTAGATGGGCCTATGGCCTGATCCAGTGGGGCTGTTCTTATGTTCTTATGTTCTTATGTTCTAGACAGTGGTTCTCAAGCTTTTAGTGTCGGGACCCACCTTTTAGAATGAGAATCTGTCAGGACCCACTAGAAGTGATGTCATGACCAGAAGTGACATTATCAAGCAGGAGAATTTTTAAAAATGCTAGGCTGGAATCCTACCCACACTTACCCAGGAGTGACTATCATTGTTAAAAGTATATGCACAGTAACCTGTTAAATGTACAGATCTGTAACATTTCCCTAAATGCAGTCACATAGCAGTCTAATATATTAAAAATAAAATATTGAAATGAATGGAGACCCACCTGAAATGGGCTCGCGACCCACCTAGTGGGTCCCGACCCACAGTTTGAGAAACACTGGTCTAAGATGTCTAAAGACATGGTCTAAGATGTTTAACTAGGATGATGTAATGATTTGGGAGCTGGACTTAGACCTAGAAGAGCCAGGTTCAAATCCCCACTCAGCCATGAAGCTTCTTGGATGACCTTGACCTGGATGACCTCATTTGCTCTCTCAGCCTCACTTACCTCACAGGGTTGTTGTGAGGACAAAAGGAGAGAAGAAACTATGTACACCTCCTATGTACACACACTCCTCTTGGAGGAGAAGTGGTATAAAAATGCCAAACGAACAAAAAAACAAAAAGATGAGCCAGTGATCAAGTTCCAAAGCAGGCAGACAAAAGCAAAGCAAGAAGCAGTGCAAAGCAAGTAGAGCAGTGATTCCCAGTCAGGACCCACTGGTGAGTCTCAACCCAATGTTTGGTGGGTCTCAAAGCCCCAAGCAGAGCCTCCAATGAAAACGCTGTTGATTGAAAGATCAGATAACTAACTGCGTCAAGCCCTGAAGCTATTCAAATATCAGATAGCTGCTATTTGCCCTGCAAAGAGCTCTTTGACCGCGGTCTTTGACATGGATGGATGGATCTGAAGCTGGGTGATCAGGATGCAAACCGGAAGTATTGTGGGCAGCCCGATTCTCTGCTGCCTGAGTGCTGGTTGGTACTGCAGCCCCCAGCACTGGCACTGGGTGTCATGAAAGCGCCGTAACCACATTTGCGCCACCCAGGGAGTAAGCAGCACCGTCAGGGAGGACTGTGTCAAACCGTTGATGCAGCAGTTGGAGCCCTTGCTGTCTCCACAGCACAGGTAAGCGCTAAGTGGCACAGGGGCATGGGAGGGTGGCAGGAGGGAAAGAAGGCATTTCTGGGCAGGGGGAGGGCAGACTGGGTGATGGGACAGGCCCAGGAGGCCTCCTCCGCCAAATCCGATCCCTCCTCTGGCTTGGAAGCCTGGCACAGGCCTTCTCGAGTCTGTGCCAGCTAAATAGCTGGCGAAGCTCTGAGAAGCCCCATTGAGGAGGGAAGGGTTTTAGGGTAAGGGGATGAATGATTGGCATCAGTGCTTGTCAAGGGATCATCCCCGGGCCTGCAGGTAATTTGCAGGCTGGATAGTATCAGGCCCTGAAGCCTTGGCCTGACTGCGCACAGCATCATGGGAAGAGATGATGCAACATCTGGTGATGCATACCAGGTGACTGTCACCAGGTATGTCACCCCATGTGCCATCAGAGTGACTAAGCACTTTCTAGTTCACTCTGATTGGCTATGGCAAGTATATACTCCAGCCAGGGCAAGCTGGGTCGTGGGAGATGCAGAGTGGAGTTTGTGCCGAAGGCTACGTCAGTGTGATCTGTGAATTGTGTGCTATCTCGGACTGTTGCTGTATATATTGTACATAGTAAAGAGACGTTTGGTGGAGGACTTCTGCCGTGTGTCGTCTTTATTCCCGGGAGTGCCAATGCTCTGACCTTGAGAGATAGGTGGAGAGTACAGCCGGACAGCTGCTTGCTGCAGAAACTATACCCGCACCGTAACAGTGCTCCTATTCTAGGATTGAGCCCTCGGAGAGAATCCAAGTTTCCGGTGTTATGCTCCAACAATTGGAACTGTCCACTGGACCACACATTCTCTTTTGGAAATATTACCTTACAGAAGTTATTTGTTTCTAAGCAGAGTCCTAGACATAAATCTACAGTTGTATGGAAGTCAAGCAAAGTAGCTTTCCCAGAAAGACAAATCATTTAATATGATTAAAAACCTTTGAAAACGAATGAGTTTTCGAAAGAAATGAACTGAAGGCTTAGCAGCGTGTTAGCTAGACTTGGGAAATGTGAACTTCTCCAATTAATTTTGAACGACTATATGTTGCAGCGAGGGAATTGCTACTGTAGGGTTCAGTGTTTTAACATTAAGCAATATTGGATATGTCTGGAGGCAATTTTAATAAATGTATAGCTTAGCCTATTTAGAGCCAAATTTTGACCTACTTTGTAATTGCTGTCGTCCACAAAAATATTTTTTTGAAATATGGAAATATAATGCATAGCAGTTTGTCACCAATAGATTGTCATTTATATAAAATACATTGTAGTGGTTCATGCTTCTCAGTTTCTTGGAAGGTCCATGTGAGAGAGGGATAGCCCCATCCTATTTATTTGGTGCAGTGGGGCCACAATGCCTACGCTGTATCCAGCATTGAAACTGGGCAGGCTGGAGGTCTCCTAGGGGTTAGGCAACATTTGTTCTTTAAGAGCAGGACTGGTTGAATATATCTGGGGTTCAGTACAATCCTTCCACATGGTGAATGGACCTTTCCATTCTGCCTCGGCACTGTGTGACGTCCCCCTCATTCAGGGGTCAGGGATGCTCTGGGAGGTTGTGTCTGCCCAGACATCCTGCCGCACAGCTTTTTGGCAACATGACTGCCCAGAGTGTCTCTGTCCACTGAACGAGGGGGCCTTTGCATGGTGCCAAGTTGGAACAGAAAGAAGTGGTCCAAATGGGGACCACTTTTCTGTTGCACAGCAGTGGAAAGTTTGGCCACCTCTGCCCAAGAGTGATGATACAATGTTGTTGGCATCCTTTGGTCTCGGAAGACTATGGTGTCACGCTCTGAATGGTGGTTCTGGAACAGAGTGTCTTCTCCAGTGCGTGAAGCCTGGGTAAAGTAGGTATGGAGGATAGGCTGTTACCCATGCAGCAAATCCCCCCTCTCCACGTCGCTGAAATGGTCCAATGGAAAGGCAGAGGCCAATACGGTTGGTTCCAGCGGCGTCGCAGGAGTTGCCAGAACGTGACTGTGTTCAGCCATGAACTGCCTCAGGGACTCCGGCTCCAGATTTTGCCTCGAGGTTGACTCCTGAAGCCTTTTCCATAACTGGATGTAGCCACAAGGCAGTGGAGGTTTGGGATCAGAGTTTTCCTTCTCTCAGATGAGCTGCCTTCCCAGGCTGATGAGTCCCATCTACCCGGTGGCTGTTTAGTCGCCTCTTACGACAAATACAGCCAAACTGAGGGCCTATTCTTATCCCCAGCCCCCAGGGGAAGATGATACAATAGTGAGGGCTAAAGCTTTTTGCTGCAAGGGTTGGATTTAATCTGTAGAAAATGTTGAATTTTACTGGACTTCCTCAGCAAAGGGCTCTTTTCTGACTTACCCAGAGGCAGTACAGCCAGTTAAATCTGTTTTCTCTGCTTGTGTCTGTTGGCGCAGAGAGTTCCTGGCAAAACAGTTGCTTTGGCCAGTAATCCTGCTCAGACACTGAATGGCTGAATAAAGGGACACATTGTGGACCAAATCCATAATCCAGATTAACCAGACCAAAAAGTTGTGCGTTTGGCAGCACCGGACTCGTGTTCTCTGCTTTATTTAATTGGTCTCAGCTTTTAAAAAATTTCATTCTGACTTTTGAGGGAACAGAACTACACTGAGTTCTGTTCTAATTATATATTGCTTTAGCAGATCCGATGTCTTCTTACCTCCGTGCAATGTTATTCCTTTCTGTATATATTATTACATTCCACTTTGATAGATAAAAACACGCTTATTTAAAGTTTTTCTACCCTGTAATACATTCTGGTGTGCTTCCTTTATCATCATGCCTTGTCATTATCATTCTTTGAGGGATGGTGTCAGAATATGTGAGCACTCACGGTCACAAAGGGAAAGTATTTTCAAAAGGAAGATGCCTCTGTCACAGTCACCAGTTTACTTTCGTGATTCCTTGCTGTTTTAAAATCAGCATGTGAATGTCTTCCAAACAGGTTCCACCTACATTTAATCCTTTGGATGGGGATACTCTTGTACCTCCTTATCTAGTGGCAATAGCACCATGTTATGTTTGTTAACCTGGTGGGAGTCAGGGAGGGGTTTGAATAGGGCAGGGGTGAGTGGAGCAGGGTGGTGGTGGGGGCAGGGGAGAGGGCCTGGGTCTGGGTGGGGGACAGGTACCATGGTGGTGCACACTGAATCCCTACCCCCTTCCTGGGCCTAATCCACCTTCACAGATCAACACAGACTTGCACCAGAGATATTGTTGGCACAGTTCTGAGTTGTCCCATAGTTAGAGGTGTTTGCAGTGAGTACTTATTTCAAATTATATAAGGTGGGTTGATACAATTTCATCAGGTTGTAAGCATGTGCAATTCTATGATTGTTTACTGAGAAGTAAACTCCACTGTGCTCAATGGGGCTTACCTCCAGATAGGTGTGCATGCCCTCTTTGTCCCTTCAGGCTGGCACCAGCTAAAAGAGGAGACTCACTGACAATTAAGGGGCTTGTGAGGGAGTAAGGGAAAATATTTTCCTTGGCCTTTCCTAAACCTCCCAATTGGCTCCCTCCACCACAGCATGCACCTGTTGTGGTCTGGCTGCATGCTATGGCCAGATAAGATAGTATTGCGCTGCTAGTATATTACTTCAAAACATATTGACACAGTCAACTTTTAATGCAGCGTGAGTGGCTTGACTGACTTTCTTGCCTTACCTGAGTGTGGATTATTTCCTGCTTTCTGAACATGTCACACTTGTAGTCTGGATCAGTGATATAGCTAGGTCATTTGACACTCGGGGCCCATAAATTTTTGTCACCCCATTCGGCATAATCAATTTTTCAAGTGATGTCATGGCTGGAAGTGGCACCATCAAACAAATTAAAATAAATAATTAAATCATAAATAAATAAATAGATAAATAAATAAATAAGGGGAAGCGAGCTCAGATCCACCAAGTGAATTTTCTCTGTAGCCTGCCTGCAATAACACCCCCTTCGCAAAAAAATCAGTGAGATTTTCAGCCCAACGGGCAGCCCAATCCTGAGTGGCCCAGGACGCCCAGGCTCGGCGGCACAGAGAATGGCTGCCGCCAGATCCTGTGTGCCCCGGGCTACTGCGGGCGGCGCCTCGGGAGATGGGGACTTTTGTCCCCTTCCCTGGGTAAGGTAAGCAGCCCCGCAATGGGGCTACTCACTGTACCACTGACCAAAAGGTCGGCAGTAAAGTAAAGGCCCTTGTGTAGGGCGCAGAGCCCTCCAAGAGCACCTTGGATCCCGTGGAGCGGAGCTGCGCGGACCAGCCTCTCTCCCTCCCCTAGCATGCCTCCCGCCCGCCCCCCTCCCCACGTCATGCCTCCATGTCAGCCTCCCCCCACCCTCTCTCCGCCCCCTGCCGGCCTCCCTCCTCCCCGGAACGTCCCGTCCCCACCCCCGCCCCCGCCCCTGCTTACCCTGCTGCGGCTTGGCAGTCCAGGAGACCACTGAGCCACGGAGGCTGGGCGACCGCCCCGTGCTAGCTCTGCACCGGCCAGCACTAGGCTAGCACGGGCAGGAGCCCAGCGGTGAGGCAACAGTTCTCGGTGGCACAGAGCCGTGTCGCCAAGCACAGGATTGGGCTCCCAGTGCCCAGTTCAATTTGTGCTGTATCCTGTAATTGGGTGGCAGTCGTGGAGACCTCCTCAAGGTAAGGGAATGTTGTTCCCTTACCTCAGAGCTGCATTGCCTTTACCTTGATGCTGGAAAGTTGGTTTGGATTGCACCCTAATTTATAAGGGTTATACATTCGCATGGCTGAAGATAATCCTTAGATTTTAGACATTTGGCAACTGCAGACATTGCTTCTCTTAAAGCCTATATTTCTTTTGAAAACCCCCCCCCCCCAATTCTTGTGTTTGTTACAGGAGGGCGTTACCATAATAAGCCTTAATTCAACTAATAATGGCATATGTACTGGAAAGCTCATATAAAATCACTAGATGATAACAGTGTTTCCATTGCCACAAATAATTACTGTATTTTGACAAAGTGTTTACTGAAGGCAGCAGCAACAAGAAATGCAAACACTAAAATGTTGATTGTGAAGAATTGCTTATGACTAATATACCACCCATTATATAATCTTGCAAACGTTCCACGTATTTAGCATTAAAGATACCTTTCAGCCCTGGGGGATCAATATTGGATAACTTGGGCATAAGTACTGCAAGGTGCACACTGTAATTTACTTAAGTGGTGCTGTAGAAAGGAAGCACTAAATACAACAGCATCGCAATGCTTGCAGTCGTATCTCACAAATCATACAGGTAAGGGAAAGACGATAATGAAATGGTTTATTCATTCCACTTAAGAGGATATATATCTACAAACCACCATCCACATAATCACCTGCTGTCAAATGAGATCTGTAATGAACAGCTGTGGACAAGGCAAATTATAATGGCAACTGGTGGCTTATCTGTATTTAAATTATGGAGAGCTGGGAGGAAGGACCTGAACTCCACATGTGGGGGACATATGGCAGATTCCAAAAAACCAGAAAACCAAAGCAGATCCCAAGTTCTGGCCACCATTGGTAGCTGTACCAAAAGTCCTGAGGTTACTTTGTGTTTTGCGCATGATGAGCACGTAGAGCAGTGGTTCTCAAATTGTGGGTCTGGGACCCACCAATGGATTGTGACCCAGTTTCTGTTGGGTTGTGAAACTGACAGGGCAGATTAGGCTATGTGCATCAAGGGTTAAACAAGCTGCTACTTGGGGGGGAGGAGAGCACTGCTGCCCAATCACCATTACAGCTACACCCCTTGGCATTTATAAATTAGGCAGCAGCCTCTAGGGCAGGGATGTCAAACTTGTTTCATACCAAGGGCCGAAGTTAGCATTCATGGTGCCTGCTGAGGGTCAGAAGTGGTGTCATTAAGCAGAAAGTGACATTATTAAGGAGATGATTGCCAGAAATAAGCATTTTGTTTTCACATAGAAACTTATTAGCTTCAAATGACAGAAGAGAAAATGCGCAAATCTTGTCCATATTTTCAAGATATGAGAGAGCCCAATTATCAAGTTGGGAGAGCCCAATTATAATGGGGGTCAGATAAATTGCTTCCGGGGACTGCATTTAGCCTGTGGGCCTTATGCTTGACACTCCTGCTCTAGAGCCTCTAAAAAGTTTGTGAACCACTAATGTAGAGTTTTACTTTAGGAATAAGAGGTGGGATATTGTTTTTCATTTTAGTATGCTTTTTTTTTTTTTGAGACGAATTTAGTACAGGTTGGGCATCCCTTATCCAAAGTGCTTGGGCCCAGAAGCGTTTTGGATTTGGGTTTGGACGCAATCCTAACCAACTTTCCAATACTGGCATAGCTGTGCCAGTGGGGCATGTGCTGCATTCTGCAGTTGGGGGGCAGTCATGGAGGCTTCCTCAAGGTAAGGCAATGTTTGTTCCTTTACCTCGAAGTTGCATCACCCTTATGTCAGGGCTGAAAAGTTGGTTAGGATTGCGGCCTTTATTTCTTTAGGCAAAAAAGTAAAAAAAAGTCATGTTGGTGTTCAAAAAAGTTCCGTATTTCAAAATTCAGATAAGGGGTACTCAGCCTGTAATAATTTTCTTGTGTGCTTCAAGGATATTTTCATACTACATATAAGCTCACACTACAGTCTCACTCTCCCCCCCCCCCATTTTACAAAATCAAATGCAAATAGTTCCATGTCCCTTCTGTACTGGAAATATTTGGAACACTTTCCATTAAGTTATATTTCATTGCTTTCATTCCGCTTCATAATATGACTGAACTGGGAAAGAACACACTGCTAAATGTTCACTGTGAGCCATTTGCCATAGTAAAGATATGCTTCCTTCAGTTGGCCTTTTACAATGAATGGAAAACAACAGTTTATCTCTCTCTAGAAAATATGGTTGGCAGACGCTCACAAGGACGGTACTTGCTGTTTCTTCAAGAAGTGAGCAGAGTACTAGTAATTGTTGCAGTAGTGTCTATAGTGCTTTTTGCTTGTACAAAATGCTTTAAGTGTTTTATATTTTTATGCTTACAATAACCATGTAAGGTAAGTGTTATGTAAGGTACCCTCATATTGCAGCTGGGGATCTGAGGCTGAAAGAAGGGACTTGCCTACAATTATCTACAAGTGGTAGAGGTTAGATTCAGATAGGACAGGTCTGAACTTCATAGCTTAGCCCCTTAGATACTAAACCGCACCAGTTTGCTTCTCCTTTCTCTCTTTCAGTCCAATCCTGTACATGTTGGCAACCTTCAGTCTCGAAAGACTATGGTATCGCGCTCTGAAAGGTGGTTCTGGAACAGCGTCTAGTGTGGCTGAAAAGGCCAATTCAGGAGTGACAATCCCTTCCACACTGGGAGCAAGTGTAGTGTGTCCCTGGTCTGTCTCCCTGGGTATGGGCCTTCCTTCTTTGCCTCTTAGCCTCAGACTGTTGGCCAAGTGTCTCTTCAAACTGGGAAAGGCCATGCTGCACAGCCTGCCTCCAAGTGGGCCGCTCAGAGGCCAAGGTTTCCCACTTGTTGAGGTCCACTCCTAAGGCCTTCAGATCCCTCTTGCAGATGTCCTTGTATCACAGCTATGGTCTACCTGTAGGGTGCTTTCCTTGCACGTGTTCTCCATAGAGGAGATCCTTTGGGATCCAGCCATCATCCATTCTCACAACATGACCGAGCCAATGCAGGCATCTCTGTTTCAGCAGTGCATACATGCTGGGGATTCCAGCACGTTCCAGGACTGTGTTCTGTACAGGACCTGTGCCAACTGAAACACGTGTTTCACAGGTGCATACTGTTGCAAAAGTGCTGTGAAGCACAAGGCCCAGGCATGCTGGTGGGAAGGCCAGAGCCTTACTGTGCATGCCAGGGGTTATCGGGAGACCCACAGGAGCAGGTAAGTTCGGCGCAGTGGTGGTGGGAGGGTGGGACAAGGAGTAAATGGGGTGTGGTATGGGCGTATTAGGCCTGGAAGTGGGCAGGATTGGTGGTGCCGGCACACACTGTACCCAAATCGTTTCCTAACCCCCTTCCTAGGCCTGATCCTGGGCCTGATCCACCTGCCCTGATCCACCTTCTCTTCCCCCACTCTTGCAAAGTGTCATCTCAGTCGCAGTTTGGAGCGGCAATATAATGTTTCAGCCACCTTAAGATCTTTGGGAGTTCTTCTAAGATGTTTGACACATTTAATAATCTGGAAGAAAATTGCGCGGATGTCATTAGCTGGATTCACAAACACTTTAGAAGATGAATTCTGAGTGAAATCTTTTCACTCCTACTCCCCCTCTTTCAGGGTTGAGTTGCTTTTGCAGACAAAAAAAAAAAAATATGCACCAACCCACATGCAGGGAAACTAGAGATGGTGCAGGCTGAAACCCCTTATTGTATTTCTTGAGACTACGCGTCCTGAGCTCTTCAAACTAAAAATAAACACATGGGGACTTGTTCCCAGAATGGCCTGTCAGTCTGAAAACTCACACACACACACACACGCACACGCACTCTCAGTCACACAGAGCAAAGAAAGCAAATTATATAAAAAGAGGACTGACACTTCAGTTCATGGGAACACAGTTCCTACTTTGAAAGCCATTGATGCTCTTCTCAGTTGCACCTTTCCACCCCCCCCTTTAAAGCTTATGAATGTATTAATCGAGTGCTAATGGATTCAAAGCAGTACAAATTTGATTCCTGTAGAACAAGGTGCAACCCCCCCCCCCTTAGCCTGCCAGAGGCCTGTCAAGTCTGATGCTGCGGGAGAGCATACTTGTGAGACAAAGCAATGCTGTGGTCTAACCAGGAGGTCTATGACTCTCTCAGTGAATTATTCACTACCTCGCTGTGGTCTGCATGCCAGGTCACTGGTGTTCACAGCAGGGAGTGAAGCATTATTCATTATCAGATCTTTGGTTTTCTGTCTTGGAAGGTTTCCCCCCTCCCTCCCTTGCTCTTTCAGGTTTTAACAAGACATTGCATTCTTTTAAACTTCCCCTGGGCAGCAGGGCTCTTTGCCCCCCCACTTCCCCCCCTTTTTGCATTTGCAGAGGTACGGCAATAATAGGTGAAAAGCCCGAGCAGTTGTAAATTGTAGCAGTTAATGTCAAATTGACGGGGCAGTGATCAAATGGAAGTTCATAACCGCAGAATGCATCCTGGGGGTGGAATGCTGGGTGTTTTGTGTGTGTATGTGTGTGTGTGTGTTTTTCCTTCCCAAAGATTTCTAATGGCAGGGCTATAAAATCATAAAATAGAAGTCTTTTTCCACCGTGAAAGGCAACAAAGAATTTATTTGGGTGACCAGAAGTCTTAACAAGGTTGGGCCCCGACTTTTACAAGGTCTTTGATACAACAGCTAATCCACACCGGGCTTGACCATAGTGGTCTGAAAAAGCACCGGACAAACAACACCTGCATTGTATTGCCCTTCTGAAACATCCTGGGTTTGACTTCAATGACTCACTCTTCCTGTATTTATGATGATGTCTAATTGGAAGCAACTGGCCTGCAAGAACGGCCATGTATGTCTTTTCAAGCAAAACAAAACAGATGATGGCTGTGCTTTTAAATGCGCTTTGCTCGTGGCAACATTCCACTCAGTCTGTTTGAAAAACTGAAACAAGGGATCGTATCTCAGTGGGTGCAGCCCACATCCCAATGAAATGTATGGCAGCATCCCCCTTGATTTTAAGAAATCTGGATTGAGAGCCAGGATGGTGTAGTGGTTTGGGAGTCGGACTTAAACTGGAAAGATCCGGGTTCAAATCCCTGCTCAGCCATGAAGCTTCCTGGGTGAGCTTTGGCTAGTCACTATCTCTCAGCCTAATCTACCTCATAAGGTTGTTGTGAAAATAACACGAGGGGAGGAACTGTGTATAGCACCCTGAGCTCCTGGGAGGAAGCATTTTTAAAAAATGTGAAAAAGTCCAATTCTAGCTCTTTTCCTCACTGGGTACACAATTCTTTCTGAAATGAATGAGAAAAATGTAAGAACACAGCTAATCATTTCAAGGTGTAATGTCTGCTAAGGCAAAGCATTCTATTAATGAATGGGTTCACCTTTGTGCGCTTCCCATACATTTTCAGAGAACAGCATGGTGGATTGTGCCCCTGGTAATAAGGCCTACACTTCTGTACATTGGTACCACAATAAGTTCATCTGGAGGCCTTCTCTCAAACGAAGTTGCTCTTTTTAAAAACCATTTTGAAATGAGTGCCCAGTTGCTCGCCATTCCAACAGGTCCATCACATGGGCTATAAAGAGCAGGGTGTAAAAACTGTGGATTTGTCCAGCTCCTTCAGGAAGAAACCAAATGGCACTTGCGTTAGAACTGTAGGTAACCTTGTAGGCAATTGTGAAGTGAATGTCAAGGTGCAAAAAGAGAGTTTCACACTAAAAATGTGAGTTGTAATTATGTCAGGAACCCAGCAGTTAAATTTATCGAGTCAGCTGCCTCTGCTGTTCTACATATAGCAATTTGTGGCACTCGGAAGCTGAGATTCAAAGCTCTGTCCAACTTGAGTCTAAAAGCATTCACAGGTGCTTTGCTCTTGAGGCAATTGCGGCTTCAGTGTCCTCTTTCCTTTCACTTTTGAAGTCAATAGTAAACTGCTGCCTGGTAATGGCTGGACAGATAACCACTCAACTAAGGCCAAAAACGCTTGATCAGTAAGAAAGCAAACCTTCAGACATGCAAATTGTAAACGCAGCCAGACTACATGCCAAAATTTCCTTTCTTTGCTTAATAAATCCACCCTCCTTGACTCTGTTTGGACTTGTCGACTTTGGAGGGGACAAAAAAAAAGGTGTGTTTTACCTCAGGTGATATGTAGCAAAGTCACATTTTACCTTAGGATAGTACACTGAAGTCAAACTACTGTCAAAGTCAAACACTGTCTCCTCAATGATGGTGGACCTTGATGTCCTAATTTAATGCAAAGGCCGACATGTTGCTTCACTACATTTTCTTATCTCAAGGTAAAACACTATTTGTAAAAGAAAATAAAAAAGGAAGAGAACCCTTTTGTTTATATGTAGGCACCAACTTGCTTAACCTTAAGACCTCACCTTCCTTGGGGCCTCAGCTATCTGCTGTTGTGTTTTAGAAATTTGAAATCGGAAGCCATGATTTGACAATGGCAGCTGGTGCTACTGTGAAAGGGAAAATGACAAATGTCACTGGTTTAATCACCAATGAAAATAGTTTTTCTTTTCCCCTTCAAGTAACATGTAAGACTTCACTCTTTTCCTGCACGATTGACTCTCTTATTGATGTTATTGAGTAATTGGTTTTATAGCCGGATATAACGTATGGTTTTATTCAGCCTCCTATTGAAGTACAAGAGACGGGATGCCAACCACTGTTTTACAAAGCTGGGACTAACCATAGTGTGCATGAAATAACTGATGAGCTAGTCATCTGTAATGGCTTGCCAAGTGACAAAGAAAACTAGTCCTTTTTCCTTTCTCACCAGTCCTTTTTCCACTGTAGATTCTGAATCAGAAACAGATGTATGTTCAATTCTTCTCACCAATGGCAAGGACCTTATGGAATACTGCCTTCCTTACCAAGTGGTTACCATGCGCAGCATAATAAGTTAACATTTAGTAAACTATTAGTTGTATGCAACTTAGGATTCAATTGATTGGCTGGTTTTCTGAGGTGGCAGCAGGGATGTGTGGTCAAGGAAGGCGGGGGGGGGGCAGAGCCTCATCTGTCATGCGCCAGTGAAAACGGCCTCAGCTTCCCCTGTGATTGCACACATGCTGCACCCAAAAATGGGGGCCTAGCAGGCGGGAGGCAGCAGGAGGCAGGGCTGGGGCCCAGGTGTTATGCTGGATCTGAACCCCATTCCCTGAGCAGTGCAGAGCAGCTTCAAGTCACTCCTGAGGTGGCACAAGTCCGAGGAGACCCATTGGGGCTGAGGTGCCTTACCCAGGGGTAAGGGGAAGAGTTTCTCCTTACCTCCGGCTGAGCCACTTTGGGGCCCAATCTTGCTCTGGATACAGCGCAGGCCTCCTGGCCTGCCTGTTCCAGTGCGAGATAGGATTGCGCTTTTAGACATGGACCAATGGTTAACTCAGTGCAAGGCAGCTTTATGTGCTCCAGTTTCTCTTCTCCCTCTGCCCCACAGATCTTTTCCCCCCATTTAATTGTAAAGTTTGGCCTCAAAAGCAAAGCATTCTTCCTGCCAAAGTGTCCATCCGAAATAGCAATTTGAATTAAAATCTGTTTAAACACTGCAAGAAATTCCTACGGCTCTGCATGTAAACTTCCAAATTGCTCTGTTGAGCAGCATGGGTGCAGCTGGCTTTTAAAAACCTTTGAAGTCTTCTCCAAGATGTCACTTCCAAAGTCTGTTTGCAGTACTGTAACGATGTGGGCCATGGTTTTTCCGTCACAGCGTGCTGGGCAGTGTGCCATTTTTAACCAAATCTATCTGTCTTGAAAAGGGTGTGTGTGGGAAGCACAAAGCACACAAGAAGCCCACATTTGCCATCTGTAACTTTGTGCATGGCACATTCCCAGTTGGTTCTTTCTGACTAGGATGCGTGACAGAATAATCGAAATTAACCACATCTTCATCATCCAAAACTCCTTGATAACCTAATTCACGTCATGATTTCCTCATGAAGAAAATAGGTATGAATTTGTGAAGAAATAGTAACCCGAAAAACAGCCATTATTCATCCTTGGCGATTTCAATGCTACAGTTGGTGCTGATCACAGTTCGTGGCCCACTTGCTTAGGCCAGTTCGGCACTGGGAGGATGAACGAAAATGGCCAATGCCTGCTAGAGCTTTGCGGTCATCACAGTCTCTGCATCTGCAACACATTCTTCAACATGAAGCCCCAACATAGAGTCTCTTGGAGACACCCAAGATCAAAGCACTGGCACCAGCTCAACCTGATTCTCTCCAGACGCTCCAGCCTTCCCAGCATCAAGATCACACGCAGTTATCAGGGTGCTGCCTGCGACACTGACCACTCCCTGGTGTGCAGCAGAGTGAAACTGCAAACTAAGTGACTGTATCACATGAAAAAGGAAGGAAGACCTCGCATTTACACCAGCAAGACCCAGGATTAGGGAAAAGTGGAGGAATTTGCACGAGCGCTTGAGGAATCTCTTCCAGGCCCGGCCGATGCATCCAACAGATGGGAACATTTCAAGAATGCCATTTACAACACCGCCTTGTCCATATTCGGCAAGAAGACCAACAAGACTGGTTTGAAGCCCACTCTGAGGAGTTGACACCAGTCATTGAGGAAAAGAGGAGAGCTCTAGCAGCATACAAAGCCTGTCCCAGTGAGCACAACCTGCAGGTCCTCCGAGCTGCTTGCAGCAAAGTCCAGCAGACTGCCAGGAGATGTGCTAAAGACTGCTGGTTCCAAATCTATTCCCAGATACAGATAGCAGCTGACACGGGCAACATCAAGGGGTTGTATGATGGTATCAAGCTGGCCCTAGTTCCAACACAGAAGAAAACTGCCCCTCTGAAGTCTGACACAGGTGAGGTCATCCAGGACTGGGCGCAGCAGATGGAACGCTGGGTGCAGCACTACTCTGAGCTGTATTCCCGAGAAAATGCAGTAACCGAGGAAGCACTGAACAACATTGAGTGCCTGCCTGTGTTGGAGGAGCTTGACAGTGAACCAACCCTAGCAGAACTTCACATGGCCCTGAACTCCCTCGCCTCTGGCAAGGCACCTGGGAAAGACAGCATCCCTGCTGGTCCTAAAGTGCTGCAAAGAGATCATCGCCACTGAGCTGCATGAAATCCTCTGCCTCTGCTGGAGAGAAGGTGGAGTACCACAGGACATAAGGGATGCAAACATCGTCATGCTGTACAAGAACAAAGGTGACAGGGGTGACTGCAATAACTACTGCGGCATCTCTCTCCTTAGCATTGTAGGAAAGCTGTTTGCCCGAGTTGCACTGAAGAGGCTGCAGGTACTTGCAGAGAGCATCTATCCAGAATCGCAGTGCGTATTCCGAGCCAACAGGTCCACCACCAATATGGTATTCTCCCTTAGACAGCTGCAGGAGAAATGCAGAGAACGACAGCCACTCTTTATAGCCTTCATAGATCTCATGAAGGTAACAGTGCAGTAACTTGTCAACCCTACAGACCTCCTCCCATACCAGCTGCAACTGGAAAAGTCACCGGAGCCCAGGTTTACTGGGCTTGCTGAAACAGAGTTCAGGTCTACCCACCCAGTAGATCTGATCTCGCAGAGAATGAGAGAGAAAGCTGGGCCAACCAGGAGGTCAGGACTACTCTGCCTTGGGAAACCTAGTAGAACTTAGCTTTGAAGACTTTTCCAGCTGCAGCCAGGTCTGGGTAGACCAGGGCTCTGGAGTATCAGGTGAGCTTTTGGAGTCACCCCCTGATGGTGGAATCTGGTGTGGTCTTCAAGCACTAGTGATGCCACTGGTGGTACAATATCTCATCCGTACATAACACATGGGAAGCCAAATTTGCTGTAGAAGGAAGATAGACTCTTTTCCCAAGTTTGTTGCTTTATACCACATGGAAACTGAAAAGAAGAACAAGCGGATATAGATAGGTTACACCTGGCCAGGTACCAGCATGTGTCAATTGGGTTGGGTGCAGCTACTCTTTTTTGTTTCACAGGCTCCAGTGAGAAGCTAATAACAGCCTATATACACATTTTGTTATCTTAAAATTTAGACTAGTTCCTGGGTGTATTTGGGGTGCTGAGTCAAAAAATTGTATCGATTTTGCCAAATTGGCTCTAGTTTTTTTTTTTTTTTGGGAGGGGGGGGATAGCATAAGCACCTTATATGCCAATTCAAGTGGCTTCCTTTTGAGCAAGCCATGCTATCAACTTCCTCATGTAGAAGCTACTTGAGTCACCATATAAGGGGGCTGTGCTGTACCCCCCAAACTAGAGTCAGCTGGGCAAAATTGATCCCATTTTTTGATTCAGCACCCCGAAAATATCCTAAATTTGTTCAAACATTCTTGGAAACTAAAAAAAAAGGTGGATTTTTTTTTTGAGGGAGGAGGCAGTACAGTTAAATCCTATTTTAAAAAAAAGTACAAGAGCTTTATATTTACATATCTTTAAATTAATTCATCATAGGAAGGAATAGTTTTTTTTGCCCTCCCCTTTAAGACATAAAACACATTCAAACATATGAAGTGCAGACATCAATTCCTCTCAGAGTTTTCTCTTTCACTGGTTATTTATTGCCCATGAGCAAAACCATGCAACAAAATTATACAGTTTTCACTAAGGGAAAAAAGCATAGCACCTATTATTCGTAATCACAGAGAGCCAATGCATCAGGTCCGGAGGAACAGTTCAAACACTGCCTTTTATTTAAAACTCTGGATATCAGTATGCTTGAAGGATACCGAGCCATATGAAGTTGTACCTTAGCAACATAAGAACAATATTTAGCTCTAATGTTACAGCAGACCTAGAGACACACAGAGTCACATTTGCTCCACATCAAGCCAGCTTTCAGCACAGAAATGGATGAATTGCTTACAATCTTCAGAATTTCCCTTTTTATTTATTTTTTTATTTTTTTGAGAAGAGGTGCAACTTGCAGGCCTTGGTGGTTTGAAAGCAGGGCCCATGAGAGGAGGGGACAGGGGGTGATTTGTACTTGAGCCCAGGCTCAAAAATGGGGCCCAGGAACCAATGGAGCGGCCCCAGAAATTTCATGGGATCTTACATTTTCTGATCTCATCCACCCACATGGGATGCTGGGGGCATTACTGTGGGTGCGCAGCAGCTGCTACAAGCCACATGTGCCAGGCTAAGGAATTAACACATGACATTCCTTAGCATAGTGTCAGATCTGGGTGGAAACTGGTCTGCTACAGTAGCACTTTGGCTTGTGGATCCGCTTGCCATGAAGGAATGTATAGGAGCTCAGGGACACACAGCTGTGGGATTACAGCTGCTGCACGAGTACGGTTTGGTGCACACAGGGCACTTCCCATTCTAGTATGAGCCTAAATACACCCATAATAATTTTCTGCAATGATTTTCTATATTTAAAAGATTTTAGTGAGACTTAGGAGTGCGTTTGGTTTTCTATATTACTGTATGTAGTTGCCGATGCTGTGCGTGGGCGAGTAGACCTGGGCTCTGCATTGGGAAGCCTGGTAGACTTGAGCTCCAAAGATTATTCTGGCTGTCGCCACCTTCCCTGCCCTGTTTTGCCCCTCCCCCTTTGGAAAGAGGCCCAAAATAAACTCTCGGAGGCCCTGTTTGAGAGGAGAATGAAAGGAGAAGCTAGAGGTCATCTCAGTGAAGTTTGTGGTGGCCAATTGATGGAATTTTTATCCAGATATCAATGCCCAATTAATTCCTTTTCTGCTCCTCACTGATCTATCTCAGCTGGGGGCAATTGGTGATGGATTGGGAATGAATGTATAGATTCTCATCATTAAATGAAAACTTCTGCCTTGCTGTTCTAAAAAGGTAAGAACAGAATTTCCTTGAGCTTTCACCAAAATGTATTTGAAACCACCTTTTGTATTACAGTAGGACAGTATTTAACTAGCAACTGTGTCTCTCAGCTGACAAACGGATCACACCCGTACTAGCCTGAATGAGTCGAGATGTATCATTTCACACATGCGGCTTCTTTCAATTAAACAGAATGCCAGACTTCTGTTAGCAAGACAGCTGGTGATTCTCCTTCACTAAACATAGCCCTGTCATCACCGAAGAGAATCGCCAGGACATTTTCATGGTTGGGACAACTGATTGTTTGGTTTAGCCAAAACAATTTTCTTAAACATACGTTTTCGTCTGAAGCAAGTAATAGATTAAACCCATGAATGACTGCTAACCATAAGTTACTGACTGACATCTTTATTAAATCTGGTTTAACCAACATATAATTTATCTGGGGAGTGATAGCATTCATTGTCTACAATCCCAATAGAAATAATTAAAAAAAAATACTAAGCAAACAACTCATATATGGATTAGATGTATTATATGGATTATAATTATAATTAATGCTTTATCACCGTAAAGGCAATCATATGGTTAGTCACAGATGATTCTTCCTGGTTCTTCCTTGGGGACTGGCTGAGTGAGGTTAACCACTGTCTTGTAATTATGGCTAATGTTTCATAGTATCTTTGACTCTCCTTGTTCTATTTTCTCCTACATTTTTTGGTTTTAAATAGGCTTTATAATAGTATTTTAAAATAGTATTTTATCATGAACCGCATTCAATCTTTGTTATCAATTCACACTGACCAGTGTTGCACTAGGTTTCTGGAGGTCATGGGGCAAAACCAGGCATTTGGGGCATTTGGTGGGCCGCTGTGAGATACAGGAAGCTGGACTAGATGGGCCTATGGCCTGATCCAGTGGGGCTGTTCTTATGTTCTTATGTTTCTCATGGTAGTCCTATTTGCCAACCTGATGGTGCATGAGACACTACCGCTGCCCTCTGGTACTGGGGGTTCAGAGACCTACCTGGCCAGATAGGCTGTCTGGTGGGTATAGGTTTTTAGCTTGTGCCTGACCTTGCTAACCTCTGACGCCACTCCTGACGCTGATGTGACACAGCTCTCCTTTACATGCTAACCCAGTGGTTTCCAACTCTGCACTGCAGCACTTGAGGCTGCAACAGTAAGCTCACAGGGGCACCAAGATTTTGCATGCTCCAAGACGGCAGTGCCTAGGACGGCCAGGAAGAATAGACTGCTAGGAAAGAAGGGCACTGTGATTATGGTAAGTTTGGAAACCGCTGTGTCAACCCAGTAGTTAAACATCACTTATATGCTTAAACCATCTGAAACCATCTGTTACTGCAGTCCCTGAAAAATAATATGTAACTTGACATAATTGTCCTCATATTACAGCTAGTGACCCACACTGTGAGAACCTGTGAAGTAAGACAATTGGTCTGTCTAGGTCAGTACCCCCATACATATTGGCAGGGGCTTTCTGGAGGTTCAGACAGGTGTCTTCTCCAGCTGTGTTTGGAGATTCCAGGATTGAAACTAGTTCTTCAGAGTTATACAATCTCCTTCCAAGGTGCTTCCAATTGTCTAATTTCAGTGAATGACCCCAAGTTCTAGCATTGTAAGAGAGCGAAAAACACTTCTCTCTCTACCACCTCTTTCCACACTCTGCATAATTTTATAGTTCTCAATAATGTCCCCTCTTAACTGCTTTTTTCCCCATGCTAAAATGTCCCAAGCCCTAAGCATCTGGAACTGTACACAATCTTCCAAATGTGGATAAGCAGTTGGCATCCTTCAGTCTCGGAAGACTATGGTGTCACGCTCTGAATTGTGGTTTTGGAACAGAGTGTCCTCTCCAGTGCGCAAAGCCTGGGTAAAGTAGGTATGGAGGATAGGCTGTTACCCATGCAGCAAATTCCCCCTCTCCACATTGCTGAAATGGTCCAATGGAAAGGCAGAGGCCAATACGGTTGGTTCCAGCGGCGTCGCAGGAGTTGCCAGAACGTGACTGTGTTCAATCATGAACTGCCTCAGGGATTCCGGCTCCGGATTTTGCCTCGAGGTTGACTCCTGAAGCCTTTTCCATAACTGGATGTAGCCACAAGGCAGTGGAGGTTTGGGATCAGAGCCTTTCTTCTCTCAGATGAGCTGCCTTCCCAGGCTGATGAGTCCCATCTACCTGGTGGCTGTTTAGTCGCCTCTTACGACAAGTACAGCCAAACCGAGGGCCTATTCTTATCCCCAGCCCCCAGGGGTACAAATGTGGATATATATAATTATATAGGGGCAATATCATGTTAGCATTCTTATTCTTCATCACTTTCCTAATGACCCCCTTGCATGAATTTGTCATTTTACAACCTGGACATAGGATATCAAAACCAATGATAATGTAAAAATTTTTTTTAAAAAAAGCAAGCACAAAAGAGGAGAGATGAAAGTTACCTACCCATAATCTCAGCAAGCAAAAACAGTAGGTGACAGTTTCAAAACATCTGTTCTTTCAGAAAGGTAAGCAGGCATCTATTCACTGTAATGATTCTCATTTTAAAATCTTTCTTGGCTGGTGAGAGATATGGTGATCTTAGACAAGCAACGAATACAACTGCACACCAGCTGTTACAGTCCTGTACCCAGTGGCGTTGCTACAGAGTGCAGGGGGTGCAGGCTGCACCAGGTGACATGCACAGGGGGAGGCGATACCAGTACTAGCCAAAATTTTTAAAATCTTGTTATTTTCAAATAATGCCATCATGTTATATATCATTCAATGCATAATTTCATGCAGAATGCAATGAAAGAAACAGTGCTGAAATATCTCTGTTCTTTCAAAAGTTATAGCCAAAAAACCAGTGGGGGTGGGGCAATGGTGCATCACCATGCCCACTGCCCAGGGTGTTTCCCCACCCACTGCATGAGAGGACGTCCATCATGGGGATGATGTGCTAGCCTCCCCCACCAGGTGATGCAAACCCTAGTGACTCCGCTGGTTGGGTTGTAACTTTGGAAATTCTCTTACAATGTGATTTGCCTCAGTTATGTAGCATCCCTATGTCAGAGACAATGTCTTCTAGGTATGTGTGTGCCATTGGTGTTTAAGGTCTCCCTGCACTTGAGGTCAACCACATGATAAGTGGATTTCCAATGATGTGAACACCCCACATTGCATACTGCTGTATAGTAGTGATCTTGGTGGTCTGCAAAGCGGGGGGTGGGGGAACACGTAACTGCTCACATAAAGTAGTAATATATTACATCCCAAGGATGCTCATGTTCAAGTTTACGTCGGCCTGGTTGGGAAAGGAATTGCCACATATTTTTGGTTGGGTTATTCCCTATTTTCACTGCACACGCCTTGTGAAAAGGTTTTAAAGGCAAGTTTATAAATGAATGAATGAATGAATGAATGTGCTGGTCGTTGGCAACCTTCAGTCTCGAAAGACTATAGTATCGCGCTCTGAATGGTGGTTCTGGAACAGCTTCTAGTGTGGCTGAAAAGGCCGATTCGGGAGTGATAATCCCTTCCACACAGGGAGCAAGTACAGTCTGTCCCTGGTCTGTCTCCCTGGCTATGGGCCTTCCTTCTTTGCCTCTTTGCCTCAGACTGTTGGCCAAGTGTCTCTTCAAACTGGGAAAGGCCATGCTGCACAGCCTGCCTCCAAGTGGGCCGCTCAGAGGCCAGGGTTTCCCACCTGTTGAGGTCCACTGCTAAGGCCCTCGAAGGGGGGGGGGATAAATGCGCTATGCCTTTGAATATTGGAGAAGGTTATGTCCATTTCCTGCTTATGCATTTCCTGCTTATGCAATGGACAGGGCACTATGTGAAACAGGATTTTGAATAGGTTTGCCAACCCTTACAAATTGGCCTGGACTCTCCAGGAATCAGTACCAAATCTCAGGGTGACTTCTGAAGCAATCCTGGAGCTGTTAACAGGGTCTCACTAGTTTAATCCTGGAAATTGACCTAAAGCCAGCACAGATGTGGCCTCAAGCTTGGGCCCAACAGAAGGCTGATGTCTGACATCTGCACCAATTGTTCGGTTTTGGATTTTTTTTTTCCTGTTTTGTTTTAAAGTTTGTTTAAAACACACACTGTGTGCCCTAGTTTCTAGCGCTGGAGAAAACAAATAAATGTAAGGAGTTAGACAGTGGATTCAGCTTGACAGTTTTTTAACTATTCATTCTTTCAAACGAATAAGCTGATTTTAACCTATTTACAGACTGCCAGAGGGCGAAAGTGGGGGTGGGGGGGAGAAGAAGCATTCTTTCTAAGTTGAGCTCACAGTCAACCTTGCCAAACAAAATGAAGCCAAGTACCATCATTTCCAAGAGCGTCTCCAAATTTAAGGCAGTATTAGGAATAAGCAGAGGACCTGGTTTGGTTTATCACCCTGGCAAATAAAAATAGAAGTTAATTATCTACAGCCATAGAAGTGTTTGGGGGACAGAAACTGTAGATAGAATTCTCACTGTGGACAGAATTCTGACACATGGGTTCCATCTTCCAAGGGAGAAACCTGTTTCTGTTACTACTGTAGTTAAAAACACAGTTATTATGGGATGCAACTTTCCAAGCAGAATGGAAACAAGAACAGGCATCGCGGTTGTGGTGATTTCTCTGAGAATTAGGAGCAGTGCTCTTATATGATCAGACTACTGCGTTATGAGAGTTGAGTGAATATTGGCTACAGGTGGCATGTGATGAAGCAGGAATTCCCTCAGTGTGTACCTTACTCATAATTCACCCCTGTGCACTCATAAAATTGATAGAACTGAACTGGCCAGTAGTATGGTGAACGAGTGTTGAGTTACAAGCTGGTTGCACGGTGAAGCAACTCCACGAACATCTGCAGTGCTGGTTTCGATATTTAGGGCCCTCAGGCAAGACACACCTTCAGTAGCATAGCCGGGGGGGGCAAAGTGGTAAGTACAGCAGATGCTGCAACTCATGTGCAAGTAGCTCTTCCCAGTCGCCATTTGAGCCCTTCAGTGCAGTGATGGCAAAGTGCAGGAGCTCACTTAATAATAATAATAATAATAATAATAATAATAATAATAATAATAATAATAATAATAGGATTTGTAATCCACCTTTCTCCCTGAAGGGCACCCAAGGTTTCAGGTGCTGTCTTAGCCAAAGGCATTACTTCCTTTGTGAAAAGAGAAGGATTTGTGCCTCTTCTAAAATTATGTCTGTTGTGACATGTTGGTGGCATCACCCAAAAACCAAAGTACTTTTATTGTCTAGAACAGTGGTCCTCAAAATGGTGGGTCACGACCCACCAGCCTGAGAACCACTGCCCCTGCCCCTTTAAGCCTTTAAGGGGCAGGGGCAGGGTGAAAGCAGTGATGTGATCCTCAGGATCATGCCGCTGCAGGGAAAGGGGGGCTTTCTTTAAACCTAACCTACCTGCTGCTGGGGTGCGGGAAGCCCCGTGGAGCCTTCCTCAGGGCTCCCCGCGGCTTGTAGAAAGTGAAAGTAACCATCACAACCCACTTTTGGTTTAGTGATCACAACAGGGAAGTGGGTCCTGATGGTTACTTTCACTTTCTACAAGCTGCAGGAAGCCCTGCAGAGGGCTCTGTGATGCTCCCTGCACCCCGCCCCCAGTTCCTGGTAGCAGGTAGGTTAGGTTTAAAGAAAGCCCCTCCTTCCCCCACAGCAGCACGCTCCTGGGATGACATCACTACTGATTCCCCCCCCCCCCCCCGCAAAAACTTACGCTGGAAGTTTTACTCCCAAGAAATTTGAGTACCACTAGTCTAAAACTATTTTTTTTCCCTGATATTCAAATTATGTGGAGTTGATTGATTAATCAATTAATTGACAAAGACATACAATTCATCAACTCTATCTCCCAGCAACTTCTGCCGTGCAGCTGTGCTGCTGGAGTGAGTGCTGCATGCAATGTGGGGAAGGGGTGGGATGACCAAATAATTTGTACTTACCTCTCCATAGGCTGTATAGCTGTCAATGGGTCTTCTTGAACCTATACTTGTTATTTTGCTGGCAGAAGTCCAAAGAGAGGCAGAGGGCAGGTCGTTTAAAAAATCAGGTATAGTATCTTGCCACGTGCGGCTGCTACTGGGATCCACCTCCTTGCCCACAAACCACCTCCTCTGCCACCTGCTGCCAGAACTGCCACCTACAGTAAGATTGGGCCTTTAGGTTCCTCTAATTGGGTGGCAATCCTATTAGTGATGACTGAGCTGTGTTCTAACCACATATCCAGGATATTGGCTAGAATGATCAGGATGCAGGTCTTCACATATCAGACTTGAACTGATATCAGGTATTCTGAAGGCATATCAGGTAACTGGAAGATATTGGAAATGAGCAACATGTCCAGACTGACAGCCTCTGATTTTTATTTAACTGCGGGTTCCAAATCAGTAGGTTCAGCTGGACCTGGTCTGTCGACACGCAACAGAAGCTATGTTCTGGTCACATCCAGAGGGACTTCTGAGGAAGTTGTGTGCGGCCTCCCTGACCCTCAGCACAATCCTGGTTTGGGCTAGTGGCAGCGCAGCTTTTACCTAGCTAGGGCTTCCTGCTACCAACCAAACATCAAACAGTAAGGATTCCATCTGAGATTATAATTTGGCTGTGATTTGGCTGTGTGATTATAATTTGTCTTGTTCTGCATCCAACGCAGGTTCGTTGACAGCAGCGGCTCAGCCAGAGGTAAGGGAAACTCTTCCCCTTACCCCTGGGTAAGGGCTGCTGGCCCCAATGGGTCTCCTCAGACCTGCGCCACCTCTGGAGGTAGTGCAAGTCCAAGGAGAGCGGAGAGGCTTGAAGCCGCTCCGTTCTCCGTGGGGATGGGGGTTGGGATCCGGCATAACTGCTAGGTCCCAGCCCCACCTCCGGCTCCCTGCACACCTGCCCCCAGGGCTGCCCATAGCCTGCCCTCCCCCTGCCAAGAAATGCCTCCTCATCCTCCCTGCCCCCCCCACGCCTACTTTTGCCGCTTGGCGCGGGTGCGGGTACTTATGTCAGCCTCCGTGCATCGGCGCATCTAGATGCGCCAATGTGGCTTCCTCCCATGGAGGCGCAAACGTGCTTTTCAGCATGTTTGTGACCCTCCTGGGCCAGCCCAAGTCAAATTTAGGATTGCACCCTGATTGTCCCAAGAGCCAATGTGGTATTATAATAGTACAGCAGGGAACCAATAAGGTATTAGTATGACTCAGCTCACGTTTCCATGTATCAGAGCTAATACTAGACCTCTTCTTCAGTGATGTATCATCAAGCTGGCCACTGGTTTTTTGTTGGTTATTGATTTGTTGGGTGACCTTTACAGTTATATGTCAAAATAAAGTTAATGGAGGTTACACCAACCCTAGTGATGCCACCGCATTTAGGTTGTGTGTATGATACTGTCATTTATTCCGTATGGTCTGGTACGGGAGGAGGTCCATCCTGGGAGTCATGCAATGAGCTCTTGCACCAGGTGACAGAAACCTTAGCGATACCTTTGTTCCTCCATCAGCTCCATGGATGATCCTCGCCTCGTGAATTTGGAATTGCATAGCGAATATTATTAATTCAGAGCCTGTGCAAGGCATTGCTTCCTGTTTAGGTAAACAGTTTTCTCTCTGTTCTTGGACATTCTCCAAAATGTCTTTGAAAAAGGGGCCCACCTTTTGATGCTGATAAAAATGTTTGCTAAAACCATCACCCTTTCACCTCAGTGCTAATTTTGGCAGGGGATTATTTACATTACAAACACAAAGCAGAGGAAAATACAACTCCTCCAAAACACCCCTTCCCCATTTTTTATTTCAATTTATAGCCCACCTTATCACCAAGCTCAGATAAGGTTATATAAATATTCTTTCTACATGCATTTGCATACAGCCAGGTGACCGCTAGTCCCACTTTACAAAAAAACAGTTTGTCCGAGGCCACCCAGTTAGTCCCAGTAACTGTACTGACATTTGACTCCAGATCTCTCAAGTGGCTCCCAGGAGACTGTGTATCAGCACATTTTGTCGATTACAGTGTTAATCCTTTCGGGGAACTGAAGAATTTGTATAGCGAGACAAGTCTGACAGTTGTTTGGTTTTCAGGACTTATTTTGTATAATGATAAAGTGATATCCAGTCTTAATAACTAATCCACTGTGGAGTGATATCGTATGATCTATTAATCCAGTGGGGAAAAAAAATGCTTACCAGGAGTTGGTCAATGTATACAGCATTTTAACCGCAAACATCCTGTGGAGTAAATGTACTTTTGACTCTACAAAATTAAAATCAAACCTTCTTAATGCATAACTGAAATGGTTTGGAGTGGGAGAGTTTGGGAAGTGAAAAACATGTTTAAAATTAAAGAAAATTGTTTGAGGAATTTGGGTCAATTAACTTCAGTAGGAAAGGAGCAAATCCTGAGCCACAGATGTTCCTTGGAGCACGGACGGCCTTAGAAGCTGCGGGGCCCAACTGGAAAGACGTTTGTGGGGCCCCCTCTAATTTTGCAGGGCCCTGTCCACTAATTTTTTTTTAGCTGTTTGTTTAGCATGAATGGAGCCAGACCAAGGAAAAAACAACTTTTACTTCTGTGCAAGTGGATAGGACTCCTGTATTTTAGTGGTTGTGCAGAATAGGCGCCTGGGAAGTCAACTGGAGAGAGGAGGGAGTATGCACTCAGCCCACAGTGCTCCCCAACTCTTGCCCGTCGCTGCCCCATCCACAGCAACCCACTTCAGAGCAAGACGGGGGGAGAGGATGGCGCTGGGATCTACGAGGGTGGGGGAAGAGAGAAGGGCATGTGCTGCCACCTGCATGGCACCAATTTTGGGCCAAGTGGAAGCAGCGGTGGATGGAAGCTGCTTCCAAAGTGACCCAATTTCTGACCAATCAGAAGCAGCAGTGGGTGGGAGCTGCTTCCAAAGTGACCCAATTTCTGACCAATCAGAAGCAGCACTGGGTGGAAGGGCAGTGCAGGGCCCCCACCACGTGCAGGGCCCAATTGGGTGAAATCTCCCCAGTTGCCCAAACGCCAGTCCTGCCTTGGAGTTTAGCAACCACGCTTGAGATGGGCACTTTCTCCCACAAAAAGCAAAAGTCTATTTCTCAGTAGACATAAACCAGCTCAAATATGGCAATTGAACATTTTTTTAAATTTGGGGACAGTGAAGTGTAGCACCAATTACAATAAGCCCCCTTAAATCAAACGAGTCCAGCAGGAATAATTTATGGATCACAGTTTGGGCAACCCAGGAAATGATGAGTTGGGAGGCTGGGATAACTTCAGGCTCAAAGGAGCAGAAGTTAAAGTTGAGAATGCGTTTTATCTTTATTTATTTGCCTGCTGCTTTGAATAGTACTCCAACCAGTCCAAAGCTTGTTGCTTCAGAGCTCTCATTCAAAGCCCCAGAACTGCTTGCAAGGCAAGATTTCCTTCTGTTTTGTGCTCTGTGTGATGTAAAATGAATGTTTGAGAGCCAGCATGTCCCATAGCTATTAGTTAATCAGCTGGTTTTTGTTTGAAGGTGAAAGTTAAACTAGTTTTTTTTCCATGCAATTTGAAATTACTGAGCTGGTGAGTGAATTAACCCTGTGTGGGATAGAGAGCTCTGTGTAAATTATTTTGACTCAGAAATAAACTACCACACTGTTAAATACAATAATTTGTTTTTCTCCCTAACAGCCCAATCCTAAGTGGCCTTTATACCACCAGAACAAGTGCCCGGTGGCATAAACCCCTTTATTGCTGTTGCAAAAGCGACTGTGTTGGACTGGGGACCACCACAGATAAGGCTGCGTAAGGGGGCAGAATAAGGCAGAAGGTAAGCAGGGAGTGGGCAGAATGGGGAGGAGATGGGGACAGGGAAGAGACGGAGAGGGCCAATGGAGGGGATGGGTTTGGTGGCAGTGGTGCCCATAAACCTTCCTAGACCTGATCCACCTTTATGGGTCAATGCAGACTTGCACCTGTGATATAGCTGATGCAGGTCCAAGTTGACCATGCTGGCAGTGGGGGCTGAGCTTGGTGGAAGGGAACAAATGTTCCCTTACCCTGAGGAGGCCTCCAGATGCTGTCACCCATCCATGGGATACAGTGGAGCTAGATTGGTACCACAGCATCATCACACAGGGAGTTACGTAGGATTGGGCTGGTACTAGACAACAGATTAAGCAGGTCCAAATGGTCCTTCTTTTATCTCACCTCATGTCTTAAGTTGTGTGACACATTTACAGCCCAGTCTTATCCTCAGTCAGCCTATAGGTTGCAGTGCCACTGATGAAGCCTTTACTGCATCCTGTGAGCTGGCAGAGAACCAGGTTCACAGAGAGAAGGACATTTTTTTCTTACCTCCATTGCTCGTTGGTTCCAGTGGGCCTACTCAGATCTACAGCAGCTATTTTGCTGGCATAGGTCAAAGGAAGCATGTCAGACCCAGGATGGGGACTTTGGAACTTGTGGATGCTGCTGCCACCAAGATCTGCCCCCATACCTGCCTGATCCCCACCTCAATCTGCATTGATCCACCCCAACTGCCACCTTACCTGCTCTGAAGGCCAATCTGCTGCCCACCACTGACAGTGCAGGGCTTACCTGCTTCTATACAATTGGCAGCAAGCCACCCACTATCAGAGCAGCTTGTGCAATGATAGCCAGTGCAATAAGATGGCAGATCCTGTTGGGCATGATGTTGGGCATGACATCTACTTATCTATTTATGAATTTATTTGGCATTTATATCTTACCTTTCCATCATCGAATGATGCCCAAGGCAGGTTGCAACGGAAAATACATAAAAAACAAGAGAAATATCCATTTTGAACCCATGATAATCTAAGTTAAAAAGCAGTATTGATCTGTTGATGAAGCTTGGATTTTGACATCAAGTATATGAGATTCAGCACTAGCTTTTTGGGAAACCAGCTAACTTGGGTAGACAAAACACATAAATTAACTCTCACAATAACATTTCTTGTCCAGCTTCATTTCCTTATGGGTGTGATTATTTGGAGAAACCTCTTCTTCTTAGACATCCTATTAACATTCAAATAGAAAAATTGACAGTGTTAGCCAGGGGACAAATCCAAACCAATTGTTACCTTCACAATTTCTCCATCTGAAGAGCAAGAGACAAGATAATTTCAACTTGTAAATTACGGAGTGTCAGGCTGGGAAGAACCTTTGGCATTTCGAGCTTTTTATGATTCTGTGCAGGGATATAAATCAAGGTGTCATAGCCTTCAGTCAAACCAACAGAGTTTGCTGGCTGTGATCTGGCCCAATCTATTTACACATTACTCACAACCAATATTTTTTGATCTTTCCACTGTAACAAGTTTGCTCTGAGCTTATGTTGAGGACGTATTGTCTGCTGTCTGAGATGAGGAGGGTGATGATCAGGAAGAGAGTTTTTTCATTCATGGCACCCCGCCTGTGGAATGCATTCCCCATAGAGGCTTGCCTGGCACCTACTCTTACATCTTTCTGGCACAGAGAAGACTTTTTATTTTCCCACGCTTTTAACTTGTATTACGTTTTTAATGCTGTCTTTAACATTGAACCCCTACATGTTCTTATGCTGCTGACATTTAAAGGTTTTGGTTCCAATGCATGATAATATTTGCAATCTGGAGATATAAATCAGTCTGGATCCTAAGCAGGGCAGGATCAGCATTAGTGGAGACAAGCAGATTGTTCTTACAACCCCCCAAGAAACTGTTTAGCAAGAATGAAGGGCTCCCCCCCCACCCAACAAGAGTGTGGTAGTAGAGATCAGGAGCATCAGTTTAGCTAGTAACAGGAAGTTCTCTGTTAAGCATAAGACAGGTGTCTGACATCAGGAATCTGGTGAGTTGTGGGTAAACAGAAATATGGCAAAAAAGCGGCATGGTAGGATTTTATAGAGATTAGAATGTTTAGGATTGGAATAAAGGGAATCAGAATTTGGTAAAAGAGGTATCAATTGCTTGGGGTTTTGTATACCTTTTCCCTACATAGAGTGTGACATTGATATTGAAATCAAGAGATCCTTGACCTGTAATGTGGACTATCAGGAGATCAGCACAAGGTGTGCCTAAGCCATATGTAGAATATGTCCACAATATGGGCTGAACCAGTGCAGCAGCAGACCCTCTCCGCTGGCCTGAAAGTAGACAAATCTCTGAAAATCTGAGCAGATAGGAAGTTGAAATATTTGCTGTAGCTTGGTTTCAGATCTTGGGTGAACAGTAAGTTCCTAAAGCCTTGAAAATTGTACTATTGAATGTAAAGACAAATCTTTAATCTTTTTGTCATCTGGGTTGTTGGAGAATTGCCCCATTCAGAATTTCCATACATTGGATAACCCCCAATGTAAGCAACCCAAGGTTATATAATGAATGCGTTATTATTTACCGTATTTTTCACTCCATAAGACGCACTTTTTCTCCCAAAAAAAGTGGGGGGAAAAGTGTGTGCGTCTTATGGAGCAAATACTGGGGGCAAGGTCCGCACCGGGGGCAAGGTCCTCATTTGCACAGGCGCCACAGGGGGAGGGCAGGCTTACTTTAAAAGTAAGTTTTCCTCCTCTAAAAACTAGGTGCGTCTTATGGAGCGAAATATTGTTATTTCTGTTGACCAGAAGCATTAATTTTTGCAAATTTAATAAATGCTTATGATTTTTTTTTCACTTGTAATTTTTGGGAGTACTTATATTCTGTATTTTAGTTACTAGAAAAAGATGCTGTCCCATATCTGCTCTTGAAAATCATATTCACATCTGGGAAGTAAATTGAAAAGAAAAAGACCCTCCCTTTGCCACATCATGCCTGAAGAACGAAAATTTTCATTCAAAATCACTGTGGAGAGAGCTTAGATCTGTTTATAATAACCACTGGCCATCTGGGCCTTAATTTTGCTTAGGTAATATGCTGTTTTCTGCTGAACTCTTTATGAACAAAGGACCATACATATTTTATTTCCATGAGTAACTCTCCTGCAAGCCTTAAAGGCTTTTCACGTCTTGAAAAAACAAATTGATTTAAAAGTGTAACTGAAAGACTGTATTTTATTAGCAAGCTAACAATGAACAAAGGACCCGGCAAGTAAAATGTGGGATTGTTTTAAAACTTATTAAAGCCATTAATATACTATAACAAGTCACTCAGTCCCCAGCAGAAAATGACATGTATGTTTTCCATTGTGAAATCTAAACACAAGACAATGCATCAAATAGGAGCCTATTTATAAGGGATTGCAAAGTTTCAAGAATGCATTTTTTTAAATCGAGGTGGGCTGGATCTCATTAAACAGTCTTCTTCTCTGTTCATTACGGGATGTGTAGAAGGCAGCTCATTCCCACAGCTGTTTGAAAGGATGGTTTATGGCTTTATTTGGCATTTGTTAACAATGTGCAAAGATCAGCCATAAAGCAAAATGTGTTGGAGTAAATTAGTAAAAGAACAGGGCCATGATAATATCACAGAAACCAGATGTGCACTGCCAAAGTCATGCAGAGAAATTAATAGTTTAAAATTCATTTTTCTGGAAACCTATCTGATGCAATCATTGGTCTCTATCATCTATTGGTCGATCTATTGGTCTCTATGATCATGAGAGCCAGGGTGGTGTAGTGGTTTGGGAGGTGGACTTAGACCTGGAAGATCCAGGTTCAAATCCCCCCTTAGCCACAAAGCTTCCTGGGTGACCTTGGGCCAGTCACTTTCTCTCAGCCTCACCTACCTCACAGGGTTGTTGTGAGGACAAAAGGAGGGGAGGAGCAGCTGTGTAAACCGCTCTGAGCTCTTTGGAGGAAGGGCGGTATAAAAATGTGAATAAATAAATAAAATAAATATCTCTTAATTTGCAATCCTGTCTGATTCTCATATATAGACTTTAGAATGAGTACTAAGGCCTTGTGTAGTGTCCAGGTATGGAAGGGAAAAGGGATACAGGAGCTAGGATGGTGCAGTCAGGATGGAGACTTGGGGTTGGGGTCCTGCATGATCCAAGTTCAAATCCCCGCTGAGCTGTGAAGTTTCCTGGGTGTCCTTGGGCCTGTCACTGTCTCTCAGGCTCACCTACCTCACAAGGTTGTTGTGAAGACAAAAAGGAGGGGAGGAACCATCCTTGGAGGAAAGGTATAAAAATGTGAAAAACAAATAATGCACCTTCTCTGTTCTGGGGGGGGGGGGGGCTGATTTGGGCTTCAAGTCTATGATCATGAGAAAAAAATTGTAGTTTTATGCACCTTATCTCTGCATATCTCTGTATCTGGATTGTTTAAAAGGACCAGCAGTGTTTCAGATGATGAGTTGCTGGCTCAGGTCCCCCTTTAGAACAGGGCTGCTGTTGGTGTACACAGTGGCATCACTAGGTTTGCATCACCTGGTGCAGGAGGCCAGCATGTCACCCCTATGATAGACCTCCCGCTATGCAGTGGGCAGGGCAATGCCCCAGGAGGTGGGTGTGGTGATGTACTATTGCCCCACGCCTGCTGGGTTTTTGGCTATAATCTTTGATAGAATAGAGATATTTCAACACAGTTTATCTCATTGTCGTCTGCATGAAATTACACATAAATTGATATATAACGTGATGGCATTATTTGAAAATACCAAGATTTAAACAGAAAGAAATGCCCTTCTTATGTGATATGCTCTCTCAAGAAGAACAAATCTTGCCATTTCTTAGTTCTTGCTGACATTTCCTGTGTCCAGACATGACCACAAGAGGCCGAATAATCAGGGACAATGGACTACTTCAGATGATATTGCTTGCTGCCCTCATTCACCATTAGGTAACAGGCATGTGACTCTATCCTGCTCTCCTTCCCAGTCTGTTGTTTTGCTTTGCATCATTGCTGTGTGTGTGTGCGTGCGTGCGCGCGCGCGCTGCCTGAACTGCCCCTCACTTGATTTAAATGCAACATTAGGTAATATTGTTGGAAAGGTTTTCAGATTCTTTTCACTGACGCAATGCCAAACAGTCACAGACTTTTTAAAAGGGTTTGGAAGCTTTATTTCTACAATAGTAAGTTACGCACAAGCCAATTGATTCAGTTTGGATACAAATGTTCACTCTTCATTTCTATTCTTGTTTCTCAAAGAACCACACCCAGAAAATCACATTAAATAACGTGAGATAAACAAGTTACCCATGTGACACTGTATGTCATTTCCACCTCCTTATTTGGCATATTATGACAGGTTTGGTGCATGGTCCCAGCTCTAATTAGGAGGTCATTCTGCCCTGTATCTCAAAACGTTCCTGGCCCACACCAAGGGTTATACAAGATTCTGGAATTTTCCCTTTGGGAAAGTTATGATCTACATGTTCTGCCAGTCATGATTTCTTTAGGTCACTTTGACATAATGACCCTCCTATCCTATTTTTGAGGGGAACAACAGTCATTCTCTTGCCTCCAATATCAGTTATTTTTCTTAAACTAGAGAAGATAAGTTAACCCTCTAAAATCTCTATCAATATTTAAGTGGCACACAAGGGGTGGTTCAGACAATCTGCCTCCCTTGTGATTAGGCAGAATGGAACAGCACACAACAAGCAGGATGGGATGGGTGCACGGATGCCACTCATCACATGGTATGATGCTATTGTCCAACCATAGCTGCTGAGCACCTAGAAACAGTAGGACCCAGAGCTACTGCTGGGATTTCTAAGACTCCAGATTATGTGTGAGCAAATGAGTTTCTTTTCTAGAATGCAGAGAATTGGTATTAGATCCAGGGCCGGCCTTAGGGGCTGCAAAGCCCAATGCAAAATGTTTTTGTAGGGGCACAACCCCCATGGGGTCCCCTGTTCACCAGGATGAGATGCAGTGATGAGGCACCTGGCAGCAAACTGCTGGGGGGGGGGGATGATTTCAAACCTATCAGATCCAGGGGGAGGGCAGGAGGGAGGGCCGGATTTTATGCTGGACCGTCAGATGCAGTGCAAAGTGTTGGCTGCGGCTGTGGGCGCTCTGCTTGCTGACCCAGTGCGGGGATCTTCCAGTCACAGGGCCCAGTTTGGCCAAATTGATCAAATTACCCTAAAGTCAGCCCTGATTAAATGCCAGGGACAGGACGGCCCCACCCCTATCCAACTTTCCAACATTGAAGAAGCTGGCATCTTGAAAATGGGGTGGGGGGGGGCAGCCATGGAAGCTCATTATGGAAAGGGAATGTTTGTTCTCTTTCCTCGGGGCTGCACTGGTGCTGCGTTGGCATTGGAAAGTTGGATAGGATTGGGCCTGAGACATCTGAAGGGCTTTTGTTTCTCATGTATCTCTCTCTCTCTCTCACACACACACACACACACACACACACACACAACACTACATTGGAAAGAAAGAAAGAAAGAAAGAAAGAAAGAAAGAAAGAAAGAAAGAAAGAAAGAAAGAAAGAAAGAAAGAATGAATGAATGAATTTTAAATAAAATAAAAATAAAATCCTGGATTCCTAAATTCAAATGGCATGACTTGACTGTCCAGTTAATAATCATTATTTAACTAAAAAAGTAAAGAGGGAGCTCACAGCTGCTCTAATTTAGTCCTCTGGGACTTTTGTCCAAAATGTCTGCAGATATAAAGCCAATCCCAGAATTTCTTTTAGCTTGGCAGTGATATTTTTTTTTTTTTGCCTGTTCGAAATGCCTGTTTGAAATGAGAAAAAAAAACAACACACAGTTTTTTCATGGTTTTTTTTGTTAACCAGGTGGCACCCTGGACTGATAATTTGTAAGGCATAAAATTAGTCTCAGTCTAGTTTTGAAGAACTGTACTGTAGAGTAGATTACCATCATTTCCTTTTCCTATAATTTGTTTGGGGGAGGAGGGGGAGGTTGTTTCTCAATGCCTGCATGCCAAAAATTAATTAAGCATTAAGACAGGACGGGCCATGCAATTCTGGCTGATTACCAAATGCCTCAGCTGCTGTAATAAGTCATGAGTTAATGACTTCGAACCACCTGAAAATTCACAGTGATCTCCCTATAGATTCATGGTCAGCAGTTTATACCTGGCCTTCTGGTACTTATGTAGACAAAATATGGAACTCGGCTATCAGATGCTCCTTCTCTTGTTACATGGACGGCTCTCGCGATGACATCACTGACAGGCATACTGGCAGCTAAATTTGCACCTGCACATCTCAAGGAGATGCACCTGTACCTAGAGGGAGATCTGGACATTATCCAGAGAACAAGCAGCTCAATGCAATGTAAATTGTTGCACTGCAGTGCAGTGGTGCTGGTGAAGGCTAAACTGCATCCCACACAGTTTCTAGAGCAGCCATTTTCAACCACTGTGCCATGGCACACTGGTGTGCCGCGGGTGTTCCATAGGTCTGCCACAGGAATTTGGGGGAAGGTTATTTATTAATAGGGCCAATGGGAGATGGGAACCCCCACTGGTAGCAAGGTGTGCCTTGTCAATTGTCAAAAACCTGGTGGCGTGCCTTGACCATTTTAGTACCTTGTCTGTGTGCCGTGAGATGAAAAAGATTGAAAATCACTGCTCTAGAGCAGGGCTGCCCAAACCCCGGCCAAAATGAGCCTCTGGCCCTCCAGAGATTTGTTGAAGCCTACACTGGCCCAATGCAACTTCTCTCAGAGTGAGGGCGACTGTTTGACCTCTTGTGTGAGCTGTGGGATAACGGCTCCCTCCACTGCTTGCTCTTTCACATCCGTGATGCAGCAGTGGCAGCAAAGGAAAGGCCAGCCTTGCTTTGTGCAAGGCCTTTTATAGGCATTGAGCTATTGCAAGACCTTCATTCATTCATATAAGTTCATCTTTAATATATTCATTTATATAAACTTATGTAAATTTATTCAAATTTTCAATGTAAATTAATTCTTTTTTTTCCCCATCCCCCGACAGTGTCAGAGAGCTGATGTGGCCCTCCTGCCGAAAACTTTGGACACCCCTGCTCTAGAGGGATGTGAGAGGTGTGGGCTGCATTGGGTGACACGCACGGGTGTGTGTGTGTGTGTGACACCACTCCTGTTCAAAAATTTTAAAATCTTGACATTTTAAAATAATACCATAATGTTATACAGTATATAATTCAATGCGTACTTTCATGCAAATTACAATGAAATAAACTGCATTGAAATACCTCTGTTCTGTTAAAGGTTATAGCCATAAAACCACCAGGGGCAGAGCAGTGGTGCATCATCATGCCCACTGAATTGCCCTGCCCACGTCATGGGAGAAGGTTCATCATGGGGGGGACGTGCTGGCCTCCTGTACCAGGTCACACAAACCCTAGTGGCACCACTGATCCCACAGCGGATTATTGGTTGTTGGAGGTCTCTTCAGGTTGTCTTGCTCCTAGTAAGCCCCAGAAGTCCAACAGATCAACACAGACCTGTGCCAGCAATATTGCTGTTGCAACCCCAGGTTGATCCATGCAGGTTGGATACAGCATGTGCCAGAGTAGCTAAGTCTACCCCTATGCTATTCTTCCCTCCCCCAGTCCTGTTTAAATCCCTCCTCACCCCTGCCCCTGGCCTGGACTTACCTTCTCCATTAGGCTTCTGATGATCTCCTGTGTAAGCAGGAAGGCTCTAGCCTTCCCACTGGCACACCTGGGCTTTGTGCTGATGCAAAGTGCTTTACTGTGGAAAGTGCATTCCATCCATGGAAGCCCTCATCAGGATTGGGCCGAAAATCTCACCTATAATACTGGTGTAAAAACAAGCTGAAGTTGTGCTGGGATTTGTGGATGTAACAAATGTAGGATGTCTGAAATTGTCACACTTTGTTTACTCTTCTTTTTGAGGAGGGGGTGTTTCACAGTACACTGTGACCCATCCATTTCCCTCTTGTGTGTCCCTTGTGCTTAAATCACCATGTTTATTAACAGAGAAAAAAAGACAAAAAAGGTCTACACTGGAAGGAATGGAAAAGGGCATGACCAGAGTGCTGTTTGCTCCAGGGAATCAAACCAGGAGCCGTCTACAATCATAAATACAGTCCAAGCTTCCCTGGTGTTCTTTGCCCCCAGTGAACCTCACTGGGGGTAAAGTGGGTTTTCTCCAATTCCACAGGATGGAGTGGTATGCAACAGGCAGCTTGCATAGGCAAAAAGAATTGATTAATTTGTACAGTCCTCCTATGTGCACTGAAATACATACACATACTCTAGATCAGGGCACTAGACCACAATCAATTCAAATAAGTTTTCAGCAAGACTTCCTCGTAACTCTGTGCTGGACTGTGGCTTTTGCCAGCTCATATTGCCTGAGCAACTAAGCTTATTCATATTAGCACCACTTAAATTCTTACACTGTTTCACTATCATTCGGCATCAGCTATAAAACAACACACAGGAAAGTAGACAACCAGTTTATTCAACAGCATACACATATGAACAATTAGGTAGGTTCGTTTGCATATATTTGGAAAACACACACACACAGAGATCTTATTACAGCAAATGCAATTATGGCTTTAAACAGCACCACGCAGAAGACTTGCCTCTTTTTATGGGTGTCTTCCAATTGGATTATAAAACTCTTTAAAAGTTTCTTGTCAAAAGCTAGATGGATAAGTTGTTATCTAGATGGATGGGTCATCCCTAAAAGAAGCAGCAATTTAGACTCAGGACCATACATCATCTTTAATTGACGGGCAGCTAGTCCCAGCGCAAGAATAATGAAAATAGAGTGCCAAGTAATGTATCTAGAGTGAAATGCTACCCGCACAATTTGGTTATAAGCCATTGTTCTTACTGATGAAATTTGCATTTTTTTTTTTAAACTAAGGTGATGCAGTTTCCTTGTGACTTTTAACCTTTCTTTCCTGCAGTGAACTTGTCTAATCTCCTTTAAGGCAGGCTGTTTCAGCAGTGTTTTGATTTATGCACTAATGGTTTCCTAATTTCCAGTAAAAAACAAAATCTTTCTCCAGGGAATTTGGGAAATGTGGTGATTAAAAGTAGACTATCAGCTGATATCGATGACTCACAGCACTGCAAATGGAAAACATGATCTTTCCTTTTTTTCTTTTTTCTTAAAAAAAAGAACAAAAAAAGAAAAGAACCACAGCTGTCTGCACAAGCCAGAACATGGATACAGTTAGCTAAAGTCCCATATATTCAGGAGACTGAAAATCCACTTTAATTAAGTACTGTACCTTTGTTTATCCTACAGTACATCATATGCTTGTTGAAAAGCCTTGTCTAAAACAAAGGAACAGACAGCTGAAAGAATACTGTGTATTCAATGCTATGTTTAACACATGTTGTTACTGTAAATGAAACGTGAAAGTCTTGAGTGGGAAATTTAATACCACCATTGTAAATATCAGGTTCTTTCAACAACCTTGTCTGGTGCCAATAATGCAGAAATGACATGCTTATAATAACAATAGTAACAAAGCACGCAGGTTAATGCCTTTATAAGGACCAACCAACATGACACAACATCTTGAGCAAGCTTTCAAGTTCTCTAGGACTCTTCATGAGACTGGATGTTCAGGCGTGTGGCGTAGAAGTTCTGTAGATGCAAGACGATTTGCCTCGCTAGGGATATATGTTGATCTCTAGTTGCACGCAGAGCTTCTGGGACAAAGAGACAACTGTGGCTCTTCCTGTGTAACCAGTCTATGGATTTCATTGCCAGAAGATGCAGTGATGCTGGTGACGTAGCTACGGGGGAGGTGATGCAGTAAATAATGCCATTCTGGGCAGTTATGGCAATATACAGATGCGTCACTGCCCAGAATGGCTCTAACAGTGAGTGGGAAAGGCCACTTACACAGCGCATTGTGATGCCTGCAGTACTTACCATACCACTCCTCCAGGAGCTATGCCACTGAATGATGTCCACTCACTAAGGAGATTAGGCAAATACATAGAGGGCAGGTCTATCACTTGTGTCCTAGTCTTGATGGCTACCTTTAAGTTCGGATGCAGTATCAGCCCAAGGCTTAGGCTGCCATCCTAGCCACACTTACCTGGCTATACCATTGACTATAATGGGACTTGCTTCTAAGTAGACATGCATAGGATTGAACTCTAAATCCACCCCCCCCCCCCACTGCCAATGCAACCATACCAATGTAGTGTGCGCTGTATCCTGTGGGATAGGGCTGTGGGATAGTGTGCTCTGTCCAGGGCTGTCTCAGGCCTCCTTGAGATAAGAGAACTTTTGTTCCTGTATCCTGGGGCAAGCCTCCTGTGTCCCAATGGGTCTCCTCAGTTTTTGCCAGCTATTTTGCTGGTGCAAGTCTGAGGAGAGTAAGGGAGAGGGAAGGGAACAGGGAATGGGGTTTGGAACGGACACATGCTAGTGCAGTCATGGTCCACCCCTCCCTCTCTGTTCTGCCTCTTGCCTGCCCTCTCCCCACTCAGATAACTCAAGCAAATGAGCCAAGTTAGGAGAAGAGAAAAGTGGGGAATGGGCGGCAGGAGAATCATAGTGTCACAGACCAGTTTAACCCAAAGCAGAATATTGCGCATTAAGTATTACAGGTTGTGTCTTGGCATCTGCGGGTTTCCTGGAACTGCCACAGATGCCAAAAACCGCAGATAAAGAAATCTTGTTGTTCAAATCACAGAGGAGGTCTGGGAGGTCCTCTGTGGGTCCTCCCACCATGGGTTTAGAACCTGTGGTGGTTTAAATCTGTGGATACCAAATCCCCAGTTAATGAAGATCCACTGCATTACCACATTCAAAATGAAAACTTTTTTAAGTTTTAAAAAAACGGGATCATTATCTGTCTAGGAAGTTGACTCCTGCAGCATGACGGCACTGGTTGAGTTTAGATGAGTCAGCAACAAATGTCAATAAGTGTTCGAGGCTGAAGTGTTCTCTGCATCCCAGAGTGAAAGCTGGGCTCAGAGTTCTTGCAGCTGATCAGCAGAAAGTACAAAGCCTGGCCAAGGTGGCAGTAAACCACCAGCAGCTGTGAAAACAAGAAGCTGACAACGAACTTTTGTAACAAGCTTTGAACTTGGTTGACCCTGACCACACAAGCAGAGCTACCTAGTTCAATGTGAAGTGAGGATTAGTGTCTACCGGCAATGGGAGAAGTGGCTGAAAAATCTCAATTTATTTACATGCACCCTTAATGTAAAAAAAATCATTATGAAGGCCACATTGTCATGAACAAACAACCAAATCATAACTTAAGCTTGAGCAACCTTCAGAGAGTCAACCTGTCCCCACTAGCCTATGATGTAATTGGTTATTTATTTTTCACATTTCTATACTGCCCTTCCTTCAAGGAGCTCAGGGTGGTATACATGTCTTCGCTACAGCCCTGTGAAGAAGGTGGGAGAGAGAGTGACTGACCCAAGGTCACCCAGGAAGCTTCGTGGCTATGCAGGGATTTGAACCTGAATCTTCCAGGTCTCACCACTGCACCATTCATATCAGGAAATGAATTTGTCCTGAATGTACTAGAGGAGGTCATAGATCCAGAAGTCTCACTTCATAATACAGCTCTGAGGCATTCAAGTTCCACGGGCATTATTTTATTGATGATGACTTGGAACTAAACAAGGGAAAAATGTGCAAGAAAGAGTCTCACACATTGCTTCCCTTCACAAACAATGAGATGATGTGGCTCTCCTCTTCAGACAAGGAAAAGCAGGGGACACTCCAACTTTGCCTGAACTTCTCTTTCAAGTGCGGAGGTCCCTAATTTGGATTCTCCCAGCCAAGTTCCTGTAGCAGTATTTAAAACAAAACAAAAATCCAGGGAGCTGTTCAACTTGCAGTCAGTTAAGCTTGTGATTTTACAGCCAATTGTAAAACTGATGTAATATTTCGGCATTCACAGGTTTTACTAGCTGTATCATACCCTTCATTATAGAACAACTGTGAGTGAGGCCATTCTTCTTTTGAAGACATGAAGCCCAGTCCTACCTAACTTCCCACACAGTGGTGCAATGGTGCCAATACAGGGTGACCAGAAGTCTTTTTTTCCCCCAGGACGTGTCCTCCTTTTTAACCTTGTGCCTGAAAAAGAACTTAAATGTCTTCCTTTCCCATGTGAGTGGGCAGCGCATAGCCTTCTTGCAGTTAAAACATTATATGTAACATATATAGTTTTAGATTTAATAAAAAGTGTTTAAATTAACCACATGAAATCAATATACTAGTGTTTTTAGCTTTTATTTGGTCATGTCCTACGTTTATTTTGGATGTCCTACATTTTGGGGTGCCTTGTCCTCTTTTGTGGTTATGATATCGGGTCACCCTTTGCCAATGCAGCATCTTGAAACTCCACCGTGGGGGAGTTTCAGCTTCAGGAGGCCTTCTTGGGGTAAGGGAACATTTGTTTCCTTACCTTGGGGTAAGCCCATGCCAGTCTACTTGGTCTACTTAGCCTTGTGTCAGGTATATCACTGGCACATGTCCGCATGGACCTGGGTTGGGGAATTGAGACCAGGAAGGGAGAAAGGATACTAGTGTGCCGCTGATACTGCCGCCTTCCTGGCCCTGATCAGCCCCACTTCACACCATCCCTCCCCATCTATACACTGTTCTGCCCCATCTCCCCCCCCCCCACTGACTTACTGGTACCGGCAGGCATCCTTGATACGCTGGCATGGAGACCCAGCTGATTGTGGCAGCGGCCAGCAGACCGCACCTAGTGGTGTGTCACATTTTGCGACAGCCATAAAGGGCCTTACACCACTGAAATGAACTTACTGGTGGTGTAAGGCCCAAATAGGATTTGGTCTTTAGTGACAGTGATTTGCACATGCTCATAAATGACAAAGATTTTTTTAATGTGAAGGAACCAAATCCCAAATTCTGCCCATCACATCACAGTAAGAGATGTGCTATAGGTAGGTTTAGGTGGAACCAACCTGATTGAAGTCACAGGGAATAGATTATCTTAAATTAAAATGGATCAGGCAGCAAGTAACATAGGGCTCAATCCTATCCAACTTTCCAGCACCGCTGCAGCTGTATTGCAAGCCTGAGGTAAGGTCACAAATGTCCCTGGACCTTGAGGAGGCCTCTGTTATTGCCTCCCCACCACAGGAAGCAGTGCAAACCCCATTGGCACAGCAGCACTGGCACTAGAAAATTGGATAGGATTGGGCCCATATTCAGTTCCTCAGAGGAAATCTGAGGTTGAACAGGTAATGGAATGCTTGTAACTCCACAGTAGTATGAAGCTCACGTCATAATTAAATACATGATCAATGACAGCAATTCAATTATGAATGAAATTTTAAGTCTTAGAACCTCTTCCATTCAAGATACAAATTTATCAACTTCCAAATGTGAAAATTCAAACTTAACAGTATTTAGCATTCATGTAGCACTTTTGAGTGTTCAGATAGGTCCACACAAATTATTGTGTTGCAATCCTCCAGCAGAAAGAGAAAGAGTGTCAGAGATCGTTGAGCCAAGGTACACAAAGTCATGGACAACCTCCAGTTCATGCGCAGAGATTGTAATGCAGGGAGGTGAGTCCACATCCTGAACCATGACCTGTGTTTTCTTCAGGCTGTTTGTCAGTCCAAAATCTTGGCAGGCCTTGCTAAAACGATCCATGAGCTGCTGGAGATCTTTGGCAGAGTGGATAGTGACAGCTGCATCGTCGGCAAAGATCGTCGTCAACAATCTCTGACACTCTTTCTCTCGATACCGAACTAAACAAACGCATCGGTAAAGCAGCTACCATGTTTTCCAGACTCACAAAGAGAGTCTGGTCCAACAAGAAGCTGACGGAACATACCAAGATCCAGGTCTACAGAGCTTGCGTCCTGAGTACACTTCTGTACTGCAGCGAGTCATGGACTCTTCGCTCACAACAGGAGAGGAAACTGAACGCTTTCCACATGCGCTGCCTCCGACGCATTCTCGGCATCACCTGGCAGGACAAAGTTCCTAACAACACAGTCCTGGAACGTGCTGGAATCCCTAGCATGTATGCACTGCTGAAACAGAGACGCCTGCGTTGGCTCGGTCATGTCGTGAGAATGGATGATGGCTGGATCCCAAAGGATCTCCTCTATGGAGAACTCGTGCAAGGAAAGCGCCCTACAGGTAGACCACAGCTGCGATACAAGGACATCTGCAAGAGGGATCTGAAGGCCTTGGGAGTGGACCTCAACAGGTGGGAAACCCTGGCCTCTGAACGGCCCGCTTGGAGTCAGGCTGTGCAGCATGGCCTTTCCCAGTTTGAAGAGACACTTGGCCAACAGTCTGAGGCAAAGAGGCAAAGAAGGAAGGCCCATAGCCAGGGAGACAGACCAGGGACAGACTGCACTTGCTCCCGTTGTAGAAGGGATTGTCACTCCCGAATTGGCCTTTTCAGCCACACTAGACGATGTTCCAAAACCACCTTTCAGAGCGCGATACCATAGTCTCTCGAGACTGAAGGTTGCCAACTGATAATCCTCCAGCAACCCTGGTCAGTAAGTACAGTATTCCTCCTGTGGTTACAGGTCTGGATGTAGTACCAGCAGGACCTTACCACTGGCACAACTTAATCCCCAGTCATCACAAACATGCTCTATAGCATGTCTGCAACAGTCTAGGCCAGTCCAGTGATCACTGCGCTGACACAGCACAAAGTGAGGATTGAGCTCTCAGTTGCTATCCTACACTCAGTGACAAGTAGTCATTAATTTCAGCTGATATTTTAATTTACAAACTGAGAAGGCCCAAGGTTTTAAGTCTACAAAGAAACACAGTCCTCTTGTGTGCAAATGGGGCTCTATGGCTGCTTAGCAATTAATTTAAAAACAGCTCTCTAGGAAGAAAGAGTCTATAAAGTAATCGGCCAACACCAGATTCCACTTAATGTGGATGCCTCAGGATGTGGCCTTTTGCCATGATTAAAAAGGATTCCTGATTAATAGAAAACACCCTTGACTATAAATTGTTATGCAGTTGGCCAGCAGAGCTGCAAGCTGCAGAGCTATCTGTAGGATTGCTTTCCGCTTGTCTCACACTTACCTAATATATATTGCAAGCAGGGAAAAGCAAAGCGACAGGCCTTAAGCTGTTGGCAAAATAAACTACCACAACTTTATTGGTTCACAAAAGGGATCTGCAGCAAGTTTGCTTTATTTAAATCCTACTTAAATAACTATCCCACTATATTTATTTATTTTTATTTTTAAATTATCCTGTCTTTCCCCTCTAAAAGAGGTCAACAAAAATCATCACATTAAAAACAAGCAATGAAAAAACAGCATCAGCCCAAATTTAAACAAAGTGCGCAATCCTAACCAACTTTCCAGCACTGGCATAACTATGCCAGTGGAGCATGTGCTGCATCCTGCAGTCATGGTGGCCTCCTCAAAGTAAGGGAATGTTTGTTCCCTTACCTTGGAGTTGCATTTCCCTTATGTCAGTGCTGGAAAGTTGGTTTGGATTGTGGCTAAGGAGAATCAGAGAAAAGTTGGAGAAGGCAGAGTGGGAGAGGCTTCAGGGACTGCTGGAACAACTGCAAGGAAGGGGCCAACCACAGTTCATGGGGGAGGGATTTCCACATCTATGGTGCCACCACAATGCAGGCCCTCCCCTGTGTCACTGCCAATTGAGCCTCAAACAGTGGCAGCACCCTCCGAGGGGCTCTTGTAGTAGATCTTCAGAGATGGTCTGCCTCATATGGGGAGAGGCAGTCCTTCAGGTGCCGTGGTCCTATGCCATGTAGGGTTTTCAAGATTATCAACAGCACCTTGGCTTGATGCAGCAGTTTTCAAACTCTCTAGGAGAGTTTACACCGCTGTATGTTCTTGCGGGGGTGGGGAGGAGGCAGCGGGGGTGGGGGGAAGGCAGCGACGCGATCCCCAGGATCACGCCACTCAGGAGGACTGCAGGGACTGGGATGCACTCACCAGTCCCTGCAGTAGCCTACTGGGGGTGTGGGGAGCCCTGCGTGAGCACCTGCTGGGCTCCCCAGTTCGTTAGAAGTGAAAGTGGAGCGATCACGCTCCACTTCCGGTTTTGTGGAAGCGGAGTGCGATCGCTCCACTTTCACTTTCTGCAGGCTGGGGAGCCCTGCAGGTGCTCGTGCAAGGCTCCCCACACACCCCGACAGGTTGCTGCAGGGACTGGTGAGTACATCCCAGTCCCTGCAGCCCTCCTGAGTGGCGCGATCCTGGGGATCATGTTGCTGCCTCCTCCCTGCCTCTCCCCTGCTCCCGCCCCATAAGGGGAAAGAGGCCAGGGCCTTCAGGCTGCAGCATTGCGACGCCCCAGTCTGAAAACCCCTGGCTTGGTGGACAAGCAGCCAGTGCAGTTGAAAAAGCATTTTAACTCATTAGGCTTCAGTCAGGCCCCAAGATGGTTGTTCTCTGATGGCCTAATCCTATTGGCTGTTTATGCCAGTGGAATACACTTTCCACTGTGTTCCACGCTCCACTGGCGTAAACAGCTTTATGGTTGTCTCAAATCAACAACCATAACTGATGCTGATCGACACTGCACTGGTGCTGCAGTGAAGCGACAGCATCACTGCACCCAGCCTGGCCACCGCTGCAAGCAACAAGTGGTTGGGTCTGTGCAAAGATGGACACTGGACACCTGCCCGAGCAGATAAGGCAGCACAGGGCTGGGGAGGGAGACAGGGAGGGATGAAATAGAGTTGGATGGATGGAATAGGGAGGAGATGGGGGAAGGAGGGTGGATCAGGCCCAGGAAGGGGGTGGGTTTGGCAGTAGCTGCACCCGCAGAATTTTAACCCCCTTCCTGGGCCTGATTTGTCTTCATGATCAATGTGAACATGCACCAGCTATAGAGCTGGTGGGAGTCCAAGTTGACCCATGGCAGCTGCTGGGGAAAGGGGGCAGATTCTCCCTTACTCCTAGGAGGCCTCAACATGCCAAAACTACCCCAAGAGTGACAGCAGAAGCCACAATGGCGCTGCTGCATTGCCACACAGGGAATTAGGATTGGACTGTGAGAGTCCCCTAGGCCTACTCTTAATCCTTTACAGACCTTGCCAGATATGGTCTGTTTAACTAATGAAGAAGTAACACGCACCAGGCCATGGGCGACAAAACTCTACTCCTGAATGCAGTGTAGAGAAAGCAACTTCATACCTCCCCAAGCCCCACAGTCCATTTCGGTCAAAGGGAAAAAAAAATTTCTACACTGCAATGATGAAGAGGACGTGGGTGAGTAACGTACTTCTCGGAGGGTGAGGGAGCAGGCATACCAACTTGAAAAGGCTTCACTTTATCTATCTCTGATTGGTCCAGTAAAATGAGGCTGCAGTGTGGTGACATCACATTCTGCCTCCACTTCTTTCCTCCACAGTTGTGCACAATGCTCCCCCTCACATGGGGGTGGATATCTTTTATCCAAGGTAGGATGAAAGTATTTTAAATAACACCAACAAGCAAGCCCTCATGATCAATCCCACATGATCATTGTGGCCTGGAAGCACAGTGAGTTGTCCTTTTCCAGGCAGCAAATGTACAGTTGACCTTTCTTTTGTTTGCTCATTTGAATGCAGGATTTTGAAACGAAGCTGGAAGCACCTTGTGATTGGCTGGGTTGTTGAAATGCTGCTATCAGATGTATGCTGTTGAGTCGTATCATTCTTAGAAGAAAATTATAGCACACTAAAATTACATCACAACAAAATAAAACTTGCACAATATCCACCATATATAGCAGTGATTTCCAACCATTTTGCACCTCACGGCACACTGGCAAGGTGCTAAAATTGGCAAGGCACACCATGCTGCTGGTGGGGGGCTCACATCCCCCAGTGGCCCTACTAATAAATGAACCTCTCTCAAGCTCTTGTGGCACACCTGCGGACCATCCACGGCACACCACTGTGCTGTGGCACAGTGGTTGAAAATTGCTGATCAATAGATTTAAGGGTCTTTGGGATGACACAACCTGTTGCTCTTTAATTCTGCTTTTCTATGGAAGTCCACTTCAAAAATATGAACGTTCTGGTGATATGGTTCAGGGTTTGCTCTAGTCTACAATAACGGATTAGGGCAGTGGTCTTCCACCTTTTACATGCCATAACCCAAACAAATAAACCAAATGGGGCTGGGGACCCACCATTGCCCCAGCAAACTAGTGGAGAAAGCTCTTTTGGAACTTAGTACAATCATTTTTGCTCGTCTAGGTAATATACCCCCTTGACTTTTATATTAGTGCTAGAGAGGCTACTGCAGAGTTATAATAATAATAATAATAATAATAATAATAATAATAATAATAATAATACAGGTATTTATATACCGCCTTTCTTGGTCTTTATTCAAGACTTTATTCAAGGCGGTTTACATAGGCAAGCTTATTTAAATCCCCGTAGGGATTTTTACAATTGAAAGAAGGCTCTATCTTTCAAGAGCCACAACAATTCAGATGTTTCGTTCTGATCTGGCTTCCATCCTCCCACGCTCAAAGCAGATGGAATAGCTTGTTACATAGGATGGCATGCAGTAGACAGCACAGTCTAACTGTGGAGCAAGGCTCTGTGACAATTCTATCTATGCAAGCCGTGTGTAAACACTTTCACATGTGGAATGCTGGCCCGTATGCAACCCTCTGCCCTGTGCTGCCCCAGTATGCAACTTCACTTCAACAGTATGATTTGGCGTGGTTGGCTGCCATTTTGGTCCTCCTAGCTTGCAGTGACCCCACAACGGTGGGGTCATGACCCCAAGGTTGAAGAACACTGGTATCACAGGTACCACAAGTATTGCGATGTGCAGTGTCCTCAATGGTTAACTCCCTGCCCTTACTGTCAGTGGTACACAGAGCAAACCAGCACTCATAAAAGATAATTGGTCATAAATCATCTCTCTCCCATACAGTATTTATTAGCTTATGTCTCACTTTTGTTTTTATGTGTTTTCACCAAATCCAAAGCTTGCCTCATCGTTTGATGAGGAAATGAACCCATTTCACCCACTTCATCCCACTTACACAAGCTGCTAGAAAGGGATGAGATCCAGAACTAGTTTTGTTTATGTGTGTGTGTACACTCACCCAGAGAGCTGAGTCAGAGCACCCAGGAACCCAGAAGCATTCTGTTTGCATATTTCCTATAAGAGGCACGGATAATTCCCCAAAAAAGATTTACCCGAGTGATAGAGAGATGATCATCAGGAGATAGCGAGGCTTGTCTTCGCTGCATGGACCAAAAATGCTTCCTGTCTCTAGCTCTGGATGGAGCAATTGCATTCTTTTAATGTGAAATTGAAGGATCCTTATCTTTTGGCACAAGCTAATAGACAATATCCTTAACGTCTAATTCCTGACCATCATTTGTCCGTGGTGTGCACGCTAAGAGCCGCTCTATTTTTTAAAAGTCAAACATGCAGTTTTAATTGTCACGTCAAGGACTCTATCTCCTAACGTGGAAAATGGCAGCAGATGCATGTCTCTGGTGTGGGAATAGTTAGATAGCCAAAGTCTGAGCCATGCACCTTATAAGCTCAAGGATTTTGCTGACCATTTGCATATCTGCAGCTGTTCTCTGTATACTTGCCTGCACCCCATATATTTAAAAGTGTGGAAAAGTTATGCCATAATATTAATGCATGAAGACACACATCAAGGCATATCTACTTCAGTGAGGGAGGACATGTATGGCATGATTACTCAGAAACAGTCATTACATACTTTCTGTGTTAATACGATTTAGGACTACTACGTCCTAATATGATTTAGGACTACTTATGTAAATATTGTGCTGTTTATGACCTTATAGTAGTGTTTCCTAAACTGTGGGTCATGACCTGATTGTTGGTGGGTCCTGAAACCGAAATTGACAAGCCGCTAGCTGACAAGAAAAATGCATTGTGTCCAGTGGAAAGTGAAACTGAGCTTCACATGCGTATTTACTCATGGATAGTTAAATGTGCATTATTCCACTTCAAAGAACAGGCCAAGAGGAACTCCGCACCACCAGAATGGTCCAAATTTGATGAACATAGGCCCCAAAAGACACTTGAGAAGGAAGACCCTGCTCTCCCCCCAAGCTAAAAATGTATTGAGCTCTATGGAAAGCAAAACTGAGTCACACAAGCATGTTGTGGACTCTACGTATGTTACTGTGGGCTTCCAATGTTACCCGCTCCCACTCAATGACCCTTATTGTTGGTACTCTAGTAAGAAGATGCCACTTTGTAACTCTCTTTTTCACAAACTTGCTGGGAACAGGAGTTGGAATGAATCCCCCAAATCCTGCTGGTCTTTTGCTTGATACACGAGATCAAGGCTACTTTAAGCAAATCCTTCACTTGGAGGTTGACTACAGAGTTGGATTAGTTGACCCTCAAGGTGCTGCTTTCTAACCTTGGGTCTCTGCCTGACTCAGAGAAAAGAACTTAAGAAAGTTCTTAACAGTGAGCACTTGAGTGTGGGGAGGAGTGGAGCACCCTGCTTTAGATCTTCGCCACACCAAACCCACAGAGAATTTTGTCCACTTTGCTATAAATCAACTGAGGTTGTGGGATGTAATGTCATTACTTTGACAGCTGTCTATGGAAAGTGTCCCAAGAGCATCCCTGAAAGTGTTTAGAAAGCCAGGCAGGTCTTATTATTAATACGCTGTTGATTCACAATGAGCTTAGAACGGTTTGGTTCTCCAGTGAGGGTTTTTCTCATTTCCCTTGTAGATAATTTGGTATTCAAGCCGCAGAAGCAGCAATTAAAAGTTTGGCCTTTTAACTCGTCACAGAGCAGACATCAATGACAGTGATGCCCTTTCCCTCGCTGTATGATAAAATTGTCGTACAGTAGCAGAGCAAGATAATAATGATAAGGTAATCAGAGCAATGGAATTGTGACAGAAATATGAAAAGGAACAGCATGCGTGCCAGCCAGAGGAGCTGATCTCAGGAATTTCTAAGTTGTGTAAGCAAGATTAAAACAAAACAAAACAAAAAAAAGAAACACTTAACTGCTTAAAACGCTGCCTAATGATTTCAAGTAACTTTTTGAGCGCCCTTTCATCAGTTGACGTTGTATTTTGTGCGCCTGAATCCGGAAAGTGGAAAATGCCTGCTGATGCGACACTATAATGAATACAGAGTCCTGGGCAAAACCACTGTGGCAATCCAGAGGGAGAGCAGACCCCACACCACTTTCAGTGGGAGATACTGGATGGTGGGTGGAGACCGGGACTGGTAGGGACCAGTCATGTGCAGCTCTTCTATCATCAGCCTCACAGCTCCATGGCGTTATTCCAGCAGAGCTGCCCCCTCCCCCACTACTACGTGGTGTCTCCTTGGTAATGGCATGTGGTTCCCCACACCCTCAGTCCATGCCCAGCAGCCGCTCTCCTTCCCATCCATCACACTACCTCACCAGCTTCCAGTGGCATAGCTATAGGGGGTGGAGGTGCGGTAAATACTGCAGGCTTCACAAAGTGCCATGTAAGTGGCCCCTCCCGCTGGTGTTACACATAGCCATTGGTGTCTGGAATGGCTCCGATGGCGAGTGGGAGGGGCCGCGTGCTTACACGGCATGTTGTGGTGCCTGCGGTACTTACCGCTGCCCCCGGTAGCTCTGCCACTGTCATCTACTACTGCCTGGAATGGAGAGTTCCACATGTGATGCAACATGAATCTTGTGGTGGAACACCTTTTTAAAGCAAACAATTATTATTAAGAACATTTATACAGGCGTTCTCCCCCATATCCATGGGTCCAGTATCCATGGTTCACATGGTTCATTCCCCCCATCATGCAAATGACTTATCGTGCAAATAACTGATCGCAGCCCTCCTGTCACTTTCTCCTCTTTCTGTCTCTCTGATGACACCTACCATAACGTTTATGGAGCTTAGCACTGCATTTTGTCTTAGACCTTGGGAGGCATTCGCCTCCATTTAGCCTCACCGCAGCTTGCAAGTGGCTCCTCCCCTTCCCTTTGGAGCCATGTGGGCGGGGGGGAGGGAAACAGAGGCGAATGGCTCCCAAGGGGAGGGGGAGGAGCCGCTTGCACGCTGCAGGGAGGATCCCTGCACAACTTAGTGCGCTGCCCCCCTCTAGCTGTGCCAGTGCTTGTGATGACATCATTACCAGTTACTTCTGTGTTGGGAGACCAAATGCAACACGACAAAGAGGGTGGATGAGCGAGTTTTTTGAGTGCAGAAAACCACGCTTTGGAGCCTCTTGCCAATGTTTGTTGCGTCTTCCTGGTCTTGCTGCAAGGTGGGAGGTTCCAGGGGTCTTGCGCGTACCACCAGACACCACCTCAAGTACCACTGGTGGTACTCGCACCACTGGTTGAGAAACACTGGTCTACGTGTATATATATAGAAGAGGCTCCCAACAGCCACTAGAAAAGACATCATGCTGGAATGAAGAGGAACAGTTAGTTGCTCTCCCCCTGCTAAGGGAGAGAGAGGGCACCACTTTAAAAGGTGCCTCTAATCCTTTTCCTGTAAATCTTTATAGATGATACATATGAGTCATGTTATGATTTCATTGTGGGCTGTTGGCAAACTCTTGAGCCTTGCGTACATGACACAACCCTACCAGTGTACATGACTATTGCTAGTGTTAATTTGGGCACGTCAGCAGTTCTTCTGGTGTCAGCAATGAGGTATGGCCAGCACTGACATGAATGTAATTGATATTACCAGTGTTACAGCAATGTGACAGCTTAGTGCAGGGGTGTCGAACTCATTTCATACAGTGGGCTGAACAGCATTCATGTTCCTGCTGAGGGCCAAAAGTGATGTCATAAAGTAGGAAATGATGTCATTAAGCAGGTCATGACCCAAAATAAGCACTTCGAAAACTTAGGAACTCATTACTGCAAATGACAAGAGAGAAAAATACTCGAATCTTGATCATATTTTCAAGACATAGGAGAGCCAATTATAATGGGGTGCCCTTGCAGCAGTGACACCTCAGCATAGCTCAACAGCTGATAGTGGTACTGGGAGAGTCTGAGGGCCGAATAAAGAGCTTCTGGGAGACATATTTGGCCCCCGGACCTTATATTTGACACCCCTGGCTTAGTGCTTTCGACATTCTTTACATTGTTAGTAAGAAGTTATGAAGGACCCAGGAAAGAAACCTAGCTCTAATCTAGAGAGGATGTAAATATTCAGGGCAGTAGCCAGACTTTCCTAATACATCCAACGCATATGATTGTCCTTTAAAATGTCTCAGACAACCCGATCCCTTTGGGCCTCAATACTGGTGCTGCAGCCCAGTGCCAGAGCTGGGTGTTGCAAATGTGCCTTTAGGCATGTTTGTGCCACCCCATGCATCAACGGCACTGGTGGGGAGGCCTGCGCTGCCCTGTCGATGCCAGAGAGGAACCCCCGTCCCCTGGCAGAAAAGAGGTAAGCGCCGAGCTGTGTGGCAGTGTGGAAGGGTGGTGGGAAGACAGGGAGGCGTTTCCAGTGGAAGGGTGGAGAGAGGGCAGAACAGGAGGCGTGGGACAGGCCCTGGAGGGAGGTAGGACCTGTGGAGGCCTCCTCTGCTAAATCCTATCTCCCTTCTGGGCTCAGAAACCCAACATGGGGCTTCTCCAGTTCGTGCTAGCATTTCAGCTGACTCGAGAAGCCCCATTGAATTGGGGCAGGTTGGGACATTATTCAGGGTAAGGGGCCGAATGTCCCAATCGCCTGAGGAAACCTCCAGCCTGCTGAGATCCAGCATAGGTTCTGGTAGTAGCCATTTGGAGCCCACAGTCCTTTGCTGAATAGGATTGGGCCCTAAGGCCCAATACATAATACTAGACACACTTTCCTGGGGGTAAGCCCTAATGGCCACAATAGGGCCAAAGCATACGAATCTAAGGGCCAAGCTAGGCAATACTTCATGAGTGTGTTGGAATCCTGTGATTGAGAACAGTCATGTTTATATCTTTACAAAAAGCGGCTGTAAGATCTCCTACCCCGGATTGATATAGCAGCACAGGGAAGGGTGCGTGTGTGTTAAAACATAAATTTTGCTAATCAAGGCAAATAACTTCAGAGGGTTTTTTTTCCTGCAGTTCGGCCCCTGAGAGTTAAGCCCATAATGAAGCCGCCTCCCCCAGCTGCTTTTTGTAACAGAAAAATATGGGGAGTCTTGAGCTTGGAATTCCATCAGGCTTTTTAACTTCGGTTTTTAGTTTTCCTTCCTCTTGATGTCAGGCGAATGAGTGGCAATATGTACTGTATGCAGTAAAATAAGGTCTCTGAATTGCTTAGACCAGTAAGGAAGACCTGCCCTAAAACTTTTGTACGGCTCAGGGAGTATCACCTGACACTGCACAAAGTCTTTCTTGGTGAGCATGGCTGCACTTCCTTGCATTTTCTTCCTTTGACTTGGACAGTGGTACAGACTTGGATGGTGGTACAGACACTGAGGTTGAGACTTCATCCTGATCACCAGCGGCATAGCTAGACGGGGTGCAGAGCATTAAGTTTTGCAGGGAGCCTCATTGCAGAGTGCAGGCGGCCTCTGTCCCTCCCCTTCAGAGCCATTAAGGGCAGTGGGAACAAAACGGAGGCATATGCAGATGGGATGGGGACATCAGGGGAATATTAAATGAGAACTCCAACACACACACTTACCCCAGCAGCATTTCCGTTTTTTTTCCATGGAGCTGCAACCGACTTTTTAATTAAACGACTTGGGACTCAAGTCTTTTAGAGACTCCAAAACAACCTGGGTGACTCGGAAAGTCCACCCATTAGGACTCGTTTTCAAAATGAGTTAAAGGGGACGGAGACTCGTGACTCAACTCGAGTCGAGCCATGCTGGATTTGCCCACCTCTTCTTGCTTGACCCCTGTGCTCTTCAGATGTTCCTTCCACAAGGGGCTCAGTTAAAGACATATTTTGTTATGTGCAGAACATTAACATGAAGATATTTTATGCAGTCTGGACAGTGTGTTCAAGGGATTAAAATAAAGAACAGAAAAGCCCCACTCAATGGTGACATTATATTTTCTTACTCTACATGCCCGACTGTCATTTTAGGTGGAGAATCCAATGGAATTAGGTCAGTTATGGTTTTGGTTAGTGGCAGAACTATACGTTGTACACAAACTGCATGATGTATTCAATTTTCTCTTTTTCATATTAAATCAGTAAAAAACCTTAGTATGCAAGGCTTTAAGGCATATTCCATTTTGTTCTTTTTTTTCTGATTTCTCTTTTGGATTCCATATGATCTGGAAACAAAATTTAGCACGTATACTTTGGCTTGGGATCCATGCTGTTGATATATGGAGACTCACAGCCCAATCCTATCTAAATCCCTATATGGCAATGCAGTGGCACCGGCTCAGGCTATGCTGCATCCTGTAGGGGATTTTTGCCTACTGGAGGAATCCTTGGGGTAAGGAGACATTTGTAAACCTCAGTAGCTGTAGTGGGTCAACTTGGACCTGTGCCAGCTGGCACATGTTGCTGGTGCATGCCCACGTTGAACCGTATAGGGGGATCAGGCCCAGGAAAGGGGTTAGGATATGGCGCCCACTGATCCCACTCCCTCTTGGGCCCCATCTTCCCACCCCCACTCCCATCTCCTCCATTCCAGCCTCTCCCTGTTCTCCCCTGCCCTCCCCAGTCCCTGCACTGCACCAACCTGGTCTGGTGGCCAACCCTGTGACCAGAAGTCCCAGCAGGAAGATCTGGGCTTCCCCCTGGTATGCCAGCCATTAATGCTGTCACAAAGCACTTTATGGCACTTTTGCAAAAGTGTGCATTGGCAGAACCTGTGTTCTTCCTGTGCATCATTTTCATGGGGTTTGGACATTAACCGATTTCTGCCCAGCCCACAGGTGTACACATTTGATTCCTGGTGTGTATATGCAATGTTGGGCAGAAATGGCTTTTAAGCTGCAGTCTTACACACGTTTGCCTGGGACTGTCATATTGAATATAGTGGGACTTATTTCAGAGTAAAAAAGTATAGGATTGCACTGTTATACTAACAAGAGGGCTTCCACGACAAACAGTTGCATTTTCCCAACCCCAGTTGTTTACATCCAACTGTTATAGGTTCAAGCAGTCAGTTCCAACTCACGTGTTATTCACATGGAAAATTCTTCTCTTGCCTGAGCTATTTCTGAGCAGGAAATGAAAACACTTGGCCAGCAGACCGAAGCAAAGGGGCAAAGAAGGAAGGCCCACAGCCAGGGAGTCAGACCAGGGACACACTACACTTGCTCCCAGTGTGGAAGGGATTGTCACTCCCGAATCGGCCTTTTCAGCCACACTAGGCACTGTGCCAGAACCACCATCCAGAGTGCGATACCATAGTCTTTTGAGACTGAAGGTTGCCAACATGCTGTGAAGTCAGTCTAAGAATCCAGATTCCTCAGGAAGCCAAAAAAAGAAAATAAAAATAAAAAGGTGGAAGCTCTTTTTTCCCCAAACATTTCTAACTTTTGCAAACTTTGGGAGTTCATGACATTAAAATTAACATTGTTTGGGCTGATAGGCAATGCTCAAATAAAACAGTTCCTATGTAAAGTTTTGGAATTCAGTTAAGTAATAATACTACAGGTCATGCCTCCCTATAAGTGGATTTGGGACTAGTGGTTTTAACTAGCTGTGGTTTCCGAACCCATGGATTTGGCCAGCCCCGGACCCTCCGAATGCAACCAGAGCTGTGCCACACCCTGCCTCCCCGACCCTCAGAAGGCCTTTTAAGTCTTGCAGAAGACTGAAAACAGTCACTTCCAGTTTTCAGCCTGCCCCTCAGAAGGCCCTCCGGATGTGACGGAAGTTCCAAGACCCACGGATTTGATGATCCACAGGTTTCAACATCCGTAGGTGCTCCGGCAACAGAACTTCTGTGGATGCCAAGGCACAACTATACTTAAGGTTTGCATAGTGTTTTCAAAGTGCGCAAAGCATTGTGCATGTGTTACCCTGATGTTCTATAAGGTAAAAACTATTTATTCCTATATTGCCACCAAGGCTGAGAAGGAGTGGTTTGCCTAAGGCCACCAAGTGAGTTCATAGCAGAGATCAATGTTGAAACCAGGAAAACCCTGATGTGAAGCTCAGTCCCATACCCAATCCTATACCAGTGGTTCTCAAACTTTTAGCACTGGGACTCACTTTTTAGAATAAGAATCTGTCAGGACCCACTGGAAGTGATGTCATCACTGGAAATGACATCCTCAAGCAGGAAAGACCTGCGGAGCCCAGGTCTACCTGACCCTACTGCACCAGCAGCTCGATAAAGTAATATGGAAAACAAAACACACTCCTAAGTCTCTTTAAAATCTTTGAAATATAGAAAAGCCATTGCAGAAAATTAGCATCTTCATATTTGGGTTCACACTAGAATCGACAGTGTGCTGCGTGCACCAAAATGAACTTCTGCAGCAGTTGTAGGTCTGGTCTAGAGGTCTGGTCTAGAGGGTTGAGCCTCCATTTGCCTGAAGATAACACCCCAAGGTCGCCAGTTCGAGGCCACCAGCACCGTGCAACCTTGAAGCAGCTGACAAGCTGAGCCGAGCTATTCCATCTGCTCTGAGCGTGGGAGGATGGAGGCCAGAATGTGTGGCCACATCATGAAAGAAACATCTTGAATGTTGTGGTTTCTTGAAAGATAGAAACCTTCTTTCAAATTGTAAAAATGCCTACGGGGATTTAAATTGCCTGCCTGTGTAAACTGCCTTGAATAAAGTCTAAGGAGAAATCTGAGGACCAAGAAAGGTGGTATAAAAATACCTGTATTATTATTATTATTATTATTATTATTATTATTATTATTATTATTATTATTATTATTATTATTATTATTATTGTAGCCCCACAGCTGGGTCCCTGAGCTCCGATACACTCCTTCATGGTTATCAAATCCACAAGCCAAAGAGCTACAGCAGCAGACCTGTTCCTTCCCAGATTTGACACTGTTAAGGAGGGTCATGAATGCATTACTGAGTCCGGTGTGTATGGCTTGCAGCTGCAGTTGCTACTGCATGACCACAGTTGTGCCTCCAGCATCATGCACAGGCTGCAAATTCAGGTGAGATAGGAAAATGTCAGATCCCAGGAACTTTCTGGGCCCCCTCCTTTGACTCTTGGGCCCCCTTTCTGACCCTGGCCCTGGGTACAAATTATCCCCTTTACCCGCCTCCCCTAGCCCCTGTTTGAAAGCCATTCCTTGATATATGCCCATCTTCTAATGCTTGAAGTGTGTAATATTATGTAACATCATACAACAACATACAACATACAACAAACCTTTATTAGGCATATAGTTTTACAACTAATATCTCCAAACAGTCATGTATGAAGGTATATATTAAAAGAGAGATAAAAAAATAAGGGTTAAAACACGACAATTTGCTTACACAGTTACTCCAAGTTGCTTAGAACCAGCAGCTTAGCCCGCTTCAAGTTGCTCAAATGTAAAAATTTAGCAACTGGAAGGGTCACGAATTCGAATTCACCTGCCAGCAAAAGTTGTAAAGAGGTGATCTCAGAGAGACCTTTTTTGTTTCCTGACGACGAGGGGAGATGCTGGATTATGTAACATCATTGATTGCTTAAATATCCTTTGCTATATAAATCTTTTTTTTTTGATAAGGTTTTTTTTCACAGTTATCTTTAAAGTTTTTTATTAGTTTTTTTTCTTTTCAATTGTTAGTCTATGCTATGAATTTTTTTCTCTGAAAATTAAAAAAAAGTTTAGGGCAATCCTACACTACATAATACTAAGCTTCCGCCCTGTAGTTACATTACTGCCTCTTGGCAAGGTGTGGGTATTTTTGAGATACCCTTGGATGGAGGGGGGATAGGATTGGGGCATCACAGAGCAATCCTATGCGTGTCAAATCAGAAGTAAGTCTAACTGTATTCAGTGGGGCTTACTCTCAGAGTCAGTCTCATTGAACATAATGGAGCTTGTTTCTGAGTAGACAAGTATAGGGTTGCTCTGTAAGGGCCCAGTTCTATCCAACTTTCCAGCACCGGTGTAGCCGCAATGCAGCCCCAAGGTAAGGGAACCCTCCTTACTTTGAGGAGGCCTCTGTGACTGCCTCCCCATCCAGGATACAGCATACACCCCATTGGCACAGGTGCCCCATTGGCACTGGAAAATTGGATAGGATTAGGACCTCAGTCTCATTGTACCCAGTGGGACTGACTTCCAAATAGACATCCATAGGATTGCACTGTCAATTGTGTGATGCAACTAAACTGGTTGTTTTTCTAAGCAATAGAGTCATGTCATTAAAGGTAAATGTTTCTTTCCATTTACCGAGGTGAAATAATTCTTGTTACATTGAGCTATGAACTTTACCCCGTAAAGGGCATAGCACATATCTGAGTGCCGGAACAGTCAGCCCCCTCCTTTAAAGCCTGCTTTTGACAACAGCTGCTACAGTTCTGGCTCAGGAAGCAGGTGTTAGACCACCTACAAGCAGAAAATGTTTTCTGTACCAAAATCATGCAGGGCTTGCACAGAGACTTCAAAGAACCAAGTTGGATGCAGCAGCCAAAATGTGGAATGCTGACATTCTTCTTGCTTTTATTGCCTTACTTGAACCGCCGATGGGAACAGAATCGGTCAAGCCCAACAGATGGCAACAAGGAAGAGATTTGCCCTCACCCACAGTCCCAAAAGTCTAGGAAAAGATACTTTCCCTTCGCTTGACGTTTTCTTTCCATTCTAAGTCAATAGCTAAACAGTAATGGAGTTAAGTGGTGCCCCTACCAAGAGAAAAGTGGTGTATAATTTTAGTCAGGCAGAAAAAGATGAGCTGCTGAAATCCATAAACATTATTATACTGTGCATAAGGGCACTTTAGTTTTCAGACCTGGTGACTATTTCCTCTGCATCTTGACCTTACAGCCAGGGCCTAGGAGAGGGGGGTAAAGGAGGTAATTTGTACCCGGGCCCAGGGTCAGGAAGGGGGCCCAGGAGCCAAAGGACGGGCCCCAGAAATTTCCTGGGATCTTACATTCTCCAATCTCACTACCCATGCAGGATGCTGGGGGCAATATTGTGGGCACATGGCCACAACTACTGCCATACACACCAGGCCCAGGATTGCATACATCCCATAACACTGTCACATCTGGGAGGAAACTGACCTGCTGCAGTAGCTCTTTGGTTTGTGGACCTGAACTACAAAGACTATTCCAGCTGGTGCCACTTTCCCCCTGCCTGTGTGCCACCCCCCCATTCTGTTTCACCCCTCCCTCTTTGGGAAGGGGCCCAAAAGAAACTCCGTACCCCCTGATAAAACTCCTCTCCGAGGCCCTGCTTACAGCCCAATCCTACATAAACTTCCCTGGACTGTTGCACAGGCTACGTTGCATCCTGCAGAAGTGTTTAGCAGGTGGAAAGTCTCTTCAGGACAAGGGGACGATTGTCCTCCCCAAAGGCCTGAACTGCCTGTTGTTGTTTTTCTTAACCACCCTCTCCTGTCCTAAAACACCCCCTCCCATCTCTGTTCTGTCCTCCCCCACCCCTGTGCCACCTGGTGCAGAGCTCACATGTCCCAGCAGCCACTTTACTGTGAGAGTACAGATCTTCCCTCTGCCACTCCTCACTTCGAAGTCATCGCAAACATGCGTGCGCCAGCTAGTGCTTGCTGCATTGGCACTAGCCCTCATTAGGATAGGACTGTTAGTCTGGAATATATCTCTTCAAAATATTATCAATCCAGGAAAGAAAGCAGAAATAAAGCATTCTAGTCAATGTTGGTTTTACGTTCAAATTACTGACATGCAAAAAGCAATTTGAATGTCACATGTGAAAATGATCTAAGTGTAGCATAGGATCATTTCTTCAGCTCTTGAATACTATGATTAACTTCATCTAGTGACATCTTGCTGAGAAAACTGGTTAGACAAAGCAGAAGTTGACACCTTTCTCGTGGGAAAAAGGCAGAGCAATGCCTGAATTTTGGGAGGGGGACACACAGTCATTCCTAGTTATTAGGGAGATAGTGTTAATCAGGAGAGGTAGAAAGTCATACAAAAAAGAAAGGGAAAAGTCAGCCTGGGGGGGTGAATCTCTACATATTCATTCCGTTTAGGAACTTTTTAGAACCAGTATTATTGCCTAGACTAGAAGATGTAGTGTTAAGAGGTTTAGCTTTGAGTTCTTTTCCACATTTAGAACTGGGCCTGAATAATAATGAAAAAACTCTGTGGTGGATTTTGTGCCACGTACTGCAAATGGTAATCAGATAGTGAATTATTGTGGCATTCAGTTCATAGTTACGATTCCTCTACGATTGCTTTCATGCGTCTCATCTCCTTCCTATGGGGTTAGTGAACAGATGAAGCATGTCAACTATGATGGCTGTATCTGAGGTTGATCTGGAGCTGACGTTGACTGTAGACTGGACCTAAGGAAAAGGACGACTATAAAGCACTTTATATGTGGCGCTATAAAAGAAGCATTCATTTGTCTGAAGCAGGAGAAATGTAATTTGATCTAATGTCTAAAACAGGTTTTGTATTTTAAAGATAAAGTTATATGAATATATATATTCCCGTCTTAGCTTTGCTCAAGGAGCTCCGTGATAGAGAGAAAAAAGTGAGAATGGGAGAGAAATGACAATATAAATTATTTTTTTAAAATCACCCTTGAATAACATACCAAATTCTAGTTTTGACAAGCTATTATTTTTATTAAGAATATTTATACAGATTGAGCATCCCTAATTCAAAAATCTGAAATATTCCAAAATCTGAAACATTTTGAGCGCTGACATGACACCACAAGTGGAAGATCCCACCTCTGACTTGATGTGATGGCTCACAGTCAAAATGCAGGCTCACATTCAGTGTCCCCAAGAGAAAAAAGACCCTCTCAGCCCCCTTTCAGCTGCAGTATATCTTTTCCACACATGCCCAGATTCCCCCACACAAGTACACTGACAAAAAGCTGTAAAATGGCAAGTTTGCAGGCCTGATGCATCAGTAGCAGCTTCCCCATGATACCCTACATGGGTGGGTCCAAGACCTATGTGCATTACACACCATGTTTCTTGTTTATCCTCTGCAAAAAGTATTCCAGATTATTCCAAAATTTGCACTTCTTCCAAAATATGAAAAATTCAAAATCTGAACTACTACTGGTCCCAAGCATTTCGGATAAGGGATGCTCAAACTGTATACTGCTTTTCAACAAAAGAATAGTTCACAGTGAGGTTTACATACAAGTTCATGTATCTGAGGCCGCAACATGATCCACACTTTCCTGGAAGTAAGCTCCATTGACTATAATGGGACTTATTTTGGAGTAAAAAGGCATAGACTTGGGCTCTGAAGCATTTTTGTTGCATGAATACAAAGCTACTAAGTTTTTTTTTTAATCTCAAACATGAAATTTTTGAGGAACAACCTATGGTCTGTCCATGTGGTATGGACTTTACCCAAACTCCCATTTGAAGGCATGTCCAAGCAGTAGCGTTGCTAGGGGGCTGTGGGGGGTGTGGGGGTGACGCGCACTTGGGGGGTGACGCGCTAAAATCATGGTGGTTAGGAGTAACCCCATCATGTTATATAACGTTGGATGCGGAATTTCGAGGTAAATGCAATGCAAAAAACCACAATGAAATATCTCCTTTCTATCAAACGTTATGGCCAAAAAACCAGAGAACAAAAAAATGCATGGAGCCCTATGGAAAGTGAAACTGAGCTGTCTCACGTGTTTACTCGTGAGTAGGTGAACTTACCTTAGTCTGTCGGAAAGGCCAGGCTGAGAGGAATCCAGTAATACTAGAATGGTCCTGATCCAATGAATGCAGCCCCCAAAAACACCTGAGAAGGAAGTCCCTCCCTCCAAGCAGACAAATGTATCAAGCCCTATGGAAAGCAAAACTAAGCCTCACGGTCGTGTTTACTCACGAGTAAGCAGACGTGCCTTGGCTGGTGGTCAGGCCAGGCAAAGGGGAATATGAAGCCAACAGAATGGTCCTGATCTGATGGAACTGGAGCCCAACAAATGCTCCAGAAGGCAGCCTCCCTCCCCCCACTAAAAAGGATCAAAACGGAGGCTTCAGGTGATAAGCTGAACTTTTTTGAGACTTGCAAAACCAGGTGGATCCTGACAGTGATCTGGTTTAAACAGAAGTTCTTAAATTGAACTGGGCACTGGGTAGGGCTGAAAACCTTACTGGTTTTGGAGGGGGAGGTTATTGCAGGCAGGCTACAGAAGACATTCACTTGGTGGAACAGGGCTGGCTTCTTATTTAATTATTTGTTTTACTTTAATTATTTATTCTTATTTATTTTAATTTGCCTGATGATGTCACTTGCACCATGACATCACTTCTGGTGGGTCTTGGACAGATTGTTATTCTAAAAAGTGGGTTCCAGTGCTAAAAGTTTGAGAACTGCTGCAATAAGGTGTTAGTAAGTTGACACCCTGGGAGGGGGTGTGACACCACTAGTGACCAAAATCACTAAAATCAAGTTTGGAGAAATAATATCAGCATGTTATATATCAATCAATGCGTAATTTCATGCAGAATGTGTTCTATCTTTGTTCTATCAAAAGGTACAGCCCCAAAAACAGTGGGGACAGAGTGATGGTACATCACCACGCCCACCACCTGGGGTGTTGCCCCGCCCACTGCATGGGGGTGACACGCTGGCATCCCGCACCAGGTGACACGACCCCTAGTGACGCCACTGTGTCCAGGGGCTATGGATTGCGCCCTGTGTTTGCAATATATATACTTAGAGTGCAAGCGGGGCCTAAGTACCTATTATGGCAACTTTTTCTTGTAATTTAGGCAAGCCAGCCTCATTATTTAATGGAGATGCTTATTTAGAATATTACCCGGCCTCCAACCCCATTTTGAAACGCTATAATTTAACTTCATTTGGCACCAAGATTTCAGTAGTCTTGCTCTAATTAAGATGAACAAAGTTGCCTTAAAACTTAGTTGTGGCAGCTGGGAAATCTTTCCCCACAGCACATATAAGAGACGCTCCTGCTGAACGCAACACTTTGGTCCCTTGATTATTTTCCTGCAATACCATCTGTCCTGAAATTTGCGTCTAATGACACATGCTTAGCAGCTTCTGTACCTAATTCTGAAACTTCGAAGCCTGAGACCAATTCATTAAATTCTAAATCAGGAGTGTCAAACTCGTTTCATACTGAGGGTTGAAGTTAGCATTCATGGTGACCGCTGAGGGTCGGATGTGATGTCATTGAACAGAAAGTGATGTCATTGAGCATTAAGCAGATGATGGCCAGAAATGAGCACTTTGTTCTCACATAGAAACTCATTAGCTGCAAATGACAGAAGAGAAATGTGCAAATCTTATTCATGTTTTCAAGGTATGAGAGAGCCCAGTTATCACATTGGGAGAAACCAATTATAATGTGGGGCAGATAAATTGCTTCTGGGACCTGCATTTGGCCCATGGGCTTTATGTTTGTCACCCCTGCTCTAGATATTATTGCAATTAAGTTTGATAGCACTACGGTTTAAGGCAGGGTTTCCCAAAGTGTAGGTCACAAGCCCATGCCATTCAGGTTGCGACCTGGGTCAACCCACCCACGCTTGCTTTTGCTTGGCTCCAAATCAGAGCCATTCTGGAAGTGTGAGCAAGCTCCGAAGGCCTCTTCTGCGTCATGCTGGGCCAGCGATCCACTCTACAGACTTCTGCATGCCTCAGAATCATCTGTAGATAGTTCTGAAAGCTACTTCCAATTTTTGGAAGGCAGCTTCTGGTTTACCTCTGAAAACCAGAAGTAGCTTTCAGAGGCTTCTGCAGGCCACTTTGAAGCCCACAGAGGCTTGTAGAGTAAATTGCTGTCCTGGTGTGATCTGGAAGAGGTTCCGGGGCCTCCCCCAACGACTCCAGGAGCATTGCATCCGACGAGGTGGGTTGTGGCAAGGTAAAGCTTGAAAACTGCTGGTTTAAGGATTGCCAATTGTGCGCCTATTGTAGATGTTTCCAACAAGTTGTTTTCAAGATGTGCAATGTTAAAAAGAGACTCTACTCCCAGTGTCATTACCAATATTATTTTTGGTACAAGAATTTTGGTATATTATTTTCGAAAGAGAGTACGAGTTTGTGCAGAAGCAGGAAACAAATAGTGATCGTCCGTAGGTTTTCGTGGCCAGCAATAATCCCACAGTTTATCATATCTGGGTAAGAAGACCATGATTGTATCCAAGGATTACAAACCATGCTGTTAAAAATCCGACGTTTCGTTCTGTGACTTTTGCAGAACTTTGTTAGGGCAACGAACCTTGAGAGGACACGTTGCTAGAGAGAAAGCCTGAGACAGTCGTTAAGAAGCAGCACCCGCCAGGTGCTTAACGAGGAGTTAATTGCTTAGCTGTAGAGTTCCATTTTGCTGACTGCATTCTTAAAGCAAACCCAGCGTAGTCACAGTATTCCATCTCTGCTGGGAACATCTTCCTTTTAGAGCTCTTTGGTGTTTGTTCTTGATCCTGTTCCTCATTATCATATTTATTGCCTCTGACAATTACTCCAAATAATCTTAGCTTCAAGATTATTTGGAAACAGTGGATGCTCTGGTGATGTTCCAATTGTGTGTCCTTGCAATCTTTTCCACATTATAGCCAAGAGCTTTCACGCCGTCCCTTCTCATTCCTCCTTGCTGCTGCTATATTACTAACCATTGCCTGCTGATGATTTTTTTTTTTAAACAATCCTTTTCCCGGTTGAGACGTTGCTGCAGGTACACGTTATTACACAACTCTCACAATGTGGCCTTCAGATAACAAATACACATCGGTCTCATAATAGCGGCCTGCAGCCTTCAGCGTTCCAGTGTTGTGGTGTTCGAGCACAGCATAATGAAATAGCACGTGCTGAACATGTACACTGTGACCCTGAAGGTGTGGAGCAGAATAGAAGGTCTCAGAAGAACACAACTGACACAACGCTGAGCGAAAAAAAAAGAATCTGAATAGTTAATAACAGCCCTGTCCTAACCCATGCTGGAAGAGGCAGGTCAGATGGTCTTCCTGTATCCAGCATGGGGTTGGGGCTGGCTGTGGCTCACCCCGAGTAAGGGAATTAATTTCTCTTACCCTGCATGTGGGGTATTGTGGCAGCAACCCTAATGAGGCTACTTAAATCTGCGCCACTTAAAGAGGTGGTGCAGATCCAAGCAGCCCAGTGCTGCACCAAGTTGCCCAGGAAGGGGGTTAGTATCTGGCCTATGGGCCCGATTATGGCTCCACCCCACTCCTGGGCCCAGTCCACCAATGGGCCCACCCACTGCCCACCTGTCCTGGAATGCCCCAGTTCTGCCCTCCCCCCACCTCCCCAGACTGATTAGCATGAACCCACTCATTGCTGGTGGGGATCTGGTGTAGTGAGGCCAGTGTGTGTCCTTGTACCATCCTCCCTAACTCACAAAGAGGCACAAATGTGCCTTATGGCATGTTTGCGACACACCCGGGTTGGCTCAAGGGACTTTCAGTGGTCCAAAGAGCACTTAGGATTATGCTCTTACGTAGGTAGGGAGATATCTGGAATGAATTGTCCAGGTGCAGTGCCACTACCAAAAACTGGGTAGAAGGTTACACTCTCAGGTATTCAGTAAACTAGAAACTTGTTGATGCAGTTTGTCGAGTTGTAGAGGCACCCCCAGTTCCATAAGCTTCCTCCAAACAGGAAAACTGGAGACAGAGTGACGATAAGTCCTTAACAGTGATATTTATTTTTTCTTGAATTAGCTTTTGATCATGGACCAGGTTTTCCAAATTACTGGAAATTGTTCAACTGTGCAATACAAAACATGGACTCTGGTCTTGAAGAGTTTCTGGAAAATATGCCCCACAAACTGTCTCCATAGGAAACTTCCTTCCATGATGATTGTAGCATGTGAAACAATGTAGCAATATTTACAAATGTCATTTGGATTCTTTTGTAGATACATTGGAAGGGACAAATTACTGGAACCCAGCAGAAAAATTCAAGCTCATCCAACCACATCAACTTCTGAAGGAGAAGCGATAGTTCCTATTGGCCTTTTAGATGCATTTCAATGATTTTTCGATGACTTCACACACATTCTTTGGCACTGAAAACCTTGCAAATGTTTCATTTTTATTCTTGTTTGCCTTTGATCACAGACAGAGTTACGGACCATGACCCATGTGGCATTCATAGCTCAATGGAGTCTTCGGCACTTTCTCTTACTGCACTCTCAGCAATACTGGTCTCTTCATCACTTTTTTTAAAATTTTGACTTGTTTTTAATTATTTTACTCAGTTGCAGTTATGCAGAAAACCACATCCTGTAGCTTTAAGCAACAGACTCGTAATACTGGCCACAAGGACACACCGGACACACAAGTCCTGGATACTGTCATTTTTTAAAGCATTTTAGATGTTAGAAAAATATATATATGTAGCATTTGATGCATTCTGTATTTTTGCCTTCAGTTCTGAAAGACGGGAATAATCTAAAGCAATGGTTCTCAAAACCTTTTAGCACTGGAACCCACTTTTAGAACGACAATCGATATATCAGGAGCCCCTGGAAAAGATGCCATTAACCTGGAAGTGATGTCATAACCAGAAGTGACGCCAGATTAAATCCATGACAAACTACTCCAAGGTCCAGCCTTTTATCCCAAAATTTTGTCATCACCTGAAGACTACCCTTAGGTATCCTTTCTATAGATTTAATATCCAGGAATAAACACACCCCACTGATTATGTCTGTTCCTCACTGCGAGAAGATTGCTATTCATCACCTGATAAATGGAGGTGAATACATTCTAAAGAATTCTTTTCCTCTTTCATGTTTGTACCTGGGCACAATGCAGCCAAAGTTAAGTATGCTTAAGTACTATTGATTCCTATTGATTTCTGATTTGATCATGTGATAATAAGATTCATAATTCTTTTGCTGATATCCCTGGGACATGAAAATCCTTCATTTTGGTAGGTGCCCTTTGTAGATATAAGCTGTGGAATAGGAGAGTATACTCTTAAGAATGTTTTAACGTTGTCCTAAGACTTGTTGAAATACCTTACTTGACAATGCTGATTTTGTTCACTTAAGCCTTTACTTAAATAGCATAGATCTTGGCCACAATACACTGTATAGTGTTTCATGCGCCAAAGTTCCATTGGGATCAATCTGTAAGTTCACCTAACTGTACTGGGTTGTCTCCTTCCTTTAGAATTGAAAGTTCCATGCTACCAAGCTTTCCATAAGACCTTTTTAACCTATGGGCTGGCCCTGTTGTCTGACACTGTCACATGCCAGCCTGGATTCCCTCCTGTCCATAGAAAATTGATGTGAACATGCAGCATGTGTCAGGACCACTGTATACATTAAAAAACCTTCAAATTAGATGCTGGGAGCTACAGAATACTGCATGAAGAAATGCTGTTAGTTGCTCTATATAAATTGGTCCTAAATAAACAGGCTCTAAAGCTGTGGGTAGAAGAAAGGAAAGAGGTTGGTTGCTCCAGTGGCAGAAGATACTGCTTCAAAATGTAGCTAAAGAGCCATGACTGCTGCTACTAGATATATTCCAAAGTACTATGAATTATTCTTGGTTAGGGCCTTGGTTTCTGCATTCCCCCCCCCCCCCGGTTCAGTGTATTAGGAGAGAGATGCAATACACTAGTTTGCTACTTCTGGTTTAAATGTTTGGGATAAATCTACAGAAACCTCAGTGTGAACTATTAGAGAACATGACATGCATTGGAATTATGCCCGGCCCACCAGAGACGATTCCTGGTAGTTCCAGGTGGAGGAAAAACCCTCCTCATGATGGGAGGTCTGCATGAATGAATGAATGAACATGACTCGTCCCTTGTTAGTGCTGATAAAGTCCAACCTTAAGATTGGGGTTGCCAGGCATATGGGTCTGCCAGGAAATTTTTAACAAAATGCTGCTTTGGTCCTAGCCATTAGTGAAGTTTAAAAATACGCTGCCTTCCATTTCAGTGTCTGCTTTAACCAGTTTTCTCATATAAAGAGCTCGGTGTCTGTTTATCAATAAGATCACTTGCTAACATTTTATCCTTGAACAAAATCAGTCTGGGGAGAAAAAAATGTAGTATAATTTGGAATATAACAATGCAGTTTTCTTGTTCAAAGGTCACTACCTTTTCCTCTCCCTTGTTTTCAGTTGTCCTCAGTACCTTCTCATTGGTTTTCTTCTTCAGGACTCATTTCAGCAACTACTGTTTTTGCCCCAACTGTATACTGTACGTTTTCCATTAGGCTGGGTGCGAATAAAGGCATATCAATAAGTGACTTCAGCTGAATACCTTAGAACAGTGGTTCTCAAACTTTAAGCAGGGGGAGCCACTTTTTAGAATGAGAATCTGTCAGGACCCACTGGAAGTGATGTCATGACCAGAAGTGACATCATTAAGCAGGAAAATTTTTAACAATCCTAGGCTGCAATTCTACCCACACTTACCCATTCACTATCATTGTTCATAGCATATACATAGTAGCCTGTTAAAAGAACTGATCTGTCCCATATCCCCAAATGCAGTCTCATACCATGGTAGCATCATGTTTAGTATATTAAAAATAAAATATTGAATGGGGGCCCACTTGAAATTGACTCGTTTGGAAGCCTAGAAATTGGCTTACCTAGTGGATCCCAGCCCACAGTTTAAGAAACACTGCCTTAGAAAATAGATATCTTTCTTTATATGAACACTACAGTCATACCAACACCATTATGATGTAGCCAAGGATCAGGGCCCTTTTCAACAATGGCCCTGAGGCTCTGGAGTGAGATCCTACAGGAAACATGACATAGTATTCCCTTGTTAGTATTCATGAGAAAAGGTCTACCTTTTCAGATAATCCCTTGGTATTTGAAGGGAGCTTTTGAAACTCATTAGTTTGATCTTTTAATTTGATCTCGTCTTCTGTTATTGCTGGTATTATCTTCATAATTTATTAGTTTGTTCCTGTTAAGGTTTTAAAATTCAGCTCTATGCAGCCTCACACTTGTGGCCAAGTGGGGTGGAAATAGTTGAATGTAATTCTTAATTAAATAGATAAAATGAAGCTGATAACCCATAATAGTCACATACGTACATGAAATCCTTCTTGGGTTATGAATGTGAGCTGGGGAACTTTATGATGAATGAATCTGATTGCCTACCAAATGGACAGATCAGAACGAGAAATGTGAAACTATGAAAAAGCTGTGTGAACATGTACGACTTGTATGTCTTCACACACAATTTCCTTATAGTTTGAGCTGGAAAATATATGCTACATGCAACAAAATTGTAGATTATTCCCCTCTCCTCCCTCCCTCCTCTCTCCCAGGAGCTACTGGCTCCTGTGGAGGCTTGGGGGTCAGACACTTGATTAAGTGAAATATAGCTAAAATTCCCTAGTATAAACCACATCATGCCCCAGGCTATCCCAAACAATGCTCCCTATTTTAACCCATAATGGGTAGTTGCATTTGGTAAATGGCTTAATCACAGCAACATAAATATTTATGGGAGAATTGTTCCAATTAAGGTATAAGCTTGTTTAGATGCTATCAGTTAGACAGGGCTTTCCCAACAAGCAAATTATTGTTAAGAGACACTCGAAAATGGTTAAACTTTGGAGAAAGTTTGGACCAATGACATGCTGATATTGAATGGGCTTCAAATTAATCTTGCCTTTTCTGGGGGGTGGGGTATTTCTTTCACTTGAACAAAAAACCATCCAACATCAGGCAGCGAACTGTTGTCGTATTTGGAAATAGTTTTGGAAACAGCAGGGATTCTGGGCTCCACTTAGTTCTGTGGTGAACTGGAGAATATAGTGATACAGCTCTCAGGAGTTCATTCAAAAAAATCAGGTTAGACCAGTGGTTCTCAAACTTTTAGCATGAGAACCCACTTTTTAAATTGAGAATCTGTCAGCACCCACCTGATGTGATGTCATGACTGGAAGTGACATCATCAAGCAGAAAATTTTTTAACAATCCTTAAACCTACCTACATCAATCCTTAAGCCTACCCACACTTACCCAGGAGTGAGCCCTATTGACTATCATTGTTCAAAGCGTATACATAGTAGCCTGTTAAAAGTACAAATCTGTAACATTTCCCCAAATGCAGTCACATACCATGGTAGCATCAAGTCGAATATATTCAAAATAAAATATTGAAATGAATGGGGACCCACCTGAAATTGGTTTGCGACCCACAGTTTGAGAAACACTGGGTTAGACAATTTACAGCAGAGTTCAGCACAATAGTTTGTAAGCCGGTTTTGTGGGGTACTTCTAGTGTAGCTCACGGAGTCTCATAAACATATTCTTCCAAACGTCCTTTTAAAAAAAAAGTTTACAGTGTTCCCGGACTACACAAAAGAATTCCACAAGACCAATTTCAGATTATAGTGATCAGTGATGTTTCTAGCCCTCATTTTTCTGTGAAGATACTTGAAAACACAATAAGCGTTCAGATTAGGTAAGTAAAAGAGAATCCAAAATTATTTTCCCCTCGTCTTGAGTTCTTTCTGAAGTTAAGAAATATCACAGAAGAAGAGCAACATAGAGCACAATCTGATGCATGTCTACTCAGAAGGAAGTCCCATTGTGTTCAACGGGGCTTGCTTCCAGGAAAGTGTGTATAGGATTGCAGCCAAAATCAACAGCTACGGACTGGAAATTTACCCTTCTCTTAGGAAGGATATGCAAATCTCATCACACTCTTGCTATTCAAACATGCAAATTAGGTGAGGCTTCCAGCTTGCAAAATGCTTTGAGTGATTGTTTGGTTTGCATGTGCTGTCCACACCTGCGTTACAGTTTCTATTGCACTGGTGTACATCTAGTCAAATGAAATTAATTACAGATCTTCCTCTTCCATGTCTACCAATATGGCCCATTTCACCACTAGCTTGCATTACATAACTGCAGTGTGAGCAGCAGCTTTTAAATTAGGCAGCTGCCTTGTCACCTTCCTTTTTAAGGTTTTCTATTACCAGCAAGACATGGACAAACTGCTTTGCTTATGCCATGTTGTGAGTTACTCCATGAGTTACTAACTCATTGTGGTTCTACATCAGGGAGCTCCAGACTCCAGCCAGCGGGCTGGATCCAGAGCCCTGTCTAATCCTTCCCCTGTGTGAACGGAGCTTACTATTCCGTGGGGAACCTCTTTTTGCTCTGCCAATCTGTCCCAAGCTGCACTCTAGCCAGCTGCTTCTGGGTTCTGTTGCCCCAGCAGCCATTGTGCTTGGATTTCCAGGCAGATGTGGCTGCTGTGATGCAGTTTTGGGGGGAGGGGATTGGCAGTGCACAACAGTGGCTCCCCAGTGGAACAGTAAGCTCCTTCCATGCCGAGGAAGCCTTTCCTGGTGCACAGCAGTCTTCAGTTTGGAGACCGCTGTTCTATATGGCTATCTTGTATGATACCAACGTTGTATGAAACTAGGATATTGTACAGAATGCTTAGCATATCTTGGCAATGCCTAGGTATTATATACTATAGGCATTCTATTAAAATCTCTATTATATACAATACCTAGCATTTGTTGGGACAAGTGAAACAACCTTGTTTCACCCTGACCACACATGCTTTACCTATGGATTTTAATGCAAAGCCTAGGTATCCTATAGAACATCTACCATGTTTTCCGCAGAGAGTTCCACACAATATCTCAGTTTCACACAACACCGGTAACAAACTCAGTAACCTACAGGATACGTAGGAAATGTGCGCAGATTATTTTATTTTGTACATTGTCTTGAAGTTTAGGCATGCTATAGAAACCTTCGGCATTCTATACAATACCTTAGGGCCCAATCCTATGCTTCCCTAGTGCCCAGAGCTAAAGTTGTGCCAAAGTGGCTACTGCTGTATCCTATGGAGCCAGGGAAATAGCCACAGATCTCCTTGGGGTAAGGGAACAAATGTTTTCTTACCCTGTGTCAACCAATGGTGGCCACAATGGGTCTACTCGAATCTGTGCCTACCTTTGAGTGGGCACACAATCAAGGAGACCTGTGTCAGGTTTTCCGGCTTGGAAGGCAGCATTGGATTCGGTGGCAGAATCTGCTGCCATCTTCACCCATCTCCTGGGTCTTGTCTGCCCCATGGTCCTCCCCCCTCCACCCCATTCTGCCCCCTCCCCACCTTCCTCCTGCTTCAAATAAGCTTACTCCAGCCAGTGGTGTAATAGCACCATATGGTCGTCTTTGTGGTGATGAGAATCAGCGCCAACTGGTGCTGGCCTCGGCACCAGCCACATGCTCTCACCGCCGGTGCCGGAGTGCCTTACAATATTCTTTGTGACTCCCAGAGCCGGCAGTGAGTATAGAGCACACAGGGGTAGCCCAATATGATCGGGCTGTCAGTTTCATACAGTGCCGATAACAGTTAAATTCAAAGCGGAATCCTGAGCTTAACATTCAGTTTTGAATCTTCCTACAGTGGAAGAGCTGTATAAAATTAAAAAAAAAAATGCAAAGTACAGACAGAAATATTCTCTGGGGAACAGAATAAGTGATCTTTGTGAAGCATCATTAATCTACTGAACAGTGAGTGTAAGTGAGTAAGTGTCTGCCATATGGTAGATGACTCTAAAGAAATAGCACAAAAGAAAAACTGAAAAATTGGAGCAAAAAAAGAAGAAAAAATAAAGAGGGGGAGTGCTTTGCAGCACTTCCCCCTGGAAGCAAAATCCATTGCTTTTCAATTAGAAATTACATTTTTTTTGACGCAAGAAATCCTTTGACATAAATGATGTGATTCATTTTCTTGGGCGATCTTTTTGAAGTTAGCAGCTGCAAGACATCTCAGGTCAGGCTGCTATACCTAAGGAGTTAACATTATAATGTCCGCTTGACAAAACCAGCATTCATCTGCTTGTCGGTATAATCTGGCAACCAAAGAGCACAGGGAACTCGTCATTTCGTACGTGAGACGGTCTTCATTCAGAATGGCTGTAAAATAAGGTAGAAGGAAAATGCTTTCCAGAGTGCATAGCTGGGGATAGGCATGGCGGAGGGACACTGAGACGCCTGAAGAAACAGGGACTATAAAGTGAAGGGATGTTTTATCATCCACATAATTATATAGAAAGAACAGTAATATTAAAGATCAAATATTTCATCTAACCATCCTAAAGTTTATTCCAAACAGAAGGCCTTTCCTTAACTAACCACTTATGGCTAAGGGTGCAATCCTAACCTTGGATTAGGAGGCAACCGGGCTGGTTCAGGGATGCACATCAGCCCAATGAGGCCTCCAGCCTCCGCGCCGACTTGGGGAGGGAGGGTTGCATCAACCGAGCTCGGCCGATGCAGGGTTCCGGGAAGGGCGGGGATGAGGCAGGAGGGAGGCATTCCGGGGCAGGATGAGGAGGGTGGGTGGTCCTGTGGCGAGTGGGCTGGTAGGGAGCAGGAAGTGGGGCTTGGAACCAGCAATTATGCTGGACCCAACCCTGTTCCCCAAGTGGCATGGAGCTGGCCTGATGCTGCTCTGTTCTCCTCTGACCTGCGCCACCTCATGAGGAAGAGTTTCCCCTTACCTCTGGCTGAGTCACTTCTGATCCCAGTCTTGCGCTGGATACAGCGCAGGCCTCCTGGCCTTCCAGCGCAAGATAGGATTGTACTGTAAGTCTATCAGCTTCCATGATTTGCTGGCATATGTATGATTGTGGCGATCTAGAATGGGAGACAACTAGATCCATAGGCACATGAATTGTTATGGTGGAGAGGTGACTCCAGTGGTCAAGCACAGTGGGAGGCTCACCTGGTGTGGGAGGCTAGTGTGTCACCACTATGATGAATCTCCTCCCATGCAGTGAGCGGGACAATGCCCCAGGCAGTGAGCATGTTGATGTACCATTGCTTCACCCCACTGGTTTTCTGGCTATAACTTTTGATAGAACAGAGATATTCCAACGTGGTTTGTTGCATTACATTATCCATGAAATTACACATCGTCTGATGTATAACATCAAAATATATGGCAACTTTGCACATGCCACTTAGAAAGTGTCCAAGTGCCACTAGTGGCATGCGTGCCATGCATGGGCCACCCCTGATGTAAACAACTGTCCATGGGTCTGTTTATTTGAGCTCTTCGGTAAGAAGAAAATACTTAAAAAACAAAACAAAAATTTTGTTGTTCCCATATCATGAAAAATATTCCTCCAGGCTTCTGTGTGTTTCATTTTGGTCCCTCTCCCTAAACTTCCACATGCTGTACAGCTTTCAGATTATACATAGGTTAAATGCTAGCCACTTCCTTAAGTAGAACACCATGGGCTGCCTGCTTATAAATCGCAGTATCGCATTTCGCTGCTGAGGAATTCATCCAGTGATTTTTTTCCCCCCTATAGAATGAAATGTGTGTCTCACTGATAAAAGCTGCAGGGAGAATAACTCCAGGCTCTGTCATTTCCCATGCTCTTGCCAACCTTCCAGAGATAAGTATTCAGACAACTGAGGTTTCCTTTCATAAATAGGCTCAAAAGGCCTAAGACTGCTACTTCTATCTAACCTGGTGACAGCTTCTTAAATGCATCAGCAGTTTTCTACTGCCTTGTGGCTCTGCTGATAGTTTTCAGTCGGGTATCAACAAAATGACACTAGACGATGCTTTTTTTTTTTTTCCTTTCTTTAGCATAAATATTCACTGATGATAAACTCGCTGTTATTCTTTCTTGCCCCAGACAGGGATTTGCAAAGCCCCTTTACAGGACATGGCCGGCTTGAAATAGAATGCAATACACAGATTGGCAAAGATTTAGTATATTTTGTGTCTGACTATTCAGGAAAATCAAAACAAGATTGTATTAAAAAAAAATAGATATGACCTATTGAATCATTGCCAATTGAACCATCGGCAAACTGCGTCCTATTTCTGCCTTTTCTCCATATGGTATGTTAATAATTGCAAAATGGGAATCCATCATATGGAGAGTGCTTTTTGGGGGGGGGGGTGACACTTTACATTATTCAGGAACTTATGAATCTCTGTGTGTGTGTGTGTGTGTGTGTGTGTGTGTGTGTGTGTGTGAGAGAGAGAGAGAGAGAGAGAGAGAGAGAGAAAGAGAGAGAGAGAGAGAGATGTTTTATTAAGCTTTTCCTTGGGAAAAAATAGAATTACAGCTACAGGGAAAAATCTTTTTTTTCATAATGATAATATGATTGTTGATGCTTGAATTAACCTGTCACTTTGCAAAAAAGGAGGAGATGCATGAAGATTGGCAAAAGAACAGGAAATGTTGACAAAATGCTTTTGTTGAGGATATTCCCAATTTTCTTAAAATGATCACATGGGGGGAAAAAAGCATCCAAATATTGTAGCCAATTTTTCTATTGCTACTTTCCATTCCCTTCCACCATTTGTTCAAACGGAGAAATCAAGGACTGAAAACAGAGCCCTGATGCTCACAGAAGGGGTATTGGGGGTAAACCACCCTGTAATTAACATGTAAATTAATCTGGTCACATTTGACTAAGGAAACGGAGGCATGACTTTCAGGAGCCGCTAGTAGGCATGGCTGATGGCGCCCATCGCCTGCACTTGAAACATCAGCATTTATAAGCCGTTAATTGAAGTTCAGAGGCTATGGTCCCAGAACTGGGAAGACTGTCATCATGTGGATATAGCAGCATGCCTCTGATTATTTTTTGCCTCTAGGAGAAATTATTCCTTTGTAGTAATTATTATCAGAATATATGGAGCTACCTCTCAGAGACTAGTTATATGACATTGATAATAAGCCCCAAGTAAGCACAAAAGTGTGTGTCTTTGGTTGCTGAGAGACTACCTAAAGAAGCAATGAACACTGTGGGACTTTGGAGACTAATTGGTTCCTTGTGGTTCCATTGTTGCCTTTGGAATCTCATACTAGAATGAGCTAGTTAAGCTGTGTCCAGATGGCAGCTTTCCCTAGTGACAGAAACAGCATCGAGCAAGAAGCATTTGTGAAGTTTAGATTGCAGCATAACATTTGTGGGGGGAATCATAGCTCAGCTGAACACATGCTTTGCATGTGCTCAGTCACAGATTTAGTCCCTGGTTGGGCTCTGCATGCAGAAGGTTCCAGATTTCATTATTAGCACCTCCAGGTAGGGCTGGGAGAGCTTATGTAACCCTGGAGAGCCACTGCCAATCAGAATGGAGATTGATGGATCAATGGTCTGATGCAGTGGCTCCCAAAGTGGTTCCTGGGGAGCCATGGATTGGAAACTAGCCAGGGGAGCCAAGGAATCCTTGTGAAAAATTCACTGCCCTATATAATGCTGATTGTAGCCCTAATGGGGAGCTGCAGCCAATGGCCCAGCAGATCAAGGAAACCACCAGTTGAAAAAGTTTGGGACCCACTGGTCTGATTCAATATAAGGCTGCTCCATGCCTCCGCTATCATGACTGTGGTACTATGTTCATCGCAGGTTATACCAGCGGCACTCAGGAGAGGAGTTGACTCAGTTGCTCTGTAGATTGTGACTGCCACGACCAGTAGCAAACAGAGGTAAAGAAGTGGCAATCATTCCCAAGAATTAACATCAAGAAGCACCCTTCCTGTTTAAGGCATCACAGCACATTTTGTTTTCTTGCTGCAATAGTTTTAATGACTTTTGGGGATTTATAGCCCAATCCTAAGCTTCCTGGTGCCCACTGGAGCAGCGGTGCCAAAATGGCTGTTGCTGCAGCCAGCAGGCACCAAGAAGCAGCTGGAGGTCTCCTTAGGGGAAGGGGACTTTTGTCCCCTTCCCCCAGGGAAAGCCCCAAGCCCTACAATGGAGCTTCTCAAGTCTGATCTGGCAATTTTGCCGGTGCTGACTTGAGGGAAGGAAGGTGCAGACTTTTGGCGCAGACTTGCCAGAAGGCCCACACAAATGTCCATCCCACAAAAAGAAGGGACACAAATGTCCAATACCAGGATTTGGATTGGATATATATATATAGGGACACAAATGTCCAATACCAGGATGCATTTGCCCAGGGCACAACCATCCAGGACACAATGGTCTTGTCACTCATATGAAGTATCTAAATACTAGATTTTGAAACTTTTCATAAGAACATATTTATTGTCTTATATTGCATACAGTATATCCCATCACTAGTGAAATCTGACTCTGGTGCTTCAGAGGAAAGAATAACACCTTCCTTAGGGGAAAATCTTTTTGATCTAAAATGAATAATAGGACTGGAGCTTATTTAGATGCAATAACAAGTTTCCAGTACTAATTTAACTGAGCTTTCTATATGCTCTATATAACCCATTGACTTTAGTCTTAATTTTGTATGCACAAAGTCACTTGCCCTACATATACATTTACTTTTACTTTTGAGTTCCAAAAGTGTCTTGCTTACAGCAATAACTGCTGAAAGAGCCTTTTTTTCTATGAACTTTCTGAAATCTGATTGTCTTTTCAAACACGAAACGTGAAGACCTTTTCAGAAAATATTGGGGGGAGGGAAAGTTGTCAGCGTATGAAGCAACATTAGACATCATTTAGAAAAAAACAAACATGGTCAGACTGAAGAGATGCCAAGAGCAAGAGAAACTAGGGCCAGCCTTGCCATGCAGTGGCACGATGATTACATGGAGTGACAATGTACGGCAGTGGTGTTGCTAGGAGATACAAGGGGTGTGGGCTGCACTGGGTGACATGCATGCAGGGGTGACACCACCACTCACCAAAGTTTTTAAAATCCTGATATTTTTGAATAATACCATCATGTTACATATCATTCAATGCATCATTTCATGCAGAATGCAACAAAACAAACTGTGTTTAAATATCTTCACACCCTTCAAGCTACGCTTCAGCACACACTTGATTCCAATGGTGCCTGTGGGGCTTCCCTAAAATCCTGCTTTAGGTGAACTTGTGCTTTAAAACACACCTAACAGTGCAGAGTCATACTGCAAGAGGGGAGTGGTAGCAGTGGATGAGCTATCTCTCAGGAACACTTATCTGCCATAGTTGATATTCTCATTGAGAAGACTCCTATTAAGCTTCTAGTCAACCCCAGGGTTCTTCAGAGCAGTTTGAACATCATTCCCCTAAACCAGGGGTCTCCAAACCCTGGCCCGGGGGCCAGATGCGGCCCGCAACAAGCCTCTATCCAGCCCGCGGCGAGCCTCTTGTCCTGAAAAAGCCTCTGGCCCGATTGGCCAAACATGATTGGAGCTGTGCTCTGGTTGCATCTGGAGGCTGTTCTAAGGGCCAGAGAGATTGAATGAATTAGTCCATTCATTCGTTTATTCACTCATCTAAGTTCCATCTCTAATTTATTATTATTATTATTATTATTATATATATATATATATATATATATATATATATATATATATATATATATATATATTAATAATAATAATAATAATAATAATAATAATAATAATAATAATAATAACAGTATTTATATACTGCTTTTCAACTAAAAGTTCACAAAGCAGTTTACAGAGAAAAATCAAATAACTAATTTTATATTTAAATTGTTTTTTTCTGGCCCTCTACACTGTACCAGATATTTGATGCAGCCCCACTGGCCAAAAAGTTTGGAGACCCCTGCCCTAAACCATAAAATGAGAGACTGATGTCTGAATAGGGCATGACAGGCACCTAAAATTTCATTTTATTCAGCTCACCCACAGGGAAAACTAGATACTTCTAACAAATAGTAAAAAAAAGAGTGTGTAGTGTTGAGACATTCTCTGATACAGCAGAGTGGTGTTGCCCACCCTTTCACTGGTATTTGGCTGTACAGAACACACCATGACTAAAGAGTCTTGGATATATGGAAGGTTAATTACAGGGTAGTATATTTATTCTCAGGCAGAATATTCTGCTCACCTTTCAAGGTCAGAAGTTGTTCCTCTAGCACAGTGGTTTTCAACGTGGTACACTGGTGTGCCCCGAGGCTGCCTCAGGTGTGCCGCAGGATCAGAGGAGGCAGGCAGCAGCTGCATGCCCACGTGTGGGAGAAGCGGCTGCTTTGAGCCTCCCGCGGCAGGAAGCACAAGCAAGGGAGCAGCCAGGGAAGGGGCTGGTCGCGGCTGCTTTGCATCTCACGCAGTAGCTGAAGAGTCCGCTTGGAGCTTGCTCCTGCTACTGAGGACGACTCCGGCTACAACCTGATCCTCACTTTCCTGGGTGTAAGCCCTGCTGGCTACTATGGGGCTTACTTCTGAGTAGACATGCATAGAGTTGGGCACTAAGGGGGTTGTTGCCTGCCTGCCTGCTGATTGGCCAACAAGAGAAGCCTGGAAGAGCCAGGAGGTGGGAGCTGCGGAGTGAGTGAGAAGGGGGAGCCAGAAGCAGGCAATCAGGTACATAGCGAGCAAGTCTGCTGAGGCCCCCAACCTAAGGTTTCAGGGTCCCCAAAAGTCCCTTTTCCTTTGCCTGCAACTCCCCAAAGTGACCCTCCCTGCACTTCGGGACTTTCAGAGGAAGGGCGCTTGGCCACAAACCTATCTATACTTTCCTGGGAGTAAGCCCCATTGACTATAATGGGGCTTACTTCTGAGCAGGCATGCATAGGATTGGGCTCTGGGGGTGCTACCCATTCACACTTACCTGGGAGTAAGCCCCATTGACTATAATGGGGCTTACTTCTGAGCAGGCATGCATAGGATTGGGCTTTTGGTTGCACTCTTTTTTCTCAAATACACAAGCAGGCAATTGGCACTTCTCTTCTCCCCCACCCCAACCCCTTCCCCAGGAATATTCCCCCCCCAAATCTCACAATCACAGTTAGCAACTCTCTTACTGTCCTTCCCCTCACTTGTCAGCACCTTCCAAAGATACAGAATCACTGCCTCACATTCTCTCTCTCCCCCACCCCCAGTTTAATCCTGCACTTGTTTCAATCATGTCTCCTCACTGCCCCTCACCCACATTCTCCACTATGTGATCAACCTGCCCTGTCTTTGCCAACACTTTCTGGCACTTTTGATAAGAATTTTAACATAGAATTTTTCCTCCTTTTCAGAAACCACATATACTTCCCTCTCCATGCTTCTTGTCAATTTTTTTGTCATGCACTGATTTAATTGTATTAATTTTATTAATTCAAGATTAACTGTAATGTAGTAATTTAATGTAAGTAAAAAACTGGTAGTGTGCCTTGACAATTTTAGTGCCTTGTCAGTGTGCCATGAGCTGAAAAAGGTTGAAAATGGTTGCTCTCAAATCTAGCCCTTTGAAGTAGGCCATCTGGTCCCCAATTGCCAACTTCCTGGGGGATATGGATGACCAACAGGTATAGCAGCAGTCCCTTTTGAGGTGGGGGTAAGAAGTAGAGAACAAGCCCAGCACCTTCCAACTGGCTAGGGTCCTAGGATATTATCTAGTATTTGGCTATATCTTTCCCAACCCAAAGATCTATTGATATTCTGAAGTTTCAGATATGCCGACACTTCCATTCTTCAAAGCTAATGTCTCTTATTACTTTGAATGACAGTTTAGAACTTTTTATGTAACCAAGAAACAATCAGCTCAGTTCAACAATAGTAGCTAATAGTCTATTTTGTTCTCCATCCATCTTTTTATATGAATAACTTCTTAATGGATGAGCAAGATGGCATCCAAAACTTTGAAGAAGAAGAGACTAGTCGAATAATATATCTCAAAGCACAGTTGAATAATTCAAGACCAGTTGTCCAATATAACTCAGCAATTACGTCTCCTTTAAACACCACACAGACGAGACCATTTCTGAAAGAGCAGGTGTAGTCCAAGTAGACCTATCAGAGAAGTGAAAGCTTACCCCAAGGAGGCCTCTGTGACCCCTTCCACCACAGGATGTAGCTTGCACCCCATTACTACTGCTGCATTGGCACTGTAGCAGATGCTACTTTGCTTTTGGGAAGCACCCAAGGCTTACTAGCAGGGGTCAGGGAACTTTTTTACCTCTTACCCCCCCAAAAATTTATAAACGCAGACGTTACCCCCTTGATTTGAAAGTAAGGAAATAAAATAAATAAACAATAAAAATAAATAAACAATACTCACCTTACCTCGATCCCACGTCGGTCGGCGCGGCTTTTCTTCTTCCTCCCGCTCTGTCCGCTCGGCGGGAGACACTGACGGCCCGGCGCTGTGTGATGACATCATCACTACAGCGCCGGGCAGCTCCAGTCTCCCGCACAGAGCGGAGAGAGCGGGCGGCTGCGATACAGCCTGAGTGTATCGCCTGCTCCCTTCCGCTCACCGCATCTGAAGGTGAGCGGAAGGGAGCAGGGCAGCGGGCGGTGTGCACACAGCGCACCAGCCCGCTGCCGGCCCCCTGGAGCGGGTGGAGAGCGGGTGCGCTGACTCCCTCCGCTACCTCCCCGCCCGGCGCCCACACACAGTTAGGTAAGGCAACCTTATTACCCCCAGATTTTCACTTTTACCCCATTTGGGGTAATTTACCCCTGTTTCCCGACCACTGGCTTAGAGCCTTGTTGCTTGATGGAGATGCCAGGGAGCAGAGGCACTCTGAGAGTTGAGGGAAGGAACTGGAGCAGCAAGGGGTCAGAGAGGCAGAAAAGATGAGACGGCAGACAGGATTCAAATGTAGATGCAGGGAGGAAGCCGGAAGCTGGAAGAGAGAGACTGACCGAGACTGATGGTTACCTAGCTTCCTCCAAGCTTTTTATTGACTCTCAAACTAATGAAACAATACAGTACAATACTGAGGGTTACTGAAGGTTACTGATAAGACTAGCTACTACTAGCTGGCTCTAGCTAACCACAACACATTCCTAGATCTGACTGCTTTCTTATCTCTAATGCTATTTACAGCACTGGGCTTGGACACACAGCATAGTTCCAAGGCTAGCAGAGTGTGCTCTGCACAGAAGCAGATGTGTCTGCCTGTGTTGCCAAATATGCCAAAGCATTTCAAAGCCCAGTGCTTCTGCTCTAATTACTACAGGCGCAGGGAGATTTAGGGCCCAATCCTACGGCTCATTAATGCAGGTGCCGGAATCAACACTTGGGGAAGGATCATATATTAGTAGGGACATTGATGGATGTGAACCTCCCACCGACAGTGCAGCGTGCCTTGTCAGTTGTCAAAAATGGTGTGCCTTAACTATTTTAGCACCTGTTCAGTGTGCCATGAGATGAAAAAGTTTCAAAATTGCTGATCTAGAGAATGCTAGATGAGAGAATTGGTGTCACTGAAGAAAATGATCTGTCTCAGCTCAGCTCTCTTGCCGTGTCTACTTTTTCTACACGAACTGTGTCTAGCTCTTTGTAACTCTGCTTGAGTCAGGGTGTCTACTGAAGACTCACTGACCAGGACCCAATAAAAAGGTGAGCCAGACATGCTGCTTGTGTAGTGTCTTTCTAGAAACTTTTCTTTCACATTCTTTCAATGCAAGATGTAACACAAAAAGAGAGCTAATAAACCAACGTGATCCAAGCCACATTATTCATCATATCCCCATGCAACTAATTCTTTCCAGGTGTCTGTTCACTTTGGAAGCACCTCCAAGGGCTATGCTATGATTTGCAGCGGGTTTTGTTTCAGAAACCAATAAGTCACTTAGGAGGCTCATGCCAGCATCACTACAAGTTTTTAGACGAGTCACCCAGTTCTTTCCCTGGCAGTGCTGCCGGCTGCAGCCGCACCAAAATGGCTACTGCTGTATCTAGCGGCAAGGCCAAGACTGCTGGAGGTGTCCTTGGGGGAAGGGGACTTTTGTCCCTCTCCTCCAAGGAAAGACCTAGGCCCTGCAATGGCGCTTCTCAAGTCTGCACCAGCAATTTTGCTGGCACAGACTTGAGAACCTCCATGTCTGGTTTTTCAGCCCAGTTTGGAGGATAGGATACAGTGGAGAAGGCCCCGCCGGTCCCACCCGCTTCCACCCTGGTTCTCCCCTGCCCCACCCTCCCTTCACACTGCAGAACGCCTTCCCCCACCCTGAAAGTCCTTATTCCCACCTAGAGCCCTTCCCCTGCTCCAGGCAGTGTCCATCCAGTGCTGGATTCAGAGCCAACTGGTGTTGGGCCAGTGCTCCTTACACTCCGGATGCCATAAATGTGCTTTATGGCATGTTTACGACATCTGGAGTTCAGCCCCAGCACTCAGCATCCATAGGATTGTTCTCTTAATCACATTTTCCCCCAACTTGTTGCTGACTCTGCCATCCATCCAAATAAGTTCAAGGTCTGTGGAACAGGACTGACACAAGCCAAGTATAAAATTAATCTTCTTGGACTTGTAGGTCTTGATCTCTTTCCTACACCCAACCATTCCTTTCCTGTGCTCTGTGTTTACACTCAGATTTGTTTTAAATGTTGCAATATTTGTATATTAATTTATGGCTGTACCATCCTTTGGAACCACCGGTAAGGAGCTGCAGTAGCATACCTAAAGGAGGCAGTGTGGTAAGTATTGCAGGTACTGCAATGCCCGCAACACAACTAAATCTGTGTTGCTGCCCAGAATGGCTCCAACAGCGAGTGGGAGGGGCCACTTACATGGCTTGTTGCAGCACCTGCAATACTTACTGCTCCACCCCTTCCTATAGCTATGCTACTGACGAGCTGCACCATTAACTAGCAAATTGTCCCACGGTTTCAAGTGACACCCTAGATGGGATATAACAAAGGCTTCAGTGAAAACATTTGCTATGCCTCTTCAAAGTCTGAACCTTCTTGATATTGGCAACACTTGGCTCCCACACTGCGAATGTGATTTTATTTCTCCAAATTAATGAAGAATGAGACGATCCCGGATTCGATTTAGTGGTTCATCCTTATGCGTACATATATGTATTTCTACACACACAAAGAGTGGCTGATTTCCAATCTAGGGTTTTTAAACTTCCAATTTAGGGTCATGTCCTTAACCATTTGCCTGGTCACTTTCAGGCTGCAATCTTATATACACTTACCTGGGAGTAAGTCTCATTGAATACAATGAGACTTACTTCTGAGTATTCAGTCTTAGGATTGCACCGTTGGTGACTTTGACTTTATGTCTAGGTGAGTGGCTGTGGTGGGGAATTTGCCTTTTTGTTTTTTTAAGCCATTTTTTGCAGTGTCTTTGCAGGTGGCGGCAGCTTTGGCAATGCTTGAATTTTCCCAGAGGTTGGCTCCTGCTGACTGGCATTTTTTTGTTCCTTTAGAAGTACCAGGAAATGACCCTACAGGCTGTAAGTGCTAAAGACAATGCTGCCCCTGGGAAGGTGGCAAACTGGTGCCTATTGGTACTTTTAAGTGCTGCTGAAGCTACTGGTGCCCATGCAGTGACATTATGTTTTTCAAAAAAGAGTCAACAGTCATGCCACCAAAATGAGGTTAAGTGCCTTCCAGTTGCAGACCTGGCCCCTATGCATCCCCAGGACACAGGGCCGCAACATGCTGCCTCCCCTGGGATACTTATTCAGGCAAGGAAACCTCACATGACCTTCTGTGGCACTCCAAAAGCCTTTTGAGGCCCCCAGAGAGCCTTTAACAACATCTCTGGTTTAACGATGAAAACTGGAAGTATTATTAAAGGCACTCTGGAAGTCTCAGAAGGCTGTCGGAACGCCGCAAAGGTTGCGTGGGGCTTCGCCTGCCCCTGGAATGGCACTGGAGGGCAGGCAGAGGCGTCAGCAGCAGTGCCACAACAAGATCGGTTGTGACCCACATTATGTGTCCTATGTATTGCATTTCTAAACTGTAAGTTCTTGGGGGCAGAGACCAGTCTTTGCATTGCTACACTGCCATAAACACGGATTTGTATGTGCATGAAATATATGACTATCATTATCCAGCTGAAGAAAAGCAATAAATAATTTGCTAGACACTAGGCTGAGGTGAAACATGTTTTTTTAAATAAAATTATATCATCCAAATCTCAGTGCTGATGGTTCAAAATGGCCTTAAAGGAAAATTGCTCTGATTTTCGTTTGAGCCAAAGGGGGGGGGGAAATCACTTATAAATAAAATAAAACAGTGTTTTAAAAGACCTATACATGCAACTGAAATTATTTATAGGGCTCTGAATTCTAGCAGGCTGCCATTTACCTGAAGAACTGCATCTGAAAATGCAGTGGAACCATAAAATTTATCTTAGAAATAGATTTAAATCAATGTTATGGCACTTGAGGGGCTCAACAAGTAGATGACATTTGGTCATGTGCATTTGTCTTTGAAACCCCATAAAGAGGTATGTACAAAGGTCAGTTTAGTCTGATGCTTTCCCATACTGACCTGAAAGTATTATTATTATTATTATTATTATTATTATTATTATTATTATTATTATTAATAGTTAATAATTATTAATTAATAATTATTAATAATAATAACAACAGTATTTATATACCGCTTTTCAACAAAAAGTTCACAAAGCGGTTTACAGAAAAAAAAATCAAATAACTAATGGCTCCCTGTCCCAGAAGGGCTCACAATCTAAAAGATGCAACACCAGCAGACAACCACTAGAAAAGTCACTCACCTCACTGCTGGGGTGAGGTGGGCCAGTTACTCTCCCCATGCTAAATAAAAGAGGAGCACTCACTTGAAAAAGTACCTCTTAACCAGTTAGCAGGGATAGTCACTTCATCATGGAGGGCTGGCCTTAGGAGCTGTGGGGCCTAATTCAAAACATTTTTTGCAGGGCCCCAGGTTCACGGCCAAGGTCTGCAGAGATGTCTTAGAGCAGGGGTCTCTAAACTTTTCAGCCAAAGGACCGCATGTGGCATGGTGTTGAGGGCCGGAAAAAAAAATTAAATATAAAATTTAAATGAATACATTAGAAATGGAACTTAGATGAATGACTGAAATGAATGAATGGGCTCAAATGTCCAGGATTTCTCCAAGCACCAACACAGCCCAAGAAACACACGTTTAAATGGACCCCCATTCCCCACCCCACAAGCACAACTCTGGTTGTGTTTGGTCAACTGGGCCAGAAGCTCTCAGGGTATCAGAGGCTGGCCGCGGGCCGGATAGAGGCGCTCCATAGGCCGCATCTGGCCCCCGGGTTGGGGTTTGGAGATCCCTGTCTTAGAGGTATCAATAAATTTATTATATACTTTATATCTCGATGGAGAATGGAAAGTAATCCAAATGGGTGCTTAAAAACTACATGTGAGTAAATGAAACAAATGGATCTAAGTCAGTGTTTCTCAACCAGTGGTACGGTTACCTCCAGTGATACTTGAGGTGGTGTCTGGTGGTACTTGTGGAATGCCTGGACACCTGCCTCAGGGCAGCGAGACCAGGAATGTGACACAAAAAAATCGTGGCAGAAGGCTCGGCCCAGCGGGCCGAGCTCCAAAGCTTTTCTGCACTTGAGTCTCCTACTGGTGTTTGTCATGTCACATCTGGCCTCCCAAGCCAGAAGTAACTGGTGATGATGTCATCATCAATCACTGCCAGTGGAATTCGAATAGGTGGACCATGTGAAGTGGTACGGTGGAGGACAAACACTGAGAAACTCAGTGCATTTTAATATGACCTGTAAGCCTTTTAACATGTGAGCATTTTGGCTGGCAACCTTCAGTCTCGAAAGACTATGGTATAAGCCTACAGCACCCAGTATTCCCAGACAGTCTCCCATCCAAGTACTAACCAGGCCTGACCCTGCTTAGCTTCCCAAATCAGACAAGATTGGACATGTCATGTATATAATATACATGTAAGCCTCCAAGTAACAAACAAAATGTGTAGATTACCTTTGAAAAGTAAATTGTTACATGTTTGTCTTTTTAACTTCTTCAGAGAATAAATTTTTACACTGTTCTATAGTTAACTTATTATGTAATTCAAGTATGGTAAAACAATTCAAAATGTAAACAATATAAACAACACTAGTGACTTTTTAAGAATTTTAAAGAAAATTAAAATTGCTGCTGTTCTCTATAAAACCTGCCATGTGGTGTTAGGGGGTCCGCTACAATGTGTCGTTCTGGGTATTTGAGTAGTAATCTACTCTACTACTCTACTACTCTACTACTTGAGTGGGTAATCTAGAGTAGATCTAGAGTAGATTGCTCTAGTTTGGGACCCCGTTAGATGAGGGTCCGAATTGGGAGCAATTGGTCCAGTTGACTTCAAGCTGGCTCTGGAAATCCACATGCTGGAGCAACTGAATGTTAGACTCTGGTGGAGGAAATGGTTGCTGCACTAAACTGTGAGAGCTTTGATGGGGGAAAGAAACCTATGCTGGTTTCTGATTACATATTACACACACCCTGATTTATTCATGAGTGAAGGTGCAGAACTACAGCATGCAAACTTTCCTCTTTCTTGTCATAAATGTATATGTCACTATTTCAGAGTCATTTATTTATTCCTGTTATCACGCAAGATCCAGTGGTCATAAACTCTTTTACAAGGTACCGCCAGCTCCTTTTTTAGCATTCTTTTTGATATTCATAGATCAGCTCTCTGGCTTTACCTAGAGCAAAACATATGTGTTGTTTGCAAGAAAACATCAAGTACATTCAGACAATTTTTCTGACTAGATTTCTCAGTGTTGTTCACCTACAGATGGATGTACTTAACAGATGTGCACCGAGATACTTCAAAGCAAGTTCCACTGCTTTCAACAGAATTTACTCCTGGCACGTGTACTTAAAACTGCACCCTTATATTCTATCTAAGCACAGGCTTGCCAAATGTTAATGGACGGCTTCATCATTATTCATAACTACAATGTAACACATGTTTCCTTATCAAGAGATTGGCTTTAATTCCACAAGGACCTTTCCTGCATTATGTGCATAAATTAGAACATTGTCATGTGGCGGTATAACTGTTATGTAAACACCAGACCATCAAAACTGAAAGAAGCATTATGGGTATTTTTCAGGACAATAATGCTTTATAACTGTTGTGAGGAGCTTAATCAAAGTTAGCAGAAAAGTTAATTCTGTTGGCTGCAGTAACATTTAAATGACATAACCACATGGGTGAGGACTGACTGTATAGGTCGTTCTTAGTGAATTGTTATGGGCATTGTGTGAAACTAGGATATTGTGTAGAATGCCTAGGTATTGGATAGAATGACCACCATGTTTTGGCAAAATATAAAATAAACGTATTTCATTCTTAGCTTATATATAAAGGTGAGTAAAATAGGATTACAGCCTAATGGGCTGTACACAATGGGTTTACTTCTGAGTAAAATGAATAACACAATTTCCAAACACCTCTACTTATATACTTTACCTAGGGATTTTAATAGAATGCCTAGGAATTCTGTGCAATGCCTAGCATGTTTTGGGCAAAGTACAGAACAAGCTCGTTTCAATCTGACCTCATATACTTTGCCTAGGGATTTTAGCAGAATGCCAAGGTGGTCTATAGAACAGTGGTTCTCAAACTGGTGGGTCACGACCCCACCAGTTTGAGAACCACTGCCCCTTTCCCTTTAAGGGGTGGGGGCAGGGGTAAAGCAGCAATGCGATCCCAAGGATCACACCACTCTGAGGGAAGGGGGGGACTGTTTTTAACTCAACTTACCTGCTTAACTTACCTGTTTTTAACTTAACTTACCTGGGGTCTGAGAGGTATGGCTCCCCACAGCTTGTAGAATGAAAAAAAAAAAAGTGATTGCGACCCACTTCCAATTTCGTGATCGCAACCCGGAATTTGCAATCTATCTTTTTTTTTTTTTTTTTTTACATTTTACAAGCCATGGAGAGCCCTGCAAAGGCAGCAGGTACGTTAAATTAAAAACAGCCCCCCTTCCCCTGAAATAGCATGATCCTGGGGATCACGTCACTGCTTTCCACCCCACCCCTACAAAGACTTATCCTTGTTCTTGAACTCACAGATAGTTTTAGAACCAGTGCTATCAGTGTTTTGGGGCATGGTGTGAAATAAGCCCTGTTAACTGGGTAAGAGGCATTTTTTCAAGTGGGTGCTCCTCTTTTATTTAGCAGGGGGAGAGTAACTAGCCCTCCTCACCCCATCAGTGTCCTTTCTAGTGGTTGTCTGCTGGTGTTCTTTTGCATCTTTTTAGGTTGTGAGCCCTATTGGGACAGGGAGCCAGTAGTTATTTGATTTTTCTCTGTAAACCGCTTTGTGAACTTTTGTTGAAAAGCAGTATATAAATACTGTTGTTGTTATTGCTTTTGTTGTTGTTGTTGTTGTTGTTAACAACAACAACAACAACAACAACAACAATAACAACAACAACAATAATAACAATAATAATAATAATAATAATAATAATAATAATAATAATAATAATGTTATCTCATCACAATCACATATACTTTACCTTTTAATACAATGCCCAGATATTCTATACAGAATGTCTACCATGTTTTCAGCAAAGTATTCGACACAATATCTGTTTCACACAATGCCAGTAATGGACTCAGTAACCCACAGAAAACATTGCAAATGTGTGCAGATGATTTTATTTTATACAATTTCTTGAAGTTTTGGGCATGCCATAGAATACATTTGATACAATACCTTAGTTACACATAATGCCCGTGACAGAATCATCCCCTTCTTGAGGCAGTGTGCCAGTTCTGCGGCCCCCATGTACCTGTCTTTAAAGGAACCTCTGCCTCTAAATAAACAGAACTATGAGCCAAACTAGGTGGAATGAAGGAGTTTGGCGACTGAAACTCACAACATTGTTGGTCTTTTCCAAAAGCAGATGCAGGGGTTATAATTTTGTCCCTATAACTTTTCCTCTCTGTCACAGTTGACAAGTTCGGGGAGACTTGGATCAATTCCTGACATGGGGGAAAGACCAAATTTCCATCCATCCCCCTCCACTTAGTGGTGTTGCTAGAGGGGTGTGGACTGCACCAGATGACATGCTCGGGGGGGGGGGGTGTGTGTGTGTGTGGACACCACTACTGGCCAAAATTTTTTAAATCTTGGTATTTTCAAATAATATCATCATGTTATATTTCATCCTATATGTATTTTCATGCAGAATGCAATGGAACGAACCACATTGAAACATCTCTATTATACTGAAAGTTATAACCTAAAATCCAATAGGGGTCAATGGTGCATCACTACGCCCACCACGCAAGAAATTGCCCTGTCCACTGTCTGGGAGGAGGTCCATCATGGGGGTGACATGCTGGCCTCCCATACGGGGTGACGCAAACCTTGTGATGCCACTGCATCCACTGTGACCCCAATCCAAAACACTCTTCGTTTCTTTCGAAAAATGTAAAATATGTCAGGAATTACAATCATAGAACTCCCATGCCTCATCCAGTTTGGCTCTTGGGCATAAGCACGTAGGCTTCACTAAAAATTCTCAGTGAATAGTGAACATGTGTTGGCATCCTTCAGTCTCGGAAGACTATGGTGTCACGCTGTGAATGGTAGCTCTGGAACAGAGTGTCCTCTCCAATGCGCAAAGCCTGGGTAAAGCAGGTATGGAGGATAGGCTGTTACCCATGCAGCAAATCCCCCCTCTCCATGTCGCTGAAAAGGTCCAATGGAAAGGCAAAGGCCAATACGGTTGGTTCCAGCGGCGTCGCAGGAGTTGCCAGAACGTGACTGTGTTCAGCCATGAACTGCCTCAGGGACTCCGGCTCCAGATTTTGCCTCGAGGTTGACTCCTGAAGCCTTCTCCATAACTGGATGTAGCCACAAGGCAGTGGAGGTTTGGGATCAGAGTTTTCCTTCTCTCAGATGAGCTGCCTTCCCAGGCTAACAAGTCCCATCTACCCGGTGGCTGTTTAGTCGCCTCTTACGACAAGTACAGCCAAACTGAGGGCCTATTCTTATCCCCCAGCCCCCAGGGGAACATAGATCTATAGTGAACATAGATCTGCAAAAAGAGCTGCCCCTTTATCCCATGACTGCTAAGTTGATTGCTGAGCCTGGAGTGAGGGACTCTGTCAAAAGCTTCTTGAAAGTTCAAGTAGCCTGTGTCCACTGGATCCCCCCCTATCCACAGGTCTGTTGATACTCTCAAAGAACTCTGAGAGGTTAGTGAGGTTGATCTTTGTTTTGCTGAAGCCAAGCTGTTCTGAACCACAGCCATACAGCCTCCCACTGTGAAAGGCCACACAGAAGAGGGTTATGAAATATAGAGAGAGCACAGCAATTTCTGTTTGCAGAGTGTTCTGTTATCAGTTGTCCCCCTGAAGAGATGTGTGAGGAGGTTTTGCTGTGATTAAACATGGTTGGTGTTTTTAAGTGAGGAAATAGTTTCTTCTAGTGAAAAACACATTGTCGGGGTTCCCCTCCTCCCACAGGTCCCCAGCTTACCCAGGGAGAAGATTTCTGGGCCAGAGGATCAGGGAGTAAGCCGGTGGAACATGGGGCCACCTCCCCATATGCTGCCTGGGCACTCCTGTGGGTGGCAAAGCGCAGCAGAGGAACACTTCGTGCCGAACCCCCTGCTTCTCCCTCTGCCTTGGAGGAGAGAGGGGGGAGACAGGACACAGGCCATTCAGCTGCTGGGCAGCTGCCCCCCCCGCCTCGGGGGTGAAGTGGAGCACTCCCTCGCCCAGCCAGCTGGGACCTGCCTTGCTGGGCAGGGCACCTGGCTATGACATCGGGAGCCCACAGCTGGACCTCCTGACGTCATCTGCAGAGCTACAGGACCCAGGTGGGCAGGGCCAGCCCACCCCCCAAAGGCAGAGACCAGAGCAGAGGCAGCAGCCTTCCCAGCCATCTCAGGAACAATTCTGGCAGCTCCAGGTGAGAGGGATACAGAGAGAGGAAGTTGTGGTCATCCCAGGGAACACACCCTTTTTGTACCATCCCTGTGAGGGAAGGGGAGGGGCCAAAGGGATGGGGTCTGCCCTACATAAACCTGGAGGCCAGTTAGAAGAGCATGCAGGAGGATCTGCTGACAGCAGCCCCTGCTCCTGACTCTGGCAAATGCTGCTAACCCAAAGAGGGGGAGCTGGGTGACACAACCCCCTCCTTCTGGTGAACTAGTCTGAGGCCTCTACAAGGGGGTCCGCTTCGGAAAGGCTGGGTGGGGTGGGCCCTCCCCTCCCCTCCCCTCCCCCCCCCACAGGGAGGCCTCACACAGAGAAATATATTTTCTTCAAGGGAGAGGGAGGAAAATGGATGGAAAGAAAACACCATTGCCAAATGCAGCCTTCTGAAGTGAAGTCTCACAACAAATACATGAGATGTAAGTTTTCAGAGGGAAAACATCACTTTACTTTGGGGAGATGTCATCAAAAACTTCAGGCAGCTGTCATCAATAAAAACAATCCGGAATAAAATGTTTAGAACTTAAAGGAGATTTAACTGCATTGCAAAGTGCAAAAACTGGACAATTTTTTGAATATCTATGTGAGCTTAGGACTCTGTCAGTGGGGACAGCACAGAGGAGCCAAGTAAACAGGGGTTGGGCAGTTGGGCACCAGCCAAAGAAGGTCCTAGCCTAGGGGATCCTAGGAGCCTCATACAGGAACCCCAATAGAAATCCCAGGGAGGGATTCAGGGGGTTACTTACCTGAAATACTGCAAGGAGTCTGAGTGGCCACCTGTATAGGACCTTTAGATAACAGCCACTGCACCTGCCAGAGAAGAAGGCCAGGTTAAGATATGGGGGAGAGTGGAGGGTAGATCAGGACCACAAAAGGGACAGCTTTGACTGCAGCAGTCTATGCCACAATGTAACTCCCTTCCTGGAGTTGATCTCCCTTCACAGGTTCATGTAGATTGCACCAGCAGTACTGCTGGTGCAGGTCCGAGTGTACCCACCAGGCTGGCAGGGGCTTATCACAAGGCAAGGTAGCAAATATTCCCTTGCCCTGAGGAGGTCAAACTCTCCAGAGGTCAAAACTCCCCTGCAGGATCATAGGTGAGCATCTCATGGTCCTTCTGCTGAAATACTGTTTTCTGAATCAGAAAGTCATTGTTTTCATTTCACTACTGGCAGGTTTTCTGTGGTATCCTGGTAATGCAGCTTAACAATGAAGGCTCTCCAATGTGAGTATTTTATAAGCAATGTTATGCCAGACCTTCATGTTTTTCACATTGTCTAAACTCCATCAAATTTCTTACAGCCCCACTACACCCATATGATCCCAAGTTATTTAAAGAAATCTATATTTTTAGCTGACATTTGTCCAAGTCTGTGATTAACGAAGACAGTGCCTTATTCTTTTAAGAATACACAAAAGAAGAGTCTAGAGAGAGAGAGAGAGAGAGAGAGAGAGACTAAAATAAAATGTTGACGGCGTGTGGTAAACTTATTGTGCAGTCAAGAATGGAAAAAGTTTGCTTTTTAACTGCATTCTGCAATGCAAAGCATATTTATGCTGACTTTATATTAATTAAAATAGTCTGTTTTACTGTTTGATGTTTCTTGGGCAAAGTTTCAAATCATGCAGTTTTCAGCAGAAAAGTATGTCTTTTGTTGAATTGTGAAATTACGAAAAAGAAAGAGAAACCAGTTCTGCATGCTTTTGGTTCATCTTGCAAAACACAGAATTATAGGATGAGGGAGTCCTAAGTGGCTGACATACTGGCTGACACAAGTACATCACTTGACTTTTGTATACTTGACAACTGGTCATTGAAGGTATGAACTGACTCCATTGAAATGCATTGTGGGTAAGGGAATGTGACAGCCTTTTTTGGGTTCATGCAAATCATCACCGTTTCGAGTCAAAAAGGGATAAACATACTTGAATAATTATGCAAGTATAACACCTTGCAGATGTGTTATGTAGACACATATTCACACACTTGCAAATGTGGTGATGAGTAAGAATATTTATCTTTTCAACAATAAAATTCACAAAGCAGTTTACATAGTTAAATGTATGCATAAATACAATAGAGGGGGCACAATGCTAAGTTTTGCAGGTGCCTCAATGCGCCATGGAAGCAGCCCCTCCCACTCACCTTTGGTGCCATTCTGGGCCACGAGAACAAAGCAGAGGAGACACCTCTGCTGTGCCACTAGAACATGCACTGCATCCATCGGGGTAGTCCCAGAGGTCTCCTCAGTGCAAGGGAACATTTGTCCCCTTATAATAGATAAAGGGCCCAATCCTATCCAACTTTCCAGCTCCAGTGTAGCCACAGTGCAGCCCTGTAGTAAGGGTACAAATGTTCCCATACCTTAAGAAGGCCCCAGTGACTACCCCTCCATCACAGGATGCAGCGCACAACCCACTGGTACAACTGCACCAGCACTGGAAAATAGAATTGGGCCCAAAGGCTGCAATCCTAACTACACTTTCCTGAGAGTAAGCCGCATTGAACAAAATCAGAGTTACTTCTGATATATATATAAACACATTTTTATTCAAGTTAAGAATAATCACAGAGATAACTGGAAACGAAAGAAGAACACACAAATAAAAATCACAGTATCACTGGTATTGCCTACGAAGCTATATGCCAGAGATTTATATATCCCGGGTGCCAAATGACCTTGGTATGCCACTGCTCCTGAGAAAACAACCTATTTCTATTTTCTCAGCCTATTGAGGCTGCTGGGCCTTATTCAACCACCTAGTCTCTTACGGATTAATCCAGCCATGGACAGAAGAGGCAACCTGCATGCCAGCCCAATTCTGAGCTGCCCGGAGCTGCGGGACCCGGTGGCTCCACGGAGGGCTCCTGCTGGATCCAGTGCCTCCTGCGCTACTGCGGGAGGCTTCTCGGGAGAGAGGGATATACGTCCCCTTTCCCCGAGTAAGGGAAGCAGCCCTGCAATGGGGCTACTCACTTTAGCGGCGACTGTTTGGTCTCCGCTAAAGTGAAGGCACTCGCGTAGGGCGAGCAGCCCTGCCCGAGCATCTTGGATCTTGCGGAGCTCAGCTCCGTGGATCCACCTCTCCCCCGCCTGCTGACACGCCTCCCCCAAGCTCCCAGCCATGCCTCCCCCTCCCCAGAACACCCCTCCAAGCCCCTGACCACGCCTCCATCTCCTGTTCCGCAGCCCGGCGGTCACAGAGACCGCTGAGCCGCAGAACCCGGGAGCCTGCCGCACGCGGGCTCAGCGCCGGCCGGAGCTGAGTCAGCTCCGGTGGGAGCCTGGCAGTAAGCCCTGCAAATGTGCCTTATGGCACGTTTGCGACTGCGGTCCACACCGCAGAGGCACGGCGCGGACAGAGGATCAGGCTCTGCGTCATGCGGAAGAAAAACTTTTTCTTTAACTGGTCTTGATGCACATCGCCTACAATATTAGCCTGAGATGAATATATAAATCCGTGAAAAGTCAGCAACCAACTGAAGACGCAGATTGGTCATGGCGAGAGGTTGTTATGCTTTTGTGGTAAATCAGTTCAGAATTTATAACCCTCAGCTGGCCTGAATTGTCAAAGAATGGAATCCCGTATGTTCGCCTTACCTCTAATAATTGGACTTTTGTGTCACTGTTGATACAGATTTTTCTTCTTGCTCTGGAATTTTCTAGGAGCGGCACTGCTATGTCCCACTGGTTGTTTTGGGCAGGTGCAATCAAGCCTTGTAAGCCTTTTGACAGTAGTTGCTATTCAAACAAACACACTGGCACAGCTATAGGGGACGGAGCAGTAAGTACTGCAGGTAGTGCCTCACCCAGTCACCGTCAGAGCCATTCCAGGCAGCAATGGCAACACTCAGGAGGTTACACGGTGTATTGCGATGCATGCAGTACTTACTACATTGCCCCCATGTAGTTATGCCACTGCACAAACCCTGCACATGCCCGATCTCGTCTGATCTCAGAAGCTAAGCAGGGTCAGGCCTGGTTAGTACTTGGATGGGAGACCGCCTGGGAATACTGGGTGCTGTAGGCTTATACCATAGTCTTTCGAGACTGAAGGTTGCCAACCAAACACTTCCAAAACCATTTTACCAGGGAGGTCCACCACTGTAATTTTGTCTGTGTTCAGCATCCATGCTGTTCTTGGCTATCCATGATCTAAATGTCTCTGCAGCTTTCCAGAGGACTGTGCCAGCTTCCTGAAGGCTGCAGAAACATTCAGGATGGTGTCTGTGACCAGCGCTGAGCCCTTTGAAATGCCTGTGGGAAGATTTCACGTGGGTGCCATTTTGAAAGTCCCTGCTGCCTCCAGAAGGTCTTTGCTGGTTCATCAAAGATCTTTGCTGGCTCTGAGTGCAGCGAGGTCTTTTGGCAATAGCAGGGACCTTCAAAATGGCACCCTTGACTAGCATGAAGTCTATTAAGGGCCACCACCAGTTGGCAACCTTCAGTCTCGAAAGACTATGGTATCGCGCTCTGAAAGGTGGTTCTGGAACAGTGTCTAGTGTGGCTGAAAAGGCCAAGCAGAAAACTTTCAAGTAAGGCTCTCCTCCCGTTAACCCTCTGCACCTAACCACATTGACCCCATAGGATCAATGGTTTATTATATACAAATTGGCTATACATTGAGTTTTGAGGAGCCTAACCCTAGCACAGTGTTTCTCAAACTGTGGGTCCGGACCCACTAGGTGGATCGCGAGCCAATTTCAGGTGGGTCCCCATTCATTTCAATATTTGATTTTTAATATATTAGGCTTGATGCTCCCATGGTATGTGACTGCATTTGGGAAAATGTTACAGGCCTGTACTTTTAACAAGCTACTGTGTATAATCTTTTAACAATGATAGTAAATGGGACTTACTCCTGGGTAGGATTGTGGGTGCGATTTCAGCCTAGGATTATTAAAATTTTCCTGCTTGATGATGTCACGTCTGGTCATGACATCACTTCCAGTGGGTCCCAACAGATTCTCATTCTAAAAAGCGGGTCCCAGTGCTAAATGTGTGAGAACCACTGCCCTAGAGGATAGTAAGAACTGACAGCATGAGAAGAGAAAGCAGCTTTGTTGAATGTTCAGATCTAAATAGGATGTCGCCCATGTTTCAACTTTACAAATTTCTGGCATGTTCCAGGGCATATTTGTAAGAGGAAGATTCTGGAAAAGGCTGGGGCAGAAAGATCAGAGGAAGTTATTTACCGTAAAAAATAAAAAAAAATAAAAAAAAAACCTGTTATGGACAGTTTCCCTTTGAGGTCTGCAAAATGTTCCAGCATATGTATTAAATATGGGTGTGGTGGTAGTTAAAATTACTTTCAGGCATCTGCAAATTGAATGCGCAGTGCTTTCTCGACAGATCATCCCCTGCACCACTGACCTTGGAGGCATTGCAGACCTTGTGTTCTCAGACTGAGAATGTACATGGGTGTGCGAGGGAAAGCAAATGATACAAATGCCCACCCACTTAGCAAGGTGGATCAGTGTTGGGGGGGGGGGAGGAAGACCCCTCTGCACATACGTTTTTGGTTTGTTTCTTTAAAAAAAAAACATTCTTCCCAAACCCTGAAATATTGTTTAGTTATCCATTGTGAGCATTAGTGGGACAATTGAATTTGTCACGGTTGGAGTTAATGAAGGAGCCTTGACTTAGACAGATCTATCACTGGCACGCAATTGACCTTTGCTGTATTTTAATCGTCCCAGGAGGGGAGATGAAATGGTGATGCCGTTAAAACTGTTTCACAGCTCTTAGGCTTGTGTCTTTCCAGTTATACAGTTTCATCATGTAACTGAACTCTTGGTCATGGTCCACAGAATGGAAATCCCTGGAGCTGAAGCTAGACAACCGCTACAAGCAGTGAAACATAATCCCACTTCCAAAACTGTCATTAAAAAATATTTTGACATTGATTTATGCTTGAAATTGGGGTTTGTTTTTTTTTTAAATGTATGTATGACTTCTTTATTTACATATAGGTATATTAAAAGCAGTGCCAAACTCATGCCCATAGGCCATGCATAAAAATTTAAAACAAGAGCAGACAAGAATAAACGAGATCCACGTGTATCCCTGTCAGTCATTGCCAGGACACTGAGGAAATGTAGTGTGCAAATATCCTTTCAAAAACCGAGATGGCTCTACCCGCAGACATTGTTTTGTGTAAAACAGTGTTTCTCAAACTGTGGGTCGGGACCAATTTCAGGCGTGTCACACAGCACCTAGTGCAGCCACCATTGAAAATATGGGAATGTGAGATGCTGGGAAGGGGGAAAGCTGTGTGGTTATTTTTCTTGTATCAAGGTTATAAATGGGCTTTTTTTCCCCTTTGTGATGGCTCTTGAAGAATGACTGAGAAATAACCCAACTTAGGGCAGAATCCTATCCTGCACTGGAACAGGCAAGCCAAGAGGCTTGCGATGTATCCAGCACAGGATAGGGGCCAAAAGCAGCTCAGCCACAGGCAAGGGGAAACATTTCCCCTTACCTCCAGGTAAGGGTCACTAGCCCCTATGGGTCTCCTCGGACTTGCGCCACCTCTTGAGTGGCATGGCTTGAAGCCGCTTTGTTCTCCCTGGGAACGGGAGATCCCGCTCTGCCAGATCGCAGCCCTGCCTCCTGCTCCCTGCCTGCTCACCTCCAGGGCCACCCAGCACTTGCCCTTCCCCTACCCAGGAACGCCTCTCTCCCACCTCTTCCCTGCCTCCCCCCCACCTTTCCTCCTTGCGTCGGCCCAGGCAGGCCAATGCAACCCACGCAGAGGAAGCTGGCGTGGAGGCTTGCGTCGGCCTCCACAGGCTGGCGCTTCTTTGAGCTCCAGCCTGGCTTCCTCCTGAGGAGGCGCAAATGTGCCTTATGTGCCAAGTCGAGGGCTGGATTGCGCCCTTATTGCTGCATTCTCAGGAAAGCAGCAGGCTCTGGCATCACAATGACTGCACTTCCTGCTTGATGATGTCATTTCTGGTCATGATGTCACTTCCAGGTTAATGACATCACTTCCAGTGGGTCCCAGACAGATTGTCATCCTAAAAAGTGAGTCCCGGTGCTACCAAGTTTGAGGATAACTAGCGTAAAACATTTACCATAAAGAGGGATTCCCCTGCCATCCCATTTAAACTGGTCTCCTTCAGCGCATCTCTCTTAGCATGGTACCCGGTAGAAGAGATGGCACAAAAGTAACATACTCTGAATACTGTTCTGGCTATTTCCAGTTCTCCAGTTTGCCGAACCTCAGAAGTCAGCAAAAACCTTTGAAAACACTCATTGCGAGGCAACCTGGCAGCTGGTGAGGGAACAGCCATAGGCTTGGCAGTTGTCCAAGTCTGACGATTCAAAGTCACCGTTGTTCCTTCTCTCTGGGTAATATTTTTATAGGAAACATTGGTCAGGGGGGCGGACAATTTAGTGCTGTGCCTCAAGGCCAAAATCTATCCTTAATGTAGACATATGCTCATAAACTATTTTGTAGCAAAATTGCTCTCTGCCTCTGTTAAGACCAAGTCCCATATTTTTTGGAAGAGGTTATGCTCACAGTCGACTGAATTGATATCAGTGTTTTTAGGACTGGATTGTAATAGGAATACTTCTTTAGAAAGGAATGCCTTCATACAATCTTGACCAGTGCTTCAGTCCATGATTTGGTCATGGGTCTCCGCAGGGCCTCCGAGAGGAATTTTATCCGGGGTTACAAAGTTTCTTTTGGGCCCCTTTGCAAAGGTGGGGAGGACAAAACAGGGGGGAGGGTGGTAACAGCTGGAATAATCTTTGGAGTCCAGGTCTACTGGACTTCCGATGCAGAGCCCAGGTTTATCTGCCCACGTGGCATCAGCAATTTGATACAGTAATATGGAAAACAAAACACACTCCGAAGTCTCTTTAAAATCTTCTAAATATATAAAAATATTGCAAAAAAAAAATTAGTATCATTGTATTTAGGCTCACACTAGAATGAAAAGTGTCCTGCGCATACCAAAATTTGCTTCTGCAGCAGTTGTAGCCCCATAGCTGTGTCCCTGAGCTCCTATACACTCCTTCATGGTAAGTAGACCCACAAGCCAAGGAGTTACTGTCGCAGGTCGGTTTCCTCCCAGATTTGACACAGTGTTAAGGAGCGTCATGTACACATTCCTTGGCCCAGCGTATATGGCTTGCCAACAGCTGCAGTAGCTGCAGCCGCAAGCTTGTGGTAGTGTCCCCAGCATCCCATGCAGGCAACAAGTCTGAGTAGGTAAGAAAATGTAAGATCCCAGGAAATTTCTGGGCCCCCTCCTTTGGCCTGTGGGCCCTGTTTTTGATCCTGGGCCCAGGTACAAATTACCCCCTTTACCCCCCCTCTCCTAGAACCTGGGTCTCTGCCCCCCCCCAGGTATTTATTGAGAAAGTAAACAGCATTCACAGTGTACACCCTGTGACACTGTGACATGGGAAGTTTAGCAATGTTTGGTTTTTTTGCAAAACAAAGTCAAAGTAAGAAAACTAGAAGAAGAATAAATTCTTTTTCGTAGTGAAACATGAAACAACACTTAAATTTATACAGAACAAATCATCCTTTTGGGACTGATACATTTCACCAGTTCCACAGCAGAGAAGCTATATTGACTTTTTTTTTTTTCAAGTTTCCAAGATCATCTCAGATGTATCTTACAGTGCAAACTTATGCATGACTATTCTAAAGTAACAGCCCAATCCTGTTCAGTGCTGGTGCAGTAAGGCCAGTAAGGCTGAAATTGAGTGAGCAGACTGGAGGTGTCCTGGACTACAGCTCCAGTCTGCTCCATGAGACTACTCAGATAACTGCACCAGCTAAATTGCTGGCGCGGGACTGAGTAGCCCTGTCTAGGGCTTTTAGTCTTGGGACAGGAGTTAGGATATGGCGGAGTCCTCCTCCACTACCTCTGCTCCTCCCAGACCTGAACCACCCCCTGATCACCCTCTCCTGTCCCAAAATACCCTTTCCCACCTCTGTTCTGCCCTCCACCGCCCCTCAGTTGGCCGGCACAACCCTTACCTGCCTCAATGGCTTTCAGGTGAAATGCAGTGTCTGTGGGACAGCACAGGACTTCCCACTGGCACAATTTACTCTTCAGGTGTTGAAAACTGCTTTACAGTGCTTTTATGACACCGGCCGCTACAGAGGCCCTCACCTTCAATAGGACTGGGCTGCCTGTCCAGCCCAGTTGAGTTCAATGGGACTTGTATAGATTCCAAGGAGCATGTGAAACTGCTTGTTAGAGTGAGACCATTGGTCTACCTGGCTTAGTATTGCCAACAGCTGCTGTATAATAATAATAATAATACAGGTATTTATATACCACCTTTCTTGGTCGTCGGATTTCTCCTCAGACTTTATTCAAGGCAGTTTACATGGGCAGGCTGTTCTAAATCCCCGTAGGGATTTTTACAATCAAAGAAAGGTTCTATCTTTCAAGAACCACAACATTTCAGATGGATCTTTTCAATCTGGTATCACATTCTGGCCTCCGGTTTCCTCCCACGCAAGCTGACAAGCAGCTCCTTCATCTCTCACATGGAGGGCAGCCAAGACGCTTCTTTGCTCACACCAACGAGCAGGTGGAATAACTCGGCTCAGCATGTCAGCTGCTTCAAGGTCTCGCCATTCACGGTGCCGGTGGACTCAAACTGGCGACCTTCGGATGTTATCTTCAGGCAAACGGAGGCTCTACCCTCTAGATCAGATCTCCTGCCTTGTATGCAGGGTTTCACATAGATGTGAACAGGAATCCAAGCAGAATCCGGGGTTGATGGGAAAATATGAGACCTGGTGTCAATCCCAGTTGTGTAGTGCTGTGAGAACTGGGAAGAATGTGGTTATGCAAGTGCTGTGTGAACCAGTTAGCTAGTGGCTGAAGCTTGTGGCACACTGGTGACAGGTGTTCTGACACATGCCCACACGATTTCATGGTGAGCTCTTAAAATGCTTTTTTTTTTTTTCCTTTCTAAATTTAGAGGACTAACAAATTGCCAATGCCCATCTCTAATAATGTTGCCAAATGCCCACTGTGCAAAATAGTGGTACCAATCTCTGTGAAAGTCTCTCAGACTGGGAGCAAAATGCAGCCACCCAAAACCAAGGTAGCAGTTTCTACATACTTAGGGGGTCTGCCTAGTAAGCAAAAATGAGTAAATTGTAAATCAAACCCCCTCCAAACGGATGCACACTGCACATGCTCCAAGGCCCCCAGGAACCATAGCATAGCTGTTGGAACAAACAGGGTAGGGATTAGAAACTGAGCTGCTTGAGCTGCCAACAGCTGGACATTAAGGCAGATGAGATCCTGTGGGCGCAATCCTAAGCAACTTTCCAGCACTGACCTAGCTGCAATGCAGCCCCAAGGTAAGGTAACAAACATGCCCTTCCCTTGACTGCCTCCCCACAGCAGGATGCAGTGCACGCAACGTTGTCATAGCTATGTCAATGCTGGAAAGGATTGGTTGGCAACCTTCAGTCTCGAAAGACTATGGTATAAGCCTAGAGCACCTGGTATTCCCAGGCGGTCTCCCATCCAAGTACTAACCAGGCCTGACCCTGCTTAGCTTCCAAGATCAGACAAGATCCAGCATGTGCAGGGTAACAGTTGCTGGAAAGGATTGCGTCCTCTGTTGTTTTTATTTTTTAGTCCTGTATTGAAGATCAGGGGCTGAGTTTGAAAGACATCAATGGCTTTTTGAGGCCAACAAGTGTATTCATGGCTAAGGCAAGATTCGAAGTGAGGATTTCCTAGCACATTTTTCACACTCTTGGCTGCTTCACTACATTAGTTCTTGGTAATAATAATATAAGGCCATATACCAGGATTGGTTTCTGTGTTAAGCCAGCTGTGTTAATGGCAAAGGATTTCTATATTTCAGTATAATTTTTGCATCTTCTTCATAAGATGGAAAGAAAGGGCAAAGGATATTCTCGTCCAGAATCAGGATGGAAAGGGATGTTAGTAGTGTTTCTAGGGATGTCAGCAAATTGATAGTTCATGGCTTCATTTATTAACCATATAAATTCCTTATGTCTAGTCTCGTCCCCCCCCCCCATTCCTAATTTTTATCTCTGTCTGTTCTTCCAATCTTTAATGACCAGTTTGGACATCCAGTTCTTCATCCATGGAGGAATACGTTACTCTGGAATGAAAGATCCATGTGAATTTTACAGGAATGTAGAGATCCATAGTCAAGAATTTATAGGAAGCTTCTATTGTGCTTGCAGAGCTTTCATGCCAAATTCTAATGCATTTTTTAAAAAATTGAATGTGACAGTTTCCACATAATTTTTCCTTCTATGAGAGCCATTTCTGAGCTCTCCCATGGAAGCAAATGTCGTGTTGAAACTGACCACAAGTCCTGCTGTATTTTGAGCTGATTAGTGCTTAGACCAGGGGTCTCTAAGCTTTTAGGCCAGAAGGCCACATAAAATATTTGGCATGGTAAATTTTAAATATCAAATTTAAATAAACACAATAGAAAGCCTCAGAAAACCTAAGGCCTTCAGACAGCCCCAAAACATCACTTTTGGTTTTGCAGGAAAACCAAGGATGTGATGTTTTTAGGCCTTTAGAAGGCATTCTGAGGAGAGGCACATGGCTTCCCTAGCCCTCAGAACATCCTCCAGATGCAACTGGAACACAGCTCTGGTCATATTCGATTGAGTGGGCCAGAGGCTTGCAGGGGCCAAATGATTGCCATGGACCAGATTGAAGCTTGTTGCAGGATGCATCTGGCCCCCGGGCCAGAATTTGGAGACTCCTGGCTTAGATCAGTTGATTTACAGCCCAATCCTAACTAAATTCCCGTGGGGTGATGCAGCGGCACTGGTGCAGTCTATACTGCATCCTGTGGGGCAATTTTGGCTTTTGGAGGTCTTCTTGGGGTAAGGGGACATTTCTCCCCTTGCCCCTGGGTGAGCTCCAGCAGTTGCAATGGGTCAAATCAGATTTGCAGGTTCTCTATAGGTGGCGCAAGTTCTCGTTGATCCGTGCATGAGGATCATTCATGGGAAGGAGGATAGAATATGGCAGGCGCCAGCAGCACCAATCCTACCTCCTCCTTGGCCCAATCTACCATTACCACCCTTCCCTGTTCATTCTAGATCCTCCCTGCCCTCCCTCTGCCCCTGTGCCAGACTTACCTGCTCTGGCGGGTGTCCTTTACTCTGCCGGTGAGTGCGGGAAGGTTCTGGGTAGTAGCGCTGTTGTGAAGCACTTTATGACATTTTTGCGACAGCCTGTGCCAGGAGAACACAAGTTCTGCCAGCACAAGGAGTGAAAAGGATTGAGCCATTAAACTGAGAAAAGAGCTATGAAACACTATGTGTTATATTAAGCCATTTCTGCCCAACGTTGCATATACGCAACAGAGACAAAGTGTGTGCACCTGAGGGCTGGGCAAAAATGGGTTAAAAGTCGATGGTGTAATATTTCAATCGACTCTTGAAATGCTACATTCTGGTCATCTTTTCCACACATTTTCCATCTGCTTACTGTTTTTGCAGATATGTGACTTGTTGATAGCATACAGCGAAGAAACCAGATCACTTAGGCTCTTAACAAAGGACAGCGATAAAAAGTTTATTTTGAGATTGTGTTAGTTTTTGGTATTGGACACATAACATAACACAGCCGAGGTTAATCAGTGGTCAAGAAGAAGAACGATTTTATGACTGGATCCCAAATGGCATTTTTGTGCACAGAAGTTCAATTCACATATTGAATATATGCTCAGCCAAGTGGATTCCTTCTTCCTGGCTGCATTTTTATTTATTATTGGCTTTAATAGTTTTATTTCATTCATTCATTCATTCATTCATTCATTCATTCCGTTTGTTTGTTCTACTTATTTTGTGGTTGTACTATTCTTTTGTTGTGAGCCACCCTGGGAGGGGGAGGGGGGCTTTTGGGACCTGAAGGACAGGATAGAAATTATTAGAAAATAAATACATAAGGAGGAAATTGGTGATTTTTATGAAGCCTTCCAACACTCCTTGCAGCCTCCAACCCTCCTGTAACTATGCCTTGAGGGTTGGGTGATCCTCAGAAGCACATTGTAAGGAGACACAGGGAGCAAAGGAAATGCAGGTGGGGATCTATGGAATTGAAATATTCGGAGCCAACAGAATACAACAATGCTGGAGTACAATGTCATCACTGGGTGCCAAAGGGCCCGAACATGCTGCAGGATGAGACTCAGCTGATAGGAGACAGGAGTCAGCTGTGAAAGGGACTGGGTCATTGGTACCAGCTCTTGGGAAGGGCTGGACCAGGTATAAAGGGGGAGGTAAAACAAGAGGGTAGAGTGAGTGGAAAAAGAGAAAAGGCAGATGTGGACAAGGAGAAAGGAGGTAGACAAATAGAGGGAGAATATAAGACAAGATTTTAATTACCCCTGCTAATTGGGTAAGAGGCACTTGTTCAAGTGGGTGCTCCTTTTTTAGCAGGGAGAGAGTAATTGGCCCACCTCACCCCAGCACTGTCTGTTCTAGTGGCTGTCTGCTGGTATTCATTTGCATCTTTTTAGATTGTGAGCCCTTTTGGGACAGGGAGCCATTTAGTTATTTGATTTTTCTCTGTAAACCGCTTTGTGAACTTTTAGTTGAAAAGTGGAATATAAATACTGTTAATAATAAGAAGAAGAAGAAGGGAGGAGTGGAGGAGCAATGTAGGAGAATGACCAGCAAGGGTGAGATGGAAAGGAGATGAAGATACAGTGGCCAGGAATGAGAGCTAACAGGGAGAAGGAGAATGGATCAGGCAAGGAAGGGGGAAGAGAGGAAGGACCCTGGAACAGCAGAGGAAGGTGGAAGAAGTGGACATGAGAGAAGAAGGGACTACCAGGGATCCAGGGCAGCAGACCAGTTGGGGAGGATTATCCTTTCCCTGGGGATGGAAGAACCCCACAATTCCAGACTGAGGCCAGCTTAAGCCAGAGGTTGTTTAGGTACTTGACTACATTAGCACCTGTTCCCAGGCATTGGATGTTGGGCCTTCACCTGAAAAGCTGGGAAGCTTGTTCACATGGAGCTGGTTGAGAGTGACAAAACCTGTTGGGGTAACCGGCAGGTGCCTTGCATCTTCTGTTTGTAGAAAGCCCCTTTTCCCTCTCCCTGTTCTTGATTTTATTGGACCTGAATCCCAATAAATGGTGTTGCCCTAAAACTCTGCTTGCCCACAGAACACATGCAAACCCCTCTGAGCTACCCCATGATGGGGGGTGGGGGGTGGGTGGGATGAAGAAGTGGTCACAGGGTAATAGATGAGAAATCACCATATCCTCCCCCTTATCCCCATTGTACAGGTAGAGATTATTCAGTCATGTGAATACCAGCTGGAAGCCAAACTACAGTTGTACTTAAGAGTCACCTTCTGAAGCCTTTGGGTGTCAAAGACCCAAAAGGCACAGAGCACCCACCATGGGTTTCCTCAGAATCAAGGAAACTGAAAAAAACAACAACTGTACTGTGGTTTGCTTCATTGGTTTCCTTGCTAAGTAGCCTACAGTTACTTGATTTGCCCACTAATTAAAATGCTTCCAAATGAGAAATTAAAAGAAACTTGAACCAAAGGGAGTGTGAAAAAAGATGCAGATTCGTAGGTTCATTATGGCCACTGTTCCCGAGCAGTCCCAAAAAGACCAACCACACTGACAGAAAATAATTGTTTCTTCTGGATCCAAAAGAAAGCAACAAGAACGCTCTTTGTTATTGGTTGGCAACCGTCAGTCTCGAAAGACTATGGTATAAGCCTACAGCACCTGGTATTCCCAGGCGGTCTCCCATCCAAGTACTAACCACACCTGACTCTGCTTAGCTTCCAATATCACACATGTGCAGGGTAACATTTGCTGCATCCTAAGAAATCAGTCAAAGGAGGCCATGAACGAACATTTACTTTAAGAAGATCCTCAACATATAATCATGAAATATTTTTGGGACAGAAAAAGTTGCATTGCAGCAGATGTCAAATGGGGTATTTTGGGGGGAAAAGAAAAATGAAAGCAGTCACAGGCAGGACATTGGGCTGCTTTCCTACTAACAGTTGTACACAACAATACCATGAAACTCTTCCTTGGGTACACTTCTTCACTTCTAGTGATGTCACTTCTGGCCTCTGGGAAACTCTTCCGGGAAACTTATTCCGGACTTACTGACTTACAACTAATCCATGAAAGATAGGTTAGAAATGAAGTCTAGTTCATGGGCGGGGGAAGACAGAGGGAGGGTGGGAAGAGGTGAAACAAGGAGGAGATGGGGCAGAGTTGGGCAGATCAGGCCTGGGAGGGGGACAGGATCATGGCACTGGCATGCGCCCTATCCTAACCTCCTCCTTGGGCCTGATCCACCTGCACAGATCAACATAGGCTCTGTTTTTAGAGCAACCATCTGTAGTAACAAATTGTCCCTCTTCTCTCACCTCTCATTTAGAGGGCCAAATCCTATCAAACTTTCCAAAGCTGATGTAGCCATACCAATAGGGCACGTGCTGAATCTGGGGTATGGGCAGTTATGGAGGCCTCCTCAAGGTAAGGAAATATTTATTCCCTTACCTCATAGCTGCATTTCAATTGCATTGGCACTGGAAAGTTGGATAGGATTGGGCCTTAAGACTCTAGACCAGGGGTGTCAAACCCGTTTTGTACAGAGGGCCGAAGTTAGTATTCATGGTGCCTGCTGAGGGCCAGAAGTGATGTCATTAAACTGGAAGTGACATCATTAAGCAGATGATGGCCAGAAATAAGCACTTTGCTTTGACATAGAAACTCATTAGCTGCAAATGACAGAAGAGAAAATGTGCAAATCTTGTACATATTTTCAAGCTATGAGAGAGCCCAGTTACCAAGCTGGGAAAGCCCAGTTATAATGGGGGCTGGATAAAATGTTTCTGGGGGCTGCATTTGGCCCACGGGTCTTATGTTGGACATCCCTTCTCTAGACATTTGTTTTAAAATGGCTGTCAGTTCTATGTGAAGTAAGCAGAGTGCTCCATCTTCAGACAATTGAATCGTGAATCTAGCCACTCAAAAAATGAAGACATACTCTATCTGTCCATGCTTTTTTTCAAACGATCCCACAGGGAGGTGGGGCTAACTGAACTGCAAGCTTCACCACAGAAGTCTTTGACCCTAATGGTGAAGGAGAAAGCAATTGTTCCTCCTCTCTCTTTCAGAAGCCTTTCTTTAAACATGGAATTCTGACTTCCTGTTTCTCTAGCACAGTGTTTCTCAACTTATGGGTCGGGACCCACTAAGTGGGTCACTAGCCAATTTCAGGCGGGTCACCATTCATTTCAATATTTTATTTTTATATATTTTAGACTTGATGCTACCACGGTATGTGACTGCGTTTGGAGAAACGGTTCAGATCTGTACTTTCAATAGGCTACTATGTATATTGTAGTATGTACATAGATTGCACTTTGAACAATGATAGTAAATGGGACTTATTCCTGGGTAAGTGTGGATAGGATTGCAGCCTAGGATTGTTATGTCAGAATGCCAGATGCAAGGGAGGGCACCAGGATGAGGTCTCTTGTTATCTGGTGTGCTCCCTGGGGCATTTGGTGGGCCGCTGTGAGATACAGGAAGCTGGACTAGATGGGCCTATGGCCTGATCCAGTGGGGCTGTTCTTATGTTCTTATGTAACTCTTCCTGCTTGATGATGTCACTTCCAGTCATGACATCTCTTCCAGTGGGTATTGACAGACTCTTGTACTAAAAAGTGAGTCCCAGTGCCAAAAGTTTGAGAACCACTAGCATTTGTTTCCTGTCTCTACAGACCAGCAATTTTCAACTATTGTGCTCCAAACTCCCTCAGCACACCTGCAAGCCTTTCACAGCACACCAGTGTGCCATGGCACCTGGGTTCAAAATTACTGGTGTATATGAAAGCGTGCTGGGAGAAAGAAGCAAGGAAGGCCATCTCTGGAAAAGGCAAACACCAGCAGTTATCAACAACTTTTGTGGGTCGTCACACTGTGAAACATGGTTGCTCCTAATAAATACTAAATACTGCAAAATTACCCTTCAATAATATCTCATGCTGTCTGTTACCTTTGGCGATTTGACTTAGCAAGGATTGGGCTGTGAGTCTGCTCTTTCTTCCTTGTTTCAGCCTTGGAGACTTTTGAAGACAACTATCCTATCTCTCCTTTGTCTTTTCCAGACAAAACATACCAAGCTCTTTTAAGTCTTCCTCATAGGACTTGATTTTCAGACCCTTGCCATCTTTGTTGCCCTCCTGAGAACCTCTTCCAGCTCGCCTATGTCCTCCTTGAAATGTGGTGCCCAGAACAGGATGCTGTATTCCAAGTGAGGTCTGACTGGATTGTTGGCAACCTTCAGTCTCGAAAGACTATGGTATCGCGCTCTGAAAGGTGGTTCTGGAACAGCGTCTAGTGTGGCTGAAAAGGCCAATTCAGGAGTGACAATCCCTTCCACACCGGGAGCAAGTGCAGTCTTTCCCTGGTCTGTCTCCCTGGCTATGGGCCTTCCTTCTTTGCCTCTTAGCCTCAGACTGTTGGTCAAGTGTCTCTTCAAACTGGGAAAGGCCATGCTGCACAGCCTGCCTCCAAGCGGGCCACTCAGAGGCCAGGGTTTCCCACTTGTTGAGGTTCATTCCTAAGGCCTTCAGATCCCTCTTGCAGATGTCCTTGTATCGCAGCTGTGGTCTACCTGTAGGGCGCTTTCCTTGCACGAGTTCTCCATAGAGGAGATCCTTTGGGATCCAGCCATCATCCATTCTCACGACATGACCAAGCCAACGCAGGTGTCTCTGTTTCAGCAGTGCATACATGCTAGGGATTCCAACACGTTCCAGGACTGTGTTGTTTGGAATTTTGTCCTGCCAGGTGATGCCAAGAATGCATTGGAGGCAGCACATGTGGAAAGCGTTCAGTTTCCTCTCCTGTTGTGAGTGAAGAGTCCATGACTCGCTGCAGTACAGAAGTGTACTCAGGACGCAAGCTCTGTAGACCTGGATCTTGGTATGTTCCGTCAGCTTCTTGTTGGACCAGATTCTCTTTGTGAGTCTGGAAAACGTGGTAGCTGCTTTACCGATGCGTTTGTTTAGCTCAGTATCCAGAGAAAGAGGTCTGACTAGTGCCGTGGAAATATTGCTGCTTGTTACTACACTTCAAACTTCATTGTGTGCATGAACAATTGTGTATTGTTGATTTCCTTTTTTCCTGTTGTCACAAAGCAGATTATTGACCTAGAATCAAATTAAATCTACTATATATTCAATCCAAAAAGCCATTCATTGCAATTTTATTTTTCCTGACAGAAACAAGCCATGCTGTCTACCGTGAACACGTATTTTGTTTTAAGAGGGCAAGTCTTGCAGTAACCCAGTGTTAGAAACTCCACTGAACAGCTGTGCTAAATGAGCCTATATGTGATTACTTACTAAATCTCATCAATCTCACTCAATTCCACAAAGGGGGCTCAAACTCCCCCACCATCATCTGGGAAGCATAATTGCAATTGGCCTGCTTAAAGTTCATGGATAGAAGCTTAATCTAAAGCTCATAGAATGATGTAATTTGATGCTGGGAAACGCATAAATGTTTTCTTGCAAGCACTCCCTTCAGTTGTTAGATACACACCAACTACATGCCGTCTTTGTTTCGTGTTCATTTTTATTGGCACAGGGTGGTCTAGCATTGAATGGCGCCACCCAGGAGGCTTCTCAACATTCGTACTGTGGTGTAGACACGAAGAGCTTGCATGCGTGGACTTCCCCATTTGTTTCAACCTGCACAAGCAATGTCTGTGTGGATAGCCTATGTGCACTGAAAAGCAGCAAGGAAGGAATATAAGATGGGGAGCCCCCACCCACCCCCAGCTTGCTATGCCACTGCTATGAGAACCTTCTCAAAGATCTGAAACAAGATGCTTCACAGATCTTTAGAGACTTATGGTTATACTCTGCTAACTTTCAACACTATGAAATCAGAATCCAGTTTAGTTTGCTGCTGAAAATATTTGTCCATATCTGCCATGACACAGGGATCTATTCTTATGGTGGAATGCTCAGGTTTTCAATGGAAAACAGCATGCTGGGGAAAGCGGTTTTCAATTGGTGTGACATGGCACAAAAGGTTCACTGGTGTGCCCACAGGGTTTGGAGCACAGCGGTTGAAAATTGCTGAACAACTCTTCCAGGTTCTGCAGCTCTTTCTCTGCTTAAGGCTCCTTCAGGACAGACACTTGCCCTAGAAATGGAACCACAGAACCGGAAGAGTCACCTGAAAACTGGAAGTGACATCACAAGAGGCGAAGACCATAGAGAAAACCATAGTGTGCCATAAGAAGAAAAGCGTTGGAAATCTCTGGTCCCGATCCAGAATGGAATCTCCCGCATTCCAATGACTACATGAGAGAGATGATGAAATGCTTCACAAGCCATTTACTTTGGACCCTCAGTAGCCAGCCCAATAGCCATGTAATCATTCCGGAGGTACGAAAAAGGCAACAGTAATGCCCCATGCCCCAAAATGAACTGGCCCACAGAATTGCTGGGGAAAAGGGATGGCAATTATGTCATTCCACAGCAGGTACTCTGATTGAAAACATATGAGATTGTAATGGCTTCTGAGCCCCAGCCCATATATTTGACGGATTTGCTGGACAAGTGCTGACTTTACATACATACTCCTCCCCTCTCTCAGAACTACCTGGCAGGATGGCAAGGTTGCTTTTGTAGGTACGGAAAAGTACTCCGAGAAGGAACAGAACTGAGTCAGGTTCATCGTCCTATGAAGGTAGGTGAGAAGCCATCATGCAGATGAACACACCTGCGCACCCGCAATAGAGTCACATCCATGTGTTCTGTTCTAAAAGCCTGGTGACGTATTTCATGAAAGCTGAAGAGAGATGCTTTTCAACGCATACGGTCACTGTCAGACTCTACACAGAATATAGCAATGAACAGAAAAAAGAGTGCTATTTGATCTTCTGCTAGCTGATGTTGAAAATGCTATGATTTCCTACTATTGAATCTGGTGAACATGATGTAAACATGTGCAAATAATAACAGAGACTCCAGAAGATCAAAAGATGTCTTTCAAAGAAGGCATGTGTGCACATTCAAATCCCTTACCTCAAATTACAGGTTTTTTGACAGACATTTCCTTAGAAGTCAGGAGCAAGGAATTTATATTAATTCCCTTGGATTGAAAAAAGGCAACTTGAATTTTCAAGAAGCAAATGTGATTGATTTGTCATTTTGAAAAGAAAACTATTCTTAATTAATTACCCTGATATTTCCTTTTTTTCGGAACAGAAGCTTGTAAAAGTAAAAATAGAATACTGGTGCACATTAAGGGCCCAATCCTATCCAACTTTCCAGCACTGGTGCAACCACAATGCTGCCCCTGGGTAAGGGAACGAATGTTCCCATGCCTTGAGGAGGCCTCTGTGGCTGCCTCCCTACCACAGGATGCAGGGCACACCCTATTGGCACAGCTACACCAGCACTAGAAATTGGATAGGATTTGGCCCTAAGCCATTTCTGCTCAATGTTGCATATATGCAACAAGGATCAATGGACTCTGTAGACTATGCTTTGACCCTGTCCACTTTTTACTTTTCTCCATGCTCTGGTCCCTGACTAGATGAAATTCCAAGATATTCTTTCCAGCATTTTACTTCTTAGGGCACACTGACCTCTATGGCCTTCTTTATGTCTTCACCTCTTGTGATGTTACTGCCAGCATCCAGCAGACCAGCCCAGGTTCTGCAGCTCAGTTTCTAGGGCAACTATCTGTAGTAATGAATTGTCTGTGCCTCTTCCTCTACTGATGGAGCCCGCGAAGGAAGAGTGACGGACTATTTGTTACGACAGATATTTGCCCTAGAAACAGAGTCACAGAAACTGCAGAAGAGCAGTTTTCAACCACTGTGCTCCCGTACAGACCTTTAGTGGCACGCTGGTTGAAAATAATTGTACTAGACACTAAGCCTAGGTGAACATAAAGTCATTCTGTTCTCCCTGATTGCACCTTTTTGTACCAAAACAGTCTGGGGTAAAATTATCACAATCCATAAGAGCAGATGTGGAGGCTGATAAACCTAGGATATAATTAACATAGAATGCAATGTGTTGTCATCTATTGAAAGAGATGTTATTCACAAATGCATTTTAGGGAAATACAGCATAGAATGGAAAACGTTGTAAAAAAATCACTTCTACAAATGCTTATTTAGGCAAAAACAGAAGCCTCTGATCTATTGCTACTTTGATTTGAAATATGTAAACAGTTCACTAGTCTTTAAAATTGGTGTGTGATTCCCCAAGTCTTGATTATGCTTTTCATGTTGTACTTAATATAAATAGTGCTTAAGGCTCCATTGCTCACACCACCTTCTTTTTCAGGGAATCTCGCATGAGCCCAAGACTTTGGGTGCCAAACTGCCTGACTCTACAGTTGTCATAATCACATTCTTGTCAGGAGCATAATCGCCAGGAAAACATATTTTAAATATCCTATGAGCAGCACGTAGAAAGCTAGGAAGTGGTCTACAACAGATGCTGCTTGCAAATGGCATCTCATAGTTCAGTCCTCCTACACAAGCCCCATTACAGCATTCCCCGAGCATCATGCTCATGGCGGCCATTTCTCACATTACAAATGGATAACATGGGACTGTTCCCTCAAGTCATTGTCAAATCTGAAAATGTAATATACAGAAGATGGATAACCAGCTCCTGATGCAAAGAGGGCCCCTGTGTCTTGCATAGTTGTGCAGCGAGGAAATGTTTAGCAGGTGTACTTTTCTTTTGTTGCAATACTGCGGAGACTGACGATGCTACACCTGTTGATCTTTATCCTGCTCTGCAGCAAAGGGCTTGTGAGTTGCTCCTATGAAGTGCATGGACGACTTGATCTCTAAGATGAGATGGGCCAGGGTGCACAAACTCAATTGGACACTGTATCTTATGACTATGCAGCCCTTTCCAGAAAATGGGAGCCAATTATGGTTACCCAATGATGAGAGAGATACTCTACTGCATATAGGGTGGCTTCTCATGCTCCATTTTGTACTTATGTGCCTGAGAACAAAATACACGCATTTCATATCGCTTACAAAAAGCGTCTAACTTGCTTTCTCCTTGAAAATTCATGGGATTTGATCTTCGCCCTGTCACCATTTTGAGGCATTGTAAAAGGAAAAGGAATTGTTTATACAGGTGGGTGCTGTTGAAGGTCTCGTTTCCTACATGAATGTGTTGTTCACAAGTGACACAGTATGCAAGTATTTTATATTACGATGTCTGTACGCAAGTGCTACATGCAACACTTCTTTATTGTCAAAGAGCTGATGTATGTAGTGACTTATAGGGTGGTTTTGACCCAGGAGGGGGGCAGGGACTGCGGCAGAGGTTGCCACCGAATCTTCTCTCTCTCCTTCTGAAACTGAAAGCCCTACAAAGGGCTATTTGGCTCTGCGCCAGCGATTTAGCTGTCATGGATCTTAGTAGACCCATAGTGGCTGCTGCGGCCTGACAAGAGATAAGGGAACAAATGTTCCCTTACCTTGGTGCAACCTCCAGCTGTCCCTTTGTCCATGCCAGATGGTGGCTGTTTTGGTGTTGCTATATCATGGCATGGGCGATCCCGTTAGGATTGCACTGCCCGAGATGCCACTGCAAATCAGGATGTCCCAGGTTTAGTTTCATCTGTACCAGGAATACATTAGGTGGTCTTAGACAAGCCAATCAGTCTAGGCTGCAATATGGAACAATAATATTTACTTACCTTATAGGGTGTGGTTGTAAGGATTCCATCAAGGTAATAAATGGGTAATGCTTTGCATGTTCAGAAAAGCACTATACAAATGCATGGTGTTGCTGCATATATCCAAGGACTAGTTGTTGGCACCGAAAAAAGTTTGTCATGCCAGAGCCACTGAGAGATGCCATTTGGCCTGGGGCAAGATGCCAAGATGCCTGAATGTTTTTTTACTGTACACAAGTGGACTCTCTTTATCTGTGGTTTTGAGACCTGCGGATTTGACTCCGTGTGGTTCTGAACCCATGCTGGAGGGACTTACCTGACCCCTGGATGTGACCAGAAGCACCTTCCAGTTGGATCTGGGAGGCTTTCTGAGTCCTGGGGAGGCTACTTGTGGCCTCTCTGGGCCTCAGAACAACTTCAGGAGGTGTTGGAAAAGCACCTTTCTATTCGTAAAAAGGAAGTGCCATTCAGACATCTCTGGGGGCTTTCTACGGGCTTCAGAACTCCTCTGTATGTGACTAGAAGGCTCTTTCAGTCAGGTCTAGAGGTTCTATTGGACCCCACCTGCAGTTTCCATTATCTGTGGGTTCCGGTATCTGTGAGGGGGGGGGGGGTCCAGGAATGGACCCCATCATGGATAGCGAGGTCCAACTGAAGTTCGTTTTGTCATGGTCCAGGCTTCCTGAAAGCCCAGACCTGGGGATTTTGCACCCCTCTGTCCCCCTCTCCTCATCCCTGTGCCACTCTAAGCAACTCCATGAAGCATATAGCTAGGATGGCAAATAATCTGTATACATCTAGTCTCTGGGACTGGACTGGCCTTTTTGTGACCTTGCTAATGTTTGTATTATCTCTCCTGCATCACATTTTCAGACACAAGAGTAACTCGAACAAAGTGGCTTTGAGGAAGTTGAGTACAAAACGACATGGTAAAAACCCAGATTCTGCTTCCTTCTTTTGACCGTGTATATGAAGAAGCTGTGTTAGTACAAAGAAGAATAGAATTGGGCCCCATTTATCTACCTTTCCCTTAATTGATTAAGCCCTGTTGAAATTGGATTGGAAGTTGGCATGCAGAACAGCTTAATGGATTACACATTCCGAGCGATTGCCAATTCCTGAGAGATAGAATGGAGCATGACTAAGCCATAAATGAACATACTGCACAAATACAGTGGAAAAACAAAGTGTTGGTTACATAACGGAAAGTACTCAGAAAAAAAATAAAAGCTTGCAAACTGACTTGGAAATGTAAATCCCTCGGAAATTTGGGTGACATGATGTCAAAGATCTTCACAATGTCTTAAAAAGATTAAGAGCACAATTCTGACCCTCTGTTGAGCCAGCACAAGTCCCTTGTGCCAGCCTGGGAGTGTCGCAAATGTGCTATAAGGCTTGTTGCACCTCTGGGAGAGTTGGCTGGGCTGGCACAAAGACCTGGCTGGCCTGTGGAGGTCACATCCAGTCTCTGCACCACCTGGTCCTTGCTTCATTGAAATGTGGCCAGTGTGGGGGGTTGGGGAGGGTGGGGGAGGGTGGAACTGGGGCACTTCAGGGAAGGGGAGGGAGGGCCAGTAGGTGGACTGGGTTCAGGAGGGGGCAGGACTGGCCTCCTGCACTTAGGCTGAATCCTAACACATGCACCCCTCCTGAACAGCCTGGCATTACACCAGGAGCATATCTGAGTAGCCCCATTGCGGTGGCTGGGACATTGCTCGGAGTAAGGGGATGGAGCACAACTTGGAGTAAGAGGACCTTACTCTGAGTTGTGCTCCATCCACCTCCTAACCTACCTGGATATGGAGCAGGCCAGTAAACCTGCCTATTCCAGCACAGATTAGGTTAAGCTACCCACCAGAAAAATCCAAAAGAAATCAAAGACTCCCCCCCCCTTACCATTATCATGACAATATTATCCTGTGGAATAAACAACCACCCACTGAAAGAGGGTGAAGAGGGTGAAGAAAGTGTAAGAGGGTGAAGAGGTACCCTCCACAACATAACAGCCTGGAAACTGGATTTCGAATATAGCCAACATGTTTCAACCTAGCTCTGCTGCTGATCAATTTAGCATCAAGAATCTGCTTAAAAAGAAACATTTGACTCTTCCAGCAAAAAAGCAAAGACAACATCTGGGGATCTGAAAGAGACAGAACATTCAGGATGAAAGTTATACCTCCTAGTCTTTAAACATTCAAGAACAATTTCAGGTTTTTTTCATGAATATTCACAGCTATTGAGCTGTCTGGTCACATTAGAGGTATGTTGGCAGAGAAAACTCCCACAAGATTGACACTACATTAATTACCAGGCCTGTGGGCACTGGAAATTGAACCATCCACACTGAAACTGGTGAACCATCTAAGGAAAGCTGCCATCGTTTTAGTATGGAAGACCTGGAGGCAAGTCGTCACCTGAATTACGCATAAAATAAAACATTGCATTAAGCTCATAGAATGCACATCTCTCTTGACATTCTGGGATAATTATTCAATGTATTACAGATCTCATTACAGATCTCATTCAGATCTCATCTGAAAATACAACAGTAAGGAAAGGGATATATTCTTGCAACGTGGCTTCTGTTATCTGAGTAATAATCTCATAGCACAATCCCATACATGTCTAGTCAGAAATAAGTTGCTGAGTTCAGTGGGCCTTAGTCCCAGCTAAGTGTGTACAGCAGAGGTTCCCAAACGTTTTAGCACTGGGACCCACTTTTTAACTTGACACTCTTTTGGGACCCACCTAGTTTTATGAGACCAAGGGAAAAAAAGCTTCCCTTTACCAGGTGCTCAAGCCTCTATTTTTGTCTGTTTTACCATAGTGAGAGGCACCAACTTCTGGAGTATTTGTTGAACTCCACATTCATTGGATTGGGACCATTCTGGTGGACTTGTATTCTCCTTTGCCTGGCCTTCCAAAGAGCCAAGGAATGGTTGCCTACTCACGAGTGAATGCGCATGTGTGATTCAGTGCATTTTCCTTGTCAGCTTGGAGCAAGAAGACTTATTTCGCAAGAGTTTGTTGGTAATCTGTGGTAATCTGATCTGTGGTAATCAGATCAGAACCATTCTGTTGCCACTGTGCTCCCCTCAGCCTGCCCTTCAAAGTGGAGCAAGGCATGGTTGCCTACTCATGAGTAAATACACACATGCAGTTCCATTTTGGTTTCTATAGGGCTCAATACATTTTTCTTGTCAGCTGGGGGGGTGACTTCCGTCTTGAGAATTTGTTGGGGGTGTGCATTCATCGGATTGGGACCACTCTGATGGCATTGGGTTCCCCTCGGCCTGCCCTTTGTGGTGGACCAAGGCACTCTTGCCTATTTGCACATATATGCGCACATGCTGCTCCTTTCGGTTTCCATAGGGCTCAATATGTTTTCCTTATCAGCTATCAGCTTGCCAGTTTCGCAACCCTGCAAAAACTGGCTCCCAATCAGCTGGTAGGACCCAACAGTTTGGGAACTGCTGATGTACAGGATTCCAGCCTTAATGATGGTCTCCTTGAACTTGATGCTTGATGCTTGAACTTGATGCTTGAACGTTGATGCTTGAACTTGATGCTTGAGCTTGATGAAGCTCAAAAGTTTGCATGGACTTTGGCTAGGATCTAAAGAACTGCACAACTTGTTCCATATGTCTGTGTGAGGGCTTCAGGATTGTGTTTCTTTAGGCATCAATGCCTTGTGGCGCATGACTTTTGAAAAATGACTTTCAAAAGCCATTTGGATTAAGGCAGAGATTACTCATCTTCAAAAAGCAGAATATTTCATTGGAGTGCCCAAGGACTTGCCAAAAATAGCTCTTTGGAGCCTTATCTAATAAAAGATTTATTTATTTTCAATTGAACAGTATTTATTTTACTATTATTCACACTCTTCCTTTCTACAACACTTAAGGTAGCTAACAATTCAAAGTGATATAAGAGAAACAACTTTACATGTTCAGCGTGTGGTCGGTCTGTGGAACTCCTTGCCACAGGATGTGGTGATGGCGTCTAGCCTGGACACCTTTAAAAGGGGATTGGACAAGTTTCTGGAGGAAAAATCCATTATGGGGTATAAGCCATGATGTGTATGCGCAACCTCCTGATTTTAGAAATGGGTTATGTCAGAATGCCAGATGCAAGGGACGGCACCAGGATGAGGTCTCTTGTTATCTGGTGTGCTCCCTGGGGCATTTGGTGGGCCGCTGTGAGATACAGGAAGCTGGACTAGATGGGCCTATGGCCTGATCCAGTGGGGCTGTTCTTATGTTCTTATGTTCTTATGTCTCTCATTCTCCAGCACCAACTGGGCAACCATATAAGTGTCCACCATATATTTTGATAATTATGATCATATATCAGCTTGTGGTTTCTTACATAGTATCCGTGTGCTAAATCCATGAGTCTGAGAAAGCAGGAAAAAGGTAATTAAAAATCAGTGTTCATGCCCACAGTATAAAACAGTTTTATAGTTTCATGCATCACAATCACATTATGCACAATATCAATAGGGGTGCACAATCACAATAGGGGCGCAAAAATGTTTTGTAGGATTCATTCCCTGGAGACTCCTGCAGGTGATGGGTGAGTGGTGCAGAGGAGGCTGTGCTGTTGTGGTGGTATAATGGTGAAGGGATGAGAAAATAGAGGAAAGCTAGCTCATCATGGCACTGGTGGGTGGCCACCAGCTGACCAGCTGCTCAGTCTATAAATTCTAGGGCTTTTGTTCTCCTGCCTCTTTAACATGGAAGTAGAAGATCTTCGTATGCTAAACGGACCAAACCAGGTGATTTTTGGATGAAGATACACAGCGAGTCTGGCTGATGAATGAAAGATGCATTTGAGGGCAAAAATTAAAGGGGCATTTGTTGGGGGAGGATGTGAGAGTGAAATGATTTTTTTGGGGGGGGGGGGTAGAATTTCAGAGCATAGGAGCTTTTTCCTGCAATTTCCAGAACCATTTGGCATTCAGGAGCGTGTTACTTCTGAACCTTGAAGGTCCATTGAGCTACCATGGCTAATAGTTGCTGATAGACATATCCAGCATGAATTTGTCTAATGAGAACATGTTTGGAAACGGTGTTATTTGTTTTACTCAGAAGTAAAATACTTTTACTTACATTTTACCCATTGCGTTCAGTAAGTCTTGGGTTTACAGCCTATCTTCCTCACTGGAAACCAACACCTGCACTAACATTTCTTTAAAGCCATCATCTTAGCCTGTGGCAGAAATTTCCATTCCTTAGTTATGTGCTATGTTAAGAAGTAATGCATGCACAGTTGCTTGGAGAAGCTGCCTGATTTGGGGGGCTTTTTGGCTTTGGCTTTTATTTATTTATTTTAATTTTTTCACATTTTTATACTTCCCTTCATCCAAGGAGCTCAGGGTGGTGTATGTGGTTCCTTCCCTCCTTCTGTCCTCGCTACAACCCGGAAAGGTAGGTGAGGCTGAGAGACAGTGGCTGGCCCAAAGTCACTCAGGAAGCTTCATGGCTGTGCTGGAATTTGAACCCGGATCTTCCAGGTCTACGTCCATCTCCTGAACCAGTACACCATCCTGGATCTCTTTATTAATTATAGCATTATTTTTTATAATTTTTTAAATTGTAGTTGAAGGTATTGCAATAATTATTTAGTCAGATGTTGCCTCAAAATTTCTACATCATTTCTCTTTCTAGGACAAGTTTCTGTAGTTATCTGAAGCATTTATATACCACTTATAAAGCCGCTGCCACTTTGACATCACTATAATAAATAAGGCAGCAGATAAAACCAGGCACAAAATGGAGTGAAGGAATTTAGATGACAGGAGCCATGTGGAATGTTTACGTGCCTGTAGCTCACACCACATCTAGATCAACCCTTAATTCTTCAGCAGGTCACCCTGCCTGGCCTGTCAGCCCAATTCACAAAGGATTCAAGAGCAATCTGGCTTTACCTGTCAGGGGAGACCCAGATGAGGATTTGAATTACATTCTATTTAGGGGGCCCAATCCAGCACAGATGAGACCTAATCTATGCATTCCACATAGCAAGATCATAAACTGCGAATTCAGGACTGCTCCACTTCAGACTACAGGCATGGAGTCATTTCTTTTTTAACTGACTCTCCCTGCAGTATGTGAACCCTCCCTGCATGTAGCAAACAAGCACACGGTTGAAGGGTTTCACATAAATCCTGACTGGCTGGTTCACTACATGCAGGATTTTTGTGTGTGTGTGGGGAGGGGGGTGTTCCAAAAACACCACCTGAAGAGGATCAGCCCAAAATAATACCACCTCCATTCACCACCTCACTCTGTGTAATATGTAGATGGGTTCTTAGTTGTGACTAAGATTCTCATTGAGGAAGTAACCCTATGCCAAGGGTGTGCTATTTGGAGGCTCAACTGATTGGCTGTTCGTCCAGTTCTTTAAAAATCCTGCAGAAAACTCAGCATCAAGGGCAGATTGACTAGGATGCATTTCCTTGACATCTCATTTTCTGTGTGGAGCCATATTTTTGTATGGAGAACTCAACCATGTCTGAAGTGTTCCAATTCAGAAACATGGTTATCACCTTAGGGACAACGAGGCCTCAGGCTCCAATTGAAACTAGCAGAGAGAAAAAAAAACCTGAAGTCACAACTAACTCAAGACCCATTGCTTTCAAAGGGACTTAAGTGCAGTCTACAGATACAGCAGAATAAAGTGGTAGAACTGACCACACCAGACTGCCATCAGGAATACCATTTGAGAATCGTCTTCTGTGTAGAAACTCCCTGCATCAGGGATCAAGGTCCTGCGTTGGCCCTCTCCCTGCAGAGCTAATTTTCTATTTACAGGGAGGTGTTTGCTTTTGTTTTAAATGTAGGAGAAAGTCCAAAATGCGAAGCTTGAAGTGGTACAGTCCATTCTACCACACCTCAGCATTCTGCTATCTCAAACTTTCTGGTGGGTTGCAACATGATGCTCCTAGTGTTGCCAAAACGCCTTTGAGAGGCCCCAGAGGCCTCTTATCGGTTGTGCCACGCTGGCAACCCACTCTATTGGCCTCCACGGGCCTCAGAATGGCTGGCAGAATTGACCAGAAGTAACTTCTGGTAACTTCTGGCCAAACCAGAAGTTGTGTTCGAAAACTGGAAGTCTTTTGCAGTCACTTCTGTGGACCATTCTGAGCTCTGAGGAGGCCAATACAGTGGGTTACCAACCTGGAAGAGGCCTCTGGGGTCTCCAGAAAGCATTTTGGCACCAACAGGAGCATTGTGTCAGGCCTTGGGATCGCACGCCACCATGCGTTGGTTTGTGACCCACAGTTTGGGAAACTGCACTATCTCATTTTGCTGCATGAGCAGACCCAGGCTTAGCCTTGATCTATGGCAACTGGGTTGTGCCTGAGTGTGCTCAGAGTTGCTGGAGGTAGCAAGGATGCTCCTTTCAGAGGCTCAATGAGGATGCAGCTGTTGTGCATCCTGCTCTGTGCTCCTGTACCTGCTGTGGTCCAATACACAGCAGGCATGGCTAGAAAAGCTGAAGTGACAGGTGGCGCAAAGGGAAGAGCAGTGGCTTCCTCCTGCTAGTGCTTTGAAGCATTTAAAGAAGCCCTCTCCAGTGGAAGCTCTGATCACTGACAGCGTATGTTACTTCAGTTTTGCAACCAGATATTTTTAGATACAGGATAGGCATATTTCCAGTAAATGACTAGACATGTTTTTTTTTTTTCTCATTTGCTAAAGATTTCTTTGACCTTGGTGAAAGCCAAAAGAAAGGAAATAACATTCAAGGAGGCAGAAGTTAAAATGAAAAACACATGAAATTGGATCTCCCCATGGAATGAAAGAATGAGACACCGGCTGTGAACAGCAGGGTTTGCTATTCCACAGCTCTCCCAGTTCATCGGAGTAGCATTTTGAACCTTCAATTATCCATATGAAACAAGGTAAAGGAAAAAGGAACCTAGCAAAGAACTGCAAGTAAACTTTTGCAAGGCATAAATCTGCTGGAATACAGTTGTATGTGTGAATTGTATTATGAATGTACTAATGACGTTCACATATGTCTTTCATTTAGGCTAGAAAATTGCATTGCATGGATTTCTGTGATCATCCTAGATTTTTGGGGAAGGGCAGAGAGAGAGAGAGAGAGAGAGAGAGAGAGAGAGAGAGAGAGAGAGAGAGAGAGAGAGAGAGAGAGAGAGAGAACAGAGATGGTTTCTGCTTAATGAAAGGCATGTATTTATTTATAGTTCAAAATATGGGAGATTTGTTGCAGGTGCCTGAGACTGTCTAGTAGTAGGCAGTAATTCACACGTGCCCTACTTAACACAGCCACTTGCAATGGTTTAAAATTACGGATTTTTTTCACTTCTTTGGAACTAGTACATCACATTACCAAAAACAAAAAAACAAGAAAAAACCCCTCAGTCATCTTCCTGCCACAATCATCAAGAGCATCCCTCATGTTCCTGAATTGTAAGGTCCAGTTGTATGTTCTTACATGCCTTGAAGCGAATGGCCAAAGAGAAAGGATGTGAAACTCACTTTTTTTGTGTGTGCTTCTATATGTGAAGAGAGAGCTTACACATCTTGCCTGCCATACAGAACTAGCCCAGATTCTCTCAGGGCACAACCCTAACCCCTTATGTCAGTACTTTCCAGCACTGGCATAGTGGTGCCAATGGGACACATGCTGCACCCTGCAGTTGAGTGTCACTCTCTAAGATACCCTGGCCCAGAGCAGTATAGGGCTTTAAAGGTCAAAACCAGCACCTTGAATTGGGCCGGGAAACAAATGGGCAGCCAATGCAGCCGCTGGAGAAGCGAACTGACAGAGTCGAACCACCTACCTCCAGTAACCACACGGGCCGCCGCATTCTGCACTAGTTGCAGTTTCTGAACTGCAGCCCCACATAGTCTTCAAGTCTTCAAGGGCAGCCCCAAGTCTTCAAGGGCAGCCCCACATAGAACGCGTTACAGTAATCTAACCTCAAAGTAAAGGAATGTTTGTTCCTTTATCTCAGAGCTGCATTGCCCTTAAGTCTGTGCAGGAAAGCACTGACATAAGGGGTTAGGATTGCGCCCTCAGTATCTAAAGTGGTGTGGCACTGTGCCATGCTCCTTAGTGGCACATAGACGAGGCAGGTGGAGTGGGTTCAGCCATCCTCCAGCACCCGCGGCTTGAAAGTAACCATCTTTCCTCACCTCACAAAAGGGTCCTGTGCTCACTTATCAAGAAGTGCATGTGTTGTCCCACTTCAGGAACTTTGTGCTTCTTATAACTTCAGTGTCATAACTTCTTCTAACAGCAGTTTTCAACTTTCTGCATCTCACAGCACACTGACAAGGTACCCTGAGACAAGCTAAAATTGTCAAGGCACACCAACAGTTTTTGGACAATTGACAAGGCACATTGCACTGCTAGTGGTGCCAACTCACATCCCCAATTGCCCTACTAATAAATGACCCTCCCACAAACTCCTGTGGCACACCTGCGGACCAAGAGTTGTCTTTCAGACAGGGGAAGTCCAAGCAGAAATGCTCTCTGAAATGTTGCTGACCTGTTGCCCCCCACCTCCTGCCAAAGCAGAACATTCTGGGAGCAGAACCTTTTCTTCAGAAATTTTCTCCACCCAGCTGCTTCACCGGAAGCGGAAAGGGCCATGGAATAAAGGAGGAGGCAGTGGTGGCTCTGGCTATTTCCCAAGTCTTGAAGCGGAGAGTGCTTGGGGAGAAGATTACAGCAGCAGCAGGGCATGAGAAGACGATACATCTATGTTATCATTTTCCTTCACCTGCTCCTCAAACCTGTCTAAAGGGTTTTCTCCCTTTAAGCCTTAAGACTTAAGAAATGGCTTAAGAAAGTCACTTAAGGCTTAAGAAATGCACAACAAATATTGAGAAATATATATGACAATTGGGTTAGCACTAGAGAAAAAAAAACAACAACCCCGAAGCCCTGATTCTGAGAGGAGAATGTGTATATTCACAGAAAATGCACAAATATTAATTTTATTGACATGTACTAAGACATTTATGCCCAGCTTTTGATTTAAAATGTTCAGGGCAGCTGCCAGGATGATATTCCTGCTACTATAGCAAGGAGCGAAAGTATCATGGGAAAAGTGCTGGTGTGGGCACATTCCAGGCAACGGGTGTCTGCCTTTTCTTTTTCACAGCTTGAGAGTCCTTAGTTCTAAGCTAAGTGTGAGTCATATTTTGGTGAAAGGCACACTGAAAGGAAATGTAGCGACTCTCGGTTTCTTGATCCGAAAGTGGGACAGGGCAGTTATACATTCTTGGTTTGGGGGGAAAAAGTGTGAACATTCTTAGCACTCCCTCCATAGACCGATTTCATGTTTTAAAAGCTGCTACTTCAGTTCAAGTGCCAGCAAATGATCAGTTGGGGGATTTTGACAGTTCCAGGCTGGCTGGGCGTACTTCAGGGGGGTGAGTTCTGATCGATGCCCAAAGATAGTCTGGCTTATAGAAGGCTCGCCATACATCTTATCTGCTTGTCAATTTTTTCTGTCTCTTGCTTTTCGCTTAAGGGAACAGACTCTTGTTCTGCGGTCTCTGCATGGTCACATATTCCCTTCTTTCTATTATCTCCTGTGTCACAAGGGAGACATCAACGGGGTCAGCTGCACAGTGTAAGCTCATTCTGGGAGAGTTCATCAGAAGCCAAGCGGTAATCATTATACAGTGCAGATAATTACCTGGACATCATTTGCAGACTTTGACTTGGTGGGGCACATGTATTGCTTCAACAGTTACCTCATGTTACTTGATATACACACACCGTGATGTAATGCAGTTCACATACGCAGCCAGAGCATATCACATATGCCTCCAGATTCACTGAGAACAATTTCTGGTTTCAAAAAGGTTGTCCCCAGGGCCTTGTGCTAACTGGACTGCATAAAACCCTAAAAGCTGTATAAATGGAGTGCAACTTTTAAGCTAAGTAAAACACTTGACTATGAGGAATCGTAAGGGATAAAGATGAAATCCAGAGTAAAATTTTAAACGGAAAAAAGAATGAGTCACCGTGATCCCTCTGTCACTCTCATCACAGTGAAAAATCATGATATTGGCTGCCTAAGGGCACAATCCTAGAATGTACTCCTTGAAAGTTGCGTCGGCCCAGTTGGGCTGACGCAACAAAGAAAGGCGGATGGGGGGAGGCGGGGAGGAGGCAGGACAGAGGCGTTCGTGGGCGGCCCTGGGGCTGGGAGCAGGGGGCAGGGCTGGGATCCGGCAATTATGCCAGATCCCAACCCCCATTTCTGGGGAGAACGGAGCAGAGGTGGCGCACGTCTGAGGAGACCCATTGGGGCCAGCAGCCCTTGCCTGGAGGTCAGGGGAAATGTTTCCCCTTGCCTCTGTTTGAGCTGCTTATGGCCAAAATCCTGTGCTGGATACAGTGCAAGCCTCTTGGCTTGCCTGTTCCAGCACAGGATAGCATAGAACCCAAAGCCTACAAGCCAAACACAAATACCTTTACTTAGCTACAATGCTCATATGGTGTCCCTCCCCAGCAGAATGTTTGTGAAAGGGCAAAGTCAGTTGGCTCAAGAAAACAACTCATTGACACATGGGTTGTCAGTTTTCCCAATGTGTTTTGGAAATCTGTGAACTTCCTCAGAGAAATTTCCAGTCAGACTTGGAGAGGGCAGCTTCCCTGTACTTGACTAGTATACCATCTTCTCTGTGAAAGAATGCAGATATTCAAAACATATTGGGAATGTTTGGAAATTTCAAATGCAGTGTTTTGTTGTACTCATTGGCCTTGCTCTTTCCTTATTTCCTGCTGTGTTTTGTTGCCTCTTTCTGGTTTTTTTCCATAAGAAAAGCCCTACTGGATCAGGCCAAAAGCCCATCTAGTTCAGCTTCCTGCATCTCACAGTGCCCACCGAATGCCTCAGGGAGCACACAAGACAACTAGAGACCTGCATCCTGGTGCCCTCCCTTGCATCTGACATTCTGAGGTAGCCTACTACTAAAATCAGAAGGCTACACATACCCATCATGGTTTGTTGCCTGTAATGGACTTTTCCTCCAGAAATTTGTTCAATCCCCTTTTAAAGGCATCAAGGCCTGATGCCATCATCACATCCTGTGGCAAGAAATTCCACAGACTAACCACATGCTGGGTAAAGAAATATTACTCCCCAGCTTGTCTTCCACAATCCCAAATACTGAGACTCCTCCTCTTGGTCTTATGGTTTCACACGGTCAGACGTCCGGCCCTTCCCTAACTTCATCTACCAGGGGGATTCCTTTTCTTGGGTGCTACCTCCGTTGTTGTTGGTTGATGAAGGGCACATTCAGATGTGCACTGTGGCTGTTGCTTTCCTTCCATACTGAACTCATACATGGTGGCATGAATAAAGTTTCCTGAAGAGCAAGAAACAGAGTGGGTGTCAATGGGCAATTTTCACAATGGAGAGAAGTGAATAGTGGTGTGCCCCAAGGATCTGTCCTGGGACCGGTGCTCTTCAACCTCTTCATAAATGACCTGGAGACAGGGGTGAGCAGTGAGGTGGCAAAGTTTCCAGACAAAACCAAACTTTTCTGAATAGTGAAGAGCTGGAGTGATTGTGAGGAGCTCCAGAAGGATCTCTCCAGATTGGCAGAATGGGCAGCAAAATAGCAGATGCGCTTCAATGTCAGTAAGTGTAAGGTCATGCACATTGGGCCAAAAAATCAAAACTTCACATATAGGCTAATGGGTTCTGAGCTGTCTGTGACAGATCAGGAGAGAGATCTTGGGGTGGTGGTGGACAGGTCGATGAAAGTGTTGACTCAATGTGTGGCGGCAATAAAGAAGGCCAATTCTATGCTTGGGATCATTAGAAAAGGTATTGAGAACAAAATGGCTTATATTATAATGCAGTTGTACAAATCTATGGTAAGGCCACACCTGGAGTATTGTGTCCAGTTCTGGTCGCCGCATCTCAAAAAAGACATAGTGGAAATGGAAAAGGTGCAAAAGAGAGCGACTAAGATGATTACGGGGCTGGGGCACCTTCCTTATGAGGAAAGGCTATGGCGTTTGGGCCTCTTCGGCCTAGAAAAGAGGCACCTGAGGGGGGACATGATTGAGACATACAAAATTATGCAGGGGATGGACAGAGTGGATAGAGAGATGCTCTTTACACTCTCACATAACACCAGAATCAGGGGACATCCACTAAAATTGAGTGTTGGGAGAGTTAGAACAGACAGAAGGAAATATTTCTTTACTCAGTGTGTGGTTGGTCTGTGGAACTCCTTGCTGCAGGATGTGGTGATGGCGTCTGGCCTGGACGCCTTTAAAAGGGGATTGGACAAGTTTCTGGAGGAAAAATCCATTACGGGTTACAAGCCATGATGTATATGTGCAACCTCCTGGTTTTAGAAATGGGCTATGTAAGAATGCCAGGTGCAAGGGAGGGCACCAGAATGAGGTCTCTTGTAATCTGGTGTGCTCCCTGGGGCATTTGGTGGGCTGCTGTGAGATACAGGAAGCTGGACTAGATGGGCCTATGGCCTGATCCAGTGGGGCATTTCTTATGTTCTTATGTTCTTATGTTATGTTCTTAAGTATGAATGAAGTAGACGCAACTTTCCAACCCTGGTGCATGCCTTTAGAAGAGCTACCAGAACCGTGCGGATTGAGAATGTCCAAATCAAGTCACACCATAATTCTGACACGTGATTATGAGGGCTACAGTTCATGTCTTAATCAGGTCAAAACCTTCACCTCCTTCTCAGGCTCAGTGTGCCTCAGAGAATGAAAAGAAAAAGGGAAAAGAGGTCTATATTATGTCTGCATGAACATTAGGGATTGAGCTCTACTATTCACTGCCCAGAAGCCATAGTGATCTTCTCCGTTATGGTGTGGCTTCACAACCACACTGTCTAACCCAGGGGTGCCCAAACCCTGGCCCGGGGGCCACTTGCTGCCCTCAGAGGCTCCCAACCCAGCTCTTGGGGAGCCCCCAGTATCCAATGAGCCTCTGGCCCTCTAGAGACTTGCTGGAGCCCATGCTGGCCCGACACAACTGCTCTCAGCATGAGGATGACTGTTCCACCTCTTGTGTGAGCTGTGGGGCGAGGGCTCCCTCCACTACTTGCTGTTCCACCTCTGTGATGCAGCAGTGGCAGCAAAGGAAAGGCTGGTCTTGGTTTATGCAAAGACTTTTATAGGCTTTGAGCTACTGCAAGACTTTCATTCATTCATAGAAGTTCCATCTCTAATAAATTCATTTATGTAAATTTATTCAAATTTTAAATGTAAATTAATTCTTTTTTTCCCTGTTCCCTGACACAGTGTCATAGAGATGATGTGGCCCTCCTGCCAAAATGTTTGGACACCCCTGGTCTAACCTGTTAATGCTTGATCCTAAGATTTGCTATGCCACTAAATACATACTTAGAATAGGTAATAGTAATTTCTCATGTACTGATCTTGTCTGATCTCGGAAGCTAAGCAGGGTCAGGCCTGGTTAGTACTTGGATGGGAGACCACCTGGGAATACCGAGTGCTGTAGGCTTATACCATAGTCTTTCGAGACTGAAGGTTGCCAACCATGTACTACTAGGTCTGCCCAGACATACACTTACAATTCTTTCATTCAATTTTGTTTTGTTTTAAAGTTGGTTAGCAGTTCTTAATATTCTTTCCTCTGTGTCCTTCGTAGCTTCACATTGCAGGGCTACTGGAAGCTGCTTCTGGGCCCATGACTCACTTCCTTGGCAAGGCATTCTGGGGTGCAACAATGCTTTCTGCTGCAATAGGAAAGCGCTCAGCAAGTCTGCCACTTGAGTGTTATTGAGTTCGCTTACTGAGTCTGCTGGTTTCATTATAAATCATTTCACTTACAGTGCAGTTTCCAAGAATCTATCAATAAATTTAAGTGAGGAGTCGCTGTATGTATCTGTGTTCCATCAAGATGTGGGAGGAGACTGCATCCCGTAATTCCTGCCACCAACCTTTACACATTGACCAGGTCCACTGTATAGAGCCTATTTTGCATCTTGCACGTCTGCAGGGCTTACTGATTGCTCTTACTGAGTCTGTTGTGCATACAGAGGGCATACAATGTGTTCATGTGCAGACTCTACGCAAACAACCCAAATGTCACGTGGAAGTTGGGGACAGAGCCAGCAAACAAATTCTTTCTCCCCTCTTCTGAACATTGGTTGTACGCATATTGTATATCGTTTGTCTGAACAGAGCTAGTGCTGAAAGCTCTACTTTTATTGGTACTGCTAAGATGTCATGTCACTGTTGCAAGCAACGTTTCCAGGATGAATGTTTCAGGCTAAGATCTTAAAGGTTTGATGGTTCAAAAATGGAAATTGGCTAGTATTTATGTCAATGATCTGTTCTTTTGGGTAACCTTAAAAATGAAACATAATTATTGATAAATACTGTACATCTGTATTTCTGAATCCTTGCTTACTTCCTGCCAGTGGTGTAGCCAAGAGGGGGTGCAAAGCGCTAAATTTTGTAGGGAGTCTCACCGCAGCGGGCAAGTGACCCCTTTGTTTGCCTCCATTTTGCTCCTACCACCCAGAATGGCTCTGAAGGGGAAAAGCGGTCTGCAGCTACAGTGAGGCTCCCTGCAAAACTTAGTGCCTTGCACTCCCTTTAGCTACACCACTGCTTCTTGCTTCAAAACAGATGGTAAAGGTTAGTCTAGAACAGGGGTGCCCAAAGTTTTTGGCAGGAGGGCCACATCATCTTTCTGACACTGTGTTGGGGGCCGGGAAAAAAAGAATTAATTTACATTTAAAATTTGAATAAATTTACATAGATTTACATAAATGAATATATTAAAGGTGAACTTGTATGATTGAATGAAGGTCTTGCAATAGGTCAAAGCCTATAAAAGGCCTTGCACAAAGCAAGACTGGCCTTTCCTTTGCTGCCGCTACTGCATCACAGACATGAAACAATAAACAGTGGAGGGAGCCCTCATCCCACAGCTCACGTGAGAGGTCAAGTAGTCGCCCTCATGCTGGGAGCAGTTGCGTCTGGCCAGTGTGGGCTCCAACAAACCTCTGGAGGGTCAGAGGCTCATTGGAGACTGGGGTCTCCCTGAGGGCCACACTGAGAGCCCTCAAGGGCCGCAAGTGGCCCCAGGGCCGGGGTTTGGGCACCCCTGGTCTAGAATAAAATTTGAGAGAGAGAATCAATGCAAAACCACATCAGTGTTCAAAACAGGTTTTTTTATTCTCTTTGTATGGGCCACTATATACTGCCTGGGTTTGTAAATTTATATTCAGCCTTTGGTGTCATTTCCTTCCGAAAGCTGGAAGTTTTATATAATTTTATGACTGCATCATCAGAAGCATATGCAACACCTTCAGATGTGGCTTCAGCTGCTTTTTGCGCTTTTCTTTCTGCCTATAATGTTGGAAACATACCTGCTAAGAAGCAAGTTTCACCAAATCCAGTGGAACTTACTTCCAAGCGCACACTTTGCAGGATCTACCAGGTCAATGCAATGCACCAAGCAGGTCAGAGACAATGCTCCAACAGGTTCAATTTTTTCCACCTCTTTTTAATGAACCCCACCCACTAAAAACAACAAGTTATGTGGATACAGGTTAATCCAGTGACATCAGCAGATGCCTTCATTGTGAATGAACCATCACAGACAGTTTTTTTCTATCATCTGAATTGGACATAGATTGCAGTTTTTGCCTACCTCAGACTGGCGAGCGAGTGAGGGTATCTTCGGTAGGTTGCATGGATTAAAAATTGCATGTGTTTAATAAAGTGGCACAAGTTAAACCCAAGTGCAGTCTGGTGTCTTTGTTGGGAGGAATGAGGGTAAATAGAATGCCAGGTGCAGGGGAGTGGCAGTAAGATGCAAGTATCTTGTGGTCTTGTGTGCTCCCTGAGGCAACTGGTGGGCCACTGTGAGATATAGGAAGCTGGTCTAGATGGGCCCTGAGCCTAATCCATTTTGTGGATCAGTGGTTCTCACTACTTTAGCACCCACTTTTTAGAATGAGAATCTGAACAGGACCCACCGGAAGTGATGTCATGACCGGAAGTGACATCATCAAGCTGGAAAATTTCTAACAATCCTGGGTTGCAATCCTATCCACACTTACCCGGGAGCAAGTCTCATTTACTACCATTGTTAAAAGCATCTTCATAGTAGCCTGTTAAAAGTGCAGATTTGTCACATTTCCCCAAATGCAGTCACATACATTGGTAGCATTAAGTCCAATATATTAAAAATAAAATGTTGAAATGAATGGCGATCCACCTGAAATTGGCTCGTGACCCACCTAGTGGGTCCCGACCCACAGTTACAGATACAGATACAGATACAGATACAGATAGAGAAACACTGTTACAGATAAAATATCACACAGAACTTTGCACGTTCAGCTACAGGTTGTCACTGGCCAACTTCCCAGGGTCAATATAGCTGCAATGCATCTCCAAGGTAAGGGAAGAAGTATTTCCTTTCTTTGAGGAGGCCTCTATGCTCCACCACCACATAAAGCAGCATATGCCCCATTGGCATGGCAGCATCAGCCCTGCAACGTTGGTTAGAATAAGGCTGTTAGAGATGACCAGGGTGTGAACAGGATTTCTCTGAGAGGACATAGAGAAAGGGCCCATTTGTTTCCGGGCCCAATTCAAGGTGCTGGTTTTGACCTTTAAAGCCCTATACTGCTCTGGGCCAGGGTATCTTAGAGATCGCCTACTCCCATACAATCCGGCTCGTCCTCTCAGGTCATCAGAGAAGGCCTTTTTACAAGTGCTGCGGCCTAAGGAGGTACATGGGGCGGCAGCAAGAAACAGGGCCTTCTTAGTAGTGGCACCAATGCTAAGGAATTCCCTTCCCCTTGACTTGAGAATGGCTTCCTCTCTTGAGACTTTTCGGCGAGGCCTGAAGACCTTACTGTTTAAACAAGCCTTCTGACCTCATGGCCTTTTTAACATCTTTTATACATCTTTTAGTTGCTTTTTTACAGGCCTGATTCCTCCATGAACTGCTGCTTTGTGCTCTTTTTTATTCTGACTTTTATCTACTGTTTTTATGGTTTCTGTTAACGTGTTTTTAATATGTTTTTATCTGTTGTTAAATTATGTTTTAATTTGTTTTTAATATGTTGTAAGCCGCCCTGGGTCCCTTTAGGGAGAAGGGCGGGATAGAAATAAAGTTTAATATTATTATTATTATGTACTCTTGCAATGTTGAAACAGCAGTACCATTATCTGTTTTGCACATTTCAAACAGAAAAGTGAGAATATTAATGAATCTGAAGTCGATAGACCATCCCACCAGTGACATTGCTAGTCGGTGTGGGCCGCACCAGGTGACGTACACAGTGAGGGGTGACATCGCTACTGGCCAAATTTTTTTTAATCTTGGTATTTTTGAGTAATATCATCACATTATATATCATTTGATGCATGATTTCATGCAGAATACAATGAAACAAACCGCGTTGAAATATCTCTATTCTATCAAAAGTTATAGCTAAAAAACCAGTGGGGCAGGGCGATGCATCACCACGCCCACTGCCCAGGGTGTTGCCCGCCCACTGCATGGGAGGATGTCTATTATGGGGGTGACACACTGACCAGTGGCGTTACTAGTGGGGTGCGGGGGGTGCGGGCCTCACCGGGTGACACGCACGGGGGGGGGTGACGAGCACTGGGAGGATGATGCGCTAAAATTGCGGTGGTTAGGAGTTACCCCATCATATTATATACCGTTGGATGTGGAATTTTGAGCAGAATGCAATGCAAAAAACATGAGTGAAATATCACCTTTCTGTCAAAAGTTATGGCCAAAAAACTGGAGAACAAAAATGCATGGATCCCTATGGAAAGTGAAAGTGAGCCGTATCGTTTGTTTACTTGCAAGTAGATGAACTTGCCTTAGTCTGTCAGAAAGGGCAGACTGAGAGGAATCCAATGACACCAGAATGGTCCTGATCCAATGAATGCAGCCCCAAAAAACACCTGAGAAGGAAGTCCCTCACTCCAAGCAGACAAATGTAATGAGCCCTATGGAAAGAGAAAGTAAGCCTCAAAGTCACATTTACTCACAAGTAAGCAGTAAATGTGGTGGTCAGGCCAGGCAAAGGGGAATGTGAAACCACCAGAATGGTCCTGATCTGATGGAACTGGAGCTCAACAAATGCTCCAGAAGGCAGCCTCCCCCACCCCCCCAAAAAAGGATCAAAACAGAGGCTTCAGCTGATAAGAGACTTTTTTGAGATTTTTTGAGACTTGCAAAGCCAGGTGGATCCTGCCAGTGATCTGGTTTAAACAGAAGTTCTTAAATTGAACTGGGCACTGGGTAGGGCTGAAAACCTTACTGATTTTGGACGGGGGGGGGGGGTGTTATTGCAGGCAGGCTACAGAAGAAATTCACTTGGTGGACCAGGGCTGGCTTCAGCTTATTTATTTATACTTATTTATTTTAATTTGCCTGATGATGTCACTTCTGCCATGACATCACTTCTGGTGGGTGTTGGACCGATTGTCATTCTAAAAAGTGGGTCCCAGTGCTAAAAGTTTGAGAACTGCTGCAATAAGGTATTAGTAAGTTGACACGCTGGGGTGTGTGTGACACCACTAGTGACCAAAATCACGAAAATCACAATTTGGAGGAATAATACCATCATGTTATATATCAGTCAATGCGTAATTTCATGCAGAATGTGTTCTATCAAAAAGTACAGCCAAAAAACCAGTGGGGGCGGAGTGATGGTACATCACCACCCCACCATCTGGGGCCCCGCCCACTTCATGGGGGGTGACGCGCTGGCATCCCGCACCGGGTGACGTGAACCCTAGTGACAACACTGACACTGACCTCCCACACCAGGTGTTGCAAACCCTATAGATGCCATTGCACCCCACTGGCAATTCAAAATGACTTACTACTCACACAACAGTTCTGGTTGCTCAAGGAAGCCTGCTGGTATTTTCCACCTGGATTAAAGACATTTTCATTTACACCCCAGCAATGAAAGCTGTAAGTAACTTAAGACGAATTCTGGAAAAATACTACTAAGTTTGCAAAGGCTTCCAAAGGGTTCTGAGACTTTTTTTGCACAGTAGAAAAGAAAACATGCAGTTGTTTCCTGCAGGAAGTAAATCTACCCACCAGAACAAGTTTCCTGGCCAGCTGAAAAAATTGGCATGGTTATGTGCCCATTGCTGTGTAAAGGGGTCTGTTTAATATTATGTGCATTCCATCCCACCAGCGAACTCATGAGTTATTTAGTGCGATTCCAATTTTGTATAAAACAGAAGAAAAATACAGAGCAATCATAAAAGTTGGCAATGCTCAATTAGTGGTGTACTTAGATTCAAGTCCACCATTCATTTTCCAATCCGGCATCACAGTCACCAATTAACTTTTAATTAATCATTTGTAGGATTTATTTTCACATTTAGAGTGCTTTACAATTGTTTGTCTTCACACACATACACACACACGAAAGCTGCATTCTCCATTTCATTCTACAGACAAGGGCCTGAGGCTGGCATAATGAATTGTCCCACATGTCCTGGTGAAACCGGATATTCCCACACAATAGCGCAAGCAGTGGATAGCTCAGCATTTAATCATTAATTAAAGTCGCTTGTTTAGTGTACACGGTATGATCCCAGTCTATTTCACGGCTTATTTATAGAGAGGCAATCAACCTGATATTTACCCAATGGGTAAAATTGGTAGGGAATCCATGATTGCAATCCAGCTGAGTTTCTCTTTATTATCCAGTGAGTAGCCAGCAAATCCAGAGAGTTACCATGAGGTCTCTCCAGTATTTTGACTAATTGGGCAAAGAGGCACCTTTTATAGTGGTGCCCTCTCGTAGTTAGCAGGGGAAGAGCAACTGTCCCTCTTCACTCCAGCATGACGTCTTTTCCAGTGGTTGATGCTGGTATCTCTTCTTCAACTCTTCTTAGACTGTGAGCCTTCTGGGGTTGAGGAAGCCATTTATTGATTCATTCTGCTGTGCAAACCGCTTTGTGAACTACTTTTTGTTGAACAGCTGTATACACATGTTTATTAATAATAACAACTATTAATATTGATTCAATATTATTTCTCTCTTTACATGAAGACTTTCTTGATCAGATTATTTTGCCTGGAATTTATGTACAGTCTTGCCCTTGCAACAATGAAGTGAACTTTCTCATCATAAGACTAGCAGCACAATCCTATACATGTCTACTCAAATGTCATCACCAGTCATCTGAAAGGAACTTACTCTCAAGTGTACATCAGATTGCCGCTTGAATTAATAACTCCATTCTCCAAGCTGCCTTTCCAAGGCCATTGTACTTGCTTGCAAATGCTGTTTATTTAGCACCTTCTGCTTCTATGAAACTTTACCCATCTTGTTCTTGCCAGAAGGACTTTGAACATAATATTTAATCCAAATGTGCTATCCCACTATGTAGCTCCATTGCCTCTTATCTTGTTCTCACTGACAATTGGTAACTAGTGTTTTCAACTACTTTATGGGAGTCTTATACATCCTTGAAGAATTAGCATGACCATCTTGAAGATCTTTTCTCTAACAATGCTTTGTCATCTTTGACTGCAGCCCTGGCTGAGATGATCCAAATCGTCAATGCAACCTGATTAGTCTTGGGAGGGATATTTACATAACCCTCTGCTAGAGCATCAGTCCCCATTATACCTGTATGATATATATAAAATATACCTATTATATTTGAATATACAGTGTTCCCTCAGTATCTGCGGGGGATCCATTCCCGGACTTCCTGCAGATACGGATTTCCATGGATAACTGTATCTGCAGAGACCTGGGAATGACCTGGCCTAGACAGTAATGGACCTGCCCTACTACATGCTCCAGGGCGAAGGTCCGTGATGCTGTCCCCTTACTTACCCAGCACCACGGAGCCTTGCATGATTATCAGACCAACTGGGAAAGTGTTCTGAAGCTTCCCCGCAGTGTTACTTTTGGGAAACCAGAAGTACTGCTTAAGATAGCGCCAGGAGCCTCATAAGGCTTCCCGTGCAATCTGGAGCACTGCACAGACACAGTGCTCGGGGCATTTGCTTCCTTGCCTTCCCTCCAGGCCTGCCTCTGGACCTGGAAGTATCTTTCAAAAGGATCCAGGAGGCTTTCTGAGGTCTGGGGAGGTCACATGTGGCCTCCCTGTACCTCAGAACACCTCCCAGACAGGACTGGAAGGCACTCCTGGTCATGTCTGGGAAGTCATCTGAAGCCCTCCAGTGTGGGTTGAGTGAAATCTGTGGGTGCTGAATCCATGGATAAGGAGGGCTCGCTGCACCGTATTTCATATAACATAGCAGAGCCATCAAGACAAACATCTAAAGTAGGAGGAAAAAAAGGAGAAAGCATCAATTCTTCTAGCTGGCCTTTTGGTGTAACATCCAAAAAAAATGGAATTGCATTTTTCCTGCCACTGAAATACAACATACCTCTCCACTATGAGATACATGAGCCTGCGTTTCAGATGTTGCATAAGAATACAAAACAACAGACATGGCTTGGATTGCCAGACCCTGTCTGCAGGATCTGGGAACAGGTTGGTATGGCTAACTAGTACATTTCCTGTGCCCCTCTCCTGTGTTTAATCACCATGAGAGATAAGGAGCTTCTCACTCACATTTAGTTATTGAGAGTTCTTAAAGATATCAAATATGAACTTCTCTTGCATATTACAATTTGATAGTTATGGGTCAAGGCCTAAACAAACCTTATTTCCTACAACTAAATGGTGCCAGTCCAAGAAGCTTAGAGCAGTACTACGGCAACCTTCAATCTCGAAAGACTATGATATAAGCCTACAGCACCCGGTATTCCCAGGCGGTCTCCCATCCAAGTACTAACCAGGCCTGACCCTGCTTAGCTTCTGAGATCAGACAAGATCAGGCATGTGCAGGGTAACAGTTGCTGCAGTAGCAGTACTGTAGCAGTGCTACAGCCTCACAGAAATCCTGAGAGATATGACTTGACCAAAAGCATCTAGCAGAACTTCGTAGCTGTTTGCACTTTATGTGACAATCATGTCTGTCATGGCTACAAGAGTGTTACACTAAAAATAGTCTCCCCCAGTGTATGTCCACTGTGCATCTGTCAATCACCCATCTATTTCAATGGACTTAAGAATGATTAATTATGAATTGTTTTGTTTCCCACCAATATAGGCTTGCCATTATTTCTCCCTCCAAATCCAAGTGGCTTAATTTGTATATTATGAAGTTTCTGCTAATTATGCAAATCAAGTGGGGGTTTGGCTTTAAGCCTTTTAATCACTGTTTTCCAAACTGGCCACTGAGATTTCCTTGCCCACTTTTGGTAGCATCAAGACTAATATATTGAAAATAAACATTTTTAAATGAATGGGGACCCACCTGAAATTGGCTCACAACCCACCTAGTGGGTCCTGACCCACAGTTTGAGAAACACTGCTCTAGGTAATTAACCCTCTGCTCACTGGCACAAGTGGCTGTATCCTTCAGAAACTGTCCCCCAGGGGCAGACTAAGGAGCTGTGAGACCCAACTGGAAACATTTTTGGTGGGTCCCCAGGTTCACAGCCAAGGTCTGTAGAATCATAGCAATATAAATAACATTTATTATATACTTTATATCTCTATGGTAGAATGGAAAGCAATCAAAATGTGCACGTGAGTTAATGGACCAAATGGATCCAAGCGCATTCTAATATAAAATTGCATGCAAGGCTAGGGTAGATTACCCTAGCATGGGACCCTTAGGTATGGGGCGCAGTTGGGAGCAATTGGTCCAACTGGCTTATAGTCGCCCTGCTGTCTCCTTATGTATAGAAATCCTTGCTTTAGTCACCACTGTATGCAGTGTGGGGTTCTCTGTCTTTTGTGACAGTCTTCTTAACGCTTTCAGGTGCTATGTTTATCTCTGTCGTTGACATGCCTGTCAATATTCCATGGATGAAAATAGGGGCATGTTTGCAACACTTCTCATACCAAGGTTGACTTGAAAGCCCCACTCCCTCCACTGATATGTTGTTGAAAGCTGTTCTCATTGTCTGGCTGTGTAGAGTGTTCATTTAAGCTGCAATAGTCAGTCCTCCACTGCTCTAAAAGCAAAAAGAGTGATTTTGCCTTGGTGTTTGCTGTTTTTAGTTAAATTATAGCACTAAATGGGAATTGACCTAACAAGAAGAAATCAATCGTTCAAAACCAAGCACCATGACTTGAAGTGTGTGTTTGTTAAATGCCAGGCCGTGCACTGCATAACGCCTTTGTATTTGAGTGAATGCATTCACATGGAAATGAAGTTAAGCCAGTGGCATAGTTATAGGGGGCAGCACAGTAAGTACTGCAGGTGCCACAATGTGCCATGTAAGTGGCTCCTCCCACTCGCCGTTGGACCATTCAGGGGCAGCGACGGCAACGTGTGTTGCTGCCGCTTCCCAGAATGGCCCCGCTGACAAGCGAGAGGGCCACTTACATGGTGCATTGCGATGCCTGCAGTACTTACTGCACCACCGTCCCCATAACTATGCCGCTAAGCTAAGCGGTCCTAAAAAAAGGTGACCCCATCCTCATCTCTGGTGGCAAGAGCAAAACGAAGGTGAACGCCTCCATTTGTTCTTGCAGCTGGGAAGAGCTCCAAAGGGCAGGGGGAGAGCCCCCTGCACATTCTGGCACCTGCAAAACTTAGTGCTTTGTACCCTCTCTAGCTATGCTACTGCTGGTCGATAGCAAGAGTTGAAACAGGAACCATGCAAATCAGATGCAAATCAGATGTTTTACCATTGAGCTATAGCCCCATCCCAACCCCTGTTTGGGAGATCAGGGTCTTGGAGGGGATTTGGATTAAGATCTGGGGTAGGACATGAGAACATTGGGTGAAGGGTTGGGTGAACATTGATTGGGTGACCCAAGGCACCACCTGACACCTGAGCTGGCATGCCAAGTCATGCCTCCCTTTAACTGGGGATGTGCCACCTACTCTAAAGTCACCCATTGCTCTTTGCTCTTCCCCACTTCCTCTTCTGCTGTGTCTCCCTCTTCCTATTCCAATACAAGGAAGTGGGAAGAGAAGGAGCTGTGAAGCTGGATGGACATGGGTGTTCCTACCAATCTGTTGCTGAAAGTGACCAACCTCAGTTAGCCTCATGAATAGGCAAATCCTGGGTGGGAACTGGCAGCTAAAGACTTACCTGAGACAACTGAAAAACTATCCTAGCTTGGAAACTCACAAGTGGGCATGGGCTATACATGCTTAAAATGACTTCTTTTCAAAAACCAGTTATAGCTCAGGAAGCTGAAGCCCTACACAGCTCTACACAAGCTGAAGCTCTAAGAGCCTAAGCTAACCCTAAGCCCTTACTGCTTCTCTTCAGAAAGGCCAAAACAGAGCACTGTTTGATGAGTTGGATTCAGAAACGTGTATGATTCTCAAGAAAACCCAGAACAGCCAGAAAAGTGTTCAAAGAAAGAGTGCAATTTCATTAAACAACTCTGGTATCAATAAAACTTTAGCGTGAGGCCTCTCAGAATCTCTCCTTTCTGCCAGAGCAATCTGGCTTGCATGGTGTAAGTTTGAATCCTAAATAAACTCTGGGTTGGCTCTACTCCAAATTGTGGCATGTTATAGCTAAAAGGAAAATATGGAGTGAGTTCTAACAGCCCAATCCTATCCCCCCTGGGCTGATTGGGGCCCGTACGATTTACGCTGCATCCTATACACCAGTGTTTCTCAAACTGTGGGTCAGGATCCACTGGGTGGGTCATGAGCCAATTTCAGATGGGTCCCTATTCATTACAATATTTTATTTTGAATATATTAGACTTGATGCTTCATGGTATGTGACTGCATGGGAAACGTTACAGACCTGTACTTTTAACAGGCTACTATGTATATGCTTTTAATAGTGATAGTAAATGTGACTCGCTCCTGGATAAGTGTGGGTAGGATTTCAGCCTAGGATTGTTAAAAAATTTTTCCTGCTTGATGATGTCACGTCCAGTCATCTCATCATTTCTGGTGGGTCCCGACAAATTTTCATTCTAAAATGTGGGTCCCGGTGCTATAAGTTTGAGAACCACTGCTATACACGAATTGCCCATGCTGGAGGCCCCTTGGGATAAGGTGACATATATTCCCTTGCTCCAGGATAAGCCCAGCACGGGCAATGGGGTAACTTGGACCTATGCAAGCTCTGTAGTTGGCACAAGTCCACGTTGCCCCATGTTAGTGAATTGGCCCAGAGGAGAGGGATAGGATCTGGCTCATGAGGCTGCCACAGATCCTGCTTGTGGCATTGGCTTCCTCACAAGAAAGCTGCTGGAATCAGCATAGGAGGTGGCTATACCATACCCCAAAACTAGAGCCAATCAGCAAAATTGATGCCATTTTTGGGTTTAGCATCCCCAAAATATCCTAAATTCATCCTTGGCAACTAGAAAAAGTGGGGTTTTATGTTTTCTTTTTCTGTAGGCCCCTGTAATAACAGTGTCAGCAGCTAGGTACAGTAGTGGGGAGCTAGCTATTCTAACAATTACCTTGCTGTTTCAGAAGTCAACCTCGGACTCTGTGGACCACACTTTCCAGGGATCAAGGCAGTTGCGTAGCTAGGGGGTGGGGGTACGGGTCACACTGGGTGACATGCATGGGGGGGTGACACCATTACTGGCCAAAATTTTTAAAATCTTGGTATTTGCCAATAATACCATTACGTTATAGATCATTCGATGTATAATTTCATGCAGAACGCAATGAAACAAACCACGTTGAAATATCTCTATACTATCAAAAGTTATAGCCAAAAAGCCAGCGGGGGTGGGGCAATGGTACGTCACCATGCTCACTGCATGGGAGGAGGACCATGGGGGGGTTGATGTGCTGGCCTACTGTACCAGGTGATACAACCCCTAGTGATGCCACTGGGCAAGGGAAAAGGTTGATAGGAACTCCATTACTCTTCTTTTTTTAATGTATATATTTATTTTATTTAATAATAATAATAATAATAATAATAATAATAAAACTTTATTTACAATGATATTTAAAAAAACAATAAACGAACAACAATATTAATACAAAAAATACATTAAACTATATAAAAAACAAAAAACAAAAATAAAAAATAGAAAAACTACACAGAATATATCTAACAGTGTAGAAAGAACAAAGCCAAAAAGTTCTTTCTTACTGCATTTATATTAACGATCTAAATTTCCGCTCTTTCAAAAGCTATATCTCCAATAGTCTCTCTTATGACTAATCTTCAAATCCAAAACTCATTAAATCATTGCTTTCTCTGGGCCCGATCCTATCCAACTTTCCAGCACCGGTGCAACCTCAATGTAGCCCCGAGGTAAGAGTGTAGATGTTCCCATACCTTGAGGAGGCCTCTGGGACTGCCTCCCCATCACAGGAAGTAGTGCATACCCCATTGGCATAGCAGCACCAGCACTGGAAAACTGGATAGGATTGGGCCCCCACTCTCTTGCAAAAAGTCAATAACTGGTTCCAGTTATTCAAAAAGGTTTTTGTGGATTTCTCTTTAAGTAAAGTCATAAGTTTATCCACTTCTGCAAAGGGAGTTCCATTACTTTTCTATGATCTCCTTCATTCGCTTTCTTTAAAGATACCAAATTTTGGAGCTTGCCATTTCCTCCCATTCACTTGAGTTTTTGTTTGCCATCAGACAATGCAGAGAGCAGATGACATCTGCTTGAGCGTTTCATCGCTGCAACTTCTCTTGAAAGATCCCTTCCAAGCATCCCTTTGTGACCCCGTTCTTGCTATAAATGTCCTTGAGTGGCGGGGCTGCTAGATTGTTCAACTCCACTACGTTTCAAGCGCTGTATGGGATCTAAGAGAACCATATACTGTGCTTGGTGTTAAATGGAAGTGAAACTGCTTCGAGGGACATTGTAATTCTTATCAGCCAGTCAGCTGCTAAATCTGTTTCAAGGTTGTTCTTCTCTGTGTGCAAAGCAATTCTTAGAAGCGGGACCCACTGTGGCTTTCCTCCCTCTGTCATCTCGCTAATGCGTTGCTGAAAAGTCATGCTCAACATTTGTGCAAGTCATTGTATCGCTTAATCCACTTTAGGCCCAGTAAATAAAGAGCATGCTGGTTTTAATTATGAGCAACAATGAATGTAAACGGACTTCGCAGGGTAGCTCAGATCCATCGGTCTTCATTGGAGCATTGCATGCTGACTGATACGCATTAAGGAACCCTTGATATAACTGTGAGGCAAACTATGGGGCTGTGACTAACTATGGGAAGGCAAAAGCTTGGACAGAGTTCCAGCAACATGGCATTATGAAAGGCACACACAAATGACTGTATTTAAGGAGCAGCAATGTAGTGCTTCCTAGTGAGTGCAGTTTAGGCATTCACCTAATTGGAACTGACAGCCCAATCCTAACTTGTGCTGGCACAGCCAGGCTGCCTGGCCTGTGCTGTATCCAGCAGAGGTTAGGAGGTGGCCAGAGCACTACTTGGGGTAAAGGGATATATTTACCCCAAGATAAAGCCTGGGTAAAGCCCCAGTCCCTTAGCCTGGGTAAAGCCCCAGTCACCCCATGGGGCTTCTTGAATCTGTGCAAATCCAGAAGCCCAGTGTAATGCCAGGAGGACTGGGAGGGTGGTTAGGATATGGTGGAGGTTTGCTCCATCAATCCGCCCCCCCCTCCTAGGCCTGATCTCCCCATTCCGCTCTCCCCTAAACCCAGAAACACTGCCTCCCCACCACCCTCACTACACCCCTGCGCCACTTGGTGCAGCCTTACTTGTGCTGGCTGGCACTGCTCCTGGATGCAGCATTGGCAGGCTGGCGCTGCTGGCTTATGAACCATCATAGACATGCCTTATGGCACATTTGCAGCACTCTGAACCAGCATAGGGAGGGCTGTGCTGGCTCAACCCTAACAGCTGTTATGATGCATCAAGATCTCATGTTGCTGGCATGACCGATCTCGTCTGATCTGGGAAGCTAAGCAGGGTCAGGCCTGGTTAGTACTTGGATGGGAGACCACCAGGGAATACCGGGTGCTGTAGGCTTATACCATAGTCTTTCGAGACTGGAGGTTGCCAACCATGGGACAATGACCTGCATTGTCACATGGTTGTCCCATGTCCCCTGTGCATATTCTAATAGTGCATTTGAGTGTACCACTGTCAATAACGCTAACACAGCAATCCTAACTTGTGCTGGAACAGGCAATCCCGAGGGCCTGCGCTGTATTCAGTGCAAGTTTGGGGCTGACCACAGGCCAGCCTGGGGCAAGGGCAGTGTTTCTCAAACTCTCTGGGAGAGTTTGAGCCGCAGTAAGTCCTTGCGGGGGGAGGCAGTGACGCAACCCCCAGGATCACTTTGCTAAGGGGGGGGGATGCAGGGACTGGCATTTATTTACCAGACCCTGCAGCAGCCTCCTGGGGGTGGGGGGAGCCCTGTGCAATCGTCCGCAGGACTCCCCAAAGCTTAGAAAGTGAAAGCGAAGCAATTGTGCTCTGCCACTGCAAAACCAGAAGTGGAGCGCGATCACTCTGCTTTCACTTTTTAGGCTTCGGGGAGTCCTGCGGATGGTTGCTCGGGGCTTCCTGCACCCCCGCGAGGCCCCTGCAGGGACTGGTAATTAAATGCGATCCTTAGCAATGCGATCCTGAGGATCATATCACTGCCTCCCCCTGCCCCCCACCCCTTAAGGGGACAGAATCCAGGGCCCTCTGGCTGGGGCGTCTTGATGCCCTAGTTTGAGTAGCCCTGGGCAAGGGGAAATACTTCCCATTACAGATGGGTAACACTTCCCCAAATGCAGTCACATAACATGGTAGCACCAAGTCTCATACATTAAAAATAAAATACATCTTGAAATGATTGGGGACCCACCTGAAATTGGGTTGCGACCCACCTAGTGGGTCCCAGCCCACAGTTTGAGAAACACTGGTTTAGAACATTGCAGTAAGATTGGGACTGGCTATAGAAGAAAAGCACAAGGGATTCTGAGCTAAAAGAGCAATATGTGAAGTATATATGGAATGATGCCCCAGCCCTTTGGCCAAACAAAGCTGAAAACCTCAATAATGAGGCTCAATGGCTGCGTACATCAGACAATGACTTTTTAATATGATTATTGATATATGACATTCTCTTTGTTTCTGTTAGACTAGACATTTCTGGCTCCAAATCTTGCACACACTGCACTGAACACATTTGGAAGGGAAACACAAATTCTTTGAAGATCTGACTCCATTTGCAGTCAGATAGTTCTTTTTGCTAAATGCCCAGAATGTATCTGTATCGCATTAGTGCTTTATAGGAGTGCTGCTATAGCAATGGAAAAGAAACATGATATAAGGGAATACTGGCACAGGCTGTGAGACTTTATATGGCTTGGTATACAAAAGCCATTAGTGTCAACTCCAGCATAAGATACTAGGGCAAAGGTCTGGCAAACAGACAACGTACTTGGTGGGTTGGAGTACTATGGGCTGCTATTTATCAGCTCCAGCACGGTTTTCCACAGATAAAACAAACAGACAGGGAAATCAGTAAGCAATCCAATCTAGATATGGAGAGCTCTTCAGACTCCATTCATTTTTTTGTTGAGTTCATAAAGGGGAGTCATAGATAAATCACTGGCATTCCATCCAACAACTTCATAGGCTCTTTTGGTCAGTGACTTTCCACTGCTTAAGCGATTTGGTAGATTTTCATAAAGAACTAGAGAATGTGACAGCCTTCCTCCCTTTTTCTTCCCACACAATCTTCCAAAGCAGATCGTCTAGCCTTGGTGCCTGATGTTTACCTCCTTGAGCGGTAACTAGGGATTTTTTGCTACCCCCAAAAAATATAAAATCAAATTCTGCACCCAGGCATTCCAAATTTGATGCTATGAAAAACCAAAAAGCTATGTAGACTATGCAGACCAAGATATTTTATAGTTTATCATTTCTTTTGCAATATTTTACTATTTTATATCACTTTATTTGGGTTTTGCTAGAGATGGAGAGGCAAAAGGAGCTAATCAGGGCACTGAAGGACTAAAAAAAATATTCAGCACCCTTTTGACATCTGAGATTTCAAGCAGTGGTGTAGCAAAGGGATCTGGCACCTGGGGGCACAAAATGTTTTAAGACCCCCCTGGACTGTTAACATTCCTGGGGGCCAGTTACCGAGGAAGCTCCCCGGAGGTATCCAGGAGGTGGTCTAAGTCAAGGGAGGCCATGTACAACCTCCCCACACCTCAGAAAACCATAGAAGCCCTCCGGGAGGCCTTGGAAAGGCACTTCTGGTTTTCACAAAAACCAAACATACCTTTCTATGGCCTCAGAAGTCCTCCTGGAAGCCTCCAAAAGACATTTCCAGTTTAAGGGTCTTTTGGAGGCCTTTGAGGCCTTCTAAGGCTTTCTAAGACTTGGAAAAGCCATGAGCTGTGTCTCTGTGCTTCATAACTCCTCTTGGATGCTCCTCTGACTGCCTGTCTGCCTCAGGATCTGCTATCCAGGGGGCAGGTTGGCACCCCCTCAAGTCATGTTACCCAAGGTTATGTACCCCTTGCCCCCCTTAGCTACACCACTGATTTCAGCAGACATTGCCCACAAACTCTCAAACCTACATTTGCAGCAAAAAGGACTAGAAACTGGCTTCTTTTTTTAAAAATGAAAATCAAGATTTTCAAAAAGTCAAATTCTGCTTTTGTTATCACATTCAGCACTTTGTATTCCCGCAGATTTGTAACAGACTCACAGCACTGTTTATTGTTAGGTATCTAAAGAAGCTGCCAAGTTCATTCTTCAGTGGTAGTTCTTGTCAAATAAAATGTTCTTGTTGCAAGAAGAAAAGAAAGTTTGGCCTTAAAGTTTTTCTCGGGTTCATTAGGGAAAATTTTCCTTCATCAACAAGTAAGAAAAGCAAGATTGTATGATGTTTGGCATAAGGTCTTTGGAATGCTGCCCTTTTGAAGGGGATCTGTTTCTGGGCCAGAAAAGCCAAATGGCCTGACATGGATTTTTGCCTCTGGAAATACCTTTGCATTTGCCTGAACAGAAAATCCCTAGTATATAAGATTGAGTGAAAGTAACAACGTCAACCAACCCTCTTTTGTCTTTGGCAACCAAAAGATAATCCGTGTATGATAGCAGTTCATGCTTCAGCTTAATGTGAGCAACAGCTGCCTGATGGATTCACTGGAGTATTCTCATTTAGCAGTAAGAAGGTATTGTCACTGTTTGATCAGGTTCCATGTAATTTTATTTATTTATTTTTGTTTCAACTTCCTGGCACCGAAGAAGAGAACTGGCCTCTAAGCAGCTATGTGGAAATGGATTACTCTGAGTTACGAAATTTTAAACACACCCCTGAGAACCTAATGGACCTTCGCAAAACATCTATTTATACAATACGCATTCGGAAGATAATGCAGCGTTAGAAACAGCAAACATTTTTCTGCAGCTCTCAGTATGATGGTTGTTTGCTCCTTCCCACACCATACACAGTTGTGTAACTCTTCCACTTGCCTTTTGGTCTTCTGGAGCAGTGATTCTCAAACTTGTGGGGGGATTTACTCATGAAGTAAGTCTTTGCGGGGGAGAGGCGAGGGCAGTGACATGATCCCCAGGATTGCATTGCTAAAGAGGGCGAGGGGGGTGCTTTTACTCACTTTGGACTGCAGCGGGCTCCAGGAGGTGCGGGGAGCCCCATGCAGCCCTTGCAGGGCTCCCCGAAGCTTGGAACATTGAGAAAAAAGCAAGCGCAAACCACTTCCTGGTTGCGTTCGCAAACTGGAAGTGGTATGTGCTCGCTTTCTCGAAACATTCTAAGCCTTGGGGAGCCCTGCAGAGGGCTACATGGGACTCCCCATACCTCCTGGAGCCTGCTGCAGCCCTAAGTGAGAAAAAGCACCCCCTCTTGTCCCCCTTAATAATAATAATAATAATAATAATAATAATAATAATAATAATAATACAGGTATTTATATACCGCCTTTCTTGGTCTTTATTCAAGACTTTATTCAAGGCGGTTTACATAGGCAGGCTAATTTAAAACCCCGGAAGGAATTTTTACAATTGAAAGAAGGCTCTATTTTTCAAGAGCCACAACAAATTCAGATGTTTCGTTCTGATCTGGCCTCCATCCTGGCCTCCATCCTCCCACACTCAGAGCAGATGGAAATAGCTCGGCTCAGCTTGTCAGCTGCTTCAAGGTTGCACGGTGCTGGTGGCCTCGAACTGGCGACCTTGTGGATGTTATCTTCAGGCAAATGGAGGCTCTACCCTCTAGACCAGACGTCCTGCCCCCTTAGTGACGCTGCAATGACCCAGTTTGAGAATCTCAGATCTAATCCAATCAAGAGTGGTGTTCCTACGTATGCTTTTAAATACACATTGTCGTGGCACATCGGTGAAAACTTATCTCATGTGCCTGGACCCCATGCAGTGGCCAATACAGCAGGGATGGAAGATGGAGGCAAGCATGAAGACGCATCAAGCAATATTACATTGTGGGGTAATTTTACAAATGCAAGGAGGGAAGAGAAATCAAAGCACAGTGTCTCTTAACCATTCCTGTTGCTAGATGTAAATGGTTGCTATGTACAAAAGAAAAAGAGAAAACAGGAGGATTTCCTTGAAAGGGAACAGGAGTGTGTGATGGGGCAAACACAGTGGGGAGAACAGGGAGAGGAAGATGGAGGAATTGGTGCTGGCGAACCAGGAGTTTAACAGGAGTGGGGAAAAGGGGGAATGGAGAGAAGCTGGGGGGGAAGGGAGGAGAGACACTGAGACTGGTTGCTGAGGTTGGGAGACATGCCACAAGGCCATGGCCAATTCATGATTCTCCGCAGCCTGAAGCAAAGGCTACAGACAAGGAGTGAGCCCCTTCAGTGGGCTGTGCAGTCACTTCACTCCTTTGTGGTGGGGGAGGTAATCTCTCTCACTGAATAATCCATCTTAATTGAGTCTGGAGCCTCCAATTGGAAAGCAACAATCATTTGTGATTTCTCTTAGTCTTGGAATCCTTGATGGATTGGTTAAAGGCGGTGGTTCAGTAGACACCAAGGGTGGTTCAAGATGGACACTGGGTCAGCTCTCTCTCTCTCTCTCTCTCTCTCTCTCTCTCTCTCTCTCTCTCTCTCTCTCTGAGACAGGCCTGAAGCTTCCCCTAAAATGGTTGAACAACAAGTCAAAATGAATACGTCTTCACAATGAACGAATCCACAAGGAGGAAATGACAGAGGTACTAACCACGTTGTCAATTTGTCTCTGAGACAAAGAAAGATAGAAGGGGGTTAATGGGTTGGTAGCAAGGCTGGGCCAAAGACCAAGGTTACCTGTCTCCTTCTGCTGTGTCTTGTATGTGGGACTGCAGAGCAGCAGCACAGCTACAGGAGGGGTGGCATGGTATGTACTGCAGGCACAACAACGCACCATGTAAGTGGCCACTCCCAGTCACTGTTGGAGCCATTTTGAGCAGCAACCGCAATGCACATTGCTGTCCCAATGTTTTGACCCAAATGTTTATATTTTTACAGCATGCTTTATAATTCCCTTCCCTTTATTGGGAAGTTCTTGTATCTGAGATGCCTACAGTCTGATTCTGATGTGGTTTTTGCACTCAAAATACAGGGGGAAAAGCCTTGGAAAGGTTACGAACCCATTTTTAGAGGTGAGATCCTAGGGTTTTTCTAGATTCTGCTCAGTGGTGCACCCAGTAGAGGGGCAATGGGGGCAAATGCCCCAGGGTGCCAAGCTTGATCCAGGCTTGGGGGTGCAGCAGTGCAACCCACTCCCTCCTCTACAGGTTTCATCCGGGACCATGCCGAAAGCAAGCATGGACCCTTTCGCACCAGTTAGCAGTGGTGCAAAAGTCTCCATCGGAGACTGGGCCACCTCTGTCCCTCCCCCTTTTTATAAAGGAAGAAAAGAGGCAGTGCAGAAGTAATTCTGGTGACGATAACATCACCGCAATTGCTACTGGATTGGGGGGGGCAGCAAATGGTGGGTGGCACCGGGCAGGAAAGCCACCAGGACCACCATTGATTCTGCTCATGGATAAGCTCCAAGAAGAGTTATGAAGGTATAACCAGTTTAGATGCAGCTTTTCCACATGTCTACATTTATAGTGCACTATGCCTTTACTGTAAAATTAATGCAATAATCTGTGATGAGAGTATTATACAGTGTATGCTGTAAATGTGTAATTATTGCTAATGACATGAAGCATGGTTTCAGAATACAGATGAAGGTGGCAAAGCCATCCACGTCAAAGCCTCCTTCTGACCGTCACTACATCACAACACAGCCCATGCCTCAAAATTCTTAATTAGCCGAGGCTTCAGCTCTATCACATCAAAAAAGCAGGCCTGTTTTTGTCTTCCTCTCAACACCGATCATTCCACACATTCTTTCCCTGAGATATAAAGCTGGTAGTGTATTATGGCTTTCAAGGACACCCCACATTTAAACCAGTGAGATCGACAGGTGAAATGAAATGTTAGGTAAATGATGAATTTAAGTCTTCTACATTTGTTCAGAACAGACTTTTTCCTTTGTCTAGAACAGGGGTGCCCAAACCCTGGCCCTGGGACCACTTGCGGCCCTCGAGGCCTCTCAATGTGGCCCTCAGGGAATCCCCAGTCTCCAATGAGCCTCTGGCCCTCCGGAGATTTGTTGGAGTCCACACTGGCCCAACGCAACTGCTCTCAACATGAGGGTGACTGTTTGACCTCTTGCGTGAGCTGTGGGATGAAAGCTCTCTCCACTGCTTGTTATTTCACGTCTGTGATGCAGCAGTGGCAGTGAAGGAAAGGCTGGCCTTGCTTTGTGCAAAGCCTTTTATAGGCCTTGAGCTATTGGAAGACCATTCATTCATATAAGTTCATCTTTAATATATTCATTTATGTAAACTTATGTAAATTTATTCAAATTTTAAATGTAAATTAATTCTTTTTTCCCCCTCGGCCTCCAACACAGTGTCAGAGAGATGATGTGGCCCTCCTGCCAAAAACTTTGGACACCCCTGGTCTAGAAGCTGGCAAAGAAACATTCTTGGGAGCTGGGGATGAAGGAAGCATGATAGTTTTGGGTTCTTCCTCCTTTTCATCCCAGGAAGTGCATACCAAACACTGCTTCCTAAGATTGTTCAGAAAGGGGATTTCCCCCTATTACCAGAAATTGATATCCCAAGATTGATGTCCTCTCTCCTGTTGCAGAAGTGCCCAGGTCCACCTCCTGGGCCGTGGCACCAGAATTATTTGCTATTCCATCTTTCTATTAGGTTATTCAAGCATAATGTAACACTTCTATGGCCTAATCCTATTGGCGCCTAGCACTGCCAGAATGAGCATTAGCGTGGTGTTAGGTGCTTTCCAGCTGTAGCAAAAGGTGACACGCCGGCTCACATCGCCAATTCCGCTTGCCAGCGGTCATCAGATACTCACCGGCACAAGTAAGTCCTTGGCTGCAATCCTACCCACACTAACCCAGAAGTAAGTCCCATTTATGATCATTGTTTAAAGCATATACATAGTAGCCTGTTAGAAGCACAGATGTGTAACATTTCCCCAGATGCAGTCACTTACCATGTAGCATCAAGTCTAATATATGAAAAATAAAATATTGGAATGAATGGGGACCCACCTGAAATTGGCTCACAACCTACCTAGCGGGTCCCAACCCACAGTTTGAGAAACACTAGCCTACAGGATGTCGGTGTGTCCACTACCTCGCCTTGTAGCAGGAGCGCAGTGGGGATGCATTACACAGTCATGTCCAGGCTCCACATGCCAAGCTGTGACTATGATTTAAAACACTTGTCAGAAATCACTGCTATTGCCCCTCTCTTAATGACCTTGATCTATAACAGTCTTACTGATGACTGCAGGATACCTTTGTTCATAGCTTGTATTTGTTTCCCAGGGCCTGCACATAATATATCAAAATGGTAATTGTCTACTTTCTGTAGCTAACTTCTTTCACCTTGTTGCAATCTTTCCATAACTTTGTGTAACAGTCATGTTATCTTGATATTTTCCCCAGATATTTGTGTGACTTATTGGATAGAAGAGATGCCAACAAAATATGTTAACACTTCATTGAGAAATACTTATTGCGGCTATGCTCTATGAGCATGACTACTACCGGTTAATCAGACAAGAAGCCAGATCTTGAACACTTTAGTAACAATCTCAGTACTTAGCACTTCATGTAGCTCTTTGTACTTCCAAGCACTTACACATGTGAATGAATTAGGACTTACAACATGCATGGATTGCAAGGGTTCTAATCTTGCTGCCCTTATTTTGGAAATGGCAAAAGACTAGCATTACCAGTTGCCTAGATGAGTTGCGCAAAAAATTCTGCATTGGGCTCAGGTCCACAGCAAAGATATGGCCAACTGTAATGTTGCTGGGGATGCAAGTCAGGGTGAAAATTGTGAGCAGAACAACAGAAGGCAGTTTGTAGATATGGGCAGAAAGACTGGTCCCTTCATACCAAGGCCTGAAGTTAAATCTCATCCAGAAGCTGTAATAGGTGGCCAGGAAGTGCCACCTGACATTCTGGCCTATTGATGCTAATAGGCTTCCTTGGTGATTGAGCTGGTCTACCTGAAATGTCCTTGTTTGACCAGAGCTGATTGGTGGGAATCAGGCTTAACGGCTGACATGCTTCAGATTAGGGGCCTCCTAATGGCTTTCATCCAAACATGATGCCACATTTGCATAAAGCAGTTGGCACATGGTTGATCACAACCTCTGGAGAGTTTAAAAAACAGCAACTTCTGATTGAATGAAGGGCATAAAATCAAGCTGAAGATACAAAAAAAATTAAAATCAAGCAAGTGACACTGAACGCCGCTCATTGTAAGGTACAGAAAGGGGCAACATACCATGTAATATGATCCATGTGGCATCTTTTAAATGGCAGCCTGTGATACAGTAGAACCTCTTTATGTTGACCACCCAAGGGACTGGAGAAAATTGGTCAACATAGGGGGGTGGTCAACATACAGGGAAAAAACGGTATTTAAATATTATCATGTTTAGCTCCCAGGACAACCAATGCAAGGCCAAATTATTATTTAGATTGGATTTTTAAAAAGTTTTATTGTAAATATCAATGAGAATTGATCCTCTTGTGATGCTTACTATTTATATCATCTATATCTATATCAAGAGACAAAGAATAAACAGCCCACAATCAGTGTTTAAAAAAACCCTTGAAAATGCATAAGCTTAAAAAAATTGTAAGTTAAAAAAAATACTTGGTTTCTTAGCAGACAGGCAGACCAATGCTATCCCTTGCCAGCCCATAGCATGTAGCATGTTACATAGCCCCAACAGCTAAAAAAACAACAACACTTTTTTACTTAGGCTGCCTGGCCTCCACTGGGTCTCCTCAGATTCACTAAATGCCAGAAGGTGTTTGATACGGTCCCTCACTAAAAGCTGTTGAGAAAACTCCACAGTCAGGGAATAAGAGGACAGGTCCTCTCATGGATTGGGAACTGGTTGAGGACCAGGAAACAGAGAGTGGGTGTCAATGGGCAATTGACCAAAAAAGTGGAAGAGGTGGAAAGTGGAGTGCCTCAGTCCTGGGACGGGTGTTTTTCAACATCTTCATAAATGACCTGGAAACAGGGATAAGCAGGGAGGTGGACAAGCTTGTGGATGACACTAAACTTTTCTGAGCGGTGAAGACCAGAAGGGATTGTGAAGTGCTCCAGAAGGATCTCTCCAAACCAGGAGAATAGGCAGCAAAATTGCAGTTGTGTTTCAATATAAGTGTAAAGTAATGCACTGGTGATGGCAACCAAAGTGAAAGGACAGTGGCTTCACTATGCACAAGCAATCTCATGTCCCTCACAACTTGGTACATGTCCATGTACAATCGGCAGCTGGTGCAGGTCTGTCGGCTATGTGCAGTGTGCCCATCTATAAAAACCCTTTCACACACGCGCTAGCAGGCGTAGGGGAGGGATTGTCGCATGGCTTTTTGCTTTTCCAAGATGGGACAAACCAGACAAAACACAGGCGCACAGTATCGTGTTCAGTGGGCAACTTACAGAGGGTATATTAATATTCTGTGCAATGGTTGAAGTGGTCAAGATACAACTTATGGAGGCGGTCAATACAGAGGGGTTGGTCTCCCATAGTGTATATGCAGTGTCGGTCCATACTGTGAAAATTAGGTCAACTTAAGGAGGTGGTCAATATAGAGAGGTGGTCAACTTTGGAGGTTCTACTGTATTTAGCAGGGGGAGAGCAACTGTCCGTCTTTACCCCAGCACAGTATCTTTCCTAGTGACTGCTGCTGGTGTCTCTTCTCCATCTCTTTTTAGACCTAGAGTCCTCTGGGGTCAAGGAGCCATTTATTGATTTGTTTTGCTATGTAAACCACTTTGTGAACTACTTTTTATATATACATATTAATAATTATTAACAATATTGATTCAATATCATATCTGTCTTTACATGAACAAGAAGCTGACGGAATATACCAAGATCCAGGTCTACAGAGCTTGCGTCCTGAGTACACTTCTGTACTGCAGCGAGTCATGGACTCTTCGCTCACAACAGGAGAGAAAACTGAACGCTTTCCACATGCGCTGCCTCCGACGCATTCTCGGCATCACCTGGCAGGACAAAGTTCCAAACAACACAGTCCTGGAACGTGCTGGAATCCCTAGCATGTATGCACTGCTGAAACAGAGACGCCTGTGTTGGCTCGGTCATGTCGTGAGAATGGATGATGGCCGGATCCCAAAGGATCTCCTCTATGGAGAACTCGTGCAAGGAAAGTGCCTACAGGTAGACCACAGCTGTGATACAAGGACATCTGCAAGAGGGATCTGAAGGCCTTAGGAGTGGACCTCAACAAGTGGGAAAACTTGGCTTCTGAGCGGCCCGCTTGGAGGCAGGCTGCGCAGCATGGCCTTTCCCAGTTTGAAGAGACACTTGGCCAACAGTCTGAGGCAAAGAGGTAAAGAAGGAAGGCCCATAGCCAGGGATACAGACCAGGGACAGACTGCACTTGCTGCCGGTGTGGAAGGGACTGTCACTCCCGAATTGGCCTTTTCAACCACACTAGACGCTGTTCCAGAACCACCATTCAGAGCGCGATACCATAGTCTTTCGAGACTGAAGGTTGCCTACTCTCTTTACATGAAGACTTTATTGATCAGATTGGTTATTATCATTATTAGATTATGAGCCCTTTGGGGACAGGGAGGCATTAGACTTATGTAAACAGCTTTGTGAACTACTCTTGTGGGAAAGCAGTATCATTGTTAATATTATTGATGTTGATGGTGATGATGATGATGTATCAAAAGGAACAGTAGTTTGGGAGTTAGACCCTGAAGATCCAGGATCTAATCTCTATTCAACCTTGGTGACCCTGATGATTCACAAAGCTTCCACGCTGACCTTTGGAAAGGAAGAACTATGTATAGCACACTGAGCTCCTTGGAGGGAGGGCGGTATGAAAATGTAAATGAATCAATGAATGTGTGCCCCACAAGTATCTGGATGGCAGCAGTGCTCCAGGGTTTCAGAACAGATCTTTCCCAGCCCTACTTGGAGATGCCAAGTATTGAACCTGAGACCTGCTACATGAAAAGCATATGCCATACTGCTATGGCCCCATTCCCATTCCCAGGAGATGAACAGTATGAGAGTATCAACTTGAAATACTTCCGGAGAGCCCAATTGCAACGCAACATATGGATGGGCTCTTAGATGCTGGCTGTGCAGACACTAGCGCATGAGATCATTTTTTATTCTCCCCTGCTCTCTTTCTGACTTTAAGAGCTGAGATTGTATCACTGGAGATCAATCCTGCAAGGGGTTAAGTACTTGGCCATCCAGCCAAGCATGTAAAATGCACGTGTTAAGCATATGTGTGATGCTAAATGAAACACCTGAAGTCAATTTAGGAAGCACGTCCAAAGACAAATGTTGCGCTTAGACCCAGATCCTGGAACCAAAACGAAGTGGAAATGAACGGCAAGACTGCAGAATAAGTGGGTTTTAGGACTGCAGCCCTTGGCATCCAGAGTAGTGTTAGGCTTCTGCATAGCAATTATATCTTTCAATATTGAGCCCACTAGGACTGTTCAGTCTAAACTGAAGTACATGCTTATGTGATTCGTTGGCTGGACAGGTTAAGAACCATGATTATTTTCCATTTGAAAAGTCCCCTGTGAATAATGAGATTGCAGGACTGTGGCCAAGTGTCCTGCTCTCTAGTGCTCCTCTCCAGAAACAAGTGCCAATGCATTGTGTGTCATATTTAATCAGGTTGGCTCAGTTTCGCTCCATTAATTGCTATCCTGTTATAGGATAATTGATCCAGATGATTATGTTTCCATTATTTTCAAGACTGCGATTTTTATTTTTATTTTTTTAAAGTGTTAGGCTATGTGATTAATTGCAGGTTTGTCGTTTATTCTTTGTGTGCACAGAGAGGATTAAGCAAATCTTGCCTTTGAAACAAAGAGCAGTATTGTAATTTTAGAAGAGTTTCCCCAACACCCCCCCCCCACTCCACTCCACCATTTGCAATTATTTCCATCTGTCCCTTCAGTACGATTAATCTCATATCTAGTGTATTCAGTAACAGGATCTTTGATTTTAGTTTAAGACTGGCCACCCCATGGTAATTGCTCTGCAAACCACATTCTCACCTGATTAGGAATGATGGATGGCTTACTGGGCCTTCAAACAGTAGATTATGACACGTGCTTGCAAGAATAAGTCCCAATTGTGGATTTGGTTGGCTTGTCCTGTGCATCACAGAAGGCGGCACATTCTTTTTCTTGAGGTTTACAAAGCAGTTCACCCAAAGTGCAGTTCACCAAGAATGCAAGAACTGCTGCTGCGTCTTCTCTGATACTATAAAAGAGGATTGAGTCAGACGCCTGGATGTTGATATGGAAACAAAGGGAGGTTGCACAGCAATGCTGCTTGGCGATTAGAATGGGCATCATTTCATCCCATCTCACTGTGCTTTTTTTCTCCTGTGATCTTAAGTACAGAAGATGCAGAAAAATCCACTGGGAATGTCCCTTGTGCGGTAGGTTACCATTCATTTCAAGAGGACATGCATGGGAAATGTTTGAGTGGGTTGGGAGATGTTCTGAGAAGGCTAGAAGAGTCTCTTCAGCAAAGGTAAAGGATTTATAAACTCTGCAGTCTTCTTTCCCCATAGCATAGTCTCTATGCCATAGTGAATTCCAGCTACGTAATAGCTTTCCCCTTATGGAGCTATGTGGTTAGGACAAAACAGTCATATCTTAGGTCCATTCAGGCTATGCCACAGGAATGCCACCAGAGCATGTGCTGCATCTTGTGGGGGAGGGGGCAGTCACAGAGGTCTCCTCCAGGTAAGGGAACACTTGTCCCCTTGCACAGGAGTAAGCTTCTGCTGCCCAAATGGGTCTACTCAGACCAAGTGATTTTGCTGGAGCCAAGTCCAAGTGAACCTGGAAAGGTGGCTCAAAGTTGGGGAGGGCGTTATGATAGCAGTAATGCTGCCCCTTCCTGGTCTCACTAAAGCTCCTTCCTTGCCCTGGCCTCTATCTGTTCCCCCCCCCCGGCCTCATTCCTCCCATCCCCTGCCTCCACCCATCCCTGGTGCTGGCATACCAGCACTGGGGCTTTCCTGGGGTCACTGGTGCCCCATGGATACTCACTGCTTGCAGTGGAGAACCAGGTGCACAGAATGCCATGTCACCTTTTGCCACTGCCATAAAGCATGCTGTGCCACCAGAACATGAACGTCCTCAATCAGTCAGTGGCTTCCCCCCCCCCTTTTCTAGTTCATTGCATTGCTGGGGCCTTTGAGGTCTCTAAAACATGAAGTTAATATGGGGGTGGGAGTGGAAGAGAGAATGAGTCGCTTTAAAGAGACGTGTGAGATACTTGTAAAGCCTAAGCTCTGCCAAGTGACTGAGAAAGCTTGTGCACTTCTTGGCAAAGTTAGATTTCATAATGCCTGGGTTTCATTACAGGCTGATTTATGGACTGAGGAGGAAGAGATGCAAACTTTGCAATTTCAGACCAGGAGGTCAGATAAAGACTGCATTCGTGTGAAGCTGTTAATTTGGGCGAACCAAAAGAACAGCAGATGGAAGCCAACCAATCTTCTTCCCCCATGCCATAAAAAGTATCCTTTTCGAAGTTAGTTCCACATATGATGTCACCCCCACCTCCAATTTCTTTCGTCCTAAGTGGATATTGTCTATTGGATACTATCCAGTGTGGGGAAGTTGTTAGACTGGAGTTAGATTCAGAGGGGCTGATTTAGGGACCAATCCTATCGTGGGTCAGCGCCAGCACTGAGCTCCAGTGCCAGCACTAGGGGTTACAAACATGCTGTAAGGCATGTCTGCAATACCCAGAGAGGAGTCAGTGCTGGATCTGGTCCAGTGCCAGTCGGTGCTGAGCCCAGCGCCAGACGGATGCTGCCTGGAGCATGGTAAGAGCTCTGGATGGCAGTGAGGGCCTTGGTGGTGGTGGTGGGGTGTTCTGGGGCAGGGGAGGAGAGGGAAGGGACCAGTGTGGGAGGGGGTGGGACTGGCAGAGCCCTGTTCCACTGTATCCTATTCTCCGTGTGGCTCTGCAAAGCCCGACAAAAAGGGCTCTCAAGTCTGTGCCAGCAAAATAGCTGGTGCAGACTTGAGAGTCCCATTGCAGGGCTTGGGACATTCCCTGGGAGAAGGGGACGAAAGTCTCCTTCCCCCAAGGAGACCTCTGGCAGACCCAGCAGTACCGCTTGATGCAGTAGTAGCCATTTTGGCGCTGTTGCACCTGACCCTATCGCCGGGGATAGGACTGGGCTGTCATTTAGCATGGAGAATATAACAATGTTGAACATATTTTAACATTCACGCTAAGCAAATACCATTGACAAATGTTCTAGATGTTTCATTTGCTGAACCTCATTTTTTTTCTTCTTTTCAAGTATTTTTCAAGCTCTGTTTTAGGGAATGGAGGGATCCCTTGGAGACTTATCAGGAGCTCCTCTAAGAGAAGATCAGAAATGATAGTCAAGGTATCTAAAAGAGCAAACTGTCTACTGCTATGATATAAACAGCCATTGGAATCCTGACAGCCCATTTCTAATTAACTTTCCAGTGCTGATGCAGTTGTGCCCAATGGGGTGCACACTGCACCCTGCAGTGGGGGGGGGCAGTCAAGGAGATCTCCTCAAGGTAATTTTGTGCAGAATGTAATAAAAAAAATTGTGTTGAATTATCTGTATTATATCAAAAGGAACAGCCAAATAACCAGGAAAACACAACTGCCTTGTGTAACGATAAGTGGATTTTCTTAACTCAAAACTGACCAATGAGACTGTGGCCCAAATCCCAACCCACTTTTGAGCACTGGCATCGCTGAGCCAATGGGATGTGTGCTGCATCATGCAGTTGGGGGGCACTCGTGGAGGCCTCCTCAAGAGAAGGGAATGTTTGTTTCCTTTCTTAGGAGCTGCATTGCCCTGATGTCAATGCTGGAAAGTGGGTTAAGATTGTGCCCTGATGGTTCCAGAGCCAATGAGGTGTTATTATGGCACAGCAAAGAATCAATAAGGCGTTAGTATGAGTTAGCTCTCTAATTTCCATGTAGCAGAACTACTACTAGAACCCTTATTTAATTGTGTGAGCATCATCAGATTGGCCACGGGTTTGTTTTTTTTTTTCCGTTGGTAACCAATTTTTTTGGATGACTTGTTATATATTAAGAATAAATAAAGTTAATGGGAGTTACGCCAATCCTAGTGATGCCACTGCATTTAGGCTGTGCGTATGATACTGTAATTTATTTTGCATGGTCTGGTATGGGAGGAGGTCCATCATGGGCGTGATGCAATTTGCTCTCACACTGGGTGTTGCAAACCCTAGTGAAACCCTAGTGATGCCTCTGCCAAGAGGCCCTGCCAGCTACAAAACTTGGGATTTCTAGGATAATTGCACAGGAGTTCCTCAATAGATGAAGTGGTACAAAAAAGAGTTATTTGAAAGTTGAATATCTGAAAACTATGGATGTAATCAAACTCTCTCCTCCCCATCCACAATATGTTTATTACTTTTCATCAAGAGCAATGTTGTCACCTAAAAGTACATTGTCGGTTTCCCTTATATTTTTCTAAATTTAGGAAGCAAACACCCCTTTAATGAAATATATAAATGGGGTTTCAAAAGCAGTATGTTACCTTTTTTTTTTTTTTTTTTTACAGCCTTTGGCTATTTTGGTAATCAATAAGCAGTTCAATGACACCAACGGGGTAGCTGAACTAAGCATGCCTGGGTACTAAAGGGTACCATAGTAGTCATACACTCCCGAATCAAGTAGAGGTTGTGCTTTAATCAGTATGAAAGTGTATATTCCCATTCTCCCACCCTTAGCAGAAGGCAGTGAATGAGTGCATGACCAAATCTTCACACTCTCTATGACCCAATTGTTTATATAAAGAATATGACTTGCTAAAGACAGACGACATCATCTCACTCAGCCTCCTCTCATTAGCATGTATACAAAATGACAGCTTTTTTTTCCTCCCCAGGCAAATCTGAAATTGGGTTTGAAACGAAGCAGGCAAGAGTCTGCAGCGTTGAGTCATGAAACCTGAGTCATGCTACCTTCCTTTGTTATAGTATTTCTTGCAGCAATTTATGCGAACGTCAGAAAAGAGCATTGGACTTCCAGGGCAATACAGGGCTTTAGCCAAGATCTAGTCCACAGGTCTTGCTGTTCATACTATCTTTGCGGTGAATATATGACACCCAAAAATTGGGCTTTTGCAGCCATTTCCCTATTTTTGGGACCACCTTCCTGAAGAGGTAAAAAAAAAAACCTCTTCTTTGGGAAGAGGTTCAAGTTTCTTGTTTTAGATGCATGTTTTGGAGAGTAGCTGTTTTTTGTTACTGATGTTCTGTTAATATCATACTGTTGGCTTTGAAACAGTTTTATTTGTTATTGCAAATCACTTTTATGCTTTTTGGGAAAACAATATAGCAATATTTTAAAGTAATAATAGGCAAATGAAATTCTAGGTTTGTATTCAACCATTGTGCGACTTTTGAGCCTCTCACCTTCCTTTAGTTTCCATGTAGCTATCTCATGATCTGGATCCTAATGGGGACCTTTAGGAATTGAAATGCAGCCTCTTTCATTACCCCCTCCCCTCAAGAAGCTAAGGAGACCTCGAGACATTATGAGTTTGGTCATCTGCTTTACCTTAGCAAAGGTGGCATGAAACAGACGTGGTCTATGCTCCCCACTTAGGCACATGCCCAGAGATCAGTTTCCATTTTGGACTTCTGGCTGTGTGATTGAGTGCAGGACAGGGGGGGGGGGTCGGAGAGGAACTCAATAACAGATGTGCAACCCTGTGCAGATGCTTTTCCTACAATCCTTTGGACATCCATCTTTTAACTGCTGTCTAGGCTGGCCCTAATTAATTCCCTGGTGTCCGATTTTAACCAGCAAGCATCAGCATCAATATCAGCCCTGTGTGGAAGCAGCTGTTCTGCTATTCCTTTAAGAGAGTTCACGATATAGACCCACCCAGGACCCTCCTGAATGTCACAGGAAGTGGTGAGAAAGGAATGACACATGTGAACCATGCTTCTGCTTTTTGGAGCTTTCACTATGATAATAGAAAGAAAGAAAGAAAGAAAGAAAGAAAGAAAGAAAGAAAGAAAGAAAGAAAGAAAGAAAGAAAGAAAGAAAGAAAGAAAGAAAGAAAGAAAGAAAGAAGCATGGATCCCTTTAGTATAATGACAAGGACAGTATGCACAATAATTTTTTCTGGGGAAGTCTTACATTACGCTGTAGATATGTTTAACAGCTTCTTCTTGTTGTTAATAAAAGGATGCTGAAAGTTTCAGCAGAGGAATGGAGGGGAAAGGGGCGGCTTAATCTCTCTATCCACTTGGTGAATCATATTTACCGAGGTTAAATCAAGCTCTATAATCATAAATAATTTCAGCTTCAAAAGTACAAAGTTTTTTTTTAAAAATCACATAGGTTTCAGATTTGACATGCACGTCAGTATGAGTTAGAAACTGAAACAAGGGATGCACTTACTAAGGAATAAATTCCATCGAACACAATGGAACATATTTCTAGTAAGATCTGGGCTGTAAATTGCTGTAACAGCTGCAATAACAAGTGCAATAACAACTACTACCTGGTAGTAGTAGCTCCTCTTGGAATTAATGAAACTTACATTTGAACCAACGTGCACTGAATTAGACTTCCACTGATTTTCACAGATTTCGGAGTACTTATATTTTGATGAATCAGCACTGCCAGAGTAGGAATGGCTGCCCCTGGGGCAAATGATATTTGGGCATTGGGAGAGGTCACCACTGGAACCAGAACAGGTTGTGGATGGGCTTCCAGCAGTCTCGCAGCCTGTCAAAGAATCCAGTAGACACAGAGATAGATGGGGGAGGGGGTTCCATCACCCATTAGTCCTCCTCCCTCCCAGCAGCCTTGTTCAGGATCTCTGGCCGGAAGCATCCTACCTGATAGCCAGCCTCCTTCAGACTGCCTCATCACCAGCTAGCCTGGGGTTATATGGAGTCTCTCCACCCCCTTGTTCACTCCTTTCTTCCAGTCAGACTGCAAAAACCTGGCCTGACAGCCTCCCAGGTCCCCGATCTGCAAGCATTTGCCTCCTCTGCTTCTCTGGAGCCTACTGATGGCAGCTCGGCTCCCCTTGCCCCATATGTCAGGCACCCAACAGGGCTTCATCCTTTATCATAGCAGGACTGACCCAACTGCAATTGAGGAAGAAGGGGCGGTGCTCCAGTGTCCCTTGCCTCCTTGAGGGCCAGCCCAACTGGTGAGGCAGGGAGGCCCTGAGTCGCTGTTACCACCACCCCCATGAAAAGTCTGCTGACTGAGAGCTTGGCCATGTCAGGCAATCCCAGGCCAGATCCCAGACATGCTGCTTTCTTTCCGTTTCATTGATACTAAGGGCTATTCAAATGGTCATTTGCTGAATGCTCTTTTCCCTCTGTAGACATTAATTTTAATGCCAAGTGAACATTCAAGCAACACGTAGCTTGTGCTGATATTTTGACCCTGAGCTTAAGACCGACTTAGGCTAACTTCAAAGGGCAGACCAACCTGTACTTTGTGCGATTGAATTATTTTATCTTGCTGGTTTGCCAGCAGCTGGAGAGCCTTGGTGAACAAGGGATAAAAATAGAGATAAACAGAAGACTCTGCTTAGATTTTGAATTCTCAGAACACTCATCAGTGTTCCAGGAATATTTTTCAATTGGTAATAAACACTGTGAGGTCGCAAGACACGGTGGACCTCTTGAGTTACATTATCCCTGTTCATTTAGAATTAGTTTGATATTAATAAATGGATCTATATATATATTTTTAGTAGCCCTTTCCTCTGCTCTTCCTCAGTCCAACCAATGTGACTGTTTTTCATTTGTATTTATCTAATGCTGTTAGGGAGAAGAATGGCCCAATCTTATTGAGTTGTAGCACCAGTGCTGGGTGTCATAGAAGTGCTGTAAAGTGCTTTTGACACCCAAGAGTAAGCAGCACCAGTGGGAAGGCCGGTGCTGAATCCTGAGCTACAACCACCAGAGCAGGTAAGAGCTGCTCTGTGTGGTTCAGGGGTGGGGAAGGGAGGAACAGAACTGGGAGGGGTGTAACATGGCAGGGGAATGCAGAACACAGGGTGGATCAGGTTCAGGAAGGGTTTGGGATCAGCAGAAGAGGCCTCCACCATATCCAAACACTTGACCCAAGCCTCAAAGCCCTACACAGAGTTTCTTAGACTTGGCCAACCATTTTGCTGGCACGTATCTGAGTAGCCTCTTTGGGCAATGTACACAGGAGTGTCTTGAAGTAAGGTTCATTTCCTTTATTCTTGGTTTATGCTAGAGGTGTAGGCAAGTAACATAGGACAACTGACACTTGAACATGCCCATAAAGTTTGTTCCACCACATGGTGTTTTTCTTTTTTTAAATAGCTATTTCAAGCTGCAGATCCTTGTGGATATGAAATATTGAAACAGTTCAAGATGCTTTCAGTCAATTCTGATCATTGGGATTTACTCCATAAATATTAGATGGAGTGTTAAATACATATTGGCATCCTTTCACATGGAATGTGGAGTGACAGGACCATGGCATCCTGTCAACAGTGTCCCAGCCAAATGCATCTTGGTATCGGACATTTGAATCCTGAACATTTGTGTCCTAATGTATACATATTTATATTAGATGAACTTTTTAATTTTTAAAACGCAAACGTAGAGTTAGGGTTAGGCTGGAATTTATAAGATGGGGGTTTGTTGTCCAGTTATAGTTTGTTTGTTGCTCAGTTATAGTGGGATGCAAGTGACCGGGACACATTTGACCAGGACACAATAGCCCAGGGCAAAATATTCTAGTACTGATATGTGGATGTCAAGGCTAGTTCACGTGACTCAGGAGAAACACTGGATCTGAACCCTGATAGGATCTGAATTGTAGTCCACAGTGAAGTGCTTCTGAGAAAGCTTCCCCAGCAGTTCAATTTTTTATGGAACTTAAACATTGTACTGTGCTACTGCAGAAACTCCCAAGGTCAACACTGCAGCAAATGGCAAAGTTCTGTGAAAAAAATTGGGACATGGGAATCTATATAGTGAAGTAGAGGTGGGCCCTCTTTATCCACAAATTCAGAACCTGCAGATTTAACTCAGTCCTGGTGTCAGAGCCATGCTGGAAGATCTAACCTGAGCTCTCGGACACAATCAGAAGTGCCTTCTGGTTGCTTCCAGGAGACTTTCTGAGACCTGGGATGGTTGCGTATGGATTCTCCGAATGTCAGAATGCCTCCCAGAGGTGTCAAGAAAGCACTTCCAAGTTTTTGCAAAAACTGCAAGTGCCTTTCCAACACCTTCTGAGAAGCTTTCTGAGTCCTGGAGAGTCCGCGTGTGGTTTCTCGGGGCCTCAGAACACTTCCATACATGACCAGAAGGTGCTTCCAATTGCATTCGGAAGTCCTTGAATGGCCCCCTCCCACGGATTCTACTATCAATGGTTTTTGGTATCCATGGGGGGGGAGGATCTAGGAATGGATCCCCCACAGATACCAAGGACCAACTGGTATTCATATGATCATATCACCATGCAAGCCAACGCACCAAATATATGTTTAACTCCAACCTCAGAATGCTTCTAGCGCTATACCTGGACTCCGGTGGAGAATGTTTTAGAGAAAACATTTTATGGCTAGAGAAAAAGCAAATTGTGAATCTATGCAAAGAAACACAGCAATGTGGGTTGATAATATCCAACTGCAAATTCCGTTGGACTGATTGCGCTATGGAAAACATGACCTATGAGTCATTATGACTGAAAAAGACAGATGCTCTTTCCTCTTTCGGGAAAATAATTTTCCATTTCAGCTGTATTTTGACAGAATATCTGTCCTCTTATTATAATGATAGTTCAGGGGCTTCACCTTTTAATATTTAAACATTTGTCAAATTCCACCATATGCATGGTATTAGCCTTTGCTATTGGAAATGGGATTCCTTGTTATCCTTGTTTGTGCCATTGAAACACTTAACCTGCAACCCTGCACTATGTTGCAGGCATGTATGTTTCATTGATTTCCATGGGACTGATTACAGCTTCATTCAACTAAATTGATGCTAGTGTTGCCCTTTCCTCTTGATAGGAGAGGGAGACAGGCAAAGACATATCCGCTTATGAATCAGTGGCACCATCCCATCTGCCACCACAGTGGTCATAGAAGCACATCTGCTCTGTGAAGAAAGACAGGCACATACATCACATACATACTCCTAGCCTATCACAATGGAATGCTCTCCCCAGTGAGATGATAGATAGATAGATAGATAGATAGATAGATAGATAGATAGATAGATAGATAGATAGATAGATAGATAGATAGATAGATAGATAGATTATCTATCTATCTATCTATCTATCTATCTATCTATCTATCTATCTATCTATCTACCTACCTACCTACCTACCTACCTACCTACCTTCCACATCTTTAAATTTGTGATGGAATTTATCTGCCTCGGTTATCCTTAGTGTATATATTGTCATGTTAACTACCACAATTATTTTACATTTTATGTTGTAAGCGGCCCTGAGAATGTTCTTACGCTGAAGGGCAAAATAGAAATGAATAAAATAAAACAAGTGAATAGAAAATAGCATTATGTTTGTTGTTTTTGACTTCAGGGTTTGAACATTCTGTGTTCCAACCTACTCTCCTCTTCCGTTCCAGACGTTATTAACGTGGGCGCATTTGTTTGATCATGTAATGAGTTTTTGCGACATAAAGTTTTGTGCTGGAGGCGTGTTTGGTGAAGGCTGCAAGGCGCTTTGTAGATTCCACTCAAGAAAAGCAGAATCTAGCCCTATAAATTATTGAATGAACAGAGTGAGTGAACAAATGAATGAAAATTTATTTAGCAGAGTATAACAGCCGTTGACATATCTAGAAATTTACACATGACTTATTAAGGCCAATTTTTGTGGCAGAAGCAGTTTTGTCATAGTAGAGATGCCCAGAGGTGGTGTGAGTTAAGTGTGTGCCTATATACACCATTTTGGCTTTTATCTTATCTGTTTTTTTTCTTATTTGCTCCAGTTTTAAACATTTCACATGCACTGCTGTGTGAAAATCATACCCTTCCTCTATTACAGCTATTTAACGTTTCTGAAAGAGCAGCAACTGCAAAACAGGCACCCTGGTGAGTGCCGAATGACAAGTCCGTTTACATTACACTCAAAAGGAAGCCAATCAGGCTGAAGGTGAAAGGGGCAAGACAGGACATAATGAATGAGTTTGGAAGGATGGGTCTGAGCAGGAGCAAGCTGATAGTAAAGGGCACTGTAGAGGTGAGGTGGTGGTCACCCAGTAGAGTGCCTATTATCTATTGTTCCACAGGGCTCTATGAGGACACCTTTGGGTGAGTCATTCCTTTTAATGAGCCTGGCTCACCTCCTTCGCAGAATACGAAACTCACCAGAGAATGTGAGTCTTTCTTTTCCCCCCTAGGGCTGCCACACATATAGCACTTTTTTTGTACCAACTAATAACCTCTGGAAAAAAAAGAATAGGCAACATTGTGCATGAAAGGCCATACAAACGTTTATTTCAGACCCTGATTGGAAAGCTATAGCGGGCCGACCAATATTCAAGATTTTTAAAATAGCTCATGAAAGTCCGCCTATGAAAGTCAGCCTATGATGCCCAGTCAATGAAATAAATACATGGAGCTGTAAACTGCTCAAATGGACAACAAGCCTTTCATTGCCTGCCTATATCATGCGCTATAAATCACTTCAGAATCTGGCCCCAGGGATAAAGGACATCCTGCAAATTACATCCTTTTCTTTCAGGCTGTTTTTCTTTTTTCTTTTTTTTAGGCCAAAGGAGCAAAATGTGATTGTAGTGACAAGAGATGCAGTGTATGATGGAGGGTTTGTCGAAACTCAGATTGTGATAAAACTCAATCATGTTGCACTTGTCAGTGTATTAGGGCCAAACATGATGTGATGTGTAACAGATCAGGCCAACTCTGTGTGCTCTACACTTACTGCTGGCTTTGGGTGTTGTAAAAAGTGCTGTTAAGGGCCTCTGCCACGGAAAGATGATGGAGTGGAGCCTCTAGTGGTAAGTTTCACTGCCAATTGGCAGTGAGCCTTTTTGGGGTGGGGAAGGCAGAAAGGGGGTGAAAGAGGGTAGGAGACCATGGACTACAGGGTGAACCAGTGCCAGGAGAGGTGGAGATGGCAGCAGACTTTGTCACTGAATCCTATGCCCCCTCCCAAACTGAAAAACCCAACTTGTGTCTCCTCAGATCTGCACTTACTCAACAGCAGGCACAGATCTGGGTAGCCCCATAGGGGTCACCGTTGCTCAACACGGGGTAAAGGAACATTTGTTCCCTTAGCCCAGGGTTGTCCAAACTTTTGGCTGGAGGGCCACATCGTCTGTCCGACTCTGTATTGGGAGCGCAGACTCCGGCAAGTCTCTGGTGGGCCAGAGGCTCATTGGAGACTGGGGCTCACTGCAGGCCGGGTAGGGGGTCCCCAAGAGCCACAAATGGCCCCCAGGTCAGGGTTTGGTCACCTCTACCTTAGCCTGAGGAGACCTCCAGCAGCTTCCCTGGCTCCATCGGATACAGTAGAAGCCATGTCAACGCTGCTGTAGCCCTGAGTACTAGGGAAGCATAGGATTGAGTCCTAAGTTTCATTACTGAAAATGCAATTGTCTTTTTGTTTTTCCAAAGCAGCTGTGAAGGTAGTCTTGCTGGATTGGGGTTATGATGCAGGAGAAGGATTAAAAACAAAACAAAAAACCCTTGCCTTCACACAGATTCTCATAAGTTTTCCCCTGTGCCGCTTAAATAACAGCTGAGATGGTTGTAGTAACTTTTGGACTAAGTTTGGATCGGGGGGGGGGGGAATCTCCCCCCACACTATAGCCTCAATCTAAATTGAGGATGTTTTTAGAAAAGTAAAAAGATATTGGGAGTTCTGGTCACAGAACTCCCACATCACATCTAGTTTTCCGCTTTGTTTTCCTTGCTGAAAAAAAGACAACTGGCACTAATTCTTCTGACAAGCACAAATATGAAATCAAGGTAGACTAATGTGTACTTTTCTGGTGTGTGACAATGGCTTTGGTGTACCTGAAAACATCAGGTAGCAAAGCTGAGACACAAACAAAAAAGACATGGTCCAGCAAAAAGCCCTGGTCATCCCATGAAACACTTGTTTGGAGCAGGAATGGTTGACAATCACAATAATTACATCTATACCTGCGATTCCATTCATCTGTGCCAGTGCAAGATTGCTGGGCACAGAGCAGGCGAAAGGGCTCCTGATGCTTGAGGCAGCATGCCAAATTCAGGAAAAGTTTCAGGAAAAGTGGGAAAAAGAAGTTACATCAGCACCTCCCAAGAATGATTATATTTTATTGAATTAACAACAATATACAGGGCTACAAAACTGAGGGTCAGAAAAGTTTTTCCCCAAACTTTATGGTGGTTTGATATGAATTTGGGGTGCCATTTCCAAAAATGGCATCTGTTTTCCCTATCACATCTAGTTTTGGAGATATAGTATGGCCTCATTAGTGAATAGTTCGAGCAGCTTCCTCATGAGGAAGCCATGGTGTAGGCTTCCACAAGTGTACACATTTGATCCCTGTTGCATATATGCAATGTTGGGCAGAAATGGTTTAAACCAGCCATGGGGCTCACCAGTCAGCCTCACCAACCCAGACAAGTGTTGTCAGAGCAATCCAGGCTCATCTCCTGACTTTGCTAACACTAGTCTCTAGAGCAGTGATTTTCAACCTGTGTGCCATGGCACATTGATGTGCCTCAAATGGTCCGCAGGTGTGCCAAAGGAGTTTAGGGGAGGGTTATTTATTAGTACAGCCTTTGGGGAATGTAAACCCCCCCCCCCCGCACTGGCAGTGTGGTGTGCCTTGTTAATTGCCAAAAAAAGGATGGTGTGCCTTGACAATTTTAGCACCTCATCAGTGTGCCATGAGATGAAAAAAGATTGAAAATCGCCAGGTTATATTGTCCATTTGAGATATGTGAACCAAACTAATTTCTTTACCCAGCATGCCATTTGTCTGTAGAACTCCCTGCCACAGGAAGTGGTGATGGCATCTCGTCTAGATGCCTTTAAGAGGGGATTAGACAAATTTCTGGAGGAAAAGTCCATCACAGGTTACAAGTCATGTTAGGTATGTGCAAGTTTCTGATTTTAGAAGTAGGCTACCTCAGAATGCCAGATGCAGGGGAGGGCACCAGGATGCAGGTTGTGTCTTGTTGTCTTGTGTGCTCCCTAAAGCATTTGGTGGGCCATTGGGAGATATAGGAAGCTGGATTAGATGGGCCTTTGGCCTGATCCAGCGGGGCTGTTCTTATGTTCTTATGAATCAACAGCACCATTGTCTACATTACAATGCATGGTTGACAATAGTTGCTAGGGGAAGGCAGGATTGGTCTGATGCTGATGCCTGGCCCATAATTAAATATGAGGGCATGACACAATAGAAAATAAGGGAAAATAATACAGGATAAACGTTACTCTTAACAGAGCCTTTATTTATAATTGGACTGTGAGCCTTAAGCAGGGAATCATCATTTTGTTTTTAAAAAAGGATTGCATGATACCTGGTAATTTTAGGTACTTTATACATAAAAGGTAATGTTTATGCTCCTCCCCCCCCCCACTTCTTGCCTACCTCTCCTGCATAGAGAACCAGTCTAATCCTACTGTCTAACTTGGAAGATGGATTATTTCAAAATAACCTGATGGCATATGGAGAATGATGGAAACAAACACTGATGAGAATTGAAGCAGGAGGAACATCTGAAATGAATCACTGGAAAACTGAACATATGTAGGTGGGACAGGCCAACGGAGACATAGTGTTAGAAAAAAAAGCCAGCCAATATTCTAGGGAAAGAAAAAAGGAGGAGATGAACTTTAGATGGGTAAACATGAACTAATCATACGTGGAGATTTTAGCATGTTATCAAAGGAAAAAAGTGGGATAAAAAACTATATAAAATATGATCAGTTGTGCATTTAGGAGAGATACAGTATTATATTACTGTTGTACATTAACGATGTGATAGAAGTGCAGCTTAGGAGAGGAAAATGATGGACAGATGTAGCAAGAGTCCAAACAGAACTGAAAAGGAGGCATAAAGGCTGGGAAGGGTGATTTGGACTGCATAAAGGGAGACTTATGGTCAGATTCTAGTTCCTTCCCAAAGAAAGACATAAACCTGATGCAGGAACATTTATAGCTAGGCTTTCTGAGTGGGTGGAGCTATGAAGGACTCTAGGAAGGGAATACAACTGTATTATTGTCAGTGGTTCAGTATGGTGGAAAATAGATCAAGAGGTCCCAGTAGCATAGCTGGGGGGGCAAAACGGTACGTACTGCAGGCACCGCAATGAGCTGTGTAAGTGATCCCTCCCATTTGCCATCAGAAGCATTCCGGGCAGCGACGGCAATGTGCAATAGACACCATTTGGTTTGGTAAGTGCCTGTTTGTTGCTGTTGCTACCCGGAATGGCTCCAACAGCAAGGGGGAAAGGCCATTTATATGTTGTGGTGTCTGCAGTACTTACCATTTTGCCCCCTCTCTAGCTACGCTACTGGGAGGCTCCCAGTACTAGAGTTACAGCCCAGTCTTATGCATGACTACTCAGAAGTACGTTCCTTGAGTTCAGTAGGCTTACTCCCTGGAAAGCATGCATAGGATTGCAGAAGCCCTAGTCCTATCTGTCAAGTGACAACAGTGTTGGCACAGGAATGGATTTGCAAGCCCATTTTGTTTGACAATTTAGCAAAGTGCATTTTATGAAGTAATTTCAGAGGTCGTGATATTTCTCTTTATTGAATGAAATTTGTCTTTAAATGCTGGAGGATAGTGATACAGACAAAGTGAACTGTATTTAACCCAGAAAGGAATCATTGTGAATGACTCAAGAGAGCAAATACCATTTTTTTGCTTCTTTTTGTGTGTATTTTTCGCCTCCTCTGAAGTCTCTCTCTGATCTGGAGCGTTACCCATGACCCATTTTTGTTTTGACCTCAAATTCTTGAGCAATGACAGCTTTAGGAAGACTTCAGTCTCTGATAAAATCAATTGCAGGAAACACAATGAAAGGGGATAAGTGTCAGGGCTGGGATTTGTTATCCATATTTTTCAGTTGCACAAGCAGTGTTGACTGAGGCCCCAATCCTCACCAATTTTCTAGCACCAACTGCATCAGTACTGGAAGGCTGGAATGGATTGAACCCTCAGTTTTAAAAGACAAAGTAGGAAAATATGGCACTGAACTCCTGATAGGGACGCCCGCCACCTATCCTGATGGTTTCATGCCCCATCTATTTTCCTGTGAAGGAGAAGGAACAGGGGGTGTGAAATCACCAGCATCTCCACTGTAACTAGGGGCAGTCATGTCTGAGGGGCAGTCATGCAGCCCCCCCCCCAGGATAGCACCCAGGGCAGGTGCCCCTTGGACTCTGCCATAATTACACTCTGTCTGCTCTGGAAAAAAAAGAATCCTAGTCTGGTCTGAATTTTGAAAGATAATTTTTTTTTTTTTTATCAGCAAGGTAGTTCCAATATGGAGTTCCCAGCCAGCATTGTTTTCTTACTGAATATTGTCTTATTGATCTGACACTTGAGTTCGTTATTCTTATTACTCATGTGTAATAATAACGCTGCCCTCAAGCACTGCTGATTACTTTTCAGTGAACAGAGCCATGTCATTGCAGGATCAAATGACACAGTGTTGGTGGTGCAACACTTAAATAGAATGCCAGAATGAAAGTCTGTTGCTGCTGAAGAGCAGAGGTGGAACGGGAAAGAGGTGGGAAGAGTGCCCTTTTTATAATAAATATAGTACAGCAACCTGAGAAAATAACTGATGATGTGAAGCCTCTCTGTAGCCTGCAATACCTACAGTTGGAGGAGGGATGTAAGTGATCAGTGAACATGTTAAAAACACTGTGTGAATTTCAGTACCGAGACCCATGTTTAACATAAGTATCCAGACCCATAGACTTCGTAAAGAACTCTAAGGGCCAATCCTAAATACAGGCTCCCTGCAGGGCACAACAATTTCAGCACAGGCTCTGAGCCTTCCCTGCATTCTGTGGGTAGACAGATCTCCCCTGAGAATGGCAAGAAAGTGCTTTACGGTACTTTTGTGACACTCATCGGCCAGCACAAGGGACTTGTGCCGGTCGAGTGGGCACTTTGGATTGTGCCCTTTGGTTGATATTGTAGATTCGCCAGGAGTATAGTAGTATAATGTTTGATGTTTTTTAATCACGTTCATGTGTGTATTTTATATTGTCCATTGTCTCTATCTCCTGGAAATTGTTTTATGCCAATAAAGGTCTCAATCAATCAATCATATTGTAGATTCTTGAGTTTGACCTATCACACTTGCGTTTTCCGTTACGTGTACCCAGATACACATCAAAAAAGGGTTTCATAGCACTGTAGGCTGGAACCATTTTGACATCTACCATTTTTATGTCTGTTGACTGGTGAACATCTTTACTAGGGTACAATGGAAAACATGTCTAGACAACTTGCAACATACATACCACAAGGGGGTTCAGGCAACTCATGACCTGGAAAAGTCAGTCCTTGAGACTGACTATGAAAGCTGCAATATTATTCTAGTTCTGCTTCCCCTTCCAGGGTTCATATGTGGCCTTCTCCTTGTCTCTGTAGACTGACAGCATTTTCCCAAGGCACTGAAGGTTATAGCACACACCCCAGGAGCACATTCTCATATATAGATCTTGACTTGCACCACAGTTGCCAAAGAATTTTGGTCACCCTCCCCAATGTAATATATATATATCTTGGTTACCTTCACGGTATGCTTGGAATTTGTGGAAGTCATATTGGTTTCAGTGTATTTGTTATGCACCTAGAGAAATACAATGTAATTTGATCATATCTGTCTCATTTGCAAAGACTTGTATCTCCTTGAATCCTGTCCTCCAGAGAGCCTTATACTGTTCGAAGTGGTAAAAATTAAGGTCTTGTGAATTGTGAGTCTGGGCATTCTGCTTTCCTATTGATCTTCACATTTTTAATAAAACTCCCACATTTTTTTCCCTATAGAAAAATTGAAAATGCTTCATCAAAAATGTATTGTCCTCTGGATAATTTGATCTTACCCAATTCCAATATATTTCAAAACATAACACATAAACCTGAATGAGCTAACTCAAGATTTTTTATTGTGCTCCAATTAAAACCCAATAAACGAAAACCAATTCCAATGAACTAATATTGATACCAAGACAATATAAATGATACAAAGCCTGGAAAGAAAACTGTTCTATACAACCATATTTAATTTCTTTTGTCACCCATTCAACACCCCAGCTCTTACTGCCAAGATAAAAGATAATTTTATCATCACCACAGATGTGCAGCGGTAGACTGGTGCAGGTCTACTAAAGATGAGGATTCCTTCTTGAAGCACTCAAGTATTTCTCACAGAGCTCCTAAAATAAGTTTTCACCAGCACTAGGTTTCTGGGTCCTTCTGCCCTGTCACCAGAGCTCACAAGAACCCAACTGCTTCATAAGGTAGCACTGCAAGAAGAATCAAGAAAAATCCACCCAAAGGAGGCCAAACATTTGCTTACAAGCTCACCACCTGCCAAGTGAGATTTAAAGTGGGTCCTAAAGCTATTTTTCCACTGATTTGATAACTACTGATTTTTTTTTTTTTTAATTCACTGGGGGTTCTGGAACAGAACCTCAGTGGATAACGAGGCACAACCTTTATAAACAAGAACTGTGGTGTCCAACCCAGAAGCAGCAACTGGGTGGAACCTAGTCTAGAAGAGGATGTAGTCACAGCAGCAATTGTGCCCTTTATATTGATTAAAGATCATGCACATATTTTGGCTCCGCTCTTTGTCAAGTGACAACCATGATCTTTAGGGAGATAACCAGAAAAGGTTATTATTACTTATAAATAAATCAAATATTATTTCTTTCTAGATCTCCATTTTTTAAAGTCTGGTAAACCTAGGTGGGTCCCGATAAAATGTCATTTTAAAAAGTGGGTGCTGGTGCTAAAAAGTTCGGGAACCTCTGCTGTACCCACTTACATGGACTTAAGCTCCATTGTTTTCAATCAGCATGTGCAACAGGATGAAAGTCTTCCACTTTTCTGCCAAGAACATAGTCCACATCAAAGAAGAGTAGATTTATGTTTCTTTATAACTTTATTTTTTTAAAAAAAACAAACCAAAAACCTAGCTGTCCTGCAGTTTTTGATCCTACCCATCAAATCTGTGTGATACACATTCAGGGACTAAAATGGTGAGCTGAGAAAGACACTTATGGAGTCTTTTGCTCTTCATCCTTGTCTGGTTCAGAGAGGTTCAGTTTGGGTGTATTTATCTACAGTTTTTCATTGTTGTCAAAGGTTAGTGATAGGAAAGCTGCATTAAAGACCAGGACATTACAGAACATAATAAGGATGCCCAGCTCTGGACAGTGTAACTGTCAGCAACAAAATGAGCTGTCAGATTCCTTATATGCTGGAAACCCTCATGCTCTACACTCATCTCGGACCCCAGATATGGGAAACTCTAGATATAGCAAAAAGTGCAGTTACAGTCATTTGGTATGTATGAAAATGAAAACCATAGGAGTTTATTGCAGAGAAAGGAAACTGTCTAGCAATCGGAGGATTGCAAACCTCTGTAATGGATGCGGCAAGATTGGTATCATGACAATGACAACAGAAAGAATAATAATAAGGTTTTGATAGTGAAATCCTGATGGGAGGATGAGGCAGGAGAGGAAAATCACTTTTTATGACCTTCTTGCACCCATGAGGGCTCTGGCGAACAGATGATAACATCTTAATAGGGTATTTCCTGCTAAACTTTGTCATAAAGGCAGAGCTGAGCAACACATGCCAGACATAAGGAAAGCTCACCAGCACCCAGTTTGAAAAATCCACCTTAGCAACAGGCCATAAACTAAACACAGAAGCAGAAACACACGACACTCTATGGAGAGACAAAGGAGTGTCCACGTTGGCAGAGACATTTCACATTTACACACAGAGAGTAAATGCTCCACAGAGTTGATCTTCTCCCTGCCTCTGATAGGCCTCTGAAAAACATACAAGAAATCTGCAGTGAAGTGGGATGTCATTAAATACCCCAGCTGGAGTAGGCTGAGAAGAGAAGGCTGCTTTTCCAAGAGAATACTAAGGAGTGTTCTCGCAGACTCAAACTTCCTATAAAAACATGAGCAGGGGAAATAAGGGGAGACAGGAAACAAGAGTTTACTCCAGCAATGAGATGTATTTTATGTCCATGCAACACAGGCGCAACCTTGGGCATGTCATTTCGGTACGGAATCAGCAACGCTTTTCAAATTAATGTTTGCCTATAATTGATGGGGCCACTTCAGCAGAGCACTCAGTAGCACACTGTCAGGGATGCTGGTGGGAAAACCAGAGTCTTCCCACCCATGTCATCAACTCTCCTGTCACATGCCACAACAGTCAATGGGAGAGGTAGGAGGGGGTGGGGTGGGGGATGGTAGAACAGGGGTAGGAAAGGGTGAAACCAGGCTGGGAGGCGGATGTGGGTGGACAGATTGAGACCAGGAATGGGGCAGGTTTGGCAGCAGCAACGGCTGCTGAACCCGAAACCCTGTTCCCGGACCTGATCCTGTGACGTATGTCTATGCAAACCTGCTCCAGCTATTTAGCTAGCACAGTTCTGAGGAGTCTCCCCACACTGCAGAAGCTTACCTCCAAGTAAGGGAACAATTGTTCCTTTACCTAGAGGAGACCTCCTCAGTTGCCTCCCCTGCAGGATGCAGTGGTAGCCATTTTGACACCACCCCATCAACCGGGGAGGGGGAAGAATAGGATTGGGCTCTTGGAGATACACTTTAGTTCACAGCACTAGTGAATAGAAACCAAGGACAATCTTTTCACTGGTATTACATGTGAATAAAGATGGTAAAAATAAAAGTGTTCTCATGCTTCACATGTGCATTTCTCAGTGTGGTGGTGAAGAGCACCAAACATGGACCAAGAAGCCCAAAAGGGAATGTGGAAAGCCACCCTTAACCATCCATGGTGTTGTAATTATATTTTGTATTATAACAAGCAGCTGTGCAGCACACGTTGCAAATGTGCGTGTCAGCGCTTTCTCCCTTTTTAAAATAAAAATACAGTACGCTAGCACTTGCTCTTTGTACAGTGCTGTGTTGCTTTGCTGAGGGCTGGAGTCCAAGTTTAAATAGGTGAAGGGTTGCTATAGATACATACTGGCTTTGGTTTTCAGTTAAATTGAAAAGTGAAATCTTTGTGAACTGGACTTGTGGTGAAGAAACAGCAACTTCATATGAGTTGTGGGTAATATGGTTTGATACCCCAAACTGCTTCCATGTGGTGGAGGTTCCACTTGGGGCACTTGACATCTGTAAACAGCTTCTTTGACACTGCTGTGGAGATTCTTCAAGTGACGAGGACAATTTATTTGGGAAGCCATTGACAAACGTTAAGGACAGGTCTTGACGGAGCATCCACAATTGGATATAATTTCTGGTGGCAACCATGCCACATGTATTTAATTGATATTTTTTATGCAGTCTTATATGCAAGGACTTAGCTGGTGGAACCTCAGACTAGTTCAGTGGTTCCCAAACTTACTGTGGTCGTGGCACCCTTCTGTCGTGGCAGTGTCTTCTCCTTGGCTTTCCTGGGCATTGCGATCTTGGATTGCAGAAGATCTCACGAGAATTACGTGAGGACTCATGTAATCCCAGACAGTGGTGCCTAGGAAACTGGGAAGAAGAGGCCACCGGGGATCCCACAGTGCCCCTGTGAGTTTGCCACGACACACAGTTGGGGAACCATCGGACTAGTCACTAGTTCACAGATTCTGTGGATCTGCTCTGGTTCTGATTATGACTTGGAGTCCCAGCTGTCTGTTGACAAGTACTGCTCAGCCATTCTTTCACAAACTATGGCTACTGAAAGGGAAAAGCATTTTCTCAAAGGCGTTATGCCATGCTAGATAGCTTTTTCCCCTCCCCCTGATGGAGGTTGGGTCACACTATTTTTTTAATTGCTGTGAAATGGCATTTGACATATGCATTGCTGTGCTACAGAAAAATGGAAAATACTATACTAAACTAACACTAAGTAGGTGCAAAATAATGTACTAGTGTTTGATGTTCCTTTCTCAGGGAAAATGACTGAGCTAGACTGAATGTTCCTCCAGACTCTGGCTTTTCAGAGCTGCTATGCATATGTTTGCAATACATCAAAATTCCTGGTTTGGTGAACAGTTGGAGTTCCTGTATCTAGCCATATATTTCAAGTAACATACCCTCCCCCCAAATCCTCCTCAGACATGCACAATTATGCAATGTAGCTTAATAGGGAGAGTTATTTTTATTTATAAATAATGCACTTTTTTAAAAAACTAAAAATATTGTGCTAGGAGGACAAAAACTCTGTCAGGGGCAAAGTACTAAAGCCCCCCTACTCTCATGTTTTTACCTGTTTTGCAACCTGAACCCCTCCATTGGATCACATTGCATAGTTAGCTGCACTTCTAGTTTGACCCTGTGCAAAGAGATTGAAACATAAATGCGATGAGATCTCCAGTATTCCTGTCATACAGGGCTGGACTTAGGAGCTGGGGGGCCCAATTCAAAACACTTTTGGCAGGGCCCCCGGTTCAGAGCTAAGGTATGCAGAATCGTAGCGATATAAATGACATTTATTATAGACCAGGGGTGTCAAACTCATTTCATACAGAGGGCCATATAGCATTCGTGATGCATGCTGAGGGCCAAAAGTGATGTCATTAAGCAGGAAGTGATGTCATTAAACAGGTCATGACAAAACAAAGCACTTTTTTCTCACCTAGAAACTCATTCGCTGCAAATAGAAGAGAAAATACACAAATCTTGAACATATTTGCAAGATATGGGAGAGGCCAATTATCATGTGCAGCAACTGTTACCCTGCAGATGCCCGATCTTGTCTGATCTCGGAAGCTAAGCAGGGTCAGGCCTGGTTAGTACTTGAATGGGAGACCGCCTGGGAATACCAGGTGCTGTAGGCTTATACCATAGTCTTTCGAGACTGAAGGTTGCCAACCAATTATCATGTGGGTTACCCTTTCAGCAGTGACACCTCAGCCAGCTCAGCAGCTGAGAGCAGCCGATGGTATTGCTGGGAGAGGCCAAGGTCTGAATAAAGGGCTTCCGCGGGCTGCATCCTACCCCTGGGCTTTATGCTTGACACCCCCATTACAGACTTTTTATCTCTATGCTAGAATGGAAAACAATCAAAACATGCATGTGAGTTAATGGACCAAATGGATCTAAGAACATTTTAATTGCATACAAAACTAGGGTAGATTACCCTAGCGTGGGGTCCCTTAGGTGTGCAACCCAACTGGGAGCAATTGGTCCAATTGGCTTACAGCCAGCCCTGCTGTCACATGCTTGCTTTTCCCTCCCAAACACCATCCATTTAGCCATCCCCAAGGAAGGACCCCCTCTGCAACTCACCCTTGATTCTGATCTGTGATAAAAAGAACCCTCTCCTTGAGATCTAGTTCCTTCTTATACAGACTATCCTTCTTTAAATGATTGTAGGATTTTTCTCTTCTAGATTTTCAAAGAGATGTTTATATTTTTTTTTCTTTTGGAAGTAAGATATCAAACGAATGGAGAAAATGGTTTCCAAGCTGTGAAATCAGCCTTTCATTGGCTTGACAGGCAGATGTGACAGTGTTTTAGAGTCAATAAAACAGTTACAGATAAGCTACTTCCCTCCCCTCCTCCTCCTCTTCTCATCTGGAGAGCTGTTAAAGTCATCATGCCGGAACAATGCGCTCTAAGGATGTTTTAGGGTGTGTGTGTGTGTGTTTTTTTTGCAATAAATAGATGTACATTAAAATGCCAGACGGAATTTAGCAGACTGTTTTAAAGCCATCTGTACATTTAACTGTCCATCTTTTGTTATCGGGACATTTTTATATGCAGAAGCTCCGATTGTACTGTTTAAAGGAGGGGAAATAATATTGTGGGCAGACATAAACTCTTGTAGCCTGATTGTCCAGACTCTGTTCCAACATGGTAAGAGGAATGCAGAGAAGTGGATGACACTCTGCAGTGGATCCTATGGCTGCTTTGACAAGGAAATGGAAAGGCCTGTGGCTGAGTAGTAGAGTACATGCTTTAGATCAGTGGCTCCCAAACTCCCTGGTGCTATGACCCACCTCTGCAGTGGGTTGCAATGTGCTGCAATGCCTCTTGAAAGGGCCTGGAGTCCTCTCTTAGGTTGTGCTGAGCCGGCAACCTATTCTATTGGCTCTGCAAGCCTCCAAACAGCCCACAGATGTGTCAAGAAACTGGAAGTCACCTTAGGGCATTTCTGTGGGCCATTTGGAGGCCTGCAGAGGCCACTAGACTGGTTTGCCAGCAGCATGCAACTCAGGAGATGCTTCTGGCCCTCCCAAAGCTTCCGGAATGGCTCCAATTTGGTGCCAACTGGAAGCAAGGGGGTCGGAGGACCCATCTTGCAACCCACACTTTGGAAAACGCTGCTTTAGATACAGAAGACCCTAAGTTCACATCTCCAAGCAGGGAAGAGAACAATTCCTGTCTGAAACCCTGGAGAGTTGCTGATAATATCAATGTGGATGAATCAATATAGGACTGCTCCCTATGAACTGTAAATGGCCGAAAGGCAGTAGCATAGCCAGAGGGGGTGCAGGTGTCAGGATGTGCTATGTAAGTGGCCCCGCCCACTAACTGTTGGAACCATTGGGGCAGCAATGGCAATATGAAGGTGTTCAACAAAAGGTGAGTGCCTGCACATTACTGTCACTGTGGAAGTGGGAGGGCACATCACGGCACCTGCAATATGTACTATGCCACCCCCTGGCTCTGCTACTGCTGAAAGGAAAGCTCTGTAGTTCTGAAATGGGGGGCTCCCTCAGTCACAACCGCTTGCACTATTTTTGTTTTAAAACCTCCAGGGGTTTTGGAACAGTATTTTGCAACCTTTCTGCCCTGATCCTAGCCCCCACCCTACCCCAACACCTTAGGTGAAAATCAGCTTTTTTCAGTGTGTCTAACAGGTAAAAGCATTCTTTCTTTGAACTTTAGGAAATACATCAGCATGTCAGCAACCTGTTTTGCGACACACAACCAGTTGTGGCTTGAAAGCCTGACAAGGCTATTTAAAAAGAAACACTAGCTAGGCTAGAATGAAATGTTATGTACTCTACACTTTCTGTACCCTGACCCCATCTTTTATGAGCAGTTATTCTTCAGGTTCCTCATATTTGTGATGTCAGCATACCTGGGTTTATAATTTTGCCAATTTAGAACTATTAGTGTACAGGAGGACTCTCCTTATCCGCAGATTTGGGACCCACTGACTTTGCCTCCCCATGCCTCAGAACACCTTTCGACATGACCAGAAGCCACTTCTGGTCACATCCAGAGATCCCCCAAGGGTCCCACCTCAGAATTTGCTTATCAGAAGATTTTGGTATCTGTGGGGGATCTGGGAACCAAGATCTGAATGTAGATCTCATTGGTCCATTTCCAGCTACATAAGAGCCCGCAGGTACATAAGAGCCTGCTTAACATGGTTTGATCTGGGGAGGGGCTGTATATCTTAACCACTCCAGGCAAGACTGAGAAAGACCCAGCAGCAACACTGGAGAGTTGATGCCCATAGAAAACACTGAGCTAGATGAACCAAGGGTCTGCAGTAGTAAATTAGGGTTAGTTTCTGATGTTCATATGAAGCAGAGGGTTGGCTACTAGTTATGGTATCTCCAGGTTCAGAGGCAGTTTGCAGGTGCAAGGAAGCAATAGCTGGAAAAAGGGATGCCTCTCGGTCGCAGGTTTCTCGGAGGCAATGCTTGGCCATTGTGGGAAACTGAATGTCAGGCTAGAGGAGCCTTTGGACTGACCCAAACTGTTGGCAACCTTCTGTCTCGAAAGACTCTGGTATCGCACTCTGAATGGTGGTTCTGGAACAGCGTCTAGTGTGGCTGAAAAGGCCGATTTGGGAGTGACAATCCCTTCCGCACCGGGAGCAAGTGCAGTCTGTCCCTGGTCTGTCTCCCTGGCTATGGGCCTTCCTTCTTTGCCTCTTAGCCTCAGACTGTTGGCCAAGTATCTCTTCAAACTGGGAAAGGCCATGCTGCACAGCCTGCCTCTAAGTGGGCTGCTCAGAGGCCAGGGTTTCCCACCTGTTGGGGTCCACTCCTAAGGCCTTCAGATCCATCTTGCAGATGTCCTTGTATTGCAGCTGTGGTCTACCTGTAGGGCGCTTTCCTTGCATGAGTTCTCCATAGAGGAGATCCTTTGGGATCCAGTCATCATCCATTCTCACAACATGACCGAGCCAACGCAGGTGTCTCTGTTTCAGCAGTGCATACATGCTACCACCACCACTTTTTTATCTTCTTCTACAGCAGAGGGAACAAGTCTCAGGCAAAAGAGAGATGGTTTATAGGCAGCCAGTTGGAAGTGAGGTCATTCAAGACCGGGGAGAAATCCAATTGTTCCCAGATGTTCTAGCAAAATACAGAATGGCTCTTAAATGCAAAGCCTAGTCTAAAGAGCAGAATTATATCTTAGAACTTGCCTTGGAAGGCATCAGGGTCTGCTTTTTTCTTCCTGCAATGCAAGATTTAAGGGAAGGGAACATTCTTTGGCTTGTTTTAGATGTCGGCATTGATAGCTGCCTTACTGTCAGAGATATCTTCAAGGCATGACTTACTCTATGAGCGGTGGATTCAAAGGCCATGACATTCTGGCTAGAGGTCAGTAAGGGAAAGGTCACCATCTGCGGTGTCTGGTGGCTGGACAGCAACACCATCATCTAAATGCACATATATGAACTATGAACCTCAGGTCTGCAACTTCCAAACCATTTAAGTGGAGCCATTTACCTAATGGCGTTGAATTTCTATTGTTTTTAATAGGGTATGGTATGGCTTGCAGTGCGTACACAATTTCCCATGACTTGGCTGGTTTATGGATTAATCCCATTTTTTTTTCAAACAAGTACTTTCTTAGTTTACATATATATGGCCAAGTATTTTTGGACCTGTCAAATGCCTGGCCCTGAAATATGTTAAATGTAGGTCACCAAATGATGTCTCTACATTGCAACGTTCCTTTAAATTGTGTTTTTTTTTTTCTTGCTAGCTGTCAGTCATTAGAGTTGTCATGTGTTCTCTCACATGCAAATATCCCAACAATTGACATATGGATTGACAGCATTATTCTCTTAAGGTCAAGGGGGGAGAATGCTTGGCATATCAGTTTGGCTGAAGCTTTAAGTTAGAAAGGGGATTGTCCACAATAGATAAATGATCATTTCAACAGAGCAGTGTTTTGTGGTACTGGTCTGCCATTTCCAAAGGTATTCCCATTCATAGACTCCCAGCCATATTAGTAACTCTTGGCCCAAGAACGAAGTAATTTATTATCATTACCCGCATGAGTCTTTCACAAAGGATTAGAAGTTCATGTCTATGGAAGGTGCAGCTGCATTAAATAACACAATTCTTTCCCATTAAGTTAACAGCCGTAACATGGTTTTCTACCGTATGAAATTGTCTAGCTGAACATAAACAGCAGCAAAAAGGGAGTGCGGGAGGGATTTTTTTCCCCCTCATCTTGTTACAGTGGTGGCCATTTTATAATTCACCCCATAATGAATCTGTCAAGGTGCTGACATGGATAATCCAGATAAAAAGTGCTCTGTAAAGCGAGAGGTTTATTTTCCTTGGTGGAGGTGGAGTCTCCAGCATATACTTGTAGTTCAATATGAAATGTTTCAATAACCCGACTTTCCTCTTTTAGAAGAATGTCTGTAATAAGCACAAGTCTGTGACCTTCTGAGAGGCACATACGGTATTAGGGTTTGCCTTTCCAAATGATGATGATGATGATGATGATGATGATGATGATGATGTACTGTTTTTTTCACTGAAATCTTTGCAAACAATACAATGTGCCTTCACACAAAAATTCCTGGGATCATCAACCTGATAAAGTAACTGAGAACAACCAAGCAAAGGTCTCTTTGGACTGCAGATTACAGACCGATAAACATCTAGAATATAATACATCAGATATAACAGTAGCTGACAAAAAAAAAAGAAAAATCAAATTTAGATCATGGGCAATCTCAACCTGCACTGGTGCAGCTGAGCCAAGCGACCTACGCCATATCCAGGATAGGTTAGGAGCAGATAAGTCTTCTTGGGATTAGGGGATATTTTCCTTCTTCCCATTGTAACACTCCAGTCTGTCCAATGGGGCTACTCAGATCTGCACCAGCTAATTCGCTTGCACAAGTCCTACCAGCCCCATATGAGGCTTCAAAGCCAGAGAGGAAGAATAAGATATGGGCGGGACCTCCTCTGCCGATCCTACTCCCTTCCCTGGCCTGATCTGCCCCCCATTCTGCTCTCCCCCTGCCCGAAAATTCCCTATCCTCACCTTTGTTACACCCTTGCCCATTCCTACAGGTGCTTTACAGCATCCCTAAAATGTGCTTTACAGCATATTTGCAATGGCTGCCACCTGTGCAGCAGCTGCTGATATTACCATCCCAGGTGACAATTGTGATATTGCAGTCCCACAGGTGCTAATGCAATCCCAGGTGAAGCTTCCTGGTTGACCTTGAGCCAGTCACTTTCTCTCAGCCTCACCTACCTCACAGGGTTGTTGTGAGGAAAAAAGGAGGGGAGCAGCTGTGTACACAGCCCTGAGCTCTTGGAGGAAGGGCGGTATAAAAAAAAGTGGAAATAAATGTGGAAACCAACAGAATTCAAGATTTAAAAAAAACAAAAACATGAGAAGTTCACAAGATATCAAGATCTGATAATAAAACTTGAGCATCTCTGGAAGAAGTTCAATATTGAGTCAGTTGTCATTGGAACCTTTGCAGCAGTGCCTAGAAGTCTGAAGAAATACTTCCAATGTGCTTGGCCTTGAGAAATTGCACCAGATCAGCTGCAGAAAACAATTTTGCTCGGAACAGCAAGAATTCTCTGTGATTTCCAGGATCTTGGTTAGATTCTGAACTGCAGACTACAACCAGACCAGCATGATGATGTGTAACAACAAGAATGACAACAATGGACTTGATATCCCTGCAAGTTTTTTCAGGAACTTTTGATCCTTTGCCCTGGGGAAAGCCTCTGCTTTTCCTATGGGTCTCCTTGGTCCTGTACTAGCTATTTTGTTGGTGCAGGATTGAGTAATATAAGAGTAGCAGGGAGGGAGGATAGGATAGGATTCAGGCACATATGAGTGCCACCTAACCTGCCATCTCCCTCCCTCATTCTGTCTCCACCCCCACCCCTATCTGCCCACTCACTGCCAAGTCACCAACTCCAGCAGATGCAGTTGGCTCAACCCATCAGGTCACCTGGCCAACAGTGACCTCATATTGCGGACTAGAGGGAGTGCTGTTGCTCACTGGTGGAAGTAATGTTTTTAACTTGCAAAGTTCTGGGTGTGGGGAGGGCAGACAGAGGGCTGGTGTTCCCGGGAGTGGGCAGGTAGGGAGCGGGAGTCGGCTTGTAATCAATGGAGCAGGACTAGAAAGCCCTGAACTGGCAAACTGCAGAAACCCCAGAGGAGCAAGGAGGTTGGTGGCAGGGACTGGGGCCAAACTGGGTGCAATTCTGTGGCAGGAGGAGGAGGATCATGGTAGCAGCCACATATGCCAAGTTCCTATCCTCCCTCCCCAGTCTGGACCTGTCCCTGGGAATCTCCTCAGGCTTACATCAGCAAAAGAGCTGGCATAGGTCTAAGGAGACCCTTTGAAGACCAGGTGGCCCAAGGGGAAGTAAGTAAGAAGATGTTTTTTACTTACCTCTCCTGGGCTTTCTAGTGCCCCACCCATAGCATGCAGCATGTGCTCTGTCAGATGCCAAGGGATAGATTTGGGCCCTTAGATACACACAATGTGAACTTTAGAGAAAATTCTTTGTAGAGCAACCATAGTTTGATGAGACTCAAGATAGTTCCTGCTTTTATTTTCTCAGGGCCGAATCCTACCCAACTTTCCATCACTGATGCAGCCGTGCCAACCAGTAGTGTAGCTGGCGGGGGCAAAACGGTACGTTCTGCAGGCGCCGCAACACCCCTCCCACTCGCCCTCAGAGCCATTCCGAGCACAATGGCAATGTGCAGACATCTCCTGCGCACTGCCGTTGCTGTCCAGAATGGCTCCAATAGTGAGTGGGGTTGGCCACTTACATGGTGCATTGCAGCAGCTGCAGTACTTACCGTTTTGCCCCCTCTATAGCTATGCTACTGGTGCCAATGAGGAACATTTGTTCCCTTACTTTGGGGCTGCATTATAGGGGCATCAGTGCTAGAACGTTGGATAGGACTGGGTCCTTAGTTAGCAAGAAATTCTTTTGAAATATATAAGCCTCCACTATTTACTTCTCGGTGCACTGGCAATTACTGCTATGAGGGCCTTACACTTGATAGCATCTTGAATGGGAATGGCACATTGGCCCAAATACAGTGCTAGCACATTTTAAAGGAAACAGTTTCTCAGGGCCTGCACATGCCTGATCTCATCTGATTTTGGAAGCTAAGCAGGGTCAGGCCTGGTTAGTACTTGGATGGGAGACCGCCTGGGAATACTGGGTGCTGTAGGCTTATACCATAGTCTTTCGAGACTGAAGGTTGCCAACCATTAGTTTCTCAGGGGCAGAGATATATGATTTGTGAAACCCAAGTGTTATTTTGGGGAGTATAGATGTGCAAATGTCCGTTCCTTATTCAGGCTGTTTCTACATTTGCCCATTGGATGAGGAACTGGAAATTTAAAACCATCTTTATCACTATTTGTATCTGAGTTTGGAATTTTCCCCTTTATTACTTGTGGATAAGTAACATGTATGGAAACATTGAATCTTTCTGGCATGACGAGATTATTAAAATTAGTTATACCTTTAATTCCTCCTCTCAAAATATAGTATTTATTCTCTCTTTCCAGCCCATGGATGAATTATTTTTCAAGGAACACATGTGCTTATTTTCTCTACATTTCGAGCAATTAGCAAATGGGATGACTCTGCAGATTTTCAGTGATTACATGGGGGGAAAAACCTGTTCTCTTCCTTATCGTCATGTTGTCTCCATCATCAAAATGTTAAATATCATAAAATGGAGTGGAGCAAATAATTAGGATGCAACTCACAAAGTCCTGACCCCTCCCAAGCTGCTTTGAGATGAATGGGAGTTGCACTACACTAATGCCTCGTGGATTTTGCTCTTAAGCAATAACCGACACAACTCAGAACCTGATAAGATAAATGCCATGATGAAAAGTGCGCACAGAACAAAGACACACAAAGAATGGGAGCATCTGCCTGCAGGCTAGGACAGGAATGACTCAACCAGATGAAAGAGCCTGGGTGACTTGATCCAGGGAGATCAGAAAAGGATTGGGGTTCATATTTGCATAATGTCTCCACTGTGGATATAATGGCAATGTGATGCAAATATCTGATGTGATGCAAAGTACAACTGCTAGCAATTGTCTAAAGTCTTTTGCACATAGGTCATTGTGAACTCCAGTTCTATTAGTTGACTTTACTTCTTGCATTACAATCTGTAATTTGCTCTGCTGAGAACAAAAGTGGCATTCTTGACTTGACAACTCTGGAACTTTTTCCATGAAGATTTTGGTCCAACTTCCTAGTTCTCGCCATACTACACTGTAACTAATCCTATGGTCTGCAGCCACCAGTAGAACACGCATTCTAATGGCAGCAACTGCTGAAAAAGCGCTGTAAAGTGCTTTCTGGCAGCAGCTGAGTAGGAAGGTTAGCCAGACACAAATGTCTGGGACACAAATGTCCAGTACCAGGATGCACTTGACTGGGACATGGTTGTCCAGGACACAATGCTCCTGTCACTTCCTGTGACCCACCTGAGGCCAGGTTGTGACTCACTTCTGGGTTCTGACCCAACTGTGGAAGACCTTATGTGAACAAAATTGGGCCAATGGCTGGTTCACCAATGGTTTGAACAGAAATGCTCTTTAGACCTCCTTCCAAGTGCATGGGACCTGCTTACAAGTGAGCAGATCCCTTGCAATTGGGAGAACGTTTGAATGATCCAGAAACATAGGCAGGGGCTTATCATGTGGGTCTCTCCCATAGAATGAGCACTGATTCTGGTGGAAAGAGCCATGCAATGTGCCCTTGCTCAGAGGGTTTGGTCATGAAGCCTTTATTCTAGCCTCATGGGAACTGCTCGCAGAGGGGTGGATCCCACACGGCTGAGACAACATCTAAAGGACACTTGAATCTTGGAAGCAAATTGACTAATTGGGAACCAATCAACTTAAAATCCCTACAGGGGTTTCGAACAGCCTGCCTATGTAAACCGCCTTGGATTAAAGTCTGAGGAGAAATCTGACGACCGAAGAAAGGCGGTATATAAATACCTGTATAAATAAATAAATAAATCTGAGAGAGATATACATGAAGCACATTCACCTCTTAGAAAGAGAGCTATATAAACACTAACAGTTCATTCCTATCCTTGGTAGGGCCCCTGGGTGCAGCAGCACCAAAATGGTGACTGCTGCATCCAGCGGCTCTACAGAGGCCACCGGAGGTCTCCTTGAGGGAAGGGAACTTTTGTCCCCTTCCCCTGAGGAAAGCCCCACGCCCCATAATGGGGTGCCTCAAGTCTGCTCCAGCTCCTTATGAGGAAAGGCTATGGCGTTGGCCTCTTCAGCCTACAAAAGAGGCACCTGAGGGGGCACATGATTGAGACATACAAAATTATGCAGGGGAGGGACAGAGTGGATAGAGAGATGCTCTTTACACTCTCACATAACACCAGAACCAGGGGACATCCACTAAAATTGAGTGTTGGGCGGGTTAGGACAGACAAAAGAAAATATTTCTTTACTCAGCGTGTGGTCGGTCTGTGGAACTCCCTGCCACAGGATGTGGTGACGGCGTCTGGCCTGGACGCCTTTAAAAGGGGACTGGACAAGTTTCTGGAGGAAAAATCCATTACGGGTTACAAGCCATGATGTGTATGTGCGACCTCCTGATTTTGGAGGTGGGCTATGTCAGAATGCCAGGTGCAAGGGAGGGCACCAGGATGAGGTCTCTTGTTATCAGGTATGCTCCCTGGGGCATTTGGTGGGCCGCTGTGAGATACAGGAAGCTGGACTAGATGGGCCTATGGCCTGATCCAGTGGGGCTGTTCTTATGTTCTTATGTATTTTGCCAGCACAGGCTTGAGAATCTCTGTGTTGGGCTTTGCAGCCTGACATGAAGGAAAGGATCTGATGGAGCAGGGCTCCACTGGTCCAACCCCCATCCTGGGCTGGTTCTGTCCCCACCCCACTCTCCCACCATGAATGCCTCCCCTTGCCCTGAAAACCTGCACCACCACCTGGCGATTTGACTTACTGTCGGCCACTCCCACAGCGTCCTCGATCCAGCGCTGGGCCCAGTGCCAGTGCTCCCTACTCAGAAGGTGCCGTAAACATGCTTTATGGCATGTTTACAACACCCTGCACCAGTACTGGAGCTCAGTGCTGGCTCTAGGTCCAGATAGGATTGGGCCCCATTATTATTGTAGTACTTGTGCAATGATAAACTTAAAAGTGACATTTTGCATTGCCAGATAAAGACAATATACAAAAATAACTATCTACATATGACATTGTATGCACATAATAATGTCTTTTTATATGTACACATATTTGTGTAAAAGTCTGCATACGTGCATTCATTTTAACAATCAGTACAAGAATTCAGCCCTTGAAAACAGAGTATAGATCAGGCATACTCCTGAACACACTCTGAATGTAACATTGAAATAACTTCACCCATGCACAGATCAACCATCATGTATATGCTGTGCACACGAAATATGTGCATCGAACATATTGTATGTTGAGGAACTTTAAAGACTGAGGGCCCAATCCTATCCAATTTACCAGCGCTGGTGCAGCTGTGTCACTGGGGCATGTGCGGTGGAGGGGCAGTCACTGAGGTCTCCTCAATGTATGGGAACATTTGCTCCCTTGCCTCAGGGCTGCATTGCAGCTGCTAGAAAGTTGGTTAGGATTGGGCCCTAAGACATTTACTGTGGCATGAGTTAAAAAAAACAAAAAACTCAAAGATGGGGTAACAGAGTACTTCAAAAAGTAACAGAGTACTTTTTTATCCGATGGTTAAAAAGAAAAAGAAAAAAAACTTCCAAGAGGCAACCAAGAGTGGGAAGTACTTCAAATGGAAACAGTCCCTCAAGGGCTGGTTGAAAATTACCCTGTAGCTCATCTTCCTTCAGAGTGTTATTTAATTAGTACCACTCCTATAGTTCCTCTTATAGAATTGCCAGCAGTGCAACAGGGTACAAAAATCTGCACATCTTACAGCGAAAGTAGATATTCCAGAATTAGCTGACTTGGGGTGCAGTCCTAACCAACTTTCAAGGAAACCAAGGAAAGGGAACAAACATTGCCTCGCCTTGGGGAGGCCTCCTTGACTGCCACTGAACCACAAGATGCTGTGAGATACAGGAAGCTGGACTAGATGAGCCTATGGCCTGATCCAGTGGGGCTGTTCTTATGTTCTTATGTTCACATGCCCCATTGGTGCAGCTCTGTCAGCGCGGGAAAGTTGGTTAGGATTTGGGCCTTAGTTGGTTGCAGAGATAACAACACCAAAGCAGCTTGTACCACAATAGCCAATTCATTGTGTTGTACAGCATTCTGCTTTTCCTGTTTGATGCCTGAGCGCTGAATGTCTTTGCTTAGCCAAGACTGCATTCTCAGGTGCTCCTGGGTGCTCTTCCTTCCTGCAGATGTTCTGCTTTGCAGCTCCACAGGACACTGGGTCCTTTTCCTTCTTCATTCAGGGAAGAGATGGAATGATTCTAGTGGCCAAACCTCACTGGCTTCTACATTCCGCTTATGTTCCACCATTGCACATGGTCACACAAGCATGGGAAAGTGCTTTGCAACAGAGCTTCTAGCCAGTACACTGGAAGGGAAGCTGAAGTCTACTTGAGTGCACCAGAATTCCCAGAGATGTCCGCCAGGCTACGTGAGTACAGTGCAGGGGTGGGAGAGGGCAAGGAGGGATAGAATGGGGCAGGGAAGTCGACAACGTGGTCAGGTGTGGGTGGATCAGTCCTGGTAGGGGTAGGTTCAGCAGTGCCAGCATGCACCATATCCTGTCCCCCTTCCCAGACTGATCCACTGACGCAGATAAACTCAGACTTGCACCGGCAATATAACTGGTGCAGGTCCTAGTTGACCCATTCAGGCTGCTGGGGCTTATCCCAAGGAATCCTTCAGCAACCAAAATTCCCCCACGGGATGCAGCAGAGTCTGCATCAGTGCCACAGAACTGTAATCCTATAACACTTTCATGGAAGTAGGCCCCACAGGACACAATGGAACTTACCTCTGAGCAGACATGAATAGAAGTGTGCTATAGGTGGCTTTGTCTGATTCAAGCAGAGGCTCACACACTTCTGCAGCTTATCCCTTTCTTTCCTTAGCAGTGGTCTTCTGAGCTTGCTGTCCAGATCACATCCAGCCTTCCCCTCCCAGCTAGTTCCCCCTTCTATCTTCTGGATCAGGGAGTGTCAGGGCATTGGGATTTTGCAAGCAGGCTATGTCCCATTTCCTCCCATATCTTGGACTGGATCATGCTTTACCTGGTGTTCACTTATCTTCCAACCTAACCAAACAGCCCCACACACCGTAGAACATGGTCATCAGTTTCCATGTAACATAAACTCTTTGAAGTGTCCCATCCAGACCAAAAACCAGACCCAATGGCTTAATCCAAGTGCTTCCAGGAGCATCCTTCACTCTTTTTACCAATAAAGCATGTCACGCAGATCAAGCTCAGCAACAAGAAACTGCACACGTCTTGACTTGTCTTACCAAACTTCAGCACATTCTAGTTGTCATCCTCTTCTCCTAAGCTTTTCATTGATTGGGATACTTACTAATCTAACTACATACTGTATCAGCCACATACGTCATGTCTAAAGGAGCTTTAAGACTATGAACAAATTACAATTTAGTTAGGGCTCTCAATCATTCAACAGTTTGCAGGTCACACATGCCTGGGACCATGTGGAGGAAGTAATGTGTGAATCAAAGGTACTCAGGTACACCGATATACCTAACGGCCCAATCCTATCAAGGACCCATGGCAGTAGATCTTCAGCAGGGCTGTAGGCCCTGTTGAGGTGGTTCGAAAGCTGTGACATCCAGAGTAGGCCAGAATGCCAACTGAGGGGTAAGTAGAAAGTTTTTTATTTACTTCTCATTGGCCTTCTGGTCATTCCCTCCCCCCCAGTATGTAGCACACACTCTGTTGGAGCAGCTGTATACTATAGTAGTCAGGGATAGGAATGGGACATAAGTGCAGCTACTCCCATGACAACAATGGACTCTGAAGGTATATTTTCAAGCTTTTGTAGCCCCAACATAAGGCCCTGCTTGACTTTCAGACTGATAAGCACTCAACTATTGAGTTCATAAGAACATAAGAGCCCCGCTGGATCAGGTCATAGGCTCATCTAGTCCAGCTTCCTGTATCTCACAGTGGCCCACCAAATGCTTCAGGGTGCACACAAGACAGCAATCTGTGTCCTGGTGCCAGCCCCTGCATCTGGCATTCTGAGGTAGTCTACATCTAAAATCAGGAGGTTGCACATATCCATCATGGCTTGTCACCCGTGATGGACTTCTCACTAGTAGGATTTTGGATGGCTTCTTACATTATATTGCTTTTACTGTTTTAAATGTTCCATTTTTATTTGTTTCATGGGGCTTTTTCTGCATAAGTGTACTTTAAAAGTTTGTGATACTATTATTTTTGTTTTCACCTAGTTTTGTAATGCCTTGAAAATTTCAAAGTTGTAAAGGTGAGATATAAACCATGGTGACTTAGAAGTAAGCCCCCTTCCATTTGGGGGAGCTTATTCCCAGATAAATGGGCACAGGATTACACTGTTAACCAAGCAACAGCACAATTCAGCATTGGGCTGCACTGCCTAATAGGTTCGGCTGTCGTGAAATGGTTTGTAAAATGCATGGTTCCACTATAGTAAAATGGCATTTGGTGGCATTTTAGAACTGCCACCGCAAATGACAGCAATGTGGGAGACTCAAAGGATCCAGCTACCTTTGACCCTGAAGGTAAAGCAGCAGGGGGGTGGGCTGAGCAGAATGGGTCAGGGATCGGGGTCTCCGGGGTGTGTGCCAGGGCAGGCAAAGGGTGGATATCAGCATCAACTGATACACCTCTGATCAACTGATCCACCTCTGTCTCTGCCCCGCCTCAACATGTCTCCTTGGTTCTGCTTGAACTTGCACCGGCTGAAAAAGGTGGTAAATATCTGAGCAGATCCATAAGGGACCATGGTGTGGCAGAGTAAGGCAAGTAAAAACTTTATTTTTAAAGTTTTAAAATAGACATCGGCAGCACTCTGAAAGTATCAACAAATTCAATTTACGACAACAGAATCGTGGTCCAGTGTCCTAAAAGACAGCATAGCCCTACAATGGATTGGCTGAAAGGCTACAATCCTACGCTCCTTTACCTGAGAGTAAGTCCCATTGACCTCAATACATCTTAGTTCTGACTAGACATGAACAGAAATGTGCTATAAACCTATTTTCCATATATTGAGTTTAAGTTCAAGTATTTTGATTTACCCAGCCTGTATGATTATTCTGATTAACAGTAATGAGTTCTATTGGCATTTTACATCAAAACACAATTTTTTTTGCCCACATTCTAGAAATGTCAGACCTGACTTTCCCCCCTCTCTTTTTAAAAGAGATTTTCTTCTCTTTCGCATCAAAGGTAGGAATTTCAAAATACCAAATTGTGCTCCTCAGACTTTGAAGAGTCATTTTTTTTTCCTGGTCAAATGCGCTTGTAAGATTTATGTCACCAAATACATAAAGACAGAGCTGGAGGCAAGAAGCTGATGAGCTTTAGGAAAGGGCTGGTTGCAAGAAAGTGTTAACACATTTATTGTCACTCGAGGGGAGGGTGTATTTTACAGCCTTATCAGAGCAGCTGCTAACCTATAAAGACCTTGGGCTTTGCATCTGGTTCGGAAAACCAGACGTGCACACATGATTGACGTTCAGTGCCAATCTATGATCAGATCTATGTTTTAACTTTAAAATGCCTTGTTAGTGGAGCCCTTCAAGTGAGGAGCCTGGCCAGCATGGCCTGCGCACAGCAGTGGAAGTTCTGCTTTTATTAATTTTGTTGTCAAAGATACAGCTGTTAAAGGAAATATTTTGAATTTTTAGTACCATCTGGTTTGTTGAAAGCAGCAGCAGCAGCAACAGCATGTCATGCGCTGGCAGAAATCCATCTTTTAAGTGGGTAATATGGGTGCTTTGAAAAGGGGGCTGTCAGAACACGGGCTGAGAGGAGTCATTAATCTGGGCCGTTTTCGTCTTGAGATCAGACTACAAAACCCGACCGTGCCTCAATTAAAGCAAACAAGTTTACAGTGTTTTAGGAGTCAACACAACGACTGGTCGTTTCCAAAGTGGTTTGTACTTTCCAACATTTCCCCCAAACCTTGGTGTTCCACAGTATAGCAGAATGGGAGACTTGGGAAGAATTGGGCAAATATCAGGATAGTGCAAAAGCAGAAACCTTGTGTCAAGGTGGTAAAAGATACATCATTAGGTGGCTGAATACTTTCTAAATGACTACCTTTGCAAATCAGCTACTTCAAAGAAAAAAGACTTACTACTCAAATCCTTTTTATTTTACCGGTGGCTTATTTCAATGATAAAGGGTACAATCCAAACCTGTAGATAGGCCGGCCCAAGCCATAAAGCATGTTTGCGCCTCCTAGAGGGGAAGCCAGGCCGGCGCTCTGAGAAGTGCTGGTCTTCGGAGGCATGGAGGAATGCCTCCATGCCAGCTTCCCCTCCAGTGCTTGCGTCAGCCCCACAGGTGAAAAAGGTAGGCATGGGGGGGGAGGGAGACATTCCTGGGCGGAGGGAGGGAAGGCGACGGGCAGCCCCGGGGGCGGTGGGCGGGGAGTGGGAGGCGGGGCTGGGATCCGACAGTTATGCTGGATCCCAAACCCTGTCCCCGGGGAGAAAGGAGTAGCTTTAAGCTGCTCTGGTCTCCTCAGACTTGCACCACCTCAGGAGGTGGTGCAAGTTTGAGGAGACCTATAGGTGCCAGCAGCCCTTACCCAGGGGTAAGGGGAAAAGTTTCCCCTTGCCTGTGGCTAAGCCGCTGCTGGCTACAATCCTGTGCTGGATACAGCGGAAGCCTCCTGGCTTGCCTGTTCCAGCGCAAGTTAGGATTGCGCCCAAAATCTATTTAGTAGCAATGAAATGAAAAATATCATTTTATCATGGTATCGCGCTCTGAAAGGTGGTTCTGGAACAGCATCTAGTGTGGCTGAAAAGGCCAATTTGGGAGTGACAATCCCTTCCACACCGGGAGCAAGTACAGTCTGTCCCTGGTCTGTCTCCCTGGTTATGGGCCTTCCTTCTTTGCCTCTTAGTCTCAGACTGTTGGCCAAGTGTCTCTTCAAACTGGGAAAGGCCATGCTGCACAGCCTGCCTCCAAGCGGGCCGCTCAGAGGCCAGGGTTTCCCACTTGTTGAGGTCCACTCCTAAGGCCTTCAGATCCCTCTTGCAGATGTCCTTGTATCGCAGCTGTGGTCTACCTGTAGGGCACTTTCCTTGCATGAGTTCTCCATAGAGGAGATCCTTTGGGATCCAGCCATCATCTATTCTCACGACATGACCGAGCCAACGCAGGTGTCTCTGTTTCAGCAGTGCATACATGCTAGGGATTCCAGTTTGTTCCAGGACTGTGTTGTTAGGAACTTTGTCCTGCCAGGTGATGCCGAGAATGCGTCGGAGGCAGCGCATGTGGAAAGCGTTCAGTTTTCTCTCCTGTTGTGAGCGAAGAGTCCATGACTCGCTGCAGTACAGAAGTGTACTCAGGACGCAAGCAATGGGGTGCAAACCTGGACGCAAACCTGGGGTGGTGTGTTAAATTTTTTCCCCTCTTCCTCCTCCTCCCACTCCTTGAATACTGAAAGGAGGAGAAGAATGGAGAGGAAGAGGAAGTATGGAAAAGATAAAAGAGCAGTGGGGTGGGGGATTAAGCAGCCATTCTCAGCCTTGGTTTGGTTCCCCATAGGAGCTTTTCTCAGGTTCCAGGCCCCCCCCCATCAAACAAGGATACAACACAAACAGAATAATAAAAAATCATTTATTATTGACAGTCAATCAACAAGAAATGTGCCAATCCAATGGGCCAAGGGTGTTCTATGACTACCATTGAGAATGGCTGGGTTAGACCAGCAGTTCCCAAACAGTAGGTGCAGGACTCAACAGTGAGTCAGGACCCAATTTTTGGTGGTTCGCAGAACTGACAGGGCAGATTAGGTTAAGTGTATCAAGGGTTGAACAAGGTGCTGCTGTGGGGGAGCACTGCTGCCTAATCATTATTATAGCCACACCCTTTGGCATTCACCAATCAGGCAGCAGCCTCTAGGGCCTCTTGAAAGTTTGAGAACTTCTGGGTTAGACATCAGAAGGAAGCAGTGAGTGGACAGAGGCAGGCACTATCCCCCACTCTCTCATATCTTGAGAATATGATCAAGATGTGCACATTTTCTCTTCTGACATTTGCAGTTAATGAGTTTCGATAGAAAAAACAACGTGCTTATTTTGGCCATCATCAACTCAATGGCGTCACTTCCTGCTCAGTGATGTCACTTCTGGCACTCAGCAAGTACCATGGAAGCTATTCGGCCCACTATATGAAATGCGTTTGACAACCCTGGATTAAGATAACTGTCTCATGTCAGCCTCATGGACAGACTTGCCCATTTTTTGTAATGCTCCCCGACATTAAAAAGCCACTATAAGTAGAAAATAAACATTGTTGAGAAAGGGTCAGAACTTCCTCACACATGTGCTGATTACCTATTTCAAAGAAGCATTTTTAAGTGATGGAGTATTTATGACTAGACTTCTCCACCTGCCGTCTGAAATGGTAACGTCTTTTCTACAACCACAGCATGTGACTTCCTCATTGCCCTGCATGTGGATGACTGAGTCTAATTCCAATAAGAATTTGACAGAATAGCATCCAACTCTAATCCTACAGGCTTTAGGCCTCTTTTACCTCCTCCGAATCCAAGAGACCCCGAAATACTGTGTCAAATTCACAATACTGAGACATGCACTGAAAATGCTTGAATCACAAGCTGCAGTTTTGGCAGATCTGGCTGGCTTTCTAATATCTTTTCCATTTTAAAATGTCCTCTAAATATAGGATGTGTGAATGTATATTTTATGACAGTAGAGGTAGTCTAGGTAGAGGTGGGAGAAAATGGTTTTATTTTTGTGTTTTCCAACGTTAGAAGTACAAAAATCAGTGCTATGGGTTTTTATTCAAAGTTTGCATTATAATTATAATCACTTTAAAACTGTACTGGTAGGTGGTATAGTGTCAGCAGATGCAGCCTCACAGTCCAATCCTGAGCTGTCCATTCCACCGGGACTGCTGCAGCGCCAAAACAGCTGCCACAGCATCCTGACACAGCGCAACAGGGCAGCCACCAGTGGCTCCTCGGGGGAAGGGAAGTAGCCCCAGAATGGGGTAATTGCTTCTGTGGCAGCCCTTGGGCTGCCATAGATTCAAGAGCCTCCATGTCGGGCCGCATACCCCAACACAGGGCCCAGGATCCAGTAAGGAACTGAGCTCCACTAGTCCCGCCTTCCTCCTGCCCCACTCCCTCCCCTGCGGCATGACTCCTCACCACCCTCTCCCCGTCCTTCCCCGCTCCCCCCGCCCTGGAACGCCACTTCCCCACCTCCCCCCAAGCCCCCACCTACCTCTCTGCCATCCAGCAGTTCGGGTGACTGCCGAGTGGCAGAGCACTGGTGTTCCACTGGCGCTAAGGACTCGCAAACATGCTTTACGGCACATTTGAGACAGCGCGCACTGGCAGTAAGCTAGCACGCTTAGGATTGGATCCTCAGTAATTAGCCATGACCCCCCTCATTAAATAATAAATAGAACCAAATAAAATGGTTTTATCTTTTCACAGTTTTTTTTAAAGAGAAGTGCAGAAAGTGGTATTATGTGTTTTGATTTTGTTATTACTGTTTTCTCCCACCTCTAATTATAGGCAAGGCCACTCTTCTATTATTGCAGCAATTATATACCCAACAAACAGCAACATTTATGTATTTAACTATCATGTTCTTTGCATTTAACTGGTCAGCCGTCGGCTGCTCTTTGACAAGGACAAAATGCTCCCATTGGTGCCAGTGATGGGCTTATATCTCATTTGGCTCTGAGTTTCCCAAGACTCTGTCAAAACTAATCTGTCATAAGCAAGCTAAAGTGTTCTTGACAAATTAATCAGAATTAAGCATGTCAATCAGGGCTATACAGTCCATGGAAGAACCTTGAATCCCAACAATTCCTTCTATAAAGCTGGAGTGGAAGTCTGCCATCGTGCCTATCTGCTTTATCATGTGATGGTCCTAATGGAACTATCAAGTGCAGTTGGCCCTCTGTACCTTCAGGAATTTGGTTCCAAGCCCCACATGGATACCAAAAATCTGTGGGTACTCAAGTCCCTTGAGGTAGTGGCAGGAAAGGAAGAAACAGGCACTTGGTGAAGAGCTATCCTGGCTTATGGCTTCAAGTGCGGCATTCTCAGCATCTTTCCCACCTTTGCATGCTGGCTGGAAGCCTTAGCCCAATCTGGGTGTGCAAGACAGGAGCCGTGAACTGCATTGTCTACCCTCCTCTTCCAGCTTGCTGTTGGGTGGAAACAGATCTGCAACAATGGGGGGGGGGGCCAGGCTTGGAAACAAGCGACAATACTGGCTTCGTCAACAGGAAAGGGAGGAATGCACAACAGGGAGTGGCTTGAGTGGGGTGGTAGGTTGAAAGGGACATTTATTGCAACTACCTTTTTGGGAAGCACCAGTCTAAAATCTAATATCAACAACTGCTTGAGAGTTCGCATATTCACTAGATATGCCTTTTGCTTTTTAGATACGCAGATCTGCTTTTTGAAAATTTTTGAATAATTTTTCTCAATATTTTCCATCCATGGTTGGTTGAATCCATGGATGTGGGACTAGTAGATTCAGTAGGCCTACTGTAATGAGAAGGCCCCTGACATTCCCCTCACTTACCCCCTACCTGTGATATATTAACTTTATTCATATATTTGTGTAGCGTGTATACACAGAGAAGGTGGTTTGCACCTACTGGCCTCGTGCCTGACCATCACATGTCCAACTGAAAGTCTTAACAGAGCCTATCCATGTGCAGTTCTAGTCACCAATCAGAGTTCATGCCTTTTCCAGACTTTCCAATTATATAAAGAGCCTACTTCCATATAAGGTGGACATGCATAGGGCTCTATTCAGACCTTCAGGGAATGCGTAGAGGTTGAAAGCCAGGGCAACAGGGACAATTGTCCAGGGACATTCTCTGTGTGTTTAAGGAGCAATGACCATCCATGAGGTGTGTATAGAACTTAAAGAGATATGGGAACTTCCCACTTATTGTCCCCATCTAAATTTCTCTGCTTCCTTGGCTTTCGTATCCAGTCAGTCATGCTGTAGACAGTATGCTTCCTCTTGATTCACACCACTGGTCCATCTACCTCAGTATAGTGGGCCCTTAGTATCCATGGGGAATTCATTCCAGGATGGATCTATTCCAAGTGCCCATGAATACCACTTTCTGTGGATAATGAAATCTGCAGAAGGGCCTCACAGGAGCTCTCAGATGCAACCATAACTGCCTTCTGGTCAAATCTGGAAACGTGTTCTGAAAGAGGCCAAGGAAGGCCTCCTGGAAGCATCTGGGAAACAGTACCAGTTTTTGTCGAAAACTGTAAGTGCCTTCCAGACATATCGAGGAAGCATTCTGAGTCCCAGGGAGGCCATGCGCAGCATCCCTGTGCCTCAGAACACCTCCCAGACGTAACCAGAAGTTACTTCTGGTCACATTCAGAAGTTCTTTGAAGCCCTTCAGACAGGGTCTCATCACTCCCATCGAGTCAGATCTGCAGGTGCCCAACCCACGGATAAGGAGGGCCAACTGTGTCTTATATGTTGACTGTCAATAGCAATTTGGGATTTCAGATAAAGGTACAGATGTGCGCCACTTAACGGGGTTACGTTCTCCTATCCCAATTGTTATGCAATTATGTCATTAAGTGAATATTCAGTCCAATCTAGTGCCTTTGTTGTGCAGTCACTCCCTGCCAGACACTTGCTGGCTACACAGGCTAATGGAGACTTATTGCCTCTTCTGTGCATTAAGAGCCTCTCTGCTGTGTAAACAGACACTCTGTTGCAGGCTATGGGAGATGTGATTGCCTCATTAACAGCAATTTTATTGTGCTTTGACCACCGTCATATATGTGGTCCATCGTTAAGTGAATGGTTGTTATTCCTAACATGCCTGTATTTCCTAACTTTACCTGGTGATGCCAAGGACTCGTGGCCATTCAGTCTATGAGGCTAACTGAAGGGATTGCTTTCAACCTCCACTATTTCTACTGTCCCCCTCCCAAATTCAGAAAGGAAGAAGGGAATGTAGTGGAAAAAGAAGTGGAAAAGAGAACGGTGGGCCACAGTGTTGGGTACTCTAGCTAGCTCACCACTTTCCTCTCCTCCACCCTTCCTTCTCTGCTCCATTATCCTTATCCTTCCTGAATCCTTTCTGAAGTTGAGACCTGATGCATGTGAAGCTTGCAATCTGCTATGGATCTCTAACCTTATCTCCCCAGTCTTGATGCATTCAGTAAAACTAGTCTGTTCTATTTTGAATCCTTGCACGTATTTAAGGGAGTTAGATCATGACTATGATTGCTTCCAGCATCCATAAGTAAAGGTTAAATAATATTACAGTCTGACCCTGGTATCCATGGGGGTTCCAATCTGAAACACACACACACACCCCTCCGCAGATACCAAAATCTGCTGATATCAGGGGATAAAAAGGAAAAAGTGTGAAAATCACATTTCTTACCTTTGTGCGGTGAAACCACTTGGTTTCCAAGTCTCTCTTGACTAAAAATAGCACTAATGACCCACTTCTGGGTCATGCAGAGGTTCCTTTCTCCTTCCACCATGATGCATTCTGGGACAATACTGGGAGCAGCCAGGGACCACCCGGAACTAGGTCATTAGTGCAATGCTATTTTAGCCAAGAGACTCTTGGGAACTGTGCGGTTTGACCGCACAAAGGTAGGAAATGCTATTTTTGTACTTTTTTTTCTTGTTTAAAGGGCATTTAAATGGCAACCCAACTATCTACTGGCATATACAGCAAACGAAGTCACACCTGTATATTATTCCTAGGTTCAACAGAGGAGGCAACTCCAAGGTTGAGCATCCTTGTAAGTAGGTTCCAATATTCTTTATAAATCTCTCACCCTTTCAAGGATTTTTCCCCAGATTATTTTCAGGACAAACTTCAAATTACTTCCCATTACCTGCCATTTGCTCAAGTCTGCTTGCTTTGATTAGGATTAATGAATTTCTTGTTGAGTCTCAAACCTGGCAAAGAGTTTTGCTTGGGAATTCTAAAGCCTGCCAGACATGTTTGTGCTACTGGATGACTTAAATAAATAAAAGAAATCACGTTCTGGAAAGTTGCAGAAAAACACCGATTCACTATGAATCACACAAATCTGGAGTGGGAAGGCAATAGGAGAGCATACTGTGTGCACATCAATCGGCTGGTGAGAACTCTCTGAATATAAATGCATACAAATCTGCAGCAAGGAGAGCACATAGGAAAGGGCCAAGGTCTCCATCAGCAGCAGCTGAATCAAGCTCTAAACTAATCAGGTCCCTTATAATGTCTAATAAGAAGAGGCTTGATGAGGCACAGCTGCACCCAATCCTCCTAAAACCTTCAAAGACAGAAATTAAGTAGTAATGTCAATGAAAGAGAACCTCATCACAGGATGGTCTCCTGCTGTTACAAAACACCAGTGCTCAATTGTAATGCTTATTTTCAAGGGGAGAGACAATTAACCCACAAATGTCTCCCATTCTTGGTTATCCTGCTTGATTTCTGCTATTCTAAGGACTGATTCACACATGCATGTAAGTCACTGTCCCGTCCTGTTCCCTTCATGTCATGGTTCCTCATCATTCCAGCTAATGGACCCTGTGGGAGAAAAATGGCCTTGTGCTATATAGAGATACAGGTAGGAATCCCTGTGATTGCAGCCTGAGGAGGAAAAAAAGAGGACACAACAGCAGACAGAGATTGCTGTAGACTGTGACAGCCTCATTCACAGTGTAATTTCCTCCATATATACAGGGCTTTTTTTCTAATGGAACGCGGGGGGACGGAGTTCCGGCACCTTTTTGCAGGAGCCCCTCCCCTTCGGAGGCATTCCAGGAGGGGGGGAGTAAAACAGAGGCATTCCCTGGGTGGGTGCTGGGGGGTGCAGGGTGGGCGGGTGCCTGGCCCCTGCCTGACCGCACAACAACCCCCTCCTGCCCCCACAAGCTCTCGCCTGAGCCCAGCCCGCCTCCCCTCCCCCTGCGCTCTGCTTCTCCGCTCAGCTTCCAAGGGTGGGTGGAGGAGAGTGGAGGGCGTGGGGGTCATGCGCCAATGCCGAGGAGGAGGACGGACAGCCAGCCAGCCAGGGAGATGGGCTGTGGCACCCACGGAATGCCCAGGTACTGGCTTGGCGTTGGAGAGGAAGGAAGCTGGCTGGTGCAGCCCCCGTGCCAATCTGCAGCACGAGCCTAGGCATGCCTACTCAGAAGTAAGTCTCATTGTGCTCAATGGGGCTTGCTCCTGGGAAAGGGTGCATAGCCTTGCAGCCTGAGAGCCCAAGCCTATGCATGTCTACTCAGAAGTAAGTTCCATTGTGTTCAATGGGGCTTACTCCCGGGAAAGTGTCAAAGCCTTGCAGCCTGAGTAGACAGGCAGAGGAGGGGCTCTAAGGCTGCAGTCCTCTCCACACCTTCCTGGGAGTGAGCCCCACTGCCTCTACTGGGACTGACTTCTGAGTAGACAGGCACAGGATTGGGCCCTGAGGCTGCCATCCTATCCTCAGTAAGCCCCATTCACTAAAGTGGACTTCTGAGTAGACATGCATAGGATTGGGCTCTTAGGCTGCAATCCTAGGCACTTTCCTGGGAGTAAGCTCCATTGACTAGAATGAGACTTACTTCAGAGTAGACATACCTAGGATTGGGCTCTTAATCCTGGCAGAGATCTATATCTGCACCCGTTTTCACATGCTAAGGGTAGGTGAAAAGGGATTCTGTGTGTGTACAACATGCTGTCCAGCCTTGCCAGAGATCCTCCTCATGCTCCCCCCACAAGCATGCCCTCCGCCAGCCAGCATTCGCAGCTCCTCTCCAGCAATGCACAGCAGCTGCTCAGGGCAGCAGAAAACATACAACTGCATGCCAAGCACCTTCCCAAAGACAGAGTATTCTGATACCTGAATTAAACCATATTTAATAGCTTGTTTGCAAATGTAGCTGTTTTCTATGTGCACCTAAGGACCCCTCTCGTGTAAGAATTCCGTTTTTGTTCTTACTCTCACAGTTGCTTAGAGTAATTTTACTACATGGAACTCATGTAAGCCATTTTTTGGAATCCATTCACTGCTTCCTTTCCTCAAAGTAGTGCCGCACTACATACTACACGCTACAAGTGTACCTGTACAGTATTTTTCCCCATGTGTAGAAAAAGTAGCTAGGGGGAAGGGGATGTGGAGATTGACAGCCCAATCCTATGCATGTCTACTCAGAAGTAAGTTCATCTTTAGGGGGGAAGCACATAAAAATATTTTATTTCTCCAATAAAAAATGGTTTACAAATAAATAAATAAATAAAAGATTAACAAGTTGTGAGTTCCTGCACCTTTTATTTTACAAAAAAAGCACTGCATATATATATATAACAATTAGGGGAGGTTGAATTAAGAAGAAGAGTGGTCTGCATGTATACTTGAACCAGCTTTTAGAATAGTGGAAATCAAGCAGAATAGGGAAGAATGGGAGCTGATCATTTAGAGACAATTCAACATTGCATAGAACCTTTAGAAGTAAAATGGACCTTCTTAGAAATACCTAGCCAGATTATGATCCTCAGTCAAAAGACCAGATGTGTGGATCTGTGATGGCATCTTCCATGCCTTTTTCAAAACTTAAAAGCATCCACAGAACGGAGGGTGAAGAACTGGATGGTGGGATCTTTTAACCCTTTTTCACGGCTCAATTTCTCTGATCAAAATTGCCCCCCTTCAGACTACTAATAGTCCCACGGGGATAGGGGGACAGACGACAGGTAAAATCCAATGATGCTAATCACAATTTTGGGAAGGGGCCATTTTAATCAACGAAATTATTATGCAAGGCGGAGAGGGCCCTGATCCAACTTGTTCATTTATGGCTGTGTTTAAGATATGAAAAAAGTTGTTGGGACATGATTCCCAGATCTCCCATTCCTTGTCTAATTTGACCCTGAACAGACAACAAATCAATTTGGGGTCAAGTGTTTTAATCCCTCCCACATATTTTTGTAGAAACAGAAAGTCTTGCAGCACCTTAATGATTAAGGGCCTAGTCTTTGGTTGCCCTGTGCTACTGGAACTTGCCTTCTGGCAGCATAAAGCTCATTCTGGTGTTGCAAAAGCCAGGCCACTGTTGTGTGCTTCTGGGCTGCTGCTGCAATTGGGTGAAGGATCTACGCATTTAGCAGAGGCCTCTGCTGGCATTAGTAAGTGCCTCTGCTCAGAGTGCCTCCAGAGGACTCAGCTAGCAGTAGTAAGTTGGCAGCAGAGGCATGTCATGGGCAGGCACCGGGAGTTTTGAGGAGGGAGGGCGTGGATCTCTGTGTGCCAGATCTTATCCTCTCTTTTTCAAGGCATCCTGCCCCTTTTCTTTCCTTGGACATACACTAACAAAATGGCTGGCATATGTCCAAGGAGGCCCACAAGCAATTGGGCAGCCTACTGGGTGATAAGTGAAAAATATTTTATAAGTAAAGTTCTTTTACTTATCTCCTTCTGGCTGTTCAATCACACATACACTACCAGTACATAAGGTACATACATAGGGATGCAGTACATAGGGACTCCATCAGTGTGACTGCATTGGCACCAATGGTGGGGGATAGGATTGGGCAGTAACCAATTTATTTCAGCATAAAGCAACAAGATGTATGAAGTAAAATTTTCATTTTTGTGCTACTACTCCAGTAATCAAAAGAAATCCAATAGAATTAAGTCAAAAATGATGAATCCAATATGAAACATGTGCTTTGAGGTGGGGAGGGGTGAACACACTGTATTCAGTTGGAGAAAATTCTCTCTACGAAACACAAGTGCTCATAAATCAGAAGAAAGAGCACACAAGAGAGGGCAAGGCCAGGCCAACAAGGGGTGCTGCTGAATCAAGCTCTAAACTGATTATCAAGAGTCTTTTATAAGGTTCCAAATCAGGTTGTTTTTCCCCCTAAAGGTTCAAATAGGTTTATAGATGAGAGGGAGCGAGAGAGCACATTGGAGAAATGAAATACTGTAATCCAATTGATAGAGTAAAACTAATTTACTCCGCTGCTTTGCTTAAGGAAGAACTGACCCGCACACGGACATTACTCACATCAGAGTTTTCCAGTGACAGATATTTATGGTGCAACCGCAAATGGAAGGGTATAAGAACCTTCCAGCTAAGAAGGAGACATTGCTTATTTCAGTGTTTCTCAAACTGTGGGTTGGGACTGTCCTGTCCAAATATTCCAACTCCCTTCTAATGCCCACTTTTTGGCTAATTAACACCTCCTTTTCCAAGAACAACAGCTGTGGTGTGCAAAGAAATGCAGAACGCCTTATCAGTTGAGCAATTAACAAAATTTGTTGCTACAAACACATACACTCCCTGCAAGTCCTCTTGTCCAGAGGCTTTTCCTCCCCAAAACTCCACTTAACTCAGTGGGTAAAGGTCTGAAGCCTCCAGTTCAAGTCCAATCCAGTCTCCAAAGCACAGTCCAGTCTTCTGCAGCAGAGTCCCTCCTCTCCAGCAGGGTCCTGGCAGTCCTCTCTTCTGTGTCCTCCAGCAGAGTCCTGACAGTCCCCTTTTCCCATAGGTATGGGTCAGGGTAGCTTCGTTCCTTCTAAAGCTGCCTTTTATCCTTGGATGTCTCATAATCAAAAATGCAGCTCACCTGTGAGCTACCTTGTTAGCCCCTTGTTAAGTCCAAATTAGGCTCAGGTGAGCCATCTCTTCAGTACATGTCCATTCAAAGTCTCATCAAGGTCAAATGAAGCTTAGGTATCCAACCAGGTCTCCATTGGCCTTGATTGATTACAGCTGTGGATTGATTACCCTGCCCTTCCCAGAGCTGTCAAACAGCTGTCAAAACATGGAATCGCTGTCAATACCACATCATCCACCTGATGATCTTCTGATCTTCCATTACAGGGTCCCACTAGAAGGGTAACAAGCCAATTTCAGGTGGGTCACATAGTTTAGTAGCCACTGAAATATAGAGCTGAAAATACATGGTACAGAGCTGCTGGGCTGGGTGGGCTACCAGTGGGAGAGAGGCATGGTGCTTTCCTCTGAATAGGTGGGAAGATGGGACCATTGTGGAGAGGCCATCATCCTGCATGGAGCAACTGACTTTAATGCCCCAGCAGCTCAGGAAATAGTGGGAGGACCAGATGTGCTTTGATGCCTTGCCAGCACAGTGCTGGTTGCTACTCCCCTGCCAGGATTGTGATAGGGTAGGGCACTTCTGGTAGCAGACTACAGGTCTTGTCTGGGGAACCCAAGCCATGATGAGATACTGCTTCCTGTTGTGGGTTCACATGATGGCAAACCCAGTTTGGCCTCTACTGCTGAGTGAAAGAGATCACAGTCATTCCATGGTAGCAAGTGTATGTATATATGTAGCACTTTTCTCATAGACTTAAGGTGTTTTGCACAGGCAGGCTGACCATAAAACTCCCTTTTTTCAAAAGGGGTTATACAAGTGTTATTTTTTGAAGCTCATAGAACCCTCCAGTTCTCTATAAGTTTTCTTTCCTGGTGCAGTCATCATCCTGGCTGCACAGCTCTTGCACTCTCCAAGCTTCCACAGGCAGCTGCAGATCAAACCTCAGACATTTTTAGGAGTACATTTTAAAGCATTGCATCCAAACAATGCAATGGGCACACTACATCTGTGTCAAGGTGCATAGGTATGCAATACGTACACCAGTGGCTAACTCAAAACAACATGCGTACACTCACGTGGTGGGCAGTTGCTCATGGGAATAAAATTAAAGGAAGGCTCTCTAACTAACTAATTAAAGGTATGGCTCTCTAACCAGAACATCCGCAGCACATCAACAGAAGCATATGCAGCTTTACATTGCTTTTATCCTTCCTGTTCCATGTCAGATCTCATCCATCGCCACAAGCTCGTAACTTCCAAAGCTCTCTCCTACATAGAACATTTATCGTCATTATCACCAATTCCACCATCAGCCCTCGGGAACACACAGGTGTCTCGCTTTTCATTCCCTAAGTGCGCCAGCTGGATCTTTGCGGCGGGGGGGGGGGGGGAGAGGCTCAAGGAATGGGAAGTATAAAGAAGAAATTGCAGAATTAAGTAGGCTCAAGTGAATGCCCTAAATATAGTATCTATGCTATACTATATTTGCATTGGTTTCTTCCAACACCTGTTTATCAGGACTTCCGTCTAAAAGCCTTTCAGTTACAATTAACTAGCTAAAACTCATGACAGTGGGATGAGTTAGTAGTCCAACAAAGCAAATTTGCCATTCTCTCCTTCCCCCCTCCTCCACAACAGGGTCTATAAATTCTTCCTGGGAACATTAAAACACAGGTCTGCACCTGCTCTTGTCAACAAGACTTCTCACCCTTGAAACAGTTAGGAAATGTGTGCTGCTACGTATATTTACTTGGGAGTGAACCTCACTGAACTGAGTGGGATTTATCACTGAGAAAACATGCACAGGATACCATTGGTAAGGATACCCTTACCATTTATTTTTTGGCTTTAGATTCATCTAATTAGATTCATCTAATGCCCAAAGCTCACATCCATTCAAATCTCCATCATGGCTGTTTCGCTATGGTGTTTTCTGCATGGTAGCATTCTTTACCAAATGCATGTGTGGCTCCATAGGATGAAGCCTTGGGTACACATGCCAGTCCAAGGGTCCACACCTATTCCTGGCCAATCCCTGAGGCAGCGAGGGTTTTGTACTGCTACTGATCCCCCCCATCACCTCTCAGTCTCCTTCCGGGACGCTCGTCCAGGATCTGTGAATCTGTTTTTGGGGCAACTATCTGTAGTAATGAATTGCCAGCTCTGCTGACAGAGGAAGAGGGAAAGTCAATCTGTTACTACAGACAGTTGCCCCAGAAATAGAACTGCAGAAGCTGGAAGAGTCTCCTGGAAGCTGGAAGTGACATCACAAGGGGCAAAGACCATAGAGAAGACCTTAGAGGTCAGTGTGCCGTGAGCAGAAAATTGCTGGTCCAAGGGAGTGCTGGCCCAAGGGAGTGACTGGGGAGAACAGCGACAGCAGCTGACCAACACAGCCATCCCCATTGACATTTTACAGTACTTAGGTGTCCTGTCTTGTATATGAGTGGAAGTATGTCATGACTGATATATGGATTCCAGTGGCACCCACAGCAGTATATTGCTTGAAAGGAAACCTGTTCATCAAGCACTAGCTAAGGAAAGAAGAAGAGGAAGAAGAAGAAGAAGAAGAAGAAGAAGAAGAAGAAGAAGAAGAAGATGATGATGATGATGATGATCAACTGAAAACTATCTGGGGCTCAGGATGTACAGGAATTGTCCAAAAATGCAGGGGAAAGACAGAGGATAGCCCACAGCTGCTGCCTGCTTCTCTCTGCCTCCTAGTAAGCCTCCTTATTGGATATCCAGCTAGAAAAACTAATCAGGAAAAAGGCAGAGGATGAGTAAGGGTCTTCCTTCACCACCATGACTGTAAATGCATGGGAAAGGATTCACATCCATCTGCTGCCCAGTTCCTGGGCACCACAGTGCAAGAGGAGGTTGCTGGTGTGCATATGTGCTTGACAAAGTATGGGGGCATGTTCCATTGGGTGCCCCCTGAAACATTTTGACCCCACTACTATCCCAGTGTACCCCACCTATGCAATTCCCTTTAATCCACTTTGACCTGATTTGGTTGTATGCAGTTACACAAATGTAATAAGGAGGTGCAAAAACGTAATGGGTAACTGTACAGATGCTGTACACTACTGAATATCTGAACATTTCTTATTCACATCTGTAGGATGGTTCGCGATGTATAAGTTACGTGCCATTGAAAGTGTTTTCACCTCATTTCCCATGTCTGGGGAAAAAAGTATTTTTCCTTGGAAATTAAATCATTGATTTATTTTACTTAACAGAAAATAAAATTATTGAAAGAGATAAAAAGACTCAAGGTTTGTTTGCTTTCTTAATTCATCTTTTGGACATATTTCATCTGCTTTTCAGTTTCATGCAGTATCTTGGAATAAGGCTTCTGTCATAAATAATACTCACAGGGTCACACTTTAACCTCTTGCTCTACTTTGTAACCTGGCACACCATGTGCTAGAGGTTCACTTTAAGTTCATTTGGGAATGATGGCCATCTGAGACTGGAATGAAGCCGAAACAGCCCATAGCAACCCTTTGGAATCATACCAAAGCCTACCTAGTCCAGTATCTTGCTTCCCACATGGCCAACTGGATGTCTCTTGAAAGCCCACGAGCAGGAGATGAAGGCACACTCCCCTCCTGCTGTTGCTCCCTGCAAATGGCATTCAGAGACATCTCTGAGAGCCAGGATAGTGTAGTGGTTTGGGAGTTGGACCTGGAAGGTCCAGGTTCAAATCCCCACTCAGCCATGATGCTTCCTGGGTGACCTTGGGCCAGTCGCTATCTCTCAGCCTCACCTACCTCACAGGATAAGTACAAAAGAAAACAAAAGGAGGGAAGGAACTATGTATACCACCCTGAGCTCCTTTGAGGAAAAGCAGTTAAAAAAAAATTAAAAAATAATAATAGCATATAGCTATCATGATTGGTCGCTCCTGCTGATGGTACAAGTAGAACTTGGGTGTCTCTGGGAGAAGGTCAATATTGTACCAATTGTCATTGGAGCCCTTGGAGCAGTGCCTAGTTTTGCCAGATTCCTGATCCAGACTTCACCTAGAGAACCTATGGCCACTTTCCTCCCAACAATGGCCCTAGTTCTGCACTTCAGCACTGCTGGACCCCACTACTAGGGAAGCTGGCCTGTTCAACCTGCAGAGGTCCTCCTTCCTCCCCTTTCCTGCCAGCAGCTTCTCCAGCCACCATAGCAACACCTTGGTTCTCATCAGCTGTTGGGCATGGCAGCCACACATCAGTCTCCAGCATCTCTAGCAGTCTCTTTTCCAGCAGTCTCCGTTTGGTCAGCCCATCCGTCAGTTAGCCAGTCCATTAGTCTGTTCATCCTCTTTCCTTCAAGCACTTTCTTTCTGTTCTCTCAACCTCTCCAAGCTCCTTCCTTCTACACCCACACCCTTTCCTTCCTCCAGGTGCTACTTTTATCCCCAAGGGCCTTGTTGCCTCCAAGTGGCTGCTGCATTTTAAGGCCCTTGTGTTAACCCCATGCTTCCCAGACCTCTTTGAGGGATCTTGCACATTTCCATTACAAGAAGTCTGAAGAAACACCTCAACATTCTTGGGCTTGAGCTCAGCTCTAGAAAACAACATTGCTTGGAACAGCAAGAATCCTACAGCAATATCTCTGTGATTCCCAGGATCTTGGCTAGATCCTGAATTGCAGACTATAACCAGCTCAGCATTGGCCATGATAGAAAACAACAATCCTTTATATAGCACATTGTGTACAAAGCACTTCATACACATTATCCTGATGGAATCCATACCCAATAAGTATTATTCTCCCCATAATGCAGTTGGGGAGCTGAAACAGGGTGCCCAATCCTAACTAGGAATAGGTTACCCCACAGTTAATAAATGGCCATATGGCGGCACATACGGTGTGCCTCCAGCAGCCATTTTGGGCCCACTACTTCCAACAGCGATATTGCCAGAGGCCCACCAATGCTGCAAGCCAAATGCAGGAGCAAAGCTAAACTGCCATCAGGGGCAGGGAGTGGTGGGAGGTGGATGGAACAGGGGAGATAGTGGGAGTAATGGGGGAGTTTCTGGACAGGGGGGAGGCAGCAGGTAAATTGGGGGAGGGGTGAATCTTGGTGGCACTGGTGTGTGCCAGATCCTAACCCCATTCCCTGTTCCCTTCCCAAAGTAGGTGGCATAGTCCAAAGAGACCCACTGGGGCAGCAGAGGCTTGCTACTCCTCCCAGTTTGGTGGCATTCACAGATTTGATGAGGCCTCCTTGTATCCCTTTATCCAAGACATTGATAAAGCTGTTAACAAGAACTGGGCCCAATACAGAGCCCTGGGGCATTCCACTCAAAGCTGTCCTCCAGAATGATGCAAAGCCATTGAGGAACACCCTTTGTGTAAGGTCATCCAGCCAATTGCAAATCCACTTACAATTCTATCATCTAGCCTACATTTTACCAACTTGCTGATTGTTGTGGAGAACCTTGTCAAATGCTGTACTGAAGTCGAGCTAAATGACATCCACAGATTCCCACTGTCCAGTAAGCGAATAACCTGATCAAAAAAGAGATGACATTTGTCTGGCAAGATTTATTTTTGACAAATCCGTTTTGGCTTCTTGTAATCATCACCAAGTTGTTATCCAGATGTGTGCAGAGTACATGTTATAATTTGTTCTAATATTTTCCCCAGTGCCAAAGTCAGACTTACAGACTATAATCTCCCAGGTCTTCCTTTTTCCCATTTTTAAAAACTGAGACAACATTAGCCACCTTCCAATTAGGGGCACCTCCCCCATCTTCCACGATTTTTTAAAGATAATTGATAGAGGCTCTTAGAGTGCATCCCCAAGTTTCTTTAGTAGTCTAGGATGAAGTTCATCCAGTCCAAATGATGAATTCATTTAGACCAGTTAGGTGGTTCTTAACTAGTTCCCTGTCAATCTTAGTCTGCGAACCTATGCCACTCAGGTTTCCGTTACCTCTGTGGGGATATACAGTACATCCCAGACAGCTGTGTCCTGGTCAAAAGCATCCCTATATTGGACATTTGTGTTTGTAGCACCCTGAACATTTGTATCCCAATATATGTATACTTATATTAGATGTACTTTTTATTTTTAAAATGCATAGGTAAGGTTAGGGCTGGGATAAGAGGCTTACGGTATATAAAATGAGTTTTGTTGCCCAGTTATAGTGGGATGCAAATGACCAGGACACGCACACACAAAAAATGTCCAGGGATGTCCATGTGAATGTCTAGGGATGCCAATTTGACCAGGATTGCCTAGGATTCAAATTGCCCAGGATTCAAATAAGCAAGTACCAAATGTACACACACACCCCAATGGCCACTGATCCAGCATTCGCATTTGCACAATCCTCCTTCTGAGAGAAGACAGACGCAAAGTAGGAGTTTAGCAGTTCCGCCTTCTCTTTGTCACCAGACACTCCCGTATGCTTCATATTGCTCTTGCAAGGTGATCAAATTCCTAATTTGGAAAGAACTACTGCTTGCCTGTGAGTCATGTTTACTTATGACGCAGACATGAGTATTTGGGAGGTACAAGTCGAGAATTAGGGAGGCATGAACCAGACCAATTCTATGAATGAAAATCCTGGAAAAGAACCCATCAGTGACCATGAAAGCAATGGCTCATCAGCGTTAAGAACTCTTCTGGTAGTTAATTCTCAATTGTACCTTTGCTCAAATGCTTCCACTCATGTCGTCGTATCAACCCACCATGTTTTGTTTTGTAGTATGAAAAATCTGGAGGGAGGGGGCCAGGTTCTGCCCACTCCAAAGAAGTTCACATTAATATCTGAGTTTGGTGTTTTTCCACAGAGAGCTTCCCGTATGTGGCTGAAGAAGAACGAAGGAAAGGGAATGTATCAATGTCTTGCCTAGCCTGCTGCATAATAAAACCGAACACTGGCTATATTATTGTCCCAAAGACAGAACAGCATCAAAATTGGTTTTCTTCGACAATAAAAATTCCTTTAAAAATTAATCCCAAATTGCTCCCAGGCTGAAATAAATCAAATTCATTCAATTTTTAAAAGCATGTGATTAAAGATAAAAATGCAGATGTACATAGTACACCGAGAGTAGGATTTCCCTTGTATCATTGTTAGTCCCTCTGCTCCTTTATCTCTGTAAAAAAGGGTGCTGATTCTTTGGTATTTCTTTGATCTGAAAGATCATGTCTGATCAGTTATTCATGTCTTTTTTTTAGAAAGAAAACCAGCCCTCAGCACTGTGATAAACAATTTCCTTGAGAAGGGGATTATGAAAATGGTTCTGCTGTGTTATTAAAAGGTCTGATTTCCTCGATAATCATTCATAAATATTAATATTCTCTTCCTTACAGTACGGTCGTGCTGGAATAATTGAAATGAGAATATTGTGGCTCTGTCAGCTGCTATTGGAAAGCTAAGTGAATACCCAAATAGGCAGATAGTTGCTGGATGATTGGGAACGGACAGTAGTAGCTCCCTGTTTAATATTATTGGATTACCCTTGCAATTACTGTGGCAGTGCTGTCATCTTCAGGAGGCTTGCAAAATAGGCAGAGGTGTTTCAAAGCTAGATGCACATATTAAGGGAAGAGGGAAGAACGGGAGTCAACATGCATTTGCTTTTCTTTGGGGCGGGATCATGAGATTTGCAAAGGGAGAGAAGCAAAGTTAGGCCAAATATTCAAGAGTGTCAATTATGTTGACTGTTTCCTAACATTGTTGGATTTGCTTTCCATTCACTGGAACCCCTTCAGAAGTGCCCTCTCCTGCTGGAGCCATGCAGAGAGATTTACCCTGCCAGCTGACACTGAGGCATCTCACCTTGCTAGCCCTCCTGGAAACCTGCACAAGCCTGGTGTTGACAGGAGCTTCCCATGAGGCACAGGGCTTCTGGTGTTTCCGCTGTGGCACAGGATGAAGCACCATTTCTTCCATATATGAGAAATGGCCCTAAATTGGGATTTGGTGGGGTTTATTGGGTCTCTGTTGAAATGGGCACCTCAATGTCAAATTCCCACCCTCCCAAATGTCAACCAATTTTCTTCCGCATTTCTCAAGGATCCAGATCTAAATGTCAAGCTAGATGTGCGTGCAAATGTCTGTTTTAATAGGGCAGCCAGTGGCGGACCTCCCTAGCCCCGTGCCCAGGGGCAAAGGTCTGCAATGGTGCCCCCTGCAGGATGCCGCCTCCCCCCGGTGCGAATCCACCCCCCCACACACTCATCACAACGTTCCAGAGCCTCGCACGACTCTAGGACACACCGAGAAACACCTGCACTCTTAAACTGTGCTTCTAGCAAACTGGAACCACAGTTTCCTACCATGTCAGGAGCTTCTGTGAGGCTTCTGCACAGTCCTAGAGGCATGTGAGACTCCAGGCCTGGGGCATTTGCCCCTTTTACTTAATGGCAGGTCTGCCACTGAGGGCAGCCATGCAGAATGGCCCAAACCTGTGATGAGGGCTTTAGCCCCCACCCCGGCTCCTAACCCAATTGTGCCCACAGCATACTATATGTTCTCTGAAAGCACATTTGTTGTTGTCTGAACAATGTCGAATAGCAGCCAGGTAGTACCCGAGAGTGCCTTGGAGCAGCTGGTAGAACACAAGAAAGCCTTGTAGTGCCACAGTGCATGTGCCACAACCCACCAAAAATCAGGCCATGACCCACTAGTAGGTCATGACCCACAGTTTGGGAACCACAGCTCCATCATCATCCATTGACCAACATTTTGATATATAGCATACCTGTACTTGTTTTCAAAAGCTTCTACTGAAGGCCAGCAGAAGCTTTTTTGAAAGTTATAGATTTCCCACCTTTCCATTTTTAGAAATGTGTCAAGCAGGATATTTATGCCATCTATTGATTTTATTTCTGTCAAATGCCTTGAATGTTCTCTGGTGGGTGAGCCGCTAAAAAACTACTAAAACCAACGTCAGCTATTGTTGCTGTTGCTATTCTAGTTATTACATGACTTTCTCCTGAATCGCCTGGTAGCTTTGATTGATTTTCTGTGCAAAGATCTGGGGTAATTCTCTTTAATGATGTTAAACAGAGAATGAGCTCATTTGGCCTTGATGTGGGAGAATCATTCCATGTGGGCTTAATTTCAATTTGGCACATGCTGAAATCTGCTTCTTTGGAATCGTAGCTCAAAAATGAACCTATATATCCCTGAAGTTCTCACAAATAGTTCTCCTTTGGTAATCCTATCTCTTTAGTGTATGTTTGAAAAATCCATGAAATAGAAAATGAGTGAAATTGAACACAGATGCCTACATTTTGTGTAGTTTTATGTACTGAACGGTATTCAAAGGCTCAAACAGAATGTAGCCATGTTGGTCACACCTTTGTGTGAAAGTGAGCTTTTCCTGGCTCAGTTCCAATTCCCATCAATAGACAAGAGGCCTACTTACGCTCATCCAGCCTTTGTTGTGATTCCTCTTAATCAGTGGTTCTCAGAGTGAAAAGTGGAAACTCCTCTCTGAACCTCCATCTCACCCTCCAGTGTCCAATTTTTATTAATTGGATCAGAGAATAGGGAGTTCTTTTGTTGCACGACCAAAGCACGGTATGCAAGGCTAAGTTCAAGAGCTCCAATTTATTAATAAACCCAATGGATTAATAAGGAATTGCGTCTCTATGGTCCCATACCGATTCCAGAACATCTGGTTGGAGAAACCATGTAGATGGAGCAAAGGAGATGGCCATTTCCCATGCACATATTGCCAGGACCTCCCAAGAGTGTTTATGAATCAGGTCACTCACATGTCTAGAAATACACAGAAATACATAAAAGACACTCAAAAGTTTGTGTTAGCATTCCAGAGCTGGCTTAAGAGTCACTCCAAAACCTTCAAGCTTGACTATCTCATAATTGTTCTGGAGTGATGATTGTAATATTTTATAATAAAATTGCACAGTTGTTTTTTTTTCTGAACACCACTGATTAAAATAAACTTTGAAACTAGTCAATTGCTTAGAGGTAAATCTAGTAGCCAATTTCTCTATTACATCAAGTAGAATTATGTCTCCTGATTAAAAAGTAGATCATGCCAAGTGGAACAAATTCACATTATCTTGGTTTTTGCAATAATCACTGCGATTAAGATGTCAGTTTGAATTACAGATATTTTAGATAAGCTTGTAGAAATAGATCATCAACAATTATATGGAGAAATCAAAAGAACTTTGGAACAATGATCTAGTTATCAAACACGGGCACAGAACCAAGGAGACCCATTGGCATTGCCAACCTGGGGTAAGGGAGCAAATGCTCCCTTACCCCGAGGAGACCCCGGCAGTATCCTCAGTGCCCACAGGATGCAGCAGTCACCATTTTGGCACCGCTGCAGCCCTGGGCACCATGGCATTCAGGATTGGGCTGTAAGAAAATAAATGATATAAAAATGAACCAAATAAATAAGGAATTTCAACTGAAAAACAAACCCCATCAATAACTCAGTGGGGCTTACTTTTGAGTAGAGATGCATTGAACTGAGTTGTAAGTCAATGGTACTGAAGAGCTCATGGGGGCAGGATATGATCTGCGTTTCATTAAAAGCTCAACCTTGGGTTGTTAAAGATAGAAAGATTATCATATGTGGAAATACATTCTCAGATCAATACAGAAAAATAAGAATAATATAGAAGTCTTGCAATGATGTTTAATGACTGCATATATGATGTGAATAGTGAAAATGCTAAGATGTATGACTTCAAATATAAAAACGTCACTGAACATGTTCATGCCCAGTCGAGCTAATCTGGGATCTCCATTCTCTTATCCTGAAAATCCTACTCCAAAGTGTTATGAATGCTGTTGATGTTAATGAAAGCATTGACTGATAGACCCCTCTTTGATTGCTGGCTGTCAGCTAAGAATGCCACCTTGTCCAGCAAGGTATGGTTTCGTACATGGTGTTGGTCAGCTTCAGTTCACACCTCTGTTCTCTCAGTGAAAGAGCTCTTGGACCGTGGCTGTTGCCATTCAGTTGCTGCTCAGTGGACAATGTCTCGGCTTCTTCACTGAATCATCACCTTGGCATAGAAGTCCTGGTTAACAAGGCAGTGCAGTGGGCTTCTTGATAAATTCAGTGATGCAGAACAAAGCCATCATTCTTCTGAGCCATTTAACATGCAGTAATGAACTAAAATAAAGTAGAATGTAACAGGAGGGAGATAGAGGCACTCTGCTGGAAAGCAAAGTCATTAAAAATAATGAGCGGCCTTTCACTTCCTTCTTTTTATTAACTTTCTGCAAAAGACAGCCCAACACTTTTATTTCTAGCACAGTCTCCATGTTTCTAATATCCGTTAGACAGATGGCTAAAAAAAAGAGTTTCCATAATACAGTTAACAAACATTTACAACAACAACACTCACAAGAACTGCTCTCCCTTTTCATTTTATTTTTGGAAATTGGGATCATAATAATAATTTTTAATGTATCTTTTATTTATTTTTTTCCTCCCAATAAAGCGGGAGAGTAAGAAAAACAAACCAGAATGAAATGGCAGGACTTGGAGCTTAGGTTCTACCCACAAACTTTCTAAGGTAGATTTACAGGTACAAGAGAGACAATAAGGGTGAAAGGAAGACAGCTAGGAGCAGTGGTGTAGCTAAGGCAGGGCAGGGGGGTATATGGCCCTGGGTGCCATGCCTTGAGGGGGTGACAAGCTTTGAGTACCTTCTTCTTTTGCACCCCCTTCGCAGGTACTCGGAGTGGTTACATGCTGCTCTGAGCAGCTGACAGCTTTTTCCATCTTTTTTTCCCCTTGAAAGTGGGGAAAAAGTAAAGAAAAAGTAAAGGAACTGACAGCCCAATCCTATGCATGTCTACTCAGAAGTAAGTCCTGTTTGAGTCAATGGGGGTTACTCCCAGGAAAGTGTGGATAGGATTGGGCTGTAAGTGGTCAGTCAGTCAGAGTGGTTCACAACCACTCCAAGTGCCCACAAAGAGGGGTGTGTGTGTGCAGAAGAAGATACTGCTGGAGAAGGTATCACTGTTATTTAAGTGACATAATTTATATGGTGCTGTAAAAAATAAAAGACAATAACTGATTTATCAATATTTGGCAGTAAATGTAAGCACATATGGTTTTTTAGTAATGTATTGGAGACTATATGTAGTCTCTAACACAGCTGGATTGTGACATTCACTGTCTGTGGTACACCCAGTGCATTCTTGAAGAGCATTGTCACTCCACATAAGAACACTGGAGCCCATCCAATTGCTTGCGTTCATGATTCAATTTATTATTGTCTAATAAATTGAGATGGGAAGTTTTACAGTTTTAATAGAAGGCTGCTAATCACTTTACTAACACTAGAATAATAAAGCAGGTTGCATCAGAAGTCTGAGGCCAACAGACTGATGAGAACATGTCTAAATAATGACTACCCGTACTTCCTATTAAACTTCCATACACTTCTCCAGACTGGTGATTGTAGACTGACAGCCCAATCCTATGCATGTCTACTCAGAAGAAAGTTCCATTGAGTTCAACTAATGAGTATTTGCAGGCTCATGTGATGACAACCTGTCTCCTATCCTGTGATTTTCACTAACCATTTCACCTCCATGACAGTGAGCTGGGCTGCCAAGTGGTGAGAATGAAAAAGAGGATCTATGCATTGGACAAATGTAGTTCCTACAGAGACAGATAGAACATTTGATCAAAACTTGGTATTCCTGAAGCTCATTTCCACCTCCTCTGGGTGCCTTTCATAAGTTACAGCAACAGTTGTGGGAACCATTTAGCTACACATTCATCCCATACAGTTGCAGTAACATTCAAAGACCCAGCATCGCGTAGGAGGGGCAAATCGTGCCAGTCTTCTCCCCGCCTCCCACTGGATACAGCATGCTTGATTCTGGCATGGCTACACCAGTGGGAAGAGGAAAGGATGAGATTGGGCTTTTTGAGATGTTTCCTTACAGGCAAAAGGAACCAATGCTATTGTTCAAATTGGCTTCACTTTCTAGCTTTTGATTATGAACTGAAGATCTTTTCAGTTAGCTTAAAAATGAATCACAGATACAAGCAAAGCCCTGAACAAGTTACTGGATAATGATAATCCCAATGATTTCTCTTTAGGATTATTCAGGTTCACTCTAGCAGATACGTGGGTGGCCATAGGTTTATGACAGTTCTCCAAACGAAATTCTTGAGTCCATGCCACTTGGCCTGAAACTCATTTTGACTGGACAATGGTGTGATCTCTCATGTCAGAGTGAATTTTGTCACAGATGTAAGTTAGAAAATGTGCAAATTTCTTGAGAAGACAGCCTGCACATGTTCTACATTAGAGTTTATATTTTAGTTCTAGAAATTACTCTTATTGTTTACAGACTTGGGTAGGGTAGGAGAAGGTGAATGCAGGCTAAATGCAATTATACAAATGATGAACACAATATCACACTGTTGATTTATCACTACGTGTGTCAGTTAATTTCATCCCAATACAGAACTATATTGACTGATTTTATTAAGACTGAGATCCTATGGACATTTGCTCAGGAGTAAGTTCCACTGGTCTCATGGGACTTATCTCTAAGTAAACACAGAGAAAAACATGTGGTACATAAGTTAACTTTAGGGCGCAATCCTACCCTGCGCTGGAACAGGCAAGCCAAGAGGCTTGCACTGTATCCAGCGCAGGATAGGGGCCAGAGGCAAGAGGAAAATTTTCCCCTTACCTCCGGGTAAGGTACCTTTGCCCCATTGGGTCTCCTCAGACTTGCACCACCTCCTGAGGTGGCACAAGTCCGAGGAGAGCGGAACTGCTTGAAGTCGCTCCAAGCTCCTTGGAAATGGGGGTTGGGATTCAGCATAAGTGCTGGATCCCAGCACCACCTCCCATTCTCCCTGCCCACCCTTGGGGGCACCCACCCTCCCCATGCCCAGGAATACTTCCCTCCCACCTCCTCCTCACCTCCTCCCTGCCTCTTCCCCGCCCACCCCAGAGCTTTGCGTCAGCCCAGCCAGGCCAATGCAAAGCTCGCTGAAAAAGCTGGTGTGGAGGCTTGTGTGAGCCTCCGCAGGCTGGCACATCTCTGAACGCCAGCCTGGCTTTCTCCCAAAGAGGTGCAAACGTGCCCTACCCAAAGAGGTGTTTGTGACCCTCCTGGGCTGGCGCAAGGGACTTGCACCGGCCTGTGGGTGCCTCAGGATTGCACCCTTAATCATTAATATTTTGGTAGTTCTTTACTGCCCATAAGAAATCTGTGTTTCAATCCAATCCTTAGAAGACCTTGCACTGTCGGCAGTGCAAGGTCTTTTATGCCTGTCACAAAAGGCGACATGCCGTTTTGCACATCCAGCCCACCACCTCAAGTGATGAACATCCACAGCCACCTGCGAGCAAGCCACCAATGACCCTTGGTGCTGTTAAGTCAGTGAAGAGTCTGGAAGGAGAAAGGGAGGAGCTGGAACAGGGCAGGGAGGGGGAGGAATCTGACAGAGACTGGGGTGGGGAGAAGGGTAGGATCAATGCAGGGGAGCAGTATCAGTGAGTGGTGCCACTGATAGCCTATCCCCTTCCAGGCTGCTACCCACCTTCCTGGGTCCAATCAGATTGGAGCCAGTCACTGGTGCAGGTCTGAGTAGATCCAGTGGGGCAGAGAGGGCTTATCCCTGGGCAAAGAAACAAATGTTCCCTTACCTGCAGGAGGAAGTACACACTCAGGTGATACAGCTTCATCAGTGGAGGGGAGGTTTAGGATTGGGCTGGCCCTCTTTTTTTGTGCAAACGCTTCCTTCGTTTCTTCTTATGAAAATCTTGCCCTTGTTAAATCAGACTCTGAATTTTCCTTGGTTTGTTTCCGTGAGTGTGTGTGAATTCAATATAGTATTGCACCTGGAAAATAGCCTAGTTCTTAAACTAGGGCCAGGAAATCCATGCTCACATTTGAATTTGCAGAGGTATACTCACTGGCCCTGTGAATCTGCTTGAGCAGCCTTGACAACTGTTTAGCATGTATTATTTTCATTTAGAATCACCATTAGGCAGCCACTGACTGATGCCCAGTTTGCAAGCAACACGGTCATGTGCTTAGTCTGCCTGTGGCTATGCGATGTTTTGGAAAACATGACAACTGAGATCTACTAGTGATGCAGGGTCTCCCTTGCAGGTACTCTGAGGACAAAATTCTACTGCAAACTGCTTCCATTGTTACCAAATAGATTAAGAGGCAAACCGCAGAACAAATTCAGGTTGCATTTGCTGGAGGGAAAACTTAAGTCTATTTATTTATTTATTTATATCCCACAAAAGAAAATATTTCTTTACTCAGCGTGTGGTTAGTCTGTGGAACGCCTTGCCACAGGATGTGGAGATGGGATCTGGCCTGGATGCCTTTAAAAGGGGATTGGAAAAGTTTCTGGAGGAAAAATCCATTACGGGTTACAAGCCATGATGTGTATGCGCAACCTCCTGATTTTAGAAATGGGCTATGTCAGATGCAAGGGAGGGCGCCAGGATGAGGTCTCTTGTTATCTGGTGTGCTCCCTGGGGCATTTGGTGGGCTGCTGTGAGATATAGGAAGCTGGACTAGATGGGCCTATGGCCTGATCCACTGGGGCTGTTCTTATGTTCTTAACTACAATTCCCAGGAGGCCTTGCAGGTCTTGTTGTCTGGTGTGCTCCCTGGGCATTTGGTGGGCTGCTGTGAGATATAGGAAGCTGGACTAGATGGGCCTATGTCCTGATCCAGTGGGGCTGTTCTTATGTTCTTATGTATCAAGTGCGCATTCCATGCAGCCTACAAAATTTTAGGCCTACCTGAATGACAAAAAAAAGGAAGTAATACTAATACTCATCTCTTCCATTTATTCAACTAGAAATAAATTTTCAGATAAATCATTACAAGGTACCCAGTTTGCTCAGTCCATGATAATGTTCATATCCAATCCTGCATTTTTAAATGTGTTTCAGGGCTCAGTCCTAAATGAAAGTTGCCCACAAGGTGCAGCAATGCTGACACTGGCTCTGCTGCATCCTGTGGGTAGCCAGATGCCGGGGTGGAAAGGCGCTGAATTCACTCAACTTAATCATGGCTTGTGTATCACGGAGATCCCAAGCCCAACGACATGCATGGATTTTGTTTGTTGTACTCCTTATCCTCTTGGAAGCTCAATTAGTACCTTGGCCAGGAGGATATACATTTTGAAAATAATTAAATATGGAAAGTCTCTGCATGGTTCAATAATTGCAAGAGGCAGAAGAGCATGTTCTTCAAATACGTGTCTTATGATCCTTTGTGCAGTCCAGCCTATTTGGGTGAACAAACATCCTCTGCTGTGAGCTTTCTGCCACCCTGCCAAGTTCTTGCAGCCTTAGAAGCCTGCACTAGGATCTCTGTTCTCAGCTCTGCTTATGAATACTTGGCAGAAACAACCTGTGTTGCACTCCTAGCCAAAGGATTAAGACAAGAAAGTTGTGTGATACAGAAATTTGGACTCCAATGTTAGTTTCTGTCTCTGTTAATAAAACATCTCTTGGAATTAATACAGAAAAAAAGAGAGGGCGCCACTTTAAATCATGCAAAGCCACACATTTCCTCTGCTTTAAATTTCTGCCAGAAAGACGACATTTTTAGGAGTACTAGAACTATGAATATAGTACCTCTGCCCGAAATACAACATCTTCTGAACTTAAATAGTTCCTTGTCTACTGTTCCTTGTTTCCTTGCTTGAAACAAACTGAAATGAACATTAAGGTTCCCAAAATTTCACATACATCAAAGTTTCCTTTGCATGCAGTGAAAGGGGAGTTAGTCCCTCACTAAATATCATATGCATCTAGGAAAATGTAAGTTTTTTGAGAGTGATCAATTGCTTACAAAATGGTCTAATGGTTCTCAATCAATCCTCCCCCATTTACAGATGCCTCCTTGCATGCGCAGTTGGTCACAAAAGCATGTGTGCACTGCTCAAGAGATAGCTTCAAATATACAAAACCTTTATTAGGCATAAACATTTGATAGGTGAGAACTCTGTACGAATATAGCTTCAAATATAGCTATCAAATATATCGCTCAAGAGACAGCTTCAGATGTAGCTACATGTTTTCCCTGGTGGCTGCCAAAGAAAATATACTGAGCCCTAAGGAAAGTAAAACTGAGCCACACATGATCATTTACTTGCAAGTAGGCGACCGTGCCTCTGCTCTTATTGAAGGTAAGGTGAAGGGGGATGCAAGGCCACCAGAATGGTGCCAATCCTATGAACATGGAGCTCAAAAATTGCTCCAGAATGCAGTTCCTCCCCCCCCCCCCCATAGTAAAAAATGTCTTCAGAAGCTGGAAAGGTGAATTTTTTTTAGTCTTGTAAAGTTAGGTGGGTCCCAACAGAGTGAAAAAGTGGGTCCCGGTGCTAAAAGGTTTGGGAACCACTGCATTAAATCAATCGTACTTTGCAGTCTGTTGTTCCATTTGCTTCCAAACAACCTCCATTCACTCTTATGTTTGCACACCACTATGCTCAAAGTAATTGAGCACAGATTGATGTGAGGGGGGAAAAAAATCAAGCAAAATAATAATAATTTAAAAAAAACAATTCTAGGCACCACGTAGAAGGGCAATGGCATTACTGTTATTGGAAGTGGCCGTTGTAGTGTTTAAAATCTCTCTTGCCATTTAGGCAAGAATCTAGTAGTGAAATTTCATATGTAGGAATACTGTCACTAAGTGGCCAGATCAATGAATTGCATACAAGAGGCCCCCCTCCATCCCGCCCCATTTAAACTTTCTTACATACTAAAATCCTAAGTGAATGTTTAGTTAAGTTACTCTAACTGATCTTACTGGAACTGACATTCAAGTAAGTACATGTACTATCATTGTCTCACTGGCTTATCTACAGAAAACCCTCAGGACTTTTGGAAAACACCAAAATCCATGGAAAAAAATATAAAACCATTTTAAGCCACCTCTAGCTAATAGTCATTTGATCAATTCCATTTATTATTTTCCTTTCAAGCTACAATTTTGAAACAACGAACTGGAAACATGATCAGTGGTCTTTATCATTGGATGGGTCAAGGGAGAATTCCTGTTGCCCGAGTTTTAAGATATTAAAGGAAAAACTTCTTTCCTGGATTTAATATATCTCCATTCCAATTTTACACCATGCACAGTTGGAATTATTTCTCTGTGTCAAGGAACGTTGCATATCTGTAGATTTATGGGATACTCCACGAATGCAACTGACCAGTCTTGCTTAGTTTTGGTTCTATGTCAAACTTGCAGCCCTCTGTGGGTTGGAACGGATTCCGAGGATTTCTTATGGCCCTATTCTTCCTATTACAAAATGAGATTTAAATTAAAGAGGAGGAGGGGAAAGGGAGATGTGGAATTAGGAAAGGAGAATATAGAGCCCAAACCTTTCTCCGCTGGATCCTGAACTGCTTGTCAGGCCTGAACATGTCTCTCAAGACTGCGCTGGCAAAATAGCAAGCCCCATTGCGGGGATTGGGGTTTCCCCCCCGAGGAGACCTCCAAAAGCCTTGACAATGCCACTGGATGCAGTAGTAGCCGTTTCTGCACCTGGTGGAGCGTCTGGCTTCAGGACTGGGCTACTAGTTAGGTGCTTGTAAAGTGGTGGAATTCTACGCTGCCACAGAGTAGTAGCCACACAGGACCTCAAACTGGGTCAGGAATGTATATAGAAGTAGTGTTTCACCATTTACGCCTGCACCATTTTCTCACTGAAAAATTGCTCCCTTAGAGCCGCTCCTTAAGGGGCTACAAGGTTCTCCCAACACAATTTTAATTATTTTTTAAAACCTTTATTCCACTTTTCTTTAAAGCATGTCAAAGCAGCTTACATCAACGTTCAATACATCAGTAATCATTAAATTAAAACTAATAGCCCAGTCCTATGGCCACCTTCCACAAAAGGAAGGAGTATTACGTCAGTGTAAGTCCCACTCTGTCAGCACAGCAGCTACAGTGACAATGCACACAAAAGGGCTACCAGCAAAAAGGACTGGCAAACATGTGTGCTGCCAGAATGCACAGGAGGTGAGTTGGTGTGGGAGGTGAGCTATGGGTGGGGAGGGGAAGGATCAGGGCACAGAAGGTGGAGGATGAGGCAGGGATTGGGGCCCTTGGGAGGTTATATAAGCTCTTTGTTAGTACCTTTATCTTTATCCACCTTTTAGTAGAACAGATAGTACAGGACAAATGTGTAAAATTAGAAAATCATATTGTGATAACCCTTAAAAAAAAGGAGTTAAAAAAGAATTTTCTCGGTTGTAGTGGGGAAACAGCCACAAACCAGCTATATATGTGTGCACAGCTGTTGATGTTTAAGGGCAGACTACAGACATAAATATAGCCAGAGATCCCTGCTTTGTGCGATGGTATTTTTCTTTAGCAAAACATATTCAAAGGAATATCTGTCATAACTGAACTCAGGGAGGGGGAGAGAAACTCTTCAGAAAACAGAGCACAGAATCGTTTTCCACAGCCAGGATGAACAAAACCATTAACAATGTATGACACTGCGGACTTGTAAAACAAGCGGACGTAAACTGTAAAAGAAAACTGTTACATCCCCAAAAGTGATTAACTGTTAAAAAGAAAACTGAAGTCAAACAAACCAGTCTTCTACAGACTTAAATAGTTCAAAGGCCCAGACCCAGATTGTGGGGATTATAGGCCCAATCCTATGCAATGTGCACCGGCTCACAACTGGCGCACCCTGTCACAAATGCGCCGTAAGGTACATTCACGGCCCTCAGTGCCGGTGGAGCACCGGAGCTCCGCCACTCAGTGTTCACGCATGGGGGAGCATGGGGGGAGGCAGGGAGTGGCATTCTGGGGTGGGGGAAGGCGGAGGGAGGGCAAGGACAGGGTGGGGAGGAGGCGTGCCAGGGGAGGGAGCAGGATGGGAGGGACACAGGACCCAGATCCTGAGCTTTCGTGTCGGGCCACCCACCCGACACAGAGGCTCTTCATTATACACCACTTGGGTCGCCCTAGAATCAAGTAGCCCCATTGTGGGGCTATTCGCCTCACCTGGAAGAAGAGGATGAAAGTCCCCTTCTCCCAAGGAGACAGCGGTGGCTGCCTGGGCAACTCTGGATTGAGCTGCCAAACTCATGTCATATAATGGGCTGAATAGCATTCATGGCACCTGATGAGGCCCAGAAGTGACATAATCCATTGAGCAGGAAGTGACATCATTAAGCAGATGATGGCCAGAAATAAACACTTGGCTCTCACATAGAAACTCATTAGCTGCAAAGGACAGAATAGAAAATGTCCAAACCTTGTTCATAATTTCAAGATATGAGAGATCCCAATTATGCTGGAACAGCCCAATTATAATGGTGGCTGGATAAATTGCTTTTGGGGGCTGCATCCAGCCCACGGGCCTTATGTTTGACACCTGTGGATTATGTAGTCATTATTGCTAAGTTGGCAACCTTCAGTCTCGAAAGACTATGGTATCGCGCTCTGAAAGGTGGTTCTGGAACAGCGTCTAGTGTGGCTGAAAAGGCCGATTTGGGAGTGATAATCCCTTCCACGCTGGGAGCAAGTGCAGTCTGTCCCTGGTCTGTCTCCCTGGCTATGGGCCTTCCTTCTTTGCCTCTTTGCCTCAGACTGTTGGCCAAGTATCTCTTCAAACTGGGAAAGGCCATGCTGCACAGCCTGCCCCCAAGCGGGCCGCTCAGAGGCCAGGGTTTCCCACTTGTTGAGGTCCACTCCTAAGGCCTTCAGATCCCTCTTGCAGATGTCCTTGTATCGCAGCTGTGGTCTACCTGTAGGGCGCTTTCCTTGCACGAGTTCTCCATAGAGGAGATCCTTTGGGATCCGGCCATCATCCATTCTCACGACATGACCATTATTTTTAGGGCTAAATTATCTTTTACAATGTTTTTGTTTAACAGGGAAGCCAAATATTTCTGTTAATCAAGTCAGTATAAAGGAACAAGAGTCAATACAAGGCAGTGGATGAAGGGTGGATGAGCAATTCTCCTTTTACAGGAAACAATCTGAACGATTACAAATGAGTCCAGCACATGCTGTCACGTGCCATTCTGTAACAAGTCTAGCGTTACTGTCACACATTCGTCCCCATGTGGTGTTCAATTAACCCGCAGCTGCTCGCTTGCTCAAAATTGATCCAGGAAAAGTGCATATCAAGTAAAACTATGAGATGCTGTGGCTCAGGATATCAAACATCTAGCCTTTAACTTTGGGGGCATGTGCTTCCATCACAGCAATTTGAAAGCTTCCTGCATTAAAATAAGGCTTCTAACCAGCTCCTCGAACAGTTATCCTGGGCTCCGTCAAATGTGATGATATCTGAATCTCATCTGCAGCAACGTCATACACAGGGCCAGCCCAAGACCTCCTAGCATCTGAAAAATGGCTGGCAACCTTCAGTCTCGAAAGACTATGATATAAGCCTACAACACCCGGTATTCCCAAGCGGTCTCCCATCCAAGTACTAACCAGGCCTGACTCTGCTTAGCTTCCCCTCCTTACCTGATGATGTACCAGCCCCTGCTTCTCCCACTTTCTAATGTTCTTGCTCAGCACTCCCCTCCACTCCACATTTCCTCTTCCTCTCTGCCTCTGTCTTATTTTTCCAATCCTAGGAGTGGAAGCAGAAGGAGCAGCAGTGAAGGCAAACAGAGTCTGAGACAACAAGCAGTTGCCCTCATGGATGGGCCGACCCTGTTCATACAGTCCTTGTGGACTGACTTCAGTGGACTGACCTGTATACGTCTGGCCAGGATTGACTAGTAACAGGTGGGTTTCAGGCCTTGAGATGGGCTGATAACAGAACCTTCTGCCTTCCCCCCCCAAAAAAAATTCAAAAAGCAACCAGACATTCAGCTTTGCATCATGTAGTGCTGAAACTGACTACTCAAAAAAGGTATACATAAAACACATTACCTCCAATCCAGTTTCCAATATTTCAATTTTACATTTCTTTATAGTCTGTTGGACTTAAATTTATTAAACTTCAAGAGCTGTTATGCTTTAAAATGACTACTGCTTTGGTTTATGCACATGCAAATCACAGCCACAAGATGGCGCTGTGTGCATGATCCTGAGAAAAAAGCTGTATCTCCTTTGCATAGTGCACAAAAGCTACACAAGATTTCTGCCATTCAGTTCAAACTGAGTGACCAGATGTCCTATTTTTCAAGGACATGTCCTCTTTTTTTAGTCTCGTTTCCTGGAAAAGAACTTAAATTGTCCCCCTTTTCCCTGTGAGCGGGCCCTCGCAAGCAGTGCACAGCCTTCTTGTATTTAATAAAGTATATGTAATAAATTATATGTAATATAGTTTTAAATTTAATAAGCAATGAAATTTATATGCAAGTATTTTTAGTTTTCGTTTTGACAAGGCCCCAATTGTTTTTTATTAACAATATTAGGGCGCAATCCTAACCCACTTTCCAGCACCAACTTTAGAGCAATGCAGCTCCTAGGTAAGGAAATAAACATTTCCTTACTTTGAGGAGACCTTTGTGAGTGCCCCCCCCCCAATTGCAGGATGCAGCATACGTCCCATTGGCACAGCTATGCCAGTGCTGGAAATTGGGTTAGGATTTGGGCCTTAATTATTAATAAATACAAATATTATTTCTTTCTAGATCTCTTTTTTTGTCTAGTAAAGCTACGTGGGTCACGATAGATCATTGTTTTAAAAAGTGGGTCCCAGTGCTAAAAAATTTGGGAAGCACTGTTCTACATTTAAACAGCAACATGTAAGTTCAAGGATATCAACTTGTAGGATTCAAAGAAATTTGAAATATCAGAGACCCTATAGGCAAATAATACTTGGCATTTGTAAAGCACTTCATAGTATTCAAGGCATTTTACATGATCGTGTAATCCTTACAACAACAGTTATTATTTACCACTACTTTTCAATTTATATCAATTTATTGTGCAGTAATTGACATTGGTAGAGGAGTTGACCTTCTGCCTCCTTTTTTATTTCTTCCAAGTCTTCCCTTTTCTACAGATGTCCTTGCAAACTGTCAGCACAGAGAATAACACTTCAAATTGTTCTAAAATGGATGACAAAGCAGAGATGCAACTTCGACTCAGCTGAACCTGCTCTATGCTGCAAACTTATCTTGACAACACAGAATTGAACTGGATTCCATCAACCCCCTTTTGAACATAGCAATGTACCAACAAGATGAACAAAAGCTGGAGTGCGTGTGGTTCATGGCAACTTTCAGATACATGTGTAAAGAAAGGGTTTCAAGGATGCGATTCACAGTCTGTTTATTGTAAAGATGCAACATAATTGGGCAGTTCCATTATGCTTTTCTCCTAGTGGTTTAAAATAGGCAGTAACTCATACTGCTCCAATAAATCTTACATAATGTAAATAAGAAATGAGTAGTGAATGGCTTGAAACTGAATCAAAGCAACTAATTTGTTTTGTTGGCATATATACAGCAGTTTTCTGGCATCTAACCAGAATTCATTCTGTGCCAGGTACTGTTTATCAACAAAATACTTCCCATATCAGATGCACAAGCAAAGCTTGTTATCTCCAGGACAAGAACACTTAGCACTTGCGCAGCACTTTCAGAGTGTACAAGACTCTTCACGTGTATAATCTTGATGTAATCCTTACAAGAACCCTGTAAGTCAGTGGTTCCCAAACTTTTTAGCACCGGGACCCATTTTTTTAAAAGACACTTGATCAGGACCCACCTAGGTTTACCAGACTTTAATAAAAGGAGATCTAGAAAGAAATGCTCTGGGCTACTTAGAAAATCCACCTGCTAGGACTCTTTTTTTGTCAAGTTAAAGGGAGGTGGACACTTGTGATTCAACTGGAGTCAAGCCGCACTGGATTTGCCCATCTCTGGCAATCAGGAGCACATTTTTGAGAATGCAAGTAGCTGGATGGATGGAGGAGTCATGAAAATTCCCTTCTCCCATTAGAACGCTTGATTTTCAATTCTGTTGAATTCTTATATTGTCTCATTTGGCCTTTAAAATACTGCATCAAACAACTTCAAAGGAAAATGTGGCTGTATCATATGAAAAATATACCAAAGCAGTTGTCAAACTTTTTGCCACCGTGGCCATGTTTGGCCCCAGAATGCAAGGCTACAAGGCATTTGGAAGTGCAACATGGCTGACAAAGTGGGTCTTGCACTGGCACTATCCTGAAGCTGCAGCCCACAAAAAATTGGGACACAACCCAGTTGTGAGTCATGACACACAGTTTGAGATCTGTTAGCATAAAACATTGACATGAATCTCTTACCATATGCTTGTAAAGTAAGGGCTGCTTCATAATATTCTTTGAATGCATGGGTTTTTAAGACATCAGCTTGCACAATGTATGAACAAAACCACATATGTAAATTTTTTTTTTTTTACCTTGATGAATCTGAAGTAGAAGCTCACCCAGTTGGGTGTTTGGGCTTTCTGTGTACGCATGATTTTGTGAACGGACTAAACACATGCGCTTTGTTGTGCATTTCATGTAGACAGAAGAATTCATTTTGGTATGCAGAAGGAGACAGATGGTTCGACTGACCTCCAAGAATAGCACTACATACCTTACTGCTCTTTAAATGCAGTGTACTACACTTGAGCCACCAGACTGACAGCCACTTCACAAATGACATTTTTCTCACATGGTGATAAGCTGCCCAGAGGGGACAGTGTGAGTACCACCACTTGTCAGGTGTGGTGTGATTTTTCACTTTGCTGTGACCACACACAGGTTGGAAACCAGGCAAGAGCTTCCTGAGCCATGAACTCACAACAAAATAAGCACTTGCTCACTTCAGAAGTGATGTAGCACTTGATTTGTGTTTTTTCTTACATAGTTTATTTCATGTTGGGGAAAATGTCATGTACAAAGTTAACCTGAATTATTCTGCAAACAAGCCCTTAAGTTCTTAAGTATGGTTCAAGTGGCCATGTTGCCAGCCCATTCAAATGCAACAACTTGAATAGCCTAATCCTATTGAAACTCCCCCTTGCCAATACAGCAGGGCCAGCACAACTTTCACTGTATTCCACAAGGAAATTTTGCAGTCTGGAGGTCTCCCAAGGTAAGAGGACATTAGTCCCCTTGCCCCAGGGAAAGCCCCAGCTGCAGCAATGGGTCTACTTGGACCTGTGCCTGCTAAATTGCTGGCACAAGTCTGAGTGAATCTGTGGCAGAAAATTGAGCCCAGGAAGGGGGATAGGATATAGTACACACCAGCACCGCTGATCCTGCCCCCCTTCTAGGTCCAATCCTACTCCCACTCCCTTCCCCACCTTCCCCCACCAAGTTCTGCCTCCTCCCTGCCCTTCCCTATCCTTCCCCTGCCACTGTACTGCCCAGCGTGGAACCTACTATATCCAGCATGTGCTAAGTCCCACACTGGTGCTGGCAGAACATCACAGGCTGCACAGGATTGTGTTGTAAAATTGCTCTTTGTTGGCAACACCAAACGTAACAGTGTCTTCCGGCATGAACGACTAGGCATATTTATTGCATCAAGATTTTATAATTTATAACATTTGTATTGTAAATGTACAAATTTCTAAGAAAACAGTGTTAACAGTGTTAACAGTTCTCATGTTTACAACTAGTATGAGGCACATAGTGCAAAAATACTTTTCTGATACAGAGGTCACAAAATAGTTATCTATAGGTGTTAGCTAAAAGGCAACAGCTCAAAATCATGTGGTATGACCTAACATTTAATTCAGATACCTTTGTGGATAACATTATGGTCTAGCTGCCATTTTATCTACCAATGTTTTACTCAGTTGACGGGCATTCGGCTTATTCGTTTAGGGTGCGATGCAGAGTCCTTAATACAAATGAGAGTTTTGCCACTGACATGAATGGAATGAGGATTGCACCCTTAGCTGGTATTTGACTTAAACCAGGGGTCTCCAAACTGTGGCTCAGGGACCATATCTGGAGCACCACTAGGTTTTATCCAACCTGCAGCAACTTGTCTTTTTTGATGTTTTTACTCATAACATTCCTCACTTTAAGCATGGCATTATTTCTTTGTAATTGTCATGTTTCTCTTTTGTTCTGAATAATATCATGCTGATTACAAACAAGGTCCAAGTAAAACTTATTCATTCATTCAAATTTCACTCAAACATTTATAAAACTGATTTTTTTTCAGCCCACCAAATGTACGAAATACATGGCTATGATGTGGCCCTCGTACTAAAAAGTTTGGAGCCCCCTAGCTTAAACAGTAGTTATCACAATGAAAAATAAAAATATACCTATCAGCTACAGAACATGTGTTATACAGTCTGGCTACCTGAGAACTGAGTCTGAAACAGTGTGGGGTTTTTCAATTATGGATAATAATCCCTTTTTTCTGGACTTTGGGAGATTCAAAAATCAGAAATCCAGCAATTAAAATACTTCTTTAAGAACATAAGTTTTCTCTCTGAGGCAACAATATTAATCTTTACAATGCCAATTGCAGATGACCCTCTAAAAGGGAAATATTTGCTTCAACCAAATTCTGTGAGCACTCTGATATAGAGAAGGAATTTCTGCCCACCTTGGAACTCCAGTTCTATGGAGGAAGCCACACTGCAGATACAAAGTAATGTGCATTGGCTTTTTCTAAAGAAATAAACAGGGAATCCTTCTTACAGCACAATCCTATGCAAATTTTCTCAGAAGTAAGTCCCAGTGTATATAATAGGGCTTACTACCAGGTAAGTGTGCATAGAATTGCAGTTTCAAGGTACTGCAGTGCAATCCTATGTTTCTCTATTTAGAAATAAGCCTTGCTGAGTTTAATGGAGCTTATTCCCAGGTAAATACGTATAGGATTGCAGCTCTGGAGACATAACTATATCTAGTGAAGCTGATTGGCTTAATTCCATTTCCTACCAAGCTACCTGTACCAAGTTCAAAGATGCAACAGAGGCATGACATGGTTTCTAACATCCAGTTGTCAAAATCCATGTACTGAGCATTTAAACAATGGCTGAGTACATATCTATAGATACACAGTTGAATACAACATAACATGCACAATTCAATGATTGTATAGCATACATTTTGATGAGAGAGGTAGAATCCCTAACACGAGGTGCCAAAACTATGTTGGTTTCTTCATGTTACCGTCTTGTACCCAAAAGAGAAGTTAACTTTGGTATTAAGTTGTTTCAAGAGAGATCATTGAAGTTGAGCTGTTGCTTCTATATGAGCACCAACCAAACAGGCTTATAGGAGCACAATTTCTAAACAGCGACATGAGTTTTATCAGCAGAAAGTATACTGCTAATGCATCAGCCTGATGTAGATTTGGGGACTAGACCAGACATAATTACTGACTGGCTTTTGAAAGTTGACAGCAGCTAAAGTGGAACAAGTCAAGAACACCCTCTTTCTATCTTGCTTTCTAGGAGAACAAATCAAGCCAAGCAAGCAGCCCTGAACTCTGTTTTATACAGTACTGGCATCCTCCGGTATCCATGCGGGATATTTACCTGCCCCCCCCCCAGTGGATAAAATGGAACTCTATCTCCATGCTTCCCACACCCCCTGCAGTCATTACCTTTGCTTATCTTCATTACAGTTGGGCAAAATGTCTCTTGCTTTAACAGGCAGGCAGGCAGGCAAATGCTAGAGCAGGAGGCAAACATTAACAGGAAGCAGGAACTTAACATTCACTCTAGTCTCCCTTATAGTCTACCTGCTTGTCTATTAAAACAAGAGTCATACAGCAATTGCAAGAGGCTGCCTGCCTGTTTGGTTAAAGCAGCAGTCTCCAAATTACAGGACCACTGTGTCTGAAAAATGCCATGGCACTTAACTGTTCCACGCTGCAGCAGCTTATCTTTCCAGCTGATCGCCACAAAAACTCACACCGGGCAGTCGCTTCCACTGCCTTTCACCCCAGCAGGCTATGCACCCGGATTTGAGGAGGAAGTGGCTGCCCAGCACAGTTTCTGGGGTGACTGGCAGGAAAGACAAGTGGCTGTAGCGTGGGACAGTAAGCGCCACATAGGGAAGGCATTTTTCAGATGCTGGATCCGGCCCATGGACTGGGGTTTGGTGCCTCCTGGGTTAAAGCAAGAGACATTTAGCACAACTGTAATGAAGATAAACTTATTGGGTGCGGGAGGCATGGGGAACCGCGGATAAGTGGATCCACGGATACTGGGGGACGCCTGTATAAACCTGCACTTACTTGCTTCATAAACAGTTCTACAAAGAACCAGCTATACAATCACCATGAGGAGGGTGTGGGGTTGGGATGCTCTTGTACACATGAAGGGCCTTTCCATGCGCAGTGTAACAATTGGGTTTGCTACTGATGTACACGATATGGAAGCTGCCGGTTTTCTCAAGAGTGAATCTATACGCTACTGTGTTTGTAAACATGTCTGTCACCTTAACTCTTTAACAGATGTTGGGGTACCTATAAAATATGACAGTGTACACTTTCCTTTATGAATGAGGTGGCCTTGGGAGTTTGTCCCAGACCTTGTTGTAACTATGCATGAGGAATTGTTCAGGCTGAAAGCAGTTCAATGGTCTAGACTTTCATGATGCTTGCAGCATAGATGGCACTCCTTAAACTGTGGTGCCCTCTGGGGCTGTCTGGTCTGCCATATGGTCACACTGGCCAGAGGAGGACTTAGTGAGAATTTGCTCTAGTGAGTCAAAGCCTCTATATAGCCTTGAGGGCTTTTGTAATTGTAGTTCATGCATCTACTTCCTTGTCAACTAAACTAGGAGTGATGGATTGAATCCCTTATAGTAACACTGATAGGAAAGGAAGAATTCCAAGGAAATTAAATTATAGAGAGGGAAGGGCTGAGAAAATAAAAGCACCGAAAATGTGATCCTTACAATTCTCTTACTCCTTTGATTTTCTTTTCTTACTGTACTTGAAGTTGGAGGCCAGTGTTTGTACTCGGAATACATTTACCACAGAAGCCTCCACATCTTCCATATATTTTAGTATTGTCCTGAAAAGTGGAGAGACACAATAGTGGAAAATCATTTTATAACAAACTCTATCTAGTATGAAAAACAATCCAAATAGAATAACCCAGGGGTTTTCAAACTGGGGTGTCACGACGCCCCAGCCTGAGGGCCCTGGCCTCTTTCCCCTTAAGGGACGGGGGCAGCGAGAAGGCAGGGAGGAGGCAGCTGCGCGATCGCCAGGATCATGCTGCTCAGGGGGCTGCAGGGGCTTGGCTATACTTACCAGAGACTCTTGCAGCTTCCCGGGGCTGCAGAGAGCCCTGTGCGACCTTCTGCAGGGCTCCCCGAAGCTTCAGAAGTGAAACTGGAGCAATCGTGCTCCACTTCCTGTTTAGTGGAAGCGGGGCGCGATCAATCCGCTTTAGTTTTCAAAGCTTCAGGGAGCCCTGCAGAAGGTCGCACAGGGCTCTCCGCACCCCCAGGAAGCTGCAAGAGGGTCTGGGAAGTACAGCCAAGCCCCTGCAGCCCCCTGAGCTATGCGATCCTGGGGATCGCATCGCTGCCTTTCTCCTGCCCCCCGCTGCCTCCCCCGCCCCCGTAATGACTTAGAGCGGCTCAAACTCTCCAGGAGAGTTTGAAAACTGCTGAAATAACTCAATGAGTCGTACTCTGAGAAAAAGTAGGATAAGATGCGAATAGCATGAATAATGGCAGTAGTGTAGCTGGGGGGTGGTAAGTATTGCAGGCGCCACAACATGCTGTGTAAGCAGCCATGTCGGAGCCATTCTGGGCAGCAATGGCAATGAACAGAGCATTGTCGTCGCTGCCCAGAATGGTTTTGATGGCGCGTGGGAAGTGCCACTTACAATGAGTGTTGCAGCAGCACCTGAAGTACTCACCACCTCCCATAGCTACGCTACTGTAATGGGCTGCGTCCAAACCTTCTTCAGATTCCTGTCCACAAAAGCAGGCAGGGCACAATTCTCAGCAATTCTTCTTCACCGCTCTATACCATATACTCTCTTGTTCCTGAGGACAGCATCTTCATGGTTCCTACTTCTTAGTACTTAGGCGTACACAACATACAACTCAACAATTCACACAGCAATCAACTCAACTTCAGCACCAACTCCCTGCACTGCCCTGAACCATTATTTTTGCAAAACCACTTACTTGAGACTTGTGTATCTGAACAGATGCGTAATTTCCCTGAGCAGTCCATTTTGCTGTCGTGGATAGCCTCAGCCCAGTGCCTGCCAAATTAATCCCAAACTGCCCCTGTCAAGCAAAACGAAAACAAAGCACATACATCGCTTTCAGAGTAGGCCTAACAAATATGAGTAACATTATCACACAGACGGCCCAATCCTATCCAGGCCTTGTGCTGATGGAACTTACATTGGTCTTGTTCTCAACTTGCCCACCTGGACCCACTCAGATTTATGCCAGCCAAAAACCTGGCTCACATCACATCCGTTAGGGACCATGATGTGGTGGAGTAGGTAAGAAAACACACACCACATTGCTTGGTTCCCAGCCAGCCCACAGCAGAGGCTGCGTCAAAACTGCTAGATGCTATGGGCTGGCCAAGGACAGATTGTACTATGCGTTTGTAGAGAAATACAAGTTAAGGGTGTTTAACATTAAGCTTGGAAACAGATTATAGTTTCTCAAAGCACTTTAAGTGATCAGAGGCATCACTGCCTGTGGACACATGCATTTCTTTTGTCTCACTGATCTCTCTGATCAAACAGGGTTTACAGACTTTTGAAAAATGACAAAAACTTGCCAGGTTTATAGGATTTGTTTTAATGTAGGATAAAGGTAATAACATGAGGAATTACCAATGCCTCCTTTGATGAAGTAGACTCTAGTCTACTTGTGCTGAAATTAAGGTGTTAACAGTTCAATCCTACTTATGTCTACTTAGAAGCAAGCACACTGAGCTCAATAGGCATATACATTCTAAGTACGTATAGGATTACAGCCCTAGTCTTCACTTGTTTTGCTGCGGTAGATCAGTGGTGTAGCTAGAGGGGGTACAAAGCACTAGGTTTTGCAGGGAGCTTCACCTCAGCGTGCAAGAGACCCCTTCGAATTTCTGTTTGCCTCCATTTTGCTCCCATTTTGCTCCTATTTGCTTCCTGTAATGGTTCCAGAGGATGAGGAGAGGCTTCTTGCATGATGCTGTGAGGCTCCCTGCAAAACTTAGTGTTTTGCACCTCCTCTAGCTATGCCACTGCAGTAGATTAATGTAGTTACCCCTCTGGGGGGTCTAATAATCACCTTCAGCATTCAGAAAATGTTGTCTGTCTCCAGCCTAAAATTAACTGCTAAAAGGAAGCTGCTGGTTCACAAGAGGGCAGTGTTGCATTGTCAACACAAGTGGCAAGAAGAGCCAAGACAAAAGAAAAATGAGCATGCAAGTGGAAAGGAACCAAGTATTTCACAAGAGGGTAAAATAAAGATGAAAAGAACTACACAGATAATTTGCATGCTAATTTCTTTCAGACACTAGGATGGATTCTGCAACTCTATCAGTGCTTGCCTCCAGGCAAAAAAAAAAATATAATGTGCACGAGCAATACAAAAGGCTATCTCCCTGGGAAATGTCTAAATGAAAAATGAAATTCGAGGGTTCCATAGATCATGAATGGTCTAGGGAATAACTGAAAGTTTGAAGAAAAAAAAAAGTAATGTGAGATTCAGCAGCAGTCCTTGCCAAAGCTTCGGTGCTGCCAGAGGCAACCCAATTCTGCCACCTCCCCATGGTTTTGGTGCCTGTGCTAATCACCCCCTGACCTCCTTTCCCACTGGCATGTCTTCAGAACTGGCCAGCATGGGATGGGATCATGAGAAAGAAGCTCCTTGCATTGGTCTGTTTTCAGCAAGCACTGACAGGGGAGGGGGTATGGAAGCAGTAGTCTTCCAGAAGCGCCACTGGGAACAGGACCAGAGCTCTAAGGTCACACAATTCTTGGCAGTGGGACTGAAGGAGAAGTTTACTGTCCTGCCTCTTCTCACTTACTGTCCAAGAAGAGCAAGTGAAAAGGCGATGGGGTTGTGGCCAGGTGGCACATATAGGCAGGCAATGGACAGGGGGAGATGACAGGAAGGTGCTGGGTGGATTGGCCCCTCCTGCCAGTTTACTGCTTCCCCCAACCCACTGCCCAAAGCAAGCACTTTGGTCATTCTCATGGCTTGACAAACCCTGTTCAGCGGTTATTACTGGAAAAGCAGTGACAATAAAATACACATGTATCCAAAAAGATCATTCAGGTATTACAAATTTTTAAAACTTTCCAAATATTACACCCCTGCTTACTGGGTAAAGAGGTACCTTTTCAGATGGTGCTCCTCTGACATTTGGCAGGGAGAAAGTAACTGTCCGTCTTCATCCCAGCACTGGGGTTCTTCATTTTTTTTTAGATTGTGAACCCTTTCAGGACACAGAGCTACTTAGTTATTGGATTTCCTCTGTAAACTGCTTTGTGAGCTTTTTTTTAAGAACATAAGAACAGCCCCACTGGATCAGGCCATAGGCCCATCTAGTCCAGCTTCCTGTATCTCACAGCGGCCCACCAAATGCCCCAAGGAGCACACCAGATAACAAGAGACCTCATCCTGGTGCCCTCCCTTGCATCTGGCATTCTGACATAACCCATTTCTAAAATCAGGAGGTTGCGCATACACATCATGGCTTGTACCCTGTAATGGATTTTTCCTCCAGAAACTTGTCCAATCCCCTTTTAAAGGCGTCCAGGCCAGTCGCCATCACCACATCCTGTGGCAAAGAGTTCCACAGACCAACCACACACTGATTAATTAACCACACGCTGATTTTTGTTGATTAATAATCATTTTACACAAAATAGTTAATATACTGAAAGCACATTTGGCCAAGAAAATCAGAGCCCCCCCCCCCATTCCCACTATGTACCTGTGGGCATCTAGCAGCACTATAGCAGTCTCCAGCTGTGGCAAATGGAACCGGCTTCCCAAGTATGGTGTGAGCAAAGCGGAAGTCAGTAGCTAAAAAAACAACAGTGAAATCTTGTTACTCCCTGTGGTACTGAATTGATTAACATATGAACACTATTGAGAATGATCCAATGAACTTATGTACACACAAGGCTTCCCATTTTCTGAAGGGAAATATTCTACATAACACATGGATTTCTGCGTCTCCGTATGGGCATCCCCCTCAAAAAAACAAAACAAAACACCAAGAAAGCACTTGTTCCTAAGGAGCTAGGTGTGGCTGAAGCCCCAACTATGAGAGGTAAGTACAGCAATACCTTGACTTTCATCCGCTTGACTTTCATCTCTTTGCTCTTTCAGCTGTTTTCAATTATAACCACATTTCAAATTTTGTCCACATGCTTTCCGTTTTCATCCGATTTCATCCAAACTTCCAGGACGTTTGTCAATGTTCAGATTTTTCTTTTTCATTTATTTTTGTTTATTTATGTTTCGCACGCATTCGCATGTGTTATATATAGTAGCTATTTACATTTTTCATGGACCAAAAAAAAACCTGCAAGCCTAATCCTGAGCTGCCCGGAGCTCCCAGGCTCAGCGGCTCCACAGAGGGCTCTCGCCGGATCCTGCGCCTCCCGCGCTACTGCAGGAGGCACCACTGGAGAAGTAAGGACAGAAGCCCTGCAATGGGGCTACTCACTTTAGCGGCGACCAAAAGGTCGGCGCTAAAGTAAAGGCACTTGTGGAGCGCATGCAGCCCTCCACAAGTGCCTTGGATCCTGTGGAGCTCATCTCCCCGGACACGCCTCCTCCACGCCCCCACCACCCATTCCGAGGCCTGGCAGTCCAGGAGACTGCCAAGCTGCAGAATCCAGGTGACTGCCGCACGCTAGAACAGCACCAGTGGGAACCCGAAGGCGAGCTCTGCAAAAGTACCTTATGGCATGTTTGCGACTGTGGGTCCGCAGCACGGACCTCAGGACTGGGCTCTAAAGCAACTAACATGTCTGTGTTGTCTATTAGCAAGTCCAGTATAATCTCTAATTTTAAAATGCTGTAAAACACAAAATGCAAGCTTCCCACCTTTGGCTTTGTGACTTATCTCATGCCAAAGCAGCATCTCTAAAAAAGGTCACAGTAACCTTAAAACAGTTCAGCCTGAGGTGATATCAACAGTTTGTCTTGAGGGTTCCTGCTAGGTCCCAAACTAGATCTTCCAAAGTTTATTTGCAATATGTGATCACAGATCAAGCTTTGAAATTGTCCAGGAGGGCTATATTAATAATGTACTGTCAGCTGTTTAACAAATCAATATTGCATAGCATATTGAAAAATCTAGCAACAAAAGCAGAGGTTCTTGTGGCACCTTAAAAACCTACCCAGTTCATTTCTGCATAAACTTTCAGGGGCTACAGTCCACTACACCAGAAGCATGAAATGAAATTCCCAGTAGGTAGGGTGTGAGGGATATGGGGGATGGGGTTTAAACAGCAAGAAGAAATCAAGCAAAGCTGATCTTGTAACCAGTTTAAAAGTATGCAAGGTAAACACAATGACAACTCACAACTGATGATCTCATAGCAATGTCAACTTTATAAAGGAACCAGAAGTTCCTTTCCTGATTAAGACCTCCATCTATGAAGGCTGCAGGAGGCTGCAGTCATCCATTTTTTATTTTCATTGATGCTGTGGTCCCTAACCAAAATGCAAGGTACTGCTTTAGCTGCAACCTTTCTGTTTCTCTCATCCTCCCCCCACTCAGTCATTTCTTATAGTATCTAGTTTGACACAACATAAGAATGTAAGAAGAGCCTCACTGGATCAGGCCAAAGGCCCACCTAGCCCAGCTTCCTGTATCTGTCAGAGGCCCACCAGATGCCTCTGGATGCACACAAGGCAATAAGATACCTGCATCCTGTTGCCCACTGTCTTGTCCCTGGCATTCTGAGGTTGCTTATTTCTAGACCCAGGAGGTTGCACATACCCATCATGGCTTGTAATCTGTGATAAACTTTTCCTCCAGAAATCTGTCAAATTCCAATTTAAAGGTATCTAGGCCGGACGCCATCACCACATCCTGTGGCAAGGAGTTCTACAGATTAATTTCACACTGTGTAAAGAAATATTTTCTTTTGTTTGTTCTAACTCTCTCAACACTCAGTTTTTAGTGGATGTCCCCTGGTTCTGGTGTTGCGTGAGAGGGAAAAGAGCCTATCCACCCTGTCCATCCCAGGCATAATTTTGTATGTTTCAATCATGTTTCAATAATGTTTCAATCATGTTCCCCCTCAGGCACCTTTTATTCTAGATTGAAGAGCCACAAATGCTGTAGTCTTTCCTCATAAGGGAGGTGTCCCAGCCCAGTAATCATTTTGGTCGCCCTCTACTGCACCTTTTCCATTTCCACTACATCTTTTTTGAGATGTGGCAATCAGAAGTGGACGCAATACTTCAGGTGTGGCCTTATCATTGATTTGTATAATGCAATTATAACGCTGGCTGTTTGATTCTCAATCCCCCCTTTTTTAATGATCCCAAGCATGGAATTGGCATTCTGCTGCCAAGCAAGGCAATGTACAGCACAGTGATGTCATATCATGAATTGTGATGTAACCAGACACGCCAAGGAAGGGGGAAGAGGCATGAAGCAGCAGTAGTCCCACACTCTGTATCTCTCGTGATGTGCCTGTGGGTGCAGTCCAGAGAATGTTTCATGTGCCCCCACCAATATCACATGCAATTTTCTCAAGAATGGACCAAATATATGAAATATAATACAGCAGTGACCTGTCTTATACTGGATGAAAACTGATTTTGCAAGACCGATGGTGAGAGTAGTTATAACTATCAGTATTAAAGCATTCTACACATGCATACTCATCCTGATAACAAGTAGTGAATCAAGCACCCATCACAGAATTTTATATCACTTCACATCACAGCTCCTTACATCTATTATTTTTCAATAATGGATTGGGCAGGAAGAGAATTTTCTTTCAAAATGGCACAGCTAGAGACACAAGCTGCATTTGTCGCATTCATTCAATCATGGCAAAACATAGTGTTTCAGGAACCTCACAATACCACTGCATAAAGACTCACTTTTTATTTCCAAAGATTTGAGGTCAATTCTTATTTTTCTAAAAATGGTGTAACCAGCTGCAGGGTAGTCATTTTTGCACCTACAGTCTTGCCGTCTACTTCCATTAAAAGGACACTCATACGGATTTTGAAGCCTATAAACAAACATTTCTTAGTTATTTTTTTTGGTATACTTGATAATATGTTACCAAATCACAGCACTATCGTGTATTATAAACTGAAGATAAAAGTTTTTTCAGACAAAAACTGAAAATAACACAAGCAGTCTTTATGTCTTTACAAACAGCTATTGACTTGCAACTAAAACAAGAGGCACAAACCATCCAGGTTTAGCATCTTTAAGTCATATTGATTTTGAGGAGAGAAATTTATACATTTCCTTAACCCTTCCATTAAAAATTAATGGGATTTAGGAATGCATAATGCTGACTGAATAATGCCCCTAAAGTAAAGGACTATGAGTTCATCATGGCTGAGATGGGAAACAGATCCAATGCTCCACCCATTATCAAATGTTCTGTAGAGTTAATTCACAATGATGTGTCTATTTTAAACCAGGAAAAAACATTTTGAAACTAGCACATGATTTTATCTACAAACAAACACAGTACATTTAAATTTTTTTAAGATACCCACGTACCGATACCCATATACTTCTGAAAAGTTTTCTGCTTCTCCTTTAGCCAATGTTAAATATTCTTTGGGATTTTCTAGCCCCATGTCTAAACAATAAATCTACAAAATAAGAACAGCAGAACCTTAGAATTTTATTTTTCTGTCAGGAAGGTTGTATTTTACACCAACTCCAATCCCCCCATTAAAAAAAACAAAAACTCTACTGATACCTTTATCATTTGTCCTTTAATGTTAAGCAAGAATTCACCATCCTTCCTAATCTTTTTTCTACTCTGGATTTCCTTGCAGCTGGTTATTGCCTCACCTAAAAATAAATGTGCTTATTATGTCAATTTCATGAATGAAATATACCTCTGTACACCACTGAAACTCAGGCCAGTGCAGAATTACCACAGTCAATTACTTACAGTCTTTTCCATGACATAGCCGCTTAGCTGCAGGTTTTAAGTGCGACAAACACAAGTCACTGGATAAACCATTTTCGGTCATACATTCTACTCTTCTTTCTGTCATTCCAATTCCACAAGGTACCGAACACTGAATGAAAATCATGGAATTATTTTTAAAAACCATATAACAAATATCTGTATTATTCATCAAAGTGAATGCCAGTAACTTTTGCTGGACTGGAGCTCTGATCAGTGGTGTAGCTAAGGCAACTGGTACCCAGCGTCCCAAAAAATTTTAACACCCCCCTCCCAGTAGGACAAATGGGCAGCAAACAAACATCCAGGTTACTTCAGCTTTGGCTAATTTCCCTAGCCCTTGAGGTTGGCCTTGGGTCCAACTACTTATAGGCTCCTTCAAGAGGAGGTTCTACAGGCACCCTGAGTGTGGCAAGGAAACCTCAGATTCCAATTAACCAGGTGGATGGCTTGGTTACAGGGTCTTTTTCACCCGACAAAGTTTCCCTTGAAGGGTGCTCCTTTATGAAAGGTGGCCCCTTGGTTCGCCTCAATGGGATCCACCCTCTTAGTGACCTCCAAAAGACACTTCTGATTTTCAGTGAAAACTGGAAGTGCCTTTCGGAGGACAGTAAGACATCCCCTCAAGGCATGGCAACTGGGGCAATGTACCCCCCCAACCTTCCTTAGCTATGCTAAGCCACTGAATTACATTACATATCTATACTGACCTTACTCCATTTCCCCACCTTCCAGGTGACAGCATGTAGACAAGCTTTCACACTGCATTCCTTAATCAACGGAGATGGCACCAATGGGCAATCTCTATATGCTACAGATTGAAGACTGTAGGCATTTTTATTCCAGGCACCATGGATTCCAACACAGTATGCAATTGTCTGCTTGTAGTCAAGGTAACATCCAGCTGGACACTAAAATAATAAAAAATTGTCACAAAGGGTAATAAATAATATTTTTACAATACCTTACAGACTAGTTGTATGCATGCTTACTGGGAATCAAGTCCCAGGGAGTTCAATGGGACTCACTCTCAAGGATGTGGGCAAAGGACTGCAGACAATATCGATGTAATTTGGTAATACTTACAGTGAACAAGTGGCACCAGCAGAAAAATGTACTATTACAGGAGAAATGTTGAAAAGTATACAGGCATGATCCATATTTTTGGAAGCGTAATGCCACTCAAAAGATAATACCGTCGCAGTTACCTGTTTGTTCCTTACACCCTGAAATCTATACAATGGGTTCTCTTCATCTGTGGATTCAGAACATGTGGATTTGACCCACCATGAGTTCCAAAATCCGCCGGAAGTACCAGAGAGGGCCTCCCGGATGCAACTGGAAGTGTGGCTTCTATGTGACTCAGAATAACTCCGGAAGTGACTGGTCTGACCCAACTGTTGATTTCATTACACAGGCCTACAAAATTGAGGGTCAGATGTTTTTCCCAAACTTTATGGTGGTATGATATGAATTTAGGGTGCCGATTCTAAAAATGGCATCCGTTTTGCCCTATCACATCTAATTTTGGAGATACAGTATAGCCTCTTTAGTGAATGGTTCAAGCAGCTTCCTCATGAGGAAGCCATGGTGTAGACTTCCTCATGAGGAAGCTGCTTGAACCATTCACTAAAGAGGCTATGCCGTGTCTCCAAAGCTAGACGTGATAGGGCAAAATAGATGCCATTTTTGGAATCAGCACCCCAAATATACCCAGGAATTGGTGTATGTTTAAGGAAGCAAAATGTGTGTTGGCCTGTGTAATCTGCAGTTTTTGGAATGGAACCCCCAAGAATGCCAAGGGGATTATACTTGGCATAATGCCTGTACAGAAATTTACTAAGGCTGCAGTTCTTTAATTCAATGGGACTTACTTCCAAATAAATATATCTCAGGCAGAACTGCATGACTGCTCTGTTGAAGGCAATATGACAATCAATCATCTTAAATTCAGACAGATCCTGCTAAATTTAGACCTCTTGCTTTCCCGGGTAGTAAACTAAGGGCCCAATCCTATCCAACTTTCCAGCACAGATGCAGCTGAGCCAATGGGGTGTGTGCTGCATCCTGCAGTGGGGGAGAAGTCATGGAGGTCTCCTCAAGGTAAGAAAATGTTTGTTTCCTTCCCTTGGAGCTGCATTGCGTCTGCACCAGTACTGGAAAGTTGGTTAGGCTTGGGCCCTAAGAACCCAATCCTGTGGGCTCTGAATGTCAACGTTGAGCTCCAACACTGGCACTGGGTGTCATAAACATGCTGTAAACCACTTTTACGGCACCTGGAGAGTAAGGAGCTGGACACCACCCAGAGCAAGGAAAGAGCTGCAGGAGGCAGTAACGGTCTTCAGGACGGAGGAGGCATTCTGGGGCAGGGGGTGGGCGGGCAGGGGGAGGAACCCTGGGGCAGGAGGGGATGGAACCAATGGAGCCCTGCCAATGGAGCCCATCGTATCCTATTCTCCATATCGAGCTGAAAAGCCTGACATAGAGGTTCTTAAGTCTGTATTGGCAAAATAGCTGGCACAGACTTGAGAAGTCCCACTGTGAGGCCTGAGCCTTTCCCCGAGGAAGGGTACAAAAGTCCCTTCCCCAAGGAGACCACCAGCAGCCTCAGCAGTGCCGCTGGATGCAGCAGAAGCCATTTTGGCGCTGCTGGCAGTGGTGGTGGCAGGGATTGGGCTGTAAGCTGTCAGTATACAGAAATGGAAAGATCTATTGCTGGGGCACTTTCACACAGAGGGCCAGAATGTCTTCCGAAGCAGCAGTGTGTCATAAGCAGAAGCCCCGAGTAACCGATACATTTTCAACACAAAATGATTATTCTACATGGTAGAAAAAAGTACAGGTGAAGCAGCCCTCATCCTCCTCCCATGTTAAAAATCAACTGAATTTCTGGAGGCTGAGATAAGTCAAAAAATGTTTGCTAACCACTGGCAGAATGGAGGGCAAGCTTGTGGCGCTCTTTTGTTTCAAACCTTTATCTTGTGTTAACAGGCATCAAATAAAAGTCCTCATCCTGAATAGATGAATTTACCTGTGAAGAGTCTACCGTAACCACAATATATTTACAGGGAGCCATCTTGCATTTCCTGACAGATGGAGGCTTGGAAGCAGGTTCACAGAGCCTTTCATTCACTTGGATTCCGTTTTCATTCACACACTTCACTTTCCGGTACGTTTCTTTTTTACGGCACGAGGATGAACACTGAAGATGACAAGAACAAAATGAGTCCTTCCCTGTAAGAATGAAAGGCTACATTCCTGAAGTCATTTTTTCCCCCCACAGAATCCCAATAATCCCAGTGTGATGGTTCTCAAGTGCATATTTGAAGACTGGAACAACTAAAGAAGTACTTCTTTAAGAGCAGGGGTGCCCAAACCCCAGCCCTGGGGCCACTTGTGGCCCTCTAGGCCTCTCAATGTGGCCCTCAGGGAGTCCCCAATCTCCAATGAGTCTCTGGCCCTCCGGAAATTTGTTGGAGCCCGCACTGGCCTGACGCAACTGCTCTTAGCATGAGGGCAACTGTTTGACCTCTCGCATGAGCTGTGGGATGAGGGCTTCCTCCACTGCTTGTTGTTTCACGTCAGTGATGCAGTAGCAGCAGCAAAGGAAAAGCCAGCCTTGCTTTGCACAAGGCCTTTTATAGGCCTTGAGCTATTACAAGACCTTCATTCATTCATATAAGTTCATCTTTAATATATTTGTGTATGCAAACGTATGTAAATTTATTCAAATTTAAAATGTAAATTAATTCTTTTTTAACCCCGGCCCCCCCACACAGAGTCAGAGAGATGATGTGGCCCACCTGCTAAAAACTTTGGACACCCCTGTTTAAGCCCCTGTTGGGCTTTGGCAGCCCAACCCTATTGAAATTCTCCCACACTGATGCAGCAGGGCCAGTGGGGATTGTGCTGGGGATTGATGCAGGAGAAATTTTGCAGTCTGGAGGTCTCCTCAAGGTAAAGGGACACTTGTCCTCGTGCCTCAGGAAATGCCCAGCCATGGCAATGGGTCTAAAGCGATGATGCAATCTGAGTGGGCTTGTAAACTTTCATACACTTCCACTGTAATGGTTTAGAAATGGTTTCAAAATGTATTTCAATAGTTGGGCCTTGATTCTCAAAATACTTGTGCAGGTAGCCTCTCTGCTCACTCTGCTGACTGGCAAATTAAACGTAAGAACACAAGAGCCCTACTGGAACAGGCCCAAGGCCCATCTAGTCCAGCTTCCTGTATCTCACAGCGGCTCGCCAGATGCCCCAGGGAGCACACCAGATAACAAGAGACCTGCAAGGCCTCCTGGGAATTGTAGTTAAGAACATAACAACAGCTCCACTGGATCAGGCCATAGGCCCATCTAGTCCAGCTTCCTGTATCTCACAGCGGCCCGCCAGATGCCTCAGGGAGCACACACAGGACCACAAGATACTCGCATCTCTCTGCCACCTCCCTGCATCTATTCACTCTCACACACCCCAGCAAAGACACCAGATTGCAATTGCGTTGAACTTGTGCTACTTTATTAAACTTGTGCTACTTTATTTTCAATGCATGATTTTTTTTTTTAAATGCAAATTGAAAAATGTGTAAAAGAACAGCACAATGTATGATATGCACAAGGGGAAAATTGTACATGGCATTGTATCACATTATAAATATGGTGTTTTTCCCCAGCATTGTTTTCACATGGATACATCTGCAGCTGAATCTGCATCAGAAGCTGGTTTAAATAATCTCACCCAGAATCTAGAGTTGTCCTTGAGATACTTACATCTTGCCATTCTTCCGCCAGCCACTGGTATTGTTGACAAGCAGGCAGCCAACAGGGTCTCTCCTTAGCCGGCTGGGGAAGATGATTACACATCTCTTCGTTCACTTGACCACTGCCTCTCAGCCTGCAGAAAACATCACGTGCCTGAATTCCAACTCCACATGTCCCAGAACACTGAAATAAACACACACAGATACACATGAGTGGGGACAAGATTGAGACATACAAAATTATGCACAGGAAGGATCGAGTGGATAGAGAGTTGCTCTTTTCCCTCTCACACAACACCAGAACCAGGGGACATCCACTAAAATTGAGTGTTGGGAGAGTTAGGACAGACAAAAGAAAATATTACTCGGCGTGTAGTTGGTCTGTGGAACTCCTTGCCACAGGATGTGGTGATGGCATCAGCCCTAGACACCTTTAAAAGGGGATTGGACAAATTACTGGAGGAAAAATCCATCACGGGTTACAAGCCATGATGTAAATGTGCAACCTCCTGATTTTAGAAAAGGGTTATGTCAGAATGCCAGATGCAAGGGAGAGCACCAGGATGCAAGTCTCTTGCTGTCTTGTGTGCTCCCTGGGGCATTTGGTGAGCCACTGTGAGCAGGGCCTCTGAGAGTAATTTTATCAGGGGGTACAAAGTTTCTTTTGGGTCCCTTTGCAAAGGGAGAGGGGTGAAACAGAGTGAGGGAGGATGGTGATGGACAAGCAGAAATAGGAGCAGGGGGCAAAACAGGGTGGGGGGAGATTAGAGACAGCTGGAAAAGTCTTTGGAGCTCAGGTCTACCTGTTGCAAGGTCAAAGCAAAGTTCAAAAGCAAACTCAGTAGGCAAGAGTGGTGGTCGTCTGCAAGCTTTAGTTCGTTGCCAGCAACGGGCTTCTCAGGGACTCCTGTCCAAAGCGAAGAGAGCAATGAGAGCCATGTGGGAGCTCCCAGAGCCCTCAGAGAGAGCCATTTTCCAGTGTGAGCCTCTCACTTATATTTGATTCTGGCTCCTTTGTTTGAGGAGTCTTACACTTCTCATTGGCTGGTGAGTGACATCGGAAATGGGGGCTTTCTCAGGGTTGGCCACAGATAACTTTACAAACATTTGATTGGTTGGTTTCAAGTTACAAGTTCCAAGAAAGTTACAAGTTACAAGAAAACATACATTCAGACATATAGAAAACGTTGTTTCCAACAACCACTAGATGACACTCTTTACTCATTTACTGGCTTTTGGTATGTCTTGTGCTTATTTCTGACCCTGACAGAGCCACCAGTGTTATCTTTCTAACATTCCTTTCTGTCTGGTCTCATCAATCACTGTGGGCTTTCTGCCAACCTCTGTTTCAAACTAAGCTCTTTGGTCTTCTCTCTATTCCATGTGTGATTCTCTATATGTAACCTGTTACTGTATAGTGGTATAAACATATATTTAATACAAGACAAACTTTCTTATTGTAAAAAGGATTTTAAGAAACTCTTTCTTATTCAATTTAACTAAATCCAGCTTTTTCTGTCAGCTTAAAGGCTCTCATTATGTTTTGCTGATCAGGGGACTTTCTTTGGAATGTTATTGCTTATATGTTCTTGTCTAGCTGTCTCTGCAGGTGTCTGTATCTTAGAAAACTCTGTTTTAATTAGCAACAGATAAACTGTCTTTGCCAAGGCCTTTTTATCTAATGTTGCTAGTTTTCCTCATTAAAATGTCTCTAACCTGTGTATAACCTTTAGTTCTCTTGCCTCTTGGTGCCAAGAGATATAATTTATTATTGCAAGTGCATCCTGGCTACTCCCTATTTGCTATCTAAATCTGTCTCTTTTTGAGTTGTAACTCTTTAGTTCCAATTAAAGTGTCAGGCAGGATCTTGGGTCTACAGAGGATACAGAGTTAAGAATGTTTTTGCTTAAGATAAGAGTCTTATCTGTAAGGAGTACCACATTTCAGAGTCTCCTTGTTAATTAACTTTTGCCAGACATCTGCTTTTCAAGGTTGTGTTTGAATTACATTTTCAAATTTGTGGCTTTAAGCCTCTTTTAATAGCTTTTCACCTTTCTGTGTATTTTATGCTTTGATCAAACTATTCTAACAGCTAAAAATTCACTTTGAACTATATATATTGCTACTAACATTAATTTACATTTTTAAGCAATAACTATTAAAATATTGAAGCATTATTTGCATGTATACAAGCATAGTCTTCCTTTGGCATTTCTATGTATCTTTGGTGTTCATTATATGTATATGCAAGACTCTTTTTTGATTTAAAGAGAAGCCTAAAGGAACATTGTTTAAAAATCCAAAAAGCCTTTTCTTGCCATGGTTTCTCATTGTTCTCTGTTTTGCCATACTAGCAATTAACCTTGAGATGTAAATTCCAACCTCATACTCGCTTTTTTCATGAAGCGCTCTCCTTATCTGATGCTATGGCAGTTTGCCCAGAAACATTCCTTTGCTAATTTACAGCCTGTTTGCTATTTGCAGACAGAGACCAAAAATGCTTTTTGGTACTGAACATATAAGCATGCTAAACTTATGAACATTTTTCCCTATTTCCTAATCATATAAACTAATAATTTGTTTTAAACTAATTTAGCTATAAACACCCATAACATAGCATTGACATTTGGTTCATTAAGCTTGTAAACATTTGATTTGTTAGCATAAGTGGCTTTTATGGCCTTGTCTCATACCAACCTATGTGGCATCAGTAGTGTCCCCAGCATTCCATGCAGGCAACAAGTCTGAGTAGATAGGAAAACCCAAGATCCCAGGAAATTTTTTGGCCCCTTCCGTTGGCTCCTGGGCCCTCCTGGGCCCCCCTTTTGACCCTGGGCCCAGATTCAAATTACCCCCTTTACCCCCCTGGGCCCAGATTCAAATTACCCCCTTTACCCCCCTCTCCTAGGCCCTGACTGTGAGATATAGGAAGCTGGACTGGATGGGCCTATGGCCTGATCCAGCGGGGCTCTTCTTTTGTTCTTACATGAGTAAAGTCTTTCCACAGTCACTACAGACAGCTGTAATTCCACTACTGCAAATAAATGAATCACTTGCAGCTCAGTTCTATCCAAATGCCCCCCCCCACCCACATCCTCCAGTTCAGCCACTGGAGCACCTGCTGCATCTTGGGGGGGGGGCCCAGATGTCTCCTCGAGGTAAGGGAACATTTGTTCCCTTGCCCAGGGTTAAGCCTCCACTGCCCTGATGGGTCTACTGGGAACTGTGCCAGCAATTTCGCTGGTGCAAATCTGAGTGTGTACCAGGTTAGGTGGATCAAGGGAGAGAAAGGGGATAGGATATTAGTGGAGTTGCTGCTGCTGCTGCCCCCTTTTCAGCCTCAACCCCTACACCACCCCACCCTGTTCTACACCTTGTTCCTCCCTGCTGTTCACTGATGTTAACTCTTAAACAGCAAATATTAATATATTTTATTACTAATACTAATTAGCAACTAATTACTAGTACTAGTTACTACTACTAGTAACTAATTAGTAACCAATTAGTAAATTACTATTACTAATAATATTAGTACTTTTGAGTAAATTAATGTTTGCCCAAGACATCTTACTGTATAAAAAAGGGCAAACCTCCAGGTTTTGCTGCGAATGACTGGGGGGGGGGGGGGAAGATGGTTGCTCAGCACATAGTAAACCCTAAACCATGAATATGAGCAGCGGTATTAAGTCCCAGGCTGTGAAGGCTTGTAATAAGAAATTAAAGGTGATTGCTCAAGGTTTCTGTTCATGTTCTCTTGCATGTACACAGAAAATGCTTTGCATAATTGGCAAACTGGGAATTAATCCCATGTCAGTTCCACTTGCTCTCTCATACACAGACATCCAAATCAGATACTTTCATGCACTTCTTACCTTGTCACCAACAGTTTCCCAACTTCAAAAAACCCTAAGGGCACAATCCTAACCCACTTGCCAGCATTGGCTTAGCTGCCATGCAGTCCCAAGGTAAGGTAACACACATACCCTTACCTTGAGGAGGCCCCCTTGACTGCCTCTCCATTGAAAGATGCAGTGCTCGCCGCATTGGCACAGCTATGTCAGTGCTGGAAATTTGGTTAGGATTGCGCCCTAAGAGTGCAATCTTGACTCTGACTTAGGCTGGCAAGGCCCTGTGCGCCAGCCCAGGAGTGTCAGGAACATGTTGGAAAGCACATAAGCACCTCCTTAAGAGCAGGCTGGGCTAGTGCAAGGATGTGTGCTGGCCTCCCCGCACTGGATCCAAAACACATGGTGAGTTCACACCAGCCAAGACAGTCTGGCGTGGAGTTGGGAGGGGGTGGTGGGTGGGTGGAATGGAGGTGGGGAAAGGGTGTTTTTAGCAGGGGAGGGCAGACCAGGAGGCAGATAGGGCCTGGGGGGGCGGGATCAACCACAGTAGGGCAGGTCGAATCCTAACCCCCATCCCTGACCCGAGCAGCCTTACACAGGCTGCTTGGATTGGCACAGCAAAATTGCTGGCACAGATCTGAGTAGCCCCATAGGGTTGGCTGGCACATTGCTTGGGGTAAAGGGAAAACTATCCCCTTATCCTGAGTTGCCATGCAGTCAGTGCTTAGCTTACGCTGGATACAGCACAGGCCACTCAGCCTTCCTATTCCAACACAAGTTAGGACTGAGCTGTTAATCATATTTAACCATCATTCCCTCCGTCTCTGAATTTTTGACTTGTTTTTTTTTAAAGGTAGATCCTCCTTTGCAGTCTTTCTATAGAATTCTCCATAGCACATTTCTTAAAATGCTTAAAGGACAGGATATCTGTCCTGCTAGAATGCAAGAGGAAAAACACATTCCACAGCTTGTTTCTGTTCATTGTATTTGAAAACCACAGATGTAAAAAGCTGGAACTTCTACACTGTAGTCCCATTTGTATCACAGCCATCAACCTTAGCGTGATCTGTACAGTAGTATGAAAGAAGAGCAGATTCTTTATCCATGGTTTGCTTTGTAGCGCTCTATTCGCTTCCATGCGCTGATGAAAGATGCAATCCTCTATAGCCCATTAATTAACTTCAGAACTATATTAACAAAGACAATGTGGTACAAATGAAAAATGATCCTGTACAGTGATTCAGGGCAGATCACGAGGTTGACAATTTAATTATGTTTTCAGAGAGAATAAAATGAGATTAACTTCAGTGTATGATTACAGCAGGCACACCATCAAACTGATCGTTGCCCGTGAGCCGCAGATTATACCCTTCTAAATGCTTGATAACCTTTAGAGTTCCAGACAGGCAGCAAAATCAGTTTTTTTGAACATCTGGTAAACTGCCACATATGATTGGCACGAACTGTCCAGCATGATGGGACACAAGTTGTGCAGCCTTGAATTATAATAACACTCCAACATATTCAAAGTCAATGTGTTACTGCTCAAACCTTCACCAGTTCATAGCATGCAGAGTCACTGATGGAATGTGCACTGCTTGCTATTGGGGGATGGGGTGGTAGAAGAGGCCAAAGTGCCTTGCAGAGTTAAGTGAAAATATTTATACTTACCCATCCATAGACCTTCTAGCTATCAACAGGTCTCCTCAGACACACACCAGCTCTTTTGCTGATGTAAATTTGAGGAGAGTCAGGAGCAGGGGCAAGAAAAGAGGATAGGATCCCACGCACGCTGCTGCGATTGCAGAGATCCACTCCCTCTCACACACTTCCACCTTCGAACTGTCCCTGGTTCCTTCCCTGAACTACCCCAATCTTCCCCTGAACTGCCCACGAATTGCCCTCCGCTGTCACCTTACCTGGGTGCAGCCTGGGTGGGCCATTTGCAGGTACGTAGAGCCTTCAGTTTTTTGTGCCAGTGACTCTGAAGCTCCCAATGGCAGTGCGACTTTTGCACTACCATAACTGGACTTATGGCAGCATTATCGCAAGATAGGATTGGGCCACCTGTCGCTCAATTGGAAAAGCTTTGCCATTTTGGTGCAGTACTGCCTGGTCCCTGGTATCTCACAAATAAAGATAGCATCATCCGGCTGACACAAAGCACTCTGAAGTCTCATTGACTTCAGTGGGAGAGAGCTAAGCACTTTCTAAATTCTCCCATTGAAATCAACGGGTCTGTAGGAAAATGTGCTTAACTGGGGCTAGATGGTGCCTAGATGACTTTGAGCAAATGCACCCTGTTACCATTCTTGGAAGACCAATGCTCTGAGACAGGACAGTCTAGCATGCTTTGAAGAAACAAGCAAACATTTTGAATTTTTCTTTCTATACTGATATATTCTATAGATTCTACTTCAATTTAGGCTGCAGACTGGCTCAGAGGCATGAGCTCAGAGACTGGCTCAGGATTGGCATGCACTACATTAAAAAGAAAAGCTGATTCCCGCATTTCCATGTGGGACACATGACCTGCTCTCCGCGGTCCTTCAGGAAAATTTGCAAATAGAGAAATTACTGGAGCATGACTTAAAAGTCAAGCCTGAGATACCTCCTTCCACTGGTTGGCCTTCCATTCAGGACATCTTGCAGCTCTGCAAACTTTGTGAGTTCGAGGCTTCCTTAAATGCCTGCATGCATCCTCCTCTAGCTGAGTTTGGGAGTAGTGAAGACAGGACACTGCACGATGCTTTAGCCCTTTGCCACAGGACACAGAACACTAAAAAAAAAAAAAAGAGACAGAAATATTTCAATGTTTTTCAAAACAGATACAATCACTTGATACTGGTGTTACTGTACGGCACATAAATACTACTATACCAGAGAAGTTTCATTTAAGCTGCAACCCTACATACACCTTTCTGGGAGTTGGCCCCATTGAACTTGAACTCAACTTGTTTCTGAGTAGACGTGCCAAGGATTGGTGGTTTGCCTTGTGACTTGCCACTGATGCAGGAAACTTAAAAGTCAAGTGTGATGGCCATGGCCAACCCGTCTTGTATATTTCTGGATTCTGGCATTCATGTTCCATTTTGATAACGTGGCTGAGAGCTGTCGATAGATCTCTCCTGCACAATGCTGTCAAATCCTAATCATTTTTTTTTAAGTTATGTATGAATGGATTCAGCAGTGGCTTCACTGGGGGGTATGGCTGCACCGGGAGACGTGCAAGAGGGGGGTGACGCCGCTACTGGCCAAAATTTTTAAAATCTTGATATTTTCAAATAATACCATCACGTTATTATTATTATTATTATTATTATTATTATTATTATTATTATTATTATTATTAACAGTATTTATATACCGCTTTTCAACTAAAAGTTCACAAAGCGGTTTACAGAGAAAAATCAAATAACTAAATGGCTCCCTGTCCCAAAAGGGCTCACAATCTAAAAATAACATTATATATCATTTGATGCGTAATTTCATGCAGAACGCAATGAAACAAACAATGTTGAAATACCCCTATTCTATCAAAAGTTATAGCCAAAAAACCAGAAGGTGTGGTGATGCACCATTGCCCACAGAATTGTCCCACCCATTGCATGGGAGGAAGTCCATGGGGGGGGGGGGTGAGACACTGGCCTCTTTTACCGGGTGACACCAACCCTAGTGATGCCACCGGGATACAGACATCCACTTACCTAGCTCAAACTTACGATGACGTACCCATTAGTTAGCCAGTTGCCTGAAATATCCTGTCAAGTAGTCAGGAGAATTTTATCACACATACTTACCTGATTTAAGGAGGAGGGCGAAACAGAATGTCTCTTCATTTGACAAATGGTTACCTGTCTCGACGCTAAGCTATTCGCATTTTTGAAAAAGGATAATCTCAGTGGAAAGGGGTACAACATGGCCATCTCTCCCCATGACAAACTCCCATGACAAACGGAGCAATTTCTCAGAAGGCAATTACCACCAGAGCTCCTTTGAGTCTCACTGTGCAGGCACCAGGGTATTTCATACTTTAAAATGCCCCCTGCTCATCTGGTCTTTAGCTTGTAAGGGTAATTTTGTATTACACATGCAATAGGCCAGTGTTGTTCAACCCTGGGGTCGTGACCCACAATGGGGTCATGAAGCCAGATTTGTGGAGTCAACGGAAGTTCAGGGAACCAAAATAGTCACCAGTCACGCCAAGGCATGGCGAAGTATGGGGCCAGAGGTTTGCATATGGGCCAACATTCCACATGTCAAAGTATTTACACATTGGTTGCATATGTATGATTGTTGCTGAGCCTTGCTCCATTGTTGAGACTTTTTTTGCTGCAAGCCACTTTACTCTGCAGTAGCCGGTCCAGCACTGATAGAAAAGTCATGGAGAGTCATCATCTATGTGAGAAACCATGATTGTGCAAAAAGAACCTTCCCCACCGTGGTCTGGGGGTGGGTGGGAAGTGAGTGGCAATGGGGGTGGGCAGATTGGGTCCTGAAAGTTGGGTGGGATCAACAGTGGGTCCCCAGCTTCATTATCTATTCATAGGGGTCATGGCATGAAAAAGGCTAAAGGCCACTGCAATAGGCTATCACCTGCTTTCAGTTCCCAAGCCATTTTTGCTCTTCCTTTTCATCTGCTGCTGCTCTTATTTACCCCACTGCTTGACCTCAGTGGGCAGTGGAAGAACTGGAAGGGAGGGGAGTTAGGAGGGCATGACAAGGCTAGAATCACTCAGGACAGGCTTTTGTTAAAGGAACAGGATTTGAAAAAAGACCTGGAAAAGCAGCTGTGGACCCCATCCCGTGCCACGAAGGCTTACCCCCGGGTATGGGAACAGTTGTTCCCTTACCCAGGGATAAGCCTCTCCAGTTGTATAAGCATACCCAGATAAGCATACCCAGAGGAGACTTTTGCAACTTGTCCCCGCAGGATGCAGTGGTAGCCATTTTGGTTCTGCTGTATCAGCGGGGGGAAAAGAATAGGATTGAACTCATAGGCTCCTGTCCTCGCTTTACATTTACAGCATCTAACTGTATTGACAGGGAATTAACTTCTATACGTTTCTAAAGAACTTACATCTGAATTCCATTGAAATCCATAGACTTAATGTGCAACTATTTTTTAAAAATGGCAAGAGAAGTCCCACCATTAAAAACAAAAAAATAGGGCACCAATTTCGACTGGGACCAAGACATGATGAAAGGGTAGTACTTTTCTGCAGCACCATTTTCCCAATCCAAATCACCCCTTCACTTAGAGTCCTATTTGTACCATAGGGTCAAACTTACAGGTACCATATGGGCTCTTACTTCCCCAGTAAACATGGATAGGGCTGGTGATATAACTTTAATTGCCTTCTGATGTTGAAAGTTTCAAATACTAAAGGTTTCATCTTCCATCACACTTGGAGAGTGTTATACTATGAAAAAAGCTCTATGTGAAGGATATAAAATACTTCCCGCAAGTTACTCTTCTCTTTTATCTAACCCCTGGAATAAGATGAGAGAGACACCCTGCCACTTTTGCAAACCTTATCATTATCAAGGCATTTCAAAGACCAGCTTTTGAAGGATTAAATATCAAAGCATCCCATTTGATAAGCTCTACATTAAAGTCTTTACCCTGTAAATGGGACTTGATAAACGGTCGCACTTAAATAAAAGGCTAGGCAGGTGTCAGAAAGAGGGATAGCATGTATTTTCTATTATCCAAAGGCTCGTTTTTCTTTTTTTTTTAATAGATTTAAACTGTAAGACAGACCAAATCACTTCATTTTTCCATCTATGGGATGCAGATGAAAAATAAATTCAGTGCCTCGAGCAATTCCTTCTTCCTGAGTGGTTTCCATCTGCCCCATATTAGCTGTTCTTCACCAACCACAGTGCTTCCAGTTCTACTGGTGCGGTTTCCCATTTCAGATGTGTCTTCACTGGTGATGACATTAAGGTAAGGATGCTGCTCTGTTCTTTCTTTGCTCATGCTGCAGTTTTATTCCAGACAGACTGCCTGGGCTACTCAGTAATTTTTAGTGAACTTTAAAACAGATGGCACAATCCAGTAAAGTTGAGCACTTTTAAATCTCATCATGGGAGAACTCACTTTGTTTTCACTCTCTCAATCTGAAGTCAACAGGGCTTAAAAGTGCTCAACCCTGGTAGGATCATGGCTACAATTTTAATATAAAGGACATCCTGCTGCTCATTTATTAGTAATAGGTAATAGAAATAGGTACAACTGACATTTCTATGGTCTCCAAATCTTAATATACTAATATTTTTAATTCAGTGTGCTGAATCTATCGAGTTAGCCATGCCACCTATGATAAAATGAGTACCACAATTAGGTGAAGGAATGAGTGGAAAGCTTTGTTTATGAATGAATATTAATTTTAATATGCCTTACATATAAATTTAGCTTATACAAATGAAGAGCAAATATTCAGTGTATATATATTTTATGAAGCCACTTTACTAGATTTGACTTTGTCTTGCTAATCTGAGGGGTCAATGTACATTATAAATGATGGACTAGTGCAAGAACCAGCAGGCACCAGGGCAGGTAAGCCAGTGCAGGAAGCAGAACAGGGCAGGGAGAGGGTGGGGAGGGGGTAATAGGATAAGGTGGGTGGATTGGGGCTGGGAAGGGGGGAGGATTGGCAGCAGTGGCACACACCATATACTATCTCTCTTCCTGGGTCCAGTCCACTGACACAGGGCAACATGGATTTGCGCTGGCCATTTAGCAGGTACAAATCTGAGTTGCCCCATTGCAGCTGCTGGGGCTTTCCCCAGTGCAAGGGAACAAATGTCCCCTTACCTCGCGGAGTCCCCCAGCATGCAAAACTACCCTGCAGGATGCATCAGGTCACACACTGATGCCGCTGCATCGGTGCAGGAGAACTTGGATAGGACTGGGCTAGAGGTCTACAATTTGTTTGAGTAGTTTTACTCCTGAACTTGGTAAGAGCCAGACATTCATGTTTCTCAGAGGATAAACTGGTTCACAAGTAAATGAGGATCTATTCATCCATTTGATAGCATGCAATCTTATATAAGATTATGTGTGTGTGTGTCCCACATATGTGTCTTGTGTGTGTGAGAGAGACATATACAAGTAAGACAGAAGATTATATGCTGTCAGGTGAGAAAATCTTTGCTTGCTTGTGAGCATTTATCTTTAGAGAAAGACTGATGCCTGAAAGGCATTCAGAGTAAAACCCCTCTTTTTTGCCTGCACAAAAAGAGGTATTCCTCTTTCTACTCTTTAATATAAAACAAGCCCTGAAAAATTTCTCATTGTTTTGTTTACTCTAGCCAAAATGCCTGAAGGCCATAGAAATATTTATCATTATCTAAAGCACAGTTTATTATGGAGTTTTACGCCAAGTTATTGGCCTTGGGGGTGTTCTCCGTACAGAATGTGCCACTATTATGAAATCCCCGTGGAGATATCTCATAACATATATTTCATTAAGAAAGCTCAAAACCTTTTGGGCCTCTTCGCTTTCTATTCAGGTAGAAGCAGTGAGTCATAGCTCACCAAGGTGAACAGTGTCATTCACCAAAGAAAGCATGGTAGGTCCTCACTTCATGATGCACAATGCAGCCAAATCACTTTATGATGGACGCTCTGTGGCAAAATAAGGCTCACTATGCCACTGTACAGGCATCTGCTGCTTAACAACGGTTTGCTTAATGACGGACAGCATATATGACAGTGGTCAAAGCACAATAAAGATGCTCTTAATGAGGCAATCCCATAGTTTGCAGCAGAGTGTGTGTTTACACAACAGAGAGGCTCTTAATGCAAAGATCTCCAGTAGCCTGTGCAGCTAGCTAGTGTCTGGCAGGGAGTGTCTGTTCACACAACAAAGGCAATAGATTGGACTGAATGTTCACTTAATGACCTCATAACAACAGGGATTGGAGAACGTATCCCTGTCGTTAAGTGGTGCATACCTGTATAGTGAAAATATTGTAATGTTGTTACATGACATTACATCTACAGGTACAACCCAGCTGACATGTAGAACACAGAAGAGAGTTACTTGTGTGCTTAGGGATTAAAGGGATTAAAGGAGCTAAGGATCATGTGAGTTTTATTGCAGATATTCACTTTTACAAATTTTGTTCACTTTTTAAATCCTTATTTGCATGTTAAAGGGTAGTTTTTCAAGCGACTGTACAGACAGAAACATTTCATGTACAGTTTATATCTTTCCATTAAAAAAACATACACATCATCAAGTTATAAGTCTGGCCCTCCGTGATTCTAACACTGATTTCACTCTATGCAATACTTTTAACAGTAAGTGTGGTCACTTATCATTGACCATATGAAGCCTGACTCTTAAAAAAACTTCTGTGCCACTGTTTTTAAATAAATGTCGCAATATTTTATCAGTATTTATAGTTATGGCAAAAGGGGGAAGGAGTGATAGGACTACTGACTCCTGGACAACTGTGTCCCAACAAAACATGCCCCAGTTACTGGCATCCCTGGATAGTCACATCCAGTTTTTTTGCATCCCAGACATTTGTGTCCCAATATATTTATAGTTATATTAGTTTTTTGTTTTAACACAAAGGTTGGGTTATAGTTAGAGCTGGGGTAGAGGCTTAGCATATATAACATGGGGATTGTTGCCCAGGACACAAATAACTGGAACACACACATACACAAAATAGACTTGAATGACCAGGGATGCCAAGGACCGGGACACAATCGTCCAAGATGCAAGTACCCTAGTACTGGGGAAAGGATTACATTATAAATTATTCTATTTACATTTTCTCTTTGTTTCAGTGTCTACAAGTGCTGCACAGGAAAACACAAGACGGCCTCTAACCACCAATGAACAATCTGATTCATCAAGCATTCCCAGTTTCAGCTGATTGTAATGTCATCAAGAAACAGAACTAGGGCTTGGGCATCTAGGTAGTAGGTCGGCTTGAGCCAACAGAGAGTCTTGATTATCTACAAATGATTACCAGGTCACCGGGGCATGGAAAAGGTGCCCCCCATTTCAATTTTATTCCCAAGATCAACTCATTACTGTTTCCCATATACGTGAATATTTGCTATTTAGTTCTTGGGGGGGGGAGAAATACAGTTCTGCCATTGTGTGTGTGTGTGGGGGGGGGGGTTATATGACAGTGAAGACAAAACCTGCTTTCCATCCCTCAATCTGGGTGGGCCAAAGCAACTGTCACTCCATACACTGTACAACAAACACTCTTATCACAGGTGACCTGTCCATCATGCTGACAAACCATCTTGCAAATTAAGTGCCAGTCAGTGTCCAAGTGGCAGAACTTGTGCTCCTTGAATTTTAAAAATTATTTCACCCAAAAAGAGTTATTGGTGCTGACACGAGTGAGTTTTTCCAATCTGATGTAAGCTTTATCTCAAGCAGAGGCTGGATGGCCACCTGTCAGGGATGCTATAGTAGTTGCCTGCACTGAGCAGGAGGTTGGACTAGATGACCTCCAAGGTGATTTCCAACTCTAACATTCAATAATTCTCCGTTGTGCTGGGTCAACATCCTTTCTGGAAAATGTATTTGCTGTTTCAGTGGCGCAGCTAAGGAGGGGCTGGAGAGGTACGGGGCCCTGGGTACCACACCTTGAGAGATGTCTCAAGGCCTCCTTGTTACCACAGTGCAGTAACTTCTCCTGCACCCCCTCGTGGTGCAAGCTGCTGTGAGCTGCTGACCACTTTTTCTCCACCAAAAAAGTTGTTGGCTGCTCAGAACACTGCACAACTGCTCCAAGTGCCCATGACCTGGAAGTAATTGGTGGTGACATCATCACATCACCACAATTACTTCCAAGTCATGCACTTCTGATGGGGTTGACATCGAGAGACATGGCCCCAGGTGCCAGAGGGACCAGCTACACCAGTGCTCTTTGGCCCCATTGAATATATATTATTTTATGTCACGTCCATTGACACTTTGCTAGATAAACTTTGGCAAACTAATCAATACCTTGATTGCTTGTCGCACAATCGTTATGGGCAGACATGCAGTTACTAAGCAAAGTTTGGTTTTATTATGTGAATTACTTTTTGAACTCTCTTTTGATACGGTTTTAATTTGATTTGAGACCATTTTATCTTGCTGTGAGAACATTTTCTAAAAAACTGAAAACGGATATGCAATGCTTGCATTGCAAATAGCACATGGAAAACAGTCATGGGAATTTTAAATCTCAATTTTATGGGCTTAATTGAAGCTGAAAAATTTATTGCAAGTATTTATGCTAAGATTCTATTACTTATTTCAGCTGGACTAAGCTAACATCTCCTCTATAGCTGATTCTTTCTTTAAATATTAACACATCAAAGGGCAAAAAGCTGGCATTGATTAGTATTGTTCAAAGTCTGTGTGTTACTCCGGTAACTGAGATATGTCTGCTAAATCCTCTTCTCCTTTAAATAATAAACTTCACAGGAGATCACTCAAATGTAGCAGCTGGTACACTGCTCTATACAAGTGAACTCATATGCTTGAGGCATCATATCCTCATTTAGACTCCTCAGAACACACTTGAATGTAGAATCTTGAACCCTTGGAATGTTCTGCGATAAATAAACTGTTCTTCCAATCTGTTTATATACTCAGCCTGTGAAATTTCACGGAGGAATAGTGGTCACTCCTATACTCAACCCCTATCTCTTGCTATAGCTGCTTCTCCTCTTGTACTCTCCCTCTCCTCTCTTTGCTCTGCCTAGCTGCCACCAGCAGTACCTTTTAAGAAGGTGGCAAACAGCTGGAATTGGTACTGTGCTAACATTTTTGCACTCACAGATTAAATATTCCTGGTGAAAAATGGACGCTCAAATCAGGGATGTACTCAAGGAACGGAGTCCAAGTCATGAGTTGAGTCACAAGTCAGTGACCCCACGACTCTACTCATGAGTCATAGCAGATGGCCATCATGACTCAACCCACAAGAAATTTAGTCATTTCAAGTTGAGGCACAAGCCATTTCAAGAAACGAGTTGAGTGGAGGATGCACCCCTCACAAAAAACCTTAAGCTTTAATTCTTCCCTCAACCACCCGGTTACTGCCTCCTAGAACCTACCCTCCCACCATGTCTGCTGCTGTCCTTCTGAATGCCTGCTTCTGGATCTCCCACAAGATCTTCAGCATGATGCGGAAGTGGTGAAAAAGTACACACATAAGAGATTTGGGACTTGAGTCATTTCGAGTAACAACTCTTTTTTTAGAGTCACTGGCCCTGAGTCACAAGACGAGTCTCGGTCTGTGACATCCATGACTTGAGTCAACTCATGTCATTGAAAACAGTACTTTTGTGTGACTCAAGTCAAATCAGCTCAAGTTGAGTGTCAATCCCTGTTTCAAATCACCAAGAGTAGCTGTGTTCATTCACTAATTTGTGTGCCTGTGGACAATCCTGATAACTTGTTGATTCCAGCGCTACTGATGCATGAGTTCTGACCAGACTCTGCTATATGCTGACATCATTAAGGCCTAATTAAGCCCTGCACTGGCTTCAGTCTGAAGAGCGGTAACATCAGCCACTATCTCTTTCCCCTGCTGTGCTATGCAGGTGGTTTATTACTTTCTGCACTGCATTGAAGCCTTTGCTCCAATCTGCTCTAGTCATATCTAGCTGTGATACAGCATGGTTGGAGATAAGAAAGCTGCATGAATGGATCCTACATGCATTTGGTTGCATATCCAAATATAGACGTCATCCTTCTCCACGTTACATTCCTTTCCATGGGATATGCACTGCAGCAAGGAGCAGGTTCGCAGCTTGGGGGTCCTCCTGGACTCGCAGCTGCTCCTGGATTCCCAGGTGGCGGCTGTGGCTAGGGGGGCCTTTGGTCAGCTTCGGCTGGTGCGCCAGCTGCGACCGTACTTGGATCGTGCAGACCTGGCCACGGTGATCCATGCCACAGTGACATCGAGGTTAGATTACTGTAACGCGCTCTATGTGGGGCTGCCCCTGAAGACAGTTCGGAAACTACAATTAGTACAGAATGTGGCGGCCCGTGTGGTCACCGGAGCCAGGCGGTTTGACTCTGTCAGCCCGCTTCTCCGGGGGCTACATTGGCTGCCCGTTTCCGGGCCCAATTCAAGGTGCTGGTTTTGACCTTTAAAGCCCTATACTGCTCTGGGCCAGGATATCTTAGAGACCGCCTACTCCCATACAATCCGGCTCGTCCTCTCAGGTCATCAGAGAAGGCCTTTTTGCAAGTGCCGCCACCCAAGGAGGTCCAGGGGGCGGCTGCAAGAAATAGGGCCTTCTCGGTAGTGGCACCAACATTATGGAACTCCCCCTTGACTTGAGAATGGCTCCCTCTCTTGAGAGTTTTCGGCGAGGCCTGAAAACACTGTTGTTTAAACAAGCCTTCTGATTTCTGGCCTTCTTAACTTTTTTATACATCTTTGAGTTTTACAGGCTTGATTCCTCGGTGATCTGCTCTTTTACTCTTTTAATCTGACTACTGTTTTTATGGCCTCTGTAGTGTGTTTTTAAATGTTTTTATCTGCTTGTATTAATGTTTTTAAAATCTGTTTTTTTAATATGTTGCTAGCCGCCCTGGGTCCCGTTAGGGAGAAGGGTGGGATAAAAATAAAGTTTTATTATTATTATTATTATTATTATTATTAACTACACAAGACTGAATCAAGGTCAGGCAGTGTTAGTGTAATTGACACAAAAGCTCTCAGCCTACATAGCACTGATTCAGAGCTCTTACCTAATCACTTATTTAAAAAACTGGGTTAGAAGATGGATCAAGGAAGAAACTGCATTAGTTCTGCCAACTGCCAACACCTCTTCAGGGATGCCTACTAGCCACCGAAGATGATTTGAGCAGGACTGACAACTTGCATTGCAACCCAAATTTCATACGTTTTGCTATGGTGATTCGTGATCTACCATATGTCTATGCCATATTAAGACATTCTAAAAGTCAGTTAACTGTGTCACTTACCATACCAAACTGGTAGTCCGAATTCACCCCAAAACCACTGGATGAAGAGATAATGCCTCCGGATTGGGCTGCCCATCACACATAGACATAGTAGCGCTAACAAGGTTTTTCAGATTTTTTTGTTTCCAAATAGACACTTTCTATCTCAAATCTTCTTTTGGGCAACTAAAGTAGGGTACGTCATCCTCTTTGCCCTACTAAAGACATCAGCTTTCAAGGTCTGAAGGCAGGTCATTTGTGTATAGCATAATAGGATTAATTGAAGTCATATTCAATACCCCTAAAGGGCCAATACGTAAGCGATGGGGCTCATGCTTCATATCTCCAATACAGATGTTGTAAATGAAATTTCCATACAAAAATAAATCACAGTCCTATTCAACACAGACATAACTTTTTTCCCATAGTTAAATTAGGTTACAGAAAAAGGAGACAATAAAATCCTTTAATATTACATTACTAAAAAAATATGTAAACCGACACTATATCAGGATGAACTGATTTTCAAATGGCATAAAACCTCAAAACGCACTTATTCATTATTTACAATCAGTTTTACGAGCTGAGGGCTAAATATATTTATTTTCCAACAGAGCAGATATAACAACATTTGGTGCATTGTTCAACTATTAGCTCCGCTTTTAACTTACTATGGATCTGTGCTAAAGCATCTGGTGACCATCTGAGAAATAGGCAAACTATATACATATCTCTCTTCACACAACAGACTCTGCAGTTTGTTCTGCACATCCAGGGATTTACAGAGTGAAGAACTGTGAAGTATTCCACTTCTCCAACCTTTCACAATTTGACTGCCCTTATTGCAAGTCAAATGAGCATTAGAACTATTAGTATCACACAATAAAGCACATGCTACTAATGTTTTGTTTTGTTTTGTTTTTTTGGACAGGGGTGTTTTAAACACCATACTGTAGTAATGCCACATATCTTAACTGTTATACAATGTCCATAACACTGCAGTCCATAATTATGTGTTGTGTTATGTGTCTACATAGATGCTCTGTACTGGATATATCTATGGCATTACTCTGTACTGAAGTGCATCTTACGAAGTAGTCACTCCGGTCATGGAACATAAAGTAGAGCCAGTCTCTAGTCATAGCATGAGTTCTGGATGTTTGGTACAGCCCTAATATCAGTCCCACACGAGACGTACTTCTGAGTAGACATACACATGATTGCACTGTTAGTAAGATTTTATGCAATAGTTATTCTTGCGCCCCCAATAGGTTAAAATATTATTTGGATGCTGCAAAAGAATGAGCAATAGCTCAACACTCGGCACATCACGTGTCCTGCAACAGTTTATGATAAAACTTATGCTTATGAGAAAGCATGTAAAACAGTAAAACTTACTGTTTATTCATAAATAGTATATTTCAACACAGTCTTCTATGAGTCTTATTTCAGCCTCTAAAGTTAGTGCAGTAAGGCCTACTACCATCAAAAGTTGTTGTACGAGGTCGGTGCTTCTCTTCAAATGAATGGGAAAGGAGAATGGTGCATATATACATCTCCCCTTCCAGTGCACAGCCCCACCATCACTAATTGTGCAGAGGTAGTTCAAACAATCTGTTTCTCAATGTGCACAACATAACTTTAATTTTAAACCATGTATTGAGGAGCGGCTTGGATAAATGTCCCGTGCATGATTGAGCAACACCAGAAGAGGGAAGAGAGATGGGCTGCCCCTATGTTCTTCCTTCACATGGTTGGAAAGGGCCAACTCAGAATACTGTCCAAAGTGGTCCTAAACATTCCTAATTTAACTTAAATGCTTTGATATTAGTAAGATGAAGCAGTTGCTAATATCAGCATAGCTAGTGTATGATCTAGAAAGAATAAAAGAATTCAAATCTCTATAAAACATAAGGAAGTTATGGAAAAATTTCCCTATCTGATATAGTTTTCTTTATTACATGGTTACATGGTTAGTGATGTATGCATGGACACACAAAGCTGTGGTTGCCTTCTTAGAACCCAATCCTATGCATGTCTACTCAGAAGTAAGTCCCATTAGAGTCCTGGCTTACACCCAGGAAAATGTGGATAGGACTGGGTTCTTAGTTTCAGAATACAGTTTGGGTAATAAATATTAAGTCCATACATGAAAGTCATGATAAACTATACAGCAGTGGTTCCCAAACTGTGAGCTGTGGTTTCCTGGGAAGCCATGGAAACCAGTCAGGGGAGCCATAAAATTCTTGCAAAAACAAAAAACAAAAACAACACACTGCCCTATACAATGTATAAGATTGCAGCCTTAAATGGGGAACTGTGGCCAATGGTCCAGTAGGTCAAGGAAGCCACCAGTCAAAAAGGTTTGGGAACCACTGCTCTACAGTATTCAAGCTTTAATTTTTTTTTAAAGGATGTTGTAACAATTATCCTCAATGAAAAACAGTGGCTATAAAAAGTGTAGAGCATTTATTGCTAATCAAATCATTTATTGCTTCATACAAGGTTAATAAAACACTTGCACATCAATGGTTAATTCTGAAGAGCTCCAAAACAAAAAGATGGATTAATAAAAGCACATTTATTTGTAAACAGAACCACAGTTGCAAAGCCACACACAAAGAAATAAAAAAAGCAATTATTACACCAAGGAGCATCCACGTAATTAAATTACATTATGAGACATAAATTATTAATTGTTTATTCTGTTAATTACAAAGCAATATAACATCAAATATGTATTCTTCATTGTAACTGTAATACAATCAACACATGAGATGCATCTGAGAGTTTTTTAATGCCTGCTTTGTTACTCTTTTTCAACGCTGTTGTGCTAGATGGCGAGTAAATTGTTTCTGTTCTGTCAATTTCTTTGTGTATGTTATAAATTAGTTATTGATAAATCATTATTTTCTTCCACAGTTAAAAATATCAGCTTGTGGTACAACTCAAGTTAGTAAAAACAAAACTATTGAACAAATATCCATAAAGAGTTATTCTGATGTTTGATAAAATACAGCAGCAGAAGAGGTATAAGACTATAGCTGGTTTGGAAAACCAAGATTTCTGATGCTGACTTCCCTTTTAATATAAAAGACTCTATTAAAAATATAAATACTTTTCAGGCACTGTAAAAGTAAAAAGAGAATGCAAGGACTTGCATGGTACATAATTAAATCTTTACATTCAAGATAAAATAAATATTTTTAACTTCTATACAGTTGATCTGACCCTTGTTCAAATTGGAGCCAATAGTGGCCAGTGGCACTGGCTTCACAGTAAAGGGGCCAAAAGCTATAGGCCAGTGGTTCCCAAACTTTTTAGCACCTGGACCCACTTTTTAAAATGACACTCTATCAGGACCAACCTAGGTTTACCAGACTTTTAAAAAAGGAGATCAAGAAAGAAATATTTGTTTGTAATAATAAGTCAAAAAACACCCTCAAACATTTATCTCCCTATATTTACACTTGCTTGCAAACTGCAGGAGCTGAGCTCTTTGCAGGGTAATTAGTAGCTACAGTATCTGATTTCAAAATAGGCTTAGGGCTTGAGGCAATTAATTATCTGACTTTTCCATCATCCTTTGGTGACCCAACAAAAATCAGGTTGGGACCTACCATTAGGTCCGGACCCACAGTTTGGGAACCACAGCTGTACACATAAAAGATGACTAACACTGGCTGCTGCTTCTTGATGAATGCAGTAATCAACTAGAAAAATGTTCAATGTCATTTACTTCAAATTACACTTATTTGGACATAAGCGAAACAAATATAAGCTATCGCTTAGTTAATGTGATTATTATCATGATACTAAATTCATGAAGATGAATTAAGGTTGCAGTCCTATGCATATTTACCTGGGAGTAAGTTCCACTGAGTAGGGCTTACTTCTGAGTAAATATGCAGAGAATTGTGCTGCTGTTTGATCTAAAAATTAAGGCAAAGGAAGTTTTACATGTTCTAATACTTGTCAGGGTCTAAATCACTTTCCAGCTGTATTTCATCACAGTTTCTTTCTCTTTTCTAAGAAAAGTTAACCCTTTGCAATCAGTGGCACTTCTAGCACCTCCTGTATATTTTGAATCTTTATCCCATCAGCTGGGTGTCAACTACCTACCCGCTGGTATAGTAGTGACATTATCAGTAAAGAAACCAGTAAATGTGATTTCATACAGTCATCAGGGAAGCAGACCGCAAACTCCTATTTCTGTGCTGGGCTGGCAAAGTACGTTCATGACACCACGTGAGCAGGCAGTGCTGGCAGGATTGCCTACGCAGGCCTGCCAGTGTTGGATCTGAGTCCCTGGCTGCCTGCAGGGGTATTGTGCTGATTGGCTCAGGGGCTGGGAGGGGGTGGCAGGAGGGAATTTCAGAGAGGAGGAGGAGCGTTCTTGGGTGGGGGTGGAATGGGAGGTGAATAGGGCCTGGAGGGGGGCAGGAGGCCTCCTCCGCCATATCCCATCCTCCCTCCTGGGCTAGGCAGCCTTACAGCCTGGACTTCTGCCAGAGATTCTGGCAGAGATTTGAGTAGCCCCATAGGGCGGACTGGGGTGTTACTCAGGAAAAGAAAATAAATATCCCCTTACCCTGAGGAGACCTCTAGCCACCTCCTAAGCTGTGCTGAATAGAGTGCAGGCCATGTGGCCTGACGGCCAGCGCAGGTTAGGATAGGGCTATCTGTATTAGGAAATATTATCCAGCTGCAGCTGAAAGAGTTTAAGTACCACTGATTTCAACAGAGTCAAGCACATTTCTTAACTTTTCACTGAAATCAGTGGCGCTGGTGTTTTGAGTGGCGCTCGCTGAATTCCGGCTGGATCATGGCCTAAGCATAACTTTGTGGGCTGAAGGCCCTACATATCCTTTTACATCACATTTTGGCAGGCATTGTAATTTGCAAAGGTGACATGAAAATGCTTTGAAAAGAACTGGAAAATTAATTGATTGTACCAGAGCCTAAATATTTAAAAAGGAAAATCACTGCAAATTCATAATATTCAGTTCGTAGAATACTGATATATTTAGCAAATGAGCTTAACAATTTGGCTTGCAAAGTCTTTCTCAGTAAAATTAAAGACTTCCAGGAAAATCAATAGTAATTTTTCCACCAAGATCCATTTAAGCAGGCCAAAGGATGTTAGTTATTGAATATTGTTCATTCCTCAAGCAGTTGGATTATTGTGATTAACTCTGTTCAAGGAATTTCTTTCCAGCAGAGATGATACAACTGGAGTTAATCTTTTTTAAGATCCACTGATTTCACTATACAAATGACGTTTAGACTGGCAGTCTAAACTGAATAACCTTCACTGGACTCCACTTTTGGAAAAATTGACATTGTCAAAATGTTACTGGCAATAATTACATTTGTCTTTGGCATTACCAGAGAACTACAAACAAGAAAGCTTTTATATAAAAACCAACATTAATTAGTAATTTTTGTATTTAACAAATATAAACCTTTAGCACACATTGGATGGATGGCATAGTATACATTACTGTGTACATTACTGCAAACAAGCTATATACAAAAAGACTTTAGCTTATTCAAGTTTCACTATATACAAAAATAAATATGTAGCTGACATTATAACATTAATGAACCAAGACCACCAGCAACCGTAATGTGTGTCTTCTAAGGGCTGTTCAAAACATAATTCCACTCATAATAGAATCAAGGAAATAGCTGCCATTTAAACTCCCGTTTCTAGAGCTTGAAGAAGTAGTTACATTGTTGGGATGTGAGACCAACAATTAAAATAATGCACAGTGTAAAATTAAACAAAATACACAAAGGGGAGGGGGAAAAGATGATAGTGAATACTATCGTACCGATTTCCATGGTTCACGATGCCATGACACTTCACCCGGACATGAATGTCGGTTACACTGTGCTGTATTAGGCGGTTTTTCTAGCACTTCACAGTTTTGTTCATCTAACACATGGCCATTGGGAAGCTGACAGATGACCAGTCGTGTCTTTAATCCATTGCCACACGTCTGAGTACACTGTAAGTAAAATTAAACAAAAATTTTCACCAACTGATATAACATTATTAGTGAGTGATAATGTTATATCAGTGCCAGATAAAGCCAACGGCATTAAGACAAGCCAGTAAAGTTTACTGTTTGTTTAGTTATCAAACTTATCTGCATTAGGGCCTCCAAGAGGAATTTTATCAGGGGGTACAAAATTTCTTTTGGGCCCCTTTGCAAAGGGGAGGGGTGAAACACAGCAGGGGAGGGTGGTGATGGGTGAGCAGAATGGGGGTAGGGAGAGGCAAAACAGGGTGGAGGGAGGGTGGAGACAGCTGGAAAAGTCTTTGGAGCCAGATCTACCCACCCACATGGCATCAGCAGCTAGATACAGTAATATGCAAAAACAAAACACACTCCCAAGTCTCTCTAAAAAATTTTAAATATAGAAATTCATGCAGAAAATTAGCACCATCATATTTAGATTCACACTAGAATGGCAAGTGCTGTGCATTCCAAAACTTGCTTCTGCTGTAGTCTTGCAGCTGTGTCCCTGACCTCCTATACACTCCTTCATGGGGAGCGAATCCACAAGCCAAAGAGCTACCGTAGCAGTCTAGTTTCCTCCCAGATTTGACACTGTGTTAAGGAGTGTCATGTATGCATTCCTTGGCACAGCATATATGGCTTGCCAGTAGCTGCAGTAACTACAACTGCAAGCTCGTGGTAGTGTTCCCAGCATCCCAAGAGGGCAACAAGTCTGAGTAGATAGGAAAATGTCAGATCCCAGGAAATTTCTGGGCCCACTCCACTGGCTCCTGGGCCCCCCTTTTGACCCTGGGTACAAATTATCCCCTTTACCCCCTCTCCTAGGCCCTGATCTGCATCTTGCTTTCCTTCAAAGAGCGCAGGGGGCAGGCATAGGAATTATGCAGGACCACCATAGTTGGTAAGGACCTTTATCTTAAAACAGAAGCTTTTTCTTCAAATTCTCCAGAAATGGCAAAAAGTGAAATTGTTATATTATTGTTAGGAGGATCCAATAATAATAATTTCTGTTATTATGCAATAACGTTTTTTTAAAGTGCTTGCATAACTGAAAAAGAGTAGGGGCTGATACAGTCTCAAATTCTGCAAGGGGTGGACACTCTCAAAACTAGAACACCCCCTGGGCCCAATCCTAATCAACATTCCAGTGCTGATGATGCCAACGGGGATGCATTGCCATGCCTTCAGGGGTCCATTGCAGCTGCATTCGTGCTGGAACGTTGGACAGGATTGGGCCCTAATTAGTTTCCTAACAAATAATGAATTCAATTAACAACAAACTGTTATATCACAGGAATTCAAAGTGCATTTTGGAAATTGTCTACACTGAAATGAAAGATGCAAAGACAACAGAATAAAATTATTGCTACTGTATATTCATTTTCCTGAAAATATGGCTAAGATACTTTGTGTGTCTGTGTGTGTGTTTACAAATCATCTTACTTCTCCCCAGTTCCCATAGTTCCATCTTGGACATGGACCAGAATCACAGTGGCTGGTGTCTGGTGGTTTCACTGTCTCATCACAGGAGCTAGCACTTCTTCCATCCTCATCTTGGCACACCACAACCCGGTGGTGAAATCCACCAGCACAAGTACTTGAGCACTAGCAACAAATATATAGACAACAAATATATGTTGTTATTATTCAGATAGCACCATGAATAGGGATGGAGCTTTACACAGCATGAAATGACAGGTGCTTCCCCCGGGTTGCTCCCAGTTTAGACACTGACACAAGGGAGACAACAAAGCAAAAGCAAGGGGTGGAAGCAAGAGAGAACAGGAGAGGCATATACGATTGCTTCAGTTACACATATTCAAGCTTACAGTCAGCAAAGAAGACCAACGGCACAGTTCAGCGGTTTTCAAACTGTGGATCCAGGATCCACCTTTGTATCCACCTGATACAATTAAATATAGAGGAAGCAAATAGACTCCCATAATCCTCTTGCCATGATTTTGCCATAGAGGAAATACTGAAAGAGACCACTCCATGGAAGGAGAAGCGTCAGAAGATATGATCACCCTACAAATACTTCTGGGGCTCTCCCCAAATTTCAGAAGATACAGAAGAAGATAATAAAATGTAAAAATGTCTGTTACTCAGGTTACAAAATACATTTATATAAAATGAACGTCTATAGTTTAGCCAAGCAGCTTATCATTTGCTAGCAGTAACTGTTACCTTGTAGATGCCCGTCTGAACTCAGAAGCTAAGCAGGGTCAGGCCTGGTTAGTACTTGGATGGGAGACCGCCTGGGAATACTGGGTGCTGTAGGCTTATACCATAGTCTTTCGAGACTGAAGGTTGCCAACCATATTATCATTTGCTAACTTACTTGGGTAAGAAGGAACTTATTCTATGTGTTCCATGTTTTGTGTGAGTATCCAAATGGTAAACTGCACTGCTATCTCTTCTCCTAAAGCAGAGACATTCCTTCTCCTGCTGTGCTAGCACAGAAGCATGCTACTAGTGCCCACCACTTATCCTGCCATCGTATTCATTTCCCTTTCTCTTGAACTGCCACTACTCTTGCCATTCCCATTTCTAGTTACAAAAGAAGTAATGCTTAGGTACAGGGGAGGGCAGTGCACTAAGTACTGGAGACATCACAACCTGCCATGTAAGTGCCCCCCTCCACTTACCATTGGAGCCATTCCGAGTCGCAATCACTGTCCAGAATGGCTCTGGTGGCGAGTGGGGTGTGTGTTTGTGTGTGTGTGTGTTTACACAGCACATTACAGCGCCTGCACTACTTAGTGAGCCACCCCTCCTGTAGCTACATCACTGAGAAAAAGAATAGTTGCTGTGTGTATCTTCAGGGATGAAAAAGGCTGCAAAGATGGGGTTTGTTGGGGGGGAGGTGGAAGACTAATATGCAACAGGAAGGGGAGGGGAAAAGCAGGTTGAAGATGGAAAGGCAATCAGTGGTTACCAATATGGTGGAGTAACAATTAAGAAATGGACATGTACACTAGAAATACATGCACCATGGTTACTTTGCAATGTTGTCAGAGCACCGCCTCCCAAAGCAGTTTATATAATATAATAATAGCAAGGACAATAATTATTTCTTTCCCACCTAAAAAAACACAGCACATACATACAAAGCTTTTTTGGTTACAAAATGGTTACAGAATGATACACATGGTTAAAAGACAGCAATTTACTTACTGCTCCCCATGGTCCTGTTCTCCATTGGTCTCCTCTTGGAGGGAAGTGGTTCCTTGCCTTTGTATTGTCCTGTGATTGATGGACCTTGTGTACTGAAGGATAATCCTGATCTGTCAAATGGCTTGGATGTTCATGAATATCCGAAATACGGCGATGAACTGGCTGGCAGGGTGGCATGTTACATTCCTGTTCTTTTGCAGGACGGCCTTCGGGATCACAGTAATTCTCATCAATTTGTTGATGGTGGTTGACACAGACAACTTGTCTTGTTACTATTCCATTATCACATGTAACTGTGCACTGACCAAAAATTAACCCAACATTTATGTGACACAACATAACAAAAAAATGGATAACCAATGAAAACTATTTTAATTATAATTAATAATTATCTACATTTGGGAAAGAAGTTATAATAGCTCCATGCATGCCTCTTCAAAAATCAAAATAGAAAACTTTTCAACCCAGATGCATATTTAGGCTCTAGTATAAATCAAGACCAAATATAAATATATAATATTTACCGATGACCAGGTTCCAATTTGCCAAACTCCACATGAACTAAAGCAGCTTGAAACTTCCTCTGGTCTGGGCAAGTGTGCACAAAATGATTCATCTGCTACTCTGCCATGACCATCCCGACAACTTACATAGCGAGCACGGTTTCCCTGTCCACAAGACGCAGAACACTACAAAGAAGAAGGAGAGCTAGCAACTTACTATTTTAACCAAACACGCCCACAAAACATGTGTACAGATGCATCACCTTACTCAAGATATTAAGTATTGTTAAGAAATCACTACATGAGTTCTTGGCATTGCAAGAAGAGCCCTGCTAGATCAGGCCAGGGCCCAACTAGTCCAGCTTCCTGTATCTCACAGGAGCACACAAGACCACAAGATACCTGTATCCTGTTTAGCTCTCAGATTACAAAGCCAGGATTTGAATTGCCAAAATTAAAGAGGCTCAAACAATTTGTAAAAAATGAAGGAAGAAGTTTTTCATTTTTTTTTATTTAATCCAGTGCAGATCATTCTTAACCCATTTTTGCCCAGCTCACACAGGTACACATTTTATCCATGTTGTGTATATGCAACGTTGGGCAGAAATGGTTTAATATTTGAGATGTGTTTTGAAAATTTTTAATGTCCGAATGGTCTCCAAGTGCTTTATTAGGATGTTTTTCTACTGATTAATGACTTTTTATTGACTTTAATGATTACGATATCTAGGCTGTTTATATTTCACTTTTATGTGATACATCATAGCTTACGAAATTTGAGTATATGAACTATAGAACGGAAGAACTTTATTTCAAAACCATAGAGTGTGCAACCATAGAGATCCTGAATTGTTTGAATTAGGTGACATCTGCTGGTGAAAACTGGAACGAAGAGCCAATACCATGGAGTGAGCAAAAGAACAAATGAAATAGCCAAGATTACTAATACAGACTCTGAAGAGAGAACTTAATGCGGAATTTCTGGAACACCTGTTTCAGCAGTTTCAGGATAAAGTTGAACAAGAGCTTAAAGACCAGAAATCTGAACTGAGATAAGATATGGCTCAGCTGGAAGAATATTAAACATGAGATCCAGGAGATCCAGAATGGAGTCAATATCACTGATTGTAGAATGGAAGTCCTGAGTTCAGAACAAGAGAAACATTGGACATGATATCTTTGATGGAACAAGTAAATACAGGAAAAAACACCGAGACTTAAGAGCCGTACCAAAGAATTTTGGAGAAGCTGGAGAGGATTTGAGACAACAAATGGTACAGGTTCTAGCTCGGTATTTACAAACAGATGAACAAATCATTGGCTCAGAAGTTGACCAGGTTTATAGACAACAAAAAAACTACTGGCTGAATATGGTTCAAAAGGCAAGAGACTTTATGCAGAAATTTAAAGAACAGGAGGATTTAGGAGGACAAGAGGGAAGATGAGAAGATATACAACAGGATCAACGAAGAAGAGGTTTTGATGGATAATGGATAAACTTACAACTGTTATTAAAGCAAGTCAGTAAGAAATCTTATGGATAACTGGAAACCATTCATGGACTTACTGTGCACCGAGGGGAAAATGGGCTAGGGCCCTGGTCTCTGCCTCCTTAAGGGGCGGGGGCAGCCTAGAGGTGAGGGAAGGCAGCGGTGTGATCCCCAGGATCTTCCCACTCCCGGAAGTGGAGCGCGATCACTCCGCATCCACTTTCCCTGCTGCGGGGAGCCCTGCCAGAAGTCGCGTCGGGCTCCCCGCACCCTGGGGATGCTGCAGGAGGCTTGGGTAAGTGCACCCAAGCCCCTGCAGCCCCCTGAGCAGCACGATCCTGGGAATCGCGCTGCTGCCTTCCCCCCACCCCCGCTGCCTCCTCCCCCCGCCCCTGCAAAGACTTACTGGCTCTCAAACTCTCCCAGAGAGTTTGAGAACCACTGGTTTAGATTGTTTAAGATCTGGTAATTGGTTTTTTTGTATGATTTTGTAGTAGAATACAGAAATGTAGTTCGATATAATGGGCCAAATAATCTATGGATTTGTTGAATAGATCGGGGATTTAACTTTTAAGTTTTTTCATTTTTTGTGTTGAAAATGTATTTTTGAATAAGTGTAGATTGTTAAGAATTGATAACTAATTTTTTTGTATGATTTTATAGTAGAACAAAGAAATGTAGTTTGATTTTTCTGCTTGCATTTGTATTGAATATTATAAAATAAAAACCTAGATTTTAAAAAAAGAAAAAAAAAGGTTTAATATTTTTTCCCTGTATCCAGTTTATCTTTGGAGTAGAAACAAGTTCATAATGGAGAAGTATAAGAAAACAGGATACAAAACATTACAATTTTTTTTTCTATGGTGAAATACAAAATTTGCTATTATCCATCTTGAAACATTACTCACTGTGGTCCACGATCCATATCTCCACTGAGTTACTTTGTTAGCTGGGATGATAGCAGCTGATGTTGGCCATAGCTCTGGGCAAGAAGGCATTTCACAGTCCTGTGGGGAGAAATAGACATTTTTGAAATCTGAGGTGGTTTTAAGGACCAGAGTGGGTAGGAAGCAAATACACTTAAAAACAATTTTTAAAAAGACATGCTTGTATTGCTTACTTGGCTATCTCTTGGACGGGTAGCTGCACTGCACTCTCTTTCATCATCCAAAATAGTTCCGTAAATGCCAGCAACACATTTCACTGCACGTACTTGATATCCAAGCCCACATGTCACAGAGCACTACAGATGAACAATTTCACAGAAAGCCTCAGATTTTACTTCCATTCTTAATGAATACCATGGCATATGCACTGATGAACTGGCAATAGAGAAGCTGATGAAATCAACGAGACAGTCATCTCTACTGTTGCAGGAAATATGTCACCACTGTTCCCCATGGGATCCCACTGGTGCAAGGGCCCCTTTGGCAGCTGTGTGGCATCATAACTATGCTGTGATGCCACCTCCAGACATTTAGTGATGACTTCATCATAACTGTTGAACTTCCAGGTTCCCGAGCTGCGTGGAGCTTGGCTGAAAAGTGCGCAGCCATGTAGCGAGAACACTGCATGTCACTCCTTTCCTTAAATATCTGCCATGGCTTATTGTTGTACTTTGTATGAATTGGAAGGTTCAAGTTCTTGTGTTCAAAGCAATTCAGTGCTTTGCCCCTTATACCTTATTTCTTTGCCCATTCTCTCCTTCTCTTCTTACTTCACTCTAGTCTCCATTTCAGACATGCTTTTTCCGAGAATTCCTGGAACAGCTTCCCCAGTTTCTATCTGTAAAGTGTCCCTCTGCTTTTCAGAATCCCTTCTCAAGAACCACTTATTCAACAAAGCCTTTTCTGAACCATTGCTTTATCTGTACCTCCATCTTCTAATCCAGGGGTGCCCAAACCCTGGCCCTGGGGCCACGTGTGGCCCTCGAGGACTCCCAATGCGGCTCTCGGGGAGCCCCCAGTCTCCAATGAGCCTCTGGCCCTCCAGAGATTTGTTGGAGCCCACACTGGCCCAACGCAACTGCTCTCAGTGTGAAGGCAACTGTTTAACCTCTTGCGTGAGCTGTGGGATGAGGGTTCCCTCCACTGCTTATTGTTTCATGTCTGTGATGCAGCAGCGGCAGCAAAGGAAAGGCCAGCCTTGCTTTGTGCAAGGCCTTTTATAGGCCTTGAGCTATTGCAAGACCTTCATTCATCCATATAAGCTCATCTTTAATATATTCATTTATGTAATGTAAATTTATTCAAATTTTAAATGTAAATTAATTCTTTTTTTCCCCGGCCCCCAACACCATGTCAGAGAGATGATGTGGCCCTCTTGCCAAAAACTTTGGACACCCCTGTTCTAATCTAAGGTACCAGTTCAAGAGGATGCTTCCTAGTGGACAACCTCAAAAACCAAAAATATTATGTAAGGATCTGTACATACTTACTTCTCCCCAGGGTCCCACTTGCCAAGTAGCACATTCATTCATTTCACACACTCTCACTGATTCTGGTACGGTGTCTGGATTGCAAAAAACATCTTCCAGTTGGCTATCATTCAGATGACACCAAACACGTCGATGTCTCATTCCCTTCCCACACGTCACAGGGCACTATATGAGCAAGAGAAGTGGCAAAAAATGCAAAACTAACATCAGTGATTTGGGTAACTTTCAGTATGCCTGAAAGTTGCCTGACTTTAGGTACGCCTACAAGATTTTCTGGGAATTGTAGACTATTTAAGTCTACACAACGTGTACAGCGTGTGATACATGAGTTGTAAAGTAAACACAGGGGTCTCATATATCATGTCATGCCCAATTTAATATGCTTTTTCCATGGTTCTGATTTATTGATAAAGAGCAATACTGGGCTCACATAAACCTGAATTGGTGAAGGCACTCCAAGAATAATCTAATGTGAATTGTTAGCATTGTTAATTGATTGCTATGTCACCATTTTTTTTAAAAAAAAGCATAGGAACACTATCCTAATAAAAGCAGCATAAATGGAAAACCAACTCTTAACATTAATAGAATTTATCATTACATGTCAATAAATTCCTTATACCAAGAACAGGTTAAAATGATATGCCTCTGATAATGGTATAACATTACAGGTATGCGCCACATGACATAAAAACAGGGATACAATATCTGATCCCCGTTGTTAAGCGAATATCCCACCCAATCTAGTGCCTTTGTTTTGTAAGCAGACACTCTGCTGCAGGCTATGGGAGACCCGATTGCCTCATTAAGAGCCTCTTTGTTGCGCTTTGACCACCATCATATATGCGGTCCATCGTTATGCGGCACGCTGTTAAGCGGCGCACGCCTGTATTTTAAAATAGCACTAAATGAACTGCTAAATTGATCTTGACATTTATGCCCCATCTTTCTATGATAACTCATATTCAAGACAGCTTAAGAATAACAAATACAGAACAGAAGATTAAATCAACCCCATTTTATAACATTTATTTTATAAGCAGAAAGGTCTGCACTGCTCAGAAAAAGAATAGAGGTTTGTCTAGAGGTGGATCATTTTGGAAAGAGATTTCAAAAGTGCAGATGAGATGGTCCACCTACCATACAGCAGCTTCCAACTACAATGAATACGGAATTTGTCTAGGGCTAGGCCATGCAGCTCATCCATCCCATTTATCATGGAGCATTTCTGGTAAATGCAAGAGGCCTCTCTGCACACCCATGCACAGCTATGCACATGGAGTCAGATAATTATCACTGTATACATTAAAATATTTTCTGCCTGTTTTACCTCGCTCCACTCGCTAGCAGCCCAACTGGGGCACAAGAACTCATTGCAGCTCTCAGTAACAATCTTTGGAAATTCATGACATTCTCTATCTGCAAGACGATGGCCAAGGTTGTTCATACAAAAAGCTTCTCTGGTTGTTGCACCTCTCCCACAACTCTTGGAACACTGGTTTATGGAGCAAAGCAAATAAAGCAAAAACCAAATAAGAAATGGATCTTTACAAAAAAAAAAAAAATAGAAGACATAATCAGTGCAAATGAACTCAATAAACAGTGGTTCTCAAACTAGTAGGTTGTGAGCCACCAGCTGTGTAAAGCTTCCCCTGTCCCTTTAAGGCAGCCATTTTCAACCACTGTGCCGTGGCACACTGGTGTGCCACAAATGGTCTACAGGTGTGCCGCAGGAGTTTGGGGGAGGGTCATTTATTAGTTGGGCTGTTGAGGGATGTGAGCCCCCACCAACAGCATGGTGTACCTTGTCAATTGTCAAAAAACTGATGGCTTATCAATACATAAAGACTTCAGCATGTATTTTAGTGCAAAAACTAAATGGTGTACCTCTGACCATCCTGTGTAACGCCAGCTTGGTAGAAGACAATCTCCATGACACGATTCTCGCGTTGGTGGTTTCTGCTGATCAGCACAGTATCTGTCATCCACTAGAACACTCACTCCCTTTGAAACAGAGTACTTCATACAGCGGATGTCTAAAGACCGAAACCCCGGGCCACACCGAGCAGAGCACTCACTTTTGCCAATGTTATGCCACCTATAAGTATAAACTATTATATAAAACTAAATATGTTTTACTATGTAAAGGTAACTTATCTTCAATTTGAATGTACTCAAATACTATGGGGAACAATGAAACAAAAAACCAGTTTTGCAGATTTGCTGCTTTTAACGGTGCAACACAAGAAGTACTTAAGGCATTTTAGCTCCACTGAAAGAAAATCTGCGGAAAAGTGTAAATGCAATGAATTAAAGTTGCTTATGGATCATGCACCAGAAATTATACTTCAGCGTGTGGGGGGTGGGCAGTGAGTGGGTGGGATGGGTCAGGGAGGGCGAAGAACGAGACAGAGACCTGGGCAGAGAAGGGGTGTGTTGAGGGTGAGAATGGGGCAGTTATTGGCCATAGTGGCTCCTCCAATATCCCTTCCCAGCCTTGATTCACCTCCTCGGTTCCACTTGGAGGTGCACCAGCCAAAGAGCTGGCACAGGTATGAGTAGACCTATTGGGGAAGCAGAGGCTTATCCCAAGGTAAGGGAACAAAATCTGCCTTATCACGTGGAGTTCTCTGTGACTAACCCCCCCTCCCCAGATGTAGCTTGCCCTCCATTGGTACAATTGTATCAGCATGGGAGGGGGGGGGATTCAGTTAGGATTAGGCTGTGGGCTCTAAGTTTTGAATCAAGACTTCCTAGCTCAAATCTTGCATCCATCCTGAACTCACCAGGTGGCCCTGGGCAGGCCACTTCCTTCTCAGCCTCAGCTCCCAAAACTACAATATGCTAATAATATTTACTGCTGTCTCATGTTATTGTAAGGATACACTTGAAGCATTTTGCACATTTAGGAAGTGCTATTCAAATGCTAAGTATTATCCCCCCCCCCTTTTTTTTTACCTTAATTCACATTCTGTATTGCACTGTTCTGTTACAGCTGTGGGAGGTGGTATATGCTCACACCTTTGGTCAGACACGACCAAGTGATCTCTTCTCCGTATGCATGTAAGTTTTCTTCTATGAAGACCTTAAACACAATATTTTTAAACCTTAAACAGGACATTAAAAGAAGAGATTAATCTAAGACAGTGGTTCCTAAACTGTGGGTCCAGGCCCAATTTTTGTAGGGTCATGAAACTGATAATTAGACTGGACAATGACTAAACTAGACAATTAGATTAGATTATGTACATGAAGGTTAAACAACCTGCTAATTGGGGAGAGAGGGCGCTACGGCCAAATAACCTTTCTAGCCACTGAGATTTGAGTGGCTGGTAAAGTTTTTGTTTTGTTTTGTTTTTAGGTGGGTCCTGATGCTAAAATGTTTGGGAACCACTGGTCTAAGAAATCAGGAAATATAATCTTCAGTTTCTTTTGCAAAGAAATCAGAAGATTCTTCAGCTAGTTTTAAAATGAAAAATCAGATTTTTAAACAGTCTAAACTAGTTGAATCTCATCAGCATTTCCAAGGAGCATCTTGATTTTCCTGCCCTCTTCTCTTGTTTTGCTTGTTTCACAAAAGCTGAAACTGTTGCACATGGGGAAGACAGCCCATGGCCTGAGAAGGTGACCCCCAGTTGAGCTGAATCAGGCAGCATTAAACAGCTGCAGGGATAAAATCTTCTTGCAAAAAGTGATCAACTCAAGGAATTATTAATGGAAGCACTCTAGTTACAACAAACTTTCAGCAAGGCCAAATGATGGAGGTGCCAACCCACCTAGGTCACTGGTTCCCAAACTATGGTCTGGGGACCACAGGTAGTCTGCGAGACCCTGAGAAGTGGTCCTCAAAGACTCAGGAAAAGGAAAGATTGCCTTTGATTACTTCCAGCGTTCTCCCCCATGGACTACCAGAGAGGGCAGAGAATGAACTTCCCACAGCCAGCAACAAGCTGCAACCCACAAATCCACATTGTGAAGCAAGGTAGATCTGGGCTCCAAAGTCTTTTCCTGCTGTTGCCACCCTCCTTCTCCCCTCCCCCTTTGGGAAGGGGTTCAAAAGAAATGTTTTATGCCCTGATAAAATTCCTCTTGGAGGCCCTGGTTGCACGCGGTCCACACCAATTCCAATTTTTGTCTCAGTGGTCCTTGGGCTCCGAAAGGTTGGGAACCACTGATCTAGACAGACCATTCATATTTTATGTGGCTAAATATTTGGAAGTAGCCAGTAATGTATCTAGAAAAGGGGGTCGATAAGTAATGCAGGTATTGTAACACACAGTGAAAGCAGGTTTCTCTTACAGAAGCATTTCAAAAATAAGGGAATCTTTTTCTATACTTTTGGCAGACTGCGCTAGGGACACCATTTCTGCTTTGTCTTCATTCTTCTTAACACTGATTTAAAATTTAAAAAACAAGTAAGAGTCAAGGGGAACAATCATTAGAATTCCCTTGTATTTTTAGCAACCTTCAACTGAATTGTAGAAATAAAGAATTATGTTGAATATTATAACGTAACTACATCAGCTTTTGTCCCTACAACTATGTGACAAGTTATGACAAGAACTTTTCTAATATCTTAAATACCACGTGGTCAAGAAGAAATGTTCAGTACCTTGACACATTTTGTTGCAATCCTGCCAAAGTCCATAAGGGTCCCATGTAAACAGATCATTCCCCTCTTCTACAGGAATACTGAATGAATAACGCACATCAGGATTGTACAAATTCCCTACACATAAGACCTAAAAAAGAAAAAAGATTAAAAACACTGTTTTACAACGAATTTTCCCTTACCATTTATAAAAATATGCAGGTGCTTACAATTCATTGAACTACCTGCAAAAGGATCTCCTCTTCTACTCGGCCAGTACTGCTTATGTGCTCCACAGTGCTGTTTGAACCACTATAGTCAAAATTAGCTCCATACATGCTGATTTCTTTTCTAGACATGCTTACAACAAAATTTCCATTCAGAAAGAACTTGCCTCTAGTATTGGATAGTGCTGTAACAATATTAACAGACAATCAACATGATTGCATCTTTAGTTCCAGTTTAAATGACAACCATTTTATGGGATAATTAAACATTTCCATAAAAAGTAATTTGAAAGTCAAAGGATTTGACACCATTAGTAATACACTTCTATTTATGTACAGGTCCAGCCTTGTTATACATGGATTTTTTATACAGGTATTTGACTCAACACGAATGGCCCCTGCAAATGAGAAGGAATGTGCTGATCCCTGGAGAAGGGGAAAAATGCACCCCTTTAAAATCAGTTTAAAAAACTGAACAGTCCTTAAACAATAGCCTCATTAATGGGGGGGGGGGCAGCTGGCTGACAATCCATCAATCCTTCTCTTTCCAGGCTACCCCTCCCTTCCCCCTGAGTATGAGAAAGAAAGGTGATCCCTTTGCATTGGTGAAGGGAGGGACTGAGTGAAGCCTTTGTAAGCTCTTAGAGGATGACTGATTGATGGATTGTCTTCTTAATGGCTCTTATCTTACATCACAAAGGTCAGCAAGGCTGTTTTTAAATCACCTGAGCAAAGAAGCTTTGTTTTTTAACTTGATTTGCTGTAATTCGTTTTTTGGCCATCCAGGTGAGTGCTTGGAATGGAACCCACACGAATAATGAGGCTCAACCTGTATTGTTATTTCTGTGTATATGCTTAAACTTCTAAAGCACGGAAACAAATTCCATAAAATGCACAATTTAGCTGTGCAGTTTTACTTTTTATCACTTTATCATTTTACATTTTATCACTTTAACAGCAGCTGGAGGAGGGCCAGTGATGGTATCAGGTTGGGACATGGGAAAAGCCCTGCATTGGGCTTCTGTAGCACTCCCTGATGGCAAACTGGGTACCACAAGGGCTGGTACTGAGGGCCCAGTTTCATCAGGTGGGTCCTCTAATGGGCAAGCACCCTACCTGGCCAACCCTAGATGCCATCCCAGGGGTATACTCAATGAGGGTAAGGGCCACTATATTCAGATATGGGGTATTGATCCCCATCATGGTCCCAACGAAAACCAAGCCTGATGCAATGGAAGCTTCCCCCCCTCCCCCGGGGGGGGGATTTATAGCAGCCTCAGGATCCAGATTTTCATCAAGACTGCTGTATAATGGGAAAGGTTCAAATAGCCTGCTTTGGGTCAAAGCCCTGATTGTGACTGGGCCCTGCAGCTGCAATTTCAGTTTCAAAGAATAATGAAATAGCACAAATTTGCACCTGCCCAAATGGATTTTCAGAATTGTTGAATTTATGATGGAAAAATACAGCCAGCAGTAGATTACCCAAAATACCTACCAAGATAGTTATCATCTTCTGGCTTCCCTGAATAACTATGCTGATATACATCAATGTTTGTTGCTCCTACAGGAATTCTTACGACAATATTATAACCTGGAATACAATTATACATAAATTAATTCTACAAAAAACTGTATTTGTCAGTGATAAATTTGATGAGACATTTTCAGTCATTTTTGTTGCTCTCACTCATAACAAAGGCTGCAAAAATAACCACTCAATATTCATTAATTCTCTTTATATACTAGCATTTATTTTTAAGAAGTTACAGCATAATCCTGTTTTCTTCTTGTGCCTGTCCAGTGACCACTACATTGGCACATAGTGTCGCAAACATGCTATAAAGCACAATTCAACAGCGCAGAATATAGGGGGGCCAGCAGGAAGGCCTGCTCCATCCTGCCTACACCAGTGGAGAAAGGAACACGCACCGGAGCAGGTAAGAGTTGCTCTGAGCAGTGCAGAGTCTGGGGAAGGGCAATGGCAAAGAGGGAGGTTAAAGGAGCAAAGGGTGGGCAGATAATGCCCAGGATGATGGCAGGATAGGTGGCACCAGCCTTCTGGCACCAGATCTGCTAACATGGTTCCACTCAGACTTGCACCAAGAAATTAGCAGTAGACCTCAGTAGACCTGTTGCCATGGTTGGAACTTTCCCTGGGACAAGGAGACCTCCAGCCTGTTCAATTCATTCATAGGATGCAGTGCAGCCACAATGGCCCTCCTGCACTGACGCAAGTTAGGTTTGAGCTGTTAATTGTTTATTACTTGTCTCAACTTTAGACTATAATTTAGAAATGTAAAAAAGATTATTTATTAAAAAAAAAACTTTTAATTTTAAAATGGTTGGAAAATCTGCTGACTGTGTAAAGAAAAATCAAAGAGCATGCAGATAATCTATTCTACACTTGAAGTCCTGTTTCTCAGCCAGCAGTGCAGATATACTGTTCTAGAGCTTGTGTATCTAGGAAAACAACTGTATAAGCAGTATTTTCCATATCACCCCTTTGGATAAATCCCATATATAACTTGGATTACCCTGAAGTAAAGGGGGGGGGATATATGCATGTATAAATAAAGAAAAAAACGTACCATACTGAGCACTGTTGAAAGTACCTGCAAGAGTCCTACATGAAGAATTATCACCGCCACAGATGCCACATTTATCTATTGTCGCCTTTGAATTTAGAACATGATCACAGCCAGCTTGCTAAAGGAACATGTGAATAATGCTTTTATTTCCATGCCAGAGCTAAGTTCAGTTAAGAAACAAAAAATTCAAATTGCTCATTTTAACATCTTTTCCCCTACCCATCCCCCAAATATATAGCCCTATCCTACTATGGGGTTTACGGCAGCATATCTTGTGCTCTGCCACTATATGTTTCAGTACTGCATCTCAAAAGGCGCATCACTGCCATGGGCAGCAGGAGGTTAATGCAAATGGCTAGAGGCCCTGCACACATAATAGCAGCTTCTGCATGCTCCGCTGGAGCAGGTAAGGTGGATCTAGGTAGGATCAAGGTAGGGAGCAGTCTGGGGCCAGGAGGAGGGGGAACTTCAGCAGCAGTCGCGCACGCCAAGATCCCATCCCACTTCCTGGCCCAACACATCGCTGAGGCTCCTCGGACATATGCCAGCTAAATAGTCGGTATAAGTCCAAGGAGACCTATTGGCAGCCAGGCAACCTAGGGAAAGGTAAATAAAAATTATTTTTACCTCTACCAGGCTGTCCAGTCGCCCCCTTCCCCCACCATAAGATGAAGCATGTGGTTCCGGCAGTGCGGCTGCATCATTTAAAATGCTAGGGGTCTGGAGCATTAATTACATTTTTAACTCATCCCTGGTCCAGGTTAAGGGCAGCATGGCTGTACCCTCCATTTTACTTCACAGTAACCCTGCAAGGTAGACCAGGCTGAAATAAAGTGACTGAACCAAAGGTCAACCGGTGAGCTTCATGGCTAAGTAAGGATTTCCTCAGTCATAGACTGCCATTATAAACCTTATAGTAACTAAGGGCACAATCCTAACCAGGTCTACTCAGAAGTAGGTCCTATTTTGTTCAATGGGGCTGACTCTCAGGAAAGTGTTGTTCGGATTGCAGCCTAATTCCCTAAGCATTATATTTCATTCACTTTTTTATATTTTGTTCACTTAACAACTCTTACAGCGCAATTCTCTCTGTGTTTACTCAGACCGAAGCCCCTCTAACTTCAAAGGGGCTTACTCCCAGTAAGCACGAGTCAGAATTGCAGCTTTAGTTACTACAGAGTTTGGTGCTATGTTTGACTAAAAACTAATTTTCCGATGTTATATAAAAATAGATTTCCATGCTAAGGAATATTGCAGAATGAGGCTTGAAATCCTGATTAGGTAATACATAAATAAAATGTCTAACATACATATTTGCAAACTTGATGGTGACCTGTTGGGTTTCTATCACATTATCCTAACAAATGGACAAAGCAAGCCAATGTTTTCATATGTTGAGTTGCATTTTGGTGGCGTTTACACAGGGAGACAGACAAACCTTGGGAGCTTTCCATTTAAAAACTAATCATTCCTAACTCCTGATATATAGTTTCATTAACTATTTATTTACTATTCCTTCTCCTTAATTTTTAAGAATTACTCCTTTTGTACAATGTCCATCTATCTAATTGAATTCAATGCCAATATTTGCAAGGACCATTTTTTAAAAAATAACTTCTGAGTAACTTTTATCCTTCCATATTCAATATAGGTTTACTTCTAAGTTACCTCTCTTTTCAAAAGAAATGTCTTCCAAGTAAATGTATACAATGCATTAGATTCAGGCACCTGCTGGGAGCAAACTCACGGAGATGTGGGGTACAAGAAACACTATTTAATTACCCAAGCCACACTTTGGTAAATGGAAGAGCATGGAACAGATTTGTGTGTTCCTCCCTCTCCTTCCAACCTGTTTGTACAGGCATTCCTAACTCCCCTGCCATTATCGAAATAACCAGTCACCATTGTGTTCTTACTGAGGTTTTCTCCAAGAGCCCAATCCAATGCATGTCTACTCAGAAGTAAGTCCCATTAGAAACAATGGGGCTTACTCCCAGATAAGTATGTATAGGATTGCAGCCTAAGTATAGGTAGCCCAAATGACATTTTCAAATCCAGTACTGACCACATATCCAAATTTTGTTTTGGTGCTAACTATGGTTAGCAGAAACCTTACTGCAGGCTTAATATTAACCATCACTATTACCAAAACTGAAAGGGAGAGGAAATGTCTACACAGATGGAAGAACAGGGGAGATGTCCACATGCCCACGGGACACCCCCTAGTCTAGTGAAGGGCCAGTGTGATATCTATACTGGGTGATACTGATAATGCCCCTGATGACTACTTCTCCCAGGAGATGAAAAATTCTCCTTTCCATGATTTGTCATGTAATGAAAATGTCATTTGACTTTGCTAGCAGATGTTAGCTAGGTTCATCACATGAATATCATGGACATCAAAATCTATATTAAGCTGAATTGAATCAATACACTACTCTTGTTTGCCAATCAGTTCAGACATTTGCATTAGTTGGTTTTCAACAGGATTTGTGTTTGTTTTATGTAAAATTGCCACAATGAAATTAGTTACCCTGCATAAGCCTTGAACACATATATCATGGGTATCTGTTCCACACTGAGTACCATCAACAACTCTTTCTTTCAGCTGATAGTAGGAGGTTGTGCCAGAAACACGACAAAAAAGTTTACAGCGATCCTTCATAGAAACTGTTGGGGCAAAAAAGCCAAGTATGTTTTTGTCATTTGTGAAGTTTTATGCAAATTAACATGTAGTTAAGAAAGAAAACTTCTGGTGACTTACTGCCACTGTATTTTGGAAGCCAGCGGACGGCAGATGTCAGTCCGTTAATGTTGAAATGTTTACCATCAAATTCAGAGCACTGCTGCTCACGGAAATCTTTTCTGCCTTTTGGACACGACTCAGTATTGCATGACCGAAATTTCATTCTGCGACCTACACAGTATTTTCCTCCATGTTTTGGCCTAACGAAAATTGCATTTCAAGCATGTTAATACCAGACACTCTTGATATTCTGATTAAAATTAAACTTTTCCAACAATCTTACTTCTGAAATTTAAATATAGATTTCTATCAAGACACGATCATTCATCTGTTTGAACTTCCACTGACTGAACTTCCACTGAAGAAATATTAAAATGAAAGAAAGCTCAATACATTGCAGAATCATTTAAACCCCTACAAACTGAAGAAAGGTCAGCACAAACTGCTATCATTGCACTAGGGCGACAGTTCCCAAATTGTGAGCCATGGCTCCCCCAAGGGAGTCACAGAAATCAGCCAGAACAACTGTGGAATCCTCACAAAGAACATGCCACCCTATACAATGTAAAGGATGGTAGCCCTAATGGGAAGCTATTGCCCAGTAGATCTAGGGAGACCATAGTCAAAACAGTTTGGGAACCACTATACTAGAGACATGCAAAAGCCAGTGGATTATTCTAACCCTGCACTATATCTACTATGCAGGAGAACTAGGTGTGCACTAAATTTAATTACTTACTATACATACAATAGAGATAATGTTTTATTTATCTTTAACCAACAATAACTGTTATATCTGGTTTTAAAATTCAAGCAACGTGTTGAAATCATAATCTTTATTGTCATGGATCTTTAAGTGTTCAAAAGTAACAGCCATGCTTTTCTTGACAGATCATCATCTAAAACTCTAGTCATATCTTTCGGAGTTAAGAAACAAACATTCACACGTCTGGATTTAACTCAGCAAAACTATAAAATAACATTCAACAGGACACAGAATGCAGCCTCAAGTTTGATTATAATACTATGAAAACAAGGCTGGCGGTCAGCTGGTAGCCCTATTCACCCAGTACAACTCTTTCCAGGTAAGCAGGTAAGTTCAAGCACCCAGTAATTTATACATCTGTGTGACCAGAATGGTAAATGTAGTTTTTGTAGTTATCTGCACTGATGCAGAAAATTACTGTTAATTTATTGTTCATTCAAATAAACAGCTAGGCAGAATTTTAAAAAAACCTCATTGCACATATATTTAGTGTAAGAAAACAAACACCACCTACTCAGGTCGATTACATAATCTGGTTGTACTTTTGATGCCGCCTCCACAGGTTCTGGTACATGAAGTATAAGGTCCCCAGGATCCCCACGCCCCATCCACAGGATGCCTTTCCATTTCTTTGCTTGCACAAATTCCATGCCGGCAATGCTGTTCAATTCATAAATATAATAAAATAAAATTACGTAGGAAGATAATTCAAAGTACACAGAATATGATGACCAAAGTGGGAACAAGAAATGAAATCCAAGAAGAAATTAAATCTATGATCATTGCTGCAGAATTACTGTATCACTTAAAACAATATTTAACACATTATATATTCAGACTATTATTAACAATTCAAGAAGTTGGAAAGGTTTGTACCTATTGGGCTCAGCTTCTTAATAAGGGCTCAGACTATCACTTGTGCATCTTAACAAGATGTTTAGTTATTCAAAAGTTGTCTGTTCCCATCAGCTTTCATGAGAACATCTAAAGATTTGGTTGTAAGTCATGGCTAGTATTTTTACTCCAACATTTTATAATGGCAGCAGCCTCAATTTATATCTATCATGATACATTCAAGTTCATTTTCCATGATAAAACAACAAGGCTAAAATGCATGCCAGAAGACAAGAAATTAAGATCTCCCATATGTAACAGAGCAGAGGTGTAGATAGACAGGCTTGTTCATATGGAACATATGTGAATAGGAAGATAAAAGCATTGCAGCACCAGAGGTCTCTGGTATGACATGGCTACCAGCATGCCTATAGTTGTTTTCATAATACACATTAACTTCCACATTTCCCACTCACATAACTAAAGGATCACAGGCATACATACCATATTAGAAACAACCAATCCTATAGTGGAGATGTTGTGAGTGTGATAATAACTATACAGTCTTCCTAATCATGTAGGCAGAAGATGCAGACATAAGGAGCAACAGCAACCATGCCACTCCAGGTCATGTGCCCTTTATATGTTCTCTCATCTGCCCTGGAGTAGGTTTTAGCCAAATAAATCAACAAATGGCTCAATAAATATACAGGTCCAGCCTATTTATACACGGATTTTTTATACACGGATTTGACTCAACACAAATGGCCCCTGCAAATGAGAAGAAATGTGCTGATCCCTGGAGAAGGGGAAAAAATTCATTCCTTAAAAATCAGTTTAAAAAACTGAATAGTCCTTTAACAATAGCCTCCTTAATGAAAGAGAGAGAGAGAGAGAAGGCAGCTAGTTGACAATCCATCAACCCTTCTCTCTCCATCGGACCCCTCCCTTCCCCTTGAGCACATGAAAGAAAGATGATCACTTTGCATTGGTGAAGGGAGGGGCTAAGTGAAGTGCTTGGAGGAGGACAGATTGATGGATTGTCTTTTTAATGACTCTTATCTTACATCACAAAGGTCAGCAAGGCTGTTTTTAAATAACTGGAGCAAAGAAACTTTGTTTTTTAAATTGATTTGCTATAGTGTATTTTTTTGCCATCCAGTGAGTACTTGGAATGGAACCCATGTGAATAATTAGTCTCAATCTGTATAAGTCAATAAAACTTATAGCTAATAGGAATAAGATTTCCACATTTTGTCTTCTGTCATTTGCAGCTAATGAGTTAGTATGTTAGAACAAAATGCATATTTATTGCCATCCTCTGTGTAATGATGTCACTTCCTGCTTAATGATGTCACTTTTGGCCATCAGCAGGCACTATGAATGCTAACTTCAGCCCTCTGTATGAAACAAGTCTGACATCCCTGTGCCAGAGTATCCAATATCATTGTCCGGATGGGTGCCCGAAGCAAAGGTGGGAGAACTGGAATGTCTGGTGACAAGGGAAAACATTGACATAGTGGGCATAACGGAAACCTGGTGGAATGCGAAGAATCAGTGGGATACCGCAATCCCGGGCTATAAACTCTACAGGAGGGACAGGCAGGGACGTGTTGGAGGTGGGGTGGCTGTTTATGTTAAGGAAGGGATAGAATCCAGCAAAGTAGAAACTGAAGGTGGGTCCGACTCCACCTTAGAATCTCTGTGGGTTAAATTACCAGGCTTGTGCAGCGATGTAATACTGGGGGTGTGCTATCGTCCTCCAGACCAGAAATTGGATGGGGACCTTGAAATGAGGAAACAGATCAGGGAGGTGACAAGGAGGGACAGGGTTGTAATCATGGGGGACTTCAACTATCCTCATATTGACTGGGTCAATTTGTGTTCTGGTCACGATAAGGAGACCGGATTTCTTGACGTGCTAAATGACTGTGACTTAGAGCAGCTAGTCACGGAGCCCACCAGAGGGCAGGTGACTCTGGATGTAATATTGTGTGGTACACAGGACCTGGTTAGAGATGTAAATGTTACTGAGCCATTGGGGAACAGTGATCATGCTGCGATCCGTTTTGACGTGCACGTTGGGGGAAGAATACCAGGCAAATCTCTAACAAAAACCCTTGACTTCCGACGGGCGGACTTCCCTCAAATGAGGAGGCTGGTTAGAAGGAGGTTAAAAGGGAGGGTAAAAAGAGTTCAATCTCTCCAGAGTGCATGGAGGCTGCTTAAAACAACAGTAATAGAGGCCCAGCAGAGGTGTGTACCGCAAAGAAAGAAGGGTTCTACTAAATCCAGGAGGGTGCCCGCATGGCTAACCAGCCAAGTTAGAGAGGCTGTGAAGGGCAAGGAAGCTTCCTTCCGTAAATGGAAGTCTTGCCCTAATGAGGAGAATAAAAAGGATCATAAATTGTGGCAAAAGAAACGTAAGAAGGTGATATGGGAGGCCAAGAGAGACTATGAGGAACGCATGGCCGGCAACATTAAGGGGAATAATAAAAGCTTCTTCAAATATGTTAGAAGCAGGAAACCTGCCAGAGAAGCGGTTGGCCCTCTGGATGGTGAGGGAGGGAAAGGGGAGATAAAAGGAGACTTAGAGATGGCAGAGAAATTAAATGAGTTCTTTGCATCTGTCTTCAAGGCAGAAGACCTCGGGCAGATACTGCTGCCTGAACGGCCCCTCCTAACCGAGGAGTTAAGTCAGATAGAGGTTAAAAGAGAAGATGTTTCAGACCTCATTGATAAATTAAAGTTCAATAAGTCACCGGGCCCTGATGGCATCCACCAAAGAGTTATTAAGGAATTGAAGAATGAAGTTGCAGATCTCTTGACTAAGGTATGCAACTTGTCCCTCAAAACGGCCACGGTGCCAGAAGATTGGAGGATAGCAAATGTTACGCCTATTTTTAAAAAGGGAAAGAGGGGGGACCCGGGAAACTATAGGCCGGTCAGCCTAACATCTATACCGGGTAAAATGGTGGAATGCCTCATCAAAGATAGGATCTCAAAACACATAGACGAACAGGCCTTGCTGAGGGAGAATCAGCATGGCTTCTGTAAGAGTAAGTCTTGCCTCACGAACCTTATAGAATTCTTTGAAAAGGTCAACAGGCATGTGGATGCGGGAGAACCCGTGGACATTATATATCTGGACTTTCAGAAGGCGTTTGACACGGTCCCTCACCAAAGGCTACTGAAAAAACTCCACAGTCAGGGAATTAGAGAACAGGTCCTCTCATGGATTGAGAACTGGTTGGAGGCCAGGAAGCAGAGAGTGGGTGTCAATGGGCAATTTTCACAATGGACAGAGGTGAAAAGCGGTGTGCCCCAAGGATCTGTCCTGGGACCGGTGCTTTTCAACCTCTTCATAAATGACCTGGAGACAGGGGTGAGCAGTGAGGTTGCAAAGTTTGCGGACGACACCAAACTTTTCTGAGTGGTGAAGACCAGAAGTGATTGTGAGGAGCTCCAGAAGGATCTCTCCAGACTGGCAGAATGGGCAGCAAAATGGCAGATGCGCTTCAATGTCAGTAAGTGTAAAGTCATGCACATTGGGGCAAAAAATCAAAACTTTAGATATAGGCTGATGGGTTCTGAGCTGTCTGTGACAGATCAGGAGAGAGATCTTGGGGTGGTGGTGGACAGGTTGATGAAAGAGTCGGCCCAATGTGCGGCGGCAGTGAAGAAGGCCAATTCTATGCTTGGGATCATTAGGAAGGGTATTGAGAACAAAACGGCTAATATTATAATGCCGTTGTACAAATCTATGGGAAGGCCACACCTGGAGTATTGTGTCCAGTTCTGGTCGCCGCATCTCAAAAAAGACATAGTGGAAATGGAAAAGGTGCAAAAGAGAGCGACTAAGATGATTACAGGGCTGGGGCACCTTCCTTATGAGGAAAGGCTACGGTGTTTGGGCCTCTTCAGCCTAGAAAAGAGATGCCTGAGGGGGGACATGATTGAGACATACAAAATTATGTAGGAGATGTACAGAGTGGATAGGGAGATGCTCTTTACACTCTCACATAACACCAGAACCAGGAGACAGCCACTAAAATTGAGTGTTGGGAGAGTTAGAACAGACAAAAGAAAATATTTCTTTACTCAGCGTGTGGTTGGTCTGTGGAACTCCTTGCCACAGGATGTGGTGATGGCGTCTAGCCTGGACGCCTTTAAAAGGGGATTGGACAAGTTTCTGGAGGAAAAATCCATTATGGGGTACAAGCCATGATGTGTATGCGCAACCTCCTGTTTTTAGAAATGGGTTTTGTCAGAATGCCAGATGCAAGGGAGGGCACCAGGATGGGGTCTCTTGTTATCTGGTGTGCTCCCTGGGGCATTTGGTGGGCCGCTGTGAGATACAGGAAGCTGGACTAGATGGGCCTATGGCCTGATCCAGTGGGGCTGTTCTTATGTTCTTATGTGGGGTGAATACACTGTTGAACAATCTCACAACTAATCTAAACCCTAAATTTATACACAGCTCTCATCTTCAAAGGGAGGAGGAGAAGGCCTAAAAGAAGCAGAAGTCATAAAGGCTAAGAAAAATGGAGTGGGAGAAGGAGAGGAAGTGGGCCCAAACAGTTTACAGTGTTATGGAAGCAATTATGTGTTACTTACAGTGTTATGGAAGTGCATGCAATGAGGATGCATGCATGCATACCTTGTTCTGTAATCCCCATCTTAGATATACAGGAATAAAGTGATCAGGTTTCTGGTCTAGCAGGAAGCCCTGATTCTATTTTAGCATTATATACCAAAATGGGAAAGAATAGTGATGCCCTGTTTTGTTTTGGGTTTTTTTTTATTGTAAAGGAGGACTCTGGAACATTTGAAATTATACATAGAAATAAAGTACCTACATGACAATTACTTCCAGAGAACTGGAATAAGCCCAAGTTCACATATGGGATTTAATAGTTTAGTCAATAAAGATGTACCAGCTTTTACTGTTGTGCAGCATTTCTACAGAAAAGACAAGATGGAGTCACAGAAGAAAAATCATGCACCAGACCTATTCCAGATATTCTCCTTGGGCATTCCCCTCAACCACTAGCATCTGTTTCAGAGATAAATTTAGCTTATCATTTATTCAATACGTGCAACATTGGAGACCCATGCAAAGCATGAACCCTAAAGAAAGGGACAGGAGTCTGTGCAAAAGAATGAGGAAAAAAGTTCTCTTCCCTGTTATCAGCACTGCTAACCGAGGCTGAGATAACATGACCACTCGCTATAGAGTTTAACGAGGGAAGTACCTTGGTCTGAGTTTTGTCCACATGCATTCCACAATAAAATAGTTTATGAAGTGTTAAGTACTGTGAGAAGTATGGTGCGGACGCACTTCCCACAGTGAATTCCATAGCAGTGAATTCACACAGCAGCTCCATTGACCACTCCAGCTCCATTCCACCATTGGCCCTTGCTGCTAAGAAAAGGCAGTTCTCTGCTCTGGTCATGCAACCAGGAAAGCAGGTAAAGAGTGAACCGGTGTCTGGATCAGGAGCGACAAACACACGGTGCATGGAAGCTCTTCATCCAACCCACATGATAATTGGGATCTGCCCAAAATTGCCCTTTCTGCTGAGGCTCTGGGAGGGAGAGATGGCTCAGAAGGCAAGGAACACTATGAGGGAAGGCACTGACCTAGGGGGGCAAGAGTAGAAGATGCTACTGTAGTGCTGGGAGAACCCAATTATCACAGGGGCCGCCCTTTCAGCAGTGCCACTGCTGAGGTGTCACTGAGTGGTCCAAAGCACCACTGAGTTACTGAGCTGCAAAGTGATGCCTCATCAGAAGTAGTATGGCTGGAAGGAGAGCCTTCATGGTAATTGGGCTCTCCTACATCTTAGAAATAGAATCAAGATTCTCTCTCGCAAATATTTTCATATTTTCTCTCCTGGCATTTGCAACTAATGAGTTCCTAAGTGAGAACAAAGTGCTTATTTAAGGGCCATCATCTGCTTATATATGTCACTTCCCCCTTAATGAGGTCACTTCCAGCCCTCAGCAGGCACCAAGAATGCTATTGAGACCACTGTATAAAACAAGTTTGACATCCCTGGTCCAGTTCCCCAGTCAGTACACCATCCTGGCTCTTGAGCTACTCTTTACTTCTTAGTAAACTGTGTCTGAACTCAAGACAGGTATAAAGAGACAGGTATAAACTTGCCATGTCTAGAGCATTCCTAAAACTGTAATGTAGGATATGGTCATTAAAAATATGGAACGCTATGGAACTCCCTTCCCCTTGACTTAAGAATGGCTCCCTCTCTTGAGACCTTTCGGCAAGGCCTGAAGACCCTTCTGTTTAAACAGGCCTTCTGAGTTCTTGGCCTTTTAACATCTTTTTAACATCTTTTAATATTTTTTTACAGGCCTGATTCTTTTATGACTTGCTGCTGCTCTATGCTCTTTTTACCTATTTTTTTTACTCTGACTGCTGTTTTTAATATGTGTTAATATGTTTTTATTTGTTTTTTAAATTGTTTTTAATATGTTGTAAGCCGCCTTGAGTCCCTTCGGGGAGAAAGGCGGGGTAGAAATAAAGTAAAAAAAAATATATATATATTATTTCATGAGGTTTTTGAAAAAGTTGTGAAAGATGTATATCCAACCCAGCTGTTGAGCACGAGGCTTCAGTCAATTGACAGATACTATCAACATGAAGAAATCAGAAAGAAATGTTTTTTGCGAATAAAAAGGTTTCACACTAGAGCAGGGGTGTCCAAACTTTCAGGCAGGAGGGCCACATCATCTCTCTGACACTGTGTCGGGGGCCAGGAAAAAAAAAGAATTAATTTACATAAATGAATATATTAGAGATGGAACTTATATGAATGAATGAATGGTCTTGCAATAGCTCAAAGACTATAAAAGGCCTTGCACAAAGCAAGGCAGCCTTTTCTTTGCTGCCGCTGCTGCATCACAGGTGTGAAACAGCAAGTAATGGAGGGAGCCCTTGTCCTACAACTCACACGACTGGTTGAATGAGATCAGAGAGGTCACACTGAGAGCAGTTGCGGGCCAGACCAGCGCGGGCTCCAGCAAGTCTCCGGAGGGCCAGAGGCTCATTGGAGACTGGGGGCTCCCTGAGAGCCAGACTGGGAGTCTTCGAGGGCCGCAAGTGGCCCCAGGGCCGGGGTTTGGGCACCCCTGCACTAGAACATAGTAATCTTCTTTCCCTATTTTCCACTTCATCACAATTATTAGTTTTGGGATAAGTAAGGTAGAACTGGAAGTGTAGACTCACCATTCCATTGCCACATTCTGTTCCATCAGCCAACGGCATGTGCTGTGTGCGGCAACCCTTCTGAATACCTTCAGTACTTGTACACCATAAACGTTTGCATTGTTTCTACGGAATAAAGAGGAGTTTCTTTGTGGAATTTTCATTTTGGTATATCCTCAAATAAACATATGCAGTAAGCCATCCTGAAGCATAGACCAGTTGTTAGACCATGAACAACAACTATGGCTTCAGAAAAAAATTCAAAATAACTATCAGGTTTTACAAATTCTTTTGTACAAAAGAACAGAAATCAGACTAAAAATAGACATGCAAATATTTTCAAAGGTGAAAGATGCACACATTTTTCAAATGTGACTTTCTCCTTCAAATAGTTGCAATCAACAAAGGTTGAGACTCCTGCTAGCATTCTGAAGAGCAAAACTGTGTTGGATACACAAGTGTGCCCTTCATTCCTGATCTCTTCTATACATAATTTGCATTTGGATATCTTCCTCTGAGCGCAAAATATCTTGTAAGAAATGTTCCTTAGAAATCTCTAAATCAGTGGTTCTCACACATTTAGCACCAGGAACCACTTCTTAGAATGAGAATCTGTCAGGACCCACAAGAAGTGATGACATGACCGGAAGTGACATCATCAAGCAGGGAAAATTTTAACAATCCTAGGCTGCAATCCTATCCACACTTACCCAGGAGTAAGTCCCATTTACTATAATCGTTAAAAGAATATATGTAGTAGCTTGTTAAAAGTACAGGTCTGTAACATTTCCCCAAATTCAGTCACATACCACGGGAGCATCCAGTCTAATATATTAAAAATAAAATATTGAAATGAATGGGGACCTACCTGAAACTGGATCGTGACCCACCTAGTGGGTCCCAATCCACAGTTTGAGAAACACTGCTCTAAATAATCACACTTGCAGTTACTTGGTCTTCTTCCATCCCCATCCTATCCTTGAGATATGACAGTATATACCCACATCCACTGGCACAACAATTGCCCTGCCAACATAGAGGTCTACCTGTTGACAGAGGTGCCGAGGACAGCTGCACAATGAAAGAAAATGTCGCACCAATGTAGCTTGGAAACTCGTGCAACTCCACAGGCAGAGAAGTCAAAATGAACGTCCCCTATTCCCAAGGTGCCTCCTGCATTAGCGCGGGAGGCGCTGGATTCGGCGGCAGCCCTTGGCTCCACCGTGCTGGGGCTCCTCGGGCAGCTCAGGATTCGGCTACCCGTTAGGATTGGGCTATAAATAAGTAAATAAATAAGTAAAGCATTAAGTTGGTGTTTTGTCGTAAGTGACTTACCATGTAAGGACATACTTGCGACCCAGGACCAAACATTAGCTCACACTGCTTGTTCACATCATACAGGAAACCTGGTAACTGTGACTGAAGGTCATAGATTCGTGCAGTCGGTCTGTCCAGAAGGCATTCCCCATAACCAGTACTGCAAGAGATTTAAACAAGTATTTTTGCACACTTCTTCTTCTTAAGTACACTGGTTTTGAACCTTGCAGTGAACAAAGGAGGGGAGGCAGGGTGATCTGGCACAATTTACTAGTGAATAGCTATAAAGAAGAGCCAACGTGGATTTCTGAGCTTATGGATAAAACATGGGAAGTAATCTCAGATGTCAGGAACAAATCTCTAATGGAGGAAGGCAATCTTTGGATCCAACCCATTTTTTTTAAACCAAGGATAAGACAAACATAAAACTTCAATTTATCTGAAGTCTAATTCCCCCTCCTCTAGAAGAGTAAAATTTTATTTTTAACAAACAAAATGGCTGGAATTCCATACCAGACAAGAAAGCAGATAACTACCCCTAGGTTGCAGTGTCCATGTGTTATCCACATGAAGCAAATAAACTGAAATAATACTTACTCAAGAAATTCAGTAATGTATTTCTGACTGCATTTTGACCAAGTCCAAGGGCTTGAATGATAGTTTAAAGTTGGGGCCATGACATGATATTGATGTTTAATTCCAGTTTCCTTACATTTAAAACTGTCATCGTGAGGCACGTTAAAACTAAAATACAGGGGCGGAAATAAACAAGTCAAATTGAGTAACGCTTCTCTTAAATTTGCAAATTGTCAAACACTAACAATTCATAATGCAACAATAATTTGGCAACAAAATCCTATGTATATCTGCTCAGGAGCAAGTTCCATCGTGTTCAATGGAGTTTGCTCCCAGGAAAGTGTACACAGTATGTTTTTAACATCTTTTTCACAGCACAATGTATCAAATTGTGTGTCACTGAAATAAATGGAATTTGCACTGAAGTAATGTTTCTAAAAGTAGGGTGTTAAAAATACACACACACACACCTCCTCTCAATTATATACAGGTACCCCCCATATCCATGGACCCCATACCCATGGCTTCACTTATCCACGGTTCTCAAACAACAACCCTTCCCCCACCATCATGTTCCTAACTCACCTCTCTTCAATTGCAAATGCTCTGCTAAAGGAAGCTTCCTCCCTCCCCTTTTGCTTTGGAACGCTTTGGAAAAGGAGGCAAACAGAACCTAGACTCATAGCTGCTAGAGAAACACTAGAGGAGGCGGCAGCGAGAACGGTAACAGGAAATAACATTCCCGCTGGAAATGGCTCCGAAGGGAGGGGCCACTCACCCACCTCCCTGCCAGGCTGACTGCTCCGCCCCCCTCCAGCTACGCCACCGCCTGTTAGCATTTTCACCATCACCTCCTGCAGTGTTCCAGCAGCTTTGAGTCTAAGTTCTTGCCATCTGCTTCCAGTTCCAAAGCAAAAGGAAGAAAAATCTTCCTTTTGCCAAGTGTATCCAAGCAAAGAGAGGCGAGTTATGAGTACAACAGGGGGAATTTGAGTAAGGTTTGCTGTTATCTGCTGCAGAAGGCAGGAATGTATCCCAGGAACATATAGGATTGTGCTATCAGGTACGAATCAGATTAACCTTTGTTTGCCACCCTCTACTTGGTGGCAGCAAGCAAGTCACTCCTCAGCCTCACCATCCCATCTGTAACATATGAACTATAAGAACATACTTTATGTGATGTTAAACACATTAAGGGCTACATAAATGCTACATAGTTATGGTAATTTAGCTCTGACTTGTAAGTTCATGGGTTTTTTTTTCTGTTACACTTCAGATTAACTACAGGTCCAGCCTTGTTATACATGGATTTTTTATACACGGATTTCACTCAATACAAATGGCCCCTGCAAATGAGAAGGAATGCGCTGATCCCTGGAGAAGGGGAAAAATGGACCCCTTTAAAATCAGTTTAAAAAACTGAAGAGTCCTTTAACAATAGCCTCATTAATGAGAGAGAGAGGGCAGCTGGCTGACAATCCGTCAACCCTTCTCTCTCCAGACAACCCCTCCCTTCCGCCTGAGCAGGTGAAAGAAAGGTGATCCCTTTGCATTGGTGAAGGGAGGGGCTGAGTGAAGCTCCTTTCTAAGCTCTTGGAGGACGATTGATTGATGGATTGTCTTCTTAATGATTCTTATCTTACATCACAAAGGTCAGCAAGGCTGTTTTTAAATCACTGGAGCAAAGAAACTTTGTTTTTTAAATTGATTTGCTATAGTGTGTTTTTGCCATCCAGGTGAGTGCTTGGAATGGAACCCAAGTGAATAATGAGGTTCAACCTGTATTTGCTTTTTTAAAAAAACAAAACATTTCAGTGCTATGCTTGGCTGTAGCTACTGTGAAGCAAGCCCAGTTTTGCTCTGCAAAATCTACTGTGGCTTACCTTAAATGCAAGGTAAGCTAAAGCTGTACTTAGTGGAAGAGACATACTTACACATGACCAAGTTCATGTGCTATTGTAAATGCAGCACTTAATCCATTTTCCTCACTGATAGAACAGCTGCGCATCGGGTCACACATTGTGCCCAGTTCAGCTAAACCTAAAAAATTGAATGCATTACATAAATGTTAAACAGACTATATAGAATCAGTGTTTGCTCCACACACACTAACTCAGGTCAACATGTGTGGTTCAGATATTTATCACAATATAACCATAGGCTTCCCTCTACAAATTTACTACCAAAAGTTTTTACAAAACAAGATAAATTCACATTTGTGTAATAACATACTTGCACTTTAAGATGCCCCCTGTATATAACTGCAATATTATTTTATTCTTATTTTTTAACAATGTGCAAAGTTAATCATTGCTGCCTTTTTAGTTTAACTTACCTAAGGTATCACATTTTTCTCTAGCTCTGCAGATATCTTCCCTTGAAGAAACAAAGGTTTTGTATGATGATGTTATGAAATACAAAGAAGATACAAAGAAAAAATAATTCCAGAAACGATATGTAATTTGATCTTGTCACAATCTGAGTCCTTTCTTCAATTTGGATTTGTGAAAAGAATTTCAAAGTTTTTAAGAAGAGGAGTAGAGCTGTATGGTTTTACTTCACTCTCCTAGCATTTGATCATCTTTGCCTTCACAATGCAAAGTTGGGTCCGCATTGCAAAAGTTAAAGTAGTTCATAAACATATGTAACAAGAACCAGTTTTAATTTAAATTAGCACCCAATTCCACTGAAGATTTTAGCATATGTTTAACATGGACACCTAAGTACAGATGTAACACTAGCTGACTCTCAGCTGTGGTGAGGAGGATCTCAACTTTACCTGAGAAATCTGATCAACAAAAAAGATCAGGAATGGATCATGAATTCTTACGTTCCCTTCCCCTCCAGCTCTTCCCCTTCTCTTTCATAAATTTCTCCCAGCCCTGGTGCAATGGTTCCCAAACTTAGTGTGGTCACAGCACCCTTCTTTCATGGTGGCCTCCTCCTCCTGGCTCTCCCAGGTGCTGCCATCTTGCATTGCGCAAGATCTCATGAGAATCACATGAGATCTTGTGCAATTCAAGACGGTGGCACCCAGGAGAGCTGGTAAGGCTGCCGGAGAATCCTGCAGTGCCCTGTGAATTCGCTACGGTACCCTTAGGTGACACAGAGTGCAGTTTCAGAACCACTGCCCTAGTTCATTAATACAAAGGATTGATAATGGGTGGCAGTAATGTATTTCTGTGAAACAATCATATGTGACAGGGATCATAAAGAAAAGTGTTATCTCAGATACTATACCGAGTGATAAGAATTGCAGTATCATGATGAGAGGGATGCGCATCATCCAGAACATTTTGTGTTTGTTGCCATAAACAGAAATTACGAAGAGTGGTAGCTGCGTTAAAACTGATAGCTGGTCCTTCCTGTACACAATTTGTCAAGACAAAACAAACACGGCAGTGGTAATGATCTTGCATCTACATTGTGCTATAAGAGCAATTCTGGAAAGTGAATTCTCTCTTCTGCTCAGAAATTGTGAGCAAGGAATTCCTTATAGAAGCCAGATTACCAGATCAGTTATTAAATCTGGTCATTATTAAAATTGACATTACTAAAACTGACAGAACTAGCCTTTTGAAAGAGCATGAATCAGTAGCTCTAGCCCAGTGATTCTCAACTGGTGGTAAACATACCTCGTGGTATGCTGGGTGGTGTTTGGTGCTATGCAACAGGAGCTACCAACAGCAATAGGAAGCACAAGCCAGTGGGCATGTGGTTTTTAAGCATAAGAAAAAGCTTGCCCGCCCACCTGCCCTGAGCCTCTTACTGACCTAGGAAGCTCCATCACTGTATCCAAATCTGGAAGTAACTGGCAATTACGTCAATTACAAGCAATTACGTCAAGTAACTAGCAATTATCGCCAGTTACTTCTGCTGGTACCTCCTAGAAAAGTAGCAGCAAGTGGTATGTTGGACGAGCCCCAATCCTGAACATTTGTAGCTGTTACAATACTGGTACAGAATATCATTGCAAAATAGATGCAATGGATTACTTGACTTTGCATTAGCACATCAGTTAGCTGGTCCCATTCCAAGTTTCTGGGACAACAAATCTAAGGGCCAAATTAGATATGACTTTAATCTTGTCATTGGCATGCTTAGGTTTTTATTTTCCTTCTGAATACAGAACCTATGGGTGGAGGGAGCAATCCATATTGGGCATGCGGCAGGAGAGTAGGAGTTTAACCCTGCCACAGTCCTACAGCAAGTATGGAAAGGCTGCCTTGCATTAACCTTGGGTTAGCCCAGGGGAAAGAGAGGGTAGCTCTTAGAAAGAGTTGGAAAGGAAATGGAGAATGTGGGTGGGGGATAACTGTTAAACGGGAAAGGGAAAGAAAAAAAGAGGAGAAAGAGCAAGTGGAGAGGAGGAAGATGTGGAAGACTGATGAGGAAAGAAGGAAGAAAGAATGAAGGAGGTATGTGTGCAAGAAAGAAAGAAATAAGTAAATGATCAAAGGCTGTGTGTGGGCATATCATCAGAGAGGGAGATAGGCAGTGTGGGTTATGAAGAATAGGGGTGCCTAGAACAGGGTTTCTCAATCTTTGAGGGAGCTTTACTCACTCAGTAAGTTCTTGCAGGGGAGGGGCTAGGGCAGCGACGCAATCCCCAGGATCGTGCCGCTAAGGGGGGTGAGGGGGTGTGCTTGTGACTTACTTGGCATGGTGTAGGGCTGCATCAGGCTGCAGGAAGTGTGGGGAGCCCTGCGCAGTCCTCCGAAGTGCTCCCCAAGGCTTGGAACCTGCAATAGAAGCGGACGCAAAGCACTTCCGTTTTGCAGGAGGTGCTTTGCGCCTGCTTCTATTGCAGTTCCAAGCCTCAGGGAGCACTGCGGATGCAGCCCCACACTATGCCAAGAAAGTCACAAGCATCCCCCCTCACCCCCTTAGCGGTGCCATCCTGGGGATCACGTCGCTGCCTCCCTCCCGTTCCCCTGTCCCTTAAAGGGACAGTGGAAGCATTACACGAACTGGCGGGTCGCAACTGGTGGGTCAAAATGATAGATTGCTGGGTTAAGGGCTTCACATATTGGCACCCCATACTACAGACTAGTTCAGGTTTGCCTAGAAGATGGGGTCATTATGGGAGCAGTTTAAAGATGCTACATCTGGGCAACAAATGTGACAACAAACAGTTCTCACCAAGTTTAGAGACTTGTTTAAAGAGCAGCTCTAGTTTTATATGCACTTAAAAAGAGTGCAGGAACTCTGGGATATCAAGAAATGTGTATTTAGAAAACTTGTTTGGTTCATAACATTCACTATTCCTTTCCCAAACATAAAAATACATATTTTCTTACCTGTTCATTGTGAACTACAATCAATTTTACAATCATTATATTTATCTGATTTCCTATGCTTGGGTCTTTGTAGATTGTTGCAACCTAAAAGAACAGAAAAGAAATAAGCAATCAAGCAAGCAGGTCATATGCTATTATGCACTCTTGTTTCTTATGGAAAGATAGAAAAAAATATATATGATGCTACAATTAATTAAAAGTTTATATTCTGCTTTCCACTACATTAGCAATCCTCTAGCACAGTGTCAATAAACATAAGATGGGCAAATGATACCAGGATAACAGCGGCTAGCTCGTTATTAAGAGCAAACAAGCCTTGGATCAGCTGTGTCACTTAGAAAATCTTCTCAAAATGATAGCTTGCTGGGTTAAGGGCTTCACATATTGGCACTCCATACTACAGACTACTTCAGGTTTGCTGCAGATAAACAGATGTTTGATGTACAGCCAATTCTTGTGTTAGGTTTCCTCTTTAGTATATAAATAGTGGGGAAACACAATTTCCCCATTATTCTCAGCAACTAGCTGGGCAGCGGTTTAGGAAAAATGTAATGTAAAAAGTAGCTTATTGTCCCACTGAATTCAGGGAGTCTGACCTATTCATCCTGAGAAACCACTGGAGCATCCTTGTAAGAAACTGGTTTTGTGGCAACCTGCTGGAACATATCCCCTCCTCCAACAATTTATTTGCTACTTCAATAAGTCTTTGAAGAAACCTGTATACCCTCTTAAGTTCATGTATTTCAGTTTTTAAAAAGGCAAACACAACTTTATATACTTTGATGAATGATTAACATCTTAGTACAATATTTGCCTTGGAAAATGTATCTCGTTTACAATCTAGTTAAGTCAAGGTTCTTTGATTTCTAGGAAATTAAACACATTTACAGCATAAACCTATGCACGTCTGCTCAGAAGTAAGTCCCACTAAATTCAATGGGACTTACCTCCAGGTAAGTGGCCAATGGAGGCACCAAGGCTTGTGGCCAGACTCAAGGCTCTGAGGTAGGCGGGGAGGGGGTGGGCAGGAGATGAGAGGGAGGCGTTCCTGAGTGGGGAGAGGGTGGGGGTGGGCAGCCCCGGGGTGGGGGGGCAGGGAGCAGGAGGCAGGCTGGGATCCAGCAGTTATGCCCGATCTCAACCCCCGTTCCCAGGGAGACTAGAGCAGTTTGAAGCTGCTCCGCTCTCCTCGGACTTGCACCACCTCAAGAGGTGGCGCAAGTCTGAGGAGATCCATAGGGGCAAGGGCGCCTTACCCAGAGATAAGGGGAAAAGTTTCCCCTTGCCTCTGGCAGAGCCGCTTTTGGTCCCTATCCTGCGCTGGATACAGGGCAAGTCTCCTGGCTTGCCTGTTCCAAAGCAGGGTAGGATCGCACCCTTAGAGTCATAAGAGCTAGGACGCCAAATGTATAATTGGTTGCATTTTGGCCTGTACAAAACAGATTTGTAGAGGCAGTTGCAAAGCTAATGGGGTGCATGGGTTGGCAACTACACTGGACAACAAGATTTAGGGGGGCAACAAACAGAGCTTGGCATTAGTGTCCAAAATTGTGAAAACCTTGGTATGTATGAATAATACCATAATGTTATACACCATTGGAAAGGTAATTTAATGTTGAATGTAATGAAACAAACTGCATTGGAATATCTGTATTATATCAAAATTTATGGCTAATTAAGCAGAAAACTTTCAATTTATTTACTTAAGAAATTAAATCTGATTTTGTTGTGTGTGTGGGGGGGGGGTACAAAATCTTCTTTGACCCCAAGTAGTGGATGCCTTAGCTATGCCACTGTGTAGAGGCATAACTCATACAGTATTATTTTTAAATATTCATGGATCATTCCATCACAGCTAACTCAGGCAGATTTTTCAAAGCCAGATCTGCTGGGAACACAAATTTGTTACAAGACATAGCCAACCAAGTATATTAGGTCAGATTCCAAAGAGGTCCTTGAGCTCACACCAAGTTATTGCATTGGCTCAGTGGAATTTTCTTTTTCTTCTTAAGTAACTGACCCACCACACCGTATACCACAATCACAAACTGTTTCTGGCTCATTTGCCAGAATAGTATGGGACAGGCTGTTATCTGAGCAAAACAAATGCAAAGTCCCGGAGGGCGCAATACAAAGGCCCAGTTGGGCCGGTGCAAGTCCTTCCCCCTCCAGAGGCCGAATTCTGCCTCCAGAGCGCCAGCACCCAGTAAGTTTCCACCGGCCTTCCTTGGCTGGCATGGGGGTCTCTGGGGAGGGTGGGGAGGAGGTAGTGGTGGCACAGATCTGAGTAACTCTATCCAGGCCACTGCCATGTTACCTGGGGTAAGGGGAATCAATTCCCCTTGCCCGAGGTTGTACCACAGCCAGCCCCAACCCTGCACTGGATACAGCACAGGCCAGCTGCGTTTTTCAGTGCAGAATAGGATTGGGCTGTTAGTCCCAAGGAACTACTAGTGTAATCATTCTCTGGATCCTGGTCATAGCTGTGGAGGCTGCAGTCTGAAAATTCATTGCTCAAAACCAATGATGGACAACAAGTAACAGCTCCATGGACTACACATTGCCCCTTCCAGACTGAGAGTGATCATAGATGAATTCCCTTGAAACTCAAGTATATGCTAATACGTATGCTGTAATACAGGTTTACTTACTATTGACATGAGTGTTAATACATAATGCTGTAAGTTTCGTCCATGGTGCTGAACCATTCTGGTGTCAACTGTGACCATCACCTCAACATATCTTGGATAGGAAAGAAAACGTTTTTTCCGGGAATGTGGATTGTTTCTATCATTTGCTACAGACAGATTTTTGGAAGCATATTCTAAAACTGTGTTCTCTTGTAGAACATTTATATCGTTAATTAAGCTGCTCTCATATGGAAATGGTAAAGTGCTTTTCTTCGGCTCTTCTGCAAAATGAAAAGAAAAATTACTATTGCACATGTAACGGACAAGTTGAGCATCCTAATATTAAATATATATTTTTTTTCACATTTAGGTTTCAATTCCAAGCATGCTTTCCTGGAAGTAAGTGCCATTGACATAAATTGTAAAAAATGTGTTGAATGTGGGATTAGTTTGCATCTTGAGTGGGAAAAGAAAGCGAAAGTTATTTTACATGAGTATATAGCAATAATCATTTTAAGATGAGATTCAAGGTCATTTTAGAAAAAAGGAAAAAATATTTATGTTACAATTTCTGTTATTCTTTAGGAGTAACATGACAACATTTTCATCATTTTTATGCAAACTACAATACTGAATAGCATCTATGGAAAAACAGGAAAAAAGTTATTTTTTTCCCTCTCTAGCCAAACTCTGGTTGTAACCATGGAAATACAAATGTGCGTCACTTAACGTTCTCCGGTCCCCATTGCTATGCAATTAGGTTATTAAGTGAACATTCAGTCCAATCTATTGCCTTTGTTGTGTAAACAGACATTCCCTGCCAGACACTAGCTGGCTGCACAGGCTATTGGAGTTAAATTGCCTCTTTGCATTAAGAGCCTCTCTGTTGTGTAAACAGGCACTCTGCTGCAGACTATGGACGACTCGATTGCCTCATTAAGAGCACCTTTATTGTGCTTTGACCACCTTCATACCTGCCGTCTGTTGTTAAGTGAATGGTTGTTAAGCGGCGCATGCCTGTACTAAGATTCTCAAGTAGGCAACTTGGGTTACAATCCTATGCACACCTACCTGAGAGTAATCACCATTCGAATTAATTGTACCTTCTTCTCAGTAGATATGCATAGGATTGTGCTGTTAGCTGTGGATTAGCTAATTCAAGTACAAAATTTAGGTCTGCAGCATTTGGGCAACATGAACTCTTTCTGATGGTCAATAATTGCAACTACTAGGGGTGCCCCAGTATTCACAAGGGATGCATTCTTAACCCCCCCCCCCCCCCGCAGATACCAGAAACCACGGTTATGGGGAAATTCCCCCAACTGTGTGCACATGACAATTTAGTACTTTCAACTTCTTTGAGTTTTTTCAAGCATTCCTGCAGCTAGAATACTTGAAAAAACTTCCTGTTGACCTCTTGTTGACCAGGAGGCAGCTTGAAAAGCGCTGTAAGCTTACAGCACTCTGTTTAGGTAAGAAACTCACCATGCAGTAAGCTTTTAAAGTATTAAATGGTCATGCGGGGGGGGGGTCCCTGTATCCATGGATAAGTGGAACCACGGATATGGGGGCTCCCTGCACCTCGTGGCCCCCTACGATCATGGCCAATGATTCCAAATTTTGAGAAAGAGATAAAATATAATTTGGATCAGCTTTCCTTATATCCTTGATCCCATCCCAAAGATGTGATCTTGAATACCAACAAAAATGATATTGTAGTATTGGTAGCCTAGCTGAGAGGTTTCCTACAGCTCTCCACCTTTCAACAGATCTGAAACTTGGCATGTGCTACACAACATACACTCAATAAGAACAAAAGTGTTATTCTAGTACCCACTGTTTAGACATCTCCTCCTTGTGTTACAGAAATCCAGGCACCATATGGCAACACCTGCATGTGGAGACAGCACCCCTTCACAGGCCTCCTCATTGTTGGCTATTATCCAACAACTAGTGTGTGTCTTCAAGTGTGAAATGCATATGGAATATTTTTTTCCCATCACCTTCCTTTTCTCCTGGTTTCAAATTCCTCCCTCTCCTTTTCAGTGTTTGTTTGGTTTTTCATTCTTCTGTATGGATTCCGGCCTGTCACATCACTTCGCTGCCATATTTTTTCACCTCAGCCTCCCAAACTGGTCTACGGCTCAGTGTTTCCCTCACAGAGTCTCAAATGGTTTCAGACAGTCAGCGGTCATTTTTAGTTCCGCTGTCACTTTCAGTGATAACCAACTGCCAATTTCTCCCACCCTCTTGCTTTGATTACTGTATTTTGACTGTTTTTCACATTATCTTCCTGCAGAATAGTTTCAGGGCCCAATCCAGAGCCCCGCGCACCAACTCACTGTCAGTGCGCAAATGTGCCATAAGGCATATTTGCAAGCCCTTACCAAAGGCCCAGCACCAGAGCTAGCCCAGCACAAGCCTGCATTGGGCCAGCTCTGGCGCTGGGCCTGCATTCTGCTGCCTCATGGTCAACCAGACCACCTGGCAGTGGAGAGGTGAGTGGGGGAGACGGCACAGAGGAGGCATTCTGAGGCAAGGGAAGGTGGGCAGAGGGCGGAGGGCGGGGAGGAGGCATGGTGGGGGGAGGGAGCAGGACTGGTGGAGCTCGGCTCCACCGAATCCTGAGCCCCATGGGACCAAATGGTCCAACACAGGACTCTGATTCTGCTGCAGCTCCAGAGCTGCTGTACAATCAAGTAGCCTCATTGCAGGGCTCCTTCCCTTACCCAGGGGAAGGGGACAAAAGTCCCCTTTCCCCGAGGAGCTGCTGGTGGCTGCCTGGTTGCACGATGGATACCGCAGCAACCATTTTGGTGCCGCAGCAGCCCTGTGCTCCAGGAAGCTCAGAATTGGGCTGCCCCTCATGTAAAACTCTCATGCTGAAAGTGGTTTCTTCTTTTTATTTATGCAGGTGTAATTCTGCTGCATGACTGAGAAGTCTCCCAAATATTTTTTTCAAAAAAAACCACCCCCAACTAGTCTCAACTGCCCTAATGGTTGGCACGGCACTGCCAAGATTGCTCTCAGAGAGAAGAAATGATTCTAATTTCTCAATATGGTGCAAAATAATGAAATTTGATAGTCCAACGTTCATACTTGCATTCATTTACAAAGAACACTGGATTTTTCTGTTCCAATCAGTTTTGTGTGTTGTGAAAAACTAGGGCAAGCAGCATGGCTGACACTTACAGGACACTTACTGAAGTTATTAGCCAGAACTCTTGTTAATTGCAGGGCCACTAGAATACTGAGTGCCAAGTGGTGACATCATCTGAGCCTTCCTCTCCCATACTCTGGTAAGCTGAGAGATTGATCACGGAGCACTTAGCAGCCCTGTCAAGGCTGTGTTTCTGGGGGATGAATCACACAGTAGTCACAACAGCAGCAACATTGACAGTGGGCCAAACCAATAGGAAAGGCCAGTTTATTTCCAAATAACAGTAGGCATTGCTCCACCATCTCCAGGAAGAGATAACTGGGAGCTAGCAATTCTTGAGGTCTCCCTACAGTGGCTTCAGATAAACTGGATGCCACAACTGGTAGGCTTAATCCTGGGGTCCTACTTGTGTCATACATATAGTCCCAACTTTCCTAAGGCAGCACAGACCTCCTCATACCTACCTGAAGCTCTAATTAGAACCTACATTTTTACCTACTTCACAACTTTAAAAAGAGCAGAAAATGCATGAATGTTGTAAAAGTAGTATCAACATGCACTGGCCACAAAAGCCCTATTTTGCTCCTTTGCTTTTCCATGGAGAAGGCTAAAGCAAGCTTGCAAAGCAAAGTGTTCCTGGGACCAAAATCCATGCTTTGTTTTTTTGATATGAACGCATTCAGTCCAAAGAACTTATAGCTATGCTGACGGCAAACACTGGGGGGCACTAAAGTGTAAAGGATTGGAGTGATATGGGGTGATGGAGTAACATCTAAGATGGAATGGGAAGAGCCTTTGAGATTATTGAGTTTTATCATTAAACCACTTCTATGAAGTCCGAGCTAGAATATTCACAAAGAAGAAGCAACTTCCAAAGACCTCATCTGGTTAGACACATAATCTTCTAAAGATTGCAGCTCAAGCATGTCTGATAGTCATGACTGCACTAGCACTTCATGGAGAAAAGTCAGACTCCTTTTTGGCTCTCTGATTGTATGCAGGAAAACATACAATTCTGGGCCAAGAAACATACAGACACGGCATATCTGTCTCCAAGCCACCCTACCCACCTTCTATACCTCTCTGCTCTGAGATCTTTGGTCCTTCCTTCCAACCACTCTGCACCATCCTTTTCCTCCTTTGCCCCATTCAGCCGTGCTTCATCATCCTCTCTTTTCCTCTCTCCTCCCTTCCTGAACCTTTTTCTTCTCCTTTTTCATAAGAACATAAGAACAGCCCCACTGGATCAGGCCATAGGCCCATCTAGTCCAGCTTCCTGTATCTCACAGCGGCCCACCAAATGCCCCAGGGAGCACACCAGATAACAAGAGACCTCATCCTGGTGCCCTCCCTTGCATCTGGCATTCGGACATAACCAATTTCTAAAATCAGGAGGTTGCGCATACACATCATGGCTTGTACCCCGTAATGGATTTTTCCTCCAGAAACTTGTACAATCCCCTTTTAAAGGTGTCTAGGCTAGATGCCAGCACCACATCCTGTGGCAAGGAGTTCCACAGACCAACCACACGCTGAGTAAAGAAATATTCTCTTGTCTGTCCTAACCCGCCCAACACTCAATTTTAGTGGATGTCCCCTGGTTCTGGTATTATGTGAGAGTGTAAAAAGCATCTCCCTATCCACTCTGTCTATCCCCTGCATAATTTTGTATGTCTCAATCATGTCCCCCCTCAGGCGTCTCTTTTCTAGGCTGAAGAGGCCCAAACGCCATAGCCTTTCCTCATAAGGAAGGTGCCCCAGCCCCGTAATCATCTTAGTCGCTCTCTTTTGCACCTTTTCCATTTCCACTACGTCTTTTTTGAGATGCGGCGACCAGAACTGGACACAATACTCCAGGTGTGGCCTTATTGTGTGGCCTTTCAAGTTCCCACATCTATATAAAGGAGGAATCTGCCTATTTACATCTTCCAATTAATTTCCAAATTCAGCAATCACCCTATGTATCTTGATTCTGCGCTGAGTCTCTGCTTGGTACTATCCATACAAGCTTTGTTCTTTGACACTATAGGATACTACATATAGCAAAAGCCCAGCTCTAGACCAATTACAGCAGCAGCATACCAATGACTTTTCTTTACCACCACTAAAAAACGCAAGAAGGAAGCTAAGATGGAACCCCTAAGGAAGAACCTTCAACCTGAAAGAGAGATTTGCCAGACCTCTGAATACTCAGGCCAGAGCTGCATTTTATGAATCCATCAACAACATCTCTCAGATGACAGCACCAGAAGACCAAGTCACATCAGCACAGACCTGGAATTCAGTAATCACTTGTAAATCACTGGAGCAGAGCTGCCCACAAAATGAATAAATACCAGGCAATATTCATTCAAGAGAACATAAGTACAACTTGATAAAGATACTAACATCAGTATGAAACAATACCAAGAAACTATGGGTGCTAAATAATTATCTGGTTCAAATACTGAAAACAAAATGTTTGTATATCACTTGGCTGTACCTGCAATTTCACAAGGCTTATAAGAATGCTGAAAAGAATCTCTCTTTAAATCTTCATGTCTGTATATAAGATGCGGTTTGTTATGATCATCTTCATGTTCACCTTCTTCCGCCGTCATCACAGGTTCTAAAAAGTACGAACCATCATGAGATCTAAATGTACCCATCTAAAAACAAAGGAGAGGGAATCAATGCATTGGAAAAAGTGAGAAAAGCCTCAAAGCCCCAAAACAGACAGACAACTGGAGTCTTACAGTGAGATAAAATCTTGGGAAAAATGCAAATCATTCATGCAGCTTTTACATAAACAGTGGTCTCTAAGGATACAATCCTATACAAACTTACCTGTGAGTAAGTGCCAATGAATTCCATTAAGATTATTTTTCAGTAGACATACATAAGGCTTGAGTCGTTGGGCTTACAGCCAGATTTCAACCATATTGGTGACAATGAAGTATTTAGACTTGAAGCTGGATACAAGACAGTTATGGGAAATAACCGTTCCCAGACACCCCACGGATACCAAAATCCATGGATAATTAAATCCAGGCACAAAAAAACCTCCAAACATGACCAGAGAACAGATCCATTCGCATTCATAGGGTTCAGATTGGGTGACCCACTTTGAGTCAAATCCATGGATGACAACTCCTGTCCTGTATTTCTTTAGAATTAATTTTTTCCTGTATTTTTCAGAAGCGGAACAAAGCAGCAGTACCATGTATCCTAGTGCATCAGTTCTCAAACCCTCAGAGAGATTGAGAACTGAGGTAAGTTGTTGTGGGGGATGGATGAAGACTTGCTTTCCAAGATCGTGCCACTGATAGGGACAGGTTGTTTTTTATTTTTTCCCCCCTACAATTACCTCCAGTCAGCGCTGGAGGGTGCAAGGAGCCCTCTGCAGGGTTATCTAAGCCTCCAAATGTCTCAATAAAGTGATCGGAACCCACTTCTTGTTTTTGATCATGAAACCAGAAGTGGGTTCTGATCGCTATTTTGAGACATTTGGAGGCTTGGGGAGCCTGCAGAGGACTCCGCGGGGCTTCCCATACATCTCCAGAGGCCAGCACTGGCTGTAGGTAATTGTACCGGGGGGGGGGGGGAACCCTGTCCCTGGCAGCAGTGCGATCCTGAGAATCGCGTCACTGCCTTTGTCCCTCCCCCCTCTTAAGGGGGCAGAGACAGGGCTTCCCAGGCTGGTGGGACCCACCAGTATGACAGCCCCATCCTATTGGAAATGGGATTAAAACTAACACATTAATGAATAATTGGATGGGGGGATGGGCAGAATGGGAGGCGGATAAGGCCCAGGAGGGGGTGGGATCAACAGCTTCAGTGCAGGCCACATCCTAACCCCCCTCCATGGCCCAAGCAGCCTTACATGGGCTACTCAAATTTGCACCTGCGAAATCACTGGTGCAGTTCCAACTAGCCCCATTAGTAGGCTGGGGTTCAACATGGGATAAGGGGAAAAATATCCCCTTACCCCTGAGCTCACATCTAGCTAGCACCTAACCTGAGCTGGATACAGTGCAGATCGGCCTGACTGTTCCATCACGTTAGGGTTGCGCTCTTAAAGATATAATGCACACAATCAAGAATGCACATCCTGGAGAAATAAATACTAAATTGTCAGTATTATACATAAAAAGTCAAAGTGAAAATCTACATTTTTGTTTAACATGAACAGTCTTTGTAACTATGCCAGAGTTTTACTCAAAAACACAAAATTCATTTCCGAGAATGAGATCTTTGCCTACATTTAAATCCTAGATATGAAAACCAGATCCTACAATCATTTACTTCTAAAAGTAATCCTGTTCCGTCAAGCCATGTGCTCTTGGTGTCAGCTGCATAAGGAGAAGCAATTACTATTCTGAATGCATGGACTTCATATGTACGTTAGGCTACAGCTATTCACACCACTGCAATTCCATTGCAGGCTAAGGGTTGATTCACACAACCCTTTCAGGCTGTGACAACTGCAATGAAATTAAAGCAAAATATCCAATTTTAAAAGGGGCACTATGTCAACACTGTATGAATGAAACACATTTTGTATTCACCCACATTTAATAACTGGTTGATAATATCTTCCAGAGGGACAGCTGCATCCATCTGCTGAAGCAAAAACAACAAAGGATCAAACTACACATTACGCAGAATTTGTAAACTGACTTGATTTGTTTTTTGTTTTGTTTTAAAACAGGAAGGGGGGTGCAAAATTTGATGCCAATTGTGCACACATTTTTCTAATTAACAGGATCAGAATCAGGACCATGTTGGAGGAGAAATACTAAAGCCCCTGTACTCCTGCTGCATTTCTGCCCCATTTTGTCCCTTGCCTCACATACCCTATTTGAAAACAAAAGAACAACACACCAGACCAAGTTACATGTTCTTTGCAATGTCTAGTTTGACCCAAAGAGTCTTGTAGAACCTTAAGGACTAACCAATTTCTTCCAGTATAAATGTTCATGGATTTTTGCGGACTGTAATCCACAAAAGCTTACACTAAAATAAATTGGTGAGCCTTTAAGGTGCTTCAAGACTCTGTTGTTTGTGTCAACAATAAATTCTATTTAGAATAAAATACTACTCTTGCATTTGCATATTTAAATGACTTGGACAATCAAGTATTCTTCTACAAGATATCTGTATTCCAAAGGACCAAGCAGGCATGAATTTCTCAAAGTCATCAATGTTGTGGGGAAGCACAGCATGTACATGCATTTAATGGAGTTAAATCAATTACACCCAATCCTATCTCCAGCTGGCTGCAGGACTTAGGGCCGCCAGTGGACCACCCACTGTATTCTGCATGCCGGCAGGGGACCAGGCTGGCTGGGAGATGTAAGAAAAGAAAATCTGTACATACCTTCCCAGCCACTGCTGGGTCCCCTGTGGGCCTCCTGAAAGCTATGCCAGCTCTTTTGCTGGTGTAGCTCTGAGCTTTCTGGTAGTAGGTCAGGCCTGGGACAGGGGTATAGGATTCCATGGACACTGCTGAGATCCGCTCCATCATGCCCCCAATCCACCACCAATGTTACCTCTCTATTGGCAGAAATGTGGGGTGCTATCAGGGGCACATAGACTTCTGGGTTTTGCATCAGTAGCAGTGCTCCACAGACCAGTGGTGGGGAACCTGTAATGGCGGACTTCGCAGTATGCTGACAGACTACACAGACAGGATTGGACCATTAAAGCGCAATTAAACACCTAGTCTCCATCATCATCTGTACTGGCTTTCTATCCTTTGTGGTCACAATTCAAGGGAATCCCATAAACATGTGGTCCTCAAGACTGCTGGCAATATCCATTATAATTTTGCCTTTTAATTCATTATAGTTTTAAGCATATTATTCATGGGATAGCATGAGAAAGCATATTATTCATTATCCCCTGGGGGCTGGGGATAAGAATAGGCCCTCAGTTTGGCTGTACTTGTCTTAAGAGGCGACTAAACAGCCACTGGGTAGATGGGACTCGTCAGCCTGGGAAGGCAGCTCATCAGAGAGAAGGGAAACTCTGATCCCAAACCTCCACTGCCTTGTGGCTACATCCAGTTATGGAAAAGGCTTCAGGAGTCAACCTCGAGGCAAAATCCGGAGCCGGAGTCCCTGAGGCAGTTCATGGCTGAACACAGTCACATTCTGGCAACTCCTGCGACGCCGCTGGAACCAACCGTATTGGCTTCTGCCTTTCCATTGGACCATTTCAGCGACGTGGAGAGGGGGGATTTGCTGCATGGGTAACAGCCTATCCCCCATACCTACTTTACCCAGGCTTTGCGCACTGGAGAGGACACTCTGTTCCAGAACCACCATTCAGAGCGTGACACCATATTCGTCCGAGACTGAAGGATGCCAACATTCATGAGAGCTCCCCCCCCCAGATAATTATGCAAATTATCATTTATTGCAGATCTTTTAAAATAATTTAAAAACCTGCCTGGTGGAATTGTTATAATTTTATACCCTGATGCCACATGTCAATTTGTTATGTATAGCCCATCAGTTTCAAGAATTAGGAAAACCTGTAGTATACAATAGCAATCGCTTCCTACTCATTTATTAATATTGCAAGATTTGTATGAAACAAAATCCAGAAAAGTAGCTATGGCAGGCTGCCATAGGTTTTGGCAGGGTTGGGCCCCCAAGGAAAGATGTAAGTAATTGAAGGATGGCTCTTGGGGAATCACTAGTCACTGTGTAATGAGCCCCAGGTGAAAGCAAGATGGGGCTCATTAGCAACAGCATATCTTGCTAGAGCAGACTTAAGGGGAATAATGGAGAATTTTTTGTGATCTCTGATCAGGATAATTAAACCAAACTATAAAGTCAAATAAAGGTTCATCCAGTTCAGATGCAAATCTGAAGCCAAGAAATGGAAAAGTTATTTATTCAGAGCTCATATGGTTTGTAGAGATTATAAAGATATGCACCAATGAGTGCACATTATCACTCTGAAAAGTCCTATCGTCACAATTAATGGCCCAATCCTACCCCCCCCCCCCCGGAGGGGAGGAATGACGCAGACACGCCAGAATGGCTTGTGTTGCATCCTACGGTTGGGGCAGGCAGTTGCAGAGATCTCCTCTGGGTGAGGGAACAAATGTTCCCTTATCTTGGGGAAAGCTTCAATGGCATAGATGGGTCTACTCAGACCTGTGCTAGAAAAATCACTGGTGCGGGTCCATGTGGACATGGGCCATGGGATTGGGTCCGGGAAGGGGGCTAGGATTCGGGGGCCATATTGCCGCCAACCCACCCCCCTTCCCCATCCCAACTGTCCTTTCCCCACCCCCACTGTCACCCTATTCCACCTCCCCCCACTTAATCATGACTCCCAGGCATCAGTGGATCTAAGGTGATCCTATGGCATGCAGGAGAAGGCTCTGGTCTTCCCACTGACACTCCAGCAGAGTGTGCCGTCAAATGCTGTTTGGGTGGTTTTTGCTACTTCCATAAAACAGTTAACAAACTTGTTACACCAGTGTTAAAGTCCAATATTGGGCTGTTTTTAGTTTTCAACAGAAACTCTGTCTTACTTGACTTGACATGAATTGAATATAAAATCCTATGTTCATGTTTAACAACAACCAAAAAAAAGCCAACAAAGAGATTATCAACCAAAAGTGTCAGGCACAAAAAAGGCAACTCACATGCACAGCTTAATAACTACAGACTACACAAAGTTTTACAATGGCGCCCTAGTATCTGTATCCTTTCTGGACCACCCCACCAATACAGAATCACCGGATACTGGGGCAATTTTAAAATCCCTTTAAAATTTAGCTTCCTATCTCTCCACAACCAAATCGTGCCACTTTCTGAGCCTCTAGAGTTGTTTTTAGGACTTAAAGACCCACTTCCAGGTTGCACAGAGGTTCCTTTCTCCTCCCACCCTCACTGCAGAATGCAATCCAATGGCATTGGTGGTGAGTGAAATCCACAGATGCTGGACTCACGGATACTGGGGTCCACAACCTGGCTACTAGACTAACATTTGTGTTATAGCCTAGCTAGCTACACCCGAACTCAGAGGGTAGAAGAAAGGTCGACTAAGAGCACAATCCTATTTTTCACCACTGACGCAGCGCGTGCTGCATGCTATGGGATGTGGGGGACCAGACAGTCCAGGAGACATAAATAAAACACTTTTTTACTTTCCTCTCCATAGGCCACCTGGCTTCCAATGGGTTTCCTCAGACCTACGCCAGCTCTTTTGCTGGTGTAAGGACTCTCTTAGTGGTATTTGCAGTTTAAACAAACCAAGATTCTAGAAGCCCATGAACTGAGATTCTAAAGGGGCCAGGAAGGAAGGAGTAGGTGGGCTCAACAGGCTTTGGCTTGCAATCACTCACCCATGATGTAGAATACAAGACTGTTAGATCCAATTATCAACTTTCATTAAAAAAAATAACTTTCATTCACCTTCTTAGGAACAATAAGGTCTTTATGTCCAAAATGAAATGTATCTCTGACAGCTGACACACCTATTATTCCACCATTACCATTTCTCACCTGCCCATGTATCTCTCTACAGGAGACTGTTAACAACTCTACCGCTTTTAAGTTCTTCCTACAATGAAGCAAACAAGTGGATGTTTAATAAGAATCTGTGGTAGTGCTGGTAGTACAGGCATCCCCTGGTATTCATTCCCCCATTCCCCCCAAGGATACCAGAAACTGTGGATAAGGGGGAACCCTATCTCCTAAACATTTGCTTCTCTAGCATTCAGGCTGCCTGCCTGTCTTCCTATAAGTTCGTGTGCTTATAGTGTTTGGTAAAAGAGACATTTTTGCTTAGCGCAACTATAAAGAAGACAAACAAAGGTAATGGACATGGGGAGGCACGGAGAACTGCATAGAACCGGATCTGTGGATACCCGATCCACGGATATGGGGGGACACCTGTACTACAGTCTCTTTAGCTCTTTTCACCTCATCATTTGCAACAATCATACAGAACACTAGTTCCTTCTCCCTAACCCTAAACTGTCCCTAAACTCTGCACAGTAAATGAGGAAAAGACTAACAAAGAGTAGACCTAACCTGTATAGAAGGACTTGCATTTAGGCACAGGCTGCATATATCTAATCCATACATAGCAAAACTCGACCTGCAACAGATGGAGCTTTCCAGAACTGAGGTAATATTTGGCCATAAAGGTGTTCTTTCTAATTACAGTCGGGTGATCCATTAAAAACCTTGGATCTGTCAAGATCAGCACTACTTTCCAAGAAGCCAAGACTGCTGTTTCCATCACCTTCATGTCGAGAGGCAAAGGTCTCTTTTTTCACACAGAGTTTAATTTGAACTGAAGTCTTACTTCACTTTAAAATAGAGGTGTGCACTGCTATACTAAAACTTCTCTGCTCAATGACATCTTCCTGCATTTCTTAACAGACCTGGATAATGACTAACAGCCCAATCCTGAGCTGTCATTGTGCCAGGACTGCCGCGGCGCCAAAACACCTGCCGCGGCATCCTATGAACAACAGAGCAGCTGCCATTCCTCAAGGCAAGTAGCCCCACAAAGGGGCTACTCAATTCTGTGGCAGCCCTTGGGCTGCTGTAGAATCAAGAGCCTCATGTTGGGCCTCACGGCCCGACACAGAGGCTCTGGATGTGGTGGAACAGAACACTGGTTCTGCCTCCCTCCCGCCCTGCTCTTTCCCCCCCGGTATGCCTTCTCCCCGTCCTCTCTCCACCTCAGAATGCATCCTCCCTGCCTCCCCCCCCACGCCCCCACTCACCTCTTCACTGCCCACCAGTTCATGCAATCACTGAGCGGCGGAGCACCAACAATCCACTGGCACTAGCACAGCACCGATTAGCCCTGAGCTACTTCTGGCACTGGGCTGGTGTTGAGGGCCATGAACGTGCTTTATGGCAACGTTTGCGACACCACCGGCAGAGTGCTGGCAGTAAGAGCTCAGGATTGGGCTCTAAATTACACAACAAATAATATTTTACCTCATGATTTTCTGCCTGGACTATGTTTGAGTTTTCCACCTGCAGCCAGTGAAATCCTCAGCAGATCTGGTTGCCCATGTTTGCAGGGGGTTAAACTGGTCAGTGATGTGAAAGCAAAATAAAAATATGTAACTTAGAAAATGTAGTTAATGTCCCTAGAATAATTTCTACAATATGTCTGCCTGCACTGCCTTGCCTTGGCCTAGTTTCAGACAACGCTAAACCATAGTTTAGCGCGCATGAATTAGCTGAAAAGAGCACAGGTTCCCCTGTTGCTTCTCCTCCTCTCTTGCCCATAAAATGAACAATGTTGCATTCACTGAGAACAAATTACAGTTCTGTGTCACGTATCAAGTCAAAGATCCATAGTTTGTTAACTAACAGCCAAACAGTGCTCTGAACCGGCATACGCCCCTTGCGTTGGCTTCCGAATGTTGCTGTAAGACATGTTTGCGCTGACTCAGGAGTTGACTGAGCAGGAACCAGGGTCCACACTGGTTCGCAAAGGCCAGATCCAGCACCCGTGAAACCCAGATGGGGTAGGTTTGCGCCAGCTGGTACAGCCTGGTGCAGGGGGTAAGAGAGGGTGGTGGGATGGTGGAATGGAAGTGGGGAGGGGGTATTCTGGGGTGAGGTAGGGTGGAACAGGAGGTGGATCAGGCCTGGAAAGGGAGATAGGATTGGCCACAGCAATGCAGGCTGAATCCAAACCCCCCTGGCCTGAGCAGCCTTACATAGGCTACTCAGATTTGTGCCAGCAAATCAGCTGGTGCAGATCTGAGTAGCCCCATAGGGATGGCTGGGGTGTGACTCTGGGCAAGGGGAGAAGTATCCCTTTACCCCAAGGTGAACCTCCGGCTTGCACTTAATCTGCACCAGATACAGCGCAGGCCACTGTGACTGCCTGTTCTAGAGTAGATTAGGATTGGACTGTTTGCAAACTGGGATGTAGTGGAGCCAGTAAAGTCTCTGCTGCCTCCTAAGGGCCAAATCCTATCCAGCTTTCCAATGCTGGTGCAGCCATGCCAATGGGGCATGCACTGCATCCTGTGGTGGGGGGCAGTCATGGAGGCCTCTTCCAGGTAAGGGAATGTTTGTTCCCTTTCCTCGGGGTGCATTGCTGCTGCACTGGCACTGGAAAGTTGGATAGGATTGGGCCCTAAGAGACTGCTTAAAACACATTATGAGATGTTCTGCTGAAGTAAAAAGTAGTCTTCAACTAACCTTCTGTTCAAATTTCTGATTTGCAGGAGGGTAACATACATGTTCTGAGCACATTTTAAAATGTCACCTGTCATCTTCCTGTAGGCTTTATTTCTAAGTCCCATTTTATTCTTCCTCCAGCAGCTACCACGTTGATGTTGAATTTGATGCAGTTCCCCACAAATATGCAAAATTGGATGACATAATTGTCACCACATGGTTCAAGGCAGCTTCCTAATACTTCATTTGCTTTTTATTTATAGGGAGCAGCAATGGAAGAAACTGATCTCTCATGTATCAGGATTTGACACTGGGCGAGGAAAGATTTTTCCTTTTGCTTCTTAGGTGTTTAAAAAGGAAATTATGTAAGTTTTCTTTTGTAATATAGTAATAGTAACAGTATTTATATACCACTTTATTTAAGGCTTTATAGTAAGCCTTATTACAGATGAGGAAGATTTTTCCACCCAAGCTCAATGAAAGATCATGCTACTTAACAATTACAGACAGTGGCGCAGCTAATGATCGTGTAGCCCAGTGCCAAGCTCAGAATGTTGCCCCGGAAATGATGTCACAACCAGAAGTGACATCACGCCTGGGCTTTTTCAAAAGTGAAAAGGCATCTGTTATCTGGGGTCAAAGAAGATTTGTAGCCTCCCCCCAGACAAAATAAAATTAGGTAAATAAATAAAAAGTGTGCCCCTGATAGGTTCAAGACACTGTATTGGGGTGAAGAAGGATGGTTATTCTTCTCTTGCTAAATATAAGAAGGGCACCTCTTGGACAACAATCAATTTCATAGGTCAGTTGTGAGTTAAGAAAATCACTTTTTGTTCTATAAGACAATTGTGTTTTCATTTTCTGGTTAATTAGCCATAACTTTTGATAGAATACAGATGTTCCAATGGGGTTTGTTTCATTGCATTCTACATCAAATTACCTTTCCAATTATATATAACATGATGGTATTAATCATATATACCAAGATTTTCACAATTTTGGTCACTAGTGTCAAGCTCAGCTTGTTGCTACCCTAAAGCTTGATGCCCAGCCCAATTGCTACCTCCTACACCCCCTTAGCTACGCCACTGACCACAGATTTTACCATTTATATTTTGAGATAATTTACACTGCAGGAAACAATGGGTTGGTTCAGACATAGTGCCAAGACATAGGTCAATGCTATGAGAATGAGCCCTATGTACTCTTTCATTCCTTGCATGTTTCCTGCAGTTCAGTTAAACCCATTTTTGCCCAGCCCACAGGTGTACATGTTTGATCCAACATATTTGTTGCATATATGCAACATTGGTAGAAGTAGTTTTAACGTAGACAATTCATAGTTTGCCTCATTTACATTGGTCCTGGTCTGTCCCTAAATCACAAAAGAGAAATCATAGCATGCATTAAGTCAGAGGTCTTCAACAGGGGACCTGGGAGCCAAAAGTGGGTTGCAACTCAACACCAGATGGATTGCAGCAGTGCTGCTACGGCCATTTAATGTTGAGGTTCAGGATCAGCTCTACCCCTTAATTACTGAGTTTTGCCAGTAAGTGGGTCTTTGAAAGTGGGCCGCATGTTACAGGTTCGGTTTGAGGTCAGTTCCAGCTCTTGATGAGGTGAAAACTTGCAGGAGGAAGGAGGAAGGGGGAGGATGGAGTGTTCTTGTTCAAGTAGGCTTGTTCATCAGTGTCAAACCATGGTTTGGCATTACATCTGAACCAAGACAGTGTCATAACAGTGACAATCCTAAATTTGAACAGAACTGAAATAAATGTTATACTTTCTCATAATGGTGTGAAATGAAAACAGAATGCAAAAGGGTCTATGAAAAACAATAAAATACAAATGGGTACTCAAGAGGAACTTGCAGGGGGAGATTGAGGAAAGAGAACAGGGAGGTCTGAAGTCTTATACTTCAGTTTTAAGGCCTTATAAGGGCCTAAAATGTCACTTCCAGTTTCCTCCCCCAAAATCAGAAATAACTTTCTAAGGTCTCCCAAAGGCATCCAAAGTCCTGTGGAGGCCATGCAGATCCTTCACAGGTCTCAGAACACCCTTCAGAGGCAATGGGAGCACAGCTTCTGTTGCCTCCAGAGGGTCCATGTTGGGCTGACCACATAGGTTTGGGACCCTCAGATGATCAAATTTATGGATCCCAAATCTGCAGGTAACAGAGGCCCCCTGTATATTGAAGCACAGGTGTCACAGCACTAGCAAAAACTAATTCAAATTATCACGGACACAAGAATACCCTAATAGTAACTATCAGTCCAATCCCATGGTTAGGGATCTTTTGTTGTTGTTAAAAACACATAAAAGTACTAAACACCACCTTTTTGATGTTAAAATATCTTAATAAAAACACATAACACTGCTTTTTGGAGTTTTAAGATATTTTCCAGAAATTAAAATAGATTACTGCACCAGTTAGAAATAATACTGACACTGTCATTCTATCACCTACCTAGCGCATTTTTAAAGTGATTATAATTTATTAAAATGCATCCTTGAAATAAAAACACATAATACCTATTTTAATCAAGAAATTTTGAAAAAAAAACCACACCAAAAAAAACCACATCCCTATCTATGAGCTTTGAGCACTAGCAGAACACACATTTTTCCAGTGCCTGCTGCTGAACAAAAAGCTCCTTCCACCTACTCAGGTGAGTAGCTGAGTAGCTTTGGCATGATGATGGGAAGGCCAGAGCCTTCCTGTATGCTTTCCAGGGCTCCAGCAGCCTGTCAAAGAAGATGCAGGGTCAAGGGAGGATGGAACAGGGAGAGAAGGGGTGAAACTGGGAGAGGGAAGGAACCAGCAGTGGGGAGACTGCGGGAGGGGGTGGCAGTGATGCCACCTGCCATCTGGCAGTGATGGCATGCACTGGATCCCCTCTGGCAGCAGTCTCCCCACCCCACCCTCTCTGTAGGCTTGACCTAGCAAAATTGCTAGCTTAGGTCCAAGGAGACCCACTGCAAGGGGGGAGGCTTGAAGAGGGGAAAGCAGATTTAAATCCCCCCTCCTGGTACGTGCCCCACTTTGGATACAGCACATCTGTTTTATGGTATGACTGCACCAGTTAGGGGGATCTAGGATTGGGCTGTTAGATATATAGTAATTTAAGTCAACTGACATTCCATCACAATCAACCAAACTACATTGTTCAAAACCAAAATGCTTGCTTAAGTAGCAATATAACTCCATCTCCTGGTATAATTATTTTATATCTGAAGAAGGGCACATCAACGTAAGAGTTACATAATTGAGTATTTTCCTTTCAAGCTTCCAACAACCAAACATTCAGAGAAATCAGCTATCCTTAATGCAGGAGAAATCTCAAACAAGCTTGCATCCAAACAACTTCAAATCACTTATCCTGCTGACATTAGAAAAGTACACCTGGACATAAATCACAGCTGAAAATATGAAACACAGTCTGAAATTCAGAAGATCTGACGGTTCCTCCTTTACTCAAAACTTCCTGAAACAGATGATTAATCCATGTTTTTGACCCAGTTCCCCATTTATAAACTCGGGAACTGAACAGAGTCCAGTCTCAGAACAGCATCATCTGAGCCACTGGCCTGTAGCAAGTGCTTCAACTCTACAATCTTACCTACTGTACATATTTGGACAAGCATGTGGTATTTGGATGTGAAAGATTCTGGTTCAAGTTCAGTGTTTGCCTAGTCTTAACAATCTTTTACAAACGATACTTCCACCCTCAATTCCCCATCTATGCAAGTGCAAATAACATAACTTTGCAATTGGTCACTGACCAGGGTTGGGTAGCAATTGTTTCCCAGTGCCCAGGATTGATTCAACCTGAAATAAAGCGTCCTGCCATGTATATTTCTTGCATTGTTCTCTCTGTCTATATCACAGAGTAACAAGAGTAACAAGATGGCACCAAGCAACTGGGCAAGATGCGTGGCTCTTTCGGCAAGGAAAGGTGCTCAAAGGTAACCACTTGACTTGAACCCAGAAGTGAAAAGCATTAAAGGCTTCTGTCTTCAAGCTTCTCTGCTATACGGAGCCTCCCAAGATCCAAGGAAAAGTGCAAGTAGTAGTAAAATTATTATTATTATTATACCGCTTTTCAACAAAGTTCACAAAGCGGTTTACAGAGAAAAATCAAGTAACTAATGGCTCCCTGTCCCAAAAGGGCTCACAATCTAAAAGATGCAAAACACCAGCAGACAGCCACTAGAAAAGACACTGCTGGGGTGAAAGGAGAAAACGGAGCTAGGAAAGGGGGGGGGATTGTGAAAAGGGCAATGAGTGGATTGCAAACCCTCTCAGTCTTTATTTGCATGGCCAAAAGACTACTGATGTGCTTCAGAGGGTTGTTTAAGCCATTTCTGCCCAACATTGCATATATGCAACAGCGATCAAATGTGTACACTTGTGGGCTGGGCCAAAATGGGTTAAGGAGGATAAAAATAGTTAAGCATTTAAAAAAGTTGAATTGAGTAATTTGAATAAAGTGGAATAAAGTAAAAATTATTTAAATAAATTCTGTCACTGAAATACTGTATCTTCTCAATAGTCAGTGGGGAAGGCGTTGGGGAAATCACCAGTTCTTTAACAAGTCGAACCTGCCATAGCTTTACAGGCAAAAAGAGACCTGAACAAAAAAAGGTAACAAACACTAAAATATCATGCTTACCAAGCCACCACAGAGACTGAAGACTGCTGTGTGTGTTTCACGCGCGTTGACATGCCCACGGTAGAAGCAGTGGTGCAAATCAGAGGGGAGATGGTTTTTGGTGGCACCGACATGCTCCTCAAAATAGTGAGGAGCAATGAAGCTGTTGTCAGCACTCAAATTCAGCTGGAAAATTTGCCCGTAGGCACTGAGGCGGTAATGAGTCCTGAAAGGGAGAGATCCCGCGAGTGCTTCCATACTCCTTTTTCTCCTTTTGAAGTGGTGAGTGTGTGGAAATGCTTCTCCAAATTCATTTAGTCGTGTAGGTGTTACTATTTCGTACGAGGACAGATGCTTCACCATATTCTCTGCAACAAAACAGCAAAAAGACTTTTAAAAACATCAGAAGCACCTGATAAAGGCTATGATGAATACAGTGGTGTTCCTCTAGGTTTTGCCTATTTTTCCTTTTTTTCTGGACACTTCTAATGCCCCAGAAGCTACTGTGCAGGTTCAGCTTTCTTAGAACTGCTAGTAAATCCTTCTGAAGCATTCTGGAAACTCCATTATTTACCAACCACATGAATTAGTGGATTGAAAAAATCTTTGCCTCTCCAGGGGTAGCTATTCGGCCTACCACTAGGTCTGCCCTGCCAATTGGTCAACAAACCGGTCTTTCCAGTTAAAAGGGGTGAGATGGACAAGTCAGGTGGGTTCCACTCCTCCAGACAGGTGACTTGATAACATCATCAAACCTAGATTTTTTAAAGACCAAGCACTGAGATGTTTGGGTGTGTTTCGTTCTGCCAGTCTGCTGTGAAGACACCCAGGGTTGGAACACAGAAGGCATCTTCTGACAGCATACAGGTTCAGCATACTTATCCATGGATTTTCCAACCGTGGATCTGGCTCAACACAAGTCCCCCAGACCTGGCCCAATCTGAATTCTTTGAAGACAACTGGAGCTCTGCTTTGGTCACCTCTAGAGGGCTTTCTGAAGCCCAGAGTCCATGCTATCCACCCGTTGCTTCTGTGGGCTTCAGAATGGCTGTTTCAGGCCAAAAAGTGTCACTTCCAGTTTTCATGACAGATTATCTTTCTAAAAAGTGGGTCCCAGTGCTAAAAGCTTGAGAACCACTGGTTTACTCAATTTGTATCCCTCTTTTCTCCCCAAAGGGTACCCTCTCTGCACAACGGCTTCCAGGTAGTGTGTCCAGTTTAGTCCCATCCCCATCAGTGATGCACTGATGAAACTCTACCCCTGCCCTCCCCTTGATCAGCTGGTCTGCAGAGTTCCAAGGTGGCAATCACAGGAAGGATCTCTCCCCTTGTTCAGTGTTTGTTGCTGCAGTCAAACAGTGATCCCACCAGCAGTGAGGGATTGGTCTTCATCAGTACATCATAAGTGGAGGTGAAGCTAAGTCAGGGCACTATGAGGAAACCCTCAGGTATACAGGTAGATGTGGCAGTTAACTTCTGAATAGGGTTTGTGTATCCCACAAATCATGCACTCATATGCACACTAACACTCTGGGTTACAATGCCCTGGTCCTAATGGAATGAGCCACCTGCTACCCTGAAGTTGTTCCCTTTGGACTATGCAGATGGCCGGAGTGACCTGTACCTTCACTCACTTTTTTCACAATTTGTCACAGAAAATTTTGACAGACTAGGGCAAACTATTCATCTTAATTCTGTTACAGCAGCTGTGTCACTCCCCAGGGGTCTCACAGCAGCTCACTTCCATCTACCACCCTCAGGCAGTTGGGTTGGTGGAATGTTTTAAATAGACATTGAAAACCATGATCTGGAAACTGGCAAGTGACCACCCAGCACAGAGAGACTTGTACCTAGGTTAGAACAACCATTTTCAACCACTGTGCAGTGGTACATTGGTGTGCCACAAATGGTCCGCAGGTGTGTCGCAGAAATTTGAAGGAGGGTCATGTATTAGTAGGGTCACTGGGAGATGTGAGGCCCCCCCCCCCACTGCCAGTGTGTTGTGCCTTGTCAACTGCCAAAACACTTATGGTGTGCCTTGACAAATTTAGTGCCTTCTCAGTGCCATGTGATGAAAAAGGTTGACAATAGCTGATCCAGAAGCTATCTTTTTTGCAGTCCAGGAGATGCCTCAAGCATCAAAGGGGGGTGCATCCACTGAACCTGTCTGGGTGAGAACGAACCAGCGGGACCAACCTGTGATTACCTGCATTGCACAGAACCCAGCACCAGTACAGCTGAAGTGAGGCACGCTGGGGTGAGGGCACCTCAGGTGGGGGAGGGAAGGGAGTGCGAGAGGCAGAGCATCCTCTGAATCAGGGAAGTAGATGAAAGGGACAGATCAAGTCTAGGAGATGGCTGTATATAAACTTGCAGTGATGGCCTATGAGGAAGCTCAAGTGCAGGGAGGCCATGCTACTAGGTACCTGTGCCTGTGACACTTTGGCAGAGCCCAGAGAAGGGTTGAGGGTGATGTAAATCCCTCTCCCAGCTGCGCCTGAAGCCCATAAGAGCACTGCTGGCCCTGGCAGGGGACAAGCCTTCTAAGACCCACCCTCAGGTCCCTGTTGTGCCCACTCCCTGCAATTAGCCGCAGGGGTAGATCCCCCCCTGCTGCAGTGGTGTCACCAACCTTGGATCCTGCCAGGAGGCAGGTGAGGCCTTATGGTTGTTTGACCAACTGCCCGGGCTGCTGGGGGCCACCCAGGCTGTCAGCGCATTTGGTGACATTAGAGCCAACTCACCCCAGTGTGCCTGGGAACCTGGAACATCCTGGATTTGCTGCTCAGTTGCTATGGCACACCAGTTTTGCTCTGTTATTCCCCCCCCCCTGCAAAGGGAAGGGGCCCCTTGCACTCTGTGGCAAGGCTCCCTTCAAAACTTAGTGCTTTGCACCCCCTCTAGCTATGCCACTGGCTTGCAGCCTGAAGGGCATTGACCTGCCAAAGGGTTTAAGCAGTGGAATCTGTATTTCAAGAAGTCCAGCCCACATGCGCACAGAGCCACCCAAGCTGCTCCAGAGCCCGGCTTTATCCCTCTTTCCACACATGTGAAGCAACCCTCGTGGCGCAGGCGCGCTTCCCTCCCTGCCTGTACTCCACCCCAGTGCCACCTCCCCCTGATTCCTCAAAAGCAGCTGGTTGTCAGCTGTGGGTAGCCGCAAGCAGCAAGCAGGCAGGCAACCCCTGGGAGACACCAGGCGATGACCCTCTCCAAGGCTCCAGTGAGTCCCTGTCCAGGCTCTCTCTGAGCCCAAACCTATGCATGTCTTCTCAGAAGTAAGTCCCATTAGAGTCCATGGGGCTTACTCCTAGGAAAGTGTGGATGGGACTGCAGCCCAAGAGCCCAATCCTAGTTATGTCTACTCAGAAGTCAGTTCCATGGGGCTTACTCCCAGGAAAGTGTGGCTAGGATGGCAGCCTCAGAGCCCCATCCTAGGCATGTCTACTCAGAAGTCAGTCCCATGGGGCTGACTCCCAGGAAAGCGTGGCTAGGATCGCAGCTTGGGAGTCCAATCCCAGGCATGTCTACTCAGAAGCCAGTCCCATTAGAGTCCATGGGGCTTCCTCCCAGGAAAGTGTGGCTAGGGTGGCATCCTCGGAGCCCCACCCGAGGCATGTCTGCTGATGGGGCTGACTCCCAGGAAAGCGTGGCTGGGACTGCAGCCTCTGCGCCTGTGCCTTACCTTGCTCGGGGTGCAGACGGACTTCCCGGGTCCTGACGAGGAGAGCGGCGAGCGGGCACAGCAGCCACGCCAGCAACAGCTTCCCCTCGGGGAGCCGCATGGTCCCGTCCCCCCCGCGGGCACCCCGCGCCCCCGATCGCCGCCGCCGCCGCCACCCCTCCTGGCTCTCAGCCCACGCCTGCTCAGCTGCTGGAGCCGCCCGCCGCCTGGGGCTCGCCCATGCCCCCCGCCGGCGCCCACCCACTGCCCTTGGAACGCCCTCGCCGGCCAGCCCCGGTCTCCGGAAGGCGCCCGCTCCGCGCTGCCTTCGGAGCAGCCCTCCCGCAGCGGGACGGTGCCAGCCGCTGCGCGGGCTCTGCGGCCACCCCGGGACCCCCGGCATCCAAGACGCCGCGGCTGCCCGCCCCCTTGGGGCAGGGACCTGACCACCGATGGGAGGAGTCTCCACTGGCTGGCTCTCTGGCACACACGCGCACCGCGCCTTGCAAAGGGGCAGCACCCAAAGGAATCGCCCGGCGCGCACTGCTCCCCTCCCCTGCGCTGATGCCTTCACTGCAGCCATGCTCCTTGCGCATCGCAGCCACACAGGCCAGGCACAAGAGGGAAACCCTGGTGGGCTCTTCAGGCCACAATCCTAGCCACACTTTCCTGGGAGTAAGTCCCCTTGACTATAATGGGACTTACTTCTAAGTAGACATGCAGAGGATTGGGCCCTCAGTCTAGAAAAAGATGTACCTGGGGGGCATTATTCAGAAATTATGCAAGGATGGATAGAGTGGATAGAGGGATGCTCTTTTCTCTCTCACACCAGAGAGAGGGACACCAGAACCATGGGACGCCAACACCAGAACCATGGAACGCCCACTCAAATTGAGGGTCAGGAGAGTTAGGACAGGCAAAAGAAAATATTTCTTTACCCAGCGTGTGTTTAGTCTGTGGAACTCCTTGCCACATGGTGTGGTGATGGTGTCTGGCCTAGATGCCTTTAAGAGGGGATTGGACAAATTTCTGGAGGAAAAGTCCATCACAGGTTACAAGCCGTGATGGGTATGTGCAACCTCCTGATTTTAGAAGTGGGCTACCTCAAAAGGCCAGATACAAGCGAGGGCACCGGGATGCAGGTCTCTTGTTGTCTGGTGTGCTCCCTGAGGCATCTGGTGCACCACTGTGAGACACAGGAAGCTGGACTAGATGGACCTATGGCCTGATACAATGGGGCTCTTCTTATGTTACAGTTCCTTGTATGTTGACGGGTGTTTGCCAAACATTTTGCAGAGTGAGATGTGTCAGCCATCCTAAATTCAAGAAGCTCAACAACAGAGGGGCTGTAGGAGTAAGCCAGGAGAAAGGTCATCAAGCTAAGGCTGCAACTCAATTAAGAACGTAAGAGCATAAGAAGAGCCTCACTGGATCAGGTCAAAGGCCCCTGTATAGAACCTGTAGAGTAAGCATGTGTGAACATAAGGAGAACCCTGCTGGATCAGGCCACAGGTCCATCTAGTCCAGCTTCCTGCATCTCACAATGGTTCACCAGATGCCTCTGGAAACACATGAGACAACAAGATATTTGCATCTCACTGCCACTCCCTTGCACCTGGCATTCTGAGATGGCCTGCTTCTAAAACCGGAAGGTTGCACATACCCATCATGGCTTGTAATCTGTGATGGACTTTTCCTCCAGAAATCTGCCAATTCCCTTTTCAAGGCATCTGGGCCAGATACCATCATCACATCATATGGCAAGGAGTTCCACAGATTAATTAAACGCTGGCTATAGAAATATTTTCTTTGGTCCTATCTCTCCCAAATCTCAATTTTAACAGATGTTCCCAATTCATGCTTACTGTTGGAGTAAGTTCCATCAAAATTCAAACAAAATTTGAGTAAACATGGTTAGAGTTGCACTAGACATGCAGGTAGAAACATTTTTTTAAAACACTCAGGTTGAAAGAATGCTGATTCAGTATCTGTATATCTTATCTCTGTAGCAACTAACAACGGCTCTGGAGTAAATTTTGGCAGGAAAACAGTACAGGTGCCAAGTCTGACTGAAGGTGTTTCTGGGATTTTTTCTTTTCCATCAAGATATAATGGAAATTTCTGGAGGCCCTCTTAAAATCTCTAGGATCACTTTCAGTAATCACCCCAATTCTGACAATGAATCCTGGAAACTCCAGGTCGGTCCTGGAGGTTTGACAGCCCTATATAGAGGGAAAGCATATGCCCCACTCTCCATATGCCACAGTTCTTACCTGGTCTCATCCCCCACACCTCCAGGCTATTAATTTTTGATAAATTTAAAAAAAAAAAAACTTCCACTTCACTTCCTGTTTTAAAACTTTTAAGCCCCTCAGTGATGAGCTTAATGTAACCTGCAGTTTGGCCCTAAACTGCATGGAACACTGGCTCCTAGTCCACATCCACACCAAGAATCTGTGAAGCAATTCAAAGAATGAAATACATTCTTCAAACTAATTGACTTACAGAATTGTTGCCACAAGATGAACTGATGGCTTTAAAGGGGTGTTAGATAAAATCATCTAACAACAGCTAATAAATGAAGCTAACAATGGCTTAGCGTGACAGCTATATGGGATTTGATCTTCAGCCCAATTCTGAGCTTCCCAGCAACTGCTGGAGCAGCAGCAGCACCAAAGCGTCTATCCTGTATCCAGTGGGTACAAGGAAGCAGCCAGAGGTCTCGCTGGGGGACAGGGACTTTTCTCCCCTTCCCCTGGGGGAAAGCCCCAAGCCTGCAATGGGGCTTATCAATTCTGTGCTGGCTATTTTGCCAGCACAGAGTTGAGAGACTCTGTGTTGGGCTGGATACGGCGGCACAGAGTAAGATTTTAATAGTGGTTCATAAAATAGAATGAATCTCTCTCTCTCTCTCTCTCTCTCTCTCTCTCTCTCTCTCACACACACACACACACACACACACACACACACACACACACACACACACACACACACACACCCCAGAACATTACATTAAAAAAAAATCAGCAGGCTATTTAATGTAACACTGGACATTGTTTGCTGTCTGAAGTAATACACAGCTGTTGGAAGACAGCACATCTTTGGGTTTTATAACCCACCTTTTATCAATTTGAATGGACTCATGCCTCTTTATAAATAAACAGAATAATACAGGAATAATGCAACCTATAAAACACTGTAAAGCCAGAATATTAGAACACCTTACACTGTTCCATGTCTTTTGACACAGAAAATGTCTTGCCATGTTGCTAAAACTTTTGAGCTAGGTCAACCTACCCAGATCAATGTAATTATAAGTGCCATTCATCACTAACAATTTAAGTTCCTCATATAAATGGAATACGAATGCACAACCCAGTGAATGAAATAAGAGTTCAGTTCTATCTCTATTTGTAAACAGTAAACCTGAATATATTTTGCTGTTTTCTCTCCTTCCTTTTCCACTCTCATTCTGGGTAGGAGGGACTAAGAAATTGATTCTGTAATTATGATCCTGCTGAGAAGTAACCGAAAAACATTGACAGCTCTGTTTGTGCAAAATGAATTATCGCTATAAACTGTGGTTGTCTGATGAAATCAATGAAGGCATGCCAAGTTACACATCCTGAATAGGCCTCTGGTGATATTTTCCGTTCCTTGAAATCTGCGTGTGCGTTGTCGTTGCCAACAAAGAATTGCTTTTGTGTACGGATTCCAAGGACAGTAAAATGAACCCATCCACTTACATTGTCTAGTAGAAATGTATGGAATGATGTATATAAGCCAGTCCCTTCAAAAGCCTATAACTCAGAAGGCAAGATCTGTGCTTATTCATCCTTTCTCCCTTCCTTTCAGTTAAAATTGCAGCAATTTTTTTAGGCCTTTTCAATAGTGATGTATACTGAAATGAATGTCCTGGAGGTTCCCACTTGAAATTCCCCTGCATTTTACAATGAGACCATTGTATCCTACTATTCATTCCCTTCATACTAGGAGCTTTGGGAAAAGTTCTCAGAAGGAGAACACAGATATTAGTTTCATCTTCACTTACTGTAAGTACAGCGATGCACACCTTTTCACTAGGTGAATTCCACTACTAGATCAAAATTGCTGCTCTGCTTTTGTTCTGTGTACACTTCCCTGCTCCTTTATAGACTTCAGGTTTTGCTGTACTATTGCCCTTCTGAATATTGTGTACTGTATTTATCTTAATACCATCATTTGTTAAAGTGAGAGAGGACATAGGAAAGGACAAGAACAATCTAGATTTGTTCTGTGCAAGCAAAGGGACAGAGTAGAATCACTTCTGTCCCCTGTTCACACTGCAGCATAAGTTACAGTAGGAGTAAGCTGTGCTGGATGTTCAGACATTAACCAAAACTTTAACGCAGTGGTTCTCAAACTTTTAGCACCAGGACCCATTTTTTAGAATGAGAATCTGTCAGGACCCACCAGAAGTGATGTCATGCTCAGAAGTGACATCATCAAGCAGGAACTGTTTTAACAATCCTAGGCTGCAATCCTACCCACACTTACCCAGGAGTAAGCCCCATGGACTATCATTGTTAAAAGAATATACATAGCGGCCTGTTAAAAGTACAGGTCTGTAACATTTCCCCAAATGCAGTCACATTCCATGCTAGCATCAAGTCTATAAAAAATAAAATATTGAAATGAATGAGAACGCACCTGAAATTGGCTCACAAGTCACCTAGTGGGTCTCGACCCACAGTTTGAGAAACACTGCTTTGATGATATAGAAATAGGTATCCCTGGAAACAGACACTGCAGGACAGGAACAATTAAACTGAAAGTTATGCCTCTAAGGGCGCAATCCTAACCTGTTATGTCAGTGCTTTCCAGCACTGACATCAGGGCAATGCAGCTCTGAGGTAAGGGAACAAACATTCCCTTACTTTGAGGAGGCCTCTGTGAGTGCCACCCAGCTGCAGGATGCAGCACATGCCCCATTGGCACCGCTATGCCAGTGCTGGAAAGCACTGACATAAAGGGTTAGGATTGTGCCCTACAGGGCTAAAGTTATAGTATGGATCACACCAAGTTTAAGAGCACAAGAACACAACAAGAGCTCCGCTGGATCAGGCCAAAGACCCATCTAGTCCAGCTTCCTGTATCTCACAGTGACCCACCAAATGCTTCAAGTCAAGACAACAAGACACAACCTGCAACCTGTAAGTTTCTTACACTCATAATTCCTTTTAGCAAGTCTTAGGCTGCAATCCTAACCTCACTTTCCTGGGAGTAAGTCCCATTGAACACAATAGGATTTACTTTAAATAGACCTGGTTAGGATTGTGCCCTTAGTATATTCACTGGGCAACCCAATCCTAACTTAGTCTTTGGCTGACATAGCAGCCATTTTGCCAGCACAGAGTGTCGTAAATGTGTCTTATGGCACATTTGCAGCTACTCAAGAGCCAGCTGTAACAGTACAGAGGCCCCATACCTATTCTGCAGTGCTAAACCTGGGCAGAGGGAAGGTGGGGAAGGATCAAACAACCTAGAGCTACCTTTTCTGACTGTAGTAATGATTTCTTAGTCAGATTTCTTCAGCGCATTTTTTTTACCCAGCAGTTTGCCTGGTTGGTCTTCAGCCTTGATTCCTCAGCCTGAACAACTTGTTGTTCAGAGTCACCATACAGACTCCTTCACCTTGTTTCTCTACCCTGGACTGCCACCTTTTTGAACCTGACAATATGACCTGACCTTCATTATACACCTGCTCCCAACTGCTCTGATTCCTATTTGCTGCTTTGGGCCTGACATAAACTACCCAGTCATCTCTTGCAGTTCCCCATGACTGCTTGCAGCTTGCTGACCTGACCCTACAGGGCTCTGTTAGGGCCAAGATCATCATTAAATGTAAGCAGGAGCAATAATACCTGCATTTAAAAAAAAAAAAAAAAAGCATAACACTTTTAATATACAGTATATCAAAATAATGTATGGTTTATCATTTATTAAGTTTATTTTTATAAATGGTGTTATATATATTTTCCTGCCATAAGTCGAGGTGTTTGAAAATGGTGTTATTGACCTTTCTCAGAAGTAAGCCCATTGTGTTCAGTAAGACTTGGGCTGTAATCTTCTCTAACTAACCAGAAACAAACACCTCTACCTAAAAATTATGTTCTTTAGGGCACAATCCTAACCCACTTACCAGTACCAAAGTAAGGGCAATGCCGTTCCAAGATAAGGGAACAAATATTCCCTTACTTTGAGGAGGCCTCTATGAGTGCCACCCAACTGCAGGATGCAGCACATGTCCCATTGGCACTGCTATGCCAATACTGGAAAGTTAATTAGGATTTGGGCCACAGAAAAATAATGCAAAAACCATTGTAGGGTCTATAATAGTCCAAAAGTTAGGACACTTCATACAAGTTCTTTTGTATTTGAGGAACCAGCTTTCAGTGCAGGATGTGTGATGCCATGTAATCACATCAAGTATGTAGATGTCACAGTGGTTGCCAAACTTTTTCAGCTGGTGCTTCCCTTGATGTACTGGGCCATTGGCTGTGGCTACAGTCTGTGGCTCGGTATTCGGGCTACAATCTCATGCACTGTTTAGGGCGGAGGGTTTTCATGAGTATTCCACAGCTCCCCTGGCTGGTTCCTGCAGCTCCACAGGGAGCCACAGCTCATGGTTTGGAAACCACTGCAGGTAAATTGTCAGAGGATCAAAAGTTGGCAAATGCATTCATACTGGTAAGTTAGAAGCAGCAAGCAGGGGATAGCGCTTCACCCTTTTTTGGCCCTCCCTCAGCACTCTACAGCTGTCAGATCAGCCTGCGGGAATTTTCAGCTACCCCAGGAAGGGGACTGAAATGTAGGTCACAGAGCAAACTATGGAAAGAAAGGTGCACAGAGCAAGCACAGCTTGCGTAAGTTTGGCTTACTCCATACAAACTGCTTGGGGGGAAAAATGTGCTGAAGAAATCTGACTTATTCCATTACTATAGTCAGAATGTTTGGTACAGTCTTTTTTTTTATAGTTGTCATGAGCACACTGCAGCTGTTACTTTGGCAAAGGAGAAACAATTCACAAGGAAAGGAATCTATTTTCAGAAATCACCATAGTTTAACTCCACTACTGTCAGCCCTGTTCCTTCAGAGACCGATGTGGTGCATAGAGCTTTTCTTGAATGCCTGCATTTTTGTTTTATAATGTTCTAGAAATAGCAATGAGGGTCCCCCAAAAATATCTATGAAAAGACATCTTAAAGTAGATCATCTTGCCTCACACGCAGTCCATGTTTTATGACCTGATCTACACATTACAGTGAGTAGGGGGTAGGTGGAGGAATTTTTCCACTACATGCAAGCGAGGAAGCATATTTTTTTTAATTCTCTTTGTGATGCTTGAGATCCCCTTTATTTTCCCCATCTACTTCTCTTAAGAGAAGCCCCAATGTAAGATCAATGAGGCATCTCTCACACACTTTGAAATCACTGCCATTGCAGAAGGACCGCGTGTCAAAGCAGGCAGGTGATTTTGTGAAATTGCTGTTTTTATCATCTGGATCCAGGCAGGACAGCAGCCCTATCCAGTCCACCTGCTAGGATTGGCCTGCACCAGCTGATTGGGTATCCATGCCTACCTGACCAAGTAGGGATGCCCAGATGCTTGTAATGTATTCAATCAATCAGTGATAAGCCCTCACTTGCCTCATGGGGAAGGTATGATGGTCAGATTCAGGCTGACTTTGGGCTATGTACAATTAGGGAACTGTGAAGTTTAGATGTCTTACAGCCCAATCCTATCCACACTTTCCTGAGAGTAAGCCCCATTGACTCTAATGGGACTTACTTCTGAATAGACATGCATAGGATTGGGCTGCCAGGCTTTTAGATTTCCCTGTAATTGCTTGTATTTTTCCAAAGATCCACAGCTAAGCAGTGCTGGTACCCAAGATGTTTCTCAAGCTTGCTTGTTTATTTTTTCCTTTTTGTATTAACCAAAACCCTTTTCCCCCTTGCCACAGGATGCTGTGATGGCACCTGGCCTCAATTTCTTTAAAAGGGAATTGGACAGATGTATGGAAGAAGTTCATCACTGGTTACAAGACTGTGTGCAGCCTCTGGGTTTCAGAAATAACCTGTCTCCGAATGCAAGATGCAAGGGAGTGGCAACAAGATACAGGTACCTTGGCTGTGTGCTCCCAAAGGTGTTTGTGGGCCACTTTGAGATACAGGAAGCTGGACAGATCCTTGGCCTAATCCAGCAAGCCTCTTCTTATGTTTTCATGTTGCCCCATCCAACCTCGTTCCTTTCTTCCAAACTGGACATGAAGAGTGAATGACTGGAATCGAGCCCAGCAGTAGGGTCGGGCAAATCTATAACAAACTGCCCTGGTGGCTAGAAAAGTGACATCACAACGTCATGATATTGTATGCATCATGACGTCACTTCTGGCTTCTCCTCGAAGGAGAGGCCACTCACTCCCCAGAGGAGAGGATTCTCCATTCCTTCTGTGGAGGCTTCCCTTGAAGGAGGAGACACAAAGTACTATTATGATTGGAACCAGTGCACATGTGCTCTAGGACAGGGATGTCAAACTTGTTTCATGCAGAGGGCACTGCAGCAAGCATTCATGGTGCCTGCTGAGGGCTGGAAGTGACATCATAAAGCAGGAGGTGATGTCATTAAGCAGATGATGGACAGAAATAAGCACTTCGTTCTCACACAGAAAATCATTAGCTGCAAATGACAGAAGAAAAAATGTACTAATCTTGTTCATATTTTCAATATATGAGACAGCCCAATTATCATGCTGGGAGAGCCCAGTTATAACAAGGGCTGGATAAATTGTTTCCGGGGCCACATCTGGTCTGCGGGCCTTATATTTGACACCCCTGCTCTAGAAGTTGTATGTCTTTTCAATGCATATCAGACCCATTGCAAAACCTCTTTGCAGATGTGTTCCTAGCAAGTCAACATTTGAATATCCTAAGACTTACATAGCCAGAGTGGATTCTGAGCAGGTTTATATATTCCATATGAGATACGTGTATTACTACAGTAGAAATATTTTACTCCCAACTTTCCCATCTAAATGATCTACAATGTCCAGTAAGTTGTAGAATTGGCTTCTTTGGTGTCAGATAGAATTCTGGGTTTAAAATGATGGAAATCCCCACTATGAAACTGTGCTTCAGGAACTTTCAACTACATAGGATGAACATAGGATGCATTGTTGCCTTGCAGAACAATCTGCCTTTGTATTGTTCAGTGGTGGGTTGTAGGGATATTCCAACCACAGTAAAAAGATACTACCAAAAATGTGGTAGTGTATGCCATGCTTTTTGTCTCAAAATAGAAACTCATACAAATTGCAGCAAAGCAAACAGCCTGATTCTAAGTGGTCGGCTGGCATGTACTGCTGGTGGCCCTGGCCTTCACACCCTGGCATAAGGTGCTTTAAGAGAGAGAGCATGAAGACTAGGAGTGCCAGTGGGAAGGACAACACATATCCACTGGTACCGGTGGCCACACAGACTGGATCAGGAAAATATGAAGCAGGGGCAAGGGGAGGGGGAAGAACAAGACAGGAGAGGCAAAGGGGCTGGGGTTGGTTGGATTGGATCCATGCGAAGGATGGGATTGGCAGTACCAGTGCACACTGTATCCTATCCCCCTCTCCAGGCTTCATCCACCAACATGGATCAATCTGGACTTGCGCCAGTGCTATTGCTGGCACAGATCAGTGCTGCAACGTCTGCACTGCACTGTCTGTGTTGACCCATTACAGCTTTCCTGGGACAAAGGCACGCTGGAGCTTACCTTGGGGCAAGGGGACAGATTCCCCCTTACCCGGAGATCTCCAGCAGCTTAAATTTTGAGCTCAGAAGCTCCCTAAATGTAGCTCCTTAAACGACTACTGCTCTGAAAACATAAGAACATCAGAAGAGCCCCACTGGATCAGGCCAAAGGCCCTTCTAGTCCAGCTTCCTGTATCTTACAGTGGGCCACCAAATGCTTCAGGGAGCACAAAAGACAGCAAGACACAACCTATGTCCTGGTGCCCTTCCCTGCATCTGACATTCCGAGGTAGCCTACTTCTAAAATCAGGACATTGCACATACCTATCATGACTTGTAACCCGTGATGGACTTTTCCTCCAGAAATTTGTCCAATCCCCTCTTAAAGGCATCAAGGCAAGATGTCATCACTACTTCCTGTGGCAAGGAGTTCCACAGACTAATTAAACGCCAGGTAAGAAATATTTTCTTTTGTCTGTCCTAACTCTCCCAACGAAGTCCTCCGAGGATACCATGCAAGACGCTCCGAAAGAATATTGCCTCTTCCATTTTCTTGTCGCACCACCACCACCATGAGTCAATAAGTCTGCTGCAGTGCAGCTATGCAATGAAAGTGGCTGAGGACTGGGTGGGTAGATCAGAACTCTAGCACACAAACTCTAGCACAGGATTGGGCCATTCAGTGGGGCTCCACTGAAATTAATATAGATTTGCAAGGTAGTCCAAAGGGTGTGCTGCTACTGCTTCCACTATAAAGCTTGAACAAGACAGGCTTGTGCTGGACTAGAGTATTAGATATGCAACTAGTACAGAGATTTTTTTTTTTTTCCCCCTGAAAGGGCACTATGTGGCTCTTCTCCAGAAAGTCTCATGCTAGGAAAGTTATCTGGCAGGACATTCAGAATTCAACTTCTACTACAGCTTGCCCTGGTGACCTGATACTGGGCCAAATAAGGTGAAAGGACAGCAGGCCAGGGGTGAAGAAGAGGCGAGGAACGCTCCGTTGTCCACCATGTCAGTTGGCGGCAACCCAAGCAAGTGGGAGGACTACTGTCTGCTCTGGAGTACAGCCAAGCAGTGTTTCTCAACCAGTGGCAGACTGCCCCAGCCCCACACCCTGGGGCAAAAGTCCGCGATGGTGCCCTCCCTGCAGGATGTTGCCACCCCCCTGCGTGCAAATCCACCCCCCCTTACCTGAAACGTACGGAGCCTCGCACAACCATAGACTGTGCCGGGGAAACTTCCTGAGGCTTCCCTGAGGTTTTAAACTGTGCTTCCTGAAAAATGGCCGACCCCGTCAGGAGCCTCAGAAAGGCTTCCATAGGGTCTTAAAGGCTCGCGCCCAGGGCATTTGCCCCATTGTCTATATTATAATATAATGTCTGAGCAGCACATGGCCTGGGAGAGGGTGCAGGGAGGGTGTTCTGGGGGTAGGAAGGGGTCGTTTTGGGTTTGGGGACGGTGGAAGGGGAGTGGAACAGGCCTGGGGGGATGGGAATGGTAGAGGCCTCCTCTGCCATAACCTAACCCCTGTCCTGGTCCTACTGGATTATATAGCTGGTGCAGATCTAAGTAGCCCCATAAGGCAGGCTGGGGCCTTACTCGGGGTAAGAGGAGTATATATCCCTTTACCCTTAGGGGACCTCAAGCCACTGCCTAACCTGTGTTGGGTAGGCCATGAAGGATCCCATATGGGATCCATGAATACAGGGGAATACATACATTCAAACCCCTATGTATGTATTTTTTTATTTGTATCATGAGCTGCTTTGGGTGCCTTTTGGAAAGGTGGGAGATAAATCTAGTAAGTAAGTAAGTAAGTAAGGGCACAATCCTAACCAGGTCTACTCAGAAGTAAGTCATATTTTGTTCAGTGGGGCTTACTCTCAGGAAAGTGTGGTTAGGATTGCAGCCTAAGTAAGTAAATTTTTTCATGAAAGGTGAAAGTGGTTTGAGAGAAGCAATACTTTGCTTCCCACAGGGGTACCCTCATATTGCTCTATTAACTTAAACAGGTTCTTCAGGTTTTGAAATCAGGTCAAGCTTTGCAAAATCTGTTTCCCAGATGAAAAAGTGAGCTGAGTATATCCACCAGCAGGCAGGGATCCCTCTTTTAAAGTGTCAATCCGGAGCCTCCCAATTTATCTCCAGGGGAATGAGTGGCTTACAAGAATAGAAGCATTACTTGGAACTGGAATTTGCCTGGTCATTGGCCAAAGGATCAAATAGACCCAGTGTAACTGTCATCGCACAACTATCACAGTAGTATCCCACACTGAAGTCAGCTTGCCCTAGTTGTTAACAAAACTAGTAAGTCAAGAATGAAATCTTGGCTCCCTTTAAATTAGTGGAGTTTCTGGCACTGATTTGAGCTTGGTCAGGGTGAATCCTTCCAGTTATAACCTTGTGCTGAAGTCATGTACGGGAGAAGCTAGTTCTTGCTTGGGACACTGGTTAGGTTGAAGCAACAGATCAACAGCTGAGAATGAAGAGGACTAGAAACATGATTTCTTACTAATACTTTAATATGCACATTGTAGTCTTGATTTTGATTGTTGGCATAATGGCCCAGAATGGAAAGTTCCTAATATTTCCATTTTGCTGAAGAACAACTGAGGCTGAAACAGACAGGGGTAACCATAGTGAGCAGAACGTTTAACCCAAATCCATGTTCAAAATGCTCTGTCTTATATTTGTGTCTCCTGGTACACACATTTATGGCTGCTTTTTTATTATTCTGCCAGCATACTGAAAGAAAAAATTTCCTAAAGTAAAAGCAGAGCCAACCATAATTTAAAGAAACCACATCTGTTAGACAACTGCTATGAACTAGTGATGCCGCATCATATGCCCAGATAGGACTCAGATTTTGCAAATGGGAAATTACCCAGTGTGCTCATGTTTTTATATGGGGGCCTTGTACAAGGGATGGGGTTGTGTATTATGGCTGTTCCTGCCCTACAAATCCCTGAAAAACATTTTGCAAGTATATTTGCTTCTCTGCTGCAGATTCCTGTTTTGTGATATAAAAAGGACCGTCAGCCAACTGAAGAATTTTGGTTGATTAAGCATCTTCATATTGACTAATTAATGAATTAATCAACAACACTGAAATAACATCTTTGCAATCCGATACACCCTTACCTGGGATTAGGTTCCACTGAACTGGCAGCCAATCCTGAGCTTCCTGGCACCCACTGGAGCAGCAGCACAACCAAAGTGGCTACCCTATATCCGGTGGGTGCTGGGAAGCAGCCAGAGACCTCCTCAGAGGAAGGGGACTTTCATCCCCTTCCCCTGGGGAAAATTCCAAGCCGCAATGGGGCTTCTCAAGTTGTGCTGGCTGTTTTGCTGGCTTGTGAGACTTCATGTTGGGCCTTCTGGCCCAACAGGAAACAGCAGAGCAGTGCTCTGCCAATCCCACCCCCCTCCCACCCCAGTTCTCATGAGGTAGGTTAGGCTGAGAGAGGGTGACTGGCCCAAGGTCACTCAAGAAGCTTCATGATGGAGTGGGATTTGAACCTGGGTCTTCCAGGTTTAGATCCAACTCCCAAACCACTACGCCATTGTCATTCTTTATCACGGAAGCGGAGTGGAGGAGAGGAGAGTGGCGACCTAGCCCATCTTGTGGGAGCTGCTCAAGGTCACCACTCTCTCCTCCTCCCACTTCCTCTACCTCCTTTTTTCCAGCAGTAGTGGACACAGGAAGCAGCACCATTATCAGGTACGCCTCTTGCTTGGTGGGTGGCATTTGGCTCCACACCTGACGCGCTGCCAGAACTTGGGCTGGTTCCTGAGCATGATCATAACATAAGTCATTCTTTAGCACCTGTGTAATTCAGTCTCAATCCAGTGTTCAACTAGGGGTCCAGAAGTTTCTCCTGGACACAGCCACACCACACTGTTCAAGAATCAGCTCCATCAGAAAACACTTGGCACTGTTTTTATAACTGTTAGAGTTAATGGAAGAGCTGAACCCACCTTTCACATCAAATTAAACTATTTTGGGAGAGACAGCAAGTTTCCATTATATCTGTTTGCTAAAATTACATGCAGATGGTGCCAATGCTTGTATTAACTTGAGCCAAGGAACAAACTGTAAGCTTTTAAAATCACAGAGATGTTTTTGAGGTTAAAAAAATTAAATAAATAACATCCAGTACAGACACAATAACCTGTCACTTCATTTACACTTCAGTGAAATACACTGTTGGCAAGAAAAAATAAGCAGATCTTGTAAAACAGTCAGGATATAACTTGGACTTCTCTCTCCCCCCCTCTCCCAACCCCCCTTTTTTTCCTCTCTTTTTTCCAGAGACATTACTTGGAATAGTATCAATATTTATTAAACCGCTTGCTTCTCAAGAGTTACTTGGGGTGCTTATTACAGACTATAATAGAGGCTTGTAGGGGTGCTGGGTAATTCATAAACTATTTACAGGTTGTTCTTTTTTATATTGCCTTCCATAAATATAATTGCATTGAAAGGCTGCAGATCCTTAATAGTTGTAAAGTGTGTGATGTGAAAATATAGTTTTACAGGCTCAAAACGAGACGTTCTCAGATGAAGGTTTGAATGAAAGTGAGAGACGATATAACTCTGATTACGTAGTATACAGGTAGGCCTCAGTATCCGCGGATCTGGTTGATGCGCTGTTTCAATTATCTGTGGAACTGGTGGATACCATGGCGCCCTTTAAAATACAGCCTCTTCCTCTTCACTCAGTGTCATCCCACAAAGCATTGCGATCCTGGTTGTGATGCATTCCGGGGCAACATTGGGGGAAGGGAATAGCCTTGCTTGACCAGGAAGAGTCTGCAGATTGCAGCCCTGCCTGCACCCCTGAAAATGTAGCAGTTTCACTGTGCTACAGTAGACATAGCTATTTTTAGCTTTCTCTTTCACTTTTCCTACCTTTTAAAAGGGTGTTACCACCACGGCGGGGTGGTGGTGGTGATGTCTGGAACGAAACCTCTGTGGATACCAAGATACTGACTGGTGCCTGAGGCATCTCCCTGAAGCATCTCATGTGCCACTGTAAGATACAGGAAGCTGGACCAGATAGGCCCTGGACATGATCCAGCAGGGCTTTTCGTATGTTCTTAAAGCACGCCTGTAGTTGTTCTTTCTAAACACGTCTATTTATTTGTGTCATGGCAAGGCCAGCATCATAGGTCAGACCTGTTTGGGTATACGCCAAGCAGGGCCTAGGAGAGGGGGGTAAAGGGGGTAATTTTTACCTGAGCCCAGGGTCAAAGGGGGGCCCAGGAGCCAAAGGAGGGGGCCCAGAAATTTCCTGGGATCTGACATTTTCCTATCTGCTGGGGACACTACCATGACTGGGGATGCTGGGGGCACTACTGTTGCCATATGAGTGGGTAGACCTGGGCTCCAAAAACGTTTCCAGCTGTCTCTACCCTCTCCTCACCCTGCTTCATCCCTCCATACCCCTATTCTGCTTGCCCGTCTCTACTTTCCCCCACTTTGTTTCACCCCTCCCCCTTTGCTAAGGGGCCCGAAAGAAACTTTGTACACCCTGATAAAATTCCTCTCAGAGACCCTGATGCCAAGGGCTCATGTCTCTGAAGGGACCCACACTCATACCCACCATGTCCTACCTGTCCCCATCAACAAGTCTGTTGCCATTGTTCCCCCGTCATGTGGTCAGCATTTCCATCACCAACCAAGCTCTGGGGATGGAGCAGTCCATCTTCCTTCTCCCTGAGGACCATGTTAAATCACATATCTCATCCCCAATGAAGCATCAGGTGCAGGCCATTTGGGAATTTGAAAATGGTACCTGGAAGACAGAGGTTGGACTGCTGCATCATCTATCAACCATTAAGCAATGGGGACACTGACCGAACAGGGAGGGAAGCACCTGCTTCCTCCTTTACCCTATTGCTGTGAAGGACAACTCTCCTCTGTTTGAAGGGCAAATCTGAAGGACAAATTGGCATGCATGCAAAGCCTCCCCCCCCCACACAGTGTTGATCCCACTCCTGCCTGAGGGCCCTCCCAAAGCTAGTGCTTGGACATCTGCTAAGCCAAGGATCAAGACTAATTTCTTTCTTAGACCTAGGACTAGTATGCCTGAGTTCCAAAATACTTTCAGCCTATTATCAACACTTAGTTACAGTGACACTTTCTGAAGTGCGCTTGCATTGTGGGCCGCAGAAATGGTGTGAAAGTGAGAAGAGAGTTGCCTCGCATTCTCTAGACTGGTTTATATTAGTTTATGCTCTCTGCTGAGAGTAAATTCTTCTTCTCCTCTTCAGATGCGTCAATGGTTATGTCAGGCATGCGACATTGACAAGAACACGCATTAACAACATTTGACACAGTGGTTTGAATGGCTGTCATTCTATATGGAGAAACACTTCCGTTGATAGCAGTGAGTTATTTCTTCCACTTCCCCAACTGCATTTTTTAGAAGACCAACATAACCCCACAATCCTTTACTGACACTTGAAATATATATTTATTCATTCCCCATTCAATGAAATTTTTATCCCACCTTTCTTCCAGCAAGGGCACTCAAAGTGGCTTACAACATCTAAATAAATCAGTAAAACACATAAATAAAAAAGTTAAAAATAGTAATAAAAACAGAGAAACCCAGTGGATTGCAGCAAATAATTAGCAAATTAAGAAAATAAATAATTAAAATGCCAGTCAATCATTCAAAGCTATCCTAAACAAATATGTCTCAAGGCGCCACCTAAAGGTCTCCAAAGAGGGAGCATTTCTTCGCCCCAAGGGGATTAGGTTCCACAGTCAAGGTGCTACCATGAAGAAGGTCCTGTTACTTGACGCCAACCCCCTCACCTCCATCAATCGTGTAAATATCTGCGATGAACCCAATTGTCTTCCATGCTGTCTGGGTGGCATCTTAATTCATTGATGAAAATGAGACCTGCCTTCCCAGGGGAAAAAAAAACTGTCAATAGGAGAGATCCTGATTAGGGGAAATGAAGGAAGAAAATAGTTAACGCCCCCTCCCTTACATCATAGTCCCAGCCATGATTTCACTCCCCACCAGCAGCTATTTGTTAGGAAAAACATGTACACGTGGCCAAACAACACTTTTCATGCAATATGTAGTTACTGAATATTGTGCATTATGCGCACACTTGAAAGATAATCTGCTAGATTTTAGTGGGTGTTAATTCCAAATCAATGTGCTGAAAATTGTACCTTTAGCCTAAGGTACATTTTACTGAGTTCAATTGATCTTAAGCAATAGGTTTAGGACTGAGCCAAAACCATGGGTGCATTTTTAAAACGTTTCTTTGCCAAAAAGTATTTTCACTTTTCAGGGATGATTGGATGCTGCAGAGGTGTGCCTCCCCCCTCAAGCACACATTCAGGACTCACATCTTCCCTAAAACAGGAAACTCAGGCAGTAGCATTCCATGTTGAGCCTCTTTTGAACCCTAGTTAGGATGCAGCTTTTCTCCTTCCTAGTAAGTGACACCTCACACAGTTAATCAGATTTGGCTACATGAAAGCCAATAAAGCCAATTCAAAGTACATATAAAAGTTGTTCAAGCTGTCCCTCACTCCGCTTTACGGATGTCATCACGTAGCCAGATCAGATTGATGGCAGAATATCTGAGGAACAAGAGTTATTTTTCAACCAAAGTTGAAATAAATTAGGCTTGTGAAGACCATGAAAATGGTTGACTGGGGGAGGTCTTGCGGAAAATGTTTTGCCCACCCTCCTGAACACACATTTTTATCACACTGAAAATGTTGACTAGAGAACATTCAACACAGCCCTTTTGAAGACTGTGCAAAAAAGCACTGTTTTCCAAAGGGGGATGAATTAAGGGATAGAACCCTTTATGACAGTGGTTCCCAAACTGTGGATCAGAACTCACTGGTGGGTCTTGACCTGATTTCTGGCAGGTCACCAAAGGGTGATGGAAAGATCAGATAATTAATTGCCTCAAGCCCTGAGGCTATTCAAAAATCACCTAATTACCCTGCAAAGAGCTCTGCTCCTGCAGTTTACAACCATGTGTAAATATAGGGAGATAAATGTTTGAGGGTCTTTTTCTGGTTATTACTTATAAATAAATGATTATTTCTTTCTAGATCTCATTTCTAGATTTCTTTCTAGATCTAAAGTCTGATAAACCTAGGTGGGTTCCGACAGAATATCATTTAAAAAAGTGGGTCCTGGTGCTAAAATGTTTGGGAACCACTGCTTTATGAGGTTATATAAGAAGTAAGGACAATGGAAGGAAGAGAAATGCTCCTGTTGCCCCGTCACCTTTTTTTGGCAGAACCGATGAGCCGGTTAAGACTTCTGTGACAATGCGCCTGCGTGAGCTGCATGACAGATTCAGCAAGTTATGATTTTCTGGTAAGGATATGGCTCATCTACTTGCCTACTAGTTCTCTCCTCAGCTGGGAAGGGTGTGGACTTTCAGCCAGCTGAATAGAGCACACTTATCTGCCTTGTAAGAATCCACAGGAGTCTTCCTGTCCCACAGTAAGTATCTGCAGGAGCCTTTCTGTTCCCTGAAAGAGGAGGCATAGGACCCAGAGGGCAACCAGGCAGGGAAGGTAGCACCAGGAAGAGGGGAGGACCATGCAGGCAGTGGGCCAGGGATGAGAAGGGATTAGGGCTGAAAGTTGATTGAAAGAAAAACTCCAGAGCCCTGAAACACTGGGGAAGACCCTGAGAAGTAGGGTGCTGTCAACTCCTTACGTGCCTTTGCTCTGAGGACAAGGAGAAGAAGAGGGAGACAAGTGGAGTGGGCATGGCTTGGGAAGTCCTACATAGACTGCTGAGTCTATACCTGCAGGGACCCCAGGAGTCCCTGGGAGGCAGGAGTCCAAGACTCCCCTTCTTGGGGCACCTTCAAAGAGGGTCAACAACTCCTACAAGATCAGGAGTCTTCTGATTCTGATTCACTGATTTCATCTTGGAATAAATAAGTAGTAGGTCAACAATTGTTGAATTATCTACGCTTAATAGAATTCGCAATTCCTTAGCCAAATTCAATGACAGCTGAATAACTCAACATCTAATAACCCAAAAATAACCCAGCAAGGACATATGACCAAAACATGTTAACATTTCTTACTTGTCTAAACAGGGGTTTTGGCAACAGGATTAAAACCTTGAAACAGCAGTCTTAGAATTTTGTTTGTGCAAGAGTTTGCCAAGACCCAAAGGAGAGACACCGAATACATTTTGGCTCAACTGGTCGCATTTCAGTCCTGAGAAGAGATGGAGACGTTGAAGAATCAACCCTCTAACAATTGGGAACTCCCTCTGCTTAAAGTCCCCTATCCATGATGCAAGTTTCTATATTATGAAGTATCTCACTGGCCTCAGTTTAGAAGTAACCTCCATGTCAGATTCCAGTCCTGTCTCAGATTTCACTAGATGAGGTGTTTGTTTTGTTTTAACTTACCAGGGACTTATTACAGAACTAATTTGGTGGGAGTATATCATTCAGCTTCTAGCTCTAAAGGTCAAGGTGGTAAATATATCTGAGAGCAGTCACTTATAGAGAGGAGGAACACCACATAAATATTCCTATGTGTAACCCAAAGAAAAGGAAAATAGTTAATGTATTAATAAATTTAAACAGTTATATATTGAACATTTGAACAACTGGACAATGATCCAATTTCTATTTTAAAAAACACTGATCAAAGACAAATAGATTTGTCTAACAGTTACCATCTGAGTAGTAGTGGTTCCCTACGGCCAGCCATATGAATGGCTCACCCAGAGGATGGCCCCCATGTGAGTGTTCTCCATGATGTGGTGAACTGCCAACAGTAATGTTTTGTGGTGCTACAGAGCCTTCTTGTTTGTGTGAAGTAGACCTAGGACTGGTTCTTCTTAAAGGGCCCAATCCTATGCAGGCTACCACTTGTGGAAAGAGCACATGTGTGGTCGTAAAGCATGTTGTGGCCACTCTAAGGCCTGTGCCACCAGCAGAGGCTGGAGCATTGCTCACCAACCAACATTGGGAGGCGGAGAAGGGTAGAACGGGGATGGCCTGGGGATGGTTCAGTTCAGTTCAGGAGGTAAGCCACCACATCCTATCCTCAGCCCCACCTGAAAGCCCAACACAGGCAACACAAATGTGCACCAGCTGTTGAGCTGGTACAGATCTGAGTAGACTCATAGGGGTTGCCTGGGTCCAACACCGGGTAAGAGACCAATGTTGCCTTATCCCAAGGAGACCTCCAGCAGCTGCTCAGCCCATGTGGGATACAGGGATAGCTGTTTTGGTGTCATTGTATCACGCTGTGGGCAGCCCAGATAGAAGTGGTCTGCCCTTAAATGTCCATTTCTAAAAGCAAGCAGAGACTATCCACATAGAACAGTGTTTCTCAATGTTTGTCCTCCGTTGTACCACTTCACATGGTCTATCTATTCAAAGTACCACCAGAAGTAACTGGCAATGACATTATTGCCAGTTACTTCTGAGTTGGGAGGCCAGTTGGAATGCAACAAACACCAGTAAGAGGCTCAGTGGACAGGAGGGCTTTTTTGAGTGCGGAAAGGCATGCTTTGGAGTTGTGTCCAAGTTTACACAACTTTTTGTTGTGTCATGTTCCTGGTCTCACTGCTAGGCAGAAGGTGTCCAAGGGTCCCATGAGTACCACCAGACACCACCTCAAGTACCACTGGTGGTACCCATACTACAGGTTGAGAAACACTGATATAGTACATCATTGCTCCTGTTCCATTTTAACCTTTTTAAAGCAGTACACCAAATCTTTTTGGTCAAAATGTTGTTTTTCCGTCATCCTTGATGTGCAGAATATTTTGTGAATGTTGCCTTCCTTGTGACCTTATCCATATCAATGCCCCAGCTGCAAGCCTCAGGCCCCATTTTTCTAGTAGCTCTTATGTGGAGGGACCCAGGATTTCCAAATCATGGTTCTTCCATGGTCCTGCCTTACTCCATGGAATTATAGAGTCGTGCTGTTTCTGATGACGTTCAATCACTAGACAATGGCACATCCATATTATGTATGGCCTGATGCAACTGTGAACACATTGCAATTGTGTAATAGAGGATTATTGGCAGAACAAATCTGTTCGCTGTCTTTTCCACAGCTGCAAATGAGTCTTTGTGTATTCATTTCTTCTGGGTAATCAAAATGCAGAATTCATTTCCATTTTGATGAATATCTTTTAAATGTCTCTCTAGAATAGTCAACCCCCTAGGAATCAGGATTAAAAAAAAATAGGTAGCTCTCAGTTGTTTGATATGGATGTACACAATATTTCATTGTAACATACAGGACTTTGGTGTTTCAGGAGTTGTGTGTGAAACCTCAATTACTGCGCAGACTTATTGGGCCAAAACTGCCACAACCACATCCGTGCCAAAAAGATCATGATTTGTTAAGGAAAAAGTGGTGCTCATAAATGTTTGTGGAGGACTGGAATGCTACAGTTGATGACTGATATTCACTGTTATCTAAGAACTCTAACATTTGGGAATTCAAAAGTGCCTGACGCAGACCGCACTACACAGGCACACAAGTTCTCCTTTGTGTTAACTCGCGTCCTACCGTTTTTGTTCATTCACTGACATCCACGGCTGGTAGAAGCAGCAAGATCAAAAGATTGCTCAAGTCAAAAATCAGCACACAATCTTATTGAAGTATTCAAGGAAAGATCAGGCTTTATACGTAGAATCCTTTACTCATGTTAATCAATTAGAAATATGTTATTGGAGGTGAACCCAGCAGCGGACCTACCATTAAGCAGAATGGAGCAAATGCCCCAGTTGAAGAGCCCACACACCTCCAGGACCGCATGGGAATCTTTACTGAAGCTCCCGACATGGTCGGAAACTGCTTCCTATTTGCCAGAAGCACAGTTTAAGACAGTGGGGAAGCCCCAGAAGGCTTCCCCAGTCTGTCCTGGAGCTGTGCGAGGCTCTGTTTCATTCCAGGTGAGTGGGAGGGGGAGTGGCTTCTTGCAGGGGGGCAACATCATGGACCTTTGTCCTGGGGCACTGTGAGGGCAGGTCCGCTACTGGGTGTACCTCCAGAGCAAAGGGTTAAGGATACAGAAGGGACTTCCCCACAGAACAATTTTCTCCTCTCTTTTGATGCAAAGTATGTTCAGGATCTTCTACTTATTTGAACTGAATTTCAAAATGAATGGAAAGTTCATACTTCCACATTGATATATTTCCAAAGCCCAATCCTGTTCAGGGGATATGATGGCAGATCTTGCAATCCACCATTGCAATCTTGCAATCCACCATTGTATCCCATGGGTCGCTGACATGGCAGGCACTCCACAGAGCTGCCTGCCAGCACAAAGGCTGGGAGCCTGCGTGTTGGCAAAAGTGGCCTGCAGAACCTCCAGCATTACCAGGAAGTTGGTTGGGGGCAGATTGGGGTGAATCACGGTGAGAATTGAGCTGGATCAGGAGCAGGATGGAGGTGGATCTCGCTGGCAGCCATGCGTGCTGGAACATGAGCTGTTATTGTTATGATAAACAATTGCTTAACACAACAGTGGATCTGAGCATGGATGTAAAGTACAGTGGTGTTGCAGGGCTCAAACCCCCCAATCCTCTAGTGGCCCCCCCAGGTTGCCAGGCACTTCCCACAGGCTTATAACATGATAAACCCAGTTTGCCCCTGTTCTCTCCTAGCTTGAGCTACCCATGTACAGTAAAACCAGAACTTTTTAGGCAACAGGTGTGTGTGGTCCTGTATGTTTTACCATATTCAATAAAGATGAGGACATTATGACAGGTGATACTTTTCAGACCCTCAAATACTATTGTCTGACAAACTGTACGGGCTGAGTGATTCCTGTACCACTAACCTCATTCCTCCCTCCCTCCTTCATCATCCACAAAGCCTAGCAAAGTGGAGCAAAATGGTTGCCAAACATTTGGTTGTACAGTGCTTTTCAAGACATGGTAAATACAGGGACATGATGTTCTAGCCCCAACCTATAGCCTTCCCCCCCCCCCATGGTGAAAACATTTGTCCTCCTAAACCAATATAAAAACCAAAATAAAAAATGACAAAAGTGGAGTAAATGAATTAAATTTTATTATCTGGTTTACTATTTTCATTCTTGTACAGTGTCATTTGAATTGTCTGCAGCATTCAGATTCTGTGTTCTTGTGTTCAGCGTAGTGTATCGGTTTACAGAGAGTCAAATATGAAGTTTAAACACAAACTCTGTTGAGAGACAACTGGATTGCAGACCTGGGCCAAGCCAAAATGGTGCCCAAATTTTCTGCCCTCCCCTTTTTAGAAATATACAGAGCCCATAAACCTCCCCACAACCACCCATGGAAGATTCCATATCAAATCATACCTTACAAGAAAAAGATGTGTGGTTTCAGCTATCTGCTGCTATCTGTTTATGTGAAGCTTAGGTTAATAAGAACCTTCAGATGATCTGGAAGGGGATTTCAGGGGCTTAATTGCATACACCTTCTGCCAGGCTAATTAATGGACATTGCCAACACCCTCTCCCATTGGACATTGTAAAACGGGCACTTGTTGAAAAGACTGACCAGTGTGCTCTTGACAAATGTGAAGTGACATTTCTCCAATGTCTTTTGTAGACATGTATAAAAGAAGCAGTTCATCTGAAAACCTTCCCCACCAGGGTGGTGTGAAAAAGACAATACTCATCCCCAAAGCAGAGTTGAGCTAAATAAGTGGTTCACACATCGTGCTCAGAGAGATGAAAGAGGATGATTCTCAGCTCATTGTATATTTGATCACAGACAAGGAATCTTCCAGATCAAAGGGTAACATAATAATGGAGCCTAATGAAGGGAACTTGATCCAAACACAACTTTAAAGGGTTAGACATCTCAAAACTGAAATCTTCCACATTAAAGAATACTGGCAAAACCAAAAGGTCTCAGTATGTATTATGTCTCTTAACACATAGCTGAAAAAAAAATAGATCAGCCCATAGAAATTACAGGCATTCATCAAAAATGTACTTTAGAATGAGCAGACTGAAATGTAAGAAGAGTCTGCTGCTGGGCTGTTCCATCAGACAATTCTTTTGAAAGGAGTAAGAATATAAATGTGGTAGTGACCTGAATAAAAGCTTCAGTAATTTCCACATATCAGCAGGATAGGAAATGAGTCTGATGGTCTTAATCCAATTCCCAGTGGACTGTATTCCACAGCATCAAACTTCTCCACTACAATTAGCACTAATTGGCAACTTTTTGGCAGTCCCTTGAGAAAGGCCAAAGTCTGAATGAGCATGGAGACCAACCAAGCCTTTCATTCATTTGTGCTAGACGATCTCTTCAAACAGGAGCGAAACAGATTGTGGAACAATGGAGGGAAGGCAGTACTACTACGATATTCTAAATTGTGCCTCGTAACTTGGTGAGAAGGAACCTTTAGTGGTGTTATCACAATGACACCTTGCTGAACTGGAGTTAACATTTGAAATTATATATCTGCTATATATAAGATATATATCCTCTCTCCCCCCCCTCTCCCCCCCACCTCTCTCTGTACACACACACACCTGTATCTGCAGATCCAATATCCAGGGCTTTAATTATCAACAGTTCAAAAATACCCCCCTTGTGCCCTTCCATCATGCAATTTATTTATCTGCTGGTGTTTGTAGCCTTTCTGGGTCTTGCTGGCTTTTTGCTGTATATAAAACGGGAGCAGGAGGCACTCACAGCAAGCAAAGCAGAGGACTGAAAAAAATGTGATGCTTATCATAGAAGGCAAAGAGGTTAGTGTTGCAGTATCCTGTTTTCCCCAGGTTTGATCCACCGACACAGGGCAATATGGACTTAGACCAGCTACAAAGCTTGTGCAGGTCCGTGTTGCCCCACTGCCCATCTGGAGCTTACCCTGGGACAAGGGGACAAATATCCTCATAGGAGGGAGAGACTTGCAGCATGGTCAATCCACCCTTAGGATGCACCATGGGTAGAAGTGTTTGTTTCCGGTGAGGAAAACAGGATTACAGCCTAAGTCTTACTGAACACAGTGGGCTGAGTGAAAGAAATAACACTGTTTTCAAACACCTCTGCCCATGGGCCCTCCACTGGCAGGGGGAGGGGAGTACAGGATTAGGCTGTTTGTCTATAACAAAATACACCATTTTTCAAGCTGAAAGGCAGAGAGTTTCCAAGCTGAGTTTCAACTTTTCTGAGCTGCTCCATCTCACCCAATAAAGAACATTTTCCATGCAGAGTATTCCAGAGATGTTTCTCGTTTTTTCCCCTCCCCCCCCCCTTTTATTAACATTTCTGGGAAGGGAGTTTGAACAAAATCCTAGCAAAGCAAGTGAAACTTCTGCTCAATACCACATGCCAACAGCTGTGCTTGCAGGACAACTGGCTAAGGCCAAATCGGCCGGAATTGTGACTGGCTAATAATAGCAGTGGAGATAAAGAGGTTTGCAACAGTTCCCATGCTTCTCTTTCGCTGAAGTTGTAAGTCAAGAAACAATCTGTACTTTGCCATATATTTTTAAAATATGTATCGTCACGTTGCTACATTAAAGTGTGGCCAAACATTTCCTTCATTCTTTGTGGAAGCTGTTTTCGGCTTCTCTTTGCATGTGCTTCTCGCCAAGGGCTGGTACGCACCATATTTTATTATGTGCCCATTGTCCTTCATTGGCAAGCACAACATGGGAACTGAGCAATTGTAGATGTGATCAGCAATAATTCCTATGATCATGGGGCCTGAAAAAAGGGCTGTTGCGATCTCAGGAATCACTATTGGTCACCTCTGCGACTGCCAGCTTCGCAGATTACACTATGTAACAAAATTTGAACAATTTTGTGTTAATCTGAATCCAGGCATTCCTCCCATCTCCACCAGGGATCAATTCCAGCCCAGCCCCCGATCTGTAAACTGCAGACATGGGAAACCCTATCTCCACAAGCACCCATGCTCCCTGCGCCCATTAACGGTAACTTAACGTAATTGAGAACCTCTTTAGTGACGAGGCAAGGTTGCTCCTCCATCCTCTTTTACAGCCCAATCCTATGGTGCTTCAACACTCAGAGGAACAGCGGCGCTAAAATGGCTTCCACTGTATTCTATGGGTGCCGAGGCAGCTGTCAAGAGTCTCCACAATGTAAAGGTGTGTTTGCTCCCTTATCCCGGATAGAATGCAGTCGGTGGCAATGGGTCTTCTCAGATCTGCACCCACTTTTGAGAGGGTGCAGACTCAAGGATTTCCATGTTGGGCTTCCCCGGCTAGGGAGGAGACTCTTGGCTAGGGAATAGACTCTGCCACCATCTCCGCCCTCTCCCAGACCTGATACTCCCTTCCCCCAACCTTCCCAACCCTCCCCCACCCAGTTCTGCCCTCCCCCCACCCCAAAAAGCCACATCAGCAGTTAAACATACCGCTGGCTGCTCCCCATGTTACCCTCAGCGCCAACTGTGCCAGTGCTCCCTCCTCCCTGGGTGCCGTGAATGTGTGTTACGGCATGTTTGTGACATCCAGAGCTGGCAGTACATGCATACTGCGGGTGCTCTGGCCCATAGGATTGGGCTTTAGGATTGGGCTGTATATTGCCAGAGTGAAGAATGAATGAAATGAAGTGTGTCTCAGTTTCTTATTATGAAATTGTATTTAAAGGATATCAAAGATTACTATGTGAGGGAAAAGCACACATCCGTTAGAGTTTTATCATCTTCTTTATTCCAAGTTAGATCCCCATTTTAAGAGAGATCCCCATTTTAGAGACATTCCCAAAGGACCTTCAGACTAACAGACAATAACCTTACATGCTGCATGGCAAAGAACTATTGAAAGTACGGAAATTACCTTTAAGGTGCATGTGATGAATCCAATTTAATATAAATCATTCAGCTTTAACCTGATTTACAGGCACTTACTGCTACTGCTTGGCACCTCACCAATTTTAAGTACAGCCTCATCCTTTTGAAACACCAATGTGAGTTTATAAAGACTGAATGATACATGGAAACGATTCAAGACATTGTTTGGATTTAATTGGGCCCGGAATTCTTCTGCCAATTTTATTACCAATGTCTCAATTACCAATGGTCTCAATTGTGGTTCGGGTTCATCTCTTAACGTTTGTGAATGGCTTTTCTGTGAGAAAGGAAGGAGGCAATTCATGACCCGGATGATGGATTTCTTAACAAAAGGCTGTATCTTTTGGCCACGCTCCTTTGGATTCTGTTTCATTTAAATCGATTAAAAAAAAACCAGATAGTGAATCAAGAGAATGTCAGCTTCCTGGAAATAATTTAGCTTTGCTCTCCTGTTCAGGCTTCTGTGATGAGACTTTGCTATGCATTCAGACAGTGTTTGGGGTGAAACTGGTAAATGCCTCCTCTCAGAAGAAATGCCTTTGAATTGGCAGCCAAGGATGCAATTTTGATGTCTCCTGAATTGTTCAATCATGAGAAGTATCTACAGGTGCAACCTGCAGTCACTTGGGAGTTCTTAGCAAAGCACAAATACTATTTCCCTTGCTTAAGAATCTTTCGGGATTCATTCCTAGAATAAAAATCCTGCCTGGAAGGAACTCTCCAGAGGAGACTGTATGTACAACCCTACAGAATAAATTAGTTATTGCTTTTTTCTATTCTTGCTTTAAGCAAAGGCATTGAATTCATATGTAGAAGACTTAGCAGCTCATTCTTTTTCTTTTCATCCAAATATAACAAATGTTCCTATTGTTGCTTCTGCTTCTATGGTAAATGGCTCAATTCTTCTTTTTCTTTTTTCATATTAATTACAAGAGGGACTGCAACAAAAGGTGGCAATTCCTTACCCCTGTGCCCACCTGCAATTAAAGACAAAGCAGACTCCTTCATGTTCTGCTGTTGTTTTTCCATTCCCACTCAACATCTGTGCTTCCTAGGGGCTACTGAAGATGTGTGGCTGCATTCCGTGGGGTCTTTTGGGTGTGAACCTTTACAGGTTTGTTTTTTTTTAAATGCAATCAAATAAGAATTCAACCGCCACAGTTCACTATTAGTATATACAAGAGACCATGTTGCTGTGGAATAAGTCCTTCTGGATTCCCTGGGGCTTACTTCAGAGTAAACATGCCCTGGATCACATTGTAGGGACTGGGAGACTTGTAGTCCAATCTTACCTTTTCCATTTGTGTTGATACCACAGTGCCAAAATGGTGACTGCTACATCCAATGTTATTGGGGGGGGGGGGGACGACAGTTGCAGAGATCTCCTCTAAGTAAGACCTGGAGGTAAGACCCTTACCTGGAGGTAAGTCTCCATGGCACATAGAGTCACAAGACCATGTTGACCCATGCCACAGAACTGGGTCAAGGAAGGGGGTTAGGATATTAAGAGCGTCAATCCCACCCCCTCCTGGCTCCAGATCCGCCAATCCCCTGCCAATTGTCCTTTGCCCATTCTGCTCTCTCCCTGCCCCCATTCCACCCTCTCGCCTCCCACATGGCTCCCACTGATGAATTTGCATCAGTAATCAGTGGGAGATGCTCTAGCGCAGGTAGGAAGGCGCAGGGCTGATGGAGCACCTTTTGCGGCTGACTTACAGCTGTCAGCATCAGTGAAAGAAGACTGATGTCAGATGGTGAGTATAAGATAGGGCTCCCTCGATCTTCCCAGCCTCTTTACTTCAGAGCAAACATAGCCTGGATTAAATGATCATACTGCAGGTGATTGGTGAGAGCCAAGTTTCTGGTCCAAATCCTATATCACACTGCTCCCTTCCAGTGCTCTAACTAGCACATATTTATATGCACCTCACTGTACCTGCTTCTACAATGCACAATTCTGACAAAAAAACAACCAACCAAAAATAAAACAAAATAATAGCAACAGAACAACCTCCTGTGCAAAAGTATCCTGAAGTCACAAAACATTGCTCTAACCCCCCTCCTTTCATAATACGAACAGCAATTGATTGGCAGGAGATTCCAAACTGACAGGGAAAAGTATTTCTGCATGCAGTGAGTAATAAATTTATGGAATATTTTGCCTTGGGATGTGGTGATGGGCCATACCTTGGTTGCCTTTAAAAGGGGATAAGCCAAATTAATGGCAGGGAAGTTGTAATACTGGTTATTAGTTATTATAGCAATGTTGAACCTTCATGTTCAGAGGTAATACATCTTTTATTACCAGTTGCTGTAGGACAGGGGTGAGCAAACCCTGGCCCGGAGGCCAATTGCAGCCCTCAGGGACCCCTCAGGGAGCCCCAGTCTTCAATGAGCCTTTGGCCCACCGGAGCCTGTTGGAGTCTGCTCTGGCCTGCAACTGTCAGTCATGACCACCAGACACGAGCTGTGGGCCAAGTTAGAGCAAGGCCTTTTATAGTCTCCATATGTTTTCTGCTATTCCCTGAGCATTACTTTAACCCCCTCATTGCCTCTGAACAACTTCTGTTTCCATGTGTTTCTGGCTTGGTCTACATGTTTTCACTGTGCAAGAGGTGTGTGGCACAGTTCATAGTTCATAGTTCTCATGTGGTCCATCCAGCAAGTTTTTCTTGTGTCATTCCAATCTCGCTGTCTCAAATGTAACTTGACTACATTTGGTGAAAGTCCAAGCAACAGTATGGCACAGAATTAAAGATTGCATTAAAAAAAATGTATATGTCACACTTTCCCCCAAGACTTGCCTTTCAGTGATGAATGCACCTGCTTTTTTTCCCATTCATCCCTTGCTATTTGAGCCCAGCATTCTGCAGTATAGTCAAGTCACACCGACAACATTTCACCTGCAACATGGATCAAAGGCTCAGTCTATATGTGTAAGATACTCTTCTTTCCTTCTATGTGTTTTGAAGTGGTTCCTTTGAAATCTGATCTTTCTAATAATCCTCTCTGACACCCATGTGGAAAACAGACACAATCATGACAGAGCCTTACTGCAAGTATCAAATAATAGTAGTAACTATTATTATTATTTAATAATTTAAATGATTGTAATTTATTATTTATTTATTAAGCACTTATAATGAGTTCTGTACAGAATTCCTTTTTTTTTTTAAACCTAGCTTTGGCTAAGGCAAATACACAATCTAAAATACGTATCATTGCGAATGGTCACACTAGAGTTTAGTGATGTCACGTAGCAGCAAGTTCACAGAGCTTTCCCTTCCTTAAGGAGAAGGTACATGTCAATGGAGGCAGAATTAAGACAATTTAAGTGCTAATCCACAAAAGGAGTACCCCAGTACTAAGATGCGCTGGCACAGCCAGGTCACACAGCCTAGTCGGGGGTCCCAATTCCCTGATTGGGGGTCCTCTGCCACAGGGGGTATGTTCTGCTGCTGCTTGGCTGCCTCCATGCCTCCTCCCATTCTGTCTGGATGCTGTCCTAGCTAACCAGGTGGCTGCAATATTGAGACTGCTATCTACAAAGCTCTAAACCAGGGGTGTCGAACTCATTTCATACGGAGGGCCGCCTAGCATTCATGATGCCTGCTGAGGGCCGGAAGTGATGTCATTAGGCAGGAAGTGATGTCATTAAACAGGTCATAACAAAAAATAAACACTTTTTTCTCACTTAGGAACTCGTTAGCTGCACATAACAAAAGAGAAAATATACGATTCTTGATCATATTTCAAGATATGGGAGAGCCCAATTTTCATGTGGGCTGCCCTTTCAGCAGTAACACCTCAGCACTACTCAGCAGCTGAAAGCCTGAGGGCTGTATAAAAAGCTTCCGTGGGCCACATCTGGCCCCCGGGCCTTATGTTTGACACCCCTGCTCTAAACCTTGGAGGTGGAGGGGGACATTTCATGGTGACAAGAGGCTGCCACTCCTCCGGGTTTGTTTGTTTGTTTGTTTGTTTGTTTGTTTGTTTGTTTGTTGGCATCTAGTAAGATGGCTTAAACAGGAAAACAATTTTTTTAAAAAAATGTAGGGAATGGCATAGGGCAGGAAATGTGGCCTGGAGGTTGAGCTGCCATCTTGCTCACAGGCCTGCGCCACCTCAGGAATGGGGTTGGGATTCCGCATAACCACCGGGTCCCATCCCACTCCCCGCCCACCCGCCTCTTGGTACACCCTCTGGCCGCCCTCCTGCCATCCCGGAACACTTCCATCCTCGCCCTCCCCAGACCCCTGCATCAGCTGAACTTGACCAGCGCAGCCTTCCCTCTCTGTGTCGGCGTGGAGGCTGGATGTGGCCTCCATGGGCTGGTATGCATCCCTGCGCTGGCCCATTCAACACACAAGGAGGTGCAAATGTGCTTTATGGCACGTTTGCAACCCAACTGGGCCAGCGCAAGGAACTTGCTCTGGCCTAACTGATAGTTAGGATTGCACCCTTAGCTATATATCCTTGCTAATGACTTCAAGTCTATACTGGTAGGTCCATTCAAACAAATGTTTTACAATATTGGCTAATTGGCAAAATAAATATTTTACTTCTATGAAAACATAGTTGATTTATCCAGGAGAAGTTGATTTATCAACTTCTATAAACATTTTTTCTATTATTTTTCTCATTTGTAGGCTAATTTGAACCCACTTATGTGGTTGCATCTGATTCATTTTTCTCTTTGGGGAAAGTTATTAACTTCTTTGCTCAATGTCTTTGACCCACAAACCCTGACTTGGCTGTTTGCTGAAAGCATGTAATGTTCTTCCAAGGTTTGACTGTCTCTAAGGGCTTTGTGTACTTTAAAACATTAGGAATAAAATAGTTAACATCCAAAGCTGCTCCGTTGTTTTAAATAATGAGAAGACAGAGAAGATTAAGTCTTATGGAAAAATATTCACTTCAATGGCAGGTGGTCGCTCTCACTTGTACTTAGTTGACTTTCTCCACTCTTACCAAAATAAATTCTTGGAATAAATAGCAATGTATGTTCTGGTGAATGTCAGAAATTTGGTGAATATTGGACATTTGTTGATAACATTGTGTGAAACCCAATAGAAAACATCAATAATCTATTTGTCATGAATTTGCTTTGTTTGTGTCATGGTAACGGTAAGGAGGTTACTTTTGCTAGGGGAGATTGTTTGTTAACAGACCAAGATACTCATGTTTCCTTAATAGGGTTTAATGATGGGGGAGAGCTTGAATACTGATAAGTGCTCTGAGTATTTTTGAACAAAAGAGCCCTCAGAGTTTGGGGAAAGTAGCACATTCAGTGCCTACCCAACTAAGGGAAGAGGGCTGATGTGTATGTGTGTGATGGTTGCCAACTCTGACCAAAGCTATTCCTGGAGATTCTTTTTTCAACAGAATGTTGGAAATCTCCAGGCAGAAGCATAATGCCTCTCTCCAGCACCTGGGGCAGTGATGTCACAAGGTTACACAATGTAATGATGTCATGTCATGTCCCTGGGGTGGAACTTTGCGCACCTCCTCCCAGCATCAGGAAAGGCTCAACAACCCTGAGAGATGGTGACTGGCCCAAGGTCACCCAGGTAGCTTCATAGCTGAGCATGGCTGAGTGGGGATTTGAACCTGGATCTTCCAGGTCTAAGTCCTACAAAAGGAGGGGAGGAACTATGTACACCACCCTGAGCTCCTTGGAAACGAGGATGCCATTTGAAAATCTGCATAGACTGGCAAATATTGTATTAGAATTTTCTAAACAGTAAATTGTAGTATTTGGTAACATAAATACAAGGTGGATGAAATGAGGCTGGTAAACACAGACCAAGCAATACAGGGGTGGAAATTGGAAAAGTAAATCAGAGAAATTAGGGGCCTTTCGACAATTCTCTTGGCAGACACATGACAAACCTAGGCAACTGAACTAGATCTCGAGGATATAGGCTTAGCAGAACAAATCTACAAAATAAGGATGCTACAGAGATTGGCATCTATTCCGTCTACTTCATGTTTTATGTTAGAATATAGGACCACATTATATTCCAGGGAAATGTGAAGTTTGGAAGCTTAGGCCAACCCTTCACAATAAGAGACAGCTGGCAAATGCTGTGAGAGCACTATTTTCTCTACAAGAAAGGTTGCGTAGTTTAAAATGTATAGATCTACATGTTGTGAGTGCAAATTAAGTGTCCTAAAACCGAGTTCTCGCTGTCGGTAATAGTTTCAATGAAAGGAGATGGGAATGTAAACAATTTCTTTTTTTCCCCGCAAGTCCAGCTTTTCTTTGAGCGAACTACTGCTTTCTGTCAAGTCAGCATGTGTTTTGCAGCTATTGTGCCAAACAGGAACCCTTAGAGAGTTCAGAAGATAAATGAAAAGGTCAGAGAAGTATAGTTTTCTTGCACTTAAATCTTCAAAGGCTAGAGGCAGCTAATCACCAGAGATGTCGGCTTGCACAGTACAAAGAGCCTGAAACAGCTCCTTCTAAGAATGGTTTAATAATCAGAGCATCGTGGAGGAGGGAGGTAGCAAGCATACAATGGCAAGCTGTTGTCTATGAACAGCTTATTATAGAGTGCAGTATTGGACAACCAGCATGATAATAGCTGAAGAGTGTAAAAACAGAGGCATCGTTCTCATTGCCCATCAAAGATCTATAACAGCCATTTTCAACCACTGTGCCAAGGCACACTGGTGTGCCGTGGATGGTCTGCAGGTGTGCCGTGGAAGTTTGGGGGTAGGTCATTTGTTAGTAGGGCCACAGGGGGATGTGAGTCCCTACTGACAAGGTGGTGTGCCTTGTCAATGGTAAAAAAACTGATGGTGTGCCTTGACAATTTTAGAGACTTGTCAGTGTGCCATGAGATGAAAAAGATTGAAAATCACTGATTAGAGACTACTTTAAAGTGCTGGATACTATTTCCAATCTGTTTCAACAGTGCAGGATTCCTTGTATAAGGCCACTATGTTGACACAACTAGTTGGAAGGAGAGGGGACTTCTATGCAAAAGTAGCAGAGACTCCCCACAATTTCAGGCACAGGTTTCCCCCACCATCTCTGGAGACAGCTGGGATTGAACCTAGGACCTCCTAGAGCTGTGATTTACAGCCTTTTTCAACTCACGGCACACTGACAAGATGCTAAAATTGTCAAGGCACACCATCAGTTTTTTGCCCATCGACAAGGCACACCATGCTGCTAGCAGGGGACTCACATCCCCCAATGGCCCTCCTAATAAATGATCCTCCTCCAAACTACCACTGCACACCTGCAGACCATTTCAACCAGCACACTGGAAGAAAATCGCTGTTCTAGAGTCAAAGCAGGTTGACTCTACCACTGAGCCACAGACATTCATGCTGGCTTAGTATATGCCAATCATATTTTCAAGCGGGAGACATTTTGAATGGAAAGTAACATGTCCTGGCACTGAAGGGCAGCATGTTTAGGAAGGTTTTTGCAGTGATAAATAAGGGTTGGTGCTATTTTATGGTTGGCTGGTTACGCTTGCTTGTTTTGGGAACTGCTTTAAATGTTTTATCTTTTTACTTGCATCATAGTCAATATCTTTTTACTGGTTTGTCAGCTGCCACCAGAACACATGGATGGGCTAGGAAATGGGGTAGCCATTTTAAAACAAGCACTCATGGGGAGACACAGACGTCCAAGGTACCCCAAATAAAAATCTCTTCTTTAGCATTTCACTGAGGACATGTACCACCATCCTAAAGTTCAAAAAGGTTAATTGGTTGAAATTCTCTCCTTCTGCAAGTCCAATTTAACTCAACAGAACGTCCATGTTTTTTATTTTGGGTTTGAGAATTCCCTTTTTCCCAAGTTGCCCTCATTATTTGTTCACACACTTTGGCATCTGACAATTACACATTCATAATCCCTCCAAGATTTCTGCTCTTGCTCTGTTTTCATGGTGAGATAATTTCATTCCACAGCACTTTTGTAACTATAATTAACTCCAAGATTAAGCAGAAGAAAAAGTTTCTTGGAGAAGATCTGGAGACAGTTGGCTCTCTAACAGAAGGGCAAGCATCTCTTTAGGGTGCCTGGTTTGATTACTGCATCATGAAAAATGTAGAAAAATGTAGGGTGGCATTCTTCACTATCCATTGCTCTCAACAGGAAAGTGTTTGGCCTCCTATACATTCTATATTATAGATCAGTGTTTCTCCAACTGTGGGTTGGGACCCACTAGGTGGGTTGCGAGCCAATTTCAGGTGGGTCCCCATTCATTTCAATTTTTTTTTAATATATTAGACTTGATGCTCCCATGATATGTGACTACATTTGGAGAAATGTTACAGATCTGTACTTTTAACAGGCTGCTATGTATATGCTTTTAACAATGAAAGTCAATGGGGCTTACTCCTGGGAACATGTGGGTAGGATTGCAGTCTAGGATTATTAAAATTTTTCCTGTTTGATTATGTCACTTCCAATGACATCACTTCCAGTGGGTCCTGACAGATTCATATTCTAAAAAGTGGGTCCCAGTGCTAAAAGTTTGAGAACCACTGTATAGATAATCCACTTGAATGTTCATGCACATACAAGATTCTTGCATTTTTTTATTTCACGTATCTATGACTTAGGCTGGGAGACTACGTTTTAAAAAACCAAGACATAGTGATGCTTCTCATAATTCTACTTCTGTTCTAGTGGCACATGTTGACGCATAGGAGCTTGTTGGGACATCACCCACAGCCATGCCCCATTAAGATGAACAACAACAACAAAAAAAATCAACTTTAAAACAGCTTTATTTGAATTTTTTTTCCCTGTCCTACTACTTTGAAATGTATTATCCTTCATTTAAAGCTCACTTCCCCCCAAATATCTTGGAGGAGGTTGCACTTTTCTAAAACACTTGTATAAAAATGGAAAAACTGGATTGAAAACTACCCTGGATAAATATAAAAGGTATATTAGAGTACTGGCTTCTGCATGTTCACTCAGCAATAAGTCCCACTATGTTCAGTAAAACTTATACCCTGGTAATTTGGCATAGAATTTGCAAAGGATTGTAACTTTAATGTAACATGAGCTGCATACTGTTTCTCAGGCAACTGTTAAGAAAGGTGATGGCCTACCCTAGACATTAATGTACGACTCTGGGCACATTTCTTAGTATGCCTCCTGCGGAACCTGCTGCTTCTTCTCCATTGAGGATCTATGAAAACCACTTTGAAGGCAACACCTTAGAGCAGGGGCGTCCAAAGTTTTGGCAGGAGGGCCACATCAACTCTCTGACACTATGTCGGGGGCCGGGGAAAAAAAGAATTAATTTACATTTAAAATTTGAATAAATTTACATAAGTTTACATAAATGAATATATTAAAGATGAACTTATATGGATGAATGAAGGTCTTGCAATAGCTCAAGGCCTATAAAAGGCCTTGCACAAAGCAAGGCTGGCCTTTCCTTTGCTGCCGCTACTGCATCACAGATGTGAAACAGCAAGCAGTGGAGGGAGCCCTTATCCCACAGCTCACACAAGAGGTCGAGCAGTCGCCCTCACACTGAGAGCAGTTGCGTCGGGCCAGTGTGGGCTCCAACAAATCTCTGGAGGGCCAGAGACTCATTGGAGACTGGGGGCTCCCTGAGGGCCGCATTGAGAGGCCTCGAGGGCCACAAGTGGCCCCGGGGCTGGAGTTTGGGCACCCCTGCCTTAGAGCAATGGCCGATGACATTAATATTCCTGCTGTAGCAGAAGTCCTGGAGCACTGCTCCCACAGGCTTTCACTTGAGTACACTGCAGCTAAATTGTCAAACTCTGTGCAGGCACACCATCGTCTTCTATCACAGGGGTTCCCAAACTGTGGTTTTGTGGCCCATTAGTAGGTTACAATCCAATTTTTGGTGGTTCGTGAAACTGACAGGGTAGATTACGCTCTGTGTATCAAGGGTTAAACAACCTGCTGCACTATTGCCCAATCATCATCATAGTCACAGAGGCCTGAGTGGCTGGTAAACGTAAACCTTTTTTAGGTGGGTCCCAATGCTAAAAAGTTTGGGAAGCCCTGATCTATCACACTCCTCGCTACCACTGTAGCTGAGGGGTTTGGTAATACTGTATATCCCAATGGTTCACTAGGTGGTAATTTAAAGATTATGGTTGTTGTTGTTACCTGGATCCGGCTTCAGACTTGCACCGCGGCTCAATTTAGTCAGTGGGGCAGCACTGTCAGCCCTTAATGGAGAAGAGACATACCTTACATGCAGCATTTCATACCAACACAACTCTAGCAATGGGGCCAGACAGTTAAGGCAGCCACCATACTGACAGCATAATGTGGCTCTGTAGCTGAGATGGGGAGCCTTCCCTTTTTAACAGCAAAGCCAGGAAGTTTCACAAGAGGGGATGGGGCTATTGCCAAGTCAGTTGTCAGACATTTAAAAGCCAACCAGGCAGAATGTATCTCCATGTCTTCTCAGGGAGCCCAGAAAGAAGCAGGATGACTCAAAATGCTGCAAGCCCCTGCATCTGAACCCCCGAAAGAAAGCGTAGATTAGGCCAAGACCTGCTCACGAAGTCTTGGATTGCCACATCTTGAAATACTGAAACTCAAACATCACTAGCAGGCATATTGCAAAATACTACCTAGAATTTCTTTGGGTCCTGGATGTGGAAGCTTGGAAAGCGCAAAAGCTAAGCAACCAGGACAGCGATTGCAGCATGAAGGGAAACATCTGGAGAAATTGAGGGTTCTATGAGTTTTTCTTAGAGAATAACACTTGTAAAAACCCCATTAGAAAAGGTAGGGTTTATGGTAAGCCTTCCTATGTAAACTGCCTTGAGTCTGCAAGTCACAAGTCTTCAAGAAAGGAGGTGGATCAATGAACGAATGAATATTTTAAACATAAATACAATCTAGACAGCATTTCATTTTCATCAGTCTATGCTGGGGGTGGGCAAACCCCAGCTTATGGGCCATTTGTGGCCCTCAGGGACCCCCAATCCAACCCGCAGAGCCTCTGACCTGTTGGAGACTGTTGGAGCCTGCGCTGGCCCACATTGCCGGTTGTGACTGCCAGATGCAAGCTGCTGGCCGCGTTGGAGCAAGGCCATGTGTTTTCTGCTTTTCCCTGGGCATTATTTTAACCCCATCCCCCATTGCCTCTGAACAACTTATGTCTCCATGTGTTTCTGGCTTGGTCTGTATGTTTTCACTGTGCAAGAGGTGTGTGGCAAACAGTTCATAGCTCTCGTGTGGTTCTACATGCCTGTATTATAGTTCTCATGTGTATTATGAAGAAGCTCAGTAAAATTCATTCATTCATATCGGTTCCATCTCGAATGTATTCATTTATGTAAATATATGTAAATGTATTCAAATTTGAATAAATGTGTAAGTTAATTCTCTTTTTTTTCCCCCCTGGCCCCCAACACAGTGTCAGAGAGATGATCTGGCCCTCCTGCCAAAATGTTTGCCCACCCCTGGTTTATGCGACTTCTTGAAAGTAAACTCTTTCAGCTTCAGTTCTGTATGATATCTTTCACTTTTTGTTTGGTCCAAAAATCAGAGACAGCTATTAACATCAAAGACTCACCAGTCAAGGTTTGTTTCAAGCAGAGACTAGCAATATTGCTCCTACTTCGGGTTCATCTGCTACATAGTCAAGTGGAATGAAAAGTGCTAATGTTAGAATTGAGACATTCGTGTTAACATCACTGGCGAAATGAACATGTGGTTTTCTGTATCTTTTTTAAAAAATCCTGCAACACAACACAGTGCTGTCAAGTGACAAATCTACCTCATTTATTGTTCTTCTTTCTGTCTCGGTTCTTTTCATCCCTGTGGTTTTCTTTTATGTCAGCTAATACCTTGATTAGAAGATCTTGAAAAAGAAGGACCAGCAGACAAAAAAGCGAACATTGTTTTCATAAGAAGGGATTTTCCTCTGTTCTGTGAAGGGTATCACAGTTTAGTAGGTCAGGTCAGTGGCATCACTAGGACATGGGCTGCACCAGTGTGACACCACTACTGGCCAAAATTTTTAAAATCTTGGTACTTTCAAATAAATCTTGGTATATCACCAACATGTTATATATCATTCAATGTGTAATTTCATGCACTATGCCAGGGGTGCCCAAACCCCGGCCCTGGGGCCACTTGCGGCCCTCGAGGCCTCTCAATGCGGCCCTCAGGGAGCCCCCAGTCTCCAATGAGCCTCTGGCCCTCAGGAGATTTGTTGGAGCCCACACTGGAACAACACAACTGCTTTCAGCATGAGGGCGACTGCTTGACCTCTTGCGTGAGCTGTGGGATGAGGGCTCCCTCCACTGCTTGTTGTTTCACATCTGTGATGCAGTAGCTTCAGCAAAGGAAAAGCTAGCCTTGCTTTGTGCAAGGACTTTTATTCATTCATTCATATAAGTTCATCTTTAATATATTCATTTATGTAAACTTATGTAAATTTATTCAAATTTTAAATGTAAATTAATTCTTTTTTTCCCTGGCCCCCGACACAGTGTCAGAGAGACGATGTGGCCCTCCTGCCAAAAACTTTGGACACCCCTGCACTATGCAATGAAACAAACCACATTGAAATCTCTCTATTCTATCAAAAATTATAGCCAAAAAACCCAGCAAGGGCAGGTTGATGGTACATCATCACGCCCACCATCCAGAGCATTGCCCCACCCACTGCATGGGAGGAGGTCCATCATGAGGGTGATGCGCTGGCCTTCTGCATTCGGTGACGCAAACCCTAGTAATGCCACTGGATCAGGTGGTCTTGTAAGGCTGAAATGGGATTTTAATAGTAGCCACTATTCAGTAAGTGTTCATTGGTATCCATCCAGAAGAACTGCATGTGCTCAAAGACATTGTTCATTACCTTGCAACTTTCAGTGCCAACGTTTGTTGTTAAAAACAGGTCCCAAAGCTGAACACTGGTTGAAAAGCCATGATGATACAAGCCATGATATGTTTGTGCAACCTCCTGATTTTAGAAATGGGCTATGTCGGAATGCCAGATGCAAGGGGGGGGGGCACCAGGATGAGGTCTCTTGTTATCTGGTGTGCCCCCTGGGGCATTTGGTGGGCCACTGTGAGATACAGGAAGCTGAACTAGATGGGCCTATGGCCTGATCCAGTGGGGCTGTTCTTATGTTCTTGTGTTCTTAGTGTCATGCTTGAGGAATTGAGCAATGCAATGTTCAAGTGCTGTGCCTTCGTCACTGCTGTGCCACCAATGGTCCTCAGGAGTTTTGGGTCCCACCTAGTTGAAATCCGCCTCTCATTGCCCTCCACCAGGCTCCCTATTTCCATAGATTACTGGAATGAGTTACTTCCTTTCGCCAAAAGCTTAAATGTTTCTCTTCTGTGTGGGATATTTTGTGACCTTTCCTCGAAAAAGAACACATGCAAGTTTTGACCATGTCATTTCCAAGTATGAATGAAACTCTAGGTGGTTCAGCGGCACCAAACTCCCTGCCAGGGAGAGGCAGGCCAAACAAAAACCAGAGACACTGTTGTGGCATTTTGGAAGCAGTTAGTTACATTGGGAAAGGGGGGTAGAGTTTTTTAGTGTGGGTTGACAAAAAATAAAAGGGAGGTGTCTTTTCACTTGATAGGCTCTTCTGTTCTCGATCACATTTGTCTCCTTGCTCTGGTGTAAGCCCCAGCAGACACAATGGGTCAACTCGGACATGCACCAGTGATATTGCTAGTGCATATTTGAGTTGATCTGAGTTAATGGATAAGACCCAGGACAGGGGATAGGATATGGTGTGCCACCCCACTCCTGGACCGCAAGAGGACAAGGCACCCCAAAATATAGGACATCCAGGAAAAATGTAGGACAAAATAAAAGCTAAAAACACTTGTATATTAATTTAATGTGGTTAATTTAAACACGATATTGCTTATTATTAAATTTAAAACTGTATTACATATAATTTATCACATGTAAATTATTAATTCCAAGAAGGCTGTGCACTGCCTGCTCACAGGGAAAAGGAGGACATTTAAGTTCTTTTTGAAGACATGAGGCTAAAAAGAGGGCATCTGGTCACCCTGCTCCTGAGCTCAATCTGCCTACCCCCACCCTAATCACAGCCCTCCCAGTTCCCCTCCCTCCCTGGAAACCTATTTCCACCCCCTCCAAATAGGTTTGGGGCCTTAGATTGCACACTTTTGGGGGTGTATGTCTCGCTAAACAGAATGGGTCTTACTTCCAAGTAGGCTTGCACTGCCAAGTTTTGAATGCCCCTGTTGCTGGCCTCCAAGAGGAATTTGATCAGGGGGTACAAAATTTCTTTTGGGCCCCTTCCCAAAGGGGGAGGGGGCAAAACAGGACAGGAGGAAGGGGATGATAAGAATGGGTGGGACAGAGGTGGGTAAAGGCAAGACAGGGCAAGGGGAGGGCGGCAACAGTTGAAAAAATCTCCAGAGCCCAGGTCTACCCATCCAGTAGACCTGCACGCCCAGTCAGCCCACTCTCCATCTTTTGCATTCCATGAAGCCAGCAGAGATCATAGGAAACTCTCCAGTTATTAAAACTTACAGCAGCTGTAGTGGCACCAATGTAGCATACATTGCATCCTGCAGGGACATTTTGACCTCTGAAGGCCTCCTTGTGAGAAGGGAACACTTGTTTCCTTCCCCTGAGGAGCCCCTGCCAGCCCAATGGGTAGATGTATTTGAAAATGGGGGTTAAAAAAATTGTTGAAAATGCAAAATGAGGTGTTTTTATATTTTTATTCACAGCTAGATACACAATTCCAGTGCCCCTTATTCATTACCTAGGGATAGTTTGAAAAACACCCCTGTTGATGGGTCATCTCAGACCTGTGCCAGCAATATCACTGGGGCAAGTCCATGTGGACCCACAAAGGAGGATCAGGCCTGGGAAGGAGGTCAGGACTTGGCAGGCAACATTGCTGGTTCACTGCTGCTGAACTAGTCCCTTTCCAGGGCTAAATCTGCACTCCACCCCGCCTCCATCAACGCCCCATTCCACCTCCTCCCCATTTTGCTCCAGCCCCCTGCGCGATCCTACCTGGGGCAGCCAGCACCTGCCACTGGACATGCAGAGCTGGACACTGGACACTTCCAGCAGGACCAGCCGAGCCCACCAGCTCTGGCCCTCGCAGAGGTAGGAAGGCGACTAAACTCACCCCTCCGCTCTGGTCATGGCCTGATCAAGAGCTTTCACGGTGACATTCAGGCTAGGTCGAGACTGGTCCTGGCTGGCAGGTGGCAAAAGCCTGGAGAAGGTTGTTGTCCTTGGCACTGCTTGTGCTCGTCCCTGTGGCTGCTGGCTTATTTATTGATAAAATAAAGTTCTGGCTCCCCTCCTTTGGCTTCTAGGCCCCCTTTTTGACCCTGGCCCCAGGTACGATGTACCCCCTGCATCCTCTCCTCTCATGGGCCCTTTAACACTAATGGAAGATATGTTACCAATGAAGCTGGTTTCAGGGGAATTCACACAGCTCTGTTTGAACAGAGATCTAAGATTGAATAGGAAACCAGCGTATTGCAGAAAAGCCCCCTCCCTTAAGAAAGAGACTGTGAGTACCATCCTATCATGGCCAGGCTGCTGGTGAACACTGAACTGAAAATACTCCAGTCAATTCGTTTATAGTAAAAACAGCTTGATTTTGCAGTGTCTGTTGTTTTAACAACAGATCCTGGGAAACAAATTAGAGCGCCTGCCACATGACTATTTTGAAATCAGTGATGAGATGGAGGTGAAAAGTTGCTCAATTGTTGTCCTGAAAGCTTGTACTTAGAATTCATGGTTGCACTTGTGATGAGCTACAAGAACTTGCCTTGAGAAAACTCAGTTGCAGGCCTGATGTAGTTTGTATAACCAAATAGACTTACGGCAGAGAAGAAACACTGCGGAATCCAAGATTTGTACTAATAGAGAAGGAAGTAGATACAACAGACTGGCCTGTGCAGCTCTAACTATTCAACCCCAGGCATAGAGCTGTCACCAGGGTAATGGTCCATGCCTAAAAGTCTTTGACAACAAGTATGATGTCAACATATCAAGGGGGAGGAGCTCAAATCCTTCCATAGGGTAAGGCAGCAATATTCAACTTTTTAAATCTCACGGCACACAGATGCTAAAATTGTCAGGGCATACCATCAGGATATTTTTTTCCCCAGGATATATTTTATCATATAAAACATGAGTATTAAACTTTAAACTTGTGTTTAAAGTTCAATGACTAAAATTTTAATCATTCTGTTGTTGAGTGCTTTCCATTTTTTATTATTTCTGATTTATGTCAGCTCATTTTCTTCTGTTACAGTAAATTCTGCTGATCTGCACACACACAAATTGATCTTTCACCCAGCCCAAGAAAGATACATCAAGTGAACTTTTCAATATTTTACTTTGTAGAATTAAATCAACAAAATTTTTGTCTAGTCTGCGACTTTTTGTCAGTTCAAATATTTCAGCTTTGTTCTTTTTTTGTTTTTTGTTTTTTTTAATTCTGGCTCCCCACAAAGTTGAGTTTTTCCTTCATGGAGATAATTTCTCTATATTCCCAAAGCAAAAAGTGGGGGGGGGGGGAGAGAATTGGGCTGCCAGGCATACTATGCACTTTAGCCCCCACTACACAGCCTTTTTCCGTATTGTCACAAACCATAATCAGGAAGGTCTGACAACTATAGTGAACATGAAGCCAAACTTCAAGAGCCAATTCACAGGCACAAAACAGTCTGCTGCATGGAGCAACTACTAGCTAAAGTTGGTGAGATAGGGCTACTTGGTATTTCTGATTAAGGAAACCCACTATGACAGTCTTTAAAGCTCCTGAGTGAAATTGTAAGCCAAGGGTAGGCTTACTTGGCACCAAATATTGACTCGAGATGGTACTAATGTGTCTGTGAGAGAGAGAGAGCATACACACAGACTGCCTGTGCTTGAACATAGAAGAACTCCACAGAGCACTTCAATGGTGCTGAGCTGTGAAGTGACGCCTTGGTAGAAGCAGTGCTGCTGAAAGGACGGCCTGCGTGATAACTGGGCTCTCCAAACATGATGCCTGGGTTTCCCACTTCTTGAAAATACATCAAGATTTGCCTGTTTTCTCTTCCGTCATTTGCAGCTAATGAGTTCACATGTGAGAACAAAGTGCTTATTTCTGGCCATTATCTGCTTAATGACATCACTTCCTGCTCAATGATGTCATTTCCAGCCCTCAGCTGGTGCAATGGACCGCTATTTGGCCCACTGTATGAAACGAGTTTGATGGCACTGTTCTGCACGCTAGCTCAGCTGGTCACAGGACACTGAAAGCAAGCTCAAAATGAAAGCAGCACTATCTGCTTATGGCTGCACAGACTCTTTGGCCGTTGCAAGAGACACACCAGGACAGTGTACTATTTGCCTTGTTCTTTGCAGATGCTTGGCTAGTGAACATCACGCTGAATTATACAAGGTTGAAAGCTGCCAACACAGCACCCGTGCTGTTCATTTTGAAACCGGAGACCACTCTAGTACAGGAGGAGTGTGACAAGGCAGGCCGGACGGTTAGCATTAAAGGTCACATTTTTGCTTAGCAACCATAACACTATTTACAGCCTCCTGAGGTGAAGGCACTGAAGGGTATATAAGGAGAAAGCTCTGAGTGAGTTTAGCAAAGTAGCAGTGAAATTAAACAGAAGAAACATGAAGAGAAGAAAAAAAAATTCGGAACATACGTTCCCCGAGCTCAGAGTCCAACACGAAGCAATCATAACATTGACACACAGAACCATTTAAGGAAATGTGAGGTTTCCCATAATTAGAAACAGCAGAAAACGGAAGTGTATAGTAAATAACAAGCCTCAAATGCTGTGAACACTGTCGGCACACCTGTAACAGCCAGGATAAAAATTATAGCATTATAATCTTTTTGCCATTTGCAACCAGTCTGTCTCTTAGGAGAACCTTAATTCCTCATTCAGAGTCATTGGACTGTAAATGGGTAACATAAAAGATGAACTCATCAGCTTCCTCTTCAGACTGTGAATTGGAAATCCTACAAGCTCTAAACTAGGCCTCCAAGGAGACAGCGTCACAAGACAACTTTGACAGCAAAAAAGTAAAAAATGGTAGCTTCCTCCACCCTGACTTTTACTCATTTGAGCAGTGCTCTCTCCTCTCCGCTCTTCTCTGCAGGCAAATACTACTATTGTACAAGAGTATATCTACAAGATACACTCTTGTATCTTGTGTATTGTATCTTGTGTATTGTACAAGAGTGTATCTACAAGAATGTTTCAGTCACACACAGTTGCCGGTTATGAGGTGAGTTGAAAATTTTGCCTCAGATGCATTTGCCAAGCTGGTGAGAGGTACTCCATACCCCACACTAGCCCACTACCTGCCTGGAGGTTGGCACATCCTCTTCTCCTGCACTAGCATAGCATTTTCAACCAGTATGCCGCAACACATTGGTGTGCCACGCATGATCCACAGATGTGCTGTGGGAGTTTGAAGGAGGGTCATTTATTAGTAGGGTCACTGGGAAATAAGAGCCCTCAGCCAGCAGTGCAGTGCACCCTGTCAATCTGATGGTGCGCCTTGACAATTTTAGTGCCTTGACCGTATACTCTGAGATGAAAAAGGTTGAAAACCGCTGTACTAGCACATGATAGGAAGATGGGGGCACTTCCCCCCCATGAGTCAGTGTCACCACCTCTGTCACTTCCTCTAGTGGCCAGGAGGGAATTCTGAGAGCGTCCGCAGTCACTAGAGGAAGCTGTGGTGAAAGTGGCGGTGCTGGATTCATCTGCGAAAGTAAAATGAAGTCCCATTGGCAGGAGCAGCTTATCTGACAAGTCCAGCAATGCTGTCTCCCTTGCTTTCTCTAGCGCTGCGATTTTCAACTTTTTGCACCTTATGGCACACTGGCAAGGTGCTAAAATTGTCAAGGCACACCATTAATTATGTGTACTGGCAAAGGTAGGGCAATAGAATAAGACATGCTTCTCTCCCACTGGCGCTCCCTGGCAACTGATAAGTGGAAGCTAGTACTGTCATGTGATTGTCTCATCCTGTATAAATTAGTCCAGTTCATCATCTAAGCTACTGGCCATCACCCATGCTTAGGAGGCAAATTCCACAAAGAAATTATGCACTCCACGAAGCACTTTCCCTTTTGTCCATCTGAGATTTCCTGCCAATCAACATCAGTTTTTCTCTGCCTCCCCAGGATCTAAAAAATAAAGCAGGAAATCTTTATCTTCACATTCATAAATAAAATGTGACTTGTGAAATGTGTACCATTTAGACCTCAATCCTAACCAATTTTCCAGCACTGACATGAGGGCAATGCAACTCTGAGGTAAAGGAACAAACATTGCCTTACCTTGAGGAGCCTTCTGTGACTGCCCCCCAACTGCATGATGCAGCACATGCCCCACTGGCACAGCTATGCCAATGCTGGAAAGTTGGTTAGGATTGTGCCCTTATTTAGTTAATACTCCCATGAAGGCATGGTGTACAAAATGTCCCACTATTGCAGCCGGTTGGGTGGTTTTTGGACATGCAAACAAGAAATACCCATCTTTGGGAGTGCTCATATCCTTAAATCAGAAAACTTGCATCATTGAAACATATGCTATTTGTATGTAAACAGTTCCTGATACATGAAAACATAAAATCTGATATATTTGAGTTACTCAACTCAGATGCCTTTAAATGATCATCCAAATATCCCTAAATGACGTCATCTCACAAGCACATGGCTGAAACCAACGCCATTTTGGAATGCGTCCCAATACAAACATGATTTTAAAACAAACCAAGTTACAGGAGTCTTCCCACAAGCAGATGCCCCTTTTCTCTAAAATGTCCTTTTAAAGTAATAAAGAGAAACTAATGGCATGTGGGGAAATCTATCTGAGCAGGCACATTTTGAAATCTTACATAATACTAGAAGCTGCATCCATCATTGAAGCCTCTTCCACTTAAATGGCTGTTGGGTAGCTGTCATGCAAATAAAAAAAAAAGATGAAGATGATGAAGTCAAACAAATATTATTTGGCAGTTGTTGACTCATTACAGCAACACTGCAGTACAAATAGCATTTTGTACTAACCAGTGCATTCGTTCTACCAATTCACTATTGCACTGTGGTTGTTATGAGATGACACAGGGGCCTTTGGGACAATCTCCCTTTTCCCAGTAGAGAAGCATCTGCTGGCCATGTTGGAAGTGAATGTTTACTGAAAGAGCAGTACTAGCCAGGCACAAAGCACTGTGCAAGGTGCTTTCTCTCACCTGACAGACATCCCTTTGCCAGACTTGCTAGACAGAGAGCCAACCAGCCCCTCACCTGGCATGGTGCGGTCCGACAAACAGCTAGTGAGTTGAATGTGAACCGGGAATGCCAGGTGGCCATGAAAGCTTTAAGTCACGTATGCTTTATGTAGCAGAATTTCACTTCCATGCTATGTTCTTTGTGGTCTGGAGGTTAAACTTTGCCAGAAGAAGCTACGTGGGAGCAACCTTGGCTGTGATTTGGATGAGAGATTGTTGTAACTGATAAGCTGTTGTGAGAGAACAGACCCACAAGGAGATGTTGTCACTGTTGAACACTGAGCCATGAGAGGGCAAGGGGCCAACTGTGATAAGCTGCCAAGAGGTAGAGGAGTGTGGAGGTCCGCTGCCTAGAACAAATAACACCTGGCTGACTTGTGGCTGCTCCTGTGAGAAGCTCGAAGGGCATGTGTTGGCAAAAGAATGATGACCACACCGGAAGAAAACAGATGGAAGCAAAGAGTTCGAGGGAGTTTCTCATAGAACATTAATTGTAGGAACTCCATTTGTAAAAATGGGGTTTGGTGACAGCCTGCCTACATGAACTGCTTGGGTCTGTAAGCAGGGCTTCAGAGAGGAATTTTCTTAGGACCTAAGTTTCTTTTGGACCCCTTCCCAAAGGGAGAGGGTTGCAATGGGGAGTGGGCAGAACAGGCACAAAACAGGGCAGGGGGAAGGTGGTGACAGAATAATCTTTGGAGCCCAGTTCTACTGGGCTTCCACTGTGGAGCCCAGGTCTACTTGCCCATGTAGCATCAGCAGTTAGATACAGTAATACAGAAAACCAAACACACTCCTAAGTCTCTTTAAAATCTTTGAAATGTAGAAAACCATTGCAGAGAATGGAAGCTAAGCAGGGTCAGGCCTGGTTAGTACTTGGATGGGAGACTTCTTGGGAATACCAGGTGCTGTAGGCTTATACCATAGTCTTTCGAGACTGAAGGTTGCCAACCATTTAGGCTCACTGGAAAGTATTTAGACTTTAGACACTGGAAAGTGTCCTGTTTGCACCAAAACATACTTCTGCAGCAGCTGTAGTCCTGCAGCCCTGCCCCTGAGCTCCTATACACTCCTTCATGTGGATCTACATGCTAAAGAATTACTGTGGCGGGCCAGTTTTCTCCCAGATTTGCCACTGTGTTATGGAGTGTCAGGTATGCATTCCTTGGTCCCTGTGTGCATGGCTTGCTGCAGCGGTTGCCACCATGTGTCTGTGGTAGTGCCCCCAGCATCACAAACAGGCAGTGAGTTTGGGAGAGAATGGAAAATGTAAGATCCCAGGAAAATTCTCCCTCCTTTAGCTCCTGGGACCCCTTTCTGAACCTGGGTCCAGGTACAAATTACCCCTTTACCCTCTCTCATGGGCCCTGTCTGTAAGACTCTCACTCATTGTGAGAGTTGGTGAGAAAGGCATATAGAAATACTGTACACAGGCCAACACTCATTTTGCTATCTTAAAAGTTAGACCTATTCCTGGGTTCATTTGGGGCACTGATTCCAAAAATGGCACCAGTTTCGTTGTATCACATCTAGTTTCACAGTTACGGGAGAGCCCCATTAGTGAATAGTTCAAGCAGCTTTCTTGTGAGGAAACCAACAACATTTTTGGAATCAGCACCCCAAATTCATATCAAACCACCATAGAGTGGTGAAAAAAGAGTTTTTCTGACCCTCAATTTTGCAGGCCTGTGTAATTTTAAGTTTTTTTTAATTGCTCTAATTTCTGAATTCTTGCACGATATTAAATTTGCATTTAATTCGCACTCTAGCTTCAGCCTAAAATATAATACAGTCAGTACAAACATCCACAAGGTAGAATGGGTAAATACTCAGATGTGAATTCCTTCTGCCATTTTTGAAGTGGAAGGTTGGACAATATGTCAGTCCAAATTAAGTTTTTCTAAGTTCCTCTGAATTTCTCTGATATGACCTATGAACTTGAAGTCACAAGTTATTAATGGCTTCTGCTGCAGAAAATGCTAAGAAAAGGGGCCAGGGGGCAGGGGATATTTGCTGTTTCTTTTTTTTGGTTGTATAATTCTAAGGTTTTCAATAAAAAGACCTGCCATTCATTCATTCAAGGCCAGCCTTAGGAGCTGTGGTACCCAAATGGAAACATTTTTGTACACTTTTTGTGGGGTCCCAGGTTCACACCAATTTCAGACAGTATAAATGAACACTACTGACTTTTAAAGAATACAGAAGAAAATTGAAATTGTTGCTGTTCTCCATAAAACCTGCAATGTGGTGGTAGGTGTCCATTGCAGCATGTTGTATTTGATAATAGTTTACCCTAGTGTGGGGGGGGGGGGGCAGGGGCCTTTAGGTGCAGGGCTCAAATAGAAGCAACTGGTCAAATTGGCTTAAAGCCAGCCCTACATTTAACCTCCATTTTCTGACAAACATCCTCACTTATTTGAAGGAAATCTTCCTTATGTCTATGGCAGCTATTTTCAGCCACTGTGCTGTGGCACACTGGTGTGCTGCAAATGGTCTGCAGGTGTGCCGCAAGAGTTTGGGGAAGGGTCATTTATTAGTAGGGCCATTAGGGAATGTGAGCCCCCACCAACAGCATGGTGTGCCTTGTCAATTGTCAAAAGATGGATGGTGTGCGTTGACAATTTTAGTACCTTGTTAGTGTGCTGCAAGGTGAAAATGGTTGAAAATCACTGGTGTATGGAATGAGTTTGACACCCCAAGTTGGGGCAACAGAAATCTCTATTTGCAAACAGCAGGTAGAGCAATGAGACGTTGCTAGCAGCCAGTCAATATGGGAATGCTCCTGGACACAGAAGGAGCAAGCTGGAGACTGCTTTACTGAAAAACAGCCGTGCTGAAAGAGACAGCAGAAGCAAAGTTGCTTGCCGCAGCCAGGTAAAAGGAGAAGACGCATGCTTGCACACACAGAGAGGCACACAGCATGGGCAAGACCAAAGCTGCTTTAGGGCAGAATCCTATCCAGTTTTCCAGGGTTGGTGCATATGCCAATGGGGAATATGATGCAACTTGCGGTGGAGGGGCAGACACTAAAGCCTCCTTAAGGTAGGGGAATGTGTTCCCTTACCTCGGGGCATGCATTGAGGCTACAGCAAGTGCTGAAAAGTTGGATAGGATTGGCCCCTTAAGATTGGCCCCTTAACAGCCCCACTGGATCAGGCCATAGGCCCATCTAGTCCAGCTTCCTGTATCTCACAGTGGCCCACCAAATGCCCCAGGAAGCACACCAGACAACAAGAGACCTCATCCTGGTGCCCTTAGAGCCCAATCCTAAGCAAGTCTACTTAGAAGTAAGTCCCATTATAATCAATGGGAGTCCCAGGTAGGTGTGGATAGGATTGCAGCCTAAGTGAAAAACAGCCTGCGCTGAGCTTCATGTTTTCCTCCTCCTGGGCTTTTCCTGCCTGTTCTCAACCAGTGGGAAGCAAATAGCTTCAGTAGCCACCCCCCATTCCTGTACTATTTCTCAACAAAAGTGTTCAAAACCTTTTCCAAAAAGTCTTCAAAAAGCTTTGCTTGACACTGGGCAGGTCAGGGCTCCAATCCACCTGCCCCAAAAATGGCAGGCTGCATAACAGAAATTAGGAAGTTTGTTGAGTACACAGTAAAGGTGAGTATCGGTGCTGAGTCATTTGCAGAGCTGCCAGGGACTTCCCTCACCCTACAGGTCACTGACCAAAATCCTATGCCTGTCTACTCAGACATAGACCCCACTATTTCAGTGGGACTTACTTCCAGGTAAATAGGATAAGATTGCAGCCTGATCAAACTTTTTTTTTTTTTTTGCTTGTACCAGACTGGTGAGGGAGGGATGGTGGGTTCAGTAGGTTTTATACATTTAAAATTGATCATTTGTGTTTAATAAAGTGGCCCAAGTTAAACCCAAGTGTAGACTGGTGTCTTTGTTGGGGGGGGGGCGTGCGCGCGCGCGCGCAAGATTAAATAGAATGCCAGATGCAGGGGGATGGCAGCAAGATTTATTTATTTATTTATTTATTTATTTATTTATTAGATGGACTTCTGAAAAGAAAAGCTTTTTACTTCGTTTGCAAACGGGACCACCACAAAGAGGTGATGACCCAGAAGGGTTACAATGATATTATTATTATTCAGAGGACTTCTGAAAAGAAAAGCTTTTTACTTCGTTTGCAAACGGGACCACCACAAGGAGGTGATGACCCAGAAGGGTTACAATGATATTATTATTATTTTTTATTTTATTAATTTATACCCCGCCTTTTTGCCCAGCGGGCACACACACAAGGCGGCTTACAAACACCTTAAAAATACATTAAAAAACAATTTACAGTAATTAAAAAAAATCTAAAAACAAACAAACCCTGTGGATTTTCATATAAAAAGCAAGAACACCAGCCAGCCTGTCAACAATTAAAAGCTTTTTGAAATAAAAAGGTCTTCAGTCCACACCGAAACGTTAACAACGAGGGAGCAGTTCTCAGTTCTAAGGGGAGGGTATTCCACAGTTCGGGGGCCACTACCGAGAAGGCCCTCTTCCTGGCCGTCGCCCCTCTCACATCTCTTAGTGGCGGCACAGTCAAACGGGCCCCCTCAGATTATCTAAGAGCACGGGCAGGATTGTAGGGAAAGAGGCGGTCCCTCAAATACCCCGGACCCGAGCCGTGAAGGGCTTTAAAAGTTACAGGTTTTATAGAGCATTCTGAATAGAGGAGAGGTGCACAAGGGCACAAAGACAGAGGGGTAAACATCCTTGGAAAATTAACAAGTAATCAGACAGAAAGCAAAATCAGCATCCATTATCAGTTCTGAATGTTCGGTAGGAAGAACAGTACAATGTGCATCGACAAGTTATTTACATACAGGACGTCCATTACTGAAGGTTTGGTAATCAATCACACCACTTTACCCTAGTCCTTTCGGGGTCTCACACCCTTGGTCTGTTTGTTTATTACCATCTGTTCTTCCTTGGAGGTCCATATTTGTGTACTTGGCTTATCTTGTTTAGCTAGCTTGTCTCTAAGGAGGATGGTAGATGCTGACTGGTAGCATTCCTGAGCAAGGGTCAGAGAAAAGCCAAAACCAGGGAAGCCTGATTTTGAAACCAGGCATTGTGGGTATCTTGGTATTGTGAGCTGGGCATTTTGGGGGCATTGGTTTTAAAAAAGCTAAACCAGTTTTCTGGGAATTGAGCTTTCATGGAAGGATGAAGAATTTAATGGAAGGATGAAGAATGAAGGAATAATGAAGAATTATTTGCACAATTTTGTGCTTTGGAAATCAATATGGAACATATGAACTGCAGTGTTTTTCCGCTGATTGAAATTCTGGAGAGGGGGTGTTGTATTAATTCATAGATACCACTTTTTGTTCTGCTTCTCACTGTTCAGTAAGGATGTTTTCTATGTTGTATCTTATGCAGAAGAAGCTCAACAGCCTGTATGAAACCATCACTGTGTATTGTACTGTTAACTGAGCAAAGAGACACCTTCCAGAGTTGTGCCCTCTTATATTTAGCAGGGGGAAAATAACTGTCCATCTTTACCTAGCATGGTGTATTTTCTAGTAGCTGTGTGTGCGTTTATACTTGTGTTAAGAATGGTGTAATAAAATGAATATTAATGCCCTGAGAAATTTGCGTTTCTGAGGATTGTCTTGGTTCCCCAGCCTTCAGCTGCACTTAACACCAACGGAATTTATTTTTTGGGCATTAATGCAATATAGTTTTTTTTTTTTTTGCATTACAAATTGTCGCTTTACTGTTTCCAAAGAATGAAACAAAAGCACCTCTGAAAAGCAATTCCTTTTATTGGACCAATTTCTCATATCAATAAAAGGATTCACTTTCTCACATCTCACTTTCAATAATCCTATAGCCTAGAAAAATTAAATCAGAGGTGGGCCCCCCAAAGGAAAGATCTATCAAGAAAAACCCCAAATTAAAACAATATTCCATGTAATGTAAACCAGTCTCCACATGGTTGAAATACAGTCTCAGAGAAATAGCATCCTGCAAACTCACAGCGCCACCTGCAGACTAAATGTAATACATGCAGCTCGTGTCTGGGTAATCTGGCTTGGTTTGGTAGCCGGTTAGGAAATGGCCTACACGCAGACAATAATCTAAAAGTTTGTTTAACCTATATCTGCCCAGGTGTACACATTTGATCCCTGTTGCGTATATGCAACATTGGGCAGAAATGGCTTAAACAATTGCAAAATAGTCTTCACAATAGTTGGGAAGTAATTGTGGAAAGGATTACAGCCTTTGGGATGTTTGGAGATTTTTTTTTTTAATAGATCTTGCTTGGGTGAGTTAGGAGAGTTCATCTTTATTTTAAATAATTTTTTTTACCTATTGTAAACTTTAATTTTGTTGCATGGGGGTATTAAGATTTTCCTGCTCGATGATGTCGCTTCCAGGTTAATGGCATCACTTCTGGTGGGTTCCAACAGACTGTCATTCTAAAAAGTGGGTCCTGGTGCTAAAAAGTTTGAGAACCACTGCTCTAAAGTTTTAATGCTTATCTGTGTCTGGTTCTTTCTTGCTTGGGACTTGGGCGGCTTACATTGGACTCTTTCCTGGTTGCAGTAGTCTCCGAAGGAGATTTGAAAACAACAGCACACTCCCCTACAAGTCTCTGGGAGAACCACTGTACCACTTTAACCCATTTTGAGTGCAGGTCTTTCCCCATTGCATTCTGGGTGGACTACAGGAATCTGAGAGCAGTTACAGAGACCCTTAACAAATTACAGTCTCCAGTATGCATTGGGGGAATACAGTGTATATGTTCTGAAACACAGGGAAATACATCACTTATGTTTGTCTTTTTTTCTTTTAATCCATAGTAAAGCGGACTTGCTACTGGACTTCTTTTGAAAGAAGCTCCCCTTCTGCTCACGGAGGGGCCAGGCTGGGCACCTGCCTGCCTGTTTCCTCCTCATGCCCACCCCTATTAGAATGCTCTCAAGCCAAGAGGGCAACAAATGGTTCATGGCACCCTTCTTTTGCGACAGTATCTTCTTCCCAACTCTCCTGGGTGCCACCATCTTGTATCATGCAAGATCTCTTGGGAGATCCAAGGTTGCAGCAAGACAGCCAGAAAAATGGGCACTGCCATCTTAGATTGTGTGAGATCTCCCATGATCCAAGATGGTGGTGCCCAGGACAGCAGGGAAAAGGCCGCTGGGGACATCCTGTGGTGCCCTTATGAGTTTGCCACGGTGCCGTAAGTTTGTTAACCACTGGGGTAGACTATGATTTACTTCTGTTTCACTTGGTTCTACAGCAAAATTAAGATTTGTGATGCTCTTTCACAATTCCAAGACTTCTAGTTTCCTGAACAGCAGATACAAAACATGTTTACTTCCCCTATATCTGGAAGCAACATTTAAGATAAAGTTCATTATGCTATTATGAGTCCAAACTCCAAAGCATTCCCACTGGAACCGCTTTCTTCTGCAAAACTTGGCAAAGTTTTAATGGGTGCACAAAATGATGCTAAACTTGTCCTAAAGGTCACACTTCATGATTTCCCTCAAGCAAACAGTTGCGTAACATGAAGGATCCAGCCAAAATGACAAAGAAAGGGAACCTTCTGAATCCTGGAGGGGACTATCTCCATTTCCTATTTCCTTTTTGTCTTCTGTCAAGAAATGGTATGATAGATTGTGTGGCTGTTTCAAGAGGTATCTGTAGCATCCAGGCACATTTAGCTGCAGTTCGGGAAGTCTGAATGTGCATGTCTGAAGTCCATCACCGGCAAGCCTTTCATGATACCACTCCCCAAGTTTATGGGTGGGATATTGGACGCTGTAACCGGCCATTGGGAGAATAACCTTTGGGGAGGAAAAAGGGAACATTACTTCTTCTGTGAAGCCATTTAAAAAGAGGCATGCAAGAAGAACTGTGTGCATCATCTCCACGAGTGTGGAAAGAATCAGTATGATGCATCACAGGGGAGCTGCTGTGGAAAAAAATGGAAGCAGGGAATACTTTGCCAAATGTCTTCTAATCTGCATTTCCATAAAATGCAGAAACAGTGGGCCTGTATGCATTCTTTTTTCCTATGTTTTCCAGCAGTATGGACTAGTGATAAATGATGCCACTTAACCTAATGTCCAAGTTACAAGACACTGTCTCATTATTACTTTTAATTAATAGATCCCCCCCCCCAAACAAACAAACTTACTTGATTTATTGTATATTTATTGGCAATCTCTTCCTCAGGAGCTACTATATGGACCTAGTAAGAGAGATGTAAGATTAAAGGTAATTGTTTCATTAAATATGCACAAAAGCATAAATTGTAAACCAGCGGCATACTGTCTCCACACCTAATTATTCCTTAAGAAAAAGCAATTCCATGCTTACGAGGCTGGCAGCAAATGACCCAAACTAGCAACAAGTATTTGACTTGCAGCCCAATCCTAACCTGCACTGGAACAGGCAGCTGACCTGCCCCGTATCCAGAGCAGGGTTGGCGCTGGCTGTGGTTCAGACTGGGGCAATAGTAATTGATTCCCTTTACCCTAGGTAACGCAGCAGCAGCCCCAATGGGACTACTTGGATCTGTACCACCTAAAGAGGTGGAGCAGATCTGAGCAGCCCGTCACTGTGCTGGGTTGCCTGGGAGAGGCATAAGGAACTGGCCTAAGTGCCAGATCTTGGCCCTATCCCCTGCTCGGCCCCAGGTCACCCATGAGCCCAACCACTGCCTTCTCTCCCTCTGCCCCGGAATGCCTCTGTTCCGCCCCGGATTTTGCCTCGAGGTTGACTCCTGAAGCCTTTTCTGTAACTGGATGTAGCCACAAGGCAGTGAAGGTTTGGGATCGGGGTTTTCCTTCTCTCAGATGAGCTGCCATCCCAGGCTGAGGAGTCCCATCTACCCACTGGCTGTTTAGTCGCCTCTTACGACAAGTACAGCCAAACTGAGGGCCTATTCTTATCCCCAGCCCCCTATTCTTATCCCCAGCCCATACAGTATGTACCATTTATTTGGTGTGCAGGTGGAGTAAAAGAACTCATCAATGTATTAATGGCATTTTACAGAATACCTGAGAGGTTCAGGAATTTGTCTAAACAGAAAATTGGAACTTGTTGATCAAATTTCTCATCAGTGTTTTTGTCAAGTTCACATTTACCTTGTCAGTCATCAAGGAGCTATCAGCACTCTTTTCACAAAAGATTAGATCACCGCTCACCACTCGTGTACCATAGATCTTAATCCGGTAGGCAGCAGCTTCATTCCAAATTTTACTGCAATAAGCATGAATGTAGAAAATACGCATGGAGTGGGGAATGCTGAGCCACCCTCGGGTGCACCCCTCCTGATTTATACCGTAACGATTCAATGCACGAAGCAACATCTTCTCCCTTATTTTATAGTCAGGGAGCATTGCAAGGGTGCCCTTTGGGTCCTCTAAAAGACAGAGGGGAAAAAATAGATCAGTGGTGACACTACATATTCTGCTCTAATACATTTCTCAGATGTTTGGCTGCTGCTTCTCCTTTGCAACCTGGGGCTAGGAAGTCAAGAGCCAGCAGAGAAGTGATGGATTGCAACAGAGCGTTTGACCCTTTACTAGCCAACTCACCATTTTTCTTTCCACATTCCCCCACCCCTCAGCCATTTATCCTTCTCTTCACCAGCCAAGATTCCTGACCCAGGTCCATGTTTCCACTTCTCCATAGGAAAATGTGTCTTCCTGGCCCAGCTTTGCAGATGAAGAAAAGAAGAAAAATAAAAGAGAATGCTTTTTTACCCAGTGGGTAATTAATCTGTGGAACTCCTTGCCACAGGATGTGGTGATGGCATCTGGCCTGGATGCCTTTAAAAGGGGATGGGACATTTACAGGTTACAAGCCATGATGGGCATATGCAACCTCTTGGTTTTAGAAGTAGGCTACCTCAGAAGGTACCTAAAGGCCTACCTTTAGAAGTAGGCTACCTTCAGAAGTAGGCTACCTCCCTCCCAGGTGCAAGAGAGTGGCAACAGGATGCAGGTATCTTGTTGTGTGCTCTCTGAGACATCTGGTGAGCCACTGTGCAATACAGGAAGCAATACAGTTGGGCCTTTGGCCTGCTCCAGCAGGGTTGTTCTTAAGAAGAGCATCAGCCAAGGTTTGAAGACACATGGTGGAGGCAGAACACAGAGCTCTGCTGTATGTTATTTGATGGCTTAGTTTAAAAAGCTGAAAGCACTGAAAGTTAAGAAGGGAGGGGAGACCATTTAGAACTAGGGCTGTTCCACAATAGTCTCCATTTTCTCTTTCCAAGTCAAAAATGGCAATTTCAGAGTTGTAAAAATATTTCCCCTAAATATTTTAAAAATCATATACGGGGGGAAAAAATTGATCACTTAAAAAAAAAATCACATCTACTTTCTAAAATCCTGAATAATGTCATGGTTTCTCTGCTGCACTGACTAGCTTTTCCAGTAGCAATTATTTCTCTCTTCTTTCTACATTAATCGTATTGGCGATTCAAATCAATCTACGATCACATAGTCAACGGGCAAAAATCATAATGATACTGTAGCCAATCTGATGATGAATGGTATCTACTGGGGCAAGTGAAGTCAATCACAACTGAGAGCAAAAGAAAAAACTGTAAATGAGTAGGGGCGCAATCCTAACCAACTTCCCAGCGTTGGTATAGCTGTGTCAGTGGAGCATGTATTGGATCCTGCAGTTGGGGGAGAGGGGGCAGTCATGGAGGCCTCCTCAAGGTAAGGGAATGTTTGTTCCCTTACTTTGGAGTTGCATTGCCCTTACCTCGGTGCTAGAAAGTTGGTTAGGATTGCGCCCTAAGAGAACTTTTTTGGGCCAGGAGTGTAAAAATACAACAAACCAAATGAAACAGTTGTTTTTTTTTACCCCCAGCACTGATTAAAACATTTGTGAAAAAGTAAGGATAATTTTAGCTCAGCCCTATAGAATTCTTAACTCATCGTTTTCAAATTGTTCCCTCTTCTCATTCCTCTGATTTCAGCACTTGCCTAATATGGAATTACTGGCAAATGTGCTTTTGTTCTGAGTAAGCACTGCTGAGGCATTCCACCTTCTGAATCTAGAAGAGGGAGAGGAAAGACTAAATAATCTCTTTGGCTCTGGATGGTGTATTCTTTCTGCATGTTGTTCAACCTGGAGCATTTTGGTGGGGCTTTTTAAAATTGTTATGCTGAGACCCTTGTGATCTATGAGCAGCTGCGTGCTCATGTTGAGCGGGCAGAAAGGTGATGAATAAATATTTTAAGAACACATGAATATGTTAATTAATTCGATCCAAAGCAGAATATGTGCGTTGTATCAGGACAAGAAAATTGTTCCTTTATAAATTAGGGATAGGCTTATTTACTGCAGTGATCCACAGTACCTTTATAGAATGATTGTAAAAAAGAGTTTTTTCATCGGCAAAACCAATCACACCCATGTACTCAGTGCAATACACTTCCACTTAAATTGAATATGGATAGATGCCAAATCCGTCCCCCTGCCAATATCCTTTCCACACCTAGTCTCTACATTTAAAAATTATTGGACAGGAGCTAATGGTATGATAAATTCTGCAGCTCAGTCAGGTGATAATTACTTCCCTGTGCTACCCAGTTATTTAGGACATGGAAAAGCAATTAAGTTCTGGCAGTCTGAAGAAGTAGTCAGTTACATTAATCAGGCAACCAACTCTCTGGGGAGATCTAGTTACACTGTAAACAGCAAAGAAAGGGCCCACAGGGAAATGGACAAGACGGAAAGGAAACTCGCCCCTGAGTGTTCAAAAATGAAAATATTCAGTAGTGACATAACTTATATAGGTCATATTGGGGCTGCACAAATTGCACCAAATGACAACTAGTCAAAGGCGTAATCTGCAATATGCTACAGGATTTGCACCTCATAATGTTTCATTGGAAGAATATGCTATGTGAAATATTTACCAGTCTGAAGAAAGTACTTCTTGGCCTTGTTTACAGGATCATCTGCATCTTCTGGTGTAAAAAATAATTGCACAGCTTTAACCTTTAGTAAAAAAAATACAAAGTTTGGACCACGGCATCCATGGGGGATCCATTCCTGGACACCCCCCCCCCCCACACACACACAGAGATACCAAAACCCAAGAATACGCATATCTGCAGGTTGAGTCCACCATAACCTCCGAACGCGACCAGAGTTCTCCAATCACATCTGGAGATATTCTGAGGCCCGCACAGGTCACACATAGCCCTCCTGTCTTCAGCAAGGCCTCCAGAGGTGCCAGAAACACACTTCCAGTTTTCATAAAAGGTATACATGATCAAACTTATACACATGATGAGAAAGTACCAGTTCTTTGTTCAGCAAAGCCAATCCAATTTGATCTGTCTGTATGCTCTGCCCTTGTCCAAATCGCTGAGGTCCGTAGTAATTTATAAAGCCATTTCTCTACAGATGAGAAAAACAAAGTTGAATTCATTTTTGCATTAAATACAATACACTCAAACCATTGGGAGCATGAAGGCTAGAGATAGCACCTGTGGGGGAAAAAACCTGTTTTTACCTTGATATTCTCAATTGCTTCAGATACTCTCTTTTCCAGGCTTGCAGAACAATCATTACTCTGGTGTTTTAAATCTCTCACAATTATATCAAAGCGATTTCCTTGCAACTGACCAAGTCTAAGTGGCTGATTTGCAGAACGTACATTAGACACAGTTACTCCTTTTTTTTCAATTGTGTCTGCAAGTTCTTTCAATCTGCACAAAAGAAACAATTTGGGATTTCATGTCATATTCTAGGAACAATTAGTTTTAGAAACTACAAAGTTAGGAACGCTTGGGTTTTACGTATTTAAATTTTTAATATTAGGTTATGGTTTTAAAATAAAATCATTAATGTCTCCAGATATTTTACAGGAAACTGTATTGCAAGAAGGATAAAATGATTTTGAAGAAATGATACAATCTTGCCTGCATTTGGTCTTATAATATGAATCAATATACATTTAATGCAAATTTGATGTACATTTCGCACCATCTTTGTATAAGATACTCTACATAACACTTATAATGTTAGGAAACAATTTAACTGCTCAGGGAACTGAAATTAGAAACCTGCTTAAATAACATCTCATAAGAACATAAGAACAGCCCCACTGGATCAGGCCGTAGGCCCATCTAGTCCAGCTTCCTGTATCTCACAGCGGCCCACCAAATGCCCCAGGGAGCGCACCAGATAACAAGAGACCTCATGCTGGTGCCCTCCCTTGCATCTGGCATTCTGACATAGCCCATTTCTAAAATCAGGAGGTTGCACATACGCATCATGGCTTGCAACCTGTAATGAATTTTTCCTCCAGAAAAATCTCATTGTTGCAGTGCAGTATTTTTCAACCAGTGGTACCTGAGGTGGTGTCTGGTGGTACCTGCTAGACCCCTGGACACCTGCTGCTTAGCAGTGAGAACAGAAACGCAACACAACAAACAGGGAAGGAGGCTCGTCCACATGGAGCATATCCAAAGCATGCTTTTCTGTGCCTGATAAAGTCCTCCTGTCCACCCAGAGTCTTTTACTGGTGTTTGTCACATCGCATCTGGCCTCCCAACCCAGAAGTAAGTGGCGATGATACTTCAGGTGGTACTTCAAATAGGTGGACCGTGTAAAGCGGTACGGTGGAGTACAAACATTGAGAAACACTGCTATAGTGTAACACAAATGAAGGCTGACAGCAGCAAAACTTCTGTTAGAATGCAGGTTGAGTTAAATTCCAAAAGCAAGGACTTAGGCTGGGGTGATTTCAAGCACACCAGCAGTAGCCATGTGAAGTACTGAGCTATTTCTCTGCCTGAGTGTTTCCCCTTGAAATTGCTTCTCCTTACTGTAGTCATTTTTCCATAGTCGGGCTTCAGGAGTGGAAGCAACCCACACTGGGAGAAAAATAACTGGGGAGAGGGGCCACTACCTCCCACCTGTCGTCTCTGCACTTTTACACCCCCATTCTGTGGCTTGATAGGCATTCAGCAGTAGCACACTGCAGGAAGGCAATTCGGGACAGGGAAACTGGGCAGGGGGAACAGGGGCCAGAGGGTGATTTCAGCCTGGGAGGGGGTGGGGACGGCGGCAGAGGCTGCTGCTAAATTGTATTCCCCCTCCAAGCCCAACATGGGTCTCTTCGGTTCAGTGCAAGCTAAATATGCTTGCACTGTATCCTGTGCAGGAGCAGTTCTGAAGACTGTCTTTGAGTAAGGGGAACATTTGTTCCCTTACTTAAGAGTAGGCTTCCATGGTGTGGAGAGTCTACTCAGATCCGTGTGGACCTGGGCTGCAGAATTGGGTCTGGGTCTACCACCTCCCCTGATCCAGTCTCTCCTCCTTCCCACCTCCATTGCCACTCTCGCCCCTATTTCTCCTCCCGTTGACTTACTTGGGTCCGTGGACTGGTCCCAAGCTGGCGCCATGCACGAGGCTGCAGTAGCCTCCCTGCCAGCGCTCCAGCAATTCCACGGGCAGTTGGAAGCCATAAGTATGTCTCTGCTGGTGGAATGCTCATTCCGCCAGTGAACTAGCCCATTAGGATTGGGGTGTGACTCCTCTGTAATTTAGGGACAGTAATTATTTCTTCTTTTGAATATTTCTTTTTCACTAACATGACGCAGAGTCAGAGGGCTCAAGGTTTAGAGACAACAAGCAGGCCAAAAATGCAGGGAGATAACCATTTAATGGAAAGGTACAGGATACTGTGCAGAATTCTGCAGCTTCGATTGAGAGATTTAATCTGCCTTAAATTTCAATTATACTAGTCATTTTTAAGCAGTGACCCCCACACAACTGTGCAGCAGTTCTACTTGTAAAAACATTCCCTCAGCTTGAACGAGGATTTCCTGTGTGTAAGAATGGAAAGATTAAGAGAAGACTTCAAAGCAGATATTGGAACTGTCAGCTGTTTCTAATTATAAGCAAGGACATTATACACCCAAGGAGAGAAACGGCCTATGAGTTTGTTTTCGTAAAGCCAACAAGAATGGCGTGTAGAGAGTGTTGCGGAACAAATTTACTCTTTGATGAGCAACACATTTTCAGGATCAGATCTATGGAATGCAAATTTAAAGTTCAGCTCCAGCAATTGTGAAGCCCCTTAAGACAAGTTAACATCACCCCTGCTTGCTAAATGTCTAGCTGTAGGACAAACACACACAGCACTTAAATATCAAATGATCAATAATCTGAAGAAAGAGAGATTATTTTCCATGTAATGACACACACAAAAAAAGTGATTCAAACTGTGATCACTGAGGCTAATTCCATAAGCCACATAGTTTTCTTCTGTAGCACTAAACTATAACAGAAGTAGCCTCACATGTATCTTATGGTGATGTATGCAATCATCAAGTGGCTGTGACTGGTCTACTTTCATCCACCATTTCCAAGAAGGAGCTGATCTACATCATTGGGATATAGAATGGGCATCTTGTATGGTAAAAGTATCCAGAGTTGGTTATGTTAGATATTGGAGACAAAAATTCCAGTCATTGAAGAATGAACAGATAAGGCTTTCAGGACAAATGAACAGTTTCGTACAAGTAAAGGGGAATAAAAACAGGCACCCTTCTAACAAGGCACTTTTTCAAGTAACTGTCCCCCTTCACCCCAGCAGTGTATTTTCCAATGGCTATTTGCGGGTGTTCATCTACATCTCTTCAGATTGCAATCCCTTTTGGAACAGGGAGCCATTTAGGGCTCAGTCCTGTCCAATTTTCGAGCACTAAGGCCACTGTGACAGCAGGGAGTTTGTTGCATCCTGTGGAGGGTAGCCAGTCATGGAGGCCTCCTCAAGGTAAGGGAATGTTTATTCCCTTACCAACAGGCTGCATTGCGGCTGCACCAGCACAAATTAGGATTGGCACCATAGTTATTTGATTTTGTCTATAAACTGCCTTGTGAATTTTTTAATTAAAAAACTATATTCTTAATAGTATTAAGTACTTTCCAGAGAAAATGGAATACCCTTTATTCATTTCTTAAACATCAGTCAGTAATATTTTAACCATCTTTATCAGTTCCTAATGTAGCAAAATCAAAATGTAAAAATGTTTCTCTGTAAAAGCCGATGCAAGAATATAAATTTTAAAAGAAATTGATTTGTCATATTTGCTAAGGCTTTCCTGGCCAAAACCCATGATTTAAATTAATGTTAATCAAGTTTAAAACCCATGTCAATTAAAAACAATTGCTACCTTTACAATATTGAATTGTGTCATCAGTCTAGCCTTTATTACCTCTGAGGAGACACCTTCTTCACCACCATCGACTGGTACGTTACAGCTTTCTTGTCTTTAATACCTGTGTAACTGAAGTCCGAAGGAAGCACACCAAGTTTAGACGATAAATAACTAATTGCTTCAAGTGTTTCCAGGTTTTCTTTTTGGAGGGTAAATGCTGAAAAGAAAAAAGCACTCAACATTAGTACAGACTCAGTGCATTCAACTCGAATGTTTTGCCTTGAATATGTAACTTGCATCCCTCAAAGGGCCATACAAATGCATGATCTATTGCCATGTAGCGTCCATAGGAAGGCTGTGCAGGGGGTAATTTGTACCTCGGTCAAGGGTCAAAAAGGGGGCCCTGGAGCCAAAGTTGGGGGCTCAGAAAATTTCCTGAGGTCTTACATTTTGCAATCTCACCTAGACTCTCTGCCCATGTAGGATGCTGGGGGCACTACTGCAGGTTCAAGGTGGTAGCTGCTGTTGCAAACCGTATGCACCAGGCTGAGGAATGCATACATGACACTCCTTAACACAGTGTCAAACCTGGGAGGCAATTGGCCTGCTACAGTAGCTCTTAGGCTTGTGGATCTGCTTACCATGAAGGAGTGTATAGGAGCTCAGGGACACAGGTGGGAATTACTTAACTGATATAGATTTCACTGGGAAAGAATCTGACACTTGATTCTTTTGGCTTGTTTACTGTCAGAGCATGAACTTCCAAGAAAATAACACATTGTTGCAGGTTTACCTGTGTAAATGTCCTGTTGCTCCCTGCAATCAGCATTCACCCTCTTCCTGAAACCACTCTTCTCACGAAACCGTACCGTAATGACAACCTTTTGCTGGGAGTCGGAAAACGACTTTGTTTCCACCAGTTTCCCAAATTTTTTACTGATGAAATGGTGAACCATTGTGCGGTGTTCCTTATTTCCATCAGGTTTAAAAGAAAACTTGGAATTTTCTAATTTGGCATCCAAAAATTTGAGAAAACCGCACGCTTCCTCTTCAGACACCAAGCGGCAAAGTTCTTTGTAATCCTGGTTTGCTTTGACAATGATTTCTCCACATTTTGTAACAGTGACTAAAAACGGGTATTGCTGTCTGATGCTACCGTGCAAGCTGGCTCTAAGCCTCTTGTCAAGGACTGGACCAAGTGAAAATTCAGAAGAAATTGCAGCAAGCTCAGCTTTTGAATTCAATGCGCTTTTTACATGAGAAGCAAACTGATTTAGTTGTTCACAAACAGACTCTTCCAATAAAGAGTTCAGAGTTGCAGCACTGTCATGATGGAATTCATTCAAGTCATTCCCTTTACAGTCTTCAATTTCTCCAGTACTAGGCATAAGATATTCTGAGGCAAGGCCATCCTCTTGAACCTCATCCATGCATGGTTTGAGAAGGCTAAGCCTTAGCTTTTTGTGATCCTGCTGACAGAATCTACTTTTTTCTGAGATGGTTTCATTGGATTTGGAAAGATCATCTATTGTGATTTCATTAACTAACTGTCCAAATTCATTGATTTCTGTCACTACAAAGTCACTTGGGATTTTTTTAATCTTGCCACAAAAGCCGACATGATCATTCACATAAGTGGAAGGGCAGAGAATGACTGCTCGGTTAGTGTCCTCTTCCATTTCCATACTACACAGCCTGGAAAAAGACCAGAGATCAAGCTTAATTATCAAAGAATGACTGTGTGTGTTATGATATATGCCCCAGGCCTATAGTCAATTTACAGGCTGGATAGGGCAAGGCTAGGCCCTGATGTCTTGGCCAGCATAGAATGTAGTATAGCCCAGGTGCATCATGGGATTGGCTGATGCAACAGGGCACAGCAGGGATGATGCAATACCATGTCACCAGACAATGAGTCATGCAGTCACCAGATTGTAGCCCACTTCTCATTGGCCAGTGCCAGTATATATTGCAGCTTGTGCAAGCTGCTGTGTGGGAGATGTTATGTGGAATGTCTGCGGGAAGTTACATCAGTGGAGTTGGTGATCTGAGAATTAAGAAAAGTGCTATCTTTGCTGTTTGCTTGCTGAGCTGCCTTTGTACTGTAAATATTGTATATATCTTCAAGGACATCTGGTGGTGGAGCACTGCCGTGTCTGTGCCTTGTTATTTACCAGGAGTATCTGCCTGACCTTGAATCTCTGGAGCTGCGGTGTCGGCTGTGTACTGCAACAGTGTGTATTAAGAGTTGATATCAGAGAGTAAAATTTAGAAGCATTAAAAACTGGTTTTCAATTTAAACATCAGTGCAATTTAAAATTATTATATGCAGTGGTTCTCAAACTTTTTAACCCAGGACCCACTTTTTAGAATGATAATCTGTCTGGACCCACCAGAAGTGATATCATTAACCTGGAAGTGATGTCATGGCTGGAAGTGAGATCATCAAGCAGGGAAAATTTTTGACAATCCTAGGCTGGGATTCTATCCACACTTTCCCAGGAGAAAACCCCATTGACTATCATTATTAAAGGCATATGCATTGTAACCTGTTAAGAGTACATATCTCTCCAAAATCAGTCACATACCCTGTTGGCATCAAGTCTAATATACTAAAAAATGAAATATTGAAACTGATGGGGACCCACCTGAAATTCACCTTACATACTCCTTAAATTCTCCTTACATACTCAAGAGTGTTTTTCTTCATTTGCATCAGCATATATAAAAAAGTATCAATATATATTAAAAACCATTCCCCATGGGCTCATTTCCGGTTTAAGATGGAAGCATTATTGTGAAATGGCGCCAACATTCCCCCCCCCAAAAAATTGTGTGATAAAGTTTTGCCCGTCAAGAAGTACACTTTTCCCATTCTCTATTAATACTACTCCCTCCCCGCCATGACCCATGCTTTTTTAAATAGGTCATGGAAAAAGAAGACCCTGGCCATAGTGCCTAAGATACTGAGCAGTAAATCAGGACCTCCGGGCTTCAAACCTTGCCTCTACTATGAATCCTCACTAGTATCTCTAAGAAACAAACAAAACACAACACCATCAACATTCGTAGGCTACATTCTTAGCATACACACTTTTCTGGGAAGAAGTTCCATTGGATACAATAGGATTTACTTCCAAGTAGGCAATCAAGGATTTGTGCTGTGAAGCCACTGGTGCACCTTGTCAAATTTTAAAACCTCAAAGTTTGTTTGGGGGGGGGGGAAGAGAGAGGCACCCAGAAGAGTCCTTGTGGTTGCACAGGTCATTGTGCAGGTCAATTAATTAATTCATTAATTAAATAAGTCATTAATTAAATAATTAATTAATTACTTGATTAATTAATAGATGAACCCATTAATTAATTGCTTGACGAATCCATTAATGGGTGAATCCATAAATGGATCAATTAATCAATTAATTACTCAATCAACTAATTAATTAATCAAATTGTGCATCAAGCCAACAACCCTGGTGCTTTTTTAAATGGGGCAATGATTTTCCTGGTCCTGGACCTATTTGGGGGAGGGAAAGAGCTGAACCCCCTAAGGACAGCTAGCTTCACATCTCCTCCCACCAGCCTGCTGCACAGACATGCCCAAACTGGGCATGACCAAAAGGCAGGCACCAGCCCCAGGCGGATGCTACCACGCGACCTCAACAGAGGGGGGAAGAAAAGGGTGTGGTCAGGAAAATAATGGAACATACCACTTTCGTGAAAGACGGGGGGCCGAAAGGGTCCCAGGCCAGGAACGGCCGAAGCATGGAGGAGGGGAGGGGGAGCTTGAGAAGGAGGAGAAGAAATAGACTGTACCAAGTCGTTCAAGGACAGGAAGAAACTATGGTTTGGGTTGATGAAGACTAAAGCGTCAGGAGGCAACGCGAATCCCAGGCGTGAGAAATAACAATGATAATAGAGGGGACAGGAAGGGGTTGAGAAGCGATTCTCAGGGTCTTTTAGACCGACTTCTGGAAAATGGACCCCCCTATCCTTTCCACTCGGTGGACCGGTCCGACTGAGAGAGGAGGGGGAGACGGCGCATGCACAGAACTCAGAGGCACAGAGGCCCTCTGGGGAGGGAGAGAAGGAAGTTCCTCGGTTGAGCAAGATGGGGAGGCTGCGGGTGGCTGGGAGGCGGGGCTGGGGAGGCTCCCTCTGGCCTGGCTGGGCTCCGCAGGAAGCCTCTCTGGGCGGTGTACGGTCCTCGCACTAGGAAGCAGGTGAGGCTGCCATCCTGTCCACACTTTCCTGGGAGGAAGCCCCACTGGCTATCATGGGGCTTACTTCTGAGTAGACCTGCTTGGGCTCTGTGGCTGCAGTGCTCTCCACACTTTCCTGGGAAGAAGCCCCACTATCATGGGTCTTAGTTCTGAGTAGACCTGCATAGGATTGGGCTCTGTGGCTGCAGTGCTCTCCACACTTACCTGGGAGTAAGCCCCATTGACTATAATGGGACTTATTTCTGAGTAGACCTGCATAGGCTTGGGCTCTGTGGCTACAGTGCTCTCCACACTTTCCTGGCAGTAAGCGCCATTGACTGTGATGGGGCTTAGTTCTGAGTAGACATGCACAGGCTTGGACTCTGAGCTGTTCCATTCAGGGTTAGGGCACCATCCGACTCTCATCTTCCTAAAAGCTTATGAAGAGAATCTAGTGGAAGCTTGGGGAGGGGAATCCAGTAGAAGCTTCTTGGGGGGATTCCAAGGGTCTGCTGCGGCTGGGGCAATTCACCTGTGCTCAGTGTGTTCAGCTGTCTTCCCTCTTGCACAACACCAGGGGAATGTCCACTAAAGTTGAGTGTTGGGAGAGTTAGGACAGACAGAAGAAAATATTTCTTTACCCAATGTATAATTGGTCTGTGGAACTCCTTACCACAGGATGTGGTGGTGGCATCTGGCATAGAAGTCTTTAAAAGGGGATTGGACCAATTTCTGGAGGAAAAGTCCATCACACGTCGCAAGTTGTGATGGGTATGTGCAGTCTTCTGATTTTAGAACTAGGCTACCTCAGAATGCCAGATGCGAGGGCATCAGGATGCAGGTCTCTTTTTGTCTCGTGTCCTCCCTGAGGCATCTGGTAGGTCACTGTGAGATACAGGAAGCTGGACTAGATGGCCTGACCTCTTTAAAAACAAGAAAAGTGCCAAAATTGAGGTCCTACCTCTTTGCAGCCAAGCCATGCCTTTTCAGAGCCAGCAGAGCTGCTTTTAGCACTGAAAAACCCACTTCTGGGTTCCTTTCCTCTCCCAGGTTCTCCCCAGGATGCATCCCACCTTCAAGTTTGCACACACAATATCTGGTTTGACCAGAACTCACCTCCAGTCACTTCTGCAGGCCATTCTGAGGCTTGCGGAGGGCAATACAGTGGGTTGTGACCAGGAAGTGGCCTCTGGGTCCTCTCAATAAGGTTCCAGCACTACCAGGACCATAGCATCATGATCCACTGTGGAGGATGAGGTGGGCAGCAGCGCTGAAAAGTTTGGGAACCACTGCAATAGATGCAAGAGCAGTTAAACTAAGGAGAATGCCAGCTAATAGCTAGCCTATCCATGAGGCTGACTGAGACATTTGGCTCAGCAGCAGATTGGTGGCAGGGTGCCCATCTCTATCCACCCATTCACCACTGCCTCCAACCCCCCATATTGAAGAAGGAAGTGGACAAGAAGTACAGAGTGGTCTAGCTCTCTTCTCCTCCACACTTCCTCATCTGCTTGTTCCCCTCTTCCTTTTCAAATCAAATACATGGCGGGGGGGAGGAAGAGGGGTAGATGTTGCAGCTGGCACCTCAACAGGTAAGAAGGGTGCAGTATTTAACATGCCACCTCAGGCACTGGGAAATCTTGGGCTATCCCTATTCACCCTCACGATAAAGGAAGTGCTTTTCAAGTCTTTTACATGAAATAATGCCTGAATGTGGGTTGTGTTTGCATTTGGTAGGCACTGGAGATGAACAAGCCCATAACTCCTTCAACATATGTGCGCAACCTTGGCTATGGCATGATGCGTCAACTGGCAGATTTAATTGATCCGCAGGAAGGATGGAAGAAATTGGCAACAGATATAAAAGATACGTCTGGTGCAAACAGATATAGCCAAATGCATATAAGGTAGAGTATTGAAGTTGTAGGGAAAATAGTCATTTATTAATATATGCACCAGTTGAACTGTGGCATGCTTGAGGGGGGACAAATTCCCCAGGCACCAGCTTGGGGCACTGCACTGCCATCCACCACCACCCCTCACAGCGTCCCTGGGCCTTTCCCCCAGAGGTGATCTGAGGGCCCAGGAAGCCATGCACTGCCTCCCTGACCCTCTGAAGGCCTTGTAAAGCCCTTATGGGGTTTCAAGTTTTAGTTCTTTATTGTTTGTCAGCCACACCCACCAGGGTCACCATCTCTTTACTTTTTTAACGTATGTATATGCTTATACATAAGTAAGTAAGGAGGCAGGCAAAGACTGATCATGAGAAGCGTGTCCTATCTTGGAACAGTTCAGATCTAAAAGAACTGGGCCATAAAGGAGAGAGAGAAAGCAAAGAAAGAAGAATGGACAGTGAATGCCGTACTTTGCATTCTATTCCTTTTTGAACTCTTATTTTTACAGAACCAAGATAAATAAAATTAAAACAAGTGGTGTGCATTGTGGCCGTCTATAATACTTCCATATCCCAATGTGGCCCTTAGGCCATTAGGGCCCAATCCTATCCAGTCTTCCAGTGCTGGTACAGCTTTGCCAGTGGGGCATGCACTGCATCTTGTGGTGTGGAGGTAGTCACGGGCCTCCTCAGGGTATGGGGACATTTGTTCCCTTACCTCAGGGCTGCATTGCAGCTGCACCGGTGCTGGAAAGTTGGATAGGATTGGGCCCTAGGTTAGCCCACCCCTGTTAGTAGGTTGGTTGCTTGCAGTTAAGTGAGGGCAGATGAAATGGTCTGAAATAAACTTTAGGAACACAGCCGTTCAGCTGATGTTGTGCATCTTGCTTCCCAGCCCTAAGCATATTTTACTTGGAAGAACATCCTGCCAGATACAGGGGAAGGCACCAGGATGCAGATGCTTGCTGTCTTGTGAGGCATCTGGTGGGCCATTGTGAAATACAGGAAGCTGGACTAGATGGGCCTTTGACTCGATCCAGCAGGGCTCTTCTTATGTTCTCATGTTTAGTGGTATTTTCTTTTGGTAATTTAGGTTTAAAATTGCAACCATACATGTGTGTGTGTGTTTTAGAAGAAATAGAGCTTTGTCCAGGACAGATAAATTTCTTGATCTTTTTCTCCAGAAAAATGGAGGTTGTTTAACTGTTACCAATATAATTGAAAATTTAAAATGTATGAATATAGTTAACTTTCTGGTACTGGGTAAAGGATGCCTACTCTGAGAAGCTATCTGTGCTTTCTGTTTTCACAAAAAGGCAGCGTATTTTTCTGTTCTTCTCCTTTTCTCATGTTGTTTAGCTCTTCTCTGATTTGAAATATTAATTCTGGTTTTTATTAAAGGCGATTTGAAGCATTGAAGCAAATAGGAATGAGCCCCACCTGTGAACTGCTTCATGATTGGGGGACATTAAATTGCACTGTTGGTGACCTGGTGGACCTGCTGATCAGAAATCAGTTCTTGGCACCAGCCAGTATTTTGCTTCCAGGTAACTTTTGATCTGTGTGGTACCTATGGCTAGTGTGTATGTTTTGGTTTTTTTAATGGAAACTTCTTTTTTAATAATTTTGATGAGCACTTTTATCTGCTGTTTAGTAGCCATCTGTGATGAATGGGGACCCATTGCCTTAATAAAAAAACAAACTCTGTTTGTGTGTAACATGGGCCTGGCTACAGCAAGTCAGCTGATTTCCCCTTATCCCTAATGGCCTACCCAAGGCAAATGTGAGGGTTGGGGAGTTGGAGCTTGCCTAGTTGGTAGGCTCCTTGGATTACTTCTCTCATCGCTGACTTCTACGTTTCAAGAACCCCAGGGCTTTGAGTGTTTACCTAGATATGAGAGAAGGTAAGAGGGCATCCTGGTTTGGGGGTCCAGTTCCCTTTTTGCTGAACTACCCAGTTCTGTGTGAACGTTGTACCATTCCCATGGAGAGGTATAGTGAAATCTTCCTTTTGCCAAGTTGCGTGGTGGTGTGTATAGGTGAAATCAGTATGTAGTTGAGTCTTCTTTACCAACCTGAACAGCATGTGTTTTTTTTGCAGGGGGGGGGAGTGCAGACCCAAATATATGATTAAATCATACCATTAGATTGTGAGATGTCCAGTGCTCATTAAGAGTGTGATGTTTTCCATAAAATTCATTTGTGTGACATAACCAACACCTTCTAAAGTTTATGGCTCCACCCAAACTGTTGTGTCTTTTTAAGATTTTGTGACAGACTCTGTAAAAGTAACAGAAGATGTTACAGTTCCCTTATCCTTACAAGAAACTACGCCTATGTGTGAAAAAGAAACTTCTGTAGAGGAAAAGCAAATGGCATCAGTAACACCTCTTTTGGCTCCGTATAAAGTGTGTGTAATTCCTGCTTCTTGTGGCTCGAGTACCAAGAAGAGTGACTTGCATCTTAATGACACAGGTAGGAAATTATTACCTTCATTTTTCATTTTATTCCATCTAGTGCTATTGGGGAATATATTATCACTTACATAGAAATCTGTGGTGGATATAGTGACAGTCTTTCGTGCTTCATTAGTTGCTTCCCTGACAGTTATCTCCTTGGAGATCTTCCATGCTGTATCTTATCATGGTTACTATCATGGTTATTGAAGTCCTTTTTAAATGTTCTGTAACCATGGAGAGTCTCTATGGTTACAGAGCACCCATGAGCACATCAGTAAGCTCCACCCTCTCATCAACACTCTCTGCATGAACAAGGGTTCATGCTGTCCATGATGACTGGGAGGTGGGGCTATCCCCCAGCAATTCTCAGCCTTTTTCCTCTCATGGGACACTGACACGGCTCTAAAATTTACAGGGCAACATTAGTGTTTTGACAAGGTACACTGCAATAGCTTTACTAATAAATGACCCTCCCCCAAACTATTTGCAGCACACCAGTGTGCCACACCCTGGTTAAAGATCACTGGGCTGTGGAGTGTCAGTTGGGGGGTGAAACTTACCAGCGCACTCCCATCCACCATGGACGCTGTCTGCAATTACAATAATATCTGCACAGGGCTTGAAATAGACCATTATGTTGTGCTACCTGCAGTTGCAATATATCAAAATACTGTTCTGAAACAAAATGTTTGACAGGTATCCAGTGCAGTGTTTCCCAAACTTTTTAGAACTGGGACCCACTTTTTTAAACTACGCTCTATTGGGACCCACCTAGGTTTTCCAGATTTTTTAAAAAGGAGATCTAGAAAGAAATTATGTATAAACTAATAACCGGCAAAAGACCCTTAAATATTTATCCCTATATTCACACAAGCTTGCAACCTGCAGGAGCTGAACTCTTTGCAGAGTAATTTGCAGTTGCAGTATGTTTTTTTTTATTAGCTTCTGGGCTTGGGACAATTAGTTATCTGATCTTTCCATCACCCTTTAGCGACCCACCAAAAATCAGGTCATGACCCACTAGTGCCCACTAATGACCACCACTAGGTCATGACCCACAGTTTGGGAACCACTTTGTTTGGCTGTTTTCCTCAAGCCACCATCTTGGACCAAATTACTTGAATCTGTTAGCTTAAAAAGATTTACATCAGTTAGCCTGAACATGATGAATGCAGTGATCACTGTTGGCTACTCTGATATAACAAGAGTTTTGTCTTGCAACCCCTGCTAACAAGAGTTAACCCCTGCTAACCCCTGATATAACAAGAGTTTTGTCTTGCAACCCCTGCTAACTGGTTAAGAGGCACTTTTTCAAGTGGGTGCTCCTCTTTTATTTAGCAGGGGGAGAGTAACTGGCCCACCTCACCCCAGCAGTGTCTGTTCTAGTGGCTGTCTGCTGGTATTCTTTTGCATCTTTTTAGATTGTGAGCCCTTTTGGGACAGGGAGCCATTTAGTTGTTTGATTTTCTCTGTAAACCGCTTTGTGAACTTTTTGTTGAAAAGCGGTATATAAATACTGTTGTTGTTGTTGTTGCTTTCTCAATTTTTTTTCAGAGCTATAGAAAAGGGAGAGCATGTCTGTGCAGAATTTTGGGTGAAATTTAAACCAAATTACACATTTAGAGAAGGGGGGAAATGAAGATTTCTTCTCTTCCTGACAGGTGGGTGGAGGTGGTTCTAAGGGAGAAAACACTTGTGGCATTCTAGTCGCACAGGTCCACTGAACATGTAGTTAGACCCTAATGTTCTGGAATTTGAACTCTGAAAAATGGATTACAGTTCTTCATTCCAAATAATTTCACAGCTGCTAAAGAAAATGTTGAGATTTTCACTGATTTCTTATTTCTTGCAGGATTACAGCACTTTTTGTTTCATGAGCTGAAAAGCATTACAAATAACTTTGATGGTCAAACTGTGTCTGCTGGCGGTAACAAACTGGGTGAAGGAGGATTTGGAGTTGTGTACAAAGGAGTCATTAATGGCAGAATAGTGGCAGTGAAAAGGCTTACTGCTGTAGGTACACTGATGCATGCTCTCTACTTCCTTTATGCTGTACTACCCATTTTGCTAAAAGAACTGTAGAATTGAAGGCATGCAAGGGATCAGAAAATCATGCAGTGATCTACCTAGTACACTGTACTCTATACCTATCCAAAGCAATTGGTTTGTATCCAAAGAAGGTTAGTCAAGAAGACTAAGCCCTATGGATTTCAAATGACACAAGTTGGTAGATGTGACTAACTTTGCAATCCTATACACAGTTACTTGGAATAAGCCACATTGGACTTGCTTCTGAGTAAATATGCATGAGATTGTGCTGTAAGTTGAGTCTGAATCAGTTCAGTCGGATTAATCATTATTTACCTTCCTTGGATTTAACCTGAGCAGTGTGGCCTAAAAATAGCAATAAGAAGGCGTGGCGGGCAGAGCTGCTGCATGCAAAAACCGCTTGCTTGAAAAACCCTCCCACCTTGGCCTCCTTACCACTATTTTTAGGTTCATTATTGGCCTCGCAAGCTGGAATTGAGTGGCTGGTGAAGTCATTGTGTGATGCAAAATACTATGTCATCACCATTCACTTCTGGGTTCTAGCACTAGAGTCACCAGCCAGGTGAGTTTGGGAAGCACTGCTGTTTCCATTTCATTTACAGAACTGGCATGCTTTAATCCTACATTTAGGGTGACTTCATAACTTTAGTCCTATGATCATCAACTTTAATTATTAAAGAAGAATTCAACTTCTTTTAATTGTGATTGCCTTAAGGTAGTCATAATCCCTTCTATCATTTTGTGAAAGAACCATCATCTCTAACCTCTGTTTCACATGGCCAGAAAAGCGTGGTTCTTTTTTTTCTCCTCAACCGTATCTAATAAACCATTTTTCCTATTGCTTTCATAGGTAATCCATGCACTTGTTCTAATTTTGGTTTCTTCTTTGTAAAAGTCGGCAATCAAAACTACACATAATGGAAATTAGACTTTACACAGAGGCCTTGTGCATACTTACTAGGTCTCTTGTCCTCACATAAATTTCTTGCTAACACATTCTAGAACAGGGTGTCAAACTCGTTTCATACCGAGGACCGAATAGCATTTATGATGCCTGCTAATTGCCAGAAGTGATGTCATTAGGCAGGAAGTGATGTCATTAAACAGGTCTTAACCAGAAATAAACACTTTTTCTCACTTAGGAACTCATTAGCAGGAAATTAGAAGAGAAAATATGCAAATCTTGATCACATTTCAAGATATGGGAGAGCCCAAATTTCATGTGGACTTCCCTTTCAGCAGTAATACATACCTCAGCACTAAGCAGCTGAAAGCATGAAGGCCAGATAAAAAGATTCTGCGGGCCGCATCCAGCCCCTGGGCCTTATGTTTGACACCCCTGTTCTAGAATATCTCTTCCTCCCCTTCCCCATCTGGTGGTGCATTATGTAGGCAATTGAGAGGGGAACAATTAACAGCATGCTGTAATTCGTGGAGATGGGACAACCACATGTATTTAGAGGGGGAGACCTAGATCTACTGTTCTGGAACTGCAGAGTGAATAGACCACTTTTAAGTCACTTGTTAACTGAAAGGAAGTCTTGGGCTGCCAAGATGTTGATGAATTTGCTTGTATTTGGGGGTAGCAGTGATCCTGTATGCCAAAATCAAGCATAAAATGGCCAAGTCAGGATTTTGATTGATCTAGAATTGGTAAAAGATACCCTACTTCCTAGTCTCCAACTAACTTTTAAAAATTGTCTGTATAGGTAACAGATATAAGTATCCAAGACTTGAAAAAGCAGCTTGAGCAAGAAGTAAAGCTTATGGCAAAGTAAGTACCAAGCATTTTTGAAACATCACTGACAGTGTATCCTCAGCACAGTTCTGCCAAGTGTTTACCTGAGAATTGCAAAGAATCTTTGCAGGAAATGTGGAGACATTGGTACAGAATTCTGATTATTCTTGTTCCGAACGCATTTAGATGTACAGGTCACATCTGATCATCCACGGATTTTTCATCCATGGATTTGGCTTCACACGGATCCAGTGGCCCGCGTTCAGCCCTGATCGGGGCAACCCATATCCCTCTGAACGTGACCTGAGCTTCCTCAGCCCTCCGAAGGATTTCCTAGCCCTCCTGAAGCCCTTATAAGGCCTTTAAACGTCACTTCCAGTTTTAACTTCTGGTTTTTGGCTGTGTCCTAAGGCCTCGCTCACAGCTTCCGTGGAATTCCCTGGAGCTCTGCTCCAGTTGTTTTCCGAAGGTTAAGGGTGTCAATTCTGCAGATTTCGGTATCCACGGGAGGTCTGGGAACAGGTTTCCTCAGATATTGAAGCACCACCTGTATTGGAAATTATCCAAGTGATGATAATATGTGATTAGCAGTGCTCAAATATTTAAGGGGGCTTAGAGAAAGAGTGGCCTAACAGCCAAAACACAGCAGAAATAAATCACAACCTTTAGCCTCTTTAGCACACGATGAATGTGTGTTGGTTTCCTTGAGCACACTCCTCTGCCATTGTGCAAGCTGGTTGTTTTCCGTTAGTTTCCTTTCCACCTTTAGTTTTGTTTTCACCAAGAGAGCCATCTGTGCAGACAGAGTGAGACGTGGTTTCTTTGTCTCCTGTACTGTGTCCCAGAGGAATGCTGAATTATTCCCACTAGATGAATTGACATAGTCAGTGTAAATAACTTCTAATCAAGATTTGGCGGTTCGGAAAACCCAAAGGGTGTAAAAGGGCTCTGGGCGGTACATTCTGGAAAAAATGAAAATCCAGAACTAATAGTACAATATTTTCATCACAGGTGTCAACATGAGAACCTGATAGAATTACTGGGGTTCTCAAGTGATTTTGATCAGCCTTGCCTAGTTTATGATTACATGCCCAATGGTTCATTGCTTGACAGACTGGCTTGTCTGGTAAGTGAAATTCTTGCTTTCTGTCAGTGCCTAGAAGAGCCTGCCATTTACACTTTAAGATTTGCCCATTTTTACTGTATTTTGGATCATTGTAATCCCAGCCATGGTTGATGGTAAATGGGAGTTAGACCTGGAAGAGCCAGGTTAAAATCCCCATTCAGCCATGTAGCTTCCTGGGTGATCTTGGACCAGTCACTATCGCTCATCTGCACCTACCTCACAGGGTTGTTCCCTGTGATCTTGGACCAGTCACTATCGCTCATCTGCACCTACCTCACAGGGTTGTTCCCTCACAGGAGGGAAGGAACCCTGTGCACCATTCTGAGCTCCTTGGAGGAAAGGAGGTGTAGAAATATGAAAAACAAATTACCTCTTTCAGTAGGCTTTTCAGGTGGTCTTGTAGTAGTAGTGATCAGCTTGCCAATGGAATACTTGTGGATCTATTTGGGTTTTCATGTTGACTTTAATAGACTTTCATATTTTACCGTAAGCAGTCTTAAGATGTTACTGGATCAAATAAGCAAACTGAATTGGAATACTGACACACATCTACTTTTTCCTCCCTCTTTCCCCTTGCATTGAAGGATGATACTGCACCAATTCCTTGGGAAACAAGATGTAGTATTGCACAAGGTGCAGCCAATGGAATCTGTTATTTACATGAAAATAATCACATCCACAGAGATATTAAAAGGTAAAATCTACCAAAAAGAATGGGTATTCCTACCACTGTTTTATCAGCATTCTCCAAACATGTGACAGTTCTTGAGAAATGGAGACAAATCTCTCTCTCTCATGTGCGTGCGTGTGTGTGTGGTGACACTGTCATTGATGTGCTTGGTGTTTCCCTAATAGGATTTCCCCAAATCCTATTAATTATATAAGAACACTAGTGGGGAGTGGATGTCTGCACTGAAGAAAATAAAAAAGATTAGGGGAAATGGTTTTACTTCTGACAGTTGTGTGACTCTTTTATTATTTTTTTTCCATCAGCAAAACCATTTTCGAGTTTCAGTCAAATTAATTGCTTCCAGCGTTTAAAAGTACTTTTGCCATTTTCCTTTGATTTCTGCACCACCTTTTCTGTGTGTGGGGGGGAAAATACTCTAGAATACAATATTTCTTGTTTTGCAGTGCAAATATTTTGCTGACGGAAGAATTTGTGCCCAAACTTTCTGACTTTGGACTTACGAGGGCATCAGTGAGACTTACTCATACTATTCTAACAGATAGAATTGTGGGAACCGCAGCCTATATGGCCCCAGAGGCTTTACGTGGGGAGATCACCCCGAAGTCAGATGTTTTCAGCTTTGGTGTGGTAAGTAGTGAATGACTGCCATCATTTTAAGAAGCACTGGCTTCTATCTGAAGGGAGTTTTTTCCACCTGTGGAAGGAAGGAAACCTTGGAATACAACACTTTAACAGTATAGTTCACACTGAAAAAATTATCACTTGGGATTGGGGGGTTGGGAAAGAAGAGCAGTTTTTTTAAGGAAAGTTGTGAAAGGTATCGACAAATAGTCCCCTTGAAAATTTACTTTGTGATAGAGATTTTAATTAAGGTTTTACCTGTATACTAGTATTGGAAGCTTCATGATGTATACTTCACTTGAATTTTGTTTTGTTTTCTTTCTCTAGGTGTTACTTGAAATAATAACAGGGCTTGCCCCTGTGGATGAAAATCGGGATCCCCAGTTGCTGGTAATCTTCTTGCAGAACTATGTTTTATTATAAGTATGTGCAAGAACTGGTGCCAATGGAGTCTACAGTGTCAAAAGATTAGATTAGAATAAGAATTTTGGAAGGAGTTACTGTTATGATCTAACACTATTTCTCCAGTCAATTTCCTGGTTAATTTTAAGGGGAACCATTAGGGATGTAGTATTGATTTTTTTTAAGACAAAAGGGTAAGAGGTACTTCCAAGTGTGTTCACCCTATTAAAATTAAGTAAACTACAGTAGTTTTTGTGGTCTCTGTCTTTCCAAGTACTTTCAGAAAGAACCAGTGAAATGGCTCAATTTAACTTTTTGATCACAGATTTTAAAATAGACTTTTTAGGACCTATTTGGATGTTCCATTAGCTTGGAATTATGGCAGTGGTTGTACTTCCTGTGTGTGACGTATTGGAAATGTCAGATGTGTGAGGTTACATAGAGGCAGGTAGTACAGCTCCATCTCCTAGAACCAGAGCAATGCTTGCAAGCGAAGAACCGCAGTATGGACACTTCCCACATGATTTTCAGTGTTACTGGAGTGTCATGAGATGGACAGATCCTGCAGTGGCTTCCGTACTGAGTTAGAAGCCGCTGACCCTTGGGGAAAATTCTAGCTGGAGATGGCTCTTCTGAAGGATGCCTAAGATGGCAGAATAATTTGGTTCAGGCAATATACAGGATGAGTATTCCTTAACTGGAATTATTGGTACTGTAAACGTTCCGGATTTTGGAATATTTGCAAAAATGTAATGAGATACCTTGGGGATAGCACCCAACTCTGAACACAAAATTCATTTAAGTTTCTTATATACCTAATACACATAGCCCAAAGATTATTTTATACAATATTTTAAATTTGTGCATGAAACACAGTTTGTGTGCCCTGAACTGTTTTCTTGTTCTGTTATGAATGCATGCCGACTGGCACTTGAGGTTATGTCATGTCGGTGCTCAGAGTTCTGAATTTAAGAGCATTCTGCCTTTTGGAATTCAAGATAAGGGGTACTCAACCTGTATCTTTTTTCCCCCCTGGGAAAAAAAACAACTAAGTCACTTTGTTACAATTAATGGAAAATAGTTTCTATTTAAACAAAACCCTTGAATTTGAATTTGAATCTGAATAAGATGTTACTTGGAGCTCAGTAGAAAAACTTTGACTAGCAGTAGGAAAGACAAGACTTAGAAATACATTTGCTAGCTATGGGCCCAATCCTATCCAATTTTCAAGTGTTGGTGCAGCCATGCCAATGGGGCATGTGCTGCATCCTGTGGTGGTGGAGCAGTCTCAGAGGCCTCCTCAGGGTATGGCAACATTTGTTCCCTTACCTCGCTGATTTTCAACCTTTTTGATTTCACGGCACACTGACAAGGCGCTAAAGTTGTCAAGGCACAGCATCTGGTTTTTTTTTACCATTGACAAGGCACACCATGCTGCTGGCAGGGGGCTCAAATCCTCTGATGGCCCTACTAATAAATGACCCTCCCAAAAGTCCATGCCTATGGACCATCCATGGCACACCAGTGGTTGAAAATGGCACAGTGGTTGAAAATCACTGCCTTACCTCAAGGTTGCATTTCAGCTGCAGCTGTGCTGGAAAGTTGGATAGGATTGGGCCACATGTGAAGCTGATACTATCAGTCTCTCTCATGCGCATGCATGCGTGAAGCACCTTACCTGACTGAATTTACTGATTTCTCCCCTTCCCCTAGTCATATTTCCTATCACTTGCTTGAGGGAGAAAAGCCGCTGCTGAAGAACATAAATATTCCAGTTCTTATTTGAATATTTTGAGGCTGCCATTTATTTGGCAGCAATAAACTTAAAGGGGTGTAACTGAAAGAGGGAATCTGGCTGTAATGTGTCAATTATGGCTACAGTTTCATAGTTCTACACTTGTGAAAAAACAAGTGGGATTATGTTCTTTAATAATAATTCACAGTGTTCTCCAAATCCAGTAGAGGGAACCTCTTTCCAAGAAGTCCCTTTCCCGCTTGTTCCCCCCCCCTGTTGAGTATTCAGTACATTAAACCCTTCCAGCTCATTGCAATACTAACTGCTTTTTTTCACACAGCTGAGTATCAAAGAGGAAATTGAAGATGAAGAAAAGACTATTGAAGAGTACGTTGATGAAAAGATGAGCAATTGGAGCATCCCGTCAGTTGAACAGATGTATTCAGTTGCTTGCCAGTGTCTGAATGAAAAAAAGAACCGGAGGCCAGATATTAAAACGGTACCAGGATTTTTGAAGTCATGTGTCTTTCTGAGGGTATTTTTTCTTTTGCATTCTGTGGGTTTTAATTCACATTCTCTCTTCTCTTGCAGGTCAAACAACATTTGCAAGGAATCCAGATTGACTAAGGTCCCTTCTGTGTTTTGGCTTGAATTTTAAATGCACTTGTGTACCTTACCTTATGTCTTGAACAACCTTGGTGTCTCAGAATGAGACGAACAGCTGGCCTCTCATGTAGTCCTGGGTTATCCGTCAGGAGTGTCTGTTAAACTCTGGCTCTGGCAAACAGCATATCCGAGGCAGTACAGATAAATTTATGGGTTTTTTCTTTAAAAATTGTATTTTTGTAAAACATGAAAATATTTTTGTATTCTTGAACTTGAGTAAATCCTACTTTGTGCTTAAGCTCATTCTTTCTATGTGTCGAAGGACTGGCGTAATAACCAACATACCTCTGTCTAAGAATAGAGAGGCAACAGGGCAGCTGTGAATTAGTGCCTCCCTCATGGTAATGTGGGCAGGAGGGAGGCATGTAAACAAAATTTGCACATGTATCCATGTTCCTATGGATTGTCACAGTTCATGCTTTTTACATGAATATGTATGATCCTATTTTCCATTTTTGAGACTGCACCAGCATCTTATTCACATGTTGAAAATCTTATTTTACACATTGTTCTCTCATAAATGGCTAAAGTAATTGGAACATGTAGTTCTGTACTCAGCACATCAGAATGTAAGGGCTCTCATCTATGCAGCTGGGATACTGTCGACTGTGTCACATAGGTGGATCTTTCCCCTAGTGATGATATGCTTCTCCCTGGGGTGAAAGGTGATTGACATCTGGGTATTAGGTGTGTGTCTTCAAAATGTTAGGACTTGTTTGATTCCTTCCTCTAAGAGTGGAGTTCGAGGAAATGGAAGTCAGGTAGAAGGTGAGTGTGAGATTCCCCCTTTTGAAGTGCAACTGGGGAATACTGGCTTTGCTGGGTTAACATCTTCCTAGAGCAGTGGTTCTCAAACTGATGGGTCGTGACCCTCCAGTTCATGTAATGCTTCCCCGTCCCTTTAAGGGGGGCGAGGGGGGTGCTTTGCACTTACTTCAAGAAGGCAGGGCTGCAGGAGGCTTGGGGAGCCCTGCACAGCCCTGAACAGCGCTCCCTGAGGCTTGGAACGTTCACTAAAAGCGGGCACAAAGCACTTCCGTTTTGCAGGAGTTGCTTTGCGCCTGCTTTTAGCAAATGTTCCAAGCCTCGGGGAGCCCTGTGCAGGGCTCCCCGCACCTCCTGCAGCCTGCTGCAGCCCTGCCTACATAACGTGAGTGTTAAACACCCCCCTTGCCCCCTTAGCAACGCGATCCTGGAGATTGTGTCACTCCCCTAGCCCCTCCCCCGCAAGAACTTACTGAGGGAGTAAAGCTCCCTCATAGTTTGAGAACCTCTGTCCTAGAGGAAATAAGCCAAAAATTAGAGCAGCCTGGTGCCAGTTTATGGGAGTTAGTCTCTTGTGATTGGAGGGGAGTTAGAGCAGGTGGCCCTCTTCTGATGAGAATCCAGGGGTGTGAAGGACACTCAGATCCCATCAGTTGGATGTAATCCAGAACACTTGTGGGGTGCCTACATGGCAGTGGGCAGGGGACAAGTCAGCACAATTACAGTTCCATTTTGATTGGGTGATCTAGCTATAAATTAGAGACAATGGAATCCACCTCTGTATACTCCTGGCCACACTTGCTGGGCTACACTGCCCAGCTGGAGAACAGCCCTGCCTGGTGGGATCTTAGAACAAATCATGTAGTGAGTAGCTTAGAGCAGGGGTGTCAAATATAAGGCTTATGTGCAGATGCGGCCGCTGGTGATTGGGCTCTCCAGCACCAGGATCAGCTGCTGGGCTGCAGTATGATACATTGGTAGAAGCAGCATTGCTGAAAGGGTGGTGCTGCAGGAGTCCAATTATTGGGTGGGCTGCCCTTTCAGCAGCTTTGCTTCTGCTGAGATGTCACTTTGCAGAGCACTTCTTAGCTGCTGAGCTGTAAAGCAGTACTTCGGCAGAAGTAGTGCTGCTGAAATTATGGCCCATGTGATATTTGGGATCTCCCATTTCTTGAAAATATGGTCAAGATTTGTATATTGTCTTGTCAATTTCAGCTAATAAATTCCTCAGTGAGGAAAAAAAGGGGGAGCTTATTTCTGGCCATCACCTGCTTAATGATGTCACTTCCAGCCCTCAATAGGCACCATGAATGATATTTGGCCCACTGAATGAAACAAGATTTTGGAAGCTCTTGTGGGTTAACATCACATTGGAGGACTGACCTACCAGTGGAAGAACTGGATGGGAACTGGATGTTTCTCCAAAATGTAAGCTACCAGCACTATCCAAGTGCAGTGGCCCAAGCTTGACTGAACTGTACACAAATGCAAAAACTCTGTCAAAACAGAACATTTGATTTTTGTATTTCTGCCAAAGTCGCCCTCAGTTTTCTCTCTGTGTATGTTTTTTTTAAAAGCTATAACCATTGGGTGTCTGGTTTCTGTCCCAAAAACTCTAGGAAGGTAAAGATGATGCAGGATGATGTGTTTAAAACTCAGTATTTTTGCCTTATGAATTTTTAACAATTGCTACTTTATAACAATGTCTTGCTATATAAAGCATTTTAACAATGGTGGGATGGGAATTTGGGGTAACCATTTATATGAATTACTATGATACTAAGTAAGGAGTTGCACAACTCCAGATTCTATTTTGTTCTATCAGAATCAATAAAAGTATCAGTTCATGTAAAGTGAACTAGTGGCTTTTGTATTCCTTAGATCAGTGGTTCATAAACTTTTAAGCACTGGGACCCAATTTTTAAAATGACATTCTATGACCCACTTAGGTTTACATGCCTTAAAAAAAAATCTAGAAAGAAATTTTTTTTTCTTATCTACATGCAATAATAACCAGAAAAAGGGCGAAGGGCCAGAGAGAGGCCAGATCGGGAAGGAATCCAGCTGGAATGAGGAGTTCTATGAAAGACTAGAACTATTCAATTGTAAAAACCCCTACGGGGGGTTTAGAACAGCCTGCCCATGCAAACCGCCTTGAATTAAAGTCTGACGAGAAATCTGACGACCAAAGAAAGGCAGTATATAAATACCTGTATAAATAATAAGATGCTCTGCTATTTATCTCCCTATATTTGTACATGCTTTCAAACTGCAGGAGTTCCTTGCAGGGCAGTTCTGATTTTTTTGAAAAGCTTTAGGGTTTGAGGCAATTAGTTATCTGATTATCTGATCCTTCCATCACCTGTGTTTTCATTGGAGGCTCTGCTCTGCTGCTATAGGATCCTCCAAAACTCAGGTCCCGACCCACAGTTTGGGAACCACTGCCTTAGATCCACCTGATCACGTATGAATTCCTCTTGGAGGAATAGTTTGCCAGCCCCATTGCTTTAAGCTTGTTTGTGCCATTCAGATAAAGGAAAGAAGCATAGTGTGATAACTTTTTTTTTGGTATAATATCAGCAAGCCTACAGCAACAGAGAGCTGACGAAGTGATGTGCTGCAGGGTACAATGACAACTGTAGAGGGAATAGCCTGAAATAGCCCCTGGGCTCTGACATTTCTTTGCCATTAAAATTCATCAGAGTTTGGGAAGGAGGACAGTTAGACCTAGTTCCTGTATGTATGCGTCAAATTAAAAGTGCTGGGGGGAAAAAAGCAAGTTTTGATACACCTGGCAGTCTGTGATTCAATAGAGAGCAACAGCTTCTGCTTTTCTGTTTTTGTCACTCCCTTCCTTCGTGGATACACAGCTTGGCCTTTCTTGTATCACATTTTCAATTTGGATAACATTAACAGTATGTATATGTCTTATATCGAAATAGAATATGTGTATGTTCAACACATATATAGGGCCCACCTACCATTTTGGTAGAGAAGTGTGGGGGGGGAGGGTGCATATCTTTCTTAAATAGCCATAGGGACCTACAATCAGGATCAGGAGAAAACAGTTAAAGCTCCCTCCCTGCACATTCTAATTCTGATCTTGATCAGGTTCCCCCTCCTCCATTTCTGCCCAACGTTGCATATACGCAACAGGGATAAAATGTATACAGCTGTAGGCTGGGCAGAAATGGGTTAAGTGGGGGTGGGGACCATAAACCTGCATGGTCATACTCTGCATCGGCTGTTTAGTCCATTATATGTATTGTATATTGGTTTGTTCTCAGCTATTTGTATTATAGAAGTTAAATACCATGCTGGTTGGCTTACTGTAGCAGTTCTGCACACTGTTAAATAACTGATGGTTTAACTAGGGAGCTAATTCTGTCTGCCATGCGTAGAAATTGAGGCCATGTGTCTTATGGCAGTTCTACCGAATGCAGTTTTCAAGGGAAAGAAGAGCAAAGCTGGCAAGATAAAACGGAATAAGCAAGAGCTGCCTCTAGTGTGGCAGGTGGCAGTCTCTTCCCAAAGAAGGGAATATTTCTAAGTTGTTCCGTCATGAAAAAGTAGCACAGCATGCAGCTGCTGCTAAGAGGAAACTCTTGAAATAGAGGCATTTTGGGATGTGGTTTGAGTTTTAAAAAAAGTAAATGCATACCAGGCTATGCCAAGGGAAGATACATTTTTGGCGAGCTAGAGAAATGATCCAGAGTTGCATAGATGTGCTTAACTTGATAAGCTGACTCTGCTACTGCAGAAGAAGATTACACTGTACTGATAACTGGAAATCCTACTTTCTGGGCATGTACATGCACACAGGTATCCAACTTCTGAAACATTATCAAGTGTGTGGGTATTGCCTAGCTTCTCAGCTTTAATGGCTAGAAGTGGGAAGATTTGAGCTTACCTGTGAATTCACCTTCTCAGTCATTCCAGGCAGGATCAGTGTGGTACTTCTGCAAAGCTCCTGCCCAAGAGGGAGGAGCTTCCTAGAAGTACCATGCTGCCCTGCCTGGAACTACTTGAGAACATGTGGCATAGTTCAGGTGTCATGCCACCTTTGGACTGAATCTTGATTTCAGGGAACATCAAATTCCCTCAAAAGCATGCACTACCTCCTCTTTACCCTTCTGATTGGCTTGGAACAGGCCAAGACTTGTACTGATGTCCAAACTAGTTTAAATCAGGATCACAAAAAGTTTGCAAATAGTATAAAACCAGGATCAAATGCTACCCAGTGGAAATACAAGTGGGCTCTCTTTATCCACCAGTTCGATATGACTCGGCACAGGTTCTGAACCCTTGCTGGAGGACCTTCCAGATGTGACCAAGAGCACCATCCAGTCATGTCCAGGAATCTTTCTGAGGCCCAGAGAGGATGCACAGATGTATTAGAAAGGCACTTCCAGTTTTTGCAAAAACCAGAAGTGCCTTTCTAAGGCTTCGGGAAAGCCTTCTAAGGCACGGGGAAGCCACACACAGCCTCCTAGGACTCAGAATTGCTCAGGGACATGGGAGATAGACCCCACTTGTGGACTCAACTATCCATGGATTTTGGTATCTGGGGGAGGAGGGTTGTCCAGGAATGGACACAGCTCCAACTGTATAAAGTGCTAATGTAAATCATGTTTAATATTACTTTCAATTGCTTATGTGCTTTTGCATGATGACTTTGATGAGATAATGAATTGGATAGCCAAGGAACTTTTCATAAATTCAAAGTGATGATGAGCAATGCATTTATTCAGCTAAAACAAATGACATCTCAAGCGGTGAACATAAAACTGCCATCATTAAAACTAATGTGTTCGGTACATTAGCTGCATGCATCTGTCCCCAAAGTAAGTTCCTGTTTCACAATTCATTTTCCAAATTGTTTCAAAGATGATCAACTGTGTTCTGATATTTTATCAGCAAACTTTCTAAAGTGAGGGACCCTCATGAACATTTCAGTAACAGTATCTATAATGTTCTTTCCATGCAAGCATATGGTGAGGAATTGAGGAAACCAGGACATAGAATTGATCTCAACAGCTTCCCTTTATTTAGTCTTGCAATTTTCAGCTGCTGTGTCACAAATTGTCTGCGGGTAGGCTGCAGGAGTTTTAGCAAAGGTAATTATTAGGACCTTTGGGGAGGCGAGACCCCTGCTGGCAGCACAGTGGGTGTTATCAGTTGTCAAAGTGATGGTGTAGCCCTGAAAATTTTATTAAAATTAAAAGATTTATATTGCGCCTTTCCCATGCAGCAGCAAATGCCCACAAGTTCCACACTAAAATGTACAATATGTCAAAACAATGACTAAATAGTATCATTAATAAAAATGATAAAATCAGTGGGCGTGATGCAACTATTTGGGCCAAAGCATTATTACAGAGGGCAGACATCAGCCCTTTACAAGGTGAAACAAATGTTTTGAGTTTGTATGCCATGATGTGAAAAAGGTTGGAAAATCACTGTTCTAGGTGCTAAGGAGGAGAGAGGGTAAGAAATATCTCTATTTCCCTTTTGGGGGAGACACCCGGTATAACCAGGATAAGGGGAAATGCAACAGCAAACAAACTTTACAGGCCCAAGTTCTCTGCATTTCCCTATGCTTGCTTTGTTCCTGCACTATGGAGGCACCCACATGGATTCTGGGGTGCGGGGACATGGAATGCAAGATGGCTCTGCCCCAATAGGACACAGTGGAAGTGAGACTAGAAAGAGAATTGTTTGCCATAATGATCAAGGGAAGTGCCCACATCCCCTCATCTGACACTCTACTCTCTTTGTTCCACCCATCATAGCAATGGGAAGGGGATCTTGCAACTTGCTTCCATTCCCACCAACCAATTCACTTGCTCTGTCTACATTTTATGATGGCTACTTTTACAGCAACGTAGTCTAACCCTAAAGCGAAAAGATTCAAAATGGCCTGAGTTTCTACTAAAATATCCTCTGCTTTGAAGTGTCCCCTGGAAGTAACTTATTTTATGCACGCAGACTGCCTTGTCAATGTTTGCTGTGACAAGATGACAACTATGAACAATATGTTATTGTGCTGTGCAGTGCAAAGGAGTGACAGTGAAAGACCTGGAGTCAAACTTTCATTCATTTACTAGGCTTCAGCGGATATCTCTGTAAAATGAAAAATTCTGTTTAAAAAAAGAAAGCAAAATTGTTTACAGAACATCAACAGTAGATCACTATGTAAGGAATGCATCTTCAGAAGCCATGTTTTGGTTTCCGTAAGCTTAGTCTATGTCATCGTGTCCATTTTTTGAATCAGTTTTACAGTATAGATATAGCATGTCTGCAACCCCTAGCTTTAACCAAAGCCCTTTGGGGGGCAATAATCATGCTTCTTTTATACAGTAAGAACTGGTCCCTAGCAGAATTGGGAGAAACAGTGTTAAGTTGTATAGTGCAAGATAGCAGCAGCATCAGGTTGGCATCCAAGGAAATGAATAGTGTTCTTTGAAAGCTACCTTACTACTTAATCCTTTTCCTAAGCCAGCACACAAGTACTTAGAATGGAGCATAGTAGCAAATATTCTATCACAAATATTACACTGGCACTGCAACAAACTACTTCAACTCAGATATTTGAGACTGGCCATCTCCACAAAAGCTTCTTCAAAGCTTCAAACAGCTTTCATTTCTGAACTTTCAAAACTAAGAACTTGCTTAAGGAAATCACAGAAGACTGTGATTGATTGATCTAGACAAGTCTTTCTCAAACTTTTAGCATCAGGACCCACTTTTTAGAATGAGAAACTGTAGTGACCAGAAGTGACATCATCAAACAGGAAAATTTTCCTAACAATCCTAGGCTGCAATCCTACCCACACTTACCCAGGAGTCAGTCCAATTTACTATCATTGTTAAAAGCATATGCATAATAGCTTGATAAAGTATAAATCTGTAACATTTCCCCAAATGCAGTCATATACCTTGGGAACATGAAGTCTACTATACTAAAAATAAAATATTGAAATGAATGGGGACCCACCTAGTGGGTCCCAACCCACAGTTTGAGAAACACTGATCTAGACTCATTTGTATTGGGGTAGTAAAATAGCCATGGACATATTTCAGACATGTAGCTTAAGTCAAATTAAAAAATATGTTGGAAATACAAGCTGCAACAGATGATATTTATAAATGTACAATGACAAGGAAGCTACTCTTAGTTAATTCAATAGGAGTTACAAGTAAACATATTTATAATCTCATATTTATCTCAAAAAACTTATAAATTATAAAGTCTGAAACAAGAAGGTAGTCACATACTTTGGGTCCAATTAAGAAACAAAGATTAGCTAGTGAGAATTGTGACAGTGCATTATTTATTTTGAACCATTCATTTTCTAGGACATTATTCTTCATGGCTTACTTCAGCTTTATTGTTAGACCAACAATTGCCTGCTTAACTTGTTGATGGTAGAAGACAACTTACCTCCAAATAATATCTACAAAATAGCCTAAGACTGCAACCATTTTACAATTTCCAACATTCAAAACAGTTGAGACCATCTTTATTTTAAACAGATCCTAGAAACATGTTAGTCGTACCGCTTGCTCTTAAACAGTGTCCGTATGAAGAATCAATGGTATTGCAGCCACTTCAGTAGTACAATCAAATCTGACTCAGAAGTATTCTGATTTCACAGCCATTGTATCATTTACAGAATCATAATAATGATTAGTGTGTTCTCAATTATTCAGTGCTCAACCTTATTGTAAGAATTTATGCAAAATTGGAGTCACATATCACTTTTCCTTTAGATGGAATGTGACAAATGTAGTGAAGTCCCCACAAGGAATCTAGTTTTAGACTCCAGTAAAGTGAACCAACTTTCAGTCTTTCAAAGCCAGATCTTAACACAGAATAATGAACCATTGATCTCAGTGGGTCTTGCTTCAGATTAAATGTTTGGATCATAGTGTGAAAGTCTGCATATAAATAAAGTTTTTCTTTATTAGAAAACTGGAGAATAGTCAGGGGCAGAAACAGATGTGGGGAAGCTCTAAGAGTAGATAATAAACTCCAAGAACTTTCAAAGTCTGATGAGAAATCTAGTCTATGTAATAATTAAAATTGACAGTAAGGTGTGGAATCAATGGGTTTGATCCCAAGAATTCCATTCTGCAGAGGAAGGGAACATTTGGAGATGTCTGCAGTACAGAAGTTACAGGGAGCAAAACATTTCATAGCTATGGAAAAACTCTGACTAAAAACCATGACATACACTTATGGTTTTGAACTAATGCATGACAACCACAGGCTGTGGACGTTACAAAAATCTGAAGTGGCATAGCCAGATAAGTGCAGTGGAAAGTTACAGGATTTATTTTTCTGCAGGAAAAGATCATCATGGAATGCTTTCAGTTCAATATATTAAAGGCAGGGGTGGAGTCTTTTTCCCCTCCCATCTCCTATTGTAATTCTTTTGTTCCCTGTGCAACTGCCAAGTTTAGTCAGTAGGTGTTTCACTTTCAGCTGGGCCCCGGATCAACCTTCGGATTCCCCTCTTTCCTGCAGGTCCTTTAGGCTTTGCAAAACTCTGTTTGTGTGCATGTTGTTTTGGATGAACTTCTTCATAAAGGAAGTCAGCAGTTAACTCGTCTCCATTATCTATTTCAATCTGCCATAGGGAAACAAAATACAATAATCCAAGTCATTTTGACATATCAAGTGTTTTGGAAAAAAATGCACTGTATACCCTTTATATTAAACCTTTAAGTCTATGCTGATGACAATTTTATGAAATGCACATGCCACTTGGCTTTTAAATGAATTGTAGTATTTTAATTTTCATTGTTATGATTTGATTGATGCTGCTTGGGGGGTTATCTGCTATTTATCTTTTCCTTTTAATTTCTGTAGCTGTTGTTATGGTTTTACTCTGTGCCCTGTTTTGTGTAAAGTTGCTTTTAAAAACAGTCTATAAATCTATTAAGTAAGAATGTAAAACAACTGAATCTGCAAAAAAGATCTATGAGCAAAAACATGCATCCCTGGACAATATATTTCCCCCCTCCCCCCATATATTCTGTTAAGATGTTGTATGGGGAGTGTTAAAAATTCTGATGGAGGGTTTTATGAGATGCATGAGGGTGTTAAAAGTTTTTGTGCCCCCAGGTGCCAGATATGCCACTGTACGAGTTAAAACACAAATCTTAAACTTGCAATAATACTGTACATAAATCATAAAACAGGCAGGGAAAACTGCAAGTGAAAGTGATTTGCTCAAGGGTACAAGAATATCACCAACCAGATTCCAGAAATCCAGGCCTCCCAAATGCTACTGCTGCATTCACACACTATGTAATAATAATAATAATAATAATAATACAGGTATTTATATACCGCCTTTCTTGGTTGTCAGATTTCTCCTCAGACTTTATTCAAGGCGGTTTACATAGGCAGGCTGATTAAATCCCCGTAGGGATTTTTACAATTGCAAGAAGGTTCTATCTTTCAAGAACCACAACAGTCCAGATGTTTCACTCTGATCTGGTTTCACATTCTGGCCTCCATCCTCCCACGCTCAGAGCAGATGGAATAAATCGGCTCAGCTTGTCAGCTGCTTCAAGGTCGCCCAGTGCCGGTGGCCTCGAACTGGTGACCTTTGGATGTTATCTTCAGGCAAATGGAGGCTCTACCCTCTAGACCAGACCTCCTGCCTCAATGTAGATTATTGCAACTACATGTTTGCCATTCCATGTATTTGACCAGAGTAATTATTACCTCATTGCAAATCCAAAAGCAATATGGTATTCCAAAGGAGTCCTGGCAACTGTGAAGCTTGGGGCAGATTGAGGAAAAAGATACCACTGCTATGTGAACTGGTTGAGCCATGAGAAGGAAGCGTGTGCTGCTCCAAGCTGAAGCAAACAGCTCTCCGTGTACTTTCATGTGCAGATGGCATGTGGATGACAGACTAAGGCTGTCCAGGAACAAACAATTGGTTTGACTTGCTCATTGAAGGGTTTACCTGTCACTTCAGCAGAGCCTGTTTGTAAATAGAAGGCTCTTTTATTCCTCATGCTGGGGGACTGACTGAAAAAAAAAGTGAAACTAAGCCAAAAAATTTGAGGGAGGGGCCACAGCTCAATGGTTGAGCACCTACATCGTATGGGGAAGGTCCCAGGTTCAACTCCTGGCAACTCCAGAAAGGACTAGAAAAGATCTCCATGCAAAACACTAGAGAGCTGATGCCACTGAGTGTAGACAACTGAACTAGACTGACCATGTCTTATGATCCTGGGAAACTCTGCACACACAAAGATAAGGACTACTGTAGCTGTACCTGTTAATTCAAAATGCAGACTGTACCACTAGCACTTCTGCAACTGTTTGCAGAATGGTGCTAGCAGCCATTTTCATTTAGACCCGGCCCAAAGACAGCAGTACAGATGATGGCCTCAGCGGTCTCCTCTCTCAAGTGAAAATGAAAGCTAACAAAGAGGCCTAGAGCTGAGGGATGGCCTGGCACAAGAACTAGGGAGCCCAAGCTATGTTTTTACCTTTCTGGCAATCTGCATCCACAGCTGTCTTTCTGCAATTTCTAGGAGAGGACTCTTGCAGCTGGAATACAGCATCCGTTCTCGTATACTACACATATAGCCAGGCATAGAGTAGATAAAGACTGCAGAATGTTTAAAGTGGGGAGAAGTTATTCAGAATAATCATCAGCAACAAGATTAGATTGCACACTTTTGGGAAGACAAGCACATATTACTGTGTGCCAGTACGCATCCATTGTAAAATTAGAGACCATTTTTACTTAATTTTTAAAGGAGTGGTAAGAGAGTCAAGCTGAAAAGGGTTTGGAACAAAACGAAACAAGGCTACAATCCTATGCACACTTTCCTAGGAGCAAGCCCCACTGAACAGAATGTGACTTACTTTTGAGTAAACCTGCTTAGGTTTGGACTGTAAGGGTACAATCCTAACCCCTGACATAAGCAATGACATAAGGGCAATGAAGCTCTGAGGTAAGGGAACAAACATTCCCTTACTTTGAGGAAGCCTCTGTGAGTGACACCCAACTGCAGGATGCAGCACATGTCCCATTGGCACCGCTATGCCAGTGCTGGAAAGCACTGACATAAGGGGTTAGGATTGCACCCTTAGATGGTTAACTATCTGAATTCAACACAAAGAGCAAACAAGAATATCATTTACATTCTAGAAGTGCAGCGTTTAAAGTTGCAACTGCTGCACGCCCAGAATGCGGTCCCCATCCAGACTGCATCCGAGCATTCCACTTGGGTGCCGCGCAATCCTCCTCCTTCTGAGGACAGGGATGCACTGGGCAGTTACATCATCTGCTTGGCATCCCAGAACAGGACGCAACAGGACGTCTGGGCAGACATGACTGCCCAGAGTGTCCCTGTTCCCCAACTGAGGGGGACGCTGAGTGGAACCAAAAGGTCTGCTCACTGGGCAGACAGATCCGTGTGAACTCAGGATCCAGCCCCTGGGCCAAAGTTTGTGTGGCTCTGTTCTCAAACTGAATAAGATGATTATCAGACTGAATTCAATAAAATCTAGCCAAGAGGCTTTTAGGTATCCAACTATGCACCCAAGTTTGTTCACAGGAAGGCCTTCATACCTATTGATTCCAAGTAGTCTCCTTCATGGGCATGTTTGTAGAGAAAAAAATGGTATCGTGCAGAATCCTTTGGAATCCTTTTCGGCAAGTCATTCAGTTCAGTCGGGAGAGTGTTAGCGAGACAAATAATTTCTTTTTTCATATCAATTTGCTGTTAATAGACATAATATTGCTTGGTATAAGATAAGTACATAATATCTGTGAGTCAACAAACATAAACATACGGAAACATGTTCAAGCTTGAACATGAGTTTTTAGCTGCAATTCTATACACACTTACCCAGGAGTAAGTCCCACTGAAATAAATGGGACCTACTTCTGAGCAGACATACCTAGGATTGCACTGTGATTCATTACTATACTACAATGGCTATAATTATGAAAAAGAGTACTATTTAGTATAGGTAGTTTCCATTTTAAAAAACAAGAGATATTTATACTTTGCAACTCAGATTTAATTCCAAAGTGCACCTACCAACTGCACATAGTTCAGTTGCTTATTTTTCAGTTTTTCCAGTGCCTGGATAGCTTCTTTAACTATAGGAAATGCTACCCCTTGGAGAGTTTGGTGCTTAGTGTCAACACTTACTTCAGTTTGTACCTGGGAAGAACAAGATCAAAAGTCAAAATATTCAAACATTTGTCTTCTATTTAATCAAAGTGCTCATATGAAAAAAAAAATATTCAACCAGCTGACAACTCTCATTGCAGAAACTCTCATTTCGGACTTCAGGTTCTTTCATACCTCCAACATAATTTCTCCATGAGAAATTTAAAATAATTTTCTTGATTAAAATGAAACAGTGGCTATAGTGGAAGCCACAAGGAAAGTGGAATGTGAAGGGAAAAAAGGGGAGGTACTTCAATTCAAAGATACTATCTGGACAAGAACAGACAGATAGGTTATGTCCATTAATACATTTAAACTGGGTGTCAGGGGGAAATAAGGTTAACTACTAGAAAAGGAATATTTTAGACTATCTTTAGAGTTATCCCCCCCCATTTAAATTATCAACAATTACACAGGCCAACACACATTTTGCTTCCTTAAACGTTACACCAATTCCTGGGTATATTTGGGGTGCTGATTCCAAAAATGGCATTTATTTTGCCCTATCACGTCTAGTTTTGGAGACATGGCATAGCCTCTTTAGTGAATGGTTCAAACAGCTTCCTCAAGAGGAAGCCTACACCATGGCTTCCTCATGAGGAAGCTGATTGAACCATTCACTAAAGAGGCTATACTGTATCTCCAAAACTAGACGTGATAGGGCAAAACGGATGTCATTTTTGGAATCAGCACCCCAAATTCATATCAAACCACCATAAAGTTTGGGAAAAACTTTTCTGACTCTCAATTTTGTAGGCCTGTGTTATTAGTCTTCGAGTGTAGTTTATAACTACAAAAACAAAAAAGAAACTTGTAGTACTTCAAATTCTGAACTTAGCGTTGGCAACCTTCAGTCTCGGAAGACTATGGAATCACGCTCTGGATGGTGGTTCTGGCACAGCGTCTAGTGTGGCTGAAAAGGCCGATTCGGGAGTGACAATCCCTTCCACACTGGGAGCAAGTGTAGTGTGTCCCTGATCTGTCTCCCTGGCTATGGGCCTTCCTTCTTTGCCTCTTTGCCTCAGACTGTTGGCCAAGTGTCTCTTCAAACTGGGAAAGGCCATGCTGCACAGCCTGCCTCCAAGCGGGCCGCTCAGAGGCCAGGGTTTCCAACCTGTTGAGGTCCACTCCTAAGGCCTTCAGATCCCTCTTGCAGATGTCCTTGTATTAGTAGGGATCTGGTATTAGTATTAACTAATACCAGTAGTATTAGTATTACTTAGCACTGGAAACTAGAAGACATTCTTCTCAGAAGGAAAAAGGAAGCATATATATTTATTCAGGTTTCTAATCCACCCATGCCTTTTAGAAATGCTTGGAACTGAAAGATGCTCTCTCACTGTAGATCTTTACAGAAAGTAATCTGGATTTGATTTCCTCTTTGTAGATTCTTAGATGTTTCACTTATCACACATTCCTGACTTTCCTTCAACAATATTTCAGAAATGCTTGGTTCCCAGCCCATGGCTAAAGTGAAGTACCTCACTAATCTTGATTTGTCGAAGTTCTTCTTCAGCTGCAGTCAGAGGGGCCGGGGAAGACTGAGTAACCAAGTACTTTCGGTATCCATTCAATGAAACATCATCCTGAAAACAAACCAAAAAAAAAAAATCAATCATTTGCACTAATGGTTTATTCTGCTGCAGAATTTTCTTCTGAAGACTTCTAGTTCAGGGTCTTTGGGCATAAACGGTTTTATACCAGATTAACAGCCCAGTCCTATCCATTGCTGGCACACTATCCATTGCTGCTAGGCCCATGCAGTATCCAGTGCTGGATCGGAGCAGCTGAGAGTTCTCCTCGGGGTAAGAGTATTTGTTCCCTCACCCTGCGTAGTGCCCCAGTCTTCTCAATAGGGCTACTTGGACCAGCAGCAGCTGTTTAGCAGGTGCAGATCCGAGTAGCCCCATGTAGGACTCAAACCTGGGACAGGGGTTAGAATGCAGCAGAGGCCAGTTCTGCCATCCCTGCCCCCCTCCTGGGCCTGAACTGCCCCTTCCACCTCTGGAACACCCTCTCACCATCCACCCCCTCCACCACCTGGCACAACAATCAACTGCCTCTACAACCGTCGGACAGGATGCAGCACCCATGAGATGGTGCAGATCTTCCCACCAGTGTGGCATACACTTTACAGCACTTCTGTGATCGCAGCACCAGCACTGCCCAACCATAGGATCAGGATGTAAATGTCTTTAATTTTACAAGGAAAAGTAACAGTGCTCTTCTTGGAAGCCACTCAGAAACAAACCCTTGCAAGTGAGCCATAGCAAAACACTGACCTTGTTTGTTCCAAAGACTTCATCTTTAATATGTCCACCTCCAAATTCTTTCTTCAGCGTTGCCCGTGTAGCAGCATACAACATTTTCTGACGAACCTGATAAGTTATAAAAGAGACTGGTTTTTGCTTTTGCAGTTGAATTAATTTTTGCCTTTCAAGTGCAGATGAGAAAAGAAAAAGACAAAACTACCCTACAGACATACGTTGGGTACCTGAATGGTAGACAGTTACTAAAGGACATTGTGCCTTGTATGTCATCCACAGGGCAAGCGTGTGCTTGTAAAACAGAAAGCGAGTTTGCTAGTTTTCAGACCAGTAGACCCACTCACTAGGGATAGGATGTTTGTAGTTACCTGCGGAAGTACATCCTTGAGCTACAAGCTTATCTTTAAGCTGCAATCTCTATTTCTCAGTAGGAGTAAATCTTGTTAAAATTCAACAGACTTAAATGTGAAAATGTGCATAGGATTTTGGCTGTTGGCCTGGTTTTAAGAAATTAGACAGCAAGTACTATCCCTTCCCCCAAACAGACTACCCTTGAAGACCTCATTTTTTCATATGCCCTGAAAGCTAAGCCCTGCATTTCTCATGCACATACAGGCGCATGGGAGCGGTTTACCCACAGTGCTAATAGCTTGGGACAACCATCCCAGTGAAATAAAGTGTGGGAGTATTCTCTAGCCAATCAGCACCTTCCCTCCTGGTTGGGTCAGGAATGAGGAGAGGGTGGGGGACACAAAATCCCTGGGGCCCAGGATTCCAGGTCAATACAAAACAAATTGGCAATATTATCATTATCCCCCTCTACCAAAAAAATAAAAAATAAAAAATGGGTATCTCAATCTCAGCCTTTCCACCACAGCTTTAATCCACTTTCAGTGCATGTCTATTACCCCCATTTCATTTAGTTTTAATCCTGCTCATACTAAGTTAAAACTGTAATATTAAAAAAATGCAGTAACATTTGGTTTGTAGGAAAATTTAGGGAGGGGGGGCAATCAGGCATCTTGCCTTGGGCCCAATGCCAGCTCTCAGTGGCCCTGGGTTAGGTGCCTCTTAGCTGGAAAAGACATATGTAACCCACTTTGCTGATATCATATCTGCTGATATGATCACAGAATTTTTACTTATACCACAACTATGGCCAAGTGGCTATTGACCAGCTGGCTATATGTGTGATGAATAAGAGAAAGGGAATCCAAGATTTGCTGTGTCAGCAGACAAATGCCTCCAAATGGTAAACTGCTGGGGGGGGGGGATGGAAGAGAAAATACCTCATGGTCTAAAAGTTTTGACCTGGGTTTATAACACTCGCTCATGATTTTATTCCGTTACTTACAGGAGAATGGTCTGGTGACCATGCAATAAAGATCCATTCATATCCTTGAGCATTCTGAGAATCTAATCTATACAGGATATAACACGGCTGCTTGTCCTCAAGTAGTGTTAGAACAAAGGGATCATAGTCCTTTTCCCAGGATTCATCAGGTTGTTTAGCAGATCCCACAATAAGCTGCTCTGTGAGGATACAGAGGAGGTTAGCATGCTACTGCCAACAGCATAAAGAGAAACTGTACTTCATTACATATCTGCTCAAAGATCAACAGTAGATAATTACTTAAGATAATAAACAGAAATGATTAAAAAAAATTCCACCAAAAGACCAAAAGTCTTAACTTTTTTTTTTAATATACAACTGGTGGAATTTATTAAAACCTGGAATGCTAGGATTCTAAACACAGAATTGAATTGTATCTTTCTGCAATATAGCTAAGTTGTGGGGTATTTATACATGATGTTTTGGGAGATTTAAAAACGGTGTTTTATGTTCGTTTAAGAGAATAAGATTTTGAGAAGCAATTTTGCATTTGGACGTTGTGGATTGATGAAAGGGAGGAAAGAATGCAAGCAGTTGCAATTTATCCCTGAACAATTCTGGTATAAAAACACTTCCTTGAATATAGCAGGTAGAATTCCCCAGAGGCAATTCTCATGTTATCCTGAGACATCTAGGGCAGGGGCCTCCAAACTCCGGCCTGCTGGAATATCCATTCTGGCCATGGCATGGCATGGTGCAGTGATGGGAAAGCCTTACCATTCGGGCACACAACGATAACCAGTTTTCCCACTCTGTGACAGCAGAAACTCACACCGGGGAGCTGCTTCCTCAGGAAATTGGGGCACAGAGTCATCTGGGGTGATTGGCAGTGGAAGGGGCTCCCAGGCAAAAGGCTCTCCAACACATTGCATGAAATGCACGTTGCACTGATTGCTGCCAGAATGGTAAGGCTTTGCCACTGCTGGACCTGGAATGAATGCTATGATGGGCCAGAGTTTGGAGACCTTTGCTCTAGGGCAGTCCTTTACACTTCTAAACAGAGTGTCAGGGGGCCTTACAACACCAGCACGTGTGCTGAATGGGGAAGTGCCAAGCAGATGGTGAACACTTATGATGTGCTCATAGAGCTCCTGAAGGGGTCTCCGGGAGCCCCAGGGTTCCTAAGAGCACACTTTAATAAATGCTGAGCTTTTACTGACCAGGTGATAGGAAGAACTTGTCCTCTCTCTCTCTCTCTCCCCCCCCCCCCACTGCAGGTCTCTGCAGGCTATGATTTTATGTAATTATTCAAGTAATTAAGGTAGCTAAACTGCAAGCATTTCCAATCAACAAATGGTTCCAAGACCTCAAGAACAGTAAATGCACTTGTGCATTTGAGATATTTTTATTTTTTTTTACTCATCTATGCAATTCTCTTAAAGAAGACAGAGAAAGAAAAAGTAAACACTCACCATTTTCAATGATTATTTTTAAAAATCTGTATTGTCCATTTCTGGCTCTTGCAAAAGTTTCTCTGACATCTTCACTGGCTGAAAACGGGAGAAAATTAATAGACTGATGCACCTGGGTAAGGTTTCCAACATCCACTCACTTCATTAATACATTCCAAATGCTACAGCTAAAATATTCTGCTACAGGTTTAACACAGAGCAGGGTAACATTTGATAGGCCAATGCATGTATGCTATTTTACACACATTGTTGGGAAAACTGCTGTTAGGGGATGGCAAGATGCTATGTCAAGCAGTTTCACAAACTGTGGGTACAGAACCCAATTCTTGCTGGTTTGTGAAACTGATAAGGCTATGATAGCAGACAGGGCTACGTGCATCAAGGGTTAAACAAGTTGCTACGGGGACAAAGACGACAATGCTGCCCAATCACCATTATAGGCACATCCCATGGCATTTATAAATTAATTGGCAGCCTCTAGGGCAATGTTTCTCAAACTGTGGTTGTCGGTGGGTTGTGAAAGTGACAAGCTGATAGCCGACAAACCCTGCTGAGCCCTATAGAAAGTGAAACAGAGCCACACATGTGTGTTGACCCATGAGTAGACAAACGTGCCTTGGCTTCTATCAAAGGCCAGGTGGAGAGAAATACAAGGCCACCAGAATGGTCCTGATTCAATGAACATGCTACAAAAAAAGCTCCAGAAGGCGACCCCCCACTGTAGCAAAAAAGAGCAGCTGGTAAAGTGATTTTTTTTTAAGGCTCACAAAGCTAGGTGGGTCCTGATAAAGAGTTGCTTTAAAAAGTGAATCCCAGTGCTAAGAAGTTTGGGAACCACTGCTCTAGGGCCTTTAAAAAGTTTGAGGTCCACACTGCACTATGTCATTCCAACAATTATAAATGAGATGAATAGTCATTACTGTCCACTATGCTAGGGAACATCAGACTGATTGTGGAGTTTATCAGTATATTTGGTGGAGTTGCTCTGGAGCAAAGAGGCATGGGGGGGGGAATCAGAGCAATAATGGAGAAGATCTTGTTACTGTATCATTTTAGATCTTTTTTTTTGTTCTTAGTAATCTATAAGAATGATATTGTGGAAAGACAACACTTTACATTTACAGTACGGATGGTCACGGCAGCTGAAATTCTTTGTGGAAAATACCAGGGACTCTTTACAATCCCTAATAACTGGGAATGGCTAGAAAGAACGTGGAATATGCAGTAATAGCAAAATTGATGGTTGATTTACAGGTAAAAGGATAAACTCCAGAAATGGGATACTTTTATGGCTAATTGGGAGCCATTTATTACATTTTCCATTATACCTTACTGCTGGGTATACACTTTCTCTTTCTAATGATACTGCTTTGCTGGTCATATACTGATGTTTTCAGTCAATACCAATTTTTGTGAGTCCGTTAATGTCATTGGAGGCATACATATTGTGCACAGGCATGTGAATTATAACAAACAAAATGTTATTTTACAGTCAGAGTCTCTTAAAATGTTATCCTGTCTATTCTGCAAATAAGGAACGTATGAATACTGTTCAAGACAGCTGGCGTAGGTTTTTATTGTAGACAATATTCAGGTACGATGGACGTGATCACAAATGCACAAGTCAGTCAAAATGTATTTGCTAGTTTGCAAAACACATTGCAAAAATTTGCAAGCAGCACTGAATTCAAATACAGAACCACACACTGAGCTGGGTACAAGGTTGATCTTGGATAGTAATTTCACTTATTTTTATCCCATTTTTCCTGCAACTGTAGCAGAGATACAGCAGAGATACAGTGACAGTGTAGCAAGAAATGAGCAAAACCACATAAATCCAATAAAATACAGAAACCACAATATTAGAATGATATTGGTGTAACAAATAAAAAGAAATGATACAGCCACGTGACTGCCCTGCCCAAGACAGGGATTCTCAAACCACACACATTGAGAAATTAAGCCATGATGTTGAATACATCCATCATCCTAGACTGATGTCATAGGAGGGCCTCTGTAAAAAAGCACTGTCAACTTATGGGCAGTGAGATCAGCCTATCAAACATCACCTGAAGTTCTCCCAACACAAATTGAATATTCACATTTGTATTCTACTCTTCATTTGTTGAGCTCAGGGTGTGGGCTACCCCATGCTATCCTCAGAACACCTGACAGGCAGATTAGAGAGTAAAGATTAGAGAATAGATAAAGATTACTCAGAACCTGATCCTACTGACAGGCTCCACCAGTGCTGGGTGCTGTAAAGCACTGTAAAGCGGTTTTTGGCACCCAGTGGGTGAGCAGTGCCGATGGGAAAGTCTGCGCCATCCCATGGGTGCTGCATCCCACCCAACAGCTGTTTGGGTAGGTAGGTCTTGTGCCATACAGCAGAGGGTCAGGTGGTGGAAGGGTGTTCTGGAGGCAAGGAGGGGTATTTCTTGGGGGGAAGGGTTAACGGGGACAGATTGGGCCCGGGAGGGGAGTGGGGGAAGAAGCTGGTCTCTGCCGCAGCCTAGCCCACATCCTGGGCCTGCCAGCATTACAGGGGGGCTACTTGGTTTGGTCCTAGCTATTTAGGTGGTGCAGTTCCACGTAGCCCCACTGAGCAGGTTGGGGCACTGTGTGGGGTAAGGTCTCCCTGAGGAGACCTCCTGCCTATTCAAATACAATGCTGGATAAGCGTGGGCCCAGTGGCCCTGCTGTACCAGCATTGGATAGGATTGAGCTATTAGTGACTTTTATGAATGGAAATTTGAACCCAGGTATTCCTGATCAAAATCTAACACTAACCAATGCACAATACTAATGGTTCTCAAGCTGGTGGGTTGTAACCCACCAGTTCGTGTAAAGGTTCCTCTGTCCCTTTAAGGGGCGGGGGAAGGGGAGAGGCAGGGAAGCAATCCCCAGGATCATGTCCCTATGGGGGGGGCAAGGGGAGTGCTTTCACTTACTTGTAAGTAGGTAGGGCTGCTGGAGGCTGCTGTTTTGCAGGAAGTGCTTTGTGCCCAGTTTATTGAACATTCTAGGCCTTGGGGAGCGCTGCAGAGGGCTGAGCAGGGTTTCCTGCACTTCTTGCAGCCTCCAGCAGCCCTATCTACTTACAAGTAAGTGAAAGTACCCCCCTTAGCGACGCGATCTTTGCTCCTCCCCTGCAAAGACTTACTGAGGGAGTAAAGCTCCCTCAAAGTTTGAGAACTACTGCACTATACCAGTGATTTTCAACCTGTTTCATCACACCGCACACTGACAAAGTACTAAAATTGTCAAGGCACACCATCAGTTTTTTGACAATTGACAAGGCACACCATGCTGTTGGTACGGGGCTCACACATCCCAAAGGCCCTACTAATAAATGACCCTTCCCCAAACTCCCATGGCACACCTGCAGACCATTTGCGGCACACTAGTGTGCCGTGGCACTGTGGTTGAAAATGGCTGCACTATACAAGAATTCTTTTCTTGAACATAAAGCTTCAAAGAAGACTGGGGGCCCAATCCTATCCAATTTTCCAGTGCCGGTGCAGCCGTGCCAGTAGGGCATGCTGCATTCTGTGGTGGGGAGGTAGTCATAGAGGCTTCCTCAAGGTATGGGAACATTTGTTCCCTTATCTCGGGGCTCCATTGTGGCAGCACTGGTGCTGGAAAGTTGGATAGGATTGAGCCCTAAACTGGTAGCAGTTTCATTGAAGTACTGCTGGAACACTAAAAAAAATGCAATTAAGAATTTGACCAAAACCTTATAGAGTTTTCTTGGCTCTCTAAGAACAAGAATTCACCTTCTATACTACAATACTAAGATCATAATGGACATGCTCCAGCTACAGTTAAGCACTTAATTTTAACTAGGAAAATGCACCTGCTTAAAAATCCTCTTCTTGAATTGGGATACTTTTTAAATGTTGTTTGCTAACAGTGTATTGAGCAATATTTCTCTTTTTTGTTACACAAACAAAATGCAATGGCATTAGTCAGATTATGAGCCTTGTGCATAAATATGGTTTATGTACATAGACGCAATCCTGGGAGAGTAGCTGGCATACCAATGCACTTTCTAAAACATAGTGCGTCATGACAATATACAAAGCTCGCCTGGAATAATTTGGCGACGTAGCTATTGAGAACTAGGTACCGTCCCTTTCCTAATAAAAGCTCTGCAAATCTTACAAACCAGTGTTTTTCAAACTGTGGGTCGGGACCCACTAGGCAGGTTGCGAGACAGTTTCAGGTGGGTCCCCATTCATTTCAATGTGTATTTTATTTTTAATACATTAGACTTGATGCTACCATGGTATGTGACTGCATTTGGGGAAGCGTTCCAGATGTGGATTTTTAACAGGATACTATGTATATATTTTTAACAATGAGAGTCAATGGGGCTTACTCCCAGATAAGTGTGGATAGGATTGCAGCCTTTGGAATGTTTGGGGAATTCTTTTCAGATCAGCAATTGCTTGGGAGGGCTAGGAAGGTTCTTTATTTTAAATAAATTTTTAAACTTCAACTTAATGTAAGCTTTTAATTGACTTAATTAATTGATTAATTAAATTTGATTTTGTTATATGGGGTGTTAAAAAATTTCCTGCTTGATGATGTCACTTCTGCCCAAAACATCAATTCCACTGGGTCCTGGACAGATTGTCATTCTAAAAAGTGGGTCCGGGTGCTAAAAAGTTTGAGAACAACTGCTATAAACCATCAGGTTTAACCCAGAGGTTCCCAAACATACCTGGGTGATGACGCCCCTGCAGCCTCTTCTTCCTGGTTCAGCCAGGTGCACCCAAACCTTGCAAGATCCAAGATGGTGGCACCCAAACCTCGCAAGAGAACAAGTGGGGGGGGCCACTGGGGACACCTTGCGGTGCCCTTGTGAATGTGCTGCAGCATTGTAATGCACACTTTGGAAACCCCTGGGTTTAACCAATAAAAGTCATTGCTCCTGTTTTATGTCATCTGGATCAACACACCAAGTACCACTTATATATCACATTTTTATGAAATGGAAATGGAAAAAAGGCAAACTACACAGAGTTCTTTATGCCACTTAAACCAATCCATTGTTTTAAATTTCTGAGTTTTGTCTGGCCTTGACAATCAACAGATGAGTCACGCATGGCAACACAAAAACATTTTTCCTACTGGAAGAGTACAGTATACAAAAAGAGTCATGTGACCGTTACTGAGCTCTGACCAATGTAAATTGATCTTTTGTCTCTTTAGTTGCCTGGAGAGCAAAGTCTGAAAAGCATTAGTTTCCCCTGTCCTTGGAATATTCCAGGGCCTATGAAGTGGAGGGGCTTCCTCCTTTGTGGACAGCCCCAGAAGCAATTGTGCCTGACCCCCATGCTGCTGCCACGGGGGCATAGCTTGATCTGAGCATTAGCACCAGCCCTGATCGGCAGTGTAGATTTATATAAGAACTGCCACGTTGGGTCTATGCTCAGGAGCCAAAGAGACGCCTTGCAGAGCCAGCTGAAAAATCCAAGTCTTGTCAGAAGAGTTGCCAGCGCGTATCTGGCCGTGTGCCTTTAACGTGCATGCAACAAGCAGCCAATCAATGGCTGCTCTTCAAGCTGGATTAAAACAAAATCCTAAACAAACCCATAGGTGTTGAATTTCTGCTTGTGCATCTTCAAGCTACTCATTCCATCTCGGCATCCACATCCCCCACTGTGACACCCCCAAGTGCTGCAAAGTGGAGGCCCATTGAATATAGTGGAGCTTACTTCCGAGCAGAAGTGCATAGGATTGTGCTGTAGGAATGACTGACTTCAGAAAGGCTTGGACTCTCTGCACATGATCAGGCTGCAAAAGTCCCACTGAATTCAGTGGGGTTTGACTCCAATTGAACTTTAATGCTATCCCCCCCCCCCCATGCGGCTCAGTCCCTTAAGGGGATGATGACATCTGCTGGTGTTAAGGCCACCATGTCACCCCCTCATTCACACACCATACTTGGAGCCCAATCCTAGGAATGTCTACTCAGAAGTAAGTCCCATTATACTCACTGGGGCTTACTCCCAGCTAACCATGGAGTGTGGACTATCCACACTTTCCTGAGAGTCATATCCATTGACTACAATGGGACTTACTTCTGAGTAGACAGGCCTAGAATTGTAGCCCTAGTAGTCAATTGCATGACTATTTGCAAAGGTGGCCCATGTGCACTTTTAGTGCACTTTTGGGAAGCCTGGTTCCATCATTGGATCAGAGAGACTTTCCTTCCCTCCTCCCCCCCCCCAAAAAAAGTAAGGACAAAGTGTGGGAGAAGCAGTTCTTAGCACACAAAATGTGTCTCTACCTGAAACATCCACCTTTCAACCTGGAAAGCCCCCCCCCCAAAGAGTCAAGGACATGAGGTGGATGGGGAGAGGGATGTTCTTTTCTCTCTCACACAGCACCAGAACCAGGGGATCATCCACTAAAACTGAGTGGGGAGAGTCAGAATAGATAAAAGAAAATATTTCTTTACCCACCATGTGGTTAGTCTGTGGAACTCCTTGCCACAGGCTGTGGCAATGGCATCTGGGCTAGATGCCTTTAGAAGGGGAATGCACAAATTTCTGGAGAAAAAATCCATCACAGGTTACGAGCCATGATGGTTATGGGCAACCTCCTGATTTTAGTAGGCTACCTCAGAATGCCAGATGCAAGGGACTGGCACCAGGATGCAGGTCCCTTATGCGCTCCCTCAGGCACCTAGTGGGCCACTGCGAGCCACAGGAAGCAGGACCAGAAAGCCCTTTGGCCCAGTGGGGCTTTTTTATGAGGCAGGTGAGGCAGAGCCTCCCCACCAGTGTCCCTTGAAAAGCGCCGCCACCTTGTGAAGTGGGCAAGCGCCCACAACCCACTAGAGCGCAAGCACCCACAAGTCACAACCCACCCACAGGGTTGTGAGTGCTTGTGCATCTCCCAAGCAGCTTTTGGAAGGACTCCAGTGGGGAGGCTCAGCCTCACCTGCCTCCCCCTCCACGGCACATCCCTGCCTCTTAGCCATGGGTGGCACACTCTAGACCGGCTTAGAAAGTTTCAATGAGGGCATCGCTGCCTGGGAGAAGAGGTGCCAGGCCTGGAGGCTGTAGTTCAGCCCCCTCCCTCCCCCGTAGAGTGGAAGGAAAAGTCTCTCCACGTCCCAGTGCAAGTAAGTGCCTGAAGTTTGGTCCATCATCATCATCATCATCATCATCTCTGGCCCCCCTCTAGCTCCTGCACTGGAGAGGCAGGGAGGGAGGGAGGCAGGGAGGGAGCCACCCCCGGGCAGGGAGTTTGGAGGGCCCCCAGGGGAAGGCAGGGAGCAGGGGGTCGGAGGAGGCTGGGAGCCAGGGGGTACCTTGGATGCCCGTCTGGTGGGACATGGCGCGGAGCGACCTCTGGCCAACGCAGGCTCCAGCAGGGGGACAGGTAGGCGCTGCTGCCCGGGGAGTCCGGACCGGTCCGGGACTCTCACGTGACGCGCCGGCGCCACTCAGCAGCTCGCATTCCTTTCTTCCGGCCCGGCTGCTGAGCTGGGATTACTCTGCCAAGCGCCGCCCCGAGCCCGGCTGCTCTCTCCGAAGGACGCTGCCTGGGGGAGCGAGCACCCCGTGGGCAGCCGGGCTCAGCCCGAGCTGGGCTGGCTCGCAAGCAAGCGACAGCCCCAGCCCAGGAGGGTCTACTCAGGAGTAAGCCCCATGGGGTTCAGTGGAGCCTACTCCCAGGAAAGTGTGCCCAGGACTGGAGCCCCAGCCTGGCCACACTTTCCTGGGAGTAAACCCCATTGACTCTGATGGGACTTACTTCTGAGTAGACAGGCATAGGATTGGGCTCCCAGGCCGCCATCCTAGCCGCACTTTCCCGGGAGTAAGCCCCATTGGAAACAATGGGGCTTACTTCTGAGTAGACATGCAGAGGGCTGGACTCCCAGGCTCCAGAGCTGTCCTCTCTTTCCTGGGAGTAAGCCCCACTGACTCTAATGGGACCTACTTCTGAGTAGACAAGCCTAGGCTTGGGCTCTGAGGCTGCCATCCTATCCACACTTTCCTGGGAGTAAGCACCACTGACTATAATGGGACTTCTGAATAGATAAGTATAGGATTGGGCTCCCAGGCTGCAATCCTATACACACTTTCCTAGAAGAAAGCCCCATTGACTCTAATGGGAATTACTTCTGAGTTACACATGCCTGGGATTGGGCTTCCAAGCTCTTAGGACTGGCCTCCTCCAAGTCATTTGCTTTAGAGGTGCAAACTAAATAGCCAACAACTTTTAGCAACTACTCATGTTTACCTTCAAGTGGGTCCTCCCAGGGCCTCCCAGAGGAATTTTATCAGGGGGTACAAAGTTTCTTTTGGGCCCCTTCTGAAAGGAGAGGGGAGGGGGAAACAGAGCCAGGAGGGTGATGAGAGTGTGGGCAGAACAGAGGTGGGGAGGGGGCAGAACAGGGCAGGGGGAGGATGGCAACAGCCAGAAAAGTATTTGGTGCCCAGGTCTACTGGACTTCCCAATGTGGAGCCCACGTGTACCCACCTGTACAGCACTGGCAGCTAGATACAGTAATACAAAAAACCAAAGGCACTCCTCTTTAAAATATTTTAAATATATAAAATCATTACAGAAAACCAGCAACATAGTGTTTAGGCTCATGCTAGAATGGAAAGTGTCTTGTGTGTACCAAAGTGTACTTCTACAGTAGCTGTAGTTCCCTTACTCTGACTTGCACCACAGCTTCCTCCTAACCTGCCCAAGATATCAGGCAGGCTGGTTGACCTGCCTATTCCAGTGCAGGTTAGGATTACGCTGCGCCCTGCTATGATCCTTCAGTTACCTGGGAGTAAAACCCACTGAAATCAATGGAGCTTATTTCTAAGTAGATATACATAGGATTGCTTAGTAAATCATGCTTTTACTTCCTAATTACTAAAAATAAATGATTATAATGGTATCATAAGAGCTCTGTCTCTTTTCATACTGAAAATGTCAGATATTGATATTATTTATTAAAATTTAATAAAATAAATGTTAAATATTAAAGAAATTGCTTTATTTTTCATGTGACAAAGAATCTGTTACCCAATGCCCTTAAGGACTAGCAAAATTATACATATATTAGGCATGATGGATCATGTTTTGGTGATACCTGGGGAAAGGTAACATATAATCATCTCACAAAAATTTGCATAACAATGGGCAACATCAAAGCTCAGCATTTTGAGTCTGTTTCTTTGCATGTTTATGTCCTATTGAACTTACTTCTGAGACTGTAAACAGGAACAGGCAGCATAACACATTGGTGTCAACAGAACAAAATCAGGCACACACTGAAGTCTCCCACTGAAATCAAAGAATTTTAAAATTGCTTAGGCTGGACAGAGTCCAATATCTACATGACTGAAAAATCATTGGGACTAGTACATAGTGAATTTGTTTAAAACAGAGTTGGGCAAACATTTTAGCAGGAGGGCCACATCATCTCTCTAACACTGCGTTGGGGGCCAGGAAAAAAAAATTAACTTACATTTCAAATTTGAATACATTTACATAAATGAATACATCAGAGATAGAACTGATATGAATGAATGAATTTTACTGAGCTTATTTATAATACACATGAGAATTGTAATTCAGGCATTTAGAACCACATGAAAACTATTCATTGTTTGCCACACACCTCTTGCACAGTGAAAACATACAGACAAAGCCAGAAACACATGGAGACATAAATTGTTCAGAGGCAATGGGGGGGGGGAGTGGGGTTTAAAATGTCAGGCCTTGCTCTAACTCGGCCTGCAGCTTGCATTTGTTGGTCACAACCAGCAGTCAAGGACCAGCATGGGCTCCAACAGTCTCCAACAGGCCAGAGGCTCATTGGAGACTGGGGGCTCCCTACTGGCCAGATTGGGGGACGGTTGCAAATGGCCTCCAGGCTGGGGTTTGCCTGCCCCTGGTTTAAAACATTTATATCCTGCATTTCTGTTTTTAATTCCCAAGATGGCTTACATTTAAAATAATCACAATAACAATAAAATCCCAAAAGATGCAATGAAGCATCAAGGACCCCTGCTAATTGGGTAAGAGGCACTTTTTCAAGTGGGTGCTCCTTTTTTTAGCAGGGGGAGAGTAACTGGCCCACCTCACCCCAGCACTGTCTGTTTTAGTGGCTGTCTGCTGGTATTCATTTGCATCTTTTTAGATTGTGAGCCCTTTTGGGACAGGGAGCCATTCAGTTATTTGATTTACCTCTGTAAACCGCTTTGTGAACTTTTAGTTGAAAAGCAGTATATAAATACTGTTAATAATAATAACCAACATCAATTAAAAGCAGTCATAGTACAGGCTATTAAAAGCCTGGGGAAATAGAACTGTTGATCAAATTGAATTATTCAATCAGTGTCTGACCCTTGTTGACTATTGATACCTGGCATCTAAAACAACACAGGCAAACAGACTGAGAGAGTCCACAGACAAGCTGAATCCCTAGAAGCAATCTACCTTCCTCTGATGAAGATCTTAGCACCCAGTTTGTGTGTTACCTCGGATACCCAGGGCCCAGGTCATTTTGAGGTTAAGGTGGATCACCCAGCACATTGTCTAGGATTGATTGAGTGAGAGTTATACCCAGTAGAAAACTCTCAGAATAACTCGAGTATTGCAAACCATTGATTTCAGTAAGACAATTCACCTGTGGTGATGGTGACTTTGTGACCATTTGTGCAAGAGACTGCTGGATCAGCTTTGTTCATTAAGGCAAAAGGTTCATAGTACATGCACATTCTCAGGTCACAGTTCCTGGATTGTGAAACCTGAACATTCTTTCTGCATGATCCTGATTTCCTTGACTGCAGAAAGCCAGTGTTAACAGTTTTGTCATCATCCTTGTCTGAACTAGCAGCAGCTACAGTGGTGGCAGTGAAGTATGTCTCAGTTGTCCATCACTATAATGGTGACAGAAACAAGGAAGAACTGTCACCCACCCACTGCCCAGTAAGCTTTTCCAGCTGCATACCAGCAGTGTTGTTGTAATGGAAATGTGCAAGATCCATGGAAGAGATAGGGTGTGGTGTTAACAGTGATCCCTTGCTGTGGCAGGCAAGCATGGGGTTAACAGCATAAGAACATAAGAACAGCCCCACTGGGTCAGGCCATAGGCCCATCTAGTCCAGCTTCCTGTATCTCACAGCGCCCACCAAATGCCCCAGGGAGCACACCAGATAACAAGAGACCTCATCCTGGTGCCCTCCCTTGCATCTGGCATTCTGACATAGCCAATTTCTAAAATCAGGAGGTTGCTCATGTACATCATGGCTTGTAACCCATAATGGATTTTTCCTCCAGAAACCTGTCCAATCCCCTTTTAAAGGCATCCAGGCCAGACGCCATTACCACATCCTGCGGCAAGGAGTTCCACAGACCAACCACACACTGAGTAAAGAAATATTTTCTTTTCTCTGTTCTAACTCTCCCAACAGTCAATTTTAGCGGATGTCCCCTGGTTCTGGTGTTATGTGAGAGTGTAAAGAGCATCTCTCTATCCACTCTGTCCCTCCCCTGCATAATTTTGTATGTCTCAATCATGTCCACGCTCAGGCACCTTTTTGTTAGACTGAAGAGCCCCAAAATGCTGTAGCCTTTCTTCATAAGAGAAGTGCCCTAGCTCAGTCTCTCTCTATGCATGTGTGTGTGTACTGTCTGTTTCAAATGCAATCAGATATTTACTTATTTATTTAAAATTAAAAATATAAAGGATAACTCAAAGCAAGTATTGGCATCAAAGAAAGATCAAGTCATCAATAAACCTGAATACATGGTTTTGCCTGCTGTCGCTTAAGGAACCCGCAGAAGCAACCCACTGCAGTCCAAAGCAATCTTTTCTTTGCTTTTCCCGCTCTGGAATTGGTCACTTTGAAACTAAGTGACTGATATCATCTCATGGCCTAATCCTGGCCATGAGATGGTGGCCACTGCCCCGCAATACAGCAACACTGAGATGGCCACAGCGGCAACAAACCAGACAGAGGGCCCCTTGGCATAAGGGAGCATCATTTCCCTTATCCCATCTCAGGCCACTGCAGCCCCTATGGATATACTCAGATCTACACCAGCTCCATCTCTGGCACAGATTTGAATAGCTCATGTATGGCTTTTAGCATGGAGGTGGGATAGGATGCAGCAGCTGCCGCCTTTCCTGCTGTCCCCACCCCCTTCTGGAATTGAACCACTCCCAGGCCACCATCCCCTCATCCAGAAACACTCCTCCCCACTTTTCTCTCACCCTCTCCCTGCTCCATGACACCCTCCTAGTGCTCAGCAGGATACTTTCTGCTGGAGGTTCCCAGTGGTCATCCTGCTGGTATGGAGGCTTATTGCCCACTGGCACTGTTCCTCTCCCGGCCATCATGATGTGACTGATGGCCATTGCCGGGACAGTGCATGGGCTTCCCGCACTACCTGGCAATAGGATTGGGCTGCCCATCAGTGTAAAAGCTGCTTTTGATTAATCATTTGTGTAACACTTTTAATGTTGAATGTTCAAGTGATGAGAAATTATATTCCCCTATAATCAAGTAAAGTTCTTCTGCAACCAGGTACGCATGTGTTTATTTATTGTTGCTTTAACAAAAATGAGAGGGAGAATTTAATTAGACCTTCCAATTATCACAGCTGTGACAGCAATCTAAATGTTTCACAGTTTACTGTCTCACAAAGGCCTGGCATTTGAGGCATTCAGTCTTGTTGTAACTGATTGTTCTCTTTTTGCAGAGCTAAAAACAGCAAGGAGAATTTGAGAGGCTGCAATTGGGCAATCAATAGTGTAAGACAGAGTTTCTCAAACTGTGGCCTGGGACCCACTAGGCGGATCGCAATCCAATTTCACGTGGGTCCCCATTCATTTCAATATTTTATTTTTCATATATTAGACTTGATGCTACCATGGTATGTGACTGCATTTAGGGAAATTTACTTTGAACAGGCTACTATGTATATGCTTTTAACAATGATAGTAAATGGGACTTACTCCTGGATAAGTGTGAGTAGAATTGCAGCCTCGGTTTGTTAAAAATTTTCCTTGCATCATCCTGTTTGATGATGTCACTTCTGGTCATGGCATCACTGCTGGTGGGTCCTGACAGATTCTCGTTCTAAAAAGTGGGTCCTGGTGCTAAAAGTTTGGGAACCATTGGTGTAAGCAACTCAAGGACTTTACTAGTCTTTCTAAGTAACATTGACTATGTTCATAGCTTCATCAGGGTAAAAGAGGGACTTTAATAGATCCCCTAGACTCATGACACAGGACCTCATTATTTGAAAACCTAGTCTGTATGAATGAAAGAGGGAAAAGCAAGGATCAAACACATATTAGTCAGCTTGTCTTAAGGTATTACTGGAAAAGAGATTCTGTTAATGACATGGTTCACTCCATCACTGACTGGCTGTGACACTATTCTGTTCCTCATTCATTAAGTATGACCTGAATGCTATTTAACTCCAAGTCTAGTCCTGCCCTTTACCTGTGCAAAAAATCAGTAGTAATTGCTTTATATTCTCTTACCAAATTGCTTACTATTTTTTTCTGGCTTATTGCTTACTGAAGCCTGGCTCCTTGATCCTGAAACCAGCCAAAACCTGCAAGCCCAATTCATGTCTCCACTTGCTTCATCCCAAGGTGAGCTGACACATCACTGCTGAAAATAAAGGTGAGTTGAGTTATGGCTTTACTGAAGTTTTATCCCTTTCTCTTTGAACTTTCACCAACTGCCTGTGCAGTAAGCAAAGAGATACCTTTCACAAGCAGGTGGATATAATATCCACCTGACAGAATAAGTTTAAAAGGCGCACGAGAAGCATGTCCACAAAAATATCACCTCTGGATTCTTATTCTTTGAAGTGTTGTGAGGAAACAACCTAATAGTTCCTCTTGGCATTTGTATAGTACTTTTAAGAGCTCAAATCACATGCATTCTCTTAACGAAACCAATATGACAACTCTGTCCCCTTACCCACTATCTCCCACCTGGGAGAACACTTGGGAAAGAAAGCAGGATATAAATCTGTAAACAAACTCTGTAAGGCAGGGATGGTCAACCTTTAACCTTTTGGACTCCTGGACTTTTAACAACTGTGTAAAATTGTCATCTGTGAGATGTCATTTCAGATGACAAGCTGCACCTGCTGAAATTCCCTCTTTTACACAATTGTTAAAGGTCTAGGATTCTTAAAGTCGGAAGGCTGGCCACTCCTGATGTGTAAGGTATTGGGCCCACAGCTCACCTTTCAGCAGGAGAGCTGTGGCTGAGAGGGAGTGGCTTGTTCAAGGCCACCTAGTGGCAGTAGCATAGCCAGAGGGGGGCAGCGGCATGGTAAGTATTGCAGGTGCCACAACATGCTGTGTAACTGGCCCCTCCCACTCACTACCATAGCCATTTGGGGCAGCAACAGCAATGTGTACCAATGCGATACAAGGACATCTGCAAGAGGGATCTGAAGGCCTTAGGAGTGGACCTCAACAAGTGGGAAACCCTGGCCTCTGAGCGGCCTGCTTGGAGGCAGGCTGTGCAGCATGGCCTTTCCCAGTTTGAAGAGACACTTAGCCAACAGTCTGAGGCAAGGAGGCAAAGAAGGAAGGCCCATAGCCAGGGAGACAGACCAGGGACAGACTGCACTTGCTCCCGGTGTGGAAGAGATTGTCACTCCTAGATTGGCCTTTTCAGCCACACTAGACACTGTGCCAGAACCACCTTTCAGAGCGCGATACCATAGTCTTTCGAGACTGAAGGTTGCCAATACAAGCTCCACCTCTAGCTACACTACAGCCTAGCTACACTACGGCCTCATGACACAGGTGAGATTCAAACTGGGAACTGCTTGGTTTATAGCTTGGTCTCTGAAAGCACAAGCCTATGGGGAGTGTATATAGGATTTCACATTTCCATATAGGAGCACATTTCCAGGAGAGTGTATATAGGATTTCAGCCTGAGCTACTTCAGTATACCAGCTCAACTTGATCTAAAGCTCAGCTCAGGTGATCTAAAAAATGTAAATAAATGGAATTATGTCTTGTCTTTAAAAAACTGAAAAAAATCTTTGTCATAGTAAGTTTGCTTGGCGCTAACCAATAAAGTGGGCTATTTTGTAGTTAAGAAAATTATAGCCTATAAAATGCAGATATTAAGAATATGTATTGCTTTTAAACAAAAAAGTTCACAAAGTGGTTTACAGAAAAATCATACAGCTAAATGGCTCCCTGTCCCAAAAGGACTCACAATCTAAAAAGATGCAGAAAAATAACTGCAAACAGCCACTAGAAAAGACACTGTGTGGGGTGAAGGACAGTTACTCTCTACTTGCTAAATATGAGAGGAGCACCGCTGAAAAAGTGCCTCTTTGGCACATATCAGCCTTCCCTCCCTATATAACTATATTAAGAGAACACTGTGTCCTGAAACTGGTTTCTTTTTCCAACCTTGTAAATTACACCGCAGTGGTACAGTTAGATTGGCAAATTTAAAAGCTAGAGATAAAACCAGGACAGACAGAAAACTCTGTACATAGTATAAATTACAGGGCAGATGTAGCTGGTGCCTGCCTTTAATGGCCATGGTTCTGAGTGTTTCAACAAGCCTATTGTCAGCTGAAGATGAATTTTAGGAGATTCTGTTTATGCTTCTGTCCTAAGGTGAGTGGTTCTTTAAATGTTGCTTGGACTAGTGAACAAGTCTATACCATCACTTAAACAAATTAACTGTTGTGCTCTTGGCAAAAATGCAAACCTTTATATCAAGGTGATTTAGAAGTGGTAATGCACAGAGCATTCAAAGAGAAGATTGGAAGTTGCAGCTGCAAATTATCAGTTTATACCCTCTCTGTGAGAACATAGGATAGTTGGAGTGACCATAAACAGAGAGCATGCGAAGTGTGGCAATTGTCCTTTTAGGGAAAGGTTTGAATATATTATCTCAGTCTTCATTGCAGTCTTCCAAGTCTTTTTCTTAAAAGTAACAAAGAAAAACACAATTGATTAATGGAGACCTCCTAATAGCCCAGTCCAAACAATGTATATGCAGATGTATGATAAGCTCTGCACATCTTGTGCCAGTCAACAGTCATGCAGTAACATTGTTTGCTAATTGATGTTTCTCCATGGTGTACCAAGGGAAGTCCCATGTAGAGCATGTTGTAGTAATCCACATGTGACATCACCATTATGCGGACAACCATAGTGAGATCTGGCACACAAGCCTCAACTGGTTTCATGTAGATGTTAAATAACGGCGAGACAAGATCTTTCCTTGTGGGAGCCACAAGGCCAGAAGTTACAGCTGATGAGCAGTCCCTCAATACCATCTTCTGGAATCTGCCCTCCAGGAAGAACCACAGCTACTGCACAGCAGTGCTCTCGAGTCCCAGCTCAGCTGGGCAATTCAGAAGTATATCATAATGAATGGTTTCAAATGCTTCCAAGAGGTCCAGCAGAACCAACAGTGGCATACTCCCCCTATCCTGTCTCTGGCATAGGTAATCAACTAGGGTAGCGGTTCTCAAACCGTGGGTTGCGATTGGGTGCTGAGAAGCTAGAACCAAATTAAAATTTCCAGGGGCAGTACAATAACGTAGGGATTTAGACAAATTTCTGGAGGAAAAGTTCATCACAGGTTATAAGCCATGGTAGGTATGTGTAAGCTCCTGGTTTTAGAAGTAGGCTGCCTCTGATTGCCAGAAGCAGGAGAAGACACCAGAATGCAGATTGTGTCTGTTGTCTTGTGTGTTCCCTGAAGCATTTGGTGGGCCGCTGTGAGATACAGGAAGCTGGACTAAATGGGCCTTTGACCTGATCTAGTGGGAGGGGGGTGGTTCTTATGTTCTTAACGTACCGGCACATTCCACCATCACTTCACATGTGCCAAAGAGCTAGGAGAGAAGTCGTGGAAAATGGATGAGCCTTTTTTGAATACTTGCCAAAATATGTTTTCTAAGTTCCAAGCTAATGTGGAATTGATTCAAGGGGAGTTCACCAATCACTACCAGCTTGTGGTTCCTCTGCTTTGTCATACTCTGGTGTAGCAAAGGAACAGAGTTCTGGACAGGCTTTGCAGATAGCAAAGGCTCAGTTCTTCTCAGTGGCACCCATTGAGGTTGATAGGCAAAGAAAACAAGAGTCTGACAAGACCGAGAAGTCACTCAATCATGGATGGATGGATGGAGGAGAAAAATGAGATGTAACCCACTGGTTCCACTTGCAATGGCAACACTTTCAGCTGAATGTGTGAAAGGGATCCCTTCATTCATTCATTTAAAGAATTTATATCCTACTTTTCTACCACACTCAAGGGGGCTTACAAAATAAAACAATACAGTTGTAGATAAAACAATACTAAAACATTAACATAATAAAACACAACAGAATTCTGTTGTACATTGGATCACAATTAAAATCACATTTCATAAAAAAAAGTGCCAGCCCCCTAATATCAGTATTCAAAAGCTTCCCTAAATAAAAAGGTCCTCAGATTCCACCAAAAGGATTCCAAAGAGGGAGCTGTTATTAATTCCAGGGAGAGGAAACTCCACAAGCAGGGCACCACCACTGAGAAGGCCCTATTTCTTGCCTCCATTCTCCTCACCTTTGCTGGTGGCAGCACAGTTAGAAGGGCCCCCTCTGATGACCTGAGAGGACAGGTAGGATTATGCACACCCAATTATAGTTGCATAGGGGTTTTCATGTGATGGAACCCTGTGCAATCAGCATTCTAGATCACATGGAAGCACCTACACCTCAGGAGTTGTACACAGGTAGGGCTCCCTTTCCCATGCTCAACTGAATACACGCATGGGCCTAGTCCTGTTCCCCCTCCACCCATTCACTGAAGCCAGAGAGAAAGAAGTCAACAGACTTTAGACAGGAACAAATGCTATTTTCTACTGCAGACTGTGGCACCTGCCACAGGGCAGGTTAAAACACATTCCCAAGTGCACCCCTTAATCTCACATAGAAGTGACTGCTATTCACTGGTTTGGGGGGCTATGGGAATGAGCATTCATTTGGTGATTTTAGTGATACTATTGCAGCTGGAAGCAAATCCCCCCCCCTGCCCCAGTACTTGTGTGGTCCAGTACACACGAACAGGGATCCTTGCACTGGATGTTAGAGCATACAGGGACATGTTAAGCACCTATGCGGGCATGTATAAAACATGGGCCCTTCCCTCTGCCTTGACCCTGATCTGTTCCTAGCACATCAACAGTTATGAAAGATGTGATGATGGAATTACCAAATCTAGAATTACTATGTCTGTTGCCCAATAGACTCCTGTACTTTGGAGAGATGCATAGAAAAGATCCATCATTGCAGTGATGTGTTGAGAGACGGAAGAAAATTCTTTGTGAAATTACTTTCTGTGCAATTCTGTGGGAGGGTGTGCACTTGGGAAACCAATACAGAAATAGAATAGCATTAACTGACCTCACAAACACCTGGGATGATGCTCTGATCCTGCTGCGTTTACTGGGAGGAAGGACTCCACCTGTGATTAACAGGACTTCATGATCAAGATCATAGTCTGAAACATTGAATGGGAACATACAGATTACAGCAATACCTTGACCTTCATCCACTTGACTTTCATCGCTTCGCCCTTTTAACTGTTTTCAATTTTAACCACACTTCATAAGAAGGTAAGAAGAGCCCCACTGGATCAGGCCACAGGCCCATCTCATCCAGTTTCCTGTAGCTCACAGTGGCCCAGCAGATGCCACTGGGAGCACACAAGACCACAAGAGACCTGCATCCTGGTGCCACTCCCTTGCACCTGGCCTTCTGAGGTAGCCTAATTCTAAAACCAGGAGGCTGCACAAACCCATCATGACTTGTAACCTGCGATGGACATTTTTTTCCTAGAAATTTGTCCAATCCACTTTTAAAGGCCACTAGGCAAGAAGTCATCACCACAACCTGTGGCAAGGAGTTTTGCAGACTAATTACAGGCTGGTTAAAGAAGTATTTTCTTTTGTCTGTTCTAACTCTCCCAACACTCAATTTTAGTGGATGTCCCCTGTTCTGGTGTTGTGTGAAAGAGAAAAGAACAACCCTCTACACATTTCAAATTTCATCCATGCACTTTTGTCCAATTTCATCCAACCATACATGACATTCACTGACATTCTTCTGTCTCTTTTTCTTTTACTTCCATTTTTTCAGATATCCCGCATGTTCTCATAGTTAATTTCTGTTTTCCACTGGCCAGTTCAATAAGGCTGTGCTTTGACAGTCATTCTGTTTTTTGACTATCATTCATGCTCCGGTCCCTAAGCAGACAGATAAAAATTCAAGGTGTTGCTGCACATTAAAGAGTGTAATCCTATTGCACTAACTAATTTAGGGCCCAATCCTATCCAACTTTCCAGTGCTGATGCAGCCCCCAGATAAGGGAACAAATATTCCCTTGAGGTAGTGTCAGTTGTTGCTCCTCCACCCAGGATGCAGTGTAAGCCCCATTGGCATGGCTGCATCAGTGCTAGAAAATTGGATAGTACTGGGTCCTTAGGCTTAATCCTTAGGGCCATATCATTATCCAATATTCCAGTGCTGGTGCAGCTGTGCCAGTGGGGCATGCTCTGCATCTTGTGGTGGGGAGGCAGTCACAGAGACCTCCTTAAGGTATGGGAACAGCCCCTTACCTTGGGGCTGCATTGCAGCTGCACCAGTGCTGGAAAGCTTTGGCCCTTAGAGCCCAATCCTATGCCTTTCTACTTAGAAGTCAGTCCCATTACAGTCAATGGAGCTTATTCCCAGGAAAGTGTGGATAGGATTGCAGCATTTGTTCCATTGTGCAAAATAGGTCTACTGAGTAAATAGAGATAGATAGGCTGGGGGTTGCACCATGAGGGAAGAGGAAGATCTGGGGCAGCAGAGGGGGTAGTCCCTTCTCCCTTCCCAAGCAGGGTGACCAGATGTCATAACCACAAAAGGGGACAAGGCACCCCAACATGTAGGACATCCAAGAAAAATGTAGGACAAGACAAATAAAAGCTAAAAAACATTTATTTCATGTGGTTCAACACTATATTACTATTAAATTTAAAATTATATTACATATAATTTATATAAGCCCTCCCCCTTGAGGGGCCTGCTCCCAGAGAAAAGGAGGACATTGAAGTTCTTTTCCAGGACACAGGGCTTAAAAAGAGGGCCTGCCCTGGAAAAAGAGGACACCTGGTCACCCTGCCCTTAAGCCTGGCCTGGATGAATGGATGCATCAGTCATTCATTCCCTCCTGGACCAGACGCCCCAATCCTATGCATGCCTTCTCAGAAGTAAGTCCCACTAGTGTGAATGGGGCTTACTCCCAGGAAAGTGCGGCTAGGGTTGGGGGGCTGACAGTGCTCATCTCCTTTGGGCAGGGGAAACGAGGTTGCAAGCCCGGCCACTTTTTCCTGGGACTCATCCGCACTGAGTATAATTGGATTTACTTCTGAGTAGACCTGCCTGGGCTTGGGCTGGGAGGCTCCTGCGAGCTTTCCCGGCTGGTGCTGCGCTGATTCCTGGGGCCTGGAGTGGGAGGGAGAGGCAGGCAGCAGCAGCAGCCACGGGGGAGCCCTGATGCCAGGCACAGCCGGCCTTGTCGCAGCAGCAGCCGGCCAGCCGCAGGTCCAGGCGCTGCTGCGTCCTCCTCCTCCTCCTCCTGCTGCCGCCGCCTGAGAAGCGACCGGTGTCGATGTCAGCGGGGGAAACCCTCTAAGGTCAGGGGGAGGGAGGGAGGCCGGGCGGGCGTGCAGGTCCTCCTCCTCCTCCTGGCTGGTATTTATAGCAGGCAGCGGCCGGAGCAGCAGCAGGGAGGCGGTGCAGTCCCGGGTCGCAACGCAGCCTGGGACGCAGGGAGGGTCATCAGCCCCAGCGGAGAGACGCCTCTCCATGGTGGTGAGTCCCGGGCACGAAAAGGCACCTTCTCGCTCGTGGGAACGGCAAGGGTGCGTGTCCCTGCTTGGCCCAGCAGCAGCCGCCGCCGCCGCCGCCACCACCATCATCACCATCCACCTGCCTTGGGGTCCTCCTTCCCCTCCCCTCCCCCCTATCCTCCTTCCCATCCCTTCTCCTTGGAGGATATCATTTATGGAGCACTCCAAAGCAGTCCCTGGAATTCCCAAGGTCCCGGGGCTCCAGACCTGCCCTACCCAATGGTGGAAAAGTGGCCTCTTCTGACCCTAGTCTTGGAATCAGGCGGGATGCATTGGTGGCCAGAAGAAAAGCACTCTGCACATGCTCTGGCGTGCCCGTGTTCCGATCCTCAAACATCCCAGTGATTTTCAATGCCATGGCGCACTGGTGTGCTGCCAGTGTTCTGCAGGTGTGCCATGAGAGTCTGGGAGGGTCATGCATCAGCAGGGTCTTTGGGGGATGTGAGCCCCGACCAGCAGCACTCAGTGTGGTTAGAGTCCTTTCCACACTTACCTGGGAATCAGCCCCATTGACTCTACTTCTGAGTAGACATGCCTAGGATTGGGCTGTGTACCTTGTCAACTGTCCAAAAAAAAAAAAAAAAAGATGTGCCTTGACAATTTTAGTGCCTTGTCAGTGTGTGGTGAGATAAAAAAGGTTGAAACTTACAGGGGTAGAGGGTTGATCCTTGTTTCTGGGTGGGTGGATGGGTGGGTGGGGGCTATATGACAGCTATATGACATCTTTATACATCTAAAGATAGCATTCTTCTGACAGCACATTCACATGGCTCCTGGCTGTAAATCTGCTGTGGGCTGGGAGGTGGGTTTGAACAGACTACCTCTGGAAGTGTCCTGGGCCTGCTACTTCTTCCGCTCCCCCACCCACCCACCAACAGCCCACAAATTTAGAAGTGGAACTGGAAGGCAGTCCCGCTTTAGTACTTTCTTATTCCTTGTATCAGTTTTGAGAACCGATATTTTGGGGCTGTTTAGAAAAATGTGTGTTGAAACTACAGTATCGGTTTGTAGCTTTTGTAAAGGACTTCAAAGCCCTCTCTCTCCATCCTGTTTGTAGCAATGCTCTGGGCAGTGATCTGTGGATACGTTGCTTTCTGTAATTTTGATTTAATTTTTTAAATCCTCATAATGACAAAGCTGTCTGCATTGCCAGCCCTGCAAACTCTTATCCCCAACCCCAGATGGTGGTAAAAGTTACTCTGTACATGCTTTAACCCATTTCTGCCCAGCCCACAGGTGTACACATTTGATCTCTGTTGTGTATGTGCAACATTGGGCAGAAATAGATTTTTAATGATGCACCATTAGTGATTTGTGTGATCCAGGGCTGAAAAAGGGTTAGATCCAAGCATTGGAAGTTTTGACTCAAATCTTGTTCTTTCCTTACTGCATGAACTGAGAAAATACTTTATTAATGTAACTTAAGGCCCCATTTAAACAATACATTCACCTCATGGTGAGTGCAATACATAAATCATGTGATTTTGGGTTAGTTTAGCTGCATTGTTGTGCAAGATCTCTGCCCCATTCCACTTCCAATCTCCTGTGACTTTTTCCCCGGGGGGGGGGGGAGAATAATTATATGACATTTGTATAGTTTAATGAATTTAGGATGTACACTAGCTCTTCCGACTATTTAATTTACAGTGTATTTGTAGTTGTGTCTGTATATATAGATCTGTAGAGCAAGAATGGTTCTTAGCCGTTTAATGTAATAAATATTGCAGGTCAGTTTCCATATTTGTTCCAGGTCAGTTTCCATATCTGTTCCATATCTGTAGGTGAGGTAGAGCAACATGCTCAACATCATGGCTCTGAGTGCAAGCGAAACAGTCCTTGGTCCCAACTTAAAAGCTGGCTTCTGTTCTTTTAGTTTCAGCTCTCCTCCCCCCATCTACAGTATAGGGGTATCAACAGTGTCCTATTTTACAGAGCCATTGTGTGGATTTCTGAACTAACTTCACACATGTCACTAAAAAAAACTTATGCTGATTTTTCTGGAATCCTCCAAAAGGATTAGTTTTATTTTGCTCAATGCTCCAGAAGGCATTACTCAACATTTTTCTAATGATATTGTTCCCATTGGTATCTTGACTTTGTGATTGTTGAGAAGTCTTTCAAAACCGGGGTGTCAAATGTCTTGCAACTTATATTTTCCTTTCTCCTATTCATTTTTTCCTCACCTCCAAGTTCCTGCCTGGCTCCCTTGTCTTAGACTGCAAGTACCTTGGGGCAGGATCAGTTCTTTGTCAAGCTCTGTGTTTGTGGACAGCACCATACAGAATCCCAGAGTTGGAAGTTACCCACAAAGTCGTCTAGTCCAACTCCCTGCCTGTAGGACGAAATCCTCCTAGAGCATCTCTAGCAGGGGCCTGTTGAGCCTCCCCTTGAAGATCTCAAGTGAGGGAGAATCCCCCATCTCCCTCAGCAATCTGTTCCACTGCCAAACTGCCCTGACCATCAATAATTTTTCCCCGCTGTCCAACCAAAATTTCCATAGACGAACATAGACGAACAAGCCTTGCTGCGAGAGAATCAGCATGGCTTCTGTAAGGGCAAGTCTTGCCTCACGAACCTTTTAGAATTCTTTGAAAAGGTCAGCAGGCATGTGGATGCGGGAGAACCCATGGACATTATATATCTGGACTTTCAGAAGGCGTTCAACACGGTCCCTCACCAAATGCTGCTGAGCACGCCACAGTCAGGGAATTAGAGGGCAGGTCCTCTCCTGGATTGAGACCTGGTTGAAGACCAGGAAACAGAGAGTGGGTGTCAATGGACAATTTTCACAATGGAGAGAGGTGAAAAGTGGTGTGCCCCAAGGATCTGTCCTGGGACCGGTGCTTTTCAACCTCTTCATAAATGACCTGGAGACAGGGGTGGCTAAGTTTGCAGACGACACCAAACTTTTCCAAGTGGTAAAGACCAGAAGTGATTATGAGGAGCTCTAGAAGGATCTCTCCAAACTGGCAGAATGGGTAGCAAAATGGCAGATGCGTTTCCCCTTTTGTTCCCCAACAATGGCCCTAGTTCTGCCCTGCAGCACTGCTAGACCCACCACCAGGGTAGCTCACCTATTCAATCTGCAGAGGTCCTCTTTCCTCTCCTCTGTAGCCAGCAGCTCCTCCAGTCACTACAGCAACACCTTGGTCCTCAGCAGGTCTTGGATGTGGCAGCCACACACCAGTCTCTGTACCAGTAATCCTCAGAAGTCCATTCACCTGTTCCTCAGTTCATTAATCCATCAGTTCAATTCCTTTAAGCTTTCAACTCCTTTCCTTCCTGCAGGTGCTGCTTTTACCCCCGAGGGCCCTATTGCCTTCCAGTGGCTGTAGATGTGTAGCATGCACACTGTAATCTAAGGCCCTGCTTAGATTAGATAGAATCCAGCAAAGGTCAACAGGCATGTGGATGTGGGAGAACCCATAGACATTATATACCTGGACTTTCAGAAGGCATTCCACACGGTCCCCCACCAAAGGCTACTAAAAAAAACTCCACAGTCAGGGAATTAGAGGACAGGTCCTCTCATGGATTGAGAACTGGTTGAAGACCCGGAAACAGAGAGTGGGTGTCAATGGGCAATTTTCACATCGGAGAGAGGTGAAAAGCAGTGTGCCCCAAGGATCTGTCCTGGGATCGGTGCTTTTCAACCTCTTCATAAATGACCTGGGGACAGGGTTGAGCAGTGAGGTGGCTATGTTTGCAGACGGCACCAAACTTTTCCAAGTGATGAAGACCAGAAGTGATTGTGTGGAGCTCCAGAAGGATCTCTCCAAACTGGCAGAATGGGCAGCAAAATGGCAGATGCGTTTCAATGTAAGTAAGTGTAAAGTCATGCACAGTGGGGCAAAAAATCAAAACTTCACATATAGGCTAATGGGTTCTGAGCTGTCTGTGACAGATCAGGAGAGAGATCTTGGGGTGGTGGTGGACAGGTTGATGAAAGTGTCAACCCAATGTGCGGCGGCAGTAAAGAAGGCCAGTTCTTGCTTGGGAACATTAGAAGAGGTATTGAGAACAAAACGGCTAATATTATAATGCTGTTGTACAAATCTATGGTAAGGCCACACCTGGAGTATTGTGTCCCGTTCTGGTCGCCACATTTCAAGAAGGATAACATGTAAATGGAAAAGGTGCAAAAGAGAGCGACTAAGATGATTACTGGGCTGGGGCACCTTCCTTATGAGGAAGGACTATGGCGTTTGGGCCTCTTCAGCCTAGAAAAGAGACGCCTGATGGGGGACATGATTGAGACATACAAAATTATGCAGGGGATGGACAGAGTGGATAGGGAGATGCTCTTTACACTCTCACATAATACCAGAACCAGGGGACATCCACTAAAATTGAGTGTTGGGCGGGTTAGGACAGACAAAAGAAAATATTTCTTTACTCAGCGCGTGGTCGGTCTGTGGAACTCCTTGCCACAGGATGTGGTGCTGGCGTCTAGCCTAGACGCCTTTAAAAGGGGATTGGACGAGTTTCTGGAGGAAAAATCCATTATGGGGTACAAGCCATGATGTGTATGCGCAACCTCCTGATTTTAGGAATGGGTTAAGTCTCCAACGACTTAATGTTTGGTCTGTTGAGCTTCCAGTGCAGCAGTAGGAGAGTAGTAGGAGACTATTGAACTGCTGCCAGTAACTTGGGAGGCTGGATGTGAGTATATACATGTTGTTACTGACCATGGAATGCTTTGACGGTGTATCTTGGAAAACTGATTTGGATTTGTTGTTTATGGACTGACTGCTCATCGTGCTGACTAGGACTGTTTACTGATTACTCTACCTGTGATAACACTTGCTCTGAAATATAACCACTGCATTCAAAGAACTCTGCTGGTGTATGCTGTTTTGTGTGCCTGCTCATCCAAGGTTCCATACAACTCTTTACCAGACAAAGGGTTGCAACTCTAACAACTGTGAGATACAGGAAGCTGGACTAGATGGGCCTATGGCCTGATCCAGTGGGGCTGTTCTCCTTATGTTCCTCTCTTGCATTTGTACTCATTGGATCTAATTCTATTCTCAGAGTCAGTTGTGAATAAATTTGTTTCTTCTTCAGTGTGACAGCCCTTCAGGTACTTGAAGAGCACGATCATATACCCTCTGAGATAAATAATAATAATAATTTATTTATATACCACTTTTCAATGAAAAGTTCACAAAGCGGTTTACAGAGAAAAATCAAATAACTAATGGCTCCCTGTCCTGAAATGGCTCACAATCCAAAAAGATGCAAAAGAGCACCAGTAGACAGCCACTAGAAATGACAAAGCTATGGAAAAATAATTTCTTTTTCTTATTCTCTCTTATATGTATACTTCCTCTGATCACATTTATTTTTAGGCCTGATAGGTATCCTCGCAACAAGTAATTTTCTGTACTGTTTACACCAGTAGTTCTCAAACTTTTATCAGCGGGACCCACTTTTTAGAATGAGAATCTGTCAGGACCCTCCGGAAGTGATGTCATGACCAGAAGTGACATCATCAAGCAAATTTTTAACAATCCAAGGCTGCAGTCCTACTGACACATACCCAGAAGTAAGCCCCATTGACTATCACTATTAAAAGCATATACAGAGTAGCATGTTAAAAGTACCAATCTGTCACATTTGCCCAATGCAGTCACATACCATGGGAGCATCAAGTCTAATATATTAAAAACAAAATATTGAAATGAATGGGGACCCACCTGAAATTGGTTCACAACCCACCTAGTGGGTCCTGAGAAATACTGCTTAGACATTGTTACTATTAGTGTCACTTCTCTCTTGCTGTCCTTCAGAGCACTCTGGGTGGGTATGTGGTTCTTTCCTGCCTGTTCATTTTACCCTCACAACAACCTTGTGAGGTAGGTTTGACTGAGGAATAGTGACCAGTGCAGGGTCACCAGGTGAACTTCATGGCTGTAGAGATTTGAAACTGGGTCTTAGTGACTCTAATCACTACCCTACGCTGATTTTCCACACGACACTGATTAACCATACTGTGTAAAATTTGAAAGCAATAACCTAATTGTTCATGGTAAAAATCTTGATCTAATAGAAGCTGTGGTCAGAGTGATGAATAGAGACTTTAGTCTAGCAGACTAACATTTGCCACCGGAAACAAAGGTTATAAGTAATGAAGTCATTTCTTAAATCTTGTTTATCTAGCTCCTGTGATTTTGACACAGTTCATTGTGTACAACTGGATTGTCCCATGACACAGCATTCTTTGAGATCTCTTGGTTTCTATATTTACTGACACCCTACCCTGGAATCAACCTCAATACTGGAGGCTTTGTTTTATCAGAGCAAGATGAAACTAGAGCATGAACTGACTGTGTCCTTTGGATGAAACAACTTGCTTAGTTTTCAATTGCTTTCCTGAAGCTCTGCTTTCCCAGCTGAAATGTGTCTTTAGGCCACAGTCTTTACTGTACTTGAAATGCATTCCATTGATCTCCATAAAGTCATTTTCTTGTACTTCATTTAGGATCAGGAAGTCTGAAATGGAGTTGTAAATTGAGTATCTGTGTGTGTGTGTGTGTGTGGTTGGGGGGTTGTCAGCTTGTGAGAGTGCCCTTCTACTAACATTGAGCCTTTGTGGTACATATGAAGCTGTGATTTGTCCTTTGACTGTCTTATTTCAGCAGTAGATCTTGATCTTGAGCAAAGGTGTTTTTTTTCCCCGCTGTGCCTCCTGAGGTCCTTGAATTGAAGATGCCAGGAACTGAACAGGCCTTTGCTCTGAGTGACGACACTTCCCCTGTGCTTATACAACATTCACATAGGAAGAATTTCTTAATGGAAAATAGTTTAAAGCAGTGGTGTCGAAACTCATTTCATACAAAGGGCCAAACAGCATTCATGATGCCTGCTGAGGACCAGAAGTGATGTCATTAAGCAGGATGTGATGTCATTAAGCAGGTCATGACCAGAAATTAGCACTCTTTTCTCAACTCGACTGCAAATCACAAAAGAGAAAATATGCAAATCTTGATCATATTTTCAAGTTATGGGAGAGTCCAATTATTGTGTGGGCTACGCTTTCAGCAGTGATACCTCAATATAGCTGAGAGTTGCTGATGGTAGTGTTGGGAGAGCCCAAGGGCCAGATAAAGAGGTTCTGTCGGCCACATCTGGCCCCCTGGGCCTTATGTTTGACACCCTGGTGTAAAGCCTATGTGCGGATCATCATTAACACATGATAACATTGTGCACCCATGTATGTTGTGGCCTATGTGGTTGTCCTGCATTTTATTGTTTTTATTTTTTTTTTCTGTTTTATTCATAATGATCTACTTGCAAGATTTCTTGCTATCCCTTATATAGGAGGACTTTCTGTATAATGCATGTGTGATGTGCCTTTCCAGTGCTCTTCCAATCAGGAATTCGGAAACTTTCATCAGGTTTGCTGCTTCTGAAAGGTTTAGGGCCAAATCCTATCCAGCTTTCCAGCTCTGATATAGCAATGCCAATGGGATGAGCACTGCACCCTGCAGTGGGAGGGTAGTTACGGAGTCCTCCACAAGATAAGGGAATGTTTGTCCCCTTGCCTTGGGGCTGCATTGCAGCTGCACTGGCACTGGCAAGTTGGATAGGATTGGGCCCTTAGTCATTTATGATGCTGTCATAGAGGTTTATGGGCACATGACACAGACACACCAGCTATTTAGAGGCAGGGATGATGAACTCGTTTCATACCAAGGGCCAAAATTAACCTTCATTGTGCCTGCTGAGGGCTGGAAATGACATCATTAACTAGAAAGTGACATCATTAAGCAAACGATGGCCAGAAATAAACACTTTGTTCTTACATAGAAATACATTAGCTGCAAATGAAAGAAGAGAAAATGTGCAAAACTTGTTCATATTTTCAAGATGTGACAGAGCCTAATTATCAAGCTGGGATAGCCCAATAACAGGGGCTAGATAAATTGCTTCTGTGGGTTGCATTTGGCCTGTGGGCTTTGTTTGACACCCCCATTTAGACACTACTTCATTTGAGTCCAGTTCATCCAAATAATTTCAAGTCACCATAGAGTAGTGATGAGGTCTCTTTTGCTCTGTCCTCCTGGCATAGTGTGTTCATGAATTAAAGGCAGGATCCGTAATTATTGACTGTGATTAGCTTGGCTATGGGGAAAAGTTTTTTGAGAAACATAACTTGTGAGCTGCCCCTTTAAATAACCATATACTTTGCAGTCATCAAAATAGCTCTTACAATGGGAAGAAACTCCTTTCCCCATTTCAAGCAGCAGCAGCAGCAGCAACATAATTTGTATTGATTTTGGCAGTGATAGCATTTCATCTGCTGGGATCTTTACTGAACTATTACTGGATGAACAGGTCTTAATTTATTTTTCATTTTATTTATTTTTCCACTATCTTGGAGACAATTTACGCATGCAGCAAAATGAAGTGGTAGAATCCTAGGCAGACAGAGTTGACATTAGGGCTTTGGGTGTAGGTGAAGGAATTATACTTTTAAAATACTCTTTGCAAGCAGAAAACTAGCCATGTTTTTACCAATGGACAAGGCACACTGTGCTGCCAGAGGGGAGGGGCTCACAACCCCATTGGCCCCACTAATAAATGATCTTTCCCCAAATTCCTGTGACACACCTGTGGACCACTCGTGGCACACCAGTGTGCCACAGCACAGTGGTTGAAAATGGCTGCTCTAAGGAGCTCAGGGTGGTGATTAGTTCCTTCCCTCCTGTTGTCCTTGCAAAAACCCTGCGAGGTGGGTGAGGCTGAGAGATAGTGACTGGCCCAAGGTCACCCAGGAAGCTTCATGGCTGAGTGGGAATTTGAATCTGGATCCTCCAGGTCTAAGTCCAACACCTGAAGTATCACAACATCCTGGCTCAATCAGTGCTGCCTAGTCTTCCATCATCTTAATCTGCATGAGCAGATGCAACCTGATTATCTTGTTTGGAGATTCATCCAACTGTGTTGGTTTTTTATTTCACAGACCTATGGTGGGCTGAGATTGCAGTGCCACCTTAAGCATATGCCTGGTACCTTCTGGGTGACCAAAGCCAGCCTGAGTTGGCCTGTAAGGGTCCCACAAGAGAAAGTCCCCCTTCTTGAAAAATGCCATGCTGGGGTAAAGAGGGAAAGCTACTCTCTCCCTGCGAGACATAACTTTGAAAGGTGCCTCTTTGCCCAGTTAGCAAGGATTGAACTAAATGCACGGTGTATGAATTAAATGCCAGTGAAAATAGAGCTGCTGTTTGTGGAGAATCCCAGATAGCTTCCTTCACAGGAGAAGAGCAAGTTCGGGGTGGGGGGTGACTTTCATTGAGGCAGCAACGGGGGGGGGGGGGAGACTTAAATCCCACCATCGCCTGGTTCCAGTCTTGGTTGCACTATAGCACTGTCTTCTTCTGTAAAGACAAGGAATAATAATATTGGTTGCAGGAAGGGAATAGCACAAAATGTTGTGAGGAGTGGGGTGGGGGAACAGGACAGTTGGAGTTGATTGGGAAGAGGGTGAAAGAACAAACTGAGCATCTGAAGAGAGGAAATAGATGTGTAAGGAAAGACTGAGGGCAAGTGGGCATTGTGGCAAGTGGTTAGTGAGAGCACCCTGCTCCTTGGCTCTCCTCTTCATTCTTCTTGCTGGTTACACTGGGAATAGGCAGGTCAAGGCTGTCAACGCTAGGAAGCACAAACAGAAGGAGGTCACCTTAGGAAGCCTACTTCCCAGATTAAAAGAGTCCCCGTATCTGGAAAGTCCTCTTAGCAAGCAAATGGGAATGGATCGTGATGCTCTGAGAGATGTGGTAAGCTCATAAGTACATAAGAACAGCCCCACTGGATCAGGACATAGGCCCATCTAGTCCAGCTTCCTGTATCTCACAGTGGCCCACCAAATGCCCCAGGGAGCACACCAGATAACAAGAGACCTCATCCTGGTGCCCTCCCTTACATCTGGCATTCTGACATAACCCATTTCTAAAATCAGCAGGTTGCACATACACATCATGGCTTGTAACCCGTAATGGATTTTTCCTCCAGAAACTTGTCCATTCCCCTTTTAAAGGCATCCAGGCCAGATGCCGTCACCACATCCTGTGGCAAAGAGTTCCACAGACCAACCACATGCCGAGTAAAGAATATTTTCTTTTGTCTGTCCTAATCCTCCCAACACTCAATTTTAGTGGATGTCTCCTGGTTCTGGTGTTATGTGAGAGTGTAAAGAGCATCTTTCTATCCACTCTGTCCATCCCCTGCATAATTTTGTATGTCTCAATCGTGTCCCCCTTCAGGCGTCTCTTTTCTAGGCTGAAGAGGCCCAAACGCCATAGCCTTTCCTCATAAGGAAGGTGCTGCAGCCCTGTAATCATCTTAGTTGCCCTCTTTTGCACCTTTTCCATTTCCACTATATCCTTTTTGAGATGCGGCAACCAGAACTGGGCACAATACTCCAGGTGTGGCCTTACCATAGATTTGTACAACGGCATTATAATATTAGCTGTTTTGTTCTCAATACCTTTTCTAATGATCCCAAGCATAGAATTGGCCTTCTTTACTGCCGCCGCATATTGGGTCGACACTTTCATCGACTTGTCCACCACCACCCCAAGATCTCTCTCCTGATCTGTCACAGACAGCTCAGAACCCATCAGCCTATATGTGAAGTTTTTATTTTTTGCCCCAATGTGCATGACTACACAGGTCATGGTTCAGGATGTGGACTCACCTCCCTGCATTACAATCTCTGCGCATGAACTGGAAGTTGTCCATGACTTTGTGTACCTTGGCTCAACAATCTCCGACACTCTTTCTCTCGATACTGAGCTAAAGAAGCGCATCGGTAAAGCAACTACCACGTTTTCCAGACTCATGAAGAGAGTCTAGTCCAACAAGAAGCTGACGGAACATGGTCTTTCCCAGTTTGAAGAGACACTTTGCAAAGAGGCAAAGAAGGAAGGCCCATAGCCAGGGAGACAGACCAGGGACAGACTGCACTTGCTCCCGTTGTGGAAGGGATTGTCACTCCCCAATCGGCCTTTTCAGCCACACTAGACACTGTTCCAGAACCACCATTCAGAGTGCGATACCATAGTCTTTTGAGACTGAAGGTTGCCAACAACAACAACATTGAAACGCATTTGCCATTTTTCTGACCATTCTGCCAGTTTGGAGAGATCCTTCAGGAGCTCCTCACAATCACTTCTGGTCTTCACCACTCAGAAAAGTTTGGTGTCGTCTGCAAACTTAGCCACCTCGCTGCTCATCCCTGTCTCCTGGTCATTTATGAAGAGGTTGAAAAGCACCGGTCCCAGGACAGATCCTTGGAGCACACCACTTTTCACCTCTCTCCGTTGTGAAAATTGCCCATTGATACCCACTCTCTGTTTCCTGGTCTTCAACCAGGTCTCAGTCCAGAAGAGGACCTGCCCTCTAATTCCCTGACTGTGGAGTTTTTTCAGTAGCCTTCGGTGGGGACCGTGTCAAACGCCTTCTGAAAGTCCAGATATATAATGTCCACGGGTTCTGCCGCATCCACATGCCTGCTGACCTTTTCACTTCCTTTGGAGTGAACTTGGGCCAGGCAGGCAAAACAGTTAAAATACTGGGCGTTCAAGAAGAGGCTGGAAAATTCCAGCAGTGCTGGGAACAATGCAAGGGCTGAAAGCAAGAGGCTGATGAGTGAACAAAAGGAGAAGGAAGGAACAGGTAGGCGGCAAAGATTGGCACGGTGCTTAAAATGCAAGCTGAAATAAAGCAAAATCCCAGACCTGGCAAGCGACTGTACTTCTCTACCTTAAGTTTTCTCATTGATTCTACTAAGAAGGATCGGAGACTCCAAAAGAATATCCAAGAAGAACAATTCAGGATAGAAGCAGAGCAAATTCTTTCACAGTTACTAACCATGTTGTTGTAATTAACTATTAGAGAAATTTGAGTTGTGCTTATGTGAAATTAATTAGGTTAAGAAAGAAGAGCTTTGCTGAAGTTCTAGTTGGTGCCAGGTTCTAGATTGGCTGTTCATCTGCAGGCTGTATTAGGTCTTCTTCTGTCTCCAGGAATTCCCTATTGGGCAGCCCAGTCATATCCAGTGATGGTGCACTGGGACTGCATGGTTCATGCTGTATCCACTGCTGAAACTGAGCAGGCTGGAGGTTTCATCGGGGTAAGGGGACAATTGTTACTCTTACCCTGCGTCGAGTTCCATCCTGCCCAATGGGGCTATTCAAATTGGTGCCATCAAAATTGCTGGCGTACGTCCAAGAAGCCCCGCGTAGGTATGCGACAGAGGTTATGATATGGTAGAGGTCTCATTTGTCAACTCCACCCTCTCCTGGGCCTGATCCCAGGGCCTAAGAGAGGAGGGTAAAGGAGGTAATTTGTACCTGGGCCCAGGGTCAAAAGGGGGTCCCAGGAGCCAAAGGAGGGGGCCCAGAAATTTCCTAGGCTCTGACATTTTCCTGTCTACTCAGACTTGTCTGTACAGGATGCCAGAGACACTACTATGACTGGGGATGCTGGGGACACTACTGATGCCACATGGATGGGTAGATCTGGACTCCAAAGGCTTTTCCAGCTGTCTCTACCTTCCCTTTACCCTGCTTCGCCCCTCCCTGCCCCTATTCTGCTCACCCGTCACCACCCTCCTCCACTCTGTTTCACTCCCCCCTTTTCCAAGGGGCCCAAAAGAAACTTTGTACCCCCTTATAAAATTCGTCTCGGAGGCCCTGCCTGATCCAACCTTTCTTCTGCCCTCCTCCCTTCCCTGCACCCTGCATTGCAGCTGTTGTGCCGGATTCAGCACTGGTGGGACAATACAGACTGGTGGGACCGCCAGCACTCCTTACTTCCAAGTCATCTCAAATGTGCTTTACTGCACGTTTGTGCTGGCTTGTGCTGGTGCAGCGGGCACTGCACTGGCATTAGTGACCATAGGATTGGGCAGTTAGTGAAATATTGGATGCTTTTTGTGCATGAGGCTTCAGTCACCTTGGAGCTTTGTTTATGTAAATATCTGATCATTGTTACTGCAGCAGAGCAGTGAATGAAAGGCATTTGTTCTGCAAATGAACACTCTGGCCAATGCGGGTTATAGATTCTTATTCTCTGACTGAAGCGAGAGCTGCTTTGAACCTAATGTATGAAAGCATCTTTAGAGTTTCCCTTCTTTCCTGTTTTAAGAGTGCTGGATTCTGGCTTGAGCTTGAGCCAGCTGACTCCTCTAAAGAGAAACTTGGGAGGCAGGAATAGGCGGTATCTAACACAGCATCCAGTAGCATGTATGACTAACCGTCTGTGTGCTTTGTTTTTTTCTACATGCAGGGGCTGAAGTGCTTGAGGATGGGCAAAGATTTCCGCTATTACTTCCAGCATCCCTGGTCCCGCTTAATTGTGGCCTACCTGGTGATCTTCTTTAACTTTTTAATATTTGCCGAGGACCCTGTCTCGCACAGCCAAACGGAGGCCAATGTCATTGTTGTGGGGAACTGCTTTTCATTTCTAACCAATAAATACCCAGAAGGAAGAGGCTGGAGGTTTTTAAAAGTGCTTCTGTGGCTACTTGCGATTCTCACGGGACTGGTAGCGGGCAAGTTCCTCTTCCATCAGCGTCTGTTTGGTAAGTCCTGTTAATGTGCTAAAAGCCTTTTCTCGCTCTGAAGTTTATGTGTTTTGCTTTCGGGTGAACGCTGGAGCAAAATGAAGCAAATGGTGATGGCTGAATAGGATGTACTGCTGTACAGCAGAGACAAGCCTGCCTCGGAAGCCAATGTCTCTGATTAGACTGCCACTCTTAATTGCCACAAGCAAAATACAGGCACCCCCTGCATTCACGGACCCGGTATCTGCGGTTCTCCGCAGCCCCCCATCTCCCCTGCACCCATTATTTTCATGCAGGTGCTTACCTTTGGTGCCAAGTGAAAATGGTTTGTCCTTTTACAGGAGGCTATAAGCGTGCAAGCTAATAGTGCTATGTGCAGGCAGGTAGCAGGCAGCCTGTGTACTCGTAGAGACGAATTAGATGTTAACAGAAAGCAGGAAGTTAACCGCTTTCTGTTAACGTTCAGTCTAGGACTTGGTTGTACTGTGCTAAGGGACATCTGATTTCCAAAGCAGCCAGCAGGGTGGTGATTCCGTAGTAAAGCCATGGGAGTAGTTTTTGAAGTGGGTTCTCAGTTTCAAGTATTTTCCCTCTCAAATGAGGAGAGTAAAGGATTCAGTCCATGTTTCTTGAGGCCATGTTCTGTGAATATTTTTCCTTTGGTCAGATCCCTCCCCCCCTTTTTTTTAAACTTAAGGAGCACATAAATATCACTCAAGGATTCCTCAAGTAGTTGAGTAGTTAGGCTGTGTTTATGACCTATGAATAGACCCAAGTTCAAGCTTTGTGAATCCGTCCCTATTTATACACTGCACAATATCTGATTTCCTAGCCCTGCTGCCATTCTCTTTGGTCTTCTCTGTCAAAAAGGAGAGAAGCCACAGCTCCTACTTTGATATCAAAAAGTTAATCACACTCGCTCTAATGATGTGCTCATTTAGCTTTTATATGGCCCCGTATTCTGAGCTAAAATGAAGTTTGTGTTTGCATTTCTCAGTTCCTTCCAAAAAGTTTAGGGTGATGTGCTCTCCTCCCCACAATCCTATACTTCCTGTGAGCCAGCAGTAGCATAGCTACATATGTGCGTTGCCGTCACTGCCCAGAATGGCTCTGATGGTGAGTGGGAGGGGCCGCTTACATGGCGTGTTGCGGCAATTGCGATCCTGGCCCCTGTGCCACCCGGGGCCAGGACCAGAAAATGCAGCAGGGACTGGGGTCATGGCATCCCCCCCCGAGTGGCACCCTGGGACATTTTCCCACCTGACCTCCCCAAGTACACAGTATGTTGTGGTACCTGCAGTTATTACCATGCCGCCCCCCTGTAGCTACTCTACTGGGACATTGGCCTCTTGTATAAGTCTAACAAATTACCCATTTATCTCGCTGTCTCTCAGGATACATTTGTTCACATTTGTTTCTAGTTGCCTTCCCCGTTTCTTCCACTGTGCAAGTTAGATTGTAAATTCCTTGGGGCAGTGGCCTTTTGTTCACTTTTGCTGATGTTAGCCTTTGGAATGCCCTGTACATTAAATGCTCATTGTCAAAAAAGAGTAACAACTGCACACTTATATATCCCCTTCTGCAGTGTCTAAAAACATCATGATCATAACATGAGGAGTATTACAGAATCCTGAAACCTTGGAGGTTGCTCATTTTTTCTTTGCATTTTTTTTGGTTACTGTTTTTCGGAGTCCCGACTTCAGCAAACCTGGTTCTGTGTACTGTTTTGATGACTTTGTTTCACTAGAAGATCTAATAGCTGAAACACTTCAGATTGTGACTTTCTGAACAGCCCTGCTAAACAACATCAAATCCCCTAGGAAGCCGCATTGTAAAAATGTATCTGCAAAAGTGAAGAACGGCCTAAGTCAGGCATTTCTTCACCTTTGCTGACTCATGTGCCACTGCGCACTTTTTGTGTGTGTATCTGGGCCAAGAGAGATTCCCAAGTGTTTTGTTTTTTTTGTTTTTTGTTTTGTTTTTACTGCTAATGTATTCTAGTGATGGAGAAAATTTTATTCCGAAAGGTGAATGAGTTCTTCGCACCGACCAAGAAATAAAAAAATAAAATAGAACTTGTCTCCTGACCTGGAAGAATGCTGGGGGTCACAGACTGCTGGTGAAAAGCCTGCTTTAACATGCTAAATAAATTGCTTTGGTTTAAGCCTTTCAGGACAAATCCTCACTGACACACAGACATTGTGTGTCTGCTTGGATTCTGTGTCCCTGAGCTGATGTCTTCACCTATTTGTGAATCTGTGCAGTAGGCCGCCGTCTGACCGGAGAGATCTTAAATTGCTTCTCTGACCAGAGAGCAGCTAGCATTTATCTTGTACTCCTTTCTAGTACATGCTTTGTTGATTATTCAAATACTGTTTTAACAGGTAAATCCCTGAAGTCAGTAGGCCTCTGTGGGAAACCGGAATCCTGTGTTCTCTAATCAGGAGTCTGAAATAGAGATAGGAGCCTGTGTAATGAAAGCTCTTCTTGAGAATTCTGGAGTTTTTGGCACATGATGGTATAGTCCAATTCCAAACTGTAGAGCAATGGTTCCCAACCTTTAGGAGCCTGCGGACCACTGAGGCAAACATAGAAATTGTCGTGGACCACATGCAACCCCCTCCATCCCCACGACACACAAAAATTACTATTTGGTAGCCCATGGGGGAGTGCTTAGTGAGACACTGGAAATGCCAGCTGTGGGGGGTTCATTCTCCGCCCTCTCTGGTGGTCCATGGGGAAGCATCTCACCAAGTGATTGCTCTTTCACAGACTACCAGAAAGGGTGAAGAATGGACCCTCCCCAGGTGGCACTTCAGCAAGCGCTGGACCACCAGAGAGGGCAGACAACAGTCTACATACAGCCACAACCGACACTTCAGTAGTCCATGGGGGAACACTCACTTGGTGAGACACTGGAAGTGGTCAAAGGTGGTCATCATTTTTCCTGAGACATTGAGGACCACTTCTCAGGGTCTTTTGGACCACCCTGTGGTCCCCAGACCACATGGTGCCGAACCACAGCTTGGGAACCACTGCTGTAGAGAAAGTTAAAGCCTAGTTTCATTTATGATGAACTACTCCAGCCAGGTGCATAGCTAGAAGGAGTGCAAAGCACTATGTTTTGCAGAAAGCCTCACCGCGCTGTGCAAGCAACCCCTCCCCCTCCCCTTCGGAGCCATTCTGGGTGGTGGGAGCAAAACGGAGGCCCGCCTCAGGGCCACCACATTCTGATGTATGCATAGACCAAGCCTCTAAGAACAGAGACAGAAAGCATCCCCTAGGTTTACAAAGCCTGTAACGCCTTGGTCAAGACAGTCAAATTATGAAGAAAGACACACACAGAGTGATCAAGGAAATAGGAAGCATTCTACCTAGCAGTTCAAATACTATTGGCTCCTGAAAGGTAAATAAATGTTTTAATATGTGCTGAGGTTTGGTATCTCTGGAATGGCCTGGTTCTGCAGTGTCATTTAGCATCTCTGGTATGAGTCTTAGACGGATTGCTGTCTCACTTGGAGGGGAGCGTGGAAGAGCAACTGCCGCTGCAATACTGCTGGGGCGTGTCTGTTAAAATCTACTATTTTTCCATCAGCCTGGTCCCCTGATACAGGACACCTTGCAGAAAGAGATCAAGAGTAGCCATGCCCATTTTCTTGAGCTTACAATGTTGATTTTGTTGTTGTTGTGCCTTTAAATAGGAAACGAAGGGCTGGATTTCAGTGTATTTGGCATTCTTCAAAAAAGGATGATGATGGTGCTTCCAGGTGAATTAGTAACATTATGTAATGTTGTCACGCAAAAGATGCATACATGGTATTCACGGAGGTATACTTACCTCAGTTTGGCAGTTTGGTATACTTACCTCAGTTTGGCCCTCAGTTTGGCTGTACTTGTCGTAAGAGGCGACTAAACAGCCACCAGTAGATGGGACTCATCAGCTTGAGAAGGCAGCTCATCTGAGAGAAGGAAAACTCTGATCCCAAACCTCCACTGCCTTGTGGCTACATCCAGTTATGGCAGAGGCTTCAGGAGACAACCTCGAGGCAAAATCCGGAGCCGGAGTCCCTGAAGCAGTTCATGGCTGAACACAGTCACGTTCTGGCAACTCCTGCGACGCCGCTAGAACCAACCGTACAGCCTTCTGCCTTTCCATTGGACCATTTCAGCGAAGTGGAGAGGGGGGATTTGCTGCATCGGAAACAGTCTATGCTCCATATCTACTTTACCCAGGCTTCGCGCACCGGAGAGGACACTCTGTTCCAAAACCACTATTCAGAGCGCAATACCGTAGTCTTCCGAGACTGAAGGATGCCAACATACTTACCTAGCTGTATGTGCCCTAACCAGTGCCTAAAGCATGCAGATCTCATATAAGTGTCTCTTTGTGTCAGAGGCACAGATCGACATTTCCGAAGTTCCTTCTCAATTTGAAGCTTTCCACTGTTTTTCTCCCAAGTTTAGACCTCCTCTGGGTTTGCAGGGTATTTTAGGCTCCTTAGTACTCTTCATCTGTGCATCATATACACCATAGTGCAGGGATTTCAACCTTTTCATCTCATGATACACTGAGAAAGCATTAAAAATTGTCGAGGCATGCAATCAGTTTTTTGATAGTTGATATAGCGTACCACACTGCTGTGGGGGTCGCGCATCCCCCAGTGGCCATAGTAATAAACTTCTAAGCTCCTGCCGCACACCTTTGGACCGTTCATGGCACACCATGGCAGACTGGTTGAAAATTGCTGCCCTAGTGTCATGTGATTCAAATCCCCCCCAGCCGCCACTCATCTGATCATCTATGTTAGGGGTGTCCAAAATTTTTGGCAGGAGGGCCACATCATCTCTCTGACACTGTGTTGGGGGCTGGGAAAAAAAAGAATTAATTTACATTTCAAATTTGAATAAATTTACATACATTAATTCATCAGAGATGGAACTTGTATGCATGAATGAATTTTACGGAGCTTGTTTATAATACACATACGAACTGTGCTACTGGCATGCTTTGATAAAAACACATGCGGACTATGAACTTTGTAATTCAGTGCGAATGGTGGAGCTGTTGTCTTGATCTCAGTAAAGGGGGGGGATTAAAAAAACTCCTGATCTCCCCCCCCCACACACACAGCAAGGCCGACCTTTCCTTCACTGCCGCTATTGCTTCACAGACATAAAACAGCAAGCAGTGGAGGTAGCACTCGGTCCGGAGCTCACGCAAGGGGTTGTACAATCAGCCCTTGCACTGAGAGCAGTCACATCGAGCCAGCATGAGCTCCAGCATGTCTCTGGTGGTCCAGAGGCTCATTGAGACTGGGGGCTCCCTGTGAGCCAAATTGGAGGTCCCTGCGGGTTGCAAATGACCCATGAGCGGGGGTTTGGGCATCCCAATCTACGTGACCCTTTCCCTGGAATAGGAGTGAGTTGTCACTTTGTTGCTGACTTGTGATAGGTGCAAATGAGGAGGGCTAGCTATGGCTGTGTTTGGGGGGAAACAGCTTATACTACTGAGGATTCCTTCACCTTATTTTGTCTTACATCCTGATAAAAAGTCTAAGCAACTTACAGCACAATCCTATATATTACTTAGAGGTAGTCTTCATTCATTGGGGCTTACTCTCTGGTAGGGATGCACAGAAAACTGGACTTATTAAAAATACTCTAATTAAAACTTATGTTCAAAGTTTTATGCTAGTAAAAAATAATGGATCTGCATTAATTTGTTCCTTTGGGGTATGGTGAGGTGGAGAGTCTTCAGTAAAGCAGAACATGAACTGTTTTGCTTATTTTTTTTTTAAGAGAAGATTTTGCATTGGTTTGCATACTGGGTGCAGCTTTTTCACTGGGCGCAGCTTTTTATACTTGAGGCAGATTAGTCTAAAGATAGAGCCAGCACACCTGTTGGAACAAATAGAAACTGGGATGGAATCGATGCTTTCCTAGGCATGGGTTTCAGAGTAGCTGCTGGCAGTTTCATGACATAAGTATTAAAATAAAAGTACTGGGAGCTGGAAAGGAGACACACTTGGTGTTTGAGAGTCAGAAATAGAATAATTAGGAGGGTTCATTTCTCCCTGAGAAAAGTTGAAATGATGTCATGAAATTTTTCCCAATGATATTGTGTTAAAAAGTTGCTTGTACTAACATTACTTTCTGTGAGTTATTTTTTTTAAATTCAGATATGGGGATATATATTTATATTTATACAGGTATTTATATACCGCCTTTCTTTGGTCCTCAGATTTCTCCTCAGACTTTAATCCAAGGCGATTTGCATGGGCAGGTTGTTCTAAACCCCCGTAGGGATTTTTACAATTGAATAGTTCTCGTCTTTCATAGAACTCCTCCTTCCAGCTGGATTCCTTCCTGGTCTGGCCTCTCTCTGGCCCTTCGCCTCCCACGCTCCACTTGACAGCAACTCCTCTCTGCCATCTAGGGTCATATCCATGTTTCTGAGAAATAATACAGCCACCTCTTGATAGAGAAAAATCTAATAGTAATCTTCTATTTGAGAAAAAAAAAGTCACTCAGAGCTGAAGTTCGGGCTTTCTGGAAGCAAAATGGTTTTTTAGATTCAAAGTCTAGAAACTCTTATACCGTTGACCGTTCCTTGTATGGTTTTCAGAGTACAAGCAGCCCCCTTTATCTTTGGAGGTTCTGTTTTAGCCCCCTCTGTCCTGTTTCCCCTCCATAGATACAGAAACTGCAGATAGGGAACCCTATATAAATAGTGCCCCAGTTCATCTATTACAATACCTTTCGTTTTACCGTTTTACTGTTTCTTTTTACTGTTTGTTTACTGCTTGCAGCGCAAGTACTTCTTGCTTAACATTCTTGCTGAACGTTAAAATGCTTTTTCCTGTTAGTCGTCCTCTAGCATGCAGGCTGGTTAGCTACACGTTCAGTTCTTCAGTTCAGCAAGAATGTTAATCAAGACGCACCCACAATGCAAACACTACCAAAGTAAAACAAAGGTACTGTAATGGGCGCATGGAGGGGGTCACGGGGGTCCCCGGATGCACAGCTAAGTGAAACTGCGGATACCTCATCCACAGATATGGGGGACACCTGTGCTTGTTCATTTTTATGAATGAATATTGTATCTACTGCGAAACTGGGTCACAGCATTTGAAATGTGGGCATTTATTTTGAAAAATATTATTAGAATTTATAATAAGAGCTTGGTAAATAAGTGCCAGAAAACATGGAATGCAAGAGATGCTGAAGAGGGTAGGTAGTTATCTAGGGAGAAGAAAATTTCGCCAAGGCAGCAGGCCATTGGGTGCTGACAGTATGGTCTTAGAATTGATGGCAGAGCAAATTGGCACTGGATAAATTAATATTCCTCCTGGAGGAGCAAATAATCTGTCAGGCTCTTGCCTGATTAAAGACATCTTGATTGATTGAGGACTTTTAATTGATTTAAATTTGCATAGATCTGCATGCACATCAGGCTAGTAGTTCTGAAAAAAAAAGAATCTATTTTCTGGATCAGGCTACTTAGAAGTAAGTCCTCCTGGTTTCAGGGCGGCTTTATTTCCAAGGAAATCTGGGACATTTCAGCTGGCTTGTCAGCGATTTGTGACGGCTGGCATTGGTGATGGAGTGTCCTACTTATCCTTTTTACTGTTTAGATCAGTTCTCCAGAAGGGAAAGATTAGGGGTCGTACAGATACACATGAGTGCTCTGGGTCTGCTTCTACCTCCTCCTTCCCCATCCTTTGGTCCGTGAGAGGGAGAATGGAAATAGGCACCAATTTAGGCAAGGAGTGATATAGATATAGAAGAGGGATATACCTCTCCTAATGTGTTGCCCTATTGATTGAGGCTGTGATCCTATGCATACTTATGTGGGAGTAAGCCTTCTGGGACATACTTCTGAGTAAAACTGCATAAAATTGGGCTGCATATCACACTAAATTGTTAATCAGTAGGAGAGAAGGCCAATCCTAAACTGGCTCCCGCTAGTGGGACAGACACATGTGCTGTTGCAAACGTGCCATAAAGCAGTGTTTCTCAAACTGTGGGTTGGGACCCACTAGGTGGGTCACAAGCCAATTTCAGGTGCATCCCCATTCATTTCAATATTTTATTTTTAATAGATTAGACTTGATGCTACCATGGTATGTGACTATGTTTGAGGAAATGTTACTGATTTGTCCTTTTAACAGGCTACTATGTATATTCTTTTAATAATGATAGTAAATGGGACTTCCTCCTGGATAAGTGTGGGTAGGATTGTAGCCTAGGATTGTTAAAAACGTTTCCTGCTTGATGATGTCACTTCTGGTCATGACATCCCTTCCGGTGGGTCCTGACAGATTCGCATTCTAAAAAGTGGGTCCTGGTGCTAAAAGTTTTGAGAACCACTGCCATAAATCATGTTGTGACCGCATGGAGGTCACTGCCACTGGTGGACAGGCCTGTTCTGGCTGGTGACATCGGAGCAGTGCCCGCTGATGGGGGTAAGTCCAACAGTGTATGGTCAGGAGGCAAGGGGAGGACAGAACAGGGGCTGGGGTGTTTGGGGACAGGGAGGAAGGCGGTTCAGGCCAGGGAGGGGATGGGGCAGAGGCTTCCGCCACATCCTAACCCCCATCCTAGGCCTTAAAGCCTCCATGGATATACTCAGCTGGCGTGGATCTGAGTTTATCCATGGAGGCTGCTGAAGCTCGACACACAGTAAGGGAGCAGTTCTCTTACTACAAGGAGACCTCTGGCTGCTTCTCTGCCCTTGTAGGATACAGCAGCGGTCATTTCAGCACCATTGTATTGTGCCACAGGCTGACTGGTTAGGATTGAGCTGTTAATTGGCAAGTGGGGTCTGCAACAAAATGGTGCATCTTCGCAAGCCCAGAGCCCGGTTCACTCAAGCAGATCAATTCCCTTTGTCGGTTCCTCCCATCTGCATGTTCTTCTGCTGTTGGCTTCCCCCCCCCCCATCTGACATTTCGGCACCATGACCAGGGTGACCAGATGTCATAACCATGGAAGAGAACAAGGCATCCCAAAAGGTAGGGCATCCAAGAAAAATGCAGGACAAGACAAAATAAAAGCGAAAAGCACTTGTGTATTGATTTCATGTGGTTAATTTAAACACTGTATTACTTATTATTAAGTTTAAAACTATATTACATATAATTTATTCATTACAAGAAGGCTATGCGCTACCTGTAGGGACCCTCTCACCAGGCAATTTAAGGTCTGTTCTAGGACACGAGGCCATGACCTGGAAAAAGAGGACATCTGGTCACCCTGTTCGTGACTCCCAAACATGCTCAGTCTGCATTAGTCTGTTCATTTGAATGTTTGTTTGTTTTTTGCTTTCTTTTCTCTGATTAAACCAACCACATCTTGTCTGATCTCAGAAGCTAAGCAGGGTCAGGCCTGGTTAATACTTGGATGGGAGACTGCCTCGGTATACCAGGTGCTGCAAGCTTCTACCATAGTCTTTCGAGACTGAAGGTTGCCAACCATTTCTTTGATTTACAAACTGATCTTCTGCATATCTAAGGAATTTTCTCAAGTATGGAGAAACCACTACTTTGTGGGAGGCCTCATTTTATGTGCAACCTAATGAACACTTTAACTACCTGATGAGCTTGCTGTTATTAAATAGTGCATTACTAATACTTTAAAAGATCGGCATCTCACTCACAGGACAAGCTGAGGCAAAACAAGATCTCTGTTTCCTCTTGTATCATGTTACATTTTTATTCCCTTTTTATTCCCAAGTAGTAATGGGGGGAACACCTTTTTTTTGTTGCATAGGAAAGCTTGATAATGGGGAGAGCAAATCTGGTGCAGTGACAGAATGATTGCAGAGCTGGCCTTGAGAGAATTGTTGTACTAGAAGGAAAGGGTAACATTTGAATCAAATTTGAAATATTCCCCAATTGCTTAGAAAGTGATGCAGTGTAATATAGCTTTGAGATGAACTTGTCAAAAATTGATGAGACTGTCTTGTACCTAGGATGGGAACATCTTGCTATTATCTTCATCCCTGTTCCATGTCAACAATCTCCTGCCTCTGTTCGACTAGCACAGATCCTTGAGAGTGGGGCCTTGCTTTGCAGCGTGCAGACAGACTCATTCAAACTAAAGATGAAAACAAATTTTGATCATACAAAGGTCGTTTTGAGTTCTAGCTGAGTAATAAGGACACAGAAGTAATTGTATCCTGATTTAATTATTGGTAGTTACAGCAACTGGATGAAACTGGGATTGTGCACTCCTTTAAGTGAAAAATGGCTACAAATGAATTCCATTCATTACTTGGTGTTGTTGTTTTTTAAAGAATGCTAGAGGCATGAGTGAGTTATGAATGTCATGTTTCATTTGTTGTTCATTCACTTTTCCCACCCCAGAGGCCAGAATAAGTCTGATGGAAGTATAGGGAAGTGGGCAAGGGAGCTGGGAAAGGGAGATTGACACAGTTTAGTGTCAACTTTCAGTGCAAACATATTTTAGCTAAAGTGTCCAATATTATGATGAGTTTTCTTTCCATACAGAATAGCCAGTCGCAATGGCAAGGTGCCTTCTCGCTATGCTGTGAGATGGTTGAAAACTGCTGTTTTAGAGCAGCCGTTTTCAACCACTGTGCCGTGGCACACTGGTGTGCCGCGAATGGTCCCCAGGTGTGCCGCGGGAATTTGGGAGAGGGTTATTTATCAATAGGACTATTGGGGGATGTGAGCCCCCATTGAAGCACAGTGTGCCTTGTCAGTTGTCAAAAAGCTGATAGTGTGCCTTGATCATTTTAGTGCCTTGCCAGTGTGCCACGAGATGAAAAGGGTTGAAAATCACTGTTTTAGAGGGTAATGCTGGCCAGCTGACTGGGCCTGAAGGCAATCAACTGATCACTGAAGCGACATGACCATTGTGTCCTGGACAACTGAGTCCTGGTGAAATGGGTCCTGGTTTTAGACATTTGCTTCTGTTCTTTTTGCATCCCGGATATTTGTGTCCTAATATATGTATTTTTTTATATTAGATGTATTTTTTATTTTTGAAACACAAAGGTAGGGTTACGGATAAGATGCTTAGGATATATATTGTGGGGATTGCGTCCCAGTTAGAATCTGTTTGTTGCCTAGTTATAGTGGAATGTAAATGACTAGGATGCAAGAAAAACCAGACATGGATGTCCAGGGATGCCAATGACCAGGGCACAATTGTCCAGGATGCAAATACCCTAGTGACTATCCCCGGTGCCTGGTCTGAGCAGTTTCTCAAAGTAGCAACACAGATGCCCTCACCTTGCCAGTGACCTACTGTTGGATTGATCCACTTGGTCTGGGCTACTTCTTGCACGTTTGACCCTGCAGCCTGTCCTAGCTGTAACCAAAGCATGACATAATATGTCTTTGACCACCATCCCAGGTTGTCTAATCATAAGACTCATCTGGAATGTAGTGACCCTGATAATTAATGGCTTAAGGTTTATTATGGCTGTTTTATAGCGCAGTCCTTTGCATGTCTACTCAGAAGTAATTTCCATTATGTTCAATAGAGCTTGCTCCCTGGAAAGTGTATATAGGATTTCAGTCTTTATGTTTGCCTTCATATTTCAGATGAAAGGGTTTGCATCTGGTCCCTTTTGCCTGCCATCTCAAAATAATACCAATCCCTTTACCGGAATACTTGTGACTGACGGCTTTAAGAATATCTGCCTAATCAAAAATACCTGAACTGACAGCCAGCTGCTGACTATGAATGCAGGCTCATCAGTTTCCAGCTGTGGCCTGTGGCCAATTATTTGGTTGACTTGGAAATAAAAACTTGGCATCATGTACCACTGAAGATGCAAATGTCCTTCTAAAAATAAAAAAGCGAGCAGCCCTTCCCAGAAGTTCCTGTTATGCACTTCCATTTTTACAAGCTGGAAAAAATGTCTATGCACTGGTTATTCTTTTACTGAATCCCAGAACTTCACTGGCAGGTTCTTTTTGCTTAGGAACTGCTTCCACCCAAGTTCCACATGAAGTGAATGGGGTGTTTCTCAGTAAAAGGCTGCATCTGTGGGGGGGTTTTGGTTGCTGGAGGTCTCCTTGGGCAATGGCACCGAAACTGTGAGATATAACTCCCCCTGGGAACTGTGGAAACCAGACAGGGACGCCGCAGAATCCTTGTGAAAAACCCACCACCGTATACAATGTATTGCATTGTAATTGGGAGCTGTAACCAGTGGCCCAGTAGGTCAAGGGAGCAGCCAGATGAAAACGTTTCAGAATCATTGTCCTTGGGGTAAGGGGACATTTGTCCCCCTGCCCTGGGGTAAGCCCAAGCAATTGCTATGGGTCAACTTGGACCTGCACCAGTGATATTGCTGGCACAAGTCCGCATTGATCCGTGCAGGCGGGTCAGAACCTGAGAAGGGGGATGGAATTTGGTGTGATCCACCTCCTACTTTTAAAGACAGGAAGATGATGGTAATTGGACATGTGTGTGCTTTATGGAGTCACTATGATATATTGTTTTTTTCCAGATTTGGAACCAAATTATCAACTCTCTACTGGTTGTGGACTGCATCTGGTTAAAATAGATTACTTTTCCAGTAATCTGTACCTTTAAAAAAAAATTAGAATATAAGTTGTGTTTGAATTAAAAACCCAAACACCACATTTTGCAGTTTTAATCAGCAAATTAAAAAAAATATCCATTTTCCAACTCCCCTATTTATAGGTTTTTGCCATTTCCATCAGCTCCCCCTACTCTAGGTTCATGTAAAATAAGAAACTAGTAGCAAGATTGTCCACCAGAGGTCACTGTAAACATTCCATACTTTGGCAGCCTCACTCACCCATCCTGTTTTTCCTAAGTAGTGAAGACTCCCTGGACTTTGACATTCATGTGACAATCATTTTGTTGATTGTGCTGTTATAACTGTCTTAAACTGTGCACTGCCATAGAAGCATATGCCAAGTGAATAAATTTAGTGCATAAAAATGCTTAGATTTTGGCTCATATAGTCACTTGGAAGTCGAAAGCTACAAAACTTTTTAGTGGAGGTTTTCTGAAGGATCATTTAGATTTTCTTTGCCTATCTTCATTTGATCTAGAGACAGCCATTTTGTTTAAACCATGTTTTTTTTCCATGGAAATCTGCTATAAGCGTCCCAAGTTTTATCACCTGAAACTGAACTGATGTTCTTTGTTGATGGAAATGCACAAAGCTGTCATCCTTCCTTCATTTTACTGTTCTTGTCCTGCCAGAAATTGATCTGACTTCATTCATTCCCCCCTCCCCCACATTGGTTTCTGTGCCTTCTTTTAGATAGAGTCAAAAGCTGTAAAAATCAGACGTGTGTTAAAATTGCATGATGCATCTTCAAGCTGCGAGCAGCTGCAAAATTCAGAGGGAAGCTGCCAGGCTGGTCTTCACCTTAAAGCAGGCTCTGGATTTATTATGGTCTTCTTTAATACTGCAGTTTATTTTATTTAGCATATGGCATATAATACATGGACTTATATATCAATTAGATTAGATCAAATGTCAATGTCCAGTTTGTCCAGTCATTCAAGGACAGTTACCTTCATTGAAAAAAACATTGCAGTTTCTCACAGGTTGTGTTATTGCTAAGGAAGGGAATGAACAGAACGTGATATATTTTATACTTACGTTAAAAAAAAATCTTTATGCAGTGGTGGTTTTACAGTGAACCTCCTCCAAGTCTTCATATAAATAATTAAGAATTTGTATCTTATCATCATTCAGAATGTGTTTGACAAACCTGCTTTGGTTGTGAGAGGGCATCTCTGTGCTTTCTCATCCATGTAGGAGGAATTTGACCTTAAATGTAAAGTGATTATTATTATTATACTTTATTTTAACCCCGCCTTTCTCCCCGAAGGGACTCAAGGAGGCTTACAAACAAGGTTAAAACAAGTTAAAAGCATAATTTAAAAGCAGATAAAAACATAACATATCATAAAAACAGTAATCAGATAAAAACTAATCAGGTAAGAGTATAGGGCAGCAAATTAGAAAAGGATCAGGTCTGTGAGCAGATGTTAAAAAATGTTAAGAGATATAAAAAAGGCCGGGAACTCAGAAGGCTTGTCTAAACAGAAGGGTCTTCAGGCCTCACCAGAAAGTTTCAAGAGAGGGAGCTGTTCTTAAGTCAAGGGGAAGGGAATTCCATAGCGTTGGTGCCACTACTGAGAAGCCCTAGTTTCTTGCCGCTGCCCCACATACCTCCCTAGGTGGCGGCACTTTTAAGAAGGCCTTCTCTGGTGACCTAAGAGGATGAGCCAGATTGTAAGGGAGTAGGTGATCTCTAAGATACCCTGGCCCAGAGCAGTATAGGGCTTTAAAGGTCAAAATCAGCACCTTGAATTGGGCCTGGAAACGAATGGGCAGCCAGTGCATCCGCTGGAGAAGCGGACTGACAGTCAAACCGCCTACCTCCAGTAACCACACAGGCCGCTGCATTCTGCATTAGTTGCCGTTTCCAGACCATCTTCAAGGGCAGCTCCACATAGAGCGCGTTACAATAATCTAGCCTCGATGTCACCGTGGCATGGATCACCGTGGCCAGGTCTGCACGATCCAAGTATGGCCGCAGCTGGCGCACCAGCCAAAGCTGAGCAAAGGCCCCCCTAGCCACAGCCGCCACCTGGGAATCCAGGGGCAGCTGCGAGTCCAGGTGGACCCCCAAGCTGCGGACCTGCTCCTTCAGGGGGAGTGCAACCCCATTCAGCGCAAGCCAATACTCCAGCACCTGCATCGAGGGTTTCCAAACCAGGAGAACCTCTGATTGATGTCAAGTGATGTTCCTTGGGACAGGAAAAATAAAATCCTAACATCACATACATAGTACTGAGTTCTGAAGAGGATTAACTGGGAAATATATCTTGATATGTTAGCTGAATGAAATGTGCGGCAGTTGTGGTAAAAGGAAATTTTGTGCTAGGGAGTATTGGGAAAAATGAAAATAAAATGGCTGGTGTCCTAATGCTGTAATTAGTGTGACTGCACTTGGAATTCTATGTACAGTTCTGGTCTCCCCAAATTCAGCCATTTCTGCTTGATGTTGCATATACACAACAGGGATTAAATGTATACACCTGTCAAATGGGCAGAAATTGGTTAAAAAATGTTATAGAGCTAGACAAGGAGCAAAACACGGCAATGGGAAGCACAATCCTAATTAAATTTCTGTGTGGTGCTGTAAGAGATTCCCTTGCATCCAGCATGGGAAGAGATGCTGCTGGAGGTCTCCCAGAGGTAAGGGGACATTTGTTCCCCAGTGACCCAGAATCTGGCCTTTGGAAGTTAGAGCCTTTTGTGCAGTAGCTTGTGTAAATTTGAAGCAGTAGATTTAGGAGATGACTCCTAGGAAGTGACTCCCACTGGGTGTGTTTGTGTATGCAAAGTACACTGTAGATCACAAAACCACACACACAGAGTTTAAATATGCATGACAATTGGTAAGTTCTGCACCTTCCTCCCCTAAGAACATATAAGACCATTAATAGTATCCGAGGTGCTGGTTGGATTTTTATATTGACAGAAGTCATGCAAGAAGGAGCACAGCTTGCAGCATATATTTTAAATCAGATAAGTGGTTGACATTGTCTATTGACTGTATCGGTTAATTGTTCTCCTTTGAGGAAAATAGAATGAACTTGTTTCACACTGTTTGTGTTTGTCATATCAAACAAATGAATGAAACACAAAAAAAACCCTGTGTGCACAGATTTAAAATATCATTAGGCAAATATGAACAGGTGTCGGGTGCCTTTGGATTTGTCTGGAAACAGTTTCATCAGGGTGATATCAGAATTAGCTGTGCGCAATGAACAAACAGCCTTTTAAAAAAGAAAATAAAGAAAATTTAAATTTTCAGAACGTTATGTGAAACAAAGATTTGCCAAGTCCTGTAGAAGTTCAGATTACACAACTGGGCAGCTACTCACTCAGATGTTGCGTGTTAGCTTGCACAATGGATACACACACTATTTCAACGGTAGCGCGCTATGGCTGCAGGAACATCTGGCGCAAATAATAAGCATGTTCGACACCTGATCAAGTACCATGGGAGAAGAAAAGTTTCTGAAACTTTGTAATGTCAAGTGTGTTCTCCACTATATGTTTGGGGGCAGGTAAAATAGTTTCTTAGCTTGGGGAGATAAAACCGGAACTAGTTCTACAGTGTACAAAACTTTAAACTAGTTGCTGATTTGACAGCCCAGTTCTATCCCCTGCCATTCCATAGCACATGCTGCATGCAGTGATTGGTGGGGGGGCAACCAGAGGACCAATGAGCGGTAAGTAAAATCTTTTTTACTTACCCCTCATTAAGCCACTTTGTCAACAGTGAATCTCCTTGGGCCCCTACCAGCTATGTAGCTGGCATAAGTCCAAGGAAAGGAAGGGGGCATGTTGGGCAGTGAAAAAGTATGTGTTTTGTCTTCAATAGGCAAAAAAGTGACTTCCGGTTTTCCGATGAAAACCAGAAATGATGTGTTTATTTATTTTTCACATTTTTATACCGCCCTTCCTCCAAAGAGCTCAGGATGGTTTACACAGCTGCTCCTCCCCTCTTTCTTGTCCTCACAACAACCCTGTGAGGTAGGTGAGGCTGAGAGAAAGTGACTGGCCCAAGGTCACCCAGGAAGCTTTGTGGCTAAGGGGGGATTTGAACCTGGATCATCCAGGTCTAAGTCCACCTCCCAAACCACTACACCACCATGGCTCTCTGGTTTATTATTATTAATTATTAACAGTATTTATATACCGCTTTTCAACTAAAAGTTCACAAAGCAGTTTACAGAGAAAAATCAAATAACTAAATGGCTCCCTGTCCCAAAAGGACTCACAATCTAAAAAGATGCAAATGAATACCAGCAGACAGCCACTAGAACAGACAGTGCTGGGGTGAGGTGGGCCAGTTACTCTCCCCCTGCTAAAAAAAGGAGCACCCACTTGAAAAGTGCCTCTTACCCAATTAGCAATTGGTTTATGCGTTTGAAAGGCATTAGGAGGGCCGGGGAAGCCTGTTTTTTGCCTATTGAAGGCAGGTGGACGTGTGCGGCCTCTGCGGGCCTCAGAAAGCCCTCTGAAGGCAGCTGAAGCACAGCTCTAGTCACCTTTGGAGGGTTCAGGTTGAGCCAGATCCACAGATGGAAAATCCAAAGATAAGGAGACTCAGCTTGTGTACCCCCCACCCCATGTCAAAAACATGTTGACAAAATTGAAGGGCTTTTACGTCTGCTAGGCTCAGATCAAATCTTTGTATTCAGATGCCAACGCTCAGCAAAACAAACTGGTATTTTTGAGAAGGTGCTTTAAAAAGGTTGTTTGTAGCCAAATAAAGAGAAATGGCTAAAAATATACACCAAGGCTGTATGGAAGATGTTTGCACTTGGGAGTGAATCTGGTTCTGATAAAATAGCCATTATTTCTCTTTATTCGTGGACCATGGAGACCCAATATTAGCTATCCTGGACAAACATAAAGCTGTTTTCTCTACAAGACCTCCAGTGATTAATTTAGAAATATTTACCGATCACCAATGTTGTAATCATTAACAAAGGCCAGACTCCAAAGGGGCTTGTGGGAATCTTTCTTCTGCACATCAAGGGTTTTTTTTTTTTTTTCTTAAGCCCCTATCTAAAAAATAGCAACATATTTTGCCTTACCAGTCTCTCACAAGGGCTTCACATGCTTCTGAAATTCAGGGAAGCATTGGGGTATTTTCTGGTGGTACACAAGGAGCTACCTTCAGACAAATAAGTGGCTAATGTTTTTGGGTGGGCTTTTAAAGACGTGATAATATGCATACATGGGGGGTAATTATTCTTTGTGCTGAGACCCTGCATAATGGCCAGTGGCTGCAGCTCAGTGGTTCAGCAAGGAAAGGGGAAGGGTGAAAGGTGCTTAAACTTTTACTTGGGGGGAGGGGTAATTTAGCAACAATAGGGGAAGGGAACCACAATAAAACAGTCTTTGCCATTCATACATTTGGGTCCTAAATGTAAGTGGATGCAATGTACAGACAGAAGAGGAAGAAGGAAGGTAATAGGAAATCCATAGGCACATAATGGTGCAAGCTTGCAAAGGGGGAAGAAGAGAGTGAGAGAGACATTATGTGGGTTACCCAGGGGAAACTGAGGCTGGAAAACTGGGGATTTTAGAGTAACAGGAAGGAAGGAAGGGGGAAAGGAGGAAATTTAAGGGAGTGAAAGAAAAGAAAGGGAGACTGGTTCTTACAGTTTTGGCTAGATGGCAGGTCTTTGTGGCCTGAACCAGAGATTACAGGTAAAGAGTGAGCACTTTAGTGGTCAGGACAACATTCACCTACTACGGTAGGGGGGCAGTCTCTCCCACTGGGTAAACCCTCCTAACTAGCACTGCAGTTGTTTGAAGGGCCTCTGCTAAATTTAGCAGCCTGAATTTGAGCAACTGTGTACCAGTTGATGAAAGCCCTAAGAGAAGCCTGGGGATGATCTTGGGCTTCTCCCTAAAGCAATCAAAGATAGCATTTTTAAAAAAAATTGAACACGGAAAGGTGGAAAATGATAGATACATGAGCAGCCCAATCTTACCTAAATTCCCCTACGTTGTTATGCTACATCCCATGGGGGAGTTTTGGATGTTGGAGGTCTCTTTGGGGGTAAGGGTATATTTGCTTCCTTGCTCTGGGGTAAGCTCCAGCAGCCAAAATGGGTCAACTTGGAGCTATACCAGTGATACTGCTGGCACACAGTCTGTGCTGATCCATGTCAACAGATCAGGCCTGTGGGGGAACATAAGATATGGTGCACGCTGATAATCCTGCCCCCCTCCTGGACCTGATTGGCCCACCCTGCACACATTGCACCCCTCCTGTTTTGTTCCACCCCATCCTCCCCTGCCCCTACGTCGGATTTACCTGCTCCGACGGGCACTACTCTAGCTGCTTGCATCTAGCTTGCTTCAGCCTTCCCACCATTGCAAAGAGTCTTATGGTGCTTTTGTGACAGCATGAAGACCTGGTGCGCCAGCAGAGCATTCACTGCTCCGGCGCACCTCTCTGTTATGATTGGGGCCTAAATGTCAATTTGTCAAAATATGAGATGAACAAGTAAAGTTAGAGGGGATGAAAAAGTTTGAAAATTGCTGATCTAAATGACAGCTCTCATATATTTTCACTAGGACATCACTAGCCAAAGGTGTATGGCAGTTAGCTGAAATTCCAGAGTGTGACAGAGAAACAGGGACAGAAACCCTGGCTTAGAGCAGGTTAAATTGGATGGACCAGCACAGTTTGGAGACAGTTAGCAGTTTTTGAGCTTCAAATAACTTGTCTCTAGCTCACTTATCCCAGTGGTTCCCAACCTTTAGGAGCTCATGGACCATTAAGGCAAAAATTGGAATTAGCGTGGACCGAACTGCTCTCTGCCCACAAAAAACACAATTACATTTGTAATAATTAGAGAATATTTATTAGAGATTTATCAGATTTATTATTTATAGAGAAGATTTCTGGGTTGCCGATTTTGTTGCCAGCTGTGGCGGCAGGTGTTCATTCTCTTCTCTCTCTGGTGGTCTGTAGGGAAGCATCTCCCAAGTGAGTGCCGCCTCCTCATGGACTACAAGTGATGGCAGAGAATGGACTGCCCACAGCCGCAGCTGACACTTCATTGACAGCTACAGAAGTCTGTTGTCCATCTTTTCTGGTGGTCAATGAGGGAGCAAAATGCTTGAAATGACCAAAGGTGATCTTTTTTTCTGAGATCTCGCAGACCACTTCTCAGGGTCTCATGGACCGCCTGTGGTCTCCAAACCACATGCTGGGAACCAGTGGCTCTCCCAAAGGCCACTGTGAACTTGAAAACATTGTTGGTGCACTAACAGTTTTATTCAGCAAAAAGATATCACCTATCTTAAAATGATTACGAAACCCACAGGTAAAGTGTGAGATGATAGCCGTGGTCTCCAGAAGCATCTACCCGCAGCTGTCTGTATCACAGGTCAATTGCAATATCCCCCACTCTGCGTGACTGACAGCAATGACATCTATGTCTAAAAGGACACCGGATGGCTTTATACGTCTTTTGGAATTTCTTACTTGCTAGCATAAAAATGAAAGGATCCAGACAACAGCTGATACTGCAAGTGACCTCTGTGAGTTTATAAACGGTGAAGATCTGTTGTATATTATCAGAGTTGAGTTGGTAGCTCAGTCTGTAAATGAGTACGGTCATGATCATGGCGTGATAGGGAACAAATGCCACAGCAAAAACAATCATTGCCACTAAAATCAGTATCAAGGGCTTTGTAATTCGGGATCTTCTCTGTTGGCTGTTCTTCATTTGCCGTAATGCTTTCAGAATCAGTATATAACATGTGAAGATGACTGCGATTGGGATAAGGAATCCAAATAAAATTCTGGAAATGGTGAAAGGCACCACATAGTACAGAGATTCTCCAATATTATCCAGGCAAGCTGTAGCTTCCTTTTGTGTTTGGACGGCAAATGTGTAATAAAAATCAGGAGTCGACTCTAGAATAATGAGGATCCATATCGTGATGGTGCAAAACATGGCCTTGTGTTTGTTCCACCATTTTAAAGAGCTGATGGGATGAACGGCCCCGACATACCGATCAAAGCTGATCAGTGTGAGAAAGTAGATGCTTCCGTAGATGTTGATGTCGAAGAATATTCTTTTAAACCGGCAGAATAGTTGAGTGGCGTACACGGCTCGTTTATGAATGTGGTAGTAGAAAGAAAACGGGATGGTGAGCATCCAAGTGAAATCACACAAGGCCAGGTTAAATAAGAATATCGTGCTACTGGTCCATGATTTCACAATATACATATAGTACAGAATTGTGAACATGTTCCCCAGAAATCCCAGTAGCATAGACAAAAAGCAAAGTGTCATTACAAAGTAGCAATACCATTCCAGTCCGTTGTAGGTGTTACAGAAGAAAACAATGGAAGTAGCATTTGACATCTTCTCGTGTTCTTTGCCTAAAAGGGATAAAAGAAATCAAGATGTTGCTTTTAAAAACTAAGAAAGGTTTCAGAGTGTGAATTTGGAATTAGCTACCTCCTCTTCATTCACCTCTGTTGTACAGAACTGATGCATGGGAGACCAGAGGTACCCAAGGCAAAAAAAAAAAAAAAAAATCCAAGTGATTTTAAACTAAATAGTAACGATTAATTATTAACCCATTTCTGCCCAGCGCATAGAAGTACACATTTGATCCGTGTTACATATATGCAAAATTGGGCAGAAATGGCTTATCTAAATATTTGAGAATTTGCTGCCCTTTAGTGGTTCACCAAAATTTCCTGCACTGCTTAATGAAAGGATTGTCCCTACCAACGGCTGTTGGAAGAAAGGGACAACAAGGAAGCCATTTTTGATTCACTTTGTAGAGCAGGTATGCTCTTAAGTAGACAGAACTCACATTGCTGTTAATAACCCCCAGAGGCATAACACACTGCCCTGGAGTATGGGACAGTGCCATCACAACATCACATGACCTCAGGATGTCATTTCCAGGATCTCTCTGGACTGCTCCCTGTGGTGGCTTCGTGTCCCTGCTCCTTCTGTGGACACACTCCTTTGAAGAAAGAATGGGGGATATGAAATTGCCAGCGCCTCCTCTTTAACTAGGGTAGAGTCTGAGGAGCAGGCTTCCCTTGGCATAGCTTTGGGGCATAACCTTGCCCCCTTGGCATAGCACTTGGGGCAGGTGCCCCTCATGGGTTATACCTCTGATAACCCATCTCATTTGATAAGAAACCCACGAGTTCACTTTCACTTGTTTAGGCTGAAGGGTCGAAGATAAATGGTTTTTCTACAGCAATGGGAAGAACTGGTTCGTACGATGCTTCTCGCCATTTTTAGTTGCTTAAATTTCCCAGCAAATTCATCAACATGCATGAACGAGGAAATTTTGGCTGCTCACTATATTCTCCCTTGAGGCTATTTCATGAATACAATTGGAATTATACCAAAGAAAGCTTTGCACATGAATTCACTTTCCATTTTTGTCCTAAATATCCATTTGAATTGATACTTTAATAAAAATTCTTTCCTTTTGTTTATATGATTTTTAAAAGTAAAAACATACAAATATTAAAACAAAAAACCAAAGCCAAAACCTATAGACCAGTGGTTCTCACACATTTAGCAGCGGGACCCACTTTTTAGAATGAGAATCTGTCAGGACCCACTGGAAATGATGTCATGACCGGAAGTGAAATCATCAAGCAGAAAAACTTTCACAATCCTAGGCTGCAATCCCACTCACACTTACCCAAGAGTAAGTCCCATTGACTATCATTGTTAAAAGCATATACACAGTACCCTGTTAAAAGTACAGATCTGTAACATTTACCCCAATGCAGTCACATACCATGGTAGCATCGTCTAAAATATTAAAAATAAAATATTGAAATGAATGGGAACCCACCTGAAATTGGCTCGCCACTCACCTAGTGGGTCCCAACCCACAGTTTGAGAAACATTGTTATAGACATTCCATTGCAGTATGTAATAGAATAACAGGTCTTAAACACTGATGACTTTCCACAGAGACAGTATTCAGCATGGTGAAGCCAATGTCTAACTCTTTTTGTTATTTACAGCCTCACAAGTAATATTTTGTATGTCCAAATTAGTAAAGAACATTTTTCATGGAGGATGAACACTTAACAAGTCTGTACAAGTAAGAACATATCCCAAAGTTTTCTGAAAAGCATTTGCATTCCCCAAGAGACTATTTTTTCCCCCACATGTTATGTGCTCATTTCCACAATCCAGTTATTCATACCTGGAGAATTGCTTTCCAACATTGCCATGTCTGTCCTTTTGCAACTGAAAAAAGCCTGAACTGTAACCAACTGCTGCACTTCTAATGATTTAATTCTCATACTCCCATGATTACAAGCAAAAACAGAAATAGGCAGCATTCAAACTGAGATTACAATATTTAACCACATCTTGACCAAAATGTACTGTTACAGACTGGGGTGGATCCAGTGTTTGTGTTGTGGGCAGGGCTATGAGCACTACTTTAATTCCAAAGCCCTGGTCAACCTGGTGGGTAGACCTGGGCTCCCAGTTGAACTTCAGCCTCCATAGTTGAGGTTTGCTGGGTGGGTAGACCTGGGCTCCAGTCCGGACTTGGAGCCCAGATCTACCCACAGGGTAGTCCTAGGGCTCCCATTCCAGCTACCCTCTGGAGCCACTTCTTCTTGGCAGGTAGACCTGGGCTACCATTCGAACTTGGAGTCCAGATCTACCTGCCAGGTAGATATGAGCTCCCATTCTGACTCTCCCCTCTCACCCTGCCCAGTGGGCATTCCCCCTGCACCCAACTTTGCTGTCCATCCCAGCAGGGGCATGACTGTTTGGGGGAAACTACACAACCATTTGCCCCCTCCCTTGGATCCGCCCCTGGTTACATGGAATCCTGGAACATGTGCATCAATGTGGCTCTTTCAGTTCTCAGCCACACTCATCTGAGCTCAAACAAGATTGTATTTTTTATTTTACTAATTAGCAACCCCGTATTACTGTTTTGAAGGTAATAATAGTTTAATCCTTTCCTTTCATGCCCTTTCCCCAATATATATGATACCATCTGAACTGCTTTTTGTTCTGCAGGGAGAAAAAGATAGCTATGTATTTAGCATGGGGCTGGGATAGGCAATTTTCCTAAACTGTGACGGAGATGTGACGGAGATCTGCAGTATACTCCAAAATCAACATTTTTTGTTGGAGCAATTGTATCCTTGTACCTACATATGTACATTGAATTAACCTTCCTGTGCATTTCCATAGAACCAACAGTATTTTAACACCTCCTACTTAACTATATCTTAAGTTAAGACTTGGGCCTTTTTCTTCATCATTGGTAACTCTCTTGCCAAACTAAGGCCAGCCTGTCATGCGAATTGCGTTTCTTCACTGAAACTGTCATCCTAAAGGCACTTACCTGGGAGTACAGGCTGTTGAACAAAAAGGGACTGACTTCCGAGTTCACACTCATAGGATTGTACTGTTGCACAAAGCAATGCATTGTAGAGCAAAGAATTAACGTAATTAATAATCTCGTTTATTTTTTTCTATTTGTGTGTGTTGAAATAATGTAGCTGACATAATTGTATGTTGTATAAGATGAGAGACACTATATATACTTACAACTATAGCCTTTCAAGCTTTGTGGAATTTACAGTCCAATCCTAACCTGTGCTGACATAGGCAGAGTGCTGGTTAGGAATCAGCTGCCAAGAAACTTGGAGTAAGAGGATATTCGTACCTTTACCCTGTGTCATGCACCAGCCACTCCTATGGGGCTGCTTGGATCTGTGCCAGTGAAATAGCTGGTGCTGTTCCAAGCAGCCTGGTGCGATGCCAGGCTGGCCAGGAGGGGGTTAGGATCCAGCCAAAGTCACCCATGTCAGTCTCACCCCCCTCCTGGGCCCACCCCCTGCCCTCCTCCACCCCAAATGCTCCCATTTTGCCCTCCTGCCACCTTCTCTAAATCCTCCCCCCCGCGCTGATCAGCATAAACTTACCAGGTCCAGATGGCGCAGGGGCTGGATTCTGCTCAACTGACTCTAAAGAAGGCACTGATGTGCTTTTTGCAACACTCCTGGGCTGGTGCAAGGGACTTGCGCTGGCCCAAGTGCTTCTGTGGATTGCACCCTAAAACACTTACAGGTACTGAACTTGCAAGGCAGAGTTGCTAATATGTCACTTAATATTGCACATGAAAGTTTTACCATTTGCTTATTAATTGTGAAACAAATCCCCTTTTGACACACGATGGGCTTGCTTCACGAAGATGTAATGAGCTGTGCCTGTAGAAATTTTAAACACTTCACATTAATGCATAATGCAGCTGAGGCAAAATATATTATCAAGATTGATATTTATTATAGGTAAAGAACTGCTCAAAAATATTTCCTGCCTTGAAATATATGCATTAGGCTATGGAGTGTCTTGCCGCATAATATTGTGACTGCTGCATTTGCATTCCACGATTAGGCATATAAAATAAGATATATTGACCATGTCCAGTCACCCTTAAGAGAAAAAACAATATCAAGCTGCTTGAAATAAGTGGACTGCTTTTTTTTCTTTTTTTTTTTACCTTGTTTAAAAGTGCTGGGATTTCTCATAGAGCAGGGCTGTCAGTTCCAAGGCATCTCTTCAATTTGCCATTGATCTTGCCAGGATGGGATGCAATCTCATAAGCATTAATCTTCCCGTGTGACTTCAGCAAAAATGCTGAGAGCTGTGTTTGGAAAGCAGGGTGAGCCAAAACCTTCCCTGGCTTTTTGTGGGACTTGAGACTCCTCCCCTTCATTCAGAGGCTGAACGACTCTTTCTGCTTCCTCTCCGCACTTTACAGTGAAATGCTGGGGACTTTTTTTCCTCCATTACCTCCGAAGCAGATTGCCACTTAGGCTTCAAGTGCTTTTTGCAGAATAAATTGAACGGCATCCAAGTAGCTGTTTGCCTGTGAAGGTACAGGCAAGACTTGCACAGCAGCAGCTAGCTGGTCTGTGTGTAAGGATCTTCTTGTGCAGGGTGGCCCTGCTCCGTTTTCGCCTTATGGCCCTGTTTTGTAGTGACATGGGGCAGAGGCCCATGTTGAGAAAGGAGTGAGGTGTGGCAAAGCCATGATCCTTTGGAGAGATGGTGTGGAGCTATAGTGAGAGCTGCATCCCTGAACACATTTAGGGTGCAATCCTAACCCCAGCACTGACATAGTGATGCCAGTGGGACTTGTGCTGCATCCTGCAGTTGGGCGTCACTTACGGAGAATGTTTGAGAATGTAAGAGAATGTTTGCTCCCGTACCTTAGAGCTACATTGCCTTTAAGTCAGTACTGGAAAGCACTGACATAAGGGGTTAGGATTGCACCCTTACTGAGGGAGTAAGCCCTATTGGACAAAATGAGATGTACTTCTGAAAAACATGTAGGATTGTGCTATAAGAGGCTGAAATGCAAATCAGGACCTGAGAAGAAGAGCCCCACTGGATCAGGCCGCAGGCCTATCTAGTCCAGCTTCCTGTATCTCACAGTGGTCTACTAGATGCCTCCGGGAGCACACAAGATCACCAGGTACCTGCATCTTGGTGCCACTCCTTTGCATTTGACATTCAGATATAGCCTACTCCTAGAACCAGGAGGTTGCACGTAGTCATCACGACTGGTTACTTGTGATGGACTGTTTCTCCAGAAATCTGACCAATCCCCTTTTAAAAGGCATCCAGGTCAGACACCATCACCATATCCTGTGACAAGGAGTTCCACATATTAATTACTCAGTGGGTAAACAAATATTTTCTTCTCTCTTTCCTAATTCTCCTGCACTCAGTTTTAGTGGAGGACCCTGGTCTGACTTTCACCCTCTGCCATGAACTCACTCATTGACCATAGGCAAGGCGCTTCTTCTCCACCTTGGCTCCACTGTAGGAATAGCCATACTTACCATGCAAGGTTGTTGTATGGAAAGCATCAAGATGATACCCTGGAGCTCTTTTCAGCCAGATGGTGTTACGTAAATTCTAATTACAGTGAGCCCTCTGTATCCGTGAATTTTGCATCCATTGATTGAACCTGATGGATCAAACATTGATGGATCAAAAATATTTTTTAAAAATCCCCTTTGCTTCCGTCCTCCTTTCCTTCCTTCCTGGCCACCAGTGCTGCTCTTTGAAGCGCACCATGTACAACTCCAGGCTCTGGCTTTCCATGCTTTCCTATCTGCCTTTTGCAGCACCTCACCCAGCAGCTCTCTCCAGCCCGGAGACGCTTCAGCACAGAAGCCGCCAACTAGTCTGTCACTCAAGCAGACTGCCTCTGGGTCTTAAAGCCCACTCTTTTAAAATACTATGCAATTTAAAGGAACTTGAGCATCCATATTTTTTTTGGTATCTGTGGGGAGTCCCAGAACCAACCCTTCTCAGATACTGAGAGCCCAGTGTATGAACAGCTACAACAGACATCTCCCAAACTGGCCTGCCACAAACTCCGGCTGTCTCTCAGGCTGCTTGTCCAGGCCACCCTGTTTTGATTCTGGGGTTGGCAATTTAAATTGCTAGATGGAGCCCCCTCGAGGGGCTGTTGTGACCCAGGAGCCACTGTTTCTTGGCACCTGTTTTGCAGGCAAAGGAAACTGGGATGTAGGTGGTATGTGCTTTCCGCTCAGAGCTGGGGTATCTCTTTCTTGGAGAGAGCAATAATTTTTTCACCCCCAGGTTTTTCCACTGTTTATCTTCCCATTACATTTTGCAAAGAACAGCAGTGGCATCATTTTAAAAAAGCGAGTTCCTTATAAGATTTTACAGGCGGTTTCATTTATTTTTTCCTTTCTTTCTTTGTTTTCTGGTAGGTGCTCTGATACAAATGAGCAGTCCCTTGGCAATAAACACAAAAGGACTTTTAGAAACAAGAGCTAATCAGAACTAACACATCTGGTCAATTCCACATTGCATTGTCCTTTGAAATTACTGTGACCTGTGCCGAACTGCAAACATCCCCGCATGAAATTGAGCCCATGGTAAACGGTGATCACGTGCGTGTGTGCTGGTTTTTCCCTTAAGACGAGGAGAACTATGGAAGCTGGAAAGGATACAGACAAATGCTGCTTTACAAATATTTGATGAAATAATTTCTACCAGGTTTCCTTCCATCTGATGAGAAAGACCACACAGTTAACTGGCGTAGAAAAACATGCTTTCCAGCATCTCAAATGTTCCCTGAGCAGAGTGGCTTCAAGCTGCTCCACTCTCCTCAGACTTGCGCCACCTCAGGAGGTGGTGTAAGTCCAAGGAGACCCATCGGGGCTACAGTGGCTTACCTGGGGGTAAGAGGAAGAGTTTCCCCTTACCTTTGACTGAGCCACGGTGGTGCCCTATCTTGCGCTGGATACAGTGCAAGCCTCCTGGCTTGCCTATTCCAGCACAAGATAGGATTCAATTATTTATTGAATATATATATCCCGCCTCTCTCTTGTAAGGGCACTCTATTTAATCTTTGACATTTGATGTGACATTTCATGACATTTGATATGCTATTTAATCTATGGCGTTTGTCCGTATTAAGTTCCAAACAACACAGTCCTGGAACGTGCTGGAATCCCTAGCATGTATTCACTGCTGAAACAGAGATGCCTGCGTTGGCTCAGTCATGTCGTGAGAATGGATGATGGCCGGATCCCAAAGGATCTCCTCTATGGAGAACTCGTGCAAGGAAAGCGCCCTACAGGTAGACCACAGCTGCGATACAAGGACATCTGCAAGAGGGATCTGAAGGCCTTAGGGATGGACCTCAACAAGTGGGAAACCCTGGCCTCTGAGCGGCCCGCTTGGAGGCAGACTGTGCAGCATGGCCTTTCCCAGTTTGAAGAGACACTTGGCCAACAGTCTGAGGCAAAGAGGCAAAGAAGGAAGGCCCATAGCCAGGGAGACAGACCAGGGACAGACTGCACTTGCTCCCGGTGTGGAAGGGATTGTCATTCCCGGATTGGCCTTTTCAGCCACACTAGACGCTGTTCCAGAACCACCTTTCAGAGCGTGATACCATAGTCTTTCGAGACTGAAGGTTGCCAATACAATGTCCGTATCACTGTTCTCAGTGATTTAAACCTGGCTGAATCTGCAGTGCGTTGGAAAATGGGGTGCAGGAGAGTGTATTAGTTGGTAGAATCCTAAGGTAGGAGCAGAATGGTCTTATCCATAAGGCTGTCTTGGTGGTTGCTTCAGGCAGTGGTTTGTCAAAGGGGTGCCCATCTCTACTCACACCCTCTACTCTTCCTCCTCCTTCTACTCCCTGAATTGGGAAAAAGGGATGGAGCAGAATAGGGAGAGGAAAGTGGTGGACTCTGACCCCTAAGCCACCACTCTTCTCTCCTCCACAGTTCTTTCTTCCACCTCTCTATTGCTTTTCCAATTCAGTGAGCAGAAGGAGCAAGGTTCATCACCCAGTAAGGGGGGGGGCAACATGCCACTTTAGATGCTAGAAGGTCTTAGGCTGACTCTGGGTTGGAAAAATGTACTGTGTAGTAGTTCCAACTGCTGATTGGCGGAACTATGGTTTTGGATGTTCTCCCATATTAACCCATTTCTGCCCAGCCCACAGGTGTACACATTTGATCCCTGTTGTGTATATGCAATGTTGGGTAGGAAACGCTTTTAAAAGTTCCTTGCAAGTAGACAACTGTACAAGAAGATACCTAGCACACAGGGAATGACTTTGCTAGAGACTTTTCTCCCTGATGTGTTCATATTCTGTTTTCAGGGTGTTTAAAAAAACAAAACAAAACATGGAGGAGTTTCTAAAAAAGTCATCTCTCCCTGGAGTCTGAAATGATGCAGTGACTCTGCTGCCTCAGAACTGCTGCCCCCTCGTTTTTGCTGTCAGTCAGTTCCAATAAAATGAAATAAGCCTTTGCTTTGGATTCAGATGTTTCAGGTAATGTCTTGATGAAGCTTAGGTTTGCTTTGACCAATTTTTCCCATAGTTTGCGCAACCTCCCCAAATAGAAGCAGTTCAAAGACGGCTGATAGCATAGACCAGAGTTTCTCAAACTGTAGGTTGCAACCCACTTGGTGGGTCATGACCCAATGTCCAGTGGGTCCTGGGTTGGGCCCTCCCACCTGCCCTTGCATCTGGTTGACGTCCAGAAGCAGCCGGAAAGACTTTCGGTTTACTTCTGCGTTCGTAAAAGTGATTTTCAGTTGCTTCCAGCGGCCTGTGGAGGCCTTCTGAGGCTGGCCAGAGAAGGGGGTGTGTTGTGGCACTTTCCACCACAGAACAGGTGGATCATGAACCCCTGGCATGGACTACTCTGTCTGTAAACCCCAGCCTTTGCAGTATGAGAAATGATTCTGTTAGCTGCCAGTTCTCTGGCTTGCATCTGAAGCATCTCTTTTGGCACGCAGCCATCCGTTCCCTTATACATTGCCTCATTATGAAAAAGTGTGGGGTGTTAATTGTCTGACTGTTAAACACGGTCAAACTTCAGCTGTTTGGATCTAAGCAGAGTAGTCACATAACAGAAAGACTGGTCTATGGCTGCCATAACCTACATTAAATAACCTACATTAAACCTCACCCCAGCAGTGTCTATTTGAGTGGCTGTCTGCTGGTGTTCTTTTTGCATCTTTTTAGATTGTGAGCCCTTTTGGGACAGGGAGCCATTAGTTATTTGATTTTTCTCTGTAAACCGCTTTGTGAACTTTTAGTTGAAAAGCGGTATATAAATACTGTTAATAATAATAATAAATGGGAAAATCAAGTGATGTTTATTTTTTGTTTAATATCATAACGGGCAAAAACAATCATTGCAATAGGAAAGTGATCTTAGCTCTAACTCTGTAAAGAACCGTTTAGCCTTTTCACAGGGTAGAGATGAAAATATGATGTAAATATCCAGTTAGGAAATGAATGATTATATTGTTAGCATATCATCAAGCAGAATGCCGTCTACAGATGTAATTTCTATTCTGCAAGGTTGAGTTGCCAGAATAAAGCTTCCCCTCTGAAACATCTCTGGAAATGGTAATTGTTTCAAATACCGATTCTCCAAAGTGACACAGGCCTCTTAAATGGCTATATTGCTGGAGGGAAGAGTTGCTTGTTCAACAGTTGACCCCACATCTAATTGTGCTGCACACGAAATGCTTAGCCCAGTGGCATAGCAGGCAGGGGCAAGGGTGATGGTCTGGGTACCAGGCCGGAAAGAGGTACCATGTGACACCAGCCATGTTGGTGGTGGCAGGAGAAGCAGCACCTGCCATGGTTGTAGGTATGTAAAGGCCTCCACTTTGTGTTTCGGTGGGTTTGCAATGAGAGTCTCCAAAAGAGAAGAAACAGGGACAGCAGCCAGATAGCAAAGCCACTACCACCTCCTCCCCTGCGAGAACCCAGAAGTGACATCAGAACATCATGTGACATTGTGGCATCATGACATCAGAGCTCCAGGTGCCACGGTTTCTAGCAATGCCTGTGACTTCTCTCCAATATGCATGTTTTCCCCATGGTGTGGAGTTTTAAGAGGGGTGTGCTTTTCACCTCCATGAAATCAGAATGTTCACCAGTCCCCATTTGTTCTACATAACTTAAGAACATAAGAACAGCCCCACTGGATCAGGCCATAGGCCCATCTAGTCCAGCTTCCTGTGTCTCACAGCGGCCCACCAAATGCCCCAGGGAGCACACCAGATAACAAGAGACCTCATCCTGGTGCCCTCCCTTGCATCTGGCCTTCTGACATAACCCATTTCTAAAATCAGGAGGTTGCGCATACACATCATGGCTTGTACCCCGTAATGGATTTTTCCTCCAGAAACTTGTCCAATCCCCTTTTAAAGGCGTCTAGGGTAGACGCCAGCACCAAATCCTATGGCAAGGAGTTCCACAGACCAACCACACGCTGAGTAAAGAAATATTTTCTTTTGTCTGTCCTAACCCGCCCAACACTCAATTTTAATGGATGTCCCCTGGTTCTGGTATTATGTGAGAGTGTAAAGAGCACCTCCCTATCCACTCTGTCCATCCCCTGCATAATTTTGTATGTCTCAATCATGTCCCCCCTCAGGCATCTCTTTTCTAGGCTGAAGAGGCCCAAACGCCGTAGCCTTTCCTCATAAGGAAAGTGCCCCAGCCCCGTAATCATCTTAGTCGCTCTCTTTTGCACCTTTTCCATTTCCACTATGTCTTTTTTGAGATGCGGTGACCAGAACTGGACACAATACTCCAGGTGTGGCCTTATCATAGATTTGTACAACGGCATTATAATACTAGCCGTTTTGTTCTCAATACCCTTCCTAATGATCCCAAGCATAGAATTGGCCTTCTTCACTGCCGCCACACATTGGGTCGACACTTTCATCGACCTGTCCACCACCACCCCAAGATCTCTCTCCTGATCTGTCACAGACAGCTCAGAACCCATCAGCCTATATCTAAAGTTTTGATTTTTTGCCCCAGTGTGCATGACTTTACACTTACTGACATTGAAGCGCATCTGCCATTTTGCTGCCCATTCTGCCAGTCTGGAGAGATCCTTCTGGAGCTCCTCTCAATCACTTCTGGTCTTCACCACTTGGAAAAGTTTGGTGTCGTCTGCAAACTTAGCCACTTCACTGCTCAACCCTGTCTCCAGGTCATTTATGAAGAGGTTGAAAAGCACCGGTCCCAGGACAGATCCTTGGGGCACACCGCTTTTCACCTCTCTCCATTGTGAAAATTGTCCATTGACACCCACTCTCTGCTTCCTGGCCTCCAACCAGTTCTCAATCCATGAGAGGACCTGTCCTCTAATTCCCTGACTGTGGAGTTTTTTCAGTAGCCTTTGGTGAGGGGCCATGTCAAACGCCTTCTGAAAGTCCAGATATATAATGTCCACGGGTTCTCCCGCATCCACATGCCTGTTGACCTTTTCAAAGAATTCTATAAGGTTCGTGAGGCAAGACTTACCCTTACAGAAGCCATGCTGACTCTCCCTCAGCAAGGCCTGTTCATCTATGTGTTTTGAGATCCTATCTTTGATGAGGCATTCCACCATCTTACCCAGTATGGATGTTAGGCTGACCGGCCTATAGTTTCCCGGGTCCCCCCTCTTTCCCTTTTTAAAAATAGGCGTGACATTTGCTATCCTCCAATCTTCTGGCACCGTGGCCGTTTTGAGGGACAAGTTGCATACCTTGTCTAAAGCCTTATTGGGAAAAAATGAACAATGGACTCCAGTATAGAACGAGCATTTCTGCCAAACAGGTTTTAGGATTAGTAATTCAGATTACTAAAGTAGCCAGCTTGAGCCCTCTAAAGAGTGTCTTTACCATTCACCCCATTCTCCCTAGGACAATATGCCAACAGGGCATAAAGAAATTCCAGAATGTTGAAGATGTGCTAAATTTCCAGAAAGATCATGGCCTTTTCTATTACTTAAAATGTAATTTTTATATAAAGTATTTATATTCTGATTTTCAGGGAAAAACAGTTCACAAATGGGTTTGCAAAGCAAAATAAATTTTAAACTGTTTCCTTGTGCCCGAACTACTCATAATCTAAATGAGTAAAGAGACAACAGCAAACAGTCACTGGAAAAGATGCCATACTGGGGTAAAGAGGGACAATTGCTCTGCCCAATTTCTCTTCACCACTTAAAACATGCCTCTTGGCAATGATATCACTAGGGGGGTGTGGGCCACACTAGGTAACATGCACCTGTGGAGGGTGACACCATTACTGGTCAAAATTTTTTAAAATCTTGTTACTTTTGAATAATGCCATCACGTTATATATCATTTGATGTGCAATTTAATGTAGAATGCAATGAAACAAAGCACTTTAAAATATCTCTATTTTACCAAGCATTATAGCAGCAACAGTTACCCTGCACGTGCCCGATCTCGTCTGATCTCGGAAGCTAATCAGGGTCAGGCCTGGTTAGTAGATGGGAGACCACCTGGGAATACCGGGTGCTGTAGGCTTATACCATAGTCTTTCGAGACTGAAGGTTGCCAACCAGTAGCCAAAAACTATCACAACGGGGCAATGGTGCATCACCATGCCTACTGCTCAGGGCATTGCCCCGCCCACTGCATGGGAGGAGGTTCATCATGGGGGTCACTCACTGACGTCCAGGGTGATCCAAACCCTAGCAACACTTCTACCTCTTGGCCCACTTAGGACCCAATCCTATCCAACTTTCCAGTACCAGTGCAGCCACAGTGCAGCCTTGAAATAAGGGAGCAAATGTTTCCATACCTTGAGAAGGCCTCTGTGACTGCCCAACCACCACAAGATGCAGCGCACACCCCATTGGCACGGCTGCACCGGCACTGGAAAATTGGATAGGATTGGGCCCTTAGTGGGGAAAGCTACACACAGAGCTGTGCTTACAAAAGTCAAGATTCCTTCATGCGCAAGATGGGAAGCAAAGGGGAGAAGAGAACACACTGGCTTGGTGCCCCTGAGGCTTGCAATCCTGATCATCTGAATTGAGCCTGCGATTCTTGTGGGGCATGTATCTGCCACATGTTCTTTCTCAGTGAAGCTTGATCATAGACTTCCTGGTACCCATCATTTAGCTCTGCGTGACTCCATGCCTTTTAGCACACTTTCAACATACTGGCTTTTGTGGATGGGCCTGTTGGCATATTGCCAAGCAGACCTCAAATACACAGAACGGGACAGAGTAGGTAGGAAACTTGAAATCTGTGGAACTTGGTCTGTGGAACTCCTTGCCACAGGATGTGGTGATGGCGTCTGGCCTGGATCCCTTTAAAAGGGGATTGGACAAGTTTCTGAAGGAAAAATCCATTACGGGGTACAAGCCATGATGTGTATGCACAACCTCCTGATTTTAGAAATGGGCTATGGCAGAATGCCAGATGCAAGGGAGGGCACCAGAATGAGGTCTCTTGCTATCTGGTGTGCTCCCTGGGGCATTTGGTGGGCTGCTGTGAGATACAGGAAGCTGGACTAGATGGGCCTACGGCCTGATCCAGTGGGGCTGTTCTTATGTTCTTATGTTCTTAAATCCACTTAAAAAGCAATGTCTTCCCTGTTTTTAAGCTGAATTGTATGAAGTCACTTACAAACCAAAACGCAACATGTTAAAATACATATCTAAGCAAGACAGAATGAGTGACAGGTGGGTGCTTCCTAAGTATTACAGGTCATGCTTTGTCATCCACTGGGGTTCTGTTCCACAATAGAGGAGCAAGAAACCTGAAAGTGGGTCTTTAAAGTTTTTTTTTCCATTGATTTGGTATCCGCTGATTTTTTAATGATTTTTTTTTTGTGGATAAAAAAAATCAGTGGATACCAAATCAGTGGAAAAATAATTTTAAAGCTTTAAAGACCCACTTCCAGGTTTCTTGCTCCTCCATTGTCGTCCCGGAATGCATAGGTATAGATACTATACCACACTCAGCCAGTATAGCATCTATACTAATGTATTGTGGGGTGACAATGGGGGAACAAGAAACCCAGAAGTGGGTCTTTAAAGCTGTGTTTAACCTTGAGAGGCTTGCAACATGTGTGGTTAAACAGCACAAAGGTAGGAAATGGGATTTTGGCACTTTTCCCCTTGTTACAAGGCATTTAACCCATTTCTGCCCAGCCCACAGGTGTACACATTTGATCCCTGTTGCATATATGCAGCGTTGGGCAGAAATGGCTTAAAGGTAGACCCTGGTATCAGCGGTGAGTCAAACCAGTGGATGCCAAATCAGTGGATAACGACGCACAATCTGTATTGTTATTTGCCTCATTCGTCAAATGGCAAATTGCTTTGCCGGTCTAGTTTTGTTCATATCCAGGGGGGTTACATTCCTCCTACCACCATGGATACCTGAAACTGCGGAGAACGGTGAACCCTATACTTACAAGGCGCTCTGGGGTGCAATGCTAACAAAAAGCAGTTCACAAATACCCCCCCATTGTGCAAGTGACTCATGTGTCTGTCAGCAGCTGTCCTATTGCTCTGTCCTCCTCTGTCTCTTTGTCTCCTATGCTGCCCACTTCCTGTTAGCGTTGTGTTGTTTGCAGCCCTCCAACCCACTTCCTGTTAGTTTTGTGCAGGAAAAACGCTAACAGGAAGCGGGTTGGAGGTCTTCAATCAACGTGATGCTAACAGCTAAGCCAATCCTATCCATTTTTCCAGTGCCGGTGCTGCTGTGCCTATGGGATATGCACTGCTTCTTGTATTGGGGAGGCAGTCTTGGAGGCCTCCTCAAGGTATGGGAACATTTGTTCCCTTACCTTGGGGCTGCATTACGGCTGCCCTGGTGCTGGAAAATCAGATAGGGTTGGGCCCTAAGTGGACAGAACAGGAGAGAGAGAGACACAGGAGACAGCACCAAGAGGGCTGCTGGCAGACACTGATTAGTCATTTGCACAATGGGGGGAATTTGTGAACCACAGATATGTGAAATCGTGAAGAGTCAAACCGCATATATGGGGTGGGGGGCTGTACTTGTGTCCATTGCTACTTCTGATCCATGTGGCAGAGAGTAACACAACTGAGCAACAGTTTAAAACAACAATTTAAATAGAGCAGGTGATTCTGCCTGTGATTCCACTACTCATTATATGGCCTGGAGTGATCCTGAAGTGCTGAAGAATGAAGCTGCTGTTCCCTCAGTTATTTCAGCCCCCCCCTCCACATGCCTCTTGTACTGTACTTTTAGTTCTTAAAGAGACAGTGGGTATTTATTGGACAAGGGAATTTCAAGTATACGTATGCGATTTTGGCTTTATGCGCCCACCTCAGGACATAACCTTTGCTTAAGATGCGGGCTAACTGTATTGAACAGTTAATGTGGTGTGGCTGTGACTCATGTTTCCCAGGGCATGTGAAGTCTTGGTCTGTGACTAAGACAGTTGCCTGGTGCTGGAGGCCAGCACCCCCCGTGATGGACCTTTTTCCATGTAGGGAATGGGCCAATGCCCCAGGCGGTGGGTGTGGTAATGCACACACCCTGCCCCCGCTTGCGTTTTACTATAACTTTTGATAAAATAGAGATATTTCAACGCGTATTGTTTTGTTGCATTCTGCATGAAATTATGCATCAAATGGTATATAATGTGATGATATTATTCGAAAATACAGGTCCAGCCTTGTTGCACACTGATTTTTATTACATGGATTTGACTCAACACGAATGGCCACTACAAATGAGAAGGAATGTGTTGATCCTTGGAGAAGGGGAAAAATGCATCCCTTTAAAATCAGTTTAAAAAACTGACACCCCCCTGAGCGCGTCACCCGGTATGTCTGGCACCCCCTAGTGACACTACTGAACTGAGTAAACAAGGTGCCTTTCAATGAAGCTGTTGACCACATTACTTTCTGGAACCGTATATTTGCTTGCTTATTAGATTCAGTCATGGAAATCTATAAGCAAACGTAGGCCTGCCATCTGTGTTCTCTTCCTCTCTTGTGCAGTAGTGAGAAGCCATTAGAAGAAAATCTAATTCATTTCTACTCATCTTCTCATTCCAGGTCAGTTACTTCGCTTGAAGATGTTTCGAGAGGATCACGGGTCTTGGATGACTATGTTCTTCAGCACAATCCTCTTTCTCTTCATTTTTTCTCACATTTACAATCTGTGTCTCCTCATGGCAGGGAACATGAGGTAGGAAAGTTTTCCTAAACTGTGTTGTCTTAATTTTGTTTCTTGGACATGGGGATAGATTGATAATTATTTTCATAATACAGCTCGTCACTACAGAATGGAGCTAATTCATTGGTGAGGTATCAATGGGGTACTCTTGGACAGGCATGTCCCGTTATCTGTGGGGTACCCACGGATACTGAGGATGCCTTGTTAAAAAGTAGGGAAAGCGAAGGGGAACATTAAAAATAATGCAGTGAAACTTGCATTTTCAGGGCTGCAGGCATCTTTCCAAGCTGCTTGCAGCCTCTTCCTGGTTATTCAGTGGATCCTCCTTTCCCCCAAAGTAGCCCCAGAATGCATTGTGATCTATTCCCTTCCTGGTTGTGATGCATTCTGAGGCAATACTGGGGTAAGGGGAGAAGACTCAGAGTGGCCAGGAAGAGCCTCGGAGTGACCAGCTGCCTGCAGCCCTAAATGTGCAGTGGTTTTGCTATGCTAAGGTAAACAATGTTATTTTAAATGTTCCTCTTCACTTTCCCCATCTTTTAAAAGTGCGTCCTTGGTATCCATGGAACTGGATAACTCTGCTTATTCAACGTTTATCCTCTGCTGTACCACTTTGCATGGTCCACCTATTGGAAGTACCACCAGAAATAACTGGTGATGATGTCACCACCAGTTGCTTCCAGATGAGGCAGCAGACACAATGCAACAAACACTGGTAAGAGGCTCAGGAGGGCTTTTTTGAGCATGCAAAAAAGCACACTCTTCAGCTCTGTCCGCTGAGCCGAGACTCCAACTGCTGCTTGTCGCATTGCATTGCTGGTCTCACTGCCAGGTGGGGGGTGTTGGGGGCCCTACGTGTACCACCAGGCACCACTTCAAGTACCACCGTTGGTACGGGGTACTACTGGTTGAGAAACACTGGGATAACTGAAACTGTGGATACAAATCTATGGATATTGGGGTACCCCTGTATAGACTCTTTAAGAACTGAGAGTGTCTTCTACTCACAAAAAGGCTGCTTGATGTCTGGGCAGTTGTGAAATGAAATGTGAAACAAAACTCCAAGATGCTTTTCTACTTCACCATGGCGTATGCAGCATCTAGCACAAGAACAATTGTGAAAAGTTGCCTCGGTGTGAATTCTTGTGCAATTTCTTGTGCAAGTGTTTCCAGAACAGCAAAAGTGTCTATTTTTTCCCCCTTCTCACAGTTCTTACTCCAGTCCCTAGTAGGTAATCCTTTGGGGGGGGGGGTATACTGGAAGAAAACTTGTGTGTTGGAGAAGGTAGAAGTTTCCAAAACAAGAATTACAGGGAATGCAAAATCCCACTGAAACAAAATACAGACTTTCACTTGAAATCTGTTATCATTTTGTTTCCTTTATGACATCAGTCTGTGTGGGTATCACCTACTAATGCTCTTTTGGAGAAGGCCACAAGAGGGCAGCAAAGGGCTTTAGAATGGGACAATGGACACATTAAGGGTCTGCAAGTCTAGCCTATAGTTCTCCAGAAGAAAGCTGTATATTGGATTCAATTAATATCTCGTGGCTGTGTGTACTGTGAAGTGTATAATGGTCAGTGATGTGAGGCCATACCAACTTCTCCCCAAAGAAACCTCAGTGATAATGATTCCTGTGGTTTTGTGCGTGTGTTTTAACGAAATTTTATCAGAGCTGAGTTGAGTTGTTCTCTACAGAATCTTCCAAGTGTTGTTGACTTATTGCCATCCAATTCAGCTACAGTTTGGAATTTTTGAAAAGTACTGTGCTGATAGCTGGACTTATATTCATTATTTTTGTCCTGCCTGGCAACTTAGAATGCTGACTTATTAATATATTTGTTCTGATTTTTAACCAACCCGGTTCTTTGAAGACTCAAGGGGGCACAACATTTAATTAAAAATTAATATCATTGAAAAGATGTCATTATTTTTCTAGAGTTGGATTTAACTAGAATTTGGCCTTGCTGTAAAAAGACACCCACCTGGAAGTTATCATCAAAGGGATGGTCTGACATAATTGTACACTGTCCTATTGGATTCAAGGCCCAGTCCTATTCAGACTACATCCCAAGGAAGCATAGATTCCAGTGTGACGTCCTTTATATCCTAAGCCTGTCCTGACAACACCACCCTATTGGTGCACTGATGCCAACACAAGGACCAATTGCTAAGCCTGTCAAGGGAAAGAAACTGCTGGCACAACCCTTCCCAGTAACATCACCAGTGTCCAGGGAGCTGCTAACACAACCCATTATCCATGGAGTGGCATTCTGATGTTGGCCGGTCATAACTGTAACACAGGCTCATCAATGGTGTGAGGTTTGACCCTTTGTCGCCATGAAATTGGCATATCATCCCTGTGGCATCTGTGTGATGACTGAGGAGCCAATGACTACATCCATTCAGCCCCAACACTGGTGGCGATTGTCAATAGGCTATCAGTTCAATGTATAATAGATGGAGGGCATTTATCCTTCCAGTTTTTTCATAATCAATCTTTTAGCTGTTGTTAGAGTGCAAAGAATCCACCTTCTCTGACTACCATTTATGTACTGGCAACCTTCAGTCTCAAAAGACTATGGTATCGCGCTCTGAAAGGTGGTTCTGGCACAGCGTCTAGTGTGGCTGAAAAGGCCGATTTGGGAGTGACAATCCCTTCCACACTGGGAGCAAGTGCAGTCTGTCCCTGGTCTGTCTCCCTGGCTATGGGCCTTCCTTCTTTGCCTCTTAGCCTCAGACTGTTGGCCAAGTGTCTCTTCAAACTGGGAAAGGCCATGCTGCACAGCCTGCCTCCAAGTGGGCCGCTCAGAGGCCAGGGTTTCCCACCTGTTGAGGTCCACTCCTAAGGCCTTCAGATCCCTCTTGCAGATGTCCTTGTATCGCAGCTGTGGTCTACCTGTAGGGCACTTTCCTTGCACGAGTTCTATTTACTTTTTTTTGTATTGGCAACCTTCAGTCTCGAAAGACTATGGTATCGCGCTCTGAAAGGTGGTTCTGGCACAGCGTCTAGTGTGGCTGAAAAGGCCAATCCGGGAGTGACAATCCCTTCCACACCGGGAGCAAGTGCAGTCTGTCCCTGGTCTGTCTCCCTGGCTATGGGCCTTCCTTCTTTGCCTCTTAGCCTCAGACTGTTGGCCAAGTGTCTCTTCAAACTGGGAAAGGCCATGCTGCACAGCCTGCCTCCAAGTGGGCCGCTCAGAGGCCAGGGTTTCCCACCTGTTGAGGTCCACTCCTAAGGCCTTCAGATCCCTCTTGCAGATGTCCTTGTATCGCAGCTGTGGTCTACCTGTAGGGCACTTTCCTTGCACGAGTTCTATTTACTTTTTTTTGTATTGGCAACCTTCAGTCTCGAAAGACTCTGGTATCGCGCTCTGAAAGGTGGTTCTGGCACAGCGTCTAGTGTGGCTGAAAAGGCCAATCCGGGAGTGACAATCCCTTCCACACTGGGAGCAAGTGCAGTCTGTCCCTGGTCTGTCTCCCTGGCTATGGGCCTTCCTTCTTTGCCTCTTAGCCTCAGACTGTTGGCTAAGTGTCTCTACAGGTTATGGGTATAAAGTAAAAAAACCGACAACACTGGTGGCCAGAGAGGTGCTGTCAAGGTGAACTGAGCAGAGGGCGGGGGCAGCTCAAGGCCAATGAGTGGTCATGCTGGGGGGGGGACACCTCCCTGCCAGCCACTAGGAATGAGCAACACTGACCAGGGCACCGCCCCCAACTGTGGTGTGATGCCCCAAGGATGCCACATGCAAATACGCATGCACAACATGACACAAGGATGCAGCACCTGTTGCTGCTGACACCGCTGTAACTCCTGCAGGAGGTGTCTTTTTGCCGCTCACCATCGAGAGCATGAAGTGACTGGTTCCAGAGCAGGCTGAGGATTGACTTCAGAGGCACTGGTGGCCCGAGAGGTGCTGTCAAAGTGAACTGAGCTGAGGGCAGGGGCAGCTCAAGGCCACGATCTGCCTGACATGGTAGTGTCTAATCTGAAAACTGCTTTCCCCTCAATAAATCTGTTAAGAAGAAAGAAAACACCAGTGGTTAGTGCCAGCTCCTGGTTGTCCTCCATGGACTTCCTGAGAAGGGCTCACTGCTGGTCTCCCAGGTGTCGAAGGAATTTCTTGGCTACTACCGCATGAAGGCTATTGGCACAGAGTTGGTTTCAGAGACCAATAGTGGACCCTTCTGAGGGTCCTTGGGAGTTGCTCAACATTGCCAGCCCTTGACGGTCATCTGCTGTTCAAACTCATAGCAAGGTGTTGCCTGGAGTTGCCATAACAACATTTCATGGAAGTTTTTGAAACATACTTGGATTGTGTTGCTGGCTGTTCCAAGGCTTTGTTCCATTTTTTTTTTCATGTGAGGAATAATACAGCACCCACCCCAGGCAATGTTTTTGTGAGGAAAACGTACAGCTTCTCCATCTCGATAGCCTGTCTATCGATATATTGCAGCTTCTGTAAATGCTTATCCTCCTGTTAAAATAAGGATTCCTGTTGCCTTTGTACAAAAGGAGACCAGAGAAAATCATTCCATCTAATGTCAGGGCCCAGCTGAAGCGAACAGATGATGCCACAAACTCCCACAGCTTTCCCCATTGTTATGTACATCAGTCAGGACAAAAGCATACAAATCTAATTATAAAAAAATTCAATAGGCTTCTCAGTTAGTTTTTTTTTTTTTTTTTAAATCACTTACAACCTTGAGTTTTTCAATAATATAATACTCAGGATTGTGGAGAGGAAAATTATGTGAGAGTGTAGCACTCTCAGATTGACAATTCAAGGCTGAAATCATTATTGTTATTTTAAACCTGCAGTGGGAGGTTTCAACCAGATATTAAAATCAAATTAACTGATTCATTCCTGAATGTGCTAATGACTGAGTTAGACACATTTTCAAACTGTCAATTTAAACCCATTTTTGGGGGCGGGGTGTGTGAGAAGTGAGAAGTTACAATTTGATTGTATAGGTGCCTAAATAGGGCTTGTTCAACAGTCCTTTAACTAGTACATGCTGGTTAGCCTATTAATAATCACAATATTTATTTGCATAGCACCATTGTCGTACACTGCCAGGGTTCGGGGTGCTCAGAGTTCTTGGTACTTGAACCCTAGAGCCCTCAAGGACCCCTGTTCGGTAGTACTGCCACCACCCTTTATGTGCCAGTGTCTCAGTCCAGGGACACTGAGACCCTCTAGGCTTAATTCTATCCCTTGTAGGCACCGAGCACTTTCTTTAATTAAAGCTTCAGTCCTCAAGTTACTAGTCCTCAATGAGTATTTGGTAGCTTGCTGAACGGCTAGGCAGGATTCTGAACCTTTGTCCCCAACAGACAATGAAACAACTTAGTAAAAGGATTTTTACTTTATTAAATACATAGGGTTACATAAAGTTACAAAAGGCAGCAAATGCTAGAGGCATAAAACTTCTAGGAAACATATCAGTATAAAATAACAAAGCTAACTGGCTATCTCTATTATTCCCTAACTCTCACCTGGGTCAGCTTTCTTTTGTAGATCTTTCAGCTCCTTTACCTATGAGGCCACATGGCCCTGGTGGACCAGGCTCTCCCTGCAGGATGTTGCACCCACAACCTTTTCCACCAAACAGACAAAGACCCCGACACCCCCTTTGGGCTTTGTTCCTATACTTATACTCATGCTAACAGGACTGAGGTGACTCTGTACTCATTTAAACTGTCCAGTCAGAAGCTCTTGGGGACAGAATCTTCCCCAATGGATGCTAGTCCTCTTAGTTCTTCCCCTCCCCACTGGAGATCTATGGGTGCCTTTCTGTCTTCCCCAATGGATCTTCCCCAATGGATGCCAGCCCTCTTAGTTCTTCCGCTCCCCACTGGAGATCTATGGGCGCCTTTCTGTCTGCGTAGGTGCTACATTATCACCTTCCACGGAGTTGTAAATTCCGTTGGCTGTTATTACTCACATCCTTGCAGCTAGGAACTGCAAGCCTCTTCTCTGTTACTGGTTTACTTTGGTTCAGCCCCACATGCTACCAGGCCTAAACTGTACATAATCATGACAACCATCAATGTGCATGGTGTTTTACAGTGGAAGGCGTCTCTGCCTTGAAGATCTCCCAATCCAAAATAGACACCAGGGAGACAACGGTGGAAGGGGAAGGGAAGATGGAGTAGAATGTGCAATTATAGCATGATCCTAACCATCTGACAGTCCAATCCTATGCATGACTACTAAGAAGTAAGTCCCATTCGATTAAAAAGAGCTTACTCCCAGGAAAGTGTGGATAGGATTGGGCTGTGAAGGTCTGATTGGCCTGTAAAACAGTGCCTAATTAAAGTTGTGGATGCCAGTGGTTTCCTAATGTTTTACTCAATTCAATTCAATAAATCTTTGTTGGCATAATACTAATGGTTTACTCCTAGTAGTGTGCAATGTCACTCTCCCGCATCATACTGCCCCCCCCCCCTGGATACTTACTTAGCCACAGGAGCCTTGCGTGACATTTGGAACAGCTCTGAAAGCCTCCTGAGACTTCAGGAGTGCTCTTAAACAGTATTTCTGGTTTCCCAGAAGTCCTGCTTAAGAGTGCTCCAGATGCCTCAGAAGGCTTTTGGAGTGGTCCCAAATGCTGTGCGGGTCTTCATCTGCCTATGGAATGACTCTGGAGGGCAGATGGAAGTAGTGCAGCGGGTGGAGGTGGCAGCGCCGATGTGCGCTGTGGTGCTGCCCCCAAAATGCCCACAGGCACGGTGCATGGGCTTTTGCCCCCTCCCCGTCCCGGCCCATCACTGCACCCCACACCTCTTTTCATTGTGGGATACGGAAGCCAGTCAGTCAAAGTTTAATTGTGATAACCATAGGTCGTTACAATAAAAGATCAGTAAATTGCGAAATATCCATAAGCTAAAAAGGGAGAATAATTATAAACATCATACAGACCAAACCAACTAATAAAAGATATAAAAACATAAAATAGACCGCAATATCAAAAACCATTTAAAAGAGCTCACTGCTTAGCTCAGAATTAGGTAAAATTAGCTAAAATAAAAACCGAATCTGATTCCATAGAAATAAGGTGACCCCTGACAAAATCAGCTCTATGGAATAGATTAATTTCCCATAAGAACAATTACTATACTGCACAAGATTGTACATAATTTGCACGAATTTTCAACGCTGCAAGAGCAAAATTAGCCACTTTCAAAGTGTTCCCCATGTCAGCATCTACTAGAAGGCAGCAGACCTGAACTGTAGTAGGTCTGTCCTGTAACAAGGGGATTAAAGTGGACAAGAATTTAGATACGGAAGCATGGAGTGTCAGTTGCCCTAGAAAAGGGGTTTCCAAACTACAACCCGGGGGCCAAATCTGGTCCGCCACAAGATTTTATCTGGCCCGAAGCAACTTTTTTGGGGTCAGAGCATTTGCTAACGTTTGATGTTTTTACTCATTATATATGATTTCTCAGTTTAAACAAGGCATTTGTCACATTTCTCTTTTGTTCTGAATCATATCATACTTACTGTAAAAAAGTTTCAAGTAAAACTTAAATTTTATTCATTCATGTATAAAACTGATTTTTTTTCCGGTCCATGAAAATGTGTAAAATAGACAGTGTGGACCTCATACTGAAAACTTTGCAGACCCCAGCCCTAGGAACAGAGCCGCAGAACCCGGACTAATCTCCTGGGTTCCAGAAGTGACATCACAAGAGGTGAGGACCATAGAGAGGACCATAGAGGTCAGTGTGCCATGAGAAGAGAAATGTTCGACAATCGCTGGACTAATCTCCCAAGCCCATGTTTCAATACACTTTTCCATCTTTATTATGCAACGTCTGAAGTCATGCTTTCCCGTTTTGCAAAACAGATACTTTTTGAGTGGCAAGAAATGGAGGTGGCAGGACAAGATTGGGAAAATCAAAAGGAAGTTGAGGCTACTGGAAGTGAAAAAGTGTCACCTTTGCCGGTGCTGTAGCTCAGGGGTGTCCAAAGTTTTTGGCAGGAGGGCCACATCAGCTCTCTGACACTGTGTCGGGGGCCGGGGGGGGGAAGAATTAATTTACATTTATAATTTGAATAAATTTACATAAGTTTACATAAATGAATATATTAAAGTTGAACTTATATGAATGAATGAAGGTCTTGCAATAGCTCAAGGCCTATAAAAGGCCTTGCACAAAGCAAGGCTGGCCTTTCCTTTGCTGCCGCTGCTGCATCACAGATGTGAAAGAGCAAGCAGTGGAGGGAGCTCTCATCCCACAGCTCATGGGAGAGGTCAAACAGTCGCCCTCACGCTGAGAGAAGTTGCGTCGAGCCAGTGCGGACTTCAACAAATCTCTGGAGGGCCAGAGGCTCATTGGAGACTGGGGGCTCCCTGAGGGCCACATTGAGAGGCCTCGAGGGCCGCAAGTGGCCCCTGGGCCGGGGTTTGGGCACCCCTGCTCTAGCTGATTGCTGCCGTAGTCCCTGACCCGCTACAAGAAGTGGAAGCAAAAATGGGGGGGAAAAAACACATTGGGACCTTTTAAAATTGAAGCAACCTAGTGAAAAAATTGCAACACATGTTCTATTTGAAGATTATTTTTTTCAGAGTGGAGGAAGTAAGGGAGGAACAATGGCATTGACTCAATCATTGTAATGCTGCCTTTATTTCCTTTGTATGGCTTAAATGGGAATAAATTAGACACAAAATTGGCAGCCGTTAGAAAGAAAAGGTTTTAGCACCCCGAATAAGTGCTGTATCGATTGATAAGTGGTGGTAGACTCCAATGGCTTTTAGTAATAAAAAAATGCTCCTGAAGCCTGCGTACCTAATTATCTGTAGTAAAGGAGAAGCTGCTCTAAATTCAGCATACAATAGATGGGGTGGAGTTTGGGAAGACCAAACTGGAGATTTGCATCCTTGTCTAATGAAATCTTACGTTAGGCTAAGCCTGTACAGCCTGAGGTTCCCCAAGCTAAGTGTAGCCATCAAGGGCTGGGTCAGCCTCTTTTTGGCTGCCTGCCTAAAAGGGGGGAAGGAAGTGCACGGATGGGGGACAGTCAGGTGTCTGGCCTACCATGGTACATAAGTGGTGGGCTCAGAAATGTAACGTACTGCCCCGTTACCCAGGGCAGTGATGTCACATGACAGGAGAAGGAACAGGGCGTGTGAAGCCACTGCAGCTTTCTCCCTAACTAGGGCGAAGCCTGGGGACAGTCATAAACTCCCTTTGGCATAGTGTTTGGGGCAGGTACATTTTACCTCTGAGCCCAGGCTCTGCTCAAGTTACGCCTCTGGGTGGGCTGCATTCATGTTTCCGGGCCACAAGCAGAGCAGACTCGGGGCCCAGTCCTATCCAACGTTTCAGCCCTGATGTAGCCATGTGTCCTACAGTGGAGGGAGGCAGTCATGGGGGTTGTTCCCTTACCTCTGGACTGCACTGTGGCTGCGTCAGTGCTGGAATATTGGATAGGATTGGGCCCTCGTCACTTCTGTATGTGTCTCTGTTCCCACTATGGATTTTGGCCTCTACAATCCCGTGCCTGTTTCTGTGCATGGCTAGCTTGAGCCTATAGAGATGCACAGGTGCCCTGACACACAGGAGTGCTTATGCTGATGGTGGCCAAATCCTGTGCTTAGTCAGTGACACCAGCAGGTCTTATTAGGCTTCCCCTTGGCAGCAATCACTTTATGAATGGATTACTGTGTCAAAATGCATTTTGCATGCATTTCAGTCTTGTATATACAGAATTAAGGTGTTTCGTTCCGGAGTTTCAGCCCGGAAGGATGATTGTGTTGAAGCGTACCTTGCATTGAGCAAATCTGGCACACTGTGATCTCCTGGGAATCCTGGGTGGCAGGTGGAGGTGAGAACCTGTTTGCACAGCTGCTTGCAGCTTCCTGGGTGGTTTCCAAAGAAGCCTCCTTTTTGAACTGCCTAATATGAACGGGAGGAGGAAGTGGTGTTAGGTTCTTTGGCACAGGTCCTGCTGCATAATAAAATTATGTTTCCGACTGCCCAGGGGCCAGGCCACCTGGACAGTCTTTTCAGTTTCCTGTGGCAAGAAGCCTCTCCGATCAACAACTGGAGCCTGGGTGCAGCACACACCCTGCCATGCTTTTTGTCCCTCAGGAACTTCTCCAGTGGGGGAGCGTTCAAGCCTTTCTGTGCTCCTAAAAGGATGTATTCAAGCCCAATCAAGTTCAGGAAATCTGTGCTGCATAGCCAGAGAGAAGCTGCAAACTCCTTTGTATACCCAGAAATGCTCTTGTTTTCCTTCATTCTTGATCTTGACAGTTGCCAAGGCGCCCACCCTGCGGTGCATTTTGGTGGTCTCTTCCCCATAGAGATTCGCCTCTGCTTTCTTCCTGCTGAAAGTCTCCATATTTTTGCTTGGCACTTTATGTCTACAGTCAGGAAGCCTATACTTTCCTCCCCGGATTGTGCAACCCCACTCTTCCTGCTTAGACAGACTTCATATTGAAAACCTGCTGAGAAGAATGGGACAGTAATCTTTCCCCCCTTTTAATCCCCACAATAGATTCTTCACTCTCTCTCTCCCCCTACAAGTGTTTATTTCACTTGCAACCATTTAAAGCTCCGTAACTGATCTCTTTAGCAAAGTAACTGAAAGTAAACTTGACTTTTACTTATCTATGTTTCTTTAATAAACTCTGTCTCCTTTTGAAAAACTCAGTCTCAGGGTTACTGAGTACATCTGACTACTGTTTTTATGATATGTTATGTTTTTTATCTGCTTCTAAATTATGTTTTTAACTTGTTTTAACCTTGTTTTGTAAGCAGCCTTGAGTCCCTTCGGCGAGAAAGGCGGGGTAAAAATAAAGTATAATAATAATGATAATGATAATACTGATAGCCTAATTCTGAGGCACTTTGAGGTTGTTTGCACTGCTCATCCATGTCAGTGATCCCAAAACTGTCAGTTACTGCTGAGTTTGATCTCACTCTACAAGTATTTCTAATTTCCCCAATTTAATTCAATTTGAGTTAGAGAGAGAGAGAGAGAGAGAGAGATGGCAGTTAGCATGGTAAACCTGCACTGTGACTTGCTGGCACCATTCATTTGCTGCCCACTTACTCCTAAGAGTAAACCATTAGTATTATGCCAACAAAGATTTATTGAATTGAATTGAATTGAGTAAACCATTAGGAAACCACTGGCATCCACAACTTTAATTAGGCACTGTTTTACATTTAATTTTGTATTCATTGATTTTATTACACACGCACTTATTCCCTAAATATCTTGGCTGTGATCCAATGAGCCACTTTAGATGTGCCCATGGGCATGCCTAGTGGGTCATTTGGCTCTTTTTCTTCTTCTTCTTCTGCAAGACAGGCAACCGTGCCAAATTGCAATCTGCTTTTGAAAATCCCAACCAGGTGTTTGAGAAATGAAAGTCCACAGTTCCCTTGGGGCTGTGGAGGCAGAAGTGTACATAGGGCAGAGACCTTGTTGTTGCACTTAGGGGGGGCGCATGACTGCCCCTCAGGTTCCATCCTATTTTCTGAGGTGCTGGTGGCTTTCCACCCCCTTCCTTCTCATTCAAAGGGAAGCCTCCACAGGAGAAAGAATGGAGGCACAAAGCTGCCACAGCCAGCGCTCCCTCCTCCGAGGAGAACCTGGAAGTGACATCAGGATGTCACGTGACATAGTGGCAATGGGGTAGTGCGTTACGCCTCTGTGTGGAGGCCTTCCTGTCACCCTTTGTTGCAGACTCTTGTGCTAATTTAGCAAATTTTTGTCCCTTCACATCACATTTTATCCCTTTCCTTCAGAGTTTATGCCGCATCTTAAACATCTCTGCTGAAAAGGGTGTTCGGCTGAGATCAGAGGGATTTGCTTCCTACTGAATTTGCTCAGAATTTCAACCTTAAAAAAAAAAGAAAATCAGTGACATTAAAATTGCAGAAGTCACACAAGGGCTATCAGAGGACAGCTCCTTAAAGTCTTAAAAAAATCCATTCTCTGGAGGAAGACAGAGTTAGGGCACTAATAAACAACTGGGCTTCTGAAATACTTAGCATTGCCAGATTAGCAGGATGGAAGCATACTGTTTTTCACTTTAGTTTGCTAATTGGGTATGTGTTGCAGATCTCAATGACAAGAGGCAAACCCAAACAAATAATTAAATGAAATGCCTGAATTCAAGGCTGGATTCAGTTCTGCCTCTTCAAATTAAAGTCAGATTAAATTTGTATTTTTAGGTAGTTGGCTATGGGCTATGTACTGGGTATTGTAAAAAAAAAAGAGGAGTTGGGAAGGAATATTGGCTCGTGTTTTTTTTTAATGTGGCATGTACATATTGTCTGTTGGGAATGCTACACAAATCAGTTTCTTCTTTTTTTAATTTTGCAGCTAGATTTTTCGTGAAAGAATTCACATTGAAACTTGCATTGAGTATTATGAAATTGGAATAAAGACAGCTAGAGGGCACTGTGGATAAACATTTGGCAGTCTTTTTATTCCACAGGGCAGGACTGGTCAGAATTTAGCAGCAACTTGGAACCTCCACTAGCTTGGAACTGCATTTATTAATTTGAACCACCTGATCTGCTGTTGACATAAGAGGAGAAAAACATGAGGAAGTGGCCAAAAATTAAGTTTGCTCTTTGGGGGGGGGGGGGGGCTTTTGTATTTGTATTGGCAACCTTCAGTCTCAAAAGACTATGGTATCGCGCTCTGAAAGGTGGTTCTGGAACAGCGTCTAGTGTGGCTGAAAAGGCCAATTCAGGAGTGACAATCCCTTCCACACCGGGAGCAAGTGCAGTCTTTCCCTGGTCTGTCTCCCTGGCTATGGGCCTTCTTTCTTTGCCTCTTAGCCTCAGACTGTTGGCCAAGTGTCTCTTCAAACTGGGAAAGGCCATGCTGCACAGCCTGCCTCCAAGCGGGCCGCTCAGAGGCCAGGGTTTCCCACTTGTTGAGGTCCATCCCTAAGGCCTTCAGATCCCTCTTGCAGATGTCCTTGTATCGCAGCTGCGGTCTACCTGTAGGGCGAGCTACCAAATAAAGAATTAAAAATCACATATAGGACAACATTGTTAAAACTGCCTGAAGAAGAGATGATGCAACAAATGAATACTGAGCAGTGCCATCTGCAAATGCTGTACGCTCCCATCCATTAATCATATTTGTCTAATTATTTTTCCATATATAATAAATAATTGATCAGGAACCACGGCATCCATATGGTTGGAGCAGGCGTTTTGAAAATGTTAAAGTGGGAGACAGATGGGAGATCTTGATTGCCTCTGCCAAAAGCTGAAGACAGTTTCTCAGGACAATGGAACTGTATGAAGAGTGAAATATTTTTAGACGTCTGTTCCTCCCCATATCCCAGTGCCTAAGGACTGACTACATGGCTCTTTACAGCAGTACATTCTTCAAAGATGTTGCAACTTGCAGCCACTGGAAAGTTCTTAGGCAATCTGCTATAGCATCTCATTCAGTCAAAGCTACTCGCAGAGGACCCAATCCTATCCAACTTTCTAGGGCCAGTGTAGCCACAGTGCAGCCCCATGGGAACACATGTTTCCATACCCTGAGGAGGCCCCAGTGATTGCCCCTCCACCACAGGATGCAGTGCACACCCCACTGGCACAACTGCACCAGCAATGGAAAATTGGATAAGATTGGGCGCAGACTCCTCTACATTCAGTTCAACATCATCCTGGTTATAACCATTCTCCATTCCACAGCAATGCTGGGTAATCATATCTCTTCCACATAATCATCATAAGAACATCAGAACAGCCCCACTGGATCAGGCCATAGGCCCATCTAGTCCAGCTTCCTGTATCTCACAGCAGCCCACCAAATGCCCCAGATGCACGCCAGGTAACAAGAGACCTCATTCTGGTGTCCTCCCTTGCATCTGACTGAGAATTACTCTGGGAATTACATCACTATTCATGAGAATTAAATAATTAACCCTTCCTCCCTCCCTCCCTCTCTCCTTCCTTCCCTTCCTCCCTCTGTAGACCACCTAGTTTCAACTTTGATAATTACAAAATGGGCAGCCCAGTCCTATCCAGTTTTGGCACAGTGGGGCCACTGGGCCACGCTGTATTCAGCGCTGGAGTTGAGCAGGCTGGAGGTCTTCTCGGGGAAAGGAAACATTTGTTCCTTTCCTTACCCCGTGTAGCACACCAGCCTGCTTTATGGGCTACTTGGTTCTGCACCAGCTATTTAGCTGATGCAGAACTGAGTAGCCCCATGTAGAGCTTTCAGGCCTGGGACGGGGATTAGGATGTGACGAAGGCCTGCTCCACTGTCCCTGGAGAAACCCTGGAGTGCCACTGTCAGTCAATGTAGATCATGCTGAGGTAGATGGACCAATGATCCAAGCCAGCAGGAGGTCGTCTTTATATCAGTTGTAAGGATACAATTAGGAGTAAAATTAAATAATCTTAAAAAAAAAAACACCACCCAGATTATAGGTCCGCACATGGATATAGATTTGTAAAATATGTGGTCTCTAATCAGAATTAATCTAAGCATCTAGTGAAAATCCTGTCCATTTGTGACCTTTAAAGACAAAAAATTCAGTTCACAGTAATAATGGTTCTTATTTTCCTCCTAATACTCCTGTCAATTTAAGTAAAGGTTTTTCTTTCTGTAGAACTGTTTGGGTTCTTGTACTGTGAAAGAAAGCTATGCAAATAGATGCCCCCCCCCCATGTATATTATACATAGTATGTGTGTTTTTAATGGCCAGATTTACATCTGATGTATCTAAATGCTTTTGTCTGTCTAAATCATGTACTAATTAGTAATTAGTCACTGTTATTTAATTAGACAATCTATTTGAGAATCCTTCATTAATCACACTCAGTTTGGTGTTTGCCAGCTGGTGGTGGAGATTGTGCCGCTCAGCTGGGATTAGGTGCATGCTGGGTTTTGCAGCTGCTCTGGGGTGCAACTGTCCGCTGCTGCCGTCTCGAAGCAGGATGGTAACAATCTCATTAATGGTTGTCAATTTTTAGTAAAGGACCAAACTCCTAACCAGGAGCAAGATAAAATGCTTGCTGTGTTGAGCAGGTGGGAATTTGCCCACGCAGAGATTTTGCTTTGATGTACTCATTTCCAACCCAGTTGAAAACAGACGTGGACCCCCAAAAGAACAACCGGAGCTTGCATATCCTGCAAAGCAATTGAGCTTGCAGAATTTATAATGGATTGGTGAGCAGTGAGTGTGGAACTCTTATTGCTGCCCAATTTTCAGTCTTTTCTGTTAGAGCTGTTTCAAGTACATTTTAAACCATGTTAATTGGAATCTGTCAGCAGGCTTTAAAACAGACCGACATTTTAAAGCTCTTTACCTTCTGGTTTTTTGTTGTTGTTGTTTTTTTTTGCACTTCCGTTACCCACTCAACTTTTAGCACTTTTAATTAAAGCAGGTGATTTTATCAGTTAAGATGTCCTTAGCTTTCAAGGAGACTTACGGCCACAATCAGCCTCCCCAGAAGATCTGCAGCATGTTGAGTGGACCAGTTGCAAGAAAAAAAAAAGCTCTTTTCACCTTGTGGAGCCTCTCTGATTGACAGAGAAACCAGTTGGAATAAACCGTTCAATTTATATACTTCACTTGGCTTCAATGCGGATACACCCCTTCATGTTATGCCCATTTATGCTATGTGATGCAGTGGCATAGCTAGAGGGGGTGCAGAGCACTAAGTTTTGCAGGGATCCTCACTGCAGTGTGCAAGTGGCCCCTCCCCCTCCCCTTTCGAGCCTTTCTGGGCAGTGGAAGCAAAACAGAGGCATATGCCCAGAAGGCATATACCCCCATTTTGCTTCCACCACCTGGAATGGCTCCGTAGGGAGGAAGGGGGGAGGGGCCTCTTGCATGTTGCAGTGAGGCTCCCTTCATAACTTAGTGCTTTGCACCCCCTCTAGCTACTCCACTGACATGATGCAATTCTGGTCAACACCTAAATCAGCCTTACATACTACTGATTGCAATTATCTCCACTTCTTCTTCTGGCCCTCCTTGAGTCTCATGGGGAAGTTGTTTGAGTGCCTCTGTCTTGATGGTAATAAATGTCTGACTTGCATTACACCTGCCTGGTAGCCTGGGATGCTGCCGATTGTACATTTTAAATAGAAAGTGGTGTATTAATAAGTAAATGTAATTTTCTATAGTCTTGAAAGTCCATGGAGGATAGCGTTCCATTTATTATTCATGGGAAACCTCACATAATATGGTAGAAATTGGGCTCCGCACCAATCTTTTGTAATATGCTTAGGCTAAGACATCACGGACATGACTAATGCAACCTGAAAGCTACTTCTATTTTCATCAGTTGATAATCCCTTAAGTACAGAAATCAAACTTGCCTTCCAGAATAGTCTTTGTTGTTGTTGACGCTCTGCTACAGAACTGGTTCTTCATAATGGCGAGGATACAGAAATTACCTCGCCATAACAATTGTTCACGTGCTTTACTAAGCAAAATAAAATAAGGCACTGTTGGAATCCCTACTGACATAAATGAGACATGCAATAACTGAGATTAGAGACATGTGATAACTGAGGATAGAAGGGGATCTAAATCGGCACAGGTGAAGTGGTGTCATGTGGCAGGGCGGTGGAGGGAGTGCGCTTTGGACATGGGGAGGGTTCATTTCTGAGTGGGGAGAGGGTGGAACAGGGCAGATCAGGCCCAGGAGGGGGGGGCGAGATCAGTGGAGCAGGCCACTGCCATACCCTTCCTGAGCCTGTACCAGCGGGGAGGTCTGTTCTACCCACTGCTGCATCTAGGCCTTCCGCCTGATGGCACAAGTAAAGTTGTGCCATGCTGCATTCTAACCCCCTTCCTGCGCCTGCTAACATTGTACTAGGCCACTTGGATTTGTGCCCCGCTATTTAGAAGATGTGGATCTGAGTACCCCCATGGTCTAGGCTGGGGCATTACTTGGAGTAAGGGGGAAAATATCTCCTTACACCGAGGTGACCTCCAGCCTGCTCCTAAACTGCATTAGCTACAGCAGAGGTCATGTACCCCACTGCACCCGTATAGTTTAGGATTGGGGCTATGAGTCATTTGTATTGTCCTGATGTACTCTGAAGTGTTTTAAGAAGATTCCGAGAGCCATTCTGCTTCCATGGAGAGAACTGTGGGAGGAAACCTCTTAGGGATAAATTACTTAGCTGGCAAATTAAAGATAGTAGGCAACCTTCAGTCTCGAAAGACTATGGTATTGCGCTCTGAATGGTGGTTCTGGAACAGCGTCTAGTGTGGCTGAAAAGGCCAATTCGGGAGTGACAATCCCTTCCACACTGGGAGCAAGTGCAGTCTGTCCCTGGTCTGTCTCCCTGGCTGTGGGACTTCCTCCTTTGCCTCTTTGCCTCACACTGTTGGCCAAGTGTCTCTTCAAACTGGGAAAGGCCATGCTGAACAGCCTGCCTCCAAGCGGGCCGCTCAGAGGCCAGGGTTTCCCACTTGTTGAGGTCCACTCCTAAGGCCTTCAGATCCCTCTTGCAGGTCCTTGTATCGCAGCTGTGGTCTACCTGTAGGGCGTTTTCCTTGCACGAGTTCTCCATAGAGAAGATCCTTTGGGATCCGGCCATCATCCATTCTCACGACATGACCGAGCCAATGCAGGCATCTCTGTTTCAGCAGTGCATACATGCTAGGGATTCCAGCACATTCCAGGACTGTATTGTTTGGAACTTTGTCCTGCCAGGTGATGCCGAGAATGCGTCGGAGGCAGCGCATGTGGAAAGCGTTCAGTTTCCTCTCCTGTTGTGAGCGAAGAGTCCATGACTCGCTGTATTTTAAACAGTCTTGACATGGTGTTGGTATAGCACAAGGGTCTCTAAACTTTTCGGCCAAAGGGCCGCATCAAATATCTGGCATGATGTCGAGGGCCGGAAAAACAAATTAAATATAAAATTTAAGTGAATACATTAGAGATGGAACTTAGATGAATGACTGAAATGAATGAATGAATGAATGAATGAATGAATGGGCTCAAATGTCCAGGATTTCTCCAAGCACCAACACAGTCCAAGATATAAAGCACACACTTAAATGGACCCCCATTCCTTCACTCCACAAGCACAACTCTGGTTGTGTTTGGTCAACTGGGCCAGAGGCTCTCAGGGAATCAGAGGCTGGCCGCGGGCTGGATAGAGGCACTCCGCAGGCAGCATCTGGCCCCCAGGCTGGGGTTTGGAGTCCCCTGGTATAGCACAAGCTGAAGAACAAAGTTCTGCCCCCCCCATGGATTTTTGTGTGTGTGGGTCAGAGGATGCATTCATGTTTTCATATGGCTGGCGTCCTGCAGACTGTATGCAATGATAACATATAACTGTACCATGTTGTCTCTTGAAGCTTTTGTTTTTCCTTTTGTTCTGTCTTTATTTTTGCTGTGTTTGTGTTATTGTTGCTAAATTGTATAATTTTATCCTAACAACTCCCATGGGAGTACTTGTTATCTGGAAGGATAGGACACAGATGCCTTAAAGCCTATACACAGAAACCCCAAAGTCCTTTGGTGCTCAGCACTGACAATCAGAACAGCTTTATAAATTCAGATCTCCAGCAGAGAGCGAATGAGAGCTGTTGATGTTGTTGAAGCCACTTTTTTTGTCAGTGGAAGAACATCCCTGGCCATGGGGAGGCTTGTTTCACATTTGAAGATCACAGCTTCATTTCACAACATGTTGTATCAGAGCATTTAGTGCAGCTTTGGTCGTCCTCTCTAGAAGGACAACAGCTTGTCAGACTTCCAAGCAAAAGAGACAGCATGTGGTAAGAATGTAGGAGCCTCATTCCTTACCTACATGGTGCCACCTTTTATGAATCTCTATAGGGCAGTGATTTTCAACTTTTCTCATCTCACAGCATGCACACCATTGGTTTTTTGACAAAGCACATTGCACTGCTGACATGGGTCTCACACCTCCCAATAGCCCTACTGACAAATGACCTTCTCCCCCAAACTCCCACGACATCCCTGCGGACCATTCGTGGCTCACCAATGTGCCACGGCACAGTGGTTGAAAATCACTGCAAGAGGGCATAGTACAGCCTTGTTCTCTATCCTTCACCCCCCCTTTCTGGTAAACAAGTGCATGGGCATACTATAATAGGGAATGGGAAATCTATGTGTGTCTCTCCTGTCACCAGAATGGGGGGGTGGAACAAGACTTTATTCTGCCTTAATGGGGGATCCTTTGTATGCAGGCTTAGACAGAGCCCGTGGTGATTTAGCATTGTGGATTACAACAGAAAAGTACTTATTTTATTGTTCCTGTAATGGCCAGCATGATGCCCACAAGCAATGCTTGTTCCCTGTTGCTAACTGGCAACAGTTGGCAAATGTGAAACAAGCCTCCCCATGGCCAGGGATGTTCTTCCATTAAGTGGAGCTTGGCTATCTCGCTGAGATGGTTTGAACCCATACCAGCTCTGCCTTGCATTTATTCATCTAAAATATAGAACGCTGCACACCTCAACATACTTTTTTAAAAGCTAACATTGTTTCTGAACCAGTGATTCCCAAACTGTGAGTCAGGACACACTAGTGGGTCATGACCTGAATTTTGGTGGGTCCCATAGCAGCCAAGCAGAACTTCCAATGAGAACACAGGTGATAGAAGGATCAGATAACTAACTTCCTCAAGGCTTTTCAAAACACAGCTCCTCCAAACGGCTCCTCCTCCTTTTCAAAACACAGCTCCTCCTCCTACAATTTACAAGCATTTGTAAATATAGGGAGATGAATGTTGGAGCATTTTTTTTTGCAGGTTATTATTATGTGTAAATAAATTTTAAAAAATTATTTCTGTCTAGTTTTTTTAAAGTCTTGTAAACCTAGAGAGTGGCATTTTAAAAAGTGGGTCACGGTGCTAAAAAGTTTGGAAACTACTGTTCTAAACAATGGTTGGAAAATAGTTTGCAGAAGAAGTTTGAAAAATGTACTTGAGTGCTGTCTGGGTGAAACAAAGGCTACATTGAGTCTACAAATGCAGCAGAATGACAGTCCAATCCTGAGCTGCCCATTCTGCTGCGACTACCATAGTGTGGCATCCTCTAGCCCACTTCATATCTTTGGCAATAACTTTCACAGATTAAATGAATGAAAAACTTCCTTGTGTTTACTTTCAACCTGCTGTCTATCAACATTGACTCAACCTAGCCAAATGGCAGCAATGTGGTTCTCTAGAATAACAACAAATATTTTTAGTGGCGTACCGGAATAAATTTTAACTACTGTGTCTCTTCTCACACATGCCCTATTTGCATACATTTTGCCTCCAAAACTGAATGTGTGAGTTTCTGCTATATAAGTATGGTGTGGAAGTTTACACTGCTTCTTTGTGTACAGGTTCTTTTTGTCAGCCCATTGGTATATGGCAGGAGCCTGCTGTGTGTGTAAAGCAGTGCCTTGTCATAGACAACAGTTCCATTTGAAGATTTGCGGTACGTTTGTTAAAATTGCAGATGGAAATCGCTGGAATAAATTGCTACCAAGCATTTATCTGTGGCACTTTATATGTGTTTTGTCTTGATGTACCCATAGGCAACTCACTGTAAATTGTCCATAACGATCGAAGTGATACTGGTTTATGAACATCCATTAAGCAACTGACTTTCTACCACCATGTAACTACTCAACATAATGGTGATAAGTTAAAGACAGCCAAGAATGGAGGCGATATAGGAGTAGCTAGCTCTTATTTCGGTACTTTGTAGATTTCCCACTCAAAGAACTCTGAACCAGAAAGTATTTCAGAACCTTCTCTCAGACATTGCTTGACCACTTGCTGTGTCTTAATGGATAAGATAAGTCACTTCATGTGCAAGGGTACTGAGCTGAACCCAACATTACAATGTATGGAGAAAGTCTTTGAGATTTTGAGGGAAATCAGTCCTGTGCAAGGAGAATCTGGGTGAGATTTAAACATCTTTGGAACTTCTGAGTCTAGATACAATTGGTTCATCACACTGTTCCACTTCAATAGAACATAGGCCAGCAGTTCTCATACCCTTCATGACCCTGTTGTCTGCGGTGGGTCCTAGGTAAAATGAGGATGATGATACTCACAATGATACAAGGGTTGTTGTAAGGACGCCTTTAACATTTGAGATGCTTTTCATGCTCACAAAACACTGTATACATGTAGAATTGGTTACCAGAATATTTGAAACTGCTTCCTCTTTATATGGTTTCTAGAGGGATCTAAAAACTTATTTACCGTATTTTTCACTCCATAAGACGCACCTGACCATAAGATGCACCTATTTTTTAGAGGAGGAAAACAGGAAAAAAAATATTCTGAACCAAATAGTGTAATAAAATATTTAATAAACTATAACAGAATAACATTTGAACCATCCCTCTATTCTTAGGGTGAATGGGATCATAAACTGGCATGAAGATCCCTCCCTTTATTAGGGTGAATGGGATCATAAACTGGCATGAAGATCCCTCCCTTTATTAGGGTGAATGGGATCATAAACTGGCATGAAGATCCCCCCTTCATTAAGGTCCCCAACATGCACTCTTTTTTGCAGTATTCGCTCCATAAGATGCACACAATTTCCCCCCCCCCACTTTTTTGGGGGGAAAAGGTGCATCATATGGAGTGAAAAATATGGTATTTCGCTTGGGTTTTGAGGAGGGAGCAGGAACATCCTAGGGACACCTTTCATCTTCAGTCTCTGCTTTTTATGCCATTGTTGCTATGCTGTTTTATATTTTTATCCATATCGTTTAGCTTTGTAATTTTCAATTGCTTTTAATGGTGCGTGTTTAAATGTTTTCATGGTTGTATTTTTATTGTTTAATTTTCAATGCATGCACCGCATTGAAAAATATGAAAAATAATTTTAAATTCATAAATAAATAAATGTTAAGTGTTAGCATTGTTTGGAAAAATAAAAAGAGTGGAGCCAAATTTTTGTTTTGTTTTGTTATGGTAGTGGTTATGGCCCAGATCTTTGGCAAGCTTTTGACGCAAACAATTTCATCTGTTTTTCAGTTTGTCAGAGTTCTAGAAGGAAGAGTGCAAAAGCCCCCCCCCCGTCATGTTTTAAGGAACAAAGGTGTTACTCAACCCTTGAGCTTGCCTCACCAAGCTTAATGAAACTCGTGAATTTGACTGAGCTGAGGTTTAGGTAGAGCCAGTGTCACTGGTAGAGCGTCACTAGGATTAGCAGCACCCAGTGCGGGAGGCCAGCGTGTCACCCCTATGATGGACCGCCTCCCATAATTTGGCTATAAATTTTGATTGAATAGAGATATTTCATTGATTCATTGCATTCTGCATGAAATTACACATCGAGTGATATATATATATATATATATATATATATATATATATATATATATATATATATATATATATAACATGATGGCAATATTTGAAAACAACAAGATTTAAAATTTTTTGATGATGGGTAGTGTCACCCCCCCATGCGCGTAACCCAGTGTGGCCCGCACCCCTGTATCCCTCTAGTGACGCCACTGGGTGGAGTTCCTTTTATATACTCTCTCTATAAGTCCTTTCCTCTATCCCCAGAATTGGGAACAAAATTTCCCAACTCTGCCTGCAATCAGGTGGGCTGGCAAAGGACTTTCAATTAGTACATAAGGGGGAATTTTCTCACAATAAACACTGTGACCTGGGCTGGGTTAATCAAAGTCCACTGCACTGTTTATGTGCCGTTTCCTCTTCACAAAAAGACACAAGTACTTAATTTGTAATCCTTTCGATAATGCGGTAGGTGGTAGGTGGTTGCCGTCAGTTAATTGAGAGCAATTAGCTCGTTTTGTAGCATGTCACCACAAAGAACTGTGGGCAAGCATTTTAAGTGTCACACAGCCAGGGTTTTCTGTTGATAGATTCAGTCAGGTTATGAATATTTCAGTGCCAGGCGTTCACTTCCCAGGAGTTAAGGTTCAGGCCAGCAGCAGAAGTCACTACAGGGAGGTGAGTTAAGGAACCTCCATACTGAAAATCCTCTAAAGGTAACTGACTGACTTCTTTATTTTATAGCACACAAGCATAATTGGATGTCAGCTGGGGAGAGCAATTAGAAGACATCACTGGATCCTATTAAATTCCCAAGAATAGAATGGCAGGGCAAAAAAATCTTTTGGCTTTCTAAAGCAGAGAGTCTAAGCCCGGCCCCTCTCCCCTTTTAAAGGGTTAGGTTTTCTGAGCGCTTATAATTATTTGGCTAGGAAAAAAAGGAGGAGGACAAGAGGTGAAAGACGGAGAAGTTTGGAAGACGAAGGTGCAAGACAGAAGCAGGACAGGAGGAAAAGGCAGGAAAAGGACAAGAGAGAACGTGATGGGGAAAGATCCTAGAGGAGGGGAAAAGACTAAGAAGAAGGGATGGAAGGAGCCAGAGCAGGAAACAAAAGCAACAGATAAGGAAGGGAAAGAGGTGTGGCTGTTTCCTGGGGTTAAGCAACCCCACTAAAGAAGCCTCCCAACAGAGGCAATCATGCACTGCCCCAGCACCGGGGGCAGTGACATCACGACGTCACGTGATAATGCGTCACTTGACATCACTTGGGTTCTCCCCAGAGGAGAAGTGCACACTGCAGCGGCAACCAGCGCCTCCTCCATAACTAGGGCAGAGCCTGAGGGGTCAATTATGTGCCCTCTTGGTTTAATGCCTAGGGCAGGCACCCCTAAGTCTCCGTCCTTGTATGGCTCTGCCTCCCAAGAATCCCCACCCCATTTGGTTAGGCAAGAATCATTGTCCTTTCTGGCAATTAGCAGGTATTCATGTTCTGGAGACAGAGCACAGTGTAGTCCTTATTTGCTTTGCATCCCGCCCCCCGTGCAGTGGGAGGGGTTGACCAGATCTGGTCCTGAAGATATTCTCTATGAAGCGTGATCCAGGTCCAAGAGAACAGAACTTGGTATCCAAAGGGGATGTGAACTTGACTCTTTAGAATAATCTCCAGGGCACCGGAGACCAAACCCTTGGCTAAGGGCAACAGTGTAGCTAGAGTTGGGGGGACGGGACAAACTGGTACATATGGCAGGCACCGCAACATTCCATGTAAGCGGTCCTTCCCATTTGCCATCAGAGCCATTCTGGGCAGTCATAGCAGCGCACAGACACTCATCGAACCAAACAACGTCTCCTGCACATTGCAGTTACTGCCTGGAATTGTTCCAACTGGGAGTGGAAGGGGCATGTGGTGGCTCCTGCAGTACTTACCATTTTGCCCCACTAGCTTTGCTACTGGGAGAACAGGCTGGCTGGTGGGGTTGTATTCACTGCCTGAGGCAACTGTCTTAATGGGCCTCACAAATGTGCCGCCCCTGTTCATTTCTTGTTCAGACTTTTTTTTCCTGCCAACTTCACTTTTGAGTCTTCCCCCAGTCATTTATTACAGCTCTTTTACACGGGGGAGGAAAAGGCCGTTTATCTCTGAGATAAGTTGGCTGAGGTCTGTGAATCAGCCTGAAGGAGGGGAATCCTCTTGTGAATTATAGCAGTTTGGAGATGCTGTTCTTTTCAGTGAAGAATTGTCTAGTAACTTTTGATGAACTGAAATGCAAGTTCTTCTAGGGAGTAAAAGAAAATGAAGAGCATATTACTTCTGAGACACTAGCCTGACAGTAATTAACTTTCTTTCTTTTTTTCTTTTTTTCTGGTCTGTAAAGGATAAGTTTAAATTTGCAGATTTTAATAAAATCACCCCCCTTCACTTCTGTAAGGTCATATGTGTAACGTATTCAGTGTCGATTGAACTGTTCTTTGATAGGCTATACATAAGGTTCCCCTTTTGGGGGGCACATTTCTGAGCTCAATGGGCACATTTTTTTGTGTATGTGGATGGCCTGAGCTTTTGTTTGTTGAAGGAGCCTGTCACGAGGACTACCAAAATATGAGGGATGCATCTAAACTGACTATCCATTTACTGAGTGCAAGGCATGATTGTGTGTGAATCCACCCTTGCTATCCTCCAGGATGAAGGCAAATTCACATGGTCACAAGTAGGCCTGTTTATTTCGTATTTGTGAGAGTCGGCTGTTTGGTCTGAAATTGCAACTTCTTTGTGGAGATACCCTAGCTTCAGAACTCTGTCTGTCTAACAGCCCAATCCTGAGCTGCCCAGTGTGCGGGGCTGCAGCAGTGCTGAAAATGGCTGCCGCTGCATCCAACGCACCCCCAGGTAGCCACCTTTCATCCCCTTCCCCCAGGTAAGGCGAGTAGCCCCGCTACACAATTCTACAACAATCCAAAGGTCAGCTTAGAAGTAAGAGCCTCCGTATTGGGTGGGCGGCCTCCCACCCTGCTCCCTCCTCCCGGCACAGCTCCTCCCCACCCATTCCCCTCCTTTCCTCTGCCTTCACTGCCCCAGAACACCTCATCCCTGCCTCCCCCCACTCCCCCACCTACCTCTCCACTGTCCGGCAGTCTGCGCAATGGCTGAGTGGCAAAGCTTCGGTGCTCCACTAGTGCTAGGGCCTGCAAACGTACCTTAGAACAACAACCCAATGATCAGTGTAGAAGTAAGAGTCTCCGTATTGGGCAGACGGCCCTCCTCCTGTTCCCTCCTCCCCACCCTCTCCCCACCATCCCACTGCCTTTTAGGTTTGGGCCCTAAGGGTTCTCATTTATACTTCATCAGGCAACAGCTGAAAACTTTTTTTAATATATTGGTCTAAGAAACTAGGGCAGTGGTTCCCAAACTGTGAGTCACAACTCACCAGTGGTCTTGACCCGATGTGCAGTGGGTTGTGACCCAATACTCAACGCTGCATTGAAAAGCATTTCTGGGAAACCCTGGAGGCCACTTCTGGGTGGCGTGGAGCCTGCAACTCACTGTAGGCTTCCACAGGCCCCAGAATGCCTCCTGGAAGCAGCTGGCTTTGGTTTGTTTCCATGACTTCCCTGTGAGGAATTCTGGGGTCCTTGGAAACCAGTGGAGCGCAACCTGGAAGCAGCTCCTGGGGGCCCCTAGAAATGCTTTTCAGCGCAGCTTTGAGCATCATGCAACTCATCGTGTAGCACAAGGTGGGTGGGTCATGGCAGTCAAAAGTTTGGGAACCACTGTACTAGGGTTTTATGCCTGCATTTTGTTTTGATGGTATTATATGAGGGGCCACATTGCTGATTTTGTCATGAGCCATATGTCAGAAAGGCAGTCAACACATTTTAAATGCATAATAATGCATTTCAGTGGGTTAATTTGTACAAGAGTAAAATAGTTTATTTCTCAGATTATAGTAGTTTGCCCTTGATGTGGTCTTCTCTTTCCTTGCAGTCTGAGAAATCAATTTGGTACAAGGTCACAATTTTTGTTTTAAAGTTGAGGCAACTGTGTCCGTGAAAAACATGGGAAGAGAGGAGGAAGTGCAAGTGTTTTGCAGTTTCCTGTTTTTTTACTAAGTCATTCCCAAAGAGATCTTTTGCATCTCCTTAAGTGGGAGAGGGAGAGGGAGAATTCTTTCGCTTATACTCTTTAATCCTCTACAACAAATGATCAGTGCCCTAGGAAACAACTAATCCAATTTGTCTCAATGGACCCCCTGAAATAAAGAAAATAGGATTTGAGCCTTTTGTCTTTCAAAAGACAAAGCAAGGACGGACTGCTTGGCTGATGGAGCCCTTTGCTTTCGGAGAAAAAGAAGGGTCACCATGCATTTGAAATCTTCAGTGAAGCAGGAAAAAGGAGAGAATTGGTCCACAACAAGGAGGGGCACATAGCACCACAACAGTTGCCCACGCGGTGCTGATAGGAATATTGAAGATGAGTGTAAATTGATGCACGTATAAGTCTTTAGGAAATAGGAGGCGCAAGATCAGTGCCATCTAGGGAGCAGGATTTTGTTAAGGCTGCAATCCTATACTCACTTTCCCGGGGGGAAAGGCCCACTGGATACAGTAGGGCTTATTTCTAAATCAATGTGCATAGGCCTGTACTAGAACAGCGGTGTCCAAAGTGGAGACTGCGGTATGTCGGCAAACCGGTTCCCAGTGCAGACGGTACTTATCGTTCCACCTGGGGTCCTTCCTCAGTGCTGCAGATCACCCCCCCATCTTTGTGCCAGCCTACTGTGCATACCCAGAAATCTGGGCTCCAAGCCAGCTGGGGCGAAAGACCCTGGAAGCACAAAATGAGTGTGAAGGTTGGGGGCTCTCTGCGGCATGAATGGGAGGCTCCTCCGCAGGATGGTTAGTGCCATTCATGCAGGGAAAGGATTCAACAGAGCACCAGATCCTGCCCACAGGCCACAGTCTGAAGAGCCCTGTGCTAGAAGCTTCTAGTGAGTGCCTTTGTACTTGGAGGAGTAGACTCAAAATGGTGCTCATTGGGTATCCATGGACAAATCAGTACTGGCTACTGAGCACAGTACTGTTCCCAGAGGGCAGGCACAGTACTAGGTTTTACAGGCACTTCAACACGCCGTGTAAGCAGCCCCTCCTCTCACTCAGAGCTATTCCAGGCTCTGAGAGAAATGTGTAGGCATCTCCTCCGCTTTGCTCTCACCACCTGAAATGGCTCTGAAGGCGAGGGGGAAGAGCCACTTACACGGCGTGTTGAGGTGCCTGCGAAACTTAGTGCTGTGCCCCCTCTGGGAATGATACTGGCTGAGAGGTTCTCACAGGGTTGCTGTGAAGACAAAGAGCTACAGAGATGTATGCAGATGTATGTAGATGTATGCACACTGTACGCAGCAAAGTACTATAGAAAGAATATTAATACAGGGGGCTCCGTAGCTGCGTATCCTGTATTCGCAGATTCACTTATCGATGGATTGGGTATGTGGGCCCCCATGCGTGCCCCCTGCATAATCCCCTGCGTGCTCCTGAGGGCTTCCCTGGGCCTCCTAATGCCTTCTAAGGCATTAAAAAATGTCACTACCAGTTTCATGGAGAAAGTGGAAGTCACTTTTTTTTACCTTAAGGCTCAGTCTGAGCCTGGCAGAGCTCCAGAGGGTGGGGGGAAGCATTCGCCCATATCTACTGTTTCACTTGATCAAGAGGGATTCCAGAACAGAACCCCCACGGACATAGAGGCACTCCTTGTATTTGGCAGCTAGATCATGGATTGCTAGTTTATCACCTTGTGCTGAGGAAAAGACAGTAGGAGTGAAAGCACAACTTTTCAATGAGTCTCTAGTTTGATTTATGTTTTGCAATAACATGTATTATTCAAGGTGGGTAGCAAGGAAGAAAACATTACACTGCCTTGCCATTTTTTAAACAATACAGTGATTTTTGTCAATCTGTTTCTGTCACTCCAAAGGATGCTTTCAAGGCCAGCAGGGTCACCATGTGATCTATAGATGGCGGTTCTCATTGTGCAAGCATCCACTAAAAGCGTCTTCCCCACTGTGCTTGTCTCCTTGCTTAATAGCAGCTTTATGAATTCCGTCTTGCTACCTGCTATTCATACCAGCTGGAGATGGACAGAGATGACCTTGATAGTAAGTGACCCATGTAGAGATGCTGCAAATTTACTGGGCCTCTGCAAATTCAAGGGCATTACCTCCACATCCATTGTTATGCTGCTCCAGCTGTGGTGTCCTTGCCGAACATGGAAATAGTTTGAAATGGAGTTGTGTCAAGGCGCAGTGCTTTCTTGCTCTTTCTGTTGATTGTCTCAGGTATTCCAGGTTATCAAGTTGCTGAAGAATCCATTGTCTTTTGGTGAGCTTTTTCATCAAGCATAGGCTACATATGTATGTATGTGCAATGCAACATCAGCAAATAGGAGAAGCAAAAAAATGTTTAGGGACTAGAAACTGAGGACACTTCTCCCCATGCCATTAAAATTGCCTTTGAGCAATGTACTATTTTTATGCCTGAGGCTTCAGGAGTCAACCTCGAGGCAAAATCCGGAGCTGGAGTCCCTGAGGCAGTTCATGGCTGAACACAGTCATGTTCTGGCAACTCCTGCGACGCCGCTGGAACCAACCGTATTGGCCTCTGCCTTTCCGTTGGACCATTTCAGCGATGTGGAGAGGGGGGATTTGCTGCATGGGTAACAGCCTATCCTCCATACCTACTTTGCCCAGGCTTCGCGCACTGGAGAGGACGCTTTGTTCCAGAGCCACCGTTCAGAGCGTGACACCATAGTCTTCCAAGACTGAAGGATGCCAACAATGATTCAGGAGAAAGTGGAACAGAAGAACTTTTAAATCAGGTTGAACATTCTAGGCATTGCAAAACTTACATGCACATTTGTTACAGTATGTGCCCCATACAGTAAGGCAATTTGGTGGCTGGATAAGGCAGGCCTACCAGACCACTGCAGTGTGTAAGCAAATGTAAGCATACCTGTCAGACAGTGGGGCAAGGACCAATCAGGGCAAAGTGCTAAGTCATCGCACGGAACAAGGAAAAGCTGTTGCAGTCCCCACCCAGGATGATGCAATGACATTCCTCCGTGATGAGGTCATGGCCTCTCCCATTGGCTGACAGGAGTATAAATGTCCAACAAGCACACTCCACTGTGTGAGTTGTAGGAGTGAGTTGCTGCACGAATCTCTGCTGGACTGATACCTGATCTGCTGACTATTTGGACTGTTTGCTGGACTGCCTCTGCTTGCCGATTTCTGGAACCGCCTTCTACTTGTAAATACTGCCTGCAAATAGACTCTGGTGCTGGTACTTCCCTGGGTCTTGCCTCCTTTTTTTGGCTTTCTTCCCTGTGCTCTGAGCACCACACACTGCAGCTGCCGGTTTGCGCTTCTGCTGTCTCTGTGTTTTGCCCATTATCTCTAATGCACCCTAGAACAGCAAAATGTAGACTTATGGCCCAATCCTATTGTGGAGCTGCACTGGTGCAGCATCTGCTGCGCCAGCTTTAGCCATTGCAAACAAGCTGTAAAGCATGTTTGTGATGACTTGTGAGTTGGCAGTACCAGTGGGAAGGACTGTGCTGTCCTGTTGGCACTGAATCCAGCCAACAGCCACCAGGGCAGGTACATGCTGTGTTGGATAGTGGAAGGGCAGGGGGAGGGTGGAACGGAGGTGAGAAGGAGGCGTTTTGGGGTGGGTAGGGGGGAAATTCAGGCCTGGGAGGGTGGCGAGGGTGGCAGAGGACATTTTGAGCATTGTGTAGGGTTTTCCCCGCATTGCTAAGTAACGATCCACAATCAGTTCCAACGCAGAAACTAGGAAACTATGTTTTGAGGTGAGAGACTGTCATTTCCAGGCAGACCTGAGGTTGACATCACCCACGTTAGACATTAAGCATTCTGTGTGAATGGTGGGCCTGCTCAACATAAGGCCTTTCCGTTTGATACCTGTCCTACATACCTTCATTACATATGTGCCCACACAGTGGCACAACTACAGCAATAGTGTGGTTTCTGGAATCAGGAATAATTTCTGCCACATATAAAATGAATTCAAATGAATGTAACTTTGTACATATTTAAGGTCCCAGGTTCATGTCCATGAACCCCTAGAGAAAGGGATCTCAGATGAACTGCTGGAAAACACCTCTGCATGACCTTGAAACTTTGAAACATTGCCTGACATTGTAGCAGAGCATTATTTGGCAAGATGAACCATTATCTGCCTCCTTTGCAAGGCAGTGCCTTATATATGTTCTCTCTCTTTCTCTCCCTCCCTCCTTCCGTGTGTGTAAATTAGAGTAGCCATCTGACCTCTTTTATAATGGATAGCACAGAAGATAGGGGGGGGGGGGGAAATGAATTTAGTGCTTCCAAAGTGAAGGCAAGGTGTATTGATCTTGTTAAATTTTATGTGCCCCTTTTATGCTTTAGTCTAACCTGTTGATATTAGGACCCCCCAAAAAGGTGTGACTATCTAAAAGTACATTGGATTGGGAAGACTGGGCTTTTTACCCTGTGGACTGTGTCAAACCCTTTCATACTGTTTTGTGAACTTTTAAAAATGAAAACGTGACGTTAACTTACAGCAAGTGCCGCTATCTTGTGCTTTGGGGCCACAGGTGCGAATGGCTGGAGGCTCTGCGTGTGTGACAGTGGCTCCCAGATGCTGCGCTAGAGTAGGTAAGGTGCTAGAGGGGAAGTTTGTGAGCAGCTTAGGATGGGAGGGCGGGGAAGGCAGGCGGCAGGACGGGATGAATCTCAGTGACAGCAGTTAGACAGGTGGGATGTAACCTAATGAAATGTCATGATGTCTGGTTTAAGTTCTTCATGGCATTCAGAGTGGTTTACAACGTCAGCCAAGACATAGTGCAGTCTTAATTAACATTTTATGTGTAGGCAACGGAGTGAACATTTAAAAGGAGAATACCATTTTCACTCCACTCCCAACCAGAGGAATGAGATATGTATCTTCAGAAGTTATGTTTTCATTGGATATTCAGAGTCCATGTAAGTAATAGCATTTATTTTCTTGAAATCAAATTTAAACATAAATACCACTGGCATTTGGTTAAGCTTATACTGGAGAAGCAGAATCGCTGCAGAATTTATGCAACAGTGCCTGCAAACTTGGTGGCAAATGGATTTCATATTGGGTACGGGATGAATATTTTTTTCCATCCTTTGCCTTTCGGCTGATTTTTTTTTAAAAATTATACGCCAAGGTTTTAATGTGTGAGTGTTAAGGCCTCTTCTTGCATGAGATAAATATTGTTATGTAATAGGTTTAAGGCAGGGGTGTCAAACATAAGGTCCATGGGCCAGATGCACCTCCTGGAAGCTCTTTATACAGCCCCCATTATAATTGGACTCTCCTAGAGCTGTCCTTTCAGCAGTGTCACTTCTGTGGAGGCTCTGGAAGGAAAAGACAAAAGGAGGCCTCAGAAGGCAAGGAGCACTATAGTGTAAGGGGCAGAGCAAGATGGGTGACAGAGTGCCTCATTGCCATGGTGCTAGGAGAGCCCAATTATCATGTTGGCCGCCCTTCAACAGTGCTGCTTCTGCCAAGGCATCGCTTCACAGAGCACATCTCAGCTGCTGAGCTGCAAATTGCTGCCTCAGTTGTGCAACCAAAAGGGCAGCCTGCAAGACAATTGGGCTTTCTCAGCGTGATAATTGGGCTTTCCTATATCTTGAAAGTATGATCAAGATTTGCACATTTTTTCTTTTGTCATTTGCAGCCAGTGAGTTTTTTTTATGTGAGAACAAAGTACAGGTGCAGCCTATTTATCCACGGATTTTTTTATCTGCGGATTTGTCTCAACAAGAATGGGGTGGCGGAACTGAAAGTCACACACACCTTTGCTTCCTTTGCCCTGCGCTGGCAGCCCAAAACACTGCCAAAAGGCTCAAAACAGGGAAATAGCCCTGGAGCCCTGGAAGAGGTTCCCCTTTTGACAGAACAGTAAGACTCCTGGAGCCCCTGAGCAGAGGTGTGGCTACAGGTGGGGCGGTGCACTTAAGTTTTGCAGAGAGCCTTCCTGCAGAGTGCAAGTTGCTCCTCCCTCTCCATTCACCTCACCCCTGCCCACATGGCTCCAAAGGGGAGGGGAGGAGCTCTTTCACACTGCCGGAAGGCTCTCTGCAAAACTTAGTGCACTGTCCCCCCTGCAGCGATGCCTCTGCCCCTGAGCCAGCATTGAGGCTGAAGAGGGGAAGGGGGGGTGGAAAACCTCTGTAGCCAGAGCATGTGCAGCAAGGTGGAATGCTCTCTATCTTATTCACACACACACACAGGGGCAGGGGCAGCAGCAACAGAGGGGATTCTTTAAAAAAACCCAGGGAGTGTTTGCCCAATCCCCCCCCCCCCAGATGGTGCAGGCTCTCCTGCTCCAGCCTACGGAAACAAAACAGCCAGCAATGCTACAATCCTCTCCACACTTTCCTGGGAGTAAGCCCCATTGACTACGGTGGGACTTACGTGAAAGAATCGGGACAGCTGGCAACAAGGAGGGCTGAGGGTGGAGTGGAGTGGAGAGGAGGGGATTGAGAACAGCTGCCTTAGTTTCCTTCCATCTGGAAGTGTCAGGCTGCAGTGCATTTGCGTAACTCTATGGAGGGGACGGGATTGAGAACAGCTGCCTTAGTTTCCTTCCATCCGGAAATGTCAGATTGCAGTGTATTGGTGTAACTCTATGGAGGGGACAGGATTGAGAAAAGCTGCCTTAGTTTCCTTCCATCCCAAAGTGTCAGGCTGCAGGTAATTTGCATAACTCTATGAAACTCAGCACAACACGTTTTTTGTTAATCGCGCCAAGTCACGGAACAGAACTAACACAGATAAATAGGCTCCACCTGTACTTATTTCTGGCCATCATCTGCTTAATGGCATCACTTCCTTCTTAATGATGTCACTCCTTCTGGGCCTCAGCAGGTGCCATGAATGCTAATTGGCCCATTAAGTTAACAAGTCAAACTACTAGTGACTACCAATAGAATTTAATGTGCCTGTTTCAAACATTAGCCATTATCACAGGTTTACACACACAGCACCTGGTGTTAGTAACAAGCACAATTTGTGAAATCAGCCTAAAGCTGAACCTGGCTTTCTGAAAATCACGCACAATGACATTTCTGCATATCGTTCAAAGAATAATATAAAAAATTAACTGAATGACTCTAAATGATTGTCAGGAGACAGGAAAAAATGCATTGTGAGAAAAGTGTGCATAGTCAAGCAATTTAACAGATGACAATTCAGATTAGTCTTAGAGCTACAAAAATGTATACATTCCTTCAGATCAATCAAAAGGGACAGTGCGTTCTAAGCCTATGATCTACTCTATCCCAAAATGTGAATTATTATGTCCTGTTTGGCCATCAAAGAGATGATAGTGAGCATCACTTCAAAGATCTCCTTGAACATTTGCTTTTCCATATTTTTTTGGCATATCTCCTGAGACAAAGAAATCTATCTTTTTGTGATGCCATTTTCACTGAGATTTGGAAAAGGATGACTCTCTAAGGCTGGAATACTATACATACTTACCTGGGCATATATTCCACTGAACTCAGTGGGGCTTACTTCTAGTAGACATGCCTAGTATTGCGCTGTTATTGTCACACCCCAATGGGAAACAAGGCGATAGCACGATCAGACAGATGGGAATTAATCTGGAACAAAATATCTCCAGATCCCTTCCAAGTTATTTGCATAAATACTTTGCTTCTCAACCGATAAACGGCAGAGGCTCAATACATGAAAACAGTGCAGATGTGGTTCATTTAAGCAGCTGTTTTAATGAAGAGTTCAGACTGCGTTCAGCAGGTTAAGAATATTAAGCCTGGGCTCCTGCTGGTAATGGACGCAAGCTTCTGTTTATTACTTCTCTAGGAATTTGTTACAATTTCTCCTAGTGAGGATAAGACTTTGCTGCATTCTGTAGCAACCAGCTGGTAAGATGGGGGGGGGGGTCACCTGAGTGAGATCCCCCAATAGACGATATATATTTCATCTACATGCTGGACCTGACTTTGTAAGAATCTGATTCTAGTTTTGTCTTTGTTGCAATGAAAGAAAGGCTGTTTCAGATGAATAGTTTTAATACGTCAATGAATCTCTTTTGTTCTCAGTATTAGGTATTGGCAACCTTCAGTCTCGAAAGACTATGGTATCGCGCTCTGAAAGGTGGTTCTGGCACAGCGTCTAGTGTGGCTAAAAAGGCCAATCCGGGAGTGACAATCCCTTCCACACCGGGAGCAAGTGCAGTCTGTCCCTGGTCTGTCTCCCTGGCTATGGGCCTTCCTTCTTTGCCTCTTAGCCTCAGACTGTTGGCAAAGTGTCTCTTCAAACTGGGAAAGGCCATGCTGCACAGCCTGCCTCCAAGCGGGCCGCTCAGAGGCCAGGGTTTCCCACTTGTTGAGGTCCATCCCTAAGGCCTTCAGATCCCTCTTGCAGATGTCCTTGTATCGCAGCTGTGGTCTACCTGTAGGGCGCTTTCCTTGCACGAGTTCTCCATAGAGGAGATCCTTTGGGATCCGGCCATCATCCATTCTCACGACATGACCAAGCCAACGCAGGCGTCTCTGTTTCAGCAGTGAATACATGCTAGGGATTCCAGCACGTTCCAGGACTGTGTTGTTTGGAACTTTGTCCTGCCAGGTGATGCCGAGGATGCGTCGGAGGCAGCGCATGTGGAAAGCGCTCAGTTTCCTCTCCTGTTGTGAGCGAAGAGTCCATGACTCGCTGCAGTACAGAAGTGTACTCAGGACGCAAGCTCTGTAGACCTGGATCTTGGTATGTTCCGTCAGCTTCTTGTTGGACCAGACTCTCTTTGTGAGTCTGGAAAACGTGGTAGCTGCTTTACCGATGTGCTTGTTTAGCTCAGTATCGAGAGAATGAGTGTCGGAGATCGTTGAGCCAAGGTACACAAAGTCATGGACAACCTCCAGTTCATGCTCAGAGATTGTAATGCAGGGAGGTGAGTCCACATCCTGAACCATGACCTGTGTTTTCTTCAGGCTGATTGTCAGTCCAAAATCTTGGCAGGCCTTGCTAAAACGATCCATGAGCTGCTGGAGATCTTTGGCAGAGTGGGTAGTGACAGCTGCATCGTCGGCAAAGAGGAAGTCACGCAGACATTTCAGCTGGACTTTGGATTTTGCTCTCAGTCTGGAGAGGTTGAAGAGCTTTCCGTCTGATCTGGTCCGGAGATAGATGCCTTCTGTTGCAGTTCCAAAGGCCTGCTTCAGCAGGACAGCGAAGAAAATCCCAAACAAGGTTGGTGCAAGAACACAGCCCTGCTTCACTCCGCTTCGGATGTCAAAAGGGTCTGATGTGGAGCCATCGAAGACAACAGTGCCCTTCATGTCCTTGTGGAAAGATCTGATGATGCTGAGGAGCCTGGGTGGACATCCAATCTTGGGGAGAACAGTACAGAGTACAGAGTACAGAGTACAGAGAACAGTTCTCTGTACAGAGCTACCATTCCCACATCCAGCCATGCCTTTGATCTTAACTAATTTTATCATTATAAGAGGCACCAAAAATAAGTTAAGGACCAGTTTTATGGAGTCAGCTTAAGTGGGAAAGGAGGACAGAAAATACTGGGTTGTACAGAACACTGTGGAAACGGAGCTAATTCTCAAAACAGAGCTGTAGAAAGAGAAAGGTTACACAGACCTGCAAAACTTAAAGTCAGAAAAACTTTCTTCAAAATTTATTGTGGTTTTATTTGAATTTGGGGGGCTGATTCCAGAAAATTCCATCCATTTTTGCCCTATCATGTCTGTTTCAGAGATACAGCATAGCCTTGTTAGTGAATGGTTTAAGCAGCTTTCTTGTGAGGAAGCCATAGTGCAGTGGGGCTACCATTCAGTATTGGGGTTATGCCGAATCTCCAAAACTAGACATGACTGGATAAACTGAAACCATTTTTTGAATCAGCACCCCAAATATACCCAGGTATAGGTCTGACTTTTAAGATTGCAAAATGAGTGTTGGCCTGTGTTGTTTATTTGAAAGATTTATACCCTGCATTACTATCCTTTCTGGAGTTTGGTGGCTTATGTAATAAAAGACATTTAATTAAGAACAATCCAATAAAAGCGGCAAATTAAAAACCTTATTAAAAGCACTGTGAAATAAAAAGGTTTTCAGACTCTTATGGAAAGGCAGCAAGGAAGGGGCAGTCTTTAGTTATTGGGGGGAGAGTTCCAGAGCCAGGTGACAGAAAAGGTTCTGGCACCTGCAGTGGTCACCTGTGATGACCTCCTAGGATGGACAGACTCACATAGGAGGAGATAATGTTTCCTTTCGGGACTGGGAGTCATTTAGTTATTCGATTTGTCCATAAAACTTGTGAACTTTTTTTTGTTGAAAAAAACAGAATCATCATCATCACCATCATCATCACTATCACCAGCCTTCAAGTAACTTCTGTCGCTGTGGGAAAAAAAGTTAAAGGGCGGCTGCTTGGGGTGGTCAGTTACCCCTTTCCAAAGTGCAGAAGCCGGAAGCCCTGGCTTCTGTCTCTTTAGGGGGAAAAAAAGCAAGAGGCGGGCTGCTAGTAATAATTGTGGTGATGTCATCACTGCAATTATTTCCGGGTGAAGGGGGGGCAGCACTTGTGGTCCTGGCTTCTCAGCAGCAAGAGAGCCAGGACCACAGCTGGCTGGATGTCATCCATATATTGGTAGCACCCAACCCAAATCTCCTGATTACCCGCAGTTTCATGTAGATATCGAAAAGAATGGGAGACATCAAATGCCAAGAATCATGATGTTGAGCAGGAGTCCCCAATGCTACCTTCTGGAATCTACCCTCCAGAAAGGAATCAACCCACTGCAAAACCATGTCCCAAAGGCCCAACCTGGCAAGGTGGTCCAGAAGGATGCGTTGGTCAGTGGTAGTGGAAGTCACTCATGCATCCAGCAGAATCAACAGGAACACATTTTCCCTTTGCAGTTCCCAGTGTAAGTTGTCCACCAAAGCAACCACGGTCAACTCAGATACAAAACCAGGTCAAAAGTCAAATTGAAATGCAGCCAAAAAATGGATTTATTCCATGAACCCAAGTTGTGCAGACTGAAGCACCTTGCCCAGAAACAGTAGATCAGTGACCAGCTAATAGTGCTCAGATTTATTTAAGTCTAGGAAGGGCTTTGTCAAGAGGTACCAGATTATTGCCCACTTCAAATCAGGCAGAAGCAACTCCTTGAGCAACCGTGAATTGGGCCCAAATCCTAACCAACTTTCCAGCTCTGACATGGCTCTGCTAATGGGGCATGTGCTGCATCCTGCAGTTGGGGGAGGGGGCTGTAAGGGAATGTTTGTTCCTTTACCTTGGAACTGCATTGCCATTAGGTTGGTGCTGGAAAGTTGGTTAGGACTGTGCCCTTGGCCATCTTCCTGCCCATTTAGCCAGTCTTCTCCTGGCTACTTTCATCAGCCAAGATGAACAAAGGCTGAACCTGTACATGGACAGCCAGAAATGTCTGAAGATCCTCTCCCATGTCGTCAGGCTGCACAAACTGGAAAAGGATTCAAAGTTGGTCGCTGTGTTATCAGTCTAGTCAGATCAATGTTTGAAGTCGTGCCCAATGTGATCAGTTTTACCTGCACAGTTCCTTGCCCTGACACCAATCCAAGTTGTTAAAGAGTCAAAGCACAAAAGGTTTTTACCCCCTTTAAAAAGATAATTTGCATGAGAAAGGAAACCTGCACCTTGAACATTTCATTTGAACTTCATAACGAGGGAATTAAAATGTCATAACTAAGGATGCGCCAATTAGGCAAGGTTGCTTAATTTGCACGGTCTCTGAGAGGGGGGCCCTGGGGAAACAGGAAAGGAAGGAGGGACTGCAGATGTCTTTAGACTAGCTGTTTTCCCCATGAGTTGCCACTGAATAAACTGCACAGGAAACGAGGCCTGTCTATGCTCCATGTAGAATTTGTCACCCTTTCTTCTACACCACTTGCAGATTTTTCTTGCCCACGAAATGGTACAACCTTTCCAACCATTAGGTTGGACTGTAGTGGTTTACTGCTTCTGTGGCAATAGTCTTTTTTTGAACCAAATACAGAGCACTGTTCCGTGTTTGCCTGAATGCACATAATGGGAGGAGCAGGATGAACATTCAGTGTTATACTTTAGCAGTGGTTCCCAAACTTTTTAGCACCAGGACCCACTTTTTCAAACGACACTCTATCGGGACCCACCTAGGTTTACCAGACTTAAAAAAAATAAATCTAGAAAGAAATATTTTATTTATAAGTAACAACAACAACAACAAAAACCCCTCAAACTTTATCTCTCTGAATTTCCACATGCTTGCATGGAAATTAGCGGCTATCTTGCAAACTACAGGAGCTGAGCTCTTTGCAGGGTAATTAGCAGCTACAGTATCTGATTTTTCAATAGCTTCAGGGTTTGATGCAATTAGAGCCCAATCTTGAGTTCTTAGTGCCAGTCCACTGCTGGCGCTGAGTGTTGCAAACATGCCATAAGGCATGTCTGCAGCCCTCAGTGCCAGTCCAGCGTTGGTGCTAGCTCAGCATTGGTGAACCACGACTGCTCTGTCGCTCCGCAGGCAGTGGACACACAGGTGGGTGTGTGGGGGTGGGGGTAGGTGTCAGACCACAGGCCCAACATGGAGGCTCTTGATTCTACAGCAGCCCAAGGGTTGTCACAGAATCGAGTAGCCCCATTGCGGGCTGCCCTGTTGCGCGCAGGATGCCACGGCAGCCATTTCAGCGCCGCTACAGTCCTGGTGCAACGGGAGCTCAGGATTGGGCTGCCCGTTATCTGATCTTTCCATCACCTTTTGGTGACCCACCAAATAGACCCACCTGTGAGACCCGACTCACAGTTTAGGAACCACTGCTTTAAAGAATATACAGCCAGACCTTAACTGTCATCCTCTTGTTTATCATTTCTTTGCTCTTTCAGCCATTTTCAATTACAGCCACATTTCAAATTTCATCCACATGCTTTTCTCTTTCATTTGATGATGATGATGATGATGAAGATGATGATTAACAGTATTTATATACTGCTTTTCAACTAAAAGTCACAAAGCGGTTTACAGAGAAAAATCAAATAACTAAATGGCTCCCTGTCCCAAAAGGGCTCACAATCTAAAAAGTTGCAAATGAATACCAGCAGACAGCCACTAGAACAGACAGTGCTGGGGTGAGGTGGGCCAGTTACTCTCCCCCTGCTAAAAAAAAAAAAAAAGGAGCACCCACTTGAAAAAGTGCCTCTTACCCCATTAGCAGGGGTTTCGTCCAACCTTCCACAATGTTTATGTTTCTTTAACTTCTGTTTATTTCACACACATGCACATGTGTTATATAGTTATTTCCATTTTTGTCAGCCAAAATAAATTTGCCAGCTAAACAAGTCTCTGCTTTCAGCAGTCATCCGTTTCTGACTTTCATCCATGCTCTGGTCCCTAACCAGATGAAAGTGCCAAGTGTTGCTGTACATGCATACAAACTGGGCAGCAGAATCCCAGACTGTGCATATAGTTTTATGAACACTCAAGCTTTTTTCAGGCATTATGCCAAATGCGCATAATGCACATTTTGAACCCACTACGCTGGTGTGCATTCGGCAGGCACCCATTTAAACAATCCTAGGATTATACTGTTTTGACTGCTTTCTCCCACCATTTCTTCATGGTTCCCCTTTCCAACCCAAAAAATGTCGGAAATCAGATCTTGTGGTTCAGCCCTGCTGTGACTGATGTTCATAGATTTAAACAGACAGACACAGGGCACAACCCTAACCATCTTTCCAGCACCAAGATAAGGGCAATGCAGCTCCAAGGCAAGGGAACAAACATTCTCTTATCTTGAGGAGGCCTCTGTGACTACTACCCAACTGCAGGATGCAGCACATGCCCCTTTGGCACACAGAGCTGTGTCAGCCCTGGAAAGTTGGTTAGGCTTTGGGTCACAGTTGTTGAGAGTTTATCTCTTTCTCAGCCCAATGTTTTAAGGAGAAAAGTGGGGGAATTTTGTGAAGTGCCTGAGCTCCTGGAAGGAAAGGTAGGCTACAGATGTAATAATAATAATAATAATAATAATAATAATAATAATAATAATAATACAGGTATTTATATACCGCCTTTCTTGGTCTTTATTCAAGACTTTATTCAAGGTGGTTTACATAGGCAGGCTTATTTAAATCCCCATAGGGATTTTTACAATTGAAAGAAGGTTCTTTCTTTCAAGAACCACAACATTCAGGTGTTTTGTTCCGATCTGGCTTCACATTCTGGCCTCCATCCTCCCACGCTCAGAGCAGATGGAATAGCTCGGCTTCAGCTTGTCAGCTGCTTCAAGGTCGCACGGTGCCAGTGGCCTCAAACTGGCGACCTTGTGGATGTTATCTTCAGGGAAATGGAGGCTCTACCCTCTAGACCAGACCTCCTGCCCTAATAACAAGAAGATGTTCTGAATTCAGAATCACTCATGCTTCTCTGGAAAGAATTTTCTGTTTCAGCTCTTTCTTCTCTGTTTACGGAGACTGGAAATAAGGTGTGACTCCCTTTGCTGCTTCGAAGCAGTAATGTAGCTACAGGGGGCACCATGGTAAGTATTGCAGGGGCCACCATGCACCCCCCCTTCGCCATAGGCACCATTCTGGGCATTGACAGCAGTGTTGCCATCACTGCCCAGTATGACTCCAGTGGCGCGTGGGTGGGGCTACTTACAAGGTGCATTGCAATACTTAGTGCGCCGCTCCCATAGCTGCTTCTGCTTCTAAGCCCTGTAGCTCTAAAGTTGGAGGAGAGTGCATATGCTAAAAATGCTTGTTCCTTTTGCAGCCACCCATTAAATCTCCTTAATTCATAGTGCAACTTTTATCCTAATTATAGATGTGACTACTTTACATTTTTACTGGTCTAAGGTCATGGCCGCTGCTCCCTTATCTATCAGCAAGAACATATCCACTGTGTTACTGAACTCTGGGAAATGTAAATGGAGTCAAGTCATCATATCGCAGTGTATCCATCCTACAGATAAAATTTAAGTGGCTGGTTAAAGTCTGGAACACAGGCAATTCTGTAGCAGGGGCTCAAAGAGATCTCATGTGAAGTGTATAATGGATAGTTTTGCCTGGCTTTTAGAGCTGTAGAAGAGTATGCATCTTTAGAGTTGTTTAGACTTGCAAAATGTTTCTTGTAGAGGCCTTGAGAAATTAGATCTTGGCACACACTTTTATTTGAATCCCACAACACTATATTTCTGTGTTTAAAAATCTGTCTCGGCACTTGACCCATCTGTTAGATTAAGTTGGCCTGAAGCAGCACAATTGGGTAGTGAAATTATTGATTATAATTACTATCAGAGCAAATATTTCCCGTGGAGACATGTCTACTTGCTTTAGTAAATTCATGATAAAGTCCCTTGGTTGTGAGTGTGCACATAAATCCCTAATCTCATCAAACAGGTCATTTTAGGGAAGATGACTAGACTAGATTAACACAATGCCTCACAATTCCATTAATGAAGTTATGTCAGGATGAATTAATGAATTGCCTCTGACGCTGTACGACTGTGAGACCAAGTGTACAACTGTAGCTGTTTATTAGCTCAGTGTGCAAATCTGTGTAAGTATTGGAGATAATTAAAGCCACCCAATATGCCTGGTTGCTTCCTAATTCACATTCTCCTTGAATAATGTTTTAGTGCGGGTTGGGCATCCTTTATCTGAAGTGCTTGGAACCAGAAGCGTTTTGGATATCAGATTTATTTTTTCATATTTTACTTGTATATTTTACTTGCAAGAATACTTGCATTCACCTAATGACATATCTTGGGGATGGGACCCAAGTCTAAACAGAAAATTCATTTATTTTCATATCCATCCACAAAGCCTAAGAGTAATTTTATGCACATTTTTAATAATTTCATGCATTTTGTGCAATCTGTCACATGAGGTTAGGTGTGAAATTTTCCATTTGTGGCATCATGTAGGCACTCAAAAAGTTATGGTTTCTGGAATACTGTGCCTTTCAGAATTCAGGAAAAGGGATGCTCAACCTGTACTTTTTGTCAGGGTGGATGTTTTGCAGGAAGCTGACCTATCATCTTTGTTGGCAACCTTCAGTCTCGAAAGACTATGGTATGACTATGGTATGGTATGGCGCTCTGAAAGGTGGTTCTGGAACAGCATCTAGTGTGGCTGAAAAGGCCAATTCGGGAGTGACAATCCCTTCCACACCGGGAGCAAGTGCAGTCTGTCCCTGGTCTGTCTCCCTGACTGTGGGCCTTCCTTCTTTGCCTCTTAGCCTCAGACTGTTGGCCAAGTGTCTCTTCAAACTGGGAAAGGCCATGCTGCACAGCCTGCCTCCAAGCGGGCCGCTCAGAGGCCAGGGTTTCCCACTTGTTGAGGTCCACTCCTAAGGCCTTCAGATCCCTCTTGCAGATGTCCTTGTATCGCAGCTGTGGTCTACCTGTAGGGCACTTTCCTTGAACGAGTTCTCCATAGAGGAGATCCTTTGGGATCCAGCCATCATCCATTCTCATGACATGATCGAGCCAACGCAGGCGTCTCTGTTTCAGCAGTGCATACATGCTAGGGATTCCAGCACGTTCCGAGACTGTGTTTGGAACTTTGTCCTGCCAGGTGATGCCGAGAATGTGTCGGAGGCAGCGCATGTGGAAAGCGTTCAGTTTCCTCTCCTGTTGTGAGCGAAGAGTCCATGACTTATCAACAACACTTCTAAAGTTGTTTAAAAAAATTATTTGTCTCTAGGCTAAGTAAACCTTATGAGTGTCACTCTTGACCAGTGTTTCCCAACCTTTAGGAACCTGCGGACCATTGAGGCAAAAATAGGAAATTAGGAATCGTCATGGATCACATGCAACCCTCTCCATCCCCACCACAAAAAAAAAAAAAAAATACAATTCAATTTGGTAGCCCATGGGGCAGCATTTGGTGAGAACAGAAATGCCAGCTGTGGGGTGGGGGGGGTCCATTCTCCACCCTCTCTGGTGGTCAATGGGGAAGCATCTCACTGAGTGAATGTTCCTCCACAGACTACCAGAAAGGGTGGAGAATGCACCCTCATAAAGCTGGCACTTCAGCAAGCACTGGACAACCAGAGAGGGCAAACAGACTACCTACAGCCACAGCTGACACTTCAGTTATCTGTGGGGAGCACTCACTTGGAGAGACACTGGAAGTGATCAAAGGTGATCATCTCCCCCCCCCCCAAGGCCTTGCAGACCACTTCTTAGTGTCTCACAGACCATCTGTGGTCCCCAGGCCACAGGTTGGGAACCACTGCTCTTGACAATTCTAGATTCCTGCAGTATGGGACCCTCCTTAGTAAATGAACAGTTATGTTCTTTTTTTTTCCTTTTTAACCCAGTAGCAAGACATGCACAGACTGTATACATTTTTAAATATCACAACACCAAACAACTGCAGCACGAACAGATATATTTTGCAACCTGCTTTACACCTCATAGTGCTCATGGAACAAGCATCCCACCAGCACTACCTGCTTTGCTACTGTTGTAAAAATGCTTCTGGAAGCACATGTCAGCGTTCCTGCACATGTTGCCGGATTGCTGGTCAGGTGAGATGTTAGTGGAGGCGGAAGGGAGTGGGCTGGGAGGAATGGAGCAGGGAGGGGTGAAACTGCATAGGGAGACTGCAGGAGGAGGTGGATCTAGCAGCCATCCCCCCCCCACTTCCTCTCCTTAGACTTGCACCAGCTAAAGATTTGGGTCTGAGGAGACCCACTGCGGAACAGGAGGCTTATGGAGGTGGAAGGGGATTTAAATCTCCTTTCCCCTTTGAAGCCTCCCAGTCTTCCCCCCGTCGCCCTCAACCCCCACTTGATACAGCGTACCTTTTTTGGGGGGGGGATGGCTGCACCAGTAGGGAGGGGGATGAATAGGCTCTTAGTTATTTGCATGTATGTGATCATAATGCACTGCGCAATCTATACTGTTTGGGTAATTTGGTTTCTCCTACTGGTATGGAGAGATCATCACCTAAAAAGAGCCCTGCCCCCTTCCAAAGAAGATCGTGTATATTTCCGTGGTATGGTCTTTCCTTTCATGGAGTCAGACGCATGTAAAATGCATGTAAGGTGCATTTTTTGCCAGAGCACATAAGAAAACATTAAAGTTGTGTGTGCTTTAGTAAGGGGAGGGGGGAAAGTCTGGTTCTGCTTTTACTCAAGTTGTTGAATGCCTTGGAATGAAATGACCCAGTGTAGCCTGGCCAGGGAGGTGTGTCCTTGTGCTTCTACTGTTTGATTTCAAACTGATACGAAACCCTTTGCATCTGCTTAAAATCTTAAGAATTTTTTGTTGTTGCTGCTTTAGAACCCCTAGTAAAGCAAGTAGTAGGTTTTATGGGAAAAAGGCAAGTCAATTGAAGTCAATTCCAGGCAAGTCAATTGAAGTCTTCTTCTGTGTGTGCTCCTTTTCTCCAAAAGGAGGCCTGTCTGTTTCTGGCATCTCAAGACTTTCCTGACAAGTGCCAGAGATACTGATACTGATCTAAGCCCCTAACCTTCTGCCTTCTCCTGCAGTTTGCAGCCTTCCCTTCAATTGATTGGCAGTTGGGTCTCTGAATTGTTGCAAGTGAGGCTTCCTTGTCCAGTGTGCCACTCTGCTGCAGGGCCATGGCAACTGTTGAGTTTTGATCAAATGTCTTGAAACTGACTTCTAAGCACTGCACAATATTCTTCTCTGCCCCTTGCTCTGGAAGTCCATTTTACCTTCAACCCTCCATATTGCTTTCTGTTGCAGCATCAGAATAGCAGCTGATTCTTCAGAGTCCAAAGCTAAAACAAGCTGGAGGGTTGTACAAGGGTAAGGAAGGCCTAGTCCTCTGACTGGCCCCAACCATGTGGTTGCAATAGTCCCATTGCCTGCGTGGGAGGCATTGGAGGCCAGAAGTGAGATCAGACCCGAAAGATCCATCTGAAATGTTGTGTGGTTCTTGAAAGAGAGAAACGTTTATGATTGTAAAAATCCCCTTGAGGGATTTAGAAACACCTGCCTATGTTAACCGCCTTGAATAAAGTCAGAGGAGTAATCCGATGACCAGAAAGGTGGTATATAAATGCCTAGTTGTTGTTGTTGTTGTTGTTGTTACTATAATTTAAGATGGTTTACTAGGGAATTTGAAAGCAAAACAGCACTCTGTTTTGAATATTTTCAAAAACAGCGCTCAGGTGTTGAATTTTTTTTTTTAATCTATGTATACTTTTTAATGAGAGGCAAAGTCACTATTTAAATTTAGTCCGAAGAGAGAATGGACAAGACTGTCAAAGCCTTTTTATGGGAAGCACGAAAATGCAGTCAACTTCTTATAACAAAGCAAGGGATCTTTACTTAGCAAAACCAGATTCCTGCAAGAAGCTGATCTCCTGCCAGCTTTGAGCCTTAACCTTTGCCGAAATCAAAGTTGATGATTCAGTGCATGATGCAATGTCCTTGCACATCAAATCAAAGGGGTCAGGGTCACAGACCATTCTGTTTCATCTGATGTAGCAGAATATCTTATTACAAATGACAACTGTTTCCAAAAGTTTTGCTATTCCTGCACTTTGAGCTAGACTTTAAGGAATAAAATCTTTGTAAAGTTATTGTAAAAGAAAATTAAATCCATCCCCCCCCCCAACACTGCCAAATAGAAATACAGATTTCTTTTAGATTTGGAATTGTCTCCTAACATGGAGTTCTATCACTGATTGGACTGATAAGAGATATTGAATTTTACATTGATTTGCATTTCGTACAATTTCTGTAAAGTTCAAGAATTCCTTATTTCTGATAATTGCCACAGATGTAAGAAACTAAAAGCATGTTTGTTTTTAAATGAATAGAGAAAGAAATTGATTAAAAAAAATAAAGATAATGTTGCCCTGTTACCATAAAGGCTCTTTCTGATTTGGGATTGCAATCTTTCAGAATAGATCTTTCCTAGACTAAGTCGCATCAGACCCAGGTGGTAGAGAATGGTGTTAATCTAATACAGGGGTGTCCAAAGTTTTTGGCAGGAGGGCCACATCATCTCTCTGACACTGTGTCGGGGGCCAGGGGAAAAAAAGAATTAATTTACATTTAAAATTTGAATAGATTTACATAAGTTTACATAAATGAATATATTAAAGATGAACTTATATGAATGAATGAAGGTCTTGCAATAGCTCAAGGCCTATAAAAGGCCTTGCACAAAGCAAGGCTGGCCTTTCCTTTGCTGCCACTGCTGCATCATAGAAGTGAAACAGCAAGCAGTGGAGAGAGCCCTCATCCCACAGCTCATGCAAGAGGTCAAACAGTCGCCCTCACACTGAGAGCAGTTGCGTCAGGCCAGTGCGGGCTCCAACAAATCTCCAGAGGGCCAGAGGCTCATTAGAGACTGGGGGCTCCCTGAGGGCCGCATTGAGAGTCCTGGAGGGTTGCAAGTGGCCCGAGGTCCGGGTTTGGGCACCCCTGATCTAATATAAGCAATGGGAAAATGTAACAATATATTAATTTGTACATTGCTTGTTGGCTGGTTCTGTTTCATCTGCTGTACAATCTGCTCCTGTTGTTGCATTAATGGAAGAAGGAAATTTGGCTTGTAAAATGTCATCCTTCTGATTTCTATCGAGGCCCAGTTCACCCTTCCTACCGAGGAGGTTGTAAAACTGTTCCTGTTCCGCTTCAGCTATAGATTCGTCTGACTGGATGTTTGTCAATTTAACAGCCCAATCCTAACTTGTGCTGGAACAGGCAGGCCAGCTGACCTGCTCCATATCAAGTGTGAGACTGGGGCTGCCTGCTGCTCAGCCCGGGGAAACGGGAATTAATTCCCCTTATCCCAGGTAACGGCAGCTCCAATGGGCTGCCCTAAAGATCTGCGGTGCAGATCCGAGCAACCTGGCACTGCGCCGGGTTGCCCATGACTGGGGTTAGGATCTGGCCCAAGTGTTGGATCCTGGTTCCACCCCCTGCCTGGTCCCCACCCGCCCACAGGCCTACTCACTGCTTCCCTCCCCCCCATCCTGGAACACCCCCATCCTGCCCTCCCCCATCCTCCACAAACTCCTGCGCCAGCTTCACTCAGCTGGCGCAAACTCACTGTTCCGCTGGCCAGAGTCGGCCCCTGGAGGCCAGTGCATGTCCATGCGCCAACCTCTCGACTCCTGAGGTGGCACAAAAGTGCCTTATGGCCCTTCTGCGACACCTTCAGGTTGGTGCAAGGGATTTGTGCTGGCTCAAGGGCATCTTAGGATTGCACCCTAAGAACCATGCACACAGAAAATCAAGCGTTGTGAGAGTAGTTCTAGCCTAACCTCCCTTCTGAGATACTGATTATTTATAGGCATAGAATTTTTTTGCCATGAATAAGGATTCAGTCTTGTGATCCTTCTCCTGAAGCCAGTCATACTTTTTGATTATGGCAGCCAAATACTGGAAAGAAAAAAAGATGGTGGTAGTCAAGGAATGGATAAGAAAATTATGGAAATATAAAGTAATGCAAAAACAAAAAAAAGTCAATGTGAAAGAAACATGTAGACCTTTTTGGCCAACTGACAAGACTTTTTTTTTTTTAGTAAAATAAAATTGCATATAGATGAGTTTAAAAGTAACATTTTTTGTAAGCTGTAAATCTCAACTTTTTTGAAATGAAACTAGTACAGTCCAAGAAGTGTCGTACCACCTCAATTGAGCGCCAATTGAACTAGGCTGTAGTGTTCATTCATATGACCCTCTGAACCAGGTATGGCCTGAGCCCAGTGCTGCACGAGGTGGGGTGCAAGTGCTACCCCACCACAAACCATCTTGCTTTTCATAGAACTCCCCTCAAATAAGGGAGGAGGATTGAAGAAAGAGGCCTACCCTCTTGCCCTTTCCTTCAGGAAGCCCCCCTTCCCTCTCCAGTGGTATAGATGGGAGGGGGGAAGGTGCTATGCATGCCTCTGTCATTATTTTCTTACTCTCCCTGCCTATTCAGCTGCACAAACAGTGATCCCACCCCTTACCTCCCTCTCTGCACCATATCCTTGCTTGTTCTCCATGTGGGACTTTTAAAAAAATGAACAGGAGGAGCAAAACCTGCTGGGCTCTCTCTGTTCATTTTGAAGAACACTTCTATGAGGGATGAGCAACAAGATGGCATGGAAGGGGAGATGCAGGGCAGGATCACCATGTGTTGCCTCTTCCTTGGTAGAGAGAGTGAGTGGGGGGGAGACAACAGAGAACAGCAGCACCTTTTTTTGCTCTTCTCCCTCCAGCACAGTTGGATGAAGAAGGGGCTCTTGCTGTTCTGATCCTCTTCTCAGTCAGACTCAGCTGGAAGAGGACCAAAAGGCAAACCAGAGAGGCTTCAGCAGCAGCAGGCTGGAGGAGGGTAGCAGATCACTTCACTGCCTCCTTTATTATGCCACTCAAGGCAACACTTTCATTTTGTGTCATCTGTGGGCCAGCCTTGTTCAGAAGTCATGCAATCTGTTGGGTAAGTGGTGACTTCCTATGTGGAACACCTCAGAGATCATATTTTCATACCAAATTGCAGCCACAGCTTTTTGACGGTACAGTCAATTCTCATTAACCGTGGACTATGATTTTGTGCTGTCACTTATCCACATCAATAAAAGCGTCACCTATGTCGTCACACAGGCCATCTCTTCACATCCACTTGCTGCCAAAAAAGTTTGCACAACTTCTATGGTTCTCACAGCTTAACATGTTTTCAGTAACATGTTCTCACAGCTTAACTAGTCTCCATGTGCTCTCAGTTGTTCTTTCCAACAAGTCTCCACATGCTCTTTTCCCCATAGGGTTATTGATTCAATAACAGCGGTTTCGATAACCGCAGGGTTTTCTGGGAGCCTAACCCCAGCAGTTAACAAGAATTGAGTGTATTATGAACAAAATACACCTATGAATGTTTGCAGGTCTAGTGATTTGCAGGTCTAGTGATCAAGAAATAGAGCCTTCTCAGTAGTGGCACCAACGCTATGGAATGCCCTTCCCCTTGACTTAAGAACGGCTCCCTCTCTTGTAACTTTCCGGCAAGGCCTGAAGACCCTTCTGTTTAGACAAGCCTTCTGAGTTCCTGGCCTTTTTAACATCTTTTTAACATCTCTTAACATTTTTTAACATCTGCTCACAGGCCTGATCCTTTTCTAATTTGCTGCCCTATGCTCTTACCTGATCAGTTTTTGTCTGACTACTGTTTTTATGATATGTTTTTATTTGCTTTTAAATTATGTTTTAACTTGTTTTAACCTTGTTTTGTAAGCCGCCTTGAGTCCCTTCGGGGAGAAAGGCGGGGTAAAAATAAAGTATAATAATAATAATAATAATAATAATAATAATAATAATAATAATAATAATAATAGTGATTTCCAGAATGGCCCTAAATCCTACAAAACGATCACTGAATATATTTAAGGGTGCTGGATGAACAAGTCTTTAAAAAAGAAAAAGGGAGAAAGCCTTTTGTATACAATTAGTTAGGAATAAAAACATGCTAAATAGATGCCTGCACTATTGTTCCACTTTATCCTTTTTCTCTTTTCAACAACTCTGCTTTCAGATTGTCTGAGCTTTTGGTAGCAAAGAGTTTTTTGACTCATATCTAATTGGCAGTTACTCAGCAAAGTGGCTAAACCCCATGTCTAATTACACTAATTGCATAGTTTAACCCTAATTAATATAATTACATCTTCCTTCCATGTTATCCTAAGGCTTGTAGAAAAAACCCCTCTGACTGTTGTTTGGTATATGTAATAGCTGGTATCAGTGATAGATTAGGGCTTTATGATTAGATTAGGTCCAACACTGACTTCTTCACTGCATTTGATTCATGAAATCCCCTCAGAACTCAGCATGAGCAGAGCATATCCTGGTGTCATTCTTATCTGGATTGCAGACAAGGACATTCTGGGCTGAGCAAGGATGGTGTAGGTCCCAAAGGTTAAGAAGCCATGGAAGGTAGGACATCCAATATCACGCCATACCCTCCTATTTGGGGATATGGTTTCTTTTATTGCTTAGGTCAAAGGTGGCTGAACTAAGAGCATGATTTATACCCCCAGTATAAACCTATAATCACTTACAAGTGCATATGACAGCAGCCTGGCTTTCACCTGGGTGCTTGATACTGGCACACCTTTCACACCATCTTAAATGGACTTAAGGGTGCAGATTGTGTGTTCTGCTGCCATAAGTGGGGGATAGGATTGAGCCGTAAACCCTAGATAGTACTGCCTTGAACTTCTTATGGCTTGGTGAAGAGGGAAGTGTACTTTTACTGGAATAAATTACTGCCAGGCAATGAAGGTGACAGTTCCACTGAGCTCAATTATACATTACGTATATAGATTCCAGGGTATTAGACTTTTTCACCATTAAGAGATACAAGCACCATAAGGATCTTTTTGATAGAAACATGGGCAAGAACACATATGCTCAATTAGACTGGGTCATTATCCGAATGCTAATATTCATTGAGCTTATGGAAAACAGATTTTTTTTTTAATAAGAGAAAAGGTTTGTTTATAAGGCCTCGCTTAACTGTTTAAAAATTACATTGGTACATTGTGGTCCTCTGCTGAAAAATAGGTAAGAGTAACCGGTGGTTACTGTTGCTAAGGGGGAAATGATTATTGTTAACAGAGATGGGTTGGATAGGATTGGGCCCTTAATCTTGACCCTGCAATATTGCTACTGCAGGTCCAAGTTGATCTATTGTGGCTGCTGGGCTCAGGGCCTATGAGAGGAATTTTATCGGGGGCGGGGGGTACAAAGTTTCTTTTGGGCCCATTCCCAAATGGGAAGGGGGCAAGCAGAATGGAGGGGGGCAAAATAGGGCAGGGGGAGGGGAGGGTACAAATAGCCACAACAGTCTTTGGAGCCCAGGTCTACTAGGCTTCTTGATGCAGAGCCCAGGGCTACCCAACCATGTGGCATTGGCAGCTAGATAAAGTAATATTGGAAAGCAGACACACTCCTAAGTCTCTCCAAAATCTTTGAAGTATATAAAATCCATTGCAGAAAATTAGCATCTTTGTATTTTGGTTCACACTGGAATTGGACCAAAATGAACCTCTGCAGCAGCTGTAGCCCCACAGCTGGGTCCCTGAGCTGCTCCTTCATGGTTTTAGGATCCACAAGCCAAAGAGCTAATGAGGCAGGCCAGTTTCCTCCCAGATTTGATACTATGTTAAGGAAGGTCCTGGATGCATTCTTGGACCTGGTGTGCATGGCTTGCAGCAGCTATCACTGCTTGCACGTGGTTGTTCCCCAGCATCATTCAAGGCAGTGAGTTCAGGTGAGACAGGAAAATGTCAGGTCCTAGGAACTTTCTGGGCCTCTCCTTTGGCTCCTGGGCCCCCTTTCTGACCCTGGGCCTGGGTACAAATTACCCCCTTTACCCTCTTCTCCTAGACCCTGACTGGGCTTACTCAGGGACAAGGGGAGAAATATTCCCTTACCCTGAGGAGACATCCAGCAGCCAAACTCCCTCCATGAGATGAGGTATAGCCCATGCCGGCACCATTGCATCACAGCACAGGAAATTAATTAGGGTGGGACTCCCTCAATTACTGTACTCCCTGAGTTATCTGAACCAAGCAAATTTATATTTTATTTCTTTTTCATAATATATAGTTATTGTCTGAAGAAACTTACCTTTTAAATCAATGTTCATTATCATTTTGGATTAAGTATTTCCTCTCCTGATTGATCTAGGCTACGTCTATAGCTTATCCTATCTACTGCAGGTTGGGGGGGGGGGGAAGAAGATACAGTAAAAGTGTTGTGTTTTTTTTAAATAAAGAAAAAAGAAAATTGTTGGCAGTGGGAAAATGAAAGGGGTAGAAGGAATTTGGATAATAAAAACCACTTTTGATCCTGTCCCCTTTGCCTCCTGGGGCCAGGACAACAGAATGCCACCCCCCCTAACCAGGGGCCAGTGGCACTACCCCCAGAGATGTGGCACCCTGGGGCATTTGTCCCCCTTGACCCTCCCAATGTATGCCAGTGATACAAACAAAGCCCAACCTTCCCCAGAGGTCCACATGTAATTTTAGGGTAATGTAACTATCCATGAATAATTCTCCCTGCATATTTGAAGGTTTTGGAAATCTCACCATGTGAATAAGAAATTATCCTGGACATGAATTCATTTTCTGACCCTGTTCCTGGTAGTTAGATGAGTTGTGGCATCTTGACATTGACCTTGCTTTCCCCAAGCACCGCCGTCCATTCCTTCTTGCTTAATTGCTGGACCTACAGGAAAGCAAAAAACTTTTTTTGTGTTGCACGCTAAGTTAAAGATCTAAGCAAAAACAAAACATCAGTTTGCTTCCACTGCCTCTAGAGACTGGGATTTATAATATCCTTAGGTTCTCTTTGAAATTTCTTTGTCTGAGCTGGTTCACAGGGGTTGTTACTACGTTGTTTTGTGTACTTAGATGGAGAAATGTATCTGCCTAATTAACACCTTGGGGATTTAACAGGGATGGTAAACACAATTCTAAGCCTGTATAACCAAAGGAAAAATAGACTTGGACTGTAGCTCACTAGTTGTTGTTGTTTTTTTTTTTTTTTACATCAAACAAAGAGAGAAACTGCCTGCTTTGTAAGTATTTATTTGAATTTATTAAAATTCTACCCATTCCAGAAGGCTTTTTCAAAGCTGCCCATACAGATCTGGAGACAAATGAATCCATGGAATTATGAATTTCTTCTTGTAAGTCACTGACAGCCCAAACATTAACCACCTTCCAGCACTGATGCAGCCACAATGCAGCCCTGAGGAAAGAGATCAAATGTTCACTTACATTGAGGGTGCGTCCGTAACTGCCCCCCACAGCAGGATACAGCACATGCCCCATTGGGGCAGATGCATCAGTACTGAAAGGTTAGATAGGTTTGGACCCTGAATGTGTTATGTAGTTAAGGGCAATCCAATCATCAAATCCTGCTACGTCGGTTGTGATTTAGATGCACTCTGTAGCTACAGAAAGCGAATCAGCAGGATGTGGACTGCAATTTATATTGGAAACAGGATTCAAGTTTCAATTCCTAACAGGTGGACAGAGATGGGTTGCCCCCCCCCCCCAAATCTACTATCTGAAGTGACTGCATCAGTTGACCTAATGGGTGGGCCAGCTCTGTAAATAGTCAAGGTTCTTGATAGATTGCTGAACATTTTGGGTTTACGTTGTACTTTGTCCTAATTTGGTTAGCTACCTCCAGTTGACTTACCTGTTATTGGGTACCAAATCTATTATATTGGGAACCTGAGATCATGCAAGATTTGGTGCTGGCCTCTTCAGTCTCCCATGATGTGCTGGAGTTATGTGAACTGTTCTGCTGAACAATGCTGGGTCTATAGCCAAGAAAGAGCACTCTGGAGGGCCTTGATTTTGACAAATATAATGTGAGAATAAACCCTTATAGAGTTTGCAGAGGGGGGAGAAAAAAAAAAGCAACCATAGCCTGAAATCATTTTTCTAGTTTCACAGCAGATTATTGCAGGCATACGGCCCCATTAGGAACAATTTATCAGCATGACACTCAGACAGTCACAAACGGAGGTAGCACAGAAGTGGAAAGAAAACTCCTGTGTTGTCACTTGCATTGTTATAGTGGTAAACAATCTCAGTGCACTCCTAAGCTTTAACCAGTTTTAACGTTGTGACCTCCCTGAGCAGATCCTCACTCCCTTTTTATTGCTTGGCTTCATTACTTATAGATGAAGTGAAGTACATGTTCTAACTTAATCAAAACATGAATCTTTTATTTTAAAGAAAGAAATTTGATAAGACTGTTGAAGTAAAATTACAGTCCTTTCTAACCAAGTCAATCATGATGCTATCACGCAACAAATCAACAGCCCAGTCCTAACTAGGGCTACACAGTGCTTTATGACAGCAGAACACAGTTCCACTGATGTCATTGGCCATATTCTCCATGGACTTGTACCAGCAAAATAGCTGCATGAACACCATGATCCAATCTCAACTGTTACCCTGCACATGCCTGATCTCGTCTGATCTTGGAAGCTAAGTAGGGTCAGGTCTGGTTAGTACTTGGATGGGAGACCGCCTAGGAATACCGGGTGCTGTAGGCTTATACCATAGTCTTTCGAGACTGAAGGTTGCTGACCTAGATTTCAGCTGTTTGAATCTGCCTATTAGTTCTTTGACAACACAGAATGGCTACATGCAATTGCTAAATCAATTTGCACAACAGATGAGTCAGAATGTGGAAGTGGTTGCCCAGTACAATGTTGGAGGGGCAAAGAGAGTAGCAAAGAGAGCAGGTTGCCCTGCAGAACGGTAAACTCCATTCACATGGGGGAGGGATTTCCACGGGTGCCAGATTTGGGCTGCAGTTTGGTGCCCACTGCTATAGTTGATTAATTGCAAAGTCACCTCTTAAGAATTTCTGAGTATAGACCTAACAAGGCTTAGATCCTTACCTTGGTAATGTCTTCTCCTAGGAATATGTACTGAGTTCCCTTCTTCTCTTTCCGTACTTGCATTTTTTATGAAAACAAAAATATAGATAAACAGCTAAGGATTTTGCATGGGTGTGTATGGTTTTATATTCTGACCCTTCATTTCTGAAATATATACCTGATGGTGTCACAAACATCGCCACTTTCAAATACAGGGTGAACCAAAAGTAGGTGGTCAGTAGGTGGAATAGGGTTTGTGTTAGGGTTATACTATAACGAAGGTGTTCATTATAACTATGGCATTTGTGTTATATTATATTAAACTTTATAACTACATTTATTTAAATTTAATATTTTTTTCTTTTCAGATAGTTCAGATAACCCATAATGGCAAATAATTTAAATACTGATGCAAGAAAATGTTATCATTTATTGTCCACCTACTTTTGGTTCACCCTGTATGTTAAACATGCAAACACCCATTATCTGATTGTCAGGATACGTGTGTATCACCTAAGGCACTTTTTTCCCTAAATAGTGTGACTGTAATTGTATTTGGCAGCTGCTTCTGCAGATTGATTCAGCACATTTGTTGGCAAATGTCCTTTACTTCCAATCCAGACCATAGGAGAAGATCAGGATCCTAGAGTTAAGGGAAGAACCACAAGACAAAAAGCAAGGCTGTTTTCACCCTTCTTGTTGTACCAGTAAAAACAAATCCTTTATCATTCTGCAGTTACTTACACAATATATGCTTCCGTTCACAGGGCATACATTATAACAGACTTCATGGGCATCAGGAATGAAAGTTTTATGAAGGTAGCAGCAGTGGGGACCTGGATGGGAGACTTTGTGACAGCTTGGATGGTAAGAGGTTCAGTAACACCAAACTGAAAGTTAAAGTAAGAGAACTGCACTGGGTGATGGAAATCCCAAATGGCCTGCAAAACTTTAAAACACGATTCAAACCAATTAATCCCTACTATAACAGTGACTTTGTGGCAGGGCAGCTGCATACATTTGTGAGCTGGATATCCAAAGCTGATTGATTGACCGAGGTGCTGAATAGCTCCCCTTATTTCATCATATGGAGCAGGGATGTGCGCTGGGTGGGGAGGCATAAGAACAGCCCCGCTGGATCTGGCCATAGGCCCATCTAGTCCAGCTTCCTGTATCTCACAGTGGCCCACCAAATGCCTCAGGGAGCACACAAGACATGACCTGCATCCTGGTGCCTTCTCTTGCATCTGGCATTCTGACATAGCCCATTTTTAAAATCCGGAGGTTGCACATACGCATTATGGCTTGTAACCCGTAATGGATTTTCCCTCCAGAAACTTGTCCAATCTCCTTTTAAATGCATCTAGGCCAGGTGCCATCATCAAACTTCTGCATTCCTAGTCAGGTCTCCATATCAGGGACATGTGGTGGATAGGGAGGCAGGTAAGACAGAGCCGACCCACTGGAGTCCTTCTAAAAGCGCCACCACCATGTGAGACGCCCACGCACCCACAACCCACACAGCCATGGCCTGTGGGTGCTTGGGTGCCTCACATGGCGACAGCGCTTTTTGAAGGACTCTGGTGGGGAGACTCTGACTCACCTGCCTCCCCATCCACCATACGTCCCTATATGTAGACCTGACTAGGAATGCAGAAGTTTGCCTCATCCATGTTGGTTAGGATTGGGCTGTAAAAGGGCAGAAATTTACTACAATGGGAGAGTCAGAAAGTGGTCTTAAGGATTTTATTAAACCCTCCCCCTTTCCCCATAATCTATGGCCTCATTGTCAGTTCGGCGTGCTGGTCTGAAATCTTTCAAGGAAATGTGAGAGCCAAATGTAACAAAAGTACAAATTGCTATACAATGACATTTCAATAGATCTTAAGCACATTTTAACATTCTATCCTGTCGAATTAAATTAACTTCTTTTCAATCTAATTAGTTTGATTTAACAGGCTTCATTACTGCAAAGGCAGAATTCTTATGTGACAGGAATGTTTGAATAAGGAATTCTAACTTTTCAAAATGGTATTTTCCTTATGGATTTCATAACACGTTGGATGTTTATGTTCACTCTTTATATATGGATACACCTTCTAAAATAGATCTATACATTTGTCTCACAATTTTTTTTTTTCTGGAACTGTATTGATGATGTATTTTTATTCATTTTCATTCCGTGCTTGTGGTATGGAGCAAATCAGTAATGGGATACATTTTTAGATAGCAAAGGAAAGTGCTAATTAGTTCTGCAACAGTTAGGTAGTGAACTTGAGTTTCGAGGGCAGATAAAGGCATCAAATGTGTTTTTGAACGAGGTTACCTGATGAGAGAGATGTCTTACGAAAAAAGTGGTCTTAGAAGGTTCGAAGAAACTGTTCTGTTCATCAATTTCACTGCCCTTATCTATCTGTCTTGTCCCTTTGCCATCCTTCCCCCACACTGCCTCCCTGGAAGATCATTTTAGCAGTACACAAGTACTGTATCACCCTTTTCCGCAGACTTGTCAACAGTTTTGTGGGTGTTGACCGCAGTAACGAAGATATATTGAAATGGTACTCTATATTGTGTGATGTCCTCAAATCAAGGTGAAGTTATACAGCAGACGATTATGAACCTTTCTTGTTGTGGCAAGTTTTGTTTATGGGTGAACACTGTTAAAATTAAGAAGTTTATGCTATAACTTAACCCACTAAATACTTGTGCTTTGAAATGGGAGAACAATAAATATGTTTTTATGGAAACTTGGGGTAACAGTTTTTTGCAGAAGATGTGAACAAGACCAGTTCGAGACTTGACAGGACCCTTAGAGCCCTCTGGTGGCCCCCTGCCAATATTTGCCAGTCCCCATCCCTTCCCTTTCTTTGTCAGTAGCTGTTGAGGCAGACACATTCATTGCAACTGCCTCTGATTCTACTGGACCAATGATAGCAGCAGTAATCTGCTATATTTCTCTCCAAATGCCACATGGAACATTATGCGATACTATGTCAGCCATTTTGTGTGGTTGGGGACAGAGAAAATATGGCAGATAGCACTCAGTAGCTGCCCTCTAGTGTGCTATTGTTCGTGCTGACCTGATGCAAAACTTGTTGATGGATGCAAAACCAGCATCCATTGCAGCACCCACTGATATGATAAGGAACCCAATCTCCTCTGGTGATCCCAGTGCAGTGGTAGGTGGTGGCTTGTCTTGGACCCTGGAAGTGCAGGCAGTGTGCATCAAATAAGGAGAAATTTCCCAGACACCAGAGAGGATGTTGCCATTCATACCATATCTGCATTCACATTAAGAGATCACATGTAGGGATTCACATAAATAACTGGTAGGTGTAGATTAAGGGCCCAATCCTATCCAACTTTCCAGCCATGGTGTAGCTGTGCCAATTGGGTTTGCACTGCATCCTGTGGTGGGAGGGTAATTATGGAGGCCTTCACAAGGTAAGGGAACATTTGCTTCCTTCCCTAGGGTCTGCATTGCGGCTGCACAGGGACTGGAAAGTTGGATAGGATTGGGCCCTAAGTTTGTTTAGCATTTGCATCAAATTCATTTAATTTTTACTCCCATTTTTATATAGGGATGCTCTGTTTGGAAAGTCTAAGGAAATCACATTTATCTGTACTTAAATTATTGCAGGGTTGTGTGAATATGAAATATCTGGATGTATTTTTTTGACTGCAAATTATCATAGGAAATACAAGATACCTACATGTGATAATCACATTAGAAACAGACTGTATTGCACCTTCCAAAGGAGGCAGCTGTAATATGAATTAAGAAAAAACAGCATATTATAAATACATTTCAACCTGCGTTAACTAAGATCAAAAAATGAAATCTGAGATAAGAGTCTTTGGGCACAAGCCTAACCAGGTCTACTCAGAAGTAAGTCCTATTTTGTTCAATGGGGCTTACTCTCAGGAAAGTGTGGTTAGGATTGCAGCCTTTGTTACCCACATGAAAATATAATAAAGTTATTTGTTTTACAGCCAGTCACCAGTGCCTTCACAGAGCAGAATCTCAAGGGATTCATGTCCTCCAAACACTCATTGATTAACTGTTTCCCTTCACACAATACAAGCCTTAGCTGTAATAGATTCTGTGGAGTGTGACTTTTGATTTAACTTGCCCATTTGTGGGAAAGTTTGTTTCTTTGTAATGTGATATTAGTTTTGAAGTTATCAGAATGAAAGTTGCTGAGTATGTTCAAGTTGTCCTCCTTGGAAAGAAGGGTGTGTGTTGGTCAAGTTGTAGTTTGACAGGTCATTCATTCATTCATTTAGAATACCTTTATTAGCATAAAGATACAGAAATATCTTATAAAACAACAGATTTAAAAATCCTCAACTACATTAGATAACAGTTACAGTAGAACAAACTGTCCTTCTCTTAATAACTAATTTCAAAAATATTGCCAATTTCTCAGTTTATTCGACATTTACACCCACAAGGACAAACTGAATTTTTTCTTGATCAGTCCAACCCTCCCTTTTTTTTCTTTTTTCTTTTTTTGAGGCGTTCCTTTAAATATGCTTGGTGAAAATCTTTATAGTGGGGGCAGTGCAGGATCATATGATGTAAAGATTCAACTACATTCATTGAGCAGTCACATGTTCTTGCTTCCAGGGGAGTTCTTCTAAACCTGCCATCTAATACTTCTGAAGGTAGAACATTACTTTTTGTGAGAGCAAAGACTCTGCGCTCGTTAGGGCATTTTGAAAAATATAAATAATCAGCCATATGGCCGTATCTAATAGGAAGCTGAAAATGTAGGGGTGAGCAGATCGGAGAGGTCAGTCAGGTATCACGTTGAATATATTGTGCATTTGCCTGCCCCCTGAACACAGGTGTGGGTATGGAGTTGATATTTGAACTCAAAGCATAGCATTGTGTATACATTTAGTTCCAGTATCTCTGCTGGAGTTCAGTGGAATTGTTACCTTACAAACGACAAGTAGGTGAGTTAAACAAATGCAAATTCATTCCTTTTTATGTTTGAAAATCTGATTCCTGACATATTATTGATACCTACAGTTCTTTTGCCTATGTTGTAAATTGAGTTGCCCTTGCATCCTTCCTCCAAGCATCTCAGGGTATACATGGGTTGAACTCGCTGTATTCGGCCAAGGAGTCTGTGATTTGGTCCAAAGCTTCTCAGTGAGCTTCCTGGCTGTGCCACAATTTGAAGCTGGGTTTCTCACTTGTCAAAAACCATTTTGCCCTAAATACTACACCACGCTAACTTTTTAAAACATCTTTTCCTTTAATGTTCAGATTTATTTATTTCAAAATTATGTATCTCAATTTCTGCTTTGACAACAAAAGAAGATTGCATTTATTCATGTACAGTGGAGAAGAATATGTTTCAATTATCTCTTCACGGTACATCTCTTTACATCTGTGTTGCTAAAGGAAAAATATTCTCAACCTCCTTGTTTAAGGCAAGTACATCTATCTACCTTGTATATTCCTAAGAACTTACAAGTATCCCACAGTGAGTAGTTTCTGCAACTTTCATTTTGGCTTTATATTCTAATTTAGTAGGTTAAAACCTATCTGAACAATTTGAGCAAGGAAAGAATACTGCCTAGTGTTGCGACATCTAGTAAATGGCCCAAAACAGGGTGTGTCAAGATAAAAATACTGTCTGCCACATATGAGCATGAAAAATGAAATGCCGAATGAACAGAAAGAGAAATTCCCTTTAGCTTGAGACCAGCTAATGGCCCAAACCTTATTGGGGCCTTGTGCTTCCAGAACCAGCATTCCGGCAGCACAAGGTCCTTTACAACTATTGCATATGACAACATGCTGTTCAGTAAGCTGGGACACTACTACAAGCAGTGAGCAGCCATGGCCACGTGCCAGAAGCCTGCCAACAACCTCCAGTGTTGGTGAGTGTGGGAGCAGGGGAGAGCAGAACAGGGTGGAGATGGGAAGGAAAGCAGAGCGAGGCTGGGAGGGTAGTATCTGTGGCAGTAGCACCATCTATCCTCCAATCCTATCCTCCTACCCGGCCTTCCTGGGTCCGCTTGGACTTGTGCCAGCTAAATCACTGGCACTGATATGAGTCGACCCTTTGGGGCAAAAAGGGCTTACCCCTGGGCAAGGGAACAAATATCCCCTTACCCGATGGAAACCTCTAGGACTGCCCCCTCCCCTCAAAATACAGTGCATGCTTTGTTTGGTGACATGGCTGCATCACAGTGGGGGGGGGATTTAGGTAGGATTGTATTGCCCACATAAACTGCAGTAAACTAATGTGAGAATTAAACGGAACAGCCATCTCACTATTACTAAATACAAATAATCCTAGAATTGGAACACATGTGGCTAATGATAAAGGGATCAGGAGTGGAAAAAATGTACATTAAAAAAACCTTGCTAGAGCTTATGGAGGCATGGTGGAAATAACTGGGCAGAGCAAACTTTTTGCAAAAGCAGCAAATTAGGATATGTAGCCTTGGTGGAAACCTGGGAAGCACAAGATTTATAGAAATATAAACAATATATTCAATATAAACAAAACATAGAATGTGCAAATTCAACCACACTGGAATATTCACCCCCAAAGTTCTATAAAGAGGATACTCTTTGCAATTTTATTAAGGATAACAACTTGTTACCCAAGTGAAAGTGTCTCTCCTCTCTCTTTTCACATCTCGTAATACAAATTGGTGTACTTTTTCACAAATTGGTGAAAGTTGCCAAATTCATAGGATGGCAACAGAAACTGCTGCCATTTTGCAGAGCATTTCATGCCATGCTCAAACTAGCAGGTGGGAAACTCCTAAACTGACTGATGCTGTGATTGTCTCACAATTTTGTCCAGGAACTGGGCTTGACAATGTAGGTTATGATCAAAGTCAGCTTTTCTGATTGTTTTTCTTCCTCTGAGATATAATTGAATTTGCAGCAGCATCTGAAGTACAGTGTAGCTAACAACTCTGCTGTATTTCAGAGGTGGAAATGAAATTAAACCGTGAAGCGTGAAATGGAAAGAATGAAATGGATAAGATATATAACTAAACTTGCTTAGTGCAAGCAACACTGCACAAGCATTTAATGAATGACCTCATTAGAAGCAGTGAAATGGTATTCATAGAGGCAACCACAATCCCCAGTTCTTGTGGGAGATTTCTTCAACACTTTGTCTCTCTTTTCTATCTTCTGTCTTTCCAGGGGATTTCTATTTAGCCAACAGATTTAATAGACTGTCACAGTGTTTCCCAAACCCTGTGAAATTGTACATCAGACATTATCAGATCTTCTGTATCACCTGAGCTGGAAACCTCACTGCTTAAACCCATCTTCTTTCTACTTCCTCTATTATCCCTCCATGACACTACATTAGAACGTAAGAAGATCCTCCCCCTTCCACTACATGTTGCTGTAAATACATGTACATGTGTTTAACCTCTGCTAACTGAGTAAGAGGCACTTTTTCAAGTGGGTGCTCCTCTTGTTTTAGCAGGGGGAGAGTAACTGGCCCTCCTCACCCCAGCAGTGTCTTTTCTAGTGGCTGCCTGCTGGTATTCTTTTGCATCTTTTTAGATGATGAGCCCTATTGGGACAGGGAGCCATTTTAGTTATTTGATTTTTCTCTGTAAACCGCTTTGTGAACTTTTTGTTGTAAAGCGGTATATAAATACTGTTAATAATAATAACTGTTGGATCTCTCTACAAATAGTAAAGTTTGAACTTGTGAGTGGTCCTTTAATAAACTTTGAGGCTTGGAGGCATACCGTTTCCATGCGGGTTCTGTTACTTAAGAACAGAGGAAAACACTTGACACAGCTCTGGAAGTCAGCTCCGCACATATATAGAACTCCATTATGTTTGTCTGCATAGATGATTAATCGACGAACTATAGTTACACTATGTGTGTCTACATAGATTATTACTTGATGAACTATAGTTACAAGTAACCACCCTGCCCTTTAAAAGCATGCCATTCTGCACTTGTTTGATACACAGTGCTTTTAAAAGGAAAGAATATGTGGGTGTCTAATGTTATTCAGAGGTGACTCTTCTCCAACCTTTCAAACTGAAACTATTTTGGAGCAGATGGCTAATTTGCAATTTGTACTTTCTCACAGAATCTATGGCCATCCTCACAAGTAATGCTTAATTTGGCATTTCCAGTGTTTCTGTAAATCTATTGTAAAGTCTACATGGCCTAGACCTACCATTCAGCATACAAATAGACTTCTGTTCTCCATCATACATGAAGGGAATGGGAAGAACATGCTGAGGAATAGATAAAATAAATGCGGAGGAACTGGATGGGTCCGTGGTTGAAAGGAAATTTGGGAATACGACCTGTTTTTGTATCCTCAGGACAATCTCCAAACTCTCTGGTTTGCAAAACACAAAACTAGCAAAGATAAGGACCAAACTTTTCTCTGCCTCTATTACATCTTCCACAACCCTCTCCTTGACCATTGTAATGAGAAGGTTCTGGGTGAAGTGGGGTGGGAAAGATCTGGAAAAAAGACTTTGACCATTGGAGACTTTCTTGCAGGTATTGATGAATTCATTTTTGATATACCTTGGACAGTTTTCCAATATGTCATTTTCACTGTTTTCTCTCTTCCCTTCTCCAATTATGATCTTTATGTGACCTATACAGTATGTTGAGGAGTTCTACTTCAAGTTAATGCAGCGATTTTCAACCTTTTTCATCTCATGGCATGCCGACAAGGCACTAAAATTGTCAAGGCACAACATCAGTTTTTGGCAATTGCAAGGCACACAAAGCTGCTGGTGGTGGTGGGGGGGCTTATATCCCCCAATGGCCTAACTAATAAATGACCCTTCCCCAAACTCCTGCAGCACACTTGCACACCATCCGTGGCACACCAATGATTGAAAATCACTGAAGTCATGAGTTCCAGGTAAAACAAATCTAGAACACTTTCATTTGAATTCTCATTCATTTTTATAGCTAAAATGAATGGGACACACTTACCCCATTTTATCATTCATTTTTTAAATGAATTCACACCCCTATTAAGGATATTCACAAATGATACATTTTTGACTGTATCAAAGGTGTTCCAGATGCCACCTGTAAAAATATCCTATATCAAAGAACCATTATTGTATCTAGAACATTTTTTGCCCCGTTTCCTAAAAAAGATACCTTGAAGTAAGTATCAACTTCCATCTCCAGCTGGCAAGCAAGTATATTTTCTTTCCTTCTGGAAATGGCACGATCACCAGCCGCTTCAACAAATGTGACAAACTGCATAATGAGGATTCCTACCAGCACGGAAGTAGTAAGGCTGATATTATCATCAGAGAAAGATTCAATTGACCATGCAAATTGAACAGAAGAACTTCAGTGGCCTAAATATATGATCAAAGTGTCCTGCATCCCCCAGAGGGAGGGATTAGCGGCAGATGGCTGAGGCACACAGCAAAATTCTTCTTTAATCCTTGATTCTGCTTGAGCTAGCTGAAACCCGAGGAAGAGAGGTCATCTGCTGAGATGTCCTACATGAACACCAGGCCATCTTTAATTCACAAGGTGGTAGGTGTGGACTTTGAAATGAGAGCAGTGCAGAATATTTCTGGATTTGAATGCGTGAAAGTGATCGCTGTGGATAAGTACATCCAGAAAATGGTATTACCAGGCTGGGTTAGAATCACCATGTTGTGCTGTGAAATTCTCTTCTCTTTAGTAAAACTCATATATCACTTTCTTTCTATGATGCCTCAGTGTTAGCAGTAGTATGGCTGGAGTATCTTGATAGGCATGCAAAGCTTTCTCTCATGTTTGCCATCTGAAGATATAATTGGATCTGTGCAGTGGCATCACTAGAATGATGCAGGGGGTACGAGCCACACTGGGTGACACACACAGGGGGGTGACATCACTACTGCCCAAAAGTGTAAAAATCTTGGTATTTTTAAATAATGCTATCATGCTGTATACCATATAACATGCGTATTTTCATACAGAATGCAATGGAACAAACCACCTTGAACTATCTATTCTATCAAAAGTTATAACCAAAAAACCAGCAGGGGCAGGGCAACGGTGCATCATCATGTCTACTGCATAGAGCGTTACCCCACCCACTGCATGGGAGGAGGTCTATCATGAGGGTAACACGCTGGCCTCATGCACCAGGTGACTTAAACTCTAGTGATGCCACTGGGTCTGTGGCAGGATATAATGAACTCAATCTCTTAGGCTGCAGTCCTATTCACACTTATTTTGGAGTAAGTCCCTTTGTACTCAGTACAAGCCTGACCAGTCAACTGTAACAGAAGGCATGGCATAGTGGCATGGTCTGCTGAAGCCAATGTGCTACTTGGATGGTACCTACAGGTCTGGTTGGTCTTCCTTTGGCTTCTTTCTTCAGACATAGTTCAGTAATGGCTCACAGACTGAAGTGCTGCCTGAAAGTCCCATGGTGTGAATTTCAGAACTGCTATGGCTTTACATTCTCACAACCTTGTAGTTCTGCAGTGGGTCACCATGAAAGAATGACGTGACAGTACTGTGGTATAACCAGGAAATAAAATTGTAATTTCTGTTTTAATGTAGCATATAAATACTGCTCTAAGGCAGTTCCACTACAGATCCTGCAGATTTCTGTGTAATCGGGCAGCATGGGAATAGGTTGCAAGGACTCAGTAGATGTTACCTGTCTGCATATGATTGCAAATCTTATAGCCCCTATCTCCCTGTGCAGTGACACCAGCTTGGTTTGTGGGAATTTTGGCTGCTGGTGGTCTCCTTGGGATAAGGAGATATCTGTCCCCTTGCCATGGTGTATGCTCAAGCAGCTGCTATGGGGAAATCACTGGCACCTCCACATTGCTCCATGCAGGGGGATCAGGCTTGGGAAGGGGCTCAGGATTCAGCGTGTGCTGCTGCAGCTGATCCTGGCCCCCTCCTAGGCCTGATCTCCCCTCCTCCCCGCCCATCACCTTCAATTCTGCCCACTCACGCCATTCAACCCCCTTCCTACTTCCCTCCATCCCCCTGTGCCAGATCCCCTTTTCCAGCAGGTGTATGGTATCCATTGACATTTGGAGCTAGCTGCTCGCTGCTTGCAGCATTGGCCAGCTTGTGCATGCTGGCAGCAGTGTCACTAAGGTTTGTGTCACCCGATGCGGGATACCAGCATGTCACCCTTATGATGGACCCATGCAGTGGGCAGACCTGGGCAGTGGGCATGGTGATGTGCCATCACCCCACCCCTGCTGGGTTTTTTTGGCTATAACGTTTGACAGAATAGAAATATTTCAGCGTGGGTTAGTAAATTGGATGCTGCATGAAATTACACATTGATTGATATATAACATGATGGTATTATTAAAAATGCCAAGTTTTTTTTTAAATTTTGGTGCATAGTGGTGTCATCCTCCCATGCATGTCATCTGGTGTGGCCCACAGCACCCTAGCAACACCACTGCACACTGGCCTAGTTGTGTTTGCAACAGCTGTAAACACGTTTACACCAGTGGAATGCACATTTCACCAATGTTATCCTTCAACAGGATTAGGCCGTTATTCACATTCCCGCCTACATGGCTTGATGATTCCTCCTTAAGGGAGAGGCAGAAGCTGCTGTTTAGGATGAAATGATTTTTCAAGTCACTATATTTCACTGTATTTCAGGAAAAAAACAAAAGACTAAAGTCTTATATAGATAGATGAAGCAGACTCCAAGAGGAGGGTGTAATTGGGTCCACCAGATGGCAGTGGCTATTTGACCAAGTATTTTTCTTAGATGGATCTATAAGGGTCAGAAGAGCATCCAGTCCAATGTCAGATTACAGAGAAAAGAGCTCAAACAGGAAAACAAAAAAGGTCTAGCCAGAGTCACTAACCAATGCAACTTGGGGAAAAGACCTTTCTGACTCTTCAGATATTGTACTCAGTTAAAATCTCTTTGGGAAGCAAAATCTATCTCCTGGGTCGTCTCAAAGGCACATTTTAATGAGATGCAGCACCACTCAGTTGTCTGTTCCTCAGGGATGCATTTGCAAGGTTGGACCCCTGCAAGTCTCAGCAGCTCTCCACAACCACTGATTAGGCAATGTCAAGGAGAATGATTTAACAGTGCAACTGTTTAATTTTTTTTTTTTTAAGTGTGTGAAACAGCTCACACTTTGTATTGGAGATGTAGAAAGAAAAAAACACCTGAGACAGACTTGAATCTTATCTGGTGGTGATAGCCTTTGGAAGTAAATCAGGAGTATTCAATATCACTGGTTGTTAGTGGTGTAGCTAGACAGGGTGCAAAGCACAAAGTTTTGCAGGCACCTGAATGCGCTGTGCAAGTGGCTCCTTTCCTCCCCTTTGGAGCCATTCGAGGCAGGGGGGAGTAAGATGGAGGCATTCATCTCCATTTTGCTCCCACAGCCTGGAATAGCTCCAAAGGGGAGGGGAGGAGCCACTTGCATGGAGCGTTAAGGCGCCTGCAAAACTTTGTGCTTTGCACCCCCTCTAGCTACACCACTGCGGATTGTGACAGGTCAGTGGATTCAATTGGTAATATTACTAGTTAAAATATGTGATGTTGTTCCAAGGAAACGTTTTGATTCGATCTGTAATGTGCTTGCCACTGCAGATATCGTAAATTGCAGCCTATTGGAAACAACAAATTTCTTCTGCATTGAAGGCATGGGGAAAATCACACATGGAAGAAAGTATTATTACAAATTACCATATTACAAGAAATTGCAGGATGGTGTGAAACTTGGGAAAGAAATGTTAGATAATTGGAGACTATTATATATTGGAATTAAAAAAAATTCGCAGCAGGAAGGCAAGAAGTTTTTGGTACTTGTTGGAAAAATGTAAAATCTTGAAACTGTATAATTGAGTTGAAACACGTATCAGTATGGTAATATGATGAGTTTGTTACATCCTGTAAAATGATTGTATATCCAGGCCTGGATAATAGATCTGGATTGTATATGCAGGTTTTTTTTCACCCAAAAAATTACCCATAGATGAAGTGGAATAAAAATGTTTCTTCAAATTGATGCACTTACAAGGAGTAGCAGGAAGTGAGGGGACCTAGTAGGAAGAGGGAGCTTCTGGCACTTCATCCAGTTTGGGGCTGAGGATGGGCAAAATTGAGACGTTTGATCACATATTTAATTTGTTCTCAGGTTTTTATTGCTGTTACTGTTTTGCTTTTAAGCTGCTGAAAGTTGCCTTGGCCTCCTCCTGGTGGGAGAGAAAACACTTAAATGTTTTCTTCATAAAGAAATAATTCAAATAAATCTAAATATTTAATTAACCTGTGGAATTTGCTGCCACACAAGACAGGGTGATGGCCGGTGGTTTTAATTTAAAAGGCAGTCCAGACCTGCAGATAAGCCGGTCCCTAAGTGTCGCAAATGTGACATAAAGCACATTTCCACCGACTCAGGAGTTGGCTGGGCCAGCGCGGAGACCCATGCTGGCTTGAGGAGGCCAGATCCAGCCTCCATGCCAGCAGAAGGGGGTAAGTTTGTGCTGGTTCGGGCAGGCCAGTACAGGGGGTAAGAGAGGGTACCTTGCACATGCCCGATCTTGTTTGATCTCGGAAGCTAAGCAGGGTCAGTCCTGGTTAGTATTTGGATGGGAGACCACTCGGGAATACCAGGTGCTGTAGGTTTATACCATAGTCTTTTGAGACTGAAGATTGCCAACCAGAGGGTGATGGGAGGGTCTAATAGAGGTGGAGAGGGGGTGCTTGGTGGGGAGGGGGAGGGTGGTCCAGGAAGTGGCTTGGGCCCAGGAGAGAATGGGACCAGCCTCTGCAGCCTGTGCCTAATCCTAACCCCCATCCCTGGCCTAAGCAGCCTTACATGGGCTGCTTGGATTTGCGCCAGCTAATTCACCGGCACAGATCTGAGTAGCCCCATAGGAGTTACTGGGGCTCGACTCAGGATAAGGGGAAAAATATCCCCTTACTCCAAGTTGCCCTCTAGCTGCCTCCTAAACTGCCTGCCTATTAGACTGGGCTGCCCATCTATCAACAGCTATATGCTACAGGGTCAAAGCCAGTATGCCTCTTGATACTAATGGTGGGAGAAGGGTTATCCCCGCCCTGCCCCGGACCTTTTGTCTGATTCAGCAGGGCTATTCTTTTGTGTCATTATGAACTGAACAGAGCTCCATGCTTTCTTATTGGCTAGTGGTCCTCCAAAAATGCCACAACCTCAGCAAGGGCCCTGCTAGGTCAGCCTGGTGTTGAAACCCCTGATTCAGTTCCTGCTAGTTCAGTCCTGCCTAACTCTGCCTCCCGCTGATGCTGCCATACCCAGAAGACACATGCTGCATCCTATTGGGGGGGGGCAGTTGGTCTCCTTAGGGTAAATGAACTTTTGTTCATTTGCCCTATGGAAAGATTTCCAATGTCCCTCTGGGACTCCTAGGTCATGCATCAGCAGTTTAGCTGTTGCAGGACTGAGGTATGTAACAGTGGCGGAAAGGAAGGTGGAGAGGGTTGGATTTGGCTACATGCTCATGCGCAGCTGAATCTGCTATCTCCCTCCTTTGTTCCACATCCCTCCTTACCCCATCTCCATCCAGAAACTCCCATTCCTCTCTCTCCCTGCCCCATCCAACCCACTGCCTGCTCCCACCATCATATTACCTCTTACTGGTGGATAGTGGCCACTGGCCAAAGCAGGCAGGAGATAGCAATTGCTCTGGTGGCCTTGATGCGGTGGTCAGTGGCCCCGTAGTGCACAGCAATGTCACATGACTTCCTGTAGAATTCAGACACTTCTCCCTGGAACCTGTCAGCTCCACCAGTGGAATGCACATTCCACCCATGAAGGCTTTGGATTGGGCTGTGAGTTTGCTAAGGAACCACTCAGACACCTCTCTAATTTTGTTGGTATCTGATACTCCAGAGAAGCATGAACATTTTTGGGAGGCTGAAATATATTTCAGATGCAAGTAGGCCACTATAGAGACACCAGGAAGAGTATTCTCCATTTCTTTCTTAATATGAATGAAATAGTTGTTGACAAAAATAAATGGATTTATACTGAATCCCATTTGAATATTGCATCTGATAAAGTGCTCTAGATACAGGGCAATCTAATCCTGTCTTTGCTCAGTTTTTATTATTCTTTTACATGGCTTACAATGGGAATTTGAAACACTCCAACTGATGGAAAGGCGGCAGAGTTCCTATGCAACTTTACAGAGTACCTTTAGAAATCTCCGTTAAAAAGCTATTTGTGCCTTCTCTTTACAGCAATCCACCTCTGTAAATCATGAAAAGTATTGCTACCTTCCTACACTTATAGAAATAAAAATAGGTTTGCGTTTCGTCAGGGCTGATAAAGAATTGAACTGCACAACAAGACTCACTCGCAATAGTCACAGCCCTTATTTGTACGTTCAAATGGAGAAACTGGGTCTTGGAACTAGAGAGCTACAGAGTGCTTGAAGGGCGTGTTGTGGAGGGTGCGTTTGCTCATTCATGATCATTCATACGACTTCGTTTATGCCACAAGGGGAGGTTGAAAGAAACTGAGGCCCATTATGCTTATGGGTTTTAGCTTATTGTGTAATTTGCTTTTTAAGTTGTGAGTTTATGCAGAGGCAGCACTAGGGTTTACATCACCCGATGAAAGAGCTCAGTGTGTCACCCCCATGATGGACCTCCTTCCGTACCAGACCATACAGAAGAAATTACAATATCGTACGCACAGCCTAAAAGCAGTGGCATCACTAGGGTCTGTGGAACCCCCATTAACTTTATTTATTTTAAAATATCATGGTACAGGTCACCCAACAAATCAGGAAACAACAAAAAGCCATTGGCCAACACACACACAACTGAATAATTCTAGTATTAGCTCTGATGCATGGAAATGAGAGCTGACTCATACTAATGCTTCATTGGGTCCCTGCTTTGTCATAATTGCAACTCATTGGCTCTCAGAACAATAAGTCTCATTGGTCAGTTTTGAGTTAAAGAAATTCACTTTTTGTTACATAAGTCAGCTGTGTTTTCCTTTTCTGGTTATTTGGCCATAACTTTTGATTGAATACAAATATTTAAACGTGGTTTGTTGCATTGCATTATACATTAAACTGCACATCAAATGATATATACCATGATGGTATTATTTGAAAATACCAAGATTTAACAGTTTTGACCAGTAGTGGTATCACCCCTCCCCCACACACACACACATGTGTCACCCAGTGCAGTTTGCACCCCCAGGAACCAGTGGAGCTTTGCTGCACAGGATCCTGAGCCTCTGTGTCAGGCTGACTGTCCGACACAGAGGTTTTGAATTCTAAGCCGACCTTCAGGTTGTCATAGAATCAAATAGTCCCATTGCGGGGCTACTAGGTTTATCCGGGGGAAGGGGATGAAAATCCCCTTCTCCCCAGGAGGAGTTGGTCACTGCCTGGAGAATGCAGGATGCAGTGGCAGCAATTTTAGGTGCTGCTGCAGCCCTGTGCGTTGGGCAGCTCAGCACTTGGCTGCCCATCATAGTTAACTTGCTTCATTGATGTCAGTTCTGCTTAATCATTACTAACTTTCTTTGTCTTAAATACAACCCTTTTGTATTTAAGCATTCAGCTCATTTATAGCAAAACACGTAACTCAGCATATCTCAAAGTGTGCTCCTAGGTGCCCTGCGACTCCCTGAGATCCCATCAGGGGTACCAAAGCGTACCATAAGTGGCTATTGTCTGCTCGATACTATCCCAGTCCATGCATTTCTGAGACGTTGTGCATGCACTGGCAGGGCTCCCTGAGACTCATTTAGGAATGTAAAGGGCTCTAGAGACCAAATATTTTGAGAACAACTGCTGTAAATTAATTCCATTCTGTAGTTTCCTTTGGCCTGTATTGTTGGGTTTTTTAAAATGTTTAATTTCTGTGGTGTACTTTGAAAAACCAGCAACAAATGAACTCAGATTCAGATGTGTTTAGGCTTCTGACATATTGAACATAAGAACAGCCCCACTGGGTTAGGCCATAGACCCATCTAGTCCAGCTTCCTGTATCTCACAACGGCCCACCAAATGCCCCAGGGAGCACAGCAGATAACAAGAGACCTCATTCTGGTGCCCTCCCTTGCATCTGGCATTCTGACATAGCCCATTTCTAAAATCAGGAGGTTGCACATGAACCCATAATGGATTTTTCCTCCAGAAACTTGTCCAATCCCCTTTTAAAGGCGTCCAGGCCAGACGCCATCACCACATCCTGTGGCAAGGAGTTGCACAGACTAACCACACGCTGAATAAAGAAATATTTTCTTTTGTCTGTTCCAACTCTTCCAACACTCAATTTTAGTGGATGTCCCCTGGGTCTGGTGTTATGTGAGAGTTTAAAGAGCATCTCTCTATCCACTTTATCCTTGCCTGCTCTATCCCCCTCATTCTCTCTATCCACTTTATCATGTTCCCCCCCCCCCCAGGCGTCTCCTTTCTAGGCTGGAGAGGCCCAAACACCATAAGGAAGGCCTTTCCTCATAAGGAAGGTGCCCCAGCCCAGTAATCGTCTTAGTCTCTCTCTTTTACACCTTTTCCATTTCCACTATGTCTTTTTTGAGATGCGGCGACCAGAACTGGACACAATACTCCAGGTGTGGCCTTACCATTGATTTGCACAACAGCATTATATTAGCCGTTGGTGTATTGGTGATGTGTGTTGTGGTTTTTCTTTTTTCTTTTCCAAGTCAGGTCTTGTATGCCATTCCACAGTTTACTTTTATAATATGCTGTGTATGTATTCTTTTCTGTACACAGTTCCACAAAGTGTTCATATTTTACTATGCTTTTTGTCTGAGCCTTCATACTACAGATAAATGTACCACTGCCATCAGCATCACCCCTGTTCCACTTGTGTTTTGTTGCTCAAAGACCAGCAGCTCCTGAGATTGCAGGCCCATTCGAATCCTTGCAGTCACTCAGTGCCTGTGAGTGTCGCTGTCTACTCAACACCTTTTGTGGAGGTGCCTCGTAGTCTACTGGGCTTCTAGGCAGCCCGGTGAGGCCTTTGTGTCAAAATTGTCAATAAAATTTAAATGGTGGACTAAATTGTATTGAGCTTTTCATCAGGGCAGCCCAAAAGAACACAGTGGAGCCTAGTAGGGGCTGAAAGATTGACAGGAAGCACAGCAGGGACATGACCACGCTTGCCGCCTAGTCAGTCATGAAGACTATAATTTCACAAGGCTATTAGAGCAAATTACAAAGTACACAGTGGGCCAAATGGGTGGCTGCTCTAAGTCCATTAACTCTGACTGAAATACACAGGAGGGAACCACTAGCCAATGCCATGCTCTCGTACATACTAAATGTACTTCCAGACCTATTTTTGTCAAATAAAATGTGCATTTTTTTTCCAACACTAAGAAAATGTGCATGGAGTATGTTGAATATATTATAACCAACCCTATAATATATGTATATTCCAATGGTTGGCAACCCTCAGTCTCGAAAGACTATGGTATAAGCCTACAGCACCAGGTATTCCCAGGCGGTCTCCCATTCAAGTACTAACCAGGCCTGACCCTGCTTAGCTTTCTGAGATCAGACGAGATCGGGCATGTGCAGGGTAACAGTTGCTATGTTGACTATATTTATAATCTGGATTGTTATTACTTAGAACCCAACTTTAAAGAAACATTTTCTGTTCTTTTTTTTTTTTTCTTTTTGAGACACAATTGCCAGAAGAATCAAAGGCTCCCTCCTAATCTTGGGACTACCTTTCCGTGGATATAAATGATCCAGATGCAGGTTGCTTGGCCCCTTTATGAGGCCTTCCAGTGCAGCTGCGCTCAATGAAAAGCTTTGTATCTTGAGATGGGGCTTGAGGAAAGAGAAAGCATCAGCGTGATGAATAGAGAGTGGGTGGTTGTATCAGGTGGAAGTGAGCAACCTGACAGAATGCCGTGACAAGAACCTAGACAATGGAAGGCAATAGCAGATAAGCTTCTCTGTGTGAAGAGCAAGGAAGGGAGTCAGGTGAGATAAGGGAGGAGATCAATTCAAGGGCAAAGTGGTAGAGAGCATGAGAAACCTCTATTTCAAATGCCAGTTCAGACATATAAGGAGTGGGCTGGCATGATCATGGTGGTGAGAAAGTAAAGGTAGATTCAGTGTAGGCATTTTGGACTGACTGTAGACACCTATGGTAGGGTCAGCCTTAGGGCAATTTGGCCAAATTGGGCCCCACACCTGGAGGGTCCCCATACTAAGGTGGCAAGTGAAGTGCGCACAACCACAACCGGTCTCTTGCTCTGAAGCTGACGCTCTGGTATGAAATTTTCCGTGCTGTGGCATCACAAGGAGAGTGTGGCAGGCAGAGCGTTCCCGCTGGACAGCCCTTCCTCCCTCTCAACCCTGGGTGTGATTGACCTGATATTGGCTCTGTGGAAGCAGTTGGCAGGGATGCCGCTGCTGTTACTGCTCATCCTGGTGAGTAGGGGGGGCGCAGGGGTAGGAGGGCACTGCAAAAGTGTTTTGCATTGGGCCCCGCAGCTCCTAAGACCAGCCCTGCCATGGGGAGCAGAAAGGAGAACCAGCAAAGGAAGAGACTAAACAAGAAGTGGTCCAATTTGGCCATGTGCGTGAGCAGAGATGAAAAGGCTGATCTTGGAAAAGCTAAATAGAAGAAACAGCAAGGCTTAGGAACAGCTTGGATGTGGGAAGAGAAGAAAAGTGATGTTGAAACAGCCCCCCGCCCAATAGTTGTAAGCCTGGGAGGTGCTGAAAGATAATGAAATTTGTGTGACCAAAAATGTGGGCAGCAGAAGGATTTGGGTGGAAATCACGTTCATCCTGATATGTTGACAGCTCACCCAGAATGAAATGCCAGTGAGTCAAAGGGATGTAATTGAAGAGATGGTGAGAGGTCAGGGCAATTGGCAAAGTTACCCATATGTTGTACTTTCCTCTCCTCCCTTGCAGTGTCCATGCATTGCTAAACCAAGAAATGTGATGTTAGGATTATCTGGGCATATGGATACGGGCACATGGATGTCATATTGTCATATGATGCACAGACTGTATTAGTGGGAACTAATCATTCAGGCAACTCCACCTTAAAAAGAGACCTCCCCAGGCAGCAAAAATAGTGTTCCACTTCACTATTGATCTGAGTCCAGCATCCTTTCATTGAGCCTGCCTCAAGGAAACAGCAAAGCATCCCTTTATTGCCTGTTTAAAAAAGTCCTTTTGGTATCTATAAATTGCAGCCTTTATTGACGAGACTAAAAGCAAAAGAAGCAACAGTGAGTGGTTTTTATCTTTGCCTTCTGCTGCTGCTCATTAAAAATCGGACCCATATTTTTCATACTGGTCTCTGATGCATTTTGATTCACAAGACATCTCTTCTAGTGGTTTCCGAACGCCTGCTGGAGTCTTGGTTTTGAAAGTCCTGTCAGCCGTCTTCTGAAAATGCTGCCTCACAGTCTACAGACGTAACCCAGGCTTTTAAATTTTTGATAGTGTAAAGAATGTTGAGGGAACTATTAATGTTATAACCTCCTAAATCTATTTCAGACTCATAAATGTTTATGACAGGCATCCACTCTTCTTCCTCTATTAATATTTTCCCCCTGCAGAATTTGTTTTCGGATGTATCACTTTCAAAAATGGAGCCTCCTCTTTCGCCTCCTTAATTAAACTGCTCAAGAAGTGTTGACTAAGATAGGAAATATCAGGCCAGTTTAATAAATCAACCTTTTCAGAACTCTTATCAAGGAAATGCTTTTTGAAATGTCCACATTTATTAATGTTTGTATCCAATTCAAGGATTTCCCCCCCCCCCTGACTTCTTCAACATCACAAAATAAATATGTTTACGGACATAAACACTCAATTGCTTTCTGGGATCCCCAGCTTTCCAAGGAAAGAACTAGACCAGTGGTTCCCAAACTGTAGGTCGGGACCCACTAATGGGTCCCAACCTGATTGTTGGTTGGTAGTGAAACTGACAAGCTGATCACTGACAAGAAAATGTATTGAGCTCTATGGAAAGTAAAACTGAGCCATGTGTGTGCATTTTCTTAAGAGTAGACAAATGTGCCTTGGCTCTTATCTAAGAGCAGCTGAAGGGGTATGCAAGGCCTCCAGAGTCAATGAACATGGAGTTCAATAAATACACCAGAAGGCCCCCTCCCCACCAACATAGTAAAAAGGATAAAAACATTCACGAACCACTGAGCTAGACTATTCTTCTTCTTTCTTTCTTTCTTTCTTTCTTTCTTTCTTTCTTTCTTTCTTTCTTTCTTTCTTTCTTTCTTTCTTTCTTTCTTTCTTTCTTTCTTTCTTTCTTTCCAAATGTTCTACTTCAAATTAATGCAGTGATTTACAGCCTTTTTTCATTTTACGGCACTCTGACAAGGCACTAAAATTGCCAAGGCACACCATCAGTTTTTCTGACAATTGGCCAGCCAAGACACCCACCTCCATATGTTTCTTAACAGGTTACCCATGGTGATCAGATACACACTGTTGCCCTGCACATGCCTGATCTCGTCTGATCTTGGAAGCTAAGCAGGGTCAGGCCTGGTTAGTACTTGGATGGGAGACCACCTGGGAATACCGGGTGCTGTAGGCTTATACCATAGTCTCTCGAGACTGAAGGTTGCCAACCAACCAACCAACCAATGCTGGTGCACCTGTGTGTTCTGGGTACATTACTCCAAAAAATGGGCTAGACTGTGTGCAAAAGATTGTGTGCAAAAATCTTGTGTGCAAAGATTACTCCAAAAAATGTGCTAGATTGTGTGCTAGATTGTGTATTATTATTATTAGATTGGAGAGAAAAACATTACAAAAATTCAGCATCGAGCTTGCTTAACAAGGCATGTCACCCTGAACATCTTAACCTCACGCTGGCTAATGCTAACATTCAGTTTAAACTGTTACCTTGTGTATTTGACATTCCTCAGCTGACTGAGACTGCAGTTGACCTGGAAGTAAGTTCCATGAAACTCAGTGGGACTTGCTTTTGAGTAGACACGCAAGCCTTGCAATGTAAATGTGTCTTTATATGCTTATAAAATTATGATGATGAACAAATAATAAGAGGTTTGTGCTCAGGAGGCAGAACATTGGCAGGAACAGTCAAAGGGAACATTTGAGCATACACTATAGAATTAATATTCAAGGAGTAAAAAATGTAGACCTTTTGTGTTTTTGAAATATCCCAGTAATTTTCTTTCTCTTAGGGCGGAGACAGGTGTAACATAAAAGAGTGCTCAGAGTGTGCTCACAGTATTATAAACCCACTTTCAAACCTGACAGCTCAAGCAAAGTGTTCAGTTTGCAGTTTGCTGAAGCTTTTTAGTTTTGCCTCTTGACACTGGCTACATGGTTCACTGCATTTCTTTATCCTCCTTGCCACGACTGCCTCATATTCTTTTAGCCAATACTAGTTTTTAGCAGATGATAAACACTAGTATGGATGCCGGATTTCAGTAGCCAAGGTTTTGCAGAAAGTACAGAGCAACATTCATATAATAGAGCCCAGTCTTATACTTACCACACAAAGTCGGTTTTTGTCTTCCACTGGTGATGACTGCTGTAAAGCACCAGTCATAAAAGGTTCTCTGACAGCACACAACTGTGGATGCCGCCGGGAGCACTCGTGGGAAGGCCGGTGAATTGTCCCACCACCTGAGCATGTAGGTCAGTGGGAGAAATGGGAAAGGGTGGGGAGAGTATGGAAAAGGGGTGAGGAGGGAAGAAACTGGATGGAGAGAAGGCAAGAGATGGGTGGACAGTCTGCAAAACATGGCCGCAGATGCAAAGATCTGGAGGCCACATGCACAGACCGGTTGTTGGTGTGGTGGAGGAACAGGGGCAGACCGGGGCAGAGATGAGACTGGGAGAGGGCAGTTAAGGGGTGGATCATGGCGGCAGTGACATCCACCAGGTTGAGAGCCCCCATCCCAGATCTGAAACATCCCCTTTGTACTGACAGATATACATGAGGAAGACAGCTGGCATAGATCTGAATAGGCCCTATAGGGGACCAACAAGTGACAGACGTAAGTAAAAATTTTCTTTACTTAACTCTTCCATCCAGCCTGAGAAGTAGAGAGGAATTGAGGACTGGAAGGTGATAGGTAGGAACTAGCTATTTTTGTTTTTGTTTTTAAGCAATAGAGTGGGGCCCAAGGAGAGAAGAGTGTGAGTGCACAGCATGAGGAGTCAGACAAAAAGCCCAAAGAAGGAGTGTGTGTGTGTTTGTAGGGGGGGGGGGGTTTGCCATGGTTTGCCACATTTGTGTCCATCTCAGGAAACTAAAGATTCTCAGAAACGTATACAGTTGCACATGCCACAGTGAGGTTTATTTTAGAATTCATTTATATGGGATCATGCCTGCCTAAACGTCAATAGTAAGTGTGTATAAAAAGTATGACATTTACAAAGATTGGCAGGTAAGGGCAACAATTTTCTCTGCCTAATGCATGGAACTTGCAGAATGGTATTTATCTTTCGGTACCTCCTCCTGGACAGAGCTGAGATTCAAAGCCACAATTTACCTCCTATTGTTGAGCTTTGTAAAATTCAGAATAATGACCCCTCGGTAACATGGTTGCTATGCATTCTTTCTAGCTAATGGGCCCATTCCTGCCAGGTCAGACAATAGATTATTATTTTTACTTAGTATAAAATGTAAATTTACTTGCAAGCAAAAGGTGTCCTCTTCTCCAGATCGCATCTCCATTCAGAATCTAATCATTCATACGCTTTCTTTTTTTAAGAGTTGCATTTTCCCTTCTTCCAAACGTTAAAAAGCAAGATTTTTCTGCTCATTAGAATGACTGACGTTTGGTTGGAAAACTCGTATATTTCAGATTTCATGTCATACACTCTTAAAAACATTTTCTGCGACTTGGATAACAAAATCTTGATGGTCAAAAATGAAATAGCACCTTGCTGTGTACGTGTTTGCTTTGTGAAACAAAGCCAAGACTTCCTTTAAAAAAAACCTGGATTTTATATACTGAACATTTACTATTGTATTTGAGTGAACAAATCTAAAAAAAAATTCTGAGCAGAGCAGAGTAGAAATGATAATGCATAAGAATATATTAGCCTTGACTGTTGTATTTCAGTTTGCTTTTATACATGCAAAACAAAAGGAGACAAACTGAGTCCCTACATATAAATGCTCTTGCTTCCTTCTTGGTTCCTAAGACTCATCTAGTAAAAGAAATAAGGCTTTCATTAAGGGTTCCCAGTGGGCCTGGATATTGCACTGTTGCAAAGCACTTCACAGCTTTTGTGACAATGTGTGTTCCACTGGCACAGGCCCTCAATAGGATCAATAGGAATGGACAGTAAGTTGTGCTATACTTTACCGAGTGACAGTCAGGTTGTCTTATATGAGAAAGCAAAGCACCACCAGATGTCTAAGGGCCCGATCCTGCGCCCTGTAGGCCAACTTACCGCCAGCGTGCACTATCGCAAACATGCTGTAAGGCATGTGCTATAAGGCGTGAAAGCTGAGTGGGAGTGGGTTGGAGGAGGGGGGAGTCATTCTGGGGCAGGGAGAGGTGGGTGAGGGTGGGCAATGGGGGAGGGTTTGGGGCAAGAGGGGGGCAGGACTGGCAGAGCTCAGCTCCACCAGATCCTGAGCCCTGTGTCAGGACTCTTTGATTCTGCGCCAGCTACAGAGCCACCACAGAATGGAGTAGCCCCATTGCAGGGCTACTTCCCATTAGTTATTTGATTTTTCTCTGTAAGCCGCTTTGTGAACTTTTTGTTGAGCAGCGGTATATAAATACTGTTAATAATAATAATATTTCCCTTACTTGGGGGAAGGAGACAAAAGTCCCCTTCTCCCAAGGAGATGGTGGTAGCTACCTGGGGTGCTTAGGATACCGCAGCAACCATTTTTTGACGCCGCAGAAGCCCCACACTCCAGGCAGTTCAGAATTGGGCTGTAACTCATTGGTTTTCAAACCTTTTCACACCGTGACCCACTGTTTAGAATGATGATCTTCTGGTTGGGACCCACCAGAAGAGATGTCATTGACCTGAAAGTGATAGCATGACCAGAAGTGACATAATCAAGCAGGAAAATTTTTAACACTCCCCATACAACAAAATCAAATCAATTAATTAAGTAAAGGACTCTCTTATCCCCCCCCCCCAAGCACTTACTGATCTGTTTAAAAAAATCCTCAAACATCCCAAAGGTAATTGCACTTACCCAGGAGTAAGCCCCATTGACTATTATTGTTAAAAGCATATACATGTAATTTGTTAAAGTACGGGTCTGTAACATTTCCAAAAATGCAATCACATACCATGGTAGCATCAAGTCTAATAGATGAAAAATAAAATACACATTGAAATGAGTGGGGCCCCACCTGAAATTGGCTCATGACCCACCAAGTGGGTCCCAACCCACAGTTTGAGAAACACTGGCCGAACTGGTTATAAGGCAAGCCTATTTGTGGTAATAAATAAATTGCCTTTTAAAAAAAAAATGTTTGTGACAAGGAAGAATTTTAGCTGGGAGCCACCTGAGAAACAAGGCGAGAAGACTGGTAAAAGCCTTTGTGTGACTGTAGGGTCTTTCATACCTGCAACGTGTTCTAAGGTTAGTGGAACAGTTTTTCTAGGTGAGATGATAGAATGAGGCTTATTAAGGTGCAGCCACATGACAAATACTGACCTCAGTCTATTAAAAATTCAATTAATGTGATTGATCTGGCTGCAAGGGGAAACAATTTTTGGAGTGTGATGAAGATCCATAATTTTTTTTTCTATGCACTTCATTGCACTCTGAAAATTGGCTCAAATGACAGCTTCAGTGCAGTGTCAGATTTGCACCTCCCTAAGTTTAGAACTGATCTTTGATCCTCTGACTCAGCAGAATTAGGAGTGCAGAAGGCTCCCATGGTCCGTTGCCCGATATATTTGTTTCCACATGTAGTTGGTGCTAGGTACATGCCAGGCGAGCATGACTCAAACCAATCTTGTGGCATTTTGCTTGTAGGTCCCACAGGCCTCTGGGGAAAAGGCCAAGCATTCAGTCTTCAGAGCAATCCTACCACCTTGCAGACTAGGGTAGGAAAAGCCAGGCCTCTTGGAAAATTCCATGATCAGTCATACCTTGCTTGGTCAGCAGATTTGAACCTGTTAACAAGGCCACCTCTTATACCCTTGCGTCCCTCCTCATTTCATGCCAGTCCGTTGTGCCATGGACTTGTGCACTTGGTCCCTGCACATGTAGTAGATTTTCTCTGAGTGTGCATTACACATCTCTTAGAGCAGTGCGTTTTCCAGCTTTTCCTGCCACAACCTCAATAAATATGTAACGTATGAGACTAGGGACCCACCATCAATCCCACCCCTCTCCTGGAAGCTGATCTGCCCACCTGAGCGCCCGTTACTGCCTGCCCTTGCCCCTCTGCATTTAAAGAAGGGTCCTGCAGAACCTCACTGATCCAAAATCTTGCTCACAATGTCCACAGCGTGCGGCTGGGCCACTTTTTAAGTCCAGGCCCTGCCTCCACTGCATACAACCACCAAGACTGCATACAAAGTTTCAAGGGATGGGGAGGCTGGGCAAATGCCTCACTCTTCCTCCACCCTCATAATCCTGGTAAGTTGTTCCTGTAAGTTGTCACAACCCCACAAGTGAGGCTTTGCAATCCCATTGGGGTCCCAACCCACAAGTTGAAGAACACTGTCTTAGAGCACATCTGGTAACAGCTTGCCACATAAACTTCCTGGGTTTTGCAGCAATTCCTTGACCAAGGGGAAAAACACCATTATGAACATGGGAAACCAAGAAGGAATGTGATCCCTATCTCCCACGTGATGGTTGAACACCTTCACAGTCATCATTTTGTGTTCTGGAACCAGCAGGCCTTTCCACTTGCCTGGTAGTGATCAGTGCTCCATCCTCTTGCCAGATGTTGCCAGATCAGAGGTTGGCCAGATCAAGTCCTGACTGAGGTCCTATGCCTATATCCAAGGGCCCACCTGGTCAGACTATCCCAGGACCTGAAACATTTGTGCCAGTGATGCCACCCAATTTGCTGCCTGGGGGGCAGGTGAGGTGCACTGTGGAGAGGAACCAATGTGAGGCTTTCCCCAGCGCCCCCAGCAACCTGTCTCAAGTAGTGTCTACTTCAAGTTATCCCTTCTCTGTTTACAATAAGCATTTCACTGTGCAACACAACAATTGTTGTTGCTGAATTTTTAATATTTATCATACAATTCAGGAGCTCTGATTCCAACAATAATCTTAGATTTCTGTAGCATCAAAACTTTTTAGTTATCTGAAATGTTGTGTTTTTATCTCTCCTAATGCATTGCAGTACATGTCATATTATACAATTGCATAGCATAAATTGTGGTGAAACTATTGATACTATGCCAAAAATAACTGCATTTTTTAAATCCCCGCACCAAAATTAATAAAGAAACATTGAAATATTCAAATAAACGCAAAATTTTTCCAGTTTTGGTACACAGTGTTTTCTTTCTTTTGGAAGTGGCACCTGGAAGAGGGGATGGTATTTGTGACCCTTTTTGAAGATCTATATGTACATGTGAAATGTAGTTGGCAACCTTCAGTCTCGAAAGACTATGGTATCGCGCTCTGAAAGGTGGTTCTGGAACAGCGTCTAGTGTGACTGAAAAGGCCGATTCGGGAGTGACAATCCCTTCCACACTGGGAGCAAGTGCAGTCTGTCCCTGGTCTGTCTCCCTGGCTATGGGCCTTCCTTCTTTGCCTCTTAGCCTCAGACTGTTGGCCAAGTGTCTCTTCAAACTGGGAAAGGCCATGTTGCACAGCCTGCCTCCAAGCGGGCCGGTCAGAGGCCAGGGTTTCCCACTTGTTGAGGTCCATTCCTAAGGCCTTCAGATCCCTCTTGCAGATGTCCTTGTATCGCAGCTGTGGTCTACCTGTAGGGCGCTTTCCTTGCACGAGTTCTCCATAGAGGAGATCCTTTGGGATCCGGCCATCATGCATTCTCACGACATGACTGAGCCAACGCAGGCGTCTCTGTTTCAGTAGTGCATACATGCTAGGGATTCCACACGTTCCAGGACTGTGTTGTTTGGAACTTTGTCCTGCCAGGTGATGTATACATCTGAAATGTATCCTGCTTTTTTTTAAGTGGTTTTTTTTTTCTATTTTGAACCTTTGTCCCCTCCAATTCAAGTACTTTTCCTATCCCTGGGCAGAATTTTTATAATAGTGGTTGACATAAGCTACAGGGATTGCTCATTCTGTTAAATTTACAGCCCAGTCCCAATCAACTTTCCAGCACCAGTTCAGCTGCAATGCAGCCCCAGGATAAGAGAGCATATATTCCCTCGAGAAAGCCTCCGTGACTGCCAACGGGGGTACTGTGCACAGAAATTCTGTTCACACCCCATTGGCACGGCTACATTGGCACTGAAATGTTACTTAGGATTGGGCTGCTAATCTACAGTCAAATGATGAATATCCTGAAGGGAAATAGAAGAATGAGTTGTAACTAGTAAATCACAAATTTGTCAATTCAAAGGCAGATAGTTTTGATCAGTAGCCACCCCTAAAAATGCATACACACACCCCTGCTTTAAAATGATAAATTATTATAAATTTTTTCCTAGAGACTAGCAATTCATATGCAGAAGCAGTCAGGTGTGTGAATCAATTTATAGCAAGAGTATGTAGCCCAGCCAGTTTCCTACTAAAGAGTAAGCAGGTGCCCTGCTAATTCATTTTGCATAATATGAAGTCTTGAAAAATGTAAATTTTGAAGGGGATAATGTTGAGACAATTTTTGACTCCAAGGCTTCAGAGTTTGAATAACAAGCTATTTGTAAAAGTCATAAATAACCTAAAATACCCACAAATTTAATAGTGTGCAGTGAATAATCCTAATTTGTTCTGCACTATTTTTTGACTTGAAAAAGAAAAAAAGAAAACACAGAGAGAGGATATTAGGAATGCTGAATAAACCATTTGCATTTTCTGAGATGGGAATAAAACCACCAAAATTCACAGTTGAAATATTAAAACCCAATAAAGTGATCTTTATAGTTCTATTCCTGACTTACTGCCCAATCTTATACTCAGTGGTGCCGCTGGGTGCAGGGATGCCAAAATGGCTACCGCTATATCCAGCTGCACTACTGGGGCTGCCGGAGGTCTCCTTGGGGAAAGGGATTTTCATCTCCTTCCTCTGAGGAAAGCCCCATGCCCAGCACTGGGGCTTCTCAAGTTTACAACAGCTATTTTGCTTTACACAGAGGATACAATAAGGTGAAGCAGGGCTCTGCCATCCCCCCATCACCCTCCCCCACCCTGGAACGCTTCCCCCCACCCTCAAGGCCCTTACCGCCACCTGGAGCTCTTACCTTGCTCCAGGTAGCGTCTATCCAGTGCTGGGTCCAGCGCCAATGGCCCCTCCTCTTCAGGTGTTGTGGATGTGCCTTATGGCACATTTGCGATACCCAGCGCCAGTACTGGAGCTCAGTGCCAGCACTTGGCCCGCATAGGATTGGGCCCTTAGGCTAATTGAATCTCAATGTTTGGAGGCAGTCTCCCATTGAGTGTGCATTCCAAAGAGGCAAAGGCAAGGGGATTTTCTGCTTGTAGGCTTCCTGGAAGAAGGATACTGAACTAGATGGACCATCGCTGTGATCCAGCTGGGTTACCCTTGTATTATACTGTGTATATTTCAAGACTTATGTACCAAAGTAAAGTTTTATACATAACTACTGCACAAGTACAAACTCAACTGAATGAGTTTATGGTTTGCTCAAAACAACTGTGTAAGAACCAGTGGTGTCACTAGAGGAGTGCGGGGGCAGGCCACACTGGGTGACACCATTGGGTGATGACAAGGCAGGGCCCTGGTGGCCTGGCCTGGCAAGGACACTGCTGGCAAGTGCTCCCAGCGTAGGGCTGTGGAGGTCTCCAGTGGCTTGGCACTGAGTGTGCTCACTGGCAGCGTACTCACCGGACCGCCAGATGAGTTGGCAGTCTGGCAAGAATGCTGCAGTGCACGCACCCCATGGAAGGCTGCCATGGGCACCAGGCGCAGGGCCATATGCTGTGGGCAAGAGGAAGGTTCGCCCCTTCCCAGCACGACCACACTGATCAGTACAAAGGCCCTGTCCTCTCCAGCGGTGACAAGGGAGCGCAACAGCAGGATGTAGGCATGTGTTTCCAGAACTTGAATCAAAGCCTGACATAGGGTGGGCCAAAGGCAGGGCTGTGACTGGACAAGCCCTGTCCATCCTACAAGCTGAACCACAAAGAAAGGGGTGAGCAACCATGTAGGCATCCTTCCCCCCCTTCGCTCCAGGTGGAGTAGGAGTCACCAATCCATCCCACTATGCCGAGCTCCTACAACAGTCATTTTGGTGTCCCCCCCAACAGCCTATAAAAGTTTAGTCCTGTGAGGCTCAGCATGAATGGCACCTGCACACAATAGGGGCAGGAGCAGGGCTGTGGGGCTGATGTCATGGGGCTGACACTGGATGACACCAATCCTAGGATGCTACCGGTAGAAACGGAGGCTTTGAAGTGCAACAGTAGAAGCTCAAGTCCCTGATATTTTAGCTTTGTTCATTTGTCAACCTGAAAACAAAATAAACTCTTATAGAATTAAACAGATTCCATGGCTAAAAATACATTTTGATATTTTCTGTATTAAAAATGAAAAAAAATACATTCGAAGCAAACAAATTCTGTTCAAATCTGAACCTAATCTGTGCTGCGGTGGAACCTTCAAAAAGTATTAATTAGGTGTTAGTTTCTCTGTTCTTTTTCGGATCTGTGTAGGCACAGATGGCACCAACAAAGCTGCTGCTGAATATTGCTAACACTAAAACAAGTAACTTAGAAAAACTCTTTTCTATTAATGTCTGTCTGGACAATAATGGCAAGCAAGCAACTTTTTCCCCCCCAGCTAATAGAAAACTAAAGTGATCTAAAAATTTTTTTGCAACTATCTCATTATACACAAGAAATCTTTTTAAAATTAAACTCTTTCAACTTTTAAAGTTAAAATCCCATTTTAAACTGACTCCCAGCGGACAGCGACTCTAAAATAAATTCCATGGGAATCAGTGGGGATTGGATTCAGGTAAATGTGTTTGAATTGGGCTTTATGAATATGGAAAAGGCTGTGGGCAGCACAAAGAAGTATGGGGTCTGAAAGGGACTTGGTTTTTACAGCTACAATACAAATGATTTTGTATGGATTGTGTGGTCCAGTGTGGCCTTACCTGAATAAGATACCAGGTACTCACTACCAGGGCCTAGGAGAGGGGGGTAAATTTGTACCTGGGCCCAGGGTCAGAAAGGGGGCCCAGGAGTCAAAGGAGGGGGCCCAGAAAGTTCCTGGGACACGACTTTTTCCTATCTTACCTGAACTCACTGCCAGCACATAATGCTGAGGCACAACCATGTGCATGCAGTGTTAACTGCTGCTGCAAGCCATAAACACCAGGCCCAGGAAAGCATCCATGACCCTCCTTAACACGGTGTCAAATCTGGGAGGAATATGGTCTGCTACAGTAGCTCTTTGGCTTGTGGATCCCAGAACCATGAAGGGGTATATCGAAGCTCAGGGACCCAGCTGTGGGGTACAGCTACTGCGGAAGTTCATTTTGATCCATTCTAGTGTGAGCCTAAATATGATAATGCTAATTTTCTGCAATCCATTTGCTGTATTTCAAAAATTTTAGAGAGACTTAGGAGTGTGTTTGGTTTTCCATATTACTTTATCAAGCTGCTAATGCCGCATGGACAGGTAGACCTGGACTCTGCTTCAAGAAGCCTAGTAGACCTGAACTCCAAAGACTATTGTGGCTGTCAGCACCCTCCCCTGCCCTATTTTGCCCCCCTTTCTGCCTCTCCCCATTGCCCCTCTCCCCCTTTGGGAAGGGGCCCAGAAGAAACTTTGTACCCCCTGCTAAAATTCCTCTCATAGGCCCTGCTCACCACTTAATGATGGGGATACATTGTCTGAAACCAGTTATTAAGTGTGTTCATCATTGTCTCAGTAACATAAGTGTTGCACCCCAGAATGCTTTGTGGCAGATAGTCAACATCAGAAAGCTTTGCAGTGCCATCGAGCATCAGCCACAACCCACCAAAACTCGGGTCACAACCCATCAAATATTGAGTCGCGATCCACTGGTGGGTAGCAACGCACAGTTAGGAAACCACAACTCCACCATCGCATATGTGGTCGGTCATTGACCAACACATCGTTACATGGTTCATACCTGTATTCTGTCAGCAAAAATTACAATTCTACAATGATATTGGAAGCAAATGGTCAAAGTAAATGTTACCTTAACCATGTGATAGGGGCCTGTGTATTCTGTTTTTATTTAGTAAATTGCACCCGGATTTGCTCCACTCCTGAAGATTAGGACTGCTGTATGCGGGGAGGGTATTTAACCCTCTGCCCCTGCCTTGGTTCTAACCCAAATTCCTTCCCCACAGTTACCATTAACCCTGGAAAAAAAGTTCAAGTGCCAATGGAAGTTTTCTTTTCAGGGTAAATAGCAGCTGTAAAGACAAGGGGCTCAGTGGAACTTCTAAGCACACAGTCCTTGACCATAATTTTAGAACTGAAATATGCTTGTGGCATACAGTGATTTTATGCAGCATCAGTGAAAGTCCCTTGTCCTTTATATGTTATTTCTCTGTTTTGTTGTGTATAAGGATTGGGTTCATTTTCTAAGTGGGTAACTGATTTCCAATGTATTAAATCAACACTATTTTATCCAGCTTTGGAAAAAATGTGATGTTTTTCTAAAAAAAAATTTTTTTTAAGTGGTGTATTATTAGATGGAGAGAAACCTGAGTGCTTATTTACACTTAAATGTTAGTGCTTATATTGGGGAAAGCCTCAAGAGCTTAATACCCTGATAATTTCAGTATGGGTGACTTTGATGACGCATAGGACTACCCAATAGATTAGGTGAGTTACTTAGGCTAGGAGGGAAGCCCTACATATGCAAACAAGATATGTTGTTCTACTAGGCTGCGTACTGGCTGCAGTTTCATTGTGAAACATTGTGAATGTAGATTAGTGAGTAGGGCTGTGCTGATGCAATGGATTGTGGTTTTCAAAATGCTACTGTGTGAGTCCCCTCCCTTCCTGATGTCTCACTACCTAATTCTCTGCTAAGCATTGCCTGGTGCAAGCAGTGGACGGAGCAATATCATTTCATAGGGCTGTGCCAGCATGATGACCCAGCTAGCAAGTTGTGGTTGTTGGCATCCTTCAGTCTCGGAAGACTATGGTATCACGCTCTGCATGGTGGTTCTGGAACAGAGTGTCCTCTCCAGTGCGCGAAGCCTGGGTAAAGTAGATATGGAGGATAGACTGTTTCCCATGCAGCGAATCCCCCCTCTCCATGTCGCTGAAATGGTCCAACGGAAAGGCAGAGGCCAATAGGGTTGGTTCCAGCAGCGTCACAAGAGTTGCCAGAACGTGACTGTGTTCAGCCATGAACTGCCTCAGGGACTCCGGCTCCGGATTTTGCCTCGAGGTTGACTCCTGAAGCCTTTTCCATAACTGGATGTAGCCATAAGGCAGTGGAGGTTTGGGATCAGAGTTTTCCTTCTCAGCTGCCTTCCCAGGCTAAGGAGTCCCATCTACCCAGTGGCTGTTTAGTCACCTCTTATGACAAGTACAGCCAAACTGAGGGCGTATTCTTATCCCCAGCCCCCAGGAGATAGCTAGCAAGTACCATCAGTGCAATGCCAATCAGTACACTGCCCAGCCAACATCTAGTGACTTTGCAATGCAACCAGTGTTCTACCTCATCTCTCAAATTCCTGGGCCAGTGCAGCCGTTTATCAGATCAAGCTGAAAAGCAGGCAGAGAAAGGCAGTCAAATCCTGCTATTCTCCAAGGCATTAAGTTAAATGCTAGCTGTAAACAGCTTAATGGCATCATCAGGAGCTGCTTACCAACATCTTTACGGAAAGATTTAAGAATGATTGGCAGGCCCATACTGTGGTGTGGTAACTAAGGAAACTTTGGTGTGGAAGATTATTGATTTTAAAGGGTAGGTTCAGGAAAGGGGCAGGCCTAGATAAAATATCAGTCAATTGGTTTGAGTAAAGACTAGGCAAGTATAATTTTCAAAAGAAGGTGCAGAATCCTATGTGCAACACTGATTAAAATGCTTAATCAAGTGAGCCGAAATGACAAACAACAGCAGCTGTAAGGCAAAGATTGTACATATCAGTGTTGAACAGGGGGAGAAGAAATAGATTTCCAAAAATTACAATCCAGGCAGAATCTACTAAAAGAAAATGTTGCTCATTGTAGGAGGGCAATCTTCTTTGAAGACGTAGAATTCTGAGTCCAAATGCTAGCTTGGCTTAGTTTAGCTGTAGGTTGTTCTGTGATTATGTATGAGGCATTTTAATGAGGACCAAGCAAAATAAATGCGCATAACAAGAAAGCATGTCTCACAAAATGGTCAGTGGCCTTATAGTGGAGATCTAGGATTAGATGGTTTCCCTGCTGTCTCAGGGCACCAACTATGAGATAAGGACTCACGCTAGCAAGAATAACTGTATTTTGGAACACTTGCATACACATATTGAGAGATCTCGGGGATGGAGCCCAAGTCTAAACACAAAATTAATTTATGTTTCACTACCCCCCGTATACACATAGCCTGAAGGTAATTTAATACAATATTCTTAACAATTTTGTGCATAAGACAAGGTTTGTGCATGAAACACAGTTTGTGAATTTATTCCTTTAGGCAAAAAGGTAAAAAGAAAAGTTGTGTTGGCACTCAAAGAAGTTATGTATTTCGGAATATTCCGTATTTTGGAATTCTGGATAAGGGGTGGTCAACTTGTAGTATGGTCATATCCGTTTTGGCCAAAGTTAAAATATCCTATAATACATAGGCTGGCATGAGGGAAAATAGACACAGCTGAGAGAAAAACAAATTTGCAATCCTATGCACCAGTGTTATTCAAACTGTGAGGCGCGGCTCTTTAGGGAGGCGCCAGGAACTCAAAGGGGAGGCGCGGAATGTCCTCTCGCAGCGATATAGTCACACCCCTGGGCAGAATACGAGCCCGTCTTCTGCCCGTCTCTGTGCTTATTTTTAAAGCAGAAGAAACGGGAGTTGCTCAGCTGCCCCCTCCAAGAGTGGCTGCTGCCGCCCCGCCCTCTTCTCCCTCCACTCCAAGGCTGCCGCCTTCTGTGTTCGCTGCATGTTGTTTCCAAAGCTCTTCGACTCCAACCCCCATCTGGTAAGTACTGAGCATACTCAGCTTGCTGTCCTTGTCCTTGCTGACCGTCAGAAAGAAACCCTCCTTGATCCTTGTCTGGTTGGTTCCTAGTTCCCAGCCTGGGATCACTTCTCATCAAAGTGAAATCTCTCTTTTCAACCCCCTCCCTCTTCCACTCCCCCCTTTCAATCTCCAAACCTTCCCGCTTTCCTCCCCCTCCCCAAATAAAACATTTCCTATTTTACCAGCACCAGGGGTTTTAAAGTTGTTTCCATGCAGTTGGCAAAGGGGGGGGGGGAGAGAGAGAGAGAGAGAGAAGTACACACTTTACTTGGCCAGGAGCAGAAAAAGGGTACTGTTTTTAAAGTGATTTATTAATCTTATTGTTTGACTGAAGAGAGGCTGTATTTTTAAAGTGATGAATCTTGCTATTTGAAGGAATACTTATCAGCCATTGATGAAGTGATTGCCAATCCTATCCACACTTTCCTGGGAGTAAGCCCCATTGACTCTAATGGGACTTACTTCTGAATAGACATGCATAGACTTGAGCTGTGCATCTCCTAATATAGGAGACAAATCAGCTTTCTAACCAAACCCTTATCAGCTCTGATATATTTTCATGGTCTATTTTTGTTTTCCCCACCAGCTGCTGGAAAAATTTAATTTCATTAAATTAATAAAGGGTTCAATCCTATCCAAGGAGAATGGGAGAAATGACTAGTTGGATTGGGGTCCACAGGGGCGTGTGTGTGTAATGTTGGTCAGAGTGGTTGTTCACAAAGTTCATTTGATAAAACAATTCTATTGGTATGCTTACAAAGTTAAAAAAATGAGTCTTCCTGGACCAGACAAAATCCACCTACTCCAGCATCCTGTCTCCAACAGTGATCAGAAGCTGATCATTTATAAAGCATGTATATTGCTGTGTATTAATAATATATTTTTAAGATCTGCATTTACGATCTTTTTAATTACGATCTTTTTAATTACGATCTTTTTAATTTTTAATTTTTAATTAATTAATCTTGTAATTAATGATATGATTAATATAATTAATATTATAGTTAATATTTCTGGCCACTTCCTGTTTAATGATGTCACTTCCAGCCATCAGGAACATGATGGGGAGTCATGGCCAACAGCCACGGGGGTCAAGGGAGCCACTGGCCGGAAAAGTTTGAGTACCACTGCTATACACACATGGAAGTTCCATTGAAGTCAACAGGAATTACTTCTGAGTAGACATGTATAAGGTTATACTGTAAGATGGCACTTACAGTATAACCTTACAGACAAGTGGGGTGGCCAACCTTTCAACTTTAGGCCTCCTGGACATTTAACAAGTGCGTACAGGAGGCAATTTCAACAGGAGCAGCTTGTCATCTGTGAGATTTCAAGCTGCACCCTCTGAAATTCCCTTTTCTACACAATTGTTAAGGGTCCAGGAGCCCAGGAATTGAAAGTTTAGCCTCCCTGGTACTTCTATTTCCTAAAAAATAGTTGATTTCCTGGGGATTCCCAGAAAGCCTGTTTTCATAATGACTTCTTGCATTTTCATCTGTTCTAATGAGGAAAAACAATACACTGTCAAAGCATTTCAGATCGCCTTCATAGATCATGTGCAGTCACGTTAATATCCGTTTTTTTGAAAAAAAGATGTGTTTCTTCAAAGAAATGTGATTTTATCTTTCCACTGAACACAAATATGACTGTGCCCTTTGCGCCTTTCATGAACAACAAAAATAAATCAATGCGCACCATGTAATTTTAGAGTACCTTGTTTCCTCTAATGGAGCATATTTATGTAGAAAGAACTCAGCCTTTTTGCATTCAACCATTGTAAGCAAACACAATTAGAACAATGGCACTTCTAAGCTGTACAAGAAAAAAAAAACATCCAAACATTTTCGTGTGGATTTTCTCTTTTCATCTTGATTATACCGTACATGTAAATATGATTAGTGGGAAAAGGGGTCCTGGATTATCAGATGAAACCTCCATTGCATTACATCCTTCACAATTTCCTAGACTGCCAGGAGAAAATTCTACTACAGAGTTTCTCAAACTGTGAGTCAGGACCCACTAGGTGGGTCGCAAGCTAATTTCAGGTGGGTCCCCATTTATTTTAGTGTGTATTTTACTTTTGATTTATTAGATTTGAGGCTACCATGGTATGTGACTGCACTTGGGGAAATGTTCCAGATCTTAGCAGGCTACTATATGTATACTTGTATCAATGAGAGTTAGTGGGGCTTACTCCTGCATAAGTGTGGATAAGATCGAAGCCTTTGGGATGTTTGTGGAATTTTTTTTTTTTAACAGATCACCAACTGCTTGGGAGGGTTAAGAGGGTTCTTCTGTATTAAAAAAAACAACAAAGTTAAACTTGAAGTTTAAAAAGTATTAGTTAAACTTATACTTATTGTAAACTTTTAATGTACTTAAATTTGATTTTGTCGTATGAGGGTGTTAAAAATTTTCCTGCTTGATGATGTCACTTTCAGCCATGACATCACTTCCAGGTAAATGACATCGCTTCCGGCAGGTTCTGACAGATTTTCATGGTAAAGAGTGGGTCCCGGTGCTGAAAAGTTTGAGAACCATCCATGTATTAGATAGTCACTGCATTGGATTTCTGAAAGTAGCATAGCTACAGGTGGGTGATGCATTGCTCTTGCTGCCCAGAATGGCTCCAGTGGCAAGTGGGAGGGGCCACTTACATGGCGCATTGTGGTGTCTGCAATACTTACTGTGTCACCACCCCTGTAGCTACGCCTGTTCTGCTAATGTTGAGCTAGCATGCATCTACAACAGCCCTTTCATCTTGTTCTCATTGCATTCCATTCATCTTGTTATTTATTCCATACTAATTGCAAAGTCTTCCCATATATACGTGCTTTTTGCCCCTGCAGCCGATTTTGTACAATTGCACTCAATATACGCTTGAGTAGATTTGATGGATTTTGCTGCAAAAAGGAAGAGGGAAAGCATGAGATGCAATAAGATTATGAGATAACTGTTTCTGGGGTTGGGAAATTGTCTTGCTTTTCTTCTCCTAAAACAAATGAGCAAACAACTAACTGTATTGCTAGATGATTGCATGCAGTTGTGTACAATAAAAAGAAAGGTAGGAAAAAGAAAAACCCTCAGGTGATGATGGTAAGTGGGTTGGACAATTACCAAGAGATAATGCAAGAGATAAATTTTGGTGGGAAAAAGAAGTAGCTAAACATGCTCAAACAAGGAAAGATAGCACATTTCAGTCTCAGTCACAGTACCTACCTACCTACCTACCTACCTACCTACCTACCTACCTATGTCAGTGCACCCAGACCTCCAAATGTGACAGGAGCTGCACGTGTCCTCCAAAGGGCCCCAGAGATGTTTAAAGGGCACTTTCCTTTTTAAGCGAAAGGCCCAGAAAACCTCCCAGATGCAACCAGATTCCAGTCACGACTTCAAGACATAGTGGTCCTCAGCCGCCATTTTTGGACCTGCGGTGGGTCAAACCCATAGGTCCCTGCCCTGCTGGATCAGGCCAATGGCCCATCTTGTCCAGCTTTCAGTATTTCACTGTGGCCCACCACATGCCTCAAGGAGCACACAAGACAACAAGATACCTGCATCCTGGTGCCCTTCCTTGCATTTGGCATTCTATTTGGATGTACCTGTTATGTGTGATGTTTCTTTTGTGTTACATCCTCCTTATTTTTCTATCGTATTATGCTCTCTTGTTTAATTAGGGAGAATATATACATCCTATGCAAGGCAGCATCATCAAAGCAAAACCTGCTTACCTGTGCCAACTGTATGGTAATCCTGCATTGATCATGGACTGTTTTGCTGTGTATCCATATACCCCAAATGGACAATATGATCTCTGAATACTTCTTTTCCTAAAACTCAAGTCAAGCAACAAGAACTCAATTTTGAACTCCTCTTGCAATTTAATGTTGCACACCCTGGGAACAGAATCCCATCTATACAACCTCTTTTTTCCATTGAATGTCATTATGCCACATTTTGCACATTCACCATCAAATGCAACCTTTCATTTGTGGATCATGTGCGTAATCCCATTTCAACATGCTGTGTAAAATTTAACCTTCCATTGGTATCTGCCTGATGTGCTCTTGTCACATCTGCACTTTGAAACAGTATCTGCATTTCAAAAGTACGCATTGTGTGATGTGCCCTGGCCTCTTGATCGGAGAAATGTTTCCTTTTATCATATGCCAGGAAGAGGCACGTGGGTACCCATTCTGAATCCATTCACATACCAGTTTAAGAACATAAGAACACAAGAAGAACCCCGCTGGATCAGGCCAAAGGCCCATCTAGTCCAGCTTTCTGTATATCACAGTGGCCCACCAAATGCCCCAGGGAACACACAAGGTAACAGACACAACCTGCGTCCTGGTGCCCTCCCCTGCATCTGGCAATCAGAGGCAGCCTGCCTCTAAAACCAAAAGCTTGCACATACCTACTATGACTTGTAACCCGTAATGAACTTCTCCTCAACACAGCAATGCAGAAATGGCTGGAGCCTCTTTCACACCCTGAATACCGAATTAACATGCTCCCCCCGCCCCCAGTTTCACATAAGCATCAACTCCAAAATCCCTTAAATATGGCAGGAAATTGACTAGCAACATGTCACTGTACCTGGTGCAACAACCCCTGGGTGTATGTTGTGACAAGTTAGTGTTTCTGAAGCTGCTTGGAACCTTCCAGAACCCTGCAAAGCTTCCCCCAAGCATGATGGACTCAAGAAGCTATAAACTCACCTGGAAACTTGCTTTCCCTTTGCAACTTTCCTTCCCCCTTTCTCATCCCTCCTTATCCCATCTCAGCTCAAGGACTGGGCTATAGGGCTTTCCTAAACCTTCTTTCCTGAAAATCAACCCCTTTTCTGCTTCTCCAGTGCACAAATTACAAGCTTATTGCATGCACTTGTCATGGATCAGGTATACTTACGCGATTCGGTTAGGCAATAGCCTGTTTTATATGTATCCTTTGCTGTTATGCATTTTTGTCAGTAAATCTCTTGTATCTGGGACACGCCTTTTCAGTGTCTTGAAATGATTCTTGCTGATGTTGGTCTTTGAGCCTAGCCCAAAGGATCTGATCTTCTGGAAGCCAACCCTGCATTCTTTAATTAATTCCCCAAATAAATAATTTGAGCACCAGTGTGTTAACACACCAATAGAGTTAATAAGCTCAGAGTGCAATCCTAATGCACACTTGGGCCGGTGCAAGTCCCTTCTGCAATCACTTCTGCATCACTAGGAGAGTCAGCAGGCTGGTGCACAGACTGCACCGGCCTCTGGAGACTGAATCCAGCCTCTGTGGTGCCTGCCCAAGGTAAGTTTGCACCGCCAGTAGGAGTCCAGCATGCGGGTCCTGGTGTGGTGGGGGAAGGGCATTGCAGGAGTGTTCTGGGGAAATGGGAGTGCAGTTGGTGGGTGGGATGATGGGAGGGCCAGGCCCAGGAAGGGGATGGGACCAGGATCCAACATTTAGAACAGATCCTAACCCCTCTCCTGTGTGGCATGACCTTATACCTGGTCGCTTGGATCTGCGCCACTGGTTTAGGTGGCGCAGATCCATATTTGCCCCATAGCTGCCTCACAACGTGGGGTAAGGGGAATGAATTTCACTTACTCTGAGTTGCACGGAAACCTAGTCCAACCCTGCTCTGGATGCAGCACAGGCCAGGTGGCTTGCCTGCTCCAGGTCAGGTTATGATTGGGCTGCCGTCACGGTGTAGAACAAGAACAGTTGTTTTCTTCAAAGTTGGTAGAAGCCATAACAAGTTGTTGGCATGACAATTATGATGGAATTTCCTCCAAACGAGAGTATGTTGTGTGACAATGTCAAGTACCTTCTTTGATATACCAGCATCCACAGTGACTGTCCTTGACCAGCACCAGAAAATGAATGTGATTGCTCTAATGCAAAAGGTAATTGGATTTTTCCCCCCTTTATTGAATGCATCCCTTTAATGACTAGCTCTATTTAGGCCAATTTAGCTGCAAGTGACCTGACATTGATCTGATGATCGGACTTAAAATAAATGCTTGAGCTAGTAGATGAAAAAATTCAGCTGTTCCATACTGGTGGGAGATGTTTCCTGCCTTATTCTCCTCTCAGATAATATCCCCTGCTTGAATGTCGTTCTTATAAAGCATATGGGGAAATAACCAATCATTCATGAGCAGATTGCGCCCTTCTAGCTTGCATAATAAGTAATTCCCAGGAAGTGCCTTGAAGAGAACACTTTGAAAATTGAATAAAATTCACCCAGCAATAAGCTTGCTTCTCGCAAATGTTTATTGACATTCAGTGTATTCCTGAAATTGAGGGTACAATCTACCCAGCCTTGCTGTGATGTGATCTGTAATCATACGAGTGAGAATTGAATGGGTGGTGGTGGTGTGCTGGTGGTCAGGAATAATAAAGGGGTTAGTTTAATTTGTAAATTTGTTAAGTTGTTGAAAGTTTTTCCATATATATTTGTTAGCAGAGCCATCACCAAACCTTTATGTATGATATTAATCTGAGAACAACCTTAAATGGCAATATTTTACGACAGCAATTCACAAGACAGGTGTAAGGCAAGGGTTTTTGCAAGACACTTGATAAGTCAGGAGACTAGACTAGCAGTGTGGTATTTCTTCAAAATCTACCTATTTATAATCTCTCATCCAGAAATGAAATCACCCTAATGTTACTTCAGTATGTTGGTTTTTATGAGACTGCACCCATCAATGGCTTGTGTCTAAGAATATCACATGAGGAGATTTACTCACCTGCAGGAATATAACCCACTCTTATGCCACTTCACCAGAATCAGAAGAACAAGTTAAAATCACGTCTGACTCCATCTTGTAGGCCTGCAGCCATTTTACAGCCGCTACAGGAACAGAGCTTGTTAGCAGGCTGAGAAGAAGCTCCTTATCACGAATCTCGCTTTGGCTGGCCGAGAGGCATAAAAATGGGCTGGACCTGAAGGTTTCACTAATTGGAAATGGGAGCTACTCTTTATTCAAGTTTCATGACCTGCCGTCTGTAATAAGTTTCAGTCTTAAAACATTTTTTTTTAAATTCCATTGGCAATGCTGATGCTACTGCAGTTGCCCACCAGTGTTATGCCATGTAAGTGGGAAAGTCTCAAGTTGGCAAAGCTATGGTGGAGCTGGTGATCTCCTCTGTAATCTGTTCTTTAAATCTTAAGAGAGTGATAAGCCTACAAAAGAATTAACCCAATGTACAGGTATGCGCCACTTAACAACGGTTCACTTAACAACAGACCACATATATGATCGTGGTCAAAGCACAATAAAGATGCTCTTAATGAGGCAATTGCATTGCCCATAGCCAGCAGCAGAGTGTCTGTTTACACAAAAGAGAGGCTCTCAATGCAAAGAAGAGGCAATCAATCTCCAGTCACCTATGCAGCCAGCTAGTTTCTTGCAGGAAGTGTCTGTTTACATTACAAAGGCAATAGATTAGACTGAATGTTCACTTAATGACCTAATCGCATAACAGGAATTGGAGAACGTATCCCCGTTGTTAAGTGGCACACACCTGTAGATTGTTCAACTCTTACCCTCACGCAACTTGAAAGTAGACATGTGTATTACCATCCATACTATACCATACCATTGGACACAACATATCATCGGACATGTCTGAAAGCATTGGACACGCTTTATGTGCATTGACTCATTAAAGTATTAATAATTAATATTAAGTATTAATAATATTCTTAAATACGACAGATATTTCACTGTGATTTTTTCCAGTTTCCCTTCCCCGTCCTCCCCCCCCCAAAAAAACTCTTGAGTGGTCCTAACTGATACTTCAGCAATTACAATTTTAAAACTCAAAAAATCAGCAGATTTCGCCATTAGATATTTGATTTTCTCTGTAAACCGTTTTGTGAACTTTTTGTTGAAAAGTGGTATATAAATACTGTTGTTGTTGTCTGTCAAGTTTCAATTTTGTTCTTTCATACGTTAGTCTGTGCTTCTAGTTCGGAACTATGGTCAAGAAGAGAGAGTGGGTTCATTTTCAGCTTCAGAACAAACTCTCCCTTAACATATGGGCGTTTGAGCATACCAGGGATGAGGATAAAGCGTTAAGTTTGGTTAATATTGAGGCCTGTTCCTAAAGCTTCTGTTTTTGCTTTTTCTTAAATAACCATAACTTGGGTGCGGATTGACAGATGGCCCATTTAAATATGAGCATTAAAAATTAGAACAAGTCTTTTCATTTTTTCAAAATGCCTTGTAAGAGAACAGCGTGGGTTCATCTTTGCTCTGCCGGCTTAATTCTTCCTGGCATCAAGGGTGGGAAGCAGATCACAAGTGGCATATGGTCTTCAGTCTGTACACTTCTGAAGCGTCACTTCCTTGGACTGCAATATCATGTGCAAAGCCAGAATTCCTCTTGCTACTGCCTACACTTGCAGCCACCTTCCTGGTTTGATGGGAGCTGTATTGCCAACGTCTTCCGAGTTAAAGTTGGCAAGTCAGACATGTCAGATTTAAATAGTCTTCCAAAGGTTTGAGGTAAACTGTGATTGTTGCACAACTTGTCGCAATCTGTGGCTGGGAATCAGTGCCCAGTTTGACTTGCCTAGCTAATCTGCTATCATCCAAGGCAAATTGATGGGGGGGGGGGGTTTGTTCTCTTCAGCTAGTCTTTGTTCTTTTTAAGTAATGGATCCAAAATACAGGTGTGCACCACTTAAGGATGGGGATATGTTCTCCAATCCCTGTTGTTATGCGATTAGGCTGTTAAGTGAACATTCAGCCCAATGAAGTGCCTTTGTCGTGTAAACAGACACTCCCTGCCAGAAACTGACTGACTGCACAGGCCACTGGAGACTGATTGCCTCTTCTTTGCATTGAGAGCCACTTTGTTGTGTAAACAGACACTCTGCTGTAGGCTATGGAAGTCCTGACTGCTATGAAAGTCTTTGTTGTGCTTTAACCACTATCATATATGCTGTCCGTCATTAAGTGGAAGGTTGTTAAGTGGCACACACCTGTACACAGTATACAATATTTTGGCTCTTTTCCATAGTCGCTCATGACTAAAGTTGCTGTCCATACATTCAGGCAGTTTGAGATGATTTTCTAGGGATGTAGTTATCTGCATTATAACATCCTTCCTCTGCATGACCAAGGCACAGTGTTTCAAGAAGGCAGGCTGTTCCCCCCCTCCCCCCACCAGCAAGGCCTATCATGATTGAACCCAGAGACAATTTGAGGAATCTTAAGACCTGGCAGACTGCAAACCACGCCACTTGTTACCAACCTCAGTTCCACTTCACCATCTGAGCCAGCATAGTCTGCTTACAAAAACCTTAAGTGCCCTGGTTCCTTAGAGACAACACCTTCCTTTGGTCAGTGAAGATACTGCACGTAAACTTCAAAATAAAAAAGCTTTATTTTAAGAAAAAGATTAAGGGACACTTCTTAAGGGACACTCTTAAGGGACACTTCTAATTCTCCTCCCAACCCCCCACAGGAGATGAAAGAAGAACCATGTCATTCAGAAGCTCCATAAAATGTTAGTACTGTAAAACAATTAAACTAGTTTATCTAACTATATACTGAGATACTAACAGCCCAAACCTAACCTAGCTTGGAACAGGCAGACTGGCTGGCCGCACTGTATCCAGTGCAGGGTTGGAGCTGGCTGTGGTGCAACTCAGTGTAAGAGGAATCACTTCCCCTTACCCAGTGTCGTGCAGCATAGATCTGAATGGGGCTACTCGTATCTGTGCCACCTCATTAGGTGGCATGGATCCGAGAGGCCTGGTGTAAGGCCGGGTCAGCTGGGAGGGGAGTTAGTACCCTGCCTAAGTTTCAGAAACTTCAGAAATTTTCAGTTGCTGTGTCCCAAACTCCCACAGCACACCTGCTTACTTTTTGCAGAGCACCAATGTATCGCGGCATACCAGTTGAAATCACTGGCCTGGATAGTGGGCCCTGTAATGGGCCTTGGGTAGTGCCTGATTGTCCAAGCTCATGTCACTTCTACCAGCTAAAACAGTTATCCAGAGGCAATTGTACAGAAACACAGAGACAGGAACACTTGTGTTTTCAAAGCAGGAATTTCAGTCTCTTCATCAAAGCCAATGTGACCAAAGGTTTGCTATAATGTGATAACAGCACGGTGATTATGTTCTACATTTTGTACTAAATTTCCAAGGACTATAGAACAGGCTGCTGAAAAGTCCTCTCTCCACACAGAGGTTTTCTCCAATAATTACAGTAGTGGCCCTAGCCCAGATCAAAAGAATAGAATAAATTGAGAAGCATCGTGAAAGACAACACAATTCTTTCAATCATTTCATTTTTGCACCTATCAAGTCTCTTCTTTTTGATGTCTGTTGATCTGGGTGCTACCCTGTAATTGTGTTCCTGTTCTATATATCATATTTAGGAAAAAGAATAATCCAGCCCAATTGCTGTATGAAATCAGTGGTCCATGCAGCCAGTAACCTTCTAAAATGGTGACCAACGACAGGTCTTTCAACTCCAGAATCCAACTCATGTTTCACTATTGTCATTCATGTTTTCTGAGAATTGTTTCACAAATAGGTTGACAAATAGAGCAGCCCAATCCTACCTAAGTACCCATGTGGCAATGTAGTGGCACCAACATGCCGTCTGCTGTATCCCATGGGGGAGTTTTGGCAGGTTGAAGTCTCCTTGCATTTAGGGAACATTTGTTCCCTTGCCCTGGGGTGAGCTCCCACTGCGTCCATGTTTCAAATCAGACCTGTGCCAGCAATATTGCTGGCACAAGTCCATGTTGGCTGGTGAGGGCAGTACGGGCCCAGGAAGGGGGTTAGGATTTGGTGGGCATAACTGTCACCAAACCCACCCCCTTGCTATGCTGATTCACTCTCTTCTCAGCCTCCATTGCCTCCCAGTTTTTTTCACTCCTTGCCTTGTTCGTCCTCTTTCCGCTTCCCTTGTGACCCCTGTGCAATCTTACTGTTTGCTGTTGCATGGATCTGGCTGCTGACCGCTTGCAGCGGCAGCCAGGCCATGCTTGCTAGCACTGTTACATTTGCGACAGCTGCAAACAGCCCACAGTATTGGGCCGTTATGTACCTTCTGCTTCTCTCCCACAGAGGGAATTGTACCTGCTAAGCATGCCTACTTCATTTACAGTGCCAAGAAAACATAGCCATGGTATGTTAACCATTACTAGTATGGTATCCGGATCCCAAAGGATCTCCTCTATGGGGAACTCGTGCAGGGAAAGCACCCTACAGGTAGACCACAGCTGCGATACAAGGACATCTGCAAGAGGGATCTGAAGGCCTTTGGAGTGGACCTCAACAGGTGGGAAACCCTAGCCTCTGAGCGCCCCGCTTGGAGGCAGGCTGTGCAGCATGGCCTTTCCCAGTTTGAAGAGACACTTGGCCAACAGTCTGAGTCAAAGAGGCAAAGAAGGAAGGTCCATAGCCAGGGAGACAGACCAGGACAGACTGCACTTGCTCCCAGTGTGGAAGGGATTGTCATTCCTGAATTGGCTTTTTCAGCCACACTAGACGCTGTTCCAGAACCACTATTCAGAGCGCGATACTGTAGTCTTTTGAGACTGAAGTTTGCCAACAACTAGTATGGTATACTGAGGCACGTTGCTAAAAATAAACAGGGTATCCCCTCTTCTGCATGTGTACCTATTCCCATGGTACATATCTGCATACACAGAAAAAGATAAACTTAAGAAACTATCTTTTGCTCACTTATTTGCAAGTAAACCCCATTGAACTCTTGCAATTTTGCTCTGTGGGTAAGGATTTGTGTGTGAGGATGTGGATCTCAAGTGTAATTTGACATCATAGAATGTTTTTGAACTTAAACATTTTTCCTTACATGCAATCGCATTGGTTTGAGTCACTATCCCTCTCTCTTCACTCCAGGTCACAGATATGATGCTTCAGGACAAGCCTTACCCTGACTGGGGGAAATCTGCCAGAGCTTTCTGGAAAAGGGGGAACACCAGGATCATTTTATTCTGGTAGGAAACTGAGATGATTGTACACCTGTATGGGATACACCTTCTAAAGCAGTAGTTCCCAACCTTTAGGAGCCCCTGGACCACAGAGGCAAAAACTGGAACTGTTTTGGGTCACTTGCAACCCCCTCGCCCCCCTGCACACACAAAAAAATGCAATTAAATTTGTAGTACTTAGAGAAGATTTATTAGAGATTTATGAGCTTTATTATCTGGGGAGAAAATTTTGGGGTTGCTGCTTTTGTTACTGGCTGAAGCTGAGAGCAGTTCATTCTCCACCCTCTGTGGTGGTCCATGGGGGAGCACTCACTTGGTGAGATGATGGAAGTGATGGAAGGAGACCTCACGAACCACCTCTCAAGGTCTTGAGGATCACCTGTAGTCCAGGGACCATGGGTTGAAAAACAGTGTTCTAAAGTGATCTCTGTGAATCATTTTGAAGGGAATGCTTCCCAAGTGATGTCCTTAAAGACTTTACTCTTAATTTGTAACCAAATGCCACATTGCCTCTGTGTTCTCCATTAAGCAGAAAAGATAAAGCATTTTAAATAAGTTTGTGGCCTCAGATTTATGAAGAATGTGAAGATACACGTAACCTTCTGACAGGGCAGTCGTATTTATGTGTTCAGCCAGGTGGGCTGTCACAAACATGCCGTAAAGCACCTTTGCAGCACCCAGAGAGTAAGCAGTGCTGGCATGGAGGCCTGTGCTGCCCCACTGACACTGCATCCAGTGAATTGGCCACCAGCAGAGGTAAAAGATGTACCAGGTGGCGAAGGGACAGCAGGAGGGTTGACATTGGCAGGGAGGGGGCGTTTCTGGGCAGGGAGGGTGGAACGGGAGGCAGATCAGGCCTCGGAGGGGTGGGATCGGCAGAGCAGGCCTCCACCATATTCTATCCCCCCTCCTGGGCCTGGGCACCCTACACGGGTCTGCTCAGACTTGCACCAGCTAAATAGCTGATGCAGATCCGAATAGCCCCATTGGACAGCTGGGGTAAGGCAGCAAACTCTCCGGGAGTTCCAGACCCACTGTAAGTGTTTGTGGGGGATGGAGGAATGCAGCAACATGATTGGGATGATTGCACCGCTACCAGGGCTTTCAGGGGCATTTTTAGACTTACCTGAGTTCGCACTAAGAGCCTCGTGTCGCGCAAGCGGTAGGCTGAAGTACTGCAACTGAGAACTCTCCCGACAACTGATCCTAGCAGAATCTGAGGTCCGGGGTTGGTAAAATGAGTACATTGTTTACTAGGGGTAAGGTAACATGACTGGGGCAGGCAATGGCAAACCACCCCACTTATAGTCTGCTATGAAAGCATTGCAGAAGCAGCAACACCCCAAGGGTTAGTAATGACTCAGTGCATGCACAGGGAAACTCGCGCTGGCCTCCGGGGGGAGGGGCCTTCGCAGGGGCCTCTCCTTATTGTAAAAATAAAGATCGTGACCCCACTTCTGGTTTGCAACCACCCCTTTTGCCCTAACACAGGGCACAACCCTAACACAGCAGGCGCCAAACCCCGACCTGCAGGTCAGATCCAGCACCCAAAAAAAGTCTTCCCTGCATGGCGCAATGTTTACTGTTGTGCACTGCAGGCTCTTGTCACTGCACCTGATCATCTCAGAAACGTGCACCAGGCAGCTGCTTCCACCCCGGAATCTGGGCACATAGGCTGCTGGGGGAATGAGCAGAAGAAGCGGTTGCCTGGTGCAAGATTCTGGGTGACTGGCTGCCAAGATAAGCGCAAAGATGGTGGAAAACGGTAAGCGTTGTGCCACGTGGGGAAGACATTTTTCAGATGCAGCAGTCCTGCTGTTTGGAGACTGTTGCCCTAACACAGCTACAATCCACACCAGCAAAAGAACTGCCATAGATCTGAGTAGATCTCCGAGATGCATAGGGGAATAGGGAATAGAAGTTAAAATGTTCTTTACTTACCTCTCCCAATTGGCCTGCGAGATGGTAGCAGAGGCTGCGTCAGCATTCCTGGCACTGTGCAGGTTGGTCTTGGGTAGGATTGGGCCATTGATTGATGTTTGGTTTCATCTAGCAGGGATTTTTTAAAATGTTCTCATAAGTATGCCATCCATAAATGCTTTGCGGTGCTTTGCTACAGTAGGATGTAAAACTTTGTAAATCAATTTTGCCTTCAAACCATTTGCCACAAAAATATTGAACATTACATTAGATTAAGTTTGCGAAATCTTTCTTCTTATCCTCAAAAAGTTGGTCTAATTGGGATTTTAAAAACATAAAGGGCAACATAAGGGTCTTTATTTTTAACTGTGGGCAATGAAATAATATTGCCCTAGGCAAAACTTCTCATTAAATAAAGACATTATTTAAGGGCTACGTGTTAGACATTCAGGAACAGCAAACTTGGTTATTCTAATAAGCTGGGGGGAAAGGGAGAAAGAAAAATGAATAGCATTACAAATTATGCATGGCGTTGCATAGTATTAGTATTCCATTCTTAATTTAATTGCTTCGTTGAATAATTTGAGGTGTAACCAGCTAGTAAAAACTCATGTCATGGAAAATGGCACTGATACGGTGATAAAAATCAAACCCGCTCATCAACACTGTTCTTCTAAATGGAACTCCTTTTAAAAGGGATTATGAGGACATTAGTTGGGGATAGTGTAGACCAGCAGGCACCAAGCTCCACCTGCGGGCCGGATCCAGTTCCTGTGCAGCTCTTACTGTTCTGTGCTGCGGCCTCTTATCTTTCCAGCCAGTCTTCTCAGAAAGTCACATAGGGCAGCTGCTTCTACCGCCTGCTCTCCAACACGCTCACTGCCCCGATTTTACAGCAGAAGAGGATGCCTGGCGCAATTTTCTGGCAAAATCGGCTGGGAAGATACGAGGCAGCAGTGAAGAACAGTAAGTGCCACGCAGGACAGGGAAGCCTTTTTCACAACGAAGCGGTCAGCAGTTTGGAGACCACTGGTGTAGACCATCACCACAGGGTGGATTTACACCAGCACCGAAGATGACACAGAATTAGTTACCTCAGGTCAACCCATCCATATGTCCAAATAAACCAGTTGCCTCAGGCAGCACGTTGGCGGGGGTGGGGTGTGATCTCTGTCTGCCTATTTGCCTCCACGGCTTCATCTTCATCTTCCACTCGCTGGATTGGAAAAGGGAGCAGAGAGGAAGAAGAAATGCAGAGGGAAGGAGGGAAACTTTGGAGAGTGGTAGGAGCACAGGCTGCTACTTCATCAGATGGGGACAGCATTTGGCGTGCCACCTTAGGCGTCAGGTGGTCTTGGGCTGTCCCTGCTTGAAGCTAGTGGTCTGTTTATACCAGATGAAACATTAGTTTCTAAAAGCAAGAATTTCCATGAATTCTCTCCCTCCACATAACTCTACTCTCATAAATATGCTACTTCAGTTTTTCTCAAACTGTGGGTCGGGACCCACTTGGTGGGTCACGAGCCAGTTTCAAGTGGGTCCCCATTCATTTCAATATTGTATTTTTAATATATTAGACTTGATGCTACCTTGGTATGTGACTGCATTTGGGGAAATGTTACAGATCTGTACCTTTATCAGGCTACTATGTATATACTTTGAACAATGATAGTAAATGGGGCACTCCTGGGTAGGATTGCAGCCTAGGATTGTTAAAAAATTTTCTGCTTAATGATGTCACTTCTGATCACGACATCACTTCTTGTGGGTCCTGACAGATTCTCATTTTGAAAAGTGGGTCCCGGTGCTAAATGTGTGAGAACCACTGTCTACTTGTATGATTAAATATATACAAATATACACATCTGCAAAGTGAATAATGTCTAAATGGACTTTAGTGTCTAAAGTTTCCATATGTGTATTGACTGGAATCTAGTGACCTGCATTCTTTTGTTTTATGTTTCCTCTGTCTTACCTGTTCCACTTAGAGTGCAATCCTAAGAACTTATTGGGCCTACACAAGTTCCTTGCGCCAGCCTGGGAGCATCACAAACATGCCATAAGGCATGTTTGCGCCTCCTTGTGAGTCAGGGAAGCTGGTACATGAACACACCTGCCTCTTCGCACCAGATCCCCGCCAGCGACGGATGAGGTTGTGCTGGTTGAGTCAGGCCAGTGTAGGGATCTATAGGTAGGGGAATGATGGAATGGAGGTTTCTGGGGCGGAGGAAGGCAGGCGGCAGGCAGACCAGTGTGTGTACTAGGTCCAAGAGAGGGGTGGTACCAGGATCTGGCACTTAGGCCAGATTCTAACCCTCCTCCCAAGTGATCTGGTGCAGCAGTAGGCTGCTCGGATCGGTGCCACCTGTTTAGGTGGTGCAGATCCAAGTAGCTCCATTGGGACTGCTGCCGTGTAACCCAGGGCAAGGGGAACTAATTCCCCTTGTCCTGGGCCAAGCCGCAGCCAGCCAGCGTAGGCCTCCTGGCCTGCCTGTTCCAGCGCAGGTTAGGATTGGGGTACCCTTCCATCTATTTCACATGCCTTGATATGGATACTTTTCAGTACAATTAAAAGCAAGGCCTATTGTTCATGCCTTCTGAGGGGATTAACTTGACCGTACCCAGACACTTTTTCTTCTCAGTAGTGCCTAGACCCACTACAGAGGCCTGCATGTCTTCTATACCAGCTGTTCAAATCACTTAGGACAGTTCGAATTCCCTAAGCTCTAGAGTTTTGGCCTAGTTAGTCTAGAAGCCCAAGAAGCAGAGTGGGGAGATAATTATGACTTCCTCGTATCTGGCCACAAATGAACCACTCTTTGAAAGAGAGGTACTGTATACCTGTTCAGAATAATCCTCAGCTGTATGATTTAAGTGTTAATTTGAACAAACTTGATGTGCAGGAGCACTTAAGAGCAGTTCTTTAAGGTGAAAGTCTGCAAAATTCCAAATTCCCATCCTCCTCCATTCCCCTAGCCCCTTGTGTTCCTCTATAGATAGTTTCTGTTCAAAAGTGTTTAGCAACCTATATTTTAACCTACATTTTGGAAGTTTTAATTTACTTCTGCAAGCATTAAATACAGCTGAGAGAAGAAGAGGAAAGAGATCCTGTTTATTCATAGTGTCAGTTGGCTTCACTCCAGAAGTATAAAGCAGTTTACATATTTTGGATTTATATAATTTTTGTTGCGTGTCTCACTGTGTGATTTCTTATTTAAAACGAAGGTTTTGTACACCGTATAATGGCAAAGTTCTCCTGAGCTAGTTAGCTGTATCCCTCTAAAAATGGAAATTGAAATTGGGAATGGAAAGTAGTTGTAGTGATATGCCTAATTGAGCAATTTTGTATGCACCAGTCGAATGGGAAGAAGCAATGCAATACTTCTTTACGGACAAGATCACAGGTGACGATGGCCAATTTCCTATCCATCTTTTGGGACATCTCTGGCAAGAACAATGGAACCTTTTAAGAATAGTCCTGCAGGAGGTCTGGTCTAGAGGGTAGAGCCTCCATTTGCCTGAAGATAACATCCGCAGGTCGCCAGTTCGAGGCCACCAGCACTGTGCGACCTTGAAGCAGCTGACAAGCTGAGCCGAGTTATTCCATCTGCTCTGAGCGTGGGAGGATGGAGGCCAGATCAGAATGAAACATCTGAAATGTTGTGGTTCTTGAAAGACAGAACCTTCTTTCAATTGTAAAAATCCCTACGGGGATTTAAATAAGCCTGCCTATGTAAACCGCCTTGAATAAAGTCTGAGGAGAAATCTGACAACCAAGAAAGGCGGTATATAAATACCTGTATTATTATTATTATTATTATTATTATTATTATTATTATTATTATTATTATTATTATTATTATATCCACTGAGTCTTGTTGGTACCATATATCTGCTGCTTATTATCAATAGCATATCTGCTAGGTACTGTGTTCTTCTTTGAGCTCTATATAAAATAACACAGTTGAGCCCAAAGTGTTACAGCACTCCTACAGCTCCTCATTCGCCAGGGATCTGGATGATTTTGAACATATTAAATGATCTCTGCTAAGTCTGGGGTTACCTAGCCTAATATTGCCTACTTGGACGACCAGCTGAAGCCCTTCAGAGGCTTTCCAAGCCCTGCTTTCTCATTCCCTACATGGCACCAGTTGAGTACTCCCTAATGAATGAAAGCTCTGTTCAGTTGTCCAGTGGGTCCAACCATTAGTGCCAGCCATCTATTTCAACAGTAAGAAAGTATCTGTGTCTGGCACATTGAAGCTGACCAATTACTGGAAAACAGCACTGTTATAATCCAAGTCATAAATTGGCCTCCTCAGTCCTAGTAAGTGACACATACAACAGAGGATGGTGCAGCGTGACCATTAGTTTGCAGTTCAAAGTAGTAGAACTGGAGGGACAAGAGAACAGAATTGCCAGTCTTTCTTTGCTCTCTTGCTTCCTGCTTGGTGCTCACCAGTTCTCCAAGCGCCTCCTCTTGATCTGCAGAGCGATGGTTTTGAAAGCAGATGGCAATGAGAGAAACTAATGCTCTTTCTCACAGTGCCACTTCTACACAACCTCGTTTCTATTCATGCGCTTATGTAACAGCCTTAGGAAAAAATGACAGCAGAGAAGATACATGCTTTGTGGTCAGTGCCTGCTTGAACAGATTCATCTATCTGCCACTTACTTGTGTCGTGTAACAAAAGATAACTTCACAGCTTTTGCTTTTCTTTCTTTAAACATTATTTTGTTGTAAAAAAAAAAATCAATGACGCCGTTTGCACTAGAAGAATGTGCTGATCGCAGAGCAATATTGAGGCATCCAATTTTCCTTTGTAAGTGAGATGAAATAAGGAGAGCAACAAGCTCATGTTTTTTGCTCTCTGTAATTATATGTTGTCTGTCCACAGTTGTGAAAATATGAAAAGCAACAGATAGAACCTCAGATAGCTTAAAATGTCAATGAATCACAGTGGGTTAACAAATGCTACCATGCAGGAGTCTTTCTTGTCTAATACACCTTCTTTTCCTTTCCTTTGTCCTTCAACACATATTTTTTTATCCATTTTGCTTTAAAAACTCATAGCACAAAGAAGAAATCTTTAAGTGAATGTTCTCCAAATGATCAAAACCGCATATATGATGTAAACCTATAAGATGTATAGATTTCAAGTACTTTATGTTGAAGATCATATAATTGTGCTAACCAGTGCACTCAAAGGCACAGCTAACAAGTCTGTAAAATATTGGTATTGTCAGTAGCCTCTGTCTTCCATCATATTGTGCCATCGTGTACTCATATCCTTTCCCTCTGAATTGGATAAGCTTTCCTGGTGATGGACCTTGACTCTAATTTATGGGTAGCTTTATGGTTAGTGGTTCCCCTGGCACATGTGTGAGCCACATCTCTTTCCCTATCAGTGGCATATCCAGGGTGGGGCAAGTGGGGACATCTGCCCTGGGCACCATTTGAAAGGGGGCACCAGGCACAGACTTACCCATATTCTACCAATGGTACATTTCCGGACCATGGCTGATGGTGTGTTTTCACACCAGTTTCAGGGGACCTCCAAAAAGAGGTAAATGCCTGCAGAGAAAATTCAAAGTTTTTCCATACACCTGAAACAGAAGCATTGCAAATGCGTAACGCTTGTAGAAAGGAGAATAATTCTTTGCAGCACTGTCTAGGGTACTGACATATTGATCCTTATCTAAACCATAGTGAGAAGCTGACCTCACCCCCCAAAAAATTTAAAAACAAACATACAGAAAACATCGTTTTACTGATTTCACTTGGTGGGATGAACAGAGCTGGCTTCCCACCCCATTATCTTTCCTTCTCTGTTCAGACAGTGATGCAATATCAGTGCTTGCCATGGGTTTCATTTCCCCTAGATATGCCACTGCTCCCAATGAATAAATCCCTGCGAGCCTCAGTGAAGTGATACCTGGCTCTTTTGTAGATGAGGGGAAGGAATTGTTTTATGGGGTTCTTTTAAAGTATTATTACACCTAAACACATCAAATATTTGCTTTCTTGTTACCTGTCAGCATTCACAATTTCTGCCATAATGCAACATACACGTACATTGGATTGCATTGAAGTACAAAGAGAGTCCAGAAAGGAAAGAGGCCTAGCAATTGCCAGAAGAATGGAGCTGGCATATTTTTTAAAATTGCATTAGGTGCGCCAGCAGCACTTGCTTAGTCCAAGACATGTTGTGAAGGTTGAGAATATTGCAAAAGCTTTTCTCCCTTGCTGCTGCCTAAACCTTCTCCTTGAAATAGTTTTAACTGGTTGACCTCCAGAACATGTCTGGTTTTTTTTCCCCCTTGGCTCTTAAGAAACAAGATTTGGTTGTTGGCTGTGTGTTTTTGGTTGTTTAGATTGCTTTTCCCTTAAGTAGATTGAACTGAGCCACTCATTTCAATTCTGAAAATAGAATCTGAACTGAGTTGGACTGCCCTTTTCATTGAGGCTTTCTGAAAATGGGACAATGGGTAAGAAACACGCACAGCACTCAGGGCACTTGGGAGACTCTCTTTCTAACAGCAGTTGCCTCTCCTGCTCAGCCAGGCTCAACGAGGAACTGAAGGAATCCTTGGGAGCAACCTTTAATGTTGCAGGAGGAGCAACCTTTAAGGCAGGAGAACAAGTCGAAAAAGAAAGGACTTTGCCAAGTTAGTGCAATATTTTGAATGTGGTCATGATGATGGTGTAATGCAGACTGGTGATTACATGTGTCATAATCATCCATGAAGCTCAGGATAATTATGTACTACCACTAAAGGTGGGAAAAGGCAGTTTTATTTTTCATGGATTTCAGTGTTTCCCAAAAGTTAGAAGTGTAGAAAGCGGTGTTATGAGTTTTTAATTCAAAATTTAAGTCATAAGTGTACTAGGCAGATGTTATAGGTGGTATAGTGTCAGCAGATGCAGCCACAGTAATTCCCCATGCGCCCCCATTAGATAATAAGTAAAAACCAAATAAAACAGTTTTATTTTTTGCAGATTTCAGGGGTTTTTTTTGTTTTTGTTTTTACAAAATTGAGAAGTGCAAAAAGCAGTGTTATGTGTTTTTATTTCATTATCACCATTTCCCCCCACATCTAATTATAACTTGAAATTGGTGCCAGCTGAGCAAAAGTGGTTTGAGTTTGAAGGTGATAACTTAATACAAAACGTCCCATGACTTCTACCATGTTTCTTTGTTGGCTTCTCCATTGTTGGCTTCTCCAGTGAAAGAGAAAGGATAACTTTATTGGAACAACCAATACTCACGTTGCTGAAAGGGATCTTTGAAATTTTGCAGAACTCTTCTGAAAATGGTGTGTTTATTTTTCCCTTCTTTTTAACAAGAAGATTCTGTTATAGTTATAACTGATGTTTTACTCGTTGCAGCTGAGTATGCTTGAAAACGGTGGAACATAAAAGTTAGGGAAATAAAGCTTTTGTCATTCTGGATTATTGTCTGGCCTTTCTAGAAAGGCTAGATTACATCATCGTACAAGAAAACAGAATAGTAAACTGTTTCAGCAACGTCGGACCAAGCATTCAGCTTAGTGTGTTTGAGGCTTACTTGGGGCTGCATTGGTTTTGAAAATTTGAATAGGTTTGAACCCTAAGACTCAGATCTACAAAGTTACTACAGTAGTAGTAGTAGTAGTAGTTACTATAGTAGTTGTATAGCAGTAGTAGTTTTTGGTCTACTGTTTTTGGGACAGTCACACAAAGCATTCTTTCACCCCTTATTGACCCATATAAGTGCCTCACCAACAACACGCTGGTGTTCCTTTGATGTATTTATAATGACTTCCAAATTTCAGTCAGTCTTCAGTCTGTGAAGTATTGATACATCTCACAATCAGAAGCCAATTTGGACCTGTGTCCAAATGCTTATGCCAGACTTCACAAGTGACAGGCAGCTCAATCCTAAGGCACACTTATGCCAGCGGAGTCAGCGTTCTGGCGGTGTAAGGGTCTTTACGCAGTTGCTAAAACAACATGCCTTCTGGAGCAGCCAGGCCATAGCATTGCCTGTGGTGAGTGGTGGCCCGCTCGAGGACCATCCAGTCCCGTCCCTCCATGCCAGTAAGTTAACACAGGGGGCAGGAGGAGGTAGGGAGGGGGAGGAATGGGACATGGTGAAATGGGGGCCAAATGAGGAGTAGAAAGGGCAGTATTTGTGGCAGTGATCCTCTTTCTCGAGTCCACTCAGATTTGTGCCAGCGAAATCACTGGTGCAGGTCTGAGTAGACCTGTTCTAGCTGTGGAGGCTTACTCCCAGGCAAGTGAACAAATGTTTCCTTACCTGGAAGAAACCTTCTGGTCCCCCTCCCAAAGAATGCAGCGTTTACTCCCATGGCGCAGATCAGCGGTGGTGGGAAAAGATAGGATTGAGTCTGTTTTACCTTCCTGAAACCATGTATGAAATGACCACTCTTCTCTGATGAGAAGAAAGTTCTATTTTTATAACTTTTAATAGAAGACTCTGCTCTCCTTTTGAAAGAGAGAACTCTGGTTTCAACACGTCCTTAGAACTGCTACAGTTATATGAGTAGGATTATCTCTGATTTTTTTTTTAATCCTAGCAGTATTTTATGTGGGTTTTTTTTGAGCTTTATTTTTATACTTCTAAAAGGACACTGCTCTTCTGGCCTGGCTCTAGAGGGACTCCTGTTCCAGGCAAGCCATCTGACTGCTGGCAGGCATATATTGTTGCTTCTTCTTCTTCTAATCCCTTTGCTCCAGTTGATGCTTTTCCTACACCAAAGCAGATGGTGTTGCTGCAGCCATCATGCCTTTGTGTGCAAGATGTGGTGGGAAACAGCTGCATGCCAAGACAGTGGCAAGCCAATCAAACAGAGAAAGGTATCACAGCAAAAATCTAATGCAAAAAAAAAAGGAGGAGGAATCACATAGGGCGCAATCCTGAAAATGGATTCGTTTGCGCCTCCTCAGGAGTAAGCTGCATTGGTGCATGGAGGTGCACTGACACAGGGAGGCTGAGTCCAACCTCCATGGCAGCTTACCCAGCTGGGCTGATGCAAGGCTCTGGGGTGGGTGGGAGGGAGGTGGGAGGGAGTCATTCCTGGACGGGGGAGGGCAGGAGGAGGACAGGCAGTGGACGGCCCTGGGGGCAGGTGGGTGGGAAGCAGGAGGCGGGGCTGGAATCCAGCAGTTATGCCGGATACCAACCCCCGTTCCCGGGGAGATTGGAGCGGCTTGAAGCCGCTCTGTTCTCAGGAGGTGGCGCAAGTTCTAGGAGACCCATTGGGGCAAAGGCCCCTTAACCAGGGGTAAGGAAAAGTTTCCCCTTGCCTCTGGCTGAACCGCCTTGGGCCCCTATCAAACTCTGGATACAGCGCAAGCCTCTTGGATTGCTTTTTCCAGCACAGGGTAGGATTGCGCCCATATGTATTTATTTTATTGCATTTGTAGCCTGCCTTTCTCCAAGGAACTCAGAGTGCTACAGGTTTCCCCTCCCGCATTTTTCCACAACTCCGTAAAGTAGGCTAGGCTGAGAGATAGGGACTGGCCCAAGGTCAGCCACTATGCAATCCTATTCAGGTATTTTCAGAATAAGTCCCAATGTGTTCAATGCGGCTTACTCCGAGGAAAATGCACATTGAATTGCACTATCGGTGGGCTTCATGCCTGAGTAAGAAATGGAACCCAGATCTGAAAACCATACCAGTCACTGCACCACACAGGCTCTCAATATTTCATCTGTTCATTTTAAAGCATTTATATACAACCTTTACTTTTCACTCGAAAAGGTTAGAGGTAGCTTAACAACAATGAAAATCAGTTTTTTTTCCAAACTGTGGGTCCAGGACCCACCAGTGGGTCACAACCCAATTTTTGGTGGGTCGCAAAACTAACAAGGCAGATTAGGCTATGTGCATCAAGGGTTAAACAAGCTGCTACTGGCGGGGAGCACTACTGCCCAGTCACCATTATGGCCACACTCCTCAACATTCCTAAATGAGGCAGCAACCATTAGGGCTGCAGGGTGGGTCTTGATAGAGTGTCATGTTAAAATGTGGGTCCTGGTTCTAAAAAGTTTGGGAACTACAGATGTAAATATATTACAATACGATAATACTCAATAAAATACAAAAAGCAACCCCCAAAAGCAAAAATAGCAATAACAACAGCAGGAAAAAACACACACACACACACAAATCAGGGAAGCAAAAAGTGCAATGAGGCTGAAAGATCTTGAGAAATGTCTTGAGTCGCTGTCAGAGGGCCAACAAAGGAGTTCCAAAACTGTACATAGATGTTCTAACATGGTGTTTGTGTGATGCTAGATACCTCAAAGCCAAAAATGGATAAATTAGAGTCCTTGGGTTTAGAAGAGAATGTAGATATAGAGGGAATGCTAGAAACCTGGTGGAACAGTGATAATCCAATCAGATACTTTCATCCATGGATATAAAGGAACAGATTATGGTGGCAGTGGGATTTCTCTCAGAATCAAAGAGATCTTTGAGTGAAATATGCAAGAAAACTTTACAAGGAACAAATGCAGTCACAGAATCACAGTGGGTCAAAATACCAGGCCAAAAAAATAATACTGTAGAGCCTGGTTATCTGACCTTTGGTTATTCAATCTTCTGTTTTTCCCCTGTGTGCCTTTTACATCTATACAGACTGCTGAAGCACTTTCTTTAAGTCCTGCAGGAGTTTAAAGCCACAGAGCTCTAGAGAGCAGGAAATTTAGAACATGGGATGTCAACAGTGTAGACTTCTGAGACCACGAGGAGACTTCTGCTGACAGAATGGCTCTCCCCTCGCTCTCAGAAAAAGAGAAAAGCTTCAGAAAAGCCTGTTCTGAATGTTCGTAGTCCTTCCAGAATTGCAGGGATGTGGTACAGCGCCTGCAGCAGACAGGGTTTTTTTTTTTTTGTTTTTTTTGTTTTTTTTTGCAAATATTCACAATATTGCCCCCTTCTGCATATGAGCAGAAGTACCTACTCTTTTCACAGGGCACTTTTGGATTCCAGTCAAGGACTATCAGATTCAGCATATCTGGAACTTACCTGGAATGTCAAGCATCCTCCTTCTCCCTGTAGTGGTGGCAATCGAAGAGCAAGCCTATGACTTAAAGCTCAAGGAGACATACAGAATTATAATTCTGGAGAATGTGGATGGAATTTTTCCCCCCTCTCTGAATACTAGAACTCAAGGGCAGGTGATGAAATTGGTCATAGCCGACCAAAAGGCAATAATGTTTCATGCAATGTCTCGGGCAGTAGGAGCTGGCTGGTACTGTTGAAGGGGTTGAAAAGGTTTAGGCAAACCAATAGAATTTTGGTCTGTCAATGACTATTCACCACTCTATGTTTCGAGGCCCTGAATATGTGACCTAGGGATAGCTTGCTTTCTTATAGGCTTTCCCAAAGCAACTGACTGGCCAGTGTTGGCAGTGGGATGCTGGATTACAACAGACCCTCAGTCTGATCCAGCAGGGCTATTGGATACTTGTAAATTTGTGGCTATTAAATAGTGGTACCAGTATTAGTGGATGCAATAGCTGTTTTATTCATATCTTTTACTCTGCAAAGGAGTAAAAGGAGACGATGGCTGTCATTCATGCCTTTCCCCTGAGATATATGTCACCGGATGCTTGAAAAAAATCTTAATGCTTTCCAAAATCGCTAGGCTTTCTTTCAAAAGACTATTTAGACGTCATAGTCTTTATTTCCAAACTACTAATTGCTGTAGTACTTAATTGTTGTAATTACTTTAAATGCTCCCAACTTAAAAGATATAAAGGCAACATGTTTTCTACATAAACATAACTTTCTCTTCCTCTTTAAAGAATTGCCATGCAGTAAAATTGGCACAGGGTATTGCAATGTAAAGCTCACTTACACAACTGTCTCAGCAGACCCGCGTAGGGAATTTAGCACGGGAGGCTGGAATCAGACCTGTTTTGGAACTCAGTGGGCCCTGTTAGCTTTGTGTTCTGAGGGAAGCAGAACCACAGCTTACAAGTTGGTTCAGGGAGCAGGTATAGATTGCTGAGTCAGCAGAATCAGCAGGCACCTGGGACTGACACACCCTGGGTGTGACCAAGCCAGCACTGATTGGCTAAGCTGACTACATAAGGTTAGTCTGCTGGAGCTTCCAGTGCAGCAGTAAGGGAGTTGTTGGAGATAACTGAGGAACTGCTGCCAGTGACTGAGGAGGCTGGATTCTGTATGTATATGTTATTACTGACTTATGGACTGAACCTTTGACTGTGTATTGTTGGAAACTGATTTGGATTTGTTATACTTGGACTGACTGTTCTTTGTGTTTACTGACTATTCTACTTGTGATATCCCTTGCTCAAATACATCTGCTGAAAGTACTCTGCTGTATTTGCTGTTTTTCTTGCAACCTGCTCACATTGGGACAAAGCAGGGATCCTACACCAACCATCCCATACAAAATAACCTTAACAGGCCCTGTTGTCATTCTTCTCAGACAACTGTTTTAAAGAAACAGGCAGATTCAGTAGCAGTGGCATCCACTGGTTTCTATCCCCTTTCTGGACCCAATCTGTTTTCATGGGTCAATGTGGACCTGCGCCAGCAATATTGTTGGCACAGGTCTGTGTTCACCCACCGAGCTGGTGGAGGTTTACCCCCGGGGAAGGGAACAAATGTTCCTTTACCCCCAGGAGGCCTCCTGAGGCCAAAACTCCCCCATGGGATTCATCAGATGCCACGTTGTTGCCACTGCATTGCTATGCAAAGTGTTAGGTAGGATTGGTCTGTTATTGTGAGAGCATTGTTTTATACATCATTATCTTTGTTTTATAAGACCTTCAGTACCATGTTGTATGTTCCCTTAATAAATCTTAGTTGGTAAATTTTGTCTTGGATTCTCTAGTTCAGTTTTCATGCCAAACAAAGAATGTACACATTCTTCTACAACAAATAAACTTACACAATCCAAGCAGAGATTAAAGAATCTGATATATGCAATATTAATGTTTCAAAGTAGCTTTTTTTCTTTCCATTTCTGTTTACCACCAGGATTTTTCTTGGGAGTGGGGTAGCAGCCCATTGACTATCTTTAGCTGTTATTTCTTGAAAAGCTTTATCATAGAAGCGAATATACGTGCATGTACTTTAGAAATGCCATTTTTTTGTCATCAGCCACAAAGCATTCCAGAGATTACAACATATTTTGACTGCCTTTTGAAAATGTACACTTTGTTTTAAGCCATACACAACTTCAATTAGTGTTCAGGGCAGTAAGTGGTAAGACATTTATGGAATCAATCATTTTGTGTTAAAAGTGTATGCAGACTAGAGGCTCACTAATGGAATGGAAATAATGCCTAGAATCTTTCCCAAACAGTCAAAGACTCAATGGAACAATTAAATATGTATGAATAATGTTTGCAGTGAAGTTCAAACACATCAGCCCGAGGCTTATATTTTGGGTTTTAATTTATTCAGTTTTTCCTCTGTGCAACTGCTGAATGGTTGCACAACATAAAAACATTGGAGGACTGTGACTGCTGAATCGTGTATGTAGATTCTGACCTATGCATACAGCAACACTTATTATTTTTAATCACTATTTCAGGAAGCAGGAATAGATTCTGAAGTAAGGAATTCATGGTTTAGCATTCAGGTAAGCAGAGCCTTTATTCTGTAGTGCGTAGAGGGTATCTTTATTTAAATAAGAGACAGGGGAAGGATTTTGATTCTTTGGTTCCTCTCGCAGCACACGCAAAAATTCCTCTTAACATTGGCCTTGTATCCCATTCCCAAAGAATTGCGCTTGTGCAAAGGCCGTGCATACACAATGCATGCGTAGGGCATGAGCGAGAGCATATCTCTGCCTTACGCTCAAAGCACATAAAATTGAGATGTTCAACACTCAAAACCAAAGCACTAATGAAGAAAAAAAAACTCCACACTGATTGTATTACATGTTCAGATCTTAGTATTGGCTTTAGTAATGTGAAATTTCTCAGCTGATAGAGATGGGATATATCACAAGCTGGTACTGATTTTTTTAAAAATAAACATTTTATTAAGCATTGGTACCTGGCTCATGTAGAAAAGCTACAGTTGGAGGATTTCTTGAATGGATGCCATCCATTTGTCTCACTTTGGTTTATGCAATGGATGCGTTAGTTTCTGAATCAGCCTGAAAAAAGAAGGGGGTGGGGAAATCCCTAGGATAATTAGGGCTTTTTGATTTGACTTTGTTTTGGAGTGGTTGTCTAAACAGCTTGGACAGCCGGCATGCAAAAAGGGGTGAATTTCCATTTGCAAGCATAAGAACAGCTGTCCTGGATTAGATCAAGAGTCCAGCCAGCCCAGCATCCTGTTCCTAACACTGAGCAGGCAAATAGTTCAAGAAGCCCCACTAGCAGGGCATGGAAAGCAAGAGCTCTTCCCTCTCATTATTTTTAACAAAGCATTTGGTATTGAGAGATATATTCCCCCTGAACCTAAGGGCTCCATTTAGCTGTCGATGCAATTTGCTGTCCATATACCTAGAGGCGTTTGAAAACAGTGTTATGTATTTTACTCAGAAGTTTAGTTTGTAGCAAGCTTGTAATTTGTTAGCTTGCATCCACCCCCTGACCCTGATCTGGCACTCTATTGCTTTTTGACTTGTGTAAACAAGGTTTTTGGGTGCCCCAGCAGCACTGCAGTAAATAACCCCTCATTCTAGCATAATCAGAGACCTACCACCTTCCTCCATAGAATTACATACGATGTGACTGAACGCTGATTTTTCAGAACTCTGCTTTTATTGCTCACAAAAGGAACCCTGTACTTGTATCCAGAGTCTCCAGCTGTAACCCTCAGAGGCAGAATGAGCTCTTCAGAACCTTAGTGGTAATATTTCCAGATAATTGCCATTTTTTGCAACGCTCATAATAAGGACAGCTATTATTCTGAAGGTCAGTAGTTCTTCTCTTTGTCTTTCATTTCAGATGTTAAATATACTTTAAATAGATTTTGGTTTAGAACGCGGTAGTTCTGGCACATCATGGATAACAGAGAATAGTTTCCAAATGTTACTAAGGGAACTCGCCCACGGTTTTTTCCCCCCTTTATTAGAAGCAACTCTTGTTCTCTCTTCCTTAGTGCCTTTCCTTGTATCGTCTTTCCTGCTTATCTCTGATATCCTAATCTCATGCCCATAAGACTCCCAAGCTCCTATTAAATAAGAATCTTGACCATTTAGAAATTTCTCATTCAAGTAATGCTGTTAGTTCAGCCAGTTCATTTGTTGTTGATTCATATAACTCACGTAATGGAATTTTCCAATAATTAGACTTAGTACTACTGGCAAAGCATCTAAGCAAAACCAATAGTTTTAAGAGGATTGCTGGTAATGTAATTACTTGTGGGAGATGTATGGATATCCCCCCATATGAAAACAATATCATCCTAATGTGTTATTTTAGTGATACCATTAGCAGAATGACAGCTATGGCTCTAGTAATGTCATGCACTGCTGACTGATCGTGGCGTAGTTAAGCAAAGGCAATTTATCCAAAGCAAACAGTAAAGCCAAACATAGTGTGTTTGAAAACTTAGAACGCAATCCTGAACAGTGTGTGGGACGGCGCAGTGCGCACCGCACCGGTGCTTGGTGTCACAGAAGCACCATAATGCACTTTGCGGTAGCATAGCAATCAGGAGGGCTGGCGCAAAGGATCATGCTGGCACTTTTCCATGATCCGCAAAGGATCTTGCTTTCACTTCCCCAGGGGAAAGCCCCAAGCCCCACAATGGGGCTTCTCAAGTCTGCACTGCCTATTTTGCCAGCAGAGTTCAGCCAATCCTACCCCCCTCTGCCCTGAGAGCAATTCCATGTGGAGCAGTGTGGAGCAGAACAGTGGGGAGGAAGGTGGGGAAAGGTGAGAAGGGTTGTAACAGGGTGAGGGGAGGATGAAGGTGGGGGTGGGCAGATCAGGACCAGGAAGGGGGCCGGATCAGTGGCACAGGATCACTATCCCCCTTCCTAGGTCTGATCCCCCCAAATGGGGCAAGGTGGACTTGCACCAGCCATAGAGCTTGCACAGGTTCGAGTTGCCCCATTGCAAATGCTGGGGCTTAGCTTGAGGTGAGGGGATATTACCCCGCAGAGACATCCAGCATGCAAGATTCCCATGCAGGATTCAGCACAGCCTATGCCACCACTGTTGACTCCTGCATGGGAATTTGTGCTGGACTGGGATGTGACTTTCAAACTGTTGTTATAGCGAAGACCCCACACTAACAATGCCTCAGTAGTTTTACAGCCCAGTCCTGAGCTTCCCAGCGCCCACTGGAGCAGCAGCACCAAAGCAGATACCGCTGGATCCAGCAGGTGCTGGGAAGCTTCCAGGAGTCTCCTTGTGGGAAGGGAACTTTTGTCCCCTTCCCCAGGGGAAAGCCCCAAGCCCCACAATGGGGCTTCTCAAGTCTGCACTGGCTATTTTGCCAGCAGAGTTCAGCCGATCCTACCCCCCTCTGCCCTGGTTCCTCCCCCCCTCGCCCTCCACCTGCCCCTTTTCCCACTCCCTGCCCCACCCCCGAAACATCTTTCTGCCGGTGCTGCTGGAGTGCTGGCTGGCCCTCCTTGTGGCACTATGTCTCAGTGACAACAGCACCTCCTCTCCAGGTACTGCAGATATACCTTACAGCATGTTTGTGACACCCAGTGCCAGCGCTGAGAAGCTTGAGGATTGGATCTTTAGTTTGATTATCTATCATGCCTTCATTTCTTGTAAAATTATCCAAATTGTTGCCACTGTTGTGGCCACACTGAGCAATGGACTTTATGCTAAGTAATGCTTTGGTGACTTGACTGCAGAAGTGAAAAAAGAGAAGAGTTCTCCTCCGAACTCTCTGATGCAAAGTCTAAATGATCTGTCCCTGGGAAAGATGCAAGAGGAAGCAGACCAGCATGATTTAGGTGCCTGAGTGCCAATTTTGAAGAGGCCATTTGTACCTTCAAACCTTGAACTTGGTGATGATTGATGAGGTGCGGGTCCTGGATAGGCTGAAACATACAATTTGCTTGCTCGGCAATTCTCTGCGTTGCCTTTCATGCCAGTTGGAAAGGGATCAATACACCTGATCTTGTGCCTCTAGAGAGGCTGTCCTTATTGCATCCTGCAGTATCACTGAGAAGCCAAGAACCCTCCTCAGGCTCAGGCACAGTTCTGAGCTCCATGAGTTAGCCCACTCCCCTCCCTTTGAAGACCTGTGCTAGGATATGAGATCAACAGATCGGGATGGGCAGTTTGCAACACCTCAGTAACGTATGGCTTTCATTTCTGCTTTCTGAAGTTAAGGAAATGAAATGGAAATTCACTGTGTTTTGCCTGTATGGTTGGCAACCTTCAGTCTCGAAAGAACATGGTTTAAGCCTAGAGCACCCAGCATTCCCAGGCGGTCTCCCATCCAAGTACTAACCAGGCCTGGCCCTGCTTAGCTTCTGAGATCAGATGAGATCAGGCATGTGCAGGGTAACAGTTGCTGTGCGACCAACCTGTGAATATGTGAAGAGATAAAGAGCTGTAGGAGAAAGCAGATCTGCAATATGGAAGCAGTATTGTAGCAACAGAGGGTGGCACCGTAAGTCTTGCAGGTGCCACCTTCTGAGGAAGTGGCCCCTCCCACTTGCTATTGGAGCCATTCCAGGTAGCCTTGCGCATGGCCGTTGCTGCCTGGACTGGTTCCAAAGACGAGTGGCAGGGGCCGCTTACATGGTACGTTGTGATACCTGCAGTACTTACCACGTCACTGTCCCCGCAACTACACCACCATATGGGAGAACCACTGTCTCTGCTAATGCTCCCCAAATCACTCCTTGTCTATGTGGAATAAAATCGAAGCAAGTAAAGGCATTTGTGTCTCTGTGACGTCATCTTGAGCAAATAGCATTTATGGGGAAGATTATACTTAAGTTTCCTGGCCACAGAGGTGCCTTCAGAAATCTTGAAAAATGAACAGTATTTTTTCAGTGTCTGGACACGTTCTCCATTCCAGATCATTCTAACTTCTCCCAATTTCAGAAAAGAAAATGTGCCATTGTAAAAAGTTCCTGTTCAGTCTTCAGTGACCTCTGATTCACTATCTTAATATTTCTGTTTATTTTAGTTGCTGAAATTTTTTGTCTCTTTTGTTACATTTTTATCCCACCTTTTATCCCAAGAGTTTCAGACAGCACACATGTGTCACCGCCCCCCCCTTCCCACTTTATCCTCACAATGCTTTCTGCCGGGGAGATGAGGCCATGAGATAATGACTAGGTCAAAGTCACCCACAGCCCCCTGTGCACATCATTGGCTTTTCATTGGCTCACCAAGTATGTCAGCTAGAAAAAAGAGAGGGGTAGAGGAGGGCAGAATGGGGCAGGGAGGGGTGAAACTGGGCAGGGGACAGGGAGGCTGCAGGAGGGAGTGGATCCTGGCAGTGATGGAGCACACCAGATCCTATTCCCTTTTCCTGAAGTCTCCCTGCCCCCTTTCACTCCTCAGACTTGTGCTAGCGAAATCACTAACAGAGGTCCAAAGAGACCCATTGCGGGCCAGGAAGCATACAGAGGTGTAAGGGGATTTAAATATCCTTTACCTGCTAAAGCATGATGACACCACCACCCCTTTTTGCTGGATACAGCACACCTGTTTTTGGCTGTATGGCTGTAGCCGTATGTGTGGGGAGGAAGGATAAAACTGGGCTCTCAGTGAACTTCATGTCTAGGTAGAGAATTGAACCCAGGACTCCCTGATTTAAGTCCAACACTGCGTGCCATGCCGGCTCTTAAATACCAGTACCAGCAAAATGCTGGTGTAGATCTGAGTAGGCTCACAGGGAACCATGGAATGGTTGCAGAGGTTACGTAAAAGTTTTCATAACTTACCTCTCTTGACTAGCCTGGTTCCCAGCCAGCCCACAGGATACAGTGGACACTACATCAGTGGTGCTGCACCATGTGGGCTGGTCCAGAAAAGGATTGGGCCATTAGAGGATGTGCCCAGTAAACCTTATTAAATCTTGACTGCGGCCAAATGCTGTATTGGCTGTAGAAGAGGTATCGAAATCCAGTGTTTAAACTAGTTTTTTGGAATCATGTTAAGCATAACAGGACATCTGTGCAGTCAGCTCATTAGAGACAGCTACTGGCAATGGGAGTGGGATTTTAGGAGTCTACCCTGTGTAGCTCATTGGACTAGTTCCTGTCTTGATCAAAAATACCATACTGGCTGCTGTTGTAAATGTACCTTGGAATATGTTTGAATGTAAATAGCTGCACAATCAGCCATGTTTTCTTTAAAATGTTCAGACATGTAGGAACAAACACCAACAATTATCAGGCAGGCTTTCTTTGGGCTATACAAAATCAACAGTTCACCATATGGAAATATCTGTGATGCCAAGTTGCATTCCGTTCTTTGCAGAATTTGTATTTGGCATTTTTGGTGTCCTCTTCCTCTCATAATTTTATGTTGCAATTTTACATAGGTCTCTCTTCCACCATAGATCTGCCCAGCATTATTTTCTCAATGAGCTCCAATGTTAGCAGAGGTGGCAACCCACTTCAAGTTTTTTTTTTTCCTGCACTGATTAGAAAGCAACTCTGTCTTCTCTCTTATCAAGTCAGTTGTCTGAGGTGGATCAGAGAAAAATCCCACACTTCTGCAAGGCAACACTCACATTTTCCTAGGGTAGCTGGTTTCATACTTTTTTGAATAATTTTTCAAGGCTACTAAGTTAAAATCTTAATAGTCTCTTTTTCCTTCTATCTGGAGGTGTTTTTTTTTTTTCAAATTGCTTTCTGTTGCTTAATTTGGTCATTAAGTTTTTATTTTGGCTGCTGAGCAGGGAGAAGAGTTCGAAAACGTCTATAACTCATGTGAAGCCCATGTTATCGTGCTTGAAAATGATTGAAGATGTTTTTCACAAGCAAGACCATGAGCTTTCATAGGTTGTTTCTCTGTGTCATAGATAGAGAATGGTGGTATTTGCAACCTAGAGCTTGCTTAAAGCTGATGAGTTCAATTTAAATGAGCTGGTGTTTGAAATAGATAACACTTTTAATTTTGGTAAATTAATGGTGTGGCCAAAGGAAATTCAAAGTTGCCTGTACTTATATAAAATATGACACTCTCTAGAATCTTTTTCCATGTAATTTTTTTACCTAATCTGATTTATTTTCTTTTTGCATAAATATGTGCCTTATACATAATTAAAGTGTTTCCTGAGCAAATTAACTTAGATATAATTTAGATTTTTTTTTACATGAATATTAATTGAAATGATATCAAATAGCATTTGGCATTTTGCATAGTGACTAGTAACATAATAAAATAAATAAATAACGCCCCACAGTAACACATTTTGGTTGTTTACAGAGGTGCAACATATTTAGCCACGGATTTTTTATCTGCTGATTTATCTTAACTCGAATTGAGTGGGGGGAGCTAAAAGTCGCACACACCTTTGCCTCCTTTGCCCTGCGCTGTCGTCTTGCTCCGTTTCAAGGCAGCCCAAAACACTGCAAAAAGGCTCCGCCTGGCACAGACAGGGAAATAGCCCTGGAGCCATGGAAGAGGTTCCCCTTGCAAAGAAACAGTAAGACTCCTGGAGCCCCTGGGCCAGCAAAGAGGCTGAAGGGGGGTGGAAAACCTCTGTAGCCAGAACACGTGCAGCAAGGTGGAACACACACACACACACACACACACACACACACACACAGAGGAGGGAAGGTGCAGTAGTAACAGAGGGGATTGCTTTAAAAAACCCAGGGAGTGTTTGCCGAATTCCCCCCCTTCAGACTGAGATGGTGCAGGCTCTCTGTGCTCCAGCCTACAGAAACAAAACAGCCCACCAAGCAAGTCTTCCCAGCAAGCCAAAGCATGAGATTTAGGCTACAATCCAATCCACACTTTCCTGGGAGTAAGCCCCATTGCCTAGAATGGGACTTACTTCGGAGTCCTAGGCAGGCATAGGACTGGTCTCTCAGGCTACAGTCCTCTCCACACTTTCCTGGGAGTAAGCCCCATTGACTACAATGGGGCTTACTTCTGAGTAGAAATGCATAGTACTGGACTCAGCATCCCACCTGTGAAAGAAGCGGGGACAGCTGGCAATGGGAGGGCTGAGTACACAGCAGAGGAGGGGGAGGCGAAGGAGCAGAGAGGAAGGTGATTGAGAACCACTGTCTCAGTTTCCTTCCATCCCCAAGTGTCAGGCTGCAGCATATTTGCGTAACTCTATGCAATTTGTGTAAAACACATCATTTCCGGGGCTGATTTAGCGCAATGCCTCCTACTAACTCAATTTCCTAATTGCAGCAGGTCAGGGAACGGAACTCACACGCATAAAAAGGCTCCACCTGTACTTTCAGTCTCAACTGACATGCAGCGCTGAGCTTAGTAACACCTGATGAGAGGAAATTTGGTGCATCTTTTTTTTAGTGTTGAAGACCTATTGAAACCAGTACCAAAACTTCCTTTAACTTTACTAGCTATGGATTAAATTCCAAGGGTTCATGTCATTTGGTACCAAAGTGATTTTCAAGTTTGATGAAGGAAGGAAAATAAAATAAACTGAATTCATTTGTTAGTGGTTATGGAATTAGGGGGAAAAAGAGTAAATCTCTTTTTGTCTCTGTTGGATGATCTAGACTGAATTAATCGGACTACCAATGGTAATGGAATGAACCTTGGTGCATGAAATATGTTGCAAAGGCCTTGGGTCATTGGTTCGGCTACAGTGATTTCTTCCCTGCATCCTCTGACAACCTTAAGATGGAATGAAATAAAGAAAGTTTATCAGATGCAATGCTGTACATGAAAAGTGTGCACAGATTTAAAATTGGAACATAAAACATCAGTCTGCAATAGCTATTATTTAACTGTATTATCATGAGAGACTTCCTCTGCCATCAGACGCTAATTTTTATTTTACATGGGAGTATATTACGGCTGTGTAATTCAAGTTGGATGTTTGCCACCCAGCTGGAATTGTATTAGCTTAGTGTCAATACCGGGCAAGAGGAACATTTAGATGTGCATGTATTGGAATGAATTAATATGTGTAACCAAGAAGGGTGCCCCCCCCCCCGAGATTACTATTGACAATTTCTAGACCAACTTTGCCTTCCTGGGAAACAATATTCTTTATGCTTCTGAATTTGTGTGGAAGATCTTGGGCACAATCCAGGAAAGTGAGTCAGTGGGATTTCAGCATGTCAGTGGGCACTCAATATCCACTACTAAGTGCATTTTCAGCAGGGTTGCCTACCCTCAAATTGCATCACAGGGTTACAGTGCTTTCTCCTCCTTGTGGTAGAAGAAAGAGGGGAAAGATATGTTTCTGTGCTATGTGTGAAAATACTATGGAGATACGATGGAAATAATATGTATTTGGTGGAATCGGCAACATGTTTTTGAAGAATAAAGTTCAATTCTACTTCATAAAATTTGCTTTTCCTGCCTAACAGTCATAAGAACATAATATAAGAACATAAGAACAGCCCCACTGGATCAGGCCATAAGCCCATCTAGTCCAGCTTCCTGTATCTCACAGCGGCCCACCAAATGCCAGAGAACAAGAGACCTCATCCTGGTGCCCTCCCCTTCATCTGGCATTCTGACATAACCCATTTCTAAAATCAGGAGGTTGCGCATACACCTCCTGATACATACATACAACATTATGGGTTGTACCCCATAATGGATTTTTCCTCCAGAAACTTGTCCAATCCCCTTTTAAAGGTGTCTAGGGTAGACGCCAGCACCACATCCTGTGGCAAGGAGTTCCACAGACCGACCACACGCTGAGTAAAGAAATATTTTCTTTTGTCTGTCCTAACCCGCCCAACACTCAGTTTTAGTGGATGTCCCCTGGTTCTGGTATTATGTGACAATGGAAAGAGCACCTCCCTATCCACTCTGTCCATCCCCTGCATAATTTTGTATGTCTCAATCATGTCCCCCTTCAAGCGTCTCTTTTCTAGGCTGAAGAGGCCCAAACGCCGTAGCCTTTCCTCATAAGGAAGGTGCCCCAGCCCCGTAATCATCTTAGTCGCTCTCTTTTGCACCTTTTCCACTTCCACTATGTCTTTTTTGAGATGCGGCGACCAGAACTGGACACAATACTCCAGGTGTGGCCTTACCATCGATTTGTACAACGGCATTATAATACTAGCCGTTTTGTTCTCAATACCCTTCCTAATGATCCCAAGCATAGAATTGGCCTTCTTCACTGCCGCCGCACATTGGGTCGACACTTTCATCGACCTGTCCACCACCACCCCAAGATCTCTCTCCTGATCTGTCACAGACAGCTCAGAACCCATCAGCCTATATCTAAAGTTTTGATTTTTTGCCCCAATGTGCATGACTTTACACTTACTGACATTGAAGCGCATCTGCCATTTTGCTGCCCATTCTGCCAGTCTGGAGAGATCCTTCTGGAGCTCCTCACAATCACTTCTGGTCTTCACCACTTGGAAAAGTTTGGTGTCGTCTGCAAACTTAGCCACTTCACTGCTCAACCCTGTCTCCAGGTCATTTATGAAGAGGTTGAAAAGCACCGGTCCCAGGACAGATCCTTGGGGCACACCACTTTTCACCTCTCTCCATTGTGAAAATTGCCCATTGACACCCACTCTCTGCTTTCTGGCCTCCAACCAGTTCTCAATCCATGAGAGGACCTGTCCTCTAAATCCCTGACTGTGGAGTTTTTTCAGTAGCCTTTGGTGAGGGACCGTGTCAAACGCCTTCTGAAAGTCCAGATATATAATGTCCATGGGTTCTCCCGCATCCACATGCCTGTTGACCTTTTCAAAGAATTCTATAAGGTTCGTGAGGCAAGACTTACCCTTACAGAAGCCATGCTGACTCTCCCTCAGCAAGGCCTGTTCGTCTATGTGTTTTGAGATCCTATCTTTGATGAGGCATTCCACCATCTTACCCGGTATGGATGTTAGGCTGATCGGCCTATAGTTTCCCGGGTCCCCCTCTTTCCCTTTTTAAAAATAGGCGTGACATTTGCTATCCTCCAATCTTCTGGCACCATGGCCGTTTTGAGGGACAAGTTGCATACCTTAGTCAAGAGATCTACAACTTCATTCTTCAATTCCTTAATAACCCTTGGGTGGATGCCATCAGGGCCTGGTGACTTATTGATCTTTAATTTATCAATGAGGTCTGAAACATCTTCTCTTTTAACCTCTACCTGACTTAACTCCTCGGTCAGGAGGGGCCGTTCGGGCAGCGGTATCTGCCCGAGGTCTTCTGCCGTGAAGACAGATGCAAAGAACTCATTTAATTTCTCTGCCATCTCTAAGTCTCCTTTTATCTCCCCTTTCCCTCCCTCACCATTCAGAGGGCCAACCACTTCTCTGGCGGGTTTCCTGCTTCTAACATATTTGAAGAAGCTTTTATTATTCCCCTTAGTGTTGCTGGCCATGCGTTCCTCATAGTCTCTCTTGGCCTCCCATATCACCTTCTTACATTTCTTTTGCCACAGTTTATGTTCCTTTTTATTCTCCTCATTAGGGCAAGACTTCCATTTACGGAAGGAAGCTTCCTTGCCCTTCACAGCCTCTCTAACTTGGCTGGTTAGCCATGCGGGCACCCTCCTGGATTTAGTGGAACCCTTCTTTCTTTGTGGTATACACCTCTGCTGGGCCTCTATTACTGTTGTTTTAAGCAGCCTCCATGCACTCTGGAGAGATTGGACTCTTTTTACCCTCCCTTTCAACCTCCTTCTAACATACTACTAAGGCAGTGGTTCCCAAGTCCTTCCTGGATGTTGGGACCAAAGGTAAGTATTTGTGGGGGCAGGGCCTGGGGCTAAGGTGTATCTCGATGGCACCACTAGCGATCATGACACTGTGGGAACCCAGAGACTATTCGCTTTATCTGAGGAGGGGTCACACTGGCCTCAGAGAGGGTCCAGGAAGCCTGCAGCCCCCTCTGCAGGCTTTCCCAATGCTAGAAATTGCTCCATTGGGGGATCAGCACTCACTTCCAGTTTTTGTGCATAGGTTACAAGCCATGATGGCTAGATGCAACCTTTGGCTTTTAGAAGTAGCCTATATCTGAATGCCAGATGCAAGAGAGAGGCAACGAGATACAGATACCATGTTGTCTTGAGTGCCTCTGGTGAGCCACTGGGAGATATAGGAAGGTGGACCTGATGAGTCCTTTTCCTGATCCAGCAAGGCTCTTCTTACGTTCTTAATTCTGCTGTAAGTCCTATTGAAACTAATGGGATGTAAGCAACTTGAGTCACTGATTTCAGTGGTGCTTAGTCATTACTAACTTCCTTAGGATACAGCTTGTGAACCTGTACCCCACTCCTAACCCTATTTAAACACTTGCTTTGAAATAAGTGGAATCAATTTTAATGGAACTAGCTTTCACCTGTGTGTTAAATGTTCTTATAGAACAGTAAAATCAATGTTTGGTCAGACAGCTGTGTCTGTAAGAGAATTTTCTGGTGGAGAGCAAATACGTCTTCTCCTGTCTTCAATCCTGCGATGCAGTGGTTCCCAGTCTTACAATGGTCACAGCACCCTTCTTTCATGGCAGCCTCTTCATCTTGGCTTTCTTGGGCGCTGGCCTGTTGGACCAGGAGGGTGGGCACCAGCATGATTGTGCAAGGTCTCACACAATTCTTGCAAGATTTGCACGATCCAAGATGGCAGCGCTCAAGAGAGCCAGGAAGAAGAAGCCAGTGGAAACATTCCATGGCACACCTGAGGTCGACACAGTGTACAATTTTGGAGCCATTGCTACAATGACTCACCTACTTGGCTCTAAATTCTGCATGAATCCTGGCAGACTTTTAAAATAATATTTCAAGTGTCTGGGATTCCCTTTATTTGATAATCTAAAATGAAACAAAACATTAAGCCAGTTTTTCCCCTCTTGAAGCACTACTGTGAGCATGAAAGAGGAAAGTGGCTTTGCACTTGTTACAAGAGTCAGCACGTTGATACAACAACAACAACAACAACAACAACAATAACAGTATTTCTATACCACTTTTCAACAAAAAGTTCACAAAGCGGTTTACAGAGAAAATCAAATATCTAATGGCTCCCTGTCCCAAAAGGGCTCACAGTCTAAAAAGATGCAAAAGAACACCAGCAGGCAGCCACTAGAAAAGACACTGCTGGGGGTGAGGTGGGCCAGTTACTCTCCCCCTGCTAAATAAAAGAACTGCTAAATAAAATACTCTCCCCCTGCTAAATAAAAGCACCCAGAACTTTGCAGAACCAGTTGGGGAAGGGGAGGGGGAAAGTGCTGGTGAATCAGGACTGTGCACAGCCAACCTCTGCTAGCAGCAAGAGCTCAGTTCTCTAAGAAAGCTTATTCATTTGCCCAGGAAGGACTGTGTGCGGATCCACAGCAGGCTCACAACTACATACGTATGTTTACACCATTAATTAAAAGTCACTTCTCCACTTTTAAAATGAGAGATGAGACCTCTTTTACAGGTTTGAAAAACATGTTCTGAATATCAAGAACAGCAACATCAAACTTGACCTTACCTATCTTTCTTTTCGCAGTTCTAGATGTTTTTTGGCATGGTTATGAAAGATGGACCATTATAAGTAATTGCTACATACTACATAAATATTGTGTTCAACCTCAGTGAATAATTTTTCTTTCAAAGAGACTCATTAATGTGATCTATTAATTTTAGGATTGCACACTTTAATGAATTTAATTGACTGGTTAACCAACTTGGATTAATTCATGGGGATGTGCTAGAAGGTCACCTTTGTTTATCGCCTGAAGCCATTTTTGTTGTGGTTTGGTGTGTTACTCTAACACAAAATGAAAAAAAAAATGAACATGATTATCTTTGTATAATAATGTCTTATGCATTGCCCTGGTAACACACACACTGCATAAACAAACGAGATGGAGTTATGGATTATAATTGGGTCACATTTATTCAATCAGTGCCAATCTACAAGGTACTGGCAAAAACCTTCCAGTGGGTTCTATCTCCCAAATACTCTTCCCCCTTTAGTGTGGGCACCTACCATGGAGGACACCACAAGTAATTGTCAATTCCTGCTTTGAGCGTTGCTGCCTGACTCAACACCTGGGAACCATTTGTTGACAATCCCTGTTTTTCAATGTCAGCCCCCAAGGGCTTGAGGCAGCTGAATTGCACTGTCTCCTTCAAGCCAGAAATTCTTTGAGGCCTTCTTTACAATCCAAGCCCAGGTGCTGGGGAATACCAAGGGGTTATAAGCCAGCATCCCTGAGCCAGGCAGCCTCTGGAGATCAGTACTAGCTCCTTCACTGACTCTTGCTTACCTGAGAGCACACACCAAAATCTCATAATCTTGCTGCCTATCTTGCATATACCTGCCACATGAGAAGCTAGCCTGAAGTTGCATTCCCCACCCCACAATCCATCGAAAGCTCACAAATGCCTTATTACAGGTCCCTTAAATAAGTGGCAGTACCCACTGTAGACAAATGGACCCCATCCCTCCAAAACAACTTGGAGTCCAAATATAAAATGGCAGAATAGGCAACAGCCACCCTACCTGACTCAACTGCAACTCTCCCCAGGTCTTGGATTACTTTTCTCCTGTCCACCATATCCAGCCTCACTAATAGCCCTCCAGACAGTGGCATCATGAGGGTTTGTGTCACCCGGTGCAGGAAGCCCGCTCATCACCCATATGATGGACCTTCTCCCGTGCAGTCAGTGGGGCAACAACCCAGACAGTGGGAATGGTGATGCACCAACACCCCCGCTGTTTTTTTGGCTTTAACTTTGATAGAATAGAGATATTTCAGTACAGTTTGTTTTATTGCATTCTGCATGAAACTGTGCATTGTTGGATATATAACATGATGGCATTATTTGAAAACAGCAAGATTTGAAAAATTTTGACCAGTAGTGTGTGTCACCCTGTGCAGCCCATGTGTGTCACCCTGTGCAGCCCGTACCCCCCAACCCCCCTAGCGATGCCACTGTATCCAGACCCTATGCTGCATGAGATCAAACCATATGATCCAAACTTCTTGGCTCCATTCCTGAAAGAGTGCAAGATCCCTACCAGCATGATGTCTCAAAGCCAAACCAATCATACAGGTCATTCTGGGGCAGGGTATCCTGCTGCAAAACATTCCAAACCAAAGGCATGAGCTGACCCCACAGAATGCAGCACTTGGCGACTCAGCTGATCCAAGAGCCACATGTTTCCAAAAAATATGTATGAACCAAGTATATCCTATGAACCCGATGACGCTTATCATTTAGCATTATTCTGATTTATAGTATTTTCTGTTTGAGTCCTGAGTACAATGGAAAAGTTTTCTCTAGCTACACACAAGTTTGTTGTTTGTTTCATTTAGCCTTTGTTAGCATCTGCACTTTTGCAGATTCATTGATTTATAAGCACATTGAGTACTGGTCATCTTTGTGAACACTAAAAGAGGCGTTCTTGGTATTTTCTTTCTTTTCCCTTTGCAAAGGAAATAAATGAGGGGGAAATGTCTTGGAAAAAAATGCAATTGGAAAGCAGAACAAATATTGACTTGCTTACTTGCTATTTATGCATATGCCCACACATTTATCTACCCTGTAATAACACATGTGCGTTGACATCCAGAATTATTGTTTTCTGTTCCACTGTCTGAAACATTTCTAAAGTGCACTTGGAAGAGCAATTCATAGTTAATATGGAGAGACAGCCCAGAGCAAGCAATTTAATGGTTGTGTGGCAAAATGATATGAATTGCCTGAATTATGCTTCTCAAATAACTATAGGTCCCATTTATTAGGATGTCTTACTGTAAGTACATGTTTTTTAAATGAATAGGTTTATATTTCATTAATATTGGGAAGAAAGCAACGTCATATTGGTTTTAGTCTCTGTAGTCAAGTAATTTGCTTCGGTTTGATGAGTACTTGGCTGGGGTAGGGACTCTTGGGTCACGAGCATAGCCGCCCACATTAAGCAGAGGAGGGTTTGTGCACTCATGTCATTTTAAGTGTTGTTACAGGGAAGAAACCAATTCCACAAGGCCCAATTTCATGCCATCACAGTGAATAGTTTTCAAGCGTAGGCTGCAATCCTATCCACGCTTACCTGGGAGCAAGCCCCATTGACGATAATGGCTATGTTCGTTATGAAGGCATATAGTTGGGCCTTGTGGAAAGTCCAGCTGTATGTACACAGCTGTATGTACACAGAAGGAGACAAGGCTTATTGTCATGATCTTGCCTCTCCTTGTGTATACCTACACTGGATTATGAAGAGGTGTGGGAGGCTAAACATGAACCTGTGATTTCTAGTCTGTTCACTGTTACAGCTCAGACCTCTTCATCATTTTAACTTTAGAAATTTTTAAAAAAATTAATATGAAAAATGTTTCCCACTGATCTCCAAAACTTAAACATACAGCAGTAAGTACAAATGTCATTGTTTGTTAATTTTCATGATAACATTGAATAAGGAGGAATATATTCCTGGAAAGTGTCATTCTCATGTCTTCACTGATACTCAAAATTCTTTCAGATGTGAAGCACCTTTAATACTATCCTGTTATATTTGCTTTTTTTGCCTCTGATTTTTCTCTGTCACATATACTTTATCTACACTAATGCTGTTTTGCACAGAGAAGTTCCACTGCTAAGCAAACACTTGGTGCTGTCATCTCATAAGGAAATGGGGTCTCATTTCCCCAAAGAGGTAATTTTCTGTCCATTCCCTGAGAGCTGGAAATGGAGTTTCCCTGCTCACCAGGCATCTGTTGCTTGCTGAGGCAGACCTCAAAGTGTCATCTGTGAGTGAAAACCTGTTTCTGCTCACAGATTGACCTCACACTTGACAATATGTATACAAATGTTCCTTTACCTCGAGGAGGCCTCTGAATCCATGCCCCCATGCCATGGCTGCATTTGCACTGGGGATAGGATTGGGGCATTAATAATGAAAAGAGCACAAGTAATGAAAAATGAATTGGGGTGCAAGTCTATGAAAGAAAAGGTTATCATTCTGAAATCATTTATAGTAGAAATTTTCAACCAGCGTGCCGCAGCACATTGGTGTGCTGTAAATGGTCCGCAGATGTGCCCCGGGAGTTTGGAGGTGGGTCATTTATTAGTAGGGCATTTGGGGGCTGTGAACCCCCCACTGGCAGCATGGTGTGCCTTGTCAATTGTCAAAAAAGTAATGGTGTGACTTGACAATTTTAGCGCCTTTTCAGTGTGCCATGAGATGAATAACACTGAAAATCACTGATTTAAAGGGTTAAAAAAAAAGTGACCTAATTTCCCTCCATTGTTTGGTCTGTTTCTGCTTTCTCCAGGACCGTTCTGTTTACGTTGACCTCAGTGGTTGTGCTTGTCATCACAACTGATTGGATCAGCTGGGACAAGCTGAATCGTGGATTTCTGCCGAGTGATGAGGTTTCCAGAGCCTTTTTGGCTTCCTTCATCTTGGTGTTTGACCTTCTTATTGTCATGCAGGTACATTGTCCCCATATGTCTTTCAGAGTGCTGAAGTGGCTTTCTGTCTAGACTTCCGCTGCAGCATATGCTTGTTCAGCCAAGACTTTATAAAGTCAAATAAATGTTTGTTTCGCAATCACTATTAATAGACTTCAATGACATCAGTCCTCTCAGGGAACTGTTAGGAAGCCAGTTGGCCTTCATTTTTATCTATTTATTTAGCTTCAGAAACACTGCTCAGCTTTATTTTACTATGTACGTAAGAGTTTGGTGACTTTCCAAATGGAGGTTGCCACCTATCAAGGGAAATGGGGTGGGAGAAAGAATAGGGCAGACAATGGTGTCACTAGGGATTATATCACCTGGTACTGAAGGCCACGCATCACCCACATGATGGACCTCCTCCCATGCATGGAACACCCATGCATGGGCATGGGAACACCCTGGGCAGTGGGCATGGCAATGCATCATTGCCCTGCCTCTTCTCACATTTTTGGCTATAACTTTTGATAGAATAGTTATTTCAACAGGGTTTATTTCATTGCGTTCTTCTGTAAATTATGTATCAAACGTATAACATGATGGTATTATTCCTAAAAACCTCAGTTTTAACAATATGGGCCAGTGGTGGTGTCATTCCCCCTCTGCACATCACCCGGTGCAGCCCGCACCCCCTCACACCCCCCTAAAACTACCACCGAGGACAGTATTTTGCAATGCCTAGCATCCATTTATGAAATAACATCATGAAACAAGGTTTACAGAATGGGGGGGGGGGACCAGCCTCCTGACTCATGAGATCTGACTCTTATTAACACCTTATTAGTTCCATTCTGTATCATAATAATACCTAATTGACTTTCAGAACAATCAGTCTCATAGGTCAGTTTTGAGTTAAGGAAATCTACTTTATTTTCCGTAAGGCAGTTGTGTTTTCATTTTCTGGTTAATTGGTCATAACTTTTGATAGAATACAGATATTCCAATGCAGTTTGTTTCACTACATTCTGCATTAAATTACCTTTCCAATGATATATACCATGATGGTATTATTTATACATATTCAACAAGCTCAGCTTGTTGTCCCCCTAAAGCTTGTTACCTGCTGCAATTGCTACCCACTGCACTGCCTTAGCTATGCCACTGGTCTCTCTCTCTCTCTCTCTCTCTCTCTCTCTCTCTCTCTCTCTCTCTCTCTCTCTCTGTGTGTGTGTGTGTGTGTGTGTGTGTGTGTGTGTGTGAATCAGCCATGTGGTCTGTTGGGATCATTTCTTGCAGACACAAAATGGAATGTTTAGGGGGAAAGTATCCTTTGCACATGCTGTAAGTTCTTTCATGGTTGAAGATTTGCATTGCGTCTCAGCATCTTCCTGCAGTAAGTCGGGTCCTGCTGGTTGCATTGGATTGAGTAGCTTGGTCCATGGAGGACAGCTGTAGAGATGATTCCAAGGGTTGGACTGACAGGCCTTTGAATCCCTTTCAGTCCTGTTATTCTCGGTGTCCCAGGACAATGCGGCTGTATTGAACATGAAGGAGCAATAAACTGTTACCCTGCACATGCCCAATCTCGGAAGCTAAGCAGGGTCACGTCTGGTTAGTACTTGGATGGGAGACCGCCTGGGAATACTTGGTGCTGTAGGCTTAGTCTTTCGAGACTGAAGGTTGCCAACCAATATGTGACATAAGCTGTTGCTTGCAGCAGGTAGAAACCTGTCTGCAGTGGCATTGCTAGAGGGGTGTGGGGAGGGTGCGGGCCGCACCAGGTGACGTGCATGGGGCGGTAACTGGCCAAAATTTTAAAAATCTTGGCATTTTTGAATAATACCATCATGTTATATATCAATCAATGCGTAATTTCGTGCAGTATGCAATGAAAGAAACTGTGTTGAGATATCTCTAGTCTATCAAAAGTTATAGCCAAAAAACCAGTGGTGACAGGGCAATGGTACATCACCACACCCACTGCTGCTTTTGCCCTGCTCACTGCACAGGAGGAGGTCCATCATGGAGATAACACACTGGCCTCCCTCACAGGGCAATGTAAACCCTAGTGACGCCACTCCCTGTCTGAAGAGTTTATCTGAACTTTTCTTTAATGACCCAAAAATCTGATGTGTGAAGATCACTTTATAAACCTTGTGCTGCTTTCTTCTTGTGCTTCTTGCTGTTTCCTTCTTTTCATTGTATTTAATAAGATGCAAAGGTCTTTCTAATAAATGAATCCACTTTGGGTGGCTGCAGTGAAAAACATGAATAAGAATAACCCATACATTATCCTATGCAACGCTGAATATCATTATATACAGAAGGCTCAGAATGGTACTGTCCGCTACCACCATTATTACTAAATCATTCTTTTGACTAAGAAAAATGAAGTCACCGCAGTATGACCTTGAGGGTATTGAGCTAAGAGGGAAACTTCATTTGAAAATCCTTGGCTTCGGTGCTCTTTCATATTTTACTGCACAGAGTAAGTCTTAAGTTTAATTGCATTTTTGAATGATGTTTGCGCAGCGAAGTTGTTATTTATTTAAAGATATTTATCCAGGATGCACAACTGAGATGACTCATCTTATTTACAAGGTGGTTCTGGCCTCAGTGAATTGCCATTGCTGTAAAGTCAGGCTGACTCAGATTGGTGCTAAATTAGACATTTAAAAAAATTGCAACCAGGGTCTTCTAGCTAAATTGGGGACAGCAGGCATGTTTGTACCCCAAATGCCCATATAAATGCTCTTTGGTGATACTGAGATTTGAGTACGTTAGCTTCCACAGGAGGCTTATCTAGCATTAATTGCAGGCACAGAAAAATTCTCATTCTATTTCCTCTCTGTCCATTTCATTCTGATGCTAACTTATATGTGCAACTAACTTCAGCAATAGCAAAATAATAATTGAGTCTGCAAAAGTTATTCTCTACATTGAAGGAAAAAGAAATAACTACATGGATGCCCAAATGTGTGAATCTTAAAATGGTTAGAATTGGATCTTTATTCAATGCCAGTATTCAGTCTATCACAGAGGTGTCATTTCATACAGAGGGATGAAGTTAGCATTCAGGGCTCCAGCTGAGGGCTGAAAGTGATGTCATTAAGCAGAAAGTGACATCATTAAACAGCTAATGGCCAGAAATCAGACCCTGTTCTCATATAGAAACTCATTAACTGCAAATGACAGAAGAGAAAGTACACAAATCTTGATCATATTTCAAGATTTGGGAAAGCCCAATTTTCATGTGGGCTGCTATTTCAGCTGTAACACCTCAGCAGATAAAAACACCTGAGGGCCAGATAAAAAGCTTCCGGGGGCCACTTCCGGCCCCTGGGCCTTATGTTTGACACCCCTGGTCTATCACTTCTGAACTAAATACAGAACTGACTGGAGCTTGCAGAATGGGCTGCTGTTTTCAACTTGTGACAAGGGAGCTATTTTCTCATAGTGTAATACCAAATGGGTGAAGTCAGTCATGATCTTTCCCAGCCAATCAGGTCCCTCTGGTCCATATGGTTGTGATACTTACACTACTTCCTTGAGTCATGGGATCACAGCACATTGAAATGGCTCCCAAGCTCCTATGTGTATGTGTGGTTTGTGACAGACTTCTGTTGCTGTACTTACCTTTTTACTATACATAAAAATTACTCATCTTTTTACTCGTAGTTCACCAGAATCATTGACCACAAAGAGATGAAGCTAGTTTAAGTGCAGATATGATGGTTTAAGTATTTTGTGGAGTGCTCACTTTACAGCTCTTGGAGACCATTCCTCTTCCTCAGTTTTGTGTCAGACAGACCAATGTAGCAGCAAATAAACTTCTACAATTTGTGTGTGCAGAACCCATAGAGAGCTTGAGCTGACAGGCAGAAAGACGGGCAGAACTGCCAAAAACACAGAGCTAAGGAATCTGAATGAACATCTGATTGAGATGTAGATAGTGACCTCGGGTATACGTATACTTTCTTGAAATTGATGGAACTTGTAGTCTTGTTGCATGTCTAGAAGCTGAATCGGTAAGAGGATTAAAGTGGCAACATCTCTTTGTCAGTTGTAAGAGTTATCATCAACAACAAAAAAAGGAGGGACAATCAGAGGGGAAGTAACTGAGAACAAACAAAATGAGAAGACAAAACTGAGGAGGAAGAATGAGGGTTGGCTATCTAAGGTTTCAGGACAGTCAATCCTAGCCATAGCATTCAGAGGAAACTCTCTTGGACTGATTATAGGAAAATCATTAGTGACCTTAGAGAGAAGTAACTATGAAGCAGACAGAAATACTGAAGGGATTTGGTTAATATGTAATTGGGTTTGGACAGAATTTCAGTGTTTAAGAGGATCTAAATTCACTTTTTAAAATAAAAGATTAAACATGCAAATTCATAAGCATGCAAATTGGAAGCACAATTCCATATGAATTTTAGAGACATATGTCTATTCCAGTGTTTCTCAAGGGTTGTCCTCTGCTGTACCACTGCACATGGTTCACCTGGCAGTAACTGGTACCGCTGGCAGTAACAGACAATGACATCATTTACTTCTCTGTTGGGAGGCCAGATGGGACGTGACAAACACCAATAAGAGGCTTAAGGTGGAGGGGAGGACTTTTTCAAGCACGGAAAAGCATGCTTTGGAGCTCTGCAAACTAAGTCAACCCACCTGCCACTGTTTGTTGTATCATGTTCCTGGTCTCACTGCCAGGTGGCAGATGTCCAAGGGTCCCACGAGTACCACCAGACATCACCTCAAGTACCACTGGTGGTACCCATACTGCAGGTTGTGTACGGGTACTGCCAGTACCCCTGGTGTACTGTTGATGTACTGTGTCTATGCCATCTTCATGTTGGCAAACTTCAGTCTCGAAAGACTCTGGTATCGCGCTCTGAAAGGTGGTTCTGGAACAGCGTCTAGTGTGGCTGAAAAGGCCAATTCGGGAGTGACAATCCCTTCCACAACGGGAGCAAGTGCAGTCTGTCCCTGGTCTGTCTCCCTGGCTATGGGCCTTCCTTCTTTGCCTCTTAGCCTCAGACTGTTGGCCAAGTGTCTCTTCAGACTGGGAAAGGCCATGCTGCACAGCCTGCCTCCGAGCGGGCCGCTCAGAGGCCAGGGTTTCCCACTTGTTGAGGTCCACTCCTAAGGCCTTCAGATCCCTCTTGCAGATGTCCTTGTATCGCAGCTGTGGTCTACCTGTAGGGCACTTTCCTTGCACGAGTTCTCCATAGAGGAGATCCTTTGGGATCCGGCCATCATCCATTCTCACGACATGACCGAGCCAACGCAGGCGTCTCTGTTTCAGCAGTGCATACATGCTAGGGATTCCAGCACGTTCCAGGACTGTGTTGTTTGGAACTTTGTCCTGCCAGGTGATGCCAAGAATGCGTCGGAGGCAGCGCATGTGGAAAGCGTTCAGTTTCCTCTCCTGTTGTGAGCGAAGAGTCCATGACTCGCTGCAGTACAGAAGTGTACTCAGGACGCAAGCTCTGTAGACCTGAATGCCTTAACATCTTGATCTTTCTCTCATCTACAATGAAATAGTGATGTTGTTTGTGATCTGCTTGCTTATTCTTATCCAGCTAAATTCTGACTATATCTACCATAATTTTAAAAAGACCCAATCCACAGCCTGCTGATGAGGAAAGACTTGGATCCAAGTGAATTGATTGCATTTCAGTGAGCCATAAATCATCATCACTTGACTTAACCACATGGTGGACACGGCTGGACAAGAACACAAATGTGGCTAAGTATCCTATCCTAGTCCGCTGGTTTCAAATGATGCTTCAGGCAACCCTGACTCTACAGTAGGCTGTTTAAATAATTTAAACCCCACCTTTCTACCACACTCAGGGCGGCTTACAAAATAAAACACCAGTACAATTATTGAGAAAACAACACTAAAACATAAAAACAATTAAAACAATACAGCACAACAGACTCCAATGGATCACAATTAAAATCAGGGGTTTTGCAATGAGAAATTGTGATTGTGTTGGAAAAGAAATGGTCTTGTTGCCTGCTTTTGGAATTCCAAATGGCTGATATCCCTTCCAGAATAAAGAGAAACTGACATGTGTACAGTCTGCTCATCACTGGTCCCGGGAATAGGGAATACTGCCAGAATGCTATGTATATTGAAAACACACTCAGTTGTGTGATATTCAGTTGTACATAACACAGTAAGGAAACCATTATGGACTCACCCAGCTGCCCTTGACAATGCTGAGATCATGGCTGTGGCAGCAGGTGATCCTCTTGCTGTGCCGGCGGAAGCCCCCTCAAAGCATGGGGCCCAATTCGGGCAAATTGGCTTAAGGCCAACCCTGCCCTTATGTGTGTATAACAAGAAGAAACATGAGATGTGATGCTCAGCCACTTCTTGGAAAAGCCATGTTTCTGAAATTCCTTTCCACGTGACTCTGTAGACTGTTCTACTACTCACCTGTCCACTCACTGCTTCGGTGGTGGCCCCATGACTTCCTCCATGTGTACTGCTTGCTACTTTGACCTCTCTTGACTTACACATTACTCTGTCTGACCTTCCTCATCAAACTTCTCTGACTTTCCCCATCTGGATTTAATTAATTAGGTGCAGGGAACCAAGGTTAATTGTTGACCTCCTATCAATCAGGTTTGCGTTTTCCAGAACTTTAACTTATCCATCAACTTTCTTATGCACCTTGACCTTCCCTACCAAGGCTTTATGATTAGCGGCATCCATCAAGACTGTGCACTTTACCCTTCCATCATTCATAATCCCCCCCCCCAAAATGATGTGTAACTCCCCCTTCCAGCAGAGCTGTGTAGGTAGTGCATACATACTTAAATATGTCAAAGCAGACTAGAAGTATTTAAAAATCAGGCAGAGTCCACCATATTGAATGAAGAAGGGGGGAATCTACCCAGCTTTGTAAATATTGTATTGGAAATAACTGTCAATGAAAGTAACTGCAGTGCTACAGAAAAAGGCTCTGATAAATATTTGTATGCAAAAGAACAATATATAGATTTGCTCAATACTGTCTATCGATTGGTCATTTTGGACCCAAATTCATACTATTTGTGATTCTACACCAAAAGAAAAGTCAGAGATTTATGACCTATATTGTAATTGAGTCTAAACTCTGTAATGTTTTTGTGAGTCAGTTCTATTAATCAGGAACTGTGACATGTCTGACCTTCCTGTAATAGCACATCAGCGGGAGATATAACTAAAGTTATCTTTTGGGAAAATAATTCATTATTGCTCAAGTCCTCAGAGCTTATGCACCAGAGAAGCACACTACATTCAAGTGTTTGCAAGGTTCAGGGTATCTTAAACAATACGAAGCAGTTCAAGAACAAATATATCATGCAGGGTAGAGACAGGAGTCAGCTTGGTGGGAGAGGAAGCTGTCAACCATGGCCTCTATCTGCCATGATCAGTGGTTGCATACGCCCATTATGGTTTGTAACCTATGGTGGACTTTTCCTCCATAAATCTGTCCAATCCCTGTTTAAAACCATCTAGGCCAGGTTCCCTAACCACATCCTGTGGAATTACATAGATTAATTACACACTGGGTAAAGTAATATTTTCTTTTGTCTATTCTAACTCTCCCAACACTCAATTTTAGTAGATGTCCCCTAGTTCTGGTAACACAAAGGGCCCAATTCTATCCAACTTTCCAGCACTGATACAGCCATGCCACTGGGGCATCTGCTGCATCCTGTGCTGGTGGGGGCAGTCATGGAGGCCTCCTCAAGGTAAGGGACATTTGTTCCCTTACCTTGGGGCTGCATAACAGCTGTATCGGCACTGGAAAGTTGAATAGTATTGGGCCCAAAGTCATGTTTAGATAGATTTAAAGGGCTATGTATGTTATCAGTCAAACGGTTATCAGTATACTGACATCAGGAATTGTCTTATCAATTGGCTAACTGATCAAGGGACCGATTGGTTTTACTGCATCAAATTTTATCGCAAGAGGAATATGAATTGATTCAATATGAATTAGTATCTTACAGCACTCTGTTGTGTATGTCTACTGACAAGCACCAGTGAGTTCAGTGGGACTTATGCTCAGATGGGTGTTGTAAAATTGCAGCCTTTGCAGTTCCTGTATTTGTAGTAACGCATTTGTAATGGTAACCGAGGTTATGCATTTTAATTTGGTTCTTGCATATCTTTAGAATTAGATTGTATTGGGAAATGGTAATCTGTCATTTCACTAACTCTTTCAAATATCCTATTTAATAAGCTCTTTTAATTTGCCTCTCTCCAATTAACTGAGATATAACTCTTCAATGTCATTGTACTCTTGACAGCAGTAATTGATTGATATTAATCAATTGATTCCAGTTAATTTAATGAATAAATGTATTACCATAACAACTTGTATTATAGGAGATAGGTGTGAGAAGAAGATAGAATGAGTTTTAGAAAAGTGAGAAAGAAGAGTGTAGACTAGAGGAAGGGAAATATTCAAGAGGAGAAATAGAAGAGAAAAAATTAGCCCTGGAAAAGAAGAAGATGGGGTAGTTACACTACAAGAAATCCATGTTGAACCTCAATATGTGTTTTATTTTAGGAGATTATCACTAGGGACGGTCTATGTGGCATGTGACCAAAAAACAAAAAGTATGGAGTGGCAATTTACATTCAGGGCACAATCCTAACATGCTGGAACAGGTAGGCTGATTTTATGGGTGAAAATCCAAGTGGCCCAAGTAATGTTGCTTGGGTCGGAGACAGGGCTTGGACTCTGTCCTACATGCCCGTCCTGGGCCCATTCCTCCCCCCGAGTCACCCTCCCCCTGCCCTGAAACGCCCCCTCTCAGCCTCAGTTCCTCCCTCCCTCCACCCTCTCCCACCCCCTGTGCCAGCCTGTCTGGGCCGGCACAAACTCACCCTGGCCCAGCCTGCTCCTGAGTAACCGCAAAGTGCTTTACAGCATGCTCACAACATGCGGGATCTGGTACAAAAGACTTGTGCTGGCTCAGAGCAGCGTTCGGATTGCACTGCCCATCTCGTATATGTTATGAACTGACTGATCAGAAAATAGAGCTAATGGGGCAATATGTGATGCTAAAAGGAGAGCTGGATTTACAGAAATTAACAATACTCAATCTCTATGCTCCCTCCAAAAGGCAAAATTTGTTCTGTAAGATCTTTGAATTATTGGAAGGTTTTGCAGAAAGGCAAATTTTAATAGGTGGAAACTTGAGCAGTGTGTTGAATTTATATTAGAGAAGGTTCTAGTTGACCATCAAGTGGTGTGCTACCTAGAATATTTACCTGTGATATTGAGGATTTCCATCTGAAAGACATTTGGGGATTTTTTCTGTCCTAAGAATGAGGATTCTTCATTTTGCTTACAGCCCAATCCTATCCAATTTTCCAGTGCTGATGCTGCTGTGCCTTTGAGGTATGCACTGCTTCCTGTGTTGGGGGTACAGTCACAGAGGCCTCCTTAAGGTTTGGGAACATTTTGTTCCCTTACCCGGGGCTGCACTGCAGTTGCAACTGGTGCTGGAAAGTTGGATAGGATTGGGCTGTCAATCCCTAATGAAAGCTACTCTAGGATTGATATATTTCTCAGTACAACAATATTTTTACTTTAGGTAAAGAAAATCGAGGTAATGGGTAGGATCAGAACATGTGTACTAGTCTATTACATGGGAAATTCATAGCCTAGCCTATCCAAACTACCCCCCCCCCAACAGTGGTACGGTGCCATCAGAATAGCCACGGCATCCTGCACTGGGGAGGGGGCAGTCTTGAAAGTCTCCTTCAGGTAAGGCAACACTTGTTCACTTGCCTGGGGGTACGCCTCCGTGGTCCCAGTGGGTCTACTTGAACCTGCACCAGCAATTTTGCAGGCACAAGTCTCAGTGGACCCAAGGAAGTGAATCAAGGTCAGGAAAAGGGATAGGATATTGCTGGAGTAGCTGGCACTGATACTATCCCCTTGCCGGCCCTGACACACACCCCTCATTGCCCTGGTCTTTACCCTTTTCCTCCCCTTCCCTGCCCCATTTTGCTCATCCATAGCCAACTTACCAGGGCCAAGGCTATTCAGGAGGTCACTGGTGCAGTGGCAGCCTGGCTATACAGAATGCTTACTTTGTGACCACTTTAAAGCATGCTGTGTTATCAGAACATGCGTTCTGGTGGTGCAGTGGGCCCATAGGATTAGGCCATAAATGAACTAGCTGATGGGGTACAGAAAAATTGCGGAGGCTGAGCATGCTGCTGAAAGATCCAGGTATTTCTACAGCACTGAGATCTGCAATGATAAAGTTTTCTTGAATATAGCTGGAGAAGTATCTTAGAGGAATTTATAGGGTGTGTTTTAAGCCTAGTGTAGAATCTTTCTCAATATATTTCTCTAAATGAAGGAATAAGAGGAAAGAAACGAGAAAGCCGAGAATCAAAGAGTTGCATGTTCACCCTAAGAAAGATTTAAACCCCAAGGTGTTGCAAGAGATGGAGAAGTAAAGGAAGAAATTAGGTCTTAGTGATTCTGCTGATGCAGAGCATTTGTTGTACAAAACAGAGGTATGTTGAGAGAAATCATAAAACCAATAAAATACTAGCTCATAAATTGGTAGTGGAGCAAAGTAAAAGGATTATACTGACAGTTTTTCTAGTATAAGAAAACAGGAGAAAATGATTTAGAGGCAATCAGTGAGTTCATGACATATTATAGAAGTTTTATCAGTCTGTAGATCCTGATGTATTAAAAAAAGAAAGAAAGACAAAGGTTCAAATGTTGTTATAAGGTATTGAAGTGCCAGGACCAAGAAATATTGAATGGACCTGTCACACTGGAGAAGGTAAAAGTTATAATTAAGAGTTTGAGGCTGAATAAATGTCCTGCACATGCAGGCAGTAAGCCGGTGCACCGAGCTCAGGATTGGGCTCTGAGTTGAAAGGAAGTTTCTGCTCTACATCATAGAAAAGTTTGGTAAAGGTGATGTTTTTCTTCATTCTGTTGAGACCATATATCAAAGACAACAAGCTATTCTAACACCTAATAATTAAAACTCACCAAGTTGTAAGATTACTCCTTGTGTTTTTTTAAGTCCTTATGGTTTGTTTGTTTTTTACTGTTGAGGTTTTTGTTTGTTGATTGATCAATAGAGCAGGTGCAAGGAATTAAATTTACAAAAGAAATTAAACATTTCATATATGAAAAGATCTAGAGTTGCAGTTGTCACTGTGTATATTTATTTATTTTCCACATTTTTATACCACCCTTCCTCTAAGGAGCTCAGTGTGGTGTACAGATTTCCTCCCCTCCTTTTGTCCTCACAACAATCCTGTGAGGTAGGTGAGGTTGACAATAGTGACTAGCCCAAGGTTACCCAGGAAGCCTTAGGGTTAAGTAGAGATTGAAAATGGTGGACTAACAGCCCAATCCTATCTGGTCACTGCACTGATACCAGCGCAATCTCTGTCGTATCTTACATTGAGCCAGGGATTGCCACAAGAGCACAGCCCTCCTAGCAATGCTGGTATTTTATTGTATTGCCCTTCCTATAATGCTTGTGCAGCCCTACCCAGCAACACCAGTAGTTCCCCATTAATTGTCATCTTTTGTGCATGTCTCTTTTGAAACATTCTGAATCAGGGTTCTGGATCAGGTCATTTCATATAGATCTAGTTTACGGCGTTTCATACAGCAGACCAAACAGCATTCATGACACCTACTGAGGGCTACAAGTTATGCCATTAAGCAGGTAATGACCAGAAATAAGCACTTTTTCTATTTAGGTACTCGTTAGCTACACATGACACAAAAGAAAATACACCAATTTTGATCATGTTGTCAAAATATTGGAGGTTCAATGATCATGCAAGTCACCCTTTTAGCAGTGCTGCTTCTGCCAAGGCATAACTTTGCAGTTTCAGCAGCTGAGATGTGCTCTGCAAAGTAATGTCTCAGCAGAAGGAGAGCTGCTGAAAGGGTGGCCCACATGATAATTGGGCTCTCCCAGCACCACCCTTTTAGCAGTGATCTTTCTGCCAATGCATCACTTTGCAGCTCAGCTTTGCTGGGAGAGCCCAGTTATCACACAACCCAGATAAAGAGTTTCTGTGGCTGCATCCAGTCTGTGGGCCTTGTGTCTGACACCCCTGCTCTAGATCATGTTGTCACAAAATCCATTTTCACAGTTTTCAGCAACATGTCAGAATATTTGGCACCATTCAAAATCTTTCTGGGATCTTTGCATTTCCCATAGTTCCTGGCTTTCTCCAGTGCTCAGATGCAAACTATAAAATAGCAACAAATCTGGAATCTATTATTTATAGTTGCTATTTGTGTCATAGCTGGTTGGATCTTAGATTCTCCTTTTGAGTCAGGTGCAGTGGCATACAAATGGTGGAGCTGGGGGGCTGAATGCCCGGGGTGCCAAGCTGCAGGGGGGGAGGTGACATAGGCCACCTCCCAATTTTTAAAATCTTGATATTTTTGAATAATACCATCATATTTGATACAATGTGTAATTTCAAGCAGAATGCAATGAAACAAACGACATTAAAATATTTCTATTCTATCAAATGTTATAGACAAAAAAAATCAGGAAAGGAAAACACAACTGCTTTATGTAACAAAAAGTGGATTACACCAGAATTACCATTGGGAATAATTTACTTATTGCAAGCATTTCAGAAAACCAAATGTATTCTTCATAAATGTATGTATGTTTTGCCTTTCTTCTATATTACAACAAAACTGCTTTTGTATGTATGATAGACCACAAGCTCACTGCTTATTATCTTGGTGGGCTTTTTATTTTGGGTTATGATCTCTATTGTTCATTAAATATGCGAAACCTTTTATACAAGTTCAGTCAAAGAAAATGTTCACTGTCTGTGCTTCTTCTCTGGCCATTATTATTAATATTCATTTCATATCATGACTATTACTGAAAATAATTTTGTCATGAGGAGGGTGCCAAAAATTTATGGACCCCATATGCCAAATGACCTTCGTATGCCACTGCTCAGAAATAGCTACAAGTGTTATCAAAAGTACTTAGAAACCCAACCCATATGTTCTGTAATAGATCTGAGGATCCCCTTCCATTTCTACAGCACTATTTATTTTCTGCCATTTCTATTGTATATCATTGCCAGTGGCCAAGGCACTGTATATCATTGCCAGTTGCCAAGCGTTAAGGGAGTTTGGCTTTCTGCATCCATGGCTATGAGGGCATTTGACAACTGACAGAGTGCACTTGAAATAGCAGCTACATATTTCTAGAGGCTCCATCTAACTAGGATGTAGAATGTAGTCCCATATCACTGTAATAAAGGATAATTGTCACTTTGTTTTTAGAATATAGCTGATACAGCCGTCATGCCATAATGAGTGCATAAACAAACAACTTCAAAGCAAGCATACAAAGAACTTTGGAGCATTGCATTTCCAAAAATGAGGCTGCAAGATAATTCTTATAACACAATCCATGCATGTCAGCTCAGACGTAAGCCCAACTGAATTCAGTAGAGCTTACTCCTATATAAGAGTATATAAGATTACAGCTTTAGGGCCCAATCCTAATAATAATAATAATAATAATAATAATAAACTTTATTTGTATCCCGCCCTTCTCCCTGAAAGGGACCTAGGGCAGCTAACAACATGTAAAAAACAGGTTTAAAAAACATAAATTAGCACAATAGCACATAAAACACATATTAAAAACACATTAACAGAGACCATAAAAACAGTAGTCAGATTAAAAGACAGAATAAAAAGAGCACAAAAGAGCAAATCACAGAGGAATCAGGCCTGTAAAAAACTACAAGATGTGTAAAAAATATTAAGAAGGTCAGAAAATCAGAAGGCTTGTATAAACCGCAGTGTCTTCAGGCCTCGCCGGAAACTCTCAAGAGAGGGAGCCATTCTCAAGTCAATCCTATCCATCTTTCCAGCTCCAGTGCAGCCACAATGCTTCAAGGTAAGGGAACGAATGTTCCCATAATGACTGCCTCCCCACCACAAGATGCAGTGCACACCCCATTGGCACAGCTGCACTGGCACTGGAAAACTGGATAGGATTTGGCCTCTAGGGTGCAATTCTGAGGGGCCCATGGGCCAGCACGAGTCCCTCATGCCAGCTCAGGAGGGTCGCAAATGTGCCATAAGGCACAATTGCATATCCTTGGAGAAAGCCAGGCCGGCACTCAGAGGTGCGTTGGCCGGTGGAGGCTGACACAAGCCTCTGCACCGGCTTCAACTGCTTGGCTTGTGTTGGCCCGGCTGGGCAGATGTAAGGCCCTTAGGTGGGTGGGCGGGAGGGAGGGAGGGAGGTGTTCCTAGGTGGGGGGGTCGAGCAGGGGGAGGGCAAGCAGTGGGCTTTCTATGTGAGAACATAGTGCTCATTTCTGGCCACTGTCTGCATAATGATGTCACTTCCTGCTTCATGATGTCATGATGTCATTTCTGACACTCACCGGGCACCATGAAAAGTAGTTTGAGACACCTTCCTTACAATGCCTAATAGCTATCACATTTTTGTTTGTGTTAATTGAAACTTCCAGCCTTTGCTCTACTACAGTAATTAAACCTGCATTTTCTTTCTTTCTTTCTTTCTTTCTTTCTTTCTTTCTTTCTTTCTTTCTTTCTTTCTTTCTTTCTTTCTTTCTTTCTTTCGCATTTTTATCCTTATCTGCTTTGCTAATGAGATTATATTAGTCTGTGATAGCAGTTGTCACAAATGGTACATCTTGCATTTCAAGGCCATTTGAACTCACTGTTTACATTTTCCCCCCCTCTCTCAGCTGTACCTGCCAACTGAAGGTTACACTTCATGCATTTGATGAAGTGATCTGTAACCCACAAAAGCTTAGGGGTCTCTGAACTTTTTGGCCAGAGGGCCGCATCAAATATCTGGCGTGGTGTGGAGGGCCGGAAAAAAATTTAAATATAAAATTTAAATAAATAAATTGGAGATGGAACTTAGATGAGTGAATAAATGAATGAATGGGCTCATTCATTCAACCTCTCTGGCTCTCAGAACACCCTCCAGACACAATCAGAGCACAGTTCTGGTCATGTTCAGTTGAGTGGGCCAGTGCTTTCAGGGGACAAGAGGTTGGCCGCGGGCCGGAAAGAGGCTTGCCGCGGGCCGGAAAGAGGCTTGCCGCGGGCCGGAAAGAGGCTTGCTGCGTGCTGCATCTGGCCCCTGGGCCGGGGTTTGGAGACCCCTGGATTATACTATAATAATTTTTTCAGCTTTTAAGGTGCCATAAGATTTCTTGCTGTTCTGCGGTTTACATTGACCAATGGAATAGTTGTGCATAGTGGGTGTGGAGAGATGCAGTAAATGACCGCACTGAGTTGTGATCATGAAAGAGGGGAGCCCCCCCCAAAAAAACTCTTACTAGGCAGGCATCTCTTGGGTTTACATTTTTTCAGCTCCTATAAGCACCCTGCTGGGAAATGGGCCACAGCTGCTCCCTGTCCTGTTATAGGCAGATTGCATCATCCCCCCATATCAGGTAGTGCCTTCTGTTCACCAGCAGCCTACTCACATGGTGCTGCTTGAGCTAGTCCCTGCCTTGGCTGCCTCTGACAGAGCTCCTGTTGGTAAAGGTGGGTGGTTTCTCTGCTTTTGATCAATCATTAATCAGTAGCAGTGGGCACTGACTCTTTTCAATCCCAGCTCACTGTGGTTGCTGTTCATATAACTTCATCATGATATAACATTTGGGAAGGCGGGGCAGATGCTCTGAGCTTTCAAAGTTATTATGATTTCAAATGACAAACAACCCAAAGGGCAGACCTTGAAACAGCAAAAATTGTTTGCCTTCCCTACTTGCCTTCCCCCACTGTGCTAATGGCTATTCTGGTTCCATGAATAGTCTCAGCAGAGAATATCCATCTGCTGTAATCTTTCTCTGATTGACTTCATTGTTCCAAGACTTATATATGGCAACTGCTTTATTGCTTCATGTTTTCCTATTGTTACATGCATAACAATGACAGTGGTTGATTTGCTATCAGAATTGTTGTTCTCAGCACCAGTGCTTAGAAATGACTTGATTTACCTATGAGGATACTGAAATTTGTTATTTAGATGCCTGTTGGTTCTACCTTTTTAAGAAGTAGATTACAATTGTTAAAGATGATTTACCAGTCCACCATTTTCTAATTATATCTATGCCTTGACAGCTTATTTTCCTCTCATTCAGTTCCTCTAAAGTTTTACCAACTATTTCTGTATTGACTCCCTAAATCATTGGTTCCCAGATGGTGGTCCTTGGACCACAGGTGGCCTTCGAGAACCTGAAAAGTCGCCTGCTAGGTCTCTCACACTCATACTCACTCACACACATACACACACAGAAGCCCTCTGTTAATTTTAATAACCTTTCATGACCTTTCCCTCTTGTGCTTTTTCTAGGCTTTTTCCTGCTCTATGGGGGAAAGATGCCAGCTGTGGGCACTTTGGAGCAAGGGTGTGGAGCTTTCAGGAGAGGCTTACAGGAGAAGGATGGAATGGAAGTCTCCATGAACAATAGGAAAGGAGTCCTGTGAGAAGGAGGTGGGCCTGAGATGGGTGTGTAGCCCAGTGGGATCAAGGACACTAGCTGGCTAAACAGCAAATCCGTGATGAGAGAGTGAGGTGGGTGTGGGCAGGTCAATGCAAGAACCTCCCCCCCACCCCATGCAAGAAAGAAAGAGAGAGAGAGAGAGAGAGAGAAAGAAAGAAAGAAAGAAAGAAAGAAAGAAAGAAAGAAAGAAAGAAAGAAAGAAAGAAAGAAAGAAAGAAAGAAAGAAAGAAAGAAAGGTGAATGGAAGTGGGGGACAGGGAGCCAGGCTCCCCCACCACGCATGAGCTGGGGCAGAGGGGGTAGACTGATGGGCTGGTCTACTTCAGACTGCAGGTAAGGGGCAGTTATATGTTTGTTGAATCCACCTGCCCGATCTTGGAAGCTAAGCAGGGTCAGGCCTGGTTAGTACTTGGATGGGAGACCACCTGGGAATACCGGGTGCTATAGTCTTTCGAGACTGAAGGTTGCCAACCATCATGCAAAGAAATGTCACTGTGTACACTTTGGAGGAAAGGTGTAGCACAGCTCTCGCCTTACTTTGTTACGTACAAAGGGGAGGGAGAAGAGAAAATTCAGAAATATATTATCCCCTCCCAACCGTCAAATAGAATACATGGCAATATTGACCTTTTAAGTTTTGGTTTTAATGCGAATAATTGACCTGCCCTGCAATCCTATGCATGGCTACTCAAAAATAAATCCAGCTGAGTCCAATACTTCCAGATAAGTGTGTGTAAGATTGCAGCCTAGTAGTTTACCTTTCTTTCTGACAGTAGTGTCACTAAGTACTGGTGTGGGCCATCCCAGGTTCAGTACTTTGGGGGAGACAGACGCCCAGCCACCCAAATCTCCAGCCCTTACTGCATTGTTGCCAAGCAGAGCTCCTGTTGTTTTCAGTGCTGGAAGGTTCCTCCTGCCCACCCTTGGCGCTGCTTGACTCCAAATGGTTACAGACTGGAAGCAATTGGTGGTGCAACAATGTCATTACATTGTTACCAGAAGGGCTGTTTTGTTTAGGAGAATTATTACACTGCCCTTATTGGAACCTCAGGATCGCAGGCTGGATAACAAGACGGCATAATGCAGAGAAATTCCCTTTAGCTTAAAGAGGAGACTGAGAGAAAGGTAACTTTTAATAAAAGACTATAACGGTGGTGGGCAACCTTCAGTCTCGAAAGACTATGGTATAAGCCTACAGCACCCAGTAGTCCCAGGCGGTCTCCCATCCAAGTACTAACCAGGCCTGATCCTGCTTAGCTTCTGAGATCAGACGAGATCGGGCAAAAGCGCAAAGGTAAACATAATGCACATGAAGAAATGATAAGTGTATGTTTCTTGGTCCTAGTACTTGAATCCAGTGTACCTAGCTTTCATGGTGGTTGCATGTGGAGAGTTTTTGGTGCATCTGAGGAAATTAGAAAAAGGAAAGGTTGTAGGGAAGGATTTTAGGGGTCCCTGATCTGCCAAACCCAGTTGCTAATGGGGAAAGAAGGGAAGAAAAAGGGGGGAGAGAAGGGAAAGAGTTCCATGCGCAAGATAGTTACCTGTCCTGTAGAGCAGTTGGATGGGGGGGGGGAAGTCCTGTGAAGAGGACCCTCTGACATAACACAGATGTGTTGGTCCTTGGAGAGAGAGCCGGCTAGAGAGAGCATGTGGGAGGAAGCACTCTCTTAAAAAAGGGGTTCTGACTATCTGAGCTGGATTGTAGCTTGCTTACTACCACACAGCAGGATGCTTTGAGTAAGTAAAACAATGAAAGGATCAGGAAGTCAGTTATCAGCAATGGCTGGCTTCCTAGGTGGGGGAAACTTACACAATACAATGAATACAGTAACCCACTGTATTCAAGTTTGCATACAGTACTTAAGCAGTGATTGGATTAGAGACACTTTTTCCATACAGTTCTTAAATAGTGATTGGGTTAAAACAGGGGTGTCCAAAGTTTTTGGCAGGAGGGCCACATTGTCTCTCTGACACTGTGTCGGGGGCCAGGGGAAAAAAAAGAATTAATTTACATTTAAAATTTGAATAAATTTACTTAAGTTTACATAAATGAATATATTAAAGATGAACTTATGTGAACAAATGAAGGTCTTGCAATAGCTCAAGGCCTATAAAAGGCCTTGCACAAAGCAAGGCTGGCCTCTCCTTTGCTGCCACTGCTGCATCACAGACGTGAAAGAGCAAGCAGTGGAGGGAGCTCTCATCCCACAGCTCACACAAGAGGTCAAACAGTCACCCCAACACTGAGAGAAGTTGCGTTGGGCCAGTGCTGGCTTCAACAAATTTCTGGAGGGCCAGAGGTTCATTGGAGACTGGGGTCTCCCTGAGGGCCGCATTGAGAGGCTTTGAGGGCCGCAAGTGGCCCCAGGGCCGGGGTTTGGGCACCCCTGGGTTAAAACAATACAATGAATACAGTGATGTAGGAGACACTTAAACAATGATTTAAGATGCCAGACTTCCTCCCATAATGTGTGACCACAGGGAGGTGGAGGTTGTGTAACCACGAGCTTGTGACTTGACTTGATTGTGGCCTGTGTGCTGGGAGAAGTTTAACATAACCAGATAGAGAGAAAATCACAACTAAAAGGAAAAAGGGGATTTTTGCGTAACAACATCACCTCCGGGGGGGTTAAAAGGCCTGAGTGACATGCCAGTGGGGGTGCAGTTGCCTTCTTCATTATGTTATTACATCACCCCTGAACTTCTGGAGTACCTGGGGGGGTCAAATGCCCTGAGCAGCATGCCAGTGGGGGTGCCATTGCCTTCTTCACCACCCCCTCCACCATCACCCCCTGTCTGGAGGCCTTTGGAGGACTGGAGGAGGCCGTGCACAGCCTCCCAGGCCCTCCAGAGGCCTTCTAGGACCTGGGGGGGGGGCTTCAAACCTCACTTCCAGTTTTTGGATGAAAACCAGAAGTGATGTTTTAAAGCATTCTGGAGGCCTCATGATGCCCCCAGACAACGGTGAAAGAGAATTCTGTGGTCCCGGCTTCAATTGGCACAAGGACCAGGATCGCCAGTGCTGCTGAAGGATGCACTCAGAAGAAGGAAAACCTTTGGCTTCTGAACATGAGGCAGAGAAAAGAGAATATGATGATGGCATAGGCTGAAATAAGAGTGGATGAGCAGCCAGTTCTACATCTAGTGGATCATCTGGCTGGGTTTATGAGCATAGTGCACCCAAGACCTGTACAACCAACCGTGTGGAAGCTCTTTAATATTCATTTATTTAAAATACTTTTAGACCGTCTTTTGATCCCATTGAAAGCATCTTACAAGATTGAAATAAAACAATATTGAAAACCAACGTTAAAACAGTAATCAAAATAACAAATAACATGTAGACTAAGGACCGATCTACATATTTAGACAATCGAAAAGTACAGTCCTCCCAAGACAGTCCCAGCCTAGGATGCAGATCATGTCATTTGTTCTTAATGATTGAATGCTTGCTTTTTCACCGAAAGCTCTGCCTGTAGAAAACTAGCATATCAGGAAAACTGTTCTAATCTACCCAGTTCCCTGATGTGCTAGTTTTCTATTGCAGAGAGATTTTTACTTAGAAGTTCATTCAGCTCTGCAGTTCTGCCATCTGAGATAGTGCAATCCCAGGACAACAGGAATGATGTCCCTTTTTTTCTAAATGCGTAGGCTGGCTCTAAGGTACCAGCAATGCCTGTGTGACTCCAAAGTGGAACAGAAGCATTAGCTTCTCTTTGTCAAGCAAAGGCTGCACACACTGTTACATTCATCTTCTGAATAACCCCGTCAGGTAGTTCTATTTATTCCCATTTTCAGCAATGGGGCTCTTTATTTTAAGCACACCTGTAAGGCTTTCTTGGGGAGGCCGGATCTTATAGACACAGCTGACAATGAGCCTCCTCCGGCATGCAGCACACACGTTCGCATATCACAGTGTATAATAAAGGGATTGTTTGGTATTAGCTTCGTTGTATACAGAAGCAGCAGGCTAAAATATGAGTAAGGTTGTGTGTCTGATTGCTTCTCTTTCTGCATAGCTGATTAAATGGCAGTTGTTTGTGTTTCCTCGGAAAGTTTGACGGCTACTGGAGAGTGCATTAGTTGAAAGACGCACTTATTTTTATTGCCTTTGAGCACTCGAAATGTACCATAAAGCTGCTGCTGTTTTTTGCAAAACAAAAGGAATATGCATACTTAATCACTAGGTGTCTAGCAATAATGAGTATGTTAGGTATATTAGCATCTGTTCTAATAATACTTTATTGTAGCCGTTAATGGGTAATTTTGCTCCTCTGCTCCATAGAGGTAAGGGAATTATTTTTCCCCTACTTTATTTACATAGCAATTGGACATTATCGTTTCCTGTCCTCCCTAGGAATGCTTGTTCCTCCCATGTGTTGTGTTGGGGTTATGCCCTGAAGATGCAATAATTGCGCCTTTAAAAAAAAATGTGGTTTTCCTTAAAGGTTTTTTTTAATACCTTTTTAAATTGTCCTAAAATAATGCAAAAGACAAGAATGGGATCTTAATGCATCAAGGCTTCTGGCATCCCACAGGTCAAAATGAAAACATGTTTGAAAGTGTCCAGGTTGACTACTGTTTTGTGTTCACTGGGCTGTGTTATAATTACACCACAGAACCTGGCTTGTGTGGTGATGGCCAATAAAGGTTCTGATTGATTGACTGATTGATTGATCTTAGCTAAGTAAGCATGCCTTAAGCAGCCTTTATTTTATGGAGCCCCTGTACTCCGGTTGGTGTTGTAACCCAGCAAATAGAGTGCTGCTATCCCATCCTTGCTTATATCTGAGGATCATGCTGAGTTGCCTCCATGGCTTCTGGAAGGTGCAGTCACATCCAATGTTTCTGTGCTGCTAGAACGCAAAGCACCTTGAAATGACCCGTAACAACAGAGAAATGATCTGACCTCTCCACTTCTGTTTATCAATGTAATGCACCAAATTAATCCCAAAAGTCTTCATTTGCATCTATACTATTTATAGTGTTAAAACAAAAAGCCAACAAAACAACTGTACAGATTAGAGGTGTGAAACCCAACCAAGGGCCCGGTCCTATACCTGGGCAGTGCCACTCTTGCGCACACTACCCAGGCCACAGCCACCCAGTGGCAGTGGCTGCTGGCACTGAAGCAAGTGGAGGCAGATGCTGGTCTCTTGCACAGGCAGGAGAGAGAGCGGCTGTCAGACAGGGTAAGTGCAGCACCTGGTGGTGGGAAGGAAGGGGGAGGGTGGAATGGGGCAAGGAGGGGTGTAACTGGCAGGGGGAGGATGGCCTGGAGGCAGTTCGGACCCAGTAGGGGGCAGAGATGGGAGCAGAAGGCTACATGGGCTACTCAAACCTTTACCAGCAATTAAGCTAATGCAGTTCTGAATACACCCATAGGGGCTGCAGAAGTTTGACATGGGATAAGAGAACTGGTCTGATCTCAGAAGCTAAGCAGAGTCAGCCCTGGTTAGTAATTGGATGGGAGACCGCCTGGGAATACCGGGTGCTGTAGGCTTATACCATAGTCTTTCGAGACTGAAGGTTGCCAACCGTTCCCTTGCCCCATGGAGCCCTCTGGCTGCCTCCTTGGCCCCCACTGAATACAGTGGTGGCTGTTTCAGTGTTGCTGTACTGCTGTGCCAATAGCGAGGGTAGGATTGGGCCGCCCATGTCCGTGAGTGACTTACTGCCTATTACATTCCTTGTGGCTTCCGAACCTATCAATTCAAAGTGTTAAATAGTCATCAATTGCAAAAATTAAAGTAATAGTGGAACTTGATACACACATTGAAATCTGTATATAATTACAGTTGGAGGATAGGCTGCTCTCCTCTGCTTGAGCCTCATTAGGTAAAAAGGGGACATGCAAAAAATGGCTAATGTATCACTCCCATGATGTTGCAGTCAATCGTGATGACTGATTAAGGTTGCTGTAAGCAGGGGGAGCCTTGACTTCACCTTCGGTGGGAGTTGCAACCAGGCCTTGCTGATTATTTCAGGAGGTATAGCCCCAATCACTATTCACTTTAAAAATAGCTGGAGTCTGGCTTCCTGGGTTTCCTATTCAGGAAACCGAGCTTCTCGCTACCGCCCTGCGTTGCCTCTCTCTGCATGTAAGAACACTGCTGTTCTTCATCTGAAGAGTCCCCAGCTGTGTGGAATGGCAGGGTGGAAGAAGAAGGCGATAAAGTGCAACAAAGGCAGCCACAGCAACTTTCGCATTCCTGTTCCAATCCCCTGTATAAAGGCTTCTTTGCAGCAGTACCTCCCTGATCTGTCAGGTGTCCTGTGTTTGCCTTTCCCAGCTTAACCACATCATTGTGTCTTTTCAGGATGGGTAATTAAATTGACCTGAGTAATGGGCTAGCCCAACACCGAGTCAAGGACCCTGGGATGGAAGAAGCCCTCTTTCCAAAGCCTTGATCAGCATCAAAGGGCGCAATCCAAACCTGCGCTGGAGCAGGCAAGCCAGGAGGCTTGCACTGCATCCAACGCAGGTTTGATGGCTGCAGCAGCTCAGCCAGGGCAAGGGGAAGCTCTTCCCCTTTCCCCTGGGTAAGGGCTGCACGCCCCAATGGGTCTCCTTGGACCTGCGCCACCTCTGGAGGTGGCGCAAGTCCGAGGAGAGCAGAGTGGCTCGAAGCCGCTCTGTTCTCCCTGGGGACTGGGGTTGGGATCCGGCATAACTGCTGGGTCCCAGCCCCACCCCCAGCTCCCCACGCACCTGCCTCCGGGGTCGCCCATCGCCCGCCCTCCCCTGCGCAGAAACACCCCCTCCCGCCTCCTCCCTGCCCCCCCCGCCTACCTTCGCCGCTTGTATCGGCATGGATGTGCTGGCACAAGCAGCAGGGAGGAAGCTGCCATAGAGGCTTCAGCAGGCCTCCGTGCATTGGCGCATCTGGATGTACTGACACAGCTTCCTCCCACGGAGGTGCAAATGTGCTTTACGGCACATTTGTGACCCTACAGGGGCTCCTATGCCGGCATAACTGCCAGTTAGGATTGTGCCCAAAGCCTAATTGCATGCATGGAAGAGACTTTTCTGATTGGGTCACCTGTAGGTTTTTGTTTCCTGAGAGAGAGAGAATATAACCACTGAAAGTCCTCATGATACTTATATGTTTTGCCTCTGGGGCATATAGCTGCTGTGAAGAATGGTGGGAGGGGGGAATTAAGCACTTGCTCCCCCAGCTACAGCCCCAAGCTAAATTGTGGGCCCAGCAACTACAGGGTGCGTCATAATGCTCTCCAGGATTTTGACAAGTCACAACATCATCACGGTAAGGGATGCGGAAATGCAGCACATGGTGATAGAAAGAGAAAGTCTCCAAGTTTTGTATGCTTGCACACTGGGAATTGGTATGTCCATTGCTAGTAGGTGGAATTCCCATCAGTCAGAATGGTGTCAGGCTCAGAGAAAGCTTACTGCGCTTTCACGTACATGAAAATCAAGTCCGTTATCACAGTTCAACAGCACTTTCGTGCTCAATTTCCTCTGGGGCTACGTTAAGGACAAGGTGTTTTGTGCTGCCCCTGCCCTGAAATTTAATGGAATTGAAACAATGCATTGCTACGGCAATCACTCAGGTGGACCAGGCAGTGCTGGTGCAAGTATGGGCCGGATTGGATTACAGGATAGATATTTGCCGTGTCACAAAGGGTGGACACATCCAGCATTTGTAAGATATGTAAAAAACTTTGAGCATTTCTCTTTGCATTATATTACCCTTTCCCTTTCCATTATAATGTAGTGATACACTAAAATCCTGGAGACCAGTATGACTCACCCTGTACATTTAGCCTTTGAAAAAAAGTGAAGACATCTATTCATGTACCCTGTATGGTCTCACCTAGTTTGCTCAAAACCCACTCTTAAGGTTCTAATCTATGTCATGAGGAAGCCTCTCTAGATCCTTCAGTTATTGCTTCCGAGGAATCCGGTGATACCAGCCCAGTCACCTTAGGATTCTGTGTCTGTCAGGTGGCCAGATGCTCAGGAGTTAGGGGCTCCTGTTTCAAGTATTTGTGCAGGACTTAGACAACTGCAAGTTGTTTTTCAGGAGTGAGTAAAGCTGCACCTGTTAAAAGGCTCCTGCACCAGTTACAAGATCCTCTGCAATGGAGTGTTGTCCTCCATTATAAATGATCAAGTGTTACAAAATTTTCTGGGCAGGCAACAAGAGGAACTGGGAATGCTTGCCCAGCTGGAGGCCATAACTGCCTATTGAACACACCAGTGTGTAGTATCACAATACAGTAAAAATGAAATCATTTATTTGTGCTGTTATCCCATTGATTTTTAATGTGTGTTTTTCCATTGTTATGTGGGTCTATAGGCATAAGATATGCTAACTCCAATTTTTTTAAATGTCCCATACCTTCCTAGGTACGTACATCACAGCAGCAAAGAATTAAACAATACTCATTCAAATGTTGATGCTTTTGTGCTCTCAAGAAATACAGTTCCCTCCATATTCTGCTACTGCCTGGACAACCCAAGGTCCCACCAAACAACCCAAAATGTTAAGGCCTGTCTGTGAAGACAGCAACAAATGACTCACAGCCCAATCCTATCCACACTTTCCTGGGAGTAAGTCCCATTGACTTTAATGAGACTTACTTCTGAGTAGACATGCATAGGATTGGGCTGTCAAAAAGTAGATCTTTAAAGCCGTAATTTTTTTTTAAGAAGAATAGGAAAGGAGAAGATCACCCACCAGATAGTTTAAGGTCTCAATCCTGTGCAGGCTTTGTGTTGCCAAAGTACACCTGATTGTCCATTTATTACATTCTGTAGCAACCATTGTTCCGAGTTCACAAAAAAAGGATTTAAAAGGGTCACGTTTATTGTGAAAGCAGACATAAATATACATTTATGAGCATTGCTCTCCACCATGCTTGCTAGATAGCATTATGGTGAGAACAGTCACTTCAGTAACCAACATTTGCTCCACAGATATGACAGGAAGGTTCTATGTGCCATTGTGTCAGTTAATGAAAAAAAATAAATGGGTAGGTGTCAAATCAAATTGGGTAGAATATATGATCCACATAGTGATGGACTTTTTAAAAATTGGTCAAATTGAGTAATCATATCATTTGACATAATGTCTCCACTAGGAACACAATGATGCAAGGGCTCATTCATTATTGTGACTCAGTAAATTGGTCCTCCGATGAGACAATTGAGTTGTCATTTGCTCAGACATTTGAAAAGGATCATACCTCCCTGCCCAGAAATTCAAATCTTTCACTAACAAGAGGACCCTTTTTTAAATGGCTTGGTTTCTGGGAAACGAGCGTACGCTCATATACCTGTCAGGGAGAGAAAATATAAAGAAGCAATAAAAACGCCAATCTCTGGGATTAAATAGCCAACAACTTTGTTAATGGACCATGGCAATACTAGCTATTAAGATCAATGTGAGAGGGACAGACATAACCCATCCTGTTGAGATGTACAGAGACACTGGCATCAATAGCAAGCTTTTAACCTGGAAAAACACAGCTCACCCTAGAGCTACACCTGATAACGAAACCATTTCACCTGGTTTGGAGAGATGTGAGCACCTAACTGTAGGTTCCTGCAACCTTTGTTGACTGTATTATATATATAGTGCCGTAGATGGCAATCCCACCTGTGTACTCAGCCTTCTGACTGTCTTGCTGTCCCTCATCTCAGCTACTTAGCCCAGCAGTTCTCAAACTGTAGGTCCATGGCCCAGCAGTGGGGTCATGACCCAATTTTTGGTTGGTCGTGAAACTGACAAGGGTAGATTAGGTTAAAAAAACCTGGTAGTTGGAGGAGGGGAGCACTGCTGCTCAATCACTGTGATAGTAACAGAGCCTTGAGTGGCTGGTAAAGTGAGACTTTTTTTAGGTGGATTCCAATGTTAAAACATTTTTGAACCACTGGCCTGGCCTACCTTACAGGGTTATTGTGAAGATAAGGAGAGAAGTCTTGTCTGCCTTCCTTAGTATCTCTGAGGAAGGGTGGAATAAAAATGTAGTAACTAATTATTTTATAAAGGATTGTAACTCATTTTTTAATACATTGGGGTCAGCAACCTTCTTCCACATAGGGACCAGACATTGGTTCCTTCAACAGTAAGAACATATGCACATTCAGTACACATGCACAAACCTCCCACTTAGCCAAGAAAAAAGAGATGGGCACAGCACGGAGAGACACATGCCCAGACAGAGAATGATACTCAAAGGAAGCTTCTGCCCTTGACCTGCTTACACTGTAACACAGAGATAGAATTACCAACTTGAATACTTCTTTAGGACCACTATGGGCTGTGTGAATATATCTTTTTGGGTCAATGGGCCAGATTATTTCAGACACTGGGCCATATCTGGCCCCCAGGTCATAGGCTGCCTACCACCGCTCTACATCATTCCCCTTGGGGTAAAAGCAAACATCTTACAGCTGCTGGTTTGGCTCTAACCCCACTGTTTCTTGTGGTCTGATCTTATGTAGGCCTTAAGCTGCCGGAACTGATGTTCCAGCAGCAGAAGGCCCTTTATGGCTGTCGTAAAAGGTGATACTCTGTTTGGAGCAACCAGGCCACTGCGACAAGTGACAAGCGGTGAGTTGTGGCTGCCTGCTAGCAGTGGCCTACAGCAGTCGCTGGATATTCCCCGGCAAGGCAGTGCAGGGGGCAGGGGGCAGGGGGCAGAAGAGAGGCAGGGAGGGGTGGAACACAATGGTGAGAAGGAGGAACAGAGAGGAGTCCAGGGTAGTACGGTCTAATCCTGCACTATGCTACAAGCTGGAGAAACAACCCAGAATACCGTACCTGCTGCACTGTGTGATGGAAGGGAGAACTAGAAGGGGCAAAGGGTTTTAGCTTTTATGAGCCAAACAGCATTGTCCCTCCTTCCAGGGTGCAGAAGTTTGAGTACCAAATAGCTTTGGACTTTCCATTTGCAGGGGGTCATCGCATTGATGGGGTGCGGCTTTAGCAATTTAGCAATCCTTAGTGACCACCTCTGCAGTGACGGTGGAGGTAAGGACAAGGTATTTTCCAAAGCTTGTTGTGCAAATGGCATTGCTTCACTGTTCAAAACTGCTTATATTTCATAGACAGCAGTTTTAATTTTGGTGACTTTGCCTGGGAAGCAACAGAAGTTCATTTTTTATGAAAGTGGTTCCTTATCATCCTGGGACCTCTTGAAAGCAGACTGTGTGGCCATTGTTGCCAGTGTGGGTAGAAAAATAGATATCCTTTGGGTAGGGCTATAGCTCACTGGTAGAGCACATGCTGTTTATGCCCCAGGTTCAGTCCCAGGTAGCATTGGGAACACCTCCTGTCTGAAACCATGCCAGTCAGTGCAGATTGTATAAACTTCATATTATAGAGGCAGTACTGTCCAATGGTCTGACTCAGGAAAAGGCAGCTATATATATATTGGAGTTAATGTGGGTTGAGCAGGCAATGTGTGTTTAAACAAACAGATGAGAATGTTCACCTGAAGAACTGTTCTGTACAGTAGAGTGGCCAGGGAGATATTTGGGGTGGAGCAGAGTGTGAGAGCTCAATTAAAATATATAAGGTCACCGTCAGTGGGAGCTCTCTCATAAGAAGTCTTTTAACTGGACCTGCTTAAGCAATCAGGCAGGACAGCGATCTAGAAGTTGAGAAGGGAGAGCTCGTCCATCAATACCTTGAATATGCTTCAAGAATACATGTTAACTATGGATTCTTATCTAAATCAAATTACTGAATCCTCTGAAGATTTGCCCATCATTCCTCTCACATCATTTTCTAAAATTACCCCGCAGCCATTGCTTTTGAGAACAGGGGGCTACTATAAATAGGCTTCCATCTGACTGGCACAGACCCTTAATTCATTCAAGGCTCATGACCAAACTCCAATTCCGTCTTTCAGATCCCCCAAAGAAGCAGTTAATTCATGCTTTTTTTTTTTTTTTTTCCTAGACAGGAGAATTTTGATGAGACGTCTTTTGATATTCAAACCAAATAGTTTTGTTTGTCAGAACCAGGTTGAGTTAACGCAATTAGAATTGGGCTGACGATGTTTTCTGACAAGTCCTCCCGAGTGATTTCGAAACACTGAAAGCCTTTTAGGTTGAAATTCATGTTTTCTGCATGGACTTGGCAGAGGTAGATATATTGCTCTGGTACAAAAAAAAAGAAGAAGAAGCTGAAACTGCATTTCTGTGTGGTTGCACTTAGTGAGGAAGCTTCTGCATAGGGGTCAGAGGGAAAAATGTAGAACAGGATTTATTCTCCCCTCCCTTTGGTTTTTAAACTCTCATTTGAAGCTCTGTATTTGGTTTTATGAGTCCATTCGTTGCTTAAAGGGGCTGATTTATGTGCACGGTATATCTAGTGGCTCTGCCTTGAAACATTTTGCTTGGAAATAAAAGAGGAGATGAATGATCTGTTTGTTTTTATTTGGAAAAGAAGTTTCCTCTGCTTTCAGTAATAGGAGCTTATTTCATTTCCCTGGAATTGCCATGAATGAGCAATGTAATACCTATGTGGTAGGTACAGTATAATAACCCTGGCAGCATGATAGTTTTATGAAGCCTCATGTTATTGGGAAAAACAATAAAACTGGTAGACCCTGCATTAATGGTGGAGGACTACGGTGTCCTTATTGCTCTCCTGACAAAACTTTGAGTAAATGATGCACAATAAATTGAAAAATATTCTTTATGGCAGATGTTGGGGAGTGCTTATGTGATAGAAGTATAGAAATATGCTTGTACTAGGTTTAGATTCTACTTGAATTAGCCAGGCTGTTGTCAAATTGCCTGTTTAGCTTGCAGTCCATTCAGAGGTTAAAGAGTGCAGGCTGCTGTTCTGACATGTACGTGTCCAGGTCCAACCTTGTTATACACTGATTTTTAATACACAGATTTGACAACACAAATGGCCACTGCAAATGACAAGGAATGTGCTGATCCCAGGAGGAGGGGAAAAATGCACCCCTTTAAAATGCTTTTCTTACTGTTGTAGAGATTTTTTTTATCTCAACATGATCAGAAGGGCCCTTTAAATTAAAGGAAAACAGTCGTTTACAATAGGGCCATTTTCAACCACTGTGCCGTGGCATACTGGTGTGCCGTGAATGGTCCCCAGGTGTGGTGCAGGAATTTGGGAGACAGTCATTTATCAATAGAACTATTGGGGGATGTGAGCCCCCATTGACAGCACAGTGTGCCTTGTCAATTGTCAAAAAGCTGATGGTGTGCCTTGACCATTTTAGTACCTGGCCAGTGTAACGCGAGATGAAAAAGGTTGAAAATCACTGAGTTAGAGAGAGGGCAGCCAGCTGTTTTTAAATCACCTGAGCAAAGAGACTTTGTTTTTTAAATTGATTTGCTATAGTGCGATTTTTGTCAATCACTAGAGTTCTGGGAACAGAACCCTCGCAAATAATGAGACTCAACCTGTATGTTCTTTGGATCACCTCTTTTATCTTACAAGAAGCTATGTGTCATTTCCCAGATCTAGAAGCTAATATATGCCTAATCTAAAAGCTATGTGTCATTTCCCAGAGTGGATGGGTTGGCATACAGCTCTAAAGTAGGCATGTTACTTCTAAGTGAGTGAGGGCCCAATCCTATCCAACTTCTGAAACAGGAGGACATCTGTTTTGTCAGGATTTAACCTCAGCTTGTTTGCCCTCATCCAGATGCCAACTACCTCCAGGCAACACTCCAGAACGGTTGCTGGAGGTCAGCGGTTTGACTCTGTCATGCCACTGCTCTGGCGACTGCTCTGGCTGCCAGTTTGTTTCCGGGCTGAATTCAAGGTGCTAGTTTTGAGCTTTAAAGCACTAGGCTTGGGATCAGTGTATTTGAGAGACCGCCTTCTTCCATGTAGTCCGGTTCATTCTCTGAGGTCATCAGAGGGAGCCCTGTTGGTTGTGCCGTCATTGAGAGGGGTGAGGGGGATGTTGGCCAGATACAGGGCCTTCTCAGTGGTGGCACCTGCATTATGGAATTCCCTCCTCTTTGAACTGAGGACAGCTTCCTTGTTATTAACTTTCCAGTGGGGCCTGAAGACTTTTTTTATTTAGGAAAGACTTTGAGGCCTTATAATGGTTGCTTTTACAAATAAATGTTTTTTACTGTGTGTTTTATTGCTGACTGCTGTGTATTTTATATTGTTTGTTTTTATTTTTAATGTTTTTATCATTATTTTATTGATTATTAATATTTATCAGTATTTTAATGTATTGATTGTTAGCTGCCTTGAGTGCCCTTTCGGGGAGAAAGGAGGAGTATAAATCTAATAAATAAATAAATAAATAAATAAATAAATAAATAAATAATAATTATAAATAATAATGAAATAAATTTTCCAGCTCCGGTGTAGCCACAATGCAGCCCCCTGGTAAGGGAACACATGTTCCCTTACCTTAAAAAGGCCACTCCACCACAGGATGCAGATCACACCCCACTGGCACAACTGCACCAGCACGGAAAAGTTGGATGGGATTGGGTTCTTACTCACGTTGACTCAGAAATATGTCTCATTATGTGCAGTTGGGCTTACTACAAGTTATGGGAGCATAGGAATGCAGCCCTAATCTGATTTCCTTAGCGTTCCTCAGAAGTCCACATGGCAGGGAAACCAGTAGTCAACTGATAGCCCAATCATATTCAGAATTGCGCTGTCACACAGATGACATCAGACTCTGTTCTGTGGTTGTAAAATTGCTGCCGACAAAGCACACAACCATTTGGCAGTGCTACTGCTGCACCAATGGGCCCCGCTGCACCCACTAGATCATGTAAGGCAAGCGGTGGGGGTGGGGGTGGTTGGGAGTGGGGCCGGGAAGGTGCAAAACTGGGTCAGGAGGGGAGAGAAACAGGGCAGGGAGGTGGCACACTGACCTCTAGGTCTTCTCTATGGTCTTTGCCTTTTGTGATGTCAGTTCTGGCTTCCAGCAAACTCTTCTGGGTTCTCTGTTTCTAGGGCAACTGACTGTAGGAATTAATTGGGTCTGCTGGCAAAACAGAGACGCAGAACCTGGAAGAGTTTTTCAAACATTTTCAGCCACTGTTCTCCCAACTCCCTCGGCACACCTGCAGACCTTTTAGAGCACACCAATGTGCCGTGGCATACTGGTTGAAAATCTGTGTGTTAGATCATTATAATGATAATCTCAGAAAGCAAACATGCATTACTAACACCTAAAGAGCATTACAGATTATTCTGCTGTATGGTTCAAGTAGGAGAGAATAAAGGGCATGTGTGGAATGTTTTGTAACTGGATTTTTCAGAAGGTACATCTTTTGAAGTTCATACTAACAGTTAAGAATGAACTTTCCCACAATATCTCAGTGAAAAAAAGTTATTTTTATAACTCCCTTCCCCACCAATCAAATCTTTTCTTCTAATTTTAGACTAAAGATTTAAAACATTGACTGGTATTGATTTATGGGCAAGCAATCTTTAATAACTGAGCAGTAAGCTGCTGGCTTTGATTTTACGCTTAAGCTAAGGTTATATTATATGTTCATAGATCCCTATACATGGGTGAAGAGATATGACAATTGGAATTCGCAACAGATACTTCAAAACCAATGCAGAGAATTTTGAACCGTGTCATTTTTCCTCTAGACAGTAATGCACTAATGTGATTTTGTGAATATATTAAGGCTAACAATATAATCCATTTTTCCAGGATTTTCAAAAAGAAAACCAGTGGATTATATTTATTCTGGATACTGTAAGAATTGTGAATAGTTCTCTTTCCATCTTCTATTTTGAGTTATTCTCTGTTGGTTTTAAGCCACAAGGCAGTGGAGGTTTGAGATCAGAGTTTTCCTTCTCTTAGATGAGCTGCCTTTCTAGGCTGACGAGGCTCATCTACCCGTTTGTCTCATCACTGCTCCCTCTTCAATTTCCTGATACCCACAAACCCCTCTCTTGCCCCTCCCCCTGCATCCCGTTTGTCTCACCACTGCTCCTTCTCCAATTTCCTGATACCCACAAACCCCTCTCTTGCCCCTCCCCCTGCATCCCGTTTGTCTCAACACAGAAGAAAACACAGAAGAAAGTTGCCCTTCTGAAGTCTACATTTCCAGAGAAAATGTAGTCACCGAAGAAGCGCTGAACAACATTGAGTGCCTGCCTGTGCTGGAGGAGCTTGACAGTGAACCAACCCTAGAAGAACTTCACGTGGCCCTTGACTCCCTTGCCTTTGGCAAGGCACCTGGAAAAGACAGCATCCCTGCTGAAGTCCTAAAGTGCTGCAAAGAGATCATTGTCACTGAGCTGTATGAAATCCTCTGTCTCTGCTGGAGAGAAGGTGGAGTACCTCAAGACATGAGGGATGCAAACATCATCACGCTGTACAAGAACAAAGGCGACAGGGGTGACTGCAATCTCTCTCCTTAGCGTTGTAGGAAAGTTGTTTGCCCGAGTTGCACTAAAGAGGCTCCGGGTACTTGCAGAGAACGTTTATCCAGAATCACAGTGCGGATTCCGAGCCAACAGGTCCACCACTGATATGGTATTCTCCCTTAGACAACTGCAGGAGAAATGCAGGGAACAGCGACAGCCACTCTTTATAGCCTTCATAGATCTCATGAAGGCCTTCGACCTGGTCAGCAGGGAAGGCCTCTTCAAGATTCTCCCCAAGATTGGATGTCCACCCAGGCTCCTCAGCATCATCCGATCCTTCCACAAGGACATGAAGGGCACTGTTGTCTTCGATGGCTCCACATCAGACCCCTTTGACATCCGAAGCGGCGTGAAGCAGGGCTGTGTTCTTGCACCAACCTTGTTTGGGATTTTCTTCGCTGTCCTGCTGAAGCATGCCTTTGGAACCGCAACAGAAGGCATCTATCTCTGGACCAGATCAGACGGAAAGCTCTTCAACCTCTCCAGACTGAGAGCAAAGTCCAAAGTCCAGCTAAAATGTCTGCGTGACTTCCTCTTTGCCGACGATGCAGCTGTCACTACCCACTCTGCCAAAGATCTCCAGCAGCTCATGGATCGTTTTAGCAAGGCCTGCCAAGATTTTGGACTGACGATCAGCCTGAAGAAAACGCAGGTCATGGTTCAGGATGTGGACTTACCTCCCTGCATTACAATCTCTGTGCATGAACTGGAAGTTGTCCATGACTTTGTGTACCTTGGCTCAACGATCTCTGACACTCTTTATCTCAATACCGAACTAAACAAACGCATCGGTAAAGCAGCTACCACGTTTTCCAGACTCACAAAGAGAGTCTGGTCCAACAAGAAGCTGACGGAACATACCAAGATCCAGGTCTACAGAGCTTGCGTCCTGAGTACACTTCTGTACTGCAGCGAGTCATGGACTCTTTGCTCACAACAGGAGAGGAAACTGAACACTTTCCACATGCGCTGCCTCCGACACATTCTCGGCATCACCTGGCAGGACAAAGTTCCTAACAACACAGTCCTGGAACATACTGGAATCCCTAGCATGTATGCACTGCTGAACAGAGACGCCTGTGTTGGTCTGTTTGTGAGAATGGATGATGGCCGGATCCCAAAGGATCTCCTCTATGGAGAACTCGTGCAAGGAAAGGGCCCTACATGTAGGCCACAGCTGCGATACAAGGACATCTGCAAGAGGGATCTGAAGGCCTTAGGAGTGGACCTCAACAAGTGGGAAACCCTGGCCTCTGAGCGGCCCACTTGGAGGCAGGCTGTGCAGCATGGCCTTTCCCAGTTTGAAGAGACACTTGGCCAACAGTCTGAGGCTAAGAGGCAAAGAAGGAAGGCCCATAGCCAGGGAGACAGACCAGGGACAGACTGCACTTGCTCCCGGTGTGGAAGGGATTGTCACTCCCAAATTGGCCTTTTCAGCCACACTAGACGATGTTCCAAAACCACCTTTCAGAGCGTGATACCATAGTCTCTCGAGACTGAAGGTTGCCAACAATGTTGGTTTTAACTTTGAAAGTCATGAGATCCTCTCTCCAACCCTTGTAGACATTATGGCATTGACCTCCTGATAGAGGAAAGCAGAACTTGAAGGAGGGAGTTTCTATGCATGAAGGTAGATGCCAAGATCTGAGCCAGGATCACACGGAATGGAGGTGATTTGTACACAGAAACTTGTTTTTATGTGTGGATTGCCCCTTGTCAATTTGGGGAAATGGAGTTTGTTGCATTTTTCATCTTGTTTTAGAACAGTATACACAGAAGGCACATAATCTTTGAAACATCACTTTCATAACTTGATTTTGCTCTATTTAAGCGAACCGGTAATGACATTGCCGAATGATATCCATGAAGATTTCCCATGCTCCATATAACTTGATCAGCTAAAATTGTGTGTGTGTTTTCCCCCCTACAGAAATACCAAGCCAAAACAAAATGTGCATTGTAGTTGCTGGTGACTTATGGGAAGGCCTAATGGACATGACAGGACTGAGTTATTTCCCAGGTGTGCAATAATATAGCATTACATCTCATTGGCTTATCTAGCTCCAGAATTAACTGCAAACATTCTGTCCATAAACTGAAAGAATTGCCTGGCAAATGCTCAGCTGAGTCAATGCTGGAAGTAGAAAAGCCAAAATTAGTCTCAAGAAACAAATAAGATTCTGTTCTGCGCACAGACTATCCAGTACACCCAAGGTAAAGGTGTGTTTTCCCACACAGAACGCTTTGTTGCCTCTAACTGTCTTTATGCAAGAGCTAAAGTAGGGGTGTCAAACTTGTTTCACATAGTGGGCTAAATAGCATTCATAGCACCTGCTGGGGGACCGGAAGTGGCATCATTAAGCAAGAAGTGTTGCCATTAAGCAAATGATGCTTAAGCAGAGAGGTGGTCTGCAAAGTGATGTCCCTGCAGAAAAGGCGCTGCTGAAAGGGTGCCCCGTGTGATCATTGGCTTTCCCAGTCCCTCAGCAGCATCTCTCTCACATATCCCTCTTGGTCTCTTACCCCACAATGTTCCTTTCTTTTCCAGAACTTCAGCAAAAATTGCGCTGCTGAAAGGGTGGTATTGGGAGAGCCCAATTATCATTGGATAGGGGGGGATAAAGAGCTTCTGCGATCCACATCCAGCCTGCTGGCCTTATGTTTGACATCCCTGAGCTTAAGCATGCACAAAGAAGTTAATGAAGCTTCAATGCAGATAGCCTCACATGAGCTAGCAGCAAAATTCAACATTTAAATATTCCATCTCTTGGGCCAGCTCTGTCTCTTAAACATTACACTTAAGATTATTCTCACATGGCAGCCAGGGTCGACCTTTTACCTTTAGTGGAAGGTCCTTTTCCAAATTGCGCCTCCAACCTGAAGCAAAGAAGAACAGGTGATGGGAAGGGGGATGTTTCCTTCATAGCAGTTACTTCATTCCTAATTGTGTCATCTTAGTGGTTTTATCTTGTACAGTTTTACACATGTTGATTTTCACTTAGTTGGATTAAGGTAGTAAAATGGTCGTTGCTTATGATTGGGTCCTGTGGCTCAGACGTCAAGGTCAGCAACCCCACGCCCCAACAAAATTATATAATAATAATAGCCAGAAAAGAAGTGCAGGCAGTGGACATTTTCTTTTATTGAACATTTTGTGTGTGTGTACACATATTTTAAGTGTGTACATTTATATTTTTATTTTTATATATAACTTTGTAACTTCATATACATAATCACACCGATAACCAATTGAAAAATGTTTAAAAGAAATGTTTTGTACTTGAAAAAATAAGTTTAAACATCTTGGGGTGGCCTCTTGGACACCCCCCCTTCAGCCTGGCACCCAAGGGGGGAGGTCTGCCACCCTCTTCAAATGCCACTAGTTTCATGGGATAAATTAAAGGGACAAAGGGTTATTCTTCCCCCTTCCTCCATACTCCCAATGCAGATTTTCCATCCTCTTTGGCAGCTTTTTGAAAAAGAAAATGACATTGGAAGTTCTAATCACAGAACTTCCACTTCATATCTAATTTGGCCCTTTGTCCTTTCTTTAAATGCACTCTGTAGTGCCTGTTGTCTTTCAGCTGCGAGGTGAAATCCAAATGAGCTGTCAGGAGATTTTTATTGTTTGTGAATTCCAATGAGCACTTCCTCTGTATTTGGTTTTAAAAAGCAAAATATGTGACCCGTTGCTGTGGCTCTGAGCATTTATTTTCACAATTATCCTAGCTTATGCACAATCTCTGTAGGCATTCAGTGTCCAGTAACAAATGCGGCACCAGCGTGAGCTCTAACCTAGAGAATGGTCATGCAGCTCAACAAAAATCTCCATGATTACTCACTGAAATATTCAAGAACTCATGATGGTCACGCACAGTGATTAACCTTTGCAATATAGGTTGTTATCACAGAGTGAGCACTGAAGCTGTGAGCGGCAATATGTCGGGTGTAAAGTGGTGGCGATCAGACCTGAAACCTGCTTCTAATTCATCTTTAAGGCACCAACATCTGTGAGGGTTGCAATTTGGAACTGTTAGGGAACCTCAGGGTGGTAATGGGGAAAAAATGAAAAAAAAAATGACACTGATGCTTCGGTGGAGAATTTATTTAATCTCAGTATTATAGATATTGAACAGACTGTCAGAAGGGAAAAGGCGCAATCCTAAATCATTAATCATTATGTGTATACTCGGGTCTTGGGTGAAGTATTTCTGTACTGAATTAGGGTTGATTGTTTAGATTTTGTGCGATGTATCTTTGTTACCCTGCATATTTTGATTGGCACTCTGGCATTTGAATATTGTCAATTAGTTGGCATGTGTTCTGCTGGGTCTAGCGCTATTCTGTTCTCTAATGATGATTGCTCTCAGTTCTCCCTCTTTCTTATTCAGGGATGGATGTGTGTAAAAATGAGGCTTCTTAACAGCTAACTTTTGAATTTCTTCTCCACTTGTGATCATGTGGGTTTTGGCATTCGACTTGAAAAACATCGGTGAGGACTCCCCCCCCCCCCCCAAAAAAAAAATAAATAAAAATCCTGGATTTTTCTTAAGATCCCCAATCTCAGTATGCACCAAACTAGATGCAGGCTAGGTGCAATCAATTCACTCTTTGCAGCCCTTCTTCCCACCTCCCCTTCTCTGCTCCCCCAGGTGCTGTTGCACAAAGGAGCAATGGGAGAGGGAGTGCGTTCTAAATCTTTCCATGCTCACTCCTTCTATACTCTAAATCATGCGGCCCAGCTGCTTCTTCCCAATCCCCTGGTCCCAAATACGTGCTTGCAACTTGCAAGGGCAAATGGGTTTGGAATATCTCGGAAGGGAAATCTTCAGGGGAGGGGGAAGTGATTTGGATTAGTGAAGAAGAGGTAGGTATAGAGTTGATCACCTTCTTCCTTGTCACTGTTCTTCACATTACCCCTCCCAAACTTTAACAGGTTGGGGGGAGAGGGGAGGCCATTGGGGTGAGTTACACCCATTTGCCGGTAATGTCTGGTTTATAGCTTTCCGTTTATAAAATCATTTACCACAGTGACGCTATACAAGGGTTTAGATCTTAGAAAAAATCAATGCATGATAAATTCCTCATAACATTCTTCCACTGATATTCTTCCAGCATCTTTAAAGAGGAACTTTCCTTCTCTAGAATAGAAATCATTGAGATGTCAGTTCTGCTGTCTGGGAAGGCTCCTGTTTGCTGCTTAATATTTCTGCCCAGCCCACAGGTGTATACATTTGATCCCTGTTGCGTATGTACAACGAAGGGCAGAAATGGCTTGAGACTGAGCCTTTTCCAGTTGACAGGATTCTGTTTCAAGAAAGTGTTTTTAGAAAGTGATTTTAAAAATGGGCTATGTCAGAAGGCCAGATGCAAGGGAGGGCACCAGGATGCAGGTCTCTTATTATCTGGTGTGCTCCCTGGGGCATTTGGTGGGCCGCTGTGAAATACAGGAAGCTGGACTAGATGGGCCTATGGCCTGATCCAGTGGGGCTGTTCTTATGTTCTTATGTTTCCACTAGCAGAAAAGACTCAGATGCCTTACTTGAAATAGAGTGTTTCCCAATTTAAATACATACAGCCAATGAAAGGCCTCAATAAATAATAATAAATAATAAATAATGCTCAAGAGAGCATTCTGTTTTAAGCAGGACAGCAGAGTCCTCTTAGCCAGAAGATTTACTCACATAAGCATGTGCTTCACTTATGGTAGTTCAGGCAATTGATTTGTGAGTAGTTGTATTGATTTTGGTGGATGCAGACCTCTCACAATGTAGAGTCAGTTATGAGTATAATGTGGGTTGCTTCACTTTCCCCCGGGAATGCGGTTTCCGTCAGTGTTTCCCAGGTGTGGTTTCTGTTACTGAGGTTAATCACACATCTCTACCCATCCCTCACATGTACCTCCCATGGGGAGGACTTCTGGTAGGAATCTGGTCTAAGTATGTTCATTGTCACTTGTTCTGTTGCCCCCCCCCATAGGTAGAGAGGGGAAAAAACCTATGAGTAGTTACACCATCCTGTCCCCTTTGGAGGAAGAGTGGAATAGAACAATCTTAAATAGAATGGCTTCCTCATGAGGAAGCTGATTGAACCATTCACTATGAGGCTATACTATATCTCCAAAACTAGAAGTGATAAGGCAAAACAGATGCCATTTTTTTGAATCGGTACCCCAAATTCATATCAAACGACCATAAAGTTTGGGAAAAACTTTTCTGACCCTCAGTTTTGCGGGCCTGTGTTATCACATGATGTGGCTTTCACAGTCTCATCCTACTTGTGAATTTTCTTCGGGCACTGGGCTAGTAACTGATTGCTAGTTGTGCAGCTAGATCAGGACTTGCCAAACAGTTTGGAAAGCCGTCCATTCCATGAGCAGAATTTATAGTTCTGCCTCCATACTATATTTTTTCCCAGTAGTTCTGGGCATTCTGAGGCAGGGGGAGGGTGGAAAGGAGGTGTTGGGGCAGGGGAGGGTGGGCAGTGGGCGGGCTGCAGGCAAACAGGAGATGGTGCCAGGATCTGGCACTTGTGCCAAATCCTAACTCCAGTTCCAGATAACCCGGAGCAACTCCAGCCTGCTTGGATCTGCACCACCTCCTGAGGTGGTGCAGATCCAAGTATCCCCCCCCCCCGGGGCTGCTGTGGCATTACCTAGGGTAAGGGGAATGCATTCCCCTTGTCCCAGGCCGAACCGCATGCAGCCCTAACCCCACATTGGATACAGGGCAAGCCAGCCCTTTCCAGCACGGGTTTGGATTGGGCTGTAACACTAGTGATCTTATGTTCCAGTAAAGGCTGCAGTGTACCAAATGAAGCTGGTAAAACGCACGGCCTTTCAAAGCTTCAGTCCAGAAACAAAGTCAGATTGGTTAGCGGTTCTCCATCCCAGATTGCACAGTGCACCTGGTTCTTTGAGAATGATGCAATCAAGGACAGAATAATTGCTTTACATCAGCTAGCAGCTTGACCATGACCTTGCTGCACTGCCTAGAGGTTTTGATGCACACGGATCCTTTGTGGTCCTTATGGAAGGAGATAGCTGAACTGCAAGCAACCAGTCATATGCAGGAGGGTGTGATCCTTGAGGCACGGTCTCTCTGTCCTTACAATGAACCTCTTTTGCCTTCAGTAGCAGCTGTGTGTTTACATCAGCTCCATGGCCAGGTGCTTCCTTGCTAAATTATCTCTCTATGATCTGACAATTTAATTACAGCAGCCAGAACTATTACTGAAAAGAATCAATTTCTGATTATAGTTTGTAATGAAGCTCAACGGAGGCCCAATTTCTGTCTCCTTTCCCCCCTCCCCTCATAACAACTGAAAAAATGTGCCGATGTTAATCCTTTACATGGATACTAAAGGTTTGTATGTTGGTAATCTGAGATGTATTCAGAGGTACTGTCATGTCCCTGACCAAAGAGCAAGAATATTCCAGTGTGGCTGATGTATTGACAGTGAGAAATAGCTTGTATTGGGTGAATTTAAAATACATGAATGCCCTTAAAGGGCTGCAGTTGGGATGCACTAAAACATTAAAAGCGCAATCCTAACTTGCACTGGAAACAGGCAGGCCAGCAGACCCGCACTGCATCTAGTGCACGTTTCGGGCAGTTTGTGGCTTGCCCCAAGGCAAAGGGAAACTTTTCCCCTTATCCCCGGGAGGAGCCACAGCAGTCCAAATGGGCCTACTTGGATCAGCGCCACCTAAATCAGCAGCGCAAATCTGAGCAGCAAGGAATTGCTCCGAGCTGTCCAGGAACGGGGTCAGGATCCGGCATAACTGCTGGGTCTTGGCTCCGTCTCCTGCTCCCCACCCACGGTGACCCACTTCCCAAGGAGGAGTCTCTCTGCAGAAATGAGACAAATTCATGGAGGTCAAGGCTATCAGTGGCAATTAGTCATGATGACTATATGTCACCTCCAGGATTAAAGGCTATATACCTCTATATACCAGTTACACAGGAGCAGAGATGGGAGAAAAGACATCTAGTTCCTAATCTACGAGTTCCTAATCTCGTATTAAGGACTTTAATGCAGAGGCATCATTAGAGTTGTGCAAGCATTGCGAACCACACCGGGTGACACCATTGGGGGGTGACACCAAAGGAGTGGAGCTGGAAATTTCCTGGCCAAGCTCACCAGGAAGCCAGGTCTACCAGGCAGGTATACCTGACTGGGAGGCAAGGTATACCTGGTAGGTAGATCTGGACTCCACATTGGGAAGCCCAGTGGACCTGGGCTCTGAAGATTTTTCTGGCTTTTGCTGCCTTCATGTAGTAGTGCCTGCACTACTCTCCTTCCCCCATTTTTACCCCTTCCCACCCTCGTTCAGTCCACCACTGTCACCGTCCTTCCCCCCCCCCACCTTGCACTGGGTGACACCAACCTTAATGATGCCACTCCTTTAATGGTAATTATGTTCACATGTTTATTGTATAATTCATATCCATGACCCTCAATCTCACCCACATCATTCAGTGCAGCTACCTCAAGGTTCAGCAGCCATGTGCCTCTGAATACCCCTTACAGGGGACTGGTGGGAGAGACATATGCCTTTCTGTTTTCCTTGTGGGCTTCCCAGAGGAAAGTAGTGTATAGCTTTGTGTAACTGGAAGTTGTACAAGATGAGCTTTTGGCCTCATCCAGCAGTGCTTTTCTTATATGTAAACCCACCAGTAAAAGAGTTTCTAAGTGGGGGGACCTAAATTTGTAACATTCCTCTATTTCAATGGAGGTCGAGAAGCAATGATCACTTTCAAAAATCAACCCATAATTTGAACTGTAGTGTGTGTATTGAAGTTTGTAGTGTGTCTCATTGAAGTTAGAACCAATTCTAATGGGGTTCAGATGTGTTAAATAGCTGTTTTAGAGAAGGAAAAGTTTTGTGAGGTTTTTGTTCTGTTTCTTTTTTTTCTTACCAGGATTGGGAGTTTCCACATTTTATGGGTGATGTTGATGTCAATCTTCCTGGCTTGCCTGCTGCACACTTTCAATTTAGATTACCTTATTTCAAAAAGATATTTAAGGAAGAGTATCACATACATATTACAGGTACGTAACATTCTTTGGCACCCCTTTTCTGACTTTTTGGTATTGGCTCCTTTGTTGTATTTTTACTATGAAGTGATTTTCACTAATATTGTTCTGCTTTGTGGTAATCAGGAACCTTTATCTCGTGGACCAAGCAGGTCTCTAATATACATGGTTCTTGGGTCATTTGATGGTACTTGTGAATATTGCAAGAGCCATCTCAAATTTACACAAAATCAAGTAGTAGGACTCAGTCCTGTTCCGTATTAGCCTGCATATTTTGTGTTGCGACATAAAAAGCTTTCTGCATATATTAATTTATGGCCTGAAATGGCTGAAATGATATGGCTAGTCCTATCCCATGGACTAGCGCTAGGCCCCCCACTGGTCTTCAGAGCCCCAAGAGCCATAAACAGTAATTTCCCCTCTGAGTGGTGGGGAAGCACTCCAGAGCAAGAAGGGCAGGGGGAAGGCAGGGGGGGACTGGGCAGGGGGAGGGCAGGAAGCAGGTGGTTTCGACCTGGGAGTACTATGGGGACAGCAGCAGAGGCTGCTACAGCATCCTATTCCCCATCCCGCTCCTGAAAGCCTTACATGGAACTACTTGGTACTGCACCAGCCATTAACTAAACCAAATCTGAATAGAACTGTTGATGCTGCCAGGGTTCTCCAGCTACTTCCCTTGCCCTGCAGGATACATGCAGCTTATCGGTGTGCTGTACCATTACACAAGTAGCTTATTTGTATGTTAAAGAAAGGGGATATTACAAGGTTGCAAGGATATTTGCAAGGTTGTTCAACTTATCCACATATGGGGGGAGAGGTTCCTATGTGTGGGAGCATTCAAAAGTCCCCCATCTGCAGTATGAATGGAACAGTGGAAAATGCCGTCACCTCATTCTGCCTACCTGTTCACCATAAACAGCATATGATATAAAACTGTTCCTGAAATGTACCACTTAGACTCTAGGTGGCAGTAGTCAAGGTTGCTTATGTGAATACCCTCCACCCCACATAGGAAATAAATACAGAGAAAATTAGCATGCAAGGTAAAAAGCCTAGTCTAGAACCCTTCACTTGACATCTAGTTTTCTGTGTAGAGAAGAGGGTTTTGTTTTGATTTTTTTTAAGTCGATAAGCTTACAGTCATATAATCCCTCACCTCCTATCTCAAACAGTCATATAATCCCTCACCTCCTATCTCAAATAAGACGTGGAGAGGGGGGATTTGCTGCATGGGTAACAGCCTATCCTCCATACCTTCTTTACCCAGGCTTCGCGCACTGGAGAGGACACTCCAACTTCGCCATACGTCGTCGGCACAACACGGGAAGCAGCAGTTTACCGGTTATAAGTCTTTGCTCGATTGGCGTAGAGCATGACGCCAGGGGCTGCTTCCGACGGTGGGAGAGATCATTGCATCTCATTGGGCAGCTACCGCCCGCCTTAAGCTGGGCAGTCCCCAGCCAGTAAGGTGTTGCCTCACCACGGTCCGTTAACCTCATGGGGTGTGTGGGGTTTAGGGTGAAAACCGACAAGCGGATCGACAACTCTGCACCATGCAACAGAAAACAGAAAACTACTGCCCTAAAGCTGGGCATCTGGAACGTTAGGACAATGACACCTGGCTTCTCTGATGACCTGCAAGAAATAGACGACGCACGCAAAACAGCCGTCATCGACATGGAGCTGAGCAGACTGCAGATGGACATCGTCGCCCTTCAAGAGACTAGGCTGCCAGATTCCGGATCTGTCAAGGAGAGAAATTTCTCATTTTTCTGGCAGGGAAAACCACCAAACGAAACCAGGGAACATGGCGTTGGCTTTGCGGTCAGAAATACCCTGCTGAAATCCATCATCCCACCTACTGTGGGAAGTGAAAGAATTTTGTCCCTGCAGCTCCAGTCATCAGCAGGACCTGTCACTCTCATCAGTGCTTATGCACCGACTCTGTCGTCTCCAGCAGAAGCCAAAGACAAATTCTATGATGACCTGGCCACCACTGTCAAGAAAATCCCTGTAAAAGAGCCATTGTTCATCCTCGGCGATTTCAGTGCTAGAGTTGATGCTGATAACAGTTCATGGCCCACTTGCTTAGGTCAGTTTGGCACTGGGAGGATGAACGAAAATGGCCAACGCCTGCTAGAGTTTTGCTGTCATCATGGTCTCTGTGTCAGCAACACGTTCTTCAACACGAAGCCCCAACATAGAGTCTCTTGGAGACATCCAAGATCAAAGCACTGGCACCAGCTCGACCTGATCCTCACCAGACGCTCCAGCCTTCCCAGCATCAAGATCACACGCAGTTATCAGGGTGCTGCCTGCGACACTGACCACTCCCTGGTGTGCAGCAGAGTGAAACTGCAAACAAAGCGACTGTATCACACGAAAAAGGAAGGAAGACCTCGCATTGATACCAGCAAGACCCGGGATCAGAGAAAAGTGGAGGAATTTGCACAAGCGCTTGAGGAATCTCTTCCAGGCCCGGTCGACGCAAACGCATCCAACAGATGGGAACATTTCAAGAATACCGTTTACAACACCGCCTTGTCCATATTCGGCAAGAAGACCAACAAGGCGGCAGACTGGTTTGAAGCCCACTCTGAGGAGTTGACACCAGTCATTGAGGAAAAGAGGAGAGCTCAAGCAGCATACAAGGCCTGTCCCAGTGAGCGCAACCTGCAGGTCCTCCGAACTGCTCGCAGCAAAGTCCAACAGACTGCCAGGAGATGTGCTAACGACTACTGGCTCCAGCTCTGTTCCGAGATACAGATAGCAGCTGACACGGGCAACATCAAGGGGATGTATGATGGTATCAAGCAGGCCCTAGGTCCAACACAGAGGAAAATTGCCCCTCTGAAGTCTGCCACAGGCGAGGTCATCCAGGATCGGGCGCAGCAGATGGAACGCTGGGTGCAGCACTACTCTGAGCTATATTCCAGAGAAAATGTAGTCACCGAAGAAGCACTGAACAACATTGAGTGTCTGCCTGTGCTGGTGGAGCTTGACAGTGAACCAACCCTAGAAGAACTTCACGTGGCCCTGGACTCCCTTGCCTTTGGCAAGGCACCTGGAAAAGACAGCATCCCTGCTGAAGTCCTAAAATGCTGCAAAGAGATCATCGTCACTGAGCTGCATGAAATCCTCTGTCTCTGCTGGAGAGAAGGTGGAGTACCTCAAGACATGAGGGATGCAAACATCATCATGCTGTACAAGAACAAAGGTGACTGGGGTGACTGCAACAACTACCGCGGCATCTCTCTCCTTAGCGTTGTAGGAAAGCTGTTTGCCCGAGTTGCACTAAAGAGGCTCCAGGTACTTGCAGAGAGCATCTATCCAGAATCGCAGTGTGGATTCCGAGCCAACAGGTCCACCACTGATATGGTATTCTCCCTTAGACAACTGCAGGAGAAATGCAGGGAACAACGACAGCCACTCTTTATAGCCTTCATAGATCTCACAAAGGCTTTCAACCTGGTCAGCAGAGATGGCCTCTTCAAGATTCTCCCCAAGATTGGATGTCCACCCAGGCTCCTCAGCATCATCAGATCTTTCCACAAGGACATGAAGGGCACTGTTGTCTTCGATGGCTCCACATCAGACCCTTTTGACATCCGAAGCGGAGTGAAGCAGGGCTGTGTTCTTGCACCAACCTTGTTTGGGATTTTCTTCGCTGTCCTGCTGAAGCAGGCCTTTGGAACCGCAACAGAAGGCATCTATCTCCGGACCAGATCAGACGGAAAGCTCTTCAACCTCTCCAGACTGAGAGCAAAATCTAAAGTCCAGCTGAAATGTCTGCGTGACTTCCTCTTTGCCGACGATGCAGCTGTCACTACCCACTCTGCCAAAGATCTCCAGCAGCTCATGGATCGTTTTAGCAAGGCCTGCCAAGATTTTGGACTGACAATCAGCCTGAAGAAAACACAGGTCATGGTTCAGGATGTGGACTCACCTCCCAGCATTACAATCTCTGAGCATGAACTGGAGGTTGTCCATGACTTTGTGTACCTTGGCTCAACGATCTCCGACACTCTTTCTCTCGATACCGAGCTAAACAAGCGCATCGGTAAAGCAGCTACCACGTTTTCCAGACTCACAAAGAGAGTCTGGTCCAACAAGAAGCTGACGGAACATACCAAGATCCAGGTCTACAGAGCTTGCGTCCTGAGTACACTTCTGTACTGCAGCGAGTCATGGACTCTTCGCTCACAACAGGAGAGGAAACTGAGCGCTTTCTACATGCGCTGCCTCCGACGCATCCTCGGCATCACCTGGCAGGACAAAGTTCCAAACAACACAGTCCTGGAATGTGCTGGAATCCCTAGCATGTATTCACTGCTGAAACAGAGACGCCTGCGTTGGCTTGGTCATGTCGTGAGAATGGATGATGGCCGGATCCCAAAGGATCTCCTCTATGGAGAACTTGTGCAAGGAAAGCGCCCTACAGGTAGACCACAGCTGCGATACAAGGACATCTGCAAGAGGGATCTGAAGGCCTTAGGGATGGACCTCAACAAGTGGGAAACCCTGGCCTCTGAGCGGCCCGCTTGGAGGCAGGCTGTGCAGCATGGCCTTTCCCAGTTTGAAGAGACACTTTGCCAACAGTCTGAGGCTAAGAGGCAAAGAAGGAAGGCCCATAGCCAGGGAGACAGACCAGGGACAGACTACACTTGCTCCCGGTGTGGAAGGGATTGTCACTCCCGGATTGGCCTTTTCAGCCACACTAGACGCTGTGCCAGAACCACCTTTCAGAGTGCGATACCATAGTCTTTCGAGACTGAAGGTTGCCAATACCATATCTCAAACAGCTGAAATGGTACAGTCCAAGAACTGTTTTGCCACCTCATCTGCTGTTTTTATGCACCAACCAGACCTTGCAGAATAACTCTTAAGGTATTAGTTTTTAGGAGTCACAGATTTTGTAATTTGCAAGGTTGTTCAACTTTTATAAGATCTGTGATGAATCTCTTTCTTAAGTTTTCCCCTGCCTTGGAAAAGGCCACCTGGAACAAACAGCGGCTCTTTTCCTAGAAGCCAACAGCCAAATGAAAGATGTAGGGTTCCTGGCACTCAAAAAGAGGATAAATGGGATTTCTTGTTCACAGTGCTCTCAACTGGATTGAAAAGCAGTCTCTGATGTTTGGGGTGGGTGAGCTGAATTTCCAGAGTGTTTTGGTTTTGAAAAGAGCCTTTTTGAGAGTCTTCCCTTTAGAGGGGAAACAAAACCTCATCCTATATAATTTAGTTAACAGATTTATCCTTTGCCTTTCCGGAACAAAATCGTTCCAAAGTGACTGGTATTAGATTAAGGTCAGACAATCGCACAACCTACAATTAACTTAAGGAATTTTCTGCCAAATGATGTGATGGTCACTGGCTTCATTGGACTTAAAAGAAATTAGATTTTGCTCTGATGGTTCCTGAGTCAACGTGCACTGCTTGTGGGGAAGTTTTTACCTTCCTGTCTTGCGTGTGGACTTCTCAGAGGCTTCTGGATAGACACTGTGGGAAACAGGATGCTATCCCAGTGGAATAGCTAAGAGAGATCAGGGGGGTACACTGCCCCAGGTATGTAAGACACCTTTAGGCGGTGTCTTAGAGGTCTCTGAAAGGCACATCTGGTTTTCACCAAAAACCAAAATTGCCTTCTGGAGGCCTCGAAGACATCCCTCAAGGTATCCAGTGTATTGGTATACTGTAAATGGGGAGTGTCTGTTTGTGCCCCCCAGGGGCCAGATGCCTTAGCTACACCACTGTGCTTTCCTAAGTTGTGTGCTGCTTTGGTCTCATCCAGCAGGACTCTCCCATCTGTCTCCAAAAAACTAAATGCCTAGGCCACCTATCAAAAGCTCAGATACAGCACTTTACAGGTGGCTGATGGGACAATGTTGAGCTTTAATTAACTATCTTGTGATACCTAGCAATTGTGGTATGAGTTGTGATGATCAGAGCTGTAACGGATTGCCCTGCCATCCAAGGTAGTGACGTCATTTCTGGATTCTCCGCGGAGGAGGGGACACTCCCTGTGGCTGCTTCGTGCACCCAGTTCCTTCTCCTGTGGTTCATACCACTCATTTGTAGTACATAAAAGGCCCAGAAGAAAGAGTGAGAAAGAAACAAAGAACCACCTTTCTGATCATTTAGAACAACTCCGCCGCCTGGTCACCCAAAGCCCATTCTTGCTCCCTGCAAGTGATCAGATGGCTGTATGCAAGCCTGATTTCTGCTGTTGAAGACAGAAAGAAATTGGCATTCAGCAGTGGAGCAAAGACTTATGGCCTAAAATTAAATAGCCATCAGGCACACTTGGTATAGCAGAAGCATCAGCAATAGATGGTTATGTGAAGCATGGATGATGGTTAATAGTACAAGCCATGGTGTATAAAGATCTATTGTTGTCAGAAAAGCAAGGATGATTAAACAGTTCCAGGCAAAAGCAACAGTGAAGAGGAAATATGAGGAATCTGCAAGGGCATTGATTATTTGGATGTTAAGGAAATACCATTGACAATGAGATAAATGACTATGACAGTTGGAACTTGTGGTTCCTTTTTCATTTTGGAGTGCTTTAAAAGCAGGCAGACTATGGCTGACCAGTGTCTTTTGGCTACACCCTCCCTCTCACAGTCTCCATAAATTGATCAGAATATTTTTGTGAAGGGCATAATTTAATTGGTGAACGAGCACATGAATAGGGATTGTGGAATGATTTTTTTTTTCTTCCAGCTCAGAATTAATAAGTTCTATTTATTAGATTTACTAGACAAATCAGTCGATTTGAATGCATGTCACATCGCTGGAAGAGCGAGCGCCTGCTTTATCTCAGCTCTGTGCCGTTCTTTAGAAGAGTCATAAAGAGCACCAGCCCAGTATGAGAAGCCCCCGTTGGGTAGGCTTTGCCTAGTCCATCTGTTCTGAAATTAATGCTAGTTTTGGAGCTCAGTTCATAAATTTTAGAACTTTCTAAGCTTACTTGAGTTGCAGAAACATGCCGATTCCCTATCTAAATTGAATTACACTGGGGGGTGGGATGGAAACAAGAAAATGTTTAAAATGAGATGTTAATATGAGATCAGGATTCAAACGGATTCTCTGAAAAGGATGCTTTCTTTATATGATGTGTATATATCTGTTTTTTAGTCCATCGGCAAAATTAATTATATGGCCATGGGAAGTTCTCAAGGCCATTATTCAATCACGACATTTGCCAATGAGCAGTGGAGAGCATTCAGCAGATTAAAAGGATAGCAGGAAGGGCACATACTAGACAATTGGCAGAAATACAAGGCAACCCTTTCACCACCTGTAGTCCCTAAAATGTTTTCTTCCCCTTTTTCCCAAGTCTGTCCACTCACCCCACACATGGACTAGCCCACAGGCTTTGTACCACCATGCCTTCCTGGAGGATTTTATTCTCTTAGAACAGGAATGGCCAAACTGTGGTTCATGAGCCACATGTGGATCTTTGATAAATAATGTGCGGCTTGCAAAAATATGCCGCCCAACCTCCTTTTTTCATCACAATTAATATAAAAGGTACATTATAAAAAAATTCAAGCTTTATAAGTATTTACTGGGTATAAGCAGAGACTCCACTGGATTAAAAAGACAGTTTAGTGTTCATAGTGAGTAAATGTATTTAAGAATTCAAATATTTCTTAAATATTGCAGCTCACAGACATCTGAAGTTTATCGTATGCGGCTCTTTCGTTAAGCAGGTTTGGCCAACCCTGTCTTAGAACCACAGCCGCATAAGACCCAAACCCCAACATCTTCACTTTAAAAACAAAAGCCATTTGAGGAGGGCATTCCTGCTCTTCACCCTGGCACTGGCACTGCTAGTGATCTGGCCTTTCTTCTTCTTTATGGTTCTCAGCCCATTGGTTGAAAGTCCAAATGCAGAACACTGACAGAACAGTTCTCTTCTCTTCTCTTCCACTAAAATCTTGTAGTAGTTGCTTTTTATATGAAGTATTAAGCAAGGCCTAGCTTACAAGACATCCTCCCTCTGGGGAATTCTTTTTTAACCCTCTGTGGAAGTTCATTTTGGGCTCCTATTGGACTGTACTTCAAATTATCCATGATGAAATGGATCCTGGCCTTGCTATAGGGAAATAGGGACCCAGTAGCATAGCAAGCCCAGTGCAGGGGCCACTCCTCCCCCCGTGATGCTCTGTGGGTCTGCAGGGGGGTGCCCAGTGCTTGCTGCCTGAGTCCTTGGAATGGTGAGTAGAATGCAGATAGGCTCTCCTGCCCTATATCTATTTAATTCCAAATCGGAGCCATTCTGAACACAGGGGGTGACATACCGATCCAGGGGGATGACACAGTGATGCAGGGGGTGACATGATGGTATCATCACATCACCCCCATTCTGGATGCCTGCTACACCAACTATGCTGCTGCTGTCCAGTCACATTTTCTGACAACTTTCAGGAAATGTATCTATTTACTCTGTTGTTGTTGTTGTTTTCCCCAGAATACCTTCAGTTATATTTCAGAATGTCTAAGAATTGTTTTGGATTCAGTAGTTTGCTTTGGATCTGTTCAAAGCCTCTGAGATTCACCATCTCTAGGAGGGGTGTGGGCTTTTTGTCCTGGGTACACAATTCAGTACGATCAATCTGTGAAAAGAATGCTAAACGTACACCTTCAAGCATTCGGTAAAAATCAGATTGATAAATGTGCTATACGGCAGGCTGTGAACACGTGATCAGATAAATGTATGCAGCCTGTAATGTGTTTGGGGAGGGGGAACCCCTAAAGCCCACTTCATCCTATTCAAATTGTAGTCCTTGTTAAATCTGCTCCATTAATGGAGATCAAATCAATGCATTCTGAAGAAATCTATCAAGCCAGCCGTGTGGTCTGGAATTAATCTCATAGTGACCCTGAGCATCACATATGATAAGCCTAAGAGTGCACTTAGGAGATTGGTGTGCCACATTAGGGGACACTCATTTTAACTAAAGCATCAAAAATCTGAAAATAGGTACAAGAAATATTGAGCTACACACCTGGAACAGGTCAGTGAAAATTATGCAAATACATTGTCCAGCAGATCTTTGTCAAAACCAGCATGATAGAAACATCAGAAATATTAATGCTGGTGTATTTCTCATTGACCTAATGTGCCCCATTTTTATTTTATGCCTCACTAACATCTCTCATGCTTGAAACAAAGTATTGATTTCTGCAAAAATCCCACTGTACCTTAGAGTTGCTATTGTGTGTTTTAGTCCATGTTAAATATTTTTTGTCTCGTTTCCATCCTCTCTTTTATCTAGGTACACAGAGACTGCTTGCGTTTTGCATCTGCTTAACTCTGGATTTCCCTTGACAGATGGTTCACTGCAGAGTCTGTGCTTTCTTTCCTAGGCAGCAGTTTATGTAAATACATAGCATAGCCTAGTTTCCATGGTACCCAGGGAGATTTGTAGGACTTAAAAGTAAGTTTGGTTATCCATTCTCCAAATGGTTTCCTGGTTAAAATACATTCAGGGGTTAGGCTGTAGTATCCACTACACTGTACTAACTAGGTGTAGTATCCACCCACACTGGAGAAGCGCAGTCTGGACCAACAAAATGTCCATGTAGTTCGGATTCAAATAGACCAGCACAAAAGATAACAGGTCACCTTTCAATGGGATTTTTTTAAAAAAAAAATCTGCTTAACTAGCAGTACATGGCATTTATCTGTGTTAGTGAGCCATGACACCATAGTTTGGGTAACCCAATCGTAGGCATATCGGCTCAGAAATACATGCATGCCCCCAGATTTTCAGAGGGTCTGTTCTGGAACCCCCCTCCCCAGTTCAGTCAAAGTGTGGATGCAGGCGAATGCCACTCTTTGGTAACAAGGGGAGTGCCGCTTCCCTTGTCTCCGGAGGGTCCCCTGAGCCCGGTGGAGGCCACAGACGGACATCTGCAGCCTCTGCCGGGCTCAAACCGAGCCCAACAATGAAAAAGATGTCCCAGTTTTTCCACGAGACCGGAAGTAACATTTTTCATGCCTGAAAAACATCATTTCAGGCATGAAAAACATCATTTCCGTTTTCACAGAGAAACTGGAAGTGACTTTTTCACTGTCAGGCTAAGCCTGGCAGAGGCCATGAATGGATGTCCGCTGCCTCTACTGGTCTCAGAGGACCCTCTGGAGACGAGGGGAGCAGTGTGTGGAGTGGGGCCAGACACTGAGGCATGGTGACCCTCGACCCTAGACTGTAAAGTCACTGGATAGCCCAGTATAAGCAAAGAAAGAATCATTTAAAAAGTCTGACTAAAGCATGGAAACACACAGAATGGTAAAGAACTGCTTGGTTTTAGAAAAGTCTTAAGAACAGACAAAAGCTTTAACATTGCAGGAAGGCTTCACAGGTGTTTCTATGTTGACATTAGCATAGGAGCTATCTTGGAACTCATCAAATCTCACGAGATCCAAGATGGTGGCTCCTAAATCTCACAAGATTTGCCACCGCATTGGATCTTACAAGATTTTGTGAGATCCAAGACGATGGCACCAGGAGAGGCTGTGGGGGCGTCCTGTCCTAGGTAAGTTTAGGAACCACTGACATAAAGTGGTGTGAGAAACTACAGAATTCTTTTTGTATCTATATTTCGTTCACTTCTTGCATATTTTAAAGCTCTTTTTCATTCAAAAAAATGGATCATCTTTACATGTAACAGGAAAATGCAATTAATTACAAAGCAACATATTTTGTGGTAATTGCAATGCTTATTTGATACTGACAATACAGTCCCATGGTCATTCAGCATAAAGTAGCTAGTATGGTAATCAATATGCACTATGCTAGAAATGCCCAGAAAAGTTGGGACGAAGTAAGTGAAATAACCCCAGATTATTTAAAAAATTTCTTTATCTCTGCCAGAGATGGAAATGACACTCACTGGTGGTTGTCATCTGCTGAACTGGGGGGTTGATGGCTCCTGCTAAGGCAGTTCTTGCATGTCTGGATTCAGTGCAGTACTCCAGATACAGAGAAGCCTCCGGGACCCTGCAGGCAAAAATAGAAAGGTCAGAGGTAAAAACAAAGCAATCCAACCAGAGCAGTTGTTACCGAAGTCTCAGAGGGGTTTCTGTTTTGTTCATCTGCGTACACTGTGAATGTCTGCAAACATGCTAGCAAAGCACTAAACAGCAAAATGCTCTTTGGAGCTTTGGAAGCATTTTATATTCTTTGCGATTGGGGAAACTGAGTTGAGAGAGAGTCACAGTGCAGCATGTTGAGGAGACCCTACTGGAGATGCAAACAAGAAAGCGGCCACACCTTTAGACTTCTTTATAAGGATGAGCTTCAAGAGGGGATTCAAGGACAAGAGAATGAAACAAAGGAGACTGTCAGACTTGCTAAGGGCCCAAAGCTGCTTGCACACCTCTGGCTCAGTAGAAAATAGAGAGCCTTCAGGTTAGCATTTTAACAGAAGGGTCATCAAACTCACACTTGGAACAGTGCTACTTCAAACTAGAGAAGGAAGCAGGAGAGAAAAATAAGGTCATATGTGGAATGCCAGGGCATAACACGTGGTCCCAGTACCAGGGCAGTGACATCACAATGTCATGTGACATTGTGATGTCACTTCCGGATTCTCCCCAGAAGATGGGCACTTGGTGTGGCTTTGCATGCCCGGTTCCTTTTTCTGTGGAGGCTGGGATTCTGCACCAAAGAAGGAACAGGGCACATGAAGCCACCAGCCTCCTCCGTAAATAGGGCAGAGCCTGGGGGCAGTCATGCGTGCACCTGCCATAGCACCCAGGACATATGTCCCTCGGGCTGCACCCAAGATATGGCGTTGGTGGAATGGTGACAGTGAAAAGGGAAATAAGGAAAGGAAAAAGAGGAGATATGTTGAAGGGCACATAAGATGAAAATGTTCAGGGCGCAATCTTAACTTGCGCTGGAAACAGGCAGGCCAGTGGGCCTGCGCTACATCCAGCGCGCATTTGGGGCTACAAGCAGCGCAGTCTGAGGGAAGGGGAAACTTTCCCCTTAGTCCCTACAGTGGCCCCAGTGGGTCTACACCTGATGAGGTGGTGCAGATTTGAGCACAACGGAACAGCCAGGGGCTGCCCTGCGCTACCCCGGAATGGGGCTAGGATCTGGCATAACTGCCAGATCCTGGCCCTACCTCCCACTCCCTGCCTGCCCCAGGAATACCCACTGCCTGTCCTCCCCCCACCTTGAAACGCCTCCTTCCCACCTCCTCCCTGCCCCGTCAGACCCCTGCATTGGCTGAGCTCAGCCAACGCAACTCACCTTACCCAGGGCCCACATTGGTACAGGAAAGCTGGCGCACATCTGTGCACTGGCCTGTCCCCCCTCAGAGTGGCGCAAAAGTGCTTTATGGCATTTTGTGACACTCCCAGGCTGGCGCAAGGGACTTGCATCAGCCCAAGTGCCAGGTAGGATTGCTCCCTAAATGTCCAACTATATCCACAAACATCAAGCACAAGAACTGCAGCACAATAACAGCATATCACAACTGTGATCGTTTTCCAATAACTATTACTTCAAGTGTCTAATCTACTGCTTGAATGTATAATACCTTGGCCTCTTGATCTCATTAGTCCAAGTTCCATAAAACCCAGCCACTACCACAGTAACAATAACATCAATTCAGAATGAATGAGTGTTCAGTCACTAGTGACTTGTAAGATGTTCTGTGAGCCATGGCCTTTGCTTTTCAGGAAGGATTTTTATATAACTATTTTAAAAATCCCCCAAAAGCTGCTCTTTAGATTTATTGATCTACACCACATCTTCTAATGGCTTAATCCACAGGTCACCTGCAAATGGTTGTGTGAATTCCATTTGTTGTACTACTGGGCTTGCCTCCCCAAGTGATTTATTACAAGCCTTCAGTCTGAAATCGTAAAAATTATTTAGTTACAGATCTCACTCCCAGAGAATTTAATTAAAACTTCATTGTGCCAATTAATTGAGAAGGACTTTTTCTAGTTTTTCAGAGTGACTTTTCCTGGTCCGTTTCATTTGCCGTACTTGTAAACAGGAATTGTCCAATGATGGCATTTTCCTTATCTTTCTGATACAGGTAAATGGTTCAACTATGGAATCATATTCCTTGTTTTAATCTTGGATCTGAACATGTGGAAGAATCAAATATTTTACAAACCACATGAATATGGTCAGTATATTGGTCCTGGGCAGAAGATCTACACTGTGGAAGACGCAGAAAGTTTGAAGGATCTCAACAGAACCCACCTGTCTTGGGAATGGCGGTCAAACCACACGAATCCTTTGACCAACAGAACCTATGCTGAAGGGGACATGTTTCTACATAGTCGATACATTGGTGCAAGCCTCGATGTCAAATGCCTGGCCTTCATTCCGAGTTTACTGGCTTTTGCTTTATTTGGGTTCTTCATCTGGTTCTTTGGACGATTTCAGAAAACTGATCAAGGCATGGAGAACCTTGACAAATCCTACACACGCATGAAAAGGAAATCGCCATCAGATGTGGGAATGACACGGGAGAACACGCAGGTTTTAGTCGAGGAGCCTTTAAGCCTCGAAGACCCACATTTGATATCCATCAAATCAGACTTGAGTGAGATTGTTTTCAATTCATCCCTCTTAACATCTGAAAACCTGCATGCACACTTAAATGATCAACCAAGTCCACTGAAGCCCATAAGAGAGCCATCTGTACCTAAGAATAATCTTTGAACTTAGTAATGACTCTCATGGAAAGATCAAAGCAAGCAATTATTGTGAGAATTCACTGTTATTTTGGGGGGGAGGGAGCGACAGTTTACGTAGTCTTTAGAACAACAAAAAGAGAGACAACTTATACCACAATGGTGCTCAACATGCTTTTTCTATGACTTTGTTTTCTATTTATATTATAATGACTTGTGCCTATTGTATTATATCAAACATTCCTTTATAGATTGCTTCTAAAAATTGCAATAGTGTACTAGATGACTACTTGCAGGTATAAAATACTACTTCGGTGGTGCCTTGAAACATTTAATTGTCTTTCTAACTCGAACATTTAGAAGAGTGTGAACCCATTCTTTTCAGCTGTTTTGCAAGGGCCATTTTCTTCTAAATACAGTTATTTAGAACTAGGAAAGGCAATGTGTGGCCCTCAAGTTGAACTTTGTCAATTTAAGTCTCACCCCAGACTCTCTCCACCCGTCCTAGAGCCTAGAAGCTGTAAACTGTGGGGCACACCTTTCCTTCCCCCCTCCCCCTGGCCATGGTGGAAAACCTTGGAAGTTCTGGTGCACCCAATAGACAATATGATGTCTACCCTTGATGTAGAACTGCACTGGGTGGGAATGGAATCAACACAAGAGTGATGTGACTGCGGAATGTATCTCATAAGTGTGGCAGTGAAAGTCTCTTTTTTTTACTGATCTGTAGAGTCTGTGACTTTGACAGCTGGACTTCAAAGAAGCATGTTGATTACCTTTTAATATTCCTGGCTGCCTGCCAGCCAGAAAACCAGATTCATAACACCATCACTTCAGAGCAATAACACAGCATGGGTCACTGCTTCGGAACATGTGACTTGCTCCACCAGTAATTGCAATTAGGTGATAATGCCTAATTATGTTTCTTTCATAATTAGAGATAAATTGCTACTTGATTAAAAACCCTGCCCTTCACCTTTTTAGGAGCAAAAGGTTAAAACCCAGTCAGACCATCAACTGAAACCTATGCACAAAGCCAAAGAGTCAATATTGGGAGTGCTCATGTCTATCATCTGCCGTATTTGTGAACTTGGATGTAAATAAGGATTAGGATACGTCAGGATGAGATGTGCGCCATGCCACTACAAAAACGGGCTCGAGCAATGGGGAAGTGGTGTGAGGAGTGTGAATGCATGAAATAGAATAACAAGTTTTGTGTTGTTTTGTTACTTTGAAGAATTAAACACTGTGTCCACTAATAAAAAAAAAGAAAATCCAAAACCATCAAACCAAGAGCAACTGTATTTGTCTTCTGCCATGCCTCTTTATCCCAGAATTTAGTTTGGTCCACTGCTTTCTTCGAGCAAGCATCTGTAGCCTGCTCTCAATGAGTCATCAGCTTCAAAAGTAGACCCAGATACTGCAATAACAATTGCCGTTTCCCAGTCATCTCCTGATACATGTGTCTTTTGTTTTGATCTGCCTGCTTTGTAAATTGGCCTCATGCTAAAATTAGCATGCATAATTGAACCATGCATTTATTACTTCTCTCTTGAGATCCAAGTTTAATAAACGTGCAGCAACCGATAAGCACATGGCTGGAGCCTCCTCTTGTTGAGGTATGTATGTATGTATATTTCATTTATTCACTGAAGCCCCCTTCCCACATATTTGCTGCCAAGAATGAGCTTGAAATTCTGCCATCATGGCCTTGTCACACTGAGACGATGTCAGAGTTGTGAGTGATGCTTTGGCATTGTGATGCATCCAGACGCAAGGGATGGCACTGGGACGCAGGTCTCTTGTTGTCTTGTGTGCTCCCTGAGGCACTTGGTGGGCCACTGTGAGATACAGGAAGCTGAACTAGATAGGCCTATGGCCTGATCCAGTGGAGCTGTTCTTATGATAGATGTGCCCCATTCTAAGCTTGTTTTTGCTGGCACAGAAAGTCTGGGCATGAGGCTGTTGGAATCATATATACTTCTCACTCTCGGGGAAGAAAAACCACATAGACATCAGGATTACAGTCATACCAGTACCGTCCACTTTGCCAACAGAATATTTAATATTTCATCAAGGGAAACTTTTAATCACACCGAATTTTGAGCCCTTAGAAATTATAACTCTCATTAGTGCTTGGTAAGTGGGAACTTGTTCAGGCTGTAGAAAATATCAGATCTAAATTCTAAAGCATGCCCTCTGCTTATGAGAACACAGAGATGTTCTTTTTTGCCATTTAACAGGACATGATTACCTTTGCTTTCCACCTAATGGCAAATGCTGTCATAGAGGTGCATTTGACAGACAGGCATGCACTTTGCCGATTGGTCTGTCAACCGCCATTCTTTGCGGGACCCTAAAAATGTCAAAATCCTTTTGTGAACCACTTCCTTTTTTATGAGTGTATGGGGCCGGTTAAGTTGATTAAAGTGTAAAGAGGAAATGAAAGGCCGCCTTGAGCCTTTGCTGCCTACATGATTACATGGTCTGAAAGGAATGGGTATTAAACCACTGGCCCACAGTTAGAATAATTCTGTGACCTTACATCAAGCTAATACTTTTAAGGCCACCACAAGATGAGTACATACAAGTCTAGTAGTAATCAGAACATCTAGTAATCCTGAGATTTTCTAGAAGTTTGCAAATTAACAGTCAAAAAGAATCTTTAATGTAGAGAAGAGGACTCCTGGAACTTATCTACAGCCGTTTCAGCTAAGCCATTTCACAAGTAGCCTTTCTGCAAATGTGTCCATAGACAGGAGCCTCAACTTCGTGCCCCATGTCTGCACTGAGGCAAGCACCAAGTGAATCTGAACACGAGTGTGCTTACTCAGTGGAAATGATTGCATTCTTGTAGGGATCGGGATCTCTGCAAGAACACTGGAGTTTCTGTGCCCATGAGAATTGGCTGGATTGAGATGAGGCCTGCTCAGCTTGTGACTCGGTTTTGCCTAATTCCTGTTCTGAACTTGACCTAGAGAACTTACTCCCACTTCAAGCTAATTAGCCCCTACCCCAGCCCAAGCAAAGCTAGCTCTAGCAGCATATACACCTACTTTTCATCCCCAGCCCAGCACCAGCAGGAAGGTGACTAGTAGGTGGCTTGCCTGTGAGTCTGCAGGGTCCCTCCTCCCAGTTCTCCAAGCAGAAGTTATTTCAGGTACAGCAGTGACACCTCAGCTCACCACCACTCCGCAGTCTCTGTTTGGTTAGTTCCTCAGCTAGTCCATCAGTCAATGTCCTAACATCCGAAGGTCGCCAGTTCGAGGCCACCGGCACCGTGCAACCTTGAAGCAGCTGACAGGCTGAGCCGAGCTATTCCATCTGCTCTGAGTGTGGGAGGATGGAGGCCAGAATGTTGCGACCAGATCAGAAAGAAACATCTGAATGTTGTGGTTTCTTGAAAGATAGAAACCTTCTTTCAAATTGTAAAAATCCCTACGGGGACTTAAATTGCCTGCCTGTGTAAATCGCCTTGAATAAAGTCTAAGGAGAAATCTGAGGACCAAGAAAGGCGGTATAGAAATACCTGTATTAAAAAAAATGTGCCAGTTCATTGTCCGTCCATCCACCAGTCCATCAGTCAGTGTGCTAGTTCATTGTCCGTCCGTCCATCAGTCAGCATGCCAGTTCATTGTCCATCAGTGTGCCAGAAAGTCTCCTCCTCCGCTCTTTCTCCAGCTACAACCCACCAACTCTCACTGCTCCAGCTGCTGCTTTTATCCTTGTAATGACCTCGATGCCTCTACTGGCTGCAGCTGTGCAGCACATCCTCTGCTGAAAGCCCAGGCTTTAACCCTGTGTTTCCCAGATTCACCAGGGCAAAGGGCCACTGCAGACACCACATCCTGTCTCCATACAATATCTTTCTTGATTCCAGTACACTCACCAGACATATATGGCTGCCCACCAAAGGCTTGATAAATGTCCTGGTTTTGCCATTTTCCTGAGCATGCAAACACATGGAAAACTATTGTATGTGGCTGGTTCATGGCCTGACGACACCAAACTTTTCCGAGTGGTGAAGACCAGACGTGATTGTGAGGAGGTCCAGAAGGATCTCTCCAAACTGGCAGAATGGGCAGCAAAATGGCAGATGCGTTTCAATGTAAGAAAGTATAAAGTCATGCACATTGGGGCAAAAAAATCAAAACTTCACATATAGGCTAATGGGTTCTGAGCTGTCTGTGACAGATCAGGAGAGAGATCTTGGGGTGGTGGTGGACAGGTCGATGAAAGTGTCGACCCAATGTGCGGCGGCAGTGAAGAAGGCCAATTCTATGCTTGGGATCATTAGAAAAGGTATTGAGAACAAAACAGCTTATATTATAATGCCGTTGTACAAATTGATGGTAAGGCCACACCTGGAGTATTGCATCCAGTTCTAATTGCCACATCTCAAAAAAGACATAGTGGAAATGGAAAAGGTGCAAAAGAGAGCGACTAAGATGATTACTGGGCTGGGGCACCTTCCTTATGAGGAAAGGCTACAGCGTTTGGGCCTCATCAGCCTAGGAAAGAGACGCCTGAGGGGGAACATGATTGAGACATACAAAATTCTGCATGGGAAGGATAAAGTGGATAGAGAGATGCTTTTTACACTCTCACATAACACCAGAACCAGGGGACATCCACCAAAATTGAGTGTTGGGAGGGTTAGGACAGACAAAAGAAAATATTTCCTTACTCAGCGTGTGGTTGGTCTGTGGAACTCCTTGCCGCAGGATGTGGTGACAGCATCTGGCCTGGATGCCTTTAAAAGGGATTGGACAAGTTTCTGGAGGAAAAATCCATTATGGGTTACAAGCCATGATGTGTATGTGCAACCTCCTGATTTTAGAAATGGTCTATGTATCAGAATGCCAGATGCAAGGGAGGACACCAGGATGCAGGTCTCTTGTTATCTGGTGTGCTCCCTGGGGCATTTGGTGGGCCGCTGTGAGACACAGGAAGCTGGACTAGATGGGCCTATGTCCTGATCCGGTGGGGCTGTTCTTATGTTCTTATGTCATCAGAGGTTGATCTGGCTGACAGAGGATCCTAATTCAGTGAGCCCATTAACCCATTTACAGTCAACTCACCTTATCTGCTTGGGTTCAATTCCTGGAAAACCCAGCAGATACTGAATCAGTGGATACAGAATCATCAATGATTCTATGGGATCAATGGAGTTATGGGGAGGGGTAGCTAACCTGTTCAGGAATGCCAGTGGCAGATAGCTTCAGAATGGTGCAAAGACCTCTAGAATGGCCACAGATAGCTTAAGAATGACTGCAGATGGAGCAAATGGCTGGGGCACCAGATGATGCAATGTGAGTTACACCTCATGGGTCTCATGGAACTGGAGTGGTCTCGTGGGACTCTGAGTGCATTGATAACAAGAATTGACTGTACTTGAACACAAGTCATCCTACACACAATGCTTTTTTTAGAGCAGTATTACTGCTTCACCTGTGTACTGATATGCACAGAGGGCCTTCTCCCTTTCAAAGTATTTTGTGATAGAGGAGAGGGGAGGGTTGCTGTTTCTAAATGGAAAAAGAGTTCTCCTTACAGGGTCACACATTTCTTTAGACTATAGTAAAACTATGTGGCTGTGTTTATTCCTGAATTGCAGCCCCAGTCTTCCATTCAAGATAAAATATTTACAAGCCATTTCTTATACAAGGGTTTTGATGACTCATCAAAAAAGACTTGAGGGCTTGTTATCATTAATTAGTCAGGTAATGGGAGGGGAGAACCCTCCTCTGACTAGATTTTATTGTAAGCAAGATAAGAATTAAAAGTGAGAAAAGAATGCTAAAGAATATACAGGTTGGCCACCGCTATCCATGTGGGATCCATTCCCCAACCCCACCCCCAGTAATGAACCCACAGATACTGATATTCTTGGGGGGAGAGGGTTCAGAGGACCTCCGGATGTGACCGGAAGTGGTTTTAGTCACATCTTGTGATGTTCTGAGGCGGGGGGAGGCCATGCACAGTTTTTCGCCACACCAGAAGTGCATCTCAGAAGTCTCTCCTCAACCTCCCCATAGAACATCTCCCAGGTGTAACCGGAAGGCACTTCCAGTCATGTCTAGGAGGTCTGGTGGAACCCTCCAGAGGTTCATTGGGACCTACAGTAAGTCTCGAACCCATGGATAAGGAGAGCCGATCTGTACTGCCTAATCTCTGAGCGCCACAGCTGTCCATCCATGGGTAGCATTCACAAGGAAAATTAATGTAACTTCTGAATGATCCATTGAAGGGGTGTAACTCAGGCCTAGTTCCCAATGCCAACCTGTGCCAATGTTACATCACTTAAGACTGCAAGTGGAGGTTCACACACTTGAAAGCTCCTGCACACAATTTTTCCTGCACATAGAAAACTGCCCCCCCCCAGCATTTAGTCTTCTGTGTCCAAGAAATTCTTGCATGTCGAGAAATCATTTCAACTCCCACCTGCCATCTGAAGTACTATAGGACTCACCATGGTGAGAACATTGCAGAATTATCTGTTCCTGTGGACATGGTCCGTGGTCTTAGGGTAATACCCTCAGGGAATCACCTTTCCTGATCTCGATTGCGTGCCCACGTCCTTGGCGAGGAAAGTTCAGCAGAGATGCACTTTTAAAAACGCATCCGCGCATTGCTCTCTCCGCAACTGACAACCTTCTGTTTCCATTTTGCCTGTTGATGACTTTGAAGGGCTTGACAGCTTGCATACCGCCAGCCTCACAGAAGCGGATCCAATCAGAGATGACACTTACCTCCCCGATGGGTTTAGAAAAAAAAAAACGTGGGAGCAAAACAGCAACAACCCACTGAATTGTTCACATTCTCCATCCTTAGATGACTCTTGTCTGTCATGAGTGTTGCACAGAAGAACTATTTACAAGACAGGTTTTGATTCAGACAAGGCCTTTAATAATGCTTAGACTCAGATGCTCGGCTCTAGTCCCTTGATAAAAGAAACTGTGAAAGGGGCAATGAATGAAAAGGGTCTTATCAGATTCCTGCAGCCATCCTCCACGGTTGGCGCGGCTTCTTGGCATCCAAATGGCTTCTCTGCAGATGACATTCAACCCCCCACTTCTTTCCATTCATTTTTGACTCTCTCTCCCTCTCTCTCTCTCTCTCTCTCTGGAAGCTGAGATGCTCTTCAGACTCCCATGAAGCCTGTTCATTCAGATGAATTCTTAGCTGCCAGCACTAGATTAATAATATTCTAAAGCAGCAGAGCCCAAAGTTGTGACTGCTGCATTCGGAAAATGCACCCCCTATCTGGACCGCAGCTTTATGTTCCACTCCTGCAATGCTCATTCTCCTGGAAGAGTTGGGCGCCGGGATGTGGGGTGGAGCAGGGGGAGGGGAAGAAGAAGATTGATCTCCGTGGCACACAAGTGTGTTCTAGATCAGGGAAGTTGAGCACATGGCCCAGGGGCCGAACGCAGCCTATGGAACTTTTTTATCTGACCCTCAGGCTCTCGCTGCTGAGGTGTTACTGCTGAAAGGGCAGCCCACATTAAAATTGGGCTCTCTCATATCTTGAAATATGATCAAGATTTGTGTGCATTCTCTTCTGTCATTTGCAACTAATAAGTTCCTAACTGAGAAAAAGTGCTTATTTTTGGTTATGACCTGTTTAATGACATCACTTCCTGCCCATTGACATCACTTCTGGTCCTCAGCGGGTATGATGAATGCTGTTCGGCCCTCTGTATGAAATGAGTTCGAGACCCCTGTGCTAGATCTTATCCCCTTTCCCAAACCAAACCGTTCCTTTTCTCTTCTCGGACTTACATCAGCAAATTGCTGCCGTAGATCTGAGGAGACCCATAGTGTTTCAGGCACCCTAGTGGGGGGGGAGGTAAAAAACTTTTGCTTGCCTCCTGCAGGCTTCCCAATTCCTGCCCCCCCCCCATGGGATGCAATGCACGCCCTATCGCAGGGTTGCTCAATAGGTGGATCGCGATCTACCGGTAGATCGCGAGGCAAAATGAGTACATATACATGAGTACAAACATTGTACATATAAATGTTATATGTTATGATGGCGCGAACATTGTAAAAAAAAACTCTGGTAGATCTCCGGGCCTTGCTGGGTTTCAAAGTAGCTCTCGAGCCAAAAAAGTGTGAGCACCCCTGCCCTATCAGCATGACTTCAATGGTGGGGGCTAGGATTGGGAAGTTACTGCAAAACCACCTTGTGCACAATCACAGCTGGAGTGGGAGTTTATATTTTGTAGGTTCTGCTTTGGGACGGTATCATAGGGTTAATTCTACAGGATAACTGGCAGCAGAAAGTGGCATTTCAGCTGAAACATATATCAGGTAGATTGTCTGTGACACTGAAGTTAATTACAATTATTGTTTTGCACTGATATGCACCAGTGTGTGTTTATTGCCTTGTATTGTATTTGCATATTGAAGAAGTCATTTATCTCTTCAATTCATAACCCCCGTAATCAATCACCTTGAGTCAGCGTTCAGAATTATTCATGAATTTTGTTGTTGAACTAGGCACACTCGTAACATCCATTAATTTGATGACTTTGAAGCTCTTGGGGAAGGAAAAGATAATCAATATTAAGAAGGCTCCCTGAGGCATAATTTCAGAAATTACCAATTCATATTCAGCCCATAATTAATTTCTGTTAATCAAAACGAATTCCTATGCTATTGTTATCAATTTTCATTTGAGATTGCGCACCATGTAATGACATGCACCAACAAACCTATAAATTAGGGTGGTGTGTATGTGTGTGTTTAAAGAATCTATTTGAACCAGGAAGCCACAGTACTGCTCTGATTTTGGGTGCTTCAACCAACTGAAACTGCATCGAACTGTGGCTAACAGGTTTCTTTTAGTGTTGCCATATTCCAGTGCAATAACGCTGGATAGTCTAATTTGCATATTATGCAAACTGAGCTGTAGATTGGAGGAGTTAAGCATGACCATTGCATTTTCATTCCAAATTGCCCCCCTCTTGCTTTGCAGCAAGGTCCTGGTCCATGAAATACACACATCTATTTCTTATAACATTTCTACTGCACCTGTTGACAGGCTCAAGGGAGTTTACCTTGCTTACCCCTTGGTAGGCCTTCTGGTGGTCAGTTGGTCTCATCAGTCCTATGTCAGCTATATAGCTGGTACAAGCTCAAGGAGAGAAAGAAGGTGAGTTGATGGGCAGAGACTGGATCCTGATGCAGGTCCACTCCCCACCCACTCCCCACCCTGAACCTCCCCCAAACATCCCCTTCCCTGCCCTATATCTGCCTGGGTTGGCATCAGCTGGGCTCCATGGTGGCAGGCGAGCAAAGCCACTAACCCGCTAACCCTAGGTAGATCCGAACCTCCTGGCAGCAGCACACCATGTGCAGGAGCACTAATGCATTTGCCACAGTGGAATGCAAGTTCCAGTTCCAAACTAAGGATAGAATGGAGCCATAACCCCAATACATTTAGGGTGCAATCCTAACCCCTTATGTCAGTGCTTTCCAGCCCTGGCATAGCGGTGCCAATGGGACGTGTGCAGCATCCTGCAGTTGGGTGGCACTCACGGAGGCCTCCTCAAAGTAAGAGAATGTTTGTTCCCTCACCTCAGAGCTGCATTGCCCTTATGTCAGTGCTGGAAAGTGCTGGCATAAGGGGTTAGGATTGCACCCTTAACCTTCAGCTCACCATTGAGGCTGCAGTCCCCTTTCTAATCAGTTCTTCCCCTGCTTATGCATTGCAATTTCTTATTATAACCCTTGCTGTATGCAGTTTTTTGCAAACATCTCTATCCCTGATTCAGATATGTCTTTCAGTGTTTCACAGAGGAAAAGAGAGCCATGCTTATAACACCCTTGTTCTCAAACCAAAACTCCACATATGTGCCTCACTCCCTCCATGTTCTATATTTTATTGTTTTAATGTGCCTTTGGCTATCTTATTTTGGAAGCTTGCTTTTAGTAGCTTATATTGTTATTGATTTACATTCTATTCTCTGCTGCTTAGGTGATTTATGGGATATGTGCTTTGGAATGTTATTGATTGCTACTTTTACTGTTATGTATTTTATGGTGTTTTATGATGATTGGGTTGAATTGAATATGAATTTGGTAGCCACCTTGAGCTCTGGAAAGGCAGGATATAAATATTTTAATAAAGAAAGAAATATTGTTAAGGCTTTTGTAGATGGTAATTTACCCTGCAATAATCAGTCTTCCTCTGTTTTAAAACTCAAAGGCAAATATTCTTTTGCTTAGGGAAATACTAGGAAAATATCAGTGTCCTATAACGGCCCGCAGTATACATGGGTTCAGTACCTGCAGATTTGAATTTCCGTGGGTTCTGAATCTGCAGGGTGGGCCAACTGTATCCCTCAGAATCCAACCAGAACTTACCAACCAGAACTTAACAACCAGTTCTGGTAAGGTCTGGAGGCCCTTCTGATTGCTTCTGAGGGCCAAAAAGAACAACTGCTGGCTTTTCAGCTGAAAACCAGAAAAAGTCCCTTTCAGAATGACCTCCGGACCCAAACTGAGCACACTTCCGATCAGTGTGGCTTGAAACCCACAAAATCAGTGGACTCCAACATCTGTGGATTTTGGTATCTGCAGGGGTTCTGGGAATGAAACCAAGCAGGAACGTGGGCTATTAGCAGTGCCATTATGACTACGATTCACACCCTGCCCTCCCCCAGCATGACTTCTGGTTGCCATGATCTTCCTCCTTTCTGCCCCATTACTCCCCCCACCCAACGCAAACCTCCCATGCCAGCTTTCCACTGCCAGAGAATCCAGGAGAGCCACTGCCACACATCCGGTGCTGTGTCCTACCTACATCATCCTACCTGACATGGAGCTTGACCGATTTATTTTACATGAAGCTCTTGGAACACTTGAAATGCACCAGGTGACTGCTAAGGAAGAAGATGCTTCGTATACAACTTGCAAATTATTTCCTGCCTGAAGGTGTTTGGGGGCTTGGGAATATTTTTTTCCCCCCAGGGTGTGAAGTGGCCCCTCTTTGGTTTGTTTAGGTGGGCTTATAGAGCATTGTACCAAGATGGCAACAACATGATAGAATAAATCTTGTTTAACGCAGCAACTCTTGGGAGAGAAGACGACACACACGTCATGCCTTCCAAATTGGTAAGACATAAAGCTGTTCCAGATGATAAAGGATGTCCGTGGCTTTCATTACCGCTTGATCATAACCGCTTTGCCAGTTGGTGCAGCTCACAACGAATGCTGCTTTTATCTTCTCTGTCATTTTGAGTAGTTCCTGTAAGTACAGCTCACTTTCCATAATCATTGATCCTGTGTTTCTATAGTTACGGCAGAGGCAAACCTTCTCAATGTACTTGTTTGTTTGTGTGACATTTTATTGAGATGACGACGTTTTCTACTATTGTAAAACTTTTACTCAATTCATTTTGTCCCTTACTGGTGAAAGGATAGAGAGCATGGCCATAAAATACCAGGCGCTCATGCCACTGGAATGAATGGGAGTTGCATAAGAGCATAATTCATGTGCGCAAGAGATCCATGTGGACTGGGCTCATCTCCTGTGTGTTCACATTGTAGATACGCTGCCCAATCCTAAATAGTGTGCACCTGCTTACCACTGGCACACATTGTCACAAACGTGCCGTAAGACACGTTTGTGGGCCCTACTGCCCAGCGAGAACCAGTGCTAGCCCAGTGCTGGCTGATGCTGGGCTAGTACTGGGTGGCCTAAAGAGCTCCACCACTCAGTGATCACGCAGACCGCTGAGCAGCCGTGAAGTAAGTAGGGGCGAGAGGTGGGGAGGAAGTGTTCCGAGGAGGGGGGAAGCGGGTGGAAAGGTGGCGTTCCAGGTAGAGGGGAGGCGGGGAGATCCACCAGATCCAGAGCCTCCACCAAACTTTTGGCTGGTGGAGAATCGAGTAGCCCATTGCATGGCTACTTGCTGTACCTGGGGGGAAGGGGAGGAAAGTCCCCTTCTCCCGAGGAGCCAGCAGCAGCTACCCGGAGCATTTTCTGTGTCACTGCAGCCCCGCACCCTGGGCAGCTCAGGATTGGGTTATTAGGCTGCAATTCTATCCACACTTATCTAGAAGTAGGCCACATTGACTACACTGGAACTTCTTCTTCTTCTTCTTCTTCTTCTTCTTATTCTTATTATTATTATTATTATTATTATTATTATTATTATTATTATTATTATTATTATTAACAGTATTTATATACCGCTTTTCAACTAAAAGTTCACAAAGCGGTTTACAGAGAAAAATCAAATAACTAAGTGGCTCCCTGTCCCAAAAGGGCTCACAATCTAAAAAGATGCAAATGAATACCAGCAGACAGCCACCAGAACAGACACTGCTGGGGTGAGATGGGCCAGTTACTTACTTACTTCTGAGTAGACTTGCATAGGATTGGGCTCTTAATCCACACAGTGGCATCACTGGTGGTGTAGAAAGGGTGCAGACCACAATAGGTGACACTCGCATGGGGGGGGGTGTGTGTGAATAATTCTATCATGTATTCAATGCGTAATTTAATACAGAATGCAATGAAACCAACCGTGTCAAAATATCTGTATTCTATCAAAAGTTATAGCCAAATAACCAGAAAAACAAAACACAACTGCCGTATGTAACAGAAAGTGGATTTTCTTAACTCAAAACTGACCAATGAGACTCATTGTTCTGAGAGCCAATGAGGTGTTGTTATGATGCAGCAGGGAACCAATAAGGAGTTAGTATGAGTCAGCTCTCATTTCCATGTATTAGAGCTAATTCTAGAACTCTTATTCAGTTATGTGAGTGTCATCAAGTTGGCCAATGGTTGTTTTTTTTTTTGGGGGGGGGGGGGGGACTGATTTGTTGGGTGACCTGTACTGTTATACATTAAGCTAAATAAATAAATAAATAAATAAATAAATAAAGTTAATGAGGGTTACACCAACCCTAGCGATGCCACTGCATTTTGGCTGTGCGTTTTGATATTGTAATTTATTCTGTATGGCCTTTCAGAAGTTCCACCTCTGAGCTCTGATTGAATACCCCAGCCTAGAAGGTGGGATTAGGCCATGTTAAGGACCTTTCCATGCAGGGGTGGCACCATTGGTTGGACAGGTTGGGCCCCGGCCAAGGGTGAAGACCCATCAGAGGCCCCACCTGGTTTAGCCATTCTCATTGGTACTGAAACCTCAGTAGCAGTGGGCCATGACAGGGTGAGTGGGGACATCATGGCAGCCCATGCAGTGCTGAGCTCTGGGGCCCCTGGTGATATAGCACTGGCATTGCTTCCCAGAACCATGTCGGTTAGATAAGTATGCCCTGGAAAAGAATTTCAAAGCCTCCCTTAAATTGCAGCAAACTTTATCCAAAGCAAGAAGCAATCCCAATTGTATTTGGGATGCCTCTTTCCCCCTCTTGGGATGTAGAGCAGGGATGCAACATGAGAAGATGGCCCTGTCAACAGGTGCTTCTGGGCAGTGATATATCTTCCACCTTACTATTGAATGTTTGTCAGCCCAGGAAAAACAGACGCTGGATTTTCAACATTCCATCACACCCAGACCATGGATCATTTATTAATATTCTCCTGTTTCTCATTGCAAGATGTAAAGCTCTCATCACGCTCTGTCGTTGAATAATTCTGAAACCCAGATTACTTCTGGGAACCGACGATGACATTCTAGCAGCATTATATATGACCCCTTCCTGAGGGGGGTTTATTGTGGCATCAAAAAAAGCCCTTATATTCTGGCCATATGAGATAAGAAATAAACATCAACAAGCAAATAACCCTTCTAGTTCTCCATTATCTCTTGGGGACTAGATAAAAATAATAGCCATGGGCAGAAAAGAAAATCAGGGTATCCAAATAAATCAAAAAAGGCAGTCATTCTAAGACATTCTCAAAACACAAACCATCTGTTATTTCTCTGAAATCTGCCGTACCTTTGCTCAGGAGCAATATTTTTTTTATTATTCCAACAAATTAGTATGGCAGTTCAGGAATCTAGAGCATATCAGTTCTCTGTCTGTCCCATTTACATCAATGGAGTTGCTTCAAGCTTGTGTACAGAATAGCTTCTTGCCTGGTATCATCGTGATGAGTTTCAGGCTAGTGACATACATCCCAATTCTAACTAAGGGCCCAATCCTATGGTGCCCAGCGCCTGTGGTACACTCATATCACCAGTGCTGAGTGTCGTGAAAGTGCCATAAAGCACTTTCCCACTGGTGCTATGCACGCACCACCAGCAATGAGACCGCTGGGCCTCAGTACCAAGAAGACTCAGCGCTGGAGTGGCTGGGGATAAGTGTTGCTGCCAGTCAGCAGTGAGGCTCTGTGGGGTGGGGAGAGGCAGGAGAGGGGTGGAGGGAGGGTGGGCGGAAGGAGGAAAGGATCAGGCTGGGAGGGGGGCAGAGACAGTGGCAATCTGCGGCCCAATCCTATGCTCCCTCCCTGGCCAGGAAGCCCTATAAGGGCTTCCTTGGTTCTGTGCCCACTCAATAGTGGGCACAGCTTCGAGAAGACACATTGGGGCTGCAGTGCTGTTACTCAGGGTAGGGGAACAAATCCTCCCTTCCCCCTGAGGAGTCTCCAGCAGCTCCCCTGGCCCCATTGGATACAGTGGTGGCCATTTTGGAGCTGCTGTTCCTCTGGGCAACAGGGCAGCATTTGGCTGTGCACCCGCTCACACTGATGCAGAAGTGCCAGTGTGGGCTATGCTGCATCTCATGGGGGGATTTTGGCTGCTGGTGGTCTTCTCAGGATAAGGGGACAATTGTCCCCTTGCCCTGGGGTAAACCCCAGCAGCTGAGACTTACACCCAGCAGTTGAGACCTTCATCTCAGACCTACACCAGTGATTTTTTTTTTTTTTGACACAAGTCCTTGTTGAGCCATGTCAGTGGATCAGGTCTAGAAAGGGGGATATAATACTGTGCATGCTGGTGCCACTGATCCTGTCCCCTCCTGGGCTTGATCTGCTCACCTCTGCCCCTGTCACTACCCTCCTCCACCCCATTTTACCCCTCCCCACCTTCTGTATGGGAATCATGGACGATCTTGAGAGGATGTGGTGTCAGCAATGGCGCTTTGCTCTGATGAATCTGGGGAACACCTGGTTAAGGCCTGGGCTTTCAGCAGAGGGTGTGCTGCACAGCTGCAGCCACTAGAGGCAAAGAGGTCTTCAGGGATATAGGCAGCACCTGATGCAGGGAGACTTGGTGGGTTGTAGATGGAAAGAAACTGGAGAGGGGACTTGCTGGCTAAATGGACTGACTTTTTGGATAACTGGCCTGTTGACTCATGGACTGACTCACAACACTGCTTATCAGATTGACTCTCTGGCTAACTGACTTTCTGGCACACTAACTTATGGACTGGAGAACAAACAACTTCCTGGCATACCAGCTCATGGACTGGTGGACAAACATGGCATCCTGACTGATAGACTGGAGGATGGACAATGAACTGGTGCACTGACTGATGGACTAACTAATGGACTAATCAAACAGAGATTGCTGAGTGGTGTTGAGATGAGATGGTGTGCTGTACCTGAAAGGACTGCTGTTTGGAGAACTGGGAGGAGGGACTCTGCAGACTTACAGGCAAGCTACCTACTAGTCTCCTTCCTACTGGTGCTGGGGTTCAGCATTTGGGGTATATGCTGCTTGAACTAATCAGCTTGAAGGGGCATAAGTTCTCTAGGCCAAGGATAGAACAGGAGTTTGGCAAAACACCTTCCCCCCCCCCTGCCCCTATGCTAGACTTATGTGTTTCTATGGGCATCCCTGCACAGAGCTTAAGTGCTGGTCTTCCCATCTGCATGGCTGAAAAGTGTACAAAGGTGTTTTATGGTACTCCTGCAACAATGTGCATCAGCAAAGCACATGCTTCACCAGTTATTGTTCCATTTTTTCAGTGTTTGTTTTGCAAAGCTGAACTATTCTTCAGAAAGTAGTTTGGTTAGTTCATGTTGACTCTTCTTTAAGGCCATAATGCAAATAGAATGAGCTTTAAAATTTAACCAACTAAAACCATTTAGGTCTAGGAGATCCCACTTAGCACTGGAGTCGTATGTCAGAGAATACCTGCGCAGTACTATTTTAAACTCCATAGGCCATGACGCTGTTCAGATGCTAATCGGGATGCATCTAGGAGGTAATGAAGTATTTATCTTTTTCTTTTTTTGTAACCCCCTTTGCTTCCAAGAGGAGATCCACCTGCTTTTTAAAAGCTGCATGTCAGGGAAACTGCAAATGGGAGGCCCCACAGCTGAAGATGGCTGGGGTAAAGGATTTCACTTGACATGTCCCCGTGTGCTTCAAGAGAGCTATATAAGGAGGGTGCAGGCAGAGAAATGGCTGGAGGGTGAAAAAACCTATGTACTACAGGAGACTCACTTGCCCAAGTATCCCTTAAGGAATGGGTTTTCCTGGGGTGGTGGGTGTTTAAAATGATCATAGATAGATAATTGGGTGACTTTGCTCCATTATAGTCTAATGCAGCATTTCCCAAACTGTGGGTCACGACCTCATTTTTGGTGGGTCACAAGCCTACTGAAGCCAGGACACTGCAAGGTTAAGTGGCAGATGACCTGCAAGTCTCTTCCGATTTGCATGCATGCGCATGTGCCCTATATCGTTGGCCTTGTTGCACTACATTTCCAAGTGTGGGTGTTTCGCACCGGTGGGTTGGGACACACACTTTGGGGAGCACAGTCAATGACACAGGGCACATGCGTGACCTAGAGGTGACTTCCTGGTTGTCTGCCATTTTACCTTGCGGTGTCCTGGCCTCAGCAGGCCCCGTATCCACATGCAGTGGGTCTCCAAGGTTAGGAGTTTGGGAATCCCTGGTCTATTGGCAATGCTTCTCTCTCCTGCAGGCATATCTTCTGTTGAAAGCAATGGGAAATGTAAATGAATAGGAGCTATGGAAACAAATGAAACAGTAACAGAAAAAGTGAGAGTCCCATGAATGAGCTTTTCTAGCAACTGTTACCCTACACATGCCAGATCTGAGAAGCTAAGCAGGGTCAGGCCTGGTTAGTACTTGGATGGGAGACTGCCTGGAAATACCAGGCGCTGTAGGCTTATACCATAGTCTTTCAAGACTGAAGGTTGCCAACCATAACAAAAACGGAGAGAGTGATGAAATGAATGCATTTTTCTGGCCTGTCCTTTTGCAATATTAGAATTTGTCCTTATCACCTAATCACTAGCAATATAGAATGCCATCAAATCATGGCACTCCCCACAAGTCCCTGAGAAGCGCTTATCTCAACATGTTGCTCTCATGTACACTTTGATCACAATAATTTTTGCCTAAATGCTGAAATACAAAGGACATACTGGCAGGACTGTGATGCATTTCTAAAGGGTTTCTTGTGCGGCAGTTTCTGGCGTGATGAATTTCCCAAGGTGTGAAAAGCCCACTGTAATGTCAGCACAGGAAATTCTATTTTTAGTGACACAGCCACACTGCTGGAGATAGGAATGAGCCGCAGAAGCATGGCGAGAGCTTCGCTGGCCTTCTGATTGCTCACCAGTGGGATGCCAAGTGGTGCCAATCAAAGACTGTGGGCTTGATGCAGCGCGAGACACAGTTTGTGACATACGAGCCGGGTCGACCCCTGCAAATAGGTCCTGCCAATTCCAGTGGGTTTGACACTTTGTGAAATACAGCCAGTGACACATTTTTTTTTAAGTGCACTCAGCCTGAATGCTAATTGAATATATTATTCTTTATTCCCATACACAGGATATTGGGATACATTACATCAGGTAGCTTCTTCTGCCTAAACCTTTTATTAAGGAGTGGGCAGGGGCATATCTTGGGTGTGGCAAGACAGGGCAGGTACTCTGAGCACCACGGGGGAAGGGGTGCCAGGCTCTAATTTCCTGGGCAGTGAGCAGTAGGGGCAGTGCCCCCACTTTTGGTGCTCTGGGTGGCCCGTGGCCTCTCCATGGGTGGCACTGGTAGATTTGCACCCCCGTTGCTTCTTGTGAAGGCAGCGAGCACTCCCTCCTCTGGGGAGAACTGAGGAGTGACTTGTGCACCACAAGTTGTGCAAGGCAATCGCTTTGGGGTTCTCCCCAGATGAGGAGGCATTGGCAGCTTTGTGCCCCCTGTCCTTCTCCTGTGGAAATTCCCCTTCATGGAGAAACATTGTCCTACAACTTTGACAAACTACAAAAGCCCTACATCCCAGACCATGGTAAAGGGCATTATCCAAATGTCTACACTGATGGAGGAATGCATTAATATTGTCATGCGCTGAAGTTAAAAATGTTTCCTTACTTGTTTTGTGTGAAGTCGGGTAGTATTCAAACCACAGGTTTTTCTCCACATCCATTTAAGTTAAAACATTGTGGAAAGTGCTGTTTGGCTTGAAATTCTTTTTCAACTGGCCAAGTGAACGGGGGAGCAGCTAAGCAACCCCCAAGTTGGGGGGCCAGCTCCTTGCCATTCAGTGTGGGGAGCTAGAACCGGAAACAAAACCCTGAGCTAAAATCACTGAACTGTGTCACTGCTGAATTTGAAAGAAAGCTTGAAAGAGTGTCCTTGTAAATAAACTCTGGTTTCAAGAGCATATGGTCTCTACTGCAAATATGTTCTGGCAGAGCACCAGGTTACCAGAGGGTAAATATAATTCGGGGGTTGAGAACCTTCCAGGTGAAGGTGAAGTGAACCTTGAAGTGTCCCTACTCCTTCTTGAGGAGAATGAGGTCCTGGCAACTTTGGGACTGGTGGCAGTAAAAGTACAACCAGCCTTGTTAGCAATGGTGTCTCAAGGTCCAGGGTCAAGAGACCACCACAATTATTACAGCAGCAGCATTCTGAAGCATTAACAAATTCATTAACTCTGATTTTATGACTATGTTCCACTGGAGCTTTCTTGTGTCAGTAGAGGCTATAATAGTGGCCTCTGATGCTGCAAACATGGGAAGCTTTATTTTAGAGATCTGACTTTCATCTTCTACACACGCACACACACAATTGCAAAAACACTTTTGATATTAAGATAGGATAAAAGAGTTGCAAAAACATAAAAGAAGATTTTCTCCCCTCCAAAAATGAGTGAATCTAACAAAGGAAAAAAATCTCGTTGAATCACTCAAATAAGGCAAATTGTTTACTACATCAAAGCTCAGGAGAAGGCATTTGTAAGCATTCCCTTTCTTCTGGTGGTTGACAAATTGAGTTACGACGGCTGTTGAACTTACAGTGCAGTCTTGTACATGCCTCCTTAGAAGTAAGCCCTACTGAGTTCAATGGAACTTACTCCCAGGTATGTGTGCATAGGATTGTAGCCAAACACCCCAATCCTACATAAATCCCGATGTAGTGGCGCTGGTGTGGGGCTTACAGTTTTTCCATGGGAGATTTTTGGCTGCTGGAGTAAGGAGACACTTGAACTCTTTCTCTGGGTAAACCCCAGCAGTCACAAGGAGTCAGCTTGGACCTGTACCAGTAAACCCAGTGGTACAAGTCCTTGTTGATCCATGAAGGCAGATCGTATTCGGTGTGGGCTAGCACTTCCAATTCTCCTGGGCCTGATCCGCTCACCCTCTGCCACATCTCTTTCCTGTTCCACCCTCTCTGCATGCCATTCATGCCTGTCCTCGCCCTTCCCTGCACTGGTCTTACCTGCTCCAGTGTGTCCCGCTGGTAGCTGCGGGAAGGCTCTTGCTTGCCTTCTGTTGCGCCTGGGCTTTGCACTGCCGCAAAGCGCTTTACGGCATATTGAGGGCAGCATGCACATTTCTCAAGCGCAGGCCCTCAATAGAATTGGGCCACATGTGTCTGTAGTTCAGTTAAATCCAACTTCTAGTTTTCTTTAGGAAAGTCAAGTGGTCCTTCCTATAAAAAGCACTGTAAAAATTTTGGCCTCTGGCTTCGTGATAATGAACATGCACACTTGCGTACCTGCCTCAGGTACTGTAAGCTCTCTCCAGCTGAATACATTAAAAGCCACACTGTCACTGAATTGGACTGGGACCGGGATATCCGAAGGACCACTGCCATTCTTTGGGATGCGACTGTAACTCGGTGGTAGAGGCAGATTTGCATGCATTCAGGTTCTCAGTCCCTGCCTAAAACACTGGGGAGTTGGGACACAAGCCTAACCAGGTCTACTCAGAAGTAAGTCCTATTTTGTTCAATGGGGCTTACTCTCAAGAAATGTGGTTAGGATTGCAGCCTTAGGGTGCAATCCTAACCTCTTTTGTCAGTACTTTCCAGCACTGGCATAGCGATGCCAAGAGGACATGTGCTGCATCCTGCAGTTGGGTGACACTCACGGAGGCCTCCTCAAAGTAAGGGAATGTTTGTTCCCTTACCTCAGAGCTGCATTGCCCTGATGTCAGTGCTGGAAAGCACTGACATCAGGGGTAAGGATTGCGCCCATAGTCAGTGAAGACAATATTGAACTAGATGTACCAAACCTCTGAAGCCAGGACCAACTTTACCCCATTTCTGCCTGGCCCACAGGTGTATGCATTTGGTCCCTGTTGCGTATATGCAATGTTGGGTAGAAATGGCTTAAACCAGGGGTCTCCAAACCCCGACCCAGGGGCCATATGTGGCCCGCAGCGAGCCTCTATCCGGCCCAGAGCCAGCCTCTTGTCCCCTGGAAGAGGACTGAACACTCGACTGAACATGACCAGAGCTGTGCTCTGATTGCATCTGGAGGGTGTTCTGAGGGCTGGGGAGACTGAGTGAATGAGCCCACTCATTCATTTATTCATTCATCCAAGTTCCATCTCTTATTTATTTAAATTTTATATTTAAATTTTTTTCCAGCCCTCAGCACTGTGCCAGAAATTTCATGCGGCCCTCTGGCCAAAACGTTTGGAGACCCCTGGCTTAAACCAGTTGCTCCCAGTTGGGCCCCATGCCTAAGGGGGCCCCATGCTAGGGTAATCTAGTCCTGTATGCAATTTTATTTTAAAATGTGCTTTGATCCTTATTTTCCATTAACTCACATGCACCTTTTAAGTGCACATATTTATTGCACATATTTATTGCACCACAAAGGCAATAGATTGGACTGAATGTTCACTTAATGACCTAATTGTATAACAACAGGGATAGGAGAATATATCCTCATCGTTAAGTGGTCCACACCTGTATATTAAACCAAATAAACTGCATCATATTGATGCTTATGTGTAACTTCTAGAACCTAAAAGTAACCTATCTTTTCTTAATTGCAGAGATCAATAAAGTCAGCATCCAGCATGGAGTTTTAGCATTTAATAACTGTTACCCTGCACATGCCCAATCTCATCTGATCTTGGAAGCTAAGCAGGGTCAGGCCTGGTTAGTACTTGGATGGGAGACCACCTGGGAATACCGGCTGCTGTAGGCTTAGACCGTAGTCTTTCGAGACTGAAGGTTGCCAACCAAATGGGCATGAGATCATTATTGCAAGTAGACTTCCCTGTCCTGAAGTAATGTGTTTTGCTTTTTTTAATCTTATGCATTCACCAGCCAAAACCCGAAGAGCACACCCATCCTGCAAGCACTGAATGCATTAGCTGTGCATTCGGACCCTCCCGTTTGTCCTCTGTCTTGCTCTAGATTTGTCTCATTTTTGGAGATCTTAGTCAGGTGATCAGAGAGATGCAAATGGAACCAATGATTGCTAATGGATGACTTTTGAGAGGAAGGCTGGTGTTTGAAATCATGCCGGTGTTTTGTTGGAAGAATTTAAAACTGTACTTCCCATGTGCAGCAATCCAATGCTCATTCTCCGCTTCTTGTCCCTTGAGAACATTAAATGTGATTGAAGCATTTCTGTTTAGTCACAGCTTACACACTTCATAGGAACAAGTTATTGGGCTAGAGGGAAGACTTTTACTGAGAGAAAATCCCTTGGTGTCTGTGTGATTCAGGGGAAGAAATGCATACAGCTCCTTCATGCATCCCATAATGTCCATGCAGAAATTATAGGTTCTGAGCCTAGCATGACTAGCATTGGAAAAAAAAAATTGCAGAAAATATAGCTGTGCAAGAGATCACTGACTAGAGCATAGTTCTCAATATATTGGTGCAGTGGTTCTTGCTTTTTTTAGCATCAGAACTCACCTTTTAGAATGAGAATCTGTCAGGACCCACCGGAAGTGATGTCATGACCGGAAGTGACGTTATAAAGCAGGAAATTTTGGGGATTGGTGTTGCTTATATCCTACACTCTTCCTGGTCTCAACATGCCCTTTTGGTCCCACAAGGACTTGCACCAAAGAGCTGGCACAGATCCAAGGAGGCCTATTAGGTAGGTAAGTAAAAAAAATTCTTTCCATTGTGTTGTGGTCCCTGGACAGCCCACATCAGGCAACAGAGCCTGCGCTAACACCACTACCCTCTACAGGCTGGCCAAGGATGCATTGGGCCATGTGTTTGCTGAAAACTATAACACGTTAATGTTGCAGGGATCAGATCTCTTTACAGTGAAAACCAAAATCATTTTTAAAAGTAAACAAGCTGATGAGATATAAAAACAGTTGGGGGCTACAGATGAATGATTCTTAACTCGTTCTGCTGACAGCAGTTTTTAAAAAGAAGTAGACTTGAGGAAAGGTAAAATCTCTTGCACTCTGAAGTGTTTTAAAACAGTATGCCTGTCTTGTTCTTCTGTGAAAGGAATGCAAAGGTCAGCTTGTCAGAGAGGCCAAAGGTCTATGGAACAATATTTACACAATCCATTTTCAGCCAGGCTCACTTCAAGGCAAAATTAGGCTGAAGAGAGATGTATTATAGCTCTTGGAAGGCGTACATTTCCATTATAGTGGTGTGTAGATTGGAACTGCATTTCAAGTGCTCAGGGGACAGGCGGTGGGGGGGGGAGAGACAGAAAGCATTGCTGCACAAAAGAGATCATTTGAGTACAATTTTAATTACTTCAGCAAGTGAAAATACCAGCTCCTTCCTATCCCAAGACTGTCAACAATCAGGACTGTTTTCTCGCCCACCATCCTGCAGATTAGGTGCTGCAGATTAGTGACATGGACAGGCCCCAGTTATAGCTCTAGAGAATCAGCTGCTCTCTTTTCTGTTTCTCCAGGATTCAGAACATTCCTCTTTGGATGCTTCATAACCTGCCTGATGATGGGAAGCAGAAAGCGCTTGTATCTTTGCGAAAGGATCATTCACTTTTATGAGGGCTACACTTGCAACATTTCTCAGGGCTGCTCCCCCCTTTGTGTAACAAGCGCAATTGTTGCATGTCCGCCAGCATTGGGCTGGTGTTTCTCAAAGCAAATGTTTAAAGTTGGGACGACATGCATGCTCCTTTGTGATCCAGTCACAGTTCCCAGGATCAAGCTATACATCATGTTAAATGTGTGATTTGCTTCTGATCAGAATAAAAGGATAACAGCATGGGGGGAGGATACTTTTAAGCCTTTCCCCACAGCATATTCCTGAGCTAGTGCCTTCCTGGGAAGCTTCCCTTCCTGGGGAACTAGAAGCTCTGGGTGTACTTGGGTGTGTAGGGAGCTGCTGTGGATTAGGAATGCAGCAGGGGAAAGGGTTAAAGCCCTCCTCACCGCTCCTCCAGCCTTGGTCCCAGTTCTGATCAGTCCCTTTTACCACTGCTATTGAAGTGTAGGAAAACCATGCAGGGCCAAACAAAGTGGCTAATATAACATGTAGTTTGGTCCCCAGATATATGTATACAAGTGTTTTAAAAGAATCTGTCGGGTGGATCCTGAAAGATTCTCATTCTAAAAAGTGGGTCCTGGTGCTAAAAGTTTGAGAACCATTGCTGTAGGGAATGCCGGTGTAGATGCAGTGACTGTAATTGCTATGTGGAGTGTGGAGGCACCCTAGGTTCACTGAAAGCTGGCATTGGGCCCTCCGTTTGTCTGTCTGTCTGCCAGTCCATCCATCCATCCATCCATCCATCCTCTCTCCTTTCCTGCTCCACAAACTCTCCCTCCTCCAGGTGCTGCTTTTACCCCTGAGGCCCTGCTGTCTTCAGGTGGCTGCACTGCATTCTGAGGCCCTGATGTTAACCCCATGCTTCCCAGACCTGTCGGAGCAAGGGGCCACTGTTGACACCACACTGTCTCCTCAAGGGATCTTGCACATCCCCAGTACACACTAGCAGAGCACCAGAGGATTCCGTTTGCCTTGAAACGACACTGCACTGGAGTCTCCAGGGTTGAAGCAAGAGCATCAATTCCAGCTGCAGATATCACAGAGACTTCTGCATGCAAAGTGCATGATCTGCCACTAAAATATAAACATTTTAAGCAATGTTCTGTAACTGGATTAAAGAGTGTTCCCAAGGCTATGGTGATGGTCGGATGGACTGCATGGATATGAAGACTGATTTTGTCAGGCTGCAATTCTATTCACACTTACCTGGGAGTCATTCCCAATAAATTCATTGGGGCTTACTTCAGAATAGACGTGCATAGGATTGTGCAGTGTATATACGATCCGTTAAGATTTTTACCCTTGAAGACACATTCCTGGGAGGATCAAGAAAATCAGGTTAGCTGTACCACATAGTACACTCAAGAGACAATTTTTATTCCTCTCCATGTAGGACCACAGGCAGTACAGTGGGCCCTTCGTATCTGGAGGGGATCCATTCCAGGACTTTCCATGAAAGGTGGGGGGGGGGGGTTGTGCAGTGATGCAATTACTTAGCTGGGGGCCACACCTGGCCCTCTGGATATCATGCCTGGCCTCCTAGCCTCCTCAGAAGATTCCCAGAGGCAACTGGAAGGCGCATCTGGTTCACTGGCACAAATAGGACGTGCCTTCCAGTCACAACTGGGAAGCCTCCTGAGACCCTCCAGACGCAGGTGTGGCATCTGTGGATATTCAAATCTGCGGATGCTGAGCCTGCAAATTGCAAGGGCCACTCCATGGGCTACTGTTTTGAAATGCAATGTGAGCCCACAGTGTGATTCAAGACTTTTCTATGAGGTCTGGAGGATGTGTAGCGATGCATTGAATGCAACCAAGGGTGGCAACCATTAAGCACATTTATAACTTTATTTGGCAGGCCAGGCTGAAACAAACTTTTGCAGCACGTGCAGAAAAGCGTCAAGCTTCACCCTGATGAATCATACCTGGAGAAAGTACTTTAAAGCTGTCAGCGGCTGCTTGTAAAGTGGAGGCTTTGAAACGGGAAAAACATGTTGTTTTTTTTCCTCTGTCAGAATGCACTAGGCTTCGTTTGAAAGCCTTGCCTGGCTTACCCATCTGGCTGACGTGAGAAATGAGATATTGATTTCTTGGAGACCACGCAATCAGAAGTGTAGCAACATCTATACGGGCACTGAAACAGCACAAGCAGCTCCACCTGCCTTGTGATCCTGTGAATTTGTTTAATCACATACATAGCTGTCAAGTGGAAATGCATCTTAATTCACATGATGTAGGTGAAGACTCCACCTTGATCACTTGAACAAGCTCTCCTGTTATATGTGGAAATATGGGCAGGTCATATTCTCTCACTCTTGCATCATTTGCGTGCCTAACAATGGTGTCACTAGGGGTCTGTGGGTTGCACCCGGTGATGTGTGTGTGTGTGTGACACCACTACTGGCCAAAATTGTTAAAAATGCAAATTTTAGGAATAATACCATCACGATCTGTATCATTTGATGTGTATTTTCATGCAGAATGCAATGGAACAAACAGTGTTGAAATATCTCTATTCTAGCAAAAGTTATAGCCAAAAAAACCAGTAGGAGGTGGGGCGATGGAACATAATCACACCCACTGCCCAAGGTGGGAGGTCACTGCACACCTCACCCAGTGCATGAGAGGAGGTCCATCATGGGGGTGACACGCTGGCCTCCTGCACCAGGTGACGTAAACTCTAGTGACCTTTGTGACCTGTGTGACCTGTGTGACCTTTGAAATTTCCATTCTGGATAGTAGAATATCCAGAATATCAGTTATTATCCACTGGCACAGAATCTCACACCTTTACTTCTATATGCTGACAATCCCATTAGTTTGGATTGTAACCACAAGATCAAATTGAAATGGATAGATGAATGTTGGGGAAAGGGGAATTCCTTGTCATGAACTAGACTGCAATCCTATGTATAGTTAGTTACCTGGGAGTAAGTCCCCTTGAGCAGAGTGGGATCACATTGCACATCTACTTGTATGATGAGGGTAACATGGGAGAAGCAAACGCATGGGAATGGTTGCAGCAAGCACTCTGGGTAGGAACTGCATCTCTGTGTATTCTACCCAAAGATATGCTACTGTGTTATCCAAGAGTACTCATTCCCCTGTTCATAAACCAGATTCAGATGTAATTCACAGATCCTAATGCTTCTCACATTCAAGTATAGATCTGGGTCAAGTGCTAGTCCTAGCAACAACATTTTTCATGAAATGAGAAAGCACACAGACTCTTCCACGAACGGCCAGTTGACTGGCTGAAGCTTAGATTTTCTTTCAATCCTAATGGGCTTCCCTCACCAGCGGAAGTGTGTTACAGCCAGGCTGGATACTGCAAAGCAGCTGTAAAGTGCGCTCCAGAAGCACGTACTTCTGGAGCACCAGCAGGAAGGCTGGAGCCTTACCCATGGGCTGGTGGATCAATGGAGACCTGCCAGAGCATGTAAGCCCATGCAGGTGGCAGAATGGAGCAGGGGTGGTGGTAGGAGCAGGAAGGAGGGCGGATCAGGCCTGGGATGGGGGGGGCAGGATCAACGGCAGCCACCATCCCACTCTTAGCAACTGTTGAAGAAACCCAGATGATGGTTCTTGGACCATGTAACTCATCAGACATTGAGTGGCTTTGGGGATTTTCAGGCTGCGTGATTGTAACCAAACCTACAGGAGTCAAATTGTGCAGCAATTTAATCCATCTCTATAGCTATTCTTTCTGTTCATGTATTTATTACAGGATTCTCATTTGAAGTGTTGCTGTTGTACTGTCGGAAAATATGACTGTTTCCCAGCGGTTAATTTCACGCTGGCAAATTTCTGTGGCTCTCAATGAAAGACCGTGTGGTCTCACAATTTAGGAGCCACATGCCAGGTTACGATGGCACCAAATTCATATCCTGCAAGGGCTGTATTTTATGACAAAATCGTCCATTGTTTGGGGTGTTTCTTTGTTGTCATGGTGCACTTTCAAGGGAGTTCATATCTTTGGAGATGAAATGGGCAACTGAATAATCACATTTCTCTCACTTTCTATAATCTGATTTATATGAGATCACTTTTCAGCACGAAGCACATCGTTATTTTTTGTACTTTGTCTTCTAAAACGCAGGACAATATCAAAAAGATTTCATTGTTGGTGCTTTGGCAGTTGATTGCTGAATGTGTTGTATAACTGCTGAGCAAAATCATAACTGCACAAGCAACAGTTTCCTGAGTGGTCCTGACAGCTCAAGGCTTCATGGTCCTGGGTAGGACATGAGCTGTGCCTACAAAGGACCTGGGTTCAATTTCTGGCATCCTCACTTGGAAGGATTTTGGGTATCAGGTTTGACAAAGACTTCTAAGAGACATTGGATAGCTTATGGATGGACAAATCTTTCTACCTTTCCCGTCCAGCTGAACTTTGTGGAGTTTCTATTCTACTCTCATCCACCCAAAATCTCCCGTTTCTTTTCTTTTCTGATCACTAGAAAAAAATCCATATTTAAATCTGCATTCAATACTAACTTTTTCCCTCCAAACATTTTCCATGTATTTCAAACCCAAATGGCTGGTTTGATAATATGTTGCAAAGTGTGCATTTAAATAGGTACTTTCCTGCAAATGTACAAGATGCATAGCATCCTTAGACATGTCCATATCTTATAACATCCTGTCTTTTAGGGCAGTGGTTCTCAAACCTTTCAAGACACCCTAGAGGCTGCTGTCTCATTTATAAATGGCAAGGGGTGTAGCTATAATGGTGATTGGGTAGCAGTGCTTCCTCCCCCAAACAGCACCTTTGATGCACATAGCCTAACCTGCCCTGTTAGTTTCACGAACCACCAAAAACTAGGTCATGATCCACTGGTGGGTCTGGGACCCACAGTTTGAGAAATTTTAGGGAATGAGAAGAGTCTGGAACCAGTCTGGAACACATCTCAACAAAAGACAAACTGGATAACATCCCTAGACAGCTACTGCTGGCTGGTATAGAGAACCCTGCTGGGCTATATGGACCACTGATCTTATTCTGTATAAGGCAGTTTCTTTGTTCCAAATGACCGTCCAAACCTTGCTTGGTCAGCAGATTTGAACCTGTAAACAAGGCCACATCCTGGGAGCCTCCTGACTTCCCGTTAACTGAAGTCATTAGCGAACACAAAAGAAGTACTTTCTAGTGTGGCTTCATTCACCAACTCCATTGTCAATTTAGTTGAGTAGTATTTAGCTGACATAAGTCTGAAGAAAGGCAGAGGGCACGTCAGGCCAGGAAAACAGGAATAGGATCTGGTGTGTGCTATTGCCACTAGGACCGAGCTCCTCCTGTCCTTGAACCACTCTTGCTCCTTTCCCCATTCCTCCCCTGTTCCTCAACCTCTTCTCCACCACATTACAAGCATCAGTATGGCATATGGGAACACCTGGCATGCAAGAAGACCTCCAGCTGTTTGTGCCAGTGACCCTGATGAACACAACAGTGCCAGAGCTTTTGTGATGCTACTTATGGTGGTGGATCACAAGATCCACCACTGTAGGATCTCAATAAGACTGGACAATTTGATTTTGTTTTTGCACATAAAAGTGTTTCTAAGCCTATGTGTGATTGAACTTAGTGGGGGTTTTCTCTTTACAGCGCTTCTCCTGAAAATGTTATATAATGAATGAGATCAGGAGCTTTTTAAATCTCTCTAATAAGAAAATAGTCAGGAACAATGGTTTGGTTGGAAAAAATGTAACAATAATACCAGTAGGACACTGTGATAATTGCCATTGGTGAGAAATGAATAGGGTGGTTGGGGAATTAAAATGCTATTTTCAGGTATAGCTCTTTCTCATCAGACTCTAAATATGAATGCTCCAATTCCCAGGATAATGTCACCTCCCAAAAGTGCACCTGTCATGATGGAAACAGACAGATTAACCCTCAAATGAAACTAAGGGCACAATCCTGGAAGTGGAGTTGGGGTGAGGAGGGTTGCAAATGTGCCGTAAGGGATTTTTGCGCCTCAGGAGGAAGCCGCGTCAGCACACGGTGATGAATCTGTGTCTCCATGGCAGCTGAATCCAGCCTCCATGGCGGCTTCCTCACTAAGGCTTGTGTTGGCCTGGCTGGGGGAGGCATTCCTGGGCGAGTGGGCAGCCCTGGGGGTGGGCAGGCGGGAAGCGGGAGGCGGGGTTGGGATCTGGCAGTTATGCTGGATTCCAACCTCCATTCCCGGGGAGAACAAAGCGGCATCAAGCCACTCTGCTCTCCTTGAACTTGTGCCACTTCAAGAGGTAGTGCAATTCTGAGGAGACCCAATTTTTGGTGGTTTGTGAAACTGACAGGGCAGATTAGGTTATATGCATCAAGGGTTAAAAAAGTTGCTACTTGGTGGCGGAGCACTGCTGCCCAATCACCATTATAGCTACACCCCATGGCATTTATAAACCAGGCAGCAGCCACTATGGCCCCCAAAAAGTTTCAGAACCCCATAGAGTAGTTCAGTGTTTCTCAACCAGTGAAGAATGTGTATCTGTATCACTAGTGGTACTTGAGCTGGTGTCCAGTGGTACTTGAAGTAGAGTCTAGTACTATGTGTGGGACCCCCAGACCCCTACCATCTGGTAGCAAGACCAATGCCACACAACAAGCTGTGGTAGAAGGCTCAGTTTAGTGGGCAGATCTTCAATGTGTGCTTTTCGGGTGCTCGAAAAAGCCCTCCCATCTGCCCTTAACATCTTACCAGTAGTGTCTGTCCTCCCAATCCGGAAGTAACTGGTAAAGACATGATCACCAGTTAATTCTGGTGGTACTTCCACTAGTTGGTCCATGTGAAGTGGGGGACAAACACTGAAGTAGTTGGTACATTAATTCCTTCCAATGCTATACTTTAAATAGGTTACCACAGAAAGTTATAATATGGCATGGTCTGAAGGCACATGATAACATCAACCTTACTCCAGGTAGGCAGGTCTTCATCTGGTCAGTGCCCATCTAGGAATCTGCCTGGGAACACTATATACAGCAGCCTGAGTTAAAGAAGGCCAATTCTATGCTTGGGATCATTAGAAAAGATATTGAGAACAAAACGGCTAATATTATAATGCCGTTGTACAAATTGATGGTAAGGCCACACTTGGAGTATTGTGTCCAGTTCTGGTCGCCGCATCTCAAAAATGACATAGTGGAAATGGAAAAGGTACAAAAGAAGGCAACTAAGATGATTACTGGAAAGGAAAAATCCATTATGGGTTACAAGCCATGATGTGTATGTGCAACCTCCTGATTTTAGAAATGGGCTATGTCAGAATGCCAGATGCAAGGGAGGGCACCAGGATGCAGGTCTCTTGTTATCAGGTGTGCTCCCTGGGGCCTTTGGTGGGGCTGCTGTGAGATACAGGAAGCTGGACTAGATGGGCCATGGCCTGATCCAGTGGGGCTGTTCTTATGTATAAAAGTCATAAATTAATAACAAGGATCTATAAGTTGGTTCACTACACACATATTCATCACCTGATGACTGAAACTTCAAGGGTGACTTGCATGTGTGAATAGACAATCCTAGGTTTAATGCCACTGACAGAATTTTCATTTCACTTAAAACATCTTTCAGTAATGTCAGTTCAGGCATCTAACTGCTAGTCCTCTAGTACAATCAAGGGATACAAATGCATGTGTTAATGATAATCGTAGGCTATGATTCTTTTCCATTTGATTTTGTGTGTGTTTTACAGCACAATCCATTGTGTTCACTTGAGCTTTCTCCCAGGAAAGTGTGTATAGCAGTGTTTTCAAACTGTGGGTCAGGACCCACTAGGTGGGTCATGAGCCAATTTCAGGTGTGCCCCCATTCATTTCAATATTTTATTTTTAATATATTAGACTTGATGCTCCCCTGGTATGTGACTGCATTTGGGAAGTGTTACAGACCTATACTTTTAACAAGATACTATGTACATTCTTTTAACAATGATAGTAAATGGGACTTACTCCTGGGTAAGTGTGGGTAGGATTGCAACCTAGAATTGTTAAAAATTTTCCTGCTTGATGATGTCACTTCTGGTCATGACATCACTTCCACTGGGTCCTGACAGATTCTCATTTTAAAAAGTGGGGTGCTAAATGTGTGAGAACTGCTGGTGTATAGGATTGCAGCCTTAGGACCCAATCCTATCTAATTTTCCAGTGCCACCATGCCAATGAGGCATGCTTTGCATCCTGTGCATTGTGTGGTGGGGAGTTAGTCAGAGGCCTCCTCATGGTAAGGAAATATTTGTTCCCTTACCTTGGGGCTGCATTGCGGCTGCACAGTGCTGGGAAGCTGGATGGGATTGGGCCCTTAGTGTTACTGATGTAATTGGTTTATTTTAATCTTGGCTTCAGATTTATTTTATCTTATTTTGAATGACTCAGAAAATCTTTGTAAGTGAAAGAACTCATAGAATTTTTATGACATTCATCACTGCATGCTGTCCCTCTGAAGCATGAAAAGACATTAAAAAAAATTGCAGTTTCAAGTAGAATGTAAATGGTAAAAAATGTTAGTTTTTTTTAAAAGCACATGTTAATTTAAATGGCTACTTTCAATGGACAGTGGGTCCATGTGATAGATTTTTCTAATATTTGATAATTAGTATAGTTTCCTATTCTAATAATTAACAGTAACTTAACATGGGGTTCTGGATTGCTGGCATTGATCTGCTTAGAAAACAATTATTGTGCATTTTCGACAAAAGCTTTTTAAAGTGACTTTTACTTTATTAGATTTACACATCTCAGTTTGAAGCAGAATCGGAGCATTTTGACATGCATGACTGGAGCCAAGATCTGTTTTGGTGATGCCGTTCTTTGCATGGCTTATTAATGCTAGGCTGGGTGCAGCAGCAGCAGAATGCTAGCCAATCTCAGAGGACAGGATTAGGGTATCCTTGAGGCAGCAGGGACAACCACATTCACATGGGTAACCATCCCTTTTCAAACATGATTTTTGCATGTTGGGAGGGGAGGGAAATCAAAACAGGAAGTATTTCATGTGCCAAAATTGAAGTAACTTGTGAACCAGGTTTTAAAAGGACTTTGGGAAGCAGTTTCCATGTCTCAGTTCAGTCACTTGTCAAGCTGGTGAACTCTCTTTACATTATGGAGTGGGTATAAGCCCTCACTTCGGCCACATACATAACCCTATGAGAGATATAAATGTTCCACATGGACCCCCAATAGTGCTTATATCCAATGAATGCCATTTCCAGCACTCCCGCAATGCATTCTACACTCCATATATCTAAGCTTCTTTTCCCTTCATATCAGAAAGCAATTTTTTGTTTTGTTTTTGAATTAGAATATCTAGTATGGTTCTCTAAACTATCTTAATATATTGATTATCATTGTAATCCAGCACAGGAAATTTGGAGATTTGTGTACAGAAGTAGACTTCCATGGGATTCCAATGAGGACACACACCCATCAAAATCTGCATCCACATCTCTACTGCTCTGCTTTTTTTAACTGGTTCCCCCATCTAGCAGCTCTAATGGTTGAACACAGTCATAATGCATAGATGTATGAAAGGCTGCTAGCGCGCCTGTATGGTGCGCTAGCAAAGATTGCCATGCCTCCCCCCCATCAGCCGGCAGCAGGGCTTGCTGCCAGCTGATTGGCTGGCTGGCCTGAGGGGGCGGGACAACTGGCTAGATCTAGTGCACAAGCGCTAGATCTAGCTCAGTCCGTTCCTGGAAGCGACCCCCACCCACCCGCCCTGTAGCTAGTCTGGGATTAGCTGGTCACTCTCCGGAGGACCGGGTAGGAATTTTTTGAGCATCATCTGATTGGCACCATGATGGTGTTTGTTTTCGCCTACCTCAGACTGGCTATGGAGCACGTTTGGGTCCGCAGTATATCTCTTTGAAGCCCTGGTCACTGGCGGTAGAAGTGCGGGGGGGGGGGTAGGCAGAAGACCTTCTCGGTGTCCAATCTAAGTCAGCAAGGACAGGGGTGAACCAGAACCACTCTCAAGATGCTTGACCGGCTCGGGGAGGCAGGCTGGCTAGCCCCTGGTCTGAACTTGGGGGCCTTGCAGGGATGACCTGAAGGCATAGCAGTTTGGCTGACTTACCCTCTTTGGGCGATGGTGAAAGACGGGCTTAATAACAATGGAGCTACGCCTGGAGTCGGGTGGATGGCCTATGAGATTGAGGGATGTAGATGGCTAGTGCCGTTTCCCCCACTTAGAAACCCGCACTTGGGATGGGTATTGTTTACCCTGTTTTGCCTTGTTGCAATTCAATAAAGTGGCCCATTTTAATCCCATACCTGTTGTCGGCTGTATTTATTTGGGGGATGCATGGTAAAAGGCCCATCTCGTCCAGCATCCTGTTACTCAATTATTTTCAACCTTTTTCATCTCACAGCTCAAGGTGCTACAATTGCCAAGGCACACCACCAGTTTTTTGACCACTGACAAGGCACAACATGCTGATGGTAGGAGGCTCAAATCCCCCACTTGCCCTACTAATAAATGACCCTCCCCAAACTCTGTGGCACACCTGAGGCACACCAGTGTGCCATGGCAAAGTAGTTTGCTGCTATTATGTAAGTAATAAGTAATAAATAATATTATTACTCAGCTGCCCTTGGGAAGCTCATGAGCAGGAGAGAATGGCAGACTTCTCTCCCACCAAGCTTATTCAGAGAGCCACATAGCTACTGAACCTGGACGTAACTGAACTGAATAAAGGTGGGATTGGCTATAAATTGCATCATAAACTTATAAATATACAGGCATCCTCTGGTATCTGTGGATCCAGTATCCACTGTCCCCTACAGCCCATTACCTTCATGTATGTTGTTTATAGTAGCATGAAGGAATTGTGTACTTGCTTTAACCAAATGCTATAAGCAACAAAATTATAGCAAGACAAGCAGGCAGGAAGCCTGCAGCTAGAGGGGATGACTCAGCGAATGTTAACAGGAAGCACATTTCACCAGAGACCATAGGATTAGGCCATTAAGACATTTAAACAACTGGATAACAGAATGGAGCCCCCATAATACTAATGTAAAAAGCTACTGTCATCCCCTTACAGCATGCCCTTGGAGCCTTTAGTTCTACCCAACAGCTGAGGAACTTCTGCTGCCTTCACTGACTGCATATCAACCTCCAGTATTCCTTTTAACCTACCTAATCTCATATGTTGTAGATAGCAGCTGCCAGCCATCAAAGGTCATCAATGATAATTTAAGTCAGCTTCTTAGAGGCAGCAGTGTCCATTGAAGAAGCATATTCAGCTATCAAATTCTACAAAAGTTTAGACTAGAGAACCAGTTATCACCTTACTTAATATGGCAATAGCAGCATGGAATGATTTATGCTTGTGATCTTTTTTTATTCCAGCTTTAGTACCTGTGCACAGACTCAAGCATGCAATGTTTCTTTTGCATTTTGCAATTTCATTAGTATAAATGTATTGTGTAGCATAATCAATGTGGGATTCACTCATGTAATCTTTCTGCATCTCAAATATGGTTTGGTATAAACATCACTACAAAGAACCTCATGAGGCCAGCATTTAAACCACTCCACATGATCAAGAGATGTCTTTTCCTTGCCTCTTCCATGGTTTATTTATGGTTACTAAAATTTACAGTAAATTTGCTTTTTGCCAATTTTTTTCACAGGCAACAAACACCACAGATTGCTTTCTGTCCATGTGCCTATCTGCAAGTCTTTATACTCAAGAGCAGTTATCCTGCAGACTGCAGAAGGTGGCAATTCTTTTGCGTTATTCATTGAATAGTGCTAAAAAGAGAACCTCAGTATGACAAAGCAGCTGGAGAATACACAAGACCATCTTCACTCTAACCATTTTTGAATGATCTAGTAAAGTAAATTTCACAGTGATGCTTCAAAGAAAATAAATATTTCATTCGGCAAATAACAGAGGTCTTAAGGTCTTTCAGAAATCAAGGTCAGCTGAAAGTTGAGAAATAATTGTGTGGTCAGATGTGCCAGGAAGGCAAGTGTGGGCAGGTGTGTCTGAAACATGTTGACCATTTTTAAGAGCTTCCAAATAATTAGGAGTCTTGAGCATTGGTAGACTGAAAAAAAAAACACATTTCTTCTGTTCATTCTCATTTGTAGTGAAGCCCTACATTGTGGGACTTAGGGCTTTCAGCCCAAGGTTTTTGAAAATTGTAGGTGTTTGACTCAAATTTAGCTCTCCTTCTTTTAATATAACCCAAACCCTTTTAAAGGACCTGTTTAGGAGACCAGAGTCATATTTAAGAGTTATATTTAGTTACTGTTCCTGATCTTTCCTAGGATTCGTTCCAATGGGATCTATATCTTTCAGCTATTTTTCCCACTCAGAACTAGAATGCCAGCTCTTCTTAACAGCGCTAACTAAACACTTCCTGTAACAAAGTTACAACATAATCCCTAAACAATATTGCCTTCTATGAAATTAGGCCCTTGCATACCCACACCCAACTTCCACTGAAGACAACTGACATTGTATCTGACTGTCTCAGGGCAGAAACATGATCCCCTGACAGTTATTAGCAGACAGGAAAATGCATATAAACAGCCTCTTTTTCAAGGAGCTGCATTACTTCTTGAAAAACACTGATTGCTGCTTGACAGAATCTGTGGATGAAACAGCAAATCCCCTGAGTATCTATTATTTATAGACAAGTTCTTGAACAGCTAAAAATATATATCAGAAAATCTTCATAGCTTTCATGGTTCACAGCAGAATGTTACATTACATCTTCTCCTGAATATTTTATATCTTTATTTCTCTTTGTCATAATTACCAGATAACCTGACTTCTACATTCGAACACTACATACCGGTCAGCAATTATTTACCCTTAAGCAATTACTAGAAACAGTAGTTTCATGGGAACATTTTCTATAGATGAAAGTCTATTAAAAATGGTCTCATGGCAAGGCTTTGACTTTGTAAAAAGCAGCTGTATATACAAATCCACAGGATAACAGTGAAATGAAAAGGGGGAAAAAATCAGAATACATGACTATGAATGCTAAGATGGTTCACTGAGCAGCACAACTGGACATCTGGCTTGTTTTTCTGCCTTGACAGCAGCTCCCCTGCATTGGAGGCTGCTATGCAAACTTTCCCAGGACAAGGACAGCTTTTGAATAATAATAACAGGTATTTATATACCGCCTTTCTTGGTCTTTATTCAAGACTTTATTCAAGGCGGTTTACATAGGCAGGCTTTATTAAATCCCTTATTAAATAGAGATTTTTACAATTTCAAAGAAGGTTCTTTCTTTCAAGAACGACTACATTCAAGGTGTTTCATTCTGATCTGGCTTCACATTCTGGCCTCCATCCTCCCCCGCTCAGAGCAGATGGAATTGCTCGGCTTCAGCTTGTCAGCTGCTCCAAGGTCGCATGGTGCCGGTGGCCTCGAACTGGCGACCTTGTGGATGTTATCTTCAGGCAGACGGAGGCTCTACCCTCTAGACCAGACCTCCTGCCCAAGTGGCTTTGAAGTGGCTTTGAGAGCTTGGAAGCCCTGCAGTAAAGCTGGGATTCTCCTAGAGGGCAAATTCCAATGAATCCAGTGAGACTTATTTCTGAATTAACATGGTTAGGATTGCACTGCCAGGTACCTCCATGATTATCATTTTGCCAGCACAACTAACTAGCACCAGCTCTGTTGCATAAGCCCCAGTGAAATCCTCAGTGGTAAGTACAACTGCAGTACTTGGTGGTTTGTATCTTATGCCTTATTAAGTATGACCAATGACTGTCTGCAGAAGAAAATAAACCATGAATCGGTGAATCCTGTAACCCACAACAGTGACAGATGCTAAAAAACATAAGGTAAGAGAAATATTTATTTAAATTTTGCACAAGAACGAGCTTATACCGAACAAATTCAAGAAATAAGTGCAGTCAAATGAGGAAATATAGATGACTTTTCCCATCAGAAAACATTAAGTAGTCATGCCTGTGCATTATTATTATTATTATTTTTACAATAACTTGAATCAGTTTTTTTAGAGCTGTACATTTCTGCAACATTGTGCATTTTCCAAGAGATCTTCCTTTTATTCAGGTTTCTGGCAAATTCTGCAGTGAGCAATCAAACTGGTGTAGATTCAAATATTGTTAGGTTAAAAAAAAAATCTGTGGTCATGGATGGTATATTCAAATTGAATGGTGTATTCAAAACTGCAGAAAGCTTCTAACTGCCTGAGGATTTTGACACCTTTATGCACAACATGTCCAATATCTTACATAATGATGTCAAACACAAAACAAACCTGAAGTGGAACCTCACACCCAAACACAGGTTTTATACATCTGAACTTGTTCCTAGTCTTACATATTTCACTTGGACTGTGGAAACTGACAGCTCATTCAATCCATAGCATTTCTGCACTTTAATGAGACAAAACTGATTTTGCTTCAGTTCTGGCTTTATACAATTTTTGGTCTATGAGTCTTTTTGTAAAGGAAAGGTCTTCAACCAAAAGCTGTCTGGAACACATGATCATTAACTTCACAGTTCCTGAAGGCACTGTGGATCCACCGAACAGCAAACATGCCCATTCTGGAGAAAAGAAGAGGAAGATATTTACGTTATTTCATAGAGTTTTGTTTAAATGATTGATCAGCACTTATACATGTCCTCCTAGAGAGGTACTGAAACATGAATGCTTGAATACTTCATTTATATACTGCCTTTCTCTGTTGTTTAGACAGCATTCAAATGCTTCCCTGGACATTCACATCTTTTTAAAAAAAATTTTTGCACCCCAGTCACTTGCATCCTACTAGAAACGGGAAACAAATCCCATGTTACATATCCTAAGCCTCTTATCCCACCCCTATGCCTACCTTTGCATTTTAAAAATAAAAAAGTACATCTAATATAAATATATATATTTATTTATATTGGGATGCAAATAACTGGTATGGGGGGGGGGGGGAAAACCAGGAACAAATGTCCAGGGATGCCAATGACAGACAAATTTATCCATGTCACAGTTGTCCAGGACTTTTGGCCTGTCACTCATTGCAACATCTGAGGTGCATATAGTTGCATATATGCAACTTTTGTGCATATAGTTGTATGTTCAGGGGCTACAAATAGATGCATAGAAGTCCAGGATACAGCCTACCACCACCAGCCCTTATGCGGCTGTACAGTGCAGCCAGCCCCACTGCACATGACTGAACATCTGAAGCAGGCTTTGAAGAGGCTGAAAGGAGGAAGAGTAGATATTCATCAACAGCTCACTTAATAGTTAAAATTGCAAGCTGCTGCTGTATAGCAATTGCAATAGGAGGGGAATTCTCACTTTGACCAGCAAATGGCAGAAGACACATTGCCCAGGTATCCCCCCACAAACATGCATGACACAAAAAGACTTGGTTGGAACAGGGCCATGATTTATTCCATTACAAGGCTGCGCAGCGATTGGTGCTATGCAAAGGGTCCTGACTATACTCCACCCCCTTTAGTGAGGGCACCTAACTAGGAGGAGACAGATCCTGTCTGAGCCCTCCTTGGGCAAACCACCTTGACTCAGAACCTGAGCTTGCCCAAGGCTCTCCCAGGTTCATCACCAACCCCTGGAAACGGGGTTCAGCCAGCTGAATTGTTCTGCCCACCCTGAGCCAGGGAACCACGAAGGTGAGCATCCCAATTCCATTCCGGGGTCAAGCCAGGCTGCCCCCGATCCGGGTAGCCTCGGGGCTCAGCACTGGCCTGTTGCTTGCCTGAAGGTAGACACCGGTTCCCTATTTCTCCTCCAGTTCCCACACTACCCTGCCAGACATGGCCAACCTGGCTGAAAGACTCACAAGAACCATAAGGGGACAGTCAGGGGTAGGCGAAAAAAGCTTCACCCCATGGCCAATCGGGAAAAGCCAAAAAATTCCTACCCGGCCCCATAAGCTAGGCTTCTGACTGTGTTTAAAGGGCGGGTGGGTGGGTTCAACTGCTGCCGAGGAACAAAAGGCTGGGAAAGCATGGACGCCAGCCTTTAAACTACGCCCAAGCTTGCGCCCTTCCCCGACCAATAGCTGCTCACCACATCATGCAGGCGGGGAACTGGACAAGTTTTCCCTCCACCTGCTGGAGGGCTTTTCAGCTGAGTGACTGGTTAAGTGCTCTTATGGACTACAGCACCCCGCAACCACACACCAGCAGCCACATTCTTGCACAGCGGTGGACAAAGTGGCCTCTGTCTCCCATTGCTTATAAGGAAGGACAGGAATTCTTCTTGTCCCTGGATTATTCCAGCAGCAGCGGCCATAAGTTCTGACTACCAAACTGCCTCACTAGTCACTGCAGTTCAATAACTAAGAACACAATGAGTTCAAATTAACTGTTTCTCATCTTACTAAACTGTCCCTGCCTGGACTCTTTTTGGTGATCCTTGTAATTCATACTTGCAGCAGGAGAAAAGTCCAGGGGCTATTTCATATCTTCCTCAGTGGTAAATGAAGAGCTCAATCCCATCCAACTTTCCAGTGCTGATGCAACTGTGTCAATGGCATGTGCACTGCATCTTGTGATGGGAGGAGGGCAGTCACAAGGCCTCCTCAAGGTAAAGGCACATTTGTTGCCTTATCTTGGGGCTACATTGTGGCTGGTTAGGAGCTGGAAAGTTGGATAGGATTGGGCCCTCAGTTTAGTTTGAAAAGTACAGACACATAAAGAGACAGACAGACAGCTAGGTCTAGAAGCTAATTAAAACTGAAGATAGTGCTTTAACTTAAATCCACATGCTTCGGTTTAATAAGGGTTGTAAATTGAGCTATGCATTCCAACAAATAAGACTAAATAAGCTTTCATTTGTGTCTGTTGGTTTAAATGACTTGCCCATGCGGCTGTTACTTATACAACATTTCTTCTGATTATTGTACCCCGTCTCAGTCATAAAACAGTTAAATCAGTGCACATGGATGTGAGTTGATTTTAAACCCTCAAGTCCTTTAAGTTGCATTTCTGAATTGGATATATGTTTCCAGTAAAGAATAGCCCAAATAAATACTAAAAGAAGGGAAAGGGGGAAAGAAAGAAATATTCTTTTCCTTTTCCCAGGCCGGCTCTCCAATAGTGCAGAAAATTAAAGGCAAATGTTCATATTGCAAGGCAAGAAAATACAGACACTAATATGACAAAAAAATTAACTAACATGTACACTTCAGATGAGAAATGCACTTGCAAGCCAGTCCTAGTCATAATATTTATAGGGACATAAGTCCTGTGCTTCCAGTAGACACTGTGGAGAAACTATGTGTTACTCTTGACATGGGGCTGCAAAACAGAAGCCTGTGTCAAGTTTTCCCCACTCTCCCCTTAATGTGCACTGTCCTGTTTTAAAACTCTAACATTTGCTATTGCTGGAAGAAATACAGAATATGCTGTATTCTGTACAGAATATAGCACAGATAAATGTCCTTAAGCATTGGAAGAATGGGAAAAAAACTTGCCATGGGACTATGCTTTTTGGGTGTGTCGAGTCCTGTGTTGACATGAAGTTCAGTAGCATATCGTTCTGCCCTTACAACCCAGTAAGTTTTACCAGGATTGCATTTAGTCCATTTGTCCTTGAATTTCTTGACGTGTTGCATGATAGAGCACAAGAAAACCACAGCAGCTATCCTAGTGTACTTTTTCCACTTGCAATTTCAAATGATTTTGTAGTAAGGCGGCTTTAGCTGGTGTTGGGCTTTTCTGAATTCTTAAGGGATTTGGAATAAACCTATTTTGCTGTAGCTAGAGCAGAGGGGCTTATCCTGCAGCTTTGACCTTCCATGTGATGCTCTTTAAGAAAGCAGCAGGGTGAAACTATACAAATGAGATACTTTCTATTAGGCCATTAATATTCTATTCTACTGTACAGCACAAATCACACTATATAAAACATACCATGGTATTAGGGTTTGTTAGGAAAGATTACTGTAATATGAAAAAGAAATAAAGCACACCTTCAAGGAAGAAAGTAGCGTATGTTACGGCCCAATCCTGTTATAGTAGCCTGTCACAGGAACTACTGGTGGCTTTTCAACCCTTGTACACGGCTATCTGGAAGTGTGTGTGGCTTCCAAACCACCACCAGAAAGGATGTGGAGGCCCAACATGTGAAGGCAGGAAGATGAATGTCCATTGATGATGGTGAGTCTACACCCAGGCAATGATTCTTTTGGAAGGGAGTGTGTTGAAACTAAGAGTCAAAGTAGATGTGATGTGATCCCACACACTACAGGTGTGCGCCACTTAACGATGGGGATACGTTCTCTGATTTCCATTGTTATGTGATTAGGTGAACATTCAGTCAAATCTATGGCCTTTGTTGCATAAACAGATACTCCCTGCCAGACACTAGCTGGCTCCACAGGCTACAGCACAGGCTACAGGCTTTATACTGGAGATAGACTGCATTAGAAGCCTCTCTGTTGGCAGCAGCTGTTACCCTGCACATGCCCGATATCGTCTGAACTTGGAAGCTAAGCAGAGTCAGGCCTGGTTAGTACTTGGATGGGGGAATACCTGGTGCTGTAGGCTTATACCATAGTCTTTCCAGACTGAAGGTTGCCAACCATTGTTGTGTGAATAAAAACTCTGCTGCAAGCTATGGGAGATGTGATTCCCTCATTAACAACAACAACAACAGTATTTATATACCGCTTTTCAACAAAGTTCACAAAGCGGTTTACAGAGAAAAACAAATATCTAATGGCAAAAACAAATATCATTAAGAGCATCTTTATTGGGCTTTGACCACCATCATATATGTGATCACTCATTAAGTGAATGGATGTTAAGCGGCACTCACCTGTGTTTTAAATAGGAGAAAAAGCTGCTGTTGAAAGCGTCAAGAAACTTTTTTTCCCCATTAAAAATAGCATGTTGGGGGCCTCAACTGGGATGAAAACCACAGTGGGGGCAAAATACAAAAGCCCTTCTGCTCAAGTGCCAATAAATGCTGTGGGGTGTATTCTAAGTAAACCTTCACAGACTCAACTGTATGGACGACCCTTGAATTTATCAGAAAGATGACATTACACTCCTTATGTCAATTCTGTGTGGGGGTGGGATTGCTCCTTGGTTAAACTGAGTGAGAATAATATAAAATGTAATTTATCTCACATGAATTTATATATAACAATTTATTCCAATACTCTTTCCCTTATGTCTAAGTTTTAGGTTTCAGAACTGGAGTAAGGATTTAACCATTAATCATTCTTCATGAGATAGATCTTTCTTCTCATCCCTGAGGAATACTAAAGACTCAAATTATCATGTGGATTCTCTTTAAAAGCAATGGTTGCATTTCCATTTCTCCCACTCCACAACATAAAAGTGTTTGATCATCAGAAAGCTTCAAGATTGTTTTTGGTAGTTTGCTTCTCATGACAGAAAAAAAAAAATCTTTTAGTTGGATGTTTACAGATCTTAGAAAATCATCTGATATTTTGAAGTATCTTCAAAATGGCAAAGGGCTGATAACAGCAAGATCAGTCGTCAGAGTTGAGCCAATATGTTTCTATAAAAAAAGGATAAGTTTGCTACTTTTTTCCCCAAGGTCAGACAGTGCAAGCACAGTAAGATTCTTGCCACGCTGGTGCATCTAACCAGTATCATAGTTCTTGAATGCTCCTCTCTCCTGGCTGGGAAGACCACTGTTAACAAAGCTGAATATTTTACACTGCAAGTGTACAAACAGACATCCCAGTGACTGGATTAAACAAATCTATACTTATAAACATGCAAACTAGCTAGAAAAGTGCTTCTGTAGCTGAATTTTCTCTTCTACCTTGCATTGGCAGAGGGTGCATTCTGTGCCATGCTTAATCCAAGATGATCCAGTGAAGCGAACCACATTGGTTTCATCCAGACAAGTCTTGGTGATATCATTCCTAATGGTGTCTGCTTGGCAGGGATCAGTGATGCAGTGTGGGCAACACTCATTCTCAGGGAGTACACTGAATTCACACTCCATCTCTGGACAAGGCAAAGGCCAACAGTCAACTTCACCCTGCTGTTTATTTTTTTTTAAAAAAAGACCAAAAAAAGGTTACATTTTCTGTTTATTATTAACTTTGTTAGCTTATAATTAATAGTTTTTCCTTCAAGGTGAATGGGTTCCTACAATGGACCTATGAGTCTTAGCCTATGTCATAGAGACAGTCACATAGAATGTTAGCTACAATTCCCAGGCAAACAGAAAAGTGTACACAGCTTTCTCATTCTACACTTGAGTCGATTCCTATTGATTCTGTTATGTGGTAATACACAAATGTGACTCTGGCCCTTTACCAACAAAATACATTTCTTCATCATCATCATCACTGTTATTATCATTATTGTAAATAGCATCCTAATGCCTAAAAAGAAATGTACCTAAAACCCCCAATATTTCTTATAACTCAGGGGACTGAAAAGTTGAATGCTTCCCGAAGCAGACCTATAGAATTAATCATTAAGAATTAACCATATAGGCAGGAAATTTGAGCTGATGGGCCCAGAATCCCAAAGTGGCATTGCTAAGGGAAGGCAGGGAGTAAATTTCCCTACTCGAGGTAGGGAACCCGCACTCCCAAAGGCGGATCCCGAGGTGGAGCTGGAACAGGCCTGCCTCCATGTCTCCCTGCCCATGGTGCGCATGGGGGCACTGCAAGATAAAGTACTGTGGCAGTGAGGGTTTCTCTTCATCACCGAAGTAACTTCAACTGCACCCCCCTCACAGGCACTCAGAGTGGTTGCAAGCCACTCTGAGTGGCCAACTGCTTTTCTCATTAAAAAAGCAGTTGGCCACTCAGAGCAGCTCGCAACTGCTCTGAGGACCATAACTCGGAAGTGATTGGAAGTGACATCATCACATCACTGCAACTACTTTCAAGTCAGGCAGTTCCAGGAGATGATATGGAGAGTCATGTCCCCAGGTGCCAGAGGCGGCAGCTATACCACTGGAATGCTAATCATTAATTTAAATGGAACGTAAGCATTGATCTTAGACAGTTTCACAGATTTTAATAGGCCTTGAATGTGCCTGACTTACTCTGAGTTGCACCCCAGATAGGATAAATTTCCAAAATTCCTAATGTGATGGGAATATTCTTGCTTTGATTGAATATTTGCAGTGTACCCCATCAGGTTTCAATGATTACAATTTGCCCTTTCAACCATGATTGATAATGAGCTATTAATTCTGTCCCCTCAGTTCATGATTACCATCTATTCCTGCAACCAAATATCTTTTTGAGTAATAGGTTTTTCTTCTGTGACAAGATGTGTGTTATCTAAAGGACTGAAATCTGCCATCTATGATACTGCGAGCAACAAAAATTTTAATTACATAAAAATTGATGGACACATATATAATGGATAAAAATATAGATGACTAGGAAGTAAATATAAATGCTTATCATGGTTTCAAATCATTTTGATTTAGTTCCTTGTTGTCATAGGAAGACTTACCAAACATCGACACTGTTGACAGTTTTGAACCCAAGTGTCTCCACTGTTGTACAAAATCTCCCCACTTTGATGTAGACACTGACTACTGAGTCTTGGGTCACATTCAGGACAGCAGAACAGGTCAACTGTGGGGTTCTCACAATCACAGACCATTCGTCGACACATTACATATCCAGTCTACCGTTGCAAGACAGTAATGAGAATTAATTTGCATAGTTATCATAAGGAAGATGAATATGAAACATGGTGTTTAGTATTTTGCAAAACACAACTACAACTAAGTTACCTGGCACCCCTTCTTCACCTTCTCTCTCCTTCATGTGCAGAGATTAGAAACTTCAAATTGCAATTGTGGCAAATAATTTGCTATTTTCTCAAGACCAGTTGTTCTCAAACTGGTGGGTCGTAACCCACCATTTCATGTAAAGGGTCCCCCATTCCTTTAAGGGAGGGGAGAGAGGTGACAGTGGTGATGTGATCCCCAGGATCACATTGCTAATGGGGGTGGAAGGGGGATGCCTTTACAGGTGGCTGCAGGACATTGCAGGAGGTGCAGGAAGCCCCGCGTAGCCCTACGCAGGGCTCCCCAATGCTTAGAACATTGATAAAAGGGGCGTAAAGCACCTTTGCTTTGCACTCACTTTTTTCAATGTTCTAAGCATCAGGGAGCCCTGTGGAGGGCTGCGCGGGGCTCCCCGCACCTCCTGCAATGTCCTGCAGCCACCTGTAAGTAAAAGCACCCCCCCTTTGCAATACAATCCTGGGGATCATGTCGCAGACCTCACTCCCTCCCCCTCAAAGACTTACCCTGAGAGTAACACTCTCAGAAAGTTTGAGAACCACTGCTCTAGACAATTTGATCCTCTTTTGCAGTCTTGGTTTGCAGGCAAACTATGTTTTGTGGAAATGATAATTTGCTGGTTTGATCAACAGGCATGCTGTAATTCACTAAAAATTGCAGCTAGAAGTGTCAAAATTCTGGACATGAAGGGAAGGAGGGATGGATAGGGGAAAACATATTAACACAAAGTGCATTCTCATAACCTCTACTAACCTTGATGCCCTTTAAAGCACAATTATCCCTGCGTCTCCTACCACAGCATCCCAACCATTTGACTCTTTGCTGGTGTCTCCCTTACAATTTAGTTTCTAGACGGCACGTCCCTATGGGTCAGGGTGCCATTTTCTTACTCCTTTGCTATGCAAACCACGTTAAGAACCTGTCACTGAAAAGCAGCATATATATATATATATATATATATATATATATATATATATATATATATATATATATATATATATATATATATATATATATATATATATATATAATCAATACTAAGCGAATAACATCAAATCACAGTTCAGCATCATGTCTGAATGTCAGAAGGCCCGATCCTATCCAGTTTTCCAGTGCTGGTTCAATTGTGTCAGCCGGGTGTGTGCTGCATCCTGTGGTGGAGGGGCAGTCACTAGGGTCTTCTCAAGGTATGGGAACATGTGTTTCCTTAACCACAGGGCTGCATTGTGGCTACAAGTTGGATAGGATTGGGCCCACAGTCTTCATTTGACAACATAGCTTGGTTCAAGGAATGTAAACTGAAGATAATATTCTTATTTCAATTATTATCTTAACTAAGAGGGCCAGTAAGCTAACATGGATCATTTGTCTGCCTCATTAAAAGTGACCTGTTAATTTTAATTTTTCTCTCCTTTATCATCACATCTTTTGAGATTTTTAATCAAAATAATAATTAGGAATATTTATATACTGCTTTTCAATAAAGCGGTTTATGTAGTAAAATAAATCAAACAGTTCCCTGTCCCCAAAGGGCTCACAATCTAAACAAGAAAAATACAGAAGAAAAATACAGAAGCAACTGGAAAAGACACCATGCTGGGGTGAAGAAGGACAGTTGCTCCCCCCCCCCGCTAAATATAAGAGGGCACCTCTTTAAAAGATGCCTCTTTGCTCAGTTAGCAGAGGTTAATCTTTTAAAATCAAAATTCTGCAGCAGTTCACACAAAGGAGAGCTGCAACTGTGGTGTAAAAATTATCAGTTTTGACCTCTGCTTTTAGTATATCCATTTGTCAACAAAAAGCTTTCTTTACTTCAGCATTACTATGGAAAACAAATCCTAACATATGAAACTATTGACTCAAGTCCAACAGATCTTTGCCCAAAGACAGAAGGACAGAAACAGTGATCAATAATATCACTGTCATATCACCTCCAATCGTCTGAAAATAAATCTGGCGCAGAGCAATCCTATGCATGTCTACTCAGATGTAAGCCCAACTGATTTCAATGAGACTTACTCCCAAGTAAGTCTGCATAGGATTGAAGCCTTATTTCTGTCTTTAGTCTTTTTCTCTCGTTTTCCCATCTTTTGCCACTTCCATAACATCCATAGCTAATATTGCTCAAACTTACCTGGCAAGAGCAGACAGAGCACCTATCATTTTCCAGAACCCAGATCTGCCCATTGTGCTTGATCTTGCCTTCATGTATACAGTCTCCTGTGCAGTTCTTTCCATGAGGGCAACGGCAGTCATAACCACCATCCAAGTTAAAACAAATTGTGTCATTGGCACAGCTGTGTCTCCCAGTTGCACATTCATCAATGTCTGTAAGAAGAGGCCATGGGATGCTTTTAGTCTACAGTCAATAAAAACAATTAGCCTGGCTGAAGTCCACAATGCAAGTGATCCCCAGCCATTAAGGCCTTAGTTTCATGCTAATTTGCATTTAAGTGTAACAGACCTAATTACAAATCATACACAGTTGAAATAACTGTGAATAGTTCTATTTTAAGCAAAGAAAGTACTTACAATATGAACTTCCAAATATTATTTTTAAATAAATAGTACCTGGACAGTGGCAGGGGTAGCTTAAGATACTATCTTTGTACACCTAATACTTCAGCAGGCAGGTTAATTAACAAGTTTGAAGCCCAAGGGCACAAAACAGAAAATTATGTTGGGTTCATACAGAGGCAGTTGGCCTGCAATTATGAGAAGCAACTGTCCAAAACAATAGAATACTCTCCCCAAATCCATTGCTGGGCTTAAGTAGAGTTGCTCAGTTCACACACATGTTTGCTAGAAATAAAAAGAATGTTTAGAATGAAAGTGAATTGTGGCTTTGAGATTCATTACAAAGGGATCATGAAATCTATCTTAGATACCACCTTGAGTATATTCATTATGCTACAGAAATATCTAAGATCCCTCCATCTAACATTTAATAACAGACAAAATGAACTATTTCCAGCAATAAAGCTAAATCTATAGAAAGGGATTACTTTCCAGAAATTGCAAATACTTTATAGACATACATTTCAGTAATGCACATACATATACTTAAAATGTCATGCTGCTTTTCATTTTTAAATGCTGCAGAAACATAAGAAAATGTTGTTTTTCTTTAGTCTTTTAATGAAAAAAAAGAACCATTACTGTTTTCTCAGCCTGCCATTGAGAGGCCACAAAGACCTTTAAACAAGTAATTACCAAACATACATAAATTTTTAACATTGTATCCAATCATAAATTCACTTTCACAATAATCTGGTCCCATAATTTTTTAATTATAGCTCTCTCTAAAAGGTGATATTTGTACTATGGGAGACCACTAAAAGAAGGAATACATTTTTCAAATTAACTATGCATTAAGGTATAATTAACTTGGAAAAAGCCTTCCCAATTAAACAGATTAAGCCAATACAATAATACAGGCGTACAAGGTAAAAAGACTGCAATGCAACTAGTATTAACTATGTCTGTAAACATAAATACTGAAGCCTTTTGTAACTAAACTAATGATTGGGCCATCTATCTATGAGCTACTGTCCCCTTATATTTTCACCAGGTGATATGATCTTCTGAAGTCTTGGACTTTCTTTCCAGAGAAGGATGCCTGGCCAAGTCTATATGGCATATTTTGCTGGACTAGCTCAGTATGGCTGGAGCTGAGTAATAGGAAAAGCGCCCCCCTCTCCCTACTGATACCATTTGGGGCAAAAATGGCAGCTCGCTGAGCACCTGTGCATTGCTCATTGCTGCCCCAAATGGCTCTGACAGTGAGGGGTAGCTTACACAACGCTTATAATACTTACTGTGCCACCCCCTCGACTATGCCACTGACTCCAAGTAGGATTGGGAAAGATCCCTGAACTGCTGCTGCCAGCAGGAATGCAATACTGTTTACAATACTGACCTTGACTGACCAGTGATAGAGAGCAGTATGTTCAAGACCTCCCTGTTTGGGCTTCTGGGTTGTAAGAGTGTGTTGTGTGCTTTTATTCTCATTGTTGTTATATTGTAAGCTTTTAAAAGCTTTTTTTGGTAGCAGATCCTTGATCATTTGAATAAGCAAGTGAATAACCTGAAGTCAAGCTAAACATGGCATTCCAAAAATTCATATTTTTTATATCATTGTAAAAATCAGGAATCACTAAAAATGCTAAGAAATAGACCAGAAACCTGCACAAATGAAATTCAGTTCTCAATTATTTAGCACCATCCAACTTCAATCATTATCTGCAAAGTGCTGAACCACAAATCATCTGTTCCTGCAAGAACTTATTTCAGCCCTTTGATTTTGGACTTGTAACAAACTCCCATAAAGAGTGAATTATGCTGCTGACATTTTGTTTACAGCTGTAACAGGAGCACCAAACACTATAAAACACTGAGAATGCAGGGACTGAACAGAGAGTCAAGTATTGCTGAATACAGCAAAAAGAAGAGAATGTGGGAGGAAGGGGAATAGAGTCAATAGAGTCCAAATTACCTTCAGTCCCAGGCCTAGGTAGACTGTCATTATAATCACTCTCATGTCATTTTAAAAGACACAACACATAGCATATGTAGCATATAGCAGCTTCCACTTCACACAGAGCTGTGTTTCAGTTGCTTTGAACAGGTTAAATGGAGACATGTGAGTCTCAAAAATTGCTAAATTGGAAAAAAAAAAACTTTGCAGAAAATAACCAATTATTCAGAAGGTAATTAAGGAAAGGGACGTGCGGTGGAGGGGAGGACAGGTGAGGTAGAACTGCCCCATCATAATCCATGGAAAAGCACCGCAGCTGTCCTTCCTGCTTACACCCAAGGAGGCTCTCCTTACATCAGCTTTGTCAGGTGTAAGGGGAGCCTCCTCAGGCGTAAGTGGGCAGGGCAGCTGTGGTGCTTATCCATGGACTATGATGGGGCAGTTCTGCCTCACCTACATCACACATCCCTGATTAAGAACTAATGCTGTGTTTCTGTTAGAGATATCAATTTACAACAGGTTTGATTCCTACCTCCTGTTCTTTTTAATGCTTCATAACAACCTACTGTATTCTGATGTCCTAACCATAAATACGACTGATTCCCAAGAAAACACCTTCATTGATTTATAGGAGCAGGCTCACTGCCAATTAGCAAGTTGTTTATGAAGACTACTCTCAATGTAGAGTGCCGTGTACACAGATGGTACAATAATAATGATAGCTTGGATGCTGAATATGATTTTGACACACCTGGGAATGGCAACCCAGCTGCTTCTAATGTACATATTTGATTAGGACAGAAATTTCTCTCACACTCATTCCCCCCCCCCCTTTTGAACTCATGGTCCTATGACGCATAGCATCCTTTATGGATGTGTCAAGTGCAATCCACTTTTTGGCCCTGGGGAGCTGCCAAAGGAATTTGTGAGGAAACTGGAAGAAGAGTACCAGTGGACAGAGAGGGCAGACTAGATCAGGGTGTCAAACTCATTTCATATAGCAGGACGAATAGCACTCATGAGATCTGCTGAGGGCCAGAGGTGATGTCATTAAGCTGGTGATGACAGAACTAAGCACTTTTTCCTCACTCCTTAGCTCTCAACCAGTGGTAGCTGTACTTGAGGTGGAGCCTGGTGGCACATGTGGGACTACCAGACCTCCACCACCTGGCAGTGAAACCAGCAATGCAATGAAACAAGTAGCAGTAGGAGGCTCGGCTCAACAGCAGAGCTCCAGCATGCGCTTTTTGAGTGCTCAAAAAAGCCCTCCCATCCTCCCTGAGCCTCTTACTAGTGTTTGTTGCATTGTGTCTGGCCTCCCAATCTGGAAGTCACTGGTGATGACATCACCAGTTATTTCCTGTGGTACGTCCACTACATGGAGCACATGAAGTGGTACAGCAGGGGACAAACACTGAGAAAAGCCACCTTAGCTGCAAATGACAGAGGAGAAAATAAACAAATCTTGATCATATTGTCAAGAAATGAGAGAGCCCAGTTACCCTGCAGGCTGCACCTGCAGCAGCGACACCTCAGCATAGTTCAGCAGCTGAGAATAGCTGATGGTGGTGCTGGGAGAACACCAACGATGACATAGGGCAGACAGTGCTGACACGGACCACATTCAGTCCGCGAGCCTCATATTTGAGACTAGATTCTAGAGAAGAGGAGTTTGTGAGAACATCAAGAGGAAAAGATTTGAGAAAAGATAAAGCACTCTCAAGGAAACAGTGGAGAGAAGAAAGGAATGGCAACCATCTGTTTTCCGGCACCACCCATTCAGCAGCAGTGAGTTTGAGGAGTGTTGAAAGCTACGCACAAGTATGAGTGAGATTTGCTTCTTCAGCTATCAGCAGAGTACCAGTCTGCAGAACTTCTCCTAGTGTCTTTTTATCTGCATTGTGTAAGGATTCATCTCTGAAACTCTGTTATTTGTAAATCTGCTTCCTCCTATTTTGTTTTTGTCCTTGTAAGATACATTTTAGTTACTCTTTCCTCCTTACTGTTAAGCTGCTTTCTATTCTTCCCCATATCCTTTCAGGAAATGAGGGATCAGTGGGGCTGGGGACATCACATATTAATATGGGCATAATTTTCTCACCCTCACCCAGTCTGTAGTAGTCTAAAATAGAACCCAACTCCCACAGTTTCCCCCCCCCACCTCCCCAGCAAACAAAGGTGGGGAAAATGGGGATATATACCAGTGTTTCTCAACCAGTGGTATGGATACCACCAGTGGTACTTGAGGTGGTGTCAGGTGGTATTCGCAGGACACTTGGAAACCTGCCATCTAGAAGCGAGACTAGGAACGTGATGCTACGAACAGCAGCAGGAGGTTCGGTTTGGTAGGCAGAGCTCCAAAGCATGCTTTTCCATGCTTGAAAAAGGTCTCCTGACCACCCTGAGCCTCTTTACTAGTGTTTGTCAGGTTGCAACTGGCCTCCCAACTCAGAAGTAACTGGCAATGATGTCATTGCCAGTTACTTCTAGTGGTAACTGTGGACCATGTGAAGTGGTACGGCGGGGAACAAATGTTGAGAAACACTGTTATAGACCCATCATGGTTCCTTTGTAGAAATGCAAGTATTCCAGTGATTTTTTGGACAATAAGTTTCTTGCACACCTAATCCTAACATTTCAAGTTAGCTTGAAAGTAAAGCCAGTTGATTTTACGGAATGTGATTTCCTTCTACCAATCATGGGATTCAGCCAGCCCAAAGCCTTGAATCTGGATGTGTGTGATAACCCTCCTTATTCCTTCAGGTAGGATGAACCCTTTCCCCCGATGTAGCTTCTGACGGACTCTGTCTTCTGATTCTGATGGGGAAGATATCTCGGAGATGAAAGAATGTCATTGATAGGCCTTCAGAACATTGGTCATCCTTTTCCCCTGCAAGATTGCTCAGAATATGCAACCAATCAATGGAACTTAAAAGCTGAAAGGGTATTTTAAATTTAGGGTTACAGAAAATGCTAGATTTTTTACAGTTTGGTTGAGACAAACCATAATGAAACACAGTGTTATTTGTGTTCCTTAAAATACACTTTTAACTTGAAGCATATTAGAAATGAATACTTATAGCCGGGTCCCTTGTTTTTAGAATAGAAGCTTCTTAAAATAACTGCATGCCCACCAACCTGCTGTTCCTTAGAATGACATTTGCAACAGCACCCAAAAATCTCAGAATTACTAAGCTAGCAGTATAGCTGCCTTTTGTGAAATGCAGTATTTTTACAAACTAGAAAAGCTAAATAATATTACTCTACAGGTGACAAGAGTTTCAGAGTGCAATCACCGTGCAAGAGGGTTCTTTAAAAGTATATTTAGTGTGTAAATCAAAAGAAGAAAATAAAGTTTATGCTACATGTTATATACATTGCAGACCAATAGGAATCATCAGAATTTAGGAGTGATTCCATGCTTGGGATTGCATCTATAGTTTGCTTGTCTTTTTATCTCTGCCTGAGAAGTTAGCAGCAAAAGAGGTGAAGAGTACAGCATTATATTTATAGCAAAATTATCCTTTGATAACACCTAGAGATGTGTTCATGAGCCCGAGTCGCAAGTCAAGACTCAACACATGAGTCATAAGATGCAGCCGTCACAACTCGACTCATCAAAAAATAGAGTCTTTTGATAAGGGTCATTTAAGGTCCTGACTCATTTTCAGAGTCACTGGTCCCAAGTTGCAAGACTCAGAGTCAGCGACATCCATGACTCAAGTTGAAATGAGTCATCCAAAAACACGTTTTGGGGCAACTCGAGTCAAGTCACCATGAGTTGAGTGCCCATCCCTGATAATATCTGTCTTTAAGGGATACAATCCATATATCAAATAGGAACAAGTGAACTGGATTGGAAATACAAGACTCAATATCTGTCCCATATTGGCGGAACAGATATTATCCCCCCATATTGGAGGAGCAGATGAGGGCAACACCCCTTCCTTTCATGCCTACCTAGAGCAACATTCTCTGCCTGCAACATTCCTGTTCGTCCATAAGTACCTAAGAAACAAGTGGCTTGTTAAGAGAGCCTTATGGAGAGCCTTATGGAGTAAGATTCTTTATGGCTGTTGCAAAGTGGGACATGTGTGTGGCCTGACTGCTTCCACAGTTGCAAATGGCTGGACCTGCATCCAGCAGACAGGGAAGGACCCATGGCACTAATAAGTTAGCATTGGGAGTGGGAGGGAGGCAGACATGGGCAGAACAGGGCAGGGAGGGGGAGGAATGCTACACAGATGGGGCGAGGTGGAGGGATGATCAAGGCTGGGAAAGGGGTGGTACTAGTGGCAGTGCACTGTGGGTATCCAGTTCCCCTTCCTGGACTTGATCGGCCTTCCTGGGTTCACTTGGACTTGTGACAAATGTCCTCTCACCTCAAGGAGGCCTTCACAGCCCAAAACTCTCCCACAGGATGCAGCGCACACCCCATTGGCACAGCTGCATTGCCACAGAGGGAGTTTGGGAGGATTGGGCTGAAGGTGCTGAAAATACATAAAATTAACATAAAGTTCCTGTCTGGAAGTTGATAATCAACATAGATAGAAACATAAGGAAAAAGAAGGAAAGAGGCAGTAAGAAAAGACAATGGAGGAAGAAAGCTGATAAGCTCAAATTATAGCAAACAAATTAGGAAAGTCCCTGGAGAGAGAAAAAAAAAATCACCTTGAGATCCTTTTGTGGCAATGTAACATATGACTAGGTCATAAGCATGTAAGGCCCTAAGTCCAATGCAAGAAAGCCCATTTTGCATGGTAGGCTAACAGACTTTATCTGACATATCAACTGCATGATCTGGACCTCTATGCCTGTTTTATTTTATGCAGTTAGAACCAATTTGAATATTATGCTCACACGTGGACATCCAGAGCATGCAGAAGTCAGATAGGTGCATTAGTGGGGAAAGGCGTACTCTCATCCTCCCTCTCCACATGCATCTGGACAGATCCAGAGCAAGGACTAATCTGTTCTGAATTATCTGCCTGCCTCTGGATTGACAAGAGAGAAAGTAAGTCCCGAGAATAGATGGGGAATTCCTATTCCCATTTGCCACTATATTAAAAACAACAGGTACAGTGCCATGTTAAACCAGTTCAACTGCACTGAGGAACTGGCAAAAGAAGCCTTAGCGCTCAATCCTAAAGTCACCCAGCACCAGCACTGAGCCCTAGAGCCAGGGCTGGGTGCTGTAAACATCCCATAAAGCATGTTTACGGCATTTGGTGAGCAGGAACTGCGCCATTCAGGCATCGAGGAACTGTCAGGAGGAGGATGTGCTGCAACGGGAGTAAGTACAACTGCCAGGCAGTAGTGTGGCCTTGGGGGGTGGGGGTGGGAAAGAATGGGGAACAGCAGAATGGGGCGGGGCAGGGGAAGGAACTGGGGCAGGAGGGGTGTGGGACTGGCAGAGCAGAGCTCCTCTGCATTCTGAATTCCATGTCGGGCCAGAAGGCATGCTCAATAGCATGCTCAATAGCTGGCTCAGATTTGAGAAACCCCATTGCAGGGCTTGGGAAGGGGATGAAAGTCCCTTTCCCCCAAGGACACTCCTGGTGGCTTTCCGGTGCCTGCTGGATATAGCAGTAGCCACTTTGGCACTGCTGCTCCAGCAGGTTCCGGGAAGCTCAGGATTGGGCTGTTAATCTTTTGACTGCCTGAACCAGACATGTACATTGTGTGCAGGCTTCTAAGAACATTGTGCGCACTATATATGCAGTCCTGGGTATGGGATGCATAGAATCTGCTACATCATTTTTTCCCCAAGGGGAGCGGGTATAGATGGAGAAAGTGAGTATGTGTAAGTGGTACTACTGGCTGCTACTGGGTTGACGACCAGGCTGGTCTTCTGGGCACTGCAAGGAGCTGTTGGGAGGGTGTTTAGAAACTGATATAGAGCAGAAATGGCCTAACTCATAGAAATTCTGTGTGACCATAAAAAAGAGGCAACGATGTACGTGTGCATCTCTTCCTTAATTGTAGGTTAATATTTTATTTTATGCGATACAAGGACATCTTTTTATTTTATTTTATGCGATACAAGGACATCTGCAAGAGGGATCTGAAGGCCTTAGGAATGGACCTCAACAGTTGGGAAACCCTGGCCTCTGAGTGGCCTGCTTGGAGGTAGGCTGTGCAGCATGGCCTTTCCCAGTTTGAAGAGACACTTTGCCAACAGTCTGAGGCTAAGAGGCAAAGAAGGAAGGCCCATAGCCAGGGAGACAGACCAGGGACAGACTGCACTTGCTCCCGGTGTGGAAGGGATTGTCACTCCCGGATTGGCCTTTTCAGCCACACTTAGACGCTGTGCCAGAAACACCTTTCAGAGCGTGATACCATAGTCTTTCGAGACTGAAGGTTGCCAATTTTATTTTATTTTAATTGGTTCTCCCTTTGTCTGTTTTGGTTACTCTTGAATTTAAGTCTTCAGGCCCAACACAACTAAGTCTCAGTCTAAATCAGAAAGACTAAGCATTACTCAAAAACCAACACATAGCAATTGCACAGGAATTATGCTGGCCTTTAACCCACCTTCACACGACTCTCCACTGGGTGAAAACATTCCATTATCATGGTAGCCATCTCTGCACTCACAGTGGTACCAGCCAGGCAGGTTAATGCAGGTAGCACGACTGTCACACTGAACAAAGCCATCTGAACATTCATCGATGTCTGTTAAACAATAAAAAAAAAAAACCAGAACATCAACCAGCATAAACCGCTATAGTCTGTGAACACACAACAGAAACTGATGCATTATCAGGATATATAATAGTTTGAAACAGCAGCATTTAAACCCCATAGCCTGATATACACCCCTTAGCCTCATAGACAGTAAATCTAAACAGCAATGAAACTTTGCAAGCCTTTTCACAAAAATGCAAAATGAGGACTAAATGAGGACTGCAATCAAAACAACCGCATTACATTATACTCTGTATTGTTTATCATCATTGAATGAACTAGAGATGTTTAAAAGATAAACAGTCTGATATGCATGTCAACTGTCCAAAGCAAATGGGAAAAAAACTGGCTCCAGCAATAGCTTTATTTTTAGCCATTATCCCTTCCCCCTATACATCAGGCTGCCTGATGGAAACCAGGATTATCTATTTCTGTAGAATGTCAAGACATTAAATCCTAACTCCCATTACCAGAGAGTTAATGCTCCTGGGAATTACTGCAAAATCTGCTGATAGTTCAGTGAAATGAGTCCAAAACACATTTTTGAATACGAATTGTATTATTTGCTCTCATAATAATTAGCATGTTTTTCAAGCTATACCACACTATTTGTCCAAACCTACACATTCTATTTCCCAAGAGGACACAAGATAAAGCTTTTAAAAAGCCTTGGTGCAGGCACTAACTGTCTACTGGTATAGTTTAGTGCTGCAACAAGTGGAAGTAAGAATAGGAAAAATCTATGTATACAGCTTGTTATAGTAATGAAGAAAAAGCAGTGAAGAACAAGTTAGCTCCAGAAACGGAGGAGGGAAGGTGGACAGTGTAAAAAAAAAAAATAGTCATGTGTGCGGAGAAAACACTGATCCAATTCCCTCACAGAACCTTAACATTTCATTGTACCTTGTAGAAATCCTGTTTAAGTTGGAACCTTTCTTGTTTATCCTGTTGACCAATATTGATATGATTCACAGTTATGTCAGACCAGGGGTGCCCAAACCCTGGCCCTGGGGCCACTTGCGGCCCTCGAGGACTCTCAATGCGGCCCTCAGGGAACCCCCAGTCTCCAATGAGCCTCTGGCCCTCCGGAGATTTGTTGGAGCCCCCACTGGCCGGACGCAGCTGCTCTAAGTGCGAGGCCAACTGTTTGACCTCTTGCATGAGCTGTAGGATGAGGGCTCCTCCCACTGCTTGCAGTTTCATGTCTGTGATGCAGTAGAGGCGGCAAAGGAAAGGCCAGCCTTACTTTGCACAAGACCTTTTATTGGTCTTGAGCTATTGCAAGACCTTCATTCATTCATATAAGTTCATCTTTAATATATTTATGTAAACTTATGTAAATTAATTCTTTTTTCCCCGGCCCCCAACACAGTGTCAGAGAGATGACGTGGCCCTCCTGCCAAAAACTTTGGACACCCCTGTGTCAGACAAAGACCACTGCTCAGTTTTTCACAAATGCACATAAAATATGTCACTGGGAAAATAAATAGCACAGATCTTCAGTGGCATGGTCAAATGTTTCAATGCTGCATACTCAAATTATCCATCTTGGCTCGGATATGATTTAAAATACAATAGCTCTTGAGTTGATTTATTTGTGTTAGCATACCAGTCAAACCACCTTGTTTTTACCTACCTACTTTCTTTTATACTGTCTTGTAGCAAAACCAAACCCCACTGCAATTATTTTCAGCTTCTCACAGCCCAGCTCCCAGATGCTTTTGCTTCTGAAGGTGATGTGAAGAGGAAGGTAAGAGAACTACAGAAGAAAATCTACACTAGGCCTTCTAGTTGTGCATCCGGCCCCCAGGTACCAATAAAGCAAGCTGTACTATAGAACTCAGGCACGCAGGAAGATCTTTGCAATCCTAAGCGCTCTCCCTCCCCTTGCCCCTGACCTTTGCACTCTCTTGGAGAGCAACTCTTAAGTGGAATGTATCAAAAGAGTTTGAAAGAGCAGAGGAAGAGATAAATAAGAACTGTGTTGCTTTTCAGAGGGGGAGACTTTCACTGTTGTTTGGCGGGGTGTGTGGCTATGAACATGTGCTGTCAGCCACACAAAAAGCAAAATAAATGCCTAAAATTAGGAATTACCTGTGTCATTTGGGGATGTGAAGCCTGACTGCTTTCATACCAACTACCATAAAAGGCTGAAGTTAACCTGTCCAGTGCTGTGTGCTAGAAATGGCAAATCAGACACAAAGCTTTCCTCACCAATCTCATTGAAACAATGTAATATTTACTACCTAATCCTATCCTCCTCCACGTAATAGCATGCTGGACAGAACAGCATGCACTGAAAGCTATGGTGGTGGTGGTGAGTGATTGCACAGACTGCAAGAGGTAAGTAAAATACTTATCTCCCAGTAGTTTGCCCAATCACCTATGGGTCTCTTCAGACCTATGCCAACCATTTTGCTGGTGCAAAGCCAAGGAAAACCAGGGGGTGATGTGGGCTGAACAATGGGGGAATACGATTTGGTGTGCATGACTACTGCTGGATCCATCCCTCTCCCTGGTTCCTCCCCCAACATGTCCTGTTACTCCTCCTCCTCTCCCTTGGACTGCCCCTGCTGCTAACTTACTGGTGCCTGCAAAGCCTCCTTGAGCTACTGCTGCACTAACCACTCCTCTTGATCTTTGTGGCAGCTGCCCTGCAGCATGCAAGGACGGCCTGGCTTTGGTGCTGCAATAAAAGGACCTTGTGCTGCCAGACCAATGGTTGCAAAGTGATATAAGAGAGAGGCTTGTAGTTTGCATTTAGAATTAGTTTTTATAGCAGCTATTTAAATAACATGCATTCAAAGTACTGAATGACAGATTTCTTGTATTGAGAGATGTGATTCATTTATCAGGAGAAATGAGAGAGAGAGAGAGAGCGAGAGAGAGAGCGCACGCGCAAACACATGAGTTGGGTCAAAGTAACATTAATGAATTAAACAAATCCTGCATTCCCCTTCTTAGAACAAACTTATTTGTGAAGCCGCAAGCTTCCTAATTATGTTTAGAACATTGCAGGCAGTGGCATTGCGCATTTTGATGAGTTCTGTTCCTGATTATTCAGGGAAAAAACAAGTTTTGAATGACATGTCAGTATTGGTAAACTGACAGCCAAAATAACTATTCCGTATTTATTTGCCAACTAACTGACAAACCAATATCACAAGAAATATTACCCGGGATGAAATGCTTTTACATATGCCAATAAAGAAATAAATACTTTCCTCTCATTTCCTTGTGTCAGAATGCAAAGTTGTTGAATGGAGCTATGTACGAGTGTCTGCCACGAATATGCTGATGGAAAAATTTTGCTGGTCTTCAGGAAATGACTGATTGCCTGCTTGCAGCCCATTCCACTGAAAATGCTGCCTGCAGTCAGTTCTGAATAGTAATCTATTATCCTCTATCCTAAGGACACTATTGTAGCCCATTCCTCTACTAAGCTATAGCACAGAAGGATGGAAAGATCTGGGCTAGTCACTTCCTGTTTGTCTGTGTCCATCCACAGTGGTGTAGCTACAGGGAGCACCGAGGCAGTAAGCACTGCAGGTGCCACAATACACATTATAAGCAGCCTCTCCCGCTTGCCATCTGAGCTATTCTGGGCAGTGAAGGCGACATTCAACATAATGTTCTGCACCAACTTCAGTTTCTGGGTGGTCTTCAAGGGCAGCCAAATGCATTGCAATAATCCAACCTTTATGTCACTATCGCATGGGCCACTGTGGCCAGGTCTGACTGACTCAAGAATGGATGCAGTTGGTGCATCAGCAAAGGTTTCTCTGGTCATCATCACCACCTGGCAATGCAGGAACAGCACAGAATCTAGAAGGACCCTCCAACTGCAAGTCTGCTTCTATAGAGGGAGTACAACCCTACCCAGAACAGCTCAACAGCCCAACATCTGAGTTACTAATAGTATCTCTATTTTGTCCAGATTTAATTTCAACATATCAGTCCCCATCCAGTTTACCCACTGACAGCAGACAGTCAGGACTCTCCTGATCTGTTCCCTGACATTTGTGCAAAGTGTCTTTTCCGGCAATACTGATACCATGGCACCAAAAAGCACGATACTTATTATGTACTCCTAACATTATTATTAGTACACACTGCTGCTTTGTGATCTATTGGTTTTTGTGTGGAACTTTCTCCTTTCCAATCTCTAGTGAATCATCTTGTGGCAGCTCAATCAGAAGTGATTTGACGGGTGATTAAGAAGTCACTGAAAAGCTTTGCCTACCCGGCAGCGATGAGATATGGGAAGCAGGAACACAGCTAATGAAGGCCAGTGTGATGCTGCACAGGTTAAACATAAGAAAGATGAATCCTATAGAAAAATTGCAACTTAAGAAAATATTAGCCTTTCTGAGCCAAAGAAAATGCCAAGGAAGAACATTATGACACCATGAAGCACTAAGCAAAGCATGTGCTTTGTTCACAGGAAGACAGTGCCATTTAAAAGCAGAGTAGGCAAAACTGGAATATCTAGGTAGTGCTGGGAGCCAATTTATAGCAACAGGCACGAACAGCCTGGCTCTCAGTCTACCAGGTAACAAAGCTCATCATCTGTCTAGCCTGAAAACCCCTCCTAGGGGGTTCCTATTTAATAATTCTGATTTCTAAAAAATGAATATATTCAATTCTTATTTTAACCCACTCATTTCAGACAGGTGCCTATTTGGCAGATACTGTATTTGCAATTGTGCATAATGTTCAAATGTGTCGGACCAACAAATCAAATAAAATGTGATGGCTCCGTCAGTGCTCATGCCAGGTTTTTAGTGGCCCAGGACAAAGGAATTCCAATAAGCTTCTAGGTTTCAGCCCTCTCAGCTCTCATCTTATTTCAAAGATCAATCACAATAAATTTTCAGTGGTCATTCTCTCCACCTCTCTCTTTTCCGACATCTACTTCAGCTCAAGTAACTGGCCAGCAACAAAGACCCCGTCCTGTCTAATTTGGGATGAGTTCTGGGGCAAGGCTGAAGAAGGAACATTGCAGTTGCTAGGCAACTACTAAGGTGCTCAGTCAGATCAGCTGTGATTATTATTATTTCTGATTATTTGGGGCTCTTGTATCCCCTTGGTTAATAGCAGTTGATCGTCCATTGTTAGTGCACTCTTTTATCAACTCAGGTTATTTTGTTAATTAATTTATTCGTTTTTTATTTGACAAGGAAAGGCAGTCTGCAAAACAACTGTGAAATGTGTCAGGGGTTGCCCATCAATTAAGCAAGGTGATGGAGGTAGAGGGGAATGAGAGGGACGCTGATTGGGGATGCCCTTCACTCTGAGTCTGCCACTGCCACCTGCAATGGATGCAGCCTGCACTGATCTGCTTTCTACCTGCTAAAAGTAAACAGAAAGTGGATCACTCACCTCCTTAACCCATTTCTGCCCAGCCCACAGATATACACAAATGTATGTATACATTCAGCAGTGAATACATAGGGATTCCAGCACGTTCCAGGACTGTGTTGTTTGGAACTTTGTCCTGCCAGGTGATGCCGAGGATGCGTCGGAGGCAGCGCATGTGGAAAGCGCTCAGATTCCTCTCCTGTTGTGAGCGAAGAGTCCATGACTCGCTGCAGTACAGAAGTGTACTCAGGACGCAAGCTCTGTAGACCTGGATCTTGCGTTGGCTTGGTCATGTCGTGAGAATGGATGATGGCCGGATCCCAAAGGATCTCCTCTATGGAGAACTCGTGCAAGGAAAGCGCCCTACAGGTAGACCACAGCTGCGATACAAGGACATCTGCAAGAGGGATCTGAAGGCCTTAGGGATGGACCTCAACAAGTGGGAAACCCTGGCCTCTGAGCGGCCTGCTTGGAGGCAGGCTGTGCAGCATGGCCTTTCCCAGTTTGAAGAGACACTTGGCCAACAGTCTGAGGCTAAGAGGCAAAGAAGGAAGGCCCATAGCCAGGGAGACAGACCAGGGACAGACTGAACTTGCTCCCGGTGTGGAAGGGATTGTCACTCCCGGATTGGCCTTTTCAGCCACACTAGACGCTGTGCCAGAACCACCTTTCAGAGCGCGATACCATAGTCTTTCGAGACTGAAGGTTGCCAATACTATGTATACATTTGATCCCTGTTGCATTGGGTAGAAATGGATCAACTTGCTCCTTGCACAGTTTTTTTTAACGCCCAGTTGTGGAAGTGCAAGGCTTCCGGTGTGATTTGCAGGGACTGCAGAAACAAAGGAGCTCCTTCATTTGCAGTGTCTCTTTAAATCGAACATGGAAGTTGTGCACACTGTAAATGCAGAAACTGCGCAAGAAGCACGGTAAGCAGCTGCTTAAAAAAAATGTGCAGAGGTGGTGGATCCAAGGCAATATCAGGCAGTATTCCCGTTTGCACCACTACTGATATGCATCATTAATATATTTACTTTTTCTTTGTGTTAACCTTTTTGTCTGTTGATTTCATTGACACTGCTGAATATCAAGAATATGTGAGAATATTTATTTATTACAGTATTTATCTACTGCTTTTCTCATAGATTCAAGGCGGTTCACATAGGCAGGCTTTTCACAGGTATTGTTCCATGAGAGAGACTAGGAGAACACTCAATTTCTCCAGGTGTTTCCCTTCATAATGCAGTCATCTGTCTGGTTTGACAGCCCTTTGTGCTTCCAGGCTTTTGCAGGCAGCTGCAAATCAAGCCTCAGTTTTTATCTTGCCAGCTGACCTCTCTGCATTTCTTCTCTGCAGAGAACTATCAGTGCCTTTGGTCTTTGGCCTCCCATCCAAAACTGCTAATCCTGCTTAGCTTTTTCAGGCAAGGTGACAGCTAAACATCCAGATCACACCTCCTGCCCTTCTGTAGAATACTTATCTTTGTTTCTTTGATTGTCAGGACCTAACATACCTGAACCCAGAGCCCAGTAATCTTACTGTAATCCAGGCTTCCTTAGACTTCCCTTCCTAGGCACAGCTTTCATGCTTGGGTTCTGGAAGGAACCAGACTGCATCTCCAATCAGAATAAGCAAGACAGGGCTGCCAGCAGTACTATGTGGGCAACAGAATATACAAGTAAGAGTTTCAGGATAGCAGGAATGATCTCAAAGCTACTCATACAATATCCAATCTCTGAACATTTCCTATATGATATGGATGCATTTTGACCTCAGGCAACAAAATCAAAACCACCTGAAAAACCCAGCAGTAGATTTTCACCTATATTTACTAAGCTGTTGGGAATGTCTATAAAATGCTTTATTTAATGCTGCAAATTCTACCTGCGTTTTTTATATATAGCGTTATTGGTTTGCACTGTGCAGCAGGCTTTTAGCATACTTGAACACGCCACGGACTTCAATCATATATTTATCTGAAACTGCTCATGGATCTTAGGCCCCATTTGGGAGACATAACAGCCTGAAAGTATTTTGATGTATGACAGCTATTTCTGTGTTTAAACAAGCTATCAGTCTTTTAGCTTTCCGTGCAGTCTTATTACAACTACATGCTGCATAAACATCTTGCAGAGGCATAGAAACAGGTACGTGGGAGTTATTTTAAGAACAATAAGGAAGCTTGAGTTCTACCATTTATCATCCCTGGGTCTGATAATATCCTGTGCCGAAACCCTCAATTGCTATACCAAGATCATTCAAATTCCAAATATTTTACACAATGCAAACATGACTTTCATGTGTTTTCTTCCAATCAGGAGTCTGCATCAACTAAAAAGAGCCAGCATTGAGAGAACATACAGCTCACAGAGTTTTATGTATACAACATGGAAATAATGGCCATGTCTGCTACTGTAGTAATGGTCTTACAAAATGCAACTTTGCTGTGCGCTGGGCTGACCGATTTTTCCAGCTTTAAGCCATTTCTGCCCAATGTTGCATATACACAACAGGGATCAAATGTGTACATCTGTGGGATGGGGCAGAAATGGGATAAAGAGACCTTGATTTAATGTGTTCGTGCATGCATTGAAGTGAAGAAAATTATTCTAAGGAACCTACAGTCCAAACCTATGCTTTACTGATAGCATGCAGCCACACCAAAAAAGGCCACATGCTCTGATTGGGAGGGAAGATCAGGAGGCCTGAGAGAGGAAAAAGTTTTCCTTTACTGCTCTATAAGCCCCTCAATCGCCAATGGTCTTCTCAGATTTGCACCTGCTTGTCAGCTGGCACAAGTCTAAATTGAGAATGGGGACATGTTAGCTCACTCTGGAGAGGATAGCACCTGTCATCTGTACTGAGTGTCACCTCTCCCACCTTTGCTGCACCGGCCATAGCCCATTCCAGTCCACCATGCCCACCCCACCTACCCTCTAGGTCCACTCAACCAACTTACTGGCAGCAGGCCTTCTTCACCACCACGCATGAGGTCCCCAGTGTCTCCAGTGAGGTGCAGAAGCATGCAGCTATGGAGACTTACGGACTGCAGTTTGCGATGGCCATAAAGTGCATACCACTGCCAAATCACTAGTTCTGGCAGAGGTAGAGCTGCATAGGACTGGGCTGCTAATCTCTATGCTGAAAAAGCTTTCTCTAGCATCTAAAATGAATTATGAAATCAACTGAAATGTATATACAGATTCGGGACCCATGGATTGATAATTCACAGGTCTGGAACCCGTGAGGTTGGTCTGACATGGATCCCTTGGAGGTGATGGGAGTTGTGCTCCCGTTGCCTCTGGGTTTCAGAGGGCCCCAAGACCTGTGGATTTCATCATTCATGCATTTTGTTATCCGCGCCGGGGGGGAGTCATGGAACAGAACCACCACAGATAACACAGGACACCCTGTATTTCTTTTTTACATATATGTTATCCATGTATATTCCTTACTCTGAACTCACTAACTATGATTTTGTAGAATTATGAGCTAGAAGGAGAGGAATGAGTTTGTGATGGGTAATAAGGATTATATGTCTAGATGAAAGTGACTGTAGAGATAAAACCTCTGTTCCCCAAAACACCTAAAACTTTTGAAGGCATTATACTGAAGGGGCCTCCATATCCACAGATCCTGTATCCACAGACTTGGGCGCCACCTGCTTCTCTGAAGGCAACCAGAGCTGTAGTCTGGATGCCTCTAGAGGGCCTTCTGAAGCCCACAGAGGCAGTGTGTGTCCATCTGAGGCCTCTATGGACTTCAGAATGGCCTGCAGAGGCAAAAAAAGCCACTTTCAGTTCTCCGAGAGAAACCAGAAGTGACTTTAAAATGCCTTTAAGGTATTCTGAGGCCTGAGGAAGCCCTCCGGGGGGGGGGGGGGGTGAAAATTGCTGGTTTGCTTATCCACGATTTTCAGTATCAGTGGGGTGGTGTGTGTGAGTGTGTGTGTGTGTGTGTGTGTGTGTGTGTGTGTGTGTGTCTAAGAACAGATCTCCCCAGATACCAAGGCCCCACCTGTAGTCCAAAAGACCTACATTGTACTTCTCTATGGTATATGCAGACTTCCTGTGCACAGATACTTTCCCATTCATTTCAATTTCATGGTAATCTCCACATATGTATACAGTGTGCAGAGTTGCCCGTGGCATTAAAATGAATGAGCAAACTCCTGCCTATGCAGATCTCCATCAGAGGCTTGATCTGCCTGCCTCCTGGCTGATGGATTAGGGCTCCTGCCAATGTATTTTTCAAAGGTATCTCCAAAAATAATGGTTGGATGCTTGCTTCTTGAAAATGAAAGCTGTTATCAGGATTTTGCACCAGCTGTCCTATACTTGCATCTCTATGCAGAACTCTGCATATAGAAATTCCTAATGCTGTTTAAATTTAGCTTTACTTCCTAGTTTGCATCAGTTATTTAGGGCTTTTTCAGACAATGATTTTTAGAACCAACAGTTATTCATTTGCGAGAGATCCAGGCACTGCTTCAGTTAATAACACTTGTGTAGTAAAGATATTATAATTTTCCTAGCAGTCACCTGCATATTAAATGGAAAAAAAACTGGGGAAATGTAGGATATACTCCAACACAGCAGGACCAACATACATTTTTCTATTGCATTGGTTTGGGAGATGGCATTTATGTTGCTAGATCAGATCTATGCACATATAGGCTAAGAAAAAAAAAAAAAAACTTTTTGATTTCCCAGTCTCTCCAATTATAATGCATTCTCTTTTACAACTTTACTATTTTATTTTTACTGTGTGGATGTTCAAAGATCTATTGCTACTTTTGAAATGAAATTTTTGTTCTAAGATTATGATCTTGCATCAAAAGGTGTCAGTGACTCTCAAAAGCTCTATATTTAGACTGTAATATCTGCTTGACAAGCTGGGGGACACATTCTTCTATTTAAAAAAGCCTAGGCTGTGTACCTCATTTGTGGAGCATGAAAAGGTAAAAAAAAAAAAAAATGAAAGAGACTTTTTGGACCAGTGCTTTTTAAAACAATTTATTTTAAATAACTCGGAGTGCAATCCTAATTGCTTAGCTAGCTCAAGTCCTTATGTTCTCCCTGTGCCATATCTCTGCTGGGCAGGTGTAAGTTTGTGCTGGCCTAGGAAGGCCCGTGCAGGGGGTTTGGGGAGGGCATTTTGGGGGCATTTTGAGAGCAGGCAGCAGGTGGGATGGTAGGCAGACTGGGTCCAGGAGGGGGGTGGGACTGGCCTCTGGCACTTAGGGTGGATCCTAGCCTCCCTCCTGAGCAGCACAGCACTACATCAAGCTGCTCAGATCTGCACCAGTGATTTCACTGGCACAGATCCAAGTGGCCCCATTGCAGTGGCTGGGGGACATATCTCCTTTACTCTGAGTTGTGCTCCATCCACATTCAAAGCTGCACTAGATACAGTGCAGGCCTGTTGGCTTGCTTGTTCCAATGCAGGTTAGGATTGGTTTGCCCAGCACTTCTCAACTCCATGGCACAGTCACAGGATTGAGACTGACCCAGGCTAGCGAAGATTTGCCCTGATCTGTTCTGAACAGCAGTGGATATTCTGTTCCTATGTTGCTGCAGATCAGAGCCCAGAACAATTCTGCATTAATTGTTTTAAAGCATCACACTTTGACAGAGAAGAGAAAATTAGTTACAGCAAATCCATTCCCAATCTGTGTCAACAGGTTGACTTAATATAGTCTGTATGTTCTTAACTGCAATTTTTTTCTCTTTTTGCTATCATGTTGTGTTAAAGAGCAAACTTCTTAAAACATGTCAGGACTTTTCCCCCCCATACCTCTGCATAAGCACGATTGCATTTTTTTTTACAGTAGTCTGTCCATGGAAAACTAATTTACTTACATTAATGAAAAGGAAGCAAAAAGTGATTGAGAATGTAGTACGGAATTATAGCTCATTAATTCTTCAAGTATGTAATTTTCCAGACTCCTGATCCCCCATTGATTTTTGCACACCCTTATAGGTCCTGCTAAATGCCAGGAAAAGGAAATTCAATCCTGTTGTTATTTCATGTGTAGCAGCGGCAGCACTCCAAAATTAGATGGAAACATTGCGAAAGGGATTTTTCAAGTGAATGCTTCACTATGTGGCCCTGTTAACATTTCTTTGTTGTCAGAAATTGATCAATCACAGGCCTACAGACAACCAAGGGTATGACAGTTTCTCATTACGCAGCCAATACCATCAAAAGATATGACACTTGTAAGAATTGAAGATGATAATTCAGAGTACCTAATTAGGCATGATGAATTGGGTGCATGCTTGAACAGCTTAAAAAAGGGTAATATGTTTTTTTTTTCCCCAGCTAAGATGTCTGCCACTGGCAACATCATTGCCCATTAAAATGATAGACTAATTGAAAATACTGTGCTACTATATTTAGATGCTGACTCAGTCTTTAGGTATATCTATATTCTGTGCTACCAAAGTTAATCTTTGGTTTTTTTTTTAAAACATACCTAAGCTTCTGTCATAACTTATGTTCTAAAACTGAACCATTTCTTCGTGAGCAAAATGAAGACCATTAATTCTTTCCAAATTAATTCTTAATTCTTTCCAGCTCAGAAAGAGATTTAATTCTTTCACTGAAAGAGGGTTTTTGTTAATGTGCTTTTGGCCTTTTCCATTGTTTCCTTCATATGTACCAAGAGTACTTTTGGTTTGTTTGTTTTTTAATCCAACACGGATTTTTAAAAAGCAAAACTGAGCTTCAGGTTATTTTCTCCCCTACTAATTTTAGGGTGCAATCCTGGGTCGCCCTTGGGCTGGCACAAGTCCCTTGTGCCAGCCAATGAGTGTTGCAAATGTTCCATAAAGCACATTTGCACCTCCTTGGGAGAAAAGGAGGCCAGTGCAAGGATGTGCGACAGCCTCCCTGCACCGCTTCCCAGACTTCAGCTGGTGTGTTGTACCGGCTGAGGGCAGCTGGCATAGGGGGTTGGGGAGGGTGGCGGGAGGTGGAACTAAGATGTTCTGGGGCGGGGGGTGGCAGGCAGGCTGATGGGAAGACCAGGTCCAGGGAGAGGGTGGTACCAGAATCTGGCACTTAGGCTGTATCCGAATCCCCCTTCTGAGTGGTCCAGCCTTATACCGGTCCACTTGGATTTGCACCACTGATTTAGATGGTGAATGGGAATGAATTTCCCTTACTCTGAGTTGCACTGCAATCTGGTCCAGCCCTGCTCTGGATGCAGCACAGGCCAGCTGGCCTGCCTGCTCCAGGGCATGTTAGGATTGGGCTACCCATCTTTTCCTGCATTCATTTTGCTATCCACTTCTCTCTTGTTGCAGTTTTTCCTCCTGCCCCAGTTAGTATTGTCATGGAACTCAAAGTTTACTTAAAAAAATCTTTATCATCTGCCCCAGTGCATAAGAACATAAGAACAGCCCCACTGGATCAGGCCATAGGCCCATCTAGTCCAGCTTCCTGTGTCTCACAGCGGCCCGCCAAATGCCCCAGGGAGCACACCAGACCTGCATCCTGGTGCCCTCCCTTGTATCTGACATAGCCCATTTCTAAAATCAGAAGGTTGCACATACACATCATGGCTTGTAACCCATAATGGATTTTTCCTCCAGAAACTTGTCCAATCCCCTTTTAAAGGCATCCAGGCCCGATGCCGTCACCACAGCCTGCGGTAAGGAGTTCCAAAGACCAACCACACGCTGAGTAAAGAAATATTTTCTTTTGTCTGTCCTAATCCGCCCAACACTCAATTTTAGTGGATGTCCCCTGGTTCTGGTGTTATGTGAGAGTGTAAAGAGCACCTCTCTATCCACTTTATCCTTCCCATACATAATTTTGTATGTCTCAGTCATGTCCCCCCTCATGTGTCTCTTTTCTAGGCTGGAGAGGCCCAAACGCCATAAGGAAGGCCTTTCCTCATAAGGAAGGTGCCTCCGCCCAGTAATCATCTTAGTCGCTCTCTTTTGAACCTTTTCCATTTCCACTATATCCTTTTTGAGATGTGGCGACCAGAACTGGACACAATACTCCAGGTGTGGCCTTACCATAGATTTGTACAACGGCATTATAATACTAGCCGTTTTGTTCTCAATACCTTTTCTAATGATCCCAAGCATAGAATTGGCCTTCTTCACTGCCGCCGCACATTGGGTCAACACTTTCATCGACCACCACCACCCCAAGATCTCTCTCTTGATCTGTCACAGACAGCTCAGAACCCATTAGCCTATAAGTGAAGTTTTGATTTTTTGCTCCAGTGTGCATGATTTTACACTTACTTACATTGAAACGCATCTGCCATTTTGCTGCCCATTCTGCCAGTTTGGAGAAATCCTTCTGGAGCTCCTCACAATCATGTCTGGTCTTCACCACTCGGAAAAGTTTGGTGTCGTCTGCAAACTTTGCCACCTCAGTGCTCAACCCTGTCTCCAGGTCATTTATGAAGAGGTTGAAAAGCACCGGTCCCAGGACAGATCCTTGGGGCGCACCCAAATTTAAACTTAAAATTAAATTTTAACTTAACTTAAATTTTAAATGCAATGCTCTTATAAAAATACATACTTATTGGACATCTCCTAGAAGAAAAATTAAGGACTGATTCATATGTTACTGACAGGGGAACAGGAGCTGCTTTTCTAAGATTTCTCCCATACCAGTAACATTTGGGTATAAGAAGCAGGTGAATTATTCGACTAATGACAAGATTCCTTACTTTCCAATCATTGCCTACTGCAAGGAAATCCATTCTGAAGACATTACCTGGCAAGAAGTCCCATTGACTTGAAGAGCAGATGCTTTCAATGAAGTCGAAAAACCTGATCAGAAGACAGCCCCTTCCTTCATGGCATTGTACATGACTAATGGCCTCAGACAACAAATGGTAATGGACATTTCCATTAATCTGAAGGAATGCACACCCCTATTTGCACAGTGTAGTGCAGATCAGGATTGCACTGAGTGACTTTTGTCCTTATACACATCCATTTCTGGTCTGCACACACCTCAGAATCCTACAAGGAAATAATGCGCCAAACCCATTTCTGCTTGCAGATAATTCCTGCTCTATTGGGGTTTAATGATTGTACAGGTTGGGCATCCCTTATCCAAAGTGCTTGGGACCAGAAACATTTAAGATATTGGATTTTTATGTTTTTGGGAATTCTTGCATATACCTAATAAGATAACTTGGGCATGGAGCCCAAGTTTATACATGAAATTCATTTATGTTTCATATATACTGAATCACACATAACCTGAAGGCAATTTTATACAATGTTTTTTAATAATTTTGGGCATTCTGTGCGATCCACACTATGAGTTCAGGTGTGGAATTTTCCACTTGTGGCATCAAGTCAGTGCTCAAAGAAGTTGTGGTTTTTGGAATACTTTGGATTTCAGAATTCCAGATAAGGGATGCTCCACCTGTAGTATAATTGGGATGAAATTCAATTATGTTAAGCTCTTTTACAGCCCAATCCTAGGCTTGTCTACTCAGAAGTAAGCCTCATTAGAGTCAATGGGGCTTACTCCCAGGAAAGCGTGGATAGGATTGGGTTGTTACATAATGCAGCCCATGGCAATCAGGAGAACAGAGGAGTGGGAGGAACTTTTTTGCCTCTTGCCCTTCTGTTTTTGCTGTACCCCGGCAAGTAAATTTAGCTAAGAATTAGTAGGATGTGCCATGAGAACACCCTGCTGTTTTATTGTTGATTTGCTAACTTTAAGTCACCTTGGGCACTCTCTGAACAGAAAGGTTGGCTAAAAAAAAAAAAAAAAGTCCCCAAATAATAGCTAAATAAGAATAATGTGCTTAATTTATTTAGGCCATGTTTGCCCATAGAAATTTATACATTTATGAATCTGTTGAAAAGATTTAGCAATAAACAAAACACACCAGCTTGGATGGAATATCAGACATATACAGCTTATGCAGAATATAAACATGGCTGCCACCCTCAAAATGAACAGAAGGGGAAAAAAGGGAAAGGAGAAACTGTAACGATGACTACCATCATCACTTTATTTCCTATAATAATATAATGGACTATAATTCATAAGTGAAAGAGCTTAGAGTGAGTTATGAAGGTCATCGTTATGCTCCTCATATGTGGAATGAAATTATATTATTATATATTGCTGAGCTGTCCTATTCATGTTCTATTTATACCATACTATATATTTAAGACATAAGGGTTCAATCCAGCCCACCTAAGCACAGGCACTCAGAAATATTGCCATAGGGCATAACAGAGTCCTGTTTTCCCCTTCCCATAAGTGCAGTCTTTCTTGTGCACATGAACATTGTGCTTGTGGTGGATTGTATCAGACACTTATTTCAACAAAAAACAAACAAAAAACAAGAAAATGTTGAATAAAAGCAAATATTTCTTAAATATTTAGTGCAGTGTTTCCCAAACTGTAGGCTGGGACCCACCAGTGGGTAGCGAGCTGATTTTTTATTTTTTCAGAAATGCAAAATGTTTTTGAAACATTAAAACACACAAACTTTCCAAGCATCCTTGCCTGGTTTGCAGAAGAAAATTGTTAGCTGGAATGCTAATCTGTAGTATGAGGTAATCTTTGTACCCCCAATGTCACATTTTCTGATTTTCTTTAGTAATTAGCATGCCATAGATCATGTGTTTCCCAGTTTCAGCCTTTTGTCTGGCCTGGAAGTCCCTAACTGCACTTCCTGCTCTTCAGTTCAGCCTTCTGGGTATCCTAGAACAGGGGTGTCCAAACATTTTAGCAGAAGGGCCACATCATCTCTCCGACACTGTATCGGGGGCCAGGAGAAAAAAGAATTAATTTACATTTAAAATTTGCATAAAAGTACATTAATGACTATATTAGAGATGGAACATAGGAATAAATGAAGGTCTTGCAGTAGTTCAAGGCCTCCAAAAGGCCTCGCCCAAAGCAAGGCTGGCCTTTCCTTCGCTGCCACTGCTGCATCACAGACATGAAACAGCAAGTAGTGGAGGGAGCCCCAGTCCCACAGCTCACGGGAGAGGTTGAACAGTTGCCCTCATGCTGAGAGTGGTTGCATTAGGTCAGCATGGGCTCCAGCAAGTCTCCGGAGGGCCAGAGGCTCATGGGAGACTGGGGGCTCCCTGAGGGCTGGACTGGGAGTCCCCGAGGGCTGCAAGTGGGTTTGGGCACCCCTACCCTAGAATGACTGTAGGGGTTTGGGGAAAGTGTCCTTGAACTCAATTTCTACAGAGAGTCTACACATACCATTTGCAAGGTCTATAGCAGTCTTTGGAGCACAGAACTCTAGTTGTTGTTGTTATTATTAATAACAATAAAATAAATAAATAAATATTACTTTCTAGAGCCCTTTTTTCATCTAGTAGGTTATGACAGATTGTCATTATAAAAAGTGGGTCCCGGTGCTAAAAAGTTTGGGAAGCACTGATTTAGTAGCATTAGTATCTATTAAATATTAAAGTAAATATTTATTATTAACTTTAACTAAATATTTATATAAAATAAATTTATTAAAAACAAAGTAACCATTTGGACACACGGAAAGCCCCCTCCCAAAAATGGCTGATTGCTATGAATATGCCATAGTAAATATGCAGGGAGTTTTACAAAGCCAAAACACAGGTTCCTGCCCTGAGTGTACAATCTAAAATTCAACATAGGGGAGGCAACAGAGGAAGGGAAGGAAGATGAAAGGAAAGATAAATAAGAAAAAAATATGTGTTCAGTAGCATGTACTCAGGATACTTTCCAGTTGGGGATAAAGATTAAAAAGTTGTGAGAAAGGATTCATAGAAAAGGTGACTTTTGGTGAGAGATTTGAAAGGAAAAGATAGTCACCCAATTGTAAATGGTGCTGGCATAGCCAGGCCACATGGCTTGCACTGCATCCTATGCAGCTTAGGAGGTGGCTGGAAATCTCATCAGGGTAAGGAGATACTTTCTCCCGAACCCAAAGTAAAGCCATAACTGTCTCTATGGGGTTTATGGGAGTGTACCAGTTATATAGCAGGTACAAATCTGGGCAGACCACATAAGGCTGCCTGGCCTGGGAATGGAGATTAGGATGCAACATGTGCTGGCCAGGGCAGGATGGGATCTGGTGCTGCCGAGCCGGTACACACCTCTGTGCCAGCCCAGCCAGCTTCCAAGCGTGCCTTACAGCATGTTTGTGGCACTCTGAGCTGGCGCAGGGATGGCCACTCCAGATAAAGGGAGAATTTGGATTGTGCCGTGAGTGTTCAGGAAAGGAGTATAAGGCATAAGGGGCAGTGAGGGAGAGAAAGCGAGCCCGTTTACAATGTAAGGGAGCAGCAGATGGTTGAGGGTAGAGTTGGAGGAACAAATTCATGGGCAAAGGTAAGTTATGGAGGTGGGAACGAAAAAGGTGTCAGGCCATGAGAGATTTTAAAGAAGGAATGAGGAGTTTGCACTGAATCTAGGGGCAGAGAGATAACAAATGGGAAGCTTTAAGGGTAGCCATTACCTAATTTGAACAATTACTTTGGGGTTGAATTCTAGAGGCAAGGGGGTTCAAGTGTGACCATGAAAGGCCAGAGAGGAATCCATGGCCTAGGCCAGCAGTTTTCAAACTCTTGGGGAGCGTTTGAGCCGCTCTAAGCCCTGGCAGGGGAGGGACAGCGAGGAGGCAGCAACATGACCCCCAGCTCAGGGGACTGCAGGGGCTTGGCTGGACCTACCAGAGTGTCCTGCAACCTCCCGGGGGTGCAGGGAGCCTTGCGTGACCGTGTGTAGGGCTCCCCAAAGCATAAGAAGTAAAAGTGGAGCAATCAGGCTCCACTTCTGGTTTTGTGGAAGTGGCCTCCCTTGCCTCCTTGTCATGTCCTGCCCCGTAAGGGCAAAGAGGCCAGGGCCCTCAGGCTGGGGCGTCATGATGCCCCAGTTTGAAAAGCCTTAGCCTAGGCTTAAATCAAGGTGACCAGAACCTGATGACCAGAACATAAATCAAAGTTTCACTGAGAAGATGGAAAGGAAGGGCCATTTGCAGATGTGTTTGTTTTCATTGACAACTAAACAAAAACGCATTTCTTAAATGCCTCTATCCATAAGTAATGAGTAAGGAAGACTGGAATTGTGTATTCAGTTGTGAATTAAAAATGTTGGTTTAATCATGGTTTGTAAATCACAGTTAAAGCACAATTCTGGGTTTTGATGAGCTGTACGGCAGTGGTTTAAACAAGTCACAATGTTGATGTCGCATAGTTCAGCAACAGAACTCAGGAGGTAAGGGAAGGAGGAGGAGATAGTGTGCAGGCCCAGGTTCATTCACAAATGAATACATGTCATCTGAACCCACCCACTATGTGAAGAAAATCTATTTAGACAAGTGAAAGAAGTGATCAAATAAATGCTTCATTGCTTGTTCAGCTGTAATGCATATTGATTTTTTCTGAGGCTTTCACTGGTCCACTATGGACAAATGAGCTGGTCCTCTACAAAACTATAAGTGCAAGATTATCATCTTAAAATAGCTCTAGAAGAAACTTCTTCAATCATCATGGGTAATTGAGACTGGATCCATTTGATTTCTGTCAAGTCTTTCCTGTGAAAATGAAGGGGAGCCCCTGACCAAACAAAGAGGAATTGAACCTCTGTCTGAACAAAGCCATGAAGTTCAATAAGTCCTATGAAGTTTAACAGGGGATTACTTTCAGGTAAATTGGCCTAGGATTTCAGCTTAAAATATTCTCCTGCCTCCCTAGAATGCTCAGTGTGATTTCTCAGCTATGTGATTAAGTAGACGTATTCAGTGTCTCTTTCGTAAAACATTTAAGTTACTTACAGAAAAAAAAATGCACCACAATGCTTTTCCTTTATGGCATGAAAGAGCTACTGAAATTGACCCCATTCTGACTTATTAAATCTGGCATACTTTTTTCTTGGTGAAAAGTGCAAACTTTAATGTGACCTATTTTATCTTTAGATGTGTAGAAATAGAATGTATTAAACTTGAATACTAATTAACAGAGGGGAAAAAAGGACTGATTTATGAAAATAGGTCTAGGATATGCACAGAATGCAAAAGATCCTACAGTAACACTCCAACTCAGTACAATTCATCTTATGTGCAAAAAGAAAAGAAAAAATTAAGATGTTGAAGACAATTCAGCAACTAGCCTTGAAGTTCTGGGTCTTTTTTCCTCTCATCAGTGAGAAAACCCGTTAACTGTCTTCCAAATGAGAGAGTAAAAGGCATATACTTCTTGGTTTGGTTTACTATGTTTACTTCTACACACAGCTGACAAATTACTGTTAACATCGTCTTCAGTAAAAAAAAAGGCACATGTCAGCTGATACAGGCTTGTACAGATCCACTTAAAAAATGAAACCAGTAGTTGATGCCAAAAAATATGGCCTAATTCACCCCTTAATGCCTTTGCTGCAAAAGCAACAGGAAGAGAAGGAGGACTGCTTTTATAAGAGCAGGTAAAAAAAAAATCTTTTTAAATACAGTGCTACCCTCTATACCAGCCATTTTCAACCACTGTGCCATGGCACATTATTGTGCTGTGAATGGTCCACAGGTGTGCCACAGGAATTTGGGAGAGGGTCATTTATTAGTAGGACCAATGGGGGATGTGAGCCCCTCACAGTATTAATTATCATCATCATCAACAGTATTTATATACTGCTTTTCAACAGAAAGTTCACAAAGCGGTTTACAGAGAAAATCAAACAAACAACTAATGGCTCCCTGTTCCCAAAGAGCTCACAATCTAAAAAGGATGCAAAAGAACACCAGCAAAAAGCTACTAGAAAAGACAGTGCTGGGGTGAGGAGGGCCAGTTATTCTCCCCCCCCCCCCCCGCTAAATAAAGGAAGAGCACACACTTAAAAAGTGCCTCTTACCCAGTTAGCAGGGGTAAATGGCAGTATGGTGTGCCTTGTCAATTGTTAAAAACCTGATGGTGTGCCATGAGCTGAAAAAGGTTGAAAATCACTGCTCTCTGCAGCAACCCTCCTTTCCCCAGCCTTAGGTGTCTGAGGGGGAGGGATCTATTTTCATCACAACCACAGCATGGAAGGAGAGGGTTAAACGGAAGACACTGTCTGACATAAAAGAAAGGATTCCACTATGAGCTCATTGTTACAGAGGAAAGACAGACAGATACAGACAGAGCAATACAGAGGATGCTATCTTGAGAAGCAGGGCCACACAAAAGGACAGCAAAAGGACAGCTGTGCTATGATTGATCTGCAGCTGAAAGACAGTGCAGCTGTTCCTTTTTTAGTTATTTAAAGGAGTCTGATTTTCTCTGTTTTGGAAGGAACAGAAAATGGGCGGGAACAGGATGTTTCTGATGACCCCATGCATATGCCCCATAAGAAGTGAACTAAGAATGGCAATTTACATTAATAGCCCTGTGCTGATTTCCCCTTGCTTCCAAGTAAATGTAGATATGACCGAACCACAGCATGCCAGTGAGTCTCTAAAGCTGGATTGGGACTCACCAATGGGGTTCAGAAGCCTTGTGTTGCCTGAACCCATCAATGGAGGCTGAGGCAGAAAAGGAGAAGGAGAAATGAAGCTTTACTTCTGTGCTCCAGACGGAGTCAATCTGGGGCCAAACTTTACCATAATTTGATTAAAATCTGTAGGGCCACCAGAGGCCAAGAAGAGTTGCCTCTGGGGCCAAATCAAACCCAGCTGCTGCCAGTTATGAATTGCTTATTTAGAACATGATTGGCCTTGTGTATACTGTGATTATTTTTATATGAACAAAACAGTAAATGAAATCATTTCTCTGGTGGTATTAGAAGAGCTAAAATACTCCAGCAAGCTTAGCAACATCAGCATACTTAACGAGCTTTGTAGTCACTTTGACAATAAATTGTATTCTGGGTACCAGTAAAACTATTTTTCTAAGCAAGTATGAGTACCGGAATTAAAAGGATTGTATGCAAGCTCCCTTGGGACAGTTGTAATCTGAATCTTTCTATTATCATGGTCAATGTGCCTGAACAAATTAATTTGAAGTTGCAGTGAAGAGCAGCAGTCACACATGCTAAATATTTAGCTTCCACAGAAAGTGACACGCAACTCCACAGAGATCTAATCTATAGCAATTACCTAGGCAAGTCAACTGACCTGAGCAGAATGTTAATCTTCCAAACTTCACGTACACCAACAAAGTTACAAAAACGAGTAATGATCTATGCTTGCTTTTCTAGGCCACAGTGCTTCCATAAAAAGCATTTTTATTTCTCTATATAGTACCTGAACACCTTGCAGGAAGAATCCACTGGCAAACTGATGGTGGGGAGAAAGAAGGATCGAAGGAGACAGTACCAGATAAAATATACACTGCACCTCAATAGTAACCCAATCAGCCACTCCCCTACTTTGTTACGCATCTTGGAAAGCAGTCATGTTTTTCTATCTTGTGGACTAATACAAGATGAGATTTGGATCAGACCAAATCCTATCTAGTCCAGCATCCTATTTCCTGCACTGGCCAATCAGATGCCTGTGGGAAATATAAGCCGTCTTCTGTAATTGCTCTGCAGCAGTTGCTAATCAGAGGCATATTCCTTTTGAACCTGGATGCCATCATGACTAGTACCCACTGATAGACATTGTCTAATTCCTTTCCCAAGACATCCAAGGTAGCAGCCACCACCATAACTTGTGGCAGGGTGAAGAAGGACTTCCATTTGTCTATGCAAAATCTTCCAACAGTCCCTGGAGAAAGCATACCTGTGGTTTAGCCAGTATGGTATAGCAGATGCCAATGTGATACACTGGATTACAAAGTTATAGCAAAACTCAGGTTTAAATCCTCACTTAGCCATAAAACTCATCAGCTGTTCTCAGGCCAGCTACAATCTCTCTGCATATTCCACTTCACGGTGTTATTTTGACAATAAAGTGGGTAAACGAAGAGAACCGTGTACACTGTCCTGAACTCCATGGAGTAAATGAAGGATAAAAACATATCATTACTGTCTGCACTTAGTAATAATCTATACTATTAAATAAATTTACTATTACTATTTAGTAAATATAATCTATTTACTAAATTTCAGTAATTTAAATGTAGCTATCCAAATGAGATGTTAGTTGTATGAAACAATGAATTTCCTTCAATACTTAAGTTGCATTTTAGTTACTTCCAAGGTTTAGTTATTACTTCCAGTGGATTATCATGAGCAGAGTAGATGATCTTAGGCCCCTATCAAATGTGCAGTTATTCCATGAGAAAATACATCCATGAGTCACAGCTGTGAGTTTCAACCTACATGGGAGTTACAACCACGTGGTTACTGAAATCCGAGTCACACCTTGAGACTTCTGAGCAAGTGGGCATAGGATCATGCCCCCAAACAGGCATGTGAAGTCACCCAAGCAGCTACCCTTTATGCCCATTACAAACCAGGAGTGCCTACTGAGTACCTCCGGGAGGCTAAGGCCTGAGAAGGACACGTGCAGCCTTCTGTAATGGAAGATCAGAAGATCATCAGGTGGATGATGTGGTGTTGACAGCGATTCCCTGTTTTGACAGCTGTTTGACAGCTCTGGGAAGGGCAGGGCTGGCTCCACAGCTGTAATCAATCAAGGCCAATGGAGACCTGGATGGACACCTGAGCTTCATTTGACCTTGATGGGACTTTGAATGGACATGGACTGCAGGGATGGCTCACCTGAGCCTAATTTGGAGCTAATGAGGTAGCTCACAGCTGAGCTGCATTTGGATCATGAGACATCCAAGGATAAAAGGCAGCTTTGGAAGGAGACAGGGCTACCCTGACCCAGGACCAAGAGCGGGACGCTGACCCAGAGGGAGATGCTACCTGATCCAGAGGAGACCTGATCTGAGTTTGACCTTGGACTGGGACTGGACCCTGACTTTTGCCTGCTGCACTTGTGAGTTTAACAAGGGAAGTTAATTAGCCTTAAGTGGGCACAAGGCCCAGTGGATTCGGATTTGGCAGAACAATTGGTACCAGGAGTGGGGTTCGAAGCCTGAGGCAATTAATATTAAGGGACACAGGTGTGTGCAAAGGAATGAACTCCTTTTGGGTCTGGGATATGGAGCCCCTAGTAAAGAACGTGTACTCTTCTGCTGTGTTTTGGAATGCATGGAGTGTGCTGGGAATGATATGGACATTAATAATGGCACTTGTCCATATCTGGAAGTTTGGTAAGTTTGTTTTTTCCTATTTGAGAATTCCTATTCCTCCTATTCCTATTTGAGGAAACTCTGGGTGCCAGGTGGGGATTGTTTGGCGGAGATGCAGTATCTAAAATGGGAATTGCATAGGCTGAATGGGGTAATCTGTTGTTTAAAGGAACAGAATTCAGCTTATGCTGAAGCCTTGGCAAACGCCCAAAAGCAGATAAGGGTAGTGGACTGTCTTAATGAGGCTCTCTTTGCCTGGTTGGCAGAGCTCAAGGAAAAACTTAAGGCAGAGGTAAGGGAGGAGCCCAAGCATCCTAGCTGGTATGCAGGCCTCTTACAGGCTGATAGTAGCACTGGTCTGGACGCTAGTATGAAAGCTCCAGCCAGACAAGGGAAAGGTGAAGGGGCACAGCCTGTAGTTCAGGCACACCCCCTTGTAACAAAAAAGGGAAGAGGACTAGGGCAACTGGAGGACACAGAAGAGAGGACTGCCAGGACCCTGCTGGAGGAGACACTCTGCTAGAGAGAACACTGCTGGAGAGGAGGAACTCTACTGCAGAAGATTGGACTGGGAATACTGGACATGGAAGACTGGACTGTGCTTTGGAGACTGGATTGGACTTGGACTGGAGGCTTCAGACCTCTACCCACTAAGTTAAGTGGAGTTTTGGGGAGGGAAAGCCTCTGGACAAGAGGACTTGCAGGGAGTGTATGTGTTTGTAGCAATAAATTCTTGTTAATTGCTATAGATAAGGAATTCTGTGTTTATTCCTTTGCACACCACAGCTGTGCTTCTTGGAAAAGGGGGGTGTTAATTAGCCAAAAAGCGGGCATTAGAAGGGAGTTGGAATATTTGGATGGGACAAATTGGTGTAGTCGGCAGGAACTGAGATATTTGGCAGAACACCTTCCCATTCTACTAACGTTTTTGTGTCAAAAATAGGAAGTGGGCTTTTTAATTTTTTACTTTTTTTCAGAAGTTTGATGGCTTGGGGAGCCCTGCACAGGGGTCTGTGGGCTCCTGAACCCCCCAGGAGGCAGAAGCTGGCTGTAGGTAAGTATAGGAACTCCTTCCTTGTTCCTGACAGCAGCACATTCCTGGAGATTGCGTTACTGCTTTTCCCCCCTCCCCTGCAACAACTTACCTTGGTTCTCAAGCTCCCTGAGAATTTGAGAACTGCTAGTATAGATGGCTGGGGCACTTAATTCTCCATTGCTGTGGATCTTCATCATGCTAACCTACCACCTATTTGCAAGCCGATCACTAAAGCTATGGTTTGTAGAACCCGTTTACAGTCAATTCTCATGTCCGCACACTCCGTTCCCATGGATTATCTTATCAGGGGAAACAAGATTGTAACTCATGCCATGCCATCTACTGCCTGTTCTCAGCTATCCGTGACCATTCCTTACGGGGGCGCGGGGAGCCCTGTGTGACCCTCCACAGGGCTCCCCAGCCTTCAAAAAGTAAAAGCAGAACGATTGCGCTCCACTTCCGGTTTTGTGGAGATGGGGTGCAATCGCTCCGCTTTCACTTTCTAAGCTGCGGGTAGCCCTGTGGACAGTTGCGCAGGGCTCCCCACACCCTCGGGAGCCTGTAGCAGAGACTGGTAAGTACATACCAATTCCTGTAGCCCCCTAGGTGACACGATCCTGGGGATAGTGTCGCTGCCCCCCCCCCTGCAAGTACTGTGGTTCAAACTCTCCCAGAGAGTTTGAGAACCGCTGCTGTAAGGGAAAGACCAAGTAGAGCAGTGCCTCCCAAACTCCTGCAAGGGAGTTGGGAGCACTGCAAGTGTGTGCGGGGAAGGGGCTATGGCAGCAACACGATACACAAGATCGCACCACTGTTGGGAGGGGAAGGGGGGGTTTTTCCGCTTACAAATATAGAACCACATGCACAATTCCACATATAGCAAGTCCTCGCTTAAAGTCATTTCATTAAGGGGCAAAAAAAAAAAAAATGATTCCTGCATCTGTGTGGGTTCTCTCTGGCCAGGAAAGCTCACACATGTTTCTGTGTTTAATATTAGAAGAGTTTGGGGTCTTTATTTAGAAGTTAGGTGATGTTTTTCTGACCAGAAATATGCTGTAGGGAATGTAACTTTCCTTTATGTGTATCAATTAGCCAATGGTAATATTGGTTTCATTATAAGTCGTTTTGCTTAAACTTGCACTTTTCTAAGAACCTATCGAAAACTTTAAGTTATGACTTGCTTTACATTCCAGGAGGAAAGCTTTCTGCATTTACTTCAAACTACACTCCTGATCCTCTTTCCTTCCCCTATACACTGCAAACCATGAATCCCCTTACCCCTGCATAAGCTGCTCCACTCTTCATGGGTCTCCTCTGACCTGCACTAACAGTTTGCCTGAATCACAAAACTGAAATAATTTCCGAACAACTCAGTGGTACTACTATCACCATGTAATGTGCTTATGATAAGGTTGCTAGTATAGGATTTCTCTGTGCTATGAGTACTACCATGCATAAAGCTTTAGGGAATATAATATATTTTACTCAATGTACCCTGCACATACTTGCTTTACACAGATGCTTATTTAATTTCCCTTGAAATAAATAATTATTTAATTTATCTGAGAATCGATTCCTCCTCTCCCTGCTCCCCCCGGGGTCAGAGATTGAGAACACTTCACAGTTAAAAAAAATCCTGGACAAAAGGTGGCAATCACTCTTCCATACATGGTAAAAAGTTTACATGGCACAATGACTTTGCACCACCGCCCTGCTATTGCCTTTTCAACAGCAGTTCTTGCTTTTCAGAAAGAGATTTGAACTAACATTTTCTTGGATGATTTGATGCATAAATATAAGATTCACTTGGCATGGAAAGGAGAGGACTTCTCACCGGTTTCGCAGCTTGGGCCCGTGAAACCCTGTGGACAGGCGCAGACATTAGAAGCGATACAGGCTCCGCCGTTTCGACAACCATCCTTACAGAAAGCTGAAAAACAAAAAAATCATTACAGGATCTCTTAACAGTACTGTAAAAACCATTAAAGAAATACCATCTTAAATAAATGTGGTAGTCCCTTTAGTGGTATGGTGGGAAAACATAAAGGTACTTCCTGAAACAGATACTGTATATTTGAGTTCACATGCTCATGCATTAGGCATTGCACAGTCTAATACACTGTGCCTTCACCTGTGAGCTGGAAAAATAAAAAGTGTTCAACAGCCCAATCCTATCCTCACCTTGCACTGGTTTAGTTGCACCCAAAAATGGGTGTGCTGTATCCAAGGAAGAGGCTGTCGACCGAGGGGGCGGGGTTTCAGCAGGGAAAGGAAAATTAAATCCCCCTACCCCTGCATTCGCCTCCCACTCTGCAATGTGTCTCTTTGGACCTGTGCTAGTGATTTTGCTACTGTGAGCCTGAGGAGAGAAAGGCTGGAGGGGATATGATCTGGTGTGTGCCATCGCCACCGGATCCACCCTTCCCACAGCCTCCTTGTCTCCGTTAGGCCCCCTCTCCACTCAGTTTCGCCTCCTTCTTGCCCATTTCGCTCTCCCCCACCCCTTCTGCCCGCTTACCAGCAAAGGTGGGTAGCAGGAGAGCTGAAGACATGCACGGGAAGGCACATCTTGTAAACATGCAAGGCCAGGCTTGGCTAGCCATACTGGCAAGAGTGTATGTGTGTGGGGGTGCACATGAAATTGTCCTGAACTTCTCATAACATCCGCATACAGCAGTAAACATTCTGTTCTGGGATACAGCGGTAAACATGCATTTGCTATCTTTAATAGTGCTAAGCAACATATTACTTAAAAGGTTCAATGCTAAAATGATTGCACTGCATGTCCTTCCAATGACTGTACTTAAGCTATTTCTGCCCAACATTGCATATATACAACAGGGGTCAAATGTGTACACCTGTGGGCTGGGCAGAAGTGGGTTAAAGATGTTTGGCCTGAATGATTAAAATTCACCTTCAAGGTACACAGAAAACATTTGCTTTTGCCATTCAGAAAACAATCTGGTTTTTGTTCTGATATCTTACCTTTGCATACAGTGCCATTTCCAGTATAACCTGGCTTGCAGACACAGTTATGACCTCCCACAGTGTTGAAACACAATGCATTTTCATCACAGTTGTGTTGGTTTGTGAGACATTCGTCATGCTCTGAAAGGTGAACAGAAAATGTATATTATTATTTGCAACACTCAACAACATAATGGGAGGAAAGAAGCAAAGATACAGTTTCAGGCTAACAAGCACAACGTTGTCAGTGGTTAGTAAGAGTGATTTCCAGGGTTTACCCAAGAAGCTAGTGACAAAATTGGGATTTTTCCCCCCAGTGGTTGTGTACTGAAACAGTGGGAAACTCTATGGATAGTGGTATAGCCCTTCACTAAAAACAGAGAAAGCAATCCTAAACCATTCAATCAATGAGAGTTTTGCTACAGATTCTAATCAAATGGAAATGGCACACACAGTTCTCATACTTTTTAAATTAAAAAAATTACAAGGGGAAGTAAATACTATTTTGCTGCAAGAGTGATGTGATTTAAATTTCATGCAGGTCTTGTTTAGTATTAGATCGGCATACATATCCTGCAAGTAACTACTCATCCTAATTTCTTGCATCGAAAAGGGACAGAGTTCCATGTTTCTGTTTATTGTTATGTGCCAAGCTTCCAGACTGGATGCTATCCAGTTCTGTGCCCATCTCACTCCAGAGAGTGGAAGTCAGAAATTCTGAATGATAATTTTTAATGCTAATTTACATGCTAATTATCCTGGACCTTCAACATATCACTTGAAGTGTGTTCAAATCAATAATTACGTTTATGAGAATAAAGCAGTAATTTCCTTATAGCAAGTCTTTTAATCACAGCTGACCGACTAAGGACTGCGATCCTGCACATACGCTAGAGTACTGCCTAGGTGCTAACTAGACAGCATTTTCAGAAATAAGATTTTAGATGACTGAGATAATTTCTGCTCCTTCTATGACCCCTTTTGATTAGTGATTTTCAAACTCCATTCTGTGAGCTTCTAATGAAGCTTTTGAGGGGTTCTTCAAAGAGGAGATCAGTAGCTGGCCTCATTAAAAGACAGATTGTCTATTGCAACCAATCTTCTTCTGCAATGCACTGCCACAGGAGAAAGGTGTTGGGTGTATAATAGGGTGTACTCTCAGTTCTTGCAGGACAAAAGTGAAGCCCAACAAGTGTCCATGTGAAGGGATGAGCATTTCACATGAACTGAATGAAGACCTTAGAACACATTCCAAACACCTCTGCAAAATACAACAGTTCCATAGCAGATACACAGGGGCTCTTTGGTAGATTCAGTATATTGACGTGAAAAGGATTCTCTAAAGAAAGGAAGTCTGAAAATATATTATTTTCTGCTCAAATATATTATAGTCCAATCCTATCCATTATCCCTGCCCTATTGATGCCAATATGGCAACCACTGCATCCCATGGTGGGATGGTCTCTTCTAGGTAAGAGAACAAGTGCAGGAATGGGGGCTACTCAGCACTGGGACTACTAAGTAGCTGGTGTAGGTCCACATGGAACTGTGCTGCAGGATTGGGTCTGGGAAGGGGATTTGGATATTGGCAGCACTGATCCCATCCCACTCCAAGGTCTGATCCATTCATCCATGCCCCCACCTCACCCCTCCGCTCCACATTCCCATTCAGCTCTCCTGCTACTCCCTCCTGCCTGTCCTGCTGACTTAACTTCATTGGTAGAGGTGTGATTTTTCAGTATCATTTTTCCACAGATTTTGTTTTTTGACAAAAATGGTTGGTTGGCAACCTTCAGTCTCGAAAGACTATGGTATAAGCCTACAGCACCTGGTATTCCCAGGCGGTCTCCCATCCAAGTACTAACCAGACCTGACCCTGCTTAGCTTCCGAGATCGGACATGTGCAGTGCAGAAAGTGGTGTAATGTGGTTTTTATATGCAAGAGTGCATTTCTATAAATTATAATTATAACTGCTTTAAAAGTGTACTAGGTAGGTGATATAAGTATTATAGTGTCAGCAGCCACATTCATTACCCATGCACACACACACACCCATCCAGCCAAACCAGTCTACAACAACCAATGAGTAGAGGTAGAAAACAGTTTAAAAAAAAACAAAAACTGAGTGGATCAACTTAGATGACCCCAATGTACGAAATCAAATTTTGATTTGAAGTGGAATTTATAAACCATTATTTGGAGAAAATTCCAGTTACTGTAATTAATCTTAAATTAGCCATAGTTTCCCCAAGCTATGCTGAATAACAGCAAACTAAGCCTAGAATAAACCAGGAAACACAGGAGGAAATCTGCATGACATAAGGGAGAAGGGGATGCACAAGGCCTCAGCATGATCCTCATTCAAACTTGACCCATGTGTGACTTCAGGTCCTTCTTCCAATCACAAAAATCATGCCATGGGCAGAAAACTTGGTTGTGCATCTCTTAAGTCTTCAGCAAAATAAGTTAAGAAACTGCTTTTTTTTTTTTAAATTCCTGAAGCATGCAATTTAATTACTCTCATCTCAGCATGAACAACTACATTATTGCTCATAAAATTATCTAGCCATCACAATAATCTTTCTACAGTAAATGACTTTGTGACCACCAACAGCAGTGAATTCTACAGGCTGACTCCATGCAGGGAAAAGAAGCATTTGCAATGGATCAAGCTATTAGGAAAGAGAAAGAAGTCACAACTTGGCAAATTAGGGCCAAGGCTGTCAGCTGCATTTCAGAATTAAGGAGGCAGGCTTGGTTGATTTATATCATTATCTTAATGCTATTAAAAAGAAGCTGAATTAATTTTTTTCTCATTTTATGTAGTATAACAGAAAAATAACTATGGAAAGATAGGTGAAATTTTGAAAAACACTCTGATGTCTTAAGGATGCTGCAGTAAAATATTTCATTCCTCAACCAAAGGAGAAAACTCTTGTTATTGCTGCTTACAAACTTTGGGCTTGGAGTCTGTCTACACTTTGTGGAGTTAGCTTACCAGAAACCACATTCCAAGCAAGTTTTGCTGAAGTTATCTGATCCAGAGCACAAATATGAATGCAAATATCCTGGTTATTGTCTTTCAAAAATCTACCTGACTGAGGACAGATATACCATAGTGGAGCTAGTCTGGATGTATCTAGTAAGAGAAGGTACCAAAAGGATGAGTGAAATCTAGCCAAGAAATCTGCAAGGAAGCGGTTATGAGGCAGAAATATTTAATGTAGCAGTTTGCATTTAGAAGCACATAGACCCTCAAACTCAATAACAGGTGACTTCAAGAACAGCTGTCACATTCAATCATCAGAGGTCTCTTTTTTACCTTCAACTCAGTGGATTCAGTATCCTAGTCCCGTTCGCCACTGCCTAATGTTTGTGGAGCTGGAGTTCAGTGGCATAGCTAGGCCGGGGAGGCCTGCCCCATGCAGTGATCTGGAGGTTTCCCAGATTCTCTGCAGGTGGGGTGCGCAGCGCTTGTCACCCAAGTGTTTGGGGCAGCAAGCAGAGGATTGAAAGGCCCTCCTGCCCATCCATGCCTCCATGTGGCTCCAAATCGGAGCCATTCCAGAGGAAGGAGGTGGTGCGATGATGCAGGAGGGTGACATGATGGTGATATCACATAACCCTGCCCCAAGTGCCAGTCAGTCATGCATTACTGCTGGAGTTCTGTATGTTGATGGACTAGTACAGGTTTCCCAGTAATGGCACACTTTAAGAGAAACAAGAAGCCTACTATGAACAGTGCCAATTAGTCCACAGTCTTACCATGACAGCCTATAGAATCTTTACAGTTGATGCATCATGGAGCTGCTATGACTTCCAGGTTGTAGAGATTTTATAAAAGCCCCATTACAAGCCAAATCATATTGTATATGAATATTTCCAGAAAGATAACTGCCATGTCTGAGTGTGTGCAGCATGTGTAAAGGGTAGGAAGCAAACTAAGCAAAATACTTAAGAACAGCAACTTCACGAATATCAAATACAGCTAAGACTACAATAGTTCATGGGTTTCCAGCTTGGAGATTACAAGGCTCAGGCATTTAGAGCTCCATAACACAATTTTCCTCAAAATATACATCACCACTGAAGCAAGTACTCTAAATAATGCAACAGAAGAAAAGAAAAAAAGGAGAGGTTGGTTGGGTTTGGGAAAAAAAAAACCTGCGGTATTCTGGGCAGGGAGCCCATGCATTTTTTAATATACTGCTGTAATGGAATTCTCAAGTGAAAGATACTTTCTCCTACATTTCAGTATGAAAAGTCAGAAGCAATAGCTTTATTACAACCAAAATGGCCAGCATCATTTTCCAGACCCCAAGCCAAATGGCCAAAACGCATTATCTGTATGCCTTTTACTAGTATTTTAGTAACACATGCGATTTTCCTAAGAGTGAAGTTATTGCTAGTTGGGAGGGGGGAGGGAGAACAGCAAAGAGCAAATGGGTGATTTAAAAATCTACCACATAGTAGGAGTAGTTTGATGTTTAAATGGGGAATAATGAGTTTTATAACCAAGTTTTTCAGATGGATTTCTATGTTATTATCTAAATTCAAAGCAAAGATCATATTCAAATTAAAGTGGTTTAAATGATATGTTTTTTTGATAGCATATTGGATAACCATGATACAGAGCACATAATAGTGCTGTTGAAGTTAATGTTGTGCTTCCATTTCCATTAAATATCTAATATAAATTGAACTCTGCTTTTCACTTTACTGGATGCATTTTGAATAATGGTGCCTAGTGTGTTCTCCAGCACTTCTGAAAAACAACTGTTCACAGAGGACCAAATATATCATTTCAAAACAAAGAACATTTTATTCATAAGGTCTGATCCTGAATTTCACTGGATCCAAAAATAAGCACAGAATGCAGCATTTGTACAGCTGTTATATTCTAAAGCAGCAATTTTCAACCAGTGTGCCACAAAACTGCTGTATGAAAAGAGCTGGGGGGAAAAAAACTTCCAGGTTCTGTGGCTCTGTTTCTAGGGCAATTGACTGTAGTAACGAATTTACTGTCTTCCTCTGCGGCAAATTTGTTACTTCAGACAGTTGCCCAACAGAGCCACATGACCCAAAAGAGTCTCCTGGATGCTGAAAGTGACATCATAAGAGTGACATCACAAGACGATAGAGAAGATCCACAGAGGTCAGTGTGTCATGAAAAGGAATATATTTAAGGGCCCAATCCTATTCAACTTTCCAGCATTGGTGCAGCTGCAATGCAGACCCAACTTAAGGCCTCTGTCACTGCCTCCTCACCACAGGACGCAGTGCACACCCCATCAGCACAGCTGCAGCAGCACTGGGAAATTGGATAGGCTTTGTCCATAAATCTACTGCTAAACTATAGCCATAGCTACTAGAGCAGGGGTGCCCAACCCCCGGCCCTGGGGCCACTTGCGGCCCTCAAGGCCTCTCAATGCGGCCCTCAGGGAGCCCCCAGTCTCCAATGAGCATCTGGCCCTCTGGAGATTTGTTGGAGCCCACACTGGCCCGACGCAACTGCTCTCAGCTTGAGGGCGACTGACCTCTCATGGGAGCTGTGGGATGAGAGCTCCCCCCACTGCTTGTTGTTACATGCCTGTGATGCAATAGTGGCAGCAAAGGAAAGGCTGGCCTTGCTTTGTGCAAAGACTTTTATAGGCCATGAGCTATTGCAAGACCTTCATTCATTCATATAAGTTCATCTTTAATATATTCATTTATGTAAACTTATGTAAATTTATTCAAATTTTAAATGTAAATTAATTCTTTTTTTTTCCCCCGGCCCCCGACACACTGTCAGAGAGACAGTGTGGCCCTCCTGCCAAAAACTTTGGACACCCCTGTACTAGAGCAACAATACAGGAGGCGATATGTGAGACCACTAACAGGAAGTCCTCTGCTGTCTACTTCCTGTTAACAATCACCTCCTGTAGCATTCATCTAGCACAGTGGTTCTCACACATTTAGCACCAGGACCCAATTTTTAGAATGAGAATCTGTGGGGACCCACCAGAAGTGATGTCATGACTATAAGTGACATCATCAAGCAGGAAAATTTTTTGCAATCCTAGGCTGCAATCCTACCCACACTTACCCAGGAGTAAGTCCCATTTACTATCCTTGTTAAAATATGCATAGTAGCTTGTCGAAAGTACAGGTCTCTAACATTTCCCCAAATGCAGTCACATAACCATGGTAGCATCAAGTCTAATATATTAAAAATATTGAAATGAATGGGGACCCACCTGAAATTGGCTCGCGACTCACCTAGATCAGTGGTCCAGACCCACAGTTTGAGTAACAGTGATTTAGCAGATATGAGTCTAGAATCTCCCTGTCTGCTTCCTGTTCCAGTTTTGCAAAAGTGTTTGCAAATGAAGAGAAATGAATAATGAGGGTGATGGGGGGATTTTAGTAGGGTTCACTGCTACCCATGGTTTCAGGTGTCCACAGTAGCAGCAGGAACCTATCCCCCATGGACACGAGGGGACACTTGTAATTGGATTGAAAAGAGACTCAAAAATGCATGAGAACATATACTTTTCATGTTCATTTCATTACTGCTACAGAGTATTATAGCAACACCATTGGGCAAGGTTTCCTTTGATAGTCAAACAACAGAATAATTTCTTTTCAGTTATCCATAAACATGAGTAGATCAATACTTTGCCCGCAAACTGTTTAGGGAATGACTGAACATAAAAACACTCATATTCCTATTCCTTTGGAATAGGATCAAAGTATTAATACAAAAACACATATATTTGCTCTTTTCCACTGATTTTTTTTCCTGCTGATTTTCATCCAGAGGAACAGACAATATGACTTTAATGATCACTCACGAAACACTATACCACCATACAACCACAGTAAATGTGACAGTAAGTATGACTAAAACCAGAGTTAATTTCATTTCAATAGGAACCTGGCTGTTCCTATTACAGGTGGGCCTTAGTATCTGTAGGATCAGTAACTGCAGATTAGAATATCTGTAGATTCTTATCTCGCAGAGTGGGACACCTGTTGCCCTCCAAACACAACCAGAGCTATGCTCTGGTAGCATCCAGAAGACCTTCTGATGGCTGGGGAAACCATGTGTGACCTCCACAACCCTCATAAGGCCTTCTTGGGTTTTCAGAGGGCCAAAAACATGACTTCTGGTTTTTGGTCAAAAGCTGGTTATGCTTTTTGGTCCTCAGAAGGCCCTCCAGACATGGTCAGAGTACAGCTCCGGTCATGTTCAGATGGCAACAGGGTGCCTGACCCACAGACTTGAATATCCGTGAGATTCAGTATCTGTGGGAGGTCTGGGAACGGATCCCTTGACAATATTGAGGGCCACCCTGTACTTCACAGATGTTTGAAAACCATATAAATCAGAAACATGAATTTTATTTTGTTTGGGAGAATCAGCATCTTAGAAATTAAAACTTTACAGTGTGATTCAGTGTCCAGTAAATTGACTTTAGAAAGATAATAGTTTCAGCAATTCACTGAATTGCTCTTTTATAACAACATATCAAAGAAATAAAGCTGCAAGGCATTTGCAATGATTTATAAATCTGAGTTTGCACATATGTCCATTAAGGGCAAGCAAACTATTTAACAAATTATTTCTAAATTATCAAATATCTCTCACAACAATTTCACTCTGAATTAGGAGTCAAAATAGGCTCCATTCATCACAGCTAAGCTCTGGGAATCTTTAAATGGGGCAATCTAGTTAATTACACTGTTTCCCAGAGTAATGGCTTTAAAGCAGAAAATCAAAACTACTCTTTATGTAAGGATTATGGGTGAAAATCTTGACTTCCCTCCCATGGAAGACTTTCATGGATATATCTCAAGGTTCCATTTGTACAGGAGACCCCCCCCCCCGCCATATCCACGATCCTGTTTGTGCGGATTCACTTACCCATGGATCGGGTCTGCAGGGTCCCCCGTGCACGCTCCTTTTGAGGCAAGGGGAGCTCTATTTCTCTCACCTCTGGAGGGTTGTCTGAGTCTAGCAGAAGCCATGCCCATCCATCCATTGCCTCTTCTGGGCTCAGACCGAGTCTTAGAGGCAAAAACATGTGACTTCCAGTTTTTTAAAAAAAAAATCCCCTTGCCTCTGAGTGGGGACGTGATTGCCCATATCCGCAGTTTCACTTAACCACAGGGGGTTCTGGAACGGAACCCCCACAGATATATGTGCACATCTGCATATACAAGATGGACAGCATATTTAAATTTCTCCAAAAAACCAGAAATCTTATATTGCCATCTTCAACCTTAAAATATATTTAGGAAGATAGTTATGTTGATTTCAATGGACTCTTGCAAGTCAGTAAGGTTAGTATCAGAGCCTTACAGCACAATCCTAGGCATATCTACTGGGAAGTAAGTGCCACTGAGTTTAACAGAACTTTGGAGTAAGGAGTGTGGGTGAGTACAGTGCTGAGCAGCAAAGGGGTGGGGGGGAGAGGAACATTGGTGGGGAGAGGGTGTTTCAGGCGTGGGAAAGAGGACATTCAGGTCTGGGAGAGGGCAAGGAAAACAGAGAAGACGTCTGCCATACCCTATCCCCCACTCATGCCTGAAAGCCCCACACAGGTCTTCTTGGACTTGCGCCAGTGATTTAGCCGGTGCAGATCCAAGCAGCCAAATTGGTCAGGCTAGGGCTTGACCTCCAGCTTGCTCAAACCCAGTGCCGGATACAGCACAGGCCATGTGGCCTCACTGCACTAGCGCTGAACAGGATTGGGCTGCCTGTTAAGAAAAGAATCATGGAACTGTGCACCATTCATATAAACTTATTTCTTTTGGCTACAACTTAAGCAACTTTTAGCTCCAATACTGTTGGTGCCCAGTGTTCATGTGAAGAGTCCAGCCAAAATTTACAAAAATAAAATCTAAATTTTAACCTTAGAATCCGTTTTCCCTTTCCCTCCCACCTTCTTTTCCTAGGCCTGTATTTCTCAGAGTGAATTTCATGATAAAAAAACAAAAAAAAATATCTTTTTCATATACTTAATATGAAATGTGCAGCTTATATATTTATCTATCTATCTATAATTTATTCCTTCATGCTACTTATGCCACAAGACATAGCTCATTCACTCCCTCATATGTAGTGAGGGGGACCAGTTCATGCCAATGTTTAATAGAGTTTATGGAAGGTGGTCATTTATTTCATACCCTATACTCTTGAAAGTTAAAATTATTGCAATTAAAGTATCAGATGAAATTTTCCTTTGCTTAAATGGTTAAATTATTTATGACAATCCTGTTCCAGAATATCTAGTAACTGCTGTTCTGTAGGAATTGCATCTTTTACTATTCTCCTAGGGATGCTGGTTTTCTGCATTGGCAAATTACTGCTCTTTTTACATTTGGAATCATAACAAAGCATTGGCACAGAAGCTCCACATTGCATTATCCAAAAACAATGCCATCCAATGCAGAATTCATGATGCATAAATGTAGAGAAGAGGGACAAGTTAACACAGAGGAAGCATGTTCATTCTAAAAAAAGAACATAAGCAAAGAAGTGCTTCATGGTTCTTTCGCCTGCTATTTGTTGAATTTATTTATTACAAAATTGACCTGATGGGTCATCTCGCTCAGTTGATCCAAGCCTTAATTGTTTTATGCCTTAAAGCAGTGGTTCTCAAACTGGTGGGTCATGACCCACCAGCTGGAGAACCATTGCCTCTTTCCCATTAAGGAGTAGGGGAAGGCAGTGACACATTCCTCAGGATTGTGCAGCTGCAGGGGAAGAGGGTTTTTTAAATGTAACTTACCTGCTGCCCAGGTCCACAGGGTGCAGGAAACCCCATGGAGGCCAATGAAGAGCTCCATTTTTTCTTGCAAAAAGAAAAAAAAACGACTGTGACCCACTTCTGGGTTGCGATAACAAAATGGGAAGTGTGTTGCGATCTCTTTTTCTACATTCTATAAGCCACAGGGAGCGCTGCAGAGGCAGCAGGTAAGTTACATTTAAAGAGCGCTGTCTTCCACCATAGCGTCATGATCCTGAGAATTGTGTCATTTCCATTCTCACCACCACCACAAAGACTTACCTTCACACTCAAACTCTGAGCGAGTTTGGGAACCAGTGCATTAAAGTAACAAATGAATGGAGAAAACTAATGTAAAGTTTAAAAAAACAAAACATATTGTTGACAAAAAGCTGTGATCTTGACAATCTTATATATTCGGTGCCTATTTTTTATTCATTGGCTGAAATCTAGCATGTTCAAAATCTTTCTTGAATTAAAGATAAGGACATATTTCCTTCTGGAACCAAATGTTACGAGAGATCTAATCACAGCCCGCCTAAGCCCTCTAAGAAAAGGATAAGAATGAGGGTTACATTATATCTCTAAGAGATCCCACATAAAAAGAGATTCTGTCTGGTTGTGGACATCTTCACACAAGGAATGTAGCCAGGTATATCACCCACTCATGTGGAGAGAATACATGCCAACCTGAACCCTGGACTGGAATGCTGTAGGCACTACTCTGGGAACTGTATAGGACTGATATGTATGTTATAAAAGTGGCAAGGGAGACACTTCAGAACAGTTGCATTCCAGATTAACTCCAGTAAGTGCTACAGGAAGTAATCAGATCAGGAGACTTACATGATTACTTCACTCATGAATCTTAAGCGAGTGGTGACACTTTTGAGAGAACTAACCATATCTGTCAAGGCAGCATCTCTTATAGCTGAAGTACGATGTTCTAATGATGGATTTCAGGTGTTCATCCTAGCCACATCATCTTCAAGGGTGCTTTAAAAAAATATGAGTTGCAATTATGGTTGTCTCCCTGCAATATTAATTTTTGCTATCAGTTGCTTGCTCACGGCAGCAAACCAAATGCTAAATATCAATTGGATTTCTCCATAAATAACTCCAGCACTGAATTTCAGTACAAAAACAAAACAGCCAATCTGTCAAAACAAAGAGCTTTTGACATTTTGACAGAGTCCATCTTGTTTGGATTTTTTTCTCCTCAGAAATCCCTAAAATGAGCTGACAGTTCATGTCTTCTTTTGTCAATAGCAATGATAATGAAGAGTTCAAAATCCACAATGTTATGTCCAATCCAACAGTGGAGAATAGAATACACATGAGCAAGTTAGATTGCTCCTCTACCATTTATCCAGTGTAAGCCATTTCTGCCCAACGTTGAATATATGTTGGATACAGGGATCAAATGTGTACATGTGTGGGTTGGATAAAAATGGGTTAAGTTGTTCTTTCAACTTCCTATGCCTTTGAGTTTATTGTCTTTAATAACAACATACTACACAATCATGTCATCAACTTTACTGTCATCAATTATTAACTATCTAGCTGAGCAGCCATCCTCAGTCAGCCTTCTGATTCCAGCTTTTATGTACAGAGGTTCCAAAATGAACCTTCACAAATAATTATTAAAAATTTGTCAGTTTCAGCATATTTAAACGCCTTGATCAGTATCCCCAGTATATTGTACACATTCTCATTCATTTATGTAGGTCTCTCACCAGTGTAGCAAAACGGGGACTGGGTGAGCCATGGATGATAATAATAAGCAATTCTGAAGATAAATGGACTTCCAAAACCTATAAGATCAAAATATTTTTTATATGTAGGCTGTTTTCTCCTAATTCCCATAACTATAACACCTGGTTACAACATTCAACAGGAGGAGGCAATTCAGCAGGGAGACATTGATTTTTCACACTCATACTCTACTCCTTAATAAAATGCATAAAGGCAGAATGCATTGTTACCAAAATTAATCACTTGCACAATCAAAGTTGAATCTAAACCACAGTTTTGGTTTGCTCCTTCTGAAGCACTACCCACAGAAATAGACTACAACTCAATACCTACACAGTGCATCAGTTGCTCAGTACCAGAATTTCCTTTCTTTCCTTCCTTCCAAATGAATAAGCTGAAGTGTTTATGAGGTCGTGCCAACCACTGTTAGGGCGCAATCCTAACCCCTTATGTCAGTGTTTTCCAGCACTGACATAAGGACAATGCAGCTCTGAGGTAAGGGAACAAACATTGCCTTACTTTGAGGAGGCCTCCGTGAGTGACATCCAACTGCAGGATGCAGCACATGTCCCATTAGCACGCTGGAAAGCACTGACATAAGGGGTTAGGATTGCGCCCTTATTCACTTAAATGTATCTTAAACACATGTATTTATTTGGAATGTAAAAATACATTTATTTAATTTGTATTTGGAAACGGTTTAACCATCAAACTACAGAGATACAATTAAGAACATGTATCAACAAGAAGTGGATGAACTAGTTATAATGAAAAAAATCCACTAAAAGTATGAAATGAACTTTCAAATATCTCTTTATTAAATGTTAATAAAAACACTCCAAATGTCTTGATCAGGGCTTCGAACAAATGCAGATTAGCATTTTAACTATTGTTGATGTGATGACGTCTAAAGGCAGAAAAGAAAGGGCACTATCTAGTGCAACCATTTTCAACCACTGTGCCACGGCACACAGGTGTGCCACAGATGGTCTGCAGGTGTGCCACGGGAGTTTGGGGAGGATCATTTGTTAGTAGGGCCACTGGGGGATGCAAGCCCCTGAAATCAGTGTGGTGTGCCTTGTCAATTGTCAAAAAAACTGATGGTGTGCCGTGACAACTTTAGTGCTTTGTTGGTATGCCATGAGATGAAAAAGACTGAAAATTGCTGATCTAAGTCTTAGTAAAGTTAGGAAGGTAAGACATGGCTTAAAGGCTCTATGGATCACCAAGCAAACCAGGAGTTTCTAGAAAGTAACCCTACATGATCAAGCCTGTGGGAGTGGTACATGTACCCAGTATCCAATCATTATGCTTAGGGCTGTGCTGCACTCACCGTATCTTGCCTGACACAGCAAAGAACCAAATGTCTGTTCTGTCTGTCAAAAGAACCAAACAGAATTCTATGCCTTTGTGTGCCAATTGCTTCAGTCTGGGACACATAGATGGTTGGACAGAGCAAGAGTGCAATGAAGTGAAAGTGAAGCCAATCCAACAAATTTAAATGACAATCCAACAAAATTAAAGCCGAAAGTAATTGAATTTTTTTAACAGATAACACACAAATACTTACAAATGGAATGAGAAACATAACCATAAATAAGTAACATATAAGAGAAAAGTCATTTTTCAAAAAATAAAATAAAAAATCAATCCAATTAATTGGAGAGCTACGTATCTATAACATCAAATGTTCTTAACATTTATCTTCATTACTAAGATGTGTGTGAATTGTTAAAACACTGATCAAAGTTAAAAGCATGCTGCTGCTGGTAGGTCCCCTGTTCAATGGTCTGAAACAGAGGAATGACACAATTACCTGCTACAATTACTGTTACTGACAGTATATTTTCCCCAGTGATCATTTTATGGGATTCTAAGCTTCTTATCTTGCCAGTAGAATCCTAACCTAAATGCACCTCTGATATCTTTATGCAGACACTTATTTCTTGATGTTCCATTAGTTGACAACCACTGATGAAAGCCACGTAAATTCAGCTTTTGCTGACCCTCTTAGCAAATAACTTCCTACCATTTTAACACCAGTTAATTAACTAAAATCTATTTTCACTGGTAATGTCATTGAGGTTATGAATACAATCAAAGGGATAACACACAGGAATGGGAAAGATCAAAATGTTCAATAACAAAATGTTCGTTTATAACAACAAAGCAAATTTAGATTAGATTAAATACCCCTTCTCAGTGGGAATCACACCACTTTTGTGCTTTGTTTCACAATGCTTTCATCGCTATTGGCTTCCAACAGGATTCTATTGATTTACATAATTGTAATGTGTCAACATTTTACCTTCAACTACAAAAAAAGAAATTGTCTTTCTGTAGCTCACATATGAAAGTGAGGCACCACAGTAGCATAGCTAGAGGGTGGCAAAATGGTAAGTACTGCAGGAACTAAATGCACTGTGTAAGATACCCCTTTCACTTGCTGTTGCTGCTTGAAAGGGGCCGCTTACATGTGCATTGAGGAGCTTGCAGTTTTGCCCCCCTCTAGCTAAGCTAAGCCAACGAAATAAAAATGGAGGCACCAATGCTTTAAAAAGTAGATAAGAGTAGTGTATAATGCTTAAGCAGATTCATACTGGTCAACTATTTTCTACTGCAGTATGCATGGCGACATACTATAAAATGTCTCGGAGTTAAATGTTATTAAAAAGCAGAGAACAACTAAATTTATGATTATTGATTCTGCCTCACATGCTTTTAATCTTTGGTGTGGTGAGGTGGCAATGTTTATTTTAAAATTGAGACTCCCACCCTTCCATTAAAGAATGTGCAAGATGCCTTCCATCTTTCACTGCCTTCCATAGCATGTATCCTAATGCAGCCACATTAAGGAAATGCTTTTTCTATAGCCAGAGTCTTTGATACAGTAGAATTTGGTGGCATCCTTACCACCAACATTATTTTGTTGTTGGGTGTTACTGTGTCCACCACTGCCCGCAAAGCCTTTGTGGCCTTTTCAGTGGCACGCCGGAAGGCTGTTTACGAAATCCATAAAATGTGACCTGCAGCCGGAATGCTACTTTCGGTGGTGGGGAGGGACTTTGGATGGGGCTGTAAGTTTATAATGATAGTAAGCCTGAGAGAAAAGACACTCATTCAAAAATATGACTGGCACCACCAAAGTTTGTTAGTGAACCTTTTTCTGTTAAAGGGTTTGTCTATAGAAAAATATAGCCCCCCAGAAGCTTCAAAATGTGAGCAATATTACTGCCTTGCTGGTCAACAATATCAACAAAACCAATTTTGAAAAAATTCATTGAAACATTATTAGTGTCTCATTCCTTTGTCATAGAAGTGTATCGCTGCATTTGCTGAAAGTGGTTTTCTACCCCTTTTCATCCACATTCCCCACAATTTATTGCACTGCCCACACAGAAAATCTGTTGTTGTTTTCAAATTCCTGCTCTACCCAAGCTGCTGCATCCTCCCACTTCCTTTGACTCACAGAGAGAACTCTGGTTTCTACGGTGCTCAGACTTTGCCTATTGTGTGCAGATTTACAGGGTGTTCCTTCACTTGGCGAGTACTGGATAGGAATCCTTAGAGACCTACACAGGCATTAAAATGGGCTGTGGCAGTAAACAAGACAGCATCTGGGCTCCAGAACAGTTTGATTAATAGGTAATGGGGCACTAAGAGTAGGTGTGTTAACAAGACAAAGGAGGAATCAGGTCCTGTTATAATTGGTTAGCCAGGTAAACAGTTGATCTCAGCTGGATTTGGAGTTGAGAAGGAAAGGGAAATTAGAAAACATCCATTTAAAAAAAAATAAAGGTGAAGTATGAAACAAACCATGTCTCCTGCTTTTCACTGACAATGTCAGAAAATTTAGTGAAGCTTGTATGCACAGGACTTCACGAGTACAGCATGTTGACTTTTGCGGCTTTTCTCGTAACCTTGTAGCGTAGCAACAAGCACAGAATCCGGCTGCAAGGCCACCAATCTCACTGTTCTCATTCATGAGAAATTGTGTTTCTCATTTGCCATCACTCACTTTAATAGCCTGATGCCAAAGAAGTATTTTTAGGTAACGTTTTTGCAAATGTCACTCAGATGCATTCTACAAGGCGTAAGGTCAAAGACACCGAGTGCACTCAAATGCAATTATGCGTCCTCTTCAGTAATCACTGCAAACATGAATTTTTATTATATTTGTAAATGCTTTTAATTCTCATTAAGCAAATTACTGCATAATAGCTGCTTAAAAACTTCTCTAATAATTTAATCCCTTCATAGCCATAATAGTTTTATTGTTGCAACATTACTCAAGATTTATAGTTTATATTCCTTGAAAATAATGTATGGTTCAGAATACAATTTATACTGCAATCTGAATATAGGGAGATCTAACTAACTGTAGTAAATTAACATTTCAGACCCAGAATTAAAGTGAGGCCAGCAGACCACATATGGTCCAGCCATCAAAGAATTAGATTCTCCCTGGGCTGGTACATTCCCAAGAATACTAGCCACCCATATACAGTCAGCTCTACCCATCCATGGGTTCAGAACCCATGTCAGAAGGCCCAACAGAGAGCCTCTGAATGCTTTTCATCTGTGTTCCAAGGTTTTCTGGGGCACACAGAGGCTGCACATGGCAGAGAAACTAGAGGTGCCTCTCAGAGTCCTTCTGAGACATGACTTGAAGGCACTTCCAGTTACGTCGAGAAGTCCTCGGTGGGCCTTTCTGACATCTCAGTATCATTACATATCTCAGTATCCATAGGTTTGATAACAGCAGGGGGTTTGGGAGCAAATCCCCCACAGATAAGGTCCAACTGTATCTTAAACTGGAGGAGTATCTTACTCTGTATGTTTGACTTTGGAAAAGATACTCAGATTTAAATATATATGCCTCTTGTCGAATTGGAAGGGTAGGGGCATGTTGAAGTCTGGGGTATGAAACTTAAAAATGATTGGAATCAAGGATATAGAGGGCACTGAGGCCTTTGCTTCTGAATATTTTAAACCTATATGGTAGGGGTGGCCAAACTGTGGTCTGAGAGCCACTTGTGGCTCTTTGACAAATAATATGTGACTTGCAGAAATATGTTGGCTGAGCTCCTTTATGCATCACAATTAATATAACAGGTAAATAAAATATTTTCAAGCCTTTAAATTATTCACTGGGTATAAACTGAGGCCACTGCATTAAAACATATGTTTAATGTCCATGGGGCCCAATCCTATCCAGCACTGATGTAGCCATGCCAACAGGGTGTACGCTGCATCCTGTGGTGGTAAAGGTCAGTCACAGAGGCATCCTCAGGGTAAGGTCACATTTGCTTCCTTACCTCAGAGTTGGATTACAACTGCATCAATGAAGGAAAGGAAAGAATAGGCAGCTAGCGTGCCTGTATGGGCACACTAGCAATGATTGCCATGGCTGGCCCCCTATCAGCCGGCAGCAGGGCTTGCTGCCAGCTGATTGGCTGGCTGGCATTGGGGGGTGGGACGACTGAGCCTGATCTAGCGCGCAGGCGCTAGACCCAAAGTTGGTCCTATCCGAGTAAATGGTCCTATGGTGATTAATATAGGCACAACCCTATCAAACTTTCCAATGCTGATGCAGCCATGCCAATGGGACATATGCTGCATCCTGCCATGGGGGTAGCATAGTCACAGAGGTCTCCTCAAGGATAGGGAATGTTTGTTCTCTTATATTGAGGCTACAATGTGGCTGCATCATCACTGGAAAGTTGGATAGGACTGGAGCCCCAAACTTAAGGATTTAAATACAGGTGTTTTCCTCTTCAACCTTCCACTTAACAACAGACCGCATATATGACAGTGGTCAAAGCACAACAACGAGGCTCTCAATGAGGCAGTCAGGACTCCCATAGCTTGCAGCAGAGTGTCTGTTACACAACAAAGACACCCTTAATGCAAAGAAGAGGCACTCTGTCTCCAGTAGCCTGTACAGACAGCTAGTTTCTCACAGGGAGTGTCTGTTTACACAACAAGCTCACTAGATTGGGCTGAATGTTCACTTAACAACCTAACTGCATAACATTGGGGATTGAAGAATGTATCCCCGCCATTAAGTGGCACATACCTGTACTTCTTAAATATTGCTGCTTTCAAACATCTCTCTTGTCTTGGGGCTTTCAACCATTCTCTTGCGGCTCTCCAATATCTAAAATTTATCGCATGTAGCTCTTACATTAAGCAAGTTTGGGCACCTCAATATATGGTTTTAGAGTTTAACAAAAAAAGGGCATTTTTTACTGCTTCAGTACCCAAGTACAAAATGTAAAGTCAGAACTGGCTCAAAAGCAGGGAAGGGAAACCTAGTATAGTGATAGTGATTCAGTATAGTGATTCAGGTAACAGAACTGTTCATTTTATGATACTAAAGAACACTAATCTTCTGAAGTGTGTATCATCATCTCTCAAACAACCTCGTGTAATGCACCTATATAAAACAGGGCAGGCCAGGAAGTACCATAATGAATTTATGGTGCTGTTATTTTCTCTGGCTTAACGATTCATAGCACTTATGGGAAGACCAAAGATGATCAATTACGTGAGGAAAAATGTCTGCAGTTAAGTGGCATACTCAAAGCTACAATACCCAACAATCTTACCCTAATTTTTTACTATCCTCTGGAAAGAATGAAAAATACTGTGAAAGAAGAGAAACACAAATCTGTTAATGTAACTCCTTAGTATCTCTATTAGGAAGGCCATTAGAACCAGCCTTTTTTAGTTAAAATCTTGCTCCAAATTGACTCTGAACCTTTATTCAGGTAATTTTTCCAGATCGCCCACCAGCCCAGCCATCCGCCCACTCTGCTGGAAGGATGTCTTGCAACATATACTACAGTATGAAATAACTATATCATCACTCCTGTATGAAGCAGCACAAGATACCAAGCAGGATTATGGTGTGGATACACAACACAGCTTCTGTGTCTTTATCTTGATTTATTGTTCTTATTTCTAGACTGCCTGCAGACTGTGATACAACTATTTTCCCTCTATCATCAAAATAAAACGGGTTTTCTGAATGAAATTGATTTGTGATACATTTAGGACAGACAGAAGAAAGCACTGCTTCACACATTGCTGTATATACCTTATGACAGTATTTCCCAAACTGTGGGTCAGGATCCACCAGTGGGTCAGCCGCTGATTTTTGGTGCATGGCAGAAAATGAACTCAGTTTCAGCCCTTTATCCGGGCTAAAAATCTAAAATCTTAATTGCACATCTTGCTCCCCAGTTCAGACTTTAGTTATTTATTTAACCTTTATTGGCATAAAACCAGTTCAGACTTCTGGGTACACCGGAATTAATATAAATGTTTAGGGGTACAGTCCTTTGGGTAAAGTTTGGAAACCACTGGACTAGATGAAGTTTAGCCTGGTCTAGCAACACAATTCTAGGTTCTTATTTACTTTAATCCTCTGGAACAGTGTTTTTCAATCTGTGGGTCACAACCCAATATCAGGTGAGTACCCATTCATTTCAATATTTTATTTTTAATATGCTTGATGCTACCATGGTATGTGACTGCATTTGTTTTGACTGGAAATGTTACAGATCTATACAGGCTACTATATATATGCTTTTAACAATGATAGTAAATGGGACTTGCTCCTGGGTAAGTGAGGGTTGGACTGCAGCCGAGGAATGTTAAAAATCTTCCTTCTTGATGATGTCATTTCCGGTCATGACATCACTTCTGCTGGGTCCTGACAGATTCTCATTCTAAAAAGTGGGTCCCGGTGCTAAAAGTTTGAGAACCACTGCTCTGGAAGATGTGGTTTTCTTTTGGGGTGGGAGGGTAAGGTAAGATGGGGTCAGTGTCCAAAAACCAAAATAATGTTTTTCTATACACTGAGGCAGATTCTGCTGCCAAATTATTGTCATGAACTTCATTTTCTTGTGCATACAGTTTAGAGTTAGAGTAGGGTCAATTCACACAAGCACCAAGTACATTCATCTCTTGCCATTTTAAAATCCTATGGGCATACGACTCCAAATGTTAGAGTAGTTGTCAACACATACTAAAAGCTGAGTCCTGGATATGGCAGAAAGACATGTCCCAAGGTCACAAGCTAGGAGCCAGCATGCATAGAATTTTCAAGTTATTTCCCCACTGCTACTATGTACCAAAAGTTACATGAATTGGCCTTCAAATGAAAACTTAACCCTCAGGCATCACTGACCTTACATTTGCCTTATAGCTAATCATCAAATTTGCAAATTGTAAATGTAAATTTCAAAATCAGCCTTTCCCCTTTGAGAGTACAGCATGTGGTGATTAATGTAAAGGATACCATGTCCAGGGTTTCAGGTGGTTGTCCAAGCCAACAGCCTGCTTTGCCAACATCCTAGATGCAAGGGGTGCCCCCAGTGAAGTACCTTGCTTACTTAAATAAGAGAAAGCTTCAAGTCCTCTTGTGGGATTCCTAAAATCAGCTAAGTCAAGGTTGGCCAATTATCTTTCTGGCAGGTAACCCAGCTCATTGGCATATCAAAATTAACAGCACCTGGTGACATTCCTAACTTGCTCAGCTAATTAGATAACCTTTTAGCTTTCCAGGCTCCTGCAAATCTCCAGAATTCCCTTCTCAAGGTCTTCTCACACCTGCTTGACAGTTTTATTCCTTCCCTGGCTATCTTCAAACAGTTTCACATTTTTATCCCCAGTCAATTCACCCATTTCAAAGTTCTCTTAGATATTACACAGATAGGATAGTTAAACTTCAAAGCATCGCATGGAAACCCAATCATGTGCCCCAAACATACATTTCAGTATCTTCCACAGGGATAAGAAAAAAGCCTGGGCAACCAGATTCACCTTGTCAACCCCATGTTGTAATTGTTATGAACTCCTTGAAAAGGTTTTGTTTCTGCTCCCCTCCCTGATTCATTTGCTTTGCTAGCCAGTGCACATGTTCCAGCCTCTCCAACTATTTTTGGAAAATGGAGTGTTTGTATTGCATAATTATGTTTTCAGGTGTTCTCAAGTGCTGTAAATGAACTGAGCCTCCACAGAAAATCTTTTAGTAACCTCATACTGTTTTTCCAAGAAAAAGCTTGCTCTCCCAATTGTTTTATCAAGTTTTCTTCTCCTGGCATTCCAGCGGTTTGGCTCCAATAAACCAAAAGGCTGTTTCTGATTATGTAAACCAGGGGTGTCCAAACTTTTTGGCAGGAGGGCCACATTATCTCTCTGACACTGTGTTGGGGCTGGGGAAAAATGAATTAATTTACATTTTAAATTTGAATAAATTTACATAAATTAATATATTAGAGTTGGAACTTATATGAATGAATAAAGGTCTTGCGATGGCTCAAGGCTTATAAAACACCTTGCACAAAGCAAGGTTGGCCTTTCCTTTGCTGCCACTGCTGCTTCAGAGATGTGAAACATCAAGCAGTGGAAGAAGCCCTCGGCCCACAGCTCATGCTAGTGGTTGAACAGTCACCCTTATACTGAGAGCAGTTGTGTCAGGCCAGTATGGGCTCCAGCAAGTCCCTGGAAGGCCAGAGGCTCATTGGAGACTAGGAGCTCCCTGCGGGCTGGATTGGGGGTCCATGAGTGCCACAAATAGCCCTCAGGCTGGGGTTTGGGCACCATGATGTAGACCCATAAGATGTTTGCAATATATTGCACACATGCTGCTAGACCTCAGCCAGCCACTTCCTAGCAGCATGATATACCAACATTTCAATCATACTAAGGCACACACATGCCATATTCTCTAATCTTCTCCTTCAACTGCACATATCTACTAAAGAAGTTCAATAGACTTCTCATTTTACCAAATGAAAAAGCTTCTTCATTTGGTAAAATTGCAAAAGTTAAACCCTTTTTAAATATTCAGTTTATTTCTTCCCTTTACAGGTGTGCTCCACTTAACAAGAGGGATATGTTCTCTAATCTCCATTGTTATGTGATTAGGTTGTTAAGCAAACATTAAGAACATAAGAACAGCCCCACTGGATCAGGCCATAGGCCCATCTAGTCCAGCTTCCTGTATCTCACAGCGGCCCACCAAATGCCCCAGGAAGCACACCAGATAACAAAAGACCTCATTCTGGTGCCCTCCCTTGCATCTGACATAGCCCATTTCTAAAATCAGGAGGTTGCACATACACATCATGGCTTGTAACCCATAATGGATTTTTCGTCTAGAAACTTGTCCAGTCCCCTTTTAAAGGTATCCGGGCCAGATGCCATCACATCCTGTGGCAAGGGGTTCCACAGACCAACCACACACTGAGTAAAGAAATATTTTCTTTTGTCTGTCCTAACTTTCCCAACACTCAATTTTAGTGGATGTCCCCTGGTTTTGGTGTTGTATGAGAGTGTAAGCAGCATCTCTCTATCCACTTTACCCTTCCCATGCATAATTTTGTATGTCTCAATCATGTGCCCCCTCAGGAGTCTCTTTTCTAGGCTGAAGAGGTCCAAATGCCGTAGCCTGTCCTCATAAGGAAGGTGCCCCTGCCCAGTAATCATCTTAGGGCACAATCCTAACCAGGTCTACTCAGAAGTCCTATTTTGTTCAATGGGGCTTACTCTCAGGAAAGTGTGGTTAGGATTGCAGCCTTAGTCGCTCTCTTTTGCACCTTTTCCATTTCCACTATGTCCTTTTTGAGATGTGGCGACCAGAACTGGATGCAAAACTCCAGGTGTGGCCTTACCATCGATTTGTACAAGGGCATTCAATCCAATCTAGTGCCTTTGCTGTGTAAACAGACACTCTGCTGCAGGCTATGGGAACCCTGACTGCCTCATTAAGAGCCTCTTTGTTGTGCTTTGACAACCGTCACATATTCGGTCCATTGTTAAGCGTGGACGACTGTACTGTATGTGAGATCTACCGTATTTTTCGCTCCATAAGACGCACTTTTTCCCCCCAAAAAAGAGGGGGGGGGAAGTGTGTGCGTCTTATGGAGCGAATACTGGGGGCAAGGTCCGCACCGGGGGAGCAAGGTCCTCATTTGCACAGGTGCCACAGGGGGAGGGCAGGCTTACTTTAAAAGTAAGTTTTCCTCCTCTAAAAATTAGGTGCGTCTTATGGTCAGGTGCGTCTTATGGAGCGAAAAATACGGTGTATGTAGAATTGAATGTTCAAAACACTAGAATTATAGGTAGTTTTTTTCCCCACTGATACTGCCATCTCTTACCTGTACATGAGTAGTCATCAATCCTGATGAAACCTTTTTTGCAGATGCACATGAATGATCCTGGTGTGTTTACACACATGGTATTCTCCCGACAGTAATGCCTTCCTTCAGCACATTCATCAATATCTGTGGACAGAGCAGTGAGGCTAATTGAACAAACACTGCTGGTTTCCTAGGTTCTGCTGCTTACACAAACTGGAAAGTGGTCTCCACACCAGAGCATTTGCCTCTGCCTTATTTGCCAGGCACAAAATTAACTTTCAATAGCCCAAATTGCCAGTCGTAATTTTTAATTCATTGAAGCAGGCTATGTTGTCCTTCCCTAAAACCTGTGAAAATTTAAGTTTTTCAGCTTTGAAAATAAACAAATAAAATAACCATTAGGATGATTTATGATTATTTTGTTATTGTGTTATTTATTTTGACCACTAAAATATTAAAGGTGGTTTTTTTAATGTCAATTGTATCTAGAATTTTTATGTTTGTTTGTTTGGCTAGGGCTGCAAACTTTAACTGGTAAATTAGAGCAGCAGTTTTCAAATGGTGTGCCACAAGGCTGCCTCAGGTATGCCACAGGGCCAGAGGAGACAGGCAGCAGCTGCACATATGGGGGCAAGCAGCTGCTTTGACTCTCACATGGTAGCAGAAGAAAAAGGAGCAGGCAGCAAAGGGTTGGTCGCAACTGCTTTGCACCTCCTGCTGTTACTTGCTCCTGCTGCTGATCAAGACAAGGTTGCAACTCTATCCTCATTTACCTGGGAGTAAGCCCCTTTGACTATTATGGGGCTTACTTCTGAGTAGGCATGCCTAGGCTTGAGTATTGAGGCGGTTGTTGCCTGCCCTGAGTGCTGATTGGGCAGCCAGAGAATCCTGGAGGAGGTCTGGGCAGAGTGAGTGAGAACAAGGGAACCAGGAACAGGCAAGCAGGTAGGAAGTAAGTGAGTCTGCTGAGGCCACCAGCCTACGAATTGGCTGGTTAAAAGGGTCCTTTAAAGTCCCTTCTCCTTGCCACAGTTTGCCTGCAACTCCCCAAAGCAACCCTCCCTGCCTTGCCTTTTAGAGGAAGGGCATTGGGCCACAATCCTATTCACACTTACCTGGGAGTAAGCACCATTGACTATAATGGGGCTTACTTCTGAGTAGACATGCCTAGGATTGGGCTTTCGGTTGCATTCTTTTTTCTTAAATACACAAGCAGGCAACTGGCACTTCTCTTCCCCCCACCCCACTCCCTCGCACAAGCACATTCCCCCCAATCAAATAATCACAGTTAGCACCTCTCTTACTATCCCTTCCCTCACTCGTTCCCACTTTCCAAAGGTCCAGAATCACTTACCTCATGTTCTCTCTCTTCCTCCCTATTCCAGCTGAATCCTGCAGTTGTTTCAATCATGTCTTCGGTGCCCCTCACCCCACATCTCTCCACTATGTGCTCAATCTGACTTCTCTGCCAGCACTTTCTGGCATAACACTTTAATAACAACTTGATCACCATACTTCAGAACATTTATCCTCCTTTCCAGAATCACATATACTTTCCTGTCCAAGCTTCTTGTGAGTTTCTTTGTCATGTAATGATTTAATTGTATTAATTATATTAATTAAAAATTAATTGTAATGTAGTGATTTAATGTAAGTTAAAAAAAACTGGTAGTGTGCCTTGACAATTTTAGTGCCTTGTCAGTGTGCCGGGAGCTGAAAAGGGTTGAAAATGGCTGAATTAGAGGATTCAGCTGATTAATCTGAGGACCTGTTTTAACTGATAGGAACAAAAATTAAGAGTACACTTAGTTTTTTTTAATTATTCTGGTTGTATTGTATAACTGTAAGAAGGGATAGAAAAGACTGAAGACAGCTTTTATTTATTAAGTGGTGTTATGTAAGGGCCAAGCTAGATGTGCACTTAAGTATACAACATGGATGTATAGGAGTATATTTATTTATATGTGGGGGACTCTAAACATGGTAAAACCACAATGAGGTGGCAGATGTTTTTTTCAATCGTATTTTGCTCCCACTGTGGTTTTGCACCTGAGCATAACCCTGCATAATATTTTTAGTTGCCAAGCACAAAACCCCTACCTCTGCTATTATTTCACCATGTGAAATCTCACATGCTGCTTATAAATAAAAGTTACCCCTCGCTATCAGGCCACCTGGCACCCTGAGATGCATATCTAGTTGGAATTAAAGTCATCCTCTCAAGTGCAAATTCAGGGTGTCTCCAAAAAACATACACACAGTTCAATGAGCTCTAATTCATACATACTTCATTGTAGAAAACTTGCAACACTCCAACATTTAAGGGAACCAATTGTAGAGATTTGTGGAGCCATCCCACACAGACACTGGCCGATGTGGAGGTGTGCTTTGGAGGCAGAGCACTGAAAAAGCTTGCCTGAAAAAGCTAAGCAGCTAAGCAGAACAGTCGAGGTCTCACGTTGGATTTGTGACCAGAACTCTCTGGCTAGAGATGAAGGAATGTGGAGGAATTAACTGGCAAAAGATGAAAAACATCCTGAGCTGCCTGTGGAAGATTGGAGAGCACAAGTACTGTGCAGCCAGGATGGTGACTGCACTATGAAGGGAAATATGTAGAGCAGTGTTTCTGCAATTTCCCCATTCATTTCAATATTTTATTTTTAATATATTAGACTTGACACTACCAAAGTATGTGATTACATTTGGGAAAATATTAGACCTGTATTTTTAACAATATGTTTTTTACAAGATAGTAATAGTACTATACTAGCGGTGTCAAAGATAAGGCCCACGGGCCGGATCCGGCCCGCAGAGCCATTTTGAGCGGCCCCCTGAGCTTTGGTGGAGTTCTGGGGCTGCCCCACCCCCACTTGCTCCAACCACGAGCACAGCTCTGCAGCTGTTCCCAGGGCTGGAGCAGCCACATGTGGCGCCCTTGGTCCTCCCTCCAGCTGCAAGCAGGCCTCGCCTGAGGCTGGAAGGGGCAACTGAGGGCTGGAGAAGCTGTGCATGGCGTCCCCGGTCCTCCATCCTCCCTCCGGGTGCAAGCAGGGCTCACCTATGGCCGGAAGGGCGACTGAGAGCTGGAGCACCCACACGCGGCATCTCCAGCCTTCAGTTCTCCCTCCAGCTCTCCTGGGCTTTGATCGTGGCCAGAGGGGGTCTGGGAGCAGGAGCTGCTGTGCGTGGCTTCCCTGGCCCTGACTAGTGGCAGGTAGGTGGGGGCTGGGGGGCAGGGGATGCTTGGTGGTAGAATGGGGTCTGGTGTGGGGTGAGGCAGGGGATGCTTGGTGGTAGAATGGAGTCTGGGGTTGGGTGAGGTAGCAGAGCATGGTGGAAGCCTCAGCTTTTAAAAAAACAGGAAGTGATGTCACAAGTGACATCACTTCCTGTGTTCAGGTCAGTTCCAGGTGCCACGCTTGAAGTTCGGCCCTCAGCAGGTGCCATGAATCCAATGTGGCCCCCAGGATGAAATGAGTTTGACACCCCTGTACTATGCAATATGTACTATATGCTATGTATATTCTTTTAATAATGATAGTAAATGGAACTTACTCCTGAGTAAGTGTGGGTAGGATTGCAGTCTAGAATTGTTAAAAATTATCCTTTTTGATGATGTCACTTCTGGTCATGACATCACTTCCGGTGGGTCCTGACAGATTCTCATTCTAAAAAGTGGGTCCCGGTGCTAAATGTGTGAGAACCACTGAACTACAGAAATGGAAGGTTCTATGAGTTTCTCTCATAGAATAACACTTGTAAGAACCCCATTTGGAGTAAAAAAAAAAGGGAGTCTATCTATGTAAACTGCCTTGAATCTACAAGACTCAAGCCTACAGGTCTACAAGAAAGGCGATATATAAATATTGTAATAAGTATAATAAATGGCTGCTGATTCCCTAATCAACAATGTACAGATGCTAAGAGAAAACTTGTCAAGCACTTAGTCCAGGGGTGTCAAACTCATTTCATATAGAGGGCCAAATAGCATTTATGATACCTGCTGAGGGCCAAAAGTGATGTCATTAGGCAGGAAGTGATGACATTAAACAGGTCATGACCAAAAATAAGCACTTTTTCTCACTTGGGAACTCATTAGCTACAAATGACAGAAGAGAAAATATACATATTGATCATATTTCAAGATATGGGAGAGCTTAGTTTTCAAGTGGGCTGCCCTTTTAGCAGTAACACCTCAGCATGGCTCAGCAGCTGAGAGCCTGAGGGCTGTATAAAAAGCTTCCACAGGCCACATCCGGCCCCAGGGCCTTATGATCAAGACCCCTGACTTAGTCTAATCCAGTGGTTCCCAAACTGTGGGTTGCGACCCACTGGTAGGTTGCAACCTGATTTTTGGTGAGTCCAACAGCAGCTGAGCAGAGCCTCCAATGAAAACACAGGTGATAGAAGAATCAGATAACTAATTGCCTTGAGGCTTTTCAAAAATCAGAATTGCCCTGCAAAGACCTCCTACAGTTTGCAAGTATGTGTAGAGAGATAAATGTTGGGGTATCTTTTTCTGGTTATTACGTGTAAATAAATAAAAAATATTATTTCTTTCTAGATTTTTTTAAGTCTTGTAAACCTAGGTGGCTCCCAACAGAGTGTCATTTTAAAAAGTGGGTCTTGTACTAAAACATTTACGAACCACTTGACTAATCCATAAACTATTTAATTAATTAACTGGGTTAAACAACTGCTTCTTTGCACACCACATGCAGAATTTGTGTGGATTATAGCATACTAAATTTGACTTTATGAAGTGGGTGTACATTTTCTTGAGAAACCGTTTTTCCTTAGCGCCTCATACTAATTTTAATGGCAATTGTCGACTGATAAATATTTCAACCCACTTGGTAGCTCCATTTCTTTTATCTGCATCTTTTATACCTTTAGATTTTCATAGCACTATCTTTCCTTCTCTTGTGCTGTATGCTAGCCATTTCTTTTATCTTTTTAATGTCATCTTCCCCCCCGCCACCTTTCCTAGGAACTCTTCTGCTCTTTTTGTACTATTTTGGTGATTTTGGAATCCACACGCAGTGTGGATTCCGAGCCAACAGGTCCACCACTGATATGGTATTCTCCCTTAGACAACTGCAGGAGAAATGCAGGGAACAACGACAGCCACTCTTTATAGCCTTCATAGATCTCACAAAGGCTTTCGACCTGGTCAGCAGAGACGGCCTCTTCAAGATTCTCCCCAAGATTGGATGTCCACCCAGGCTCCTCAGCATCATCAGATCCTTCCACAAGGACATGAAGGGCACTGTTGTCTTCGATGGCTCCACATCAGACCCTTTTGACATCCGAAGCGGAGTGAAGCAGGGCTGTGTTCTTGCACCAACCTTGTTTGGGATTTTCTTCGCTGTCCTGCTGAAGCAGGCCTTTGGAACTGCAACAGAAGGCATCTATCTCCGGACCAGATCAGACGGAAAGCTCTTCAACCTCTCCAGACTGAGAGCAAAATCCAAAGTCCAGCTGAAATGTCTGCGTGACTTCCTCTTTGCCGACGATGCAGCTGTCACTACCCACTCTGCCAAAGATCTCCAGCAGCTCATGGATCGTTTTAGCAAGGCCTGCCAAGATTTTGGACTGACAATCAGCCTGAAGAAAACACAGGTCATGGTTCAGGATGTGGACTCACCTCCCTGCATTACAATCTCTGAGCATGAACTGGAGGTTGTCCATGACTTTGTGTACCTTGGCTCAACGATCTCCGACACTCATTCTCTCGATGCCGAGCTAAACAGGCGCATCGGTAAAGCAGCTACCACGTTTTCCAGACTCACAAAGAGAGTCTGGTCCAACAAGAAGCTGACGGAACATACCAAGATCCAGGTCTACAGAGCTTGCGTCCTGAGTACACTTCTGTACTGCAGCGAGTCATGGACTCTTCGCCCACAACAGGAGAGGAAACTGAGCGCTTTCCACATGCGCTGCCTCCGACGCATCCTCGGCATCACCTGGCAGGACAAAGTTCCAAACAACACAGTCCTGGAACGTGCTGGAATCCCTAGCATGTATTCACTGCTGAAACAGAGACGCCTGCGTTGGCTTGGTCATGTCGTGAGAATGGATGATGGCCGGATCCCAAAGGATCTCCTCTATGGAGAACTCGTGCAAGGAAAGCGCCCTACAGGTAGACCACAGCTGCGATACAAGGACATCTGCAAGAGGGATCTGAAGGCCTTAGGGATGGACCTCAACAAGTGGGAAACCCTGGCCTCTGAGCGGCCCGCTTGGAGGCAGGCTGTGCAGCATGGCCTTTCCCAGTTTGAAGAGACACTTTGCCAACAGTCTGAGGCTAAGAGGCAAAGAAGGAAGGCCCATAGCCAGGGAGACAGACCAGGGACAGACTGCACTTGCTCCCGGTGTGGAAGGGATTGTCACTCGCGGATTGGCCTTTTCAGCCACACTAGACGCTGTGCCAGAACCACCTTTCAGAGCGCGATACCATAGTCTTTCGAGACTGAAGGTTGCCAATATATTGGTGATTTTAATCACATATATCCTTTCTAGTCTAGTGACTCCAAAAACAACAGCAATGACAAGACCCACCTCTGTACTTTTGACTTTTCTTGTTCTTTGAGCCAGTTTCTGATAACTTAAAGATAACTGAAGAACATAAACTGAAACTGATACAAATCTTGCTACTTCTTCCCTCACGCCATCCTCACGAGCTGACCTTTTCTAAAAGTCATGCTTGTGAACAATATTCATGCTCAGTCAAACCGATATGCTTGCTTCTTATGAACTGCAGTTAGGTCTCATAGACCTAACTCTTTTCTGTTACGTGGTACCTAGGAATACAGGGCTGAGAATAAAGGTCTGTTCCCCTATGCTTTATATAAAAGAGCTATACCCCAGATATAAGTCTGAACATGCATATCTTACTTGACCGCCTACCCATAATGCAAGAATCTTAAAATCAATCAACAACCACATATTGTTCTTGGACATGTAGAAATGTAGCACAGATAAAATGGCCTCATTAAATTTTAAATGATAATTGCACAGCATTCACAGATGAGAAAGAAAGAAAGAAAGAAAGAAAGAAAGAAAGAAAGAAAGAAAGAAAGAAAGAAAGAAAGAAAGAAAGAAAGAAAGAAAGAAAGAAAGAAGTTTGTTCTGCTGCCAGAAACTCTGAATCACCATCCAACTTTCAAAGCAAGTCTGTGAAACAAATCACTTTGCCTCCAGTTACAGTGGGTCAAAATGGTCAAGAAATTCTGCGCTGAGCATATCAGAACAAATGGTGTTAAATGTAGGCGTTAATCCTAAAGTTAAGTACATATGCAAGGCTACGTATGGCTAAACTCTCATACATTGCTCCGCTGTATCTATTTTATTTATACCAAAGGTGTATAATCATGCAAACATATAACAAGCAACAAAAAAGCTACTGAAAATGGTTTCTTGTACTAAGAAATTAACAGTCTAATGGTATCTGTATTCTGGTAATGAGTTTCACAATGCACAAGATATATGACTTATGGCCCAATCCTTTCTGGGCCCGACACTGCTGGAACTCATGTTCTGGCAGCGCAAGGCCCTTTGAGGCAGTGTGAAACCAGCTGTCACCACATGTCTCCAGGCTGCTGTTGCAAACTGGCACACGCACCATAGATTCCCAGAGGCTCAGCCACTCTTGGTAAGTTAGTGGCCAGGGTATGTCATAGCTGGGAAGGTCAGGGAGAGTTCTGGGCAGGGGAGTGAGAGGGCAGGTGGATCCTGGAGGCACCTGCATGCATCAGAATCATATCCCCTCATTTTGAACCCACCCTACTCCTTTTCTCTTCTCAGACTTACACCACCTATAGGTCAGGCATAAGACCAAGAAGACCCATAGGTCACCAGTAGGCATAAGCATAACTAAGTAGAAAATATTTTTACTGATCTCTGGCAGGCCTCTTGACTTCGCCCCCCCTTCCCATCAGTGGATGCATTACTATGTCACCACAGCAGCTTCATTGTTAATGGTGGGTGATAGAACTGGGGCTGAATTCTGAATTCCTCCAAATCACAAGATATCACTGACCTTTTGAATGAGAAAGCAAGATATGTGGCCAAACAAAAAAGTAGCTTTCAAACTAAAGAAAGGACCAATCTCTTCACAGGCCTTAATTAGCCAAAGATTTAGAGGTTTGGGCACAGTTTTCAACCTAAAAGAAGATACCACCAGTAAGAGAAAAAAGATGCTGCTTATTACCCAAGAAGTTCTATACCAGGTTTGGGATAGTCTTCTACTGAAGCGATCTGACCACACACTGTGCACTCCATCCGAGGCCCTGGTCTGCTTCCATCAACACATGAACTACAGTTGGTGGGAACATGGAATCGGGACTTTCTCAGTTGTTCTCCTCTAATTGTGGAATTCCCTCTTCAGAGAGTTCTAAAGAGCTCCCAACAGTGCACATTTTTCAAACAGGCAGTGAAGACCTTTCCCATTTAGCATTTCCATGATTCTTTCAGGTTTTTTTGTTCACTGATATTGTTTGTGTCAATCTATTGCATTATTATTGCATTATTATACAGGCCAATCTATACAGATTTATTCATAAGTAAGTCCCATTGCGGTTGACAGGCTTTGTTCCCAGGAAAGTATGTATAGGATTACAGCCTTATTTTATTTACATGCATTTTCCATGCATAATGGTTTATGCCATTATTGTAATTATTTTTAAAATGTGTTTTCATATTGTGTTTATTATACTATATTGTCGTAAGCTGTCTTGGTGGTTCCTTTGACAGGACAGAAAGACAGACAAATTTTTCTTTAAATAAACAAACCATGTTTATAGTAAGAAAGGAGATGGCAATGGAAGAGTGAATGAAGAGGCTGAAGCTACAAAACGTAACTTTCCCCCAGCATAAATTCAGAACTGCAATCCATACCACCTAGTGTTCTTGCGGAACCTCAAATGACTGAGATTGCCATCCTTGCCACATATTGGGAGAAAGCTCTACTGAAACCAGTTATTTTTGCTTATTTATTTTAAAGATTTATATGCTGCCTCTCCCCTTGAGAGGAGGCAACATACAGTATAAAATACAATAAAATCCAAAACATCATGAATAACACCACAATGCCATAAAAGCAGCAAATAAAAAGCACAGCAGAGCGGCTCACAATGTCATAAAAGCTGCCTTCAAGCAGCATTTAAAAACAAAAACCAAAACCAGAAACAGGGAACAGAATTCAGAAAAAGGGCCAAAAACAAAACAAGTCAAAAAAGCAGAACAAGCAACAGAACAACCCCCAGCAAGCCACTGAAGTTTGACTCTGTGGTCAAACCGAGTCAAACGCCAGAGCTACCACTCAGGCCACCACATTCTGCACCAACTGCAACTTCTGGATGGCCTTCAAAAGCAGACCCACATACAGCATATTGAAATAATTAAATCTTGACGTCACCAGTGCATGAACCACTGTTGTTAAGTCTCATTGACTCAGGTACAGCTGCAGCTGACGCACCCAACTAAGTTGGACGAAGAGTCCCTGAGCCACTGCTTCCACCTGGCCTTTCTGAGTCTATAAGACCACCTTCTAGAGGTTTGCAATTGCAATTAAGAACGTAAGGTAGTCACTGCCTGAGGAATACTCATTCCGCCAGCATTAGTGCCCAATAGGTTTTGGCTTTCAGAATATTTACTAATAGGACTTAAAAAATTTAGGGAAGTATCTCCAATCCAAAGCTCATTTGCATTCTCGTTCATACAGACCCCCTAGAAATTTCCTCTACACACTGAAGCTAGAGAGAAAGACCTTGCACACACAAGGCTTTTACATGTCTTCTGGAGATTCTGTACATGTTCATACCTATATACTACCAGAAAACTCAGGTGATTGAGCTTATTGGTTTGATTAAGAAACATGGGCATACAAAGACATGATAGTGGAGTCTATATATTCGAGAGGTTCCCTAGGTATGCAGAAGGTCATAAGTTTATAAACTAAAAGGAAAAATGAAAAAGTAAAAAAAAATAGAGGCACAAAGGTTTTAAATAAATTGAACGTAGTGGAAAAATTAGCAATCATACTACAGCAATTTCTCATTTTAAAAAAAGTAAAAAATCCCCAAAAGCAGTTTTTTAAAATCTCAGAAATCTACACATTCCAATGCTGTGAGGGGAAAAAAAAATAGACGAAGTACAGTATACAAACCGTTTTAAGCCAAATATTTTTCACTGGAGAGAAAATCAATTTGTGAAAAATATAAATTCTTGTTTAAAAATAGCATACAAATAGAGAAACTAGTTCCAGTAATCCTAACAACATACAAAATTAACAGTTATTCCAGATGGTTATGAGAATCAGTGGTGTAGCTAGAGGGGGTACAAAGCACTAAGTTTTGCAGGGTGCCTCACCACAACATGCAAGTGGCCCCTCCCCTTCGGAGCCATTCCGGGCAGGTGAGGCTCCCTGCAAATCTTAGTGCTTTGCACCCCCTCTAGCTATGCCACTGATGAGAATGTGCGCAATAAGGAATGAGACAAATTCTATTGAAACATTCACTTTAGCTAGAAAAATAATGGTTTTCACTAATTTCCTGTGATTTAATCATCAAATAATTTAGCTAATGTCACATTTTCCAACTACTGGAATCCTAGGCAGGTTCACTTGACCATAAGTCCTGCTGAACACAATTCGAACAGGCAGCCCAATGTCACTGAAATCCCCCCCTTACCAATGCAGCAGGGTTAGCAGGACAATTTTGCAGTTTTGAGATCTCCTTGAGGTAAAGGGACATTTATCCCCTTTCCCCACGGAAAGCCTCAGCCATGGCAACTGGTTTACTCAGACCTGCACCTGTTCCCACTCCTGGCTAGGTCCCAACTGCAGCCTGCCAAGGCGGCTGCAGGTGAGGCTGCGGAAGCATGAGGTGGCTGGTGCAAGTGGCGCTGCTATGCCTGAGCTGCGGCATGTGCTTGCTCTTGAATGTGCTCAACCAGCTGGTGCAGGAGCAGGAGGTGTGCCCCAGCAGTGCGGGGACTTTGCCACCTTTCTAAACTTCGGGAGGCAGCTGGGTGGAGGCAGCTGGAAGGCGGCTGCAGCTAACAGAGCAGGTACTGGTGGAAAGGTGTGGTCTGGGCACAGTCTTTGCGCACTGGTGGGCGGGTGTCACTCTTTTGCCTCTGGTTATGCACCCTGGCTGTGCATGCGGGAACACTTCTGCTCTCTATGGAATGCAAGCGTAATGGGGGAGCTGTTCGCGCACATAGAGGGGACTTTCAGCCCAATCCTATGCACGTCTACTAAGGAGTAAGGCTGCAATCCTAACCATGCTTTCCTGAGAGTAAGCCCCATCGAACAAAATAGGACTTACTTCTGAGTAGACCTGGTTAGGATTGTGCCCTAAGTCTCACTGAATTAAATGGGACTTGCTCCCAGGTTAGGATGAATTGGATTGTACCCTTTGCCATCGCCAGGAGACCAGAATCCCCGCTTCACTCCTAAGTAAAGTATCACAACAGGATTGTAGTAAATATGAATAGAGTTACTCTGACTTCCAATAAGCATTCATATGATTTGACTGAAGGTTACACTACCTATCGCCGCATATTGTTTATTATACCTGGACTGCCCCTATCATAACTGCAAGTATGTTCACAGAATAAGAATGTCATCAGTATTTGGCAATTCCCTCTTAGGTAAGATGCTTGTTATTAAAATGATGCTTCTCAGGTTGAAGTACTGAATTCTAGCCCCTGTTGCTTACTTTGAAATGCATCATTTCTAAGATAACAGGAAAACCTCAAGGGCTTAATTAAAAGGTATAACAGCTCAGAATCTATATTAAAATGGCCTAATGAGTGAATTTTAGCTTATCTGAAATCTGATTAAACGGAGGGAAAAAACACACCCCACAGTTAATATATTACTTCTAAATCAAGAATGGCTTTAACTTATTACTTTGACAGTGATCAGATTTTTTGGGGGGGGGGAAAAGAAAAAACCTTAATTTGAGAGATAATTATTTCAGCTGATTAATATGCTTTAAATTAAATTCTCTGTATTTAATGAGCCTATCACTTCAACAAGTTGTGAATTAATACATACATAATGCAGTAATCCACATTAATTTGTATGGCTAATATGGCCTTCCTTAAAAGGGATTACCTTCACAATATGCATTGTCCTCTCGAAGGGCTCGGAAACCATCTCGGCAGCTACATGCAGCCCTATCTTCAAGATTCCTGCAGAAAGAATTCTCCAAACATTTGTGTCCTTCAGCGCAAAAGTTGTGACCTACAAGTAAGAGAGACTGATGCTCATATGAACCTTTAAAAAAAATCTTTATAATTCAGTTCCTACAGTAACAAATTTCTCACAGGCAGCCCAGTCCTAAACTGAGCCAGCATAGCCAGTGTAGGTTAGGAGGCAGCTAGAGGTCTTCCTGGGTAAGGGGTAATTTTCCCCTTCCTGTGCCAAGCTCCAATTGGCCCTATGTGGATTTTTGGATCTGCATCGGCTCTTCAGCTAGGACGGCTGGTAAGGGGGTTATGGTATAGCAGAGGAGGCCAATCCTGCCCCCTCCCAAGCCTGATCCACCCCATCCTGCCCTCCCTGCCACCCTCCTCATGCCCCTGCACTGCTTTGCGCTAGCCTACCTGTTCTGGCCGGTACTGCTCCACAGGCCTTTATGCCAGGGCTGCCAGCTCACAAGTAGTCACAAACATGCTTTATGGCACACTTCTGATACTGAGCCAGCGCAGGGAGGACTGCGCCAGCTCCTGCAGCACTTTGGATTGCACTCTGATTTTAACAAACTAGAACCCCAACCTCAGTACATCCACTATCCAGTACAGCCATTCATGTCTTTCTTATTAAACGGCCAACTAAAATAAATTGTCAGATGTAGGAGGTCTGGTCTAGAGGGTAGAGCCTCCGTCTGCCTGAAGATAACATCCACAAAGTCGCCAGTTCGAGGCCACCGGCACCGTGCGACCTTGAAACAGCTGACAAGCTGAAGCCGAGCTATTTCATCTGCTCTGAGCATGGGAGGCCAGAATGTGAAGCCAGATCGGAATGAAGCACCTGAATGTAGTGGTTCTTGAAAGAAAGAACCTTCTTTCAAATTGTAAAAATCCCTATTTAATAAGGGATTTAAATAAAAGCCTGCCTATGTAAACCGCCTTGAATAAAGTCTTGAATAAAGACCAAGAAAGGCGGTATATAAATACCTGTTGTTATTATTATTATTTATTATTATTATTATGTACACATTGATTTTGATACTAAGAACCTAGCACTTTATCACCATGTACTGAAAATCCTTGCACAGTTAGTGGGTAAAACAGTGAGTTCATCTACATCAGGGGTGTCCAAAGTTTTTGGCAGGAGGGCCACATCATCTCTCTGACACTGTGTCAGAGGCCGGGGGGGAAAAGAATTAATTTACATTTAAAATTTGAATAAATTTACATAAGTTTACATAAATGAATATATTAAAGATGATCTTATATGAATGAATGAAGGTCTTGCAATAGCTCAAGGCCTATAAAAGGCCTTGCACAAAGTGAGGCTGGTCTTTCCTTTGCTGTCACTACTGCATCACAGACATGAAACAGCAAGGAGTGAAGGGAGCCCTCATCCCACAGCTCACGTGAGAACTGTGAGAGGTCAAACAGTTGCCCTCACACTGAGAGCATTTGCGTCGGGCCAGTGCGGGCTCCAACAAATCTCCAGAGGCTCATTGGAGACTGGGGGCTCCCTGAGGGCTGCATTGAAAGACCTCGAGGGCTGCAAGTGGCCCCAGGGCTGGGGTTTGGGCACCCCTGATCTACATCAATAAAGGTTACAAACGGTGTTATTTATAAGTGCTTAGGGGACCATCATCCTTCCAGGTACTTGAACTGTCTGGAGTCAGAATTAAGAACTTCTGCACCAGTCAGAACTAAGCTACTACTTACAAAGATCAAGAGTGGGTAACAGGCAAAGGAGCAGTCTGGAGGTTGACCTACTTATCATACTATTACATAAACTCATTGTTCTCACTATGTATGCTGATGACGATATTTGTGTGTGTGTGTCTCTCTCTCTGCTCCTAAGCAGCAGTATGTGGTTCATGTCTGAAAGATTACATAGAACAGCTTTTGTCCTAGTTCTAGTATTTCTTACAAAGAAGCCAGAGTTAAGGACAAAATCTTAAGCTGGGATTTTCTGGCTTTTATTAGTTTGTGTTAAAGTCTGAGCATCACAGGAAGCAAGGCTGCATTTTCCCTTTGGTCAGTATGTTTTCATTGGATATGTGACACCATAAGACAACATAAGTGCAAAAGAAGCATGCTGCTGGATTATGCCAGCATCCTATATACTGTAGTCCAGCATCCTGTATAGAAACATAAGAAGAGCCCTGCTGGAGGCAGCTCATGACAGGCAAATTTAAGCTGACCCTCAAAGACATGCGAATGTTCAGATAACAAGAACAAAAACTTCCAGTTTCAGTTGTCAACCCTTTTGTAGTCTTCTTGAATATTAAAAAAAAAAATCATAATGATCATTTTGTTCCAGAGCTATTTCAATAATTTAAGTTTCTACAAGAAAATATATTTTCTGAGTTTGTTTTAACAGATTGCAAGTTTTTATTCCACTTCTGAAATCTATTCAAGATTATTTTCATCTTTCATCAGATGTCACAAATTACATTCACATTGGCTTGTATCCAGAGATCTTTGAGTATAAGAAATCCTGCAGAAGGCGAATTCTCCTCTCTCTCCTGATTTCAGCAGTCCCACGAGTCCCCTAAAAGACTCAAATAGTTGAAGAACTCTCCAGAAGGGAGTGGAAGCCCTTTGGAAGGGATTTTTCAAAATAATGTGCAGGCTCTGTTTGTGGAAGATGCCTTTGCCCAATATTTGAATTCTCACCTCCCTGTACCGTATCCCATCCCTTACAGAGGGTCTTCCTTTTAAGGAGGTACAGGCAGTTGTTAAGGGGAGGGAAGAGGATTATCACAAACTTCCTTGTGCCCATGGTTTTTGGAACCTCAATTTTTGTGCCCGAGTATTAAATATGGTTTTGTTTTCTCAAATAGCAAAAAATACATAGATGCACCCAAGAAAATGAAGGTGTTTTTCATGTCAGAACTCAGTTTATTATAATACAATAATTTCTTTTTTGTGTGCTTGTATGGGTGGGAAAGGAACCAATATCAGCTTGTTTGAGAACAGCAGACAGGAAAACCCCTGACAATACTTTATATCTTTACCTTTGCATTGCAAATCAAGGCACGCACCATTTGTTTGGCCTGCATATGATAAATGTGAGAGTATAACCCTTTGCTTTTTGTTTTTTGTTTTTAATCCCTGTAGAGAACAACATCTAAAGTGGGAATTTATGAATGTAATGTCAGCATGTTCACTAAGATGTTGCGAAACACAGAGATGACTCCCATCCTATGATCATTTTAAAAAAGAAACTTTTGAGCCCTCCTGGTTTATAGATTTTAAAGACTGCAGAATCACTCAAATTCACAGCTCAGTCAGAATTGCATGGAAGTTGATTGTGTATCCCCCTCTGCCATTCAACTGGTCACAACTACTGTTTTTTGGGAGTTTTTTTAGGAATTGCAGGCATGCAAATAGTTAAGGACACATCCATCCCCCCCCCCAATGATAATAGACAAGTTCATACAAGAGATACCTCCATGTGACTCTTGCCAGACCATATGCTTTCTAGAGAAGTGGCAGCGGCGTTTACAGTGGGAGGCACAGTGCCAATTTTGCAGGGCACCTCACTGCGCCATTTAAGTTGACTCTTCCTCTCGCCATCAGAGCCATTCGGAGCAACAAGAGGAGATGCCCCCATGTTGCTCTTGCTGCCAGAAATGGCTCCAACAGCAAGGGGAGGGAAGCTTACATGGCGCGTTGAGGCGACCTGCTAAACTTAGTGCTGTGCCCCCCCTCTGGGAATGCCACTGAGAAGTGGTGTAGCTTAGAGGCTAAGAGACCGAGCTGTGACTCAGAAGTTCCCCAGTTCATATCTTGCCTCTGTCATGAACACACTATGTGACCTTGGGCAAGTCACTTCCTCTCAGCCTCAACTACAATACGAGATCATTCTTTTGCCCACTTAAAAAGCATTATACAAATGCTAATGGTCCAATCCTATCTGGGCCTTGCACTGTTCGAACTGGAATTCCAGCAGCACAAGGCCCTTTGCAGCAGTGTAAAAAATGGGCTGCCACTGCACACTTCTCCAGCAGCTCTGCCACTCTTGGTTAGCTGGTGACAGGATGATGCCATGAGCAGAGAGGGTAAAGGGACTTTTGGGACAGAGAGGGGGAGAGAGGTTGTGGACCCTGGCAGTACCAGCATGCACTAGGATCCTATCCCCCCTATTCAAACCTGCCCCACCCCTTTTTGCTTCTCAGACATATGCCGCTGTTTTAGGCCATCAGGTGGCATACACAGAGGTAAGTTGAAAATATTTTTACCTACCTCTGGCAGGCCTACTGTTGGACCCATTTCTGATGGCAAGAGCAACATGGAGGCATTTCCTCCTGTTGCTCCGAATGGCTCTGACGGCGAGAGGAAGAGTCAACTTACCGATTGATCGATATTATGGCATCTTAAAGACTACTAACAGATCTATTGTGGCACAAACCTTCATGTGACACTTTGAGGTTGGACAAATAAGTTAAACTTCCTTTTAACCTTTCAGCGCGAGTTCATTCCCTTTTGCCTTACCTTTACAAACTTTGCAGCAACTATTAGATAAAGAGATTTGTTGAGACTCAGGACAGTTCAAGGCAGGACAATCTGACTTTCCAATACGTTGCATTTTGTAGTCCTGTTGAAAAAGATAATTATTTAATTTCATAGACTACGAATTATGTGCTTAGTTGAATGTGAGGCAACCAATATAAGGGTTGAAAGCATAAGTTATCAATCACTTTTAGAGTCCAATCCTCCCTCCCAAAGGCGTGTACTGTAAAACAGGACAAGGTGGATTGGCTTTGGAGGGGTAAGGGGAATTATTTTCCCTTCCCTCCCTAAACTTCCCACTCTGCAATGGGACTACTTGGACTTGCACCAGCTTTGTAGCTAGCACAAGTCCAAGGAGACAAAGGGAGTTGGAAAACTGTTACAAGAGGGGATAAGATCCAGCGTGTGCCATCACCACCAGATCCACCCCCTCCCACAGCCTTCCCATTCCATTCCTTCCCATCCTTGCCTCTTCTCCTCCCCACCCACCCTGTCCCCACCATTGCCTTGCTTTTCTATGCTGGGAGCAGCAGGGTCTGTCAGAAGTGTTGGAGCAGAAGCACTCAGAAAATGGACAGCCCAATCCTATCCAAATGACCCCAAAGTAATGCAGTTGTGCCAAGTGTGGCTTGCACTGCATCCTGCAAAGGACTTTTGCACGCTGGAAGACTCAGTAAGGTAAGGGGACATTGGTCCCCTTGCCCTGGGCAAAGCCCCAGTGACCACAGTGGGCCTGCATGGGCTAAATAATGAGGAAAAAGTCATGTTTTCCTTTGGCAGCTGATCAGGCCTAGGACGGACACATGTCACTGCTGCCAATCCCACCCCTGGACCTGATTCACCCATTCCTAACCCTGCCTCTGCTCTTCCCCTGCCCTATTATACCACCTACCCACCCTCCCTGCCCTTCCCTCACCCTGTGCTGCTCAACACAGAACTTGCCACATATGGCATGCACTGGGTCTTCTGCCAGCGCACACGGGCCAGTGCAGGCCTTTATGCTAGTGCCAGCAATTGCGATGCTGTCACAAAGTGCTTTATGGCACTTTTGTGACGAGGAGCACCAGTGTGGCTCACACTGTGCCAGTATGGAGGCTACTCAGGTATAAGACAGAAACTCTTATACTGATTCAGACGATTAGTCCATCTACCTCAGTGTTTCTCAACATCTGTCCTCTGTTCTACCACTTCAGATGGTCCACCTATTTGAAGTACGGCTGGAAGTAACTGGCAATGACATCACTGACAGTTACTTCTGGGTTGGGAGGCCAGATGCCACACAACGAACTGCAGTTAAGAGGCTCAGAGCAGACAGGAGTGCTTTTTTGAGCACACAAAAAGCACACACTGGAGCTCTGCCCGCTGAGCTGAGCCTCCTACTGCTGTTTGTTGCATTGCATTTCTGGTCTTGCTTCCAGGCGACAGGTGTCCAGGGCCTAACAAGTACCACCAGACGCCACTTCAAGTTCCACTGGTGGTACCCGTACCACTGGTTGAGAAACACTGATCGAGCTCAGTGTTGTTCACGTTGACTTAAAGCAGCTCTTCAGCATGTGAGGCAGAGGTCTTTCCCAAAGCATATGCACTGGGCCACAGTCCCCTCCCTCCAATCTAAGGCTTGCTCTTGTTTCCTCAGAACAGGTGTTCTCCGCAAGGTAAGGGCACATTTGTGTAAAGAAACACTCATAGGTACATATATTTAAAAGCATATATCTTCTAAGGCTGATATTAAAACTGACAAAACACACAACAAATGTGAAAAGCCCATATGGACAATGCCACTGTTAACAATAATGTTCAAGATGTTTGATTACAGGGAAGAAAGATACTGCATGGAAAAGAATAAAGCCATCGGCTGTGTTCTTACCTTGCATTCATAGAGAATGCATTCCCCCGAGTTTAAATGTACAGTTTCTCTTTCGCCTTCAAAGTAGGTTTTACCTTCAAACATGCATATCACTATAGAAATAAAAACAGTACAATAGTTTGGTTAATATGAAGAAATCAAACTACACATTTCATATTTCAAAATGCAGGCATCATTTTAGCAGAACACCTGAGGTTATTGAAGCCTAGTCATAATTACCCCTGACAAACACAGCCAGTCAGTACAGGTGGGGTGGGGTGGGGTGGGATGGTACGTATTGCAGGTGCAGCAATGCACCATGTAAGTGGCTCCTCTCACTGGCCATCTGAGCCATTCTAGGCAGCCAAGGCATTTACACAGTGTGTTGAAGCACCTACAATACTTACCGCAACCCCACCACCCCTGTAGCTACACTACTGAGAGAGGTGGCTATGGAATAAATAGGTTCGAAAGAAAGAAAGAAAGAAAGAAAGAAAGAAAGAAAGAAAGAAAGAAAGAAAGAAACCAGTGACATGCCTTACTTATGAGGAGCAATGTAGTAAAATTTGCAAATTAAGTATTTAGATACACACACACGGTAAGCTGTAATTTAAAAATCACATTTTCCATTCACCACATAGAGTAGCTACAACCATTGAAGCAGAATGCATTTTTCTGCTTCTTGACAGCACATTTCACAATACAATATGTACAGGTTCCCATGACAGCAGGATGTCACTATTTATTTTGACCTTGGAAATAAGGTCAAAATACTGTGGTCATCTTCACTAGCAGTCTGTAAATGCAATGTCCAGTGACGATTCCATTTCTGCCTGTCTGAATTCTGTCCAGTAATGAAATACATTCGTTTTGTCACTGATAACTTCCTAAAAAACAGTTCCATCTTCATTCATCACAATCATCTTCTGTTCTCATGAACACAGAGATAACCAGACAGTTTTAACTATAGTCACTCTAGGTGAAGAGTGTTCGTAATGGAAATGGCTCACCCCCAAATTTCTCAATCAAGAGATGCAAGTGAACATGTTTTTGAAGGCAGCCAGGGTCAATTGGAGACTCTCATTTGTCAGGATGGTGGTAGATTTAGCCCAGGAGGATCCAGGTTCAAAGCCCTGCTCAGCCACCATGAAGTTACCTGGATGATCTTGGGCAAGTCATTATCTTCCAGCCTAACCAACCTCACAGGATTGTTGTGAGGACAAAAGAAGGGAAGGAATCACGTGACAGCACAATCCTAAGCTTTTTGGTGCCTGAGTAATGCCAAAATGACAACCACAGTATCCTGTGAGTGCCGGGAAGTCACCAGAGGTCTCCTTGGAGGAAGGGGATGTCGGCTATTTTGTTGGCACAGACTTGAGAACCTTTGCATCGGGCTTTTCAGCCTGTCACAGAGGATAAGATATAGTGGAGGAGGCCTCCGCTGGTCCCATCTTCTTCTCTGTACTGTGTTGCAATGACTCTGGGAGCAGCAGGACTCAAAAAGCCCAGCTGCTGGATATAGTGCAGGCACAGAAGCAAAATAATGAGACGACAGACAGGTTTGAAATGTAGATGCAGGGGGAGACCTGGAACTGGAGAAGAAGCTCCCGCTTAACTCCCAACAAGCCCTTTCAATTGAGTCTCAAAACACATGAGGCAATATGGAGGGTTACTGAAGGTTATTAAGATTATGCTGGCTGCTCCTAGCTGGCTCTGACTGACTCTAGCTAACCGCAACACATTCTTGAGATAAAGACGCCTCTCTAAAGCACTAAGACTCATCTTATTTTCTAGGTACTAAACAATAAACAAGGTCATGGCTCAGAGCGTGCTCTGACCAAGCAGGTGTGCCTGCGGAGGCCACATACTAAAACTAAGCCCAGTGCCTGTGCATAATTACCACAGTACTGGTCTCCCCAATCCCGGAATGCCTCCCCCTGCCCTGAAAGCCCACACTGCTGCCTGAAGGTCTCACTCACCTTCAGGTGGTGTCCTTGCTCCCTCCTCCTGCAGTGCTGTAAACACACTTTATGGCATGTTTATGACACTGAGCACTGGCGCTGGAGTTCAGCGCCGGTGCTATGGCTCAATAGGATTGGGCCCTAAACCACCCTGAGCTCCTTGGAAAAAACATTTGCATTATTTGTGTGCTTTTTTTTTTGTTTATGTGTGCACATATTAGTTACATTTATTCTACCTACCTGATCTTACAACACATGCATATATATACATATTTATTTAGTTAGTTAGTTTCTGCCAATTCCAACTCAGTTCAACTGAACAGGATTAGCCATTGCACCAGTGAAAAGGTCAAGCATAGCTCATTTTCCTTTATTTTATTAGAAGCAACATTTGCAACTAGATCCTCCAAACCACAACATGGGATCAACCTGAAATCTCTTCTGTGACTCGGGGGCTTGCGCCAGTATTTTGAGGACCGAACTATGCATGACAGATGCTAGCTGCAATTGCTTCCAGAAATTTCACTCCCAAAACTTCCCATCAGGTATTTGCTGAAGGCAGTGGCGTAGCTAACCAAGTTGCTGCCTGGTGCAAAAAAAATTCTGTAGCCCCCCTCCCGGCAATGACATCAAATTTAATTAATTACATTGGGTCTTTTTATTTGTTAAAGTGAGTGAGAAATGTTAGCTAATATTTTAAAATAGCAAACACTTGTTGAAAGTACTTTTACAGCGCAATCTATTCATGTCTACTCAAAAGTAAGTCCCATTGTGTTCAATGGGGCTTACTCCCTGGTAAGTGAAGTAAGGTAGGATTGCAGACTTACACAGTTTGAGATGTGCAGGAGGGGACTGGAGACAATCATAAGAGCCAGCAGCTTCCCTTGAGGAAGTGGAATGGAGGAATTATGTGAATAAATGATAAGGCCAAACCACCTGCTGCAACTTGCCTCCCAGGTTGCTGTGCCTTGCTTGCTACCCTTTTCAGGTTCCTGCACATGCGCAGCTAACCTATCACAGTCAGCCAACTCAGAGCCCAATCCTCTGCATGTCTACTTGGAAGCAAGCCCATTATAGCCAAAGGGGCTTACTCCCAGGATAGTGTGGATAGGGTTGCAGCCTCAGAGCACAATCTCCTGCATGTCTACTCAGGAGCAAGCCCAACTGGCTTAGATTGGGCTGCTGCAGCCCTGCCAGGAGGAGAGAGGAAGGTAAGGGGGCAGGCAAGTAGAGAGAGGACTGTGAGACGCAGAGGAGAGTAGGCAGCACAGGGCGGGGGAGTGGTGAGCAACTGGTCCCACTGCACAAGGGGAACCCCCTCCACAGTCCAGGCTGGGCTCCACAAGGGTCTCTGGGGGCTATGCCTGCCTATCGGGGGCTCCATCTCTCTCTCACACACACACCCAGTGTCCTGATCAGCATCCAACAGCCCTCCCCCTCACCAACACACTTCTTTCTCCCTCTCTAAATAAGCACTGATGCGCTCTGCTCCGCTCCGCTCCCCACGCGCCTCTCTTGCCATTTAAGCCAAATAGGGCTTCAGGGGGGCAGCATGTTGAGCAGGACAGGTGGAGGAAATCACTGTGCCCATGGCCAACATCTCAGCTGCAGGAGGGGGGGAGAGCCAGTTCTTCGTGCCTGCTGCAACCTGTGGTTCTTGAGTTCTGCTGGAAGCGACAAGTTAGACTACCTTCCATCTGCAGGGAGGGGATGCAGGGAGGGGCAACATGCAGTTTCACCCCTCTCCATGACGGTTGCCCCTCCTCCCTCTGGAGTGCCTGGCACTGGCAGGGCTGCCGGCAGCAGCCCAATTGTTGCGCACAGGTGCTGTTGCCTGCAAGCTGTTGCCCCCTCAGCCACGTTGTTGCCCCCACCCACCCTGTAGCCCAGTGCTCCTGCTACCCCCTGCACCCCCCTAGCTACGCTACTGGTTGCAGGCAAATTGTTGAAGTCTCCTCCCATGGGAATGTAGTGGTTAGTGAAATAGAATGGAAGCAAAAATTATTTGGCACCTAAACATTTCATATAGTTTATTAGCTCCCGTTTTCCTTAAGTACAAAGCACACAAATATTCCAGTGACAAGACCACAACTTCTAAAATTAATTCTAAAAGCTGACATATGTGCATCTAAGCAAATCCTGTTTCATTAAAGTCCTTGATGAAATATTTAGCTTTCATCCAAGGTTGCTTGCTTAATAGATTTATGGTTTACTGTCTAATACTCAAATATCCTCTTAATACTGTGATAACATTTAAGGGATTCAGTTTAAGGAACAGGTGTAAACATAAATAAAGAACATAACCATATATTGTTCTTGATAAGAAATCTTATTTTCCTTTAATTAACTATATTACTTGTGTAACTTTCAAACCATTCAACATATGATGAATTGAATGAATCACAAGTAAATGCTATTATTCTCAAACTATTAAATCTACCTATGTTTTTTAAAAAAACTTGGTAAACAGAACAATCTTGACATTGAATAATTTTTGGTAATGTCTTATCTTCAACTCCTCAGGTGCAATAGTGCATGGCGTGATTATCTTTGTTCATTAATTAGAACAATTGTTTCTATCATCTTAAACACCATTTAAGACGAACAGATTCTATGGCAAGACAAGAAAAAACATGACAAGTTCTTCAGACAAAACCCACTCCAAGGTTTTTTAAAAAAAATCTTTATACGCTTAATAGCCACAATACAGCACTGATAATGCAATCTTCTGGTCACATACAATGAATGCTGGAGAATAAGTATTGGGGGAGAGCAGTATTATGATATAGCTTGTGAAAAGAGGGCAAGAAGGTTTATGAAAAGGTGTATTTCTTCAGGAAAGACAATAACCTTGGTCAGATTCACCAGATTTTTTAACCCTGTATTTACTCTCCATGTAGTTTGAAAGGCTATACTGTATGAAGAAACCAGTACTGGGAAACCAGGAACACTCACAGCCCAATCCTAACTGCTTGTTACACTGCCAGAACTTGCATTCTAGTGGTATAATGCACTTTCTGGCTGTCACAAACTCGACATGCTGGTGCGCACAGCTAGGCCACTGCCTCAAGCAGCACAGGTCTACTCGCCAGCAGACCAGAGAAGCCTCTGATGCTGATAAGGGGGTACATGGGGTGGGAGGAAGGTGGGGAGGGGACAGAATGGGGTTCAGAGGAGGATGAATCAGGCCCAGAAAGGGGGCAGGTTTTGCAGCAGCAGTATCCCCAGATTTGATGCACCTTCACAGATCCGTTCAGACCTGTGCCAACTATATGAGGAGCAGGTCCAAGTAGACCCACTGGGTGGCCTTCCCCAGGACAAGGGGAAAAAATTGGCCTCTGGAGGCCAAAGCTCCTCTGCAGGATGCAGTAGACACTACACTGGCCTCACCGCATCTCCACAAGGGGTGTTAGATAGGATTGGGCTGAAAACCTTAAAAAAGGGGGGGAAAACCCATAGTAATCCCTACTGCTTTCACAGGGAGCACAGTCCATCAGCCAGTGCCAATCCTCTACTTGTCATTTCTGCTGTAGCTGCTGGACATGATCAACGGCCAGCAGCATTCAATTTTTTCTGATTTTGGCAACAGGCTGTGGTCACAATAAGATTTTCCCATAATAATTTTGTATTGATTCGGCATAAATACTTAGTGCAGCTTTGATTTTGTTGGCCACCTTGAGCATACCAATGGATAATAAATGTACAACAATTAAAAAAGAGTTTACAAAGTAGCATGGATTGAGATGCAGAGTATTATCACCAGTTAGGTCATGGGCACTGGCCAAAGCTGCTCATGACAATCATGCAATCACATTTTACAGAGCACTGAACCAATAAATGTGCTGGGCAAGAACAAGGTTGCATTTTCCCATAAGCCACTATGACCATTTGAATGCTGAAATAATGCAATCTCTCCACTTCAGGAGTGCTATATTGCAGAATGACATTTGCTTCATCTCCCATGGTGACTAAGGGCACAATCCTAACCAGGTCTACTCAGAAGTAAGTCCTATTTTGTTCAATGGGGCTTACTTTCAGGAAAGTGTGGTTAGGATTGAAGCCCAAGTAAAAGATGATGTATAACATCTGTTATATTGCCTGAAAAAGCTCACTGGTGGATAAAACCTATGATTGTGAACTCAGATCAACATAACTGATAGCCAAAAAGGAGTCACAGGAAAGCATTAAAATTGTTAGCTCAAAAGGTAAGAAACTGAATACAGTTTAAAATTGGAATTTCTTACAAGGGAAATGTTGAACAGAGATGACATACATGAAAGATGGATCTTTTAAGCCAAATGAGAATCCATATCTTTAAAAATACATAGCTTGAGAGTTTGCTGATTTTTTTTAATAGGAAGGGATTGTATAGGGCTAAGCACTATCATTTATCATTGCCTATCTACAGGATATCCAACTGAGCCCACTTACAAAGTTAACAGGAAAAAAAGGTGCTGCTTAACACTAGAAAAATCAAGTATCTTGACTGATCGTGAAAGGTCTTTTACAGTAGTAACAGAAAACAATATATTAATCTTTCTCATTATTTTTAGTAGTACATAAATCTTTTTCTTAAACATTATACACTGGATCGCACAATACACAGGTTGACGCTATGTCAAAACCAACAACAGCCAAGGGCAAAAGGCTGTTTTGTCTTGTCACCTTGGGAAGGGGTGCCCCTCTGATTTAATTGGAAAGGTCAAGACTACCTGAACCTACTCACCTGACCTCCAACCTAATCAAGTGAGCTTAAATGGACTGCCCAATGGACTGGCCCATGCCAATTTCAGCAGGTGGGTTAGCTAGGATTAATTCTTTCTTTTGCTGCCACACAAAGAAGGTGAGCAATACACAAAACAGCTGAACCATGCAGCCACTCTTAATGATGGAGGACCCAGCCAACTCAACTGAAGCCCTTTCATGTCAAAACTACCTAGTGTTCCCTTACAGAAGAAAAAGGGAACCAAAGAGGAATCTACCACAGTATGGAAAAGGTTTTGTCTCCCCCCCCCCCCAATACACACCATGAAACAGTATTTCCATGTGCTATGTTGGAGGTTGTTCATTATGCTGTGAAGTTCATCAGACTTTGAAAACGGTTAGGCTCACTGCATGAACTCATTGCATGTTCTTTAGGATCAAGAACAATGTCGTGATGGCTCTTAAAATCATCTTGTGCTTTTCATAAGAACATAAGAAGATTCCTGCTCAGACAAAAATCTGATCCAGTATCCTGCTTCCCACAGTGGTCAACCAAAAACCTCTGAACATGTTGATTCCATCATGACTAACAGTCATGGATCAAATGATGTTCTCCATAGTTCTCCAACCCCATTTAAAAGCCACCTGAGCTAGGGGCCATCACCACAACCTATCACAGCCAATTCTGTAAATTAATTATGCAACACATAATACCTTTCCTAATATCTACAGTTATGAAAACTAAGTGACCAAATGAAACATAACTGAAAGCAGACATATCAGTTACATGACTGTGAAATGGCAACCTAAACATTCTCTTCTTTACATTTGGTGTTGAGGGTATGGCTGCATTTCAGATATATTTCTCTAGCGTACTTAAACAATTCCCTGAAAGATCAGGCGTCTCCCAGAATCTGTGGGGCATACGCCACCTGTGGATACCAGAAACCATGGATAAGGGGGAAACCCTATCTCTGTGCCCCTTGTGCCCAGGGCCCATAAGAGGTGGGTAAAGGGGTAATTTGGACCCAGGCCCAGGGTCAAAATGGAGGTCCAGAAGCCAAAGAAGGGGCCCCACAAATTTCTTGGGATCTTACATTTTCCTATCTCACCTGTATTTGCAACCCGTGTGGGATGTTGAAGGCACTGCCATGGGCATGCTGTTGTGGCGGCTGCTGCAAGTTATATGCGCCATGCCCAGTAATGCATACATGACCCTCTTTAACACAGTGCCAAATCTGGGAAGAAACTGGCCTGTTACAGTTACTCTGGCTTGTGGAACCGCTTACCATGAAGGAGTGTCTAGAGCAGGGGTGCCCAAACTCCGGCCCTGGGGCCACTTGCAGCCCTCAAGGCCTCTGAATGTGGCCCTCAGGGAGCCCCCAGTCTCCAATGAGCCTGTGGCCCTCCAGAGATTTGTTGGAGCCCGCACTGGCCCGATGCATCTGCTCTCAGCATGAGGGCGACTGTTTGACTTCTTGCGTGAGCTGTGGGATGAGGCCTTCCTCCACCGCTTGCTGGTTCACGTCTCTGATGCAGTAGCAGCAGCAAAGAAAAGGCCAGCCTTGCTTTGTGCAAGGCCTTTTGTAGGCCTTAAGCTATTTCAAGACCTTCATTCATTCATATAAGTTCATCTTTAATATATTCATTTATGCAAACTTATGTAAATTTATTCACATTTTAAACGTAAATTAATTCTTTTTTTCCCCCGGCCCCCGACACAGTGTCAGAGAGATGATGTGGCCCTCCTGCCAAAAACTTTGGACACCCCTGGTCTAGAGCTAAGGGACAAAGCTGCAGGGCTACAGCTGCTGCATAAGTACATTTTGGTACACAAGGACACTGTTCATTCTAGTGTGAGCCTAAATGAGATAATGCTAATTTCCTGCAATAATTTTCTATATTTAAAATATTTTAGAGAGGTGTGTGTTTTGTTTTCCATGTTACTGTATTTAGCTGCTGACACTACACAGGCAAGTAGACCTGGGCTCCACATCAGGAAGCCTGGTAGGAAGACAAGCAGGCAGAAAGCCTGAATGCTAGAAAAGACTAAGTGAACATTAACAGGATGCTGTTTCCTAATGAAGTCTAATCCAGCTACAGTTCATCCACATTCCAATTTGGATGACTATATTGCACTCTATGCAAAATTGCCCGTGAAATGTGTTCAGAAACTCCACTGGTGCAAAATGCAGGAGCCAGCATTTAACTAGCTTTTACTATCACAAAACCCTGATTTTGTGGGACGTACATTGGCTACTGCTGTTTCCAGGTTCAATTCAGGGTTATGAACTTTAAAACCCTAAACAGTTTGAGAGTATAACTTAGGAACTATCTTCACCATATGGGCCATCTCTTATGCTCTTATGATCATCCATGAAGACCTTGCTTTAGGTAATTCTACCTTCTGAAGTAGGGCATCCATAAGGAATACTGCTTTCTTGATGATGGCACTGATCTATTTTGGTTACAGTTTCTGTCCCACCAGTGTTCTATTTTATTTTTATGGTGTATTATTTTATGTACTGTAAGTCACACTGAGTTGTCTACAAGCAAGAAAGATTAACTATAAAAGGAAATAAAATAACCTGAAAATGGCTTAGGGCCCAATCCAGCAACTTTCCAATGCTGATGCAGCCATGCCAATGGGGTGTGTGCTGCATCCTGCAGTAGGAGAGTAGTCACAGAGGCCTCCTCAAGGTAAGAACATTTGTTCCCTTGGGGCTGCACTGCGGCTGCACCAGTGCTGGAAAGTTGGATAAAAATTGGGCCCTTAGTGGGTTTGAAAACTGGGCTGCAAGACTTACAGAATAATGCTACACATGTTTACTTAGAAGTCCTTTTATAATCAAAAGGGCTTACTCTCAGGTAAGTGTTACAGGACTGCAGCCTTACAGTGCAATTCTATACATGCTTACTCAGAAGTCCTTCTATATTATATAGGGTTCACTCCCAGGAAACTGTGTATAGCAGTGGTTCCCAAACTGGTGGTTTGTGACAGGAAACCATGTCACTTACGCCTTAAGGGGCAAGGAGGAGAGAAGGTAGCAATGTAATTACCAGGTTCTTGCTGCTGCCAGGGACAAAAGGGTTTTTTGGACTTAGCAGGACAGTACCAGCCAGTCCAAGGGTGCAGGGAGCCTGCTAATGCCTTCAAGGGCTCAGCCTTTCAGGCCTCAGAATGTTTAAAAATCATGATCGCAACCCACTTCCAGTTGGAAATGGGTTGCGATCTTGATTATTAAACAGTCTGAGAATTGCGGGCTCCCCGCACCCCTCTGGGAAGCTGGCAGTAACTTTGGTGTACATAAGTCTGGGAACCATTGGTGTACAGGATTGCAGCCCTAAGCATGTTAAATACTATTTATCTTTTAAAAAAACTATTCATGTAAAAAAACTGTACACATGTGCGCATGTGCACACACACCAATTAATCAGTAAGTTAGGGTGCTTCAATATGGAGGGTTTTGCAACTGTCAGCTGATAATTTTAAACAGCATCAATTCTAACTTGGAAAATTCTATTAGAGTTCATTACTCTGAAACTTGATACTCCTTTTTATCCTTTGACTGGCTTTTCTACTCTGGAATATTCAAGTATAATTGCTTCCCTTTAAAACTGGGCACAGCATTTCCGTCTTTGGGTTGTGCAGCAGTTTTTATTATATTAGCTTCTAAGCTGAAAATCAAAAATGGTCTGCAAAAGTATGTTGAAATGGCAGCATGCTATCTTTTCTCCCTTTTTAAAAAATAGGAAGTTAAGACAAGTGCAGATACTTGCTCATTACTAACCAGAAAAAGGCATCCTGAAATCCACCTATACTTACTATACAGAATGTCATTGCTTTTCCTACCTGTAAAATGAACCTGGTATTATTTTGTTTTTCCAATACATAAAATAAGCTCACTAGATTAACATGCCCTGACCTATAAGAATACAAGACTAAAGTGTCACTAATAACCCCTTCCAAGTCCATGCCAAAACATTCTCTCTAAAAACATTTTAAATGTTTCATGCACTGGAAATAAAATAGTAATAATTTGCTGAAGTGATTTCTGTATTCTGCAAACTCCCTGGTGAGGAGCTAAACTTCTAGATATAAATAAATTATAAATTCTTAAAAAGAAGAAAAACCCTAAAGCACAATTTCAGTATAATAATAATAGTTTTAATTCTCTACTGGCAAATATTACAAACATTATGTTCCTTTAACTCCTTCAGGAAGACAAATTTCATACATGTAGACTACAATATTTTAATGAATACAAATTTCCTTAAGCTTCATTTTTGTGATTCATTCCTTAGGCAGGCAAAGAGGAAATCTAGCCTATTTAACATACATTGAAATTTTCTTAATGCATATCGAAACACTTCCCCAGATCTAGAGTGCCAGTCAGTACAGATACTAAGATCACTAAAATGCAAATATTTTAGGAAGAAGTTGCACACTTTGATGCTTTCAAACTGAGATTAAAGCATAATGCACCAATTCCTTCAATCCCAGCCTGCTTTGCAAGATTTGATGCAACGAAGATAAGCAGAAAGCAAGAATGTTTTTGCAGTAACGGCATATTTTAATTAAATTGTTCCACCAGATGATATGTGGGCTAGAACCGACTTTTCGTGTTCAGAAGATGACAGTGGAAAAGGGAATGTTGGCATCAGTGAAATAAAAAAAACATTTCTTTCACAAGGAAGCATGCCCAAATGTCATAGATACCCAGGGAATTCTCACTCACGTTGGCGAGTTTCTGATCAGATTCTTAGTTTACAAATCCAAAGGCTAGTAATTGTTAAAAGCATAGCCACTGTCCCCAAGTAATTCAGGTGCAAATAGTATTTACTTTTAATTAAAATACTTCCATCCAATCTTCATGTACATGAAAAGTGCACAGCAAAATTTGCTGCCATTAGTTGGGAGGGAAAATCTGAGGGAGAATGAGATGTTTGGGATGAAAAATGTTCTTGGGGAAATCGTTTGAAGAGCAATTGTTTGGGGTGATTCTGGGACTGAAATGAATTATTTCATGGTTTAGTACTCTGGGTCAAAGAGATACAAGCCTGCCTTGTCCTCAGTCCATGGTCTTGGGCAATCTTGCAGGGCCAGCTCAGTCATGAGGTGAGTTGAAAGCACTACCTCAGGCTTGGGGATGAGGCAAGCTGGCAGGGAGTGTCCTATACTCCATGCTGCCCACCACCTCATCCAACCTACCACTAATATGATAACTGGGCCCTATCTTCTCATGTGCTTGTATGTGAAAGGAGGATGGGAAGAGCTCATTTTCTCCACAACTTTCAACTTTAGGGATCCTGGACCTTTAACAATGGTGTAGGAGAGAATTCTCTTTTCTGTACAATTGTTAAAGGTCCAGGATCCCTAAAGTAGAAAATTTGCCCACCCCTGCTCTAGAGGCTGGTAGAGGGAACTTTGGGAGCCTGTTCCAGCATTTCCTCTGCTGGCCACTACAGAAAGTGGGGGTGGCAATAGTGGAGGGTGGTAAATGTTGCTCACAGGACAAGGTACGGCTTATCTCTTCCTTTTTTACTGCTTTACACCATTACAACAGTTTGGAGTACAATACAGTTCTTTTTAATATGCTACCTTCACTGTCATAACACAAATTATATTCTAAAAGCAGAAATAGGTTGAGCACACATTTGGAAACAGGGTGTTCCTAAATAATAAAAGATGTACAGTATAAGCAAACTAAGTTTTATTGGTGCATCACACTAGAGAGTTCTTTGCGTAATGACTAGTTCAACCTCTCTAACAATGAAACTACATCAGCTTAAATTGAAGTACTTAAATTGAAGTAGTTTGGCTTTAAGGGGTGGTGGCTCACAAATATAAGAAATGCAAATGACCACTCATCACCTGCCTTTGTGTTGGAGAGGTCTTGATACACCTCTTGAGTGAAGTCACAAGATGGGAAACTGCACAAGATGCTGGAGAAGAAGCCGGATGACCACAGGGTTACTCAAATGCCCTGTGGCTCATTCCAGTTGGAAACATCAGCTCATCTATTTACCTGGATGCATAAGATGGGTTTGACTAGTTGCCTTGTTCAGGACTGAGCTGGAATTTTCTTTCGACTTTTGATTGAAGAGCTTTTCAGAGTGAGATGAGGTAGATCCAGACTAGTTGGTCACAACTGGTAGGGGCAGTGAGGGTAAGGGGAAAAATGATAGCACAGGGCTACAATCTTACACAAATCAGGGTATAAGCCCCATTGAACTCAATGGGTCTTCTCAGTACACATGCATAGGATTGCATTGTACATTTGGAAAGCCCCTGGGGCACTCAAGGAGTGCTGAGAGGCTTGGCAGAGACAATTCAGGTTGGATGGTGCAGGGGAACTGCGAGGAGGTTACTTTAGGTACTGGCTACATGGCAGCTCTCAAAGACCGTTTCACTTCATGGGAAGAATCGACGTTGTCAAGGAACTCCTTGACTCTATGTGGGGCTGAGAGAAACAGAAACCACGTGTTACCTGATCTGCTGCTCAGACTCAAAATGGGGTTGCCCAGGGAACTGGGGAAGTAAAATTGACTTGCCGCTCTCTCCCCTGGTTAACGCTGCTGGATGGTGGAGGTGTTTAGGAATTGAATCCACTGCAAGTTAATTTTATGTTTAATAAAAGTTTTGACCCTATGATCCAAATTTATTCCTTATGTTTTTTAATGCGCAGGCAAATTACATCTATTTCATTTTCAATGGCGTCAGTATTCAAGCCATGCTCACCTCATAGTTCACTTACTATTTCTGCTTAATTCAAAAAGATTATCAATCTCATTAACGGTTTGAGGCCAGGAAACCTGAAGAACTGCCTTTCCCCATATAGACTAGCTTGTCCCTTGAGATCTTCGGAAGCAGGCCCTTCTTTGTGTGCCCCCCTCATCTGAAGCAAGGGGGCAGCAGTGAGAGGAAGCGCCTTCTTGGTAGTGGCTCCCTGAATGTTGAATTCCCTCCAAAGTGAATTACAATCAGCCCTCTCCCTGGACACTTATTGACAGGGCTTGAAAACTTTATTTCAGTTTATGGTGGTCGGTAGGATGGGGGAAGATGGTTTTATATTTTAAGCTGGTGTTTATTTTCCTGTCTGGTCTTTTCCAGCCTTGGGTGGGGGCAGAAAAAAAGTATGGCTTCTACCAGTAACTGAACAGTGCCTAATCTGAACAATGGGAGGAGAGCAAGAGAGGAAGGGCTGTTAATAACTGCTAATTGCTACACCCATTTGTTGCCTCCTGCTCCTCCTTCCACCACAGATAAGTAAACCTTTTGCAGTTTCACCACTAGGTAGACTGTATGAATTTAAATCACATTTAAGTCATGGAATGACCAAATGAATACATCAGGTGCAAAAATCATATGAATGTGCAGATACCTGAGATACTTTGTTTCAGGGGAAATCAAATGCCATGGGGTGAAAAAGTAAAAAGTAGTAAAGGAATAAACTCCATTAATTCCTCTTCCTTTTCAGAGAGCTGTCATGAAGAAGTCACTTAGTTTTCTCTGCCACAAGAAGTTCAGTCTGACTTCATCTTTTTCAAAGAACTTATCACTGTCTTACCACTCGCTTATCCAATCTGCTTTTATAACTTGTTGTAATTTATACCGACATTTCCTTGAGTGCTCTATTCTACTTCACTAGCCTCCATTACAAGACTATGTTAGGGTTTTCTGGGAGGCATGATGATCTGTTATAAAGTATTGATCAAAGAACTGCCACCTAACAAAGCTTGAATTCCTAGATGGAAGGTAGGAGAATAATGAAGCCACAAAACCATCTAATTTTGACAGAAAGACAGGAGATGATAATGTCAGTGGCTTTGTTGCATTGCAAAGCAAAATGCTTCACTGAAAACCTCCGAAGCTTTACTCCCACTGACTAGTTACAACAGATGGGAGCCTGAAAGGCCATAAACACGAAGCACACTGAGAAAGAAATCTAGATACTAAGTTGTCTGCAACCTGCTTGAAAAAAAAAAAAATATCACATGCAAATTTATGGTGTTTTTTTAAAAAAAAACTATATGAAAAGCTCATGAGAAATACACCATGTATGTAAATGACTTCTCTCTTGCTCTAAACCAGGGGTGTCAAAAAAAAGGACCTCAATGTGGCCCTTGGAAGCAATTTCTCCAGCCCCCATTACAATTGGGCTCTCCCAGCATGATGATTGGGGCTGTGATATCTTAAAATTATGGACAAGATTTGTACATTTTCTCTTCTGTCATTTGCAGATAATGTGTTTCTACGTGAGAACAAAGTGGTTATTTCTGGCCAGCATCTGCTTAATGATGTCACTTCCTGCTTAATGATGTCAATTCGGGCCTTCAGCAGGCGCCATGAATGCTCTTCGGCCCACTATATGAAACGAGTTTAACATCCCTGCTCTAAACTCTCAATATGAAAGGGGCTTAAATCAAACAGCACAATCCAGCCCATTAAGTACTTCTAAGCCCTTCTAATTTCAATGGGATTCGACTATGTTTAGCTTGGACTGGTTCCTAATGCACATTGTGTTGTCCAAGTTGTAGACGCTGTTGTGCTTTGGTCATATAATTAGTCGTGCAACCAGCCACAGAGGAATACAAAAGCAGAACGACAAGAAAATAATGAACAATTATTTGAAAACTGAGCACAACTTCACAGTTTGACTTTTAAAACTATTTGCATATAACTCTGGCATCAAAATATTTTGAAACCGAGATTGTCCTAATAGACACATCAATCACCTCTTCCATCTATACCGGTGTTTTTCAACCAGTAGTACAAGTATCACCAGTGGTACTTGAAGTGGTGTCTGGGGGTACTCATGGGATCCCCAGACACCTGCCACCTGGCAGCAAGACCAGTGACACAATGTAACAAACAGCAGTAGGAAGCTTGGCAGGTAGAGCTCCAAAGCATGCTTTTTGCATGGTTGAAAAAGCCCTGCCATCCACCCTGAACCTCTTACTTAGTGTTTGTCGCATGATGCCTGACCTTCCAACCCAGAAATAACTGGCGATGACATTATCACCAGTTACTTCCGGTGGTACTTCCAATAGGTGGACCATGTGAAGTGATAAGACGAGACAAATTTTGAGGAGCGCAGATCTATACTTTCAAACCACAAAACGTTAGGGTTTATGTTGTGTTCTGTGATTAAGAACCATTGCACAACGGATTCTAACTTCTTCTCCTGCAGGATACAGACTCTCTTGACATTCCAGTGATGCTTCCTGGCTGGTGGCATTTTTATGATACACAACCTAGCAGTATTGGGGTTCCTGCATAAGATCCTTCAACTTTTATATGATTCTTACTATATTAATCCACTAAAGACCTTAGCAAATCTGTTTCTAACATAAAATTCTTTCTTTATAGTTTCATGGTTACACCAAACTATATTTTATAATTTGAGATACAGTGGCCCATAGGCTTAACCATTTTTCTTCTTTACGATCCAGACCTTTGTTTCTTGTATGACAAGCATCTTTAGTGATCTGAAACCTGTTACTTAAAATGCTTCTTTGGGAGAAATATATAAGGAGTTTGGTTTGTGAAAGTTACTTCTCACAGTTAAGCAATGCACTTCTATGCCTTCTGGGTCTCTGTTCTAAACCACTGGCTTCCAGCAAGTCTCTCATTTCAGCCACTTTCTTCAATTATGCTAACACTAGTTGTCCTCTAGCTGTTTTTTCTTTGGATCACCCAAATACATGCTCACTTATAACATTGTATCCCACTGCACACAATCTCACCTGGCTAGATTGGCTGTGGATTGGCTCCACTACTGAAGTGATTCTGGACCCCCTTATCCAACTGTTTATAAGAGCTCGAAAATGCTGCAAATATAGCAGCATTTGAGCACCAGTGTGTAGAACTGCTGCTAAGATTTCCCCACCCCAAATAGTTATTATTCCATTTAAATCAACTATTATCTTAAGATGCACTTACAAACCTTTCAGTACACAGTCTCTTCTACACGCTAAAACATAAAATCTCTATATACAGCTCAGTGCATTACTGGAGGAAAGTGTCAGTATGCACCATATCTACTCACATATTTAGCAGCCTTAAGCAAGATACCCAATGAAAATGCCAGATGACAAAAATGTTCAGAATTTTGAGCACACACTTGCTGGAAGCAAAACCGAGACTGCCAACGCTACATTATGTTATCCAATGGATCTCCATCACTTAAATCAAAATCTAGAAAAGTGACATTGCTAATAGAGCTTACTAATTTCATCAGCACCCCAGAAACACTATTCAAATGGAACAAAAACTGAAACTGAATTCCTAGTGCTCTAACTTTTTTTCTGAAAGCATGCTTCCTTATAATTCATACTGCTGTCAATAGTGATTTAAAAACCAGAATAGCATTGAAGGATCTAGACATTTAGCTAATCGGTAAATAATAACGTTCATGGTTCAGCACTTCTAAGTCCTACTGATTTAAATAAGAGAATCAAGCACACACTTCCTAACTCTCTTTTTGAAAGCAATCATATTCTAAAATGCTCAGCTCTGAATGAGTCATGGCCCAAGTATTATTTCATCCCAGCAGGAGGAAGATCCACAGGAGTGTAAGTTTTATAATATTAGACAATTAAAAATATATATGAAAACCAAACACTTACATTGGCATTCCTTGCAGCACTTGCCATCAACATATGCTGGAGCTGAATTAAGAGGACAGTCAGAAAGTGGGCAAATCAATGCTTCACATTGGACAGTACCATTCTAGGAGGGAAAAACTTTTTTTAAAAAAATATTCAAACAGAATATAGTCAGATAAACAGCTATTTTGAGGAATTTGCATACTGAAAGTCAACATTTCACTTTAAAAAGAAGGCACAATCGAATTCAAATAAATGAGGCTATATATTTAATTTATTACCAGGAATTAAATGAATGCTCAGAATCATTATGAATTTTCAAATGTACCCAGCACATGCTCAATCTCATCTGATCTCGCAAGCTAAGCAGGGTCAGGCCTGGTTAGTACTTGGATGGGAAACTGCCTGGGAATACTGGGTGCTATAGGCTTATACCATAGTCTTTAAAGACTGAAGGTTGCTAACCATTATTATATCAGTGCTTCCCAAACTGTGGGTTGGGCCCTACCAGTGCATTGCAACCTGATTTTTGGTGAGCTGCAAAACTGACAAGGAAACTATATTGAGCACTAAGGAAACAGAAATGGAGCAGCATGTGCACGTTTACTCATGAGTAGGCAACCATGCATTGGTTCACTTCAAAGGGCAGGCTGAGGGAAACACAATGCCACCAGAATAATCCGATGAAATGAACACATGTCCCAATACTTTTGAAAAGGAAGTTCTGTTCCCCCCGCTGACAAGTAAAATGTATTGAGCCCTATGGAATGTGAGAGTCACATATGCAGGTGTGAGTAGGCAGTCATGCTTCAAAGTTCAGGTGAAGGGGAGTACAAAGCTACCAGAATGATGCCAATCTGATGAATGTGGAGCTCAAACACTCAAAAAAGCAGTATTGCCCATCATAGTAAAAAGGATAGAAACAGAGGCTTAAGAGACTGGTAAAGTGAAACCTTTTTTAGTCTCTTAAAGCTAGGTGGGTCCCAATAGATTGTCGTTTTTAAAAAGTGGATCTTGGTGCTAAAAAGTTGGGGAACCCCTGATCTAGGACAATAAATGCAATTTGAACTAAGGGCATAATCCAGCAGGAATTTTGCAGCCCAAGCCCAACTGCAATGAGTGGGTCTTGGTGCTAAAACATTTGGGAACCACTGATATATATTCTTACAGTAGTTATTCATTTCATTTTTTCCCCCCTACAGCAGCCAAGAAAAAGCCTTTTATGTATGGAGAGGGGCAAAATTGCTGCTTTAGACTGAAATGGAGGATTTAAAGATGACATTCTAACAGGACCCACCTAGTTTTATGTGACTAAAAAAGGTTTCACTTTGCCAGCTGGTGAGAACTGCCTTCTGGAGTGTTTGTTGAGCTCCTTGTTCATCAGATTGGGACCATTCTGGTGGCCTTGTGTTACCCTTTGCCTGGCTTTCGATAAGCACTGAAGCACCTACACATGAGAAAACATACGTGTGTGTTTCAGTTTTGCTTTCCATAGGGCTCAGTACATTTTGCTTGTCAACTTGTGGGGGGGAGGGAACACTTCCTTCTCGAGTTGGGGTCTGCAATCATTGGATCAGGATAATTCTGTTAATGTTGTGTTCCCCTCAGTCAGCCTGTCGAAGTGGACCCAGGAATGTGCTGCTCTGTTTTGGTTTCCACATGGATCAATGCATTTTCCTTGTCAGCTATCAGCTTGCTGGTTTTGCAACCCACCAAATTTGGGTTGTACCCCACTGGTGGGTTCCAACCCACAGTTTCGGAACCACTGCCCAACAGAACAATATCTTCTCAATTAAAATCAATGAAAGGTAAAGACCCCGTCTGCCCAAAAACATGTTGAAGGAGGAAAACAGCAAGTCACCCTGAAGCTCTTAGGCAAAAGGGGTCTTCAGCTCTGAGATACTATAGCTCACTGAATGTGTCCACTGATTTCAACAGGTATATTTTAAATGTTGCATATGAGGAACATTGCAGTTGGCAATGGAGATGAAAAAGCAACCCATCACTGAAGGCCCTCTTCCCCCAGCTGTTTTCTTGCATGCAGCCTTCTAAAGGTAGTTGGGTTATAATAATAATAATAATAATAATAATAATAATAATAATAATAATAATAATAATAATAATAATACAGGTATTTCTATACCGCCTTTCTTGGTCGTCAGATTTCTTCTCAGACTTTATTCAAGGCGGTTTACATAGGCAGGCTGATTAAATCCCCATAGGGATTTTTACAATTGAAAGAAGGTTCTATCTTTCAAGAACCACAACAGTCCGGATGTTTCACTCTGATCTGTTTTCACATTCTGGCCTCCATCCTCCCACGCTCAGAGCAGATGGAATAACTCGGCTCAGCTTGTCAGCTGCTTCAAAGTCACACGGTGCCGGTGGCCTCGAACTGGCGACCTGTGGATGTTATCTTCAGGCAAATGGAGGCTCTACCCTCTAGACCAGACCTCCTGTATTATTACACCATATTTCAACAAAAAGGTTTATATAACAAAATAATCTTTTATTGAAAGCAACAGGATAAAAGATAAATGATGTAATGAAACAAAAAATAAAAACAAATGAATAACAAATGTGACTACAGGTTGAGTATCCTTTATCCAGACTGCTTGGGACAGGACAGTGTCTGGATTTTAGATTTTTGAATAAACTGCATAAATATAATGAGAAATGCTTCCTCTTATTCTTTCCACTGTTACCCATACAGATGTCTGCTGGCCTCTGACATATTTCAACCATGTGTGTACATCTTTATCCACCACACAGCAGAGAACAGATCTTACAGCCTATACGTGAACTGTAAGTAGGAATGAGCACAAAATCTTCTAGTGTTCACACTACAGAACACAAGCGCTCCTTGTAGTCACACTGTGTTCGCACTTTCTCTGTTTACACTTCACAATTGCTTCTTCTGCAGCCTGCAGTATACTCCCTACTTAGTGCTGCACTTTGCTGTTTTTTGCACTTTTTCTTTAAAATATGTTTTGGACAAAAATGTCTTGATCTTGGACTAGTCCAGATTTTGGATGTCTGGTTAAGGGATAATCTACCTTTATAAAGAATGAACCAAAGGAACAAAGTTTTTAATAATAAAGTAAAAAAAAAATATCTCATATCCTTAAGGTAATGAAAGGCGTTAAGAAAGAATGTAAAGTTCTTCCCCTACAACCATTTTAGGTCACAATTTTGTGACACTTTCATATCTAAAACACAGACACATTTATAACAAATTGTACACATCCCTGAATTTCTACTCAAAATATAGCCATACCATGCAAGTACAGTTCTTGCAGCCATCTGTCCAAGATTCAAACTCTCTGTAGGTAACACCCTTCATAGTGCAGGTTCTTTCACAATAGCACTGATCCAATCTATTCATCCTCTGCTCAGCTCGGGACAGCTACAGACATGTTTCACAGAGAGGGACTTGTTAGCTGTGGAAAGGTTAACCTAAAATTACAGTACTAAAGCTGCCATTTAAACATTAAGCAATGGTGAATTAGAAAAAGAGATACTGTGAAATGGGAAAACAAATATCCAGATAGCTGTTTTTTAAAAAAACTGGAATATAATCCATCAATTCATTCAAGGTCTTTTTAGGTTGAGAATGATTGGATACCTTTGATGACTTAGGGCCAAACCCTATCCAATTTTCCAGTGCCGTTGCAGCTGTGCCAATGGGGCATGCACTGCATCCTGTGGTGGGGAGGCAGTCACAGAGGCCTCCTTATTTGTTCCCTTACCTCAGAGTTGCATTGCGGCTGCACCGGTACTGGAAAGTTGGATAGGACTGGACCCTTAGTCTCTAGAGCAGTGGTGGAAAACATAAGGCACACAGGTCAGATATGACCTGCAGAAACTGTTTATCAAGCCCTTGTGACCCCTGGGCTGTCCTAGCACTGCCCTTTCCATACAGTCACTTCTGCTGAAGGTCTGGGAGGGAGAGATGAATGGAAGCTTCAGAAGACAACAAATGCTATGGAGGAAAGGGGGTGAGAAAGAAAGAGATGCTGCTGAGGTGCTCGCAGAGCCCATTTATCATACGGTCCACCCTTTCAGCAGCGCCGCTTCTGCTGAGGTAACATTTTGTAGAGCACACCTTCTGAGCTGCGAAGTGATGTCTTGGCAGAGGTTGTGCAGCTGAGAGGCTGGCCTGCATTATAATTGGGATCTCCCATGTCTTGAAAATACTATCAAGATTTGCACATTTTCCTGTTCCGTCAGTTGCAGCTAATGAGTTCCTACATGAAATCAAAGTGCTTATTTTTTGGGCATCATCTGCTTAATGATATCGCCTCCAGCCCTCAGCAGGCTCCTTGAATGTTATTCAGCCAGTTACATTAGTTTTATACCCTGATCTAGAGAAATGTGTGTGTTCATCGCTCTTCTGTTCATGAACTGTTCCATTCATTCTAATGGAAGGGGTTCAGGAAGGAGCTCATGAACCTGCTTTTTCTGGGTGGAATAAATAGGGAAGCACCATGCGCGCGCGCGCACACACACACACACACACACACACCAAAGTTCTCATATACTCAGTACCAAATTGCAGGTATTTCCCCTTTTCCCCTCTTTAGTGTCTCTATTAATTAGCACCTCAAGCTTTAGTCCCATTCATTCACATTTGAGAAATGAAAGCACATTTGAGAAATCTACGTACTTATTGAGAAATAAGTAGATTCTGCTTAGCAAGTTTCTGAAGTACAGTTTCTATGACATAAAACCCAATCCTATTATCTTTTTGGAACAAATTGAGCACCAATTTGCACACAAATGCGCATAAGGAATCAGGTAAAGGCAGCTCACAGGATCAGGACAAACCCTGATTCCTTATGCACATTTGTGTGCAAATTGGTGCTCAATTTGTTCCAATCCTTATAATTCCCAATGTCTCGTCAACAGTTTGAGCTGAGTTCATGAGCTTTTGAAGCATGACTAACCAACCTTTAGGTATCCTACCGGTATAATTTTCAGGCACGTTGGTACTTTTAGTACACAATTACCTACTCAACTCTTTCTGCTTAGCAAGTTTCTGAAGTACAGTTTCTATAAAACCCAATCCTATTGGGCTGCGCTGCTGTCAGCAAGTACATTCTGCCAGCACAGGCTGCTGAAAAGCAGCCATAAAACACGCTCCAGCAGCTCACTAAGTATGGCACTGCCAAAATGCCAGTAGCGTATCACCAGTTCATTGTCACCTGGAGCAGGTAAACCAATGGGGGAGGCAGGAGAAGGAAGGCAGGGAGGAAACAAAACTGGGCACAGCGGGGGAGGAATGAAGTGTGAGGAGGCTGTGGCAGGGATGGATCCAGCGGCAAGGGTACACACCAGATCCTATTTCCACCTGCAGCGACCTCCCTGCCACCTCTCTCCTCGGACTTGCCCAGTGAAATTTCAGATCAGCTACGCCAGTGGGGGAAGGTGGGGAGAACAGGATTGGGCTGAAGTAGTTGAAGGTATTATTGCAGAACAATTTTAATACATAAGTAGATATCCTAAGAAGCTTGCATGGAAATAATGCATCATTTTTTACTGTTCCACATGAATTTATGCAAGTAAAAAGTAGAAGAAATTGCTCAACAATGATTCACCAACAATTTTTAGGTGACATCTTGTGCAGTGTATTCCACAAGTGCAAAACAAGTCAGAATTTCAACTGTATTTCTGAGTCCAAGAACTCTACAGCATCATTTCAGCATGCACAAGCTCCCTTACACAAGCAAAATGACAATGCAGACACAGAATACCAGGAATCGCTGAATGATGCCAACAAACGTGTTTCCCTCTGCACCTACATATTTCGATCAAGACAGGACAAATGGCTGCCTTTTCACCATCCTTAAAGGGCCACAAGAGTGCAGGGCACTCTTTAGCAAGGTGTAATGCCATGTCATCCACCATAATGTTCGGCAGACTTAAGGGGGTACCATACTTTGAAAGGCATTGCCAATGTGGGCAGGGCGTGGAAACAATATCGCAAATGCTTTTAGACTGTTCACTTTATGAGGAGATGTGGACGAAGCTCCGAGGCTCAATTTGGAAAGTCGGTCAGACAAGGAAAAGGTTCGATTCATTCTTTCCACAGAGTTGTTCAACATAGTGGAGAGAACAGCAACCTTTCTATGGGAGGTTGTCAAGAGTCGAACTAATGAACAAAAATGAGTCAGGGTACCCGTGGATTGTAAGGATTTTATGTAGTCTTTGTATTACGCCAGTAAATTTCCTGTACTGACAATGCAGGATACAACCTGAGAATATACTAGTACTGCTGTTTACCAAAGAGTTTAAGAAGGTTAAAGGATTTGTATTAACCTCTAATCCTGAAGAAAAGCAATGTAGAAATATTCAGTTTCTTATTAAACCAATGGGATAAAGTTTCAGAAAAGGAATGTAGAATACTCCTCTTTTTAAAAATTATCAAGCTGGAACACTTTATTAAATTATCAAGCTGAAATTATCAAGCTGAAACGGGAAAATGTTTGACAAAAGATGGCAAGGGATAAAAGAATCAATGCACAGAGAAGCCTTTGGCCACTCATCTTATTCCCAGAAGTATTTGAAACTATCAAATTGTTGTATTAAAATTAACTGAATAATTATTCTAAGAGATAAGGCTTGAATATTTATGAACCATTCCTTGCTCAAGGACTTTGACTCAGTTTTTTATACAAAAAGAAAAGTACCGCACAAGTGAATATAAAATATACATCCATACACTCACTCACACATCCCTCTATAGAACATTTATATTCCTTCCACCTACCCCCCACCCCCAAACAACTTCTGAGAATCCTCTTACCTTGGCAGAAGTTTTGGCTAAAATATCTTGCAATTCCATTATTTTCTGCACAAGTCCATGGAAATCATTACAGGTTGGGCAGGCTGAAATTATAAACATAACATTTGTCATGTTGTAGCACTAGACTTAGCTGATAACCAATACAAGATCTTGCTGAACAAAAATTATAAACACATCGCATTTTATTTTATGATATAAAAACTAGTAGACTTACTGCGATTAAGATCTGGGCACTGAGATATAAATCCTTGAGGCATGACAAGTAATTGAACATCTTGCATTATGCCCTGTGTGCAAGTTGGGGGAGAAAGGTTATATTATTTTTAGCCTGTCAGTGTAATATTCCAATGCAAGTATTGCTATGTAAAAACTCTCTCATATTCAGAATAGATATACCAAAAAAAAGCAGTTTCTTTGAAACCATTATCTCTTGCTCTCACTGAATTTCATTTTCATTGAAGGTAGCATTAAGAAAGTAGAGAAGGAAAATAGCTGCCCTTGTACACACTGATACACACACGCACTCAACCACTTTAAGAGATTCAAGATTAAATGTCAAGGTGTAATTAAGCAGCAAGAGACTGGTGGCTGGAAACTCAGTTACTTTTATTTAGCCCCCAAAGAAAGGATTCACGTGACCTTTAAAAGCAATTTTGAAATAATTCGCAGTTTCACTGAGTTTTGAGGAGCACATTTAAATAAAATACAAGAGCACAAGCCACAGCTATGCTGTTACATAATTTCCATTAATGTGCCCTATGCAGGAGAATTTTTGTCAAATCACTAAGGATCAGTCCTAAGATATCCAGTCATTGGCCAAAAGCTGATGCAGCCAACACTAGATTCATGCTCTCTGACTGTTTGAGCTCCCTAGTTGTGGTTTTTTGTTTTCATAAAGAATATGAGGCACTGGATTTTATGAAACTGTCTGGACAGAAATCTCCTACTATCCTCTGCTTCATTTTTTGAGACTTTTTACTTTTAAAAAATTGTGAGTTGATTAATCCCTTGTTAATCATGCCTGCTAGCTTCCTTTAATAGAAGTTAGGCCAGGCTACATCAGTTTTTAAAGTAAACACTTTATATGACTTACAGCCTAATTCTAATGAGGGCCCCCACTGATGGAACACATGTTCTGCCAGTACGCACTGTAGCAAAAGTGCTGTAAAGTGCTTTGTGACAATACATGCGTGCCACCAGGAAGGCCAGGGCCTGTGTGTGTGTGTGTGTGTGTGTGTGTGTGTACACAGCCTTTCTGTGTGTGTGTGTGTGTGTGTGTGTTTGTGTGTTATATATATTATCTATATCTATATCTATATATATGCGTGCCCCTTCCTCTACAGTCTTTAAAATAGTGTTTAAATCCTACATATTTCACCAGAATTCAGTTTAGAGGTGGGTCTTCTGGAGCGATGTATTTTTTTTTTTTTTTTAGTATTTCATGCTATTTATTGTGTTATATTCTGGTTTTATGCCATTTTTTAAAACTGAATTTTCACTTGTTGATTGTAAATTTTTTTTGTTAGGCACCTTGAGACCTTGGCAAAAGGCTGGATCATACACTGAAATAAATAAATAATCCAATAAATTATCTCAGAACTGCAATGACTCTAGAACCTGGTTAGTTCCTGAGCCCACCCTAAATTCTATTCCCTTTTTCAACAAGCTGCATCCCATTTCCAAATAGTGCGATTGTGTACATTCAGTGTTTTGTTCAGATCTTAAGCATTCAGTTCCAAGATGAAGCGTACATGTATAGGAAATGTGCAAATATGTTTCAGATACCAGGATAGTTGGTACACACGTAAAATGGAGTGAAACAAAATATGATGAAAGTGTTGATCTCAACATAACCAAAAATGACTCAATCCTATCCAACTTTCCAGCACTGGTGCAGCTGAAATGCAGCCCTGAGGAAAGGGAACAAATGTTCTCTTACCTTATAGAGGCCTCTATAACTAGCCTTCCACCACAGGATGCTGTGCACATCCCATTGGCACAGCTACACCAGGGTTGGAAAGTTGGATAGGTTCTGGCCCAAAGTCAGTTATATGTTCACAGGTGAAACAGTACTTAAGGACCAATTCACACAACTACCTTCAGGGTAATTTAAATAGGCACATACTTCATTATCCATCATTGCAATAATAAAAGTCATTAAGAATCAAAAAGAAATCCAACAATCATATGAATCAGCTTCTACACATTTGTAGCTTGATGTACAATCTCCTCCCTAGAGGGGCTAATCCATAGCTGCTGGATTATGTTCTCCCTCTGGATATTGAGAAAACAAGAGGAATTGACAGATGCCTTGCCTCAAGGGAAGAGGTCACTTTTCATCTCCCCAGGTAAAACAATTGTTGAGAACTATTCAGCTATCTAAACCTTTTAAGATAATTCAAAAGTATGTCATTTCATAATTCTAAATCATTCTTCTGATTTCTTGTTATTTCTTTTGAGACCCTTTTGTTGAAAGTAATTCCTAACAGCCCAATTCTGTATTACAGATATGTCAGGATAACTCCACATATGCTGATGAAACAATGCACCTAATGGCATAGAGTCCACCCAGTGATAGATGCACCAGAAACACTGGCACAATGGTGGAAAAACATGGTGCCATCATAGTTCAGGTACTCTGTCAGCAGGGAGGCCAAACTTGGGAGGAGATCAGGAAGTAATAGCAAGGATGAGAGCAGGAAGAGGATATACCATATCCCAAGTGTCTCTCACACCCTTGACAAGAAAAAATGAGTGATAGGACCACTGTGTCCTAGACAACTGTGCCCTGGTCAAATGTATCCTGGTCTTGGACATTTGTGTCCATTGTTTTTGCGTCCCAGATGTTTATGACCCAATCTATGTAGATGTACATCCACAGATTTGAAAAATCACGAGTTCCTAACAGTGTCTGGAGGGCCTCACCGAACCTCCCTGATACAACCAGAAGTGTCTTCTGGTCGCACCTGGAAGGTGTTCTGAAGAGCAAGGAGGTCATGCATGGTCTCCGCATGCCTCAGAAGGCCTCCCAGAGGCTTCCAACAAGCACATCCAGTTTGACAAAAAACCAGTGTGGCTGCTGTTGTGGTCTATTCTTTGTGATTCTTCTTGTTCCCCAGTTACTCAAAAGGACTGCACCAGTGTTACTAGAAGGGCTATGCCAGCATGATATTGTCTGGATGTGCTTAGAATACAGTGGTCATCATGCTGGCATCAGTGCAGTGTCAGCATGGCATCTAAATAGGTCTGGACCACAAGTATGCCCAGGAATTCTATCAATACTGTCAAGCAAACACATTCAGCTTGCTCAGAATGATTCAAAAGTAGCAGCACTGGAAACTAAATGAGTTGTATTCCTCACAAACCCAGAATACTATGTAGACAAATTAGTTTTCCTTAGCTGCTGAGCCATTATTCTGAGCCATTAAACAAAAATATGCTTATAGGTCCCACAGTCATATATACGGATTCAAGACCCATGGTGGAGGCTGGACCTGACCTCCTGGACACAACCAGAGATGTTCTCTGGTCACATCCAGGAGCCTTTCTGTCAGGGAAGAATCTGTATCATAACTTATTTTGTTTCCTCAGCACCTCCAGGTTTCCTAGCTTGCAGAAAGACAAGAGGTCAGAAGAGGGACCCTCCCAAACGTTGGTAGCAGGGAGAACTCTCTAGCATTAGAGTGCCTTACCTCTAGCCCAACCACTAGGAAGGGAGAAGCGGAAAAGTATTATTCCTTCTTCAACCTTCTTGTCTCACCCAATGCGGAAAATTTTTTCCAATGCTTTATTTTTACCTTTTATCTCTGGCCACTAGAGTGTGCTAGAAAATTGGAAACAACAAACAAAAAGATACAAAGGAAACAGAAAAAAACAACCTTGAAAATTCACTCTACAAGATCCTAGGTCAGCCTACATCACTGTCCTCAAGAAGAGACAGGCCTAATGGAAGCTCACTGCTTCCTTGGCACTGAGGCACCTGTCAATTACCTGTGCCTGCCTGCTGTCCATGATGGGAGAACAACCCAACAGTTCTCAATTACCCACCTGGAGAGGGTGGGAGGCATACGTGGGTGGCAATTGACAAGTCTGTTGTGAGTCTTAACACAGTGACTAATAAAGGATGACATTTACAAAGTTTAATGTAGCAGAAGGCTTATTGAGAAATTCAGATGTGCCAATTGGAAATGATCCATTGCACCCACAATGGATTACTTTGGAAGCAGATTGTGCATGAGTTATAATATACAGTCTGTACTTTTTTTACAGGAATATGCTTTATGTAGTATGTAGGTCCAGGTCATGAAGAGCTCTAAGGGCCAATTCTAACCCACTTTCCAGCACCAACATAAGGGCAATGCAGCTCCAAGGTAAGGGAACAAACATTCCCTTACTTTGAGGAGGCTTCCATGAGTGCCACCCAACTGTAGGGTGCAGCACACCTTCCATTGGCACAGCTAAGTCAGTACTGGAAAGCCAATACCAGTACTAGCTAAAGTTTCTGAACCATTTTCAAAGGCAGAACCACATAGATCATATTGTCATAGCCAATTCAAACATGAAAGACTGTGGCAAAATCTCTCTGTCTTCTACGAATACGTATCAGATGTAGCTGATAAAATATACTCCTGGCCATGACCATCACAATCACTTCTTTCTCCATCAACAAGGGAGGTTACAGGGGCATGCTCAGATTGTGCAAGAGTAACTGCCGCCCCCATCAATTAACTGCTAAAGCCACAAATCCCAGAGAAATGGCATCTTCACAAGCATCATCTCCATCTTGCTTGGGTTCTGACATCAGTTTGTTGCTCTTCAACAATCTCATGGCTTGGCTTTGCGTACCTCATTTTAACATACAAGGAATTTCAGGTGGACTATGCTGCCCACCAAACCAACACATGAAGTCAAGAAGTGTGTTTTCTGGAACAAAAATGCTACAAGTTTAGCTAGTCCAAATGACAACATCCAACCATTCCTACATAACTCTCTCAACAAGCAGAACTTGTTATGGAGCACTTTCATTTCAAGAATACAGGATTTAAAACAATAAAGCAGTGGTTCTCAACCAGTGGTATGTGTACCACCAGTGGTAGGCCAGGAGGTGTTGAGTGGTACACACAGCACCCACTACCCAGCAGTGAGACCACAGTGGGAGTTTCCAACAGTGATAGGAAGGTAGAGCTGGTAGACAGAGCTCTAGCACATGGTTTTTGAGTGCAAGAAAAAGCTCTTCTGCCCGACTGGAGCTTCTTATTGACCTTGGCAACTCCTGGGTTCAGAGACCACAACAGAAGTAACTGGTGATGACATCATTGCCAGTTACTTCCGGTGGTACCTCAGAGTAATAGTAGATTCTATGAACATGACCCAGTATATCATCTTATTTCCTGTGCATTTTGCATTCATACTACTGAACAGGTGCCAACAGAAGGGATACAGACCAACCAGCACAAACACTGAACACACACTGATGTACAGCAAAAGTGCTATTGTGAGAAAATGCGCTGCATTTCCTGGTTAGGCAACACCTATGTTTTTACACCTTCATTTAATAGTACATTAGTTTTGCTATTAAACTTTTAGGAAGTAAGATCAAGTAAATAAAACCATTACAGTGAACAGATCGCAGTACCCCAAAGTATTACAATGTTTTGAGCTACAAGACTGTGAAGTATTTAAGAGACACCAAACACACTCTTTGACCTGATGTCGCAACTTCAAAGTGTAATTCAACAATCAATCAATTGGAAGAATGTGGAGCAGAAGACAAAAGCCAAAAAAGCTCTCAGTTCATATGCATTTGCATGTGAGTATTGTACATCTTGCAATATATCACTATTATAGATTTTTAAAAATTTAAATATTTCTTTATTTTTATCTTGAGGAAAACATACCTTAAAGAAGCCATGTGCACTATTCCTTTGTCCCAACCAAAATGTTGTACCAACTGGTAAATCCATATAGGGTTTTTCTACCACTCTCTCATAAATTCTATTTTTAAAAGAGAAAGCAAGATTTTTTTAAAAAATTATATGCTACTCTTATTTCACTCAGTGATTATCTAGAATGTGGCAGGTTCAAGCTCCGAATACAAAATGCAACTCTTCACTTACTTATTGCAGTCCACATGCAAAATCAAGTGTGATGCGCTGATTGCTAATGACAGTCTGTGCCACTTGTCATCTGCCAAAATGTAAGGAAACACTTCCGTATGCGACCGATGGCTTCCTGAACGATAGTGCAATCTGATTTCATTTCTATGACCGCTGCTTTCTAGCTCCAAGTACCTGCACCAAAGTCATGAAGCAATTTTAACAAAGAAGAAGCTGAATCCCATCTGTTTTATCTGAAAAGTTCAGCACATGTTCAAAGTAAGGCAAATGTTATGGACGTAAAAAGGATTTGAATGAATGGATCCCTCTCATAATTGGGTCTTGGTACTGCTTAGAACAGCAATTTTCAATCAGTTTGCCGCAAATGGTCTGCAGGTGTGCGGGAGTTTGGGGGAGGGTCATTTATTAGTAGGGACATTGGGGATGTGAGCCCCCCTTCCCTGCCAGCAATGTGGCGTGCCTTGACAATTTCAGTGCCTTGTCGGTGTGTAATGAGATGAAAAAGGCTGAAAATTGCTGTCTTAGAATAACGGTAAATTATAAATAACAGCACAAGTTATATCTTCTACTTCAGCACGAAGACTTCAAAACATCAAACATAAGTGCTTCTTTAACCACTTTGCAAATAAGATTTTCACTGCATACCTCCCTTTTTAAAATCCATTTTCTTCTCCACAATGAAATGTTTATAGCTATCAAGAAAATCCAAATATTTTTGCTTTTCCCAAAGTGGCCACTGATTGGTTACAGGTCATTGCCTACCACCATGCACCAGTCTACCCTCTGCATCTGTTTGGGGGCAGATCCACTTTTTAAGGCTGGGTGGATATTATTTTTTTCATTTTGGGGCTACGCACTGGTTGATTTCAAGTGGTGGGCCAGAGCTGGCCTGCAGGCCAGAGGTTGCCTACCACTGCTCTATGTTAATAGTGAGGATGGGGCACAGTACATGATCAAAGTAAGTTAGAACAAAATAGATTCAATAGCACCTAATGGTCAAAACTGCAAACACCACACAAGCAAAAACCAGATCACAGGAAGGCTGAACAGCAAAAAGGAAACTTCAGAACAACCATCAGATTCCAGGTATCAGCTACCAACTGCCACAAGTTTAGAAGACAGCAGCCCTTCCCAGTGAGATAAATCAGCAATTCCCCAAGGTAAATCTGCTCCTAATTCCAAGTGGGGCAAGGTATGCTAACGGAAATAAAAGTTAAAAGGGAAGACTAATTTAACATAGTTTATAGCGATATATACATGACCCGACTGAGGACAAATCATTGATGTAAAATCTCACTTCTGGGGAGACTGAGAACCACATACAATTAAGACTGCTGATATTATGGGTCACCCACATCTTAAGCTTTATAACCAGGAGAAGCTAAATTATCAAAATATGCTACAAATTTGTTCACATTGATACATTTATGGCATTTTACCCAGATGCAAAATGTTGTTCATCTATAATAAAACAAAGTTGACTGAACGTGTAAGTTACAATTTATTAAAATTAAACAGTCAATATAGATATAAAAACTATTCAAGTCAAAATTATGTTCAACATAGTTTTCCCCAAGATGAACTGCAGTACTGACAATCTTCAGAATTATAAAGCAGAGTATATTCTGAACAAAGGGAATACATGTTCTAATCTATACCAAGGAATTATGCGGGCAATATATGATTTAATTCAATAGCATGGTTGCAGTCCACTAAAGCAAGGTTCATTCTGCGTTGGATTATGGCCAGAATAGATACCAGCACATTTGTTCATCTTAAATCCATGTTTCCAATACACATGTATTAGAGGCCAGGTGCCTGCCAAGTGCTAGCCCACTGCTGGGCTAGCACAGGTGCTCGCCTGGCATTAGTGTTCACAAACATGCCTTATGGCACATTTGCGACAGTGCATGCCAGTAGTAAGCCAGCACACAGAGCTCAGGATTGGGCTCTTAGTCAGCACTTGTTATTTTAGCTTATAATATTTTTAGAGTAAATTTAGAGGGGAACTCTGGTTATGAACTGGGATGTAAATCAATATGATGTTATCTTGCTCTTTTGGTACCTTCCCATCTCTTTCCAGTAAAGCTGTAGAAGACCTGAGATTACTGTGTAGGAGGAAACTGAAGCTTGAAAACTTGCTCAATAGTTTGCCACATTTTTGTTCAACTTGATAAAAGGCATTGCCCTGCTGGTACTTTCTGATTTTTTTTTCAAGCTGACCAATACAAATGGACAGTGACCTGCAATTTTTGTGCGTTTAAGACAGGGATTTCTAAACTTTTTGGCAGGAGGGCCATATCATCTCTCTGACAGTGTTGGGGGCCGGGGAAAAAAAGAATTTACATTTCAAATTTGAATATATGTATATAAATGAATATATTAGAAATGGAACTTATATGGATGAATGAAGGTCTTGTGATACCACAAGGCCTAAAAAAGATCTTGCACAAAGTGAGGCCGGCCTTTCCTTCGCTGCCACTGCTGCATCACAAACATGAAACGTGAAGCAGTGGAGGGAGCCATCATCCCACAGCTCATGCAAGAGGTCGAACAGTTGCCCTCACGTTGCATTGGGCCAGTGCGGGCTCCAGCATGTCTCTGGAGGGCCAGAGGCTCACTGGAGACTGAGGGCTCCCCACGGGCTGGACTGAGAGGCCTGGAGGCCGCAAATGGCCCCCGGGGCCAGGGTTTGGGCACCTCTGGTTTAAAAGAATGCTCGGTTTAGCTGTCCAAGAGACAGATCCTTGATCTGGATGAGGATTACTTTCTGCCACCTAAGAATGGGATTTAAAGGATTCCAGAAAACTGAGGCATTCGGGGGGGGGGGGGATGCTAAGTTTTGCAAGGCCTTTCAATGTGCCCTGTAAACTGCCCTTCCCCCTCACCATCAGAGCCATTCCGGGTGGCATGAGTAACATGGACGCAGCCACGGACCTCCACAGCCCCACCCAGGGCAAAGCTCCGCAATGGCGCCCCTAACAGGCTATCACCGCCCCCCGCAGGCAGAAATCCACACCCCTAGTCACCAGAGGCTCACGGAGCCTCCTGCAACCTCCTCCCAAGCCGGGGAAACCTCTGTGAGGTTCCCGGCGCTATAAACTGTGGTTCCGGCAAACCAGAAGCACAGTTTCTGCCCCCATCGGGAGCCTCAGAGAGGCTTCCGTGGAGTCCCAGTGGCTGGCACCTGGTGCTTTTGCCCCATCCCGGTCTATGGCAGGCACGCAACTGCATGGATGCATTTTTATTTTTTAACTTCATTAAAATATATCCTTCTTCCTTTTCATTCTTAACTGACAACATAACTTTGGGTTGCAAACAAATCAACACTCAGAAACTTTGATACTTATAGTTAATTTAAAATAACTAACAATAACGATGACCCTTGTGAAATTCAGTATGCAGCTGTTTCACTTAACAAGATATACAATGATAAAACAGGTACACGAAGGCAATGAAGGGAAAATAAATGTCCGACAGACTAGAAAGAAAGAAAAAATTGCTATAAAAGTTGAAGTTTGTGGCTGCAAAACCATTTTTTTCAATGCATTGCATGCTACAGAGTTTGAAATTTGTATTGCAATTCATGCATTTTTAAGGATCATTGTTGACAACTCTTTGTTAGACCCAGATGTTGACTATTATAGCAACTGTGGCAGCTACATAAAAATTTTGATAACACCCCTTTTATCTTTGACAGAAATTGTCTTGTCATCATGAAGAAATCATTTTCAAATGCTCCCATGTCTTACAGTTTAGCGTTTGAAACCTAAATACATTCTTGCTAAACCACTACACCATTTATTATTATAGATGTACCTCTATCTACCCTGTTGAATACTCAGTTTCAATCAAAGAAGTCAGATAGTTAGGAAGCACACAGATAGGCCTAGAGATGCTGTGAATTAGTGTAGGTTCATTGGCTGCAAGGAAATTATGGCCCAATCTTATTGGGCATTTATGGTGGTGAACTCCAGTTCACCACGGTTAAGTGATGCAGCAGCATCATAAAATGCATGCCACCATTCTACACTTTGAGGCTACAGCACAAATGGCCAGATCCTGGATACCATGCTGGAGTGGGCAAGGTGGCTGGAGTGGGTAAGGCGGTGGAGGGAGCAGTTTGAGGGTGGGAGGGATAGGAATGGAGAAAAAGGGGGTCATTTAGGGACACGAGAGGGTACAAATCCTGGCAGCAGAAGCATATAGAAGGATGCTACCCCTATCTTCTTCGTCCAACATACTCCCCATCTCTCTTCAGACATGCCAGCAAAAAGCTAGCTGGACACCCAGTGATAGCCAGCCAGCCTATGGAAGGGCAAGTTAAAACTAAGTCTTTATTAAGTAAATATTTTTACTTACCTGTCCCTCACCATCTGGTCACCCTCCTCGCCACTGCATGCAGCATGCACTCCATAAGAACGGCTGCATGGCAGAAGATGGTGTGTGGTAGGACTGGGCTCTTACAACCAATCCCATCCCCTGCACTCCCATCACCCGATCCCATGACAAGGGTCCATGCAGATCCGTACCAGCAATTTTGATGGCACAGTTCTGAGTAGACCCATCCACTCCACAGAGGCTTATCCCTGTGCAAAGGTACATTTGTTCCCTTACCCAGAGGAGACCTTCAGAACTGTCTCCTCCACAGGATGCAGCGGTAGCCTTTTTGATGCCACTGCATTAGCAGGGGGTAGGGTAGGATAGGATTGGGCCATTAGATTAGTTTACAGTAGTTGAGGCCCACAAAGACAGGTAAATACTGGGATATATTTGTACGCCATTAGCACTTTTAAAGAGTGATAGCTGTGCCACTTCCTGCTGACAAATCTTAGGCTGATTAATCTTTCTATCCATATACATATCTATAGTATATGCACCATAATGATTTCCAAATCCTGTTGCACACATCCTATCTTAACCCATTTTCCCCCAGCCTACAGGTGTACACATTTGATCCCTGTTGCATATATGCAACATTGGGCAGAAATTGCTTAACTAAACTCCCAATCCTAGGAAGTAAGTCCAAACCATTTCAACACAATTTCTAGATACATGTGCTTAGGATCACAGCTTTAAGGTTTTTTTGTGATTGGTTTTTACTATATTCCAATCCATTTTCAGCATAATAAAATATAGGTTTCGGCACCTACCTGTGATCTAAGTGGTGAATAGAAAAAATAACACCTGAATTTAAGCGACTTTGTTTGAGCGACACTAAAATTGTGAATTCATGTTTATTTCTTAGCTTCTGGAAGAAAAGTTCTGCTTTCTCTGAAGATGCTTTTACACTTCTTGAAGTACCTATAATAGAACAGGAAAAATACTATTTTACCAAAAAGTATTTTATTTATATGTATCACTAGTCTATAGCCTGTAGACTATTTTTAGTCTACCTATAGACAGTATAGAAGCAAATACAGCTGGTAAGGTTTAAAAACAGTGATTACTCAACTAGCAGTACAATTTTGTAATATTTACAACCATCTTTAAGATTTATTCCATTACATCTTTAAAATGGAATCACGCTCTAATATTTATACTTAACAATGAAATCCGATCCTATTCTTTAAAATATTTAAACCTTTATGAACTAATGCACTGTTGACAACAGTGCATGACAAATAATAGCATTTGTGAGGCAGATCAAGTCTTTCTAGAGATTTTCATGGATTTTGTTTAATTTAAAGATTTTTATGCATTTCATTTCTGAAAGATTATGGCATCAACATCGATCTTGTAAAACACTTTTTAATGCTTTTAATTTCTTTATTGCTTTGGCTCACATGGTTCCTTGAATGGAGACATCCATGCCATGTAATGGAAGTGTTTAATAAATTATGAAGCAACTCAAGTGCAATTACTTCATTGTGTTCATTGTTTTAACCATGGCATACTAACAGAACAGTGAGAAGCTTTTGTATGCTGCAAGATGGTTTAGATGTACACTAACATTTTCTGACAATATAAACAATCTATTCCCTAAAGGTAGCAAGAGGGAAAGGAAACACACATGGGAAAATGTCTTTTACCTCCAAGCCTAAGCAAACTGCAGACTTCTAGAAAACACCATGGCACCATGCTAATTTACAAACACAGAATAAAATTCACAATTCTAAACAAAAAGTCTTATAGTGTAAAACAGTGGTTCTCAAACTTTTTAGCACCGGAACCCACTTTTTAGAATGACAATCTATCAGGACCCACTGGAAGTGATGTCATTAACCTGGATGTGAGGTCATGGCCAGAAGTGACGTCAAACATAAAATTTAACACCCCCATACAACAAAATCAAAATCAATCAAGTAAAAAAATTAAGTTTTAAAAAAAATTTTAAACTTATTGCAAATAAACAACTCTCCTAAACTCTTCCAAGCAGTTGCTGATCTATTTTAAAAAATTTCCCAAATATCCTAAAGGCTGCAATACTATCCACACTTACCCAGGAGTAAACCCCATAGACTATCATTGTTAAAAGCATATACATAGTAGCCTGTTAAATGTACAATTCTGTAACATTTTCACAAATGCAGACACATACCATGAAAGCATCAAGCCTAATATATTACAAATAAAATATTGAAATGAATGGGGACCCACCTGGAATTGGCTCCTGACCCACCTAACGAATCCCGACTCACAGTTTGAGAAATACAGGAATAAAACGTCAGGATGTGGTGGGATAGAGAAATATTTAGGGAAGGATATGATTTTGCAGTTGGAAAATCATAATTGTTAAGGACATTGTGGAAAATCATAATTGTTAAATTATGTTGTATGCCATTTTGATATCTCAGGAAAGGCAGGTGAGGAATATTTTAAATTTTAAAAGTGTGCCAGCAGCTCCTTAATAATTAAATCAAAACTGCAAGGCAAAGCAATACTATAACTGCTGCTGAAGCACATGCCAGCAGATGACAAGATAACCCAAGTCATGCTGGCTCCTACAGAATGGACTCTTCTGAAAGATCTGAATCCACATCACTAAGAGATTTTCCTCTTTGGGACACTTCATCTGAGCAATGTAAATCATTCTGGGGACCAAGAGGAAAACAGCCACAACTGTGACAATTTCTAACTTCACAAAGCCTGAATATTGTGTAGCTATTCAGCAATTTTCATCTAATCGTTACAATAACTACCGAAGACCCACCTTGTTGAAACCAAAGAGGGCCCAATCCTATCCAACTTTCCAGTGCCAATGCAGCCACACTGCAGGCCCAAGGTAAAGGAACAAACATTCCCTTGAGAAGGCCTCCATAACCACATGCCCACCACAGATGCAGAGCAGGGCCTGTTGGCATGGCTGCATTGGCACTTGAAAGTTGGATAGGATTGGGCCCCAAGTCAGTTTAACATAGAAAGTGGCTCTCATTGCACTCTATAAGTATGCTGAGGAGAGGAACACAATATCGGAGAAGGAATACTTGAATGGCTACAAAAACTAATGTCTGTACACTGCCCAACAGTGAATTCAGGTTGAAGGTTGGTCGATTCATATTATATATTAGTATGAAAAGTTCTGGAGGGAATATCCTGAATTGAAACTTTGAGCAAAAAGCCTATTGCTATCAAAACACAATTGCTTTCAATGGTTTCGAAACATGGATATTTTTACTCTGATGGCCCAGCTGAGTGCCATTAGTCAGATCTCAGGGTCTAATTTATCAAAGTACAGTATCTGAGATCAGAAAATAATTTTCCCCTAGGCCAGACCAAGTGTTACTCTTATTACCAAGTGAGCTAGGGCTGTAGACTGTTGATGAGATTAATCAGTACAGCCGCTATCCTCAAAGAGATTTTTTATTCAGGTATTTATATATCGCCTTTCTTTGGTCGTCAGATTTCTCCTGACTTTAATCCAAGGTGGTTTACATGGGCAGGCTGTTCTAAACCCCTGTAGGGATTTTTACAATTGAATAGTTCTAGTCTTTCACAGAACTCCTCGTTCCAGCTGGATTCCTTCTCGGTCTGGCCTCTCTCTGGCCCTTCGCCTCCCACGCTCCACTTGACAGCAACTCCTCTCTGGCACCGAGGGTCAGCTCATCAGTATATCAGCATGCCGTCAGTTCTCAGGTACTTCCGGTTGTTTCAAACTGGCAGCCTCAGATCTTCAGGCATACAAGGCGGCAGCTCTACCAACTGAGCCAGACCTCCTGCCCATTTGCAGGCCCCAGTTGCTTCTACCTCTAGTGTTAAAACATAGATTCCTATCTCTAGATTCATAAGAGTTCATTGGGATACATAAGAGTCTCAATGAACCACATGAGTAGTCTAACAGTCCAATCTGATCCTTTCTGCACCACCCCCCATTGATGCAGCGGTGCCAAAACGGCAACCGCTGCATCCTATGATGGGGAGATGTTGCAGAGTCTCCTCTAGATAATGATAACAATCATTCCCTAACCTGAAGGTAAGTCTGTGTGGCGCAGATAGGTCTACTTGGACCTGCAACAGCTATTTTGCTGTTGCAAGTTCACATTGCCCCTTCTGCAGGATCGGGCCTGGGAAAGGAATTAGAACAGTGTTTCACAAACTATGGGTTGGGACCCACTAGGTGGATTGTGAGCCAATTTCAGGTGGGTCCCCATTCATTTCAATATTTTATTTTTAATACAGTATATTAGACGATGCTACCACAGTATGTGACTGCATTTGGAGAAATGTTACAGACCCGTACTTTTAACAAGCTACTGTGTATATTCTTTTAACAATGATAGTCAATGGGACTTACTCCTGGGTAAGTGTGGGTAGGATTGCAATCTAGGATTGTTAAAAAATTTTCTGCTTGATGATGTCACTTCTGGTCATAACATCACATCCTGTGGGTCCTGACAGATTCTTATTCTAAAAAGTGGGTGGGAAAAGTGGATTAGAATATCTGCGGTGCTGCCACCACAGATCCCACCCCCATCCCTAGCCGGATTGACCCATACTCCAGCTCTCTCTGTCCTCTCCCCACCTCCTTCAGAAAGTAGTGACTGGAGCCCATACAATAATCTAATATCTTATTAAAAGATCCCAGCACCAATCTCCAAATTAAGAGCCAAATTATGCAAAAGGATGAGAAAAGCTATTGCCTATCAAGACTATTCTGCTTTACTTTTAGATTGTGGTATTTTCATAATAATCCCCTTAATGTGCAACCTCATAAAGTCCCCAAGTATTATTCATTTCTCAAATGATTATCAGAGAGGGGACTTCAGCTGTCCTACACCAGCTTGTTAGATGACCTCCTTGTCAGGTATTTTCCTCACTCAAGCCTAATTGAACAATTCCCAATTATAACAGTTCATTCTAGAAGTTTTTTCAATATTTATGCAACATTTTTTTCTGAATGCCATCTATCTTATGGTTGATTTTAAAACTGACGTAAGTGCACACACCTTAAACTGCCAATCTAAAACTGTAAATAGTAACGCAAGGAAGAACTGCTATTAATTTCAGATTTTTCAATCATGTATAAATATCTGGCTCTTACTCCTTGTGCTATTTATATAAGACAAACTGAATCAATGAGAACTTTCTTTCTTGTGTAACTAGCACACAGGAGGGTCTGCAGCAGATCAGAACTGCAGCAAGTAGATTTTTTTTTAAAAAACCCTCCCTTCTGTGATTTCAGTCTTCAGTGTGGAGACCCACACATGCAGTTTATACAAGATTTAAAAACAACTAACCAGACCTAATGGTGCAACAAACATCACATTGAGTTTGGCCCCTAAGTCTGGGTGATCCTAGCCTTAAGGAAACATCACACAAATAACATTGTTAGTGTCTATGTAATTTCCTTTCTTCCAACATAATTGTAGGTCATAATGTAAGATGGTGGCACCATATTGATCTATGGGGGGGATTTATCTATCTTGCCCCAACATAAAGAACTCACATAAAACAGTAAATTTCCTTTGGAAAAAAAAATGAACATTTCATCAGGAAAAGCCTTTAATTTAAGCATACCTCTACCCATGTTAAGTTGTCTTTTAATTAGTTTAAATTTAAGATTTTATAAATTTTGTTTTTTATTTTTTATTGTAAGCTCCCTTGCATTGCCACAGCTGAGAAAAGCAGGATTTTAAAAAAAAAAACTGCCATCAAACTGATTTAAGAAGGGCCAGCCTAGCCTTGAGGCTGACAGAAACGGGCGCTCTGAGAAGTCGGTTGGAGCCATGTCTACCTGCCCCCCCCCCCTTGGGCCTACCACCCACCCAGTTGCATTAGGGCCCAATCCTAAAGTGGCCCAGTGCCAGCACTGGCTAAGTCCTGGCCCCTGGTGCTGACGCTGGATGCCATGAAGCGCATTAACGGCACCTGGCAAGTAAGGAGCGCTGGCACTAGGCCCACACCAGTCAGGCTCCAGGCCTAGCACTAGCAGGAGGAGCACTGGCACTGCCACTGGGGGTAGGTTCAACCATCGGGCAGCAGTGCAACCTCTGGGGGATGGGATGAGGGCAGAACAAGGGTGAGGAGAGGAACAGGTGCATGAGGGGAACAGGATCGGTATAGAGGCTAGAGCTACTCGAAGGTGTACTGTTCCAGATACTTAGAAGGTGTATGGAACTGTAAGTTTCCCCACCACATGGTGAGATGCATTCTGGGGAGGGGGAAGTGAGGAGGGGGCAGAATGGGGTGGAGAAAAGAGGGAGAGGAGGATTGGTCCCAGGAGGGGGTGAGAATGGCAGCAGAGGCTGCTGCTACATGTTATGCCCCCTCCCAAGTTGTGGAGACCGACATAAATAGTGAGCGAAGATCCAAGTACACCCATTGGGGCCACCAGGGCTCAACATGGGGTAAGGGAACCACTATTCCCTTAACCCGAGGAGACCTCTTGCAGCTTTCCAGGCCCCACAGGATTCAGTATTGACCACTTCAGTGCCGCCATCTTCCTGGGTGCCAGGGAAGTTTAGGATTGGGCCTTTAGACAGAGGACTAGCTCTTAAGAATCACATGTGCAATTATCCCTTTTCTGCCATGAAGCTGAATGGGTGATCTTTGGCTCAGTTACTTTCTCTTCTCCTAATTTACTTCTTAAGGTTATTACAGTGATAAAGTTAAAGTACATCTGCCCTAAAAAGCTTGGATGAAGATGAAATACAAATGTAACAATTTGTCTAGTTCTAGCCAATACACAATATTTCTATTGTTTATCACTACCAAGTAAAAACAAAGCCTAGTTGGGGTGGGAAGCCTTCTAGGATGTAGACTACAGTCCAAGAGGCTCTTTTGGAACATGCCAAAATCATGCATGAACAGTCAGATATTTATTCATTCTAATAAATAATGTCTTAAGAATGAGAGTTCAGGGAGGACTTCAAGTCCCTGAGTAATACAGCAAAATTATCTAAGTATGCTTCTTATAGTTGCCAGCAAAATAACAGTGTAACAAAAGTTCAAGAAAGGGTCTCTATACCTATCATTGTTGTCCTTGAACTATCAAAGTAATTTTTAAAGTGTACTTTCTGTTGGGTTCAGCAAATAAGTGGTGCAAGTTTTGTTGTGACACCTGCCATCTAAAGTAATATTTCATGAATGGAGGAAACCCTCGTGCAGACATTGCACCTGCCTGGAAAGGAACTCATTTTTGTAAAGGCATGAATTCTGGAATAGTGTTCTACAAATATTAATCTGAGATCTGTGTTCATATACAGGTCCAGACTTTTTATCCACAGATTTGGGACCGACCGATTCAACTCCCTGTTGGTTCCAAACCCATGGTAGAGGGCTGGACCTGAGCCCAGCTGCATCTGGATAGCTTTCTGAGGTGCCAGAAAGGAACTTCTGATTTTTGTCCAAACCAGAAGTGTTTTTGTGACACCTCCAAGACCTTTCTGAGGCACACAGAGGCCTCAGAACATCTCGCGTCCTTAGGTAATCTTGGACCACACCTGCTTATCTGCAGGTTTCGGTATCTGCAGGGGGTCTACAAATGAATCCCCTATGGATACTGAGGTCCAGCTGTGATTTAAATGAGCAATATATGTTGTGCTTAGAGTCCTCTGAGGAAACATGTATAGGTGGATACACATGTGAATCCCATTTTTTTGATAAATTCAGTCGCCGGTTCACAGTGCATCCACACTATGCAGCAAGGGTTAGCATAAGAGACAAGAGCCAGAAGCAAATGAAATGAACTAACTCTGGTTCATTTACTATAAAGGAGAAGAAAATTCTCCAAATCCTGGAAATATTTCCCTTCCTGTATCCTTCATTGCCACACCTTACTCAGAAATGGCATGAGATAGGCTAACCAGAAATGTCAGACTGCATTAAAGACTAGAGTAAGATTGTCTTTTTCATGACTTAGTCTTTCCCAGAGAGGTCAGACTCTACCCACGTACAGAAGTATTTCAAAGATCAGTTGGGGACATTTGCTTACTCTCCTCAACCCAGTCTTCTGAGCTGTGCTCTATCCATGGTCCTGAAGATCATCTAGGGCTCATGAAGTTTGCTCACTCCTCCTTCCTGCCTGCTGATATCCCAGGGCCGAACTACGAGCTGTGATGTGGTTTAATTAGCTTTTTGTAAAACAAAAGATGCCACAGATAACCTTGATCTAGATCAAGATCACAGGATGCGGGGATTTAACCCTTTCCCCTGTACCATTTCTTCAATGAAACTAACTCCAGTGAAGCAGTTAGGACTGGAAAAACTCAACTGTGGTCTTTCAGGCACAACTCAAACAGGTTTCCCAGAAGAAAAAAGCTTCACTGTTCTTGTTGATATACTCAGCACAACAGACCCCAGGCCCCCAAAAGCAGTCTTCGGAAAGCAAGCTGCTACAAAAAGGAAGTCATTGGTGCAGGTGAATAGGTATCCCCTTAGTCCTCGTCAGACATGATTCAACCACGGACACCATCCACAGTTACATCATGTCAGGGATTTCACCAGGAAGCCACACTCCAGAGTTCCACCCCCTCTTCTTGGGGATGTTTTTCTGAAGAGACAAACACTGTCCAAAGTGATAGACTATAACCATGAACTGGAATGCTCAGTGCTACCCACAGGAAGAGAGGGGCTATGTAATGTGGTGACACAGTTTGTCAGCGTGCGCCCAGAACTGGTATTGAGGATAGTATCTACAATTCTATCACTTCCGAAGAGGGCTTAACTCACTGCCTATTCTGCCTTTGGCCACCATACTGAAGGACAAAGAGGTTCTCCTGAACAATTGTCCCCTGTTGCTTAATGCAGCCAAAACATCCCAGGGTTTAACTCTAGAAAAACAATAACAATAATAAAAAGAAATGCCTCTTTGCATCAACTATAGTCTGCAATCTCACACATGAATAATAAAACTGGTATGATTAAGAAATATACTCCCAGGCTGTGACCTCCAGAGAGGTTTGAACCCTAGCCCTTTTTATTCCAAATACAGCATCCCAAAAGTTCCTATGATGTGAAGGCTCAACAGATGACATTTATAAGAAGCACAACTAGTCCAATATTATTCCTTCTTAAGTCTTCCAGCTGTTGTTCAAAGCTCAGTGCGCTCCAAGCAACATGGCCTCCAGACTATGGAGGATAAAAAAATACTGCATCCTCTGTATATGACAAGTTATTTCACTTACAGCCCAACCCTAACTAGGGCCTGCACTGGCAGAACAGCTTCCTACATGCACTGGCAAGAAACAGAGTAGGTGAGGGCCCAATCCTGAACATGGTGCACCAGCACAGCGCTGGCACGCAGTGTTGCGAACATACCATTAGGCCCAGCCAGCACGGGTGCTGGCTCAGCAAGAGCCCACACTAAGCCAGCGGCAGTGGAGGATGGGCGACTGTCAGGAGGTAGAGAGGTAAATGGGCACACAGGGGGAGGTGTTCCGGGTCAGGGGAGGGTGGGAATCAGGCATGGCAGGAGGGGGTGGGACCAGCAGAGTTCAGCTCCAATGGATCTGAAGCCCCGAGTCAGGCCTCCCAGCCCGTCTCAGGACTCCTTTACTCTCTGCTGGCTAAACAGCTGGTGCAGAGTCGAGTAGCCCCATTGCAGGGCTACTTTCCTTATCCTGGGGAAGGGGAGGAATCTCCCTTTCCCCAAGGAGACATTGGTGGCTGCATGGAGCGCTTAGAATGCTGCGGCAGCCATTTTGGCACCACGGCAGGCCTGCAAGCGCAGGCAGCTCATGATTAGGCTACGATTCTGGTGCAGGGGCGGGGAGGGGGTTGACCACAGCAGTGACGGGGTGGGCAGATCAGACCCATGAGGTGGGCAGGATCAGTGGTTGTTGGTGCGTGTCATGGTGTGTGCGTCGTGGGTATCGCTGGCACAGGTCTGAATTGATCCATTGCAGCTGTTAGGACATGTGCCCCCTTGCCCTTGGGTATGACCCCTTATCCCTTACCCCCAACTCCAACAGCCAAAAATCCCCCACAGGATGCAGCGTAGCATCTGGTACCACTGCATCACTGCACAGGCATTTAGTTAAGATTGGGCTGATACAGTGATAAATATACTGATGACCTTAAACTTATTACTAATATTTGACACAAGTGAGCTGAACTTGACAAAAGTACTGATCTCATTAAACCAAAACAAATTTACATGAAAATAAGTGCCATTTATTGCAGTAGAAATAATTGTGCTTTGAATCATAGCCATTAAAATCCCTTCAAATTGAGGCCCTTGTCCTAAAAACACACATTTACTTCATTCCAATGAAACTTACATCTATGGCTTAGAATTTTTTAGCAGAAAAAAAAGGATGCTATTTGAGAATACTTCCTCAAGCAAACTGGGATCTGTATTCACATAATCAGCTTTTAAGAGCTTCAGCTATAAATCAATTTTAAGCATAGATCTGTTGAACAGTCGGAATTTAATTTCAGCTACTTGCGAACAGCTGAGGTCTTTAGACATCACAGTCTTGGGAATTTCATAAAAGAAACTTTAATCTTGGCAGGCAAGCCAAAGTGTCAGAATCAGGACAAAGCAATAAATTAATAGTGTTTCACTGCACTATCGGAATCATCAACCGAAAGGGGACTTTGTTCTTTGAAAAAGGGCATCTAAGTTTGGCAGTGGCATCCACCATCACTATTATCAATGTGTTTTCCAAACTCAGCTCTTTTTCAGGAAGTAAGGCAGAAGAGAAAAACCAATCAAAATTCAGAATCTAGTCTACAAGTATGTTCTCCAAGGCAACAATGTTCATCTCCTCTGACAATGACCATGATGTGAACAGAAAATGGTATATAATGAAGCACTTTTATTCAATAACAGAGCAGTGTTCTGATGTTTCTCTGGTTCTAACAAGGCCAACTACATATTTAATTGTACATTTTTCATTCACATTAGTACAAGAGATACTAGATTATGATAGGACATGAGAGACATAAAACATGGCCAGATGCAATAAACAAAAAAAGACTCACAGACAACTGACCTTTGCTTGGAAGGAACAATTTTGGCATTTGCAGCCTCTCTTAAGCCCTGTAATGCTATGATAATGAGAAGCTGTTTCTGCTGGGTAGAAAAACTTAGGGGGTTGTACCCTAAGAAAGTTAGGATGCCTACTCGATGAGACTTAAATTAGTCATAACTAACTTGACCCACAGCACAATCCTATGCAAGTCTACTCCGAAGTAAGTCCCATTGTGTTCAGTGGGGCTTACTCCCAAGAAGGTATGTACAGGATTGTAACCTCATTGATTTCAATGGCACTTAGTCATGACCAACTTTCTCAGGATGCAACCCAAAGGAATCAGGATACCCCACAGCACTGATCTTCAACCAGTGGTTGTGATCCACAAGTATGTTGCAAAGTAAGGTAGACGTAAGTTGATCACACTTACGTAGTCACTACTTTTTTTTGGGGGGGGGGGAGCTTTCTTTCTCTCTGCTGCTGACTGTCAGGAATGCAGAAGGTAGAGGGAGAGACCAAAACAACTGAGATGAAAGAACTATAAAGGCAGGTGCCAGGTACTTGTATTTTGTCCTAAGTCAGCTGAGGAAGGAGGAAAAGAGGAGAAAAAAGAATGCTAGAGATTAAAACCGGTTCTCATGTTAATGGTTGTGATCAAAAGGAAGCCAAGTCCAAAAAGGTGAAGATATTGCTCTACAGCAGGGGAGGGGGGGGTTACACTCAACTTGTTGATTTTTCCAAGTTACCAATGTGGCTCTCATCTTGATAAAAATATTTATTTAAACCAAGTTTAATGAGGACTTAAAAGACCCAAGTATGTTTAGTTACCATTGGATGCATCTTTTTACAGATCCTGTAACCATAAAAGATGTTCTGGAAGATTTAATCAACTGTAGGGCACAGCCTATGACATGGGATCCCAAAGGATGTGCTCCCAAGCTGGGTTGTTAAAGTCACAGGATCTACCAGCATAAGGCCCTGACAGGATTGGGCCATAAGTCATTGAATCCATAGGATGCTGCTCTGCTAGAAAATCTAGCAGTTGCAATGAATTCCTTCTAATTTGTGGAGAGGGCAACTATATCACATAATTTAGTTTTAGTATATTAAAAATAAACTAAGAGCCCAATCCTATTCAGCTTTCCAGTGCCAATGCAGCTGTGTCAACAGGGCATGCGTTGCAGCCTGCAAATGGGGGGGGGGGGAACAGCCACAGAAGCCTGTGACTGTCCACCCGGTGTTAAGAGAACATTTGTTCCCTTACCTTGTAGCTGCATCAGCTGGAAAGTTGGATAAGATAGGGCCCTTAGTCACTGATCCTATCATTTATCCCATAATATGCACATAAGCAACACAAGCTGAATTCCCCTCTTGGACTACAATCTGAACACTATGGGCACATGCATTCTGCCCTCTTGCCCATATGCCAAGTCTAATCCATTCCCTCTCTTTTTTGCTAGCACATGTGCGTGTGTACGTACAGCCCCATTCCCTTGTATAAGGTGTTTAAAGAGGCCTTCCCCAAGGTGTGATATAATGTTAATTTCCTTTGCATTAGGTCGTCTCCCCAGAGAAATCTGCTAAAGAAGGTGCCTTTTCCAGCATGACTAGAAGTACATGGCTACGGCGTTTGGGCCTCTTCAGCCTAGAAAAGAGGCACCTGAGGGGGGACATGACTGAGACATACAAACTTATGCATGGGAAGGATAAAGTGGATAGAGAGATGCTCTTTACACTCTCACGTAACACCAGAACCAGGGGACATCCACTAAAACTGAGTGTTGGGAGAGTACAACTGCGGCCATACTTGGATCGTGCAGACCTGGCCACGGTGATCCATGCCACGGTGACATCGAGATTAGATTATTGTAACGCGCTCTATGTGCAGCTGCCCCTGAAGACGGTTCGGAAACTGCAATTAGTGCAGAATGCGGCAGCCCGTGTGGTCACTGGAGCTAGGCTGTTTGACTCTGTCAGCCCGCTTCTCCGGGGGCTACATTGGCTGCCCATTCGTTTTCGGGCCCAATTCAAGGTGCTGATTTTGACCTTTAAAGTCCTATACTGCTCTGGGCCAGGGTATCTTGAATTCGCCAAATGCCCCCATCCAGATAAATCTGTCAGTCTATACAAGCTGGCTAATTTACAACAAGTAAGCTTCTCTCCCTTAGGAAATGCAGTGGTGTCTATCCCAGGTAGGTCATTGATGGGGGTAACCAAGCCAGAACTTAGCGGAGATGATGAAAATCCAGCAAAAGAGCTCGCCATAATGTAGTCAGCAATCTGTTGCAAGGCAAACAATCCAGTTGGGTTATTGCCTTTCTTCATCTGCTCTTGTATAAGAGATTCCAGATCTTCCCGAAAAGCAGGACTCTGCAGTATCTGGGTGACTCTTTTCCTTTGTTCCATCATATTGAAGTCTTGCCTGAGGTCAGGAGACATGTTTCTTTCACGGATGTAGTCAGGGTCATTTTCATTGATGCGGTCAAAATATCTCTCTTTGTGAGGCAGGCTGGGAGGTGGAGGGGTTGTGATCATCCCCTGGTTGGTCTCAGCACTCATGCTTCAATCTGGATTACTCTCTTCACCTGGATGTTATGTTCAGAGGCCTCCTTTCTCTATTAAGGCAGTTGACCTGGTCGCCCGTGCCAGGAAGGGGGTGCGAGGGGCGGCTCTCCTCAGGAGCGAGCACGCCTTTGTGTTTCCCTCTTGCTGCCTCTGCCGCTCTGGCTGGCTGAGTCCAGGGTATCTTAGAGATAGCCTACTCCCGCACAATCCGGCTCATCCTCTTAGGTCATCAGAGAAGGCCTTTTCACAAGTGCCGCTGCCTAAGGAGGTACATGGGGCGGCGGCAAGAAATAGGGCCTTCTCAGTAGTGGCAGCAATGTTATGGAACGCCCTTCCCCCTGACTTGAGAATGGCTCCCTCTCTTGAGACTTTTCGGCGAGGCCTGAAGACCCTTTTGTTTAAACAAGCCTTCTGAGTTCATGGACTTTTTAACATCTTTTTTACATCTTTTAGTATTTTTTACAGGCCCGAGTCCTCTATGAACGGCTGCTTTATGCTCTTTTTATCTGACTTTTTATCTGACTAGTGCTTTTACAGTAACTGTTAATGTGTTTTAATATGTTTTTATCTGTATGTTAAATTATGTTTTAATGTTTTTAACATGTTGTAAGCCGCCCTGGGTCCCTTTGGGGAGAAGGGCAGGGTATAAATAAAGTTTATTATTATTATTATTATTATTATTATTATTATTATTAGGACAGACAAAAGAAAATATTTCTTTACTCAGCGTGCGGTTGGTCTGTGGAACTCCTTGCCGCAGGATGTGGTGACGGCATCTGACCTGGATGCCTTTAAAAGGGGATTGGACAAGTTTCTGGAGGAAAAATCCATTACGGGTTACAAGCCATGATGTTTATGTGCAACCTCCTGATTTTAGAAATGGGCTATGTATCAGAATGCCAGGTGCAATGGAGGGCACCAGGATGCAGGTCTCTTGTTATCTGGTGTGCTCCCTGGGGCACTTGGTGGGCCGCTGTGAGATACAGGAAGCTGGATTAGATGGGCCTATGGCCTGATCCAGTGGGGCTGTTCTTATGTTCTTAAGCAAGGAGAGAAAGGAAAAGGAAGGGGAAAGGAACATACATTTATAAGTGTTCCGACCCATTTGCATTCGCACTCATTCAAAGCTAAAGAAAGAAAACCACTTGACTTCTCCTGAACCAAGAGCTCAAAGAACTTTTAACACAATCTCAAGTAGCCATGGAAGAACCTAGATACATGACAACTGGAGACTGACAACAGAAAATGAGAGACTACAGGGACTTCCTGCAGCTCCTGACATAGAAATTCTACCTTTATGTTTTGATTATGACATACTTGGATGGTATGCTGAATTTCTGATGAAGGATGCTGGAACAAGACAAACCATAGGGAGCTGATAAGCGACCACATTGAAGGGGAGTTTCTGCACAACTGCTAAATATAATCCCTTTATTTCATCTAGGGGTTGTAAATATATCATGAGCGCAATATGCGACGGTGTAGGAAGTAAACAGAGGAAGATTCCTGAAACGAACTACTGTGAAGCATATCCATTAGGGGAAAAAATGTCTTTTTGGACTATGGCAAATTGGTTCTCAAATCACTTTTGTATACTCTAATTTTTCTATGCCTTAGGCACAAATTCTATCCAACTTTACAGCTGGCTGATGCAGCCATGCCAATGCTCACTGAATCCTGTGATGGGGACAGGCAGTCATGGATGTCTCTTCAAAGGTAAGGGAATGTTTGTTCTCTTACCTCAGGACTGCATTGCAGCTGCATCAGTGCTGAAAAGTTGGATAGGATTGGGCCCTTAAGCTGCAATCCGAGACACAATTTCCTGGGAGCAGCCTTCCTCGTAAGTTGCATGTGTGTGGTTATGCAGCTAGAATTCAAGTTCCATGCAGCTTCCTTTTCAGTGCTCCAGAACTCAGGGTTGATGATGATAGCATTGTAGAGCACTCCAGAGCTGCTCCATGCAGCCACCATAAGGCTCCACTTGCTTCTCTTGAAAATTAGAGGAAACATTTCCTACAAGTAAGTCTTATTGAACATAGTGGGTCTTACTTCCACAAAACCATGCATAGGATTGAACTGTTAATGAGGTAGGCAAAAATATGAAGCTACCATGGAAACACGATGATACAATGAACACTGACTCCGTAAGGCATGCAAAGATTTGAAAGAATATAGGAAATTCTTGTTTTTGTGTCATACCAGTGTCACGTAAAGTGTCCCTGGATGTTCTTTAAAAGAGCATGCTTGATTTCAGGGGCAGTGGCACAGATAAGCCAGGTCAGGCAATGGCCAAGAGCACACAACCATCAGGGGGCTGGCCTGGCCAGGTCAGCTCTTGAATCCTCACTATCAGTGCCAGTAGTAGTACCATCAGGGGTGCCACAGGAAGGGTGCCATGAAGATTCCAGGGCAGAACTCTGCACCAGGGACGCCAGCAGCCAGGTCCCGGCACTGCTTAGTTTTATGAGTCAAATGGCCCTTATACAGTGGCATCACTGGGGGATGTGTGGGGAGAGGCAGACTGTGTCAGGTGACTGTGTATAAGTCCTTCAGTGTTTCAGGGTCCAACCAAGTCACCATTCCTCACCTGGCCAAAAACATGAAAGAAGCACCATGAAAGCCAAGCACAGCGGGTGGGTGGAAAGCTTATCACTCCCTAAGCCGTGTGAGGTTTGTCAAAGAGGAACAGCTCTTTGTCACCTTGAAAGGCGCCTGTGCACAGCAGGGGCAGGACCAAAACAGCATGGAGTGACACCATGAGTTGCCCCACTGGGTGACACCAACCATAGCGATGCCACTGCTCTTATATATTCTGCATTTCTTTTCCTGAGGTTTTTAAAAACTATAAGCATGGATGGAATTAAGCTGTAAAGCAATGGGTCTTAAGTTAGTCACAGCTAATTTTTTCCATTGATTTCAGTGTGATACATGGTGAAAACAAAAAACAAAAAACAAATCCCACTGTGTTCAATGGGGCTTATTTCTAGGTAAGATGACTGCAACCTTTGTCATGATATGCTTTAGCTGGAGCCTACATTTATTGTTCGTAAAGCAGATAGAATTTTGCTTAAAGTGTTAAATAACTATTTTGCATCACATTCATCCATTGCCCTGTTATATTTCAAACCGAGGGCATTCATGAGCCACCATCTGTGCTTATCTGTGGCTGCTTAGTTACCTGCAATGTTTCTGCCCTTTATAAACTCCCACTCATCTGACTTTCCCCAAACCTCTTTGCCATAAATTGAAGCAGTTTGCCATTTCCCTCCCCCAATTGGGTTTAAATAACACATTATGCTATCCAGCCCTCAACCTCCGCTTATATTTGTATATGCTGACTGGATCCCTGTTAATTTAAAGCTTTATCCACCTAGTTAGCATTTTTCTGCAAGTTATTATATTAAATTGGCAATACTGTTGCTTTCAAAAACAGGGAAACAACATGCATCAGCAATTTTATTTTTAAGTGTAAGAAAACTGCTTTAGTAGAAACTTTCTGATATATTAACTTGTTAGCAGGCAATGTACGGAAGACCTCTTGGAGCAGCAGTTGGCACCTGAACAGTCTGTTGAAGTCATCACCCTCTCCAACTAAGGCAAAGAGTTGACCCAAGACCCAGCTTTCTATACTTATTTAACATATAATTTTTTCTAAGAAAGCAAGTGTAGTACAACCACTGAAGGAAAAGAAATTCACGGACAAATTCAAGACTCCTGAGCTGCAATTCTATACACACTTACTGGGAGTAAGACTCATTGACCACAATGGGACTTACTTCTGAGTAGACGCACTTTATAGTCAACTTTATAATACTGTGTTTTTAAATCTTTCCAGATTAGTTTCAGCAAATGAAAAATCTCTTTTTTTAAAGTTGCTAATTCTCTAGCCTACAAAGAAAACCACAAAATCATGGCTCCAGTGCATCTGAACTCTCAAATGAATATTACAACTTTAAGCTGACATTATTCTGTGTAGACTAACTTACAGGCAACGATTGCTAAAGAATTCAGCATTTTTGTTAATGTAGTTTGTAAGACTAAAGACCTCAGGGAGCATATTACCAACTGTGGCTTCTTTGAGATTACTGGGAAGACAATGAATTCAGCAAGAACAGCCACTTTGCCCATAGTCCATGGAATCAACTTGTTAGAAGAAGAAAAAAAATAGTATAGGAACTGAAGCAGAACCAATGATTGTGACTGATGCAGGTTAGACTGGCAAAACTGATTGTTGGTTGTTGATGAAGGTTACTGATGAAAGTGCCTATTCAATCTGAAAATTCATGTTCAGGAGTAAATTTTAAGTAACCACAAACACTGTAAAATTCAGCATTTAAGGACAGGAAACATTAAGGTTATGAACTCTCTTTCTCCCCCACAAATAGCCTAACCTGCATGATGGGTTTCTACAAAATTCAAATTGTCTCTTTAATATTGTTGTTGTTTACATTCTGGGACTAATAGGAACTAATTTCTTAAAAATCATATTAGGTTGCACCTAGACTGGTGACCAGATTAAATGGAGAACAGAGTGCCTATACTTTTACTCTCTGTATAGAAGAGGGAATATTGGTGGGTGCAGCTTTTTAAAACCTTCCATGTTGAGCTGCACCTGCCAAAATTCCCTCTTCTATACAGTGGTTAAAGCTATAGGCATGATGTCCAACATTGTATATGATCACCTTGCACCTAGAGCTTTAGCAGAGCATAGTACTGTGGTCAGAAACACCTTCCACGATTGGAAGGAGTGTTCTGCTCATGCAGAAGAGCGGAATTCTCCTTTCACTCATAGAGAGAGCTTTATAATGATGGAGAAGTACTCAGCTAAAAGTCTGATAGTAAAGCAGTGATTTAAAAATATTTTAACTTGGCATAAGAACAGGGGAGGCTCTACCATGACACTACCTGACCTTTTAGCATAGAGCAGTGTTAGGTTAAAGACACTGGACAAGAGCACCAGCAAGTAAAGGGAGAGGCATCTGGTGTACCCCTTCAGGTACACGAGTTTGTGTCTCAATCCTGCTCAAGTTCTAAGCAACTGTGCTAAAACAGCTGTGGTATTCATGATAACTTTTTATGTTCTCTCTAATAAGAATAGCTGGTTACAGTGAACCAGCGGGTGTAACAGGGATGGAAAGTGAATGCAAATGAGTGGGCCAATAGGGTTCTGGGATGGGGCAGGATCAACAATAGGTCCCCAGTCTCATTTATTTATTGGGGTTGTGGCATGAAAAAGGTTGAAGATTCCTTAGAGGGGTAGCAAATAGCCCGCTGCCCAACTGCCTGCTGCCCTCTCCAGCCTGTCGCTCCATTGGCTGCACTTTCGACTTACTGGGAGCAAGTTGGAAAAGGACTGCAGCGGCAACAGCCTCCTTGTCCCACCAGGGTTGCTGGAGCGAGAAGGGAGGAAGCTGCCATAGCTCCAGATCACCTCTCCCAGCTTATCAAGGCAGGGACAGGTATTTGAGTTCACCCACCCGTTCCTTGAACTTGATTAGATTGTGCTTTGCAGGCCCGCTCCCAGCTCAACCCCTATTTACAATGAGCATGAGCTGAGAATGCTGAGGGTTTAATTTGTGCCACCAGAGTTTAGCCCTGGTATTTGTTTTCAATGCTAGAACTGGACCCTGTGCATTCAGAAAAAAAGGATCCCAGAGCAGGTGCAGAGTACCCTTTTCTCATCACCAACTACAGCCTCCACTATAGACAATTGACAATATTAATATAACTTTTTTACACAAAAATCTCAAATTAGTAGCTCCCTTTCTCTACAACCTCTCTACAAGAGCCCTACAACCTTAAAAAAAAAAGAGACACATAAGAAATACGGACAAACAACCACTGGGAGATGCTGAGTTGAGATGAATATGGACAGTTGTTCCCTCCCTGCTAAATATAAGAGAGGCACCACTTTAAAAAGTGTTCCTTTGCCCTGTTAGAAAATGCAAGCTAAGGGGAAAGGGCTTCCAGCTCAAAGGATCATGTTCCCAGGTATACTTGAGCTCTGGAATCTGTTTTCTAGAAATTAAGCATTGAGTAAAAACATAATGCCTCTGTTCCATTTTGGGTCATATGCCTGCTATTAAATTTCTGCTATTGATGTTTGAATTTTTAAAATGACTTTCCACGTCTAGATGATAGAATAGCTGAGAAGGCCTGATTTGTATAACAGATTCTGAATAATATACCCATGACCTAGATAGACTTCAACAAAGAAGATGCACAAGCCTTGTCCATTTTGCAACTGTTATGATATCCCATACATCCCCTTTAGGTACCTGAATCCATATACTGGTCCAGTTTGTTTTTGTCACTAGAAGATAGTGTAACATTAAATGATGCCTTTGCATTTAATGTTTAATGGTGTTTTCTGTGGATTGAAAACATACCTCTGGGAGAATGTTTTCAATCCGCAGAAAACACCAGGAAAAAATTATGCAGGTTCATCTTTCTCTCACGCATTCACCTAATTCAACATTTTTCCTTGCCTAGAGAATTTCTGTCTTCTCCTCAACAATAACAGAGGTTGGGGACTCATGAATGAACTTAGTGAGAACCTTTTAATAAAAAAAAAAAAACCATGTCTAATTCCTATATATCACTGGTATTCAAACTTTGAGATAACTCTTTGGGGGAGGGGGGAAGGTAGCAATGAAATCCCCAGGATCACACTGCTGTGGGGGAAAGGGGAGCTATTTTTAAACTTAACTTACATGCTGCCAGCATCAGTGGGGGGGGGGGGTAGTTGTGAGCCGCCCAGCAGAACACTCTGCAGGGTCCTCAAGGTTTGTAAAAAGCTAAAGCTGTGATCGCGACGACACCAGAAGTGGCTTGCAATTGCAAAGATCACTTTTTAAAGGCCATGGGGTTCCCCATGCCCTCCAGACCCAGGCAGCATGTAATAAGTTTAGAAACAGTCCCTCTTCCCCCGCAGGGCGCAATTCTGGGTTTCACATTGTTGCTTTCCCCCCTGCTCCCACTCCTGAAATGGAAAGGGGCAGCATTACATGGGCTGGTGGTTTGAGTACCACTACTATAGATAATGCCACATCCTGCCAATCACCAAAGCCCAAGTCTTAACCTGTTAACCAAACCTTAAACACTTCTATTTTTAATCAAACTTTCCTATACCAATAAAGATGTACTTCAAAGCTTACTTTTTAGGATACTTTTTTGCTTTTTCGTTTGGTATGGCAGAAAAATAAATCTGAGCACAGCTCAACTATTATTTCCAGAAGAAAATGCAGAGATGAATATAAAATTAATAGCCAAACTCTAATATTATAATAGCAACATGTCCCAAAGAGTGCTACATAGCGATAATACAGTGCTGTACAAATTGGTCTATTTTCATTTTATTTTCTAGCAGTGGCTTGAGCCAGAAAGAACCATTTCAGTAGCCAGTAACTCTAAAGTTCCTTCATGTATCATGCTGACAGATTAAATCTGCTCTTTGGTGTTCTGCACCACTGTGTGCTTTATAACAACCTACCAAGTAATTCTACTCTGACTGGTTATTTATTTATTTTTGCTTCATTCAATAAATGAGTACAGTTTACAGACAGAAATGCTAGACACTCTAGCAAAAAGAAAGACTTACTCCATTAATGACTCCCGTTTTTAGTTCTATATGCAGAAATTCTCTGACCTCTTCAATATTCATTTCCACTACATCAGATGATAAATTAAATTCTCTTCATTCTGACAAGCCCAGTAAAATGAAATCAGTGGTATATTGTTAGTTGTCCATTAGGGGCACTTTCTCTTAATATTTAGTGCTTCAATAAACAGTTCATAATACAAAATCTAGGAGCTGGGGGCACTATCATCTCTACAGCTATAGCACAAGAGAAATTAGGGCTGCAGCTCACTTGCCCCTCTTCTAGCCCAATCCTGTGTGTGTCTACTCAGAAGTAAGTCCCACTGAATTCAATGGGAACTACTCTCAGATAAGCATGTATAGGATTGCAGTCTTAAGGTCCATGAGATTCCTTCAAAGCAAGACTACAGCCAGGGATCAAGGTCTACATCAGTAGTTCTCAAACTGTGGGATAGGACCCACTGGTGGATTGCAATCTGATTTTTGGTGAGTTGTGAAAGAGTGATGGAAAGATCATATAACTAACTGCCTCAAGCCCTGAGCCTATTGAAAAATCAGATACTCTAGCTCAGGGGTGCTCATACCTTTTTGGCTCGAGAGCTACTTTGAAACCCAGCAAGGCCCGGAGATCTACCAGGGGGGAAGGAAGCGTCTGACAGACACCCCCTTTAATGTATGGAGCCCCTGCTGGAGTCTAGTCAGTTTTGTTGCTGCATGCCTGAAGAGCAGCTAAAGTGCCAGTTTCAGTGTCAGTTTAGTGTCAGCTAAATATGTCAGTTTCCTCTAGTCACTAGACGAAACTGACATATTAACAGTTTGGAGAGACAGGGCTCCGATCTACTCATTTTGCCTCGCGATCTACCGGTAGATCGCGATCCACCTATTGAGCACCCCTGCTCTAGCTGCTAATTACCCTGTAAGGAGCTGAGCTGCTACAGTTTGAAAGCACACAGTAGTACTTTCCTAGGGTGCAATTCCTACACATTTGATTGACGCACCATGGTTAGTAATGATCATTTTGGGTATTTTCTTCCAAATCTTTGTCTCCCTGCCAATGGAAGCTAATCAGATAAGAGACTCATGCAAACAATCCTGTTGACATGGCTCTGATATTCACACACTGTATAGCCACCAAGAGGACATGATAGCACTACAGTTCCTATACCTGTCACACTGGTCTGTGAAAGGGGCCTGAGAGCACTGTCCTATGCTCGTCTATTCAGAAGTAATTTCCATCCTCTTCAATGGGACTTACTCTCAGGAAAGTATGCACAGGATAGAAGCCTGAGTCAATAGGATTCATTCAATCTTTAATTACAATTCCAAATATGCAAAGACTAAAGGGCTAACTGCAAAGAGTCTGAATACCATCAGTGTGGCATTTTCCAAGCATAGCCCAAGTTTCTACAATATCTTGCTTCCTTCAGTGTAACAAATTCATGATATCTCTGAGCATAAGAGGCAATATATTTCCAACTTTTACTTCCATGCTGAACTCCTGTTTTCATTGGAGTAGAGAAAGTCCAAGTTCTCCAACAAGAGGTCTTTTTCCCTAAGATAGCACATAAATGCATTTTTATCATAGCAATCGTTTGATCTCTCTGTATGACACACTATCCTACAGGGCTCAAAAGATGGTAGTATTGCTTTTTTCAAATCTCCATGCAACTTTCTAGGTTTGAGAATCAGTTCAGAAGTGGAGTTAGAGGGCTAATCTTTGATGAACAAGTATATATTTTGCTCAATGTAAGGGATACATCTGACAACTTCCTTTGATACCCAAATAAGTCTCTGCATATTGACCACAGCCACAGCACAATATAGTTTAATTTAGACAATAAATGATTCAGATAAGTAATTTAGGGCACAATCCTAACCAGGTCTACTTAGAAGTAAGTCCTATTTTGTTCAATGGTGCTTGCTCTCTGGAAAGTGTGGTTAGTATTGCAGCCTAATTCTCCCACCTCAAACTGAGAGCGAAAAACTGAGGAGGAAAAGAATGCAATAGGAGTCAGAATAAAGTATGAAGATGGGTAGGTTGTGGTGCTGATGCAGTTATTGTTGAAATTAGATTAGTTCATAAGATGCAAGCTAGATTAGTGAAAACTGAAAGTCATTGCTATAAGCACATATTTGTAAAGAGAAAAGAAACCCTATACTCTGTATCGTATTTTTCTGGAACGAAACAATTGCAAGCTAGAAATACAAAATACAGGAATATGAGAGGCAAAAGAAAAGACACTTTCAGACTTTCAAAACCCTCGCTTTGCTCAGATTGTTATCCTTTAAAAAAGAATCTATTGCACATGGCCATTTATACAGTTCTGAACAGTTCATACTACCACCCTCCAAGTCTGAATACCCAACATTTATATTAGCTTTAGATTTGCATTCTGCCATCCATTTAGGTAAAGGTTTAAACCCTGTGGAGGTGAGGCCTTTTCTATTTAAAAGCCATGTGTCAATTTCTTCTTTTAAAAAGCAATGTATGTGTCCAGATTTTTCTGTAATAATGGACACAGTGACACACTCTGGTTGTGCCTGGGAATACCACTCTTCAACAGAGCCTTCAGTGACTATACAATCAGCTTGTATACATTATCTCATTGATTCAGAAATTAAAAACCAACATATTTTCCTAGATGTTTCTTTAAATTACAGCTGCTTTACAAGTCTCCTTGTGCTAGAAAAAAAACACCGATTATCCCAACAGACCAGCCTATGTTCTCTGTAAACACAAGTTAGAGCCACAGAACTCTCAAGTCATCATATGGGATATTTTCTACACCTTTCCTTAATGACATCCAGCATATATATAAAATCACAATTTTCAATGTTTATTTCCTTAGAGGTGCTCATATGAGAGCCAGACCTCTTGTTAATCAGCAAAAAAATACTGCAACAAACTATTTTCTCACTAATAAACAAATGTATTCAGCTCTGCCGCATGATTTGAACGTTTTTAATGTAGTTAATTTGCCACACGTTCTATATGGACAAAATCATTCCACCAAAGACATTTTATCTTTACAAAATAAATTATGCAGTATAAACTCCATGGAAGACTTCAGGGGTTTGAAAGCCAGACTGGAAATGTCTTTGAAAATGTTTATACAAAATCTTAATAGGCATCTCTCCTTTTTCCTAGGAAGAAATCAGGCTCATTAACAGACTGTAAAAGTCTGTGTATACAGAAATAAGGTTTCCTTATTTTGTGAATGCAGCAATTTGGATGAGGTTTAAACTGGGAAATACAAATTTTTTAAGCAGTGACCTTTTCATGGCACATTTTAACCCCATTTCTTTGGGCACTTAAGCACAGGGTTTCTCAGTCAATTTCAGAGCAATGGCTAGAACTGGAATTTAGCGTTCTCCCAAACAAGCCCATTTCAAGCAGCCCAGGCGGGTCTGCTTATTATTCAGGGCTCCCCACAACTGGCAAAACCAGCCATCTGCCACCAGCTTTCCCGCTGACCATTAATTAAGGACCCATCCATCAAAACCAGAGCCAGAAAAGTGAAGGGGGAGGGAAGCCAGAGTGGGGAGATGCTTAAAAGCGCTGGGAGAGCAAATGGATCGCCTTGCAGGGGGAGCCCAGAGGGATTGCGCCTGCTGCTGCTGCCATCCAGTTAATGCAAAAGTTCACTCCAAGGCCCACACCAGCCAGCTCAGGAATTATTCAGGTGTACTCGGCTGACCTTCCCCAGGCACAGCAGTCAGCAGCACTGCGCACTAGTGCATGGGTAGCGGGGGCGACGTTGACCCATACCTTGGAAGAAGAAGGCTTTGCTGCCATTGTGCAGCCCTTGCACCTGCAGTACACCGGCCACCGACTGGCCCAGCTGCAACTCGCTCAGCACATCGATCTGCAACGAGGGGTCCACCCCGAAGCCTAGAACTGGAGCCAGAGAGGAGGAAGAGGCATCACTGGCATGTCTTGGTCCCCAACCCTTCCACCTGACATTTGCCCCCCCCCCCACTGACTCTGACCCCAATCCTATGCATATCTACGCAGAAGCAGTCGCATCATAGTCAATGGGGCTTACTCCCAGGAAAGTGTGAATAGGATTGAAGCCTGCCAGTCCAATCTCCCTGACCCACTTCACAGCACAATCCAAGGCAGGTCTACTCTGAAGTCTCACTGAGTTCAATAGGGCTTATTCCCAAGGAAGTGTACATAGGACTGCAGCCTAGCAGCAGTCATGCCTACTCAGAAGTCAGTCCCATAGTGTTCAATGAGGCTCACTCCCAGGTAGGTGCGCATTGGGTTGCTGCCGAAGAACCCGATCTATACAGGTCTACTCAGAAACACCTCCCATTACAGTCAATGGAGCTTACTCCCAGGTAGGGTTTGCATAGGACTGCAGCCTGAGAACCCGATCCTATGTGTGTCTGAAGCCAGCCCTATTAAACTCAATGGGACTTACTCCCAGGACAATGTGGATAGGGCTGCAGCCTTAGACCCCCAGTCCTGCGAAGTTCCCGGGTCGGTGCCGGAGTGCTTCTTCCCCCTGTCCCCCCGAGGGAGCCCCACGCCCAGCGGGCGAGTCTCCCCCCGCGCCCACACTCACCTGAGCCCAGGCAGAGGAGCGCGCACAGGGCGCCCAGGCGCACCGGGGACACCATGGCGGCGCGGGGCATCAGTCCATGGCGCTCCGGCGCTCTCCCCAGCAGCTCCCCTTCGCCTCACCACAGCGCCAGGCTCCGGCGGGCGGGGGGGCCAGGAGTCGGCTCCTCCCGCCTCATCCCCGCCGGCAGCCGGGCAGCGGCAGCCTCCAGCCCGCGCCCTTCCCGGAACGAAGCGCCTGGCCCGGACCTGTTGGAGGCGCGCCGGCGAGACAATGGGGCGCGGGCAGCGAGGAGGCTCCGCGGCGGCGCGCAGGTGTCCCCCGCCGCCCTCGGGGCTCCCTCTCCAGCCCGCTCTGGACCAGGCGCAGGAGATGCTCCGGGCAGGCAAGGCAGGCTCCTCCTCCCGCTGCCAGCAGCAGCCGAGATGCCCAGCAGGAGGCGGCGTCTGGGAGGAGGGGGCGCGCCAGGCCCAATGAGGGGGCGCCCTCCACGCCCCTCCAGTGAGTGGCGGGCGGAGAAGGGGCAGGTCGCGCGATCTCCCGGGTGAAGCGCCCCGCCGCGGCTGCCGCCAAGCCTCTCGCACCGCCCAAGGCTAGGCAGGTCTACTCAGAAGTAAGGCTCATTGGGTTCAATGGAGCTTTTTCTCAGGAAAGTGTGGATACGATTGCAGCCTCTCTCTCTCTTTCACGCACACTCACACACGCGCTCTTTCACACACTCTCTCACACACACCACACTCTCTTTCACAGACACACTCCCTTTCACACACACTCTCTCACACACGCTCACCACTCTCTTTCACACATACACTCTATCAGTCACACACATGCTCTTTCACACACATTCACACACACACGCTCCCTTTCACACATACTCACACTCTCACTCACACACATGCTCTTTCACACACACTCTCTCACACACACCACTCTCTTTCACATGCACAATATCACACATATACACACATTCACTCACACATCATTTTCTCTTTCACACATTCACTCACACATACACACACACCCACACTAACAAACACCACTCACTCTTTCACACACACTCACATTCTATCAGTCACACACGTGCTCTTTCATACACACACTCTCACACATACACCCTTACACACCACTCTCTTTCACACATACACTATGCGTCACACACACTCACACTGTATCTGTCACACACTAACATGCACACTCTCTCTTTCATACACACACTGTCATTCACATGCACACTCTTTCACTCACTCATACACACACTCTCTCTCTTTCACACATACACTCTCTCACACACCCCCTTTGCCCGAATCTTAAGTGTGTGCGAGTTGGCAGCAGAGGCTTAGTGGCAAGGGGTGGGGGAGCACTCTGCGCATGCTCAGAAGCCCAGCATCTGTCATCTGGCTTTTATTTTCAGAATGGTGCCTGCCTGTTCTTCTGCCTGCCTGCTTGGATCGCGCCCGGGCGCTCCAGATTCCCAGAGCCATCGCACACATCCTGCTGGAGAAGGGTTCGTGCTGAGGAAGGGATCGAATCTCTTGCCTTGGACTCAGTGGCATCGCTAGGGGGGTGCGGTCTGCACCGGGTGACGTGCACAGGGGGGGTGACATGCTAAAATCGTAGTGGTTAGTAGTAGCCCCATCTTATACCGTTGCTTTGACTGGTGGTCAGGCCAGGCAATGGAGAATGTGAGGCTACCAGAATGGTCCTGATCGGATGGGACTGGAGCTCAACAAATGCTCCAGAAGACACCCCCTCCCACCACTAAAAAGGATCAAAACAGAGGCTTCAGCTGATAAGGTGAACTTTTTTGAGACTTGCAAAGCCAGGTGGATCCTGACAGTGATCTAGTTTAAACAGAAGTTCTTAAATTGAACTGGGCACTGGGTAGGGCTGAAAACCTTACTGATTTTGGTGGGGGGGGGGGTGTTATTGCAGGCAGGCTACAGAAGAAATTCTCTTGGTGGACCAGGTTTGGCTTCTACTTATTTGTTTTACTTTATTTTAATTTGCCTGATGATGTTACTTCCACCATGACTTCTGGTGGCTCTTGGACAGACTGTCTTTCTAAAAAGTGGGTCCCAGTGCTAAAAGTTTGAGAACTGCTGCAATAAGGTGTTAGTAAGTTGACACCTGGGGGGGGGGATGTGTGTGTGTGACACCACTAGTGACCAAAATCACTAAAATCACAGTTTGGAGGAATAATACCATCATGTTATATATCAATCAATGCGTCATTTCATGTAGAATGTGTTCTATCTTTGTTCTGTCAAAAGGTACAGCCAAAAAACCAGTGGGGGCGGAGTGATGTTACATCACCACACCCACCACCTGGGGTGTTGCCCCGCCCACTGCATGGGGGGGTGACGCGAACCCTAGTGACGCCACTGCTTGGACTGCCTGGGAACCTGGCCACCGACCACCAGCTGCAAGCCTATCCACACTTACTCTGAGAGCCCAATCCTATGCATGTCTACTCAGAAGTAAGTCCTATTATAGTCAGTGGGGCTTACTCCCAATTAAGTGTGGATAGGATTGCAGCCTGAGAGCCCAATCCTATGCATGTCTACTCAGAAGTAAGTCCCATTAGAGTCAAGTGTATAGGACTGCACTGCAGTCTAAGGAGTCTTAGCCCAATCCAACACAATGAGACTTTGGCTGTAACCCTATCCACACTTGCCTGGGAATAAGCCCATTGACTATAATTGGATTTATTTCTGAGTAGACGTGCCTAGGATCTGCCTCCTAATTCCAAGTAGGTGTGTTTCGGATTGCATTGTGGGATTAGGAGAAGGATGTCAGAACTCCACGTGTGAACCACAGACCTGCTCAGCCTGCACTCAAGTTCCTTTGCCTACTCTCAGCAGAGACCTCCGTCTGTCCAAGCTAGACCAAGGTGCATGGGGATGGGCAGCTGTGCCAAGCCCAAGACACAGACCCTTTCCCACAAAGTAAAGAAAGACACACAGGCCTCTTGATGGGTGGTAGAGGCACCACACACTTGCTCTGCTCCCGCTCCTGGAGAGTAGTGGCTGGTGCGTTGAAGAACACAGTCACTCCAATCTAAGGGGGGGCAATTTCAAAACCCAGAAAAGATGCAGGCAAGGAACAGGCAGGCCCTCATGGTGATGCCTTTGATTAGCAAAGCACACTTGAGAGCTTCCTGATAGGGAAAAAAAGTTCTAAAGAATCAGAGTGTCTTCAAGAAGTCCTTTAGGGGCTATGGAGGAGGAGGAGGAAGGAGAAAAGTTTAAGACACCAGCTGGCTTAAAAGGTCTCTCTCATACCTGGAAGACAGGTTTCTAATCCTGGCTGCATGTGCGGAGGCTGACTGTCAGAAGAAAAACACTCTGCGCATGGTCAGAGGCATATGGCTTTATTTTTCCATCTAGGGCAGTGTTTCTCAACATTTTTCCTCTTCTGTATCACTTCACATGGTCCACCTTTTCAGAGTACCAGTGGAAGTAACTGGCAATGGCATCATTGCCAGTTCTGGGTTAGGAGCAGTGGCGGACCTGGGGTGGAGCAAAAGGGGCAAATGCCCTGGGTACTGAACCTCGCACGACACCAGGACTGCGCAGGAAGCCTTCAGAGACTCCCAACGCAATCAGAAACAGTACTGCTAGTTTTCCAGAAGTACTGTTTAAGACCACTGGGAAACTTCAGAATTCTTCCCCAGTCGGTCCTGGAGTCGCAGGAGGCTCCACCATTCTGGGAAAGTATGGGGGCAGCATCGGGTGGGGGGGCAGCATCACGGACCTTTGCCCCAGGAGTGGCGAGGGGTAAGTCTGTTATTGGTTGGGAGGCCAGATGCAACACAACAAACATCAATAAGAGTCTCAGGGTGGACAGGAGGATTTTTTCCAGTGTGGAAAAGCATGTCTTGAAGTATCCTACCACTGTTTGTTGTCATGTTCCTGGTCTTTCTGCTGGGCTGCAGATGGCCAGGGGTCCCGTGAGTACCACCAGACACCACCTCAAGTACCACTGGTGGTACCCGTACTACTGGTTGAGAAGCACTGATCTAGGGCCATTGGTACCAGAGCACAAATTATCGCCACAAGACACAATTTGAATCAAGAGGCTAGCCAGAGCTCAGCTATGGGAGAGGTAAAGGAAAGAAGAGAGCTCCTGAACATGTGCAGTATGGATTTACTGCAAGGTATTTAGCACCTGCCTGGAGTTGGAAGACAGGTCACAGGTAACTTGAAGCCACAGCACCTCTCAACAAGGAAGCTCCTCTTAACAGCCAAACAAAGGTTTGTTGAGCCATGGTGCTGAATAGAGAAATTCCTAGAAACAAACACAGAGCCCAATTCTGTGCATGTATACTCAGCAGTAAGTCCTACTGTAGTCAGTGAAGCTTACTCCCACATAAGTGTGGACATGATTGCAGCCACAGAGTCCTGTCATTTTCCCAGTGCACAGAAATGTTTTTTTTTTCTTTTTCTAAATCGACACTCATAAGAACATAAGAACATATGTTGGATGATAACTGCATGTTCTGCCAGTTAATTTGATTCACCTGTGGTGGATCAGTGTCATAACACTGAACTAAGAGACAACTAGTCCTGGAACATATAATTTGCTGTGGCTCCAGTCAAATCTCAAGTTGATTTTTGAGCAAAATTAAGCATGCACACATAAAATTAACAGGAATGTACCAATTCTATATAGTCTTGAGAGAGGCATTTGCAGCTAATGCAGTGAACATTCTGGGTATACTTAAACTCATGTCTAAATTAGATTTGTGAAGCAGAATGTTCCAGTTCAGGATTCTTCCATTTTCTAGCCCCAACACATGCTATGAAACAACTCCTAAATGACATTTTTGAGTTGCGGAGAAAAGGATGTGATTAATAGAGCTGGGGCATGCATTTGTTTTTTAAAAATCTGTTACTATGGCTGTCAAATTTGTAACTATGCTCCTTCTGGGAGAACAGATAATATGATATGATGGACAAAAGCATAGAACATGACTCAGAGTTCCTAGTTTTACACTTAAAAAAAATCACAATATGTTTTGTGAGGTGTACTAATATCCAGGAACTTGGAGTCCATTCACATGGCCACCTGGTTGCAGGTTTACTACTTGAAAATACTGCCCAAATTAGTGTGGCTACTACATGGCAAGAGGTTGCATCAATCAACTGTGAACTAGCACTCCTGTCACCACGCATGCCAAGACTAACCTTAAGAGTGGCAGTGTGCAAAGCAATTTACTGAAATCTCACTTCAGGGCAAAAATGTCAAAACATGTACGCAGCATAGCCAGCACTGTATTTTTGACTGTTTATGATTTGTATGTGTTTCAAAACTCCTTGGGCATAATGTTAGTAAAATGCAGTTCATATTTTGTTATGAAATGTCTTTAAAATGCATATTTAGCTGTAACAATGCATTGATGCTCATGGGTAAAGTGTTGCAATAGCAGTTGGCTATTTATGCATTTATCTCTATGTACTGTCTTGCTGATCTGGGGGCAGGAATGGTTAGATTGACATGGGTGATTGGAGCAGGCTGTTGATAGCAGTTGCTCTCTAATTTTCAGAAGCAAATCAGGCAGGTTGACAAGACTGTTAAAATAGATCCCTTTTCCCTACGTAGATTAACTTGCACTTTATTTAGTAAAATATAAATGGTTTTTCTAACTTTGATTAAAGAATGGGAGTAAAGATATCCTGCCTAGGTTTTAGCATCATAGAAGCAGCATTAGAAGGGACCTAGAAGATAATTGATTCCAACCCCGCTACTAATATAGGCAATCCACAACTGCAGCTTCTCTAAAAGATAGCTATCTAGTGTCAAAGAAATAAAGTCCCAGGGTGCCTCAGTGACAAGGCTTGTCCTCAAGCTTTTAGTTGGTCTTTGTTTTCATTTGGTCCCTGTTCTGTGCCACCAGATCATATGCACACACAGAGCTCTCCTGTCTGCAAAGTCTTCTGCAAAACACTTCAGTGGAAATGAGCCTTAAAATCTGAGTGTGCCAATGATCCACTTTCTTAAAATGAATCACGACACGAATTATTTATAGTTAGGTATTTTGGAGCTGAAGAGGTTTTCTGGATGGAAAAAAAATGTTAAAGTAAAACTTAATGCAAAGCAAGTTTCTTCCAAACATGGAAATCTATTCTGGTTTTTAATTGTACCGTTTCTCTCTTGGGTTTTTACATGCTCATGCCCCACTTCTCCAAGTGGTGTGTAGTTCAAAGAGCAAAGCATTACCTTGGTTCAGGCTTCCTTAGAGCAGTGTTCTTCAGCCTTGGGGTCAGGGCCCCACAGGGGTCCGGCAACTTACAGGAATGCAACAGGTTGAAGACCACTGGACTAGAGCACCACCAGGCAAAGGCATCTGGTGTACTCCTTCAGGTACCAGGAGATTGTGTCCCAGTCCTGCTCTGATTCTTAGCAATTGTGCTCAAATGGCTTTCACTAGTGCCAGGCTTCATGGTAACTTTTTTTGCTCTCTCTAACAAGAATATTTGGATATCGTGAACAGTGCTTGGAGGGCGTAACGGGGGCAGGTAGTGGGTGCCGAGGTGGGCGACCGAGGTGGGCAGATAAGTTTCCAGAAAGGGGGATGAGATTGACAGTGGTCCCCAGTCTATTTATTTATTGGTGTCATGGCACAAAAAAGATTGAAGACCACTGCTTTAGAGGAAAAGTCAGTGTAGACATATGGCATCTTTCTAATTGCTTTATTACATATGGGTTTGAATATCTGGACAGTGTTGAACAGCATGCATTCCTCCAAACAGAGCTCTACAAAGCAAGTCTGTAGCTGCTTGTTGCCTTCTTTTCCACTTGGCTTCCACTGCTAGAATTTCCATCAGATGCCTTCTTTATCTTTCTCACTGACTCAGAGAGCGAGGAGGAGAAGAATCACTTTATGCATGGGCCAGTCCTCTCAGTTAGATACACAGGGTAATGAGAGCCCCATGGACATGCCTGTTCAGGATTATCAGGGCTGGCCTTAGGAGCCCAATACCAAACTCCCATCCCCTGTGGGCCCTCCTACTCCCTAGCATGAGCAGCAACAACAAGCCCAGGGCCAGTGGCGTCCTGTGCAAAGCACAGCACCAGGAAGTAGATGTCAGATGACTGGGCTATGTCAGAATGCCAGATGCAAGGGTGGGCACCAGGATGAGGTCTCTTGTTATCTGGTGTGCTCCCTGGGGCATTTGGTGGGCTGCTGTGAGATACAGGAAGCTGGACTAGATGGGCCTATGGCCTGATCCAGTGGGGCTGTTCTTATGTTCTTATGTAGATGTTGGTGACATGATGCCACTGTGAGATACAGGAAGCTGGACTCGATGGGCCTTTGGCCTGATGCAGCGGGGCTCTTATGTTCTTATGACATCACTGTCTATTGCTTTGGGGAGGGGGGAATTTCAGCCCCAATTGGACCCATGGGCAGGCAGGCAAGCTTATCTCCATGTGAAGTGCAGGCTGCGGGTGATCCACATGCGCAGGGCCTAATTGTGCCAAATTGGTGCGATCAGGTTAAAGCCAGTCCTGAGAACCATTAACTACTATCGTGACTTAGTAGTTTAACAAAAGCTTGGGCCCTAACTTCCACCTGAATTCTAGCCTACTGAATTCTTCACAAGGCCAGCTAGAACTCTTATCATCTAAGAACAGTTGATCTAATATTGAAATTGTAACTCCAGAAACTCATTTTCTAATCCTGTAACAGTATGAATAAAAATGGAAGACAGCACCTCTCCAAGGTCATCAGCTTCCTTGATATCAATCTGAAAATAGGAATGTAGCACTCTTAAAACAAACAGATGATGACACTCGTTACATTAGGCAAAGACTACATCCCTTTCTGCAGCTTTACTCAGTCTATTTATTTTTAAAGAAAACCATGAATATTTTATTTGCTGAAGTTTTAGACATGCGTTTCTAACCCTGAACCTGGATCCTAATACAAATCATTGACCTACTTACAAAGCACTGATGCTCTTTATCTGTTTTTAGGATTTTATGTGTACCTTGCAAAGCACACCCCACTGTTTCTATCACAATGTGCAAAAGTACATGTAAAGCATGGCTATGTTACTGCCTCAGTGTTAAAGCAGCAGGTAAGGTATGCTTGATTGTCACAGAGAAACAGTTTTTTAGTGTTGTTTTGTTGTCAGTTTGACTCATAGGATGGTGAAGGCCTTTGTCAGTTAGAGTGAGGAATAAGACAGGTACGTGGAACAGTCTGAGCTTCTACAGCCTCTTCTGTATACAGCCTAGCTTCTCCTCTAGCAGAAAACAATCACATGTGAACATTGCATCATCCTTTGACCATGTAAACAAGTCCCAGATGAGAGTCAGGTGAAGCCACCAAGCCTATTTTCACTTGTTCCTAATGTCACACCTGCAAAGGAGCAAATCCCAAGAGCCTTTGTGTGTTTGTCATGATGAGCCCTGAAACAATTCCAGCCTGTTCCTAAGCACGATTATTTGGAAGTGAATCCTGCTGTGTTAAATGCTTGTTTAATGAGTTCCTCCCAGTCTTTGATTTCTCATGTCATCCAACATACTTGACCCCCAGCTAACTCTTCTCTCTTACCGGCTCCCCTTTACCCAGTGTCCCCTTTGTTGAATCTCTAATTTGCAAACATTCCTCCGTCACCTTTTATTCCTTATTCCCTAGCTGCTTTCTGACCTGAGGTAATACTGAATCATCTCATCTTAAAAGGATTTTTCTTTTCTTTTCAGAAATACAATGAGACTGCAATGCTAAGCATACTTAGGAGGGAATGAGGCCTGTTGAACTCAGTGGGACTTATTCCAAGCAAATATGATTAAGATTGTTCTGTAAATGTCAACTCGAAAGAATCTCTGGTAATGCTAATAGAAGGGAATTGTAGGCTGATGAAAAATAAAGCCAGCAGCCTGGCATCTTTATCTTACAGATAGCCATAACTATGATCTAGTTCTCCCAAATAGCTGGGGATAAACCTGTGTCTGGATTGTGACACTTGAGATTGCAAGTGAGACTCTTCAAAATATTCCACGAGCATAGAAAATTAGAAGTTGTTGGTCAGTCGGTCGGTCGGTCGGTCGGTCGGTCGGTCGGTCGGTCGGTCTTTCTTTCTTTCTTTCTTTCTTTCTTTCTTTCTTTCTTTCTTTCTTTCTTTCTTTCTTTCTTTCTTTCTTTCTTTCTTTCTTTCTTTCTTTCTTTCTTTCTTTTGCCTGGTATGCCTGTTTTCTATGTACGAGGAATTTCTTTGCTGGAAAGAGAACTTTATTTTGGGATGTTTAAGAGCATTCTATCCATACGAGGAAAGGTTCAAGCCCTGAAAGGAAAGGTTGAGGGAACTTGGTATATGTTTAGGCTGGAGAAGAAAAGGCTGGAAGGGGCCATGATAGTGCTCTTCAAATAACTGAGGGGCTGTCATATGGAAGAAGGAACCCTTTTGTTCTCAGCTGCCTCTGAGAGTAGAACTAGATCCAATGGGTACAGACTGTGAAAGAGGAAATTCCCGTTGGACATCAGGAAGAAATTCTTGATGACCCAGGTGGTTTGGCAGTGGAACAGATTGCCAAAGGAGGTGGTGGATTTTTCCATCACTGGAGGTCTTTAAGCAGAGGCTCGATAGGGCACCTGCTGGCAATGCTCTTGGTCTAGGAGGTTTTCCTGCTACAGACGGGGGTTGGACTAGGTGACCTTGTGGGTACCTTCCAACTCTGATTCTAGCACAGGGGTGTCCAAAGTTTTTGGCAGGAGGGCCACATCATCTCTCTGACACTGTGTCGGGGGGCCAGGGGAAAAAAGAATTAATTTACATTTAAAATTTGAATAAATTTACATAAGTTTACATAAATGAACATATTAAAGATGAACTTATATGACTGAATGAAGGTCTTGCAATAGCTCAAGGCCTATAAAAGGCCTTGTGCAAAGCAAGGCTGGCCTTTCCTTTGCTGCCGCTACTGCATCACAGACATGAAACAGCAAGCAGTGGAGGGAGCCCTCATCCCACAGCTAACACGAGAGGTCAAACAGTCGCCCTCACACTAAAAGTTGTTGCGTCGGGCCAATGTGGGCTCCAGCAAGTCTCAGGAAGGCCAGAGGCTCATTGGAGACTGGGAGCTCCCTGAAGGCCACATTGGGAGTCCTCGAGGGCCGCAAGTGGCCCCAGGGCCGGGGTTTGGGCACCCCTGTTCTAGCATATGAATCCCCACCTGCAATTGCAAGTGGTACAGATCAAAAACAGGTACATCACCTCATATGTTGCTTATGAGGAGCTGGCCTATGTTTGCGCTCAGCACAGATCATGCTGACAAATTGCATCGTAGCACATTTGTATGTGTGACACAAATGATGCAGCAGCATTCTAACTTGCTACGCTTTTCACTGTGGCTGGAGACAATCATTTTTAAGAGAGTTGAAGGTGATATGATAGAACCGTCAGTTCCTGTGCTATATATAGTAACTTCTGTTGCCCCACTCTCTGCTCAAGCAGCTTTCTCAGGAGTTTGAAACACTAACAAAATCTGGCAAAACCATTGGACCAAAGACAGTAGTGGGTGAGCTGGCACATCAGCAGCAGTAATGACCATCAGCAGTATCAGACCACCTTCAGTTCTCTTTTAAAAAAAAAAAAATCACTGTTTCCAGCCTATGCAAACTTACTACAAATTGCAATTTTATTTCTAGCGTACACATAAAAAATTGGCAATCAAAGTGACACATGCACGATCAGGTAATGCATATTTGGGCACAATCCTAACCCCTTATGTCAGTACTTTCCAGCACTGGCCTAGCGGTGCCAATGGGATGTGTGCTGCATCCTGCAGTTGGGTATCACTCATGGAGACCTCCTCAAAGTAAGGGAATGTTTGTTCCCTTACCTCAGAGCTGCATTGTCCTTATGTCAGTGCTGGAAAGCACTGAAGTAAGGGGTTAGGATTGTGCCCTTTAAGTGCTGACTCAACCCTAATCCATTCCTCAGTCCCATGATGCTGCATCACTACCATGTGATCGCAGGTGATGGTGGCAGTGGCATTCTGGGCCAACTCAGTACAACACTAGCTCAACAGCCATTCTACCTTATCCTAAGCATTCCATTGCTGGTTCTCTGCTAGCAAACAGAAAGTGTGATGAATGAGAGGAACGTACTCCTTTCAGTAAGTTCATATGCAGTCACCTGACTCCAGTGAATAGACTTGATGTGTAAAGAGCAACAGGTTTAAATGATTTATTTAAATGGCTCAGTCCTAAAGATGATAGGGAAAATCTAAGTTAGGGCTGAAACTGATAAAGCAGCATCAAACGGTGTAGTGGTGAAGCAATCACGGCTGTCAAAATTGTAGTATCTCACAAAGCCATAAAGTATTAATTGGAAGTTCTGCTGCAGTGAAGGACTGGAGCACAATAGATTTCCTGCCATTATTTATCGCTGAAGATACGCAATTTATCGTTTAAAAAGCCATTCTGCTGGATAACTGGAATGTGACCAGCTTTCTACCAATCTTTAAAGTAGCTCTTAAGGTTAACCGGGGAGCGAAAAGACCAGTAAGCCTTCATTTAGCAACTGGAAAAACAGTGGAGAGAATCATGAAAGAGGTCCATGTAACACCCACAGCACTCAAGCATAACAGACATTAAGAGAAAAAATAGGTATGAATAAATTGCAGGTCAGCACAGATAAACTGATACTGTTATCAGCAGAGATAAATTGCGCCTCTCCAACTTCTTAGAATAGTATAGCAGGGTTAGGAAAATCTTACATAAAAGAAAAGTGTGTTTACAGAGTGACTCGAGAGCTTTCATTATGTCATTCGCTCCACGCATTATGGAAACTTTGTAACCATAACCGATTCGCGGTGCCAGAGGAAGAGCAAAAGAATAGGAGCTATGAAAAGTGTACACAAATCTGGGGCTGTAACAGGGGATCACTGTGAGGAACCCATTTTCCCATCCTTGCCATGTGTATTAATTAATGGCCAACAACAGGCTGTCTATAATGAGATGGCAAAACTGCTGACAACTGAAGATATTTAAATTAGGAAGGACCTCAGAGGATTGTAAATACTCGTGGTGGCTATAAAGAAAAACTGGCAAGGGAGGGAAAAATTAAATTTAGTGTGGGTAAATTCTGTACACTAGGCTAAACAGATTTAAAAACCCAGCAAACTCTAATGAGTTCTGAGTTGGTGACATCAGAATCGTATTAATTCACATGGATGGCTTGGAGACATTGGGTAGTGTCACGGTGCTGGGTCTCCCACGGATCGTTCTTACACATTCCCGGCCCACTGATCCAACACTTCCAGTGAGTCAGCAGTGCATGTTCTCTATCCAGCTCTTAGGTAGCATTCCCTCTCACAGCTTTAACACTCCACAAGAGAATAGACTACTGTTCCCAAATTAGTTCTTCTGTTTCTGACGATCTCAAAGGCCTTAGTACATTCTAAGAGTCCAGGGAACAGTTCCTAGGCAGCTAAGCCAAACACTGAATACAAGTTCTTGCACATATCCACCTGATTAGCCAAACACGCTAACAGGTGGGTATGTGAGTCCTTAGGGCAACTGCCTCTGTAGTGCCACCACTATCCCTAAAAAAAACTAGTCCTTCAGCCAAGGGGATTCTGAAGGGAACATTTATTCCCTTACATCAGGGCTGCATTGCGGCTGCTCTGGTGTTGAAAAGTTGGATAGGATTGGGCCCTAACTCTCCCAGCTCTTGCAAGCTCTTTGCTCCCCCAACTCCAAGAACTCAAGCCTCAAGACTCTGTTTCATTTCATGGTAGACAGCGAGGAAGCCAATCGCAACCTGCGCTGGAATAGGCAGGCCACAGTGGCCTGCACTGTATCCAGTGCAGGCTAGATGGAGGCTGGCAGTCCCTTTGGCCCAAGGGGATATTTTCCCCTTTCCCCATGTCAAGCCCTAGCCACCCTTATGGGACTACTCAGATCTGTGTCAGCTATTTAGCTGGCACAGATCCAAGCAGCCCATGTAAGGTTTCTCATACCAAGGATGGGGGTTCAGACATACAAACAATGTCTCTGTTCCTGCTCTTCATTGTGGGTGTCATATATTTTGCTCCACTGGTTGCTCACTGGAGGTTCCAAGTTGTCCACTTCCTTTTAATAAAATTGAGTGAAAAGTGGTATCATTAATTATAGGGCTGAGGGTTTTGTTTTTTGCTAACACATTGGGCAGGAGGGCCAGATTCCATCTGGCACAAAACTCTGCATTTCATAGCTCTGTAGAAAGGAGAATTTCAGCCCTTGCAGCTGCTCTCATTGCTGAAGTACTCAATTCAATTATAGTGGGGAACGAAGATAGGGATCATCTAACATTAAGACACGGAATCCACTTTTTGATGGATCGTCTTTCAAAGCTGCACTTTATTTTGGATTTGTCCCTGGAACATGAACATCACTGTGGACTTTTCAAAATGGGCATTAAGGCCACGTGAGTGACTTTTCATCTCACTGTTTACAAGGTTACCATTAATAAAGTAGCACAAATCATTCCTAAGGAGCTATATAACATGTAACACCATTTTGATGAATTTATACCACCATCATTCACCTTCTGCAATCATTTAATAGCAGAGGTGCCTTGGAGAACAAATGGCTCCTGAAAGCAATGCACGGGGGGGTGGGGGGAATGCAGATTCCAGCTCTTGCTTTAATAACTTCAGGCTGATTCTCAAGCTTCTTCAAAAATAAATGTGGAGTCCAAGGTCAGAAAATGCATTACTTGGAAACCACCAGCATGCTGAATGACTCCGCCGATTTTGCTCTCTGTGCAAAGAGCATACATTTGTCTTCATCAGGAAGGGACTATTCCAGACGACTCAGTGTCATAAATTAAAGTGCTACGACTTCAAGGAAGTCACCTTTGATTGAATCTATGTGTAGCCAGGAAGATTGAACTCACCGCATACAATGCAATGAGCCAATTGTGCAACAGATACATCCAGATTTAATGTGAACATTTGAAATTGCCTGTACTGTACTGAATCAAACCATTGCTCCATTTAACTCAGGACTACTGTTACTGGCAGTGACTTCCCAGACTTTCAGGAGAGGTCTTTCCTAGCCCTGAGATCATTTTAGCATCAGGGACTGAATTTTACTACATTGGACTTTCTGCATGCAAATCAGGTCCCACCCTTCCTAAGCTATGACCTTCAGGAACATTGTGGAGGTAGTAGAGGAGTTATGGCTTATTATGGACAAGGCTCTAAAAGGGAGGCAGACAAGTAATTTTTTTACAATATTTTAAAATTTCCATTCAGGTATTTTCCAAAAGACATAGAGAGCTGGTGTAGTATTGTGGCTAAGAGACTGAACGGCTCCATTCTATGTATGGCTACTCAGAAGTAAGAACCATTGAATTTAGTGGGGCTTACTCCCAGGAAATTGTGTATAGATTGCAGACTGAGCTGCAGGCCAGGACTTCCCTCTGCTATAAATTCACTCTGTGGTCCTAAACAAGCCACATCATCTCAGCCTCAACTTCCCAGCTGCAATATGAGGATAATAATATGCACCCTACCAGGTTTTTGTAAATATCACATCAAGATAATACATGTGAAGTGTTTCAGATACAATATTGATAGTGATCTTCTTGTGTTGGCAAAGAAAGCACTTGGGATCCTCAGTGAAACCCACACCGGGAGATCTGTGTGCACATGAGGTTCTGAATTGCAATGGAAATGAAACTGGATAAAATTCTAGAGTACTGGGAGGGTTGTATTGTGTATTGTATTTGTACTGTTGCCTCACACAGCCCCCAATAAAATCTTTATTATTTTACAGTGCTCATGCTGTGCTTTGAGCATGAGTAAAGACTACAGTAAATAGAGCCCACATGTGGGAATATATGAAGCTCCAAGGTGTTGTTTCTATAATTAAGTTGGCGGCCCAGTCCTAATCACCAGTTATGCCAGTGCAGTGGTTGCTGAGCCAATCTAGGGTGTCACAAGCGTGCCATAAAGCAAATTTGCAGCACCCCGTGAGTAAGCAGCACTAGCAGGAAGGCCTGTGCCATCCCGCAGTGCTGAATCCAGGAGCACCACCTGTAGCAGGTAAGTTCCTGCCAAGTGATACAGGGACAGGAGAGGGCAGAACAAGGGTGGGGAGGGTTGTAAGGGGGTGGGAAAGACAGAAAGGGTGCAGTTCAGGCCCAGGAGGGGGATGGGATCAGTGGCGCTGGTGTACACCACATCCTATTCCCCCTTCCAGACCTCAAAGCCCTACCCAGGGCTTCTCAGTCTTGCACCAGTGATTTCATTGGCACAGATCCGAATAGCCCCATTGAGCAGGCTGGGGCTCAACAGGGCATAAGGGAAAAAATGTTCCCATACCCTGAGAAGACCTCAGGTTGCTCAATCCCAGTGCTGAATGGATTCTATGGTCCCACTGCATCAACACTGGTTAGGATTGTGCTGCCCAAGTAGTGACAGGCTGAAAACAACTGATTTCTTGAGGAGAGGAAACAGGAATATTGTGCATCAACTGCAGTTAGATTCATTTTCAAGACTGACCTACCACGAAAATCTGCAGGTCGAAACACTGGGATCTCATGAGCTGATCTACAGATTACACAAAATATACGGTGGGCACACACTGAGATTCTCAAACACACAGTACTTGAGAACAAAGTGGCTATGTAGCTGCCCTCCTAAAAATGCATTATTTTGCTTTCCCTGTCTTCCTGTTTTGGAAATGGCACAGGCAGCGGTGACTGACTTGAAACATTTGAATGAGAAAGTGAGAAAGCATGACCAGAATATAAGCCATCTAAACAGTGCAATGCAGTTGGAACTTTTGGGACAGTTAAACATTGAACAGCAGCCGAAAGATGTCTTCAAATTCAGAAATATAACCAGGAGGTGGATAAGAACCACTGCATATTATCCCAACTAATTTAGTGCATAAAATCCTGTGGCACTCTGGAGGTTATTTTAAGGGGGCGCAATGAAACAGAGATAGCCTCAAATCCAGATATATATCATGGATTAGGAGATTTTGTAGTTAGTCTAGCTCATTGTTTCTCTAACTGTGGGTTGGGAGCTACTAAGTGGGTCATGAACAAATTTCAGGTGGGTCACCATTCATTTCACTATTTTATTTTTAGTATCTTAGACTTGATGCTACCATGTTACGTGACTGCATTTGGGGAAAATGTTACAGATCTGTACTTTTAACAGGCTACTATGTATATGCTTTTAACAATGATAGTAAATGGGACTTACTCCTGAGTAGGTGTGGGTAGGATTGCAGTCTAGAATTGTTAAAAATTTTCTGTTCTATGATGTCACTTCCAGTCATGACATCACTTCTGGTGGGTCCTGACAGATTGTCATTCTAAAAAGTGGGTCTTGGTGCTAAACGTTTGAGAACCACTGGTCTAGATAGTGTGATGGAGGCACACTTGAGAACTACAACTACCATATTTTTCGCTCCATAAGATGCACTTTTTCCCCCCCAAAAAAGGGGGGGGAAGTGTGTGCATCTTATGGAGCGAATACTGGGGGCAAGGTCCGCACCGGGGGGCAAGGTCCTCATTTGCGCAGGCGCCACAGGGGGAGGGCAGGCTTACTTTAAAAGTAAGTTTTCCTCCTCTAAAAACTAGGTGCGTCTTATGGTCAGGTGCGTCTTATGGAGCAAAAAATAAGGTATGTTCAAAGGCACACCCAAAATGATTCAAAAGGAGCTTCATGATTGCAAGATGGAAGTTGCAATGGGTCTCTTCAGGAGCAGATAACACCATGAAGTTCAACCAGTGTGCCATGGCACATTGGTGTGTCATGAATGGTCCACAGGTGTGCTGCGGGAGTTTGAGGGAGGGCTATTTATTTGTAGGACCATTGGGAGATGTAAGCCCCCCACCAGTAGTGTGGTGTGCCTTGAATATTGTCAAAAAACTTGTGGTGTGCCTTGACAATTTTAGTACCTTGTCAGTATGCAGTGAGATTTAAAAGGTTGAAAATCACTAGTCTACGGTCATCAAAACTAGTATATTTTTTCTGGACTATCTGGATTCCCAGTTTTTTTTTTCTTCCTCTTCAAAGAGGACAGAAGTCCTAGATGACATAGTAACAAAAAAAAGACTACTAGCAGAACCCAGGCCACACTGGAATTTTCATATTTGCATAGTGAAAGTGGTGTGTGAACACAGGCAGGATCTCATTAGATATTTTTGTTACACTGAAAATTCAGATGGCTTTGAAAACAATGCTGCCTGTGAAGCTGGAGGTTTAAAAGATTGCTGGAACTTGATAAACAATTCCTTTTCTTCTTGTTTAGTTTTTCATGGACTACAAATGCCTCATGTTGGCAGTCAGCTGCAAAAGCGAGGTTGGGATTCTGCACATGCAGAAAAGTTTGCTTCTCAGTTTGTAAATTGCATAAATGAAGTATGGACTACCATAAAGGGCTGGCACACCAGAGTGCCCAGTGGTGCCATCTTGCCAAGGAATGTTCATATAGAAAAGCTGCAGCGAGCAGCAGATGAAACAGGTGTCATTGTCATTATACACGCAAGGGAGAGGTTTGCATTTGCCAAGCACTTAGTGAATGCAGAACTCATGCACAATGATTACTTTGCAAAGTATAGCAAATCTTTCCCAATACATGCAGTCCGTGATACAGTCTCCTCTTTATTTATAAAGACTGGCCTGCTGATATATCTATCTATATCACTGCACCAGTGATTTAGCAGGTGCAGGTCTGAGTAGACCTGTTGCTGCGGCTGAAGCTTTCCCTGGGAGAAAGGGACAAATGTCCCCTTACATCCAGGCAGGGGTGGATCCAGGGAAGCATGGGTGTGTACCCCCCCCAACTGTCATGCCAGCGGGGAAGGGCACCTGCCAGGATGAGAAGCGAAGTCGGGCACCAGGGGAACACCCACTGGGAGGGGTGAGAGGGAAGAGTCGGAATGGAAGCCCAGGTCTACCTGGAACGCCAGATTCAGTGGGAGCCCAGGTCTACCCACCCACCAAGCCATGGCCATAGAGGCCAAGGTTGAACCAGGAGCCCAGATCCACCCGCCTGGTTGACATGGGCTTTGGAGTTAAGGTAGTGATCATGTCCTGTCCCGTCCCCCCAACATAAACACTGGATCTGCCCATCCCTCAAGGAGACCTCCAGACTGCCAAATTCTCCCACAGGATACAGCACAAGCCACACTGGCCCCGCTCCATCAGCACAATGGACTTGCAATAGGATTCACAAAATCAGGCTCAACTGTTGTTTTAGAAAAAAACACAAAACTATTAGTACTCTAATTTGGTTGGAAAATTGAAACCTTTTCTTTTTCTACTGAGAAGTTGTAACTAAGCAGCTGAATTGTGCATTAGATGGTTAGAAGCTGCCAACATTTTGGCTGGATATATACAGCCTACACAGTAATTTGAACTATCAAAAATGTATAACAGGAGCTGTCGTTATTCTTCAAGAGTCATATTTTATCTTCAGAGTGAGTTCAAAGCACTGGTGTTCATTATCATTGTACGAAGGGAGCAGCTTCGGCTCTGTTGGAGAACAGTTCCCCAGACTTGTAAAGAAGCAGGTGTACTCTACAGAAAAAAGCAACTCTGTGTGTGTGTGTGTGTGTGAGAGAGAGAGAGAGAGAGAGAGAGAGAGAGAGAGAGAGAGAGAGAGAGAGAGAGAAAAGCAAGATAAAACCACGGGCTTTGGTCTGACTCCATCTTGTAGGCCTGCAGCCATTGTAGCAGCTCTGGGCTGTTAGCAGACTGAGAAGAAGCTCCTTATCTTGAATCTTGCTTTGAACAGGCAAGAGGCATGATCCTGGGCTGGACCACGAGGTCTCGCTAAATAGAAATGGGAGCCAGCTGTGATTCCCTAGTTGGGAGAGGTCAGAGTGAGTGACTGACACTGCCTTAGGTGATGAGATCATTTTTCAGAAGCTTTGGCAGGTTCAAATCTCTGGTTGGCTAAGAGCTAATGGCCCTAACAACACAGGCCTACAAAATTGAGGTCAGAAAAGTTTCTCCCAAAATTTATGGTGGTTTGATATGAATTTGGGGTGCCAATTCCAAAAATGGTATCCGTTTTGCCCTATCACGTCTAGTTTTGGAGATAAAGTATAGCCTCATGAGTGAATGGTTCAAGCAGCTTCCTCATGAGGAAGCCATGGTGTAGGCTTCCTCATGAGGAAGCTGCTTGAACCATTCACTAAAGAGGCTATGCCGTGTCTCCAAAACTAGACGTGATAGGGCAAAACAGATGCCATTTTTGGAATCAGCACCCCAAATATACCCAGGAATTGGTGTAACGTTTAAGGAAGCAAAATGTGTGTTGGCCAGTGTAATAAATTACCTCCCCCAAACTCCCATTATTATACTTTTTTTTTTTTACCCCGCCTTTCTTCCTGAAGGGACTCAAGGCGGCGACTCAAACCCCCATGGCACACCTGCAGAACACTGGTGGGACAACAATGTTGAAAATCAGTGTTCTAAGTTGAGACTGGAGAAGATGCATAGGAGAGCCTTTTCTGTGCTGGTCCCATCCTTATGGAACACACTTTCCTGGGAGAGTCACTGTGCCTCTTCCCCATTTTTGTTTCATCACTCTGTAGTGGAAATGCACAAGATCCTTTGAGGAGATACCATGTGGTTTCAACAGTGGTACCTTGCTCTGACAGGCCTGGGAAGCATGATATTAACACCAGGGCCTCAGAGTACAGTGAGTGTGCTGCACATCTGCAGCCACTTGAAGACAGCAGAACCCTCAGGGATAAAAGCAGCACCTGGAAGTGGGAGGGGATATGGATAGCAGAAGGAGGAAAAGTTGGAGGAAGGAAAGAGGACTAACGGACTGATTGACTGGCTGACTGACTAATGGACCTGCTGACTGATCAATGGACTGACTGACTGACTGACTGACTGACAGGTTGGAACAGACTACTGCGGATTGCTGGAATAGGGACGGCTGGAGACTGCTGGGTGGTGGAGAGCTGAGGGGGCACTGCTGTACCCAGAAGAGCTGCTGCTTTGAGAACTGGGAGGAGGGACCCTTCAGCCCCACAGGCAAGCTATCTACTGGTTACCTTTCTGTTAGCACCTAGGGGGTCAATAGTAATTCTGTACACCACTAGAACTGGCCGGGGTTTGAGCCAGGGGAACTAATTAGCTTGAAGTGGGCATAAGTTCTCTAGATGAAGTTTGGAATGGGAATTTGGCAAAATGCACTATTTGAAAACCTATTTATTTAGTCCAGACTTTGTTAAGTTCTTGTTTGGTTCTCAAACCTCTTGTGTTGGTTTATGTTGATTTGTTCTGTTGTGTTATTACACTTATGATGTATTTTGTTCTGTTGTTTAATTGCTGTTAAGGCATATTGTTTTTTAAAACTTGTTGTGAGCCACCTTGAGTCCTTTGGGAATGGGCTGGGTTAGAAATCTTATAAACAAAATGGAATTGGAGAAAGAGTTGATACCTGCCCCCGCCCACACCTTTATGTGACAATGAGAGGCATGTGTGTGAATGTAGTCACATAAGCACCAGTCTACACAAATTGTTCTATGTATGTGGGAGGTTGAATGCTCAGGGCTTATTCCAGTGACCCACAGCACCAAAAATCAATATGGAGTGCAAACAATCCCTCAGCTGGAACCAAATCTTAAGAAGTCATGACAGAAATCTGAAAATAAGTTTCTAACTTCTTACTGTGGCTTTAATCCCCAAACCATAAAATGCAGCTTTTCCATATGTAATAAGAGCATAGAAAGGCATTGTCAGGAAGGGCAAATAGAAAAGCCATGCAAGAAAACACCCTGAATTGAATTTGAATGCATCGTGGTTTTGATTCAAGCCTTAATGCAACAAGGGATATTTGGGAAAAAGCAGTCTCATCTAAAATTAATAGACCCACCTTGCATGCAGCACACATCTGATTTACTAAAAATAGTACTACCATTTCTGCATCTTGATAACAAGTGTTTAGAACTGTGGGAGATTCTGGTCATTGTATTGTGAGGCCTATGAGATCAGACTGGCTAGTGCAAGGTCCAGATATTGCTGCTATCCATTGCCCTTGGTGGTGGGAATTGTGGAGGCAGACCTGGAATGGGCCAAAGACAGAAAGCAGAGGTTTGGGCAGCCACACAAACAGCCCAACAGAGGTTGGTTGGGACAGCCCAACAGAGGCATGAAAGGGCCAAAAGCCCACCAGGTGCAGATTGGCTGCTAGGGAGGCGTGGCGGCCCTTTAAAGGATGAGACCAAGTTAGGGGGGTGGCTGACTGGTGGTGGTAGCACCAGGCTAGGACTAGGCACTGAAACAACGCCAGTGAGGGGAGAAGCAGGACTGGTATTGAGGACCCTGTGGCCCTGGGAATGGACCCAGTGGCAACAGTGACACTTGTGGTCCAAACAAGCAGGTCCCTGCACTGATCATCCTAGGGGACCCACAGCCCCGCCATCCCAGGGCCACTCAAGGATCAATGCAGGATCGTTGTACATAAGAGACAAAGGAGGAACTGATCCATCAGTTGGTCCATTCTGCCTGGGAACCAAGGTACCACCTGCAAACAGAGATGCCAGTTGTATTGCAGAGACTCTGACATGCCAGGCTATGAAGAGACATGCCCACACGTGAATTCTAAAGGTGCTTGCGGAGTAATAAGCCTACCCTGAGTTGGAGTGGTCAATTGGCACAGGGATGGAGTAAACAGGCAGAGAGGGCTATGTCCTTGTGTGACTCTCTGGGCTCCCAACTGCCTCATGGGCACCTGAGGGGTAGGTGCCTGTTTATCATATGCACAAATGCATTAGCTGATGAATAAATAGGCAGATTTACTTTCTACAGTATCACAGCACTGGTGGCTTGATCTTACCCAGGAGCTACTACACTGGCAAGGATCACCTGCACCCAGTATGCTGTAATGGCAATACTAAGAAGCATGCACACAGGACTCCTGTTTCATGCCATCCCAATAGTCAAAGAGCAGGTAGGAATGTAAGAACAGAGGAGGCTGAGATCACATTTCAGAAGGCTGTCATCTTAGCAAGCTTTGATGTAGGAAGTGCTCTGCTTTGCCTGTCAGGGGTGATGCTGCTATAGTTGTAGGGGTGGAAGCACCATTTTATACTTCTTGCAGCTAACGCAGGTAGAATTTGACTACAAAGCACATGGTAAGAGCATGCAGACTGCAGGAATGTTAAGAATGCATGTTTGCCATTTACAACACAGCTATGCCTTTCTCCATTGTGACATGACATCGTATATTATATAAGCCAATGATTCCCAAACGTTTTAGCACCAGGACCCACTTTTAAAAATGACGTTCTATCAGGACCCACTAGATTTATGAGATTTTTAAAAAGAGAAATCTAGAAAGACCTTATTTATTTATTTGTTTGTTTGTTTGTTTGTTTGTTTACAAGCAATAATAACCCAAAAAAAGATGCTTGAACATTTATCTCCCTATATGTACACATGCTTGCAAATTGCAGGAGCTCAGTTTGCAAGGAACTGACCTCTTTGCAGGGCAATTAGCAGCTATATGACTTTTCAATAACCTCAGGGTTTGAGGCAGTTAGTTATCTTATCTTTCCATCTCCCGTATTTTCATTGGAGGCTCTGCTCAGCTGCTGAGACCCACCAAAAATCGGGTTACAATCCACCATTGGGTCCCAACTCACAGTTTTGGAACCATTGGTATAAGCTATATAAATTGGTTGTTCACCTGTTTTTCTTCTTTCATTTTGACCATGTGTGGCCTTTATATGCCTGTCCACCCATGGGATGCCTCCAAGCAGCAATCTTGACCTTCACCTCCTTCTCACCTCCTCCTCACCATTTCCCACCCAAGAGCACATAGCTCAGGCACACTGCCCAACTCCATCTCTTCCTCCATGTTCCATTCATCTTTCTCTTTTTTCACAGGCACCATTTCTAAATGTTTGTTCACTATGTTTTTGCCTCAGTACAAAGGCCTAGCTCATCACAGATTTCCTTCTAATCACTTTTAAACTTTCGTGATGATGCATTTAAGTGTACATTAAAAGTGTGCCTACAAAGCAAATTATTTTTCACTACAGCCCCCTTAATTTTTCCTAAGTGACCACTGGTGTAGTTTGTGGTATGCTAGGAAAGTATGATGAGAACCTGGATCTTAATGGCAGATGGAGTGACAAGCATGCTCAGAGTGTACTGAATTGAAGGCATTGAATATACATATTTCAAGTGAAAGGTAATCAAATTCATATTGCTAATTGGGAAGGTCCAGGTTCTGCATTCTGGTGAAAAGGGATGTCATGGAACAGCTCATAGCAGGGAATCACATTCAGGCTCAAAAGAAACATTTGCATTTGATATCTGCAGCACAGAAATAAGTAGTAATATATTTCTCCTGAAAATACTACCATTTAATAACCCTGAATCTGCAAACAATATTGTGGGGCAGTGGCATAGCTAGAGGGGGTGCAAAGCACAAAGTTTTGTAGGTGCCTGAATGTACCATGCAAGTGGCCCCTCCCCTTCCCCTTTGGAGCCATTCCGGGCAGCGGGAGCAAAACAAAGGCATTCATTTCCGTTTTGTTCCCACTGCCTGGAGTGGCTTCGAAGGAGAGGGGAAGGGGCCACTTGCACTGCGGGTTCAGGAGCCTGCAAAATTTAGTGCTTTGCACCCCCTCTAGCTACGTCACTGTCGTGGGGTGAACACATCCACCATGAAAGCACACAAGTCGGAATAAGCAGAATAGCATGAATTTTTGCAGTGCCAAAGTATGGTGGTGTTCGTAATCTCAAAGAATAATGGAGAGAATATAGGTAAACGTACGAGTTATAGGTAAATATAAAATTTGAATAAGTACAGAATGTACAGTACTAGAATTTGAAAGAAAGAACCATCTTCATGAAGTCTGAAAGGTAGAGCAGGAAAAGCATAATACACTGCTCAACGATAATTGAGATTTCATTATTAGCTAGCTAGAATAACTAGCTGTTATTCTACTAACACACCTTTGTAAATCCAAAACACACTCCTTTGGACTGGAAGAAGTATGTTGGTCCAGCATTCAACTCACTGGTGTGGACAGAAGAGCGGGGAGTGGCACCCAATTCTGCAACGGGACGCAGGCTGCAAAGTAGGGATTACATAGAGGAAGAACCACACTGAGCAATACTAGTTTATAAAAAAAAAAAACTTTGTACACATACTTTGTGTTGAATTAAGTAACCCACAACTAGGTTTTTTAGGGCCCAATCCTATCCAAATTTTCAGTGCTGAGGCAGCTGTGCCAACGGGGCGTGCACGGCTTCCTGCAGGTGGGGCGGGGCAGTCACGGAGACTTCCTCAAGGTAAGGAACATTTGTTCCCTTACTTTGGGGCAGCATTGTGACTGCAACTGTGCTGGAAAGCTGGATAGGATATAGCCCTTAATGAGTTGTGTTTTGGGGGGGGGGGGGGTTATGAATCGATGAAGTTGCTACATGTTGCTACTCAGGTCCAAAACCTGATCCCCTTCCTAATCTGCCTTCATCAATCAACTTGCACCACGTTGACTTAGAATGACTGCTGGGGCTTACCTTGGGGCAAAGGAACTAATGTTCAGTTATCCCGAGCAGGCCTCCTGTGGCTAAAAGTCCTCTGCAGGATAGAGCAGTACCTGTGCTGGCATTGCTGAGCTAAGCAGGGTCAGGCCTGGTTAGTACTTGGATGGGAGACCACCTGGGAATATCAGGTGCTGTAGGCTTATACCATAGTCTTTCGAGACTGAAGGTTGCCAACCATTGCTGCACTGCCACTCAGAGAGTTAGTTAGGATTGGGCTGTATGCCACCTTGTACCCTGACAGTTCCATTTTAAATGTGCATAGTATAGCGTATACTTTTCCCTTTGTTATCTATTCCCTATACTCATGGTAGGAACAGCTTGTACCAAAACTGTCAGTTTTCGAACAAAAAACTGTCAACACACAACACATTTCCTGTGCAAATATGTCAGCGTGCAGTTCCCCGATACGCATGTCATGCATTTTTTTCATCAATCATTTATGGTTGGAAGTGTGGGGGGAGAGAAATAAAGTTATTCTTTTCAGGTGAGGAGGAAAAAAAAAGAAAACAGCAAGAATTTAGTTCGCATTCCACATGACACTTATTTTGTCTAGGGATACAAATGGCTGTTTTAAGAATATCTTAATAGTTTTATATATAACCACATGCACTCGATCTGCCTGTCTAAAATTTGCTTTAAATAGCATGCTAGCCACTGCTCAGCAACAAATTTCCTGAACATTCTGCCAATGAGCAGCTTCATTTTGTTGTTATGCTGGTATCATGGGTCTGAGACAGACAGCCCAGTCTACAGAAGTACTATACCAGCAAAGGGTAGCTCAGCCTCATGCAAGAAGGACCACTTAAGAGACATAAGTCAGGGATATCTTACCAACGGAACAACTAGCAGTCCAATCCTAACCCACACTGGAACAGCAGGCCAGCAGGCCTGCCCTGTATCCAGAGCAGAAATGACACTACCTGTGGCTCAGCCCAGGGCAAGGGGACTTCATTCTTCTTACTCCAGGTAAGGCTGCAGCAGCCCCAATGGGGCTACTCAGATCCGAGCAGTCTAGAGGAGCTCTGGGTTGTCCAGGACCAGGGTTTGGATCCAGCACAAGTTCCCACCCACTGCTCACCCACCGCCCACCCTCCTCCTGCCCCAAAACACTCCCTTCTCACCCTCCCCCGTCCTTCCTAAGCCCTCGGACCAACCTGCATAGCCTTACCATTCTGCTAGGCAAGCAGGGCTCACGTCAGCCTCCAGAGGCCAGCGTATGTTCATGCACCAGCCTCCCTCCTCGCATGGTGGTGCAAAAGTGCCTTATGGCATTTCACGACACCTCTGGGCTGGTGCAAGGGACTTGAGCCGGCCCATCTATGAGTCAGGATTGCACCCTGAGTCGTTTATCTTTGGCATCAGTAGTAGAGGGTGGTAGGACATTTGTTCCCTTACTTTGAGGAGGCCTCAACATGCCGAAACTCCCCTGCGGGACATCATGTTGGCACTGCTACATCACTGCACTAGAAGTTAGGTAGGAATGGGCTGCCCATGAATTACTTGTACTCCGTGGCAAGAAAAGTAACCCAAGATGTATCAACATAATAGTATAAGCGCTTGATTATTTATTTTACTAGGTGTTTGTCTACCAGACTTGAGTGCAAATATGCAACTGGTGCAAACTAAAAATGGCTTATGTGAGCATTTTTGCAGGAGCTTTTACAAAGGTGATAAACTTCCCTGTTTATCACCTATAAACCTGAACATAAAGTCTTTACTCAAATCACCATCGATATTCTAGATGCTGAGAGTAGGATAAAACGAAAATCAGGCTGCCAACTGATTAAAGTTTCTTATAGCCAAGGAAGTCTACTACTTCACTCTTCTTCTTCTTCTTTTGGTGGCTGTTGTTGAAAAGACCTTGACCATAAAATGTCAGTTGCAGAACTATAGGAATCTTTTGGCTATGATCTCCAAATTTCCATAGCTCCATATTTAGACATCTCAGGGGCCTAAATGGGAAACAGGCAGGCTAGAAAAGGTCTACTGATGGTACAAACAGAAAAATAACAGAAGGTTAGAAAGACCCTCACCTGTTTCACCAGTGGCAGATTTGGGTGAGAACTCTACTGTTCTCAGAGAAAAAGAAATAATAGGATCAAGCAGGGACTTAAGTAGACTGTTCTTCATATTGTTACAACAGTGGTGGGGTCAGAAGGTAAGTCAACCCAGGCATGGGACAGGGCACCACGTCCTCCCATGAACGCAGCAGTGCAGGAGCCTAAAAGTCCACTTCAAAACTCTAGAATTGTGCAGTGACTGTAGATTTTTCAAAGGTGCCCTGAGTTCTGTGACAACTAATGAGATTCTCCTTTGGGCCCTCTAGGACTGCAATTTTCAACAGGATTGCCGCAGCACGCAAGTGTGCCACAAAAAGTCAGCAGGTGTGCCACAGGAGTTTGGAGCGCAGAGGTTTAAAAATACCTGAAAACCTTTTCTGGGTTTCCACGGCTCTGTTTCTAGGGCAACTGTCTAATGAATTGTTGACACCTCCTGGCATGAAGCAAGTTACAATTTTGTACCCGCAGTTAAGTGAAACCGTGAGAACAGAGCGTGCGGGTCAGTAGTGGATCTCCCCAGCCCTGCACCCTGTGACAAAGGTCTGTGATAGCACTCCCTGCGGGATGCTACTTCCCCCTGTGCGCAAATCCACCCCTCCCACACACACACACTTACCTGGCACGCATATAAAATCATGTGACTCCAGGATACATCGGAGAAGCCTCCGGAAGATTCCCTGATGCTTTAAACTGTGCTTCTGGCAAACCAGCAGCACAGTTTCCAACCATGTCGGGAGTCTCAGAGAGGCTTCCGTGGGGTCCTAAAGGTGCGCAAGGCTTCGCATTCGGAGCATTTGCCCCATCAAGTGAATGGGAGGTTCACTACTGGTGCAGGTAGCAAGAACTGACAGTATATCAGCTAAAGACATCCAAAAAGCAGTCACTGTAAACCAGAATGCCCTTGGAACATTTTAATAGGTTGTGTAGGTGAGTTTCTGTCATGCTGAAAGGAAGAAGTACTCCTATCTGCAAAGATTCTGTTATCATCTATTGCTGTTGTGAATCATCACAGGTCTGGTTCTGTCAATATGGCATCCTTCCATCTCCACCTCTGCTGCGCATGCAGAGACAGCATAACCAAATGAAGACCTACACATTGGTATTGGCAACCTTCAGTCTCGAAAGACTATGGTATCGCGCTCTGAAAGGTGGTTCTGGCACAGCGTCTAGTGTGGCTGAAAAGGCCAATCCGGGAGTGACAATCCCTTCCACACCGGGAGCAAGTGCAGTCTGTCCCTGGTCTGTCTCCCTGGCTATGGGCCTTCCTTCTTTGCCTCTTTGCCTCAGACTGCTGGCAAAGTGTCTCTTCAAACTGGGAAAGGCCATGCTGCACAGCCTGCCTCCAAGCGGGCCGCTCAGAGGCCAGGCCTACACATGTGAAATAACAAACACATAGACCACAATCACAGTTTATTCCAGAGAAAACCCAGGAACCACCCTGGGTTTTGACCTGCTTGCACTGGATTTCAAACATGTAGGTGATTCCCATCTGGATGGCAGAGCATGTCAGATGGACAGGAATGTTCTTGCTTCCTTTCCACAGTGGAGAGATGCCTATCATCTAGCATTGTTTGTTTTTATCATATCTATATTTAAGCTTTCCATTGAATTTCCATTGAACAGTCATATGCTGTATCTTTCACATTTCATGGCCATCTGGTCCCACTGTTTAAAGTTCTCCTCTGTGTGTGTGTGTGTGTAAGAAATATGTTCTTAAGGCACCACAATCTTGAGTTATGTAAATGGGAATTTAAGGAAGAGTTTATTGGTAGCAAAGATCCCTGACTCCCCAGACGGACCTGCCTCCCTCCCTTTGAGACTCACTAGTATGATGCACTAGTATAAGCCAACAAAATAAACACATAGACTCATCCACAGCCACTTACTTCTTTTCCAGCCTCTGGTACTCAAATACCAAGTCATCCAAAATGCCTTGCTCTATCCCCTGACATGTACAGCTAACAGTCGTTGATTGTCCTCATCAGCTTGAATCAATCCATATTATATCCTGCTTTTCATTATAATCCCAAAGTGCCTTTACAGCACTGAAATCTAGGTTGCAAACCTGCAAAAACTAACAGGACTGTAGGCATAGACTGTAGGCATAGAATCTGATGTTGATGCATGCAAATATCTGAAGATACAAATGAATAGAACATGTATGACCGCATGCAGGGAGCTTCAACTGGCCAATGCATGTACATTCCTTTAAAACATGCATTTATCTCCTTTTCATATGTTAAGTGGCTTTAAGAAGTGTAGCTCAAGCAGAATGGGTTGCAATTCTAGGAGTGTTTTACCATTACTATCTAAAGGATCACAGTGCCATCTTGTGGGACAACAATTTATAAGTGCAGACAACATCATAAAGCCTTTATGAGCAGGTGGATTAAATTTTAAATTGTACGATGTAGGGACTGAACTGAAAAAATATATGGAGCTGTCTGCAACAAAATATAATCAACTTGGCATCTCCAGCAACAGCACAAAGTTAACACTTGGTTTCTATTTCATTTTCTTTCCTGTGTCCGAAAGAATTAGAACTACTCTTTCTGCCCTAAGGTCTTCTTGGCATGTTGAATTTTCTGCTGGAATTCACATATTTTAAACAGCTGTATCTTAAGACCACGTGCTGTTCTGGAGCACTGAGTGTGAAATAAATATCACCAACAGTTCTTTCCTTGTGAAGATGGCAATCATTACTCTGCATATATAAAGGTGAGGAACAAGTGCCCCATTGTTGTCTGTGGGAAAGCCTCACAGCCTCCGCACCTGCTTACGCCTGAGGAGGCTCTCCTTACACATGAGAGAGTGTAAGAGAATAAGCAGGCACAGCAGCTGCGGTGCTTTTCCACAGACAACAATGGGGCACTTGTGCTTCACCTGCCACTCCCGCACTGCACTTCCCTGCTATTGACTAGCAAAAACTACCTCTCTTTGGTGTCCCACAGCAGAATATGCCCAATAAAAACCTTCACTAGAGACTGGGAGAGCTGAGTAAACTTTTCAAATGCTCACCAAAACAAAATGGTTTTCACTCATTTCCTAAAATCCTGTATCATCATGGTGACACCACTGAGAAGGTCCTGTCCCTTGTGTCAGCCATCCTGACTCAGATTTCACTGGCACTTGCAGCAAGGCCCCATCTGATAACCAAAATGTATCCATTATAGAAAGCCATTCCCTGCAATTTACACAGAAGCAGCCAGGGCCTCGGAAAGGAATTTTATCAGGGGGTACAGAGTTTCTTTTGGGCCCCTTCCCAAAGAGGGAGGGGTGAAACAGAAGGGGGGGTGGCAATGGGGGCAAAACAGGCAGGGGGAAAGTGGCACCAGCTGGAATAGTCTTTGTAGTCCAGGTCCACAAACCAAAGAGCTACTGTAGCAGGTCTGTTTCCTCCCAGATGTGACACTGTTATGGGATGTATGCAATCCTGGGCCTGGTGTGTATGGCAGTAGTTGTGGCCGTGTGCCCACAGTATTGCCCCCAGCATCCTGCCCACGGTAGTGAGATTGGTGAATGTAAGATCCCAGGAAATTTCTGGGCCCCCTCCTTTGGCTCCTGGGCCCCCCTCCTGACCCTGGGCCCGGGTACAAATTACTCCCTTTACCCCCCTCTCCTAGGCCCTGGAAGCAGCAACTGGAAAAGATGAAGTCCTCACTTCTATACATTTTGTACCCATCAGCATCAAGACTCAATGAAAGCTAGTATTGCTCTGCTCCCAGTATCCTATTATGATCTCTTGGAACCATCTGAAAATAACAATAGCAAGCTGGGGGTTTTTCCCCCTTTCACAGAGACCATTGTGAGAAGGGATGGCTACATGCTGTCTCCAGAAAATTATATTAAGAGCTTTAAACAAAGAAGAAAAATATCGCCATCATATTTCCTTTCAATCAATCAGAGCCCTCCCATCTTAAGCATTTATCCTTCAAGACAGTGATCATTCTCCACAGTAACCTCCTTACCCAGGATCAGCGTATTATTGTCATTGTTCTTAAAATATCTTTATTAAGCTGTTTACTGCCTGGACCACACTTGCATATTTGCATCACAAAGGTCATGCCAACCTGTGAAATACCCAAGCATCTGGCCTTTGCTCTCTAGATGATCTTCTAGTTTCAGCTCAAAATGTAACATTTTCTCTCACTAGTATCTACAAATTCCCAGAAATGATATCTTAATCTGAGATTTTCGATGGAACAGGCACTTGGGCTAGCAGTGTTGATCCTTTCCATTTTTTTTTTAAGCTGGTGGCATGAATCATTTATGGGAGACAGAAAAGACTCTGACCTACATGATGAAAATTCATTTCCCCCTGCAAAATGAAATTTCTATTTATGCCAAGAGATCCATCACAGGTGGGGGAGGGGATATATGTTATTTGGTTGCTCTATAAGCCAACAGTCAACAACTAGTAGAACAACTTTCACCTAGAGATGGAAATAACATGTGTGGAACTTGCATAAGAACAGGAGACTTATGGCACAGTCCTCATTTTGTGCCAGCAGAGCATGTGCTCCATGCTAGCTATTACAAAAGTGCTGTAAAGCACTTTGCAATGGCATTGGAGTTAAGCATACTGGTGGGAAGGCCAGAGCCTTTCCATGTGCTGGCATAGCAGAGAGAACGTCCACTGGAGCAGGTGCAATTCATGCTGTGCAGCACAATGGCAGGGGGCTGGGGTGGAACTGGGCAGGTGGAGGGTGGCAACAGGGTTGGAGGTGCGCAGATTGGGCCCTGGAGCAGGATCAGTGGTGCTGATGCAGTCCAAGTTGACCCATACTAGCAGCTGGGCTTACCCTAGGGCAAAAGGACAAATTTCCCTTTACCCCAAGGAGATTTTCCATCTGCTAAGCCCCCTCCCCAGGTTGCAATTAGTCCATGCTGGTGCCATTGCATAAGTGCAGGGAAGTTTATATAGATATGGGCTGTCCTAATTACAGTTATTTACAGCCCAATCCTATCCATATCTGTTTTTGACTGTTGGCAACCTTCAGTCTCGAAAGACTATGGTATCGCGCTCTGAATGGTGGTTCTGGAACAGCGTCTAGTGTGGCTGAAAAGGTCAATTCGGGAGTGACAATCCTTTCCACACTGGGAGCAAGTGCAGTCTGTCCCTGGTCTGTCTCCCTGGCTATGGGCCTTCCTTCTTTGCCTCTTTGCCTCAGTCTGTTGGCCAAGTGTCTCTTCAAACTGGGAAAGGCCATGCTGCACAGCCTGCCTCCAAGCGGGCTGCTCAGAGGCCAGGGTTTTCCACTTGTTGAGGTCCACTCCTAAGGCCTTCAGATCCCTCTTGCAGATGTCCTTGTATCGCAGCTGTGGTCTACCTGTAGGGCGCTTTTCTTGCACGAGTTCTCCATAGAGGAGATCCTTTGGGATCCGGCCATCATCCATTCTCACAACATGACCGAGCCAACGCAGGCGTCTCTGTTTCAGCAGTGCATACATGCTAGGGATTCCAGCACGTTCCACGACTGTGTTGTTTGGAACTTTGTCCTTCCAGGTGATGCCGAGAATGCGTCGTAGGCATATCTACTCAGAAGTAAATCCCATTGTAGGCAATGGGGCTTATTCCAAGGTAAGTGTGGAGAGGATTGCAGCCTTACAGTACAAGTCTATGCACGTCTACTCAGAAATAAGTGTTCAATGGGACCTGTTCCCAGGTGCGTGTGTATAGGTATGCACCCTTAGTTTGATTCTAGCTCTAGTTCAGCTGTGACTGGAGTTGTTCCATTTTGCAGTGGCACCAGGATGCTGGGGGCCTTTAACTGGGGGCCAGGATGCGCTGGGGGCCTCTGGTACTCTATGCCCATTTCCTGGTGGAACATTAAGTGCTGTCATTGCCACTGGTACAGAAGATTCAGGGGGTAGTTCAGACAGGTGAGTCCTCTGATGGCACAAACTTTCAGCTAGTACCCAACCCGATCAACCTCTGATGCAATTTGGATTTGTTTCAAAAACAAAAAACCCTACATCTCTGGCATACTTAAACTGGTCCAGTTCCAACTCATGTAGGAACAGATTAATTGATTTTTTTTCTGTTCTTCTTTTGTTCCAGTTTAGTTTCAATTAGGGCTTCAGCAGGGATGCTGTCTTTTCCAGGTGCCTTGCCAAAGGCAAGGGAGTCCAGGGCCACGTGAAGTTCTTCTAGGGTTGGTTCACTGTCAAGTTCCTCCAGCACAGGCAGGCACTCAATGTTGTTCAGCGCTTCTTTGGTGACTACATTTTCTCTGGAATATAGCTCAGAGTAGTGCTGCACCCAGCGTTCCATCTGCTGCGCCCGATCCTGGATGACCTCGCCTGTGGCAGACTTCAGAAGGGCAATTTTCTTCTGCGTTGGACCTAGGGCCTGCTTGATACCATCATACATCCCCTTGATGTTGCCCGTGTCAGCTGCTATCTGTATCTGGGAGCAGAGCTGGAGCCAGTAGTCGTTAGCACATCTCCTGGCAGTCTGCAGATTTCAGAGGAGCAATTGTCATGTTGTGAGAATGGATGATGGCCAGATCCCAAAGGATCTCCTCTATGGAGAACTTGTGCAGGGAAAGCGCCCTACAGGTAGACCACAGCTGCGATAAAAGGACATCTGCAAGAGGGATCTGAAGGCTTTAGGAGTGGACCTCAACAGGTGGGAAACCCTGGCCTCTGAGCGGCCCGCTTGGAAGCAGGCTGTGCAGCATGGCCTTTCCCAGTTTGAAGAGACACTTGGTCAACAGTCTGAGGCTAAGAGGCAAAGAAGGAAGGCCCATAGCCAGGGAGACAGACCAGGGACAGACTGCACTTGCTCCCGGTGTGGAAGGGATTGTCACTCCCGGATTGGCCTTTTCAGCCACACTAGACGCTGTGCCAGAATCTCCATTCAGAGCGCGATACCATAGTCTTTCCAACTAACTAGTTTCAATTATGATTTCTGTTTTGTTACAGTTTGGGGGAAAATAAGAATCCCGGTTCCTGGGTCCATTGTTGTTTGTATTCCTTCCTAATTCTTTTATTTACCTTGGTAGGATCTTCCAACATCTTCAGTTAACTTGATTTCCTGACTAGATTTCAGTTATGTTATATCCTGAAGGACATTGCCCTTGAACTGATTCAACCTGAATTCCTGCTGCCTTGCCTCAGTTCCAAAACTTCACTTTCTCCTGTCCCAGACGAGATTCTATTTGTTTGGAAACTTATAGGGAAGAAAAGTTTATTCACTTACGTACCCTTACTTATTAGTCCTGGACCTTTCAACAGCACATTGCATAGTTCTGATTCAGTAGTTCCCAAACTCTTTAGCACCTGGACCCACTTTTTAAAACAACAGTCTATCGTAGGGGTGGCCAACCTTTCATCTTTAGGGCTTCTGGACCTTTAACAATTGTGTAGAAGAGGGAATTTCAGCAGGTACAACTTGTCATCTCATAGATGACAAGTTGTACCTGCTGAAATTCCCACCTCTATAAAAAAATTTTTTTTTTTAAATTTTAAATTATCAGTTGCTCAAGACTGTTTTTATCCTTTTTGCTATGGGAGGGAGCTGCCTTCTAGAGAATTTGTTGAATTCTATGTATATTGGACCTAAACAATTATGGTAGCCTTCATACTCCGTTGCCTGGCCTTTGATAAAAGCTGAGGCATGTTTTTCTACTTGTGAGTAAACATACACATGTGGCTCAGTCTTTCTTTCCATTGAGCTCAATGCATTTTCATTGTCAGTTTGGAGGAGGGGGACTTCCTTCTGAAGTGTTTTTGGGAGTCTGCATTCATTGGATCGGGACCATTCTGGTGGCAGAGCATTACTTTCAGCCTACCCTTTAAAGTGGACTGAGGCACATTCACCTACTCATGAGTAAATTGCACATGCACCTCTGTTTCACTTTCCATAGGGCTCAATACATTTTCCTCCTCAGCTATCAGCTTGCCAATTTCAGTTTCACAACCCACAAACAATCAGGTTGCAACCCACTAGTGGGTCCTGATCCATAGTTTGGGGGAAACACTGTTCTAACTAGAATTGGCTTACTTTTCAACTTTGCAACATTGGATCATTACTAGACATACAAAAAGACCAGCAAATTGGCCAGAGAGCCTTTAGAATTTAATGAGCATAAGGCTGAAATACCTACTAATTCCTCTGAAGGACAATTTCAGGTTTACAATGAATTTACTGAGCAGTATACAGAAAGATCTCTGCTGTGACCCCCAGTTGCTCTGTCTGATTAAAGACTATTAAAGGTCATTGTAATTTCACATTGCATTATGACATGTACTAACCTCTGCCTCCTAGACATTAAAAGCCTATCACACGGTGGGACTCTAGTCAAAAATTAGTTGCACATCTGTTCCCTCCCGCTTGAAGCAGAATTTTAATGACTTGATCCATGAGTCACACACTTGCTAATGGGTGGAAATGACAGTATTACTTGTTGAACAGCAAACTCCATTTTCAAACAATGTTTGCACAGTGTACACCCAGGAGGCAAGAGCAACAAGAGATTGAAGAGATTAAAAGTTCAGATTGGCTTACAATTTACATTTGAAGTTGAATCTGAGTTTCGTCGCTTTAGCATCTGAAACGCTGCTCAATGGAATAATTTCAACCTTTCTTGCCATTGGTGGTCTGAATCCTGTTAGACCAAGATGTACGATTTACTAGGAATTGTCCCATTGGATTTAGTGGAGTTACATCTGAGTCACCATTGAAAGCAGCAAATAGCATGCTGCTCTTGTACTTGCTGTCGCAAAAGTGCCACAAAGCAGTTTGCGAAGGCATAGCAGAAGTGCTCCTACACCATTGCAATTTAAGGGTTTTCATATGCATTAGGGCTGGACACATTCCAGTGAGTCTATTAAATGTGTCTATAGTAGCAGTAGAAGAAGAAAAAAGGATCATAAAACTTAAAAATACAGAGGCCCAGTGCAGGTTCACTGTTACCCAGAATTAAAGGACTTCTGGAAGGACAATGGTACATTCTCTCCTCTTGTCCCTTCCCTTTTGTGTATGAATTTGTTGATTCCCCTTTTCCCAAGTTCCTGTTGTTAACCGTGTTGTTAATCCAAGGATGCTATTCAGCTCTCTTTCAAAGCCAGCTAGGATAGTATCTGCTCTCACTGATTTTATAGAATACCATAGCTGTGAGGGATCAGAAGGTAGCTGAACTCCTATGCCATAGCAACTTGTGCTATTTGGTTTTTTGGGTCCTGGTGAATCACCTTAATCAAAAAATCCAAAAACCCGGATCACGGCTGATGCCGTAGGAAAAGAATCTCACTAAAGAGCAGAGGGAGAGAACTTTAGGAAGCTTCAAGATATTTAGCACTAGAAGTGGCAGGGAGTCCACAAGTCCTGCAAGCTAAGGTCTGTTCCCCTCCTAAGGACAAAGAGAGTGGCTGGGAAAAAAGCATTTTTAGAGAAAGGAGAAGCAGAAGTGTAAATAGGAAGAGAAGTTCATTAGGGTGTATCTAGAGAAGGGGAGGAGATAGAAATGCCTTGTCAAGCATCTGTGGCAGTATCCACTCCTAGAACACCCTGAATGCTAACTGGAGATGTATCAGTGCATTCATTGGAGATGTAGCAGGGCATTTCTCTTGCATTAATTAATGCTATCTTTCCACTGGCAATTACTCGAGGGATTCCAAAACCACAGACAAAGGGAATTGTTGGACCTGGGTAGCTATATGTAGAATTGGGAGTAAACAGTTTTAATTTTTGCGGATTTTGGTGTTTTCCAAAAGTTAGAACTTCAGAAAGCGGTGTCATGCGTTTTTATTCAAAGTGTACATTATAGCTATAAATTATAATCTCTTTAAAAGTGTGCTAGGTAGGTGATACAGGTGGTATAGTGTCAGCAGATGAAGCCACAGTCATTAACCCTGCATCTCCCATTAAATAATATGTAAAAAACCAAATAAAGTGGTTTTATTTTTCACAGATTTCAGTTTTTTTTTAAAAGAGAAGTGTAGAAAGCAGCATTATGCGTTTTTATTTCATTATCTCCATTTTCTCCCACCTCTAGCTATATGTCTGTCTGTATAGGTGTTTTATGCCCCCACCCCTGCTTCTCTGTGTCCAACAGCACCTCAACTCTTCACTTCGAAGCTGCTGAATAAATAGATGTACCGAAGCAGCACCAAACTAAGTGCTGGCTTCAGGCTGTAGATAGGTGGGGGCATCCATCACTGCCTGCCTGCTTGCCTCCACGGCTCCTTCTTCTCCTCCCTGGTTTGAAAAGGGACAGAGAGGAAAAGTGGAAGGGAGGGGAGGGCTCCAATGGAACATTGAAGAGTGGGAAGAGCAGACACTGTCACATCATCAGGTAAGGCAGGGCCACATTTGGCATGCTACCTTGGGCATCAAGAGCTCTTGGGCCAATCTTGACCAAAGTTAAGTAATAATAATACAGGTATTTATATACCGCCTTTCTATGTCCTCAGATTTCTCCTCGGACTTTATTCAAGGCGGTTTACATGGGCAGGCAATTTAAATCCCTGTAAGGATTTTTACAATTTGAAAGGTTCTATCTTTCAAGAAACCACAACAATCAGAGGTTTCTTTCTTGATCTGGCTGCACATTCTGGCCTCCATCCTCCCACGCTCAGAGCAGATGGAGTAACTCATCTCAGCTTGTCAGCTGCTTCAAGGTCGCACGGTGCCGATGGCTTCGGACAGGCGACCTTTGGATGTTATCTTCAGGCAAATGGAGGCTCAACCCTCTAGACCAGACCTCCTGCCCAGTATAAACAAGCTACTGAAATGGAAAACTGGCATTTTTTTCAAAAAAGCTATAATCTGTAAATTTCAGAACCCACCGAACAATGGTTTGACTAATGCAAAATAAAATAAGGAAAATGTACTCTCCTAGAAAGGTCTGTTTCCTTCCCTGCTTGGTTCAATAATTCTTGGCAATTAAATTTCCTTGTCAGCATGTTCAGTCTGTAATTTAAAGAAATGAGTATAGCTAATACATCTGCCTTTAGTGGCTCATTCCATTAACAAGTCTATGGTTATTTTTTTTTTGCTGATGGGGAATTGTCCATTCTTGAAGCTCATTGATATCTGATGACACACAGTTATTGCTTATCCATGCCAAACAATAATTGTTCTGTCTGATCTCAAAATGAATCACTCAGTTATGCATGAACGCACATGAACAGCAACATTTCCAAGCACAAAATTGAGTTATTTATCCAACCATGATGTTGCCATTATGGTTGAAAGAAAGAGACAATATGTAGCAATGCAAAATCAATAGTGTGGGATGTAAACTTTCAGCTAATAATGCTTTATTTGATCACAAGAAAGCTCTATGGCAATGATTTTCAACCTTTTTCATCTCATGGCACACTGACAAGGCACTAAAATGGTCAAGGCACACCACCAGGTTTTTTAAAATTGACAAGGCACACCATGCTGCCAGTGGGGGCTCACATCTCCCATTGGCGCTATTAATAAATGACCTTTCCCCAAACTCCTGTGGCACACCTGTGGACCACTCGTGGCACACCAGTGTGCTGTGGCACAGTGGTTGAAAATGGCTGCTCTATGGGAATGCAGATACAGTCGGCTCATCTTAGCTACTCATCTGGAGCAAGAATGTTCAAGATTGGAGGATTTCCATGAAGTTTTTTATGATTGCTCTTGATGATCATTCATCATTTTCCAAGTTACCAGAGCTTACACTACAGGAAAGATAGAAGGGGTCCAAGCCCTTTATCTTTTATTCCAGTCCCCTACTATTTTTAGAAAATGAAGGGGGTTATGTGTTGGTTAAAATTGGGGGGAGTCAGGGATTGGAGATTGCAAATTCCATTGAGGAGCTCCTTTTTTTTGCTCTCATAATGCAAGCCCTCGATTAGACCTCATGGGAAGGTGAGGTATAGTGAGGGGTGGGTGATGGGGGCCCATTTTCACTAGTTGGGTCCAGCTGCAACTATGATTATCTAGATGCTGGCAGTTATAGAGTTGTGTACGTTCAAAATTTATGTTAAAAGGACTGGGACCAATGTGGGCAACAGTCCACATTCTGCTTAGTTGGGGGCAACTGGGCTTGCATTAGCTACTATCTTTTTCTTCCAGCTATGATGCATTCCCATATGGGAATATTCCCATATTCCCATATTCCCATATTTTACATACATGGACTCACTAGTACCAGTGAAAACCCTTCCTATAGTACAGCATTTCTGAAACTGTGGGTTGGGACGCACTAGGTGGGTCGCAAGCCAATTTCAGGTGGGTCCCCATTTATTTCAATATTTTATTTTTAATATATTAGACTTGATGCTGCCATGGTATGTGACTGCATTTGCAGAAATGTTGCAGATCTGTACTTTTAACAGAAATGTTACAGATCTGTACTTTTAATAGGCTACTGTGTATATTCTTTAGCAATAGGAGCCAATGGGGCTTACTCCCTGGTATGTGTGGATAGGATTGAGTGTTTGAGGGTTTTTTAAAACTGACCAGCAATAAATTGGAAGGGTTAAGAGGGTTCTTCATTATTTTCAATAATTTTTTAACTTATTGTAAACTTTTAATTTATTTATTTACTTGCTTGCTTAATTGATATGATTTTGTCATATGGGGGGGTATTAAAAATTTTCCTGTTTGATTATGTCACTTTGGGTCATGACATCACTTCCATGTTAATGATATCACTTCTGGTGGGTCCGGACAGATTATCATTATAGAAAGTGGGTCCCGGTGCTAAAAATTTTGAAAACCACTACTATAGAATGTAATTTGTTTGATTTTACCTAAGCTACTTCCTCTCTCTTTTTTTCTAAAATAAAAAAAGAAATCAATAGCCACAGCAGAAACCTTTCTTAACCCATTTCTGCCCAGCCCACAGGTGTACACATTTGATTCCTGTTGTGTATATGCAACATTGGGCAGAAATGGCTTAACATGGAGTGCAGAGCAGGGAGAAAGTGAAGAAATCTGTCAGTCAAATACTGCAGACAAAGAGAGTTAAATTGTGAAATGATGCCTTTGAAGAGCCAAATATCTACCCTTCTGTGCTCAAACCTGGATTTTTAATTTTCCTTACAGACCAATTCAATCTATTGCCTGGGCTGGCAGAGTATGCATTCTGATGCACAAGCTGCCACAAAAACACCATAAAGCTGTGCAGGGAGCCAGTGCACTGGCAGGAAGGTTGGAGTCTTCCTGTGCACACCGGTGGGGTAACGGAAGCCTGCCAGACTAGGTAAGTCTGGTTCAGGGGTTGGAACAGGGTGGCGGGAGTCAGGGAGGGGGTTGAATTGGGCAGGGAAATGATGGAACAGGGTGAAGATGGGGTGGGGTTTGTGGATTGGGTTGAGAGGGCAGGATCCGTGGCACCAACCTGCTTGCACTGCCAACAATATTGCTGGCATAAGTCTGAGTTGACCTGTTGTGTCTGCCAGGGTTTATCCCCGGGCAAAGGGACAAATGTCCCCTTAACAGAGGAGACCTTCAGCAGCTAAAAATCCCTTGCAGAATGCAGTGTAATTTGTGCCAGTACTGCTACATTGCCATGCAGAAATTTACTTTGCACTGGGCGGCCAATTTTTCCAATACCTTGTCCCAGAGGTAGTGACCATTGCAATAACACTGGATCCTGCTGGGTCTAATTTAGGCCTAGGGTTGCCACCTTCCCCCAGCCCCAACCATGCTCTTGAATCTAATACCAGCCTAAAATTTAGCAGGTAAGGCATTATCTACCACAGCGATAAAGTAATAGGAAGAATTCCAGTGTCTCTATTTCTATTGTTCATGCTGCTGCTAATGGCACAAAAGAAGTGTCAATGAAAAAAATGGGGAGGTGATGTTATTGTGTACTGCCTCTTTAAGAGCCATTCAGAAGGCCTCAGGATGAGACAGGCTATGTGAGAGATCTAGAGAAATAATTCTAATTTTGCAGCAGAGGGCTGCGTGAGTGGATTAGCCTATATGATCTCCTCTGTCATTTAGGGATTTGGAAAACTATTTTCAATGAAGCTTTCACTAATTCGCCGGTGAAATATTGACACAATGCTTTCTTTTGCAGCATCAATGGTTTGCGCAACCTTTTAATCTTGCTGGAATTATGTTCAGCAGTGCTCAATAAAACAGAAAGAAATGGAAGCAAATGTTCTGGATTCATGTGGTTTGGTGGTTTTAGGGAGCTTTCACACAGGCACATGAACAAATTAGCAGTACATGTAATAAACAAAAGATTCAAAGGAAGTCATCTCCTTTAGCATCAGTGTGTATGGCATTACATAAGGAAGTAGAAAAATGTTGTCCACATATTCAGTTCTGGCTTGCAGCAATTTAGCACAGCCCACTGGCTTCCTCCCTGATACCATCATGTTGTCATCTGGTGGCAGTCGGGGGAATGGAGAAAAGAAGGATAAAGCCCTCCAGCATGTGAATCTAAATGGCAGCATATGGTAGGGGTCTGAGGGGGAAAAAAGCAAATAGGATGCAATAACAAAAGATAATCTGACTGGCTATAATTTTTTTAATACAATGCCATATGGCTACGTAAATCTACATTTTTAAAATTATGTGGTATGATTTGACATCTTGCTAAGGGACTGGAGAACAGATTAATTGAATAATATCCTTGGAAAAGAAATTGACCTCCATTATCAAGGAAGTGTCTTTAATATCATATTGAGTCTCACATTAACATATGGTGCTGGGAATCACATGGTGTGTGAATGATCATGGGAGTGTCTATTTCATCCCCATTTGCACATGTAAGGAAATCAGTATCAGTTGCAGTAGTTGCCTGCAATGAGCAGGAAGGGGCTGGACTAGATGACCTCTAAGAAATGAAATGACCTTCTAATTCCATGAACATGAAATTCTTCTCTTCATTACTATTACTTAAAATGTATTTTGCATCTGATATTAGATGTTGTAAAGAAAATATTTGACCAGACACTTGAGAAAGGGCCTTCAGGGTTCTGTTCTATCAAAAAATTGATCTATCTAATATATCTTCTCCCCAGAATAGCTGCTTCTTGGACTAGAACTAGGAAGGCCTCAGTTCAAGTCCCTATTCAGCCATACAGCTCATCATCTGACTGCACCAGTCATTGTCTCACAGCCTAACCTACCTCACAGTGTTATTGTGAGGGTAAAATGGGTGGAAGACGAACCATAGTCTCTATGAGTGCTTGTCCTAACCCAAGAGTTTTGGAGAAAGTGTAGGATAAAAATGTAATGAATGGCTCTCGGAGGAGGAGCCAACAGTGGACGAACAGACATGTCTCCAGGAGCTCCTGTGAGATAGTTTGTTTTCCCCCAATACTGCAGGTCTGAAGAGGACCTGAAGATCTTTGTCAGGAGAGAAAAGATTTTCTTCCGTGCAAGGTATCTGGATTGAAAGCCGGACCGGGGGGGGGGGGAGGGCTTTCTTCTCAGAGAAACCTAATCGTTTGAGACAGTAATGGGGGAGGTGCAGTGATCTGCAATTAAGCTGCTGGCTCAGTGCTAAGATATCATATGAAGGAAAAAAAAGTGTGAAGTGTAAAGTTTAAGTTGAAATTCAAGGTAAGTACGTGTCAATGTTGTCCCCGGTTCTGACTGACTGATTTGGCTAAAAGCCCTGGATACATGGGAAGCATTAATGAGAACTTTTTAAGGATGTTGAAAGTGCTTTTTATTTTGTAATGGAATAAATCGGTGGTGGACTATAATTATAATTACAGCTTGGTGTGTGGACTAAAATCCAGAGTTATTTTTGGACATAACTCTCATTAAACTTGAAAGAGTTTTAGGTTTTTTTGAGACTTTTTTTTTTACTTGTCTCTCTCTTCATTAACCACATTGAACTGTTATCTGCAAGACGTATGTAAGGTATGCAAGGAATTTCTGGCTGATAGAGCAGTGCCATGGTGCAACCAAGGAGAATAATACGCGGTGGACATCTTGTGGATTAGAGAGAAATTGCAAGATGGATCCTGTTCCAGATTTTTGGATTCAAATGGTGTTTACAAATATGGAAAGATTGCTCGAGATGGAACAACAGAAGCTGAGTCAGTCCTTGCAGATCCAAGCCAGTTTAAAGACTCTCTCTCTCTCAACAGATAGATGTGTGCAAGGAGCAATTGGAAGACGTGAAGAAACAAGTAGAAGATAAACGAAGGAATGAAAAAGCGGAAAAGATGATGGTGAGGGATGAAATCACAATCAGAAGAGCGGATACAGAAATTAGAAGAGTGGAAAATTAACAGGATCTAGAGTGGATGTTGGTGGAGATCAAGATAGAGAAGATGGACAGAGCAATATGGGCGCACAAAATACAAAATGTGTTGGAACAAGAAGAAGAAAACATTTAATTTCCAGTTAATTGGAAGAATGAACATACCTTATACAAGAAAATGTGAAAAAATAGAAAGAAGGAGAAAAAATGGAAAGAAAGAAAAAGAAACCTGAGGGTTAACCCGAGGGTTAAAGAAAATTGGAGGATTTTATTTAGTTAATAACTGGTTTAAATCTACTTAAAAAAACGAGTACATATGAAATTGATACATATGAATTAGAAAGAATTAGAAAAAAATAGCTGGAAATGTTAGTGTGTGGATGAATTGTTTTATAGGTGGTTATTATGTTAAAGAAAAAAAATGTAATCAGACTGGAGAATTAGATTGGAAAATGGTAAAGAACATATTAGATTGTTGGTTTTTAGTTTGGAAAGATTATTATTATTTGATATTAATGAGTAATTGAATTAGTTGAGATGATAGAAAGTGAATATTTAGAAAATATATTATAGGGAATTAGGAATTTATTATATTTGATATAAGAAATATATAAATGAATAGAAGAGTTAGAAGTAGATGGAAGAATTGTTTTATATGTTGTTATATTTTGGTAATTAGATTATTTTGTTTTAATATTAATGAGTAATTAAAGTAAGTCTATGAAGTAAGTAAGTCTATGAAGAAAGTGAAAATTTAGAAAATATAGTATAGGGCATTAGGGAAACTTAGTATATATTATATAAATGGATTAATTAATAAGAGGTAGAAGTAGATGAGTAGGAGATATAGTATGATTAATGAGTAATGGTATATGGTATTTGGCACTCCTAAATGTATGTATGTCTGTTTGTCAATTAAAAATAAATCTTCAAAAAAGAAAACTAAAAAAATGTAATGAATCAGTAAACACAACTACAGATAATTCAAAATCCACTTCCCCCCCCAATCCAAGTAGAATGTTTGATACGTAGTATTCTGAGTTCTTTTTAAAAGTTCATTTCAGTAAAATGCAATTCGTTCCTTTTATTCCTGTGTCTTGATCCTAAGGTACCATACCTGCACGCACACATTGCTCTGTACTTTCTTGAACTGGGGATTGCCTTCTTGAGAAGCAAGTGTGGGAGTCAAAGTCGTACAAGTAGTATATGAAGTGCATTCAACTCGCTTGTACCAGCTCTAAATTCACAGCAGCCTGCTGGCATTTAAATCTTTCTTCAAAGCTAGAAGAAATCTAATTTTCTTTTTTACTCTGTTTGAGGATTGTCTAGTTAATAGAGTAATGTGCCATGACTGGAACTCAGTTAAAGATGGAAGGAAAGCAAAGACTTCCAAAGATAGAAGCTTTATCTTAAGGAGAATTCATCACATCTCACATCTCTCTGAAAAGGGAACACTAGATTTTTTTTTTCTTTTCAGTTTCTCTCTGAAAATTGAGTCTTCTTAAAGGAGCTAGCTGTGATTAATTTAAGAAAGAGACTGCGAGTTCTCGAATTCTATGAGCTTCCTTCTTTCATCATGCAAATTTGACTTTCTCCACCTTGAGAGTCCTGGCTCCTGGTTGAACTTTAATGCCGTCGTGGCTGAGGTTTGCTGGGTGGGTACCTACTCTCCCACCTGGACTTGGAGCCCAGATCTATCTGCTTAGTAGACTTGGGCTCCCTGTTTAACTTATGGCATCTGTGGCAAGGTTTACTGATCAGGTAGACCTGGGCTCCCACCTGGGCTTGAAGCCCAGGTCTATTTGCCGGGTAGACCTGGACTCCCTGTTTAACTTGTGGCCGAGAATCACTGGGTGGGTAGACCTGGGCTCCCGCCTGGACTCAGATCCCAGGTCAACCTGCTGGGTAGACCTAGGCTCCTATTCCAACCAATCTCACCAGCGCCCTGTTCAGTGGGCATTCCCCTGGCACCCAGTTTTGTTCCCCATCCTACCCTTCCTACCCCCAACCCCCTACCCTTCCTACCCCATCCTACCCCATCCTACCCTTCCCTACTGGCACAAGAGTTTGGGGAGGATCATGCACCCATGGCCCCTCTTAGATCCGCCCGTGCCCCCTTGGCATTGCACCCAGAGCATAAGAACATAAGAAAAGCCCTGCTGTATCAGGCCAAAAGCCCATCTAGTCCAGCCTCCTGTATTTCACAGTGGCCCACCAGATGCCCCAGGGTGCAGGTGCCCCATAGGCTTTATACTACTTATGGCTCTGCTACTGGACATACTGGCATGGCTGGTGGATTTCACTATCTAAGATTAAATACATCCATGTTTATTTGTGCTTTGGAATCCCAGTGCTAAAATGCTGAGGTAATTTAAACTTTTCTTGAGTGGTCCCCATTCTGCCAAGTCTGGTTGGCAACCTTCAGTCTCGAACGACTATGATATAAGCCTACAGCACCTGGTATTCCCAAGCGGTCTCCCATCCAAGTACTAACCAGGCCTGACCCTGCTTAGCTTCCAAGTGTCTGTCTACATTCACAGCCTTATTTTTCTGGTTTGCAGTCCAGATGCCATCCAGGGGTGGATCATCAGCAATTCACTGAATGGAGCAGGATCATCAGAAGCAGCTGGGTTATCTATTAATAATGAAGCCAATTTAATGAGTGATGATGAATTTATTCATTGCTTCAGGAGCTACTCCAATAAAGTACAAAGCTACTTAAAAGTTCTCAAATGGAGGATGTTGCTGGAAAACAGTGGTTGAATTTAAATGTCTGATGCGAAGGCAATTTGCAGGATTACAATGGCATATTGTTGTCTGTGGAGAGTGAGCAAAATTAATTTATGAAGGTCTTTATCACGCTTACAGTCGCAGTAAATTATTAACCAAAAAACCTGGCTTCAGACAGCTCTGCCCACGTACATTGTAATCAGCTGAAATATTGAAGAAGACAAATTATGACAATGTGGGCTTGACACAACAGATAAAATGCACCTTGGTGGCAGTTCAAAAATCAATTACTGCATGAAATGGCATTGTAAGTCGGTCATATGACCAGTCGGTGGAGAAAAGAAATGGCTTTAAAGGAAACCATCCCTGCTTTTTAGATAAAGTAAATTTTTGCATTAGCCTTTCTCATAACAGCAGGTGGACCAGCCACTTAATTTCAATTCAAGGGTGAAGGGTGGTTTTGCCTGAACACGCTGCAGCCCCGTTCCAGAGTGAGACACACACAGAACTCTTGCGCAGAACCACAAGGCACTCCCTTCAATGGAGAAGGCAGCTCAGCTACCTGGCCAGGCTGGCCCTCTTGACTTGAGGTGTTCTCGGGCATTCTCTGTCCCCAAGTTAGTTTCAGTTTTTACACGAAACTGATAGTCCCCTCCTCTTGCAAAGTCATGTTGGAGAAAAGAGTGTGAGATGTGACAAATGACAGGGTGCTTCTTGTCTAATAACAGCAGTGTGTATGAAGCAGATATTTATAACTCTGGGATGCAAAAGAAGGGGTTAAGCATGAAGGCAGAGCAGCAATTTTCAATGTTTTCCTTCACACAGCACACTGACTTCTATGGTCTTCTCTATGGTCTTTGCTTCTTGTACTTCCAGCTTCCAGGAGACTCTTCCAGGTTCTGCTGCTCTGTTTCTAGGGCAACTGTCTATAGTAATGAATTGTCTGTCCCTCTTCCTCCACCGGACAATTCATTGCCACCTAACGTTACCCTAGAAACAGAGCCGCAGAACCCAGAAGAGTTTTTCAGCTATTTTCAACCACTGTCCTCCAAACTCCCACAGCGGCACCTGCAGACCTTTCATGGCACACCAATGTGCCGAGGCAACACTGGTTGAAAATTGCTGGGTAGAGAATGGTCATAAACCATAGTCATAAATCAGAATTAAGTACGAGTGACTGACAAGGACAGTCAGATGTTTTTAAACATTACCACTCCTTTGTGCCAAGCACCAAAATGCCCACATGAAAGTGGTAATGTCTAAGTTGGCTTTGAGCATCTGGTAGAGTGGACTTGACTAGGAGCTGCTCTGCTAAATTCTATCATCTCTGATTCCCAAATGCCCATCCTAGCTATCTAGCCTGCACTAGAGCATCTAAGACCAAACTACATGTTATATGAAGACCATCATGGAGAACTAGTCTTAAAACTCAAGGGTCTCTTTTTCACAAAACAGCAACAACAAAAAACAGTCATGGGGACAGGGATGTGCATTTCCCCACCACCCCATTTTTCCTACTGAATATTAACAGGTATCTCTTGGTCCCCAAAGCGTAAGTTTATTCAGAAGTGTCTCATTCTGTTTACTTACTCCCAGGTCAGTGTGCATAGGAATACAGCCTCAGGCTGCAATCCTATACACATTTCCCAGGGAGTAGGACCTACTGAACACATTGGGACTGACTTCTCAGTACACATGCATAGGATTGTGCTGTTAGCATGTTACAGTTTTGGCCAGCTCGCTTACCAATGCTCATCTCTCTGGTACAGCTGATTCCCCATCTATTACTAGGTTTACCCCCTGAACTACATAACTGGTCCTATGGACATTTATGTCATCACAAACCCCACACTCTACCATCTCTGGAAATGATTAATCAGTGGCATCATATTCTATAACATTTTCTCACTTCTCAAATAGCCTTTAGAGAATTCATTAGTGTCACCAAAGTAAATTATTTGGTTGGGATAGAATGACCGCAAAAACCAAATCTATTTGCATATGTGTGCAGCATCCATTCTATAAATCAAAGCCCGTATATTAGCTTCACACTCCTCCCTTTACTTACCATCATCTTTTTCTACTTCATGTACAAGTTCTGTTCAAGGCCAAAGGGAACATGAGGGAGGACTGATCATGGAATCTTAAAGCATTAGTTTTTGCCAGTGTAAATGAATTAGGTTTGATTTTTAGCCAATGCTGGAGTATATAAACTAATTCAGTATTCACATAAAGTTAGTCTGATGTCCATTTGAAGTCAATGGTCTGTTATCTTGTTACTCCATCAGTTCTCCTCCTTAAGATATCATTGCCGTCTCTGCGGTTTCTGGTTCCCGATACGAATATAATGTACCAGAAGGGGAGTTTGTTCTCACAGTTGGGCGCAAGCTGCTTCTGTGTTGAAGTCTTTCGGAATGTTCTGGAAGATTCTGCCATCTTAGATTTGTCTGTTGAGTGGATGTTTCCCAGGCAGGACATGTTTGGGAGGTAAAATTCAAAGAAGATTTAGAAAGGTAGGTTTCCTGAAGACCCTCTTCTGGCAGGCATCTGTTTGAAAGCACTTCTTTCTCTTTGGAGTTTCGCCATTTCATCCTTCGATTTTGAAACCAGATTTTGACCTGTTCAGGAGTTAATCAGACACTCTTATTATTATTTATTTCTAAGAGACTGCCAAAAATATACTTCTTTCATACTCTTCCATTATACATTGCCCTCCCTTATCCTAGCCAAAAGTACACTGGGATTAACACGATACATAACAATTGAGGTAGTTAGTGATATTCTGCCAAGTAATTGCTCATTCAAGGAAGTCGGGCAGGAAGGAAAGTGCTGAAACCAGAGCTGATGAAACAGGTGGATTTTTCTGGTGGATCTGGTTGCTTGAGTTGGTAGGACCCTGTGAAAATGGGGAGGTATGCTACTTGACAGCCCAATCCTAAACTGAACTGGCACAGCCAGGTCACACAGCCTGCGCTTCATCCAATGCTGCTCAGGAGGTGACTGGAGGTCTCCTTGGGGTAAGGGATATATTTTCCCTTGCCCCAAGTAAAGCCCTAGACACCCCATGGGGCTTCTCAGATCCACACCAGCTATATAAGGCTGTCCAGCCAGGGAAGGAGATTAGGATGTAGTGTGTGCTGCTGTTGCAGGTTCTACCCCCCTCCAGGGGCCCAATCAGGGGCCCTGTTCTGCCCTCCCCTGGTCCTGAGACACCTCCTCCCTACCTCCAAAACGCCCTCCCACCACCCTCTTCCAGCCCCTGCACCACCACAGCACAATCTTACCTGTGCCAGTCTGTGCAGGATTGGAATGCAGAACCAGCAGGCCAGTGCAGGCCTTAGCACCGGCCCAGCCAGCTCTCACGTAGCTGCAAATGTGCCTTATGGCATGTTTGCAGCACTCTGAGCTGGTGTGGGAACAGCCACACTGGCTCAGCTAAGGGTTCGGATTGAGCTGTTATTGTAGCAAACCAGACATATGAGCAACTAGGATAGGAGACTCAGCAGGAGTTACATTGAAGGAGGAAAGAAGTTGACCCTCTCGGCCATCCAGATCATGTCTGTGACCAGGCTTTAAAGGTAACTCCATCTGTCATAGTTATTGATATAACTATGTTGGTTCCAGATATTCTGAATATTCCTCTCTTTACCAAAATATTAAGTGGTACCTTTGAACAAATGGCCTGTTCACAAATCCATACTGTAAGTGGTGGCTGCCTTATCCATGGAGGATGGGTTATCTGAATATTCGTTGGGACAGAAGGTGCCTTGTACATGTTGCCACTCAACCCAGTGGTGTAACTACGTAGAGGGGATGCAAAACACTAAGTTTTGCAGGAAGCCTCACCACAGTGTGCAAACGGCCCTCCATCCCCTTCAGAGCCATTCCCAGCAGCTGGAGCAAAAGGGAGGCAAATGCATTCACCTCTGTTTTGCTCCCACTGCCTGGAATGGCTTCGAATGCCTGGAATGGCTTCGAAGGGAAAGGGGAGGGGCCTTTTGCATGCCACAGTAAGGCTCCCTATAAAACCTAGTGCTTTGCTCCCCCTCTGGCTATGCCACTGACTCAACCAACATTTGGGATTCTGTGTAAGATCCAAATGGCCCATTTGCTGCTATGTGAAGCCACTGGGCAGCTCAAACAGATGAGTTGCTCTCTTTATTTGACCTTTACAGCAAGAAACTGTCATCACTAGATGCATTCCCTTGTCCTTTCCCCATAGGGAAGCTTTCATGCCAATGCACTCTCACATCTTGAATGATGACCACAAACCAAAGTTCTCCAGAATGTGATGGCATACCGGGAACCATCCCTGATTTCATTATGATTTTTGTCCCTGTTGCATGGGGTGTGATTTCAATTTTGGCACCATGGTGTATGCTCTGCCAAAGTCTTCTGTACCTGTGACTCCTTTAGGCCCAGGTTGAGAGCCAGTTTCTTTCTGTCTGTCTTGCTGATGTATTTTTGTTTCTGAAACATTTTCTCCAAAGCTTTTCTCTGATCTTCAGAAAAGACCGCCCTTCTTAAAATCCCTCTCCGGGATCTGGAATCCTGGGTTAGAAGAGGCAGAACACTTTCTTGTCCTAGAAGAAAAGAATCAGTCCACTGGTTTAAACCTGATTGGCAAATTTATTTATTTATTTGTCATTTTAAAACAACCTTTATGTTCCTCAGCATACCCAATAGTTAACTTTAGTGAATTCAAACACTCGTATGCTTGGCAAATGTTAGTGGAGCACGACTATCTCTCCAGGTTCATTTCCCACGTGGCAATCTAATGCACTTCTTAGATTCGGAAGCAGTTATGTGCATGAGCACAGTTGGCGGACCATCATATATACCTGCTGTTAAATACAGAAGTCCCCCCATATCCACTGGTCCACTATCTGCAGTTCACATATCCCCCCCCATTGGGCAAATGACTTATCTGTCTCTGATTACAGCTCTCCTGACACTGTCTGTTGTGTCTGGTTATCTCTGTACTATCTGCAAATGCTAATACAAAGCAGGAAGCAAACAGAAAGCAGGTTGGAGGGCTGAAAACAGTATGATGCTTAGCTGTTAGTGCTTCCTGTTAGTGTTTGCAGATAACACAGAAGCAACCAGGCACAAACAAAATCTATGTGTAATGTATGAGATTCCCATACACTTGAAACAATTCAAATTAGTCCAGCCAAACATCTAATCTTTTTTCAGGGATATGCTCAATCCATGTGCCCAAGTCCTGAGTCAAGTCCTGAGTCAGCGACTCCACGATTTGACTCATGAGTTGTAACATGCGGCCGTTGTGACTCAACATGTGAAAAATTTCTAGTTTTTTGAGTTGAGATACGAGTCATTTCAGGAAATGAAACTCGTGCAGCCAAAAAGAAAAGAAAAAACCTTAAACCTTCCTCCTCCCCTTACCCCCAGTCCCTGCTTTGTGAAATCAACCACCCTGCTGTTGCCATCCTTTTGAATGCCAACTTCTGGCTTGCCCATGAGGTCTTTTGGCACTATGTGGAAGCAGCAGGAAAAAAGTAAGCAAGAACACAAGTCATATGACTCATTTTTGAGTCCCAACCCGTTTTTAGAGTCACTGACCCTGAGTCACGAATCAGGTAGGGGTCAGCGACATACATTACTTGAGTTGATACGAGTTGTCAGGGTCCCCCTGACTTACCTGGGGGAAACCTGGAGGGAACAGGCTTGCAGGGTGAGAGGGGGGCTCAAGGCAAGGAGGAGACAGGCCCCGAGGCCAGCAGCAGGTGGAGTACCGGCCTGGAGAGCCAGGAGAGGGAGGAGGGCGAAGGAACACCAGGCTCCAGCCTTTTAGCTATCACAAGCAGGGAGGGGCATGCCTGGGAGAGGCCAGTCAGCCTTTTAACCCTCCCATGGAGGAAGGGGCAGGGTCTGGAAGGGCTGGTCATGAGCATAAAGCCCAGCTGGGCCAAGGATGAAGGCAGTCTGGGTCAGGCAGCTGGAGGGAGCAGAACCCAGCCTGCCTATGAACCAAGTCTGGCTAGGAGCCCAAAAGCCCTTGCAGCTTTGGGAGAAGGGTCCGGGTGACGCAAATCCCTTTCCCCCACACTCTCTGCTGAGGCCCTGGTGGCTGGGACGTTGCTCTGGGAGATGGAACCTCCAGTGCCCCGCTGCCGCCTCTTGCAAATATGAGGGGCCCCCTCAAGCCAGGACCCCACACACAACATGTTTTTGGATGACTCAAGTTTGAGTCTCCACGAGTCAAGTGCCCATTCCATGCCTGTTTTAACAAGCAAGACAAAATTGGTCATATCAACCTACAGAGGTGCCATATGCAGAGTCAGACCAATACTCCATCTAGGTCATAACTGCCTGCCCTGATAGGCAGTAGTTCTCCAGAGTTGCCTTGGAGGTCTTTCCCAGCCTTACCTGGAGACTGTAAAGACTGAACCTGGGCCTTTCTGCATGCAAAGCAGGGGCCCATCACCAAACAATGGCCTCCTCCCTTGACAAACAAGCCTTGCAAAAAATTATGTGTTTCCAGTTGGGTCTTCTAATCTGCCATAATGGCAAAGGATGCAGGCATGGCGTTGAAATCTGCTAAATTTTTCATCGGATCCATTGCAAGAGGAATAAGCCTAACCCCCCCCCCCCAACCCAATCACAATGGTTATGTCAGGATAAATGAACTGCAGCCAGCTCGCCAGCCTGTCCAGCTGAACCTCCTCACTCGAAGGTTGTGATACCATGTTGACACAAAGCTAATATGATACCAAATACTTTGTGAAAAAGCCTTTCCTTTGCATTCTCGTATATGGTGATAAATGTCTTCTTAATCTGTGGAACAATCTTCCTTAGCCTTTGTGGCAGAGACCACCTTGAAGGAGCGAGTAAAGGCTTTCGTCATGGTTTCCATTTTTCCATTGCAATTCAATACGCTCTAGTTAAATGGACAATTAATAGGTCACTTCCAAAATAGTAGTGTATCAGTCCTGGTTAATAAACACTCGCAGCAGTTGATAATGGGGGCCAGTGTATTCAACGCGTCCCTGTATGCACTCAGCTCAGCTCACTAAATCCCTTTTCAGGTAGACAGGGTTATATGGGAAGATGAGCTAGAATGAGTCTATAAAAGTCACTTTCATTCACTGCTTTATTTTTCAGTCAAGTGCTTTAAATGGTGTCCAGATATTCTCGCGGAATGTGAGACAGGAGAAAAGCACAGTGCACAGAGCATCACTTTATGGCCACACAAAAGGGCAACTGACCCTTGGCCGGGCCTTTTCAGCCCAGAATGGCTCCTAAAGTTCATCGGCACAGTGAAAAATGGTGGTGAGGTCGCGTGTGGATGAGTAAAGTGAAAGTGGCGATTGGTCATGGTGCTGTCAGCCATTGTGAGGGAGCCGGGCCCATGTAAAACGCTCTGTGGGAAAGTGTCAGCCCCCTAAAGAGAGGCTCAGAAACTCGCAGCTCATTAAACCGCCAGCATTTGCTGCCTCACTTGTCAAGAATCATTCAACTTAGCAACCGGCCTTCGGAGACATTCATAAAGGAACCTTATCCCTCACACACACACACACGCCCACACCCAGCAGTCACCGCCTAGAGTTCTGCTATGATACGAATCGGCGCTTTAACAGCTCAGTGAGGAGCGTAACTACATAGTCTGAAGAGTGTTTAGACTTCACTCTGCTGGTATTTCTGAGAATATCTGAGCAGTTCTTGCAATTACAGATCCACTTCCTCCTAATAGTTCATTTGGTACCAAGGGGACCTTCCTTCCCAAGAGGTAATAGCAACTTCAGGGGGAAGGCCATTTTCACCAGGATTGCAGTACAAAAGGAATGGGTTAAATACTCCCTCTCCATCTGCCACAGTTCCAGTCCTGATTAGTTGTCCCGTCCCCCCACTTCTACATTCATTAAAAAAACAAAACAAATGGAAGAACAAATGATGCACTTAGCATCACATGCAGTTTGATCCTAAGCATCAATGTGACCTTTTTTATTTAAGGCATGTAGCCTCTGAGTTCCCAACAACCTGATCCCAAACGGAGATCGTGGAAAGTGAATCCTACCAAAATCAGTTGCCAACAAAGTACAGTGAGGATTGGAATGTAACTTTCTCCCCACTGAAAAAAATTAGAGTTGGGATTTCCTTTAACTTGCAAACTCTTTGATGTAGGACCAGTCCAAATACATCTTTCTGAGATGGTACAGTCCCACACATGGTTGGTATCATCATACTTCTCGTGGGGGAGAGGATTTCAATTTGAAAATCATGGAAAAAAGGTTTGAAAAATATGGTATAATATCTGCAGTGATCACATGAGGACAGTTTCACTTCCCATGTGAAATTGAGGGGCTGTTTCTGGGTGGGTGAGGGCAAAATGGGGGCAGATCAGACCCAGGAAGGGGCAGTATTGGTGGGGCACACCTCTGCTGTTTCATAACCCCCTTCCCAGGCCTACCACCTTTATAGCTGGCGCAGATCCAAGTAACCCCATTGGGAAGTCTGGTGCATTACTCAGGGCAAGGAGAAAAATATCCCCTTACCAGTAGCGTAGCTATGTGGGGGCAAGGCACTAAGTTCTGCAGGTCACCTCAATGTGCTGTTTAAGCTGCCCCTTCCCCTCGCCATCAGAGCCATTCCCAGCGGAGAGAGAAAACTTGAGGTATCTCCTCTGCTTTTCTCTCACTGCCGGGAACGGCTCTGGTAGTGAGGGGGAGTGGCAGCTCACATAATAATAATAATAATAATAATAATAATAATAATAATAATAATAATAATAATAAACAGGTATTTATATACCGCCTTTCTTGGTCTTTATTCAAGACTTTATTCAAGGCGGTTTACATAGGCAGGCTGATTAAATCCCCGTAGGGATTTTTACAATTGAAAGAAGGTTCTATCTTTCAAGAACCATAACAGTCCAGGTGTTTCACTCTGATCTGGTTTCACATTCTGGCCTCCTTCTCCCACGCTCAGAGCAGATGGAATCGCTCGGCTTCAGCTTGTCAGCTGCTTCAAGGTCGCACGGTGCCGGTGGCCTCGAACTGGCAACCTTGTGGATGTTATCTTCAGGCAGTCAGAGGCTCTACCCTCTAGACCAGACCTCCTGCCCTGGTCCTGCCCGGTGCGTTGAAGTGCCCTGCAAAGCTTAGTGCTGTGCCCCTCATAGTTACGCTACTGCCCTGACCTCAAGGCTACACCCCTGACCCCCAATAGCTATGCCCCTGACCTCCAACCTCCTCCTAAGCAATGCTGGATACAGCAAAGGCCATGTGACTCTGCTACACCAGCACAGTTTAGGATTGGGTTGCCCAGTTTCTTAAGGTCAAACCCAAGGATGCTCGCTTGCATGTGTTCCTGCTTAGCTTCCTCAGAAACAATCTGTGTGTGTTCATGTTCTCATCCACCTCCCAGGGGACGAGAGAGATGTAATGGACCCCTTAAGCTGATACTGAAAAAAGAACAAGGAACAGTGAGATGTAGTTATGTTAGGGAATTACAATAAAAGGTGTGACATATGGCATCTCCGAGATGGAATGGTTGTCCTATATCATAAGTTTCTGGATACTAGAACATCTTGGTGGCTGTCATGTCAGTTGGTGTCAGTTTCACTTGGAATATTGTAAGTTCATTCAGAGTGCTGCCTACTTCACTGAGGAAGTGGCCCACAGTTTCACTCAGGAGGTTGTCAGTTTCCTGCAGAGCCACTCAGAATACTCCTGAGCAACTTCTATAGTCCCCAGCAAGCTGCAAACCAGAAATTGAGGCTGGTGAGGTTGCTGAGCTAGTTAAAAGAACTTTCTGGGCACGCAAGAACTGGATATCATAATTTTGACTGTATTTTGATTTACGTTTGCCTGTAATTGCCTTCTAGAATTTTTGCCATGAACCATGCTTGGGCACTTCCAAAAACCAAGCCATTTTCCATATCTGGAAACAACCATTTTCCAAGTCTAGGAACTTCCAACAACCAAGCAATTTTCCAAGGCTATTGGAGAAATTTATTGCATAACTGGAAGGAAGACTTTCAGGAATGGTCTCTTTAGGCATGGATTTATCTTTGTGGTAGCAATGGATTTCAGTCTTGGCCTAGGAGTGCATCTGGGAAAAGGAAGGCGGCACTAGCATTGGTGTTAACCCACCCTAATAATCATTTGGTGATTTGCTGCAAATTTCACAAAGATCCTAGATCACTACCTACCTGCTGTCTCCATACTGCTTTAAATCACTCCCCACCCCACCAGAGATGTAGATTAATAATAAAATCTGATTCAGGTTGGATTGTGTCCCCTAAGCTTGAGACTGGCCTTCAAAGCCAGATTAAGTGGCAATCAATTCAAATGGCTCAATCAATAATAAAGAGATCTTATTATAGTTAACTCATCTCTTACAGCTTTAACAAATAAAAGGCACAATTGAACCGAAGTTAACCATGCTAAGTCATGCTGATTTTAATAGTCTTTTAAAAAGTCTCTCTGCTTTTAATGTATAACTTTTAAATAGAAATCCATAGGACTTAAAATATAAGCCAAATATGATGTTTGGCTACAGGACACCCAGATTTAAAATGCGGGAGTGTATATTTTCCTCAAAAATCATGATGTTCTTCCTAAATTGCACTATATTCCAAAAAGACAGATATGAATAATAACTTCTTTTTTTTGCAGTTCTGATTTGTTTTCATTTCTCATTTGCACTGATTCACTAAAAGCAAATTGTGGATCCTTTTACTAAGTATCAGGAAGAAAAAAAAGCCAAAAGCTTTACTTGGTTGGCTTTCTGTTTCAATGGAGTTGGGAATCTCCCACAATTACTCAGTGTACCAAAGTCTGATAAATCTTTGCAAACCTCTTGAATGGGATTGCTGTGATTTTTACCAAGACATTAGCTCTTTGCAATTGCATCACCAATTAGGCTTTTTTCTTTCCTTTTCCCGGGGCACATTAAATCCTGCTGCTTCGGTTTACAGGATAACTCAAGCATTACTGATGAAGCATAAAAACTTACTTGGAAAAGCAGTGGGGGACGCAGGGTGTTGACAGGACCCACCACAGCAAGCCGAGTAGACTGGCGGGGCTCTCAGGAAAAGGTGCTTTGGAAGAGCTGCAAACACAATGATGAGTCTGTTGAATGATGCTGATATTCACAACACTTCAAAGGTAGAATAGAAATCCACTATATAGTCAAAGAAAGTTCTGTCATTGCTTTGTTAGGAAAAGGTGGAATCCACCCCAAATATCCTGCTAGAACCACTGTTCTCTGCCTCAGTGGCATACCAAGATCATTTGGGACCATTTTTGGCACTCCCCCATGACAAAATTATTTTCAGTAATAGTCATTGCATGAAATGAATAATAATAATGGCCAGAGAAGAAGTGCAGACAGTGAACATTTTCGTTTAATTGAGCTTTGTGTGTGTGTGTGTGTGTGTGTGTGTGTGTGTGTGTGTGTGTGTACACACAGTCAGTTGTCATTATCCAATAAGGTTAGGTTCCTAGAAAACCTAGCGGATATTGAATTAGTGGCTACTGAATCATTGAGCCTATAGGGGAAAATGGGGTTAGGTTCCAGGGAACCCTCTTCACCATACACTTTATGAACTTTATGAACCTGAATAACCTTAACTTGAAGTCTATGGGTTTGGGTGACAGTGAGGGCTCATATCAACAACTCCAATAGCCAATGCTTCCTCCTCAATATAGGATATCCCTTGGTATGTTGAAGGCTGCTGGCCCAATAACGAGGACTCATAGTTTAGCAATGAGGAAGGGGTTCTCTTGGTGCCTTTCCTGGACTTGCCACTGCCCCAGAGCAGCCCCCAGGCAGCTTTCCAGAGGTATCTCATCATCAGCCTCTTATCATCACCAGGGTTGTGATGGTTCAGCTGGAATTTCCAAGATGGTGGGGCTAGTCTGGAAGCTGACATAAATGTGACTGATTCTTCATGGGCCAATACCCCCTCTCTTGCTGGCAAATTGTATAGAAACCTACTGTATAGATGCCTCTTACTCTTGCCCCTGTATAGTACTAGTGCTGCCTTCTGCTCACGAGGTGTCTCTTCTCCTCCTCCTCTTGCTCCTCATCCTACAACCTCTCTCATCCCTGCCTGCTAATAGCTGTGCCGAGCTCACACCGACCCTTAGTGCACCAGCAGAATATTCATGGGTAATGAGAAAAGAGTTGAAGATCATGAGGGGCAGGTGGCAGTTCTGCCCCTCACAGATAAGCAAATCTGCAAATTGCAAATTTGCATATAAAGAGAACTGACTGTACTAACCTTGAAAGTTTGTATATTTATATATAACTTTGTAACTTCGTATATAGAATCATACAAATAAACAATTTAAAAATAAGTTTCAAAAAATAAGCTTTTTTGAAAAAGCTTTTTCAAAAAAATTATTTAACGGCACACTCCTGACTTGCACTGGAACAGGCAGGCTGGCAGGCCTGCACTGTATCCAGCGCAAGTTTCTGGCTGGCTGTGGCTCCCCTTATCCCACGTAGAGCCACAGTGGCCCCAATGGACCAGCGCCACCTAAAGAGTTTGCACAAATCTGAGCAACCCAGAACTACACCAGGCTGCCTGGGAACAGGGCTAGGATCAGCGTAACTGCCAGATCCCGGCACTGCCTCTCACTTGCGCCAGCCCAAGAGTACTTTAGGATTGTGCCTAAAACTTATTTTACTAACTCAGGCAAACATTTTAGCAAGAGGAGCACATCATCTCTCTGACACTGTCAGGGGCCAAGGGAAAAAAAAGAATTAATTTACATTTCAAATTTCAATAAATTTACATAAATGAATAAATTAGAGACAGAATTTATATGAATGAAAGGCTGCCAGCACGCCTCCCTGGCGCACTAGCAAATATTGCCAGGGCTTTCCCCCCTTCAGCCAGCAGCAGGTAATTGCTGCCAGCTGATTGGCTGGTTGGCCAAAAAGAGGGTGGGACAGGAGAGCACTTTGGGTGCGTGTGCGCCTGAAGAGCTCAGTCTGTTCCTGGCAAGCGACGTGAGCGGACGCTTAGCCAGGAGTGGTGAGAGGCTACCCTGGGACGGGGCTTAGAGCGCCGAGAGCCACGCTTTCAAGCCCCGTCTCTGCCCCAAGCCCCGCGCTCGGGCTGGGGCTGCCCTGCAGAGTGTCGTGGGCGACAGGAGCCTCTCACAGCTGAGGCTGTAGGCTCAGCGTGCCATGCTCACAGCAGCAGTGGTGGCGGGAGCCTTGTTCAGCCGCTCCAGGAAACAGGGTGGCTGGGGGCGATTGGACAAAGTAGCGGTGGCAATTTTGAGGGTCACATGGCGCTGTGTGGCTGGGAGAGCCCGGCTCCATTTTCCTCCTCACGCCCTGCCCCTCCGGTGTTCCTCAAATCTGCTGCCAGGACCCAGCAGGCAGGCAGGCTGCCTGATTGGGGGTTGCTAAGGGGGGCTTTTTTTGAGGGGGCTAATTCGACCCCCCTGTGCCTTATCAGCTGCTACTGACTGCCCCCCCAGCTGTTGTTTTTTAAGGGGGCTTTTGAAGTGACTAACTTCACCTCCCCCCAGTGCCTTATCAGTTGCTGTTGACTGCCCTCCCCACGCTGTTTTTTCAGGGGAATTACTTGGCATCTTCATTGGCATCTTCATTCATCTTCTGTGGGGCAGGACAGACACCCCTCCCCCCTCCCCTGCCCTGCTCAGGTGCTCTGCTCAGGTGTAACCACTTGAGCAGACACAAGAAGATGGCAGCAGGGCAATCTCGAGCATCGGCGACAGCAGAGAGTTCCACTCGTCAAGGCTATTGTAGCCCTCTCCTGGGGCTGCTGTATCCTACTGGTTAAAACAAGAACCTAGGGGTGGTGGGCCCCTGTCTCATACACTATCTTGGTTGGTGGAAACATGGGTAAAAAGACACAGAAGTCAGGCAGTAAGGCCGCCAAAAGGCCTACTCCGGTGTGGCCACCCCCATCCCCCCCTTCTTCCTCGGACGAGGAGGACCAGATGGTGGAGTTTTGTGCCTTTATGGCCCGTTACGAAGCCAGACAAAAAGAAAAAGCACTCAGGAAAGCTGGTCAGGGTGTTCAATTTCCTGTTCGGTTTTTGAGGTGTTTATTTTTGGAATGGACTGTACACTTTAGAACGGGGCTGCAATCCACTGCCCACTACCTTGATGATTTCCTGTTTATGGGGCCTCAATTGACTGGCAACTGTGCTGCTGGGTGATTTTACAGCTCAACTGGGGGTCCCTTTGGCGCATGACAAGATGGAGGGGCTGGTCAATAAGCTCACCTTCTTAGGTATCAAATTAGACTCGGTGGCACAGACCGAGAGTATGTGGCCTGCCTAGGGATAAATTGGACAAATTGACTGGGATGTTAACCAGTGCCCTGGGGTCCCGTAAATTAACGTTAAAAGAATTACAAAGGCTGGTTGGACACCTTAATCTTGCCTGTAAGGTCATTGTCCCTGGCAGGGCCTTTGTCAGGCGATTATGCGATGCTATGGTTGGGCTTAGGCGCCCGTCCCACAGACTTCGGGTGTCATCAGGTATGAGGGAAGATTTGAAACTGTGGTTGGAATTTTTGAAAGAATTCAACGGGATCTCATTTTGGAGATCTTCGCAGTTAATTGAAGCTGAACTCCAGGTTCACTCGGATGCTGCGGGAGGTATGGGATTTGGAGTGTTCTTCAGAGGACGTTGGTGCGCGGCTCCTTGGCCACAGGTTTGGGTTCAGGAACGGATCACAAGGGATTTGACCTTTTTAGAACTCTTTCCAATTGTTGTGGCAGTCCATTTGTGGGTGGCGGAGTTTGCCAACTCTTCAGTTCGCTTTTGGTGCGATAATCAGGCTGTGGTCCACATAATTAACATGCAGACCTCCAAATCCCCCCAGGTTATGAATTTGGTTAGCGTCTTTGTTAAGCAGTGCCTTGCTATCATCACTGTTTTTTCAGCCAGACAAGTCCCTGGGTTTGAAAATAGCATAGCCGATGCTCTCTCTCAATTCCAGGAGGAGCGTTTTCGGCAGCTAGCTCCTGAGGCCAGTCAGGATCCCGAGCCCATGCCCCAATGGCTGTGGGACCTTGGTATGATGAGGCCCAGGAAGCCATCTGGGCATCGTTGGCTTCATCTACTGGAGCCAGCTACATGAGTAAGATCCGTGAGTTTTGTGGTTTCTGTAGGTTAACTTTGGTGCCAGAACAGGGACCATTCATGCCACATACTCTCATGCAGTTCCTTTTGGGTCTACGTGATAGGGGAATATCCTGCAAGTCAACGTCCATTTATCTGGCGGCCATTTCTTTTCAGTCAAGGGCCTGGGGAATTCAGGACTTCACCAAAGAGTTCAGGGTGCAGGAAATGGTGGCAGGGCTAAAATGGAGATTCCCAGTGGGTCCAGATAAGCGTCAACCTTACACCTACTATTTTGCATGGGCTAAGTATGGAGTTTCGTGCCATGTGTTCCTCAGCCTTTGAGTCTCTGTTGTTTAGAACAGTGACTCTTGTAATGTTTTACGGGGCGTTTCGCCTGGGTGAGGCGTTGGTTAGGTCGAAATTTGCCTCCCCTGATAGAGTACTTCAACACTGCGTTTTGGAACACAGGATTTTGTCTCTTTACTTGAGGGTGTCCAAGACTGACCAGACGGGGCATGGGCAGTGGATACAGCTTAAAAGGGCTCCTATGTGGTACCTTTGCCCTGTATCTGCCATGGAGCAGTATTTCTTGTTGGCTCCTCCAGAAGCGGGCCCGCTCCTTTTGACATGTGGATCGTTTCCCCCTCACAATTTATCAGTTTTGGGCCATTTTTAAAAGGGCACTGGCTCACCTGGGTTTGAAGCCAGAACTATATGGGCTTTATTCATTTAGAATTCGGGCAGCCTCAGTGGCGGCTCACATTGGTTTCTCACCCCAGGACATCAAACGCATCGGCAGATGGCGCTCTGGTGCGTTCAAATACTACGTTCGTTAATGCTAGGCCTGTTAGTAAGGGTGAGCCTGCTAGGATTAAGGGTTAATGCTAGGCCTATTACTCTCGGGGTGAGCTTGGGGGGTAGTTATTTTGCCAGGTTACATTTACCCCAAGGTGATGCGCCATGTTGGTGTGATGTGTGGGTTCAGTCTTTGGTCCATAAGGACGTCGGATGATCAGGCTCCGGCCTGGTTTGTGTTTTCCCCCTAGTCCTGTTTTGGAGGGGGTGATGTGTTTGTCATGACCATGTTACTGGCCATGTAAGTGTTTGCCCAGACCCATTTGGAGTGGGCAATGTGTATTCCTCACAAGGTTGGGGGAGTTTGTTATACCTTTTTAACCTTGATCTATTCTAAGTAGGTGTTAAGTGAGTTTTCCTCACTATGTGCTTTTCTTCAGGTCCGTGAGGGAGGTGCCCAGCCAGGGTCCTGATCTGTGGACATTCCATAGTTTTTTGGGCCCAAAAGCACACCATGTCCTCCCGTTTTAGCTCTCAGCTGGAGCTGGTTGATGTTGCGCACATTGATTGGCTGGCCAAGAGGGGTATGTGTTAGGGTCAGTTTTTCCCAGACTTTTTGGATTTTATTGCACTTAATCTCCTGCCCCAGGTAATCATTGTCCACTTAGGCGAGAATGACTTGGACCAGAGGATGTCTATGTCCTCTGTCTATGTTAGTCAGTTCCCCGGGATTACTATCTTGTGGTCTAGGAGGGTTTGGAGGTGGGCGCAAAGCATTAGAAGAATAGACGTTGCCTGTAAGAAAGTTAATGCTTACCTGGGCAGGGTCGTCATGGAGCTCAGGGGAGCAGCTATCCATCATCCTGGAATTTGTTTTGGGCAGCCTACTCTTTACCATGGCGATGGAGTGCATCTTTCCCCTATGGGTTATGGCCTCTTTATAACAGACTTGCAACAGGGCTTGAAAACCCTTCTGGGTGCTGGGAAGGCCAAGCGCTAGGCTGACCTCCCCTTGTGGCAGCACAAGTTTGGGGGGGTAGGCAGAAGACCTTCTCGGTGTCCAATCTAAGTCAGCAAGGAAAGGGGGTGAACCAGAACCGCTCCCATGATGCCTGACTGGCTCAAGGAGGCAGGCTGACTAGCCCCTTGTCTGAACTTGGGAGCCTTGCAGAGGTGACCTGAAGGCATAGCAGTTCGGCTGACTTACCCTCTTTGGGCAACATTGAGAGGTGGGCTTAATAACAATTGAGTTACGCCTGGAGTCGGGTGGATGCCCTATGAGATTGGGGGACGAAGACGGCTAGGGCTGTTTTCCCCCATGTCGAACCCCACATTTGGGATGGGTTTTGTTTACCCCTTATGTTGCCCTTTTGCAATGTTTTTGTATTCAATAAAGTGGCCCATTTTAATTCCATACCTGTTGTCAGCTGTATTTATTTGGGGAATGCATAGCAATGGATTTTACTGAGCTTATTTATGGAATTTATATGAATGAATTGATTTTACTGAGCTTATTTAATACACATGAGAACTATAATACAGGCATTTAGAACCACATAAGAACTATGAACTGTTTGCCACACACCTCTTGGACAGTGTAAACATACAGACCAAGCCAGAAACACATGGAGATGTAAGTTGTTCAGAGGCAATGGGGGGTGGGGTTAAAATAATGCCCAGGGGAAAGCTGAAAACACATGGAGACTATAAAAGGCATTGTTCTAACTTGCCCCGCAGCTCAAATCTGGTGGTTGCATACGGAGGTCATGGGCCAGTGCAGACAACAATCTGTGATGGGCTAGAGGCTCATTGGAGACTGGGGGCTCCCCGTGGACCAAATTGGGGGTCCCCGAGGGCCGCCAAAGGCCCACGGGCCAGGGTTTGCCCACCCCTGTCCTAACTTAAATATCTTGGGGCGGCTCAGATAACCCCCTGCAGCCTGGCACCTAGGGTCAGGGGTCCACCAGGCACCCTCTTCAAATGCCACTTCTCTACTTAAATACAAAGACTGAAAAATTAGAAGGCAGCTCTTATTTAACTCACTAAAATTTAATATTTAATTTATTTAAAATAATATCTAAATCATTAAAATCTCTCTCATTTTATTGATTCCTTCCATTATAAACAGTTGAATTATCCCAGTGCATTTATTTCATAGCTTTTATTTTGGTAATTGTATGCTGCTTGCATTCAGTTCAGTACTGTGGATCGTTTACGCTTCCGGAAAAATAAGTTCCAGAACATGGATGTGCCTATACACAAAGTCCCAATCTGAAGTCTAGATAGAAATGATTTCAATTTAGGCAAAACAGACTAAATGCCAGTGCATTTAGGGCACTGTACTTGAATTTAAGACCGTTTACAACAACTAGCTTCAATGAGTTTTGGCTTAGTTGAAATATCAGATCTGCAAGTTAACAGATGTGTAGATCCAACTCTGTAGTTGTTTTTAATATTTGCTTGGTGCATTTTAAGCCCAGTAATTTACAGGAAAGCTAGCAGTGCATCAGTCCTTAACACATACAGCTGGAACCAATGGCTAATTCAGATGAAACAGTTAGTTCTCAGGCAAGCCATTTGTGTGCCATAATTTGCCACGTGGATCAGAAGATGGTCTCCATGGCACAGCAGCTCTTTCCTGGAGAATTGCCCTACTGGCACAGAGAGATCTGTTGCATTCAAATTAACTTTCTGCAGAGAGATTTGTGGCCTCTCAACTCAGCTGTTCCATGGACCCCAGCCCAGAATTCTCAATATTTCAATTCACCTAACTTCCAACAATAAAATGTACTTAGGGTGCCACACGTTTAAGGCTGCTTGCCGATTATGGTGCTTCCCCATCTTTTCCAAATATTAGCCCCCACTGCATTGATTCACCACAGTCCAAAAGCGGTTTGAGATGAAGCTTTTGAAGACGGCTACTACAAGACAGTTTAGCAGCCTCATCTCTGAATTGTGGTCATTCTGTATAATTGAAATAATCTTCCTTTGTCAATTAGAGGCCACTTCCTCAGAAAAAAAAATACTACTATAAGCAAGATGAAATATAATTAGGCTCAATGCAGTGATTTCTAAAATCCCATGACAACTTCTTAAAGCCAAATCTAGAAATATAACAACTTTTCTTCTTAGATTAGCATCTTGCTGTGGATCTCATCCACTAACGGCGCAATTAGTCATCTAAGGGCGCAATCCTAACATTGACTTGGGCCAGCCCAAGTTGCTTGGGCCGGCCCGGGAGGGTCACAAATGTGCCGTAAAGCACGTTTGCACCTCCTGACGAGGAAGACGCATCGGCGCATCTAGATGTCTTCTGAGCAGCTGCTTGTGTCAGCGCGCCCGCACCAACACAAGCAGCAAAGGTAGGTGTGGGGAGCGGGGAGGAGGAGGGAGAGAGGCGTTCCTGGGCGGGGGAAGGGAGGGCGATGGGCGGCTCCAGGAGCGGGCAAGCGGAGAGCCAGAGGCGGAGCTGGGATCTGGTAGTTGTGCCGGATCCCAACCCCCGTCCCTGCGGAGAATGGAGCGGCTTGAAGTCGCTCTGCTCTCCCCAGACTTGCGCTACCTCCAGAGGTGGCGCAGGTAAGAGGAGACCCATTGGGGCCAGCAGCGCTTACGCAGGGGTAAGGGAAAGAGTTTCCTTGCCTTCCTTGTTTCCTTGCCCTTGCCTCTGGCTGAGCCGCTGCTGCCCACAAACCTGCGTTGGATGCAGCACAAGCTTCCTGGCTTGCCTGTTCCAGTGCAGGTTTGGATTGCGCCCTGAGCCACTTAAAATATTTTAAACTGCTATTTTATTTTGCTAACATTTGACATTTTTTACTCATTATCAATCATTTCTCAGTTTAAGCATGGCATTTTTTCTTTGTAATTGTTCCATTCCTCTTTTATTCTGAATCATACACTGATTATAAAAAAAAAAAAAAATCCAAGTAAAACCCATTTAAAATCCATTCATTCATTTATAAATTCATTTATTCATTTATCAATAACTGATTTTTTTGGCCCGCAAAAATGTGTCAAATATACAATTTAACCATACACTTTATGAAAAATTTACTGTAAAGGTTGGAGGCTTCTGGTTGGCAACCTTCCATCTCAAAAGACTATGGTATAAGCCTACGGCACCTGGTATTCCCAGGCGGTCTCCCATCCAAGTACTAACCAGGCCTGACCCTGCTTAGCTTCCGAGATCAGACAAGATCGGGCATGTGCAGGGTAACAGTTGCTGTCTACACTGATGGGCTGCAACTCTCCAAAGTTTTCAGGCAAGGGTCTTTCCTAGTTCTACTTGGATAGAGACACAGATTAAATGTGGGACCTTCACTAGGCTACAGCCAATCTTGCTTACACTATATTCATTTGTGTCCAGTAACTCTGTACCTGTGTCCATAGAGCTTTGTACCTGTAAACCCTATAGAGCAGTGGTTTTCAAACTGGTGGGTCAAGAACCACCTGCCTGAGAAGCCTTCTGTTGTCCCTTTAAGGGGTAGGGAAAGGAGGAAGGCAGCAATGCAATCCCCAGGATCGCGCCACTGTGGGGAACCTACGGGCTTTTTAAAAAACGTACCTGAGTCCCTGCCGGCATCCAGGGGTGCAAGGCTCTGCAAGGTTCCCTGCCCCTGTAAACACTGACAAAATGCTATTGCAATCCACCTCTGGGTTGCTATCAGAGCCCCTAGGTCCCATGCAGTAGTACGATCCTGGGGATCATGTTGTTGCCTTCCACCCCTCCCCTGCAAAGACTTACCTGCAGTCTCAGATACTTACCTACTCTCCCAGAGAGTTTGAGAACCACTGCTATAGAGCATTTCTAAAAAAAGTCCCCCAAAATTGCATGAACAAATACCCCAAATCCACTTCCTCCCATTTAATCAGTAGTAGAACTCCCCTTGGTTCTAATTACTTGCAGGCTTGACAATACAAATACATGAGAATCAACATCTAAGACAGGTAACAAGTCCCACTCCATTTATTATATAGCTGATCTGCTTAAAGGCTGTTTCAGAGTTTCAGGTGACTAGACCTGAAGTCGAGCATGTACTTGCACAGATGCTTTTGACAGTGCCTCTAAGCTTTGGCAGACTCCAGGAGAAACATGCCGTTCTCAGAGCATCTCCACTGAACTCCAAAAATTCAATTATAATACCACCCAAAGGCCTCAAAATCTTTGGATTGCCCCTTATGAAAAAGTTATGCTGAGAAATGATGCAGAGAAATGATTTTACAGCTCTCCAAAATAGACATTAATTTACTGCACGTGGGGAAGACATCTCACCATTTGTGCTTTAAGCAAGGAGTGCTAGCAATGCTTTCCAATGCGTCATTGCTCTCAAAGAGGGAGCAGGCCTCGGAAAGTGGAACATTACTTCTGGTGAAGTGAGCTACCTCTGGATGCTTCTTGGTGCTTGTCTTGACTAAACCCTAGGGGTAAAATCTAAAATATCCTCTCCCAATGATAGCAAGACAAGAGAAGGTTGGCTGCTGTTTGGGGGTAGAGGAGTCAATGCAGATACTTCTTAGAAGCCTAAGGCCCTTCTCTCACAAGGTGAACTACAGCCCCATTGGTGGTCCTGATCTCTCCTCATCCCATCACTTTGCTTTATCTGCTTCTCCCTAGGGCAGCTTGCACCAGTTGCACTCCCCCTTAGTGATGCTACTGAATGAAGATTACTGATGATAATTACTGAACAAAGATAAGAATTTTGTGTATATGGGGCAGGGTGAGAGAACAGATCCAATTGCCCCTCCAATTCCAGGATTCTATTTCCAAATGCCAGGAAGTTCTCTCAGCAAGTGTGAGAACTGGATTTGAGCTAGAAGAGAATTTCCCAGTAGATTGTGCCCATATATACAACTGGAATCACATCAAAGATTAGGAAAAACCATCATGTGAGAACCAGACCACAGGCAACAGAAATGAAGATCAATCCCAAACATTTATCTCTATCCTAGAACCAGTAGCTTGGTTGGGGGATGTGCCGGGTGATGCGCCCAGGGGAGTGACACCACTACTAGACAAAAAATTTTAAATCTTGGTATTTTCAAATAATACCAACATATATCATTCGATGAGTAATTTCAAGCAGAATGCAATGAAAGGAACCATGTTGAAATATCTCTATTCTAACAAAAGTTATAGCCAAAAAAACCAGGGGGTTGGGGCAATGGTGCATCACTTCACCCACTGCATGGGAGGAGGTCCATCATGTGGGTGACATGCTGGCCTCCCTCACAGGGTGATGCAAACCCTAGTGAAGCCACTGCATGGAACCCATTGAGGGCAAAGTTGCAAATGCATGCTTTTGATCAGGATTTTTAAAAAAAATTACGAATAGAACCTAGTGAGCCATGAGAAATGGTCTGAAACTATGACAGTTTCCCAAACAGAAGGTTTTTAAAAACTATAAATAGCATATGGGGACATGCAGGGGATAAACCTTCCAACCAGCCCTCCTCAGTGCTAATAATAGAGGTGGGTGAAAATGGCTTTATTTTTTTGTGGATTTTTGCGTTTTCCAAAATTATAAATTCAGAAAGTGGTACTATGTGTTTTTATTGAAAAATTTACATTATAATTATAAATTATAATTACTTTAAAAGTGTACTAGGTAGGTGATATAGGTGATATAGTGTCAGCAGATGCAACCACAGTCATTACTGATGCACCACCCTCCATTAAATAAAAATTAAAAACCAAATAAAACAGTTTTACATACATTCTAAAACCTGGATAGTTTAGTGTTAAATTTGTTTTGTTTATTCATTTGTTTACAAAAATGAGAAGTGCAGAAAGAGATGTTAGGTGTTTTTATCTCATTATCACTGCTTTTCACTCACCTCTAGCTATTAGTCATTTTTTAAACTCCGGGTCACATATTTGCAAGCACATGTAACTCTCCCCTCACCTGAACATATTACTTTTATGGCTTCCATTTAAGAGACAGCATGAAAAAAAATGCAGAAAAAGCAATGTGGTTTCCCATCCCTCTTCTTGATTTGCTAGTATTTTACATTGCAAATTGAACATCTAGGGAGTTGAAATGGTGTAAATCAAGGACATTTGATTTTTCTGCCCTTTTAATAACAGCAAGAGTTACGGAGCTCCTGCTGCTAAGGGCATATTCCAGCATGCTCAGGCATTTTCTGAATGCCAGCCAGAACATGATGTACAACTTTATCCACAGCCCAGTTAAATCAAAGTATCCCACTCCGGAACATTTTTATTTTGAAGTACTGATCTCAGTGCAACTTGCCTTTTAGGGAGCAGACATCAGATGCAGGCTGAACTAATGCACAGAGCTTGTTTTTCTTATATAGCAGTCACCCTTCCTGCTATGCTGAAATTGCCTTTGACACTTTGGAAAGTTTTCTTTAAAAAAGAAGCGTATGATGGCATGGGGCAAAGGGAGGGGGCAGTTATTCATTAAAAAAAAAAATTAATCCTGTGGGAGTATGCATGCTTATGAGCCAGCCTGAAGTAGCACTTTGGATTATGGTCAGTGGCATAGCTAAGTGACAAGGAGGAATACATTGCCCTAGATACCAGGTCTTAAGGGTGTGTTGGGCAGCCCAATCCTGAGCGTCCCAGTGTCCGCTGGAACAGCAGTGCCAAAGGAGCTAGCGCTGCATCCAGTGCGTGCTGGGAAGCCACCGAGAGTCTCTGTGGGGGAAGGAGCTTCCCCAGAACGCCTCCATTTTGCTCTAGTGGCCCACAATGGAAGAGGGGGAGGGGTTGCTTGCATGGTGCAGTGAGGCTCCCTGCAAAATTTAGTGCTTTACACCCCTCTAGCTACGCCACTGATGCACGATCAAGCTTCTTCAAGTTTCATGTTATCACTAAAGAGCACTAGCTTCGGTTGTAATCACCTACTTGGAAAATAAGTTCAGTCAGGATCACTAGGACCTGCTTTTGAGTAAAAGTGCTCAGATCAGGGAACACACAGAATGTGAAACACAAGCAATTGTGCTAAAGACATGTTTAATTTAACGTTTTAACATGATTTAATTTTATCATGGTGATCACCTGTTGGATTAAATCAGTTTAAATCCAAGTAATTCAATTTCATTTTCACCACTGAGTAACCTATTAAAACTTTATTTTAAAGTTCATTAATATTTAGGACAGCCATAAACTAGAGGTGTTTGTTTCCGGTGACTGAGATAGGTTTACAGCCTAATGTCTTACTTATCATAATGGGCTTACTTCTGAGTAGAATAACACTGGGTTTTTTTCAAAATTCTCTAACTATAGGCTAAGGATGGTCAAACCATGGCAAGTGAACCACATGCACCACTTTGACATATAATGTCAAATATAATGACAGCTCTTGGATAAACATTGGCCGAGCTCCTTTTTGCATCACAATTAACATAAAAGGTAAATAAGAAATTTTCAAGCTTTATGATTATTTAGCAGGTGTAAACTGAGAGTCCACTGGATAAAAATGTCATTTTAATGTCCATGGTGAGTAAATATACTTAAGAATTTAAATGCTTCTTAAATACAGTATTGCAGCTCTCAAACAACATCTGAAGTTTACTCTATGTGGCTCTTACATTAAGCAAGTTTGGCCACCCCTGCTATAAACTGACTAGCACTACCTATTTATGACTAGCACTGCCTAGTCACAAATTGTTTTAGCACACCACATGTCTATCCAATCAAAAATACTGGAGATTAAAACACTAGCAGCATACACCACGATCATTCAGTCTGCAGTGCCCAAACTTCCAATGAAACAAACTTCCAATGAAACAAACTTCCAATACTTACTTTAAGTTACTTACTAACTTAAGTACTTACTTTACTTACTTTACTTTACTTACTTTACTTAAAATACTTACTTTAAGTTACTAACTTACTTTAAGTTGCTTAAAAAAGGAGCAGACCCACTGAATTGAAAAGGGTGGCAGTTCAGTTGCACTATCGACAAGAGCTCTATGCCCTGCTACAAAGCTTCAAACCCTTACAAAGTGACAACTATGAACAAAAATAAAAGGAAGTGCAGGGAAATTTAAAAAAACTGAGGAAGTGGAGAATTGCCTACAGCAGAGCACTTTCTCAGTTCTTTATGTTCAGTGTGCCCTCCATGCTTTTAACAACTTTCCAACCACACCATGGCCATGAAGTTTCAACAAGTGGCATCCTTATCATATCCTTACACCGACTAGATGGAAAGTGTCACTGGTTGGAATGGAATTCTACAAATGTGCTCATTCTAAAGGTGTACCTCTCAGTGCACAATCCTAGAATTTCGCTTGGAGATAATGCTCATTTATTTCTGTGGAGAAGTCTTCCAGGCCATGTTTTATACACAGACTCATAACCTGTTGTTTTGTAAGGCAAACACTTTGCCCTTGAGTACATTTCCTTCTTATTGATTTGTTCCCCCCTTTCAGAATTCTGACTTTAAAAATCTTCCCTTTGGAAACAAACATTCGCTGAATCTGATAAATTCATTTTATCTCCCTCCCCCCCCCAAAAAAAAAAATTAATAAACAAATCTACTTATCTGAACTAAAACACTTTCATTTTCATAGCATTGCAGGAATTGGCCAAGATGCAAAGATGGGACAGACAGAAAGGGAGATAAAGGGGCAGTGCTTGGAGCCAACATTTCAGTCTTGGCTGCAGTAGATTCCTCTGCAAAACAGACAAGCCATTTTTGCATTGCACAGTAGCTCTTTCTGTTTGGCAATAGCATGCACTGCAGCTAAAGAGACAGCTGCCCCTGCACAGAGCTCCCCCACTGGGATATTTCACATCTCCAGATCCCAGTCCTAGACTTTCCCATTCATAGACCATTTCCCACTCCTTAAATCCTACTCCTAAAATGCCCTGTTTAGAAGCTTCACCGTGAACAGGATCAAAACCAATGAACTCACATGGACTTTGACTGCTTTATACACAGCTAATTGTCCAAACAGCTGAAGTCCCTTGTTCCCAAAGAAAGCTGACTTTGAAAAGCAAAACTTGGCAAGGAAGGGAGCAACTCTTGAGTTACATAGGATTCTTTACCCAGCTGAACTGAAAGGGGGCTCTTCTTTGACACAGACACAAGGGCAGGTTTGGTCAAACTGTGTGGCCCACTTACTGCTGACCATTTTTCAGTTTGCAAAATGTTTCTCTGGTGCAGGGTGACCAAATGACATAACCGCAAAAGAGGACAAGGACCCCAAAATGTAGGCCATCCAAGAAAAATGTAGGATAACACAAAATGAAAGCTAAAAATACTCATATATTGATTTCATGTGGTTAATTTAAACACTGTGTTACTTATTATTAAGTAATAAGTATAATAGTAATTTAAGTTTTTAAAGAAATAATTTACTTAAATAAATAAAGATGACAATTTGAAACTATATTCCAATTATATTACATATAATTGATTAATTACAAGAAGGCTATGTGCTGCCTGCTCACAGGGAAAAGGAGGACATTTATGTTTTTTTGCAGGACATGAGTCTAAAAAAGAGGACATGTCCTGGAAAAAGAGGGTGTCTGGTCACCCTGATCTGGTGCAACAACAAATCAGAATTAACTTCATTTTGGTAAGGGATCTGCTTGGCCAGCTTGTCATAAGGATTGCTGGTACAACACATGTGATGTGAAATATTACAACTATATGATAATTGGATTTCAAAGCATTTGCTTATTGCCAACAGAGCCAATAGCCTGGTGGCCAGGGAATTTCCATTTGGTCAGTACTGCTCACCGCTCATGGCAAAAGGGCATACGGTTAATGAAATCTGCCCTTGCAGAAGGCAAATGAATCACAGTGATTCTCAACCTCATTTCTTCAGCTCAGTGCCCTGAAATCCCAGAGTGGTGTTATGGTTTGGGAGTTGGACTTAGATAGGGAAAATCCAGGTTCAAATTCAAAGCTCAGCCATGAAGCTTCCTGGGTGATCTTGGGCCAGTCACAGTCTCTCAGCCTCACCTACCCCACAGGGTTGTCGTGAGGACAAAAGGAGGAGAGGAACTATGTACAACACCATGATGAGCTCCTTGGAAGAAGGGTGCTATAAAAATGTAAAAGCTAGTGCTGACTACCCATTCTGTTCTCCTGCAGCTCCTGTACAGCATCCCTTGGTGTGCTCTCTCTCTCTCTCCCCTTGAATTTGAAAACCAACCAGCAAAAGAGAAACTTGGCAAAACCAACCAGGCTTTTTAAAGCGGAAACCAAGAGATTTCACTGAAACTTAGAAAGGATCTGTCAACTCTTAAGAAGTTGTTTTAGAAAGAAGGGCACCTATCCAGCTGATCCCTCCCTGCATGCAAGGGAGTGTGAGCTGGTCTCAGGGAGGGAGCCTGGCCTTGTTGAAAAGATCTGCTATAGGAAGGCCAGGTGTCCAAGCTGGGGGATCAGGAGTTCAAGCTGGGAAAACTTTGCAGCCTTCTGAGCTTGGTTGACTGCAAAGCTGAAAGGGAGCCCATTTACAACACAATCCTCTGTAGGTTTACCTAAAAGTAAATCCATCGAATGGAGTTGCTGTCTAGTTAATGGGTTTAGGACCACAGCCTTTGCATTGCTCCTCAGATTGGAAAGGCATGTGGGGGAGTGCAGAGTCACCTCATAAACACTACCTAAAATGCACAGCTTGAGTTCATCAAGTGACTCTAAATAACTACCACCTCCTCCCTGCTGACCAGTCACAAATTTCATGGGTAAAAGTACCTACTACTCTTTGATTGGGAATTCTGATCCCAAGTGTGGCTGCAATCTTATCCACACTCACCCTGGTGTACCCCATTGACTATAAGATTTAGAGCCCAATCCTATGTGTAGGTCCCGCTATAGTCAATGGGGCTTACTCCCACATAGGATTGCAGCCTTACTTCTGAGTAGGCATACATAGAATCGGGCTGGTAGTGACATAGTTGTGCTTGCGAATTCAGGGCATGTGCTTGAGGAAGGGGAGGTTTGCCCACATCATGTTCATTGCGCACCGATAGGGAGAAAGTTGGGAATCTTAATCTGGATTGCAGCTGGGGGGGGGGGTGTACAGGGTGACCAGATGTCATAACCGCAAAAGAGGACAAGGCACCCCAACATTTAGGACACCCAAGAAAAATGTAGGCCATGACAAAAGAGAAGCTAAAACACTTGTCTATGGATTTCATGTGGTTAATTTAAACACTATGTTACTTATTATTCAATTTAAAACTATATTACATATAATTTATTAATTACAAGAAGGCTATGTACGGCCTGCTCCCAGGTAAAAGGAGGTCATTTAAGTACTTTTCCAGGACAGGAGGCTAAAAAAGAGGACGTGTCCTGGAAAAAGAGGGCATCTGGTCACCCAAGGGGGAGCTTTTCAGACCGCTGGCTGGAGGGGGGTACATGATGCTGTGCTTGCCTGCAGGGCTCCACACTCAGAGAAATGTTCTCCTGAGAAAAGAGTGCACCTGGACAGTCCGGCCCGACAGTGACTAGGAAATGAAACTGACTAGAAAAATGAAATTGATGCTGCAGGAGGCTCCTCCTGGGGGCTGATGGGAGGGGACTGGTGGGGACAGATGGGAACTGGTGTGGAGGGGACTGGTGGACAGATGGGAAATGGTGTGGAGGGGACTGGTGGGGTGCGGACTGGTGGAACTGGTGGGGAAGGGACTGGTGGAGATTGTTGGGGAGGGGGACTGGTAGGTCTGGTGGAGACTGGTGAGGAGGGGACTGGTGGGGACTGGTAGGTGGGGACTGGTGGGGACATGTAGGGGACTGGTGGAGAGGGAGGGGATCGGGGCTTGCTCGACCCCCTCTGGGCTTGGCAAGCGGCAGGGGGGCTCACCTGTGGCTGCTGCTGGAAAGGTGCCTTCTCTGTCCCTGTCCGCCGGCGAGGAGCTGAGCGCTTGGCAGGGCCAGCAGCGAGCGGGGAAGGCGCCTCCGGCGGGGCTCAGCTGTTCCGCGGGCGCGGTGGGGGGGCGCAGCTTGAGCGGCACCGGGGCCGCGGGCAGGCTGTGCGGGCTCTGAGGCTGCGGGGCCCCGCCGGCTCTCAGCAAGTTCTCGATCAGGAAACTTTTGCCCAGGCTGCCGAAGCCCGGCGCGGCGGGCAGGCTGAGGAGCGCCGCGGAGCCCCCGCAGTGCCAGGCCAGGGCGCTGGGGAGCATCGCCGCCCGGGGGGAGGCTGGCACCGGTCCGGGTGCTGCGCTGCCCTGGTGCCCACCGCAGGTCCGCCTCCGGCCCCGATCCCGCAGCGGTGGACAGTGCTGGTCTCCGCGCTCTGCTCCCTCCTGGCTCGGAGGGATCAGAGGGTCTCCCTCTGGAGACCCGGCGAGGGCTTCTTACGGGCTGGAAGGTGTGTCCAGGCTCATCATTCATGTCAACGGAAGTGATGGACATGGGGCGGCCAAGCCAGGGGCTGCGGGGGGGGGCGGGTGAGGAGCTGGGCGGCTGCGCCATCAGTCATTGGATGGGCACTGATCCTCGAAAAGCCATTGGGTCCCTGTGCCTTGGGGAGGAAAGGCCACCAAGTCCCAAGACCAGGGAGACCAGATGCCCTCTTTTTCCAGGACATGTCCTGTTTTTTAGCCTCAGGTCCTGCAAAAGAACCTCCTCCTTTCCAGGCAGCACAGAGCCTCCTTGTAATTAATAAATTATATGTAATACAGTTTTAAATTGAATAAGTAATACAGTCTAGTGTTTAACTTAAGCACATGAAATCAATACACAAATGTTTTCAGCTTTCGTTTTGTCACGTCCTACATTTTTCTTGGGTGTCCTACATTTTGGGGGGCCTGGTCCTCTTTTGCGGTTATGACATCCGGTCACCCTGCCTAAGACAGCCTCTGGGGAGACCATCCAGGCTCCCTTCTTCTGCATCTGGGTCAGTTATTACACAGCTACGGCTGACGTTCTGGCTTCTCCTTCCGGAGAACCAGAAAAGATTCAGAAAAGGGCACCCATCTTGGCCATCTTGACCAAGGGGTTGGAGCACCACCCCTGCAATGGGAAGAGGAGAAGGAGTTGACTGTGACATCCTATTTTAGGAAGAAAAGTGCCAAGAGGGAGCATGAGAGAGGTGGATAAGATCCAGAGGGAGAAAGCTTTTTATAACACTGGGACTCAGTATCACCCAATGAAATTGACAGACCGTTGATTCAGGACAGGCACTCCTTCTTTGCACAATTAACCTGTGGAACTCATTGCCACGAGATATGCTATGTGGCTAAAACAGCAGGGCTCCTCTTACTTTTTCTTCCATTCTCTTCACCATGGGCCAGTGTCAGCTTCTGCAACAGCGAATAGACTGCAATGTCTGTGAAAGTTGTGTGTGCAATCAGGGCTTGATTTTTACTGTTGAAACATCAACAGTTTCATAACCACTGGAATTATATTTTTAAAAAATAATATGCTATCCAATTAATCAGGTCTGCTTGTTTAGTCTGCCAGAATAGTTATGAATCAACTGATCTAACCGATTCATCAATTAAACCTTGTGACCATAATTGGGGATGAGGATTGTTAAACTAGGAGCAGTGAGTTCAAACCAGACATCAAACTCAATGACTCTTATTTTAGAAATCAACCACTTGGGCCGGATCCATAATATGTCTCTTCTCCAACCACCCTATGGTGACCTTTGCTAGTGTTTTAATCAACTGCCGTGAAGGGGCAAGCAACTTATCTTTGTCCTGTTAACCCCAGCCCTGAAAACTGCATAAGCAATAGCAAGAAATGAAACTGGCTCCCAATGGGTCACAAAAGCACCCAAAATTTAAAGTTTTCCACAACTGTCCTTCTGTTACCTGAAAAGGGAATAAACCACAATTTTTGACATTATGCAGAAGTCCACAGGAGCTCTCTCCAGTGAGCTGGATAGGATGAAACATGGAAGCAACCCAAACTGACTGCAGTATTATAGCATGCTCAATGTATTAAAAGCAACACTAGTCCCAAGTTTTTCCTAGATTGTTTTTCCTAGAATCATAGAATGTTAGTGTTGGAAGATGCCTTGGAGGTCATCTAGTCCAGCTCCCTATTCAGTGCAAGCAGCAGCTACACCATCTCTGCCCTGAAAACAAATGTATCAAAATCTAGGAAAAACCCATTTCTACCACTACTTGAGAAGGTTATTCTTTCACCACTCTACTCCTAAAGGCAGAAACAAATGGTTGGATGAATTTGTTTCAATGGCTGAAACACTCAATCAGTGACTGAGTGAGGCAGAAATCCACATGGAGACTAAAATCAATGAATAACAGAATAATCAGTGATTCACATGCCTTTGATGGTGCCCCCAAATCTGCTAGCTGAGCTGCAGATTTGTCCTATGTAATGGTGCTGCTCACCCTGTTAACAAAATAGGGCTGGGGGGTTGGGTTATTGGAAGAGCATTTGACTGCAGGTGAAGAGGTCTCTGTTTCAAATCTGAGTGTCCACTATGACAAAATTTATTTTCAATTACTTTGTAGGTCAATGGAAGAACACCTGCTTTACATGTCTGACAGTGCAAGCCTATGCATGTCTACTTAGTAAGTTGCATGGTGTTCAATGGAGCTTGCTCCCAGGAAAGTGTAGATAGGATTGCAGCCAAAGATCCTAGGTTCAATCCCCATCATCAGGGCAGGGCAGGCACAAATTTTCATTGGAAAGCCTCAAATACTACTGCCAGTCATGTTGATAATGCTGAGCTAGACAGGCCAATGGTTGGGAGGCAGCTTCCTGTGTGTTTCCTAACTCATCATGACCAGCTTTTCAGTATCTTCATCCAGGCCCCTGCTTAGAGCTAGAAGCCCTCCAGCAAGCCCAGAGCATCACCAGCTCCAAACTTTGCAGTCAAGCAAAATTGCTCTTGGCGACTGTCCCAGCTGTGGCCTGCTCCTGACTCCTTGCCAACAGGGCTGCATTTAAAGAAGAAGAAAAAATAAACTGTGATATATCAGGAAGGATAATTTGCTTAACATGCTGTGAACTGTTGAATTACAGCAGGCAGTTGTTAACCATCAAGTAAACAATTGCTTGGTCTGAAAATATGAGGCTTAATAATCATTGAGCTGTAGGAAGCAAATTGTTAAAAAAAACAACACACTTCTGCGGAGAAAACTTCTTTAAAGACGTTTCTATTTTTATTTTAAAAATTGTGTGGGTGGGATGTTCTCTTCTTCTTCCTTCTCCTCCTTTATCTCTACATGACATGTATTCTGTAGTTAGTACACAGAGCTCTATTTCAATAGGTTATTTCTGCTTTTGTTAGCACACTACAGAGATAATAATTATTTGTGGGTTGTTGTTGTTTCAACCCTTCAGGTTAGAAACTGTAATTTCCAAAATGAACTAGCCATAGCCAAAGCCTGTATCTGGGGAAAAGCACCATGTCTCATTTAACCTACTTTATTTGTTCTTTACTGAAGGGGGACTACAGAATTGATTCCAGCTTTAATTGCATTCTGTATCACCGTGCTTTTCACACTTGACAGCTGTGTCTTCTGAGCAGTTATGAGTCGGAACTAGGGTACTGTTCAAAGAACAGTAGAATCTGCTCAGCTAGACCAGGAGGAATCACCAATGTCAGTTGTAGCATAAAATATTTTTGCAACATTTGTTGGGTAGTACCATATAGTCTTTGGCATGGAGAGATAGCACGACTGGGTCCAAGAGAGGTGGAACCACCTACACAGGAGCGCCAGTTTTGCCTCTGAAAGCCAGCTAAATTTGAGTGACACCGGTCTACAATCTAAGAGTTGCAGATTTCTGTTACAATCTCTCACAACAAGATTACGCAGTTGCAAAAAATCACAGGCTAGATGGACACCAGGATAGTATGCTAACTCAGGCTGCAATCCTATCCACACTTACCTGGGAATAAGCCCTATTGACTAGTGATGCTTACGTCTGAGTAGACATGCATAGGATTGGGCTCTCAGTCTGCACAAGCCCCTCAGTGTATCATTGCAGCTACACAAATATAGATTGATTAATTTCAGCACCTCTTAAAGCAAAGTAACACAGGCCCCCTGAGCCAGCTCAGAAGTGTCGCAAACATGCCACAAGGCATGTTTACACCAAGTTCTGGGCTGGTTGCACACAGCACAACAACGTGTACCAGCCTGTCAATGATGGCTTACATCTCTGGGCAGACCAGCACTGGTGAGTGTGTCATTGGGAAGCACAGGGAAGTGGGGAGGGTGGTGGGGAGGCAGAACTTCTGGGCAGGGTGAGGGTAGAATGATTTGGCCTGGGAGTGGCAGCACGTGAGGTTCAATTGCAATCATTCCTCCCACTCTTGTCCTCTGCATCTTTCTATAAACATTGCTGTCAAAGCAAAATTGTTCTAAGGAGAAGTTCCTTTCTCCAGCCTTAAAATTGCCTGTTTCCCAATAATTCTTTCCTATGTACCTCTATGCTAATCCTTCACCTAATCCTGTTACTTCCCTTTATCTTTGTTGTGCTCAGTCTCAGCTCATTTCAGTGGATTCCCTGTAAATCAGTGGTTCTCGCACATTTAACAACAGGAACCACTTTTTAGAATGAGAATCTGTCAGGACCCACCGGAAGTGATGTCATGGCCGGAAGTGACATCATCAAGCAGGAACATTTTTAGCAATCCTAGGCTGCAATCCTACCCACACTTACCCAGAAGTAAGTCCCATTTACTATCATTGTTAAAAGCATACACAGAGAAGCTTGTTAAAAGTACAGGTCTGTAACATTTCCCCAGATGCAGACACATACCATGGTAGCATCAATTCTAATATATTAAAAATAAAATATTGAAATAAATGGGGACCCACCTGAAATCGGCTCACGACCCACCTAGTGGGTCCCAACCCACAGTTTGAGAAACACTGTTGTAAATATTTGGAGCGCAATCAAGGAGCATTCTTGGGCTGGTGCAAAACCATTGCACCGGCCCAAAGGGATAGCAAAAGCGAAGTCACTTTTGCACCACCATGGGAGTCAGGAGGCAGTTGCACGGACATGCACCAGCCTCTAGAGACCGAATCCGAATCAGATTCTAGCTAGTGACCGGTTGGCCGAATCAGACTGGTCCAGGGGTCTGGGGAAGGCGAGAGAAGTTCTGGGGCACCGAAAGACAGGTGGCGGGCAGGCCAGTGGGAGAGCTGGGCCTGGGAGGGACAGGATCTGGATCTGGCCCTAACACCCCTCCCAGGCAGCCTGGCTGCTTGAATCTGCAACACCTATTTAGGTGGCTCAGATCCAAGTAGCCCCATAAGGGCAGCTGCTGCATGACACAAGGGAAAGAATTCCCCTTACTCCAAATGGCACTGCAACCAAGCTCAGCCCTGTTCTGGGTGCAGCACAGGCCAGCCTGCCTGTTTGCTCCAGAGTAGGTTAGGATTGAACTGTGGATATTATTGAGCCACAATATTGGGTGGATTATGTTGAAATTGTGACATTCATATTAATTTTTTTCTATTAAGTATTAAAGCATCTTTTCAATTATCATGCCATTATGGATCAGTCCTTTATTTCTGTAATAGTAATATTACTTTTTATATGCCATAAGTATCCATGGCACCTTACAACATACAAGAGAACAGGCTGTGGTCCCAAGGAACTTACAATCTAAAATTTGGTACGGGGGAGACAAGAGTAGGGGTGGCCAAACTGTGGCTCTTTAACATATAATGTGCAGCTAGTGGAAATATGTTAGCTAAGTTCCTTTTGCATCTCAATTAATATAAAAAATAAATAAGAAATTTTCAAGCTTAATGATTATTTCCCAGGCATAAACTGAGAGTCCACCAGATTAAAACATAAGTTTAACATTCATGGAGAGTAAATATACTTAAGAATGTAAATGGTTCTTAAATATTGCAGCTCTCAAACATCTCTCTTGCGGCTCTCAAACATCTGAAACATTGTATGTGGCTCTTATGTTTAAGCAAGTTTGGCCACCCCTGCAAAAGAGGAAGGGGGTGGAAATGGAGGTAGGGATAATTAGTGTTGTGAATTTAATTCTAGAATGTTTAGTCTTTGTCTTTACTTCAGTAAATTACCAGCACATCTATTTCCTGAAAACTTTAATCATTATAAATGGTTCTTGATTGCACCCAAAGAGGAAGAAATCAAAAAACAAAATATGACACAGGCTGCAATCCTAACCTCACTTTCTTGGGAGTAAGTTCCACTGAACACAATAGGACTTACTTCTGAGTAGACCTGCTTAGGATTGTGCCCACCTTTGTATCCTCTTAATTTCACAGTGAAAATATTGTCATTAAAGACAGTTTGGGCTTTTATTCTTAGACACAAGTTATAGCAAATGAAATAGACATTTTTATCGCTGCATTATTTTTAAGTCAATAAGCACTGAGGTGCTTTCACATTGTGAATATAGTTTCAGGAAACCAAATAGGAAAATTATAGAAGTAAGGCAGTTCTCTGGGTTGCTATTTAGCTTGCAATTAACATGAAAGACAGGGGGGGAACTCAGAATGAGGTCTCTTGTTATCTGGCATGCTCCCTGGGGCATTTGGTGGGCCTCTGTGAGATACAGGAAGCTGGACTAGATGGGCCTATGGCCTGATCCAGTGGGGCTGTTCTTATGTTCGTAATGTGTGTCTCAGTACATCTTTTGATGCGAATGACGGTGCAAATCACCATCAGGGACTACTAATGATTGTAAACTGGGTCAGATTTTGGTCCAGAAGAAACTCCCAATAATATTTGTTATCCCTCCTGTAATAAAGACAAATCATGATCCAATTAATAGTCCCTGTTTCAAAGTGTCAAAGGACAGTCCACATGTCACATGATCTTTTATTTTTGATTTTCCGTTTGAATTCCTCTCTGTGGGAAGAATTTTGTGCAACTCGTATTGGCAACCTTCAGTCTCGAAAGACTATGGTATCGCGCTCTGAAAGGTGGTTCTGGCACAGCGTCTAGTGTGGCTGAAAAGGCCAATCCGGGAGCGACAATCCCTTCCACACCGGGAGCAAGTGCAGCCTGTCCCTGGTCCGTCTCCCTGGCTATGGGCCTTCCTTCTTTGCCTCTTAGCCTCAGACTGTTGGCAAAGTGTCTCTTCAAACTGGGAAAGGCCATGCTGCACAGACTGCCTCCAAGCGGGCCGCTCAGAGGCCAGGGTTTCCCACTTGTTGAGGTCCATCCCTAAGGCCTTCAGATCCCTCTTGCAGATGTCCTTGTATCGCAGCTGTGGTCTACCTGTAGGGCGCTTTCCTTGCACGAGTTCTCCATAGAGGAGATCCTTTGGGATCCGGCCATCAGACACACCCAAAATAACCTCTAAACACTAGATAACACGACCGCTCCAGCCTCTGTTGACGTTCTGTCTAGTGCCTCACCTTAGATTAATCGCCAGCTTTCTATTAGTAAAGATTACCATCTTTCCCTCTCATTTCTGCTCTCTGCCTGACCAAAGGGGGGGGGGTGCGCGCGCATGTTCTGGAAATAAGAGAACAGACTAAAAAAAAAAATCATTCCAGAACCCCTGTACAGCACCTATTAGCATCTTCTAATCCACTGGACAGCTCACTCCTAACTCCTAACGTTTCCCCCTCACACCATGTAATGACCCAGCCTGCCCAATGAGGCTACTTGGATCTGCACCAGCTTTTTAGCTGATGCAAGTCTGAGCAGCCCCATAAAAGGCATTCATGCCCAGAAAGGAGGATAGGATACAGCAGAGGTCTGCTCGCTGGGCCCACCACCTCCTGGGTCTGATCTGCCCCCCCTTTCCATCCTCCCCCACCCAGAAATATCACTTGCCCACCTTTGTTCCACCCTCTCATCTCCCTACCACTGCCACTTCTCTTAGCTCCTCCTCCACCGATCTTACTCTCCAGGTGCCATAAACATGCTATATGACATGTTTGTGATACCCTCAGCGGGCACAGGCACTGCTGTGCTGGCAAATCTGCAGGTCTGGATTGCTGTCCGAGTCTTCTGAACTCAGTTTCAGGGCAGTTACAAACTGCAGTCTTGGAGGTTGATTCACACACCCCTCTTTTTCATAGGCATAATATGCAACTCCTTTTGAAGAGTTTGGAAGAATTCAAAAGGCTGCTTAAGATTTTGCATTTATTTGGTTGGTCCTAATACCAGATTGCTATTACCAGACTGGCATTTTTCATCCTCACAGTTCATCCTCCCTGAATTGTGAACATGGATCTAACCAATGAAAGGCACTGCTGCATTTGGTCTGTGGGTTTTTTTAATCCTCTCTCACTTGTGTCACATCAGCAGTGGATTCACTAGGGTTTGCGTCACCCAGTACGGGAGGCCAGCTTGTCACGCTCATGATGGACCTCCTCCTATGCAGTGGGTGGAGCAGCACCCCCGGGCGCTGGGTGCAGTAATACACCATTCCCCCCCCCCCGCTGATTTATTGGCTATAACGTTTGATAAGATAGAGATATTTCAGCGTGGTTTCTTTCATTGCATTTTGCATGAAATTACCCATCAAATGATTTATAATATGATGGTATTATTTGAAAATATCATTTTAAAAATTTTGTCCAGATGTTGTGTCACTCCCCCCATGTGCGCCACCCGGTGCCACCCACATCCCCCTAGTGACACCACTGCCAAACCAGTATACCTGATGCAAGCAACTGGTCTACGTGAAGGAAGCTTTTCCTCCGCTTTGCAAATGCCTCCCAGGAAAGAACTAGGCCATCGGAGCTGTTGGTACATTCCAATTGTGAAATCATCCTTGCCTGGTCTGAATTTCAACTTGGGTCCTGCAGCTAAAGAAACATTTGCTGGAAGCCAATATTGAGGAAAAGGCATTAAAGTCATGCACCTAATGATCATTTCATTGACTCCATCGGCCTTTTATTTTTATTTTCATATTCGCTGAACCTGGAGGGCACCAAACCCTGGAATCGCAACAAGGAGAAAAGCCAGAAAACCCGCACAACAGTCCTTGTTTTGGAACATTCACTTAAGAGGTGATTTATTAAGGCCGGCTGAATAAGCCTGATTAAAATGCATAAACAGTTCTGAACAGTAAACAACCATGTCTAAGGATGAAAAAAATGGGACCCACATGCTGTGCATGGAAATTGCCCTTAACAACATGGCCTATTGTTCGACAGATAGGAAGCCAAAGGTTGCTTGTAATCAAATTTGAAGTTTCCCATCACTTCTCAAAGTACCACTTCCTCGTGTAAACGTTTCAATTTGTTGTTGCTCAAAAGTGCTTCCTGACTTTCTCCTTGCCAATGCCCAGATTTCTTTGACTGTCAGGTGGAAAGACAATTACTAAGCGAGAGCAAGTTGGGAATTATTTTTCCCCTTAAAGGTGAAGCAAACACACTGAAGACAAAGTTTCCCACAGGAATAAAAGCTGAATAGCTGTCAGTGGTGGTGGTGGGGTGTGTGTGAAATAAACAGAGAAAAAAATTAGTCTTTTCTTGCATCTAAAAATCCTAAAATATAGAAAGGTCACAGTATCTTCCAATATCAGCGAGCCTATTATTTCTCTGAAAAAGCCTCGCAGTCCTATCTCTGTGTTTTCTGGATCAGCAATGAAATACCAAGGAAGGAGGTAGAATACTACTGAAATCACCAACTATACTGTTAGCCAGGGGTGCCCAAACCCCGGCCCGGGGGCCACTTGTGGCCCCCGGGGGCTCCCAATCAGGCCCTCAGGGAGCCCCCAGTCTCCAATGAGTCTCTGGCCCCCCGGAGACTTGCTGGAGCCCGTGCTGGCCCAACGAAACTGCTCTTAGTATGAGGACAACTGTTCGACTCTCGCCTGAGCTGTGGGAAGAAGGCTCCCTCCACTACTTGCTGTTTCACGTCTGTGATGCAGCAGTGACAGCAAAGGAAAGGCCGGCCTTGCTTAGTGCAAGGCCTTTTATAGGCCTTGAGCTACTGCAAGACCTTCATTCGTTCTAAGTCCCATCTCTAATAAATTCATTTATGTAAATTTATTTAAATTTTAATGCAAATTAATTCTTTTTTTTTTCCGGCCCTCGGCACAGTGTCAGAGAGATGATGTGGCCCTCCTGCCCAAAAGTTTGGACACCCCTGCTGTTAGCAAAGGAGCTACGGACAACCAGCTGCTACAATCTTTAGGATAGATAGGCTTATTTTTATATATGCTACCTCTCCCCTGTAGGACTCAAAGCTATTCACAATTTTGTTTCAAAGGCAATATGAAAATGAATATATACAGTATAATCGAACAGGAGCAACCAAAAACTCTCACAGCCCAATCCCAACCTGCCTTGGAGCAGGCAGGCCAACTGGCCTGCACTGATCCACAGCAGGGTTGGGACTAGCTGAGGTGCAACTCGGGGCAAAGGGAAGTAATTTCCCTTACCCCGAGTAACACAGCAGTGGGTCGAATGGGGCTACTTCGATCTGTGCTGCTTAAATTGGTGGTGCAGATCAGAGCGGCCCGGTGTAAGGCCAGGTCACTCAGGAGCAGCGTTAGGATTCGGCCTAAGTGCCAGATCCTGGTCCCAACGCTCTCCTGGGTCCTGACCTCCCACTGGCCCACCTGCTTCCCCCCTCCCCCAACCCTGGAATGCCCTCCCCCCCACCCTTTCCAAACCCCTGTGCCAACCAAGGTAGGCCAGGGCAAACGTATCTTGGGTCAACGCTGCAGAGGCTGGATTCAGCCTCCAGAGTCCAGCGCCCCTCTATGCACCGGCTTGCTAACTCACCCAGTGGCACAGAAGTGCCTTACTGCACTTTTGCAACACCCAGAGGCCGGCACAAGGGACATGTGCCAGCCCAAGAATTCCTTAGGATTGCGCTCTCAGAGAGTTAACCACTGTCAGTGCCTGTTTTAAAAAGAAAGGTTTTTACCCAAAAGCTTACATCAGTTTTTACATGTAAGTTTATGAGGGTATCAATGATTTCCCATTTATTTTTGAAACCCTGCCTAGATGTGGCTGCCCCTACAAATCAAGTAAAGCTGGCTGTGTCCCTGCTGCCTGCCCTGCAGAGTGAATGCATTCCAAAGGACTGGTGCTTCTACTGAAAAGACCCCACTTCTTGTGGATGCCTGCAAAACCCCCGATAGGCCAGATGGTGATATGAGCATGTGCAGGGCTCATAACATATGGAAGAAGACTAACCTACAGGTATCCGGGTCCAAAGTAATTTGGAGCTTGAAAAGCAAAAATCAGAAGCTTAATTTGAACCGAAAGGCATGCAGGCCATGTAAAGAACGTATACTTTAAAACACAGGTTTGCAAACTCTCTCAGAGTTTGAGCCCCAAGGTAAGACTTGCGATCACAACACGGAAGTTGATCACGATAGCACTTTTACTTTCCACAAGCCACCGGGAACCCTGCAGAGCCCTGCAAAGGCTTCCATGGGGCTCCCCGCACCCCCTGGACCCAGGCAGCAGCTAAGGCACATTTTTAAAAAGCCCCATCTTTCCCCACAGCGGTGCAATCCTGAGGATCACGTCACTGCCTTCCTCCTGCCCCCGCCCCTTAAAGGGAAAGGAGCAGTGGCTCTCCAGCTGGTGGGTTGCGACCCACCAGTTTGAGAAACCCCCCCCCCCGCTTTAAAAGATACGTTCAAGCCCCCTTGGCAACCATTTCAACACTTGTATTGAAGTTGATCAATTTCAGGCTAGGTTTAACATTTAGGGCGCAAACCTAACCAATTTTCCAGCTCTGACATAGCTGTGCCATGTGGCGTGCACTGCATCCTGAAGACGGGAAGCAGTCAAGGAGGACATGTTTGCTACCTAACCTTGGATCTGCATTGCAGCTAAGCAACGCTGGAAAATTGGTTAGGATTGCGCCCTCAGACTCCTTTATACCATGATCCTTAGCAACCTCACTCAGAAGTAAGCCCGCTCCTCCCATGCTCAATTACTCCCAGTAAGTGTATATGCATAGAATTGCAGGCTCTAAATAAGCAAGTGCTATATTACATAAGTAAACAGTTTGCATTTCAAGTTCTGAGTTTCCTTTAAAGTGTCATACAGAAACCCCACCTCTTCCCTGCCAGGACACAAACCTAATGCCCCACAGGACACAAAACCAACTCCCCATGTGCTCTCATTTTCAGTTTGGTTCAGGCAAAGGTGGAACCTGACTAAGCTTGCAGAGCTTTGATGTGGATGCACCTTTCCTTGTGTCTTATGAAGCAGCCATGCAAATACGGTCGGCCCTCGTTATCCATGGGGAATCCATTCACACACATACACACAACCTGCTGATACTGAAACCCATGGTTAAGTGAATCCCCTGGTCACAGCTATCAGAGGACAATTGCCTTCTGGTTGCTTCTGGAGGTGTTCTGAGGCACAGGGTGGCCACACATGACCTCCCTGTGCCTCAGAAGGCCCACTGGAGCGTTCTGAGACACAACTTCCAGTTTAGCAAAAAATGAGAAGTGTCTTTCAGAAGACAGGCCTTCTGAAGTGCAGGGAGGCCATGTGAGATCTCCTCGTGCCTCAGACCGCCTCCCTCCCAGTACAACAAGAAGACTCTTCTGGTCATGTCAGAGGGTACAGTGAAGCCCTCCTGACCAACACTGGATCAAATCCACAGCTAAGAAAGGCCAACCAACATATGATCTTGGGGGTAAGAACCAGCCTATTTATATTCTATAGTACCTAGGAACAGAGAAAGCAGAATGAGCTTTTACAGAGAGAAGAAATTATTGATAAGGCAGGCAGGAGCCCCAGAACCTGTCACAGGGAACATTGTCTTCTGTAACTACTGGACAGGGAATGCTTCTTGCTGTGGGACTGTGATGGAGATTCTTTGAGTTGTCTGTATGTGTGTATGTGTGTTTTACCAAGTAAGGACTCTGAAGCAAGCAGGAGAGATAACCATGCCATCTTAGCCTTGCTCAAGTCCAAACCAGTCCAAGCTAGTCCAAGCTAGTCCAAACCAGGGGTGCCCAAACCCTGGCCCTGGGGCCACATACAGCCCTCAAGGCTTCTCAATACGGCCTTCAGGAAGCCCCAGTCTCCAATGAGCCTCTGGCCCTCCAGAGATTTGTTGGAGCCCACACTGGCCCGACGCTACTGCTCTCAGCATGAGGGCGACTGTTTGACCTCTCACATGAGCTGTGGGATGAGGACTCCCTCCACTTCTTGCTGTTTCACATCTGTGATGTGGTAGCGGCAGCAAAGGAAAGGCCAGCCTTGCTTTGTGCAAGGCCTTTTATCGGCCTTGAGCTATTGCAAGACCATTCATTCATATAAGTTCGTCTTTAATATATTCATTTATGTAAACTTATGTAAATTTATTCAAATTTTAAATGTAAATTATTTCTTTTCCCCCTGGCCCCCGACACAGTGTCAGAGAGCTGATGTGGCCCTCCTGCCAAAAACTTTGGACACCCCTGGTCCAAACTGATTCTAACACCTCTTGTCCAAAGTGAAAGAAACTTCTGCATATACTAAAAACATTTGTAGATCTAAATACAATTCTAGATTGGATATGTGCAACATTCAACCACAATATTAGACTCTGGTACTAGACTCCACCGTTCTGCAATCATGGCTGTGTTTATACAGCCCTCGTCTCCCTCCGGCAGTCAGATGATTGGCAATGCTGGGTTTGACAGCTCAGTTCACCATCCGGGTGCCTGGACTGAGGCAGGAGCGCACCAGCAGGTGTTCAGCCTTCTCTGTGGGCTGGCGCAGATCTAGCTTATGAAACAGCAGAGCCTGAATATGGAGAGATGCCAACGCTGCCCACCCTCCAGCAGCAATGTGTACAGAGGACGAAACGAGATTCTCTGTTCTGTATGTGGAAACCTTTCCATCAAACACAATGTGGGAGAGAAGCATTCAGCAGAAATGGCTGCAAAGAAATACACAACTTAGACCAGCTATTTTCAACCAGTGTGCCACAAATGGGCTGCAGGTGTCACGTAGGAGTTTGGGGGAGGGTTATTTATTAGTGCCATTGGGAGATGACAATCCTATCCACACTTTCCTGGGAGTAAGCCCCATTGACACTAATGGGACTTACTTCTGAGTAGACATGCTTAGGATTGGGCTGCCAGAGCCCTCCACTGGCAGTGCAGTTTACCTTGTCAATTGTCAAAAAAAGCTGATGGCATGACCTGAAAATCTGGGTGACTTGTCAGTGTGCTGAGATATGAAAAGGGTTGGAAAATGCTGATCTAGATTTTTGTCTATAAAGTTACCTCCATTGTAATAGGAACATTACAAATGTTTGTATAATTACTTCCATCAGAGATTTATTGGAACTTTTAACATGCACAGAGAAGGGGCTGAAATACCTTATTTTGTTAAGGACTCAATAGTGCGGTTTTTTCTCTCAGATGACGATAACCTTGGGGCCGAATCCTTTGGGAAGTTCTCTAGAGCAAAATCCACTGACACAAAGGGGAACATTGTTGTCTATGGCATTTTCCCTACAAAAAGTGGTTCACAAATTCCCCCCATTGCGCAAACGACTCATCTGCTACTATATATTTTATCTTGTTTTAATTGTTTTTAAGTGTTTTGTATTTTTAATGTTTATTTGTATCCTTGTTTGTTTGTATTTTAACTTGATTGTTAGCCGCCTTGGGTGCCCTTTGGGGAGAAAGGCGGAATAAAAATCTAATAAATAAATAAATCTTTGCAAATGTAAACGGGAAGCAGGCCTGGAGGGCTGAAGTCCCAACATGTTGGATGCTGCTTATTCCCAGGAAAGTGTATATAGAATTGTAGTCCAAATCTGTGCTGGATTGTTGTCACGGGTTGCAATTCAGCAGAAATCTGACATGTTAGATCCCATTGGGAGTTAGACAGAAATGGTTGCATTGAACAGTGGCTTGTTTAAGGCCCTCTAGCTTCAATGGAACTCTAAATGAACAACTGTCTTTTGCTGGATCACCCCCATTCCACAGAAGTCATTTTGTTAACATTTTAAAAAAAAATCTTTAATATAATAAAGTAATATGTTTATAATGTGAAAGCAGAATTATTTTCATTGACATTTGCAAATAACCTGCTCATATATCAGATAATCTATAGCAAATAATCTTTTCATATAGCAGATAAAAGCTGCTGCTTTTCTGTCTGACAAAACAACGCTGTGTGATAAGCAAGCTATTCTTTCATTAAAGAATGAAATCTTTCCTGAGCATCTGTAAGAGCTCATCACAGTTGAGCTCTTGGTCTGCAAATAGAAATTTGTTTAAAAGCTAATCAAAATGTGATGTTCGAGGTAAGAAGAAGAAGAAGAAAAAATAGATTCCAAATAGCACCACAGATAAACAGCAAGTGTAATTGAGGCTGAAAACCCATCAGCTGCTGAATGAAGTCGGAATTTCAGGAAGCAGAATTGAAGGAGCAAATGGAGACGCTGGTAAATGAATCCACACGACAAAGGATGAAATGGTGGATTACAAATGAGTCCTCCTTTTAGTTAGCTCACTAAATTGGTGTGCAGGGCTGGCAAAAGAGAACAATGGACGCCTCCTGACACCAGGCTGTTTGTCTGGTGAGTGCTCCTCCAATGTTGGTACTGTGTGAGTATTTTTTGTCTTTCTATAAAGTCCTAATGAGCTTCTTGGGTGAGAGTGAAACCAGTTGCTTTTTCACACTGTGCTCAAGACCCCTAAACGTCACGGGGTCAGGCCTAAAGAAAGGGTAATGGACCATGAGGTGCCACTTAATAGACCTGATATTAACACAGCAGCAAGAATGTCACCAAATGCAAACTTTAGGGCATGCTGTGAATGAGGTATTTGTTACACTTAATAATATACAAAGATGATAACAGAGCAGTAGCACTATATCAATGTCATCGGGGTGGGACTTTGAAAACCTTCCCTGTATGAAAAATAACTTTGCAAATTTGCCCTTCCCTTTCAACAATAGCCATCAGTCATTTGCAAGTGCCAAATCATAAATTGCATCCATAGGTTATGTGCATCTCAGGCCAGGATTCATCATCTGCAAGATCTTGGAAAAAATATATATATATCTCCCTGTAAAACTTCCACTGTGAGCAATTTAAAAAAAAACAAAAGGAATATTTGCATATGACAGGAAAGAAAGCCTTGCCTTGCCTGGAGAACACCGTGATAGCCGGTTTAGAGAAAGCATAAAGGAACCAGAGTTGCCTATTTATTCGCAATCCATAGAACACCCTGTTTATGTCAAAATGTTCGTGTAGGAAAGGATAAGCCTTGATGGGATTTGGCCCTCCGTCTTTTATTTCTGTGATTCCAAGGAATGTGTTTGCACACTTGTCCCATTCAGTCTCTGCCTAAACAACTCTGCTGTGTGTGCCTTGCAAAGACCTAAACTGTGCTTTTCAGCGAGTGCCTTTCTTATTCAAATACCTATTTCCAAACCTCCAATTGTACTTATCTGATAGGCGCAGTCCCTATTTTTAAATGTTACCCCCAATCTAGACACCCCTCACCCCACATTCAAACCTTCATTCCTGAGGCTGTATTTGCTTGGCGGTATTCCAGTTATGTTTTGTGAGCTTTCGAAATTCCCTACATCATCTGATTCTTCTTGTGCTTTTATATTTAATAGTTTTTTTTTTCTTTGTATACTAGAGAATGCCCAGCAGATCCAATGTGTAAATGGTGGTTATTTATATTTTACCTGACTAGAAATGAAGGTTTTTCCATCCTCGTTTCCTGTCCTAGTGCCTACCTCATCTTGATCCTACTGGTTTGTCCATATATTTTTAAAGATCATGTAAGGATTGTACTGTTGGTTGTGGAACAAATGAACCATGAGTAATAAAGTTTCACCTGAAGATAAGCCTTACTGCAGGGAAAGATTAATCACTAACATCTGGCTGTTCACTTACTGGCTATAAAACTACATTATATATCGGTTTCATCCAAGTGAATTAAAAGGATATGTATACATGGGAGTTCTGCAGTTATCTGATATTTTACACATTCTCATCCCTCCTCTGTTAACAATCACAGAAAACAATAATAACAAAAGGACAGAAGGAAACAAGCACTTGTAATATATTGACCTCTCTCTCTCTCTCTCTCTCTCTCTCTCTCTCTCTCTCTCTCTCTCTGTATCTATCTATGTATCTATCTAAAATAGGGATGTGCACCACTTAACGATGGGGATGCGTTCTCCAATCCCCGTTGTTATGCGATTAGGTTGTTAAGTGAACATTCAACCCAACCTAGTGCATTTGTTGTGTCAACAGACACTCCCTGCCAGAAACTAGCTGGCTGTCAGGCCATTGGAGACTAATTGCCTTTTCTTTGCAATAAGAGCCTCTTTGTTGTATAAACCATTACTCTTCTGCAGACTATGGGAGTCCCAACTGCTTCGTTAAGATCCTCTTTGTTGTGCTTTGACCACCGTCATATATGCAGTCCGTCACTAAGCTGGAGGTTGTTAAGTGGCGCACATCTGTATATGCTAAATCCATTTACAGTTGAAGTACCAGCAGTAGCAAGAGTTGAAACATTTTGGAGAAGGACAAGGAGATCCTTGCTCTAGAGTGGCAACTGGTATTTCTGAGCCACTGTGGGATTGGTGCCAAATTTGCGGGGGCCCTGGGCCCCCCAAGGCACCTTGTCTGTTTTCATGGTCAAGGGTAGGTCTTCCATGAGGCCACCTGAATTGGCTGGTTCAAATAGCCAATCTGGAAAATATGATCAAGATCTGTATATTATCTCTTCTGTTATCTGCAGCCAAAGAGTTCCTAAGTGAGAACAACATGCTTATTTCTGGTCATCACCTGCTTAATAATGTCACTTCCTGCTTAATAATGTCATGTCTAGCCCTCAGCAGACACCGTGAATGCTATTCACCCTTCTGCATACAGCACACTAATAGCTATCCATCTTGTCTGGCTCCCAACCTGTTACTTTGTCACCAACCACTAGCATCCTGCATTGCCTGTGTTAAGTCTCCACTTGTGACTCATCCCAGTCTCTCCCCAGCAAAAAGATTCTTTCCAGGTGGTAAATGACCCCATGGGTTGATTTCCATCAGCAGCTCTGTTGCATGCAAGAGTGGCACAAGGAACAAGAAGATCTGGTGTCATACAAGGCCCATAAGACTGGGCTGTCACACAATGGATATGATAACAAATATTTGGAGGCAAGATCCAGCCCATTGTCTGCGCACATGGAGGTCAAGAAGATGGGATACCACAGAGCAGAAATGGAGAGTCCTTCCACTGGCTGTTATGCCTTTGCAAGCCCTGACCAGCCAATAGCTAGTTGTTGCTTGTACATGGACTGTGTAGATGTCTGGTCAAGCATGACACCAGCAGCAGCAGCAGAGTGTTTAGTGGAGGGGGAGTGGATCATGCAGCCTGGTCAGACCTTGAGTGACCACAGCATGCCATTCTAGCCAGCTTCTTCCCTCTCCCTTCCAACTTATCCCATAAGGGGGTCCCAGTGCAAGTTGTATGGATGCACACATCAACTTCATTGAATGATTTCACATGGAAGAGAGTACACAGGCCCTTATATGTCCAATCTGGTTCAGATCGATTCACTTCTATTCAGCAGAGTGTATGTACAGAATTAGGTTTTGTTGTGCTGCTGAATGTACTATATATTTCAACACCTTCTGTAAAACTCAAACAAAATATATTTTTAAAAAATCAGCAAATGCAACATAAGTTTCAAGAAAGCAAGAGACTGTGTACTCTGACAAGGGTTTGCCCCACATAAACCCTCCAACATCTGACATGTAAACTTCCCTTGCAAACACATGCATGAAGTGCTACTGTGCTAAAGCCTTTTTCCTGTGCAGAATAGTCAGTAGGCATCTGTTGTAGGACTGGAAAATATTTTGAATTCTTTCTTTCTACTCTTGCACTGGGCTGAAGAAATAGTCTAGAAATACACCAACCTCCATGTCTTAGGGCAGGGGTCTCCAAACCCCGGCCCGGGGGCCAGATGCGGCCTGCAGCAAGCCTCTTGCTGGCCCACAGCCAACCTCTTGTCCCCTGAAAGCCCCTGGCCCACTCAACTGAACATGACTAGAACTGTGCTCTGATTGTGTCTGGAAGGTGTGGAGGTCTGGAGCCCATTCATTCATTTATTCACTTATCTAAATTCCATCTCTTATTTATTTAAATTTTATATTTAAATTTTTTTTCCGGCCTGCCACACCACACCAGATATTTGATGCGGCCCTCTGACCAAAAAGTTTGGAGACCCCTGTCTTAGGGGTCAACCAAATGCCTGGGATTTTGCCAGTTCTGTTCATTTGGTACTTATCTGTATGTTCTAGTCAAAGTCAGCTGAAGCCTTCTGTGTCAAGAAGCCCAGAAATCGGCATTAGGGTCACAGCTTGGCTCTTGAGTCTGGCTGAAGCTGTCCCATGCATCAGAGACATGGCTGGCCTTTAGTCAATTGCGATACATCACAGGCCCTGGCAACAGCTGCAGTTTCTTGAGATCCCAAACTAAAGTCCTACTGCCACCTGCAGGGGATTGCACATTCAAAGATGATCTGGATTCACAAAGTACAGGTAGCTGCAAACTGTTGGGACATTTGACAAAACCAGGGGGAAAAGATGGGAGACAATTATGAGGCTGTATAAATTACAGCTTAAAAAGTAGCACCATCGAAGTGATTTTTAGCATTTGCATTGGGCACGCATGACAGAATGTTTTTGTGATTGAACTAACCTGGCTGCCACATGGCTGTTAATTACAATAATGAAAGAAGAGTCATTTCAGGTACAGCAGCAGTTCTTCCTAAGCAAGGCAAGGGATAGAAGAAAACAAAAACACCAAAATGTTTGGCTTCAGACCTCTTGGTTTGGAATACTTATCCTCCAGGGAAGCTAACTCCCTAATGGTTGCTAACTCCCTAAGCAATCTTACATGATTCTGTGGGTGTTTACTTAAAAAAGTAATCTACAGCACACAGAGCAGAATCATCTGGCAAATCATTCATAACATGAGCTTATGTCTGGAGAGGAATTCAATGTCAGAACACTTTTGTGCTAAGGTCTTGATTTCAGGATGCTTTCTTTCCGTAGCCGAGAGAGAAAGAGAGAGAGAGAGAGACAGAGAGAGAGACAGAGAGAGAGGAAAAAAGAAAAAACACATGGTTATATACTCAGAAGGAAGATCAATAGTGTTTAGTAGGGCTTACTATCAGAAAAATGTTATAGGATCGCAGCCTTAAAATGAAGTGTCATTCAGTTTTTTTCCATATAGAAAGGTTCCAAGAGATATTTAAATAAATATACCCTATTTCTCTCTTGGAACCTTTCTATATGGAAAAACTGAATGACACATTATTTTAACAATAATCAAGACCTCTAAAGATCAGTGCAATGGAAACAAGAACCACACATAGCCCTGCATCTCTTGGCCCGTCCATTTTTTTTAGCATTGCATTTTGCACATTGAAAGAACTTCAGAAATTCTCCTCAACACCTCAATGGCTTCCTTTTGAAACATTTTTATTTTACTGTAAAACAAAGACCACAATTTGCTTTTGAATTTAATTTTGAAGCACTATTTCATGCCCATTTAATGAGGAACTAAGACTTCACTCCCATATTACACATCCAAGTACTAACCAGGCCTGACCCTGCTTAGCTTCCGAGATCAGACGAGATCGGGCACGTGCAGGGAATGGGTTGGCCCTATTCACAGAACTTACATCAGTTTCTCCCCTTAGCTCAGTGTGCATATAGGATTGAGATTTCCTTCAACCTTTAAGGGGCTTTCCACATTTCAGAGAATCTGGAAAGATACTAAGAGACCACCTTCTGACAATTTACTCTCATTCTTTTCCAATCTGTAGTCAGGCACCACATAAGGCAAAACTGAAATAGTATCAAGCCAGGGAATTGGTTCCTGACATACCTGAATCTCTGTGTATTTCCTATGTGTAAGGCTTATTTCCTATGTGTAAGGCTTATTTCCTGTGTAAGGCTCATGCTGGTGTTTTTGAAGAACAATTTTTAAGACATCTAGATTCTAAATTTGACTTAGTACACACTACCTTTAGGGTTTTCCAACTACGGTATGATGCTTGGGAAGAAAAAAAATGCTTCCATAGTTAATAGACTGTAAAAATATGCCCCCATGTGGTCAAATCCTGGCTTGTAGAAATCTGAAAAACATTTGGGCATGCTAGATGCAGGACAAAGACCCAGATGAAGTTCCCAAGGACCAGGAAAAAAAGAGAATCAATAAGCTCTCAGTCCTAAGAAAGAGAGCTTCAAATTAAAGTATTTCTTCTATCTAAAGGCAATTATTCTGAATTTCATGCTACTTACACATATACTCCTGCTATATCCTTTTAGTAGCTGGCAACCTTCAGTCTCGAAAGACTATGGTATCGCGCTCTGAATGGTGGTTCTGGCACAGCGTCTAGTGTGGCTGAAAAGGCCGATTCGGGAGTGACAATCCCTTCCACAACGGGAGCAAGTACAGTCTGTCCCTGGCCTGTCTCCCTGGCTATGGGCCTTCCTTCTTTGCCTCTTAGCCTCAGACTGTTGGCCAAATGTCTCTTCAAACTGGGAAAGGCCATGCTGCACAGCCTGCCTCCAAGCGGGCCGCTCAGAGGCCAGGGTTTCCCACTTGTTGAGGTCCACTCCTAAGGCCTTCAGATCCCTCTTGCAGATGTACTTGTATCGCAGCTGTGGTCTACATGTGGGGCGCTTTCCTTGCACGAGTTCGCCATAGAGGAGATCCTTTGGGATCCGGCCGTCATCCATTCTCACAACATGACTGAGCCAATGCAGGCGTCTCTGTTTCAGCAGTGCATACATGCTAGGGATTCCAGCACGTTCCAGGACTGTGTTGTTTGGAACTTTGTCCTGCCAGGTGATGCCGAGCATGCGTCGGAGGCAGTGCATGTGGAAAGTGTTCAGTTTCCTCTCCTGTTGTGAGCGAAGAGTCCATGACTCGCAGCAGTACAGAAGTGTACTCAGGACGCCATCTCTGTAGACCTGGATCTTGGTATGTTCTGTCAGCATCTTGTTGGACCAGACTCTCTTTGTGAGTCTGGAAAACGTGGTAGCTGCTTTACCAATGCGTTTGGTTTAGCTCAGTATCGAGAGAAAGAGTGTCGGAGATCGTTGAGCCAAGGTACACAAAGTCATGGACAACCTCCATTTACCCTTTATAGCAGCAGTTTTCAACCTTTTTTATCTCTCAGCTCACTGAGAATGCACTAAAACTGTCAGAGCACTCCATCAGTTTTTTGAGAGCTGGCAAGGTACGCAATGCTGCTGGTAGGAGGCTCACATCCTCCAATGACCCTACTAATAAATGACTCTTCCCCAAACTCCTATGCACACCTGCAGACCATTCACGGCACACCAATGTGCAGTGCACAGTGGTTGAAAATAGCTGCTATAATGTCAGTATATCTAGGAAATATAAAGTTATTTAGCTGCCATAGACCATGCCTGTGTCGGCGGTGTTTTCCATATTGGAATGTGGAAAGGAGCAGGATTTTCTTTGCTCCCTTTTTGCTCATTGTAGCATTATGGTTAACCCTGAATTGTGGGCAGTGCCACAAAATTGTTGACCCACATAGTAGCAGATGACCACAGTACCTGAAAGTGACCATAAGTTCATTGTCGCAAGACAAGATATTCCAGAGTGGGGGGGGGGGTGAGTTGTACCATCACTTTTGCAGAAGGTTAAATGAGGACAGAGGCTACCCTTGAGCCTGTAATCCCTCCGACAAGTCCTTATATGCTTCCTTAACCGATATGCAAGGCAGGAAAGGGAACATATGCTCCGCAAAGTGCCTATGGCAACCAGGCCTGGAGTTTCCTAGGTGATTTGCTGGCAGAGGAAATGTAAGCAAGTTAAATACAAGGCAGAGGAAACACATTCACACTTAGGTGAAAAGTACAGCAGTGGCTTCCCAAATAATGGAACGATTTAGGTCAAAGAATCCACCTACTGGCATGTTTATTTATTTAAAATATTGATATTGCACCGTTCCTTACTATAACCCAGGGGTGCCCAAACCCCGGCCCTGGGGCCACTTGCGGCCCTCGGGGACTCTTAATGTGGACCTCAGGGAGCCCCTAGTCTCCAATGAGCCTCTGGCCCTCCAGACACTTGCTGGAGCCCGCACTGGCCCGACACAACTGCTCTCAGCGTGAGGGCAACTGCTCGACCTCTTGTGTGAGCTGTGGCATGAGGGCTTCCTCCACTGCTTGCTGTTTCACGTCTGTGATGCGGTAGTGGAAGCAAAGGAAAGGCCAGCCTTGCTTTGTGCAAGGCCTTTTATAGGCCTTGAGCTATTGCAAGTCCTTTATTCATTCATATAAGTTCATCTTTAATACATTCATTTATATAAACTTATGTAAATTTATTCAAATTTTAAATGTAAATTAATTCTTTTCCCCCCCCCGGCCCCCTAAACAGTGTCAGAGAGATGATGTGGCCCTCCTGCCAAAAGCTTTGGACACCCCTGCTATAACCTAAAAGGCAACTACAAGGTTGCAGGGAGTGGCATACCAAGTGGGAAGTAGGGGCAGTATGCCCAGCTTACCACGCTGGAGTGTCATGTGAGGGAGTGCCACGTAAGTCCCAGTCAAGATGGTGGCCACCAACTCTTGGAGTTTCAATCCCAATCACTTAGAAACACTCCAAAGAAATGACAGTGCAAGGAAGAGGTCAGGAAGGATGAAGAAGGGACACGGACTGATCGCCCCACCGCCCTCTTCCTCCTTGCCTCCCCCTTCCTCATTCCACTGCCTCTTAGTGTGTCAGCAGCTTCCCAGTTGGGAAGCCATTGAGGCACTAAGAGGCAGAGACACGATCTGCCTGCTGCCCCTTCCTCCTCCTTTGGAGGCTAGATAATGTGGCAGCCAGATCACAAAACCTGATCACAAATCTCCTCCTCCTCCTCTGGAAGTGGTGTTGCAATGCTACCGGAAGTGATGTTGTGGTGTCACATGACATCATGATATCACCGCCCTAGGTTTTGGGGCCCGCAGGTACACTGCTAGTTGCAGGGGCACAGTCAGGCTGGCTCTTTCCATAGGTGACATGTAAGGATAATGATGCTTTGCACTTCTGGGTAGTTGCCTGAATTATCTTGTCATAATCCTACCACATCCCTGTAAGGGAGTTGGTAATGGTTCCTCACATTGCAGCTGGGGATGAGAGCATGCAATAAACATGCAATAAAGACACAGTGGTGTAGCTGAAGGGGGGTGGAGTGCTCAGTCCCGTGGGGAGTCTCAGTGAGGCAGCAAGCAGCCCCTCCCTTTGGAGCCATTCCCTCTTATGGCTCCGTTTTGCTCCCCCCACTTGGAATGGCTCAAAAGGGAGGGGTCGCTTGCCCGCCCCGCTGAGCCTCCCCGAGTGCTCCGCCCCCCTCCAGCTACGCCACTGTAAAGACATCACATCTAGCAGGGATATAATGGCACTGATGTGAATCCAGTTTGTAAAGATCTTTTAGCTATGGTAACTCATATTCTATTGAAAATTGTTGTTACCAATTCACTTCAGTAGAGGGCAAAAGAGACTGAAGTAATCTTGTAATGGAACTTACATGAAAGTAAGACAATTGCGGTAACTAGCCTTGGGAGGGGTTAAGGTAACTGGGATCAGCTCAAAATTGGATAACTGCAGCCTCACACAGCTTTTTTTCAAACCCAGCAATTCAAATTTCCTCTAGTCCTTCATTGCACGGGCTGTCACTAAAGGACATCGAAAATACCAGGAAGCAAATTCTGATGATACCAAATGCAGTCTAGTAATAGAAACATGCTTTTGTCTGGACAGTTTGGAAAATGTGCATTATCCAGTGGGGAATGAATGAATGAATGAATGGTGTGCCAGAGCGAGGAGATTTCATTTTTTTTATTTTCTTAGTCCATCTCCTACATCTTCTTCTTTTTTCTTTTTTAATACAGACAGTTCTGGTGTTACTAGGTATGCGAGTGGAATGTAATACAATTTTTGTTTATATGGTTTCAGTTCTTATTTATTTTAATGCTAATCAGAGTTCTAAGTAAGATCATTAATGTTATGGAATTTAAAAGTACATGATTTTGGTTAGCTTATGCCTAGTATCTACATAGAATTGCTAAACAATGGAAAAATGAAGTCAAATAAATCGCTCCCTCTCTCTCTCTCTCTCTCTCACACACACACAAACACACACAAAAGAGTACATCCTTTGGGTGTACTGAATTAGTAGGATGGTTCTTTGGATAATGCACCCCCTCTCTTTGTGTGTGTGTGTGTGTGTGTGTGTGTGTGTGTGTGTTGTCTTTGAACTTAAGTTTTTCTTATTTCTCTGGTAACACACGTGACAACATTTCTATTTATCATAAACTACAAGCAGCCTTTCTTTGTGCTAGAGCAGTGGTTCTCACACATTTAGCACTTTTTAGAATGAGAATCTGTCAGGACCCACTGGAAGTGATGTCATGACCAGAAGTGACATCATCAAACAGGAAAATTTTTAACAACCCTAGGCTGAAATCCTACCCACATTTACCTAGGAGTAAGACCCATTTACTATCATTGTTAAAAGCATATACATAGTAGCTTGTAAAAAGTACAGGTCTGTAACATTTCCCCAAATGCAGTCACATACCATGGTAGCATCAACTCTAATACATTAAAAATAAAATATTGAAATGAATGGGGACCCACCTGAAATTGGCTCATGACCCACCTAGTGGGTCCTGACCCACAGTTTGAGAAACACTGTGCTAGAGAAATGAAATGAGATATTTCAAATATGTCACCTTGATAATAACGTGCAGTATTTTAAAAGCATATCCATCTTAAGACTCCGCCAAGAAACCACAGACCCCTCATTTCATTCTTCTTTTTTTCTGCTTGGCAAACAGAATTTGATAGGGGGCAGGAGAAGGGCACTGTTGAATTTTTTTCTCTTCTGTTTTTCCCATCTGTTTTAGTACCTAGTCAGTTCAAAATCAATCAATCAATCAATCAATCAATCAATCAATCATTTGTGCTTTTGCTGAAGTGTTTAAGAAATTGCCCAGAGTACACACACAAATGATCATCGTGTAATGTAGGACAGTTATCTGTAACATGTCTCTATTAAAAAAGGCCTAAAATCTAAGTGGGCGTACTTAGGTAGTATTTGGAGCAGGTCCTCATAATCTTTCTCCACAAAAGAGACAATTCAAGAAATGTAACAAGGATAGATGTGGTAGTGAGTAGAAACCCAAAACCTGATTTGCATTAATTTTTGAACCAGCACCCATAAGCATGGCTCCATGCTACAAGGAAACTTGCCTTTCCAGAGCTCCTGCCTACATGTAAACATTTGTGCAGTACTGTTCCAGGGGTGACACACTGTGACATGCATTCTCATATTTGTCCAGCAGGGGGCACAGTGTGTCCCCCACATGTGTGTTCACAGTACAAGCTGAGCATGCTGCCAGACATTTGAAGTGGATTTTGAACGGAACCTCATTGCAGTCTGGCTTGAGGGACAGAATTCCCTTCGATATTCCATCCTTGCACCAAATTCACATGACAGGGGCACAGAGGTTAGCACATCTGTGCTTGTCAGACCAGCTCTCAAGCACCCTCCCACTAGAGATTTTCCAAAGCCCAAAGTCAAAGGACATCAAGCCACTGCAGGCAGAACAATAAATCCTCCAAGAAGTGCTTTCTATCTGTAGAGAAACTGATGCACATGTTGATGCACATTCCATGTACCCAATGAGATTTACAGGCTCCCTCTCAGGCTCCCTTCCTAGCCACTTCCCTCCTGGAAGTAAACCCCATTGATTCTAAGGGGACTTACTTCTGAGTAGACGTGCCCAGGAGGGAGTTCATGCAGGAAGCGGTGGCAGTGACATGCCTCTTCCTCCTTTCCTCCTGCTGCTGCAAGGAGCGAGGTGGAGGCAGTTGGCAGCCCTGCAGAGGAAGCTCCCTCACCTCCGTGGGGCGGCTGTTGGTTCTTGAGGGGAGGCTGCGGCGCCATCACTGAGGCGGCCTGCAAATATCTCCCCTAGACCTGCCAAGGTTTGGAGCAAAGCAGGGCTGGCTCTTCTTGCTGGGAACTTTCCCCACTCAGCTTCTGCCTGCCTCAACCAGCTCTGCCAAGTTGTTGCCCTCTGGATGGTGAGGGAGGGAAAGGGGAGATAAAAGGAGACTTAGAGATGGCAGAGAAATTAAATGAGTTCTTTGCATCTGTCTTCACAGCAGAAGACCTCGGGCAGATACCGCTGCCCGAACGGCCCCTCCTGACCGAGGAATTAAGTCAGATAGAGGTTAAAAGAGAAGATGTTTCAGACCTCATTGATAAGTTAAAGATCAATAAGTCACCAGGCCCTGATGGTATCCACCCAAGAGTTATTTAGGAATTGAAGAATGAGGTTGCTGAGCTCTTGACTAAAATACGCAACTTGTCCCTCAAAACGGCCACGGTGCCAGAGGATTGGAGGATAGTAAATGTTACACCGATCTTTAAAAAGGGAAGGAAGGGAGACCCGGGAAACTATAGGCCAGTCAGCCTAACATCTATGGTGAAATGCCTCATCAAAGACAGAATCTCAAACCACATAGACGAACAGGCCTTGCTGAGGGAGAGTCAGCATGGCTTCTGTAAGGGTAAGTCTTGCCTCACTAACCTTTTAGAATTCTTTGAAAAGGTCGACAGGCACGTGGATGTGGGAGAACCCGTGGACATTATATATCTGGACTTTCAGAAGGCATTTGACACGGTCCCTCACCAAAGGCTGCTGAAAAAACTCCATAGTCAGGGAATTAGAGGGCAGATCCTCTCATGGATTGAGAAGCTGTTGAAGACCAGAAAACAGAGAGTGGGTGTCAATGGGCAATTTTCACAGCGGAGAGAGGTGAAAAGCAGTGTGCCCCAAGGATCTATCCTGGGACCGATGCTTTTCAACCTCTTCATAAATGACCTGGAGACAGGGTTGAGCAGTGAGGTGGATAAGTTTGCAGATGACACCAAACTTTTCCAAGTGAAAAGTTGGACCAGAAGTGATTGTGAGGAGCTCCAAAAGGATCTCTCCAAACTGGCAGAATGGGCAGCAAAATCGCAGATGCATTTCAATGTAAGTAAGTGTAAAGTCATGCAGCTTGGGGCAAAAAATCAAAACTTCACATATAGGCTGATGGGTTCTGAGCTGTCTGTGACAGATCAGGAGACAGATCTTGGGGTGGTGGTGGACAGGTCGATGAAAGTGTCGACCCAATGTGCAGCGGCAGTGAAGAAAGCCAATTCTATGCTTGTGATCATTAGAAAAGGTATTGAGAACAAAATGGCTAATATTATAATGCCGTTGTACAAATCGATGGTAAGGCCATACCTGGAGTATTGCGTCCAGTTCTGGTCGCCACATCTCAAAAAGGACATAGCGGAAATGATAAAGGTGCAAAAGAGAGCGACTAAGATGATTACTGGGCTGGGGCACCTTCCTTATGAGGAAAGGCTACGGCGTTTGGGCCTCTTCAGCCTAGGAAACAGGCATCTGAGGGGGGACATGATTGAGACATACAAAATTATGCATGGGAAGGATAAAGTGGATAGAGAGATGCTCTTTACACTCTCACATAACACCAGAACCAGGGGACATCCACTAAAATTGAGTGTTGAGAGGGTTAGGACAGACAAAAGAAAATATTTCTTTACTCAGTGTGTGGTTGGTCTGTGAAACTCCTTGCCACATGATTTGGTGATGGCATCTGGCCTGGACGCCTTTAAATGGGATTGGACAAGTTTCTGGAGGAAAAATCCATTACATGTTACAAGCCATGATGTGTATGTGCAACCTCCTGATTTTAGAAATGGGCTATGTCAGAATGCCAGATGCAAGGGAGGGCACCAGGATGAGGTCTCTTTTTATCTGGTGTTCTCCCTGGGGCATTTGGTGGGCCGCTGTGAGATACAGGAAGCTGGACTAGATGGGCCTATGGCCTGATCCAGTGGGGCTGTTCTTATGTTCTTATGCCCCTGATGTTGCCCCTCCAGCAGCTGTAGCCTAGTACATCAGCTACCCCCTGCACCCCCTTAGCTACGCCACTGAAGGGCGGGCAAGAAAATCATCCCTGGAATTGGAAGGAGCTTGGGACATCCATTCCAGAGATGATTTCCTTACCCACCTTTCAAGGCACATTGGGCCGGCACCTCCGTTTCCATTTTTCTTCTGCTCACAACAGCCCTGCAAGGTAGGCATCAGGCAGAGGGTCATTGTCCCAGTGGCATAGCGTGTCCCCCCCAAGGCAGAGACAGCAGCAGCAGCTGGCTCCACTTTGCTTCTGCTCACAACAGCCCTGCGAGGTAGGCTTCAGACAGAGGGTCACTGGCCCAGTGGCGTAGCTGAAGGGGGTGCAAAGCAGCTGGCTCCTGCCTTGCTCCGAGGCTCCTGGTTAATCCCCCTGGAAGGCTCCCCCAAGGCAGAGGCAGCGGCAGCAGCAAGAGGAGGACACTCCCTTGCAGGCACTGTGGTCTGGGCAGGGCTGCTGCTGCTTGCCGAGAAGAGGGTGGAGGCTCCAGCCAGCCCAGCCCAGCTCCAGCCTGCCTTTCCCGCCTCTCCTCCCTGCCTCGGTCCGCTCACTCCGCCGCCAAGGCTGCCTGGGGCGCGCAGGAAGCCTGCTGCGCTGCGGGTCCAGGACCACCGTGTCTGTCCACACCTGTCGTCCAAGGAGCCGGGCGAGATGAACGTGGAGAACAACCAGGACGTGCTGCTGGACGTGGAGGAGGAGGAGGAAGAGGGGGAGGAGGAAGAAGAGGATGGGGAGATCGGTGAGTCTGGGGCTGAGGTCCAAAGGACCCACAAGTGGGGGGACGGGACGGGACGTGGCATCCTTGAACTGCCTTCCAAGGCAGGGACCAGCATCTCTCCCTTTGAAGAGCCTCTTCCAAGCCCATCCGAGAACGGAGCGGGGGGGGGACCGTCAGGCAGGGCCCTCTGGGGCTCCCCACGCTCTGAAATGTTGGGGATCGACCGACCTGGAAGTTTTGCTGGGCGTTCTGCTGCCCCCTTTCCAAACTTCATCTCCCACTGGAGGCGCAGGGTCTCATGGCTGTGGATGTGCTCCGCCTGAAAAGGTATTTTAGTCGGTAGCGTAGCTAGTGGGGGCAAAGCACGAAGTTTTTCAGGCAGCATCACCGCAGTGTGAAGTGGTCCTTCCCCCTTTCCCCCACTAGCAGCCCAGAATGGCTCAGAAGGGGGAGAGGCTGCTTGCATGCCACGGTGAGGCACCCTGTAAACCTTAATGCTTTGCACCCCCTCTAGCTACACCACTGCCCCCCCCACTAGTGTTCTGGAATGGCTCCAAAGGAGAACGAGAGGGGCCGCTTGCATGCCATGGTGAGGCACCCTGTAAATCTTAGTGCTTTGCACTCCTTCTAGCTACGCTACTGATTTTAGTGCTTGGGTTGAGAGTCCTCCTCCCCCCCACCCCATCAGCTTAAAAAAATGCCTTCCCTCTGATTTAAACTCCCTGGTCTGACACTGGACTGAAATTTGTGCAAAATTTGTGCAAAGATAGCTGCCTGTGATGTGTGTTTGTGGGCACAGGAAGGAATGTGGTTTTGTTTTGGGTTCTCACTATGGAAGTGTAAAGAGTCACATTCTGTCCTGAGTCCAAGTACATGTGAGTCAGAAAGCAAGCATGGAATTTGGAGGAGGGATGGGCCTCTTCAGCAGATGCTCCGAGCACTGGTCTTGTCCTCCTATGACGGACAGAGTTCTAGATTCTAGAGCAGCCATTTTCAACCACTGAGCCATGGCGCATTGGTGTGCCATGAGTGGTCCACTGGTGTGCCACAGGAATTTGGGGGAAGGTAATTTATTAGTAGGACCAGTGGGGGACGTGAGCCCCCCACAGGCAGTGTGGTGTATCTTATCATTTGTCAAAAACCTGATATGTGCATTGACAATTTTAGTGCCTTGTGCCATGATATGAAAAAAGCTGAAAATGCTGTTCTAGGGCATGAGCAAATGGGCACAATCTAGGAAGAGCTGGTTGTGACTGAGTAAATGCAGGGAACAGAGCCTGCTGCAATCAGAAGAATGTGCTTCAGAGTAAAGCCACATAGAATTGGGCTGCATGTTCCATTGAAATCAGTGAGATTTAACGACAAGTCCAATTCCATTGCTTTTGATAAATCAATCAATCACACGGAGCAATCAAATGGAATGCCGAACGTTTCTTTAGTGTGTGAAACTTGAATTGTCCTGTTTGGTAAGAGAGAAGGCAAGTCAGGTTAGCAGCACCGAAGGACAGTGTCAGAACTGATGGCAACAGCAGAGTTTCCTAGGGGTGGCTGCAGCACTTGGCAGTATAGGCAGTAGAGGAAGGAGGCTCTTGGTTCACTTTGTTCAGAAAATGAGACACTGTGCAGTGGTGTTCGGCAACAAAGGCAACCCCTTGTGACTGACTTGGATTTTGCTGCTGGCATCGAGAAAAAAAAGCGGTTTTGCTTTCCCATTTTAGCTAGGCTTTCATTCGACAGCCAAAGCGGTTTGGGAAGGCACAGAGGGAAACAGGATGACCACAGACCACGTCTTCTGTGTCTGTATGGAATGCTAGAGAACTGCCTAAACAAGGGGTCTCCAAATGATGACTCAGGGGCCACTTCTGGCCAGTGGCATTGCTAGAGGGGGTGCAAAGCACTCAGTTTTGCAGGGAGCCTTACTGCAGTGTGCGAGTAGGCCCTCCCCTTCCCCCACTAGCACCTACATTTTTATCCAGCTTCCTGGAATGGTTCTGAAGGGGAGTGGGGGGGGGGCTGCTTGCACACTGCAGTGAGGCTCCATGCAAATCTGAGTGCTTTGCACCCCCTCTAGCTATGCCACTGCACCTGGCCCATAACATGCTTGGCCAAGGGCCTTAGAATGACATGCATCGTCTCCCACTCCTTCCTCTTCTCTGCCACTCCGTCCCGCCACCATGCACTGTCTTCCTCCAGTTTGAACAAAGTGATTGCTGGGCTGGGTCACTCTCGCTGAGAAATTCCAGTTGATCTGAGAGGCAGGCGACAGGCAGTCCTGCAGCTGCGAACACAGGAGGTCCCTGACTTACATAAGAGTTCCGGACAACCTTATGGAAGTAGATTTTTATGGAAGGCAGAATCAATCCAGCTGACCTGCCCCTCTGCATAGGTTGACCTGCCCCTCTGCATAGGTAGCAAAGCAGGAAATACTGTAGTTTTGGCTTCTGCCAGGGGGTGCCCACATGGGGGGGTTTATGACTCAACTTGTCTGAACTATGGAGATGGGAGGCAAACAGGAAGGATGTTCTTCCTTGTTAGGAAGCTTCACATGTTAGCAGTGGGAGTGGAGGGGTTTAATTCACCCAAATCCACTCAGACCACTTCCCTGGGCTCACCAGCTTCCCTTATCTTTGGGGAGAGCTTGCTGGAACCCTCAGTCTCTTGCCATCTAGCAGCCTTATCATTGGCAGCAATGGGGGTTTTAAAGACCTAGCTGCAGTTCTGTGACCTGCTTCCCTCCCCCTGAGGCCTGAATTAAGAGTCTTTGTTGCTTCTTCTTCACCACAATGTACTACAAGAGTGTAGAACTATCAAAAAGGTAGAACAGTCAGCATTCACCTACGTTCACGAGGCTGAGGGCTCCAGCAAGGGCTCCCTTTATCTCCCTAAAGATAAGGGAAGCTGGTGAGCCCAGGGAAGTGGCTTGAGTGGATTTGGGTGAATTAACTGACCTAAATTACTATGTCTTTTTCTGTTGCCTAAAGACAGCGTGGGGTGCCACCCTTGACCAGGCCCTGTTTCTGTTCCACTCTCCCTATTCTCATTAACAAACAGAACACAGAGAATGGCTTCCCCTGGAAAGTCAAAGAATCAGTACGTCATTAATATGAACAAAGGCCTTTCTGAATATGTGTTGCCTACAGCGTAAAAGGATTATAAACAGGAATGGAAAGAAAACACAGGCACAGAAATCACAGGTGATCCAGTTATGAACAAAGCTGATGGCTAAAAATCGGAAATGTTTGTGTAGCTTGTGCAAGACTGGTACTAAAAATTCTGATATTGGCAGCTAAGACTGCAATGCTGGATCATGGTAATTTAAAATATTTCCCAGTCCTAGTTATAAATTCATTTGTTTAAGATAGCTACAGGTTGAGCCTCATTATTCGCGTGGGTTCCATTCCCAGAACTCATGTGGATGGCAGAAAACCCACGAAAGCAAAACCATTTAAAAAACAAAGTTCCCTTGCTCTGGTGATTTAAAAACAGCCTTGCTGACCTTTGTGATGTGAGATAAGAGTCATTAAGAAGACAATCCATCAATCAGTTGTCCTCCAAGAGCTTACAAAGGTGCTTCACTCAGCCCCTCCCTTCACCAATGCAAAGTGATCACCTTTCTTTCACATGCTCAGGGGGAAGGGAGGGGTCACCTGGAGAGAGAAGGATTGTCAGCCAGCTGCCCCCCCATTAAGGAGGCTATTGTTAAAGGACTGTTCAGTTTTTTAAACTGATTTTAAAGGAGTGCATTTCCCCCTTCTCCAGGGATCAGCACATTCCTTCTCATTTGGAGTGGCCATTCATGTTGAGTCAAATCCATGTATAAAAAAATCCGTGTATAACAAGGCTGAACCTGTATTTTCCACCACTGTGCCTTGGCTCATTGGTGTGCTGCAGATGGTCTGTAGGTATGCCGCAGGAGTTTTGGGAGGGTCATTTATTAGTAGGCCAGTTGGGGAATGTGAGCCCCCTACCAGCAGCATGGTGTGTCCTGACATTGGTCAAAAAAACTGATGGTATACCTTGACCATTTTAGTTCCTTGTCAGTGTGCCATGAGATGAAAAAGGATGAAAAATGCTGTTAAGAGTAGGAAACTGCCACAAAGTTATTTTTGTAGGGAAATGGAGACTACATTTATTTTACTTCAATCTTCTTCCTCTGCTTTGTAAGCTAAATCTGACACTTTTCTGTTGTAAATTATAGAGTAGGCCTGCCTATGTATTTGACACAAGTTGTCCTTGCAATCACGAACCTTTTGAGGCAACGGACAACTGATATGTATAATATTTTTGGTGGTGTGCGTAGGCAAAAAAAAACAACAGGGTGTTAGGATGGTTTCTCATCTTTGTTCCAAGATGTAACATGGTGAAATTCAATGGATGCATGATGTGTCTGTCACCATTTACAGAATGCTTGGTTCAAATGTTTACACTTGTAAGAAAATAGGAAATGTGTATATGCAACTATGCTTTGATGTTCAGGAGGGTTGATGGCTGATCAATATTTAGTGTTCACTCTTGGCAAGTGTCAAGTCTTTTTTCTTTTTTTTTTAATGTGAGGCTCAATTTAAATGAAATGCCAGGTGTGTGTCATTCCACGTAGCCAACTTTGGGTTGAAACCAGACTTTCTCTGCCCTCCATGTTTAATCCACACCAGTGATTTTTAACGGCTGTGCTGTGGCACATTGGTTGGTCCGCAGGTGTGCCACAGGAGATTAGGGTGGGCACTTATTAGAGCTATTGGGGGATGTGAGCCCCCTGTCAGCAGCATGCTGTGCTTTGTCAATGGTTAAAAACACTGATGGTATGTCTTACAGTTTTAGCACCTTCTCAGTGTGCCATGACATGAAAAAAAGTTTGAAAATCACTGCTCTACGCACAGCCCATAGCTTTCCATATTTATTCACCAGCATTCTTTTTAAATCAGGCCTTAGCATTTCATTTTTAAGCAATTTCTGCCCAACCTTGCATATAAACAACAGGGACCAAATGTGTTCACCTGTGTGCCAGGCAAAAATGAGTTAAACTAGGCACCTGGGCTATATTGCACACAGGTCATGGATCTCTAGAATATGGATGCTGTATATGCACACTAAGCACCTAATTTCAGGTGTGAAAACAGTGCACCGTTTTCAGTTCTTGCACGTTCACTGTCACATTTAATTAGCCCCTATTCACTTATTGCCCTTGTCACTTGTAAGTATAGTACCATTTTGCTCATTCTGATATCCAAAAACAGTAGAAGTCAATGGGAGTGGAGCTACTATCAGCAGGTTTCGGATGAAGGTCCAGTAGAGAACATTCTATTACAAACTAAACAGAGAGACTGTGAAAGTAAAGAGACAGATTATTTTCCAGGCACAATTGACAGGAACTGGGCTTTGCATCACTTCCTTCACTGTGGGGATGAGTCACTGTTACGGTTTTATTATGAAAATCAAATCATGCCTCCTTGTTCCCAAAACTGCCCCTAGAGAGGAACTGAGCTGTTGGAAGAATATTTTTGCCATTCAGAGCTGCCTGGGAACTTTGTGCTTCAATCCACAGACTGTTAGCTTTACTCCAGATGAAGTCCCAATAAAATCAGCGAGGTTGCTTCTGAGGTTGCTTCTGCAGGCAAACCCATCTTTTTCATCCCCAGCAGTTGAAGTAAAGGCTTGCACCTGAAATAGCCGCAGGAGTATCTGTGGCACACCTAGCACGCCACAGCTTTTGCCCTGTCCCCTTCCACAATGCAAGGCTTCCTGCCGGCTCATTGGCTGGGCCAGCTGTTGGGTGGCACAAAGGCAAGGATAGGAAGCTGTGTGCCTTTCCTGGACAGGTGATGGGTGCAAGTCCTCCTTTACGCCTCCACCTGCAGCGACAGGAGGGATGAAGAGCTCTTGGCTGTCCAGTTCCAGTAAGCTTTCCCAGCTGGGCACCATTGTGGTATGTGGCTGAAAAATTGCCATGGAGAGGCAATAGTTCTTGTACATTGCAGTTATTATAGGTAAAGGTGGCAGAGCAAAGAAAAATTTGTGTCTGCTGTTTGAAACCTCTGCTGAAGGCAACAATTTTCAGCCAGTGTGTCATGGCACATTAGTGTGTCGTGAATCGTCTGCAGATGTGCTGTGAGAGCTTGGGAGCAGGTCACTAATAAAAGTAGGGCCATTGGGGGATGTGAGCCCCTAGCCGACAATGCTGTGTGCCTTGTCAGTTGTCAAAAAGCTGATGGTGTGCCTTGACAATTTTAACACCTTGCCAGTGTGCCCTGAGATGAAAGAGGTTTTTAATTTACTTAAGCCTTAAGGCCTAGGTCATCCGGTGACAGTGGAAAGCAGCTTCAGCAGCAGACAGCAAGCCAACCCATGTACACTGGCTTATCACACACTGAGTGGGGAGCAGTGGCAGCAGTTGAACTCTTGCTGCCTAAGGAATGGGCCACCAGAACCCTCCTGTGGAGCTATCCCTGCCTGCAAGTCATGCACATATTGTTTATAAGCAAACATTTTCATTTCTGGATCTAAAGTAAGGAAGCTGATGAGTTCAAGCATTGCTGTGTTCCCATTGTAATCCTAATCTTTTAGCAGTGTAGGATAACGCCTCTCCCTGCATGCTACTGTCTCCATTTAAAAATTCCTCACTGTAGTGAAGCATTAAATTAGTGCTGGGTTCTGTGCTTTTTTCTTAAGCACGTTTCCAGTGAAGTAAAATAAACCATGTACTAACCTAAGTTGAAGTTCTACCTGAATAAGCAGAATAAGCAGTAAACAGAAAAGACATCTTTATTTAAATACCTAGTGGCAGGCACATTACTTCTTATTTTGATTTTCAAAGCTTCTTGACCCCAGGATTTTGTGATGGCTTCACAAATGGGTTCTCCAGCATATCTAGGACAGAAATCTAATAATTTATTAGACTGCCATCTTAAATTATTTATTCATGGACTGCTATAGTGAAAAAGTATCTATTACTTGTGACATCAATGCTCATAAAGTTGCTGTATAGGTTCGGCAACTGACAACTGCTTTAGTGTCCTCATAAGAGTTTATGGGCAAAAAATGTTTCTGTGTGTGTGTGTGTGTGTGTGTGTGTGTGTGTGTGTGTGTGTGTGTGAGAGAGAGAGAGAGAGAGAGAGAGAGAGAGAGAGAGAGAGAATAAAAATGCAGCACAGCATCTCCTTTTGGTTACTTGGGATAGTTTACTAAGTTTGAGAATTGTTTATTTCATGATTTTGCATACCTTTATGTGTCTCTTGCACACCTTTATGAGCAAGGATTTTCTCCAAAGCAATGCCTATAATGTATTTGCCTTGCCATCTGCATACAGAAAAGGAATGAAAAAACAAGACACAAGACATGATGACTAAAGGTGTTGCAACTTCATTGAATCAGTTGTGGATGTGCAATAAAGAGACTGGCCAGCCAACCATTCAACCCCCTGCCCCCCATGGGAATTTAGCAGGCCCACACACCAAAGCTGTGCAATGGGAAGCCTGTCAGAATTATCTTCCCTCAGACTAAGTAGCTCCAAGTAGATGAGACAGACTCCAGTGGATTCCTGTCCCAGCTTCCCTAAGTCAAACAGCCACAAGGACTGGTCTGGGGAAAACAGTTCTTCACCCTCAAATGGAGCGCTCAGTCTGTTCATCAACACCCTAGGTCAGTAGTTTCCACTGAGCACTGTGGTGCCCTAGGAGCACCATGGAATGTGCTGGAGGTGCCTTCCTCCTGGCTTTCCTGGGTGTCGCCATTATGGCTGGCCAGGACCTCACGAGACCTCATGAGATCTCAACAGAGTGTGACATGGCGCCGTTATGACTGGTTGTCATGGAAGGACTCTGTGACCAAGGTAAGTTTGGGAACCACTGCCCTAGGTCATCCCTACCCTCCAACCCGTATTTACCCTGCCACTAAACAACAGTAGCCTTGCTTAGTGAAGTAGCCCACCCAATCCCGTCCCTGATTATCTCTGATGCTCAGTGGGAACCTATGTGCTCTTCCTACTGTTATGCCAAAGTATTACCACATAACTGCCTAGAAAGGAGACTTCAGGCACAATCTTAACTTTTGTTTAGGCCGGCACAAGTTCCTTGTGCCAGCCCAGGAGGGTCGCAAACATTTCGTACAGCACTTTTGCACCTCCTTAGGAGTTGGCTGGGCTGACACAGGGACACACACTGGCATGCAGAGGCTGCATCCAGCCTCCATGAGGACTTGGGGTGGGAGGGTTGCATTGGCTGAGCTCGGTCAATGCAAGGGTCTGGGGGAGGCAGGAGGTAGGTGTTCTGGGGAGGGAGGAGGGCAGGTGGAGGGTGGGTGGGTGGGGAGCAGGACCCCGCTATTATGCCATATCCCAACCCTGTTCCCAAGCAGCACAGAGCAGCTTGATGCTGCTCCGTTCTCCTCAGACTTATGCCACCTCCTGAGGTTGGCACAAGTCCAAGGAGACCCATTGGAACCGTGGTGGCTTACCTGGGGATAAGGGGAAGAGTTTCCCCTTGCCTCCAACTGAGCCACTTCTGGCCCCAGTCTTGCCCTGGATACAGTGCAGACCTCCTAGCCTACCTGTTCCAGCGCAAGATAGGATTGCATTGAAAGATACACAACTGTATCTGAGAGAGACACACAACTAGTCCATATGCAGCTGGACAGTACTTGAGTAGTGATCTGGGATGCAAGCAAGGAGATTATTTGGAGTTCTTGCTTTCCTGAGAGACCCAGGGAGGGATATAAAACTGTTCATAAACAAGGAAATGAAGCTCTACTTTTTGGAAAGCTGCTTGTTGCTACAGCAGCAACCTGAAGGCTGATTCATGTTACTGTTGTGGTCTAGAATCTGCTTCCACATGGTTGGATTCGTTCCACACCAGTAATGACTGTGTACAGGAAGCACATGAGATGGGTGGGTGGCATGATTACATCTCTAATCACCAGAGAGGGACAACACTAGTGTGGGAGGTAACATCGTCACATGTCCAATGTGGCTTTCTTATGCAAACATTACAAGGATAGTGAGCGAGACTACCCGTTCAGGTGGAAGTAAATCATACGAAGCTGAGCTCGCTCTCAACTATAGCTCTCAGGGAAGCTTCAGATGTTACCCATGACTTTGGCATGGTAACAGCTAAATAAATGATGCTTTCATTTCCCTTGTTTCATATCTCATATCTGACCCATATCTCCCATATCTTTGAATGAATTTATTTCTTTTATCCATATATTATTTTTCTCTCTGAGACATTTCTTTATTTTTTTTTACTTTTAAGAAAAATACCTTTAAAATAATTGTAAAACACTTTCCGCCTGTTCTGACTACAGTACTTTTAAATTGCAGCATAGAACTGTGCAGACATTATTTCTGTATAGACTGGACAGAAGGACGCCCCTCTCTTATGTGCATTCAAGGTAGTATCAATACAGAGTCTACACATATGTTCAAAATGCATGCTCTTATGGTCTGTCTGTACAATCCAGCAATCAGTACCCGATCAAGTGCACAGAGCCTAGGTGTCTACAGAATATACCTGCATAGTCTCTGTGAAGACATTATGAATATGTATGGGAAGGAGAGGGTATGGACAACCCCCATAGGCACATTCGATCTGGACAGGAATAACATCAGCACACAATTTAGTACCCTTTTCCAGGATTGTCCAGAGACCAGTGGTGTCAAACTCATTTCCGACAGAGGGCCAAAGTGAGCATTCATGGTGCCTGCTGAGGGCTGGAAGTGACATCATTAAACAGAAAATGACATCAGAGGATGGCCAGAACTTTCTTCTCACATAGAAGCTCATTAGCTGCAAATGAGAGAAGAAAAAATGTGAAAATCTTGTTCATATTTTCAAGATGTGGGAGAACCCAATTATAATGGGGGGGGGGCAGATAAACTGCTTCCAGGGGCTGCATTTGGCCCACTGGCCTTATGTTTGACATCCCTGGTCTAGACCAAAAAGCCCTCTATTTTCCACGCATTGAGACTTGAATTGATTTATGGCCCAATCCTATCCTTCGCCACCCCCACTGGTACAGCCACGCCAAAAAGGTATGTAATGTATCCAGCAGAGGGGTTTTAATTTAAATTCCCTTTCCCCTCTATAAGCCTCCTGCCCCACAATGGGTCTCCTCAGACCTGCTGGTGCAAAGAAAGGGGGCAGAGAGGCTGCAGAAATGGCAGATAGGATCCATTGCAAACAATCACTGCTGGATCCATCCCCTCCCACAGCCTTCACACCCCCTCTTTCTCCCTCTCCTGCCCAGTTTTGCTCCTTTCCCACTTCCATTCTGCCCTCACCCACCCCATAGGTGGCTAGCATGGGAACAGTGTGTGGGAAGGCTCCAGCCTTCCCACTGGCACTTTGCCAGCATGTACTGCACTGCTGTATGTACTGTACTGTACTGTACTGTACTGTACTGTACTGTATGTGCTGTATGTACTGCACTGTATGTAGTGCATACAGCATGTATGCACTGCTGAAACAGAGACGCCTGCGTTGGCTCAGTCATGTCGTGAAAATGGATGATGGCCGGATCCCAAAGGATCTCCTCTATGGAGAACTCATGCAAGGAAAGCGCCCTACAGGTAGACCACAGCTGCGATACAAGGACATCTGCAAGAGGGATCTGAAGGCCTTAGGGATGGACCTCAACAAGTGGGAAACCCTGGCCTCTGAGCGGTCCGCTTGGAGGCAGGCTGTGCAGCATGGCCTTTCCCAGTTTGAAGAGACACTTTGCCAGCAGTCTGAGGCAAAGAGGCAAAGAAGGAAGGCCCATAGCCAGGGAGACAGACCAGGGACAGACTGCACTTGCTCCTGGTGTGGAAGGGATTGTCACTCCCGGATTGGCCTTTTCAGCCACACTAGACGCTGTGCCAGAACCACCTTTCAGAGCGCAATACCATAGTCTTTCGAGACTGAAGGTTGCCAATACTATACTGCTGGAGCATACTTCACAGCTGCCTTATGGCAGCCAGCACTCACAGAACACTAGTTCTGCCATTAGGATTGGGCTGTATATATAGTAAGAGAGAAACAGTTTGACTCTAACCAGGGCTAACCAATTCCCCATTCTTCCAAATAATTATTGAATCTTCCTCCCATTATTTTATCTGTCTTTCTCTCTCTCTCTCTGCCTTCATCTGCAAAACAAATACAATTTTCCTCGAGGAGTGCAAGAGCATTTTGAAGATAAATACATTTTGGACTCTGAAGTGGTCCATTACTATAGTAATTGGGGGCCACAAGAAAATAGATTTCACTAATGACTCAGATAATCTTCATTACCCTTCTCCCTCCAAGGCCAGACTTTCTTTATATTGCTATTTCCAAAATACATATTAGGTTTAGTCATACAATCTATTCTGACAATAATTCTGAAGCAATTTTACTTTTGCCTAATTTTTTATGGTATTATAATTATGTGTATACAGGTGCATCCCACTTTGCTGCCTTGGAACCCCATGATAGCTTGCAATAATAAGAGAAATAATATAATGGAAATAGTAGGATCAATAATATACTGTAATAAAACAGAATAGAATGAAACAGGAATTAAAAACAGAGCCTCCAAACATAAAGCATCCAACTCTTCAAAGGCCTGGTTGAATAAGAGAATCATTATATGTTTCCTGAAGGTCCTTAAGGACAGAGCACAGAAGACATATTAAGGAGAAGAGAACCAAAGGTACTGCCACAGTGGAGAGCTGACCCCTGATAGTTGCTAACTTCTGATAAGTCATCAGAATTAGGCCTCATCCAAGGATCTTTGGATTTAGGGAGGTTCGGGAAGAAGGCAGTTTCTAATATTTGGCTGGCCCTGATTTTTTCAGAGGAAAAAAATTGAAATTATTCAGTATTTGAGTTTGAGACTTATAGAAACTTAAGTTATATGCAACTCAGCAAAGATAACTTTAAATAGGATCCTCAGGAATATCTTACAATTACATAAAAGTCTGACTTTGGGGGAAAATATCTTGTTGGCACTTCATGGATCAGAAGACACTCACTGTGTTGAGTCTGAACTCAGTGAGTCAATACTGAAAGTGGTCCAATCTCTGCTGTTGCTGTAATCTTCTTCTCTTTGTGTGTCTATCCAAATCAGACTGGGTAGAGTGTCCTGGGAGCAGAAGAGGTAGTCCAGGGTGAGTAGAGTGATCCCTTTGTCCCCCACAATACCCGAGTGAATTCACTCCACATAACAGTGGAGTGAATAACTGTGTCCCCAATTCCTCCAGTCAGTAGCATCACAAGTGGGATGCAGGGCGTGCAAGTCGCACTGGGTGTCACCTTCAATAGGCGCTAGCCATTTGGTGATCTTCAACCCGCTCCAGGCCCAGCCACCTCGCGCTCTTGGCAGTGATTGTGTTTTCACCACTCACCAGCTAGAACACAAAGTGATGGCCTGGAATGGGCTGAAGAAAGCTGGTGGTCTGGAGGAGGGATTTTCACTTTTAAAGCAGTGTGATAGCCCAGAAGGTCGGGGGCAACATGATTATGTCATTATTATGTCACTCCCGAACTTCTGGAGCACTGAGCTTTTTCAGGTAAGCACCACAAAAGGTGGCACCCACTCCAGGGACACGACACCTCTGCCTCCAGTCCTGCCACCACCATTGCTTTGCTTACAACAGTGGTGCTGGATTAAGAGATGGGTCACTCTTGCACCAATCCTTATTTTCAACAAATGAGAAAAAGATCAGAGAACAAGGGGAAGCTGTTGGGTGGGTGGCAGACTGGGGCAAGCAGTGGGTAGCTGTAAGGGAACACCTGCCAATTTGCCACCCTCCCCAGCCCCCTGCTTGTAGCAGCTGCATCAGTTCATGACTGGGCTGGCCCTGCAGCTCATCTTTTAATAATAATGTTGTCTTCTTCAATTTTATTTTCATACAGAAATGTTTTCCATCTGTGTTTTATGGACGCATGCGGGGCTCCGATTCCCCAAAATGTCTGTTGTGGCTTGTTAGTGTCATGGTTTTTCTTCAGTTCTGTCTCTATGTTTAGCAACCAGCTACACATTAATTAAGGAACATTCCCGTCATCCCTTTTCTTAAGCAGCAAATGCAAAGCGAATGTCTGCCGAAGAGTAATTGCAGATGGGCAAGAGGGCAATTCAGTTGCGGTTCAAGCAAAACAGATTAAATGGAGCATATGCACAGGAGAGAGGTTGAAGGGTTAATTTGCAACTTCCTCCGCTTCGGGCTGTTACAGTGTGAAGCTCAGGCTAGAATATTAATTGAAGTGAATTCCTGGCACAAAAAGCAAAGGCAGGAGCCAGAAAAGCAAACAGAAGACAATCCTCCTGTACTGCACTTTTTTTTTTTTAAATTCAGTGCCGTAGCTTTTATATATTGAATACTGGCTTCTTCCTCAGGGGTGTCTAACATGTGCAAACAGGACTTATTTTCCCCATGTGATTTTGTATGCAGGTACTGTTTAGAATCACAGGTGAAAAATTTCTGTGAGTTAAGGCAGTACACGCAAGCGACCAAAAGTTATTGGGGTGGCACTGCTTCCAGTCAACAACAGTCAACAAAACCTTTATTTGGCATAAAAGGCACTGCTTCCATCTGTTGTGATCATGGAAATCACTCCAGAGTTCCTCCTCCTCCTATCTTGTTTGGTATGTTTCAATTCTGACATCCAGTGTTTAAATATAGCTTTAGGAACAGAAGAGGTGCCTTGCAGGTTCACTCTAAAGTTGCATCTAGTTCAGCATTTCTTCTCCAATAGTGGTCAGGCTGACATCTCTGGGGACTCTACAGACATAATAACAATAATCTTCCCAGCACTGAGTATTCGGGGGGGAGGGGAGGGTGTATTACCACTAAACATGGAGGTTCAGTTTTGAATTATCATAGCGCATAGCCAGGGCTGGCCGTACCCTTGCTGGGTACATGTCCAGGGGCCACACCACTAATGAGACCCATTCCTGTGCCTGACCATGCCCCACCAGGCTGCTGCTTCCCCCCTCTCCACATTTCCTGGCAAGTTTTCCATGTCTTACTGGGTAGTGGAAGGGAAGCCCTGTAAGCCCAGTCTGTTTTCCATGCATCAGTCACTTAAAAATTCTCAGGTGCCCCATCGCCCAACACAGCATCAAGAGCCAGGGCATCTGGGAATGTGGCTGGCACCCAAAGAAGATGGACCACTGTTACTGCTACTCTCTCTTCTCTTCCATTGTCTGGTAAGCCATGGAACACTTACTGGGTGATGAGGGAAAGAAGCAGCACACGTAGTGGAGGAGAGAACTCCCCTTCTTACTCCTGCCAGAAGCACAAAAGAGAACTCTTTTCGTCCCCTGCTTACTTCTGGGAAGGGGAGGGGACATATAATAATAATATAATAATAAACTTTATTTTTACCCCGCCTTTCTCCCCGAAGGGACTCAAGGCGGCTTACAACAGATTAAAAACATAATTTAAAAAACAAATAAAAACTTACTAACACATCATAAAAAACAGGAGTCAGAATAAAAAATAGGTAAAAAGAGCATAGAGCATCAGCAAGTCATAAAAGAATCAGGCCTGTAAAAAATATTAAAAGATGTTAAAAAGGCCGAGAACTCAGAAGGCTTGTTTAAACAGAAGGGTCTTCAGGCCTCGCCGAAAGGTCTCAAGAGAGGGAGCCATTCTTAAGTCAAGGGGAAGGGAGTTCCATAGCGTTGGTGCCACTACTGAGAAGGCCCTATTTCTTGCAGCCACCCCATGTACTTCCCTAGGCGGCGGCACTTGTAAAAAGGCCTTCTCTGATGACCTAAGAGGACAAGCCAGATTGTACGGGAGTAGGCGATCTCTAAGATACCCTGGCCCAGAGCAGTATAGGGCTTTAAAGGTCAATACCAGCACCTTGAATTGGGCCCGGAAACGAATGGGCAGCCAATGCAGCCGCTGGAGAAGCGGACTGACAGAGTCGAACCGCCTACCTCCAGTAACCACACGACATATGACACATACTTACAAGTGTAAGTACTTTTAAAGCCCCCACCCCACAAGGTTTATGCCTGAGATCCCTCTCCAATCCAGTGCCAACATCACTGGTAGCCATTGATATATCCTTCCTCTATTTTTTTGTCCAATCATTTTTAAACTCATCTGAGTTCCACTTCAGATCAGTGACATAGCTATTGGGGGGTGGTGGTGGTAAGTACTATAGGTGCTGCAATGCGTCATGTAAGCAGTCATTCCCACTCACCATCAGAGCCATTCCAGGCAGTGATGCCAATACGCAGATGCTCTCCAAACCAAACAATGTCTCCTACACCTGCCATCACATCCTAGAATGACTCCAACAGTAAGTGGGGAGGGGTGCATACATGTCATGTTGCGGCTGCCTGCAGTACTTACAGTTTTGCCACCCCAGCTATGCTACTGCTCAGGAGGTGACTGATGGGCACAGGCTAGCCCCTGCACCCATCTGCCACTCAGTAGCCTTCCTCACCTTGCCCCATGGCTGGACTAGCCCTGGTTTTGCCCCATGCAACCAACAGAAGCCCTTGGGGTGGGGATTCTGTTTGGAAGAAGGCACAGGGGAAAGGGTGGAAAAATCTTCCCATAGTGCCATGGTTCTGAATTGGGGGTTTCCAGTAATTGAATTTACTTTGCTACAGAGTATGAGGAATCTGGTCATGGGTGATCCACTTGTTATGTCTAGACTGCTCCCAAGTTACTATCTGAAGATGAAATGGGTTTTGCAACTCTTTCCAAATAAAACTCAGCCTCAAACTTGCTGACAAGGTCAAGCATTTTACGATGAAAATGGGTGTTGTTTCATACCCTTTGAGCAATCCTTATTACAGGCACTTGATCTACTTCCTAGTATAACAGGCACCAATGAGGTTATCATACAAGTTGCTAGACTCAGTAGCAAGAACATCTAATCCATTTTTTTCCCAACCAGTGATGATACAGGGTAGGAGAAACGTACACCTTTCTCTTGACATACATTAGCATTTAAATTATTTTTATACAATTACTTTGGTTCTTCAGTTTTGCCATTTTATTATCTTGGAAACATTCAGCCAACCTGACCTATAGACAGAGATGTGGCAGACTAGGGAAAGGGAACACATGACAAAAATGAGTTTTCCACTACCATGTTTAAAACACAAAAAACAAAAGCTCAGCTGGCTACAGTGACTTGAATCATTAAAAAATGAATAAATAAAAATGTGACCCATATCCTGCCCACAATGAACAGTGCTAACTAGCTGTGCATTTTTTTCTTTGTTTCTCCCACCACTTCCTTTCTGGTCAGGAGTTTTACAGCCCAATCCTATGCATGCCTACTCAGAAGTAAGTCCAATTAGAGTCAATGGGGCTTAGTCCCAGGAAAGTGTGGATAGGCTTGGGCTGTAAGATACCTATTTTATTACTTGGAAGACATGCAGTTTTGGGAAAACTAAAAGGAAGTACACACAATAAACTTGACACTATGAAAACTTGAAAATGGCCTTAAAGGTTTTCTTTGAATGAGTCACTTAAGCAGGAGCCACTGAAGCTTTAGAGCAGGGGTGCCCAAACCCCGGCCCTGGGGCCACTTGCGGCCCTCGAGACCTCTCAATGTGGCCCTCAGGGAGCCCCCAGTCTCCGATGAGCCTCTGGCCCTCAGGAGATTTGTTGGAGCTCGCACTGGCCCGATGCAACTGCTCTCAGCCTGAGGGCAAATGTTTGACTTCTTGCATGAGCTGTGGGATGAGGGCTTCCTCCACTGCTTACTGTTTCACGTCTGTGATGCAGCAAAGGCAGTAAAGGAAAGGCCAGCCTTGCTTTGTGCAAGGCCTTTTATAGGCCTTAAGCTATTGCAAGACCTTCATTCACTCATATAAGTTCATCTTTAATATATTTATTTATGTAAACTTATGTAAATTTATTCAAATTTTAAATGTAAATTAATTATTTTTCTCCCCCGGCCCCCGACACAGTGTCAGAGAGATGATGTGGCCCTCCTGCCAAAAACTTTGGACACCCCTGCTTTAGAGGGTAGATAGAATTTAACAAGCTGTAGATTTAGCAGAAACCTAAATAGAATGTGCTGAACTTTCTGACTATTGATTCCTTTGCATTTTATACCAGGCATACATATGACTTGGACAGAGGGCAGTTGCCTTAAGACAAGTTCTAATTCTATGCTGTGTAGTAAAGTAAAAAGAAAAGCGGATTTCATCTTTTCTGTGCAGCAGTGATTTTTTCCGCATATATCGGCTAGCAGGGTAACATCTAAGTGTTGATCTATATTACAGACACATTATTCAACAGACTCCTGACCCATAACCATTTAAATGGATCTAAAATGTGTGATAGTTCCCATGGTAATGCTCCTGAGTTTGCTTGCAGCTGGAATCATTATTTTTGGCAGCTTTACTCTCCAAGTCCGATACTACCTTTTAAAAGTGATGCATGTGGCATATGAGAAATATGAGGAATTGTTCAAGCGATGCCGTCTGTCTTGTAGGACACAGAGATTCTGTTCAGTAACCAGCATCTTTGCCTCAAACCCATGGCAATCCCCCAGGCCAGCCTCACAAACTCATTTTCAGCCTCGGGTACCAACGAATGCTCCCATCTAAGATCTAGCCCAATTATTCCTGAGACGTGACTCAGAGGGCATGCGTGTCGGTTATTCTTTCCAGCTGAGGCGAAGAAACAAGCATGCCGTTACTCTCCCACTTCAAGATGCATTTATACAATAATTAAGACAAGAAATTCTATATGCAGTTACCTGGCATGGGCAGCCCAATCCTATCCTTGGCACCACCAGGTGCAGCAGCGCCAAAATGGCTACCGCTGTATCCAGCAGCACCATGGGGGCCGCCACCGGTCCCATCCCCGCCTGAGCTGGTCACTCCCCCCATATACGCCTCTGTTTTGCTCTTCCCCCCCCCACCTGGAATGACTCTGAAGGGGAGAGGGAGGGACCCTTGCACACTGCTGTGAGGCTCCTCCAAAACTTAGTTACACCCCCTCTAGCTATGCCACTGGTGGCGGGCGAGAGGGGGGGCAATGGGCAGGTTCAGGGTGCAAGGTGCCCCTCTTCAAGTTGCTGCTCGAAGTGACCAGTTGAAGTGGCTGCTCGAAGTGAGCAGTTCAGTTGGGCTCATTGCTCGGTCAGCCCTGCTTCAAAGGCTTGTATCAAACTGCAATTGGAGCAAAGAGTTTTATTTAGTTTTTATGTTTCCAGCTTTAGTTGCTTTTATATTTCTCTCCAGCTAAACCTCCATCCTCATAACTTTTCTGAATGCCATAGCTGAAAAGGAAATAAACTCATAGTATCTCAGTCAAAACTTTCCACTATTCTATGTTTTCTTTCCTCTTTTCGGTTTCTTGCAAAGCTGTTTGCCCCATGTTAATCTGCTCAGTCAGGTTCTTCAGGATTTTTGACCCATGGCTCACCAAGAGAGAATGAATATCTACACAATATATGGGTTGGGCCAGAAGATCCTATTGCTGTTTCCACTCAACAAACCGGTGCCTCACTCTCTCCATGCACACCAGCCGTTTTAAAAGAACTTGGCACATTCACAGCCACTTGTCTGTTGCGTCTTTGAAGTGAAAAATTAAAGCTTATAAAAATAAGTAGGTTGTATCTATTTAGGGGGATTTTATTTCTACTCAGTCCTTTCTGAAAGCAGTTGTCAATGCTTTTGTGAGATCCTGAGCTGTAACTCATCCGGAACGAACTTGAAGTACATTACCAGCCACCCTGGCTGTCAACAGAATTTCTTTCAGCAGCTACATGGAAGGACTGCCAGGTAAGGACACCTGCTACAGGAATTTCAATGGAGCACTCATGAAGAAAGCACATATCTGACTGAGAGGCAGCAAACCATTTTCTGTGGTTTGCAGACGTTTCAATGGTCAGGTATGTTTATGAAGTGAACTGGTTTTGCAGAGGAATGATATGGAAGAGTGTTTTATTTTTATTTTTTATTCTATTTATTTTTCATATTTCTATACTGCCCTTCCTCCAAGGAGCTCAGGGAGATGTATGTAATTCCTCCCGTCCTCAAAACAACCCTGTGAGGTAGGTGAAGCTGAGAGAGAGTGGCTGGCCAAAGGTCACCCAGGAAGTTTTGTGGCTAAGCAGGGATTTATACCTGGATCTTCTGGGTATAAGTCCAATTCCTGAATCACTTAAGAGTGTCTTAAGACTCAGTCTCAAGCAAAGTGTACAAACCCTGCTGTGCTAATGTTAAAAAGACTGTCAAAACAGGAACAGGGAAGGGAAAGTTCCAGGAGTGCCACGAGATCAGTGATTGGCAAATTAGTCATCTGCAGTTATTTACTTTCGCATTCAGTATACAGTATGGACAGTATTTCCATTACTGGGTCCCTTTGGGGAGAAGGGCGGGATAGAAATAAAGTTTTATTATTATTATTATTATTATTACTTGCTCCTGGGGAAAACTGAAGAAAACAGCCTGGAGAGAAGGGCACTGGGAGGGAAGGGCCAATCATCTGGCTCCTCAGCAAAAGTTCTGTTCTGACCTCATCTCTGTTCTAACTGAAATAGTAAAGGAAGGAATAATAATAATAACAACAACAACAACAACAACAACAACAACAACAACAACTTTATTTATACCCTGCCCTTCTCCCCAAAGGGACCCAAAAATGCAACCAACTATCAGTTTGATCGTGTGAAACTTTGCTGTAGCATAAGAAAGCAGGCAACACAACACCCTTCCATGAGGTGTGGGGCAGACCATTTGTTCCTCAAGCCTCTGCAAATGATGTCTTGAAAAGAGCGACAGGACCATTGCATCCCAGACAACTGTATCCCGGTCAAATGCATCCCAGCACTGAACATTTGCGTCTATTCTTTTTGCGTTCTGGACATATGTGTCTCAATATATGTATATTATATTAGATGTTCTCTTTTTTTAAAACACAATGGTAGGGTTAGGGTTGGGTTAAGGGGCTTAGCATATATAACATGGGGTTTGTTGCCCAGTTATAGTGGAATGCAAAAACCCAGAAGCAAATGTCTCAGGGTCCCAATGACTGGGCACAATTGTCCAGGACGCAAATACCCTAGAACTCTTGAAATGTACAAAGAAATGAAACTCAGTGTTGAATTTTTAAACAAGGAAGGGAGAGGCAAGTTCCATCGTTTTTATGTGTCTTGGTTTGAAGCATGTCTTCGTGATCAGATAGTCATAAGAGAAAACTGCTGTGGGAACCCTCTCTGCATTATCAAAGGAAGGTCACAGCCTTAAAAAGAAATCCTTTGTTGAACATCAAAGGCTGGAGTACACACAGATCTTCTTTCCAGGTACAGGACTAGGGAAGATCTAGTTCTGCCAGGAGCATCTGATATCGGTAAAATATTGGATCATTGTGATCCAAGAGACCGGCATAACTCCAGCAATTCTCGGCGGGATGCCGATGCCAGTACAGAGGCTTCCTGTATGAGGCAAGTCTATATGGAATTTATGTCAACAGGCTTGGTCATTGTTTGGCTTTTAAAGGGAAGAGCAACACATTTTGCTGTCAGCTGTGCAACAAATCTAGGGTGTTTCCAGTTTGGAAAAGGGAGTGAGGAGAAGAGAGCAGTGGTGTAGCTAGAGGGGGTGTAAAGCACAAAGTTTTGCAGGGAGTCTCCCTGTAACAACCAAGGGGCCCCTCTCCCTCCCCTTCGGAGCCATTCCAGGCATATGCCTCCATTTTGCTCCCACCATTTGGAATGGCTCTAAGGCTGGAATCCCAGCCATTCTTTCCTAGGAGTAAGCCTCATTGACTCTAATGGGGCTTACTTCTGAGTAGTCATGCAGGACTTGTCTTAGCCTCTGCTGTGAGGAAAGCCTCTCCCGGCGCTCAGTGGGGACCTGTTCTCAGGAAAGGCAGGCTGCAAAGGCTCTGAGGTTTTTTTCTTGCAGTGGAATAGCTGAGGAGGTGAGGCTGCAGGAGGGCACTTACAATTGGCTGGTGGTCAGCCAGCGAACTGCCCTGAGCCATTCAGGAGAATAACATGGACCTCAACCGAGCAGAGCGGGCAAAATTCAAAAGGAAAAGAAAACGAGGAGGGCAGTGAGCTCAGGGGGCGGAAGCTTAGAAAAAGCCTCCGTTTTATTTAAAGTGACATGCACGGGGGGGGGGAACTGCAGCTTCAGCACCCCTCTCCAGGCTGCCTGGATCAGTGCCTGGGGCTTTTGCCCCATCTGCCCCATGCCCAGGCCTGCCAGTGGGCGCATGTGCCCACAGAGAGGGCTCTGAGTGCCCCCTCTGGCACACGTGCCATAGGTTCGCCACCACTGTCCTAGGTTATTGTATCCCATATTTTCTCCAAAGCTTTATCCTCAAAACAATCTGTGAGGTAAGTTAAATTTCTGCCCAACGTTGCATATATGCAACAGGGACCATATGTGCACATCTGTGGGCTGGGCAAAAATGGGTTAAGTAGAGATGGTGTGACTGATCCTCTATCCTCTACATTTGTCCTCTGCTGTACCGCTTTGCATAGTCCACCTATTGAAGTACCAGCGGAAGCAACTGGTGATGACATCATCACCAATTACCCCTGGTTTGGGAGACCAGATGCAATGTGACAAACACTGGTAAGATGCTCATGGACAGGAGGTCTTTTTCAAGCACATAAAAAGTATGCACTGGAGCTCTGCCTGCCGAGTTGCGTCTGTTATTGCTTTTTTATTTGTTGCATCACTAGTCTCACTGCTGGGCGGTAGTTATCCTTCGCACGTGACCAGGCACCACCTTAAGTACCATCAGTGTTATGCGTACCACTGCTTGAGAAACACTGTTCTACAGCACAGTGGCTGAGCCGATACCTTTTGTTTTCACTTTCTTTTAACTTTGTTTTCACTATACTGGAGTGGGTGAGACATCTCTGATATGTAATATCCTTTTTCCCTATTTGAACCTTAATGTGTGTCTAACAGGCCTTTCGGCCTGTTTTAGGAACGTGTGGTGTATGTCAACACATCTGTTAGGATTGTGGTGCATGAGCTGTAAAGCTCTCTTATACACACTGGAACTGATGCAGTTTGTGATTGCCTTCTTGTTTCACCTTGGTTGATCTGTTGTTGATTACTTTTAATTTTTTTGAGGATGCTTTGAAGATCACATGCCACAACAGAATTTGCTGAGGCTGGCCTAGATGTATGATCAAACTCAAGCCCAGCCCAGGGATCTTTGCTGAGAAGGACCTAGTTACTGATCCAGAATGAGTTTCGAGACACAAGTGCTAATATTATGAACTTTGTTACAGATGAACCCAATCCATTCATTCTCACTCAAGCATGCAACTTAGGGTTGCCAGCCCCAGTGTAGCTCCATCACTTAAGTCTGGGATTTGTACAGGCACTGTCTTGTGTTTGGGGTCTGTGGTCATCTTTGTTCTCTCCAATCTATTCTTCTTGGCCCTGCTTTTAACCCTGTTTGTCAGTTATTTGCTGTCTGGCTGCTTTTTTTTCCTCTTGACCATCATCTCTCTGCCAGTCCAGAGTTATATCACTGTACTTTGGCACCAATCAGTGACCTTCCAATCGACATATCTTGACTGAATCACCACTTTATTTTTTCCTTCATTCCTGGACAAATGTTAAACCCCCAATAAGAACATAAGAACAGCCCCACTGGATCGGGCCAAGGGCCCATCTAGTCCAGCTTCCTGTATCTCACAGTGGCCCACCAAATGCCCGAGGGATCACACAAGACAACAGATACAACCTGCGTCCCGGTGCCCTCCCCTGCATCTGGCAATCAGAAGCAGCTTGCTTCTAAAACCAAGAGCTTACACATACCTACTATGACTTGTAACCTGTAATGAACTTTTCCTCCAGAAATTTGTTCAATCCAATAATTTTTTATGGTCCATTGATACTTTTGTTATCTTGAGAGACTTTTCCTGGGAACCAAAAAGGGTGTGTGAATTCAAAGGAGGTACATTCTTGGCCTCAAACGTGCTTGTATCTGGAGAATCTCAAACCACCAGTCCCAGCCGCCAGTCTGTCTTCAGTCATAGTCTTTGGTCCCCGTCCCCCCACATACACACCCAAGCCTGTTCTGTCTAATTCATCTAACATTTATTCAAATTCAAAAATCCAAAGTGACTCATGACACTATGTGGTATAGCACTTTCTGCAGCAGAAATAAGATATACCCAAATGCCTTGTATGATCTTTTTTCTGCCTGGAATGACTGACACTGAATATGAGAGAAACAGTGTTGGAACTGCCAAATGTTTCTTTATGGACCACAAAGTAAGCAAAATGTGATCTTTTCATAAGCCAGCCAAAGGTGCTATATACGATGTATACAGGACTTCAAGTTTCATGTAACTTTTTGGCAGATAAAACAAAGTTTTTAAGCTTTCTTTTTAAAATGCTAATGGTCATAGATGATCAGTATTTGACAGTAGTGAGTAGCAAAGTTTGCTATAGCTGCAAAGAAGATCTGTGCAAAACTCCAGAAATCTTAAGGAAGAGATCTAGGAAGTATGTTACTACTGGTTGTTGATACATACTTTGCTATTGTTTTTTCTTTCTTTCAATGTATTGTGACGACTTATAGTTTTAAGCAATAAACTAGATTGATTGATTGATGGCAGTGGTTTGACAGCATTGTAACAGCAGACACTTTGGATATCTGATAGTGCTACAAGTGCTCATTTTAAGATTAGATGTTTATATGATATGTGTGAGTTCACTAAAGCGTTTTTTTTTCCTTTGTATGCCTTTCCAAAAGAAAAAGAAAAAAAAGAAAATCTAGCTTTTAAAATGTTGTGGTTTGAAAGTTCTTGCTGTAATTCCTCCATCTGATCCAAACCCCAGTCTTGGTTTGAGGGCCAACCAATTGTGATCACTCGAGAAGGCCAATATTTATGACTCACATAACTCTGTAGCTTAACACTAATGGAAAATTGCTTGAGAGGTTTCTTTGTTTCCTTCCCTGGAGTAAAACTATGCGGCCATCCCAACTGCTTGCTGGAACTGGAACGTCTGGTAGAAAAATTTCAACACAACTGTATATAAGCAATAGAAATTTAAACCAGAAATCTTTGTAATATGAAGCATAGATTGTTACAGCCCATAGATTATACAGCCTGTAATCCTAGGTCAATTTCATGTGTTATGCTAGCAGAGCAATTGCAGCCAAGAAGAGAAATTCTGTGGAATGCCTTCTGTGTACAAAGCCATTGGTGCAAAGCAGCTCCTACATGAGATTTGGGCCAATTTTAACTTGTACCGGAAAATCTGGAAACTTGCTGATGTGATTAAAATGGGCCTGAACCTCGTGGGCTATCACTCAGCACAAACAGCTGTCCATGTGCATAAACTGCACCCACACAGTTTTCCTTTTTCACAATATAACATGACTGCCAGTATACATGTAATTGTTTAACAGTTTCATATTTTCCTGCCAGTTGTTCCTGTCCAGAAGCAGGCTCAACCTTTCTTTCACTCTCTTGTACGATATGTACAGATGCTGAATGGAATGCTTGCATTCCATGCAGGCCTCTTTGTACGCAGACACACACATGCGTACACACAAGCAGATACAGCCTGTTGTGATGTCATTTCCAGGAGACTTGTCCAGGTTCTGCAGTTCTAATCTAGAGTAACACATATACAGGGCCCAAACTATTCAAGGCTGTGGGTATTGTTTGAGTTCAGGGCCGGCTTGAAGCCAACTGGGTTCCATGCCTAAGGGCCCCCGCACTAGTGTAATCTACACTAGTCCTGTATGCAATTTTATATTAAAATGTGCTTTGATCCATTTGGTCCATTAACTCACATGCACTAAGCACACATTTTGATTATATTCCTTCCTGCCGTAAAGAAATAATGTCTATAACACGTTTTTTTTTAATATCCCTAAGGTTCTGCTTTGGGTCAGGATAAAGGCAGGATTAAAATTTTGTAAACAGATAATAAATAAATAAGATACTACAGACCTTGACTGTGAATCTGGGGCCACGCAAAAAAATGTTTCCAGTTGGGCCCCGCAGCTCCTAAGGCCAGCCTGTTTGAGTTGCTCCCATTCTGTTCTGGCCTTCTGTTCCATCCCCATGTTTTTTGAGGCCGAGTGGAATAGTAATGTAGTACTGTAGTAATGTAGGAATTAGTAACCCCTGCTAATTGGTTAAGAGGCACTTTTTCAAGTGGGTGCTCCTTTTTTTAGCAGGGGGAGAGTAACTGGCCCACCTCACCCCAGCACGGTCTGTTCTAGTGGTTGTCTGCTGGTATTCATTTGCATCTTTTTAGATTGTGAGCCCTTTTTGGACAGGGAGCCATTTAGTTATTTGATTTTTCTCTGTAAACCGCTTTGTGAACTTTTAGTTGAAAAGCGGTATATAAATACTGTTAATAATAATAATAATGTGAATCATATTCTATTTCCTTTGCCACCGGCTATGTTTCCTGCCTTTGCACCTATGCAAAGAATAGCTTCTTACAATTTGGGGCCTTTTTAAAGCAATGTGTATTTTTGTTTAAGACATTTCTGTTCCATGTTGCATATACATACATGTTGTTGGCAACCTTCAGTCTCGAAAGACTATGGTATCGCGCTCTGAATGGTGGTTCTGGAACAGCGTCTAGTGTGGCTGAAAAGGCCGATTTGGGAGTGACAATCCCTTCCACACCGGGAGCAAGTGCAGTCTGTCCCTGGTCTGTCTCCCTGGCTATGGGCCTTCCTTCTTTTCCTCTTCGCCTCAGACTGTTGGCCAAGTGTCTCTTCAAACTGGGAAAGGCCATGCTGCACAGCCTGCCTCCAAGCGGGCCGCTCAGAGGCCAGGGTTTCCCACCTGTTGAGGTCCACTCCTAAGGCCTTCAGATCCCTCTTGCAGTATATATGCATACTGTTTCCTCTCCTATGCATATACATAACAGGGACCAAATGTGTGCACCTGTGGGGGCCAGGCAAAAATGCACTAAACTCATAATTCGGCTGCACATGTTGGCAGCCAGCCCTGGGGACTACTCCTGCTCTCTCCCTCGCCTATTTTGGCACTCAGTATTATCACTTCCTAGTTATCACTAGGAAGAGTGATAACTGCCCTATCCAACATCTCCACAATAGTGGTGCTCCCTCATAACTTCGGATTTATTGTGTGGGAAGACCCTGGGTCTCAGTAGTCTATGAACAATCTCCGAAGCCGCTCTTGAAGAAGTTTTGTGGTTGTTGAAGGATGACATGATTTCAGAAAATGATGCTTTAAAAATGTTTGACTTGCAGCCTAGTCTTCCAAATGTACTATGCCAGCAACTGTGTAGTGTGGGGCTTATCAAGAACTATGAGTCAGTGCAGTGTCACAGTATATGATTTCATGCCAGTGTTGTAGATACATATGTAAGCACAAATGTTTAAGGGCCCAATCCTGAACAGTGCACTCCGGCTCACTACCTCTGTGCACTGTCGAAAACATGCCAAGAATGAAGGAAAGGTCACATAGCTGAAGTCTGTAATCACATTGAAATGTATTTTTTATTTTTTATTTTTTTTTTTAGTCTTGGAAGAACTGGAACAAACTATCATTCCCAGCTATGGCACAGTACCTGGCCAGCAAGCCCTCAGTATGCCACAATGGGTAGGTACTACTATTTCACCTGATAATATCATTGCTGTCTTATAACACTGGATAGCCAATGCACACTGAGAACACCTGAGCACATTACCCTTTACTTAACTCATTTTATAGAATTAGCCTATTGTTTTACGCATCTGATTGTATTTCTAACAGAGTGAAACAATTTCTTAGTGCATGCTTCACAGAAAATGAGGATAGTTTTGTGCATCCTGAAAAACTCATGTTTGAAGAACAACTATACGGAGTGGGTTTTGGTGTTTTTGGTTACGTGGTCATTGTAATCAATAGTTATCTGAGTAGAGAACAGAGTAGCTGATGGGAAGAGTATTTCTCTGTGTCAAATTTTTAAATTGTTTAGTAATTTGAATATGAAAAGCACCAGATCTGCAGCCATTTTCCACATATAAGATAGCAAGTAACAAAATGTTGCATCCTTAAACTCTAGTGGTGAACTTCCCCACCCGGACAGGCACTCAGACAGGCTAGTTTCTCTTCCCCAGTTATCTATTCTACCTCCTCTCCCACACATTGATCTTCAACATTCTGTGGTTCCTGGAGGACACTCGCATGTTCAGTCAAACTTTACATTTTCTTTTAATTTACAAACTGATGTTATTCTTTGCATCTTGGGAGTCCCCTGAGTGTGTAGGAAACACCACCTTATTTTGGGTGGCCCCATTTTACTTACAGTTTAATTGCAACCTCTGATTGGATTTCTAACAAAGTAAAATGATTCCAGTTCATAGCACCTGCTTAGTGGGAAATAAGGAGCACAGTTCTGTGCCTGCAGAGACACCATGTAATAATGTCAAAGTATGGGTGTACTCCCTTATCCATGGGGGTTCCGTTTTGGAGCCCTCCGTGGATAGCTGGAACCCCGGATATGGGTGAATACCTGTCCCCATGGTCCAGGGGGCCACTCCCCTCACCGCCAGAGAGGCTTCTGAGCTCAGCAAAGACTGAGGATGTCCATCCCTGGCCTCTGCCAAGCTCTGACTGTGCTCTGAAGCTGAAAAAACATGACTTCCACTTTCACGTAGAAACCGGATGTTTTAAATGCCTTATAAAGGATTAGGAGACCTGGGGAAGCCCTCCAAACTATTGTGTGCTACATTCCCTGGTCAACTGAGAAGCCTCATCTTGCTTGCCAATCACAGGGATCAATTTTGCGCATCCCAGTGACTTTCTGGGCCTTTTATGTTTCCTGGTAATCTTCTGGAGACTTGCTTTTAGTTTCTTATATTGTTATTAATTTACATGTTGCTCCATGCTGCTGTGATGATTTATGGGGTACGCTTGGATGCTTTGGAATTTAATTGAGAACTTACTGTGTTTTATTATTTATTTTATGGTGCTATATTACTACATTATGTTTTATTGGATATGACTTTGTTAGCCCTTTTTAGCTCTCGAAAGGTGGGATATCAATTTTTTTAAAAATAATAATCCCCGTCCAGGTTAGGTCACCAAACTAGATCTCAGCTTCAGACCATGAAGCTTCTGGGTGAAGTCATGGATGCCTTGACATCAGTTATGGATTCATGTTGGGCAAGGCATGACTTTCAGCTTCAGTTTCCTTCGTGTAATATGGAAAGAACTACCCCTTACCTCATGGCTTTTCAGTGAGGGCTCATTTGTTGTTGTTGGCAACCTTCAGTCTCGAGAGACTATGGTATCGCGCTCTGAAAGGTGGTTTTGGAACATCATCTAGTGTGGCTTAAAAGGCCAATTCGGGAGTGACAATCCTTTCCACAACGGGAGCAAGTGCAGTCTGTCCCTTGTCTGTCTCCCTGGCTATGGGCCTTCCTTCTTTGCCTCTTTGCCTCAGCCTGTTGGCCAAGTGTCTCTTCAAACTGGGAAAGGCCATGCTGCACAGCCTGCCTCCAAGCGGGCTGCTCAGAGGCCAGGGTTTCCCATTTGTTGAGGTCCACTCCTAAGGCCTTCAGATCCCTCTTGCAGATGTCCTTGTATCGCAGCTGTGATCTACCTGTAGGGCGCTTTCCTTGCACGAGTTCTCCATAGAGGAGATCCTTTGGGATCCAGCCATCATCCATTCTCACGACATGACCGAGCCAACGCAGGTGTCTCTGTTTCAGCAGTGCATACATGCTAGGGATTCCAGCACATTCCAGGACTGTGTTGTTTGGAACTTTGTCCTGCCAGGTGATGCCAAGAATGCATCGGAGGCAGCGCATGTGGAAAGCGTTCAGTTTCCTCTCCTGTTGTGAGCGAAGAGTCCATGACTCGCTGCAGTACAGAAGTGTACTCAGGACGCAAGGTCTGTAGACCTGGATCTTGTTATGTTCCATCAGCTTCTTGTTGGACCAGACTCTCTTTGTGAGTCTGGAAAACGTGGTAGCTGCTTTACCGATGCGTTTGTTTAGTTCGGTATCGAGGGAAAGAGTGTCAGAGATCGTTGAGCCAAGGTACACAAAGTCATGGACAACCTCCAGTTCATGCGCAGAGATTGTAATGCAGGGAGGTGAGTCCACATCCTGAACCATGACCTGTGTTTTCTTCAGGCTGATCGTCAGTCCAAAATCTTGGCAGGCCTTGCTAAAACGATCCATGAGCTGCTGGAGATCTTTGGCAGAGTGGGTAGTGACAGCTGCATCGTCGGCAAAGAGGAAGTCACGCAGACATTTCAGCTGGACTTTGGACTTTGTTCTCAGTCTGGAGAGGTTGAAGAGCTTTCCGTCTGATCTGGTCCGGAGATAGATGCCTTCTGTTGCGGTTCCAAAGGCATGCTTCAGCAGGACAGTGAAGAAAATCCCAAACAAGGTTGGTGCAAGAACACAGCCCTGCTTCACGCCGCTTCGGATGTCAAAGGGGTCTGATGTGGAGCCATCGAAGACAACAGTGCTCTTCATGTCCTTGTGGAAGGATCGGATGATGCTGAGGAGCCTGGGTGGACATCCAGTCTTGGGGAGAATCTTGAAGAGGCCATCCCTGCTGACCAGGTCGAAGGCCTTCATGAGATCTGTGAAGGCTATAAAGAGTGGCTGTCGCTGTTCCCTGCATTTCTCCTGCAGTTGTCTAAGGGAGAATACCATATCAGTGGTGGACCTGTTGGCTCGGAATCCGCACTGTGATTCTGGGTAAACGCTCTTTGCAAGTACCTGGAGCCTCTTTAGTGCAACTCGGGCAAACAACTTTCCTACAACGCTAAGGAGAGAGATGCCACAGTAGTTATTGCAGTCACCCCTGTCGCCTTTGTTCTTGTACAGCCTGATGATGTTTGCATCCCTCATGTCTTGAGGCACTCCACCTTCTGTCCAGCAGAGACAGAGGATTTCATGCAGCTCAGTGACGATGATCTCTTTGCAGCACTTTAGGACTTCAGCAGGGATGCTGTCTTTTCCAGGTGCCTTGCCAAAGGCAAGGGAGTCCAGGGCCACGTGAAGTTCTTCTAGGGTTGGTTCACTGTCAAGCTCCTCCAGCACAAGCAGGCACTCAATGTTGTTCAGAGCTTCTTCGGTGACTACATTTTCTCTGGAATATAGCTCAGAGTAGTGCTGCACCCAGCGTTCCATCTGCTGCTTATGAGTGAGGGCTCATAAGATTTTCATTTTGTAAGACATTTGGGTGACAGTTTGGTGGTTGCCTCCTGTACCTCTATATATGCTGTATCATTTTACTACTTTCTCTTATAGTTGCTGTTTTGTTATGTATAGCCCAGCTTTTACCAAACTGTGGGTCGTGATCCACTGGTGGGTCACGAGTCCATGTGTGCTGGGCCCAACATGATGTTCCAGGTAGTGCAGCAGTGCCTTTTTTGGAGCCCCTGAGGCCTCTTCTAGGTTGTTCCAGGTCTACAACCCACTCTATGGGCTTCTGCAAGCCTCAGAATGGCCTACAGAAGCTTCCAGTAGCAACTTTCAGTTTGACTAGAAGTCACTTCCAGTTGCTTCCGCAGGCCATTCTGAGGCCCACAGAGGCCAATAGAGTGGGTCGCAGACCCAGCATGACCTCTAGGCCCTCCCAATAAGGCACTGCTGCACTAGCAGAAATATCACAGCGCTGAAAAGTTTGGAAACCGCTGTTATATCCTGTTGGTCTAGATAGCCGCCCTGTTTGTTTTTTTAAATTTGTTTTTATTGTTTTATTTGTTGTATATTCTGTTGTCTTTCGTATTTTGTAAGCCACCTTGGGCATTTGCCTGGCCAGGGAAAAATGGGATATACATATTTAAATAAATAAATTGCAGAGGATTCTTGTTAGAATTGTCAACACCTTTAATGGAGATGGAACAGTTCCAGAAATGTTGATGCCATAGGAAAAAAACCTTTTTTTCAGGAAAAAAAATTTGGAGGGGGGGGGGAATTGAAATATATGCAAAAGTTATTTCCATATCAAACCTAACACAGCATATGGGCAGTCAGTGGGTAGACAGACCACCTAGCTGGGTGAAGGGGTGAAAATGTGACTCCAATTCTGCATTTCTGGTGGCAGAGAATCTACCCCACATACACATGAGTGATTTTTACCTGATCTCAGGGTGGGGAAAAGCACCAGATTTCCCAGAGGGGAATGTGGTCCTTCTTGGCACCACCCTGGAGAACACCACATAGACAAGCGTAGATGATCATTATAATTAATGTCTGAAGATATTTCTTCATGTTTTTTACAGGCAGAGTTTAATCTGAAACCTGACTCACTGTACTTTAATGATGGGCAGAGAAGAATTGATTTCGTTTTAGTGTATGAAGATGAGAGCAAAAAGGAGCATCATAAGAAGAAGAGCTTTTATAAAAAGCAAATGGTATGAATTGCCTTCTGGTTTGTGCTATTCTTGATCAAGGTTTAGGATGATTTTTGGTTGCTTTTTTCAGCATGCCTTTGTCAAAGGCTGTAGTAGCTTTCAAAGGCATGCCTTTTCTCACTGTATAAGCTGAGTCATAATTTATATAATAATCCTATCTCAAACAAAAAGAAAAGGATTTGCAGTTTTTCCCCTTGGTTGTTCTGTGGCTTCTTTTTTTAACCAAGGTTTAATTTTAACTTAGTTATAATTGGAAGATATATTATCCAACCCTCAAATTCAAAAGTGCTTGTTGCAGCACGCTTAGTTTCTTTTCTTAGCATCTACAACAGAGAGGTAATTAGGGAAGTTCCCAATCTGATAAAGTTCTGCAGAGATTTATAAAGTATAATTGTTTCCTTTTTCCAATTTACTTTTCTAAGAATAATTATACGTTCAGTGGCGTTGCTAGGGGGTGCGGGCCTCCCTGGGTTACGCACATGGGGGGATGACACCATTACTAGCCAACATTTTTAAAAACTTGGTATTTTTGAATAATGCATCATTATATATCATTCAATTGTTTTTTCATGCAGAATGCAATGGAACAAACCATGCTGAAATATCCCTATAGTTTGGCTATAGTTTGCCAAACTATCCCTATACTATATCTATAGTTTGGGGATATCCCAAACTATCCCCAAACTATAGCCAACTATCCCTGTAGTTTGGCTATAACTTCTATAGCCAAAAAACCAGCAGGGGCAAGACAATGGTGCATCACCATGCCAACCACCCGGGTCATTCCCTTGCCCACTGCATAAGAGGAGGTCCATCATGGGGCGACGCACTGGCGCCGGCACAGGGTGACGCAAACCCTAGTGGTGCCACTGTATATTTTTGACTGCTTCCGACATTTAAAACACACACACACACACACACAGAATTCTTGCTGCGCATAGAAAAATATCAGAGATAAGCCTAAGCAATCTGTATCCCTTATTAGCTAGCTTTCCGATAATTGCTTCCATTGTTCATCCACGTGATCCCCAATCTCCATTCTCAAGTGAGGCTCCAATCCTATCCAACTTTCCTGTACTGATACAGTGATGCCAACAGAGCATGCACTGCATCGGGGGGGGGGGCAGTCACAGAGTACTCCTCAGGGCTGCATTGTGGCTGCATCGGTGCTGGAAAGGTGGATAGGATTCGGCCGTGATACAGTTACAGTGCTCTCTAATGCCTAAAATTACAATGAGGAAATAAAGATATGAATAATTCTGTCCTTTTGTGGCCAGCGCAACAAAAATAGCTACTGCCACACCAGCACTAGCAAGCTGAACAGCATCTGTTTCTTATAGGCAGCCTGTGGTCTATCTGGAGTATAGTAGTGCCACATTCTGCCTTGACAAGACCTTCTTCATTCTGGTACAAGAGGTTCAGTGAGAATAGTTTTTGCAACCACAGCAGCTCCACAATAGGAGACACTTCAGTGGTTGAATTTTTCCTGGCACTTAAAGACATTACTGCTGTTGCCAGTAAAAGAGTTGATCACACCTCTATACTCCTTAATCTGCAGTCAAACAGTCTCTTACACTCACGTTTAAGGTTATACTCCAGTAAGTGTTTTCCTGAGAGCAAATCCCATTGAACACAATGGGACTTACTTTTGACTAAACCTGTCTAGGCTTGTTCTGTAACTCCTGCCCCAGGTTCTGCCTCCTCAATGAAATAAACAGTGCCAAAGATTATAATTATTATGTCATCAAATTTGGTCTGCTCGCTAGATTTCCCTCACAACCCTAGTTGTGGTAGTTCTCCTACACTTTTACCTGATGTTTTTATTAAGATGCCACATAAGATGAATTCTGAACGCATTCTGAATTCATCAAGATGAATTCTTGATACGTTCTGAATGCATCAAGTTATGAGGGTTAAAAGAAGAATACTTATCCTGAGTTTCTGTCCAACCTAAACATTTCCAATGAAATTAGAATAAAACATAGAACTAGAAGTGGTTATCTGTATTAAGAATTCATATCCTGTCATATGCTGTGTGTCTCAGAAGTACTTCTGGCTTTCAAAATATGCATGATTTATCCAGAGCAAGCAGAAGTTGAGAGAAAAGTGATAGCCTAGCCTCAACCTTTGTCCAACATATCGCTTTGCATGGTCCACCTATCAGAAGTTCCACTGGAAGTAACTGGCGATGACGTCATCTCCAGTAACTTTTGGCTTGGGAGGCCAGACGCAAAGCAACAAACACCAGTAAGAGGCTCGGGGCAGGAAGTAGGGCTTTTTGAAGCATGCGGGCTGGAGCTCAACCCACCAAACCAAGCCTCCTACCACTGTTTGTCATGTCGTGGCCTTGCTGCCAAGTGGTGAGTGTCCAGGGGTGCTGTGCGTACCACCGGACACCACATCGTGTACCACCAGTGGTACGCATACCCCAGTTGAGAAATGCTGTTAGACTTTTTTAATACTTCTGGCTCAGAAAAAGGCCGTATCAAAGCATTTAAATCCCAATGCACTGTAAAATTCATGGGAACTTTAATGCCATCACGTCTCTTAAAACCATCTCTTCTCTTTCTGAAAAGCAGCATCCTCGCTCTAATGTGATTCATTCATAACTTATAGCAACACAGTCATTTGGCCACAGTGATGCAGATGCAAGCTTAAGGGTAGAGCAAAATCCACATGATTCAGCAGACCCAGACCGCAGATTATGTAAATGTGGAGTTGCTTGTTCTTTTTTTCAATTTAAATAGCAGCCATGGGGAGATTAGGACCATGGTGCGCAAGGTTATTTTACCCCTTCAGTCAACTGTGTCTCAATGAAAATTGCCACAGCTGCTATATAAAGTTTTGTGTACTGACTTTTTTTTAAAGAACACTCAGGACCATACTGTACATTTAATGAAAGTGTAGTTTCGCTCTCGAGCAGCCAAATCCTAACATGCACTGGAACAGGCAGACCAAGTGGCCTCCTTTGTATCCAGTGCAAGGTGGGTGCTAGCTGGAGGGCAGCTTGATGTGAGGGGATATTTTTCCTCTTACCCCATGTTGAGCCCCAGCCACCCCTACAGGGCTATTCAGATTGGTGCCAGCAAATTTGTAAGGCTGCAGAGCCCGGAAGTGGGGATTAGGATTAGGCCTACACTGCAGTGACCAATTCTGTCCCCCTCTCAGCCCTCCCAGACAGCCCTCCCCTGCCCCCAAACACCACCTCCCTTCCTGCCTCCATTCCAACCTCCCACCACCCTCTCCCACCCTCCACACCAGCCTGCTTGTGTCTGGGGTTGGATCTGGTGCAGGGATGCTGGCATGCATCCTTGCATTGGCCCAGCCTGCTCTAAAGGAAGTCCAAAGGTGCTTTATGGCACAGGACAGCAACCTGCACTGGTCAAACGAGTGCTCTGGATCGCACTCAGAGTGACTTCTTAAGATAGGCCAGTGATGGTGGTGCTGACCTTATAGAGTGACCTCTCTATGGCAGATAAATGGATCTCTACACACTGTCTCTTTTTAAGTGGCAAGCAAAAAAACAGTTTTTTCCAGAGGGCCTTTGTTATTTTCTGAGCTTTTATTTGCTACCGTAAGGAATTTTTGCAACCTGGCTTGGATTTTCTTAACTTTTGATGCTTTCCCTTGGTTTTTGTTGGATTTTTGTTTGTTGTTAATTTTTGGTTTTTTAATTAATTGTTTTATTGACACGTGTTAGTTGCTTTGGTTCTGAAACAAGAAAGTATCTGTCTTTGGACAAATAAAAATAACTTTTTTAACTAATTGGTTGGTTTGGGTATGGGATATGGCAAACTATGGTTCGCTGCAAACCAGGAACTGGCTAATGATGAAGAACAAATGAGAGGAGCAGGGAGATGGAAATGATTGCTCACAAGCCCTGGGTTTCTTCCTGTAGTTCTACATCTAAACTGTGGTTTTGAGTTATCTGTAAACTGACCTGTATCTGTAAATCTGTAAACTGTTATCTGTAAACTGTCTTGTAGCTTTTTCATGGGAAACCGACCAGGGACTTTCCAGTTTAGCAGGATTTGCTTTAAGTAAACAAGCTTTTACTGATTCATTTGTACTAATCAAATAGTCATTCAAATTCAGTTTGATCACCTGGCAAACTAAGATGTTGTTTGAACATTTTACTTAATGGTAAAGCTTGATGTGCAGTCTTATCAAAACATCAACACCCTTTATATTTTACTTTGGGGATATTAGAATAAAAAGTCAACGAACACTGGCTATGTGTTGCATAACTACTACCTGCAATGGGTTAAAAAAGCAAAGAATGAAAATGACTGCCAAATCAGAAACAGAAGTGTATAAATCATGCAAACAAAAATGCCATTTTGTTTTACTGTGTAATTTTCACTTTCTCACCTTTGTTTTCATGGAACTTCCTACATGTATGTCAAATCACACTTTAGAAAGATGGAATTCCTAATGTCATATTTGGTATCACAAGTGGTTTGACTCCTAATTGAGCCCCTCTCCTCTCCCACCACGACTACTTTTTAAATTTTTGGCATTTGAAGAGAAGTCAAGCAGGGAAATAATAGCCATAGGAGATATCAGGATTGGACCTCAGTGCTGTAGTCCCAATGAAAATCTTTGAGCTTCAAGGTACTATTAGCCAAGGGATGGGGGCGCTTCCCTAGTTTGACAATTTATACAGCCTTAAAACTCTTGTGTCCTATTTATCTTAAAGCCCACCCCTACCCTATATTCCATTCAATTTCCTAAAAATGGTCTCTTGATAGCAATGGCAATGCATCAGATACAACAACTGGTAAGAGTTAATGCCACTGTGGCTTTGGTGGCTGTTTTCACATCTTCCTCTCTGGTCCTGCAAAAGTTGTCCAGAGTGTGACCCTAAGAATGATTAAATGTCATTATAATCTAGAAAACATCTACTGTTATACTAGGCAGCTCTCAGAGATGATTTCATCCTTTTCATTTGGGCAAGCATTTAGTGGTTGGTATTGTGTATCAAACTATTAATTATACTGCAGTATATGTTAAGTCAGGGATGCCAATCCCTTTTCATACAGTGGGTCAAATAGTACTCATGGTGCCTGCTGAGGGCTGGAAGTGACATCATTAAGCAGGAACTAATTGTGATCCTGGGAGAGCCCAATTATCATGGGGGCTGAAAAAGAGCTTCCGCGGGTAATATCTGGTCTGCAAGCCTTAGGTTTAACCAGGGCGTACCAGGGTGCTATGGCGCCCCAAGCAGGAACGGAGTGACATCACATGACATAATGACATCATGTGAGGTCACTTCTGGGAGAGCAAGCTAGCGCTTTCACAGCAGTGGCTGGTGCAAAATTGCCCAAGCCGTAGCTGCAAGCGCCCAGGTACCAGGCACTCCCATTGCTTCCTGAGTCGAAAGTTTGCATGTCAATTGCTTCACAACTGGGGAAGCAATTAGAGCAGACACACTGGTGCCCCCTCCATTTGGTGCCCAGGGCACTTGCCCTGTCTTGCCCCAGGGCAGATATGCCCCAATGTTTGACACCTCTGTGTTAAGTATTTACCTCAGTTCTGTCTTATGAACAACATCACCCACCTTCAGCCTTTGAGAATAAGACCTTTTTCACACTTTTCTTCAGCATCAAACCCATGCTTGTCATCTAGTGTACTCCTGCAAGGGTCCCATGGCCAATCCTAGCTCCTTGGCAATTACTGTGCTTGTGTAGCACATACTTTTTCACATATGTCTTTACTGCATGCATACATGACATGTTTAGAGGTAAAATATTTTGCACATGCATCTTAACAACTTGATCTGGGAAGAAGTCCAGCCTTTAAATTTCATCTCAGTGATAGAGTGAAATCCAATGATCTGGGTTTTTTTTGTTGGAAGTTCTATGGCTTCACCGTTGTGCATTTCTGTTGAAGTGTATAGACATCAGGTAGAAAAGTTTTACTGTTTTTCAATCAATTTTGACAGAGGAAGAGGCAAGCATACGAGTCTAACTTGATAAAACGCGGTTTGCAACTTGAAGCAACAAGGTCGGTAAGTGAAGTTTCCTTTGCACTTTTTCAAATGTGCGAATTGTTGCATCTAGTGGAAGAAAATGAAATTATGTGGAAACAGTGTTTAAGTCTATCCATAAGCTGAACTGTTCCCATCTTTTTGTAATCAGGCTGTAGTGGTGGGGAGAAAGATAAGAACATCCTATGTACTGTTTTTATCTGCTATTTCTGGGGGTTTCGGGTGTGTACTTAACAAATCAATTATATACACTGGTCCAAGTACTTGGACTTAAATAAACGACCCTAGCATGCCTAATCATCTGGTCCTCACATTTGTCCATGGGTGCCATGTGCTGATGCTGGCCCTAAAAATAGGCTAAGAGGGCATAAAAACAGCATCATTCATCTCATTTTCTTCCATTTTGGCTTGATATTATTCTGCATGAAATATTTCTAAATGGGTTCAAAACTGGTTCAGAGTTTCTGAACTGGTTACTGAAATACCTTTTGAAGCAAGTTACTGCCTGACCCAGAGAGTTAAAAAAGACTGATCTACCTGATGCAGATGAACCACATGTTCTACCACATCTACCTGATGAACCACATGGTTCAACTCCTTGGTTCTGAGTGCACACTGCAGCACACACAGCACTTTGGACCACTGCAGTTAATTCACTTTTATCTGAACTTGTGTAGATTTGCAGTACTTACCATACATTTTTATCTGGTCATCTGCCTATTCTGTATTCTTGCATTGGAAGATCATTCTGTGTTTTCCCTTGCTGGGCAATGATGCAGTGACTGCACTATTAGTAATGAAAGGACATGCTTATGCTTCCATACTCCTCTTATGTTATTCTGTGTCTCCTTTTATTTCTTTGAAATCTCTGCTGAAAATTGTACTGTTGCTCATTTATTTTTACATGACAATCATGCCTGCTTTTAGATATCCAACATCACATATTGCTGAAATGCAATAAATGCACGAGAGAAAAATTGTTCAACTTCAAACTGGCTCAATTTACAGCACCCGCATCCACTCCTAGTTATTTTATATTGTGGGCAATCAATGATCAGCTTCATTGCATGTGCCTCAAATGAGCAGGGGCAAGAGATAAAATTCAAGCTTTAAACCCAACTCGGTCATATTTATGATCACACATTATGTCACTTCTGTGCTAGTTTCATCAACTGGCAATGTTCATCAATCAAAACATTTTGAAGACAGCACTCTTGCTCATAGAAGTGAATGTATAGTCATAACTAGTAGTAGGATTCTCTTTTTTGTTGTTGTACATGAGTTTATTATTTAGATGCTTGACAGATTTATTGGTTTAAGGCAATAAATGCCTAAGCCTATCCTCAAGATGTCCCCACCTTAGTTGTTTTGTATGTCACCGGCCTTAGTGTGGGACTCTGCAGGGAGAGGGATCTCTCTGCTCTCAGGGTTTGCAGCTTCCTCACTCTGTGACTCCTTGGGCTTCAAGGGAGGGTACTTGTCTATGGTCATGAGCCCCTTATGCTGACAGAGTCAATGAGTAGACAGTTTCAGGGGGACAGGGAGGGCAGCATAATGACAATCATGCCAACAGGTGACAGCAAAGCTGCAAAGGCATGGGGTGTATGTGGATGATGCTAGATAGGCAGGCTATTGAAGTCAGCGCCCTTGTCATATGTCAGTCCAATGAATGGCCCAGGCTGCGCACCCTTTCATAGGTCGTTATGTTACAGCCTCCCAGGAAGGTGTGCCCAACACTGCAGTGATGCAAGATGTTAAAAGCCAGATTAGGTTCTCTATGTCTGTCTCCTGCTATCTCTGGTTGCAGCTTTGTGGAGTAGCTAGTGCTGGTTCTAGACACACTTGCCGCTCTTCTGGCCATCATGCAAAAGATTAAGGCAAGTCCCTTGGCTAAGCTTGAACCCATCTTGCCTGCCTCCCAGCTGATGTCTTTGCTCAGTGACCTACGAGCACACGGTTCCCCCTGAGTACTGCTGAAGCTCCCCTTGTGATCTGTTCCAATCCCTTTCCTGGCATAAGGGCTACTCCCAACTGGTGGATGTTGCCACACAGGCTCAAACCCTTGCCCTGTGTTTGTTTCACATGGCTCTTCACTGGCCACCAGTGTTGGGGCTGATTGGATGGAAGAGACACCAGAGGAAGCAGACAGAGAGCGAAAATGCTAGACTGTTTCCTGTTACTCACTGTCACCTCCTCTAGCAGCTACTAGTCTAGTGTTCTTTCTGCCTTCTTCCATTTCCAAATAGCTTCCTCTGCTGTCCACTTCCAGTTCCTGTTAACATCGAATTGAGGATTAATCTCTCTTTGTTCACTAGGTACATAGGATTTGTAACTACCTGCAATTTCATCCGCAGTAGCAGCAGGAACCTATCCCCCGCAGATAGGGGGGGGGGCCTGTCCTTCCATTTATAGAAATTATACACTGCATTTCCAGTAGGGCTTTTGTGCTATTACTAACAATGGGGTTTGTGCAGGGGATCTTCCCAGGGGATATTGCCCAAAATGTCTTTTTGTTTGTCCGTAAAGAGATTTAAGAATGGCGTTTAAATGTTATGAAGGGTCTTTAACATTCTGGTGTATTTTAATACCCTGTTACTGCAGGTCTTGGATGAAAAGCGGACGTTTGTCAAAGTGCACGCTCCCTGGGAGGTGCTGTGCACTTATGCTGAAATCATGCACATTAAATTGCCCCTGCAACCCAATGACCTGAAAACTCGTGAGTCAGCATTTAGCTGCATTCGTAGGTTCTTCAGCGTGGATGAAAATGTCATCAAACCGGAGCAGGAATTCTTTACGGCCCCCTTTGAAAATGACCGTTTGTCAGACTTTTACATTCAAGACAAGGACACATTCTTCAATCCAGCAACAAGGAGCCGGATAGTAAGTCTCAGTGACATTCTCAGTCTGCCCTGATTTCTGTTGATGCAAATGACAATCTGGTATAAGAACATAAGAAGAGCCCCACTGGATTAGGCCAAAGGCCCATCTAGTCCAACTTCCTGTATCTCACAGTGGCCCACCAGATGCCCCAGGGAGCACACAAGACCAGACACAATCTGCGTCCCGGTGCTCTCCCCTGTATCTGGCAATCAGAGGCAGCTTGCCTCTAAAACCAAGAGCTTGCACATACCTACTATGACTTGTAACCCGTAATGAACTTTTCCTCCAGAAATTTGTCCAATCCCCTCTTAAAGTCATCCAGGCAAGATGCCAACACTACTTCCTGTGGCAAAGAGTTCCACAAACTAATTACATGCTGGGTAAAGAAATCTTTTCTTCTGTCTGTCCTAACTCTCCCAACACTCAACATTTGTGGATGTCCCCTGGTTCTGGTGCTATATGAGAGGGAAAAGAGCGTCTCTCTATCTACTCTGTCCATCCCCTGCGTGATTTTGTATGTCTCAATCATGTTCCCCCTCAGGCGCCTCTTTTCTAGGCTGAAGAGGCCCAAATGCCATAGCCATTCTTTATAAGGAAGGTGCCCCAGCCCGGTAATCATTTTGGTTGCTCTCTTTTGCACCTTTTCCATTGTCACTATATCCTTTTTGAGATGTGGCGACCAGAACTGGACGCATATAATGTATTATAACATTATGCAGAACTGGACGTATAATGTATTACAGCCTGATCCTATTGGACTCCCCTGCCCTTTTGGACTCACTGTGGGTGCTCTGGCCTTACAACCAGCTCCAGGTGTTGTAAAAAGTGCCGTAAGGCACTCTAGCATCAGCAGCAAGGCCGCGGCCCCCACACTGACGCCCAGCACCGTCAGTGCTGGGCCTCAATACCAAGAAGATGCATCGAGGGAGTTCTGGATGGTACTGCCACCGGTTGGCGGTGAGTCAACCCCCCTCACCGTAAAGGCGGTGAGGGGGGGAAGGCAGGGGAGGGAGGAACTGGGGGAGGAAGGAGAGGATAAGGCCTGGAAAGGGAGTGGGGATGGATCCTATACCCCTTTCCAAGTCACAAAGATCGACATGGGTCTCCTCTGTTCTGCATCAAGGTAATCACAAATGCCCCAGTCCTATCCAACTTTCCAGCACTGATGCAGCTGTGCCAATGCGGTGTGTGGTGCACTCTGGAGGGGCGGTCATGAGGGCCTCCTCAGAGTAAGGGAATGTTTTTTTCCCTTACTTTGGGGCTGCAGTGAGGCTGTATCAGTGCTAGAAAGTTAGTTAGGGTTGGGTCATAAGACACTTGGATGATGCCGTCCACATTGAAGGACAGGCAGAATGTTGATTTTGCACTGAACACTTTATCTCCAATAGGACATACAAACGTGAGAACTAGCAAGCTACTTTTTTCAAAATGAAAGTTGAGAGTCAACTTTGGTGTCCAAGTTATCACATGATTATTGCAATTATCTTTTGATAGCTTGGTCATCGCTGACTCATTGAGTGAGACAATCTTTTTATTTCTCAAGAGTTATAACATCAACAGGCAGAAAGTTATCATATAATGGGGTTACCAAATCTGAGATATTTAGAGGTCTCTGCTAGATAAGTCATTCTGGAGTGGTATGATATTGACTATGCACATTTCGAGATACCTTTAACTTACTTCTAACCCCTGAATTTACCTTGGTCTGTCTCCTACAAATCTAGCTCGTTCATACCTAAGTAAGAATTAACTTCTGGAACTTTTCAGGTTCACTTTATTCTTTGCCGTGGGGAGTATGCTGTAAGAGACAATGTGAAAAAGTTTGGCATCAACAAATTGCTGGACTCTGGAATCTACAAGGCAGCTTTTCCACTCCATGATGTAAGTCTAGTGCTTGAAGAATCACCCTTTTGAAAACAAAAGTGATACAGCAGGCCCAATGAAAGTCAGTAGGAAAGCATAAGCATTAATTGGGCATGATGGTTTTATCCTACTTTGATATCCTGGTTTATTAGGATTGCTTAAACCACAATTTTCTGGTCTGGACTCAATGAAAAACTATAGTTTGATAAACTAGGAAGTTTTTTATTTAACCAGGCAAATGCAAGACAAAAGAGAAAAGGCAGGAGAGTGTGTGTTTATACACATGCTTGTTGGCTTGTTCCAGGGCTGTCCAAACATTTTGGCAGGAGGGCCACATAATCTCTTTGACACTGTGTCGGGGGCTGGGGACAAAAAGAATTAATTTACATTTAAAATTTGAATAAATTTGCATAAATGAATATATTAGAGATGGAACTTATGTGAATGAATGAAGGTCTTAATGAAGGTCTTAATGAATGAAGGTCTTAATGAAGGCCTATAAAAGGCCTTGCACAAAGCAAGGCCAGCCTTTCCTTTGCTGCCACAGCTGCATCACAGATGTGAAACAGCAAGTAGCAGAGGGAGCCCTCATCCCACAGCTCAGGTAAAAGGTCGAACAGTCGTCCTCATGCTGAGAGCAGTTGTGTCGGGCCAGCACGGGCTCCAGCAAGTCTCCAGAGGGTCAGAGGCTCATTGGAGACTGGGGGCTCCCCGCAGGCCTGACTGGGAGCCCCCAAGTGGCCCCTGGGCCTGGGTTTGGGTAGCCCTGGCTTGTTCACAATCTAGCACACTGTGGTTTCTTGAACTGTCTGAATATGTCCAGTGAGATCAGAATTCCCAAATATAACATTTTTTCAAAATATTCAGATAGTACTTTTTCTTTATGGCACTTAAAAATAAATAACATAAAAGCATTTATGGTCCAGTCCTATCCTTGGCCGGCCTACAGGGTGCAGTGGCAATGACGCAGTCTCTGCTGCATCCTGCGGGTCAGCTGGGCCCAGACAGCAGTGGAGAGGTGCATAAAGACATTTTTTACCTAGTCCCTACTCCCTAGTCTCCAGTGGAACTATTTGGATCTATACCAGCTCTATTCACATAAATTGGGTAGCTGTAAGGGAGAATATGGGGCCTGGGTTGGCGCTCCCAATCACTGCTACTCAAATCTGCCCCGAACTACCCTCGGCCTGATCTATTCTCAACCCCAATCCACCCTTGCCGCCGACTTACCTAGTGCAGTGGACAATCTGTGATCCTCTGTCACCTACACGCAGCGTCCTGGTCTTTGTGCTAGCAGCAGCTCTGTGGAATGTATGCTCCAGTAACAGCCCACTGGATGTGTTGGTGGATCATGAGATCCACCAGTGTATCCCTTGCATAGGATTGGGCCATAAGTTAACCCATTTTTGCCTGGCCCACAGGTGTACACATTTGGTCCCTGTTGCATATACACAACATTGGGCAGAAATGGCTTTTAAGGCAAGGGCCATTAATTATTTCAGGTGTTGGTCTTTCCTTAAAATTTAGTCAGAAAGATTTTTAAGTATTCAAAAAGAATAAAACTGTGCTTTTAGTTTTCTAAGTGAAATCAAGAAGCAAGTGGATTATTTATTTCTATACCTTTTTTTATTTCTATACCTTTTTATTTTTAGCCTAGTGCAAAGGATGGAATTTTCTATATTTTATAGCCTTCCAGCTGATTTTGAAACAGAATTTCTGAGCTGTAATTTGGGGTTTTTTTTCCTTTAGTTTTGCACTTTTTTTCCTCTGTCTTCATTTTCCTCTGAGGTACCGTTTGCCACTTGAATGTGGCCAGCAGAATTAAGTCTAGACACGCAGCATCCCTTTTCCTTGCCTGATCCTTTCCAATAAGCTAGCAATAAGTGCCTTGAGGTTTTTTCAAACTGAAATAAACCTGGTAAGATGCTACTGCATCTTACTGTTGTGCCATATACCCTCCTGATCCTTTTAAATGCAGGGAGACACAGAATTTGCAGCTGTGATAACGCACTTGCACTCATTCCCGGTGTCAGGAGGTGCCTGGAGAAGCTCTCGAAATAGAGCTCCAGCACTCCTGTTGAGCAGAACTAATGTTGTAAAAGAGCCTGGAGAGACAGGTGTGATAAGGTCAAAAACTTATTTGCAAGGCTGATCTAACTGCCTGTCCTAGTAGCTGACCCTCAGACTTGTTTCAAAAGCACCTCTATTTATGCTGGTGTTGGAGAAGATATCACACTACTGTTGCCATTGGACACACAGAAATGTGTAAAGAAATTATCTCTATGAGCAGATTTTCCTGAACAGGCCTAGTTGCTCAAAGCTCAGAACCTGATTCTTTGTCTCCTGCACAACTGTACCCTCCTGAAATAATTGCCCTAGGATTCTAGCATCCTAGATTAGGGAATTATTTTTCTTGCTCCATTAGCTGGAGCTGGTCATAGCTTCTGCAACCACTGTTACTTCTGTACCACTACTGGTAAAAACCTTTATAGTATAAGACACTTAGGACTGATCAATAGTGTAAAGAGGGAGGCAGGACACACTTCCTAGTGGTGTATTTTAAGGGCTGAGGAAATGGTCCTATCTTTTTGTACCAATGCAGTGTTATGGATCAGTCCTTCTGAGTGTATTATTCAAGTTCTGTGTTTTCATGGGAGTCTGCAGCATTAAGTACATAGTACAGGTGGGACCTCAGTATCCACTGATTTGACTCATCACTGATACTAAGGTACACCTTTAAATACCTTGTAACAAGGGAAAAAAGCACCAAAATCCAGTTTCTTCATGCTATTAAATAATTGTAATTTCATTCCATTAGATTCCATTATTCACCCCATCTAGTGGCTGAATGTGGTATAGTGTCTATACCAGCGTTTCTCAAATGTTGAGGAAGCTTTACTCCCTCAGTAAGTTCTTGCAGGGGAGGGGCTAGGGCAGCGGATCCCCAGGATTGCGTTGCTAAGAGGAGTGCTTTGGACTTACTCTGAACCATGTAGGGCTGCAAGAGGTGTGGGGAGACCTCTGCAGCCCTCCCACCAAAATGAGAACCACTGGTCTATGCCAATGCATTCTGGGGCAACAATGGAGGAGCAAGTGGTATCCTGGTAGTGGGTCTTTAAAGCTATTTTCCACGTATTTGGTATTGGTATTTGGTTTTTTCTTTAATCCACTGGAGGTTCTGCAACGGAACCCCAGTGGATAACAAGGCACAACCTGTATGTCTCTGTGCTCGCCATCAGCATGTCATTCATTCTCAGATTGTCTTGCACAAACATCCACGTGTGTGCTTATCACTGAAAGCAGACAGGGACTATAACCAGTAGCTGGTTCTGCACCATACTTTTGTTACTACACATGCTTAGCGTACAGAAACATGTGTGTTTATGAAACATTTAGCTGTTGGCTCTTATAGCACCCCAGCTGAATTTGGTGTTTACCATAGGCAAGAGAGACCGGTATAGAAGCAAACACAGTATTATTTATTGAGGGAATTAAATGTACAATAAGAGGGATGGGGGAGTATCAGAGTACAATTAAACAAAAGAACAGTGATTCAAGTGATTACATGCCCAATACAATTGCTTATAGAATGGGGGCAGCCCTGGCTAGCAGTGTTGCATGAGGATGTGGGAGAGAAAATCTAATATCTATATTCAATTCCTAGCTTGGCCATACTTACCCAGGAGGCAAACCAATGTGGGGGGGGAGATATAAAGGCTCCTGGGCAGACAGGAGAAGACCAGAGGGATTCTCCTACTGGGTGCAGAGAAATCAGGAACCCAAGTGGTCAAGATGCAGAGATGCAGCTGTGGCTTGACTCACGTTAATAGCTTTGTGAAACATGGGACAAATGCTTTAATGAGCAAATCTGATCTTGCTTACAATGGTCCTGCTGGCTCCCTGCTGTGTAGCACTTCTTATTGATACTCCCATATTTCAGTAGGTAGGTTGCTCTGCAGCAGATTAAGGTTTTCTTACTATAGTGTCATCCTCAGAGGATTTGGTGGATTGGTTGGCTGCTCTGTGCTAAAGGATGTCTAAAGAAAAGAGTCTGGGCTTCCACCCAAACTGGTTGAAAAATAGATTTAAACTAAAAATAGGGACTTTAGAATAGTTTCTGACACAGCCTTGTAGCTCAGTTAATCTCAGAGATGAGAGGGGCAGTCAGCAAGCCACACTGCTAGTAGGGCGCTTGTGGGAAATAGAACAGTAGAGGGGATTTAACATCAAGTATACCCTTCTATAGCTGCTGAACTGGAATTGGGAGATGAAGTTTCACAGAATCTGGTTGGAAATTCAAGGCAGACAGCTGAGTTACCAAAAGTTCTTGACCAAAAGGCAGAGCAATCCTAAAAGGGTCCAAGGAAAAGGATGTTTGGACAACAGTCAAAGTGTACACTAGGAAAACTTTGATTGAGCAGCCGCATGTGGTTCCAAAAAGCAGAGACCTTCATGCAAAGTCTTTCTCAGGAGATCAATAGGTCAGCTAGAATTTCCAAAACAAAACAAAAGGATTCAAGAAGTGAATGTCCCAGAATGGCATGGATAAAGGCATCTCCCACCAGCACAAAGACCTTGTATGGGGTGAGGGGAAATTTCCTGATCTAAACAGAAATTCCCAGTCTTGACTTGCAACAGCCAAAACAGTGTTTTTTGGTTGTTGTTTTTTTCTCCAAATTCAAAGGCTTCTCAATGTTTGAGTGATACCCTCAGGTTGTTGCAAAGATTGGTGCAACAATATTGGTGACTGGATTTACTGGGCTGGGCACTCAAAATATTCCCTCTGCTTATTTGGATTATAAGTGGTGAAGCATATCCAGAGAAAAATAAAATGTTCACATTAAAGATGAACAAATTTCAGAATTCCTTGGTCTTAGGCACTCACTCCTGGCTTTGAGCAAGACTTTGAAGAATCCCATACCTAAAGGACAGTGATTCCCAAACTTTTTCAACTGGTGACCTACTTTCCTTGACCTACTGAACCATTGGCCATGGCTCCTCATTAGGACTACAATCCTATATATTGTATAAGGCAGCTGGTTTTTCACGAGAATTCTGCTGCTCCACTGGCTGGTTTCTGTAGCTCCCCAGGAAGTCATGGCTCAGAGTTTGGGAACCACTGCTAAAGACCAATATGTGGCTTATACCTGATCATTGAAAGAAAGCTAGTAACAGTCTCCAGATGTTTTTTCCACACCAAAACTGAAAAGGTAGTTGATTGTGCGGTTTTTTTGCCTGGTGTGGACAACCACCATGTTAATTCCAACTGCCACCATAAATGGCAGTTTATGACCTCTGTTATATTGCACACATGACAGCAGCAGCATTGAAAAAACATCAAATGGAGACTAGTTCTAGTTTCTGAGTGTGATAGCAGTCCAGGTGTAGACTGATCGGAAGGGATTCTCAGGCATTGACTCCTAATATTTCCGGAAAAGTGATGCATTTGGGGACAGAATGTGAGCTGATTCAAAGAAGAAATGAGAAATTAGTTTTATTTTCAAACGTTCTTCATTGATCTACATGCAAAAATGTTGTTTTGCAGTCAAGATTCAATTACCAGTCAGAGGAGCCCTACTGCCCAAATGAACGATATTTGCTGTACAGGGAATGGGCCCATCCTCGAAATATTTTCAAACTGCAGCCCTTGGATCTTGTAAGGTAAGTATGGATAGACATCAAAGGTATTTAAGAGTCACTTAATATGTACATTTTTTCTCCATGGATAGACATTATATAAAGGAAAAATGTGTATGTAGACAGTGAACTATTATGATTGCAATATATGTGTATTTTGCTATGTGTACAGATGTGCCAATAGTATGCATGCTGATCTCAGTTATATTTTGCATACTTTTTTCCTTGCTTATTAAAAAAAATATATATTTGAGGTCCTGATTGCACAAGCCAACACACAGTTTGCTTCCTTAAACGTTACACCAATTCCTGGGTATATTTGGGGTGCTGATTCCAAAAATGGCATCTGTTTTGCCCTATTACATCTAGATTTGGAGACACGGCATAGCCTCTTTAGTGAATGATTCAAACAGCTTCCTTATGAGGAAGCCTACACCATTGCTTCCTCATGAGGAAGCTGCTTGAACCATTCACTAATGAGGCTATACTATATCTCCAAAACTAGGCGTGATAGGGCAAAACGGATGCCATTTTTGGAATCGGCACCCCACATTCATATCAAACCACCTTAAAGTTTGGGAAAAACTTTTCTGACCCTCAATTTTGTAGGCCTCTCTTATTCACCCTGACTGATTTTGTTGAACTTCTGTGGCTATGGAGTGCTTGTTTTTATATCAGGACCCAAACATCTCATCACGTGTTTCTGAGCATGTTCAAGATATCTACATATCTTTATCTAATAAATCAAAAAGTCTAGCTTAGTAGGAAGACATCATTTTAAATCCATTTAATTTAATGTAACAGGCAACCTAATCCTAAACTGCACTGGAGCAGCAGCACCATGTGGCCTATGCTGCATCCAGTGAATCTCAGGCGGCCAAGGGATGTCTGCTCGGGGTAAGGGGATTTATTTCCCCTTACCCCAAGTAAAATCCCAGCCATTCTTCTGGGAATCCATGTCAGCTATATTGTTGGTGCAAATCCAGGAAGCCCTTTGTAGGCCTCCGCCGATCCAACCCCCCTCCCAGGCCCGATCCTCCTCTGGTTCTGCTCTCCCCCCACCCAAAAATGCCTACTCTCCAAAACACCCCTCTCCAAAATGCCCTTTTTCAGCCCCCGCACCACCTGGGATAACCTTACCTGTGCTGGCCTGCGCTAGGATGGGATATGGTGCCAGCAGGCCGTTTGGCTGGCGCTGCCTGCTCACGAGTCATAGCAAATGTGTTTTACAGCATGCTTGCATCACTCTGAGCTGGCACAGGGATGGCTGCACCAACTCAGCCCAAAGTTAGGATTGTGATGTAAATGAATGAATATTTGTATGCTTCTCTGTTCCTGCAGGTTGAATAGAAATTTGTTTAAAACAAAAAAATTATATATATATAGTTATACACGCGCACGCACGCGCGTGTGTGTGTATGTATCTATGTATCTATCTATCTATCTATATATATATATCACACACACGGGGGGGACGACATTAAAAATGTTAACCGAGAAAATCAACCTGCTTAGCAGCAGCTTCTAAAAATTAACTACAAATAAAATGATCTTGTGCTGCCACTCGAATGGCTAAGCTTGATCTTTCGTGAAATTCCATGGAAGGAAAATTTCACAGCGGTGGACAGCACCCTGAGAATAACCTTGGACATGCTCTCATTTCAACAGAGTTGCTGTCTTGGCACCACTGAATAGAATTCCTTTCAGACAGACATCCTATTATTTTAACAGATGCATGTAGAAATTAGGTAAGGCTTTTCCCATTTCTGCATCTCTATGCAGGAAAAGAATTTTGTTAATTTATGCCTGATGCAGTTATAAAAAAAAACATGTCATCGCTCATTTTAATCATCTTGGAGGTCATGGAACGAGAGGAGGAAGCTGTGAAGTGTGATTGCTCTATGGAATCCTAGGTTAGTGCAAAAATGAAGGTAGGTCACAGAAATGTATGCTTGCCATCATAGAGTGTGGAGAGAATTTTCTCCTTAGGATGGTGTCTGCATTTTCAAAGGGTGTGTTTGTATCAACAGGAAATATTATGGTGAGAAAATTGGGATCTATTTTGCTTGGCTGGGTTTCTATACTCAGATGTTAGTCCTGGCAGCAGTTGTTGGACTTGGATGCTTCTTGTATGGATATTTGACAAAGGACAACTGCACTTGGAGGTAACCTATAACTACTCAGGCCAAAGTTACAAAACAGTCAGAGAGTAGCATACTGCATGCCATAGAGCAGCGGTTCTCACACATTCAGCATCAGGACCCACTTTTTAGAATGAGAATCTGTCAGGACCCACCAGAAGTGATGTTATGACTGGAAGTGACATCATCAAGCAGGAACATTTTTAACAATCCTAGGCTGCAATCCTACCCACACTTACCCAAGAGTAAGTCCCATTTACTATCATTGCTAAACGAACATACATAGTAGATTGTTAAAAGTATAGATCTGTTACATTTCCCCAAATGCAGTCACATACCATGCAGCATCAGGTCTAATATATTCAAAATAAAATATTGAAATGAATGGGGACGCACCTGAAATTGGCTTGCAATCCACCTAGTGGGTCGCGACCCACAGTTTGAGAAACGCTACCGTAGAGACACTTCTGTGTACACTGCAGTATGTAGATTTTGATTCCTTACATGTTCTGTACTATTTTCTAAGCACCCTTATTCCCCATTATATTTATTTATAGTAATAAACCATTTATTTGTTTAGCTATGTAAACTGCTTTGTGAATTACTTTTTGTTTAAAAAAAAAAAAATACATAAATACTCTAAATGATGTTAATATTGCTCCTGCCTGTTCTTCTTTCACAACCAATGGCACAGATTGGAATTGCCATTTCACATTATGTACTGTTTCATTTATTCAGAGCCTAAAACTGTGCTTCACTGACCTGAAAGAATGGCTGGTGTTAATGCTGTGTTAATATTTCGTTGTTCGATTGATCTTGTCGCTGCTTTTATTGCCAGTTTTTACTGATGCCTTGTTCGTTCTCTGATTTTATATTTGTACAGCCCCTCCCCCATATATGCAGGTCCCATATCCATGGTTTCACTTAACCATGGTTCTGAAATTTCCCCCATCACACTCATAACTAGAGGTGTGACTTTTTTCTGTGATAACAAAATAAAAATACATAACACCGCTTTCTGCACTTCTCATTTTTGTAAAAAATATATATATATATATATATATATGTGAAAAAATAAACTGGGAAGTCTGTCGGGGGTTGCATGGGTAATGTGACTGCATCTGCTGACACTATACCACCTATATCACTTACCTAGTACACTTTTAAAGTGATTATAATTTACAATTATTTTTTTAAAAAGTGACCTTGGAATAAACACACACAACACCACTTTCTGCATGTTTCCTCATTGGGAAAAACGAAATCTGCAAAAAAAAAAATGTTTAAGAACACATCTACTCATGTGTAGATGTAGACTGGTCTCTCTTCTTTGCAAATACTTTGCAAAAGGAAAATTCTTCTTTTGCTTTAGAACAGGAAACAGACAGAGAGAACCTAGACTCATAGCGGCTATATATCTTCCTGTTAAGAGTTCTCACTATTGCCCCCTGTAGTGTTCTTCTTGCACAGCAATTTTCATCCTTTTTCATCTCATGGCACAATGACAAGGCACTAAAATTGTCAAGTTTTTGACGATTGACAAGGCACACCATGCTGCCAGTGGGGGGCTCACATCCCCCATCGGCCCTACTAATAAATGACCTCCCCCCAAATTCCTGTGGCACACCTGTGGATCACTCGTGGCACACTAATGTGCCACAGTACAGTGGTTGAAACTGGCTGCTCTAGCAACTACATTCTAGGTTCTCACTGTTTGCTTCCTGTTCCAAAACAAAAAGAAGAAAAGTCTCCCTATGGCAAAGAGTTTGCAAAGAAGAGAGATGAATCATGAGCGCAATGGGGGAATTTGAGTAGGGTACACTGCTACGCATGGTTTTCAGTATCCGCTGTAGCAGCGTGAACCTATACCCGGCTGATACCAGGCTATATCTGTATATTGTATTAATATTACCTTAATTGGTTGTTTTATGGGTAGTTTTCTATGTTATTATGCATATTTAATGTTAGCCACCTTGAGCATGCATGTCTCTGGGGAAAAGGCAGATAAAAACATTGCAAATCAATTATTTGTCTTTTTAGCCAAGAGGTATGTGACAGTAACATAGGGGGGAACATCATCATGTGCCCACAGTGTGATCAGGAATGTACATACTGGAACCTCGCCATCACCTGTGAATCTTCCAAGGTAACAACATTACATCTTATAACACAGGGAAACACATTATTAAATTTGAGCTCTTTTGCCCTTGCATGAAGTAGCTCAGTCCCATTTTCCAGAGGTCTCTTCTTACATAGGAAATGCTCTGGAAGCTTACGGTATCTTTGTAACAATCCGCTTACTGAAGAGGTTAAAAAGGAATATTGGAAAAGGAGCAATCAGCATAGACGTTAGTATGCCTGGGAAAAATAAATGCAGAATTCAAAGATCTTGGGCGTGTGTTTCCCTGCTAACCTTCCTCAGCAGCCAGGGTTCTTTCTCCAGGCCTTGTCCTATATTATAATCCTTGTCCTTGTCCTATAATATAGTCCTATATTTCCTTCATTATCTTAATGTATTCTATGTGTCTGGTCAGCTAAACAGTTTTGGTTTAGTGCCTTAGTGAAATGGACATCAACTTGACTTTCTACCAGATACGTACAGCCAGTGGTTCCCAAACTGTGCTCTACGGCACCTGAGGGCACCACAGAAAACTCACAAGGGTGCTTCAGAATGTTCCCAATGTTTGCTTTAGCTCTCCCAGGCACCACCATCTTGGATCACATGCGATCGTGCGCGATCCACAATGGTGGTGCATGGGAGAACCAGGAAAAAGAGGCCACCATAAATGAAGGGTGCCTTGACTGCCGTAAGTTTGGGAACTACCACCTATAACCCTTGTTCTGAATAACTGTGAACTTTGAAGAGAGGAATCCTGGTACAGAACTGCTTTCTTTTACTTCATAAATGGAGCAGCCCTGAGCTCATATATTCTTTCCCTACATTTGTAGAATCACATTAGAATGGAAATATTAGGGATAAGAAAAGGGTAAATGTAAAAAAAAAATCAGAGAGTGATTCTTGAAAATCATTTCAAAACATTTATTATTAAATAGTCCCAGATGTATTGTGCTTAGTGTATTATAAACACTGCATTTTAATTTGCCTTCCATTGGTGGGTATTTTGTACATATAAGAATACAACATCTAGAGCTGGGACAAGGAGAGATGCCTGATTTCAGTCATTCTCCTGCCCTAGAGCTCATGAGTGTGGTCAAAGCCAATGGCACTGACCATTTGCTAGGCATTGTGTCTATGGTGCAGAAGGAACAAGTGCACAACCTCAGGTGCTAGATGTGGGGTTACTGTCCCTCCACAACCATTTTCACGGCACAAAGAAGGATCCAAGTGTGTGATTCTGCATGTCCCCTTACCAAATCAAGGTTATTGGGCACAGCAGCAACAATCATAACAAAAAGAACACCACATTTTATGTGTGGAAAAATCATACATTATTATCTTATAAGCTAATCTTTATTAATGTTTTATTTTATTAATTGTTTTATTTATTAATGTTTTACAGAAGCTGTGTATATTTGATAGCTTTGGAACATTAGTGTTTGCAGTGTTCATGGGAATATGGGGTAAGCTAGTTTAAAATACACTATTTTTATGGGGGACATTTGTTTAGTCATAAAATTTAATTTTATTTATTTACATTACTTTCTAGCTGGTTCAAAAGGCGATCAGCTGGAGTGTGCATTCTGGCCTCCACCACAAGCAGCAAGTGGCCAGCTATGCACACCAGTGGTCTTCAGATGCTCACCAGTGCAAATTAGTGTGCATAGGGGAGAGAAGCAAGGGATAGGTGCATGTGGGGGCTGAGGAAACAAGGTTCTCCTGTATCTGTGGTTTCTGTATCCACAGGGAGGGGGGGCCTGGAATGGATCCCCTGTGATATGGGAGCCTGCCTGTACAAACACAGATGCAAATATAATGTAAATACAGCATGACCATGTGGGGTGTCTAGCATGCATTTTTAGAATTTACTATCCCAGTTCAGTAAGAGTACAATTCTCTTGGTACCATTTTTTGGCATCACTAGCCCATGCTGGCTCATAGACTGTTGTCTTCTTTTAAACACACATTGGTAAAATATCCATTCATCTCGAATACCAAACATCCAGGGCAATGATTTTCAAATTATCCGCTGGGGAACCCTAGACTTGCTTGGAAGCTCATTAGAAACGCCTCAGTAAGAATATCAGAAGCAATCAAACTTTCAGCTGATCCTGATAAGTAGAAGGTGTAGGTTCTGGGCCTTGGATTCTAGATCCAAGGTTGTGGATTCTAGATCCAAGTTATGGTTTAAGCAAGACTTGGACAGTGTCCCATATGAAATGAGGTGCACCCTACAGCATATCACATTGTATTGAGCTACTGTTCCGTTGAAGAAATGCAGAAGCTCCTTAGCTGACAAGCTGATGTGGAAAGGGCTCTCTGAAAATAAGCATGTTTGACAATCTTACAATACAGATTTCAGACTATTGATTACATACAATATTTGGGGTGGAAATCTAAACACGAAGTTTAAACTTGCTTTTCCCTGTTTGCATAGACATGTTAATGTGTCACTAAAAGAAGCCCCCAAAATCCCAGCAATCACTTTCTAAAGAAACAAGTTATCACCATTTCCTTGATAAAAACTTGATGCCATTCCACCAGCCAGCAAGACAACTCCAGTTTTTTGCTCAAAGTAAGTGGCCTTTTGATGAGGATGCCTAACTTACACACTGCTTATACATTGTAACTCTCTGTGTTTCTCCTTTGACCAGTTACTTTGTTCCTGGAGTTCTGGAAACGAAGGCAGGCCGAGCTGGAATATGAATGGGACACTGTTGAGTTTTTGGAGCAAGAAGAGCAAGTACGTCCAGAGTATGAAGCAAGATGTGATCGTGTAGTAATAAATGAAATCACTCAGGTAAGGGTTTTTATTAAATTTTTGTGCTTAGAGATACTATTAAAAATTACATTGGATCGGATTGTCATTGGCCAGAGCTGAAAGTGTATATAAATGAATTATAGCCTAGGTCAGTGGTCCTCAAACATTTTAGCACCAGGACCCACTTTTTAGAATGACAATCAGTTAGTACCCACCAGAAGTGATATCATTAACCTGGAAGTTATGTTATGCCAAAAGTGACATCATCAATTTAGGGCGCAGTCCTAACCCCTTATGTCAGTGCTTTCCAACATTTACATAAGGGCAGTGAAGCTCTGAGGAAAGAACAAACATTCCCTTACTTTGAGGAGGCCTCCATGAGTGACACCCAACTGCAGGATGAAGCACATGTCCCATTGGCATCGCTATGCTGGAAAGCACTGACATAAGGGTTTAGGATTGCGCCCTTAGGCTTCAAACCTATGCCGTAATCAACCAAGTGTCCCATTATACAGCATGCTCATGCTGTTATTTTGCACTGTCAACCAGGTATACCAAAGCTCAGAAGGTTTGAAAGTTGCATGTTTATAAACTAGAAAAATTCTGGACCAGCATGAAATATAAAACTTTCTAGTATGGAAACAGATCAGAAACCTGGTCTGTAATTTTTAAACGCTGAGAAGTAATGAAAAATGTGTGCATGCGATACATGGATGTCCAAGTAATGTTCTCCATTGCCTAATTATCTTTTTTTTTTAACAGCAAGAAGAGCATGTGGCATACACAGCTTGTGGAAAGTGTGTAAGGATGACCTTATGTACAAGTGCTGTCTTATTCTGGGTAAAATTACAACTACAATTTTTTTACCTTTTTTTTTTAAAATCTGCATGACCTGTGCTATAATGAACAAAGTGCTATGATCTTCCTCTAATGGGCAGGTGTTCATGTGGTATGGTCCTTTCACATGACTTTTTCACTTAAAAATTAAATCTCAAAAAATAAAATTGCTTTTAAAAAAAAAAAATAAATAAGGCACCCCACATCAGAATCTCCCTTAGCAGTGAAAGAACATCAGAGAAGATTGATAGCCTTCCATATTAAAGCCTTCCATGTGAACGAGAGATTTTGTCCTAGGAGCACTTTTTTAAAAGCCAGCTTCCAAATTCATTCTAAGGCAGTCCAGTGAAACAAAAGGATTATGCCATGTAGGCACTGTGCCATTGACTCTGATTCTAAGATGGACCAGATTCAAGGTCCTTCCTTTTAAGACTTCCTAGCATTATTCTTTCTGATTTCAGACTTCCCCTTTTTCCTTTTCCTATTCTCTTCTGCTATCTTGGATGGAATTCTGTGTGTCTTTGCTCAGCTGCCTTTCTGCTTCCTTACTGCATCTTGATCCCCCCAGCTTCTGAATCCTTTACTTGCAACTCTTGTGCATGAAGTTTCTCAGCTTGATCTCTTGGATTCTTTGGGCCACCGGAGGTTATATTTTAAAGGTATGTTTTAAAATTTAATGTGTACACCTAAAAAGGTCATCCATGTGCACAGTGGAACATGTATTCTGTGGATGGTTCAGCAGAGGTAAACATGTCAGGATGCTTGAGTTCCATAACTCTGTAGCAGAAAACACACATTTGCCACCAGAATAACATCCTTGACACCCAAGCCACTGAGTGCAGAAGCCCTGTCATCCCAAGCTGAACTGAACAAACATGTATATCTACTTATGAACGTTCAACTTACAAATGTACACTTTCAGCTCCAACTTCTAGTTTGAACCTGATACTTGTGGCCGTGGAAGCTACTCAGGAGCATTCTAGGTGGCTCCACAATAAAACTGACAAAGTTCTAAGTGGAACTAACAGTGACCACCCCCCCCCCCAAAAGGAATAAAATAGGTTGGGAGTGAAACTAACAGCACTGAGAACTTCCTAAGTGAAATGGACAACACTGAGTAGGAAACAGACAACTTTGGGCATGGAGCTGACAACACTGACAAGGTCTGAAGTGAAACTGACAGCTGCAGCAACAGAGACAGGGCATTATTGTAGTTACTTATGATCAAAATAACTTAGGAACAGACATGTAACCAAACATGTTCATAAAACTGGTTATTGCATAAAATTGGCTATTCAATGAACATTTGTATAAGACCATCGCTGGCCACCATAAGCTAGTCATAGAGCATGTTTTGGCAGTGCTTGTTGCTGGAATGTGGTCGGAAGACCAGAGCCTTCTGGCACGCATTGCTGCCATGCTAGCCATGTGCTGGAGCAGGTAAACCAGCACAGGAGGTGGGAGGGATGGGGTTGGAATGGTGGCAGGGGGAGGCTACAGGAGGGAGTGGATCTGGTGGCAATGGTGTGTGCCAGATCCTAACATTATCTGCAGCCATTCTGCCCCCTTCCTCTCCTCTGACTTGCACCAGCAAAATCCCCCTACCCTCCACTGGATACAGCACATGCCTTTTTGGCGTGGCTGCACCGGCAGGGGGAGGAGAAGACTGGGCCGCAAGTCAGATACTTTTATATACAAATGTACTCCTAGGCAAATTCTTTTTGTATTTTCAAAATACTTTCAGGCCTTCAGCTGAAAATGTAGCCTCTTGTTCTCAGAACTGCATTTTTCATTAAATTCCTTGTTCCATTCCATGAAAGCAACGTGAGTTATTTTGAAGACAAACCCACCCACCCTCCTACTTTCTTTCAGTTTTGTTATTCCAGTTGTTTGGCTCCATATCATGTCACAGATGAATGGGCCTTTTGCTAGCTTTTTCATTTCGGCTAAGAGAGCAAAGCTGGGAGCTCTTTAATCTTCTCAAAGTTGCTGCCTTAATTAAAAGTAAAAATTTAAAAGGAGTCAAGCCAACCATGAAAAGAATATGTAACATTGTGGAAAGTTCAAGGAAACAGTCTCAGAAATAGGTCTCAGAGCATGATCCGCTATAGGCCATTGATGTCAGTTTTTTCCCCCCACTAATCTGACTGCAGTTCAGGACATTTTGAGGGCCAAAATCTATTTAAGATAGTGAGAGACATTCTGTAGACCAGCAAGCAGAGAATGGAAACAGGAGAATCTGGTTGTGTTTTGGGGCTGCCACATTTTGGAGGTGCATAGTATACAATCTAAAAATTACCTCTTCTCCCCTCCCACAAAAGGATCTTCTTCTACCACTGCAAGAAGCACAGAACACAATCCAGTAAAAAAAATACAGTTTAAAAAAATAGAATACCTGTATGTTTATATTATGTTACTTAAGATTATGTGTATTCTTTGTTTTTAGATTCTGCTCATTATTGCCTCTGTTATTGGCATAATTGTATACCGGCTGTCTGTTTTCTTGGTGTTTTCTGCAACACTCCCAAGTATTAATGGAACAGAAGCGATCCAGAAGTACCTGACTCCGCAAGCAGCAACCTCAGTGTCTGCTTCAGTCATCAGCTTCATCATCATCATGATTCTGAATATGATCTATGAGAAAGTAGCAATAATGATTACTGACTTTGGTAAGGTTATCATAACCCAGCTATAAAACTTGCAGGGACTTTGGAGCAAAGTATTGTGTCCGCAAATGAGAAATGGAAATCATAGAGTATCTCTGCCATGTATTTCAGGATGTTCCCACCATTGCTTGCAATCACTTACAGACAGTTTAAAGTACAGCAAATCCTCACTTAAAGTCATTTCATTTTAAATTGCTTCTCTATAAAGTTGATGAGAGAAAAAAAATTGATTCCTAGCCAGGGCCACTGTCTGTGTGGAGTTTGCACATTCTCCCCACCTCTGCATGGGTTTTCTCCAGCCTGGTAAGCTCACATTTATTTCAGTGTTTTAGAGTGTTTGGGGTCTTTATTTAGAAGACCCCATATCAATTAGCCTATGGTAAAATTGGTTTGGTTATAAGTCGTTTCTCTTGAAGTTGAGATTTCCAAGAATCTATCCATAACTTTCGGTGAGCACTTGCTGTACAGACTCTCTATGTTATCAAAGAAATATGACATTTAGCTTCTTGCCTGAGAAATCTCTGCATTGCCAGCATGAAAGATCAATTGTTTACAGTGGTATACTTATAAAACTGACAAAGCACAGAAGATTACTATAATTCCAGTTTTGTAAAAATGAATCTGCACTGCATAACACATTCAATTACATTAGCATTGTTGATAGATAGGGGAGCCATTTTATTGTAAATAAACAGGAAAAGAGTTCATGTTCTAAAGAATTTTCTTCTTAGTAAATAGATAAGCTGTTGCAAATACGTTGATTTTGTTCTCATCCAGGTCATTTACATTAAAGGAGCTGTCCTATTTCAGTGCAGCTAACGTAGTTGCATTTTAATATGCTTTCATTTGCATCACATCAAAATATTATGTTCATTATGTCTTGAATTGGCTGGAAGCTTTTTGCATTGAGAATTGCTGCTTGTTCGGTGTTGAAAAGCCTTTGTGTTTTTTTCCCTTTTTATAACACATAGTAATGGAATTAGCATAATATCTGCAGTGTATAAAGCAACTCTAAATAATCCAGATTACAAGGATGTAAATTGTATTCAATGCTGCAAGGTGCCTATGCATTTGTTTCCAAAGCTGTTTCAAGTTAACATTCTCTCTCTCTCTCTCTCTCTCTCTCTCTCTCTCTCTCTCAACAACAGAACTGCCAAGGACACAGACTGATTATGAAAACAGTCTGACCACAAAGATGTTCTTATTCCAATTTGTCAACTATTATTCTTCATGTTTCTACATTGCGTTCTTTAAGGGTAAATTTGTAGGTTACCCTGGTGATCCGGTTTATTGGCTAGGAACATACAGAAATGAAGAGGTATGAATGAATTAGTGACAGGCAACACCACTCCCATTCACACTGAATCATTTCTATTTAATGAACTTTTCTTAATGGTTGTGAACACAGCAAATGACAATACTGCCATGGCAATTTCTAGGGTAACCCTTAGAAAGAACCAAATTTGGCTTCCTGTATCTGTGCTTCTCTCTACCCCTTAGATCAGTGATGTTCAATGGGTGTGCTGTGGAACATTGGTGTACCACGAAAGGTTCGCGGATGTGATGCGGACATTTAAAGCACAGCAGTTGAAAAATGCTGAAAAACTCATCTGGGTTGCATGGCTCAGTTTCTAGGGCAACAGTCTGTAGCGGCAATCTTCAAACTGTCGGCAGCTGTGTTCAGAAAAAGCCATCCCTGTGTGGCACTTTCCATTCTGCACCGCAGAATCTTACCTTTCAAGCTGATCTTCGCAGAAACTCATGCAAGGTAGTCGTTCGTGTTGCCCGTTGACCCAACAGGCTCTGCACCCAATTTCTGAGCAGAAGTGGCTGCCCAGTGCAAGTTTATGAGGAGATCAACTGGAAGAAAATAGGCTATGGTGCAGAACAGAAAGCGCTGCATGGGAACAGCTTTCTCCTAATGCCAGATCCAGCCTGCAGAGCCGCTCTGCCAGTGGAGGAAGAGAGGCAAACAATTTGTTACTGCATACTGTTGCCGTAGAAAGGAGCTGCAGAACCCAGATGAGTCTCCCTGAAGCCGGAAGTCACATCATAAGAGAGGAAGACCACAGAGAAGATCATGGAGGTCAGTGAGTAGTTAGAACAACATTGAGAATGGCTGCCTTAGATCATGTCAACACCCATACAGTGCACTGTGTCAGACCTGTGTCCCGTACTCTTTTGCTGTCACCAGCACTGTGTGTGAAGCCACAGTACAAGCTTTCCCCATAGCTGTGAATCCCTCTGCTAACCTGTCAGTGAGATACCCAAGGAGGGAGACAGAGAGTGGAAGTATTAGGATGAGTGCCTTTGCTTCTCTCCCTATCACCCACACATCCCTGTACCATTATGGAACTCGCTTAAGCCTTCTCTGCATAGTCCTGAGTAAGGCTATGGAGATGGGAGACTGATTGTTCTTTAGGTTAAAGAACCAGACAGATTTTTTTTTTTAAATAAAGCTAGAGGGAAAAGATTTATTGGGAATTTTAAAAATGGAATAAGGGAGAAAAGTAAATTGTATACTTGAGATCAAGAGGCAAAGTTCAAAATAAAGTAAAAGCAAATTCTAAGACTTCCCTGACTTCGGTAGTCTGCTCCCCATCCCCCAAACTGCTGTAAATAGCGAAAAAGGCTGCTTCAGGTTTTGTGAAGAAATCTGGAAGTGGCTTTTTTCACTATTTACAGTTTGGAGGCACAGGGAGCCCTGCAGAGGGGTCTGCGGATTCCCTAGACCCATGGAGGGCTGGCGCTGCCACAGGTAAGTTAAAAAAAAACTTTTGTCCCCAGCAGCGACTGATTGTGGCAATCACATCACTGCCTTCACCATTGCCTTGCCCCTTAAGGGGGCAGAGACAGGGCTTCCCTGGCTGGGGCATCCCAACATCCCAGTTTGGGAACCTCTGGATTAATTTTTTGCAATAATATCCTTTGGCAAGATAGCATAATGTCATTTTAAGTTAGCGTGTGTTTTAATACAAAATGTTAAATTGAAAATTTGTTCCTTCCAAGGAAAAGAATGGTAAAATTTCAAGCATTGTTTCTGCCTCTTCCAACCTTAGTGTGATCCAGGTGGTTGTCTTCTTGAACTTACCACTCAGCTGACAATTATAATGGGAGGCAAAGCAATCTGGAATAACATTCAAGAAGTGCTACTTCCGTAAGTAAATCGTATTCACACCAGGGATTTAAAGCAAATCAGAACCCAAAAGGTGGTCCAGGAAATTCATGTTTTCACAAAAGTATTTTAAGAATCAGAAACCCAAGAAGGGTGATGAGACTTAAAATTAGTTGTTTTTGCTAATTTTGCAAATGGATCAGGGGCATGGTGTGGGAGAGGGTTTACCCCTTTTCCCCATGCCATATCCACAACTTAACCATCACCATCACTCTACATCAGTGGTTCCCAAATCTTTTAGCACCAGGATCCACATTTTAAAATGACACTCTACTGAGACCTACCTAAGTTTACCAGACTTTTAAAAAAGGAGATCTAGAAAGAAATATTTTATCTATTTACAAGTAATAATACTCAAAAGAAAGATCCTTAAACTTTATCTCTCTGAATTTACACGTACTTGCAAACTGCAGGAGCTGAGCTCTTTGCAAGGTAATTAGTAGCAACAGTATCTGATTTTTCAGTATCCTCAGGGCTTGAGGTAATTAGTTATCTGACCTTTGCATCACCTTTTGGTGACCCACCAAAAATCAGGTTGCAACCCACCAGTGGGTCCTGACCCACAGTTTGGGAACTATTCTACCAAGCAATAGAGCAATGCAACTGCTCTACACTTCTCTTCACAGTTTGGGAACTGCTCTAAACCAAAGCTGCTATTCAAATATTGATGAACATCATCCAAAGCTGAACCTAAATTTTCGATTGTCACCATGGTCAATAGTGTCAAAAGACATTTGGCGAATATGGTTGCAAAGGTTAGTGGCTAGTTAGTCATGACTAAATGGGGTTGAAATAAATGGGAAGCTCATCATAACTACCTTTATTTGGCTACAACCTACTGGAAGGAATCCTAAAGTTTGCCACCTTTGGGCCCAATCCTAACCAACTTTCCAGCACCAGTGCAGCCGCAATGCAGCCCCGAAGTAAGGGAACAAATGTTCCCATACCTTGAAGAGAGGTCTCTGTGACTGCTTCCCCACCACAGGATGCAGTGCACACCCCACCGGCACAGCTACACCAGCACTGGAAAATTGGATAGGATTTGGCCTTTTGTCATTAGTAAAAATTTAATATTTTTACTCAAGAGTAAAAGACCTTGGAAAATGGCAAGTATTTTAAAATTGGTTGTACCATCTGTTTTAAATTGGTTAAACAAATTATTTGGAAATTTTGATGCTAAAATAGCAAAGGTACATTGGGACAATAATGCAAGTGGAGTCAGTAAGGATCAGTAAGTCAGTAAGTAGTTGACTCAAACTAGGTGTTTCAGTGCAGTTACTTATGAAGTCAGATGTCTTACATAAAGCATTACATCTGAGCGATAGCTTTGAAAATGACAGGACTGACCATCTACAGCCATCAACAAATTACAATTAACCTCTGTTTAGCAAGGAATGGCAACTATTATTGCTCTACAAAACAGTGTACATATACATACTGTCTCACTTCACTGCTGATCTTGAAATTACTTATTGTCATTTAATTTCAGCAAAATCCAATACTGTATCCTATTGCCATTCAGAAAATATTCTCTGTATTTATTCTTATCTCCTGTGGGTATTTGTATTCTTAACTGGTGGTTGGAAAATGAAGCTGTTGTAATTTACATCATTATGTGGGATGGAAGGTCAGACTACATGCTACATAGAGCTGTGTATATCCTTCCTCTTACGCTTTCAACTTCTATTTTTCAAGCAAAAGCAACCCTAAAGGCTGTGAATTTCAACTGAGAACAGCTGGGGAGCCCTGCTAAATCAGGCCAAGAGCCCATCTAGTCCACCTTCTTGTATTGCACAGTGGCCCACCTGATGCCTCAGGGAACATTCAAGACAAGATACCTGAATCCTCTTGCCACTTCCTCACCTCTGACATTCAGAGAGGCTCTAAACCCAGAGGTTGCATAGAGTAATCATAGCTTGTAACCTGTGATGGACTTTTCCTCCATAAGTCTGTCCAATCCCCTTTGGACAGTTGTTTTAACCCTTTCTTTTCTTCTTGTTTTTGCACAGAAAATGCCCCTCCTCCCCAAAAAGCTCTTCTCTCTCACAAGGGAAAAGCTACAGGTTCACATACCATTTCATCCACGGAGTTAAAAGCAGCTAGGAGTGAACATATAAAGCTGTCTTACACAAAATCAGTCATTGGTGTATCTAGCTCAGTATTGTCCATAATGACTGGCAGACATGTAGTTTTCCCAGCCCCACCTGGTAAGGCCCTGAATTGAGCCTGGCACAATATGCATGGAAAGCATATCCTGTACCACTGAGCTACAGGTTATCTTGAATCAAGAGATTGCAGGAATTGTCAAGCAGGCTTTTTCCTCTGTGGTCCCTCTGCTGAAACTCACAATATCAGAGGCTGCATTTAGTTCTGAAAAGAGCATCAGAGAAAAAAATGTATATTGCTGCGTAGAGCATGTAGTTTATCCCAGTGTGAGGCACTGAAAAATTTAACCCATTATTATCCAAGCACGCAGTCAAATTCAACTATGAACAAGATCTTTACAATGGCACTCTCTTGATCAGATAAACTAAATCCTTCTGGTGATCCAAACTTACAGGTGGCTGAAGAATCTGATTGGAAGGTGTTGTGCAGCTGCTCGATCAGAAAAAGTTATCCCACGCTGGGAACAGGACTACCACCTGCAACCTATCGGCAAACTTGGACTGTTTTATGAGTATCTTGAAATGGGTAAGTCAGGAATGCTTATTTCCTGTTTTCATGGGAAAAGTTACTGAATCTAAAAATGGATTTATAATTTTATTAAATAATCTTAGGTAAAAGTAGTACAAGCCTTTAAATAAAGGGAGGGGGGAAGGCTGGGGGGAAGGCTGGATTTTGTTATATTTTTAAAGGTATCTTTACAGAAAGAGCATAAGAAATGCCCTGTTGGATTAGTTCAAAGAGGTCAGCGTTCTATTGTCTTCTCAACTGCTTCTGGGAAGCCCTCAAATAGGAGAAAAAGGCCTACTTCTCTCCTGGCATTGCTTCACTGGGTTGTATGTGAGACATTGGGGCCAAAATCCTATACCTACTTTCCTGGGAAGTCTTAACTGTAGGGCGTCTGAGCAGAGATGCATAGAAATGCACTGTAGACATGTTAATCATCATCTTCTAAATGAAATAAGATCGAGTCCAAATGTCCAATATTGAGTGGTGAGCCTGCTGTCAATCTGCACTCACCCCCTTTTGGACATATGCCTCAGTTTTCCAAAACTGAGGAGCAACTGATTCTGAAGGGAACTGTACGATATGCTGCAGTCATTCCCTTTTTTCAGTGATAAAGCCATCACCCTCACTACAAATCAGCTGTTCAGAGTGCTGATTGTCTGTCACTTTGGACAACCCTACAACCACTCCCACCAACCCCTACTCAGAGTAATGTTTCAATTAAAAAAAGATTGGATTTTTAAAAGATCTAGACCATGGATTGTATTCTCAGCACCACATGTGGAAAGAAGCTTGCAGAAGTGAAACTTGTGCATGGAATCCAAAGATGGACAAAAGCTGCCCTACCCTTTGTGCAAATGAAAGTGACTTCTGTTGGGGGAAGAGGAATTTAGGGCACAAGCCTATATGTTTAAGAGAGTAAGAGCACAATCATAACCAATTTTCTAGCACTGAGGTAAGGGCAATGCAGCTCCGAGGTAAGGGAATAAACATTCCCTTACCTTGACGAGACCTCCGTGACTGCCACCCAACTGCAGAATGCAGTGCATGCCCTATTGGCACCGCTGTGTCAGAGCAGGAAAGTTGGTTAGGATTTCGGCCTAAGCATGATAGTGCCTGAAACTTGTTTTTAAAAAATTCAGAGCCTCTTGGTCTGAAAATCTATGCTAGATTCAGAGCCAGGTACATGTTTCAATACTAGAGTGAAGGGGAGGGGGATGTAGAGCTTGCTCCACAGCCAAACCCCCACACCAGTTCCTATATGTCTATATGCATCCTAAGATCTGTGCTGTGCAAATAAGCTAACATGAAGCCATGATTCAGTTTATGATCATCCTCAATGTCTTCAGTCATCATACTGAGGGTAGCATCCAGAGTAGCAGTTACTAGCAGTACCTCCACTAGTGGTTTCCAGCTATTCCCACTTACCCTACGGCCCCAAGTCCACAGCCTGTGTTACTGGCAAAGGTACATTGATTCCCAAGAACAGCTTTTGGGGGGATCTGAGGACTTCAGTACCCAGGGAAGATGCATTGTGCTAGTATTTTTTGCAGGAGAACTGCTGTGAACTCCATTGAATTTGCACAATCACACAGAGAATTTATCTGTATTACAGAGCAGGAAGCTCTGCAGAGGTAAAGCTTTCGATTGTACTCAGAATATCTATATTAGCTCTGAGGAATTCTAAGTTATTTAGTATTGCTCTCTTGCAGCAAGACATAAGTTTAAAGCAAAAGGGTACTTGGGATGTCACAAAACAATCTGTCTTAATTAGCAGCACACATTCCTTTTCATCATCCTCTTGTTTAATGTTGCAGATGGTTGCCTGATGGTTGCATAAAGGCTCCAGAATGATAGTTATTCTGTGTTTTTGGAATAGAACAAAAGTCCATGTTTATAAAGGATGACGTGTTTTCCAGTGGCCTCAAGAGCATCACTATGCTTAGCCCTTAGAATTCTACTGATCTGACATCTGAACATGCACAGGGCTAATATTTCCTGTTTTTCATTGACAGTTATACAGTTTGGCTTTGTCACCTTATTTGTGGCCTCCTTCCCACTGGCCCCACTCCTGGCTCTTATTAACAATATGCTGGAAATACGTGTGGATGCCTGGAAGATCACAACACAGTTTAGGCGCATGGTTCCTCAGAAAGCTCAGGATATAGGAGCGTGGCAACCCATCATGCAAGGAATAGCCATTCTTGCTGTGGTGACAAATGTAAGTAAGTTCAGTCTTACAGCAGTGACAACCCGCTACCCTTCACATTGCTTGCCAAACAGCTGTTTTGTTAGTGAAGTTGCATTTCATCCTCTATAATGTCTTCAAGTGCATTATCTTTTAAATTCACCTAAAAAGAGGGGAGTGTCTAAGAATATGTCAACCACTTTGTGCTATTAGTGGTTGACATATTCTTAGACACTCCCCTCTTTTTCATTCAATGAGAAGTCCAAGGACTACTACTACTACTACTACTACTACTACTACTAGTAGTAGTAGTAGTAGTAGTAGTAGTAGTAGTAGTAGTAGTAGTAGTAGTAGTAGTAATAACTGGGTATTTATATACCGCTTTTCTGGTCATCAGGTTACTCCTCTGACTTTATTCAAGGCGGTTTACATAGGCAGGCTGTTTCTAAATCCCTGAGGGGATTTTTACAATCACAGAAAGGTTCTGTCTTGCAAGAACCACACAACATTTCAGATGGATCCTTCTGTTCTGGTATCACTTCTGGCCTCCAGCTGCCTCCCACACAGGCTGATGAACAGCTCCTTCATCTGCTACATGAAGGGCAGCCAAGACACTTCTTCGCTCACACCAAAGAGCAGATGGAATAACTCAGCTCGGCTTGTCAGCTGCTTCAAGATCTCGCCATTCACGGAGCTGCCAGTGGCCTCAAACCGGCGACCATCCGATGTTATCTTCAGGCTAACGGAGACTCTACCCTCTAGACCAGATAGTTTCAGGATACAGGATAGTTTCCTTAAATCTGAGAACACTTGTGGAAACTTGCGGTGTCTTTCTAAAAAACTTAGGGCCAAGGTTACATGTTCTTCTAAATGTGTTTTTAAGAGGCATACTTAAAACCAGAAGTGTCTTGGAGAGTAGAACCAGAGTCCTGATCATGACCATGGGAGGGTCACAATTTCCTCACATGTCATTTTCTTGCTGAAAATTACCCCGGATCCATTTGCCCCAACACAGTACTTCAGAACTGTGTCTATTGTGTAAAAGTATTTTGGGACTTGCAGTTTATCCAACACAGCTGATCACTCTACAGGAGCACCTATTATCATTTTGAAGACCAGTTTTCATTTGTTCTGTCAACAATGGAAAAATGATTTTATCTTGGAAAATGGCAATCAGAGCATATTTTCAGTATGATTCTCTAAAAAACTCAGGCTACAAATCTGGGGTGAAGGCAATGTTTTCTTTTAGAAAGCGCAGGGGAGAATTAACTCCCATGCTTACGTTCTCACAGCTGTGTATAGCACATCTGGAACTCATTTTTTAAAAGGGCAAAATCCTAAGTGGTGGAGGTTTATGTGAAAAGAACGTTATTCAGGAGGGTGGGACAACAATGTAAACGAACAACTAAAATACAGCGCATTCCAAAACTGACTCATTTTTGCTCACTCTGTGAAAGCATACATAGGAAAAGCAGCAAAATATTTTGATAGGGCAATACTAGAGATGTGCAGTATTTGACCATATTTTGCTAGCTTGTAGCCCAATAATAGCTAAGAGCTGGTTCTTATCCTCCTGTTTGTAAAATCACCACAGTGTTGCTTGCACACTGAATGTTTGTTTGGTAATCCTTTCATTTGCATCCTTACCCTCACCCTATTCTTCACTGAGATCTATGCTGAGAAGCAGTCCATAAGACCATGGTCTGTAGATGCCTGCTGTAGTTAAATCTTTGGAGTTAAGTAGTCTGGGTATGGCCAGTGCCTGGAGGAAAGGCCACTGGAATTCTATATAAACTACTCTAAAATTCCTTGGAGAAAAGTGTGTGTGTGTGTGTGTGTGTGTAAAAAGTAACAGCTATAAGAAAGCTACTAGGAAAAAAAAAGAGGACCACTGCTGAGGAACAGCCCAATCCTATCCCCAGCAGCACCTCCATGTGCAGCGACGCCCAAATGGCGACCAGCGTATCCAGTGACCCTACTGGGGCCACTAGAGGTCTCCTTTATCCCCTTCCCCCGAAGAAAGGTACCAGCCTTGCAATGGGCTTCTGAAGTTTGCGCCATATATTTTGTCAGTGCACATGAAAGAACCTCTGTGATGAACTGCAAAGCACAACACAGAGGATAGGATCCAGCACAGCAGGACTCCACCGGTCACACCCCCTCCCTCCCTGGTTCCTTCCCCCACCCTCTCCCCACTCCAGAACATCTCCTCCCTGTCCCAAAAGTGCTTACTGCCGCCTGGAGCTCGTCCCTTGCTCGCAATAGCATCCATCCAGCACTGCATTCAGTGCTAACTGGCATTGGGCCAACATCAGCACTCTCTACTCAGAGGATGCCATAAATATGCTTTACAGCTTGTTTATGACACCCAGCGCTGGCGCTCCGAGCCCTTAGGATTGGGCTCTAAATGAGGTGCTATCTCAGATTAGTGGTGACCAGGGAAGGATACAGTGCTTGGCAGCAAGGTGTCTTGGATACAGTATGTGGTATTGTGGTAAGGGAAGGCTTCCTTTCATTCATTGAATTTGTAGCCTACCTTTCCATCAAGGAGCACAGACTGCAAGCTACAAAGCTTGTTATTGACATGATAATGGAGTAGGTTCCCAGGCAGTCTACCAATTAGGTTCTGGTGAAACCTGAATGTACTTAGCTCCAGCTTGGTACAATGAGTACCTTTTCAAGAAAGGTACAGTACCACGTAAAATTATTTCTATCAAACCTACTTACCTTGTTAAGTCTTGTTCTTTTTTCCCCTCCTTTTAAAATATAGGCAATGATCATTGCTTTTACATCTGATATGATTCCACGCCTGGTTTACTACTGGTCATTTTCAATCCCTCCCTATGGGACTCATAGCACTTACACCATGAAAGGCTACATAAACAACACACTTTCTGTCTTCGCTATATCAGACTTTAGGAACAAGAGCAAGCCAATTGCTTTTCCAATGTTTGCAAACTTGACAACGTGCAGGTAAGTCTAGTATCCCATTTCAGATATTTGTTCATATTTTTTAAAAAATCAGCATGTCCTTGCATATTTAACTATTCCATAACATAATAACAGTGACTACTCTTGTCAAAAAGATTAAACAATCATGTTTTTAATGCTACAAAATCATTTCTATTTACATAACATAAAGGGGAAACAATGTATTTCAGCATATTAACGCATTCTGTAAATAAGAACTACATTTGATTCTAATTCCACTTATATACTGTATGTTGCGCACAAATCAGGGAAAAGGGGACATATTTTGCTCCCCCTTCTGGCCCAAGTATGTTACTGCAGAGCTTATTAAATGACTGCTTGAATATCTTTTGCTATGTTAGATACCGTGATTTCCGATACCCTCCTGGACACGAACATCAGTATGAACACAGTATCTATTACTGGCATGTAATTGCAGCCAAATTATCTTTCATCATTGTTATGGAGGTCAGTATATTTCATCCTGAATTTTCAGTATTAAAGAATATTTTTTACACTTTGCACGAAAAACCATGTCAGTATAACTCTTCCATTCCTTTGCCCCAAAGCTGCTCCAGTGTCCCTTTATAAACCTTGTGTATGCCAAGCATATGTGACTGTCAATGACTCCATTCCTACCCCCCTTCTTGTTCCACCCAAGAAGACTTACCTAGAGAATTCTGATTTAAATTAATGAAACGGGCAGAGTGGCCTTGACTCAGCCCTAGTTAGCAGTAGCATCCCAGATAACTAATAGCAAACTGACAGCATGATCCAAACTCCAGCTTTGGCTGGCGCAGCTGGCTGAAGGTGTTGCAAACATGTGTTGCAAATGTGTCGTAAAGCACATTTACAGGTTGCACCAGTGGGGACGCCTGTGCCACCCTACCAATGCTGCATTCTAAGCCCCCAGCCACTGGTGCAGACAGGTAAGGTGCTGAGTGGCACAAGAGCATGAGGAGGGGAGGGGCATTTCTGGGTAGGGGTAGATTGAAAGAGAGTGGATCAGGCCCGGGAGGGGGACGGGATTGGCAGAGGCCTTCTCTGCTGTAGGCTAAACCTCCTACCAGGCTTCCTAGCATTACTTCCCAGATTTGTGCCAGCTATATAGCTGGTGCAGATCCAAGACCCCCAAGGGGTAGGCTGGGGTGGTACTTATGGTAAGGGGAAAAATATCACTTTACACCAAGGAGACCTCCAGCCACCTCCTAACCTGTGCTGTATCCACCACAGGCCATGCAGCCTGGCATCACCAATGTAGGTTAGAATTGGGCTGTCAGTTAATTGAATGCCTGTTAGTATGGAAACCAAACTGGATTGCTGCAAATTCAGGAGGCAATTTATACAGAGTCAGGTCCACTCCCTAGAAACTCTCTAGGTCCCCGGGAGTACAGAACTGTGTAAATTAAAAGGGGGGAACCCTAAAAGAAGCCCTGTGTATTCACAGCACCTTTGTGAGCTTCCAGGACCTTGCAATATGTCAAGGGCATAGAGATAACAAAACACTATAATTTGTCTCATTGTTTGGGAAGAAGGAACTTCTGCCTTTGCTGCTTCCTTTTGTTCAGGAGAGAGACCTGCTTTTGCCACCAATCACAGCTATGCTAAAAAAAATTTTTTTTAAAGTTCCAATCTTTTCTCTTGGTGACTTTTCCTTCCACAATGAGGAAAAAGAAAGGTCTAAAGGAACCAATTGGACAGACTTTGTGATTTATCAGTTAAATCTATAATTGAGAGAAGTTGAGTCACAGAATCTGAGAGTGTCATTAAAAAAAAAATGTAGGACAGTGTGAGAAAGGCTATTGGCCTGATCAAGCCCCTAGCTCTGTTGGCATCCTTCAGTTGCGGAAGACTATGGTATCGCGCTCTGAATAGTAGTTCTGGAACAGAGTGTCATCTCTAGTGCACGAAGTCTGGGTAAAGTAGATATAGAGGATAGACTGTTTCCCATGCAGCAAATCCCCCCTCTCCACATCTCTGAAATGGTCCAATGGAAAGGCAGAAGCCAATATGGTTGGTTCCAGCGGCGTCGCAGGAGTTGCCAGAGCATGACTATATACAGCTGCGAACTGCCTCAGGGACTCCGGCTCTGGATTTTGCCTCAAGGTTGTCTCCTGAAGCCTTTCCATAACTGGATGCCACAAGGCAGTGGAGGTTTGGGATCAGAGTTTTCCTTCTCTCAGATGAGCTGCCTTCCCAGGCTGACGAGTCCCATCTACCCAGTGGCTGTTTAGTCGCCTCTTACGACAAGTACAGCCAAACCAAGGGCCTATTCTTGTTCCCAGCCCCCAGGGATCATGCTCCTAACAGCTTCTTGTAAGTATCTCAGTGTAGAGAAGGGGGAATTGGAGTGTGTGAGGGAAATATATGCCATAAAGTATTTTTTAAAAATACTCTTACCCTTCCTGCACTATCAGGAACATTTCAGGAGGAAGGAAAGGGGGAATATTGTCTCTTTCCCATGTCCCAGAACCACCAGTATCCCTTCTATATAGCAACCAAATGCTTGGGTTTGAGCTAGTTACCCAGCAGGCTTCCTTGCAAGCTATGCAGCTGGAATCAAAGCCCTGCACACTACCCTCCACTCCAGGGCCACACTTTCCTTCTCGGCGCATTGGTTGCAACAGCTGCACCTGCCTATAGAGCTTCTGTAAGGCTCTACGTATTCATGTAAAAAATTGAGGGAACATTGACAGCCAGCCCCCAAACCTGACTCACTAGATAGCAAAGGCTTTGTTTGCTATATAGCATGGGTGGCCAAACCATGGCTCACAAGTCACAAGCGTTTCTTTGACATTTAATGTGTAGCTCATGGAAATATGTAAGTAAAACATTTCCAAGCTTTATAATTATTTACTGGGTATAAACTGAGAAGCCACTGGATTAAAACATATGTTTAATGTTCATAGCGAGTAAATATATTTAAGAATTTAAATGCTTCTTAAATATTACAAGTCTCAAACGTCTCTCTTGCAGCTCTTAAACCTCTGAAGTGTATCAAATGTGGCTCTTACGTTAAGCTATATTGAATAGCAAAAGAAGGCTTCAAATGAATGGGAAAAATTATTCCTTCCACTTTTCCTTACTGAAACTCTCCCATTAAGGCCTGATCAGCCTGTTTGGGACTGGCTGGAGTCCTGAACTGGCTAAATGACTTCTCTTAGGTGCAGTCCTAACCAACTTTCCAGCACTGACATAAGGACAATGCAACTCTGAAGTGAGGGAACAAACTTTGCCTTACCTTGAGGAGACCTCTGTGACTGCCCCCCAACTGCAGGATGCAGCACATGCCCCACTGGCACAGCTATGCCAGTGCTGGAAAGTTGGTTGGGATTGTGTCCTTAGGGTCATGGGATAGACCCCAATAGTATATTAAAGTATATTTGTGAAGGCAATCACAGTTAACATTTTTGCAAAAAAATTCCTTTTCAATTTCTTCCAATCTGAAAAGAAACACAAGGGAGATACCAGCAATAGTCATTGATAGGGATACTATGAGTTAAATAGGGCCAGTTGCTCTGCCCCCATAAATATAAGAGACTCCACTTCAAAAAGAACCTCTTTGTCCAGGAGAAAAGGTGCACCTGATACAAATGTCCTCCAAAATCTGTGCATGGTGGTAACTCCTGTACTGGTCCTTCCCTGTACACATTGGAAGGACAGCCTACAAACATTTGGTCTGAATGGCAGGTATCATGGTGTGCTGGTACAGTTTTCTAGGTCATGAGAACTGAGCTGAGAAGAAGAAACTGCCACCTGACCTGGACATGCTGTGGGAAAGTCTCTTAGCAGCAAGCCAGGAAATTCTCAAAGTATTTCAACTTTTAGTTCAGTGGAGGAGACCATCCTAAGAGTACATGACTTTGTGGATTGGCTCTCTCTCTGCTGAAATGAATGCAGGTGCCCACATGCAGTAGTGTAGCTAGAGGGAGTGCAAAGCACTAAGTTTTGTAAGCACCTGAACACACCATGCAAGGGGCCTCCTCCCCTTCGGAGCCATTCCTGGCAGTGAGAGCAAAATGAATGCCTCTGTTTTGCTCTCACTGCCGGGAATGGATCCAAAGGAGATGAGGAAGGGCCCCTAGCATGACATGTTCAGGTACCCACAAAACTTAGTGCTTTGCATCCCCTCTAGCTATACTACTGCCCACATACACAGAGCCTCACATAGAGTGTATGCGGAATTCTCAACTGTGACGCGCATCCGGAACTGGACAATATATTTCTCCCTCGTATGGATTATATATGTTCAGAATGACCAACTGTGTTTATATTCACTTTTCCAGCATATCATCTACTTCGTGAAATTCATCATTTCGTACACCATTCCAGATGTGTCAAAGAAAACCAAGAGTAAAATTAAACGGGAAAAATACTTAATACAGACACTTCTGCATGAGAATCCTCTGAAAGCGATGAAGAAAAATATGGGGAGCATTGCCGATAAAATAATAAAGGGAGCAGATGGCACTTTCCGACCTAAATATGATTAAAGACTTTGACATGTGAACCATGACTATCCAGTGGGGTTGCTAGCAGTAAGTGACCATTTTAGCCAAAAGAAAAAAAGGATTGGGCCATAACTGCAAGAGAAGAAACAATGACTCACAAGCACGTTTAACAAGTGGATAAGTATTTCAGCATGCTTGTTGTGGGCTGCTAAAAAGAGAATGTCTTAATCTAAAATTATGTGGTGTACCTTCCAGCTGCATGTCATTTGATCTGCCATTGAGTTCAAAGAAAACCTCAGCAAGAGAACCATGTGTCTTACAAAAACAGTACAACATTGGAACTAGTATTGAATGCTCTGAGTTATCTAGTATCTTCGGTAGCTCTGTGCAGAGTAGAAATGTTATCAGACTGGGGGATCGGGATCAGTCCTGCTGACCCAACCCCGAGCTCTGAATTTTGGCAGGTCTTACAGAAGTTACAGTCCTCCATGGAGGTTAGCACTGTGAGCCAGCAAGATTGATCCCAATTCAGTATATTGCTTTAGTTTTTATCTGAACACTCAGCAAAAAGAAAAAGAAAACTCATTTATTTTGCTACGTAAACTTCTTTTGTTGACAAGCAGTATGTACCATAATACATATATTTTTTTACAATTAAAAAAACCCTCTCAGATACAGAGCCAAATTGAAATTGATGGGAGTTCACCCATCACTACTGTAGATTGACCAAGCCTGGTATAGATACTGGGAGCCAGGCCCTCTTTCTTTGCATGGTTACTTCTGCTTGTGGATTTCAGGCTCCAGCTTCCAACTCAAGCACCTGACTTCCAGTATCCCAAACCAATTAACAAACCTGGCCAGCCTAGATTTGAGTATGGTCACATACAGTCCCAGCCTAACCTTGGCATAGCAGCTTTCCCCACAACATGACAAGTTGCAACTGAAAGAGGAAAATCAGTAACACCCTAATTGGTGTGCTCTAGGCACTCATGTGTGGCCCTGGAATCCTTATCTTTTTCTCCAAATTGTGCACATAATTAAAGTCATTGAAAGCGGTGTGTGTGTGTGTGAGAGAGAGAGAGAGAGAGAGAGAGCAGGAATGTAGAAAGAAGAAGAGATCATACAAATTGTGGCACCAGGATAAGCAGATTTGTACTGATCCTGTGTCACTACATAACCACTGCCAAGAATGTTTTATAACTGTTTATGAAACTGCTTTTCCAAGAAAGAATTGCAAATGACAAATGTATTGAAGATGACCAAGTATTCTCTGTGGTCCATACCACTAATAACTTATTCAGACATTTAGGTGCAGATACACCTGTCACTTATCTGCGGGGGACACGTTCCTGGCCCCCCCACGGATACCAAAAACCACGGATAACAGGGAACCCTAATTCTGCACACCCCACGGCCCCATACCTTTGTTTATGTTGATTACATTCTCATTGAACATTCTTGTTGAACTAAAAGTGAATGTTAACTTCTTACTTCCTGCTTCCTCTTAGTCTCTCTTCTAAGCTGCAGGTTGCTTGCCTGTTCGTCTTGCTATTAGCTTTCTACTTATAGTAGTGTTCGTTAAAGCAAAACATGTTCTTAGTTCAGCACAAATGTAATCAACATAAACAAAGGTCTGCAGGGCCAGGGGGGCAGGGTGAACGACACACCGCAGATTACCGGATCCGCAGATCCTGGATCTGAGGATACCGGGGGACAACTATACTTGATTTCCTTGCAAGATACATTGATTAAGAGGGATTGACTCATAATTTTATATATAGAATTTGAGAGAATATGGTAAACTTTGCATATAGTATATCTGTATTAGAGATACCAAAAGTGTTTACTTGTCTAAGATTATCTATTATGGAGTGCAAAACTGAATAATCTATTGATGTAGTGTAACTTTTGTTTGAATCATAATCACAGAAAAAATACCTTAATCTAATACTCACATGTAGATATCAGCCCATACAGTTTCTTCATTATATCCCTTTCAGTGCTGCCTGATGTACAGGTGGGGCTTTGGTATCTGTGGGAGATCCGTTCTCAGACTCCCTGCAGATACTGAAAATTATGAATAATCAAATTTGTGATTTTTGGCCCCATAAGCCCTCCTAAGCGGACTGGAGCTGTGCTCCGGTCCCCTCTGGAAGGCTCTGAAGTGTCTGCCTGCTTCCTCTGCAGGCTTCAAAATGGCCATTTCAAAACAACTTCCGGTTTCCCGAAGCCAAAAAATGCAACTTCCATTTTCCCAAGGGAAACTCCAGGGGCTTCCCCGTGCCTCAGCATGCCTTATATGGCATTAAAACATTGCATTTTTTTTACCTGAAACAACCATTCTGAAGTTCACAGAGACAGAGGGCAGACGCATGCTGCCTCTGTGGGCTTCAGAAAGCCCTCCAGAGGTGAACGGAGCACAACTCCAGTTGTCTCTGGAGGGCTTAGGTCCAGGGGACCTGCACTGAGCCAGATTCACAGATATACAGTACAATCTGCGGATACAGAGGCCCTGCCTGTATTTGTTACAGTCATATGCATGACTTCATTAAGGCCTGGTCTTTTAATTGCTCCATTAGTGTCCAGTTTTTCAAGTGAGATACCGATTCAGAGATTAGAAACCTACCCCAGGGATGATAACAGAACTGAAATAAATATGTAGCAATCTTGAGTTTTCCACTTCACTCCAAACTTTTTCTGCCTCTCAAAATTTTCTATTTACTCCATAGTTTACCTCTGATCCTAGAAATTGTGGATTATATCCAGTAATAATTCATTTCAGAGACTGACCATGACAAATAAGAATTCAAATGTTTTCATTAAAGTAAAAATTGTATTTGCTAGTGCTATTTAGTTAGATTTTAAAAATACAATTTTACCTCTTCTCAAAACAAAGTTTTGTTTGGGGAATAGGACTGGGCCCTTTGCCTGTGGGCCTGTGCATACAGTGGGCCTATGCACACTTACCTGGAGTAAGCCCCATTAAACAGAATGAGACTTGTGAGTAAACATGCATAGGATTGCACTCTTAAAACGAAAAGTAACTGCACAGTTACAAAGTTGGTGAATTGCACTCAGTGCAAATTTGTTTCTTCGATGGTTACGTATAACTCTTGGGATGCAACAAAAAAAATACCCATTAGTTTTTCAGCTATGGACAATAGTTCTAATATCACTAGTGCCAATCTCATTTCACGTGCATTGGAGGATCAGTCTGTGAATCAATATTTTTAGAGGATTTCCATTGCTTACTAGTATTCCAGTCTGAATATCATTTTTGGACTTTTTCTAGTGATATTCTCTGTCAAGTTATGTACCTAAAGGACTTGTTTTTATTTATTATTGTAATAAAGTTCATTTTATAATGTATTGTGTAATTTAATTCACATTACTTTGAAGAAAAAAAAGAATACCCTTATCAGTTTACTTCAGAGGGAGTTTGATTATGACTTCTACGAACCTATATGTATGTTTTAAATGAAAAATTTTCATCACATTAGTTGTAGCCTTAAAGCCTAATCCTATTTGGATGCTGCACCAACATCACATGGACACCAGTGCAACATTCCCAAATTATTTTCCCCTAAATGGTCTGTGCTCTGTGAATCTCCCTTAGCCAATTCCAATTCCTCCTCCTTCTCCAAGACTGGAAATCTGTGGCATTTCCTTCACTATTCCTTCTCTCTAGTTAAACTGAAGAGTTCAGGAAAATCCTTATCCATTTCATAGGTGCTCATTTCCTTCCTCTGCCCTGCTCTGGACACCAGTGAAATTATGTAAAGTAAGGTTGGTAGAAATCCTTGCCAGTTCTATGCCTACTTAATGTATTAATCAGGAGTTGGTAACCTAAACCCAGAGGCTGTATCCAGCCCGCCATCCCTCCACCCAAAGTCATTCAACCCACAATCTCCAGCTTGTAGCGGAGTGACAGGTGACACTTTACCCTGGGAAGTAGCAGCAGCACCAGGACTCCACAATGCTGAACTCTGCTGTTTGCTGTTGGGCACCCGGAAAATGGGCAAGAGTCTTTGCCACCTATGATGGAATGCAATGTGAGCACTGTGCTGGGCAATGAGTTGGTGGCAGTAGGGGAGGGTGTAAGTTGGGGAAGGCGTCAGTGGAGGCCTCATGGGCTTTTTGCCATAGTGCTGCTGTGGCACTCAGGCTGAACAGACAGGAACTTCAGCAAGCTCAATCGCTGTGTGCTACACAGCCTCAATCTGCTCACCATTCCTCTAACACAGTGGTCCTCACACATTTAGCACTGGGACCCACTTTTTAGAATGAAAATCTGTCAGAACCCACAGGAAGTGATGTCATGACCGGAAGTGACATCATCAAGCAGGAACATTTTTAGCAATCCTAGGCTGCAATCCTACCCACACTCGGGAGTAAGTCCTATTGACTATCATTGTTGAAAGAATACACATAGTAGCTTCTTAAAAGTACAAGTCTGTTAACATTTCCCCAAATGCAGTCACTTACCATGGTAGTATCAAGTCTTGTATTGGCAACCTTCAGTCTCGAAAGACTATGGTATCGCGCTCTGAAAGGTGGTTATGGCACAGTGTCTAGTGTGGCTGAAAAGGCCAATCCGGGAGTGACAATCCCTTCCACACCGGGAGCAAGTGCAGTCTGTCCCTGGTCTGTCTCCCTGGCTATGGGCCTTCCTTCTTTGCCTCTTAGCCTCAGACTGTTGGCAAAGTGTCTCTTCAAACTGGGAAAGGCCATGCTGCACAGCCTGCCTCCAAGCGGGCCGCTCAGAGGCCAGGGTTTCCCTCTTGTTGAGGTCCATCCCTAAGGCCTTCAGATCCCTCTTGCAGATGTCCTTGTATCACAGCTGTGGTCTACCTGTAGGGCGCTTTCCTTGCACGAGTTCTCCATAGAGGAGATCCTTTGGGATCCGCCCATCATCCATTCTCACGACATGACCGAGCCAACGCAGGCGTCTCTGTTTCAGTAGTGAATACATGCTAGGGATTCCAGCACGTTCCAGGACTGTGTTGGACAGTCCTGGAACGTGCTGGAATCCCTAGCATGTATTCACTGCTATCAAGTCTAATATATTAAAAATAAAAATATTGAAATGAATGGGGACCCACCTGGAATTGGCTTGCCACCCATCTAGTGGGTCCCGACCCACAGTTTAAGAAACACTGCTCTAACATGAAGCGAAGCTCCACATGGTACTTGGCAACCCAGAAGTTCAGTAATGACATGATGATATCATTACCGAATGTCCAGAAGTGGCACTGTGATGCAGTGGCCCTCCATCCACTCACAGACATAACCTCTGACCTCTATGCCAAAGAAGGTTGCCAACCCCTGGCCTAATCAATTAGGTATGCCTAATCAGTTATAAGGATACCTAATATTTATTGTTGAAGTATGCACCAGTATCACAATATGCACCAGTGCGGGTGCATACATACTTGCGGGTTTAAGGAAGTGAAAAGGTATCCAGTGGTGAGTCAAACCAGTAGATACCAAATCAGTGGATAACGAGGTCCCGCCTGGATAGCCATAAAGAACTGTTACCGTATTCAGAGAAATTATAAAGAAACATCTGACCTCTTGATCAACCACAAATTCTCTCTTTAGAAACGAGCTCAGGGCTGCCTTTCACAATACACTTTCCCTATACACATAATATGTACACACTGGAAGATCCATGAAACCTGCAGGGAAATTCTCATACATGATTGTTACATATGTGCTTACTACTCTCAGTGCACAGAGCATATAAACACTCTGTGTTTAGAAACACTGGGAAGTGGCAGTCAGTAACATTTTGCTTGTGTTTATATACAATGCACAAAACAGTACAAGTGCTATTGTCATAAGTGATGGCATACACATGGATATCACTCTTTTTCTTAGACAGAAGTGCTTTCCATGTAGGAAAAGCATAACATGCCAGTTGGCTCTTGGTTTCCTGGAAGACTGATAGGAAACCTCACTCAGTTAAGATTTCAGGGCCCTTTCTTGTCAAAAAAAAGGTGTTGATCATGTCATTTAACCATTATGAACCTTTACAGTTTGCAGACGGGGATTAGGACCTTGGCACATAATGCACTCATGCTGTCAGTGCCAGACAAAGGTATTTAATTCTATCGCATACTGCTCTCCAGATGCGAATGGAATTATCTGAACGCCCTGGGCATCCCCCCAACCTGAGCAAGGAGAAAGATGAGGGGGATTGTAAATCTTATAACAAAGTCCACATGGTAATCACGCATATTTATAAATGTCCTTAGCAGAGGTTGGTTTCACCTGGAACCTTAATAGAGAGGATACAGCTGAGAATAAGAGTCACAAGAGATATTTGCAGTCAGTTATTTTCTTTGACTTGGCATGTCTCCCTCTCTGCAGCCTAAGGGTATAAAGAGGGTGACTGCAGAGAGGATTAACAGGCTCTCTTTTCAGCATTACAGATGTGCCAGACTGATGACTCTATTAGTATTGTGTCTCGTGAAAGGTTTATTTCATGCAGGTCTTCAAAAACGCATCACAAATGCAACAGCCCTGTGAGTTTCCAAGGTCCATTTTGTTCCTTTCTCTCCTATTGTGAACTCATAATGGATTACAGTGGCAATTTGGTCTGTTGATGGCCATGGAAGATGATCTCAGCATTTCCTAGACATCACAGCAGCCTTTCGCAGTATTTCAGGAGTCCCTATTCAACTAAAGATCTTGCATGCCTGTCAATAACACAAAAGCCTTGTTCCCAGAGCAGAAATGTGGTAGGGGAGATGGCAACAGAGGAGAGTCCCAAGATCACTTGGACTTAACGCAGATATACGTACTTTAGAGTTGTTGCTAAAATTTTCTTTGATATCAAAACTCACTGAACCTGAATGTTAAAAAAAAATGCAATTTTAATATCAATTTACATTTAATACCATATGTTCCTTTTCTGTTCTGAAAATCTGTAACCCAAAGAGCCTCAATCCTTCCAAAAAATTGATTTAGCTCTGAAAATAGGACTATCTTCTAAATGTGATCTGGCACTTTTCAAATCTTGTTGGGATTAGGGAGTTCAAAACCACTCAAATCAGAAGTCACACGACATAAGTTTAGGGTTGCTTTAGATACATCCTTCAGCTTCAGAAGGTACAAAGCCTATTGCTTCACACCTGTTGTTTCTATGATGTTTTTGTGCACCTTACATGAAGTCAGAACCACTTTGGTGGAGAGATGATTTTTAGGAAGAAATAGCAGAATTGAAATTCCCATTCAGTCCAGAGCCCGGTCAGAGTCCTGCAGTAAGCCTCTGTCCTTCAGAATAGTCTGCTTCACAAGGCTGTTGTGAGGATAAAATAGAACAGCCTCAGTTACACTCCTCCATGTTGCTTGGAAGAACACAAGGATGCAAAAGAGACAAGAAAAATGACAAATGGAACAACTTCAACAGTTTTTTGCACTGTGCGACACTGGAAGGAATGCTTCCAGCAAGCAAGTAGTGCTAACTTAACACACGCAGCATGCTCCCTTACAGCCCAGTCCTAACCTGTGCTGGAACAGGCAGGCTGACTGGCTTGCCCGATATCCAGCATGTGGTTGGGGCTGGTTGCAGCGCAACCTGGGGCAAAGGGAATCTATTCCCCTTACCCTGGGTGATGCAGCAGCAGCAGCCCAAATGGGACTACTCAGATCTGCGCCACCTAAAGAGGTGGACAGATCCAGGCAGTGCAGAGCTAGGCCAGACCTCCAGGAAGAGGTGTCAGGATTCAGCCTAAGTACCAGATCCTGGCTCCACCACCCTCCTGGGCCCGGCCCAGCTATGGGTCTGCCCTTCCCGTGCCCTCCCCAGTACCCTGCACCGGTGGCCTGCTACCAACATGAACTCACCCTACCCAGAGCTTGCTCCGGTGTGGGGAGGCTGGCACGCATCCTTGCGCTGGCCTTCTGACTCCTAAGTCGTCAGAGATATGCCTTATGGCACGTTTGCAAAACTCCTTGGCTGGCACGAGGGATGTGAGCCAGCTGATAGAGCACTCAAGATTGCACTCTCAATTTCATACAGATTTGTTTTCTTTTTTTAAAAAAAAAAACTTCAATTCTACTATTTCTTAATTCTAGTATTACTCCCAAGTCAGCATGAACATGCTTTACAGCACATCTGCAACACCCAGGAGCAGGGTCTCTGAGAGGAATTTTATCAGGGGGTAAAAAATTTCTTTTGGGCCCCTTTGCAAAGGGGCGGTGTCAAAAAGAGCGGGGGAGTGTGGTGACGGACGAGCAGAATGGGGTCAGGGAGGGGCAAAACAGGTGGGAGGAGGGTGGAGATAGCTGGAAAAGTCTTTGGAGCCCAGGTCTACCCCCCAATGTGGCATTGGCAGCTAGATATAGTAATACGGAAAACCACACGCACTCCTAAGTCTCTCTAAAATCTTTTAAATATAGAAAATTATGCAGAAAATTACCATCATTGTATTTTGGCTCACACTAGAACGGGAAGTGACTTGTGTGTACCAAAACTTGCTTCTGCAGAAGCTGTAGTCTTGCAGCTGTGTCCCTGAACTTCTATACTCTCCTTCATGATAAGTAGGTCCACAAGCCAAAGAGCTACTGTAACAGTCCAGTTTCCTCCCAAATTTGACACTGTGTTAAGGAGGGTCATGTATGCATTCCTCAGCCCAGCATATATGACTTGCCAGTAACTGCAGCCGCACACTTGTGGTAGTGTCTCCAGCATCCTGTGTGGGCAACAAGTCTGGGTAGATAGGAAAATGTAAAATCCCAGGAAATTTCTGGGCCCCCTGCTTTGGCTCCTGGGCCCCCTTTTGACCATGGGCCTGGGTACAAATTACCCCCTTTACCCCACACGCCTAGTCCCTACCCAGGAGCCAGTGCAGGCCCCCTTTGCCAGTCTATCTCCGAGTCAGGATTGTGCTGTTGGCTACTATGCTACTACTATGCTACTAAAATTTGGTGCTTTTTTTTTTAAGTGGTGAAAAATACATGACTTCTGAAGTGAAGCATTATCTATGACATTTTCAATAATTTATGTGCTGCTGCTCAGCAAACACCTTCCAGGCTAGCTATCAGTAAAAAACAGCATTATATGTACATTTATTATTGTGGAACCTAGGGACCAGGAAGCCATCACAGATACTTGGATTCAGGAGATGCCCATATCGTGAGTTTGTACTCCTATTTTATACTTTATGTTCATAAGCATTTATTTTACTCCTTGCAGAACTATAGTGCAATAATAACTCCTTCTCAAAACTCTACCTGTGGGTGGGCATTTTGATTGCATGATTTGTGTCACAGGTAGGAGGTCTACACAGAAAAACCTGTCTAGTCTGTGCTTATTCACAGCATAGAGATAAACCCTTACAGTGTAAAAATGACAATTACAATTGTAAACAGGGCAAGTTATAAAGTCAGAGTACAGTTGACCTACGTCTTGTGCAAAGGTTACATTCCAGAGTCAAAGCATAAAGCTAAAATCATATATAAGGTAGCCCCCAAATAATAATAATAATAATAATAATAATAATAATAATAATAATAATAATAATAATAATAATAATAATAGTACAGGTATTTATATACCGCCTTTCATGGTCGTCAGATTTCTCCTCAGACTTTATTTCAAGGCAGTTTACACAGGCAGGCTATACTAAATCCCTATAGGGATTTTTACAGTTGAAGAAGGTTCTGTCTTTCAAGAAGTACAACATTTCAGATGGATCCTTTTATGATCTGGTATCGCATTCTGGCCTCCAGTTTCCTCCCACGCAAGCTGACAATCCTTCATATCTCACTTGAAAGGCGGCCAAAGAGCAGATGGAAAAACTTGGCTTGGCTTGTCAGCTGCTTCAAGGTCTCACCGTTCACGGTGCCAGTGGCCTCGAACTGGCGACCTTCAGCTGTTATCTTCAGGCAAATGGAGGCTCTACCCTCTAGACCAGACCTCCTTCCCTCACCTCCTATACCTCCTGATATTCACAGATCTTGTATCAACGGATTTAGTGCCCAATCTATCCAGCTTTCCAGCACCGGTACTGCCGTGATGCAGCCCCATGGTAAGGGAACAAATGTTTCCTTACCTTGAGGAGGCTTCTGTGACTGTCTCTCCACCACAGGATACAGTGCATGCCCCATTGGTACTGCACCAGCACTGGAAAATTGGATAGGATTGGGCCCTAAGTTATCTGTGGATTGGGTCTGGGCGCCCCATGCAGAGCTCAGATTGAACTTTAGAGCTCAAATCATGAGACTTCTGGTTTCATGGAGAAACACGAAGTGAGGTTTTTAATGCTTTATAAGGCATTACTACCTCATAAGGCATTACTACTACATTACAGATATCCAATGCCTCTGCTGAGCTCAGAAGTCCCTCTGGAGGCAAGGGCCCCCAGACCTTAGGGATGGACCTCAGGGATGTACCCACGGTTTCAGCTATTGGGGGGGGGGTTCCAGAACAGAACCCCCGCAGATAAGGAGGCATGCCTGTATTCTCAAAATTACCTTTAAAATCCCTGATATCCAGAAAATGCATACTGTCTCTTTAAAAATGACTGGACACAAACAGGAACTGAGACCAAACAGCATCATTCTCTGATCTCATGCTCCCTCCAGGGCATGTATTTAGTAGGTGTAATGGTGGGCAGAATCATCTGCACTATTTAACCTGCTGTTTTTTTGGTGTCTTATTTTTGGTTTGCCGACCACATGCAGTTGAATTTGCATAAGTCTATACCCATGCAAGATGTAGGCCAAGTGTAATTTCTATCTTAGCCCAAAGCTCAATTGAAAGCAAAAGAGTTCTCTTCCTACAATTACTTGCAAATAATAAACAGTTCAGACAGATTGGGACATACAGGTGCAATGAGAAATTACTGTAAAATAATAAAGTTCATTATTTATGCCAAAAAGCTATTATTTTAGGATAAATCTTTTGCATCTATGGTATAACTTGAGGCAAGTAATTCTAACTTTTCTTTGATTTCACATAGTTTGCTAGAACCCAATTAGATTTAAATTCATGCTCTCTTATATTAGGTACGATGAGTTCATTTTAAACAGACTCTAGTGACATTCATATTGAGGCAACAGAGACATAATGTGTGTCTGAATACGTGTGAGAACAAGGAGGCCTCCTTGTGGCTCCATCAGTAGATGTTTAACTTTAGTTTAACAGACTTGAAACATGGCTTTCAGGCTCACTTCTGAAAAATTCGGGCATGTCCAGTGCGCTATTTTATTAGTGCTGTGCAAACTGAAGAGATAAAAATAAAAAATAGGAAAACATGATCCATTTTAGACCCCAAATGAAGGCTACCTCAAAAGGACCTAATTAGTGTGTTGGCTGAGTGCACTATTCCAGAGTCCAGTGCAAGATGAAATAGATGTTTGATTGAGGGAAGGCTGAACAAAAGTCACCACCTGATGCCGCTGGCACCTCACCTCCACCAAGCGGAAAAAAGAGCTATTTGCTTCTTCCTGCACAATCTTCTTAATAAAACAGGAAGGGTGGGTTATGCTGAGAAATCTCAGCATGTCCTGCACTTCCTGTTTCATTTAAAGGGACCACAAGGAAGGAGCCAGGAGAGTTTCCCCTCGCCTTCCCGTCATTCCTTCCACAAACATTCCCCTTAAACTTAAAGGAACTGCACAAAGAAGGAGCAAGGTGAGGGAATAGAAAGGAGAAAAGGGAGGGGTCAAAGAAGCCAATTGCTGCTGCCTGTGTGGTTTTTTTTTCAGCACAGACATTGGTGACCCACTTCCTCACTCTGTACCCTCATTCCTTCCTTGTGCAATCCCTCTAAGTTTAAAGTGATGTGATATAGTAGGGAAGTGAATTGTCTACTTCCTTTATAGTGAATGGAAACATACTGATGCAGGTTGCAGGCTATAGCCTGGCTACAGGCTACAGCAGGCTGGAGGGAGATGGTGACGGAACGTTCAGGGTAAAGGGCTCTCTGAAACTGCCCTGCAGCCAGCATCATTTACTTTATGGCTGGGCTGACACTGACTTGACTGGGTCACAAGACATCTAGTTGTGGGCTATTGGTCAGTGGTAGAGCATCAGCTTTGTGTGCACTCCCAGGTTCCATTGCTGGCATCTCTACTTAAAAGAATCTTGCCTAGCAATGTTTGGAAAGATTGCCGTCAAACACCCTGTAGTAGTGTTGCCCATCAGAGTACACAGTCACGAACTAAATCAGAGTTTCTCAAACCTGTGGTATTCATACTACTGGTGGTACTTGAGGTGGTGTCTGGTGGTATGTGCTGAACATCCAGATTCCCACCACCTGGCAGTGAGACCAGCAATGCAACATGACATCCAGATTCCCACCACCTGGCAGTGAGACCAGCAATGCAACATGACAAGAGCTCCAGTGTGCACTCTCTGCACACTTGCAAAAGCCCTCCTGTCCGCCCTGAGCCTCTTACCAGTTGTTTGTCAATTTGTGCCTGGCCTCCCAGGCTTTTCTTTATGGGGCATTTGGTGGGCCACTGTGAGATACAGGAAGCTGGACTAGATGGGCCTATGGCCTGATCCAGCAGGGCTGTTCTTACTTTCTTTTTTGTAAAGTTTATTAAGTTAAACAACCGTAAGCCTTACACCTATAAGTATGAAATTTGAAACACATAACAAAAAATGACCATGTCCACAAAACACCCTTTACAAAAACTGCTTAAAAGTTTCAGTTTTAGATTATCTGGAAATGTTGAATATTTTTTCAACATTTAAGAATCTTTCCTCTACCTGCTGTGTATTTCAGGCAGCAAAAAAAAAGAAAAAGAAAAAGAAAGGATGGTGTGTCTAACTCAAAGGACAGTCACAGTAGCCTTGTTCTGATGGTATCTTTTGAAAGCAACCTTTCATCTGTGTGGTTGATAGTGCATTACAGCATGTGACCATATATGCCCTCCTCAGCTTGGCAACCATCAACATATTTGAATTGAATCCAGAAGTAATGATGGCAAATGGCAATGACATCATTGCCAGTTACTTCTGAGTACTTCCAATAGGTGGACCATGCAAACTGTTAAAACAGGAGTCAAACATTATGAAATGCTGAAAGACGGATCAATGGCATATGTCCAGCTCAGGTCACTTACATCATGGTGCAGTTAAACCCACTGTTGTCACCTTTGGAGTGGTACAGCAAAAATAGACTATGTTGTGTGACATAATTGTTTCACCGTCTACCAAAATGAAATCCAGAGACTGAACTGCTCAGTAGAGCTAGGTCAAACTTGGAATAACAACAATAACAATAGAATACATTCTGAGAATTGGGGGATTAGTTCAAGCTCCATCTGAAGGGAAATTAAACTCGAAGGAAGGCCTGGCTACAATTACATTAAGCAAATTAAGACTGGAGATATATGCTGACCTCAGTGACTTGCCAAAGAAAGAGAAGAATGGAGAGAGGTAAGAGGCTGACCTTGGGAGTAACACACAAAAGAGAGAAATCCAGGTACTGTACACACAGGAAGAAAAACCCACACTGTATGTTTAGAACAGTGTTTTCCAAACTATGAGTTGAGACCCACTGGTGGGTCGTGACTTGGTTTCTGGTGGGTTGTGAAGTGCTGAGCTCACAGCAGCCATGTGATTGGAAAGCGTGATCTCTACGAATCTCTCCCCACCCCTTCGCTGTCCTGCCTCCTTTTTCCCTGGGCTCCTCCAGCCAATTCCAAGGCAAGAACTCCCTTGGGCTCCTCATCGTGCCCTCCCTCATCCAAAAAAACAAACCAGACTGCCCATCTTTTGTCCTATGACCATCAGTTCCTTCAGAGATGGGCAAGAGAACCCATTCCTGCCTCCCTCTCTCCTGCTTGGATGCAAAAGCAAACATTAACCCTTCCCTGCCTCCTGGCTGGAACTTCCCTGCTGCTTACCCAGTCTGAAAGATGGCTCCATGAGGTTTTTCACACCGCAAAAATGGTAAGGAAGCACACTCTGACACAGACAGACTTGAGTTTGCATGTGTGGGGACTGAGTGCCAAGTCAGGGACCTTTGCCTTGAGTGTTTTGCCAAGTCTTCCATGCGTTGTGACTCAAGTGTACATAAATCAGCGAAAAATGCTGATTTTCAAGACTCGGACCCGAGTCACCTGACTCAAATTTCCATCCCTGCTATTTTGCACACTGCAAAGCTCAGCTTCTGCAGTTTGCAAGCATGTCTAAATTTAAACTGTATTTTAGTTGATGCACCCTAATACATTATTTTTTAAAAACCTCGTAAACTTAGATGAGTCCCGAGAGTGTTGTTTGAAAAAGTGGATGCTAAAAAGTTTGGGAACCACTGGTCTAGAATGGGTGCAATTCACTTTTCAAAAGATCTAGATGTAGGATGTACAGGTCTGCCAGAACAAGGAGCAGGTTATTCCTAGACCAACAATTCTGTAAGAGGGAAAAGGGTTATTCTAATTTTGCTCTCAGTCACACCTAGAGCCCCATTCTTGCAATTCAAACACACCAGGAATCATGTAAATATACCTGTACTATATTTCTTAGCTCACAAGTACAGAGCAAAAGCATCTAGGAAGAGATCCAATATCAAAGCCCTATGTCCAAATTTAGGGTGAGGCAGAGCAAACATAAGAAAAAAAGACAGAGTCTTGGTAGGCGGATTTTGTCAGGTTAATAAAAAGCTGACAAAAGCTAATTGTCCTGTCCTATGATGTGTAAATAGAAAGCCTGCTTAACCTTATCTAATACAGCAGCAATTTCTCCTGCTGGAAAACAATACATGGGAAACAGAGCTAAGGCTTATTATGCTCAAGGGCTGATTTTTCAATTTGCCAAGTCTTTACAGGTGGCTGTTTAGGTTTAGCTTTCTACATTCAACATGCACTGCTCCCTTCTGCTAACAATAAAAAACAAATAAATGGAAATATTATGGTAAAAGGTGAAAAAAGGCATGATTTGGCCAAAGAAAGCACTTTCATTTTTCATGAATCTCAACGGGGCCTAGACTTATTGATCCCCAGTAACTTAAGCACGAGCGTACTCTTTTTCATTGAAATTAGAGGAACTGAATGTACGTTCCTTGGTTGGATCCTAACCTAGTTTATGAAGCCTTCATCATGTCAATTTTGGGTTAAACAAGTTGTGGCCAATTGTGCAATGTACCACAACAGGGAGGTTAGTTTTATTTATAACTAGCAAGGGGGTGGTGGTGCACAAATCACTGTTTATCGTGGTGATGGACATCATCATCCATGATCTGCAAAAGTTGGCATCATGGACACTTCTATATACAGATGAACTATGCAGTTCTTCTCGCATCCAACAATCAGGCGGACCTTGAGCAGCAAGTACAAGCTTGGACCTACCGTCTCACATTGTTTGACCTCTGCCTCAACGTCAAGAAGAGTACATGACGATGAACCCCAATGAGCTTGGGATATTTCGCTTAAACAACATCAACCTGCCACATGCTGAGATGTTCCAATATCTCGGCTCAACAATCTCAGCTGATGGTAGCCTGAGCAACACTGGCTTGACATGCTGCATGGTGACATGAAAATCACCCGCCCACACCCAGACCAACAGAAATGGCGACTCCGATCCAAAATAGTGGACCAAATCCACCCCTGCAAACCTGCAGTAGGGGTAGGAAAGCTCTATTTTAAAATTATCCTGCCCCTCTCAAGAAGGATTCAGGGTAGCTTTAGCACTTCATTTCCCTGTGGTTTTTATCCCAGTGACTCCCATGTATGTTATTTTTAGTGGGAGAAAAAGCTTCCATTGGTTTTCAATTGAAGTTTTTTTTAAAATAGAAAAAGCACACCAGTAGTGCGCAGGATCAGGATCAAAACCACAGCAAGGACAAAGTACTAAGCCCCCCTCCTCATCTTGTTTCATGGGCCCCTCCACATGCTATTTAAAAATGAAAGTAACCCCCCTCCAAAAAAAAAAATAGGCCACAAAGCACAATTAGGCACACGTGTATCTGACATGTTCACAGAAGTAAAACCATCTCAGAAGAAATTATACAGAAGATGGTCGATTACTACAATACTGAGGGGGTGATATACTGTGCCCTTATTTGTTCTGCTGTTTTATATGCTGTGCTGATTATTTGGTTTTATTGCATTATGATCTCGAAACATACTGTATCGATTTCACTGCACTATTCTGTTCTTTTGATATGTTGTGAATCGCCTTGAGGGTCCTTTCAGGGGTGGAAAGGCTGGGTATAAATCTCCTGACAAATAAAGAAATATAACTGTCCAGTGTTTTCCAGCCTTGTTTGCAGACTGGCTTCTAGACATCTCCACCTCATCCTGGACCCCATGGATTGAAAGATTAGATTAAAAAAAAATTCAATTGAATGAATTTCTACATTTGGCAGGTTGTCCTGTAGCTTTCGGAAGCATATTATTGAAACATGGGTTATTATGTTACTGTGTTAATGAAAAATTATGGAATAGCTGATTTTTAAAATGCTGCCTTTAATAGAGAAACCATATGGCAGCTAAGATATTAAAGAAGTATAATAACTATTTAACTAGCCACTGCATTCAGAGCTCTTACTCAGAGGAATAATCACTGTACATACCTTTAAAAAAAATGAATATACTGCTCGATGCAGTAGCCTGCAGAGGGAGCACCTCTTTCGTTTAGCAGATACTGTACATTTCAAATGCAAGGGAATTTATGTATCCAAGAAGTGTTATGAAGAAAACTGTAGTACCAGCTCTTTTCAACCACTGTGCCATCGTACATTGTATTGCCATGAATGGTCCGCAGGTGTGGCATGGGAGTTTGGGGAGGGTCATCATTTATTAGTAGGGCCACTGAGGAATGTGAGCCCCCCACCAGCAGCCTGGTGTCAATTGTCATAAAACTAATGGTGTACATTGACTCGTGAGTCGCGCACATGGAAGACTTGGAAAAACACTCAAGTCAGGACTCCCCTGACTTGGCACTCACCCCCATGCACGCAGACTCAAGTCTGTGTGTGTATGTGCTTGCTCACTGTTTTTGCGGCATGAAAGACTTCGTGGGACCATCATTCAGCCCAGGTGCTCAGCAGGAAAGTTCAGCCATTGATGTTTACTTTTGCATGGGGGGGAGGCCGGGAGGCAGGACTGGGTTCTTTTCCTTTGATGATAATTGGGTAAAAGATGGACAATCTGGTATTTTCTTGGGCTGAGGTAGGGCAGAAGGAAGAGCCAAGACCATTCTTACCTTACAATTGGCTGCAGAAGCCCAGGGAGGGGGAGGAGGCAGGGAAGCAGGGGGAAGGCAGTTCATAGCGATCAAGCTTTTCACCGAATGGCTGCTGTGAGTTGCTCCATTGTTACTTGGGCAGAGGAAGCCTCACTGAATGATCACCTACTGTGGAACTATTTCTGAGTAGAGCTGCCAAGGATCGGGTAAACCTGGTAAGCCTCGCAGCTGCTGCACATAACCCTCCTCTCTCTTGGTGCTTCTGTCCCCACTCTCTCTCAGTCCCTCCCACCCCCTCCTACCTTGTTTACAGATGGCTGGGGATATCAGCAGCCCTATTTCCCTCTGCAGAGCTGTGGTGGACTTTTTAAAGGGGGGGAGGCGACTCAACTTGAGTCCTTTAGAGCAGACATTTTCAATCACTGTTTCATGGCACATCAGTGTGCTGCGAGTGGTCCACAGGTGTGCCACAGGAATTTGAGGGAAGGTCAGTTATTAGTAGGGCCAATGGGAGATGTGAGCCCCCCATTAGCAGCATGGTGTGCCTTGACAATTTCAGTGCCTTGTCAGTATGCCATGAGATGAAAAAGGTTGAAAATCACTGCCTTAGAGTCACGAAAGGGTGACTCAGCAACTTGGAAAGTGCCCCCATAATGACTCATTTTTGAGTCGAGTCACGGGGGCACAGACTCTAGACTAGACTCGAGTTGTGCTGCGCTGGGTTTTCCCATCCCTGTATTTCAGTGTTCCATGAGATGAAAAAGGTTGAAAATCGCTATTTCTATTACTTTTCTATTTTTCTATTACACTTTTCTATTTTTCTATTAGAAAAGTTCTATTAAACTTTTCTGTTACATGGAAATAGTCACTGGCAATACTAGTTTGCATAAGGGCTGTCTGACAAATGCAACAGAATAAATGGTAGAATCCTGAAATGCTGAGTGGACTGTACCACTTCAGACCACAAGTAGAGGGTGCTGTCTTTGAATGCTTTCCCAAGTAAAGGATCCCTGCACACTTTTCAAGAAGAAAGAAGGAAATGTGTGTGTGGGGGGGGAGGAATGCTCTCTTTTAATGCTTTCCCAAGTTACTGCTTCCTGAACTTTTAAAACAAAAACTAGCATTTCAGAGAGAAAGTTTCTAATTCAGCCTGTTTCCTCTCTGCTAGTTTCCTACTTGCAGAGTGATTTTTCCATAGGGCAACATTCAAAAATGTGATCACCCCCCTGCAGGCGGCAATCATATAGCCCAATGGTTTCCAAACTGTGGGTTGTGACCTAGTTTTTGGTTGGTCACCAAAGGGTGATTAGATAACTAATTGCCTCAAGCCCTGAGGCTAATGAAAAATCACATACCATGGCTGCTAATTACCCTGCAAAGAGCTGAGCTCCTGCAGTTTGCAAGATAGCTGCTAATTGCCCTGCAAGGAGTTGAGCTCCTGCAGTTTGCAGGCATGAGTAAATACAGAAAGATAAACTTTGAGGGGCTTTTTCGGGTTATTATTAGCTATAAATAAAATATTTCTTTCTAGATCTCCTTTTTTAAAAGTCTGGTAAACCTAGGTGGGTCCCACTAGAGTGTTGTTTTAAAAAGTGAGTCCTGGTGCTAAAACGTTTGGGGAAACATTAATATAGCCCATTCCACCACCTCAGGATTCTGCCACCTTTTTTCAACCCCATTGTGCTGTACATAGCCTGGTAAAGACAAGGAGGAACATTGCAGCTGCCACTACTGGTGCCTTTTAAAAAAAATTTTTATTTAGTGATGTCACTGGGATTGGTGTCAACTGCTGCAGTCCTACCCCTGCCTTGCTGTGCGCAGATGCCCTTTGAAGAAAGGAAAGGCCATTCCTCCATGAAAAGCCTTGCAGGACTTGGGGTGTGATAAACCCTCTACAGTCATTCTGGTGTCACCCCCTGATGGTGTCACCTGGTGCAGTCTGCACTCCCTAGTGATGCCTCTGGTTATATTCCACCTTGTCCCTCCCCATTAGGGGAGCATCTTCTGAGCATTAGGAGATGCTCAGGGCAGCTTTCAATATTTCCCTACATAATAGTAGAATACAGAAGTGAAGCAGTGGGGTTATGCCTCTCTGGCATCTCCACTTTCTTCTCACAGAGCAGTTGCTTTATGGGGGGAAGAGCAAAATCCAAGCTAAAATCAGTAAGTATGTAGACCTTCCTGTGCCACAATTAACCACCACACATTTCCCTGTGAGATTTTAAGCAAAAGACCAGGTGTGTGCGCAGTGCCTTTGTCTTCTCTTAGAAGATTCTCCAGTTGCTTATCATCACATCATCTAGAAAATTCAGGTGTTTGAACGCCTGTCAGTTTGTATGCAAAATGGGGCAACCCACAGCCAAAGCCATGGTTTGCACACACTCCATAGGTACATAGAAGTAGATTAATTTGTAAATTCAAAGTGGGGGGGGGGGAGGAAAATTCCCTCAGTCTGATTCAAATAGAGCAGTAGTTCTGAAACTGGTGTGTTGCGACCCACCAGTTTGTGTAAAGTTTCCCCTGCCTCTTTAAGGAGGAAAGGAGAAGCAGGGAAGCAATTCCCAGGATCTTGTCCCTAAGGGAGGCAAACGGGGTACTTGCACTTACATTTAAGTAGTTAGGTCTGCTGCAGGTGCGGGGAGCTTGGAATGGCTCCCTGAGGCTTGGAATGTTCCAGGAGGTACTTTGCAATGTTCAAACATTCCAAGCCTTGGGGAGCCCTGCAGAGGACTATGCAGGGCTCCCCGCACTTCCTGCAGCCTCCAGCAGCCCTAACTATGTAAAAGTAAGTGCAAGCGCCCTCTGTTCACACCCTCTTAGGAACACAATCCTGAGGATCACCACTTTGCCCTTGCCCCTCCCCCGCAAAGACTTACTGAGGGAGTAAAGCTCCTTCAGAGTTTGAGAACCACTGAAAAAGAGCATGCCCAGTGGCCACCATGTTGAACAGAATTGTCTATATTGGTAGAGGTGAGTGAACCTCACCTCTTCTTTTTACTTCTTTCCCGATTTTGGTGTTTTCCAAAGTCAGGACCAAAAACTGTATGTGTTTTAATTCCAACAGCACATTCTTATACATTATAATTATAAATTATAATCACTTTTAAAGTGTACTGGGTAGGTGATATAGGTTTTCAGTAGATGCTGCCACGTGCACGTAGAGGTGTTAAGAGAACAGTTTTTTGCAGATTTCAGGTTTATTATTTTTTTTTACCAACATGACAAGTGCAGAAAGTGGTGTTATGTGTTTTTCATTATCACTGATAAAACTCACTCTATTTATTGGGGGAAAAACAACAGCAGGACAGGACAGGAGAGGAGAAGGGAATTTGCCCAAGACTTTAACACAGTGATTTAAAATTTTTTTTCTTCTCTAGCACACTGACCTCTATGGTCTCCTCTTGTGATATCACTTCTGGCTTCTAAGAGACTCTTCTGGGTCTTGTAGTTCTGTTTTGGGGGCAACTGTCTGTGCTAATGAATTGTCTGTCCCTATTCTGCTGGCAGAGGAAGAGAGCCAATTTGTTACTATAGACCAGCCATTTTCAACCACTGTGCTGTGGCACACTGATGTGCCGCGAATGGTCCCCAGGTGTGCTGCGGGAGTTTGGTGGCGGGTCATTTATTAATAGGACCATTGGGGATATGAGCTCCCCACCAACTGCAAGGTGTACCTTGTCAATTGTCCAAAATCCGAAGGTGTGCCTTGACAATTTTAGTACCTTGTCAGTGTGCCATGAGATGAAAAAGGTTGAAAATCACTGCTATAGACAGTTGCCCTTAAAACAGAGCTGCAGAACCTGGAAGAGTTTTTCCACTGCTGTGCTAGAAACTCCCATGGCATACCTATAGAACTTTCATGGCACACCAGTTGAAAATTGCTGCTTTAACAGTTTGTGTTTCCTGAAGGTGGGCAGTGATGCCACTAGGGAAATACAGGCCACACTGGGTGCAGCGCACAGGGGAGGTGACACCACTACTGGCCAAAATTTTTAAGATCTTGGTATTTTTTAATAATACCACCATGTTATATATCATTTGATGCGTAATTGCATGCTGAATGCGATGCAAAAAACCACGTTGAAATATCTCTACATGGGAGGAGGTCCATCATGGGAGACACACTGGTCTCTCGCACCTGGTGATGCAAAACCTAGTGATGCCACTGGAGGTGGGTATTAGGGTTGGGGGAAGGAGACATTTTGTGCAGGTTCCTCTTGTTTGTGTGGATGTTCAGCATGCTGTATTTGGTTCTCAGAGGGTAAGAAAGCTCTCCTTGAACTAGTATGAGATGTTCCTAGAGGCAGTACATTGTTGCTTGAACTGTTCTGGCTGGTTCTATCCTTGAGCATGGGCATGGCAGGTTCTGGTACACCTTCATCCATATAACACCAAGTGCGAACCTCAGCTGTAGTCTATCTGGACCCTTACTTGAATGCTGAATGACTGTTCTTTGAAAATGAATACTCCTGCTATTCAAAGTATATATGACTACATCCAGGCAGAGTGTTGATTAGCTGGTAGTCATGCTTACTGTGAATGCTCATAAACTAGAATTGCTTTCAAAGAAGGAGTATGTTCTCACTTCAATGCACAGGAGATTTAAGCACAAAATTTCCATTAGCAGCTGGTAGCAGAAGTTCTCTCTGCATATTCTGGTGCACTGAGATGAGAATAAAACTTGAAAGAAAAAAAAATCCCAAGGGCACTTTGAGAAATGTGTGAAAATGAATGCAGGAAAAAGTTTAGCACACAAAGGTTAAATTGCAGGAAAGGCCGAAAGTCGAAGCTGTGGGTTCAACTAAGGTTGAAAGCAACAGTAATATAGGAACTGTGAATTTGCAGCCTGCTCTCTTTTTATAGTAATGCCTGCCTGTAGCACATTCAGTTTAATTTAGGAGCACATCGTTGAATCTGTTGCCTTCCATGACCATGAGATCCAGTTAACGTCAGCAACTGAGAAGCCCCAGGAATGCTATCACTAACTTGCCAGGTTCTGACAACATGAATGCCATTCCAGAATTTTCATTTAAAAGATTAACAAAAGGGTATTTCATGGATGTAAGCCTTGGATTTATCTGGGGAATATATTGGTGAAAATCAAGCTGGGAAATTTCAGTCTCATGCAGATGAAAATAATGCCAACAGACATCTACAAAAAAACTACTTTCCGTCAACAACGGACCACGTACACAATTTTCCTTTAAGATTATAATGGAGCTGAAAATAATTAAGATTATAATGGAGCTTGTGGGTTTTGTGTGGCAGTGTAACCTTGTGTATATGTGACCAGCGAGTTGCAACTTCATTTTTGGTGGCTTACAGTCTGGTGCTGGACTGTAAGCACCACAAGGCATTCTGGGACACAACCCAGCTGCCACCCTATGATGTTCGCACATTGACACCATTGCCTAATGACGCATTTCACACAACGTATTCCTATAGTTAAACAATGCATACTTGGGTTTGCCACATTTGAACCTATATTCCCATGTCACTACATTTCTGTTTCCATTTCCCATTCTCTGTCCCAAGTCAACCACATGATGGTGCATGATACTTTTGGAATGATCAAATAGCAAATTATGTACCATGGCAAATTTTGTACCAGGCAAAGAACAGAGCACATTTTGACTCAGAGGTTTACATTTTTTTTATTATTATTATTATTAATGGCATAGCTGTCATGTAAAAAGAATTTGTATCATGCTCCAGATTAATCTCTAGCATTTAAAAACAAAAAAGGAATACATCATGATCATTGTTAAAACTATGGTTTCATGAATTTCTGGGGAAATCCCTAGCATATTTCTACTAGAATCCACAATATTAACTATATGAAGATAATTTTACTCTTCTCCACTTAAGCTCCTCTGCCAGAATACTTTTTTCTTGCATTGTTGACAGCATAAGAATTACCTGTTGTTGACAGCAAGTGTCAGCTACTGGTGCAGCTGCACTGAAGTTGAACACAGTTGGCCAAGCACAGAGAATGGCAAACAGTGTTCTGCCTGGTTTCTTAAGCCACAGTTTAACTTATGGTTATAGGAAAGATTTAAATGCACCAGAGAAATTCAATTTAAAACAATTGCTGGGATGAACAAGGCAGGGAATGGCATCATGGCAACCTTTCTATTTTCAGCTATTTAACTTTTCTTAGTTTAAGAAAAAGCATGTTCCTCACCGTTAATGGTTGTGGTGATAATCTCTGTAAAAAGAACCAAAAGCATACCAGTGCAATGATGTGGAAGAATCTGGAGGTTGCTTAAAACAGCTAAAAGGAAAAGAACAACTGGTCAAAGCCCTGGGGGCGGAAATTTTAGGTTCATTCTTTACTTGAATATCTACTAATATTAGAGTATCTACTCTACCCTCTGAATGATACCAGTGATCTCCTTTCTTTCCTCTTGATTGCAGCTTGAGTGTTTTGAACAGAGTTATGCTAGAAGCATCTTTTGTTCACACTGTGGCCACAAAAACATGACTGCACAGAAAATAAAATCTGAGTTTATCATTTCTGATATGACAACTCACATTTATATGCATCCTTCCTCAGGATCCTCAGTAAGCCATCCAAAGGAGCTCAGGACGGCTTACATGAACCATGGCTGAACAATGATTTGAACCCAGGTCTCAAGCTCTAACAAGCTACACCACACTCTCTCATGCCCCAATCCTATCCCTTCCATCCATCACCGCCAGAGCTCACGCTGTATTCTGTGGGAGGGGATAGTCCTGGTGGTCTCCTCTGAGTTAAAAAAACATTTATTCTCTTATCCAGGGGTAAGCCTCCAGCACTGGGATGGGTCTACTCCGATCTGCACCAGTATCCTGACAGTGTGCTGCCAAAGCACCTTTTATGGCTAGCACTAACTGCCTTACACCATTCTGCTGCCACGTGGGCCAGTTAGGATTCAGCTATTAGTGATGTCTTTGTGGTTAATGATATGGAACAAGTTAGCAGAGCCACAGTTGGGCAAAAGGACTAACAGGAAAGGCCGGTAGGGTTTTCAAATTTACCACAGCCACCAAAGTTCCAGAGAAAAAAATGCTACAAATGGAAACACCCAAAAGATTGCTTCAGGTAAGAATTGTGAGTCTCCAGAGCAATGATTTTCAACCTTTTGCATCTCACAGCATACCAGCAAGGCTTTAAAATGGTCAAGGCACACCATCAGTTTTTTGACCACTGACAAGGCACACTGTGCTGTCATTGGGGGGCTCACATTCCCCAATGGCCCTACTAATAAATGACCCTTTCCAAAATCTTGTGGCACACCTGGGGACCACGGTACATTGGTTGAAAATGGCTGCTCCAGAGAGTTGAGGACTGTGGGCAAAAATTGCTTGCCACACATTTGTTAGTGGAAGTAGGTTATGTAAGGAGATAATATATATCAAAAATTAATTTAATTATTTCAGTACAGGAAATATAAGGATCTCTGAAATTGATTTTTTTTAAACCCCTACAGCTCAGTTAAGAGTCTTTGGGGTTTCCTTTCTTAAAATTGTTCAGTGAGTCTGTCTTCCACACACGCCTGTCTTCTGACCTGGATTATTCATCTCATTCATACAGCTGTCTTTGCTAATATATTGTGATCCTTATGCATCCAAGGTCCAGTTGTCTTCTATGACTGAACAGCAACCAGGCTCTGGAACTTCACAAGAAGAGCTGAAAGATCATGGCCATGATCTATAGTTCGCCCACATCTGTTATTCTGAGATACGTATACTGCTTCTATGCAATGAGAGCCCAATCCTGGGCTTGGCGGCATGGCTTTGCGCCGCCGAGCATTGTTGCAAACGTGCCGTAAGGCACGTCTGCGAACCTCACTGCTGGGCTGCCGCCCATGCTAGGCTAGTGCCAAGTGGTTGCCCAGCTTCCATGGCTCAGCGGTCTCCTGGATTGCCGAGCCGTGGCACGGTAGGCGGGGGCGGGAGCAGGGAGGAGGCATTCCGGGGAGGGAGGAGGCTGGCAGGGGGCAGAGAGAGGGTGGACTGGAGGCATGCCGGGGAGGCGTGACATGGGGAGGGGGGTGGGCTGGAGGTGTGCTGGGAAAGGGAGGGAGGCAGGTCCTCGGAGCTCTGCTACGCAGGATCCAAGGCACTTGGGTAGGGCTCTGTGCCCTACATGAGCGTCTTTACCGCCGACCTTTTGGTTGGTGGTAAAGTGAGTAGCCCCATTGCGGGGCTGCTTCCCTTACCTAGGAGAAGGGGACGAAAGTCGTTCTCCCGAGGAGCCTTCTGCGGTAGCCCGGGGTGTGCAGATACTGGCGGCAGCTGTTCTTGGTGCCGCCGAGCCTGGGCACCCCTGGCAGCTCAGAATTGGGCTGCCCAATGTGATCAAGGAAGTGAATCAAGTCAAATCATCTATATAGCCATAGCCGTCACAATGAAATGCTAACTACTTCTCTCTCTTTTTTTTTTTTTATTAAAAGATTACATTCCAATACTGCTATGAGAGAGATGGTGGACTTTGATGGATCACATACAGAGGAAGTACAGATAGTTTGGGGTGTTAAGCAAGGCTGCTCATAGGCTCCGTCTATTTCTTTATCATTTCTATCACAATATGGTCTAAGACTTGTCTTCTTCAATTTCCCCCAACCATTCACTCATCCAATTCTTATGTGATGGTTAGAAGATTCCTTGTATACAAAGATGACATTGTACTGCTCTGTGTCCCAGCTGGATCTAAGAAGATCCTTGATAAAATGTGGGGTCTACTGCAGGAGAGAGCAACTCATTGTCTAATTTACATAACTCACCCACAATTGGTATAATTTACCAAAACAAAGATGGTGGTATTTAGTAGGCAGACCTGAAAATGTAATACCCTTTGACAGACCTATCACGTTTATATATATTGGTTTAAAGCAGGGCTTTCCAAACCCTGGCCCATGGGCTAGATCTGGGGTTTGGGAAAAGTCCTCCTATAGTGAGCGGTGCCTACTGTTCCACCTTATAATTGTTCATTTTCTAGCTGAACAGAGGACTGTCACAGAGGGCAGTCACATCTCCCCAGATGTCCTGCTGCACAGCCTGCTGGGATGCTGGGCAATAGACGCGACTAGGATTTTTTTTTTTCAAGTTTTATTAGTGGTTCTTTTGTTTTTGTTTGTTTGTTTTGCTCCATTGCAGGTATAGTTTTAGCTTGTGATCTCTATTTTTTATGTGAACACTTTAGGGACAGGGAACCATGTGATTTTTTATTTTTTTATTTTTTTGCTATGTAAACCACTTTGTGAACAACTTTTGTTGAAAAGCAGTAAATAAATATTCAAAATAAATAAATAATAAACATAACATCACAAAACATGTGGTTTTGCACCCTTTCAAAAGTAGTGTGTTTTTTTTTCTTGATTGAGAATCAAGAAGCGACAAATCAGACAATGGAATTCACCCATTTACTCACAGGGCTATAAGGGGCATATGAATCAACAACATAAATACCACAAGGAAAGACAAGGAGAGAAGAGAAAGAGGCAAAGCTAGATTTTGAAGTTTGTCGGGTGGAGGACATCTTAAGAATATAAGATGCTGAAACAGGCAATCATCGGCACAACTATATTTTGTGAAAATTACACAGGGCCAGTTCCAGAGCTGGCCCATTCACTAGGCCAAGCGGAACGGCCACCCCAGACAGCGGAGTGGTCAAGGGAGGCCATCGCTGTCTGCGTACCTGCCTCTAATGCCCCCCCTCCTCCTTCCATTCCCTGGCTGGAAAGAGGAAGTGTGGAGGGGAGGAAGGTGCTGCTTCTGAGCACTGGAGACTGGAAGGAGCAGAAGCTGGCATGTCATGGGGTAAAGGGGGGCTGCATTTGGCATACCACCTCAGGCATCAGCCCTGGCTAGTTCATATGATTGACAAGTTATGGTTATAAACGGTTCTGGAGTAATTTTGTTATGGAGTACTTTTTTTAAAGGCACGGAATTTACTATGATTTGCTATTGAAAGTTTTGGAGAGTAGAAACTAATGTACCATGAATAAGCTTTCTATTTCAGATCATTCTGATGTGATTAAATCAAGGATTCTATGTAACTTGTATAGCAAAAAAAAAAAATTCACGTCGCCCTGTGATGAGAGGGGCAGGGAAGATGTGGCAAAACAACACAGCCAACATTTCCCTGAACAGAGAATCCTAAGTGGAGGGAAACACCTAAAGAAACTATCAGGGAACTTCAAGGCCGAGTATAGATTTGAAGGAAAGTGATCAAAACACAATATTCTATCTTCTCCATAGGCCCCTTTTCAGAAATATAGCCACTAAATGTATACCCATTAAAGGAATCAGGTAATTACATGGATTCCTACCAACAGTGCAGGAGATGGTTTGACTTACTGACATGGAAATAATTTGTACAGTGTAATAGCAGCATTCAGCTTTAAATATTGGCTAAAAAATCATTGTGTGAAGCACAAACTGATGGAAGATTTATTTCCATGTAATTTGCTTGGAGATGAGCGTACTGTTTAAGCACAGGCTGAACAGCAGTGTTCCCAAAGTAATGATTAGGTGCTTTCAGGAGACATGAAAGCATCACATAAGTGGGGAAAAAAAACTTGTTCACTAATTTAAGTAGTTAGAGACTGGCGAGGTGGATAAAAGGAGAAGGTACATTAACAGAAACTACCTTTTCAAAAGGATCCTTAACTAGCAAAAAGAACCTCAGGAAGGCTAGAGAAACAATGTGACAGTACTGAAAGAACAGAACAAAAGGAGCTAAAAAAAAAATCATAATCCTGAAGACACAGAAAACAGAGGAAGGGAGAATAGCACATGAGAAACCTGATCAGAGTCATCAGCTGATAGGAGATAGTACTGAAACACACAAGTAAATTTAATTCATTGACATGAATCATAGACATGACTTTCCAATTGTTAGACACATTAAAATCAGCTCTCAGCAACAGAGAATATCTTCCTAGAGTATTTTTCATGCATACAAAATTTAAACAAGAAAATGCTCTGATATTCAGTTATGAGAGAAGCAGGCCATGGGTTAATGAGCATGCCTGACTGATTACTTCTCATGACAGACAATGAGTTGTAATGGTCCATCAGTCAGTAGGGCCTATTCAGAGTTGCCAGTTGATCAATCAACTATCACTCTGAACATTTATATACAGAGCAACGACCAAAGGAGCACACAGTAAAATCTCCAGGTGGCAGGATAATCACTGACCCTTGAGATCAAAGCATATTTAGAAACTAAAAAACACTAGAAAAATAGTTGTTCAATACACAGTGACAATTCATTTCCAAAAATCCTTGGTGCTCAGAGTCGTCATTAACACAGTGAAGTCAGAAATTAATGTCAGAGAGAGGAAGTGAACTTCAGTTGTGGGTCTCGATTCAGCGAGAAACAAAGAGACATTTTTAAAATCTAAACTGATTAGCAATTTGGGGCATGTTACCATGCATATCAGTGTGCTCTGAGTTCACATAGCTCACTATACCAGGACTGGCCTTTGGTCATCTGCTTCTGAATTAAATGCATATAATATTGCTCTGCAGTTTTCACATTCCTCAGAATTAGCGACCTGACCTTACACTGCATTAGGAGGTAGGAGGAGATAAGCAGTGCTCTTGCCTGCCAGTTTCTTGCCAGCTTATGGGAGTTTTCAGGGGAGAGGAAGAAATCCCAAGAGCACAGCATGCTTACTGCAGTTTTGTACCACTGCATAAGAAGCCCCCTCAAACAAAACATATTCTGCTAACTATTTGGAAAATGGGTTTACTTGGAATGACACTTGTTGCATCAGGAAGAATAGGCAAAATGTAGCAAGGGAGGACACCAAGACTGGCCAAGTCAGTTCACACATCACCAGCACAGTGGTCTAATTTTATAGTTTAGCCCAGTGATCTTCAACCTATTTGGGGCCATGCCCCCAAAATAAAAAAGTATGAGACTGGCAACCCACACACCAACATGGAAGTTTGAAAGTGACATGATGATGCCATCACATCAAACTTCTGGGTTGCTGAGCTTCTGGTTTTTTTATGGGAAAAGCCCATGCGGCACTGCCATGCCAGAACAATGCCAGAATCATTAACAGCTGCAAAAATGACAATTGCATATCTTTGAAAGAAAATTTAAATCAGGGGCATGGCAGCCATGCTGGCCAGGGAGTACTCTGGCAGGCCTTGCACCATACCAGCTAAGAAGCACCCCAGCAGGGCTTGCTCCAGTTGTGACCTTCAGGTTAAAGAACCCTGGTTTAGCCTGAATTTCTGTTCACACGGCTATTCATCATGGTGGTAGCACACAAGTTTGCCTCTTTGAAGTTCAAAATTTGCACTATAACTATGCTCATAATTTTTCTGCTAAGTTGCTGAATACCAGATGTGCGTTAAGACATCATTTCAGAGGTTCTCTCCCAGGCCTTTATGCTTTACTTTAGGATATCCAGTTTCTGCTAACCATATGGCAACCGTGCACAACTTCTATGTTGGTCTCCTAAATGTGTTCATATGATGATCATAAATAAAAAACATGCAATTGGCACAAATGACATATGGAGCTTGGGTACAGCAAATCCTGTACAATGTAGTGCCTAGGCTGAAATCTTATGCACATTCAATGTCCTATTGAATATAGTGGGATTGGAATTTACTTTCATGAATAGCAATGGTTCTCAAATTTTTTAGCACCGCAACCCACTTTTTAGAGTGAAAATCTGTCAGGGCTCACTGCAAGTGGTGTCATTAACTTAGAAGTGATGTCATGGCCAAATGTGGCATCATCAAGCAGGAAAATTTTTTAACATCCCCATGGGACAAAATCAAATCAATCAATTGATTAAAAGTTTAAGTAAATTAAAAGTTTACAGTAAGTAGAAGTTAAAAAATTTATTTAAAATAAAGAACACTCCTAACTCTCCGAAGCAGTTGCTGATCTGTTTTTTAAAAAAATTCCCCTAACATCCCAAAGGTTGCAATTCTATCCACACTTACCCAGGAATAAGCCTTGTGTTGGCAACCTTCAGTCTCGAAAGACTATGGTATCGTGGTCTGAATGGTGGTTCTGGAACAGTGTCTAGTGTGGCTGAAAAGGCCAATTTGGGAGTGACAATCCCTTCCACACTGGGAGCAAGTGCAGTCTGTCCCTGGTCTGTCTCCTTGGCTATGGGCCTTCCTTCTTTGCCTCTTTGCCTCAGACTGTTGGCCAAGTGTCTCTTCAAACTGGGAAAGGCCATGCTGCACAGCCTGCCTCCAAGCGGGCCGCTCAGAGGCCAGGGTTTCCCACTTGTTGAGGTCCACTCCTAAGGCCTTCAGATCCCTCTTGCAGATGTCCTTGTATCATAGCTGTGGTCTACCTGTAGGGCGCTTTCCTTGCTCGAGTTCTCCACAGAGGAGATCCTTTGGGATCCGGCCATCATCCATTCTCACGACATGACCGAGCCAACGCAGGCATCTCTGTTTCAGCAGTGCATACATGCTAGGGATTCCAGCACGTTCCAGGACTGTGTTGTTTGGAACTTTGTCCTGCCAGGTGATGCCGAGAATGCGTCGGAGGCAGCGCATGTGGAAAGTGTTCAGTTTCCTCTCCTTTTGTGAGCGAAGAGTCCATGACTCGCAGCAGTACAGAAGTGTACTCAGGACGCAAGCTCTGTAGACCTGATCTTGGTCCACATTGCCCTATTGACTATAATTGACCACAATTATATATATATATATATATATATATATATATATATATATATATATATATATATATATATAATATTATATTGACCACAAGCCCTATTGACTATAATTATTAAAAGCATATACATAACCTGTTAAATGTACAGATCTGTAACATTTCCCTAAATGCAGTCACTGTAAACTTGATGGCAACATCAAGTCTAATATATTAAAATAAAATTCACATTGAAATGAATGGGGACCCACCTGAAATTGGCTTGTGACCCACTTTGTGGGTCCCAACCCACAGTTTGAAAAACACTCATGTATAGAATTGAGCTGTTATTGTGCTGAACTAAAGGGCACAGGAAGATCCCATGTGGACATGCCTTGAATTTAATTCAGCTCCTTTCCACCAATGAGTCAGTTAGGATGGCAGATAAGTAATCAAAGAATAAAAGATACAATTGTGGACATCAGCCTTAAAATATTCATATTAAAGCAAATTGATAGGTCAGCATAAAGATACATTTCTACTGTATTTAGAACACAGAAAAATTAGTTTAACAGAGGAAGAAAATAAAGAAAAAATTCAATTACCATGTCAGGGCAGTTGCATTCCTTGAGGGGGCAAAATGCTAAGTTTTTTCAGGCTGTATAAAGCGCCCCCTCTCCCTTGCCTTCCAAGCCTTTGCTTTCACAGCCATGATTGGCTCTGAAGGCAAGGGGGAGGGGGCGCTTTACACAGGTGTCCCTGCGCCTGAAAATACTTAAGTGTTTTGCCCCCCTCCAGGAACACCACTGCATCAGAGAGAGGGGGAAAAAACCCCAAAAGGACTCCTGAGCAATTACATCAGTGATCACCAATGAGTAATAATTAATTGAACAGGAATATAGGAAAGTACATCATATAGTTTAACCAACATCCTCATCATGCTCTCTAGTATTTGGTGACCTGATTCAATCCTGTAGGACACCAAAAGAAATTTTTGTGAGAGAAAGGAAGCTTACAGACTGAATCGATGTCCGACACTGAGGTGACAAATAGTGACATAAGACCCTTTGAGTCCCTTTGGGGAGAAAGGCAGGGTAAAAATAAAGTATAATAATAAGACTGGCAACAGTCCATAAGGAAGAATGAAAAATCAATACACAGATAAAAAAGGAGAAACCAAAATTATAAGAGGGATAAAGATGGAAGCATCGTACATCTGATAATTTCTTTTGTTACAGTGCTTTCTCTGTTCTACTCTGTCAATACATACACTCTGAGCATCATCTCTTCATTTCTGCTTATAGCACTGCTCCATCCTCTAGCTCTGCATTTTGAATGTAAGCAACCTTAACTGCCACTATTAACTTCATTCTATTGTATAAAGCTTTTATATCTGATCTTACTGTCTGAGAACATAATTCCTATTGATCCACCAGTGTTTAAACTTTAAGGGCTTTTTATGGAAAATTCATGGAACTTTATGGAAAACTCAGAGTTCATGGGTACTTACAACACAGCAAATTTTGGAAATGATGCTGTATATTAATTTTGACATCCAGAAGAAAAAGATGGACCTTTTAAAAGGCTTCATTCCTGGTATGGGGCAGAGCCCAACAAGCCATCAGCCATATATATTGTTTGTTGGCCTAGCGCTGCAAATTAAACATTTCAAAACATGAAAGCCAATTAAGAGAAAGGAAACACTGTTAATGTGGGGGGCACACACACCCTAACTCAAGCTGAGTGATGCATCCTTCTTAGACCTTCAGACCAAAGCTATAGCTGAGGATCCGCATATTGAATGTCATTGGTTTTACTTAGCCATGGAAGCAGTCACTCCTATAATCAAAATGAAATTAAAAGATGTTAACACCACTGATATGGTGAGGTTAAAAACTATGAGGGCTTTGGAATAGAAACTGTACAGATTCACTTTCCAAAGGAAGCTTCCCCCCTACTCAACGACTCTATACTGGACTGCATATACAGCAGGTGTATTTATTTATAATTAAATACTAAATTTAATGATACTTGCCATACTGCAAGAATTTGTCCCATAAAGAAGGCTCTTGCATCCTCTGGGAATTTTCCACTCCAAGTACTGGCCAAGCCCTGCCTTACTGAACTCCATCAGACTTCTCCTATTCCACTAACACAGGACCAAGCATAGTGACCTCTCTCCTTTATTTTCCACTTTTCTTTTATCTTGCAAAAAGTTAGCTTTTCCTAGCAATATAAGGAGTAGCTATCCCTAAAACTAATCTAAATGACAACTAAAGACAAATCTGAGTGCCATTTGCCAACCCAAAGGCACAGGTGGGGATGGAGGGAGCAGCTTCTGTGGCTAAAAGACTTACCAGCAGCATATGCAGGGTCAGTGGGGAAGATGGCAAGGAGTTGCTTGATTTCCTGCTCTCCTTTAGAGTCACATCTCAGAAAAATTAATTGTTGTCTAGGCCATATAGACCCAGGTTCAAAGCTCCACCCAACAAGGAAACAGAGGGCCCAATCCTACCCAACTTTACAGCACTGATGCAGCCACAATGGAGCCCTGAAGGGAACAAATGTTCTCTTACCTTGAGGAGACCTCATGACTGCCCCACCACCACTGCAGGGCACATCGCATGACCCATTGGCATGGCTGCATCAGTGCTCAAAAATTGGATAGGATTGGGCCCTGAGTGACCGTAGGCTAGTCAATATCTCTAACCCTAACCTATCTTGCAGGATTGTTGTGAGACTAAAACAGAGGGGGGAGGAACTTGTATATGGAGTTCCTGGGAGGAACAGCAGAATAAAAATATAATATACCATCTCATAGGACATCTGTCTTTCTGTTAGTATGTAGAAGGTAAAGCATACATAACAACATACATACATAACATACATACATTATACATACAACATAACATACATACATTAAGGCTAAGTGTTCCATACTCCATCATTTGGGGATTTTAAAATGAATTCGTATTTCATTCTGAGCATGTGGATATGTATCCTCATTTCAGATCTCTGCTTATGGAAAACAACTTGTGGTGTATTTTGGGTAACAGAAGGCAAGGTATACCCAGGGGGTATAATTATAACCTATTATATTAAAAGAAAGAGGAAGGTAATGCTATGTAGATCTTCAGTGATAAACAAGGATACTAGAAGGGCAACAATGCTGAATCTCTCTTGGAGGAACAAATAAATAAGCAAAATTGAGAATGTTCATTTGAGCAAAATGAAAGTCTAGAGATTTTTACAGGTGGGCCCTTTTAATCCATGGGTTCAGTACCTGTGGATTAGTGCAGGTTCCAAACCCATGCCGGAGGGCCTCATCTGACCTCCTGGATGCAACCCAAAGCAGCTTCTAGTCACATCCGGGAGGCTTTCTGATGCCTGGGGAGGCTGTGTGCAGCTTTTTCTGGCATCAGAACATCTCCAGATGTGGCTAGAAGGCACTTCCGGTCTTCTCTGGAGGTTCTCTGATGGCCCAGACCCACAAATAAATTATCCACAAGTTTTGGAATGTGCAGGTGGGCCAGGAACAGACACCCCCACCCCCATGGATACTGTGGTCTAATTATACAGGGAAGACACAATTTATCAGTTAATCCTAACTAGGAACAGCTACCACCAAGGGGTGGGCAAAAATCAACAGCCAGGAGTGTTTCTCATGATGTCACTTGAGAAGAATGTTATGTGGTTAGTACTCTGCAAGTCAGAGATAGTTCCCCTTTTATTGGGCTTACCTTTTTGAATCCCATTCCTGCTGTGATACAGGATACTTGGATACTCTATTCAAAAAATAGGATAAGCCAAAATGCCTCAGGAGATCAAGCAGACCCATTGCTTACAGGCAGTTCTCAAAGGTCTGTTTTAGCTGATACTGGTTTTCCTCTGAAATGCACGATTCTAACAGATTTCAGATCAACATGAACAAAGTGCCAGGCTGACAAATAGATGGTAGCATGCATTCAAATGCATCCTCTTTAGCCACTGCTCATCATACTTGACACAGCTGTCTTGTTTTTCTGGTTGTCCGTTTTGTCTGAGTGAACCTCCTCTGAAAGATCTTTTAACTTCAGCAACAGCCATCTGTAGCTCCTGCTTTTGTAGGTCTTGGTAGAAAAAAGTCAGGAACTCTGTGCCCTACTCTGTGCAAGAAAGAAAGAAAAAAAACCTTGTAAGCACAGAGTTCAATGCTATACATTTACTCTCTTCACTCTAGAATTTTTAAAAGAAAAAAAAAAAGCAAAATAGCCAAGCAGATTTTCATCATTGGTTTCTGAAAGCTAAAGAAAGCCTTAACTTACAATGTCCATGCTTTTGAAGCATGAGTTAATTTGTAAGAGCCTTAACTCTTCCCATCAGCTGAAATTTGTTTTTGATCTTACTTCCATGTTAACTAGAGACTTTTCATAACTCTAAGCATGCTTCTTAGGAGATAAATCCTACTAAATTCACTGGGAATTTTTTTGTTGCTCCAATCTAGTAAAACATGTACTTATGGCACATCTAGGACAAATGGGGGGGGGAGGTGTTTTAGGGATAACAAATGGGGGTCCCTTGTGAAATGGCAAAACTGTGACAGTTGCTCAGCAGGATGTTCCCTGGCGGCCTTCCCAACTCTCCCAGGTGCCACCATCTTGGTCAGGCCAAGATTGTGCAAGGCCAAGACCTTGGGGGAGTGATGTGGCATCCTCATCCTCCCACAGCGTGCTGCTGTCCTAACAGGGCACCATGAAAAGATAAATTTGGGAACCACTGGTTATAGTATCCTGGAAATGGGCAATAGGGAATTGCAACACTATACTGCAGGTCCTACTTGATCACACTAACAGCAAACGCAGGCAGACAAGCGTCTATGGGTTTGGAAGCAAAACAGGTCCATCCCAGAATAAAGCAATGGTTTCTATGTACTTGAAGGTCTCCTGAGGTATTCAGAAATGTACAGTATATGCTTATACATTTTAAAAAATTAAGAAAAGCACACCACCACAAATGGCCCTGTGAGCTTCCACAACCTCAAGAAATGTCAACAGCATAGAGATAAGAAAATAATTAGAACAATTAATCTCATTGTCAGGGTGTGAGTGGGGAAGAACTCCCTTCCCTGGGGTTATCTTTTGATGGAACTGAGAGAGAGGGAATACTCTGCTGTTGCTCACTCATAACTTTGCTAAAATTCCAGATTTCTCTTTTTCCTATAGACAGACTCAATTCCATCCCAGGAATGAAAAAGAGGATCTAAGGAACTAAAAGGCAGACAGTGTGCCATTTAAATCTATGTTTGAGAGAAATTGTGATACACAGACTGTTGCAGATACCATTTAGAGAAGCAATCGGAAAATAGAGGGCTGGGGAGGAGAGCCCCTAAATCATAGAAAAGAAATCTTATAGAAAATATCCAATAAAGGGAATTAAGATTCCACACATGCATGCCACCAAGGTTACAACTGCCCTCTGGGGAATGTTTCAGGAGGATGGAAACAGGGCCAGCATCAGAGGTCATCCAGGCTGGGCACTAAGCTAGAGGCGCAACAGGTCAAATTCTGAAGCAATGGGGATGCTTCTGAAGCAATGGGGTGTGCAAGCAATGGGGACTCATGCAATCACTGCCTTCTCTTGCCCTGTCCATTCACAATTCTGAGAAAGCTCATTCACAGAGAATGGGACTCAAGGGAGAGGCTACTATTCATCTACCCCTCCATGCAAGAGGGAAGGAAGAGCATTCAGTTTTCACTTGACAATACTGCTACAGTATCATTGTTTAACCCATTTTTGCCCTGCCCACAGGTCCCTGTTGCACATTAGGTTCCTGTTGTGCATATGCAACATTGGGCAGAATTAATGGAGAGATCAATATAGGAAAGGTGAAAATTACTAAAAAGTTAGCATGGTGCAGTGGTTACAGCATCAGGGCTAGAAAGGCCCAAGTGCCCACTTGTTCATGACACTCACTGGATGACCTGGGGACGGTTACGATCTCCCAGCTTAAAGTTCCACACAGTGTAGCTGTGAGGATGAAGTGGGGATGGAAAACATGTAAAATGCAATAAATGCGAATGACTAATTTTCCATTTTAGCCTCTCAGAATTTTTATTAAGAACCATTTGTGCTTTTTGTTTGCTGATATAGTCAGGGTTGGTTTTAACCGAACTGAGCCAACTGCTCCCAGTTGGATGCTACACCTAAGGGGCCCACACACTAGAGTAATCTACTCTTGTATTTTAATATAAAATTGCATGCAAGACGTTTTAGAGCCATTTGGTCCATTAACCCACTTGCACTTTTTAAGCACTGTTTGATTGCTTTCAATTCTACTATAGAGATATCTATACTGTAATAATCTTTATTTGTATCTCTAAGTTTCTCCAGACCTCGATTGTGAATGTGGGGGCTGCAAAAATGTGTCCAGTGGAACCCCATAGCTTCCAAGTCTGGGCCTGAAAGAAGGTTTTACCACTACCATGTGATCTATTGAGAAAAAGTGCAGCATTGAACTTAAAATCAGTAAAAGAACAGTGGCATTAGATTAAGTTGAATGTGCCTACAAGTTGCCTTTGCTGCTTTAACATGCCTTCACGATTCCAGGCTGCCTTGTATCCTCACAACCCTGTGTGCTGTCTCTCTCTCGCTCTCATATGGGGGTTTGTAGAGAGGGAGATGCATTCATGCACAGCTATTATAACCTCTGTTTTGACTCACAGACTGGTAAAGGGTGTGAACAGGAGATGGATCACATATAACCCATTTTAAATACATTTTGCAGCAGAAAGTGAACTTCCATCTTCCAGGGTCCAATTTTATCACCTTTAGTTTTTCAAACTGCTCCATACATTATCTTCGATAGACACAATTTTCTTATAATTATTCACATTACAGTTGCTTGAAGGCATGCAGCATTGTGAAAGTTGACACCTGCCCTAAAGAGCTGCCAACTTCTTGTCTAATTTCTCCAATATAAATATGTCAGAATACTAGTTAGAAGCAAAAGCAATTTCATTGTAAATCATTGTTTTCCCCCACCAAAGGATATGAAACTGTTCCCTGAGAGACTGATACTACCACGGACTGTACAGAAGCTATAATGCCATTATGCATTGCTTGCATATATTAATTTGTAGCTTTTCAGTATTTCTAACACTTGCAAGTAATTATGTCTTTACCAAGTAGCATGTTTATTTTCACTAAAAATTCAGTCCAAAGATGAAAGTTATCATTTTAAGAACCAAACAGAGTAGCTCTAAATATCTTACACTACAGGTAATGTGATGCAGTTACAATCTCTACCTTTTCACATATGAACTTCTAAAGCAGCTGTTTCAATCTGGAATATGCGTGTGTATACACATGCTGCCACAGTCTAACATGGTGACACTTTGGTAAGCTGTAAGTATTTAAAATGTATCTGAAGCCTTTTCTTTTATTCCCCAGATACTTTTTGGCCTTCAAGTGCTGGTTTCTTTTAGCACATTTTCCCCTTCCCTTACATACAGGCTTCTTCAAATGCATTTCATTCTATTATTTTTTAGTACAGCATCTACTTCCAGGGAAGTACAGTACCATAAATTAATAGCACAAGCATGGTGACATTATTGAAAATGCTGCAAAAAGACACCCATTAGCCTGTCTACACAGTATACTCATCTGTCTCATGAAGAAAATAATTATCCAGAAACATGCAGCTTTTTTTAAAATGCATTTTTCCTTTCTGAATACTACTGGGACTGAAGAAACATTCTTTAATAAAGCAACACCTATTCAAATAAATTTGGACAAATAGCTGGTATGACTGAATTCAGTGATGTTATACTTGCGTTGCCAGGATCAAATTTACTGCCATGACTATCTCAAATGTATTGGCAACCTTCAGTCTCGAAAGACTATGGTATCGCGCTCTGAAAGGTGGTTCTGGCACAGCGTCTAGTGTGGCTGAAAAGGCCAATCCGGGAGTGACAATCCCTTCCACACCGGGAGCAAGTGCAGTCTGTCCCTGGTCTGTCTCCCTGGCTATGGGCCTTCCTTCTTTGCCTCTAAGCCTCAGACTGTTGGCAAAGTGTCTCTTCAAACTGGGAAAGGCCATGCTGCACAGCCTGCCTCCAAGCGGGCCGCTCAGAGGCCAGGGTTTCCCACTTGTTGAGGTCCATCCCTAAGGCCTTCAGATCCCTCTTGCAGATGTCCTTGTATCGCAGCTGTGGTCTACCTGTAGGGCGCTTTCCTTGCACGAGTTCTCCATAGAGGAGATCCTTTGGGATCCGGCCATCATCCATTCTCACGACATGACCAAGCCAACGCAGGCGTCTCTGTTTCAGCAGTGAATACATGCTAGGGTTAGCATGTATACATACATGATAATACATGCATATTATCTCAAATGCATAATGTTGATCAGGTATCTTTGTGGATCATCACAGCTAGTCTCCAGTATCCTGACTGTGACTATATGCTTCCACCTTAATAAATTAGCTAATGCAGTCCTGAAGGTCTAGCTAAATAATAACCCACTCCCTTACGATCCTGTCATACTAGCAAGATTGATGCCAGATTAAATGAAACCATGAGGATCATAAGCAGCTGTATAAGACCCACTCCTGTCTGTTGGCTCCCTGTTTTGAGCCACATAGCACCACCAGCCCTACGGAGGCAAGAGGCTTTAGTGAAAGAATATAGAAAAGTTACCAACACCCACTTTTACCAGTACCTGCTGATCCTCCTCATCTATCAATCGGTAGGCTTAAATCCAGGAAGCCTTCTCTGGCACTCGCACAACATCTGCACAATTTTAACATCAATGCCCAATGGAAAGATAAATGGGCAGTCGAACGCCCAGAAACGGGTGGATATCTAGGCGATCCTACACTTAAGGTGCCAGGTTTCGACTTACCTTGCCAGCACTGGAAAACTTTGAACAGGATCTGTATCCTACATGGTGTTAGTCAGGACTCAGTGTTCAAATGGGGGCTAATATCTACCCCTCAGTGTGATTGCGGGTTCTCCTGCCAAACCATATACCACACTGTGTCTGGCTGCAAACTGAGGGCGCATACTGGCCCATGGTCTGACTTTTTCATTGAAGGTAACTCTGTCCTTGAATGGCTGAATGAACTGGACATTGATTAAGCTCAGCTTCTGGAGACAATTCTTATATAAACATGGTAAAGAAATTTAGCCATATTAATTGATACAGACTTATTCCTGCCAGCTAGTAATTGTCTAACCATGTAATCAATGTATGATATGGATAATTTTCTTGGACCAGTATTTGGGTTTCTTTGTACATATGCCAGTAAAGGTTCTGAAAATACTAGAAATAAATAAATCCAGTATCCTATGGAGTTCTTCAATAGTGTTACTGTTTCACGTTCTGCATGCTACTTACCAATAAGGATCTCAGCCAAACTTCTCTAAAAGATGGAATGTTGTCAAGAGCAAGAAATTTGTTCATTTTGGCTCTTAAGCCAATGATTGTGGGTCCTTGTCACCCGCGTTATGAAATTTGCCAAAACCATCCTCTGTTCGCAGAACTTGTGTGCAGCCAACTAGAAGCGGAGCTGAGCCCAGCATTGTTCTACCTGTGCCCAGTCTTGAGCCATCATCACAATATTTGGCTTCTGCAACAATCAACACACATCACCAACATGTGAAAGAACTTCTTGGCCCCATTTACCAGTGCCCTTCAGCACTGTTCTTGAACGGGTCTTTTAATCCCCATAGTTGCAACTTCACGTATTTGTCTCTGAAAGTTTTTCCTTTTCGGCATATAAACTTAAAAGTATAGGCATTGCACCTTCAACAGTGTTTTTGAAGCACTTCCCTATTTCACCAGTCAAAGTACTGACCCAGCAGCAGCTTCATCTTTCATGAGTATGCATTGCTTTGCACAATCTACATGCAAGGGCAGCTGACGCCATCCAACTGATGATTCATTCTGTTATTACAAATGTTATTTGCTGTACAGTTTCAAAATCCATTTGCATCACATTCATAGACTTAGAGCAGAGTTTCTCAACCAGTGGTACTTGTAACCAACAGTGGTACTTGAAGTGGTATATGGTGCACTTCGGACCCCCAGATCCACACCGCCTAGCAGCAAGACCAGCAACACAACAAGCAGCATTAGGAGGCTTGGTGTGGCAGGCAGCACTCCAGCATGCACTTTTTGCATGCTCAAGAAAGCCCTTCCACCTGCTTTTAGCCTCCTATTGGTGTTTGTTGTGTTGCATCTGGTCTCTCAATCTGAAACTGGTGATGACATCATCCTCACTAGTTACTTCCAGTGGTACTTCCAATAGGTGGATCATGCAATGTGGTACGGTAGGGAACAAACGTTGAGAAACACTGACTTAGAAGTTTACTACCCAGTTTGCATAGTGGTCCATAGAAGGATGCATCAGAACTGTTCAATTTTGTTATCTATTGTAAAATCTTAAAATTCACCTAGAGCAGGGGTGTTCACACTTTTTTGGCTCGAGAGCTACTTTGAAACACAGCAAGGCCCAGAGATCTACCAGAGTTTTTTTTACAATGTTTGCGCCATCATAACATATAACATTTATGTGTACAATGTATGTTGGTGTACCTTGAGCCCCACTGAGTATAACAGGACTTACTCCTGAGTAGACATGCCTAGGATTAGGCTGTGAGGCTGCAATCCTAGCCACACTTACCTGGGAGTAAGCCCCATTGAGTACAATGGGCCTTACTCCTGGCGTTTCCTCTCAGAGGCACCTGAAGGGGGGGGTCGGCACTCCGCGATCTACTCATTTTGCCTCGCGATCTACCGGTAGATCGCGATCCACCTATTGAGCACCCCTGACCTAGAGTGTCTCAAAACAAAAATTATCAAGGGACATTGTACATACTACTTTAAAGAATACTACTATGTATTGGCAACCTTCAGTCTCGAAAGACTATGGTATCGCGCTCTGAAAGGTGGTTCTGGCACAGCGTCTAGTGTGGCTGAAAAGGCCAATCCGGGAGTGACAATCCCTTCCACACCGGGAGCAAGTGCAGTCTGTCCCTGGTCTGTCTCCCTGGCTATGGGCCTTCCTTCTTTGCCTCTTAGCCTCAGACTGTTGGCAAAGTGTCTCTTCAAACTGGGAAAGGCCATGAATACTACTATTGTAGATAATATACACCATAATTTGGATAACCCAACCATTCTAATTCAACCTCCATAGTGATTTGACTTTTTTAAAGTATAATTGATGTATTGGGGAGGGGGGATGAAAGGTTGGCCTCCAAAGGCTCAGCTAAGAAAACTGGCCAATGGTGCCTGAGAAGCAACCTTTCTAAACAACATGCACAAGATAGAAAAGGAAATTGGCAATGACATGTTTCAGTCTCTTAAAGTTATTACAATTAAGTGATTAAAGATTGGGAATGCTACCTTAAACTGAACAGGACTGTGAGCCCTCTCCTCGACAGTTTCTTGTGCAAAGACAAGGACTATAGTTTAATTCTAGCTTTAAAAAAAAGGATGTTAAACCAACTTCAGACTCTGCTTTCATATCCTCAGTAAGTGAGAGCTTATTTTAAAATATTTTCCCTCTTCTCAAGTTAAACCATAGCTTCTGGGTTCACATGTGTGGCAGAGTCATGGTTTGAAGAAAACAGGATTCACATCCACTTGAATGCAAGTATGGGAAGCAAACAGAGTAAGATCAGTCATAACAGAAAAAAACCATTGCTTATTTGCTTGGGGGGGGGAACTATCTACATTTTGTTCAAAAAAAGATCAGTTTCAAGAAATGGGAGAAAAGTAAGATGAGGAAAGAGGCAAGAACAGAGAGCACATGTTAAATCAAGGCAGATTTTGAATCACTCAAAATATTTGTCCCAATTTTGAAAATTTTTAATAGGGGAAAAATAAGCGTACATTCAAGTCAGCGTACCATTTGAATTCACAACAGAAACCAATTTAAGCCTCATGAGTGTAGGCACCTGTAGAGCAAAACAAAGTTCAAGTCTGAAGATAGTAGGAAGTGTTAGAACAGCAGATGTGTTGCAGCTGGAGGCCTGAGCTTGATGCAAGAGACAGACACCTGCACATTTGGGACTGTGACCTTGTATGGAGAATGCATTCAATGGTAACAAGTTGTCCTACTTGGTAAAGAAGCTAAGTGTACTGTAAAAACAGACCTTTGAATCAGATGCACGTAATCCGTTTACTTCAATCACCAGCTTTTCAGGGTACTCCTATGCCTGGTGGGTCACACTGGTAACTTTGGATTTATTTTTTCAAAAAAAACTTTGATACGTAATCACATCTTGAAATTATAGGGACAGAACAGCAGCAGATCATCCAAATTTCAGCAAAACCCCTTACATTTATTTAAAAGAACCTGCATATCATTTGTCTTAAAAATTCAATCCTGCCCTTCCATCCCCATGGGGCTACTTTATCTTTTGTTTAAAAAAATAATAATCAAGGAAACCAAAAACCAGTTAAACCTGCAAACACAACACTAAAACAAAACTTAAGCAAAATCAAGCAACAGCAACAAAAAGTGAAAACAATTCATCATCATTAACTGTATTTATATTGCTTTTCAAAAGGTATAGTTCATAAAGCAGTTCACATTGCAAAATAAATCAATAAATTGTTTCATACAACAAAAGTACAAATTTAACAGATGTCAGCACACAGAAAGCAAGTCAAATAAAAGCATCCATTTAACCAATGGCCTTGACACATAACAGCGTGTGATGTTGGGGCTTACTGGAACTCTTGGAAGGGTATTTCATAAACTGGTGGTGCTATAAAGCCTTTGCAGCAAAGAGTGACCAGGAGGGAGATCCAGAGGACAGCAGCCACCCAGTAATTGTGGGAAGGTCAGCCCTGACAATCCACTGTCATGGACACAGAGGTTCAGCAAAGGCCAATTAGCTTTGGGGGGGGGGAGGCGTGTTGTGGGCATGAATCCAGACCAGAAACCTGACTGAAAGGGATCTAAATAAAAATGATCACAATGGCTATGTTGAGCTAATGTACTGAGGCAGGAACAATGGTTTCCTACTAGAGCCAATGCAGGTGGGGTCCAGACCTGTAAATGCAGGAATTAAATGGCAATGGAATGTGAAAAATGCAGTGGTTAAGTATACTGATGTGCAGCCCTATGAATGAGAAAAGTGCAATGATAACTACAGTGTTATCAGCAATAGTGGGTGACAACACAATATACTGCGTTATCACCAACTGAGCTTAAAAAGTTTATGGAAAAGGACACAGTTCAGAGAGGGGAAAAACACTCTTATGCGTGTCTACTACTATATTCCCTGGCCCTACATATACCTTTTTATAAGTATATAAACATTTGCTATAGAACTATCATCCAACTCCAATGCTCCATCCTCAATAAGAAAAGAGCTAACAGAATATTTAGCTTCCTACTGAACGGAGAAGAGAGAAGCTCAAGCACGAGAACAAAAAATAGAAAATCACAAACCACCCAAACATTAGACAGAGATGGGAGGGGTAAATAATTCTAAATTGTGATAGTTATCAAATGCAAAAACCTCCCCTGAGGAAACCTTTGCTTTCCCTAACTGATAGTGTACACTAAGAATTAGCTCCATTCTGTTCTGAGCTCTAGGTCATGTCACATATACAATCCCCCGCCCCATGTACATTGGAATCTCATGACTGCATAGCATGGTAATCTCTCAGCAGAGATTAGCCTTGACCAAAACCTCCCACTGATGAACAGGATTTAACCTTTCCTGGGTTTGCATGCACATACTAATACCAGCAGGTAATAGAGTGTGTTTCTTCCCCTTTAAAAACACATACATACCACTTCTCTCTCGTTCTCTCTCTCTTTCTTGTTTCTTCTATTTTTTCTTTCTTGAATTTGAGAGACTGTGTGTGTATACATACACGAACATACAGGTCGAGGGGCATAAAGGGGAAGGTGTCACAAGGTCAGAAAAAGGTAAACCCTGTATAGAGCCTGGAATTTGCCCCATCTTCCCTGAAAAGTCAGTATGAATGAACTTTTCATATATAATGTGAAACACCAATTTTAAAAAACTTTGAACTAAAAATAGATGTCTATAGAAATGCACTTAGCTTCAAAATGAAACTAGTTTAACTGTACTGTATATAGAACTGGTTTATGAAACATGATCTGGAAAAATCAACTTGTAAATACATGAGGAATACATTAAGTGATACTTGGGCTACAACTCTATATACAACATACCTGGGAGTAAGTTCCATAGAAATAAATGGAACTTTTGCACAGGCAGGTAGAGGATTGCACCATTAACAAAATTAATGGCCATAATGAATCATCTTTTGACCAGATGCTCCTCTTAAAAAAAAATCATGAATTTTGCATGTACAGGTGAAGCCTATTTATCCACGTTAGTTCCGTTCCGTGACTCGGTGTGATTAACAAAAGACGCGTTGTGCTAAATTACATAGAGTTATGCAAATACTGCAGCCTGACACTTCCAGATGGAAGGAAACTAAGGCAGCAGCTATTATCAATCCCCTCCCCTCCGCTCCGCTCCATACTCAGCCCTCCTGTTGCCAGCTGCCCTGCTTCTTACACAGGTGGGATGCTGAGCTTGCTTGGGAAGCCTCATCCTCTGTGTACCAGGCAGCCTCCCAACAGCACTGCAGGTTCTCCTCCTCCTCGCTGCTGCCACCACTGCAGCCCTCCCTGGCCACTGCCATCATGGAAGCTCCTCTGCCCCAGAGCATTCTGGGACTTGTAGTCCAGCTCTCTGCTCACCCTCACCTGTCTCTCAAGGCTTGCTGGAGCAGGAGAGCCTGCATCATGGGGGGGGGGGAATTCAGCAAACACTCCCTGGGTTTTTTAAAGCAATCCCCTCTGTTGCTACCACACCTGCCCCTGTGTGTGTGTGAGAGTGAGAGAGCTCCACCTCTCTGCATGTGTTCTGGTTACACAGGATTTTCCGCCCCCCTCTTCAGCCTTGGCTGGCTCAGGTGCTCCAGGAATGTTACTGTTCCTTTGCAAGGGGAACCTCTTCCAGGGCTCCAGGGCTATTCCCTGCCTGGGCGAGGTGGAGTCTTTTTGCAGTGTTTTGGGCTGCCTGGAAATGGAGCGAGACGCCAGCGCAGGGCAAAGAAGGCAAAGGTGTGTGTGACTTTCTGTACCCCCACCCCATTTGAGTTAAGACAACTCTGAAGATAAAAAATCTGTGGATAAATAGGCTGCATCTGTATTCAATTTTCAGTGGCTAAGAAAGTGCCTTCTTTTAAATACATCCTCTTTCTTCATAAACCTATTGTTTTCTAATTGCCACCACTCCCTATGCATCTTTTTTAGACACCTTGGGCATAAGACAAACAAGGCTATGGTCTTGTAGTCTCTCTCACGTTTCATGTGTGTGAGCAAGCCAGCATCTCTACAACCTTACACAATGATGTATTTATAAACACAAATTATAGGGAAGTAGAAGTGTATAACATTTAAAACAGATATGTTACAGCCCAATCCTGAGCTGCCCAGGGCACCCAGGCTTGGCAGCGCCGAGAAGGGCTGCCACCGGATCCTGCACCTCCCGGGCTAGTGCAGGAGGCACCTCCATAGAAGGGGACTTTCGTCCACTTCCCCCGAGTAAGGTAAGCTGCCCTGCAATGGGGCTACTCACTATACCGCCGACATTGTAAAGGTGCTTGTGTAGGGCGCGCAGCCCTCCACGAGCGCCTTGGATCCTGTGGAGTAGAGCTCCATGGATCCACCTCCCATCCCTCTCTCAGGCACGCCTCCAGCCCACCCCCCTCCCCGTGTCACACCTCCCCGTCACGCCTCCTTCCCACCCTCTCTCCACCCCCTCCCCGCCTAATGTTCCGTAGCTCAGCAGTCCCGGAGACTGCCGAGCCATGGAAGCTGGGTGACCGCCCCGCGCTACCCCAGCACCAGCTGGCGCTGGGCTAGCATGGGCAGGAGCCCGGCAGTGAGGCCAGCAAATGTGTCTTATGGCATGTTTGCAACAGTGCTCGGTGGCACGGAGACATGCCACCGAGCATAGGATTGGGTCCTCAGTTGTTCACTGGTTAATTAGAGTCACTGGAATGGAAGCTATTCACAAAGGTTCTACCTGATGTAGAATTCTACATCATGTAGAATATGTTATAGAAGTAGGGTCATAATTTGGCAGAAGGAATGAGGTTTCAAAGCAAAATTTAAAAAACTGATAGAAAACAAGAAATGCAATGAGCATCTGCTGTCCTTGATAAGAAAAATAGCCATGACTATGCAAAAGAATAAAACCTCTACAAATTGAATTGTAAGGCAAACAGTGTTGGCGAAAGTAACACAGAAAGGGAATTTCCAGGGAAGTCTGCTTGAAGACTATTATGAGCAAGAATGCCCTAACGTCACATTTATCTACCAGTTGGCACCGGCATTAACAAAACTATGCTATTTGGCCTCAAAGTGGTACTGTAAACACTAGATTTTAACCAATGCTATGTTTGGCCTTAAACCAGTTAATTGTTAATGAACACAAGACTCTGCTTTATTTCTTTCCAACAAGACAATATACCATACCTGTGAACACTGAGTTCACAGTTATGGTACAGCTCAACATATTTCACAAGTCTTTGAAACTACATTTCGTGATTTAAAGATCATTTCACTTCACTTCACTTCACTTCGTGAAGTAAAGATGGATTATATTTGTAATAAATGTAACTAAATTTGCATCCCAAGGAACTCAAGCTGGCATATGGGTTTATCCACATATTTCCCACACCTTACAGTCACCATGCAAGTGGTCCATGGTCAACTCAGATTCTCCCAATTCACACCTGATACTCTTATGCTTCAGTGTATACTATTTATGCAGTACAATCTTATCAATGCTTATTTGGCCATTTGTCCCACTGACTTCAGTAAGTTTTACTTCCTAGTTAGAATATACAGGATTACAGACTTAATATGCTGAAGTTCAAGAATGAGAAATTTTCAACAATTCCATCTGATGGCACTTTAAGTCTCCTCCCCCCCCCCCCAAATCACCAACAGCATTTCTGAACCGACAATTCAGACTTGCCGTCATCCTCCTTGGGCTTATCTTGCAATATCAGAAAAGACTTGAATGAGGCAAAGCTGAGTGCGGGGTTGTGGTGGTTAATTCACAGATCACATTGCACCTCTTGCTAAAACAAAACATTCATGTTTTACTGGAGGACAGCACTCCTAGCTACAATATTTGCTCTAGTTTCAAGTCACAGACAAAATATTAAATCACAGTATGATGAAGAGTGTTGCTGCACCCAGGAGACTGACTACTGTGGCATGAATTTTCATAAGCAACTGGCTACTTCTGTTTCTACATAGGTGTTAACCTGCTCAATTTTACATGATTAATAAAAGATAGGCAAACATGAATATCTCCTCACCCACTACTATGGTGTTCTAATTATAGTTCAAACAATTTTGAAAAGCTTGCATCAAGCACACTGCTGTTTTCAAGCATATGAACCCATATTAGAACCCCTACATATAATGGCTACACACAGGTTATTGCACAACACCTGTCCTACCTGCTTGAAATTCTGTCAGAAGCATTGATACCCATGTGAAATATGAACAAAATTTTTATCAGGAAGTATTTAATTTGGAAGGAACTATTCCTCTCTTCTCAGGTTCATCATTAATTCAGTGCTCAGAGTACCAGAACTTGTGCATTTCCCCCATATATTATCCTTTCACACAGGAATCCCCAACCTCCTTAGAGAATGAGGTTCATACTGAATCTCAATGCTGCTTTCAAGACACAAATTTGCTATCACAACCTGTAATGTTACTCTGTCTGCCAAGAATTATTTTATACAGCCTCTCCTCCATCATTGTGTGCCATCACTGACTGAAGGCATGTTCTCCAAGACCCCAAGGCAAGTTATAAAGATTCTTGGCACTGATGTCCTAATTGGTGATATATTTGTATTGGCAACCTTCAGTCTCGAAAGACTATGGTATCGCGCTCTGAAAGGTGGTTCTGGCACAGCGTCTAGTGTGGCTGAAAAGGCCAATCCGGGAGTGACAATCCCTTCCACACCGGGAGCAAGTGCAGTCTGTCCCTGGTCTGTCTCCCTGGCTATGGGCCTTCCTTCTTTGCCTCTTTGCCTCAGACTGCTGGCAAAGTGTCTCTTCAAACTGGGAAAGGCCATGCTGCACAGCCTGCCTCCAAGCAGGCCGCTCAGAGGCTAGGGTTTCCCACCTGTTGAGGTCCACTCCAAAGGCCTTCAGATCCCTCTTGCAGATGTCCTTGTATCGCAGCTGTGGTCTACCTGTAGGGCGCTTTCCTTGCATGAGTTCTCCATAGAGGAGAACCTTTGGGATCCGGCCATCATCCATTCTCACGACATGACCAAGCCAACGCAGGCGTCTCTGTTTCAGCAGTGAATACATGCTAGGGATTCCAGCACGTTCCAGGACTGTGTTGTTTGGAACTTTGTCCTGCCAGGTGATGCCGAGGATGCGTCGGAGGCAGCGCATGTGGAAAGCGCTCAGTTTCCTCTCCTGTTGTGAGCGAAGAGTCCATGACTCGCTGCAGTACAGAAGTGTACTCAGGACGCAAGCTCTGTAGACCTGGATCTTGGTATGTTCCGTCAGCTTCTTGTTGGACCAGACTCTCTTTGTGAGTCTGGAAAACGTGGTAGCTGCTTTACCGATGCGCTTGTTTAGCTCGGTATCGAGAGAAAGAGTGTCGGAGATCGTTGAGCCAAGGTACACAAAGTCATGGACAACCTCCAGTTCATGCTCAGAGATTGTAATGCAGGGAGGTGAGTCCACATCCTGAACCATGACCTGTGTTTTCTTCAGGCTGATTGTCAGTCCAAAATCTTGGCAGGCCTTGCTAAAACGATCCATGAGCTGCTGGAGATCTTTGGCAGAGTGGGTAGTGACAGTGATAAAGGGTATCAGAAAGGTATAATAAAAATTTACAAACATGGAGATATAATTTTTTGGGCTAGGAGCATAGATTGTTGCATATTTAGTGGCTATCTTACTCTATTTTCTTAAATGCATTGAAATTTAGCAGTTGCAAACCTGTCTAAACAATATAACCACTCAAGATATACCACAGCCACCCGCCTATAAGTCGATTTCACAGGTAAGTCGAGGGCAGGCTTTGAGCCCCAAATAATGGAATTTTCTATGACCCTCGGATAAGCCAGGGGTTAAACTTAGGGGGGCTCTGACTATAATTTTGTCTGATTTTACCTGAAGCCAGATCCTGAAAAATAACCTTCCAGTAATTGTTACCTAAAAACTGTACAGTTTCTAATTAATTAAAAATACAATAAAAGATCATAAAATGCATTTTTGTTCATTAACTTTTAAAATTCTGGTTTAAACAGTGTCAGAATAAGTGCCTGTAAACAACATACCAGTGGAACCATCAATCAAACCCTTCTTTAAGGTGCCTAGTGTGTTAAGCCAGAGGCTCTACACATAACATGCAACCTAAAACATGTAATTGGGAGTGTGCAATTCAGTTCACAGCAGTTAGATGAGCAACAAGGACTGAGCTGCGCACAGTTGCAACCCTATTTGCTCAGAGGCAGACCCAGTGCTTTCCATGGTGTTATTCTTACGCAATGGTGCATTGCAGCCTGGAACCTTGCTTCAGATGGAAATGAGGATCCCATCTTGGGGTTTTAAAAACCAGACCCCTAAACTTGCTGGTGGGGGGGGGGGGAGGAAATTCTTTGCAAATGACTTGCCAGGAATGTTCAGAGGCAGCAGCAAAAGAAGGAGGCATTTCCCTTCTCCAAACTGGAAGGGAGACAAAGGGGCTTCTGGGAATTGTGGGGAGCCTTTGTGGGAGTATGTGCTGCATTTCATAGCAGCAGCCCATATAGACTACAATCCCCAAAAGTACCTTTACTTCTCTTCTCTTAAATCTCAGGCTCTATTTTTAGGCATAAATTTTTTTACCTATAGGCGAGTATATATGGTAGTTAATTGTAGATTTTTAAGAGCTAGTCCTTCCACCTCCTCACTTTCTAATCAAAGGTAAGTATATTTTATCTTGCAAACTTCAGATACAAGGTGCACTTTTCCAAGTGGCACACAGCTGGTTACTTCTTATTCAAGTCAATGAAAGCATAAGTTTTTTTAAAGTAAGACACTGAAACCGATTTCATTCCACATGATAAAACATTGTTTATGTTCCATATTTTACTTCACAAGCATAGCTCATTTGTCATGTAACTTTACAAATGATTAAATTACTAAAATATTGCACTTACCGATAAGTGCATATTATTGCAATATTAGAACAAAGAGATGTACATCTTTTCTTAAGCCATTTCTGCCCAACATTGCATATGCACAACAGAGATCAAATATGTACACCTGTGGGCTAAGCAGAAATGGGCTTAGACAAGTACTTGTACATCAATTTACATCAATGTCAAAGACCTCAATTCTGTGCACAAATTTTGTATAAAGTACAAAAATGGGGGGGGGGGAACACTAAGATAAGCTTGGTATATACAGTGATACTAAATCACTTACATTTTGAGATATATTGTCTCAATATATTGAAATAACATTAACACTTTGGTCTACATGTTAATTAATGTTAATTAAGCTAGAAGGATGAGCCAGATTTCAGTAGTTGAAGTTTATAATAAGACAGAGAACCTGAGGCAAATCCAATTGTTGACAAAGAACCTACATTCCACTGGCAGCTCAACTACAAATTATTCAGAAGTGTCTTTGATCTTACTTGAAAAATTGCGCTGTGAACTCACAGGCTGCACTTCAATTCCTTGAGATCAAGACGACACTACATCAATGCTATTTTCTTGTTGTTTATCATGCCTTAGTTCTTTGCTAAGTTACCAGTCGGTGAGGAGTAAGATCTTTGTTTTCTTTTTCCTACCAAATGCAGCTTGGAGTAGCTGATTTAAAGCCCAATCCTATCCAACTTTCCAGCACTGGAGTAGCCATCCCATGGGGGTGCGCGCTGCACCCTGCAGTAGTTATTTGTTCCCTTACTTTGGGGCTGCACTGTGCCTGCAGTCGTGCTGGAAAGTAGGATAGGACTGGGCCCTTAACCTCTTCCCCTTCACTGTTATAATTCCCTGCCATTTAAGAATTATTGTTTAAAGTTTCTGTCATAGTGACAGGATTCGATAGTAAAAGACAGAATTAAGTTTCATTATGCTGTAAATTTTTACATTGTGTGCGCCTCTTCCAATGCCACATACTGATGGTCCAATTCTAAACATGTTCACTCATATGTAAATTCCATCAAAGGTTACAGGGCTTGCTTACTAGATGTATGCCTATACCTGCTGAATTCTGAAAAGATTCTTTAAATTCAATAGAAGGACATTGAATTGCATGAACCATTTACAAGCTCAAATGTGCTGGATACTTTGGAATGAAATACAGTATTACCTTAGATACTCACAGGTATCTACTCACAGATATAGTAAATGAAATTTTTGCCAAGTAATCAAGTTCCAATTATCACTTTGCCTTATCTCCAGGTCAATCAGAGGGCAGAGCCTTTCAACTCTGAACAGTTTCCTTTCTTCCCTAAGCTTAGGCAGGCAGCTGGTTAGTTGCTATAGTTTCTTTCTTGGGACATTCCAGTCAAAGTTAACCTTTTATTCCCCTCCGTTCCCTTTTGCTGCTGCAGCCTGATTCCCTTTGCGTTTGGCAGACATCTTTTTTTTCAAAACCAGGATGGGATTCCCTTTCCATTTGAAGCAACAATTCCCAGGCTACAATTCAATGCAGCATTACTTAAGAATAACATCCATGGAAAGCAGTGGGTCTACTTCTGAGTAAAAAGGGTTGCAAATATATGCAGCTGCATCTCTCTGTTGTGAATTGAATTGCACACTCACAGTTATGTGCTATGAGTTGTATGCTGTATGTAGAGCTTCTGGTTTAACACACCAGACACCTTAAAGGTGGATTTGATTCATGGTTCTCCTGCAGTGGTTGCCATCCTTTAACATTTGCATATCTCTTGGCAGCCCATTTCCATAAATTGTACTGTTCATATTAACAAAATGTTTGTAATTAATAATACAAGCCCTTATCTCTTCATGTATTCATCACACTTTCTCTTTTCATCTGTTTGAAGAACAGAAGACTCTGCCTTTGCACTGTTTTGCACCAGAAGTGTGCTGAGAAATTCTGGGTGACTGATCACTTTCCATATTATGTTTCAGCTTTTTTACTGTGCTGGTTTTCAATCACTGGTTCATACATGAATTGATGACCAAAAACTAGCTATTAGTGGGGCTTTCACAGCCAACTAGCTACCTCCCTTCCTGCCTTGCTGATCCTTGCAAGGCATTCCTGTCTTGCAAGGCATTCTGGAGTAGGACCTGCCATTTTTCAAGTACCCCTAAAGGTCCTGTTGAGTGTCCCTGGGAGTACATGAATACCAGGCTGGGAACCACTGATTTACTGGTATGTTGTTTACAGTGCACTTACTCTGATAGTGTTTACAAAAAGGTGGTGAAGAACAGAATTTAAAAAGAATAAAAATGTAAGTTATGATCTTTTACTATGTTTTTAATAAATTAGAGGCTACAGTTCTTAGGTAACAATTAGTGGTAGGTTATTTTTCAGGATCTGGCCTGGGGTAAAATCAGACAAAACTATAGTCAGACACCCACCTAAGTTTAACCCTGACTTATCCAAGGGTCATAGAAAATTCCATGATGGTTGGCTCAAAACCTGCCCTCAACTTATCTGTGGGGTCGACTTATAGGCGAGTGTCTGCGGTGAAAAGGCAGGGGTGAGGAAAGGCTACGGCGTTTCTGCCTCTTCAGCCTAGAAAAGAGGCGCCTGAGGGGGGATATGATTGAGACATACAAAATTATGCATGGGAAGGATAAGGTGGATAGAGATGCTCTTTACACTCTCACATAACACCAGAACCAGAGGACATCCACTAAAATTGAGTGTTGGGAGGGTTAGGACAGACAAAAGAAAGTATTTCTTTACTCAGCATGTGGTTGGTATGTGGAACTCCTTGCCACAGGATGTGGTGACAGCATCTGACCTGGATGCCTTTAAAAGGGAATTGGACAAGTTTCTGGAGGAAAAATCCATTATGGGTTACAAGCCATGACGTGTATGTGCAACCTTCTGATTTTAGAAATGGACTATGTCAGAATGCCAGATGCAAGGGAGGGAAGCAGGATGCAGGTCTCTTGTTATCTGGTGTGCTCCCTGGGGCATTTGGTGGGCTGCTGTGAGATACAGGAAGCTGGACTAGATGGGCCTATGGCCTGATCCAGTGGGGCTGTTCTTATGACTAATTTCCAGGTGCATGTAGGCCTCTATTTCCAGGTGCATGTAGGACGATAACCTAGCATGTAAAAGCAGCACTTGTCATTCCTATTTCTTCTAGGACAACCAACTTCAAATCCTAGGATTGCGGCAGTGTTTCATAAGCAGGGGCCAATAACCTGTGTACCCATTAAGTGCCAGTTGTTCAAGATAAGTTTTTTCCCCCCTAAAGAGACTTGCTTTCAACTACTGCGTCTCAAAGGCAAGCTAATTCATTTTGTAGGGGAAAAAAAACATTTACCCATTATGAGGAAAAATCTCTCCAGATAACTCAAAACACAGAGTGACAGTCCTCTTACTCCAACACCATAAAAAACGAAACCAGTGCTTCTCAACATTTGTCTCCTGCCATACCACTTTGCATGGTCCACCTACTGGAAGTATCACTGGAAGTTACTGGCAATTATGTCATCACCAGTTACTTCCAGATTGGGAGGCCAGGTATGATGCAGTGGTAAGATGCTTACGGTGGATAGAAGGGCTTTTTCAAGCACATGAAAAGTGGGCGGTAGAGCTATGACCACTGCTTGTTGCATTGTGTTGCTGATCTCGCTGCCAGGTGACAGGGGTCTGGGGCACCTCAAGTACCACCAGTGGTACAATTACCACTGGTTCAGAAACACTGATCTAAACAGCTTGCCAGGTATATTTGTTCTGAATTACTATGGCGTGTATTTATCCATAGTAAATACAGTTTGTCCTCTCCAACAAAGGAGATAAACAATCTTTACCATATTGTCAATGGCCAGAATGAGCTTGAGATTTTGTGGTCAATTAATATGGAACCACGTAACAGAATAAGCTTGACTGGGATTAGAATAGCAAGTTGCATATTTGGTAGGCAGCCAGATTGGGGGGGGGGAGAGAAAAAGTATGGAATTTTGGACAGAAACTGTTCCATGGCAGTTGGAATGGACTGTTATGAAGAAAGAAAACACCACTGACAGCAAGAGCAGAGCTTCCTATAGAGAAAGGAAGGAAGGACAAAAGATGTGAACCTACAACAATATACAAAATTAGAGAGCTGCACACAAAGTGAAACACAAAACTGGGGCAAAAGTCATCAGCTAAACCTAATGAAATGTAAGTATAGTATTGTGTGTCAAAAATGGAAAAAAAATCCAATGAACCAGTGCTTTTAATAATACAAAAATTCAGGTTCTAGTTATATTTACTCCTCTGCAAAAGCTGTAGGCTTGGTGTTAATGTAACTCAGGCAGCTATTAGTACAAGTCCCCAGCCCAGATACCCCAGTTACAATTACCCCAGAAAGCAACTGCAAGTGAAAATGCAATAGACAGCATGAAGGCTTTTCACATCAAGCTTTTTCACACTTATGAACAGCCCAATGCATGTTTACAGAAGAGTCCTTTATTCAACAGAACGTTTTCCCAGTTAAGTCTGAAAAAGATAACAACCTAAGAGCCATGAGCTGATAAATATTTTAAGAAATAGATTAGTTAAGCTTTTCTTCATAACTATGGTGGTAGACAATCTCTCTTACTGTAATTTAGGAAACTTTTTTTAAGCATACTTTACAAGCGTTCCTGAGAAGCAATATGGAATGGTAGTGTCTGTTGGGTATACCATAGTACACATGAACTTGGATGAACAACGGAACAGCCAATACAGTTCAGCCTCTAATTTGCAGATCCTACATACAGGTGGGACCTCAGTATCCACTGATTTCGTATCCACAGATTTGACTCACCACTGATAGCGAAGTTCACCTTTAAATGCCTTGCAACAAGGAAAAAAGTGTCAAAATCAAATTTCTTACCTTTAAGAAAATGCTGTTAAATATTATTTCAATCCAATACATTCCATTATTCCCTCCCTCTAGTGGTCAAATGTGGTACAGCGTTTATTCTGGGGGTGTCAGTCATAAGACACCTCAAGAAGCAATATCTTTGGCCCCTGATATATTTAGGCTCTCTCATATCTTGAAATTATGAACAAGATTTGCACATTTTCTCTTCTGTCATTTGCAGCTAATGAGTTTCTATATGAAAGCAAAGTGCTTATTTCTGGTTATCATCTGCTTAATGATGTCATTTCCTGCTTAATGATGCCATTTCTGGCCCTCAGCAGGTGCCATGAATGCTATTCAGCTCACTATATGAAATGAGTTTGATACCCCTGGTCTATACCAATGCATTCTAGGGTGACAACAGAGGAGCAAGAAACCTGGAAGTAGGTCTTTAAAGCTTTTCTTCCACAGATTTTTTTTTTACCCACTGGGGGTTCCAGAACAGAACCCCAGTGGATAATGAAGCATGACCTGCAGTCAACTAGTTCTCAACTTCTTTTGGAGTAACTGCTCTACTCATGTTCTACCCTCCTCCTGCAGAACAGCTGCTTCTCCCAGGGTAAACAAGCCTCTGCTCCCCATTAAGAATCTAAATATTTGTGACTGCCAGCTATAGTGAGGATAAAGAAGGGTCTACACTACAGCAGTAGCTTGTCCTCCTCAGTGGTTTAACAAGACAGTTAAGTTAGTTAACCAAACTATATATGCTTCTGCCTCTTTCTGACTGAATTCCAAAATGAGCAGAGGGGAATGCCTATGCACCAAAACTTGTTAGACACTTCAATATCCATGGATGCTATACCCACAACAGCACATTAGGAAAGCTTAGCCTACCATGCTTACTATGGTTGTCTGAAGTGATAACTGAACTCAGGGACACAGCCTCTGTCATAAAACATCACCACCACCCAAACATTCTTTACCAGGGGAGAATCTTATCCTAAGCACAACCATATTCAAAAAATAAGCAAGTCAGAATGTATTGTTTTTGAAATTAAAAACTTCAATTTTAGTGCTTCATAATTTGAATTGTAATTTAAAACGTAACCTGGGTTAAATGTCACAATAGAGCAAAATACCACTGTAAAATTTATGCACAGGTGTAATTGTCTGGAAAGTACCATACAGGCCTCATACTGCTATGATGTCATTATAATTCTTCAGGAGTAATTATTGCTCCCTAACTAGGAATAACTACCATGAAAGTCTGCAGTAATTTATCTAACACCAAGTGTTTAAAGAACCAGTCAAGTTATTATCTTTAAGAATCTGTACCAACCTACTATCTTATAAACAGATTTATCACAACTCCAAGAGCTCCACTACATTAAACAGACCCTGATACCACAAATGTAGATTGCAAGTCATATGAATAAGACTTGTTACATAGTTTAGTTCATATAACCCTGTTTTGATTAGATGCAAGTAGTTTGTTGAGTAGCAGGATATAATTTTCGAGGTTAAGGCTATGCATTCTTATTCAGAATTCTTAAAGTTATGCTACAAGATGCCAACCTAACAGATACATCCTGCAACAAGACTCAATGTGAGGAAGCTATCCTGAACCACTGTATAAGAATCACCAACTTAAAGTGTGTGTGTAATCTGACAAATCATAGGAGAATATTTTCAGTTATCTTGAACAGAAAAATATTTTCAGTTATCTTGTAGTGGTATTATCCCCCATTATATCCCTGAATTTAAAACTGAAATGAAAGAAATGACAGGCTTATATGGAAGAAAAGTATGCATTTTAACATTTTTTGTATGGCGAGATTTACACAGAAATAGCCTGATTAAAGATAGTGGCAACTCCTAAGCTGTTTTAGCACTTCAACCACCAACATTACTGCTTTAAGAATAATTAAAGAATTGTAGAGAGCAGCCTGATTTGCTATGTGCTTTTAAAAGCAGGAGATATTAGCACTGCAGTTCATATGCTGCAAAGCCTGAATATTCAGTTAAAGCAGGGGTGTCAAACGTAAGGCCCGGGTGCCAGATGCGGTCCAGAGAAGCTTTTTGTCTGGCCCTCAGACTTTCACATCTGCTGAGCAGTGCTGAGATGTAACCGCTGAAAGGGCAGTCTACATGAAAATTGAGCTCTCCCATATCTTGAAATATGATCAAGATTTGTGTATTTTCTCTTCTGTCATTTGCAGCTAATGAGTTCCTAAGTGAGAAAAGGTGCTTATTTTTTGTTATGACCTGTTTAATGACATCATTTCCTGCCTAATGACATCACTTCTGGCCCTCAGCAGGCATAATGAATGCTATTCAGCCCTCAATACCCGAGTTAAAGGAATCTCAGAGCAGTACTGATGGTCTATTACAGGGGTGTCAAACTCATTTCATACCTAGGGCCGAATGGCATTCATGCCTGCTGAGGGCCAGAAGTGATGTCATTAGGCAGGAAATGATGTCATTAAACAAGTCATAACAAAAAATAAGCACTTTTTCTCACTTAGGAATTCATTAACTACAAATGACAGAAAACATGCAAATCATGATCATATTTCAAGATATGGGAGAGCCCAATTTTTGTGGGCTGCCCCTTTAGCAGCTACACCTCAGCACTGCTTGCAGCTGAGAGCCTGAGGGCCGGATAAAAAGCTTCCATGGGCCACATCCGGCCCCCGGGCCGTATGTTTGACAACCCCAGTCTACTACTACATATTCCAACTCCTAAACAATAAAGATAGCAAAAGTAGCAATGTCTGGAAAATGTGCTCAATTGTAAGTAAGAAAACCTTCTCATGAGGTTGACCCTATTCAAATCAATTCTTGCAAGCATGAAGGCTATAGACTTTCACCACATGTACTTGACAGGACTACATACACACCCAAAATTAGGATTACTTTCAGCTAAGGCAGTATCTTATGCATATGTAAGTCGGAGATACATTCATAGGACCAAGCTACAATTACATCTAATGAACACAATGCAATCTACTCCTTACTGCATAGAGACCTGCTTGCTTCCCTAGATGCAATATTCAAAATTATGCTTCCCTGGCACAATGACATTCTATCAATGATACCATCTTGCTGAATAAAATGCACATTGTGGGACTACTACATGCAATACTAGCACAAATGCTTCACTTATTTAAGATGCAGATGTAATAAAGTCAGTTACAAATTTTAAGAGGACTCCTACATCACTACAGACCACAGTTCCTTAAAACATAATGCTTCCTACAAGAATATAAGAAAAGCCCGGCTGAATCACGCCAAAAGCCCATCTTGTCCAGCCTCCTGTATCTCACAGTGGTCCACCAGATGCCCTAGGGAGCAAACAAGAGATCTTGGATCCTGTTGCCCTCCCTCGCATCTGGCATTCTGAGGTAGCCTATGCACACTTAATGAGAGTAAACCCCATATAACACAATAGGACTTACTTCCTTGTAAGCACACAATACTTCAAGCTGCATCCTAGTAAGCATAAAGATATTTAACCCATATTATGCATGCTCATACAGTATCATAAACTGAGTAGAGGAACTCCATATGTCAGCAGGATGGCAGAAGCTACTAACAGAATGGTAACCAATGTTGTACAAAGAAATATCAAGAATAAAGTAGATGAACTGGCCAAAAAGCAAATTAAAGGTACTGTTTAGCACTGGGGAAGTCCAACAGTTTTGTTTTGTAATATATCTTTTAAATTATGCTATAAATAAGTCTGTGGAAAAACCACAACACATTCATTCAGAAAAAAAGTTAATGATAACACATTGAGAAAAATTACAAGTATGCTGCTAAGCAGTGTTCCAACTCAGTTTTTATTTTTCATATATATAGAGAGAGAATGTGTGTACTAAATAATACAGTTTTAGTTTATTCTGTTTACATAAGGGATATTAAACACCTTCCACTTAGAGGCTCACACACAAAATTAGTTGCCTGCGTCCACACAAAGCTTCAAAGACATTTTGCTTACAAGAATCAAACACAATGCATTCCAAACCATTCCCACACAACCAACATCATCACATCACAGTTCAGTAGCATGACGACTGCATCAATAAATACATTTTTTACCCTTTCTCAAATTAATGTCCGTGAGTTATAGGTATTTGAGTTAGCTTGCACTGAAAATAATGCAACAAAAGTTTTTTTTAAAGAACAAACCCAAGGTGTTCTTTAAAAAATGATGTTAATTGAAAGAAAAAATCCTTTGTTGTAAAAAAAGAGGAAGACAAAAAACTGAGATTCTTACATAGATGTACATGGTTGCCAGTGGTACTTGGATTAGTTTGCAATTAAAGCAACAAACGTTAAAAAAAATCAAGCTTTTATTTTAAAAATGAAGTTAAAGAAAAAATCCTTTGTTGTAAAAAAAAACACAAAAAAAACAGGAGGAAGACCAAAACCTGAGATTCTTACATAGAGGTATAAGGTTGTCAGTGGTACATGAATTGGCTTGCAATTAAAAATAAAGCAACAAACGTTTAGAAAAAGCCCAAGGTTTTCTTTGAAAAATGAAGTTATTTTAAAGAAAAAATCCTCTGATGCAAAGAAAAAAAGGAAAAATAAGGATACCCCACTGAGGGAGACCAAAAAATGAGATTTGCACATAGATGGACAGGATTGCCAGTGGTACTTGAATTAGCTTGCAGTTTAAAAATAAAGCAACAAAAGTTTTTTTAAAACAAAAAAAATCCCAAGGTTTTCTTATAAAAATGAAGTTACTTTATAGAAAAACATCCTTTGTTTTTTTAAAAAAAGAGGAAGACCAAAAAATGAGATTCTTACATAGATGCACAAGACTGTCAGAGGTACTTCAATTAGCTTTAATTAAAATAAAGCAACAAAAGTTTTAAAAAAAGATTTTCTTTTAAAAATGAAGTTATTTTAAAGGGGAAAAAATCCTTTGTTGTTAAAAAAAAAAGGGGGGGTATAAGGATACACCACTGAGGAAGACCAAAGAGTCTGACACAGATGGAGAAGGTTGCCAGTGGTGCAAGTTGAAGCATCAGCTTTAAAAATAAGATATATATAGAAGAGGTCCCTGGAAATGAAAAATAAAACAGGAATTAAGTCCCCAGAGTGCCCAGTGCTGGAGATGATGGCTGTGGCTGCCCATCCTGCATGAGGTGGGGGTGTGAGTGAGAAGAGGGAGGGGAAGGCTGGGGGGGCATATAGCAGCAATAGCTTAAAGAAAAATTAAGGGGGTGCAGCCAAAAAATGAAGGGGGAGGAGGCAGGAGCCCCTCCAGAAGCCTCCCTCTCACCCCACTGTGGCGACTGGCACTCCAGTTGCCCAGGCTGGGTGGAGACCCGCGAAGAGGCGGAAGGGGAGGAGGCTGGAGGGAGAGGAGCCAGTCAGACGTGAGGCGGGGGAAGCGGGAGGGGGAGGGGCAGCAGCACCGCCCCTCCCCCACACAGCGAGGGCGGCGGTTGCTGTGACTCCGCCCTCCTCCCTTCCAACGGTCACGCAACCTCTCAAGGGCGAGGGAGCTGCGGCGGCGCCCCCTCCCCCACCCAGCACGCGCCTAACGTGAACTCTTCGCTGCTGCTGTAGCCGCCGGCTCCCCTGCGCGCGCGCCCCGCGGTGTGCGTGCGCGCGCGCCACCCCCCCCCAGCCCCATGCTGAGCCTGACTTCGCTGACAGCTCCCCCCCATCACCCACACGGGCACAAAATGGGGCTGCTCTTTTCCGTGGGCGCCGCCATTTTGTGAAGCGCTGCTGCGAGGCGGCTGTTGGGTGCCGCGCCGCCGCCGCCACTGCAGCAGCAGCAGCTTCGGTCTCAGGGCGGCAGCGGCAGCAAACGAGCCAGCCAGGCAGGCGCGCTGGAGTGGCTTTCCGGGGTCCGTCTGTGTGCAGTGCTTGAATAAAATGACCCCCCTCTCCAGGGAATCCCCAGCTGACGGTTACGTAAGGGAGACGGTGCGCCATGGCTGAGCGGCTCGGAGCATGGCAGCGCTGCTGCTACGCAACTCCACGCCGCACTCGCCTTGCCTCTGCTGCTCCCCCCCTCACACACACACGCCTCTGGTGCTCTCTCTCTTACACACACACACACTTACTTACTTGCCTCCTCTATTCCCTTACACACACACCTCTTGTGCTCTTACACACACACACACACTTGCCTATGGTGCGCATGCGCTCTCTCACGCGCAATTGCCTCTTGTACTCCCTCACATACACACACACATTTGCCTCTTGTGCTCACACACACTTGCCATTGCTGCTCTCTCTCTCACACACACACACACTTTCCTCTTGTGCTCACACACACTTGTCTTTGCTGTTCCCTCACACACACACACACACTCTTGCCTCTGGTGCTCCCTCACTCTCACACACACACCTCTTGTACTCTCTCTCTCTCTCTCTCACACACACACTTGCCCCTGCTGCTCCCTCACACACTCTCTCACAGGGCTCCTCATAAACTGAGGGAACTGACTTGCTCACCTTTTGCCAAGTGCCAGTCACTGGTGGGAGGGAAGGAGGAGATCCCTTGTTTCAGAGTCACTTGAGGACTGTTTACAACTCTCCCTCCTCAGTGTCGGTCAAGGAAGCGGTGCCTGCCTGTGAGGCTCTGAAAACTCGCCCCTCTTGCACTGCTGTGGAGATATTTCTGACGGTACTACTAGTACTGCACTCCACGTGGCAAAAGAAAGTGAGAGCCCTGTGTCAGTCAGGAAGGTTGAGGCTGCAGTGCTATTTTACCTCAGAGCAAGGCCCACTAAACACAGTGAAATTTACTTCTGAGTAAACATGCTGTTGGAGGAGTGAAATGTCTGGAACTTTTTCACCTTTGAGGCTGCAATCCTATCCCACGCTTATTTGGGAGTAAATCCCATTGATTATAATGGACTCACTTCTGAGTATACATATATAGGATTGGACTCTATGGCTGCAATCCTATCCCACACTTAACTTTGGGAGTAAGCCCCATTGACTATAATGGGACTCACTTCTAAGAAGACATGCTTAGGATTGGGCTCTTAGGCTCCAGTGCTCTATGCACTACCTCAGACCAAGCCCCATTAAACACAGTGGAATTTACTTCTAAGTAAATGTGTTGTTGGGGGAATGAGATGTCTGGAACTTTTTTACCTTTGAGGCTGCAATCCTATCCACACTTACCTGGGAGTAAGCCCCATGGACTGTAATGGGACTCACTTCTGAGTAGACATGCATAGGATTGGGCTCTGAAATTGCCCACAAGAACCCAGGGCAGAAGATTAAAAAAAATGCTGAGAAATAATCCCAAACAGGGATTTTCGCCCTCTTCTCAATAATGAATATGACCGAGAGGGCAGATCTTAACCAAGGATCTTAATTCATCTCTATCTCTCAGTATTCAAGCTTGAAACTGCAATCCAGCTTGAAAGAAAAAATAAAAACACACCATAATCTTAGATTTTAATTTCCTGAAGTAATTTAGTACATGGTATAAGGGGAATATAGATTTCCTTGACAGACTCGCAAGAGACCATAATGTGTCATCGATTTTTAAACAGAACTTTTACTAAGTTTAGTTATGAGGTCTAAAAATTGATAATATGAAGATATAGAACTGGGGTTTCCAGTTTATTGCATGAGAAAGAAAGGTGACCTTTGTCCTGAGTTTCAAATAGCAAGATATTTACCTAGGTGAATAAAGTGTTCACCTTTTCAAATATATATATATATATATATATATATATATATATATATATATATATATATATATAGGTGTCAATGACAAACGTTACCACACCCTCATCTAGAATGCTATTTATTTTGTGGCTATATATACCACTCTATTTTCAATAGGAAAAGAGCCATGATTAAGAAACATGCATTCATTTGAATTCCCAAAGATAGCAAAGTGCTTATCTGAAAGTTCCATTTACTTTGAGGCTGGGATCTCTTCTGATGTAGATGAGTGAGATTGTCTTTTCCCCCAACACCCCAGTGGGAAGCAAAAGAAAGGTTTGAATACTGGTATATATACCAGTTTGAATACTGGTTGAATACTGGTATATGTAGGTTTATAACTGGGTCTTGAGAGTTAGGATTGTGATGACCTATTTTTTTGTCTTTTCTACCACCTATACTTAGGTTTTGATCACACACTTACTAGGGTGTGAGCCACCCCACTAAATAAAAGGGAACTTCTGAGTAATTATCCATACAGTTGAGTTGTTAGGACAGTAAATATTGGGGTGTCCTGTAAGTCAGGTCATCACACATTCTGGAAACCACTCCTCTACAAACTCTGTCAAGTAAATGGGGACATCAAATTTTTTGAAATTTTATGACATCAAATTTTATGAAATCCCAACCCTTTCTACCTGGTCTTGAATCTCCATAACATTGCTAACACCTGCACACACACAGTTCACTCCCATTCCTAGCAGCCACATGCTAGCCCATTCATTAGGCCAACTGAAGAATTGCTGTCCTTTTCACAGTCCAGTTCTATGCATGTTTCCTAAGAAGTTCCATTGTGTTCCATGGGGCTTGTTCCCAGATAAGTGTGTGTAGGATTGCAGCCTTTGAGATTTTAGCAGGACCTTGATTGTTTCTGTTACTAGCAAGACTTGCAAAATAGTTGGACTCTTCTTTCCACTAGTGTGCCGTACTCTCTGCCAGATTTTATATACTGTTTGAATATGTATACAAATGCTGTAAAATATATTTACAGTACTTGTTAATATATATAAGGTATAGACGAGTCAGGTATGATTCCGAGCAGCAAATTTACTTAGCAAGTATGTTTTCCCTGTATAGATCATTCCTTGCTCAGTAAAACTATGTTTGTGTATTGTATAACATTGCATCTAATTTATATAGTGCCTTTCAAGGTTTTAATGTTTCACATACATTATCTTAGGCTGCACCCTACCTACCTGAGAGTAAACCCTATTGAATACAATAGGACTTATTTCTGAGTAAACATGTATAGACCTGCCATGTTTAATGACTTACAACATTCTTGGAGGGTAGGCCAGTACTATTGTAGATGGGAATTTCAGTCTGTTGGAGCTGAGAAAACTGATGCTCCAGGTGAACAACTAGTGGGTTCATGACTGAGGTGACATTTGAACTGGAAAGACTTCCCAGCTGAACTTTTAGACAATATGCTATACCAGTGTGTGTGTGTGTGTGTGTGTGTGTGTGTGTCTGTCTCTCTCTCTCTCTCTCTCTCTCTCTCTCACACACACACACACACACACACACACACACACACAGGGAGGGGGGAGGGAACAATCGCTAAACAGATGTGGTTATAATTATATTCAAATATTAAATATGTATATTATTAGCATATCTTTAGAAATCATTTCATTCATCAACATTTTCATGTCTTATTCCAAATCACCTGGGGTTGTAGGGTTGGGAATTGTTATAAAATTACTGCAGTTGTGATGTTAAAATATAAAAATTATACTCATACATGTAAAATTCTATATGGTACCTGTAAAAAAAATAGGATTTTTCAGTTTAGATGTGGAAAGGTTTTCAAAATTAAAATCCTCAAAGGATTGTTTTCTATTTTAAAAAATCACCCATAATTCAGCTAACTTTCTTAATCCCTGACTCTTTTTATCTCCTCCAGTGAACCTGGAAAGTACTGTACTTCGTCTCTGGAAAGTTTGGGAAGACTGGAACATTTCCTCTGCCCCTAACCCTGGAACAACCGGTAGTAGCCGTCTTCCCCCCCCCCTTCCTTCGCTCCGTCTGCCTTTTCTCTTTCCGCCCGGCTTTGTGTGAAGTTTGCGGCACATTGCAGATGAGCCCTTAGCCGCGAGAGAAGCCTATTGTTCCCCGCCAGGAACTGCTTGCTGGCAGTGCTGGCTTTTGCCATTTCAGAGCTGCCTTTTGCAGTGCCTCGGCCGGCCTCTGGGGTTCGCTGTGTTGCGCTCTCGCCCAGGCAGCAGCACGGCGGCCTCAGATCTTTTTGTCTGAGAGAGAAGAGAAGTGAATTCTGCCGCCGCCGCCGTACAGTGTGTGTGTGTGTGTGTGTGTGAGAGAGAGCGAGAGAGCGAGAGGGGAGATTTCATGGAGCCTCGTCTGTAATACACACACACACACTGTCAGTACCTCACTCCAGCCTTCCCAACCCCCACCCTACCACAACACTAACCCAATTCATTGTGTGATCCAGCAGCACCATGTTGAGTCTCATGTGCAGGCTGGATCGGTTGGGTTGGTGGTGCTGAGAGAGGCAGGCAGCGGCGGCAGCAGCAAGAATTGCCGAGAGGTGCCCCTCTCCCTCCCCTTGTGCTGTGTGGAGACAGGACTCGCAATTGCCACTCGCTCTGGGCTCCCTTATTCCTTTTAAACTTTTCTTTCTTTCTTTTCCGAAACAAGCCCCTCTCCATGGCTGATCCCTGGCCGAGCACAGGAACCTGGGTCTCTTAAAGGCGAGGAGGAGCCGCGGATTGTTGTTGTTTTTCTATTGGATTTTGCTTTCTTTGGTAAGGCGACAAAACCCCCCGAACCTTTTTTAAAAGATCCTACAAAAATATGGCAAATTCGACTGGTAAAAACCAACCAGACCAGCGGAGAAAGGGAATCGCTTTCCTGGACGAGCTGCGGCAGTTTCACCACAGCAGAGGGTGAGGAAAATGGGGAGATGGAAGGGGATGGTGAGGGGGGGAGGCTGTTTAAACCGACCGATTTTAACTTCCAGCCCCTTCCCTGAAGGGCGAGACGGCCCCCTGCGAGGGGAGAAAAGGGGGGCCGAGTTGACAAGTTGTTTTTTGTGTGTGTGTGTCTTTTGGCAGGTCTCCTTTTAAGAAGATCCCTGTGGTGGGTGGGAAGGAGCTGGATCTTCATGCTCTCTACACCCGAGTCACCACTTTAGGCGGATTTGGGAAGGTGAGTGGAAGTTTTAATTCGGCTTTCCCTCCCACTGGCCTCTTCCCGAAACTCTCTTCTGACCCGAGGGGGCCGAGGGGGTCGGCGGGGGGGTCGGGAACCGTCCTTTTTTCGAGCCGGATCAGGCGGGGGGGGGAAGTGGAAGGAGGAAGCAGGCAAGGCAGGTTGGTGGCTTGGCCTTGTTGGCGGAGAGCTGAAGGGGGGAGTCCGGGGGTGTCGAGTACACCCGTCCCCTGCCCCCCAGTGCCCCTTCCCCCGATTTTGGGCCGATTCCCCCCTTTTCCTGGGAGAAGGAGAGTGGCAAAGGCGGTGTGTGAGGCAGTTTCTTCCTCTTGTGGCTGCCGCTCTGTGTGTGTGTGTGTCTCTCGCGCACAGAAAGAGAGAGGAGAGTCTGAGTGCAGTTTTAGTGCAACTCAAAATTAGCGGGCATGTTTAACATCGATAATCGGCACGGAGCATGGGCTCGGAAATGTTCCTCGCTGCCGTGGGGGGGACCAGGCGCTGCCCTCGGAGCCCTTCCCGGGGAGAAATAACAAAAGGGGCAGCCAAGACGGTGTGTAATCAAATAGCCATCTTTAGGCTTCAAGGCTAGGGACAGAAATGTAGGCCTCAAAAGAAAGGCCTCTCTGTGTCTGTACAGCTCGCGGAGGGGGAGGCTCAGCGGGCCGGTTCCCCTGCACCCCCCAGCCGGCGGGGGCGGCCCCCACCAGACTTTCTTGGCTCATTTCAACTTCTTTGGGCTTTTACGGACCGCGGGAGGATTTAAAAGCAGGCGACAGAGGGACTCCCGATTGGTTATTGTCCAGGCAGTGAAGACAAAAACAAACCCTCCACACCGAATAAAACCCCCTCTCTTTCTCGCTCCCCGATAAAATAAATGTTGTAAAATACGAGGGGAGGAGCAAGATCGTATCGCCGGTGACTGTCAGTAAGAAACAGGGATCCCGGGTCCAATCGAAATGGGTCTGTATCTGCCATCAGATTTATTTAGTATTTCATGGCAGCCCTTCTGCTGGTCGCGATCAACGACGTTGTGTATGTGTTTGTGCATCTGTGTGTGTTGTTTTTGACAGGTATCTGAGAAGAATCAATGGGGAGAAATTGCAGAAGAGTTTAACTTTCCCAGAAGTTGTTCTAACGCTGCCTTCGCTTTAAAACAGTATTACTTGCGGTAAGTGTTGATGAGGGCTGTTGCAGTGGTACTGATGAGCAAAGGGATGGCATTTGGAGGTTTTTAGGATGCAAAAGCATAAGGATTGTCGTCCACCTCACAAAAAGCATTTTAAATTCCTGTTGTGTGTCTGTGGTCAGTTGAACGTGACTTTTTCTTTTTGTTTATGGCTCTGATGTTTTTGGGTTGTTTGATATTTTGCTTTTGCCAGCTTTATACATTGGACATCTGGAAGTTTATAAATAGTAGGGTGAGAAGCTTTTTATTGATTATTTACAATTGATATCACTGTAAGGCTGGTTCTCTTAAACAAATTAGTGTAGTTCTAGCAACCAATGAAAGGGGAATAATTTAAGAACTACTTACTACTTTTTGGAGATGGACTGCGAATTTTATTTTAATATTATTTTTAATTAAAGCTTCCAGTGTTCAAATTCCTTGTTATTAAAATGACACTTTCACACAAGGCATGTTTTACATATAACAGGGTTGTGGTATTTTTTTAAAATTAATATTTTGCTTTTCATAAATGATAACTGAAATCTAATTTCCTGACAATCTGTGGGAATTCTAATTAATGATTGGCTTTATAGACTCTCTACTTGAGGGTCTAGATTTCTTAATTTGAAAGCTGTTGTAGTAATTGGCAATACATGTTGTTTGTTTATGAATATATTTTTAAAAAGCACACTAGCCTGTCTATGTAGATGTTGCTGCTTTGTGTCTGCTGAGGAATCTGTGAATTTTAGATTTAAAAAAAAATCTAATCTTTATTTTGTTTTCAACATATATTCAAGGTGTGAATTTGTTCATGTTCCTGTTGATCTAGATAAGATCTGCCCTGTTTTGTGATAGGTTTTTCAATTATTAAAACCCACCTATCTCTTGGAGAGTTGATGCTCTGAATTAGGAAATGTAGTAATTGCACAGGTGCACTTTCTATTGGTTGTCCTAGATTGACTTCTAGTTTGAAGCTGTAGAATTCACAGCAACAGTGTAGGAGTGATTATTGAGTTACAGGGAAGTCTGGAAATCCTTAGTCAGAATCTGTTGGAATATAAAGTTCTTGTATATGTTTTGTGTTGGCACGTGCTTCTGTAAAAAAAAAAAAAAATTCCAAGAACTTCCTTCTTAGGGGTGTACATATGAACCTGCAATGTATCATTCCTTTAGAGAGTTCAGATAAGGGTATTAACTGATGTTCTGTGAGGATGCTTTGGGATGTTTGTTTTTACTTATGTATATTAAGCATTAGAAAAAGCTAACAAAGATACAGTTAATCAAAGGACATGGCACATGCTTCTCTTGAAGTTGAGGTTTCATATTAAGACTTTCCTTTTTTTTTTTTAAAGTCTCAAATGATGCTGTGGCCAAAGACCAGTACATAGTCATTAAACATGTTTAAAAGTGCATTGAACCATATTATGTCTCTTTTCCTAATGCTCATTTCAAATTTTGGTCAAAAGATATCAGAATATTTGTTTTTGGATTGTTTTTGCTTCTATAGGCCCCAGTTAAATGATTTGTGTGCTTTTGTATTTGCTGTGATTTCAATACTAGGTCATTAATAAACCAGCAATAGCTGATATGCTTAGATTACTGAGTTTTTATTTGTATGCATGAGGATAGCATGCATCTGCACGTATTAACATGTTCTAAATATTTGTAAGGATAATGTTATATACTTTTATTTTTAATTTTAGATTCTTGCATCATGATTCCAAATACATTATTTCGAAGCAAGTTCCATTGATTTCTCTGGGATTTTCATATAATGTGTAGACAGGGATGTTATCAGATCAACACTAGAAAATGGCAGTGATGCCTTTATACATAGTATTCTTATTGTTTTTGCTTAAATATTTACAAACATGAACTTTGTTGGTAATGGACTTTATAAAGTTTACTCTTCAAAAATTTTGCTACATTAAAAAAATGGAGATTATGAAGAATCCTGGACTTCCATATATCTGAATAATTTTTAGCACAAGTACCTCATACTCTATACTATGTTTATAATTGATGATACTGCATCTGCAGTGTAATCCACCTAGATCTTAATCTCACCAAACCTACTTTTTACGTTTATTTCCCTCTTTTTGCCAGCAGTATATGATTGTTTTCCTCAGTTATGATGTTGTCTTGTCTTGTTGTATACATTTGTACATTTTGTGCGAGGTATATGGATGCAAATTAGTTTATGATGGCAGAGTTTCATGTGGAGTGCTGATCTTTTTTTAGGAAAGAAGTCATGAGGAGTTGTTCCAATTGTGGATGGTTGCCAACTTAACTTCCCTCCCCCCCTCAAAATAGGAAGTTTTCTTGTAAGAATCCTTACAGATGGAGGATTTTTACAAGTGCCAGGTGAACTGAATCATGCTTCTTACCTGCATGCCACAAGGGTACAGTACCAATCCCCATGTTATTTGCTCCTACTCTAGACAGACCAGTAGGTTCAGTTAATGAGATGCACCTGCTTATTTGGATTGTAACACAGAGCACGCTGGTGATGGGTCTATCTTTTGTAAAGCTACCTCTTCATGTTACATTTGGTTTTAAGCTATTGTCACTGAGGAACGTAGTCACTACTGCAAAATATTTTCTCTTGTCAGTACATGTGTCCTGATCCTTCAAAGAGATCTATCTAAGTGAATATTATTTGGGACCATTGATATTTACTGTATGAAGATGTCACAAGTCTGTGGACTGAAGTACATGTATGCCCAGATTTATGGATTTAAATGGGACCTGAAAATCAGAAGATCTCCAGTTCAAATCTCACCTCTGCCATGACTTCACTAGGATGCCTTAGGCTGCTATATGGGAATAATAATACATACTGTATGGGGTTGTTGTTAGGACAGCGTCAAGAAAATACATGCAAAGCACTTTGCAAACTCAGAAAGAGCTATATCAGTGTTTATTACTATTCCACTGTAAGAATAGAAACATAGATTTTCTTTGACTCTGGTATTGCCAGCATTTTTAAGTAAAATGGGAATAAAGGGCTTTAGTTTACCTGTAGTATAGCCTTTTGCAAAGAGGCACAGGTAATTGCTCAAGGAACTGTGAAGAGGCAGAAATTGAAAGTATCAAAAAGAGAAGAGAGAGCTTTGAGGAAATGTTGAGAAAAAGCTCTGTTCTGAAGTACAGGAATATTTATTTAAAATTGTCACTGCAATCCTGTCATGTACATCCTTCAGGCTCTGATTAAAATGGGGTATGAAAGATGTATATGTATAAGGAGGCTTGATTTCAGTAATTTTTACAATATTGGTGATTGATTTTTCATTAAAATAGATAGATGGCCAATTAATATGTATATCAGATTACTTATTGGTAATGGAGCCAGCATTGTGCAATGGCAAGCAACTTGGGATTGTATGGGAGGAAACCCAGGTTCAAATAATTGTTCAGCTTTGGCTGTCATTGGGTCACTTTTAATGTTGCTTTATGTTAATCAAACCTACTTTATAAGATTGTTATGGGACTAAATATGAGCTGAGCTTCTTAGAAAAAGGGCAGAATTTAAGAACTGTATAAAACAATGGTAAGATGGTTGGCATCTTTATTCTGTCAGAGCTGACTCATCCAACTTGCCTTTCCAGTTCTGGGATGATCCCTGGGAGGATTTCCATGGCCTTTGTAAACATAAGTGAATGGTTTGGGCAAAGAATTGTTCATTGATAATCTCAGAAATGGCAATATTGGTTGTGAAGAATTGCAGTAGTACATGATTTAGGAGGGCATTTTTCTTCAACATTCTGTTGATTTTGCACATTGGTGTAAGTATTCAGCAACAGGTATTTTTACAACTGATGCAGAAACGAATATATTAAATTAATAGGTGCTGAGATAAATGTTTTAGATGCCTGTTTGACCAGGTGTCTTTTCCAGCCATAGTAATGAAAAGCATACTTGGAAAAACCTATTGTGCCAATGTGCTCTTTGTTACTCATAGGGAGGGTCAGCCATTTTTTTTTCCTGGACTTGCAGCTCTTGTGACAAAGTTTTAGAAACTAAAAAAGAGAAAAAAGACTTTAGTATGATACAAAGTCCAGCACTTAAAGAGCATGAACTTTTGTAGATTGCAGTCTACTGTGTTTAGTCCAGATCCTGAAATAGATTGAAGAAATGTAGGCACATAAGAGCAGTTATTTGAATTTTAAAAGGAAACTCTTCTGTAGAATCATAAAGTGATGCATCTCAGTTTCTTCCACCAGATTTTATATGAAGGGCTCCATAGTACTGTTGAGACGTTAATTCACACAGTTAAATCTTTGTATCAGTTCTCGTTCTGATCCTCACATTATGATTTGTCCACTGAAATAGTTAATTTGAGAACAGTCACTTTGAGGCCCTTGGTGAAATGGGTAGGCAGGTTAAAGTGTTTACTCATCATTTTGTTGATATTCCTCTTCCTTATTCATATTTGTGTCCGTTCAACACTTTTCTTAAATAAGAATTGTTCTACAGTGATTCTTCACTCCCGAATTGGCCTTTTCAGCCACACTAGACGCTGTTCCAGAATCACCTTTCAGAGCGCGTTACCATAGTCTTTCGAGACTGAAGGTTGCCAACGACAGTGATATACACTGTAGAGAGAATATAGTGGACCCCTGCTTTACAATAGTAATCCATTCCAGGGATGCCATTATATTGTGAAAATGTATTGTGAACCTAATAATGCATAGTTTTTTGGTAATTTGTTCTAGGACCTCAGCAGTTGAAGTTTCTGCTACACAACAATTTGCCCCTCTAAAGGCTTGTTTAAAAGGTGCCTCTTTAGGGGCCATGGCTAACATTTTACACAAAGTTGTAATTATAAAGCACAAATTACAAGGCCGTTTTATAAAGCTGTGCTGTATAAAATGCTACTATTGTCTGCAGTGCTATCAAACATTTGCTGATTGGCTATCACCCATGAGGTCCTGTTGGTGTCTGTTGTGAGCTCATCGTAAAGTGAGTAACTTACTATATAGTGGACTGTTTGCTACAGAGAGTCTGTTGTAAAATGATCATAATGTGAGCCCATTGGAAAGTGGGGGTTCACTGTATCCCGTAGAACAGTAGAAGAGTTGCAGCTGTAGAAATGTCAGTATGGTTACATTGTCATCCTTCAGTCTTGGAAGACTATGGTATCACGCTCTGAAAAGTGGTTCTGGAACAGAGTGTCCTCTCCAGTGCGCGAAGCCTGGGTAAAGTGGATATGGAGGATAGATTGTTTCCCATGCAGCAAATCCCCGCTCTCCACGTCGCTGAAATGATCCAAAGGAAAGGCAGAAGCCAATACGATTGGTTCCAGCGGCGTTGCAGGAGTTGCCAGAACGTGACTGTTCAGCCATGAACTGCCTCAGGGACTCCGGCTCCGGATTTTGCCTCAAGGATTTTGCGTCCGAATTTCGCCTTGACTCCTGAAGCCTTTTCCATAACTGGATGTAGCCACAAGGTAGTGGAGGTTTGGGATCAGAGTTTTCCTTCTCTCAGATGAGCTGCCTTCAGGCTAACGAGTCCCATCTACCCGGTCCCATCAGTATGGTATAGATTCCTATATGGTATAGATTCCAGTATGGTATAGATTCTCCCTGGGGGCTGGGGGATAAGAATAGGCCCTCAGTTTGGCGGTACTTTTCGTAAGAGGCGACTAAACAGCCACCCCTGGGGGCTGGGGGATAAGAATAGGCCCTCAGTTTGGCTGTACTTGTCGTAAGAGGCGACTAAACAGCCACCAGGTAGATGGGACTCGTTAGCCTGGGAAAGCAGCTCATCTAAGAGAAGGAAAACTCTGATCCCAAACCTCCACTGCCTTGTGGCTATATCCAGTTATGGAAGAGGCTTCAGGAGTCAACCTCGAGGCAAAATCCGGAGCCGGAGTCCCTGAGGTAGTTCATGGCTGAACGCAGTCATGTTCTGGCAACTCCTGCGACGCCGCTGGAACCAACCGTATTAGCCTCTGCCTTTCCATTGGACCATTTCAGCGATGTGGAGAGGGGGGATTTGCTGCATGGGTAACAGTCTATCCTCCATATCTACTCTACCCAGGCTTTGCGCACTGGAGAGGACACTCTGTTCCAGAGCCACCATTCAGAGCGCAATACCATAGTCTTCCATGACTGAAGGATGCCAACACAGATTCCTTTAGCAGTTCATGTAGCAGTGGTAAAGGAATGGCAGCACTAGCACCTTTGTTTGTTGCATGGTCTTGCACCTCTGTGTTTATGTCTTGCAGACATTTTATTCCTATTGAGCAGTAGTTTCAAGTTGGTAGCTATCTCTAGGTTGTCATGGGTCTTAGGTGTTTCTACTCTCAAAGATGGACTGTGGGTCAGTTATGATTTGCTGCAGTATTTTTAACTTGGAGCTGTACACAAGAAGGGGTGTCCTGCTGTGATTTTGTTGTTGTTTCCTTTGTAATAGTTATTCCCAAGCTGTGGTTCTTGCCCTTGCAATTTCCTTGTTCACCATTTTATGTTGGTGAGTCAAGAATGTTTGTCTAAGATCTTCAAAGTGTTTGTCAAGATCATTTGGATCTAAATAGATACAATTATATCTCATCACTTGTCTATAGATCAGTGGTTCCCAGCCCTCATTAGGGCACCACTCCCCTAAAGAGGGTAACAACCCAACCAGGGACCTGTAGCGCTGTTATTACAGCAGTTCCGGTTTTCATTGCCACTGCCAAACGAGAGTAAGTAAATTCTTCCACTTTTTACTTATCCATGTTCAGTGGTGGCAGTATCATGCCGGCTGGAAGTATCATGGTAATGGCACAGTGGGACCCGGTCGGGTCGCTACCCTCCTTAAGGGGGTAGCATCCCAACCAAAAATGTGCATGCATGCCCTTGGGATCATGACCCCCATGTTGGGAACCACTGCTATAGATAATGTTCTATGGTTAATGGCTTGTGGTATGAAAAAAGGTGTTTTGTTTACTGAATTTTCTGTATAAGGCCATTATACATTATCTGTGAAGTCCATAAACCACATTGTCCTGAAAGTTAGTATACTGTGTGGAACTGACAAAACTTACAGCCCAATTTTATGTAACTCCATGTGCAGCAATGTAACTGTGTCAATAGGGTGTGTGCTGTATCCTGCAGAGGAGATTCAGGACCTAGAGATCTCTTCAGAGTAAGGGAACATTTGTTCTCTTGTCCAGGGCTAAGCCTTCACTGCCTGAATGGGTCTACTTACCAGCTGGCGCATATATAGCTGGCGCATGGACCTGGGAAGGTGAATTGAGGTCAAAAAGGAGGATAGTTTATTGGCAGTGGCGTTGCTGCCAATACAACCCTCTTTGTGGCCTCGATCCACCTTCCCCTGATGTCTGTCCCATTCCTCCCCCTTTCAGCCTCATTCCCACCCCCATGCTTACTTTTTGACACTAGGGGACATGGATGGATTGCCGCTGTGCAAACTTGGCCACTTGCTTATGTCCAGTGATTGCTAGTGGGACTGCATGTTAGCTTTTCAAAAAACTTTGTTCAGATTCAACTAGTGCTAGTATATGGTGCCAAACATGTGTCTGTTGCAGTGTTATTTGTATTTGTATTTGTGCAGTGACTCAAAATGTGAATTTTTGAGATTATGGTTGTTGTCTCTCTCTCTGTTAGGTATAGTGCTCATGATTGCCTGTCATCAGTACAAGTACATGTTTGGTGATGATGTCACAATTGAGCTTTCAAGTTGTTGAGCTCCCGGAAGCAACTGTGGAAAGCTTGACTTGGGAGCAAGGCCTCCTCAATTCAACACACACCAAATGGGGAGCTGTCTACCAGGGCTTGTGGACTCTGTGAGCCTGAGCAGTTGGCTCTGTCATCCCCCATCTGGCATGTATTGAATTGGGTGGGAGGCCTGGCTTCCAAGCCGAGATTTATGCAACTTCTGGTCGCCGCATCTCAAAAAAGACATAGTGGAAATGGAAAAGGTGCAAAAGAGAGCGACTAAGATGATTACGGGGCTGGGGCACCTTCCTTATGAGGAAAGGCTACGGCGTTTGGGCCTCTTCAGCCTAGAAAAGAGACGCCTGAGGGGGGACAAGATTGAGACATACAAAATTATGCAGGGGATGGACAGAGTGGATAGGGAGATGCTCTTTACACTCTCACATAATACCAGAACGAGGGGACATCCACTAAAATTGAGTGTTGGGCGGGTTAGGATAGACAAAAGAAAATATTTCTTTACTCAGCGTGTGGTCGGTCTGTGGAACTCCTTGCCGCAGGATGTGGTGCTGGCGTCTAGCCTAGACGCCTTTAAAAGGGGATTGGACAAGTTTCTGGAGGAAAAATCCATTATGGGGTTCAAGCCATGATGTGTATGTGCAACCTCCTGATTTTAAAAATGGGTTATGTCAGAATGCCAGATGCAAGGGAGGGCACCAGGATGAGGTCTCTTGTTATCTGGTGTGCTCCCTGGGGCATTTGGTGGGCCACTGTGAGATACAGGAAGCTGGACTAGATGGGCCTATGGCCTGATCCAGTGGGGCTGTTCTTATGTTCTAATTTGGATGACTTTGGGTGGTGGGTTGGATCTGGCATATGGCCATAAATTGCCAATCAATGTTTATATATTGGTTACAATGTTTGTATATAATGATTCTATTTCAATAGTTGCTAAGATGGTTACTTGCAGAAGTTCTTGGAAGATGTTGAGAACATCTATGGCGTCCTCTTTTTTAAAAAAATCTTGTTTTGGCAGTAGTTGTGAGAACCAAGGTTTCAACAAGGCGTGTGGATTTCTTTTTATTTTTAAGGTGAACATTCCAGTGAGATGTTTCATTTTAATATTTAAATAACTGCCTTTTTTGCTTACTATTGTTTAATCAATTTTAGCATCTGAGACTGTGGGCTTCAGTCTACAAGAGCTTGTGCTTTAAAATAATAGCTCAATTCAATGCATGATTACTGTGAAGTCTCACTATGTTCAGTGGGACCTGCTCCCAGCTAAGTGTTCATAGAATTGCAGCCATAGTTGGTCTCTAAGGTACTATAAAGACCAAGTCTTCTCATTTCTTAGTAAACAATCACAGACTAACACTGCTGTGACTTTTTTCTACTGCAACTGTATCATCTTTGTTTTAAAGAATTGAACCTGACAGATGCCTAGTTTGGGAAGGACTGACCAGGGTTCATACGTAACATTGCAAACTATGATTTTATACTGGTGTTTCAGGCAGAAATGCCAATACATGTATCTTTTTGGTCACTGTCAACTAGGATATTGGAAATATGAAGCTATTGAAGCAAATGCCTCTTTGAAATTTCACCGTTTTCCAATGTGTAGCTGATTTTCCATCCTTGGCTTATTCCTTTCTTGTCAATTTTTCATTTTTTTATTAATATGAACACCTTTTTTTTTCTTTGACAGTTGCATTATCACTGTGTAATCATTGGTTTCAATTTTATTTAAAATTATATGCAGAAAATTGGACACTTCCAACTTTTCTACTCAGTGACAAAGAATTCTATTTTCCTTCAAAAGTTAAACAAAATAATCATTTTAATACATTGCTTTGAACGACATGACAGATATGATGATGCTGTGTAGTGAACAATTCAGAAACCAAAATACCAGTAACCATCCATAGCCTTTACTTATTGTGATGTACCTATAGTAGTACATTCAGCCTGTGCCTTATGCAATGGTTACGTTCCAAGGTTGGAACATAAAGCCAAAATTGCATATTGTCGAAATGCCCTTAAAGCCAACAAATTTGTACCTTCTCTCTGAGAATGAAAATTACAGAAGCGTGCAGGAGCTAAGACGACTGAGGGAACAGCAAGTTTGTTTTCCTATTTCAGGCTTGCTCTGAGGCATAAACAGAATAAGTGATATGATAGATGGAAATGCCTGGATTATTTAAACTGTTGCTTTCCCCTAACCTTTTCTCTTTTTTTGGCTGAGCATATGTACAATACTTGAATTCATGCAAGTAAAGTGTGTAAGATACAGGGCCAACTGTAGTTAATATAATTTCTTTGAAAAGGTTCAGGTTAGATATTTAATCCTTTCTGAGTTATATCAATAAATTTCACATTCTTTCCTACAGATATTTTACAATGCTAATTAAAGACTTTAAAGGATAACAATGAGCTTGTATGCCGGCTAGGAGCGTGTATTTGCACTTTCTGTGACATGGTTACATTGTCTTGGCATGGGGGTGTGCGCAAGTTGGTGATGCCTTCAGAATTAAAAATTGTTTTATTAAAAAATGTGATGCTTGTTTTGGTCCAGTTTTACAAAGAGTTATAATATTAATAATAATAACAAGGTATTTATATACCGCCTTTCTGGTCATCGGATTACTCCTCTGACTTTATTCAAGGCGGCAGGCTTTTCTAAATCCCTCAAGGGGATTTTTTACAATCATAGTGGTTATCTCTTTCAAGAACCAACAACATTTCAGAATGGATCTTCCTGGTTTGGTCTCTCTTCTGGCCTCTAGTTCTCCCACGCAGGCTGACAAGCAGCTCCATCTCTCACGTGGAGGGCAGCCAAGACACTTCTTGCTCACACCAAGAGCAGGTGGAATCACTCAGCTTGGCTTGTCAGCTGCTTCAAGGACTTGCCATTCTCAGCCGTTCAGGGAGCTGCCGGTGTCCTCGAACTGGCGACCTTCTGATGTTATCTTCGGGCTAACGAAGGCTCTACCCTATAGACCAGACCTCCTGCCCTATGATTAGTTCAAGCATGAAGCCCCTTTTGTGAAGCTTCAGTTGAGAATAAGAGTTTGCACAAGTGTATTTATTATGAATTCTGATGTATTAGTTGCACATCATAAACTTCAGTACTCTGTGACTTACTTGTTGATCCTAGGAGCATCTGCAAAGGCCTGCCTCTGTACCAGCAATTGTGCCAGTACAAGCTAGTCAATATTGTATTTTTAGTTAGCATCCTGCGGTCTATTTAGATAAGAGTACTTGGTGCTGGTGGGAGCCAGTTTTTGGGGAGCCATGTGGTAAAAGTCCTGTGGCACCCTTCCAATGGCACTCTCTCCATGCTTTGGCAAGTCCATATGCATGCCAGCCACCTCACCTGTGCGTCTGGGAACTGGTTAACAGATTGATGTGAGCCCTCCTTTATGCACCATCCACAGCTACAGTGACTACAGAGTAGGATGACTATCATCCATCTATTTCTTGGCTATCTTTCCCAATTAGGCATCCAGTGAGGAAGTTTAACAGGAGGCTGTTGGGAAAAAGTGAGAAAAGGGACTATCATCTCTCTTCCCCTGGTGAATTTTACAATTCCGAGATGCTCTATACACAGTGTTGGGGGACAGGAAATCTGGGAGTTGTAAAGTGAAATTAGGGTGAAAAGAAGGTTCTTTGTTGCTGCTTTCTCCCCATATTTGTTGAATAAGTATCCCCATTTTGGCTTTGTAGGTAGTGGTGAGAGCAGCAGGATTTTTAGTGCCTCAGGGTTGACCAGGCATGTGGGTCTTTGTGTAGTATGGGTCTTATCCATGGTGCCATCCCTGGTTCTTAAGTTACTGAGTAAATACTCTGTGTTTTGGGGTTACATTGTTGCACCAGTGCAGGGAGTGCTTCTGGCTTCTAGATGTTAATAGGATGGTCTTAGTTGCCACTTTTCCATCATGCCTCTGCAGTATTTCCTCGCCCATATTTTTGTGCAAGGCTCTGTGCAATGCAACTGCATTGGTGCAAAAGCACTGTTCTGATTGTTGCAGTAATGTGATGTCTTGATGTTTTGTACCTGTGCAAAATTGCAAATAGTATTCATGGATGGATGGATACCCCCAAAATATCCACCTTAGATCGGTCCTTTAGTCTGCAATCTAGATCTGTCTCCTCCTTAAACCTATTCTGGACACAGATGACCAGACATTTGCACTGCAGCAGTTATTGCAGCATCTTGAGAGATCCAGTTGAGATAAAGTTAACAGTTCTACCCTGCTCGCATAAAAAAAATGAAGACGTTCCAGTACTAGAGCTCCTAGTTCAGGGTTCTTGGAACGGAGTTTCTAGAGCAGTCTGCTTTGCACCTTTTAAAAACCACTTCACATAGAGCTTCTGTACTGCAAAGGTATTGTTCTTCCTCCTCACACCCTATCACCAGTGCCAGTGGCTACCATTTTGGAGAAGAAGGAGCTAGCTTCTAGAGGAAGCAGGAATACGGATCCTGAGCCTTATCCTATGCTCCGCAAGAGGGTCAGAATGGTAAATAAAAGTTTGATTGAAATAAACACAAGTAACATTTTTAGAGCTATGGGCAGAAGTGTTCTTAAATGTTTTTATCTTTTTGCAGATTTCTTTTTCCCCCCCAAGGAACAAAAGTTCAGAAAGCCTTGTTGTTTTTATTCCAAATGCACATTTTAATAAAATATAATTATAAATTATAAGTGCTTTAAAAGTGTACTAGGCAGGTGATATAGGTGGTATAGTATCAGCAGATGCAGCCATAGTCAGCACCCATGCACTCCCCCCTCCCCCAGTACAGCCCAACCAGTCTAAAGTGTCATGCTAGAAAACTGTTTTATTTTTTCACAGATTTTGAGACCTGTTTTTTTTTTTTTTTTTTTTTACAAAAATGAGAAGTGCAGAAAGTGGCATTATGTATTTTTAATTTGATATCACCCCAAAAAAATCATACATCTAGCTATGGGACTATATTGCTATTTTTAGATTATGGAACATAATTTGTCTTTGCTTAAAATAATTCAAATTTTGTGCATTTGTCATTAAGCACAAATTTTATTTTTATAGATATAATCTAAAACATAAATACTAAATTTAGGGCCCAATCCTATCCAAATTTCCAGCACCAGTGCAGCCGCAATGCAGCCCTGAGTTTAAGGGAACAAATGTTCCCCTACCTTGAGGAAAACTCTGTGACGGCCACCCCAGCACAGGATACAGTGCACACCCCATTGGCACAGCTGCACCAGCAATGGAAAATTGGATAGGATTTGGCCCTTAGTTGGTTTATTTCCAATAGTACCTTATTATATATATAAAGAAATGAAGTAATAGTAGGGATACCAAGACCAGAATGAGAAAGGGGAAATAATAGGAGAATATAGAAGTGAGTCACTTTTGTACCAAGTTAAAACATTGATAATACATAGGCTGCATTCAGATGTTGTGTTTTCTGATTGTCCAAACATACTCCCTCCCACCTACCTTTTTGAGCCCAGCATAATAGAAACATTTTCTGGTTCTCAAACCATAGTTTGTATGTGTAGGCATCATGGCAAATTGTGGTTTGACACATCTTGAAGTCTTGAGGGGAAGAGCGAATGCATGTGGATGCAGCTTTTGTCTTATCAAACCATGAAGATTGGAGATCATAATGTATGAATGCAACCTGTGAGTCTTGCCTGATTCAGATGCTCATGTAAAATGGTTAGTTTTTGGGCCATGGAATATGAATGGAAAGCAATAAATACAAATTATCTCAAGAATACGTACAGACATGGTGTCAAATATATTACGCTATAATACACACATATACTATAAAACTTAATTTACGTATATACTGCATATGGGGTACACAGGAGCAGTTACTTGAACCAGTGATAATGAATTATTAGACCAAGTGCTTAAAACACCTCATTGGCGTCTGCACAATATTGACACAGTTGACTAAGGGATCTGTAGACATCCACCAACATGTATGCTGGGATGGTTTTGAACATCTCTTCAATTACTTCCCTTAAAATAGGGAATACAGGTGGGGCTTTTGTATCTGTGGGGGTCTGTTCTTGGACCCCCCTCCCGCTGATACAGAATTTCACAGGTACTCAAATTCACTATCTTTGCCCCATTAACCCTTCTGAAGGGAACCAGAGCTGTGCTGTCCCAAGGGAAACCGGCAGTGACTTTTTTGCCTCTCTGGGCTGTTCTGAATCCCAGAGAGGCAGTGGGTGGATGCACGCTGCCTCTCCGGGCTCTGGAAAGCCCTCCTGAGAGGGCTGTGGTGGAGCCAGGTCTGACTCAGTGTGTCAGGGGACCCACGTTGAGTCAGATCTGCAGATGTATAATCTGTGGATAAATAGACTCCACCTGTACTTTTCACTGGTAAGTCAGCTATGAGGGTGGGCTGTGGGTGGGGAGGAGGAGGGTGTTTCGAGGAAAGAATGTGGGGTGGGGAAGGGGAGGGGGGAAGAAATGGATCTGGTGGTGGTCATGCATGCTGGATCTTCTCCCCCTTTTTATAAACCTCCTGTCCCCTTTCCCTCCTCAGAAATATGCTACCAAAGTAGGTGGAATATATCTGAAGAGACCCATAAATGGCCTGAGGGTTTACATGGAGATAGGTAAAAATGTTTCATCCTTTCCTCCTATTTGCCTTCAGGGGTCCCCTGTCACCATCACCATCACACAGCACAGCAGTGCATGTGTTATTGGAGTGATTGCATGCTATAGCATGGTGAAAATAGGATTGGGTTCTAACTGTGATAATCTCATACCATATGTCACACTGGAGTTACAACTCCATTGCTTAAGCCAGGGCTTTTCAAACTGGGGCATTGCGACACCCCAGCCTGAAGGCCATGGCCTTTGCCCCCTTAACGGGCAGGGAGGAGGCAGTCCTAAGAGGACTGCAGGGCCTTGGCTAGAGTTACCAGAGCCTCCTGGAGATGCAGGGAACTCTGCATGAGCATCTGCAGGGCTCCCCAGATCTTCAAAAGTGAAAGCAGAGCGATTGTGCTCCACCTCTGCAAAACAGAAGTGGAGTATGATTGCTGCGCTTTCACTTTGAAGAGCTGGGAAGCCCTGCAGATGCTCGCGCAGGGCTCCCCGTATGGCTGCAGGGGGCTCGGGTAAGTCCAGCCAAGTCCCTGCGGCCCCCTTAGCGACGCAATCCTGGGGATTGCATCACTACCTCGTCCCCCCTCCCCCACAAGGACTTACTGCAGGGCTCGAACTTCCTTGGAGTTTGAAAACCGCTGATTTAAACCATTTCTGCCCAACGTTGCATATATGCAGCAGGAATCAAATGTGTACATTTGTGGGCTGGGCCAAAATGGGTTAACTACCTATGTACAGTCAGTGAAGAAAACATGCAGTGCTTCCTATTCTTTCACCACCAGTACTATTTCTCTAGACAGAGTTTTTTATTTTCTTTTTTATAAAGTGCTGTTCCCTTACCACTGATGTACATCAGTTACTTTAGAGAGAGTTTTTTTTGTGTAATCTATTACTAATAACTCTGGAGTACTTGTTCTTAAATATGCACCTGTTTGGAGTGCAGATGGTATACCACTACTTTAATTCTTGTTAAAAACTTGTCATGTTTTTGAAAATGTAGTAAAGATCCATTTCTATTCTCTTTGGCTTTTCTAAGTTACATCTGCCTTATTCCTACCCCCTTACTCTATCGGTTATGCTTGATTTAAATTCTGTACATCTATAATCTTTATGTTCTCACACAGCACCTAGCATTTTTAGGTGCTTAATTACGTACTGTATGAGACCAGTTAGTAAACGTTCCATTTTTTTCCCCAAGCATGGAATGGAAAAAAAAAGAAGTCCATTGGGCTCCTCAGGGAATCCATTCCAGAAGTCCCCCATGGATACCAAATTCAGCAGATAATGAAATTCAAATTTTCAGGACAAGCCAAATAAGCAGCAAGTGGCAAAAGGTCAAAGACTGGAATTGTGTTTTATTTATTTGTGCCATCACTGTGCATGATGCTTTACAGAGAGTAAAAAAGCAGGTCCCTACCTGACATATAGTCTAGAACAGGGGTGCCCAAACCTCGGCCCTGGGGCCACTTGAAGCCCTCGAGGACTCCCAGTGTAGCCCTCAGGGACACCCCAGTCTCCAATGAGCCTCTGGCCCTCCAGAAACTTGCTGGAGCCCGCACTGGCCTGACGCAACTGCTCTCAGCATGAGGGCGACTGTTTGACCTCTCATGTTAGCTGTGGGATGAGGGCTCCCTCCACTGCTTGCTGATTCACATCTGTGATACAGTAGCGGCAGCAAAGAAAAGGCCGGCCTTGCCTTGTGTGAGGCCTTTTATAGGCCTTTAGCTATTGCAAGACCTTCATTCATTCATATAAGTTCCACCTCTAGTATATTAATTTATATAAGGTTATGTAAATTTATTCAAATTTTAAATGTAAATTCATTCTTTTTTTCCCCCCGGCCCCCGACACAGTGTCAGAGATGATGTGGCCCTCTTGCCAAAAAGTTTAGACACGCCTGGTCTAGAACAAGGGTGTCCAGACTTTTCAGCAGGAGGGCCACATCTTCTCTCTGACACTGTGTTGGGGGCTAGGGGAAAAAAGAACGAATTTACATTTCAAATTTGAATTAATTTACATAAATGAATATATTAGAGATGGAACTTATATGAATGAATGAAGGTCTTGCAGTAGCTCAGCGCCTTGTACAAAGCAAGACCAGCCTTTCCTTTGCTGTCCCTGCTGCATCACAGATGTGAAACAGCAAGCAGTGGAGGGAGTCCTCATCCCACAGCTCACACGAGAGGTCAAACAGTTGGCCATCACGCTGAGAGCAGTTACATCAGGCCAGTGCGGGCTCCAGAAAGTTTCTGGAGGGCCAGAGGCTCATTGGAGACTGGGGTGTCCCTGAGGGCTACACTGGGAGTCCTCGAGGGCTTCAAGTGGCCCCAGGGCCGAGGTTTGGGCACCCCTGTTCTAGACTATATGTCAGGTAGGGACCTGCTTTTTTACTCTCTGTAAAGCATCATGCACAGTGATGGCACAAATAAATAAAACACAATTCCAGTCTTTGACCTTTTGCCACTTGCTGCTTATTTGGCTTATGAGGGGCAGAGGCTCATTGGAGACTGGGGGTTCCCTGAGGGCCAGATTGGGAGTCCTCGAGGGTCGCAAGTGGCCCCAGGCTTGGGGTTTGGACACCCCTGGTCTAGAAACTGATTCAAAGGAGAGAACAGAAGGTGGCAGGGGGATGGAGATATGCTTCCCTTATGTGAATATTTCAGTTATGAGTCTTTGTTGCAATAGGGGAAAAGATTAAAATGTGGTGCCAAAGGTAATGTGGAAACATTGGGTTTTTAGAAGGTATTTGAAGAAATTGTGAGAGAGAGGCTATCAAAGTTGGAACAACATTCAATGTTTGCAGACCAGTCCAGGGCAGTAGTGTCTAGTGGTTAGTGCATTCACTCCCTTCCTGTCCAGCTGAACAAACAGCTGAATGGGAAAAAAGCCTTGGTATAATATATCTGCTACCACCAGTCCAGACCAGAGAGATGGAGACTGTCTAGGCCAGTGGTTATCAAACTTTAAGCAATGGAACCAACTTTTTAGAATGAGAATCTGTGTGGATCCACTGGAAGTGATGTCATGATCAGAAGTGACTTCATCAAGCAGGAAAATTTTTAACAATCCTAGGTTGCAATCCTACCCACACTTACCCAGGCATAAGCCCCATTGACATCATTGTTAAAAGTATATGCAGAATAACCTGTTAAAAGTACAGATGTGTCACATTTCCCCAAATGCTGTCACATACCATGGTAGCATCAAGTCTAATATATTAAAAATATTGAAATGAATGGGGACCCACCTGAAATTAGTTCATGACCCACCTAGTGGGTCCCAGTTTGAGAAACACTAGTCTAGGCCACCCCCCCCCTCCCAGAAGAATACTGAACCTCAGGATCTCCCATCAAAATCACTCTCACAGTTGAGCTGCAGAGTAAGGAGATGTGACAATTCACTGTACCTCCTGTACCAGGCACCAGGCATACTTGGGGTAAAATATAAACAGTTTATTAAAAATCTAACCAAAAGAGATAAAATGGGCAAGAATGTGAATTCGGAAGGAAAACAGAAAAACAAGACAGTTCCAAAAGTTGCAATAATAATTGACACCAGCAGATGACGATGGATCTTACATGTCTCATGTTAAAGCAGAAGCTTTGTATAACTTCAAACAGGCAAAAATAGCATAACCCCTTACAATTGCCAGGTAGACTTATTCCCTGTCTTGGCTACTTAAAGGATGGGACCACCAACTCTATTTTCACTTGCTTCCCAATAACTGGGTTTCTTCTATGTGGAGCTCATGGCATGAACTTTGGGTAGATGGAACAAAGAGCCCCTTCCAGCTGTACTTGACTGTAATGGCCTCACTGGTCTGCTTGGTTGGGTAAGGAAGCCCAGCTGAGTATTAGCCTTCCTCCTTCCAAGAGGAGAACTGGTGGGAGCATGAGCCAATCAGCAAGCTCATTCCTGACTCACAGAAGAAAAAGGTTTTTCTCTCGCTCATGTCTTATGGTAATTGGAAAGCAAAGGGACAGTCAAACCGCTTGTTAATCTCAGCATCTGAATGGCACAGATTGCTGCTGGTGAGTTAAAAAGACCCCAAACATTGGAAAATATACAGAAAATAGACAGAAGGAATCAGGGGAAATCAGGGAAACACAGAGATTCATCACAAAGACAATTCCAAGCATAAGGGATGGCAGAGAAAGAAAATGTCGTTGTTTGAGGAAACAGAAGACTGTCAGACAGTTGAGGTTGGTGGAACTGGAAGAGCAAAAGTCATAGACGGGAGTGTAGCAGAATATGCGGGCTAAGAGGAGCAATACAAAAGCACATGACCTACTGGCAGTCATGAATAACACACATACATTGAAATTAACAATGTTTGGGCTCATAAGCCACTGTCAAAGCTGTTCTCACCTAACGTTTTGCCTACTACTTTGGTGGCATTCTCAAAGGATGAATATGCCCATACAATATACTTAAAGCACCCATACACTTTGGATCCTTTATAACTTGTCATATTTTTCTCATAGGCTACAAAATTGATCACATGAAAATCAGTGGTACACATTTAAACAATTTGTCACTGTGCAGTGCATATGCAGGTACAATATAGACATATGTAATGTAACATCAGAAAATGTAAGTATAGTTTGAAGTGACCGGAAAGGATGCACTGGGTCATGAAATATTGGGTGTAACACCTTTCTTGTGTTGCTTAACATGTCTGAACAGTGGATTTGGCTTAAATAATTTTATCCTCAAAAGCAGCCTTACAGTTTCCAAGCAGACTACTGAGTCTGGATCACTTCAGACTAATGCATTAGAAATTAGGGTATAATTGCCAATGTGCTGTGCTGCTGAGAGTATGTGGCAGAGGTGGCCACTCCACCTCATTTCCCCCCACTATGCTTAAGCGTGAAAAAAGGAATATATCTATATCAATACTGTTAATCATAGATAGATAGATAGATAGATAGATAGATAGATAGATAGATAAAAACCATATATATATGGTTTCACACCAGGGTACTGGTAAAGATTGCTTTTATGCTCTTTTTTTAAAGATAGTAATTCTAATTACATCAGTTCACCCAATCACAAGAGTTGAAAACAATTTAACTTTTCCTTCCCTTTTTTTCCAGTAGTAGTGCAGCAACTTTTGTCATCTTGTTATCTAAAACTCTCACCATGAGAATTTAAAGATCTCTTAAAGAAATTCTAATGCCAACATGCTATACAACTGTGTCTCAAGCAGCTTGTATGTTGCTCAAAGACAGAGATCCTGTTATCCTCACACTGATTTTTCAGCTCTATGTTAGTTCAGTTCAGCTAATGTACATCTTTGATACTATGAATGCTATTTTTCAAAAACTCCCTTGGAAGGTCACGTTCCACAGAACACAAAGCCATACTAACTTTTCATTTTCAAAGTACATAACAATTCATTAAAATGTTTGAGTAAACCTTAAATAAAAATCTGCAAATGCAATGTTTTATTATATTATTATATAATTTCTGTACTAGCCCATATTCATGCAAATGCTAGCTTGTGGCATAACCAGTGTTATTTTAACGGCTCAATAAAAAGGTCTTCAGTAATATTTAGCTTGGAATTTTACCCAGCAATTTATCTGGATAGAAATTATTGCCATATTACTAAAATGTTCCATTGCTAAACTTCATCATATTCTCCCTCCTACAATTGCCTACCAAATGTTTTAGTTATTGTACTCCTTAAAACATTCAATTTTTTGTTAGTATTTTCAGGTGACTAGTTGTACTATATAGAAGGTGATTGCTATGGATTATTTTAAAAAGGCTGATGGGCTTTTATTTTCTTCTGTTGTGCTGCCTAATTATTATTATTTTTTTAATTTGATTTTGTTTTATTGTATGTTTCTTTTGCTGGAAAGCTGCCTTCAATTAGTGGCATGCAAAGCAAGATATGAATGTTTCAAAATTTAAGAGAATTTTTTTAATCTTTATTAAAAAATAAAAATAATACAATGATAAGTTATTAACACACTTAATATGCTGTAATAATAAAGGAAGAAAAGAAAAGGGGAAAAAAGGAGAAAAGTAATTTTTTCAACACACTAACGCCCATATTGGAAACAAACTAGGTGACGATTTCATTTAGTTCACATATTTTAATTCATAGTTAGTTTTACCTTGCACCTTAATCCTCAAGCTCACAGCAGTTAGCAATTTTGTATATATATGGCACAGTAGCCTGGCACAGTAGGGTCTTCTCTGACCCACTGGGGGGAGGGGCCACCTTGGAGTGTTCATTTGTCACTCTCCTGAATAACAAGTTGGAATGTTAGGGGTGGCTTTTGACCATCCAGGAGGGGGTGTTATAGCATCCGGGTCTCCCTCTCTGGGTCCTAGGGCTACAGCTCACAGGCAAGCAGCCTTCACCGAAACTATCTGCCTCGCCACTCCTCAGTCTGCCCATCATCACAGGCCACCCCTGGTTTATGGAGCCCCCAGGCTGCACCGATTCCTCCCCTTCCTATCCTGATCCCTCAAAAGGTCGCCTGGCCCAACCTGTGCCGGCCTTCCCTGGTGGCTAGGGTTGCTGCAGGTGTTCCCTGCCAGGGCCTCCTACAGTGCTTAGTTCCCCCTCACTGCCCTGGAGGGCTGCCTCATGGATAAGTGCCACCGAGGCAGTGCTTTGGGGAGGGCCAGCACCAGCAGATGGCATCGCTGGCTGCTGATGTCATCCTACGGGGACGCCCCAGGAATCCTCAGGGCCTCCTGGCGTTCTTCTGGGGAGTGCGGGCATCCCTGGCAGGTGCATCACACCTTTTCCCTGTTAGCTGGGCATCAGCGCTTGTTGGAGGAGGCTACTGCAGAGTTCCCAGCACAGCTGGCTTCACGGCCCGGGAGGGAGCCAAAAGCCTCTTGCCTGCAGCTGGTGACGACTCCTGGAGGTCAGTCATGCTGTGGGGAGCTGGTCACCTTTCCACTTGGCAGCTTGGCTGCCCCTCGCCCGGCCACAAGCGGGTCAGCTCCCTCCGCAGACCAGCTTACCCCCGCTGCCAGGTAAGTTGGGAGCTGGGTCTGGGATGGGCCCCAACTATATCTATATAAATAAAACTTTAAATCTTAAGCTCCTTTTAAAAGTAGATTAATAAAAATAGATTAGACTATTTTCCCAATTTTATTGATAAATGAGGTAATGTCTTATCTATCAGTACTTGTTGGTTTCATGGGTGAACTATGTTCGTAAAACTAGAGTATATTTTACGGAACTTCTTTAATCGAATGAAACTAATGTAAGTGGATTTGTTTGTGCTTCTGTGATGCAAATTGCATGATTTCCTGTGGTAGACTACAATTTGCTTTTCCTAAGGTTCTTTTAGAGATTGTCATCAGTTAATTGAGATGCTTATTAATACATATCTAGCAATGCATATTTGCTTGCAAATGAAAACAGGTCCCAGGGAGAAGCAAAGTATATGCAGTGGAAAATTTTATGATTAAAGCCATATCTAATTTTCAGAAAATATCTGGATATAATTGAGGGCTGTGAGAAATTCCTTATTGCTACTGAAGACTACGAACTCGAGCACCCAGGGGCAGGGTTACTACTAATATGTAGAAAAGAAAATACTGTAGGCTGCCTGGGGCTCCTCCTGATTGGGAGGGGGAAGGCGGGATATAAATATTTTAAATAAAGAATTAGTTTACAATATCCAAACTATGAGATGATTCAAAGATCATGAGCTTAGTAGTAGTGATTTGCCTTATTGATATAGTGCACAATCCTAGCCCACTATCCAGCAGCGACATAAGGGCAATGCAGCTCTGAGTTAAGGGAACAAACATTCCCTTATTTTGAGGAGGTCTCCGTGACTGCCACCCAACTTCAGAATACAGCGCATGCCCCACTGGCACAGTCATCCCAGTGCTGGAAAGTTGGTTAGGATTTAGGCCATAATGGTATAAACCAATATTTCTCAAACTGTGGGTCAGGACCCATTAGGTGGGTTGCGAGCCAATTTCAGGTGAGTCCCCATTCATTTCAGTATTTTATTTTTAATATATTAGACTTGATACCACTATGGTATGTGAGTGATTTTGGGGAAATGTTACACATCTGTACTTTGAACAGGCTACTATGTACATGCTTTTAACAAAGACAGTAAATGAGACTTACTCCTGGGTAAGCGTGGGTAGGATTTCAGCCTAGGATTGTTAAAATTTTCCTGCTTGATGATGTCACTTCTGTTCTTGACATCACTTCTGGTGGGTCCTGGCAGATTCTCATTCTAAAAAGTGGTTCTTTGTGCTAAAAATTTGAGAACCACAGGTATAAACAAATTTTAGATATTTAAGTATGTCTGCACCTTCAGCATATGACAGTATAGATATCCTGTAATGAGAAGAGATCATTATTACCCTTGTGAAAGTTTATCATCAGCCAGAGTTCTTAATCTATGAATAAACACATTTCATTGAGGTTGTTTACTAGGCATATTGTAAAGAGTCCAAGTATTTTCCCAACATAATTAAGCTGTATTCTAAGTTATTCTTCTGCTCATTTAAGGAAACTTGTACATGTGGAAGTGGTAACATGAGGTTCTTGCCTGCAGAAATCTGAATGGAATCCTAGCATGACACACTTTCCTTATTTCAAGCTATGTTATCCAACCTGTGGAATACATGAAGCATTCTTACATTGCAGCATCACTTCTTGTTGGAGCGACCTCTCTCTCTCTCTCTCTCAAATCTTGTAGCAAAGAATACTGATACTGTTTGGGAAATATTGTGTGTAGCACTTGCTTTGTATGACTGTGATTCTAAGAATGCTTACTTTGAAAGTAATGTTCACTGAATACAGTAGTTTTGCATCCAAATAAATGTACTTAGGAACAGGTTTTGTAATACTGCATGTTTACAAATGCTGGCTTCACGCATAGCCTAGCAAACATTGCAATGTTTTAGCGTGAACTGAATTTTATAGTACTTGATTGAAACATACTTTACTGTAATAAGTTGTTCAGTTGGGACATATCCTAGGAAACTAACAGCCCAATCCTAAGCTCTGCCACCACCATGAGATACATTGGCACTGAAATGGCAGTCGGATGGCAACATTTGTTTCCTTACCCCAGGTAGAGCCCCAGTGGCACTAATAGGTGCTATTTAGCAGGCACAGAACCAAGAAGGCACATGTCAGGCAGCTTGGGAGGGTTCATAGAATTTGGCTTCATAGAATTCCCACCCCCTCCCGGGCCCAATCTGCCTGTCAGCCCTCCCTCCCTCTGCCCAGGTCCAACTTCCCCCTGCCCTGAGAAACCTTCCTGCCAGCAAGCAGGCATACTCACCACCCACTGCTTCAACCTTTGATGTCCCAGCAGCCCGTAATGTCCCGGCACTGAGACTCAGGCCCAACTGGCAGTGACTACTCTGCTGGCTCTAAGTGTCTCCCACCAGCAGGAAGGTGCTCTACAGCACTTTTATGATACCTTTAAGTGCTTGTACAGCTGGTGCTGCGGGAGGGGAATAGGACTGGGTCTTAATTGGGCTTAGTAATGATGAAGTATCACTGCTCCTTCAAATGGACGTGAAAGTAGTCAGTGCTATGTAGTGTTGTGGTATTTAGTGCTGTTTCATTATAATGTTAAATGACCATTATAAAGTTGACTGGTGTTTCAAGGTTCTGGTAGTCTTGGATCAAGAAATGTAAACTAAATATAATGTATGCATATTCTTTGCCACTGCTGGCAGTGAAACCTTAAAACCTTGGGCATGAAATGCATTCTCATGTAAAACTTTGTGTCCTACCTCTTTTTTTGCTTATAATGTAGAAATGCATATTTTTGGAAGATTTCATGTGATACTAAACATTCAAGGGAGCTCAAGTCTGACTTTTCAACTTTCAGATCTGAAGCTGTGGGTATCATATTTCTAACACTTTTTCCCCGTTCCCATGTGTGTGTTTCTTAGAACCCTGTGTACTCTGACACAGTAGGAATAAAATTCTATGGCAGTATTAATATATCATTACCATGAGAGAAGCTTTCTTCCATCTCCATACATGCTTACAGTTAAGCTTCATAACTGAAAATACTAATTGGCATAAAACTTATCAGTTACTTTTATTAATGTTCTTTTTGATTATTGACTTTGTTGCTCTGTGCAGCTAAGCAATATGTTTCCGACTCATTTGATTGTGCCAAATTTGCTTTAATTGGGATGTTGCCCCTTTTGTCCATAAGATTCTAGCAATTCTCTTGCGGAACAGCTGCTGTACTACTTCCAGGCAGCGCAGGTTGCTTTGATATATTGGGTGGTTCAGCCCTTTTTCCTCCAGACTGTTCTTACTGTGTTTTAATAAGCACAGGAAGCTACTACATACTGATTCAGACCATAGGTCCATCTAGTTCAGTATTGTCCACCCGACTGGCAGCAGTTCTTCAGGGTATCTTTTCCAACAGCACCTGGAGCTGCGAAAAACTGAGCCGGGGAACTTCTGTTTGCAAGCATGTACTCTTCCATTGAGCCATGGCCCCACCCCCCAGGTTTTCTTTTTTCTCTTTCCATGTTTTAAGTAGTATGGAAAATGAATTTGCATAACAAGCACTGTGTGACTGTTCAAAGTAGAGAATTAGCCCACCAAACTATTTTCTGAAACCATTTTGGAAAAATACATATTCTCCCCCCCCCCCGCCCAAATTGGGAAAAGATGTCTGCTATGTCTGCTATGCACTGTGAGGAAGCCGCTCTGTGACTTCTGGAATGCTTAGGGGCCTAACTGTTGTCCATCTGCAATATTTGATGTGCCTAATTAATATTTGTCTCTCTAGTTCATGCCAGTGAGATGAAATTGTTTTTCATAGCAATAAGATCAAATAAATTTACCTTTTAATTCTTAAGAGTGTTTTCAATGATCTATGAAAAGATGAATACATGGTTGTGTGATGGCTGTTGTGGCAATTAAAGAGACAAGTCCAGTTCAACTGTTTTCATTGTCATTCAGTTTAGTAGAAACAGTTGGTGAATTAGTTCTTGCTTCATAATAACAAAGGGCCCAAACCTATCTAATTTTCCAGTGCCTATGGTGTATGCACTGCTTCCTATGTTGGGGAGGCAGTCACAGAGGTCTCCTCAAGGTATGGGAACATTTGTTCCCTTGCCTCGGGGCTGCACTGTAGTTGCACCAGTGCTGGAAAGTTGGATAGGATTGGGCCCAAAGTTGACTACTCTGTGTGTGTGTGTGTGTGTGTGTGTGTGTGTGATTTATTCTGTAGTTTCTGTTCCTTTGGTGCGGATACTAATCTCCAGAGACAAAACATCCTCATGGCTGCTTTAAGCAGTGCATTATGTGGCATAATGTGTATTCACAGAGTACAATTTACTGGTAGTTCTTGATTTACGCAATCTTATTTTACCTGTTTTTGGAATAGCAAAATTTAAACATTGATACTAGAAGTGCGATTTGTGAGAACTCATTTCTAAACTAATGCAGATAAGATTAGTGTGAGGATCACATAAACAGCATCCTTTGAAGCCTTGTAAATAGCTTGCTGATTGGTCGCTATTACTTGCCTTGAGGTTCAAGGGGGAGACTCTGAAGAACTTCAGTGGGAAGAGGCAGACTTCTGGCCAATGCAATCCATTCCAGGCAGGGTTTTTCTTTTCAATCTTGTCTGGCTGGCAGGCAGGCAGGAATAGACTCTGGAATAAACTCTGCCTGCCTGATATCTTCTAGTCAATGCGATTCATTACAGGCAGTGTTCATTCCAACTTGCCTGCTAACCAGATAAGACTGGAAAGAAAAAACTCACAAGACGCAGAAAGAGACATACACAGCTAGAGCAGTGGCAAAGGCAGCCCCAGCAACCGGGGTCCCTGGGGAATCCTCCGGAACATGAGAGGTTTCACAGCTTTGTGGTGGGGGGGAGGTAGGAGCTAGGAGGGGGAAATTCTTGGAGTTTAAAAACAGTGCACACAAAAAGCCCTCCCCAGCACCAAACCTGATTGTTTGTGCCAATAAACCATTGACAGTTTTGCTTGCCACCTAGTGGTTCTCAAATTTTTCCAGCCCACGGCTCCCCTGATCCTTGTGGCCATTGACCACGGCTCCCCATTACATCACCTCACCTCTGTTACCCCCAAAATGGGGATGAAGGTGTTAGAATTATACACTAGAAACAAAAAAACGAGAAGCCAAATCTTCAGCAGAGCTGCCAGCACTCTGATGCTGCAATCCTAACCACACTTACCTGAGCCCCATTGAACAAAATAGGACTTACTTCTGAGTAGTTCTGGTTAGGATTGTGCCCCAAGTTTGTTAGCAGCACACCTGGAGGGTTTTGGAAAGGGACGTTTTTTCTTTCTTGTAAGGGGGGGAAGTGATAAAATATGTTGGGGGAGGGGAAGACTTTGTTTTGTGTGTATCTGCTAATTGCAAACTGATGTGAAACTGAGACCCAGAGACTGTTTTTCTTCAATCCTAACCTCACTTTCCTGGGAGTGTTCCATTGAACACGATATGACTTACTTCTAAGTAGACCTAGCTAGGATTGTGCCCTTTGTCTTATAATAGCAGTCAACTTGGGAAGTTCCGCCCCCCCCCCCAAAGGAGGCAGGAGGAAAAAGGGGGGTGGCTGAAAAGGAATGGGTATTTTTATTTTTTAATCAATTTTTGCAGACAAAGCTTGACTGATCAAGAGCAGTTTTTTTTTCTTTTTTGAAGGGGGAGGAAAAAGAGAAAGGTGAAGATCTTAGGTTAAGTTGACACAGAGCCCAAGCCTATGTAGTTCTACTCAGAAGTAAGTCCAAACTAAGAGCATAATGGGCTGTCTCCTTCCCAAGTGGAAGGAGGCGCTGCGCTGCCTGCACTTACTGGTGGAGCTCTCTCTGGGTCAGTTTGAAGCCTGCCAGGAGCACGTCCTGCGCTGATGAGATGCAGCACCTCTACGGCTGCCCAGCCAGCCTCCTCTCGATTTGGTTTCCCTCCTGTTCCAGGGAGGATGTGGCCAGCAAGAATGCTCAGTGCTTCATTCCAAGTTTCAGGAATTTTCTTCTTTTGTTGTATTTCTTCTATCACTTTTTTAAAATCTATCACTTTTTTAAAGTCCCATTTACTATTATTGTTAAAAGAATATACTTAGTAGCTTGTTAAAAGTATAGATCTAATATTTTCCCAAATGCAGTCATATACCATATTAAAAATAAAATATTGAAATGGAGACGCACCTGAAATTGTCTCGCGACCCACAGTTTGAGAAACACTGTCCTAACCCTTACCAATCCCATTATTTCCTATGAGAAAGCCAGTTTTTGTGTATGTATTTTTGATGTACACACAATTTTCCAAGAAACTAAAAAAGGTAAAGGTTTACCCTGCACAGTCATGTCTGACTCTAGGGGGTAGTGCTCCTCTCCGTCTCCAAGTCGAGGGAGCCAGCGTTGTCCGAAGACATCTTCTGTGGTCACGTGGCTAGTATGACTAAATGTCAAAGTGCATGGAATGCTGTTATCTTCCCACCGAAGTGGTACCTATTTATCTACTTGCATTTACATGCTTTTGAACTGCTAGGTTGACAGAACCTAATCCCCATGTAAATTGAAAGTTGTCTACAGTTGAAAATATATAAATACTTTAAAAAACAAAAAAATCAATATCTGTCCTCTTTATTTTTTCAGTCTTTCAGAAGGAAAACTATGACCAGTGTCCACTGGCATATTTTTAAAACCATATTCAGATTTTAAATGTCCATTGCTTTGTACTGGATTTTATGTAATATTTATTATTTTATCCTGTATGACAGTGTTTCCCAAACTATGAGCCCATGCCAGGTGGGTGGCAACCTGGGCCTCCCACCCACCCTCACCTCTGTATTGCTCCAAATTGGAGCCATTCTGGAGGTGTGGGGAGGTACCAGAGGCCTCTTCTGGGTTAGACCCAACCTGCAACCCACTGTACAGGCTTCTGCAGGCCTCAGAAAGTTACTTGTGAGTTTTGGAAGGCAACTTCTGGTTTTCCTCAGAAAACTGAATGTAGCTGTCACAAGCTTCTTCAGGTCTGCAGAGGCCTGTTCAGTGGGTCGCTGGGCTTTGCAACCCAGAAGAGGCCTCTGGGGCCTCCCCGGCACCATCAGGATTATTGGCCAGATGAGGTGGGTTGCAGAGTGGGAAAAATTGGGGACCACTGTTGTGTTGCGCTTAGATGACAGAAAGGTCATGTAAGCAACTCTAATTTCTCAAAAATAGTTTTCCTTCCTGTAGTGGGCAGATCATTGTGATTTCTAACTGTGGGGAGAGCATGAAAGAAAACTGCTCTGTTCTGTTTCACAAACTATTTTATTTTGGATTGGGATAGGATCTGGTGCAGGGAGTGAGCATTCTCCAGTGTTTTACTTGGGTGAAACAAACAAAACTTGAGTTTTACTCCAGTGCTATTATTGGATGCACCCTCTGCAACCTACAGAACCTTTTGATTCTGTAACCTGAGATTTGGTAATACTGTTCCACTTCAGTCTTGGATGATATCTATTGAAGCAGCACTTCTTCATGGTATGCAGACACACACAGTGGCAATCTGCACATGTGCAGATTCTCAGATGCTTCTAATGTTGTCAAATATTTTGCTCCTTTTCTGTAGTAGGGGAAAATTCATATACACTATGTGCTTTGAAGGCAAAAAGAATTCTCAGTCCTTTTCTGACTACTTCCTAAAGCATCCTTAAGAAAGGATACCTTCTGGCAGATCTTTTTCTTTCTCATCATTCGAAAACAGATATTTTACCTTGGTAGTTAACTTACTGCTTCCTGTTAACATTCAATCTAATCTCTTCAAGTATTCAGGCTGCCTGCCTGCACATCGTGCTATATGCTTGTATGCTTATAGTATCCTGTAAAATGAAGAAACATTTTCACTTGGCGCCAGCGGTAAGCACCTACACAAAGTTAATGGGCGCGGGAGGCCATGGAGAACCTCAAATAACCGGGTCAGTTATTATAACCTCAAACTGTGGGTCAGGACCCACCAGGTGGGTCGCATGCCAATTTCAGATGGGTCCCCAATCATTCCAATATTTTATTTTTAATATATTAGACTTGATGCTACCGTGGTCCGTGACTGCACTTGGGGAAATGTGACACATCTGTACTTTGAACAGGCTACTATGTTTTTGCTTTTAACAATGTTAGTAAATGGGACTTACTCCTGGGTAAGTGTGGGTAGAATTACAGCCTAAGATTGTTAAAAATTTTCCTGCTTGATGATGTCACTTCCGTCATGAAATCACTTCTGGTGGGTCCTGACAGGTTCTCATTCTACAAAGTGGGTCCTGGTGCTAAAAGTGTGAGAACCATTGCTCTACTGTATATGATTGCACAGAGTCTATGAAAGAGGAGAACAGATGGCTTACCTGTAACTATTGCTCTTCTATTGATCATCTGTGCAAATGCACAACCTGCAGGTCTGGATCCGACTGCTGGATTTTTTTTTCAAATGCTTCAGTTTGAGTTTTGGGGGAAGTCCTCATTGGAACTGAGGGATTAGAGATTAGCTTTACTGGGAGACTTGCTTGGGGAGGGGGTCAGCCTGGCAGGGAACACCCCCCCATCCCAGAAAACACATCCCCATTTCTATACTGGTCTTGTGGATGTTGGGACAGCTGTTTCTGGGCTTGCCACATTCTCCCTTCAGGGAAGTGCCTGCAAGATGATTGCTGCGTTTCCTGCTAGAAATGCTGTGAGGGCTCAAGGCTGCTGCTGAATTCCCTCCTCCCTGTCTGTCTGTCTTTCTGTCAGGAGTCCCTTCCAGGCCTAAGTCACATGTAGGCTGCAGGCCTTGCTCATGCAGGTAAAAAGGTAGCTGGGTAGCTGGGCTGCAGCTGCCAAAGAGAAAAAAACCTGACAGAGGAAGAATCCTCTTTTGCATGTGTGAGGCCTGAGCTCTGATTAGAGCAACAGAGGGAGAAAAAGGTGAAGAGAAAGGAAGAAGAGAAGAAGAAAAAGGATAAAGAAAAATGATGAACTACAGAGCTCAGGAGTGTAGCACCTGTGCCTAGCAGAGGCAAGGCTGCTGTGGTGGGGGGGTGCTGTCTACAATGGGAAGAGATGGTATTTTGGATTGCCCCTGCTCCTAGTGGTGAGAGAAGCATCTCTTGCAGGGTCAGGAATGTCCCCTCCCTCTCCTCAGAACAGGAATTCTCAGGTAAGAAATTCCCATTTTCTTTCTACCTCTGAAATGCATGTTGCCTGTGAAGTTCACCCCATTTGAGATGGGGCAAAATGCTCAACAGAGCTCTGGCAGCTTCTGAAATTAGTTCTGAACTCCATTACATGTGGCTGCATGTATAGTTCTTCCTGCCCTTCATCTAAACCAGGGGTGTCCAAAGTTTTTGGCAGGAGGGCCACATCATCCCTCTGACACTGTCTCAGGGGCCGGGGGGGGGGAAGAATTAATTTACATTTAAAATTTGAATAAATTTACATAAGTTTACATAAATGAATATATTAAAGATGAACTTATATGAATGAATGAAGGTCTTGAAATAGCTCAAGGCCTATAAAAGGCCGTGCACAAAGCAAGGCTGGCCTTTCCTTTGCTGCTGCTGCTGCATCACAGACGTGAAACAGGAAGCAGTGGAGGAAGCCCTAATCCCACAGCTCATTCAAGAGGTCAAACAGTTGCCCTCACACTAAGAGCAGTTGCATCGGGCCAGTGTGGGCTCCAACAAATCTCTGGAGGGCCAGAGGCTCATTGGAGACTGGGGGCTCCCTGAGGGCCGCATTGAGAGGCCTCAGGGGCCGCAAGTGGCCCCAGGGCCGGGGTTTGGGCACCCCTGATCTAAACCAAACTGAACCCACAAGAACTGACTCCATTTTGGTTGCAAACTTTAATAGAATATACTTAAGACCTTATCAGAGTTTATCTGACAACGTGAGTGTTTGTATATTTATTTTGAAAATTGTAACTGCTTGCTCAACCCAAATAAACTCCCATGGTGGCTTACAAAATTTATAATTTTGGCACTGGACCACACCTACTATAATTAAGCTTAAATACATGTAGCATAAACAGTGGCGTATGGTTCCTTTGTTCCTGCCCTCATCCTGCTTCCCTTCCTCTGTTGTCTCTCTTGAGTCAGTATCTAGATTGTAAGACTACAAGAGCCGAAGCTAGTCTTTTCACTGTGTGTGTAGGGCATAATGTATGCTGCTGGTACTTTCTCTATATAAGTCAGAAGTTCCCAAACTGGGGTGTCATGATACTTCAGCCAGGGAAACCCTGTCTCTTCCCCCATAAGGCACAGGGCAAAGGCTATGACATGATCACCACAATTGCAACACTGTGAGGGACAAAAGATTTATTTTAAAACTTATCCCTGGCAGTGCTGCCCCTTCAGAGGGTGCGAGGAGTCCGCCGATCTTCTGCAGGGCTTCCCAAGTGTCAGGTAGCTATTGCAACCCACTTCCAGTTTTGCAAACTGGAAATGGGTCATCATAGCTATTTTTAGCTTTTCTGAGGCTTAGGGAGCCCTGCAGAGGGTCAGGGGGCTCCCCATACCCTCCAGAGGGCTGGTGCTGTCATGGGTAAGTAAAGTAAAACACACACTTTTGTCCCCAGCAGCCATGCAATTGTGTTGTTCCTTTGCTGCCCCCCCCCCCGCAAGCACTTAAGCACTTACAGTGGTTCCCAAACTTCCAGAGAGTTTGGGAACTGCTGATATAAACAATAATACAAGCACAGTTAAAAACAGATTTTAATAATAAAAAGGTAACATTTTTATAATTTAAAACAGGGGTCTCTGAACTTTTTGGCCAGAGGGCCGCATCAAATATCTGGCACGGTGTGGAGGGCCAGAAAAAAATTAAATATAAAATTTAAATAAATAAATTAGAGATGGAACTTAGAATAAATGAAGGAATGGGCTCATTCACTCAACCTCTCTGGCCCTTAGAACACCCTCCAGATGCAACCAGACCACAGCTCCAATCATGTTTGGCCAAGTGGGCCAGAGGCTTTCAGGGGACAAGCAGCTGGCCGCGGGCCGGATAGAGGCTAGCCGAGGGCCACATCTGGCCCCCGGGCTGGCATTTGGAGACCCCTGATTTAAAAGAAAGAGCAAAGAGATAATTTACACTGCTCAGCTTTTCCAGTAACCCTGAGGTATTCAATCTGTGCGTCCCGGCTCCCTAGGAAGGTGTGGCTAGCCTCCACGGGCGTCGTGAGGCATCTTGGGGAGAGAGGTGGCCATAGCTGCGCTGCTCTGCTCAGCTGCACGTGCTGCCTGCTGACTTGCTGCTTTTCTGCAGCTGTGAACTAGGTGGGTGGGTAAAGTGGGGAGAGCATGTGAAACATGGTGGGGGGAGGTGGGAGAGAAGGCTGGCTGGGCAGCTGCAGAGGTGCTGCATCTCATCAGCACAGGGTGCACTCCTGGCAGGCTTCAAACTGGGAGGGAAGAGTAAGTACAGGCAGTGCAGCGCTTTCTTCCGCTTGGGAAGGAGGGAGCCCAGCCTACTCTTGGGGGGGAGTGTCCAAATGCCCCAGCCTGCATTCCTCCATCTTGCCTGGGGGGGAATAGGGGTGGCATCTGCATGCTGGGGTGTGTGTGTGTGTGAGCATGCCCCCATCTACTTTGGGGTGAGTTGTAATCTTGCTCTGTGTAGCTGCAATCCTATCCACACTTTCCTGGCAGTAAGCCCCATTGACTCAACTGGGACTTACTTCTGAATAGACCTACATAGGCTTGGGGTCTATGTCAGCTTAACCAAGGATCCTCACTTTTCTCTTTTTCCTCCCCCTTCAAAAAAGAAAAAAAGCCACTCTTGATTGTTTTGTCTCCAAAAATTGATTAAAAAATAAAAATACCCATTCCTTTTCAGCCATCCCCCTTTTTCCTCCTTTGTCCTTTTGAGGGGATACTTCCCATGTTGGCTGCTATTACCACAATCCTGTGCACAATCCTAGCTAGGTCTACTTAGAAGTAAGTCCTATTGTGTTCAATGGGACTTACTCCCAGGAAAGTGAGGTTACGATTGCCAAACAGTCTCTGGGTCTCAGTTTGCAATTAGCAGATACACACAAAACAAAGTCTTCCCCTCCCCCAGCAAATTCATCACTTCCCCCCTCCCTTTCCTAAACCCTCCAGGTGTGCTGCTAACAAACTTGGGACACAATCCGAACCAGGGTTACTCAGAAGTAAGTCCTATTTTGTTCAATGGGGCTTACTCTCAGGTAAGTGTGGTTTGGATTGCAGCCTCAGAGTGCTGGCAGCTGTTTTTTTGTTTCTAATGTATAATTATAACACCTTCACCCCCATTTTGGGGGCAACTGAGGTGAGGTGTTGTAATGGGGTGCCATGGTCAATGGCCACAAGGATCAGGGGAGCTGTGGGCCAGAAAAGTTTGAGAACCTTCAGTAACCCAAACCCTTTCCAAAAGAGGACAGGTTTTCACTTGCTTTTAAAAACTCATGAGAACTTGCTAAAGTCATCTTCTTGGAAAATAACTTTTCAGGGTCTGATGCCAGCTAAAGAAGGCCAATGAATTTTCTTCCCCTTTCTTTAAGGAGTCTTTCAGCCATCTTCTTCATATTATCTCATGTGGGTGGTGGTGTTTTTTCAAATAACCTATCTCAGCACATTTGCCTTTCAATGGCAAAAATATAGTAGATTTTTCTGATAATCTGGCATCCAACTGTATGGCAGTCTTGACTGGCATCAAAATGAAATTATAAACTCTTTTTTCTTACCCAAACTTTCAGGGCATCCTGGTTAGCAGGTTGCACAGTGCATTCTTGCCTCACACTCTGACATTCTCACTTTCATTGGGCTCCTTGGCCATTGTGAGCCTTTGAGGTGCTGGAAGCACCTGGGATAGGTGATGACCCAACTGGCTTGGCTCTGGTTGTGCATCTCAGGGTAACAGTTGCTGAAGCTGTTTGGCTGCTTTAAACTGCTGGCTGTGAACCGCTGCTATTGCCCAGCAATGTCAACAGTACCTCAGCCCAGCATGAATCTCTGCCCCTCCATTTCAGTCTTACCTTTGATAATTTGGTACAAGGTCCTGGATTATCAGTACTGTCTGACTTGAAATTGGACTTGAAACAAACTGGCAAACAGAGCAGATTTTTGAGAATAGGTGTGATGTGTTTTCTGTAACCAGTGAACTTTAAGAACTGTGCCATCACATTTTAGAAAATGATTATTTTAGTTACCAAAGAAGAGTGAAACAGATACTTGTGAAGGCATTGGAAAGTGGACAATCTCCAATTCAATAGGTTAATCATGAATATTTGTACTGTGTTAGGAAAGCTACCATCACCAGATAGACATTTCAACTCTTTTTTGTAACTGAAGCAACAGTGTTTACATATTTAGGATTTTTCTTTTTCAACAACAAATACATGTTTTACAAGTATGTTGATTTTTTATTTAATTTTAAATTTTTTAAAAACATTTAAGTTGTTTTTTCAGATATTCAAAGATCAAGTTTATTTTTAACTAAAAATTTAATAGACTGTGAGTGCAATCCTAATCTGTGCTGGAACAGCCAGACCAACTGGCCTGTGCTGCATCCAGTGCAGGTTTGGTGTGGTCTGGGTTGCAACTCAAAGTAAGAGAATTTTAGTCCCCTTACCGCAAGCAACACCACAGGCAGCCCTATGGAGCTACTTGTATCTGTGCCAGCTATTTCACAAACCCAAATCCGAGCAGCCTAAGCAAAGAGTCTTGGATGGGAGACAGGAGTTGGGATCCGACCTGCGCCAACGTGGCCATCCCCCTCTCCTGGGACTGATCTGCCCCCAGGCTGCCCTCCCTCCACCTTGAAAAGCCCCCTCCCTACCTCTGTTCCTCTCTCCCCCCACCCTTCCTACCCTCTTTGCCAGTCTGCCCAGGTCGGGACAAACATGTGCTGTCCCAGCGCCGTCCAGCACCACTGGGCCAGTGCACCTCTGTGTGGTGGCCAGCCTACTCCTGAGCCAACATGTTTTTATGGAACATTCACGACACTCGGGAGCTGGCACAAGGGACTTGTGCCATCTCAAGGCAGCATTAGGACTGTGTTGTAAATCACTCAAGCAAATATGAGAAACTTAAAATGTTGGCTTATGCAGCTGAAACAGGCTTCCTCTTCTTATTTGTTCATAATGTGGAAAAGAAAAACAAATCTTTTTGCTTTCTCAGATTTCAAACAATTTCAAAATTTAGAATGAATAGTCCAAGGAAGGGAATTAGTTTTGTAGCAACAGAAGAAGCTACTTCTGTAGAAGCTGGCTTATCATTTCAACAGTCTCTCAGTTCAAGTACTTAAGTGACTTCCCCCAGTTCACTGCTGCAATTTTCTTTAAAACTTCATCAGGAAACAAATATTTCCTGAACAGTTTACCCTTAACTTCGGTAGTTATTGTAGTATAAATTATCAGAACCAGGGGACATCCACTAAAATTGAGTATTGGGAGAGTTAGAACAGACAAAAGAAAATATTTCTTTACTCAGCATGTGGTTGGTCTGTGGAACTCCTTGTCACAGGATGTGGTGATGGCATCTGGCCTGGACGCCTTTAAAAGGGGATTGGACAAGTTTCTGGAGGAAAAATCCATTACGAATTACAAGCCATGATGCGTATGTGCAGCCTCCTGATTTTAGAAATGGGCTATGTCAAAATGCCAGATGCAAGGGAGGGCACCAGGATGAGGTCTCTTGTTATCTGGTGTGCTCCCTGGGGCATTTGGTGGCCCACTGTGAGATACAAGAAGCTGGACTAGATGGGCCTATGGCCTGATCCAGTGGGGCTGTTCTTATGTTCTTATGATTTGTCATAGCCAACTTATCTTCCTCAGCAGTTAAGGAGTTACTGTGGGACCAAGTATTGATAATATTTGCAAGAAAATGAGCTGGTGGGATAGTATTTGTTCCATTCAGTTTTTTAACGCCTGCAATTTAACTCTCTTTTAAAAAGAGGTATCACTAAGTTCCTTCCAAATTTCAACAGCATCAGCAATAAAAGTGGTATTTCTCTGCACTTTCTTCAAAGTTATGGAAGTCAGCTTCAGGATAGTCAGCAAGTGTTCCACATTTTTCATTTTAGAAGCCTCTGCCATAAAGTAAAAACTATGTTTTTTACTCAGAAGTGAGAATTCAAGTTGCCTGTTCATTCAAAAGGCCAGGGAAGATAGGCAGCATTTAAGAATGAAGAAAGTAAGAGCATTTGCTAACCTAAAAGTATGTTTAGATATGTAACTTTAGTCCAGTGTTCTTCAACCTGTGGACCGTGACCCAATTGTGTCACGAAGCCTCATTTGGGGGGTTGCAGCAACCTTTCAAAACCTGTGCAAAAGAGGACTTGGTTCCAACCCTTAATGGTACTGCCTTATCAAAACTCAGTTCTTGATATAATCCTGCACAGCCTCTTCATGCTATCTTGCCCTGCAGCTCCTAAGGCTGCCTCTACTCAGGCTGCTACCTGACAGGATTGTTGTGAAGAAGTAAGAGGTGGAAACGGGGCAGGCGTGAGCAGGGGATTGACAGTGATGAGGGTGCAGGTCGATTAATTGGGTCCTGGGCAGGGGTGGGATCAATGGTGTGTCCCCAGTCTCATGCTTTATTTATTTATTCATTCATTCATTCATTCATTCATTCATTCATTTATTGGGGAATCTTGGCATGAAAAAGGTTGAAGGCTATTGCTTTAGTTATCTTCCTTCAGGGAGGGAACACTTCTCATTGTGTTGTTTCATTTGGGCAACCAGAACTTGCATTTCTTTGTTGCATTGTTTTGCATGTGTACCTGTCTTACTCACAGACTTAGAAATTTCATTCAAATATTTGCAAATAAGAGTCTGTTTTATGGTCTGCTGCCATGTAGGTTTCCCCTTCTAGTGAGTGATAGTGGTATGATAGATTTCAGGACAATAGAGACTGTTACCCTGCACGTGCCCAATCTCGTCTGATCTTGGAAGCTAAGCAGGGTCAGGCCTGGTTAGTACTTGGATGGGATACCGCCTGGGAATACTGGGTGCTGTAGGCTTATACCATAGTCTTTCGAGACTGAAGGTTGCCAACCAATAGAGACTACACTCATAAGCCCTCAAGACTACAAATACATTCTGCAAATATATCTTCACTTTTATTTCTATTGGCAGCTTATCCCATCTTGCATTTATCTCCAGACTTTTTCTCCTTGTTGAAATTAACTTAGCCTCCAGTAATGCTTTGTTCATTGACCTTAAATGCATGCACTTTCAGAGAGAGGTAGTGACATAGCAAAGGGGGGGGCAGGAGCTACATTGCCCTGTGTTGCATGCCTTGAGTGAGTGCCAACCCACATACCTGGTGGTGGATCCCAGAGTGTTCAGGAGGTGTTCTGAAGCCCATGGAAGCCACACATGTCCTCTCCACACGTCAGATCACCTCCTGAACATCCCTGGGGTGTGTCCTGGGCATTGGCACCCAGGGGATGTTAAAAATGTTTATGTTGCCAGGTGCCAGATCCCTTTTCAACGCCACTGGGAGAGGTAAGGGCTTTCCTTTGTCTAGCAACATTGCAGAGGAACAGTAGAGAGGGTTGCCACACTAATCAGCATTTCCCAAGGAGACTATTGAAAGCAATCTGGAAGCTTTATTAGGGGTTTTCAATAATATCCGATGCTGTATTATATGGGAGGAGAAAGGGGAGAAGTTCCAGAAATAACTTCAGTCAGAGCTGAAAAATAAGGTTAAACAGGCTGTTGTTTCTTATCTCCATATATTGCTGTTAACAAACATGCTGTCTCTGGAGACACAAACCCAGTTTGAGAACTGCAAAATTATCTATTGGTATCTTTAGACTGTGTACTTGGGTAGATAGAAATATTAACCTATATAATCTCTATAGAAGCCTATGGAACCACATAAAATTGAGATCCTAGTCCAAGATCTGTTGGAACCTATTTAATATCTTTAAAAAATTATATAAGTATATTGTTTTATTATATAGAATTTGAATTTATAATCCCAATTTGATAATGAGACCTTGATGTGTGATTTTCCAGAATTTTCCCATCTTTGAAACGTATATGTTCCATGTACTGATAAATGAAAGTGTTAGGATAATAAACTGACTTGTCTTTGTTTTAGCTTTGTGATGTACAGTTTTTCACATGTACCCCAACAACTTTCATGGCAGAAATATTGTTGAGAGGAAATGCTTTTAGCTTGGATTTTTGGATCAGACCAGGGAATTGAATAGCAAAATGTGTTCAAGTGAAGACAACTGCTGGCCAGATTTTCACTGTTCTACTGGTGAACTTGTGGGAAGATTTAAACATGCTTTTATGAACTAAGTAGACCAAATGAGTTATGTTGTTAGGTATTTTTAAATGACTTCTGGAATTACTAGCTAGTGTCTGCTGAACACTGAAGTGATATACGTGTGACTGTACATTGTTTTTAACAAACGAGAATAGCCTCAGAGCATTCTCCCCTTGGTATATTATATGGGAAGCTCTAGAAGAAGCTGTGTGCATGCAAGTCTGCAACCTATGTGTGGGAGACAGTGATAGGCAGAGGCATGGGAGATATGAAAAGCAAAGTTAGAGTTCACAAACAAGGATGCCATCAAGGTTGTGAATAGCAAGTCCAAGAGGAATGAAGGAGAGATATGGTTGTGCACCATGGTACTTGTCTTGCTGTGGAAGTCTTTCTTAGAGTACTTTGCAGAGACTTGTGTGTAGGGATATACATCTGAAATTGCAGTCCTAACCTGCAGTGGAGCAGTCAGGCTCATAGGCCTGCGTTGTATTCAGCGCAGGGTTGGGGCTGGCTGCAATTCAGCCCAGGGGAAGGGGAATTAATTCCCCTTACCCCGGATAACGTGGTAGCAGTCCCAGTGGGGCTACTCAGATCTGTACCACCTAAATCAGTGATGCAGATCAGAGCAGCCCGGTGCTGCGCTGGGTTGCCTGGGAGTGGGGTTAGGATCTGGCCTAGGTGCTGGATCTCGGCTTCACCCCTCACTTGACTCCAGGTTGCCCACGGACGTGCCCACCACTGTCCCTCCCCCATCTCTGAATGCCTCTGTTTCACCTTCCCCATACCCTCACACTGGCCTAGGGAGGCCGGCACAAACCTACATGCCTTTGTTGGTGCAGGTAGCTGGATTCAACTCCTGTGGACTGGCACACGTCCTTGCCAACATTAGAGGAGACATCTTTCTCCATTGGCCTGTGGCACACCTTCATTGTACCTTGGCACTTGAAAGATTAAATCAAAGAGGCAGAAGTGAATGAAATGAAGTAATGCTGATTTATTGGGAGGGTTATTTACAATAAAAGGGGAGGAGGGGAAAACAACAGGCAAGCAATAATTGAAACTGACTAGCAAACAAGACTTAGGGGAAGGGAAGGCACAGTGCCTGTGGGGTAGCAAGATATCTTCAGAACCCTGGATTTTTCAATTTACCAAGGCAATTATTAGATACAAGGTTCTATGGTGAGGAGGAAGATGGAGAAAAGATTGGTATGAAGCAATGGGAAAGGCTGGTTGAGATGCAGAGGTATGGCTGCAACTTGGATCTTGTGATGGACAGAGAGAAGAACAAGGTAAAGGCAAAGGCAGAGAAAAAGAGTGAAGTTGTACCTCATGTTTGGGGGCCTATGTGAAAGAGAAGATAGGGAGGGATCATAGGCTAATATATGCATGTCCTTAGTCTGCTGAAGCAAGGGCCTCCACACACCAAACCAAGTTTAACCGAAGTACTTGGCAGTGAGCCAAAAGTAGTTTCAAAAATGGTTTAAGCAGACACAGAAGTTCCAAGGAGGCACAGTATTGTTTTGGAGTGGAGATGTAGTGCAAGATCAGATGCCAGAATCACAGTGTGGCTCTCAGCAGTTTTTCAGCTCTTAGAAGGGGAAGTGTCTTGGACATAGACCCAGTGTTTTCAACACTGAGTGCCAGTCATGTCTCTGCATGTGTCTCTGGATAGCTTTTAGTGACTTCAGCTCTGGGGCAGCTTGGTGATTTTCAGCTTAGAAGCAGTCCAGAGTGGCTTCAGCTTAAGGGTGTCTGAACATAGGTACAAGGTGGGAACCTCACTCCACTACTACAGGGGAAATTAGTCCAGTCCAAGGTGAGGTAACAATTCAAAATGAACCTTCCATGCCAATTTATAGTCTATATGAAGTAGGAAGACTGAAGGATTCAGGGGGTCATACCTACCCCTTTAAAATATAGAATTCTAGATAGTTTACGAGATTTTATTCTCCCCTTTTCAAAGTACAGAATTTTAGACTCATTATTGTACCCACTTGGAGAATTTTCCCTGCTCCTGATTAGACATACTGGTCTCTGAGATCTTGGAAGAACGAGAACAAAAGAGATGCAGATTGAGGGAATGATGGGTGTCTGGACCATAATAAGTGTGTTAATAGCTGCAGGCACTAGAACAAAGGCAGATATGTGGCAATACTAGATCTCAAGATAGTGAAGGCATGCCTGAAGCCAGAGTGCTTTGTGCAGGTGGACTCATTTAAATTTATAGCAGGGTTTTCCAGTGTTCCTGCCATGCCAACAGGCCATCCCTATAAGCTGCAGTCACCTTTGGAAAATAACATTTTTAATGTGACTTTTCATAGAGATGAGGGCAAAAGAGAAAAAGGAAAATTTAACCATACCTCCATGGGCCAAAAGACACATGAGAGAGTTCTACAACAGAATCTTTAGCACCTTATGTGTAATTGGGGGGGGGGCACACAACTTGTTCACTAACAATAATAATAATAACGTTGTTTTTACCCCGCCTTTCTCCCCGGAGGGACTCAAGGCGGCTTACAACAGGTTAAAACAGATTAAAAACATAATTTAAAATAAATAAAAACATATTAACACATCATAAAAACAGCAGTCAGACAAAAAATAGTTAGGTAAAAATGAGCATAGAGCAGCAGCAGATCATAAGAATCAGGCCTGTAAAAAATATTAAAAGATGTTAAAAAGATGTTAAAAAAGACCGAGAACTCAGAAGGCTTGTTTAAACAGAAGGGTCTTCAGGCCTCGCCGAAAAGTCTCAAGAGAGGGAGCCATTCTTAAGTCAAGGGGAAAGGAGTTCTATAGCGTCGGTGCCACTACTGAGAAGGCCCTATTTCTTGCCGCTGGCCCACGTACCTCCCTAGGCGGCGGCACTTGCAAAAAGGCCTTCTCTGATGACCTAAGAGGACGAGCCGGATTGTATGGGAGTAGGCGATCTCCAAGATACCCTGGGCCAGAGCAGTATAGGGCTTTAAAGGTCAAAACCAGCACCTTGAATTGGGCCCGGAAACGAATGGGCAGCCAATGCAGCCGCTGGAGAAGCGGACTGACGGAGTCAAACCGTCTACCTCCAGTAACCACACGGGCCGCCGCATTCTGCATTAGTTGCAGTTTCCAAACCGTCTTCAAGGGCAGCCCCACATAGAGCGTGTTACAGTAATCTAACCTCGATGTCACCGAGGCATGGATCACTGTGGCCAGGTCTGCACGATCCAAGTATGGCCGCAGCTGGCGCACCAGCCGAAGATGAGGAGAGGCTCCCCTAGCCACAGCCGCCACCTGGGAATCCAGGAGCAGCTGCGAGTCCAGGTGGACCCCCAAGCTGCGGACCTGCTCCTTCAGGGGGAATGCAACCCCATTCAACACAAGCCGATACTCCAGCCCCTGCATCGAGGATTTCCGAACCAGGAGAGCCTCTGTCTTATCCAGATTTAATTTCAGCTTGTTAGCCCCCATCCAGATCCTCACTGCTTCCAGACAGCGCTCCAGGCCCTCAACCGCCACCCTGAAATCTGGAGGAAAGGAGAGATAGAGCTGGGTGTCATCGGCATATTGATGGCACCCCACTCCAAACCCCTGGATGACCTCTCCCAGCGGTTTCATGTAGATGTTAAATAGCATGGGGGACAGAATTGAGCCCTGTGGCACCCCGCACCTCAAGGGCCAGGGTGTCGAACAGGCATCCCCCAGCACCACCATCTGGGACCAATCCTCCAAGTAGGAGCAGAACCACTGCAAAACAGTGCCTCCAACTCCCAACTCAGCCAATCGGCCCAGAAGGATACCATGGTTGATGGTATTGAAAGCCGCTGAGAGGTCCAGCAGTACCAACAGGGATGCACTCCCCCTGTCCAGTCCCCGGCGTAGGTCATCCACCAAGGCGACCAAGGCAGTTTCCGTCCCAAAGCCTGGCCTGAAACCAGATTGAAAAGGATCCAGATAATCCGCTTCATCCAAGACCCTCTGGAGTTGGGATGCCACCACCCGCTCAATTACCTTGCCCAGAAACGGGATGTTGGAGACTGGCTGATAGTTATCTAACACAGTGGAATCCAGGGAGGGCTTCTTCAGGAGGGGGCGAACCACTGCCCATTTCAAAGCGAGTGGTAATGTCCCCTCCATCAAGGAAGAGTTGACCACGCTCCCTGTCCACTCAGCCAGTCCACCCCGGGCAGCTCTTATCAGCCAAGCTGGGCAAGCGTCAAGCAGGCAGGCAGATGGCCTCACACTCCAAAGGAGTCTCCAAAGCCACTACTACTGGCCATATTGGCTTTGTGTAATAGGCATATTCCAAACAATAGTTCTAATAGGCATATTCCAAACAACAGTTTAACTTAATAAAGCTTTATTAACTTTAAATAAAGTTAAGCTTATTATGCATTATTTATTTTTTGAAATATTAACCCTTATATGTGAAGAATCTAGTCAGTTGGGTGAGGCTGGTGGTGGTGTGTAGGTGTTCATAATAACTTACCAGAATTAGAAGCAACAGTTGGATAAGGAGACTGGTGTGGTTTGCCAACTTGCTGCTTGCCCCATAGGCTGTTGTTACCTACCCTGGGTGAAATATATATACAACATACATATACATTGATAGAGATGTGTGAGATAGAAATGATGAAAATAAATAAAAGCTGGTGTCCACTCTCTTGTTCCTGCTTTGTCCTCTTTTCTTCCTCTGTCACTGATTCTATCACATTTGTTATTTCTAATCTGATAAATGGAGTATACTACTATAGTAGTTTGTGTATGTGTACATTGTATCTCTCTGACTGTAAAGGCTCATACCCCTCTAAGTCCAATGTGAAACAGCTTTTAGCTAGCTTATGTAGTATGAACCCCATGTATCTAACTAGAAACAGCAAGAGCAATAGTGGTGACAATGGCAGTATTCTTAAAAAAATAAACGGAAACCGATTGAGAATGAGGATTGAATATGCAGGATGTGTGAACGTAGCCCTTTAAAATTATTTGCTGCATTGCTGGTAGCCATCAAGTACATGGACTATAAATATTTTAAATAAGCAGAATATTCCCAGAGTTCAAGAACAATGAGCATTTTGTTGTTGTTTATGATCCTCTAGTTCAGCCATTTTCAACCACTGTGCCGTGGCACACAGGTGTTCTGCAAATGGTCCCCAGGTGTGCCACTGGAGTTTGGTGGAGGGTCATTTATTAATAGGACCATTGGGGGATATGAGCCCCCCACCAACAGCATGGTGTGCCTTGTCAATTGTCCAAAAACTGATGGTGTGCCTTGACAATTTTAGTACCTTGTCAGTGTGCCATGACATGAAAAAGGTTGAGAATCACCTCTCTAGTTGGTTATTGTAGTAGTAGTTGCAGTAGTTGCCATTACTCTTTCACCGATTAGTTTTGGCATGAGATTTTTAAAAGTGTATTTTTACAGAATATTTTTACATTTTTGAACCTGTACAAAAGTGCTGCAGGTTGTTATATTCTGAAGTAATCAAGATAGTAAATGGCATTTCCTATAGAAGAGTTATGAAATACTTCAGCAGAAGTTAAAACTTCCATTTCAGCAAGACAGAACAAATATTAAACATAGTAAGGCAACTGGTTCTGATTGGCCAAAATGCTCTGCTGTCATTGGCTATAATAGCTGTCAGTTAACCCAGGATGAAAAGTGCTGTAATGAAACAGTGCTAAAGGAAGCAGCATTATCATAGGTATTGCTGTGTTTGATCTATTTTGGAAAGGAGTAGAAGGGAAATTACTGGGATACTGTTGGAGAATGTTTTATAAGAAGCACAAAATAATGCATGCAGTCTTACATGGCAGTTTACTAAGGGCGCAATCCTAACCCCTTATGTCAGTGCTTTCCAGCACTGACATAAGGGCAATGAAGCTCCGAGCTAAGGGGACAAACATTCCCTTACTTTGAGGAGGCCTCTGTGAGTGACACCCAATTGCAGGATGCAGCACATGTCCTATTAGTACCACTATGCCAGTGCTGGAAAGCACTGACATAAGGGGTTAGGATTGCGCCCTAAATTGTTTACCAGATAGATGTTATAGGCATTCTTTCCTTTAACTGGTATTGCTAAGAACACTGCCCTGCAGCCTTTCCTGAAGCAGTATTTCCTGAAGTTTAAACTGTATGTGTCCATATTGGACTTATTGAGCCGCTTTCTTTTTAAAGCTATGTTGAATTTTGATAGCATTGTGCATATTGTCCTGAGCATTTCAGTGCATGCTTCTTGCACAGCATTTTGGGCACCAGTAAGGGTTAAGTCAAGGATCATCTCTATTCTAGTCTGCTGTATAACTTACAGTGTAATTTTGTACATCTTTAGCCAGAAGTGACTTGCACTGTGTTGAGTGGGGCTAACTGGCAGCCCAGTCCTATCCAACTTTCCAGCACCGGGGTAAGGGAACAAATGTTCCCATACTTTAAGGGGGCCTCTGTGACTGCTGCCCCACCATAGGAAGCAGTGCATAACCCATAGGAACAGCAGCACCAGCACTGGAAAACTGGATAGGATTGGCCTGTCAATTGTGCTAGCTTTGTAACCCAAGAGACCGATGTTGTCTCTTTGTTGTATCCTAAATGTACTTTTATGTAGGCCACATGAGAGTAGTTGGTTATGTCTTATTACAGCATTTTTGTATACTGACATCTCTGTCTCAATATCATTCTCAGAGTTTTGGTTGAGGATGGAGGTGGGGCTAGCCACAGAGAATATCCACAACTCCGCATTCCTTTTTGAGATTTTGCATTTCTATCCATAATGATTCTGTGAAAGAAGTTCCTGTTTTTTCTTATAAGACTTTATACCCTCTTTGGATACAGAGCAATCCTGCCTTTAATCCACGCTTCTCTTTTCTATGTTTTTATATATGGATAACTTTAGCTGCCTAATTTTCATGGTTCTGCTATGTTTTCAGTATTTGTGTACTCATTTAGTATGCAGGACTTGATTTTCCCCGACTTTTGAAGTTTCTGATATTCACAACCATTGATTTTTTTAACTAGAAAATCAGTCTCTTACTCTCTCACTGATGGGTTTAATGTTGGTTTCTTTCAACTCTCCAGGCACTCCATTAATAACTTCCTAGAGGTTCACATAATAGCCTGTCCAGTTATATCAGCTCCACCAATAAAATAGTTGGGTCTTCACATCCAACACCCTGGGCCTCAGAAGGCCTTCTAAGGGCATAAAACATCACTTCCAGTTTCCCCGAGAAACCGGAAGTGAGGTTTTTCATCCATTTGGAGGGAGAGGCTGTGTGTGGCCTCTCTGACCCTCTGAAGGCCTCTGGAAGGGACGCATTGGGTGGGCCCAATGGGGGGCAGCAGTTTGCAGTCATGGCTCCGGGTGGCATAGGGGCCAGGATCACCACTGTCTTACCTGTCCTCACTTTGTTGATCTAAAAACATTTGTATTGTCATTCCTAAAGAGTGGATAAGTGATTTGAACCGAATTCTTCTCAGTTACTGATAATTTTCCCCAGAAGTTGATTAAAAAACTTCTTTGTAACTTCTGTGATGTTAAGCAACAGCAATCTGGTTCTGTTGCAGTTCAAATGCTATACATCTCTTTTAGGCTCAGCTTGTTGAAGAATGTTTCCCAGTGCCTAACAAATCTTAAGCCTTCTTTTGTGATACCACTGCCTCATCCACACATTAAGGCCCCATTTCTCTGGCTAGCTGGCCCTGCGCATGGAATGTTTCTGAAAATTATAATTTGAAGGGCCTGAATTTCAGTGTGTTATTTTGCGACATACATTTGTCTTAAAAGACCCATGACTACATCTCCCAATATCCCTGTTGCCAGTGTTTGCCACAACCACTCTTTTGTATGCTCTATAAATTTGGTTAGCATAGAATGTCTTTAATCTTTGTACCAGGCTGGTGAATGACCATGTAGTCAATACACCTATCTAAGGCTGCAGTCCTAACCACTCTTTCCTGAGAGTAAGCCCCATTGAACAAAATAGGACTTCTGAGTAGACTTGTTTGGGATTGTGCCCTAAACCAATTTTTCACTATTCCTAATTATATCTTTACCCTCATCCACCCCAAGAGGTATATTTTTTGCAACAGAAATTGGTTTGTTGCTCCAGAAATTGTTCTTTTCTAAGAGATCATCACCTCAGCATGACATCCTTCTTCACCAAGACCCTTTTAAGCATGGAAGCAGGACTTGTAACCGCATTTCTGAAGATTTTGTCAACATTCCTCTGTGCCTCTCTCACTGTCTTCAGCTCAGCCACCTCCATCTCAAGGGATGAACTTGTTCCCTAAGAGCCTGGAGCTCATTACATCAAGCATGCACTCATCTGCCCCACAGTTAGGCAGTCATACCTGTGGTACTTGATTCAAAAACACTGGGTAGTTCCCATACCTCTATTGGCTTTGCCCTGCTAGTACTTATTCCTGCTTGATTTGTTTTTAAGCCACCTTGGATCCTCTTAGGGTGAGAGAGATGGGGTAGAAACATGATAAATAAATAAATAAGCTTTCAAGAAGGGAAGGAGGAAGGATAAAGGGTCTTGCTGCTCTAGTGCCAGATTTTGTTTAGATGTCCAACTCACCTGACTTTTTATCTTTTTCTTGATGCTGTGAACTTGTATCACTTTCTTGATTCTATGACATTTGTGCTTGCAGAACTATGGCTCCATTACAAACTGTCTCTAAGTATATACCTGTATTTAACTCTCCTCAATTAGGGAATAAGGCTGACTTCAAACAGGGTGTGTGGCTAGTTTGCAATTCCCAAACTATCCAGTCCATCCTGGTGACTAAGCTTCTATGAAATACACACCTCAACAACTGTAAGTCTGCAGGTGTTTAAAGAGCACATGGGCTGCTCAGGAAGGATTTTGATTGTGGTTATCCTATTTAGTTTAAGCCCCTTTCTATAGTTTGGTTTCCCAGGGACTATAGGAAGAAGATGTGAACAGAATGTCATTCCTGTACAATAAGGGAATGGAGACAGTCAAGCTTCTTGGCTGCTTCACCATTCTGGTCTTCCTTGCATTGGATAATCTTTTAACTTGGGTTCAAATATCTTCTAGAAGATTCTGTTTTGTTTATGTGGCTTTCCAGTGGAATATTAGTGAAGACTTGGCGTTTTGATCTTTATGATTCTGAATAGTGCGGGCCATCCTATGCTTACTTGCTGAGATATCCCATGCTCTTCAATTGGGCTTACTCCCATAGAAGTGTGCACATGACATCAGCTTTTATGTATGTGTGGGTGATTTTAAATATCTTGTGACCTAACAAAATTAAAAAAATCAAAATAATATGATGTGTGGGCAATCAGGAAATTCTTTAAATAATAAACAAAATTGTTTTCCCGAGTTTCTAATCTTTTTAGTAACAGTTTTTGGATACAAGGCAATTACATAGTCAGTATTAAACAAAAATATTTACCATAATGTATCTGTACAATATAGTACAGTTTATTTTTGCTGAATTAGTCATTATGCCCATCTGTTATGATATGCAATTTTTTTAAAAAAGAGTTCTAGTTATAGAGCCTATTCCAGCTTTGGCAATATGGTGTGTGTGTGTGTGTGTGTGTGTGTGTGTATGTCTTGACTGATTTAATATGTACTGTTCAGTTCTCAGTTTTCTGCCATTAAGGCTATGGTTCTCAGATTGTTTTGTTCAGTAAAACCCAGTTTTTCCTCTGGCAATACAAGGTATCTACTGTCAACAATATTGCTTTTATTTATCAGTGTAGAAATGCATGGAACAACAAGATACAGTATTGCTTTAAGTTTTTTATTTTATGTTTTGAAGAGCTATTACACTTATTGTATCAGCATTGGAGGCAACCACAAAAATAATTCTGTTCATTGACACAACTTAGGCACAGTGGACATATGCAGATACACAGATAGTTAGTACCAGTATCTGGATGTTATATTTTGTTCCTTTCCATAGTCTTATAACTACTGATGCCAGTTTGAAGGGTCAGACCAAAACTTCAGGAATACTAGACAGGATACATGTCTGAAAGCTTTGCTGTGGAGTGATGTCTTCACAGTAGTCAGTGACCGGTTTCTCAGGGCAGTAGAGTAACATTCTTGAACAATTCATTTTGTGAGCCTCCTGGAAGTTCTGGATAAGCTGTGTTTATTGTTAGCATTGGCAGATGGGACTTTTGTGTGATGGCAAGTGTCTGCTTTCCCTTACCTCTAATGCCAGTTTTCTGCAGTAACTGTCCTATCTGATCAACCAAATTATTTGAGAACCTGTTGGTGTATCTTACACTATGTTTTTTTTAAAGTACACTTCAATATAGCAATGTGGGCTTTGGCAAGTTTCTAAAAATGTTAGTTGTTTTTATTTTTTTAATCCTGACTTTGTAGGTCTTTCAGTGTACTGTGTAAGTGGCCTTATGTGTATCTCATGTGAGTTTTGCACAGGTTACTTGGATTTAAGAACATAAGAAAAGCCTTACTGGATCAGTGAGGGTCCATCTAGTCCAGCATACTATATCTCACAATGTTGTACTGGAAGCATTCAAGACAACATGATACCTGTATCCTGTTGCCACTTCCTTTCATCTGGCATTCAGAGATAGGCTATCTCTAAAACCCAGAGGCATATAGTCATCATGGCTTGTAACTCCATAAGTCTGTCCAATCCCCTTTGAAAGACATCTAGGCCAGCTGCCATAATGACATTCTGTGGCAAAGAGTTCTCCTGGTTAATTACATGCTGGGTAAAGAAATATTTGTTTTAGTCAGTTCGATCTCTCCTACCAGTCAATTTTAGTGGATGTCCCCTGGTTCTGGTGTTGTGCGAGTGAGAAAAGAACTTTTATTCTCTCTGTTGATCCCATACTTAATTTTATGTTTCTTATCCTCCATCAGGCACCTTCTTTCTAGACTGAACAGCCCAAATGTTGTAGCCTTTCCTTCTGACGTGGTTGTCCCAGCCCACTAATCATTTTGGTTGTTCACTTCTGCATCTTTTTCCATTCCACCACAATCGACTTGACATCCATAGGGGTTACATTCCCAGAACCCCCAGAGATGCCTAAACCTGTGGATAACTGAACCCATGCGTTGGGGGGCTGTCACCTGACCTCTAGACATGACCAGAAGTGCCTTCCAATCACATCCGGTGGTGTTTAGAGGCCCAGAGAGGCCGTGTGTGTCCTCCTCCACACCTCAGAAAACCTCCCAGATGCAACTGGAAGGCGCTTCCAGTCACATCCAGAAGGTCAGGTGTAGCCCTCCACCTTGAGTTTGGAAACTGCAGTGAGGCAAATTTGCAGGTTTTGAATCCTTGGATAAAAAGGGCCCACCTGTATATCTTTTTGAGACGTTTCAACCAGAACAGTACACGTTACTCAGATGTGGCCTTACCATCAATTCGTACAATGCCATAGTAATATTGGCTGTTTTATTTGCAGTTCCTTTAATTATCCCAAGCATGGAATTGACCTTCTTCACAACTGCTGCACACTGGTTTGACACTGTCATTGAGCTGTCCACCACCATCCAAAATCTTTCTGGTCTGTTACAGGCAGTTCAGAACCCATCAGCATATATCCGAAATTTTGACTTCTTGCCCCAATGTGCATTACTTTACACTTACATTTTACTTATATATAGTTTCACCTACATAACTGTTGACATTTCAAAGAATTCTAAAAGATTAGTAAAGTAAAACTTACCTTTAAAGAAGATGTTCCAAGATTTTATTCTTCATCAGACTTTCCACCATCTTACCTTGAACAGATGTTACTCTGACTGGCCTGTAATTTCCTTTTTCAAAGATTGGTGTGGCATTAGCTATTCTGTAGTTCTCTGGCACAGTGGCCATTTTAAGGGACAAATTCCATATTTTAGTCAGACAATCAGCAACTTTTATTCTAAAGTTCCTTAAGAACTCTTGGGTGGATGCCATCAGGACCTGGTGACATTAATATTAATATGAAATAGGTTCTCTTTTAACCTTGACATGACTTAATTCTTTGGTCAGGAGGGGCTGTTCAGGAAGTAGGATCTGTCCAAGCTTTTCTGCTGTGAAGACAGATGTAAAGATCTCCTTTAATTTCTCTGCAGTCTCCAAGTACCTTTCATTTTACCCATCCCTATCATCCAGAAGACCGACTGCTTCCCTGGCAGATTTCCTGTTTCTAATATATTTGAAAAAGCTTTATTCTTCTTAATTTTTTAGTTGCAGTCCAGTGTGCATGATGCCCTGGACTCTTGAAAGGAAATGCAGAATATAACTGAAATAATTTTATAAACACAAAGCCTCTTACCTAGACAGATCAAAAAAACTTATCTGGTATTTTTGTAGAACTTATGCAAGTTAGTACCTTACACTGATCAATGCTTCTACTTCTGGTGTAGTAAATTCAGGAAAGTCCAATGAAGTTATCCTAGTGCTATTAATATTTTTTTAAAATCTGTAATTGTTCAGATATTGTTCTTTACCTTGTACTGCCCATACATTATGAGCAGTTTCCCTAAAGTTCATAGAGAGCAAATGCTGTTCTTTTTAATGAGCAACAACTTTAGAAGAAAAGATATTTTGCTGATAAAGTGTCCTGAACACACATTGTTCAGGATGAAAAGTGTGCTTTCCAGTTAACTGCTGCTTCTCCATGCTTGCAATGTCTCTTTCAATAAACAAAAATTAAAGATTTAGACCTGAAGTGAATGATCTCAAGGCCATACCACACATAGGCAATAATTTTTGTTGCACCTATTGGCATACAAAGAAAAACATTAGTTTTTTAAAAGTTCATTTTTTACTTTGTCAAAATTATACAAAAAGAGAAAAATTCCCATACTACCCAATCTTCTTAAATTAAGCACTTAACAGCCCATTGTCATTGTTGGCAACTTTCAGTCTCGAAAGACTATGGTATCGCGCTTTGAATGGTGGTTCTGGAACAGCGTCTAGTGTGGCTGAAAAGGCCAATTCGGGAGTGACAATCCCTTCCACACTGGGAGCAAGTGCAGTCTGTCCCTGGTCTGTCTCCCTGGCTATGGGCCTTCCTTCTTTGCCTCTTAGCCTCAGACTGTTGGCCAAGTGTCTCTTCAAACTGGGAAAGCCAATCCCAACAATAATAGAAGCTGCTGGAGGTCTCCTGGGGGGAGGGGACATTTGTCCCCTTGCCCCAGGTAAAGCCCCAGCAGCCTCTTTGGGCCACTTGAATCTGCACAAGCAAAATCATTGGTATAGATCCAGGCTGCCCCGTATCAGAATTTCAAGCCTGGGAGGGGAATAGGATGTGGTGCAATAGGATAGCTGCAACCACTGTTCTTATCTCCTCCTGAATACTGCCCTCTCTCCGTCCTCCCCTGCCTCTGTTCTGCCCTCCTCCTTTCCTCTTCTCACCGTCCAGCAGAGAATCTGCCTGCTCTGGTGAGTGCAGGCCTGCAAGCGGTAGTGTAGGCCAGTACAGGCCTTGCCGTGCTAGCTCCATGCTGGCGCATCGTGCTTTATGGCATGTTTGCAACAGCATACATGGTCTTTCTGCCAGCACTAGCCGGCATAGTATTGGACTGTACATTATACATTGCTAGAGGTGTGATTTTTCAGTGCTAATGAAATAAAAACACATAACAGTTTTCTGCACTTCTAATTTTAAAAAATAAAACCCAAAATCCTTGAAAAAATAAACAGGGAAATATGCAAAAACAGTAAACAGTGGGCTGGACTGGGGGGTGCATGGGTAATGACTGTGGCTGCTTCTGCTGGCACTATACCACCTATATCACCAACCTAGTACACTTTTAAAGTGATTATAATTTCTAATTATGTCATAAAAATGTGCCCTTTGAATACATACATGTAATACTGCTTTCTGCACTTTCCTCCTTGGGATAAAACAAAACCCGGTTCTGTGTCTCCAGGTGGGGTTAATTTGGTTAAAGACCACTGCATGGCTAAGATTATTGAAATTTTGGTTGAGGATTTTATTTAACCCTACCTCTGCTGGTCTAATGCACCAACTACTGTCAGATTCAGTCCTTCCTTTGAAGATCGCTGATCTTTTAACTAAACTTAAGTCAGTAGGGCTGGACACCGCAGAGCTAGGCATGATGGGCCATGATGTAGCTTACAGACTTGTCAAAGAAAGAATTCTTGACATTGAACAACAAGAGCTGTTTAGTGCTGCCAAAACCACATGCTCTCTACTCTATCTCCATGTTCCGGTTAGTTTTGGGAAACCAGCCTCCTTCTTTTATCACCTGGAGTGCCCGCAGGCTCGGAGAGCTTTCACACTTGCAAGATGTAATGCTATTCCATCGGCCTTGTTAACGGGCAGGTTTAGTGGTATCCCCTATTCAGAGAGAAAATGCAAGTGTGGTAGGCACTAACACATACCTTTTTCTACTGCCCGTTACATGATGCTTCATGCATGAAATATCTAGGCCCATTGTTAGCTACGATGCAGGGCTGGGAGGATTCAATCATGCTCCAGTTTCTCCTTTCCACATCTGAACCTGAGTCCTTGGATTAGGTCGCTTCCTTTTTATCCAGGGTAATAGCCAGGCAGAATTATGGGTCTCTGGGCAGTGTGTGAGAAAAGGACTGATGATTATGTTGTGATGTCATTGTATATTTGTGTCTTGTTTTGTTTTCTCTGTATTTTATGCCAATAAAGTTCTTACTGAACTGAACAAAATCTGCAAAAAAATTAAATGTTTAAGAACATCTCTAAACTTGTGGGATCTGCAGCTAAACACAAAATTAGTGGATTGCCTAACTTCCTGTAGTTCTAAAATATTATATGTGACTGCACAGCAGTGAAGTTTCACATGTACAGACTAACATAGATGTGAAGTGCAAAATGATGCATTGTGTGTCTTTTGGCATGTGATATAAAATATTGCACAACGGAGACTGCCAGCCCAGTCCTAACCAGTGCTGGTGCAGTGGTGCCATATAGCCCACACTATATCCAACTCTGGGATTGAGCAGTCTGGAGGTCTCCTTGGGGAAGGGATCATTTTTTGTCTTACTGCATGTGGAACCCCAGCCTGCTCATGGGGCTACTCAGATCTCCACCAGCTGGCACAAGTCTGAAACCCTATGTTGGGCTTTTAGGCCTGGGAGTGGGAATAAGATTTGATGTAGGCCTCCACCCTACCCTGCCCCTGTTCTGCCCTCTCCTTGTTGCTGCACCACTCTGTGGAAGCTTACCTGCTCCATCAGGCAGTACTCCTGTATTGAGTGCTAGCGGGACAGTGCTGGCCTTGCCCTTGCACTTCTTACTTGTGGGGTACTGCAAACATGCTTTACAGCATGTTTGTGATCCCATACTCTGGTGTTGAGGCTGCTGCGCTGGCACAGACAGCAAATAGGATTGCCCTGTGCCTCTTAAATGCCTTTTGATATTGGTATTTCTGAAAAATAATGTAAACTGAATCTTGTTATTCAGGTCCATGTTGCCCAGATATCAAGAGATTCCTATTATAGTGCAATCCAGCACTAATGTAGACATCATCCTATTTCAGAATAGGAACAGAAATTATGCTTTGTATGGGAATATTTTCAGGAAAAAAATGGTGTTTTGAGAAAATTTGATCTTTTGTATTGGAAGGGTGGCATTTTATTAGTCAAGCTGGTTGGAAGAAAGACCTCTAAGGAGTGTGAAAGTATGATACATTACTTAATAATGTTTTATTAATGAACCACTGGAACTTGCATTTCACTTTTGAAGTTCATGTGTAAGTCATCATTTTTATAAGTGTTCTCTCATTTGAGAAAAGCTATTCTCTAGATATGTTTGTGCCTTTTTGTTTGATATTGATATACTGGGGACTGAGTTGAGAAATACAGGCATGCCCACGGGTGTTCTGTTTTGCAACCCCCAACGGTTACATGAAACCATGGTTACAGGTGAACACCTCCCCCCACCCTCCAGAGTCGAGAGAAACAGAACTCCCCTCGTCTCCTACAGGTCCTCTGAACCCAGCAGAGGTTGTGTCCATCTGTGGCTGCTGCTGGTCTCAGACTGAGCCACAGTAAAAAAAAACAAAAAAAAAAACCCGCAACTTCCAGTTTCTCCATGAAACCAGAACCTTATAAGGCATTAAAAATGTCATTTCTGGTTTCACAGAGAAACTGGAAGTTGCATTTTTTTTTAAACTGTCGGGCTCAGTCTGAGCCCAGCAGAGGCTGCAGATGGACGTGGCCTCTACTAGGCTTAGAGGATCCTCCTGAAGTGAGAGGCGTTCACCTGTATCCATGGTTTCATGTAACTTTGGGAGGTCCCCTTCCCCTGAAGAGACATCCTATGGCTTCCTGGCACCCAATGAATATAGCAATAGCCGCTTTGGTGCTGCTGCTCCAGTGGGCGCCGGGAAGCATCAGATTGGACTTCTAGATTCTATTGATCGGTGCTTGGTCTATAAGCCACCACAAGCACAGTGATGAGGCAGGGTTGAGATAATTAAAATATAAGACAGCCAATTGCCAAGGTGTTTTAACACTCTAGCATGATCGAGAAATACGATCCAGGATAGCGCTACAAATATAAGCACAGTTCCATTCTTTGTTTCTCTCTAAATTCTCTAGAACAGTGGTTCTCAAACTTTTTAGCACTGGGACCCACTTTTTAGAATGATGATCTGTCGGGACCTGCCAGAAGATGTCACTAACCTGGAAGTGATGTCATGGTTGAAAGTGACATCATCAAGCAGGAAAATTTTTAACACCCCCATACAATCAAATTAAATCAAATCAATTAAGTTGATAAAATTAGTAGATAAATTACAATTAGTATAAGTTAAAAAATATATTGGAAATAAAGAGAACCCTCCTAACCCTTCCAATCAGTTGCTGATCTGTTTAAAAAAATTATCCAAACATCCCAAAGGCTGCAATCCTATCCACTTTTTAAAAATAAAATACACATTGAACGGGGACCCACCTGAAATTGGCTTGCAACCCACCTTGTGGGTCCCAGGCCAAAGTCTGAGAAACACTGCTCTAGAATAAAGACAAAAATGCTGAAATAGGCAAGAATAGGGAAAAGGGTCATAATTGCCCCCCCCCCCCGTTTAAAAAAGCAACTGGGGTTATCAGGAGAAAGGGGATGGTCTTATCCCCTGCCCCAATATGTCCTTGATTGCCTTTGCTTTCTTTACTGAAAGCAGGTCCAACCTTGATCTAAGGTCTGAAAGCAGAAACCTGACACAAGAGTACAGAGAAGCCTGTGAACAGAGGGTTGCAGAAACTAGGTGACAAGGGAAGGAAAGCTGGGACATAAGAAGCTGGGGGGGGGGTACAAGGGAAGGAGGTGAAATAGGGGCAAGGACAGGTTGTAGACACAAGCAGGATTCAAATTCATACTCTGATAACTTGCTGAAAAGGACAGGCAAGGCAGTAGAGAGAGGTGAGAGACCAAGGAAAAATGAGGTGGACAAAGAAGTGGCCAAAAACCTGCACACTGAGTTTAAAAAAAAAAAAAAAAGGAGGAGGAGGAAAGACATAGCTGGGAAAATATCAGCTATGTCTTATTTTGTCTTATTTTTTTTTTGGCCAGATTTATTGTTTTGGACATATGTCTTTTAGGAGCCATTTGCTGCTGTTCATAAAGGCTTAGGTATACTTAAAATACTGTATTACATTCCTCACAAATAACTGTTTGAAATTGGTTTTCATTGGTAATTGGAGAACTATTTAAGAGTTACTTTCCACAGTGAGCTGAGATTTTTGAATTTTCAGGTTTAAATAAAACACTTCAACTTACAATAGTATTGTATGTCATTTCAATTTCTTATTAAATTTAGTCATATGATTGAAAAAAATTGCCATTATTATAAACCTGGGGTGTCCAAACTTTTTAGCACAAGGGCTGCATCGTGTATCTGATATAGAGTCGAAGGCTGGAAAATAAATACATGGAGGACAGATGTTCTGAGAGTTTTACTTAATACAGTAAGTTGGTGGGGGTGGAAGGACAAGGTGAGCAGACCGCAAAATTGACTTGCACAGGATAAGGGGTGAATGCATTTTGAAAAAAGCATCAAGCAATCTACAATGCAAATCTCCAACTTTTTTTGTCTCACTTTGCATTGCATTCAGCAATTTAAGTGCATCTTTTGAGTTATTTTTAGCCCTGATAGGCTGGGGAACCTTGGGGGCTGGATAAAATCATCCTGGGGGCTGGATATGGCCCCTGGGCTAGGATTTGAACACCCCTGTTATCGACTAATATTTACTGTTCAGTTTGTCTTACATGAAGGTCTAAATTACCATGTTTGTGTAATTTTGTGTTTTAGCATTTGCTGCTAACCTCCTTGAATGTCCCATGTAAGGAAAGGAGGAATATAAATAGTTTAAATTACTTTAGATACAAGGCTATAAAGCAAAAATAATTGCCAAAAAATCCAGCATAGATTGTCTCCTTGTTCTATCTGCGGGTCACTCAGGGACCAGGGCAATTTAGGGGTGTTGCAGCAACCAGGAGAAGCCCCTGGAGCCCAGGAGCAGTAGGCCCAAGCTTACCCTAGGCAATTCCACACTCTGGCTGGCCTTGCTTCACCTCTCCCAATAGCTCCTTCCTACATGGAGAAACTTCGCAAATAGCCAGTCAGCATGTCAGGCAGGCAGGCAGGAAGGCTGCTGCTGGGTCTTAGAGCCTGCCATGTACAAACACAGTATTTCTCTTAGCGACTTTACGACCAGCGACAGCCCACATATGCATCGGCCACCGCTGGTCCCTGTTTTCCATCCCCTTGCCTCCAGGGGCTTCTCAGAGACTTGCAGAGGCAGCTTGCATTTGTGCGCTGCCTCTACAAGGCTCAGACTGACCATTTCAGCCAAAAATATGTGACTTCTGGGAAACCGGAAGTAACATGTTTTTGCCTGAAGCGGGCATTCTGAGCTTTGTAGGAAAGCCTCAGAAAAGCCTCTGGAGGCAAGAGGAGCATGGCTCCTGTCGCCTTCAGAGGCGTTGCATAACATCAAGCCTCACTTGGCGATGGGGGTGCTGGTCAGCATCTCTGTTGCTAAGCGATGCATGACTGAATAAGTGCAGTTTGAAAAAAATTCCCCTTGCTTCTCCTCTCCTTCCTTCCCCCAGGATGCCAGCAATTTCACTATGCACAATTTCATACTCTAGCTGGCCATGCTTTCCTCTTTGCTCTCCCAACAGGTCCTTCCTGCAAGGAGATGCTTCGCAACCAAGCAGCAGGTCGGTCAGGCTGGTAGGCAGCCGCTGGGTCTTAGAGCCTGCTGTCTGCAAACAGTACTATGTCATTTTGATATAGAGGCCTGATGACCTGTGTTTTTTGGTATCAGTGGTGTGTCCCAGAATTATAGTGAGATGCCCTCCTAAGTTTTACCCCCGACTTATCCAAGGGTCTTAGAAAATTCCATGATTTTTGGCTCAAGACTTGCCCTCAACTTATTCTGTGACTTATATTCGGGTATCTGCAGTAAGTGAATGCTTGTTATACTGCGAATAAAGATATGCTTGAACCACTGTAACCAATGCAAAGTACACAGCTAGTCCTATCAAAACCACCCCCTCACTAATACAACCATGCCACCGCATCGTGCGCTGAATTCTGTGTGGGGGGGGGGCAGCCCTGTGGGTCTCCTCTATGTAAGAGGAAATTTGTTCTAGCTGGCACAAGTTTGTTTGGACCCATAAAAGCGGGTTGAGGCCAAGAAGGACGATAAAATATTGGTGGTGGTGCTGCCATGGATACCACACCATTCCACCCCACCTCCTGTCTGCCCCCTTGTGCTGACGTACTGGTGTTTGGGCTCATGACAAGATTATTGGCATACAACTGCATCCCCGCTGCACAAAATGATGTGTCACCATTTGCAAGAGCTGTAAGAGCATGCTGTGCACCAGAACATGCATTCTGATTGTTCAACTTGTCTGTAAGTTTTGGCTGGCTGCTAATAAATTAAAATAAAAAATATAAAGAAGCTATTAGAAAAATGTTCATACAAAACATTCATAACTCCTTACAGTATAATATCAACTATTCTAAACACAGTTGGAAATAAGTCATATTTAATTCAGTAAAATGTATATCTTAATGAAAATATTTTTTACTCAAGTGTTAATAAAGTTAGGAATTTTAAAAAAGTGTATATAGCTGAGAAGATTTTAAGTGCAATGAAGAAAAGCTTTGTTACAAATATTCTTGTTTAAGATAATTAAGGGCAACATAATACAGTATTGTATGGAAAGAATTTAGGATTGCATGGCTTACATGACTTGTTGATGTACTCGTCAAATGTGTATGTATACAGTATTAAATTCTGATCCAAGGTATTTGTCATTTACAAAATGACAGTCCCTTCTATGGTAATAAAATGACTCCATATGAAGAGTTGTGGCATTATTTGTGAAATGATGCCTATAATAGTTAGTAAAGTGATTGCAATGGGAATAATTTCAGAGCAAGCACAGAACTAGAGGAGCTTGCTAGGCAGGGAACCTGATCTCAGCAGTCACAACAGTGCCATTGGGTAAAGGAAGAGTGGCAAGTATGAAGATGGGGAGGCTTTATGCTGTAAGGAAAGGAGGTAGTAGGATAGGAACATGGTGGTTAACTGTGGGAGGAAAGGAATGAGAGGAAATGCTTGTAACTATGTAATTTCCTTGGCTATGTGAAACCAAGCCTCTTTCTCTTGCGATTCTGATGCAATCCTGTAGCATAGGATCACCACAGGTTATCAGCAAAGTATAAGTTGTGATGTATTTGTGTTTTATTAAAATGTTATGCTATAGTTTTGTGCCAATATAAAATATCTTTATTTTGAAAAATGAAGTTTTGTTAGGCATGGTATTGGATAGTCCAAAGTCCAGCTGAAATGTCTGCGTGACTTCCTCTTTGCCGACGATGCAGCTGTCACCGCCCACTCTGCCAAAGATCTCCAGCAGCTCATGAACTGTTTTAGCAAGGCCTGCCAAGACTTTGGACTGACAATAATCCTGAAGAAAACACAGGTCATGGTTCAGGATGTGGACTCGCCTCCCTGCATTACAATCTCTGCGCATGAGCTGGAGGTGATACATGACTTTGTGTACCTTGGCTCAACAATCTCCGACACTCTTTTTCTGGATACCGAGCTAAACAAACACATCGGTAAAGCAGATTCACAAAGAGAGTCTGGTCCAACAAGAAGCTGACGGAACATACCAAGATAATAATAAACTTAATAATAATAAACTTTATTTTTATTATACCAAGATCCAGGTCTGCAGAGCTTGCATCTTGAGTACACTTCTGTACTGAAGTGAGTCATGGACTCTTCGCTCACAACAGGAGAAGAAGCTGAATGGTTTCCACATGCGCTACCTCTGACCTATCCTCGGTATCACCTGGCAGGACAAAGTTCCAAACAATACAGTCCTGGAATGAGCTGGAATCCCCAGCATGTATGCACTGCTGAAACAGAGACGCCTGCGTTGGCTTGGTCATGTCGTGAGAATGGGCGATGGTCGGATCCCAAAGGATCTCCTCTATGGAGAACTTGTGCAGGGAAAGTGCCCTATGGATAGACCACAGCTGCGCTACAAGGATATCTGCAAGAGGGATCTGAAAGCCTTAGGAACGAACCTCAACAGATGGGAAACCTTGGCCTCTGAGTGTTCTGCTTGGAGGCAGGCTATGCAGCATGGCCTTTCCCAGTTTGAAGAGACACTTTGCCAACAGACTGAGGCAAAGAGCCAAAGAAGGAAGGCCCATAGCCAGGGAGGCAGACCAGGGACACACTATACTTGCTCCCAGTGTGGAAGGGATTGTCACTCCCGAATCGGCCTTTTCAGCCACACTACACACTGTGCCAGAACCACCATTCGGAGCACGATACCAGAGTCTTTCGAGACTGAAGGTTGCCAACAAAATAATATCTTTATTTTGAAAATGAAGTTTTGTTAGGCATGGTATTGGATACCTCTAAAAATGTGGGCATAAAAAACTCGTCTTCTGTTTGTGCTAACTTGAGATTGTTGAAGGGTGTGTGTGAGTGAGTGAGAGAGACCCCCTTTTACTAGCTCCTCCTGTGTTACATAACATCCTGTTCCTGGGGGTCTGTCTGCCAGTTGGAAGCACAGATGGTGAGCCCGGAGAAGGAGGAGGAGAGTGATAGCAACGAGTGCAGAGAATGTTTGTCCATGGTTGATTGTTAGGGATCATTAGGAAGGGTATTGAGAACAAAACGGCTAGTATTATAATGCCGTTGTACAAATCTATGGTAAGGCCACACCTGGAGTATTGTGTCCAGTTCTGGTTGCCGCATCTCAAAAAAGACATAGTGGAAATGGAAAAGGTGCAAAAGAGAGTGACTAAGATGATTACGGGGCTGGGGCACCTTCCTTATGAGGAAAGGCTACGGCGTTTGGGCCTCTTCAGCCTAGAAAAGAGACGCCTGAGGGGGGACATGATTGAGACATACAAAATTATGCAGGGGATGGACAGAGTGGATAGGGAGATGCTCTTTACACTCTCACATAATACCAGAACGAGGGGACATCCACTAAAATTGAGTGTTGGGCGGGTTAGGACAGACAAAAGAAAATATTTCTTTACTCAGCGTGTGGTCGGTCTATGGAACTCCTTGCCACAGGATGTGGTGCTGGCATCTAGCCTAGACGTCTTTAAAAGGGGATTAGACAAGTTTCTGGAGGAAAAATCCATTATGGGGTACAAGCCATGATGTGTATGCGCAACCTACTGATTTTAGAAATGGGTTATGTCAGAATGCCAGATGCAAGGGAGCGCACCAGGATGAGGTCTCTTGTTATCTGGTGTGCTCCCTGGGGCATTTGGTGGGCCGCTGTGAGATACAGGAAGCTGGACTAGATGGGCCTATGGCCTGATCCAGTGGGGCTGTTCTTATGTTCTTATGTAGGGAACAGCTAGCCCCTTTTGCTGCTTCTGAAGCCCATGGTCTCACTGAACCTGATTGTAGGGCCAGCCCTTTTCCAGGGTCAAGTGATGAAGGCACTTAGAGTTAGGAGGAACTGCAAATGAATCAAATGCATCCAGTGCCCCTGGAGAAGCCCCTGCCTAACCTCTGAAGTATTAGTGAAAGGACATGACACAGCGTAGGACACGGAAAGGCAATCAAAGGATATAGACAAGCTACTTAAAATGAAAACTGCCGAAGATCTACTGGGATGTATGAAGTAGTAAAAATTGGATTCTTTGTTATTTGCATACTTTTAAAAAAGCAAATTAAAGATAAATTATGTTTGAATAGTGGGATCCTGCGCTAAAAAGTGCCAAGTCTAAAGTGTATTGTCTCAGACATTGTGCCACACAAGCAAAAAAAAAGTTTAGCACTCACTAGAGGTGTTTTGTGTGTGTGTGTGTGTGTGTGTGTGTGTGTGTGTGTGTGTGTAACATACTAAATCTCAGCACACACTAAATCTCAGCTCGACTTTCTAGAAGTTGAATTTTTGGAGTCAGCGTACTCCAAAGACTGGGAAACAACAAAGAGCAGCTTACTTTGTTATTTTGCAAACATACAGTTTGGATACTGGAGGAATATAATTTGGGATGGCTCCATCTAGCATGGAGATGGATCTATAACTTGATCCACCAAAAGGTTGCAAGTACGCAAGGAACAATATCGCCTGTAGAGAGGTGATATCTCAGGAGGAGTCAGAAATGAATGCAAAGCTCTGCTATGAAATGCCAACACAAACATAACAGCCATAACAACCTCTGCCATTCCTACTATCTGACTCAGCCAATCAGCTCCTTGGAGTGGTGAGCCAGCTGAAGCACACAATCCGTTTGCCTTCTTAGTACCCAAGAGACACTCAAGTATTTCAGCAATAGGGGCCGAGGAGATTCCCAATTTAAAGAGTGATGCCTGAAATGCACAGTACTCTGCACACTCTCATTTTATTGCTTCACACATGCCTGTCATCCAAAACCCAGCAAAAATAACACTGAATAGGAATCTCAGAGTCAGTGGAGGTGAGTAGCCCACACACAGCAGTGGTAAAAGAAAAAACACACAATCAGCCCCCAGATCTCTCACTACCAGCTGTGCAGCCCTGAGTTCCTTACTGATAGAATCCTTGCTTGGCTCTTCCTTATACCACCAGCGCAGCAATGCCTGCAGGCCCCAGCTGCGCCTGTTGTGAGGAGGAGAGAATCGGAGAGAAAATTCTGCCATAACCATGTGCGCCACATGTAGAAGAAGAAGCAAGCTTGTGTCCCTCCTCCCCTCCCAAGTGACTAGCTGCTGGCCAGTCAGCTGCAGAGGAGGTGGCTGCAGCCCTTTGTTTGCCACAAGCTACCCAAAACAGGCATGCGAGCTACCAGTAGCTTGCAAGCTACTGGTTGCCTACCCCAGTGTAGGATGACTAAAGTGAGATAAGAGAAGATTGTAGTGTCTGTAAGCACACTCTTTAATGACTGAAAATACAGTATTTTGGCTTAAAGTTTTATAATCTAAAAGTTTCCTGAATGATAGTGCTTTATTCAAGTTGGTATATATTGGTTGGAAAGAGATTCTTAGAGACACTGGGAAAGAATGGTGACCGGGTTTCCACTTCAAACATTTTCACAATTTAGAAAATGAACTGTGGAGTCTTTAAGTCCTTTTGCCTGTATAGTCCATATGTAGTTTTTTGTAGGAAATATCTGGATTATTAGACTTTTTTTTTTTTTTTTAAACATGGTGTGCCACTTTTAGGGCTCTATAAATTATTTTGCTAGTGCATGACCTTGCTAGTGCATGACCTGATAGTGGTACATGCAGTTCTCACCTAATCACAACAATCTTGTAAGGTAGGTTAGACTGAAGGTTAGCCATCTTTGACAGATGTGCCACATCTGCCATGAGCTGAAATGAAAAGTTTGTATAGGAAAACACAGAGTATAAATCTGTAGGCCAGAGGGCAGATTTTGGAGGGCTTTGTAAAGGTTTTGGTGGAATAATTTGAATAATTTGAAGTGTTTTATGAAATATTTGCTCTGACAGTAGTTTTTTTTAAGTGTCTAGATAGTATGTACAACGTTATCATTGCTTTTGCACATCAGGCCTTCATTAATGCTTTCTGTTAATTAGTAGTGCTTTAAAACAGAAGTTACGTATTTTACATAATACTGTTCTGATGCTCCTGTATGGGCATATATCTGTGTTAAAACTCCTTGCATAACTAACCCAGGCACTAGAGAGTAGAAGTGTCTGAATCAAAACTATAAAGGCCTTTTCTTTATGGATAGCTTTTGATAGCCACCTGATGTACTTTTTTATGGAATTCTAGTTTGGCATGGAAGTCATGTAAACTCTTCACTAGTGCCTTTGTGGAGCCCACAAATCCAGGAGTGCCATTCTCTATGGCAGTGGTTCTCAGACTTTAGCACTGGAATCCACTTTTTTGAATGAAAATCTGTCAAGACCCACCAGAAGTGACATCATCAAGCAGAAACATTTTTAACAATTCTAGGCTGCAGTGTTACCCACATATACTCAGGAGTAAGTTCCATTTAATGTCATTGTTAAAAGCATATACATAATAACCTATTCAAAGTACAGATCTGTAACATTTCCGCAAATGCAGGTACATATGATGGTAGTATCAAATCTAATATATGAAAAATAAAATATTGAAATGAATGGGGACCCAGCTGAAATTGGTTCGCGACCCACCTAGTGGGTCCCTATCCACAGTTTGAGAAATACTGCTCTATGCAGTGGTGTCGCTAGGGGGGTGCGGGCCGCATGGGGTGACGTGCTGGGGGGGTGACACGCTAACATTGCGGCTTCAGGAGCTGCTCCATCATGCTATACACCGTTGGATGCGGATTGTCCAGCGGAACGCAATGCAAAAAAAAGAATTGAAATCACTTTTTTTATACAAAAGTCATGGCCAAAAAACCGGAAAGAAAAAATGCGTGTATCTCTATGGAAAGTGAAAGTGAGCCATACTACATGTTTACTCGTGAGTAGGTGTACTTGCCATAGTCCATCAGAAAGAGCATGCTGAGAGGAATCCAACGACACTGGAATGGTCCCAATCCAATGAGTGCAGCCCCCAAAACATGAGAAGGAGGTCCCTCCCTTCCTCCCACGAGTCTGTTGAGCTCAAAATGAGGCCACATGGCCACGTTTACTTGCGAGTAGGCAAACCTGCCTTAGTCTATAGGAAAGGGCAGGCTGAGAGGACTCCAACAATGTCAGAATGGTCCTGATCCAATCAATGCAGCCCCAAAAAACACCTGAGAAGGAGGTCCCTCCTTCCCAGCTGCCCTATTGAGCCCTAGGTCGCATTTACTCGCGAGTAGACAGACAAGCCTTGGCTGGTGGTCAGGCCAGGCAAAGGGGAATGTGATCACACCAGAATGGTCCCTATCTGATGGGGCAGCTCCAGAAGGCAGCCTCCTCCCCCACTAAAAAGAACCAAAAAGAGGCTTCAACTAGTAAGGGGAAGTTTTCTGTTTTGCATTTGAAAAACCAGGAGGGTCTTTATCGTGATATGCCTGAAATAGAAGAACTTTAAACTGAGCACTGGGAGGGCTGGAAATCTCACTGATTCTTTTTTTTTTTTGGGGGGGGGGGGTTATTGCAGGCAGACTACAGAGTAAGCTCCATTGACCACTATGGGACTTACTTCAGAGTAGACATGCATAGGACTGGGCTCACAGGCTGCAATCCTACCCACACTTTCCTGAGAGTAAGCCCCATTGACCACTATGGGACTTACTTCAGAGTAGATTCACTTGGTGGAACAGGACTGGCTCCCCCTTATTTAATTATTTCTTTTATTTTAATTTAATTATTTAGTTATTTATTTTAATTTGCTTGATGTCACTTATGGGTCCTGGACAGATTGTCATTCTAAAACAGGGGTGTCCAAAGTTTTTGGCAGGAGGGCCACATCATCTCTCTGACGCTGTGTCGGGGACCAGGGGAAAAAAAGAATTAATTTACATTTAAAATTTGAATAAATTTACATAGATTTACATAAATGAGTATATTAAAGATGAACTTATATGATTGAATGAAGGTCTTGCAATAGCTCAAGGCCTATAAAAGGCCTTGCACAAAGCAAGGCTGGCCTTTCCTTTGCTGCCGCTACTGCATCACAGACATGAAACAGCAAGCAGTGGAGGGAGCCCTCATCCCACAGCTAAAGCGAGAGGTCAAACAGTCGCCCTCACGCTGAGAGCAGTTGCGTTGGGCCAGTGTGGGCTTCAACAAATCTCCAGAGGGCCAGAGGCTCATTGGAGACTGGGGGCTCCCTTGAGGGCCGCATTGAGAGGCCTTGAGGGCCGCAAGTGGCCCCAGGGCCGGGGTTTGGGCACCCCTGTTCTAAAAAGTGGGTCCCAGTGCTAAAGGTTTGAGAACTGCTGCAATAAGGTGTTAGTAAGTTGACACGGGTTGTGTGTGTGTGAGTGAGAGAGAGAGAGACTCTTCAAGTTTTCAAAATCACTAAAATCAGAATTTGGAGGAATAATACCATGCTATATATCAAATCAATGCATAATTTCATGCAGAATGCAATGAAACAAACCACATTGAAATATCTGTGTTCTAACAAAAGGTACAGCCAAAAAACCAGTGGGGGTGGGGCGATGGTACATCACCATGCCCACCACCTGGGGCATTGCCCTGCCCACTGCACGGGGTCACACGCAGGCCTCCCGCCCACTGCATTAGGGTGACACGAATCCTAGTGATGCCACTGGCTCTATGAGCTATACTTATATATTTAAGTAGTTTATACTCTACTTTCGGTGTACAATTTAGAGATAAACAGTAAAATACAAAACTAGTAACAATATTATGTGCAATAATCATTTAAAATAATAAATAGTGCAATTAAGAAACATTAAAACAATTAACAAACTCAAAATTCAAAACCAACTAATTAAGGTAGGAAGGTCAACACATAATGAAAGTCTTCAACCCTCACTAGATGACTTATAGGAAAGGGACAGTTCTTATTCCCACTAGGAGGGAGTTCCACAATAAAGGCTTCCCCTCAGGGAAGGCCCTTAACATAAGAACATAAGAACATAAGAACAGCCCCACTGGATCAGGCCATAGGCCCATCTAGTCCAGCTTCCTGTATCTCACAGCGGCCCACCAAATGCCCCAGGGAGCACACCAGATAACAAGAGACCTCATCCTGGTGCCCTCCCCTACATCTGGCATTCTGACTTAACCCATTCCTAAAATCAGGAGGTTGCGCATACACATCATGGCTTGTACCCCATAATGGATTTTTCCTCCAGAAACTTGTCCAATCCCCTTTTAAAGGCGTCTAGGCTAGACGCCAGCACCACATCCTGTGGCAAGGAGTTCCACAGACCAACCACACGCTGAGTAAAGAAATATTTTCTTTTGTCTGTCCTAACCCGCCCAACACTCAATTTTAGTGGATGTCCCCTGGTTCTGGTATTATGTGAGAGTGTAAAGAGCATCTCCCTATCCACTCTGTCCATCCCCTGCATAATTTTGTATGTCTCAATCATGTCCCCCCTCAAGCGTCTCTTTTCTAGGCTGAAGAGGCCCAAACGCCGTAGCCTTTCCTCATAAGGAAGGTGCCCCAGCCCCGTAATCATCTTAGTCGCTCTCTTTTGCACCTTTTCCATTTCCACTATGTCTTTTTTGAGATGCGGCGACCAGAACTGGACACAATACTCCAGGTGTGGCCTTACCATAGATTTGTACAACGGCATTATAATACTAGCCGTTTTGTTCTCAATACCCTTCCTAATGATCCCAAGCATAGAATTGGCCTTCTTCACTGCCACCGCACATTGGGTCGACACTTTCATCGACCTGTCCACCACCACCCCAAGATCTCTCTCCTGATCTGTCACAGACAGCTCAGAACCCATCAGCCTATATCTAAAGTTTTGATTTTTTGCCCCAATGTGCATGACTTTACACTTACTGACATTGAAGCGCATCTGCCATTTTGCTGCCCATTCTGCCAGTCTGGAGAGATCCTTCTGGAGCTCCTCACAATCACTTCTGGTCTTTACCACTCGGAAAAGTTTGGTGTCATCTGCAAACTTAGCCACTTCACTGCTCAACCCTGTCTCCAGGTCATTTATGAAGAGGTTGAAAAGCACCGGTCCCAGGACAGATCCTTGGGGCACACCGCTTTTCACCTCTCTCCATTGTGAAAATTGCCCATTGACACCCACTCTCTGCTTCCTGGCCTCCAACCAGTTCTCAATCCATGAGAGGACCTGTCCTCTAATTCCCTGACTGTGGAGTTTTTTCAGTAGCCTTTGGTGAGGGACCGTGTCAAACGCCTTCTGAAAGTCCAGATATATAATGTCCACGGGTTCTCCCGCATCCACATGCCTGTTGACCTTTTCAAAGAATTCTATAAGGTTTGTGAGGCAAGACTTACCCTTACAGAAGCCATGCTGACTCTCCCTCAGCAAGGCCTGTTCGTCTATGTGTTTTGAGATCCTATCTTTGATGAGGCATTCCACCATCTTACCCGGTATAGATGTTAGGCTGACCGGCCTATAGTTTCCCGGGTCCCCCCTCTTTCCCTTTTTAAAAATAGGCGTGACATTTGCTATCCTCCAATCTTCTGGCACCGTGGCCGTTTTGAGGGACAAGTTGCATACCTTAGTCAAGAGATCTGCAACTTCATTCTTCAATTCCTTAATAACCCTTGGGTGTATGCCATCAGGGCCCGGTGACTTATTGATCTTTAATTTATCAATGAGGTCTGAAACATCTTCTCTTTTAACCTCTATCTGACTTAACTCCTCGGTTAGGAGGGGCCGTTCGGGCAGCGGTATCTGCCCGAGGTCTTCTGCCGTGAAGACAGATGCAAAGAACTCATTTAATTTCTCTGCCATCTCTAAGTCTCCTTTTATCTCCCCTTTCCCTCCCTCACCATCCAGAGGGCCAACCGCTTCTCTGGCGGGTTTCCTGCTTCTAACATATTTGAAGAAGCTTTTATTATTCCCCTTAATGTTGCTGGCCATGCGTTCCTCATAGTCTCGCTTGGCCTCCCCTATCACCTTCTTACATTTCTTTTGCCACAGTTTATGTTCCTTTTTATTCTCTTCATTAGGGCAAGACTTCCATTTACGGAAGGAAGCTTCCTTGCCCTTCACAGCCTCTCTAACTTGGCTGGTTAGCCATGCAGGCACTCTCCTGGATTTAGTGGAACCCTTCTTTCTTTGCGGTATACACTTCTGCTGGGCCTCTATTACTGTTGTTTTAAGCAGCCTCCATGCACTCTGGAGAGACTGGACTCTTTTTACCCTCCCTTTCAACCTCCTTCTAACCAGCCTCCTCATTTGAGGGAAGTCCGCCCGTCGGAAGTCAAGGGTTTTTGTTAGAGATTTGCCTGGTATTCTTCCCCCAACGTGCACGTCAAAACGGATCGCAGCATGATCACTGTTCCCCAATGGCTCAGTAACGTTTACATCTCTAACCAGGTCCTGCGTACCGCACAAAATTAAATCCAGAGTCACCTGTCCTCTGGTGGGCTCCGTGACTAGCTGATCTAAGCCACAGTCATTTAGCACGTCAAGAAATCCGGTTTCCTTATCGTGACCAGAACACAAATTGACCCAGTCAATATGAGGATAATTGAAGTCCCCCATGATTACAACCCTGTCCTTCCTTGTCACCTCCCTGATCTGTTTCCTCATTTCAAGGTCCCCATCAGATTTCTGGTCTGGAGGACGATAGCACACCCCCAGTATTACATCGCTGCTCAAGCCTGGTAATTTAACCCACAGAGATTCTACGGTGGAGTCGGACCCACCTTCAATCTCTACTTTGCTGGATTCTATCCCTTCCTTAACATAAAGGGCCACCCCACCTCCAACACGCCCCTGCCTGTCCCTCCTGTAGAGTTTATAGCCCGGGATTGCGGTATCCCACTGATTCTCCGCATTCCACCAGGTTTCCGTTATGCCCACTATGTCAATATTTTCCCTTGTCACCAGACATTCCAGTTCTCCCACCTTTGCTCGTAGACTTCGGGCATTCGCATAAAAGCATTTATACACGGAATGCCCCAGGATGGGCTGCTTATTCGCTCCTTTGTCCCCGCATCCTCTCACTGTGCCAAACTGTCTATCACATCCCATCTCCCTACCTTTCCCAATTTCTTCTCCTACCCTGCCTTTGTCTTGTTGTTCTCTAACCTCCCCATCCTCATCCCATAGGGATGAGGAGTCCCGAACCGGATGCCCCTCGGCTCCTGTCGGCCTTCCCCCAGGGATCAGTTTAAAAGCTGCTCTGCCACCTTTTTAATGTTATGCGCCAGCAGTCTGGTTCCATTCTGGTTCAAATGGAGCCCGTCCCTCTTGTACAGGGCCCGCTTGTCCCAAAACGTTCCCCAGTGCCTAACGAATCTAAACCCCTCCTCCCTACACCACCGTCTCATCCACGCATTGGATGACCTTGACCTTCTTGCTGTCAAATTAAGGTGACACATGTAGGAGGAATCCCTCTGCTGACCTTAGGGGATGGGTCAATTTTTATGGGTGAAGACAGTTCCTTAAATAACCTGGTTCTGAGCTATATGGTGCTTTAAAGATCAAAATCAACACCTTAAATTGTTCTGGAAGCAGATCAACAGCCATCATTGCTGCAGAAACAGAGCAGGTTGAGTCAAATCTGAGTTTTTGTGACAGTAAGGAAAGAAACTCACCTTTATTTTACTACATGTGGCTAGTTTATTTCAGTAATGAAAGGAAGCCAAAAACATGACATTAATTTACAGCTGTAATTCAAAGAGAAACATTTCTATTGACAGCTGTGCCCTGGGAATCATATTAGTTGAAAAATTACCTTGCATGTATTTTATACATTCTCCGTTTTGGCTTGAGGGTTTTTTTTCTTCTTCTTGACAGAACTGTAGTAAAGTAGATGATGTAGCAATTTTGCAAGTTTCCCAGTAGAGAGCAGCCTCTTCCAAGCAGTAGATGTCTTATTCAGCTTATTCACATTGTTACTGGGTGAAGAAATTGCTTGGTTATTTCACATTATTGCATATTTTCAAGGTGTAAAAAAAGAAAATCAAGGAACTCCATTTTTAACATGCAGTCACTTTTATACATTTCAAATTGTTTCTATGAGAATTTGAAATTGAACTCACTTGCGCAATTCTATTGATAAGCCTATAACAACTGGCAAATTCTCTCAAATCAAAGAAAGTGGAGCAGATGTTCAATTTTTTTTCTTATTCATTAGTTCTGTCCTAACCTGTCTTGTGTTATCAGAGTCAAAGAATCACATCAGTGGGGTGTTTTCAATACAGATGTCTCCCAGTATCTGTGGATCTGAGAAAAGTGGGTTTGGTTATCCTCAGTTCCCCACATCCCATTTGTTTATGTAGATTGCATTCCCCTCAAAGTGATAGGTTCTCTTGCCTGAACAAACATCATAAGCAAAAAGCTTATAGCCAGTCAAGTAGGCAAGCAGTGTGCAGTCTAGAAGGGAGGCTAAGAGCAGCAGGAAGTGAACATTTGCTCTTAGTGTCCCTTCTAGGCTGCAGGCTGCTTGCCTATTCATCTGTCTGTAAGCTTTTTGCTTATCGCATTCGTTCAAGCAAAACACCCAGAATATAATCAACATAAACAAAGGAAATGGGGTTCAAGGAGTACTGGGGGTATGGAGATAGGGCTCCCCCTTATCTGCGGTTTCCAGGAGCGTATACCCCACGGATACCAGGGAATGTCTGTATTCATTTCAATGAGATATTGTTAAAAGCTTAGTTCAGTTTTGTTTAATGAAACATTACAAGTATGTTTGCCCCTTTTTTCTGGTTATTTTGGAAGAATTTGTTAAACTTTGGACTTAGCTGGCTCCATATTCTTCATACCAGCCCACTGATCTTTGAAGAAACTAGAGATTATCTGTTTTTTCTCCTTTCCACTAGCCTTCATTGTAAATCCAGCAATAATACTTCAGTGTGATGTTTAATGTACACAGCTAGACTTATCAATTGCTATTGACAGACAGCCCCCTTCCCATCATTGAGATGTAACTGGTCTTTTCTTTCTAAAACGAACTAAGGCCCTTATCAGGAACCTCTAATTTTTCCAGAGGGCCACTTTGTCAGTGAGATGATGGGGGAGGGGGCAAAATCCAGTGGTTTACCGCCAAATTTAACTGTCACAGATGCTGCTCTTCCATATCCCTTTCTCCTGTCTGGGGTTAGCAATAAGGAGAGCAAATGACACTGCCCAGGGACTGTCAATTACTGGTACTTGGCTTACTCTATCAACTTAAACTTTTTAACTAATGCGGTAAACAAAATCTGCCAGATTTCTGTAAAACCTAACCTGTATTTACGTTAGTTGTTTAAAGAATTTTTCTGCTGGAACTAGATAGTGATCCTTTTTCTGCTGGAACTTGAAAGGTTGCAGTTTATTTATTTAAAAAGAATTATATCCTGCCTTTACCATACAGAAGCAAATGCTCAAGGTGGCTTACAAAGTTCCATAATAAAAAGTACAGTGTATAAAAAATTTTTTTTAAATTAATAAAACCTTGGGGAGGGCAGAGTAATTATTTGGACCAGAAAGAAGCAGCAGAACCAACAACACTATTACAGAGGCCCAGAGGGCAGACATCAACACATCACCCAAACAAAGCAAACATTTTGTTTGTTTGAGCCAGGTGAAACATTTGAGCTCTAGCTGAAAAACCATGAGGAAGGGGCTTGATTCTCTTAATTTCCCCTCCAGGGAATTCCACAATTGTGAGGCCACTACAGAAAAGAAAAGACAGACTCTGTGCTGTGTTACCATCCCTTGGAGCAAAGGTGACACTTGTAGGAGAGCCTTTAGGGTGCAGTCCTATCCTGCACTGGAACAGGCAAGCCAAGAGGCTTGTGCTGTATCCAGTGCAGGATAGGAGCCCAATGTGGCTCAGGCAGAAGTAAGGGGAAATATTTCCTCTTACATTTGGGTAAGGCACCCTGGCCTCTATGGGTCTCCTTGGACTTGTGCCACCTCCTGATGTGGGACAAGTCTGAGGAGAGCAGAGCGGTTTGAAGCCTCTCCGAACTCCTTGGAAGCAGGTGTTGGGATCCAGCATAAGTTTCTGCAGGGGTAGTGCAACCTCATTCAGAATGGGCAGATGACTTGATACTTGCATTAAGGATTTCCTGATCAGGAGGACCTCTGTCTTTTCTGGATTCAGTCTCAATCCATTGGCCTCATTTAGACCTCAACTGCCTCTAGGCAGCACTCCAGGACTTCCACAACTTCCCTAGAACAAGATGGCAAGGAGTGATAGAGTTGGATATCATCAGCATATTGGTGACACCCCTCTCCAAATCCCCAGATGATCTCACCCAACAGTTTCATGTAGTTGTGAAAAAGCATAGGGGACAGAATAGAATCCTGTGGCATCCCACACTGTAAAGTCCTGGTCGTTGAATAGGTGTCACCCAGCACCACCCTCTGGGACCTGTTAGCCAAGGAGGAGTGGAACCATCACAAAGCAGTGCCCCCAGACCCCAACTTGGCTAGCCAACCCAGAAGGATTCCACAATCGAATGTAACAAAAGCTGCTGAGACATCCAAGAGAACTAGCAGGAAAGCACTCCCCCTGCCTGCTGCTCAGCAAAGATCATTCAGTAGGGTGTCCAAGGCTGTGTGTCCCAAAGCCCAGCCTGAAGCGGGATTGAAAGGGGTCAAGATAATCCTTCTCATGTAGTATCCCAAGTTGTCCCAAGTCTCATTTTATTTTTTCTCCCAAGCAATTCAGCAGTGGTTATAAGTATCATTGGGAAAATATTTAATGTATAATGCAGATAACTTGATGATAGGCAGCCCAATCCTATGCATGTCTACTCAGAAGTAAGTCCCATTAGTGTCAGTGGGGCTTACTTCCAGGAAAGTGTGGATAGGATTGGGCTGTTAAGCTGCAATCTTTCTTATTAGAGAACAAGTACCATTCAACACAGTGGAACTTGCTTCTGGATAAAAATGCTGTTATCATCTGGATCATGCTGTTAGAGGAGCTACTTCTACTTTCCCAGGTGCTAATTCAACCTGATCCCCCCCTCCACATCTTTAGAACAGTACTAGCTTTGAGCCAAGACATTTCTCTATCTCAGCGTTCCACCTAGTAGTATAGCTGGATATTTCATTTGGCTGCCTGTCATTGAAACCCTACTGTAAAACATTACTTTAAGTAATGCAGCATTATTTTAATTTATTATACTAGCATTGGACAACCAACAGTACTGCTAGTGTATATCTATCCTAAAAAATCCTCTGTACGTGTTTCAGCCTTTATTGCACCAGTGTTATCAAGAATGAAAATTCTTCTGTACTGTGAACACAGAAATGTACTTTGTGCACAACATCTAGCCCCTCTAAGAATTAACAGATGAGATGAATAGGAAAGCTTTGTGTTATAATCTGCATGCCATTAATATCATCCGTGCTAAATGGGAGTTAGACATTTTTACAATACCAGACTGTAGAACCCTGGATTTCACTGTTCTGTGGTGTTTATTATATTAGGAGTTCTTTATTGTACTTCATGTGATCAGATCACATATTGAATATTGCAAGATGAGTGGAGGTCATTTTTTCCATGCAGCAGTTTCTACAATCTTGGTAGGGCATTGTGTACTTTGCATTAAAATAAGATGTTAAAAAACCTACACTGAGAAAAGCAAAATTCTGTGATCAGGATAAATTATATGCATTTGCATCTAGGTAGCTACTGAAGACTTTGACTTAACTGGGTTGTGTATAATAGATTCTGCTGCTTTTATAAATTACGCGTATTTCATCTTTGAAAAGCTTAGCTATCCAAGCTATGTATTTACTACAGGTTTTTGGGACTTATTTTAATAAAAACTTTAATGATATTCATTGCTTAGTACTGGAATTGTAAAACTATGTTGTTTTTAAACATAGAAGAGATGGGGCAACTGTAATTATAGATTTTACAAATTTGTGCATTATTTATTGTTCTGAGTGACATTTTCAGGCCTTTTTGATGTTTTAAAACCCCTGTACTCTGTTTTGCACAGATGCACATAATATTGGTAAAACATTATTGTTTCCCTCCTAATAATTGCTGCATAATATTTCAAAAGTAAAGCCTTACAGGAGTTTTCTAGATTTCCTAAGAGCTGACCTTTCTGCCATGGAGGAGCTAGTGTTTAATTGTAGTAAAATTAAGATCACTTTTGTAGATACAGTACCCTCCAGGCTTTCTATAGCACATTATTTGCTTTACTCTTATTATTTTCCATTGCCTTTTGCTAGCCTACATAAAAACAAAAAAAAATTGTGTCAAATGTAGTCTTTTCTCTCTCTCTCTCTCTCTCTCACACACACACACACACACACACACACACACACACACACACACAAAACCCAGGGTCCCATATAGGAAATTATTGACTACAATTGATCATATAGGAGAGGTGACATAGAAAATCTAGTTTTCAGCCTAATTTTATGAAGGATTGCTAAGGAGGGAAAAAATGGTGCGAAATATCCTAGTTATGCTTTTGTTGGGCAAGTAATATTTAAGCAAGTTTTCCACTTGTCACCAGGCCATGATGGAAGTTACAAAACTTGATACTTGGAAGTTATTTTTTGAATATACAGGTTGAGTCTGTTATCTGAAATGCCTGGGATCAAAAATATTTTGTATTTTTTTGTATTTTTGAATATTTGCATATACATACCACAGTATCTTGGGGATGGAACCCAAGACTAAACATGAAATTCATTTATGTTTCTTAAATATCTTATACCAGAGGTTCCCAAACTGGGGCGTTGGAACACTGCAGCCAGGGAAGCCCTGTCTCTGTCCCCTTAAGGGGTAGGGTGATGGTAAAGGTAGTGACATGTTCACTACTATCCTGCTGTTGCTAGGCAAAACATTTTGTAAAAACTTGAGGCAGTGCCAGCCTCCTGGGGGGTCTACGGTTCCCTCTGCGGGGCTTCTCAAGTCTCCACAAACTGCCAAAAATAATTTTTAAAAAGGTAACTTATGGTTTTCATTGCAAAACTGAAAGTGGCCTTTTAAAAACAATTTTCAGCAGTTTCGAAGCTTGAGGAGCCCTGCAGAGGGGTTCACAGGCTCCCTGGATCTCCCAGGAGGCTGACGCTGCCTCAGGTAAGTTTAAAAAAAACAAAACCCTTTTGCTTCTGGCAGCAGCACAATAGCAGCGATCATGTTGCTGCCTTCGCCCCTCCCCCACTGGAACTTAAAGCAGTTCCCAAACCACTGAAGAGTGTGAGAACGCATAGCCTTAAGGTCATTTTATTCAACATTTTAATAATTTTGTGCATGAAACCAAGTTTGTGTGTATTGAACCATCAGAAAGCAAAGATATCACTGTCTCAACAACTCATATAAACAGTTTGGTTGTTTGGCACCACCATCATCCCTCACTTTGAATTTATATGCTATTGATAGCAATCACCTTGTTAGTTAATCAGTGCAAGCCAAACTTAATCTGTGGAACTGTGGGATAAGACCATACTTGTTAATTTTTGAAGATATTTTGGTTCTGCTATACAGGTCCCGCATCCATATATGTGGATGTGGGACCCATGGTTTTAACTAACTGCGGGTTCCAATCCCACAGTGGAGACTGGACCTGAACCCCCAAATGCAACTGGAGATGCTCTTTAGTTGTGTCCAGGAGCTTTTCTGAAACCCCTAGAGACTGTGTGCAACCTCTGTGGGCCTCAGAATACCTCCAGGCAGTGACCAGAGAACATGTCACCTTCAGAGATCCTATGGACAAGACCCATGGATTTGTTTATCTGTAGGTTTCTGTATCCATGGAGGGTCCGGGAACAGATCCTCCTGGATACCGAGGTCCTACCTGTTCTTTAATAGTGACTGAGAATAAAAATATTTTATATTGCCTTTCCTTCTAACACAAAAATACTAACTTTCAGTGTACTAAATAAAAGGTATCTTCTGGGAAGAACCATAGCTCAGTGTGGAGCACATGCTGTGCATGCAGAAGCTCCCTGTTCAATCCATGGCATCTGTCGGTAGGGCTTGGCATGACCCATGTGAAACCCTGGAGAGTCACTGTACATCAGAGTAGATAATGCTGAGATAGATGGGCCAATGGTCTGGTAGTATAAAGTATTTGCATATATTCATAAGTATCTTGCTTTGTTTAGTGTATAAAAATTGAGGTTTTGGCAATAAGCAAAATGCATTTGATTGGTTGCAGCTGTAACCACTAACACACATTCTGAGGAGACAGTTCCTACTAAGCACTGTGGAACTTAACTTCTGAGTGATCATGTGTAGAACTGCACTGCACATGGCAGATTAGTTAATATTTTAGTCTGTTGGCAGCTCTAAACTGCCAACAGTTAAAAACTAGGAATATAATGATGGTATAAGCATAGGGCAAAACGAATCTAGTTATCCATTCAGTTGTGTTTGACTTTTGGCAATTCCATGAGCCAGCTCTCTCCATGATTTCTGATCTTATACAATTTTCTGTACCTTTAAGTATTGGTACAGAACTTGCATCACTTGAAGCAAAAGTTCAGTAATGTTTAGCTTCTGAATCTGAGAGGAAATGGATCTGCAGGGATAATGGTCACTAAGCTAATGCAGAGACAGTTAAAATACACTTGTCTTATTGCCACAACATCAATGGGTAACTACTGCCATTTTATTTAACAAGCAGGGAATATTTCAGAGCTTCATACCCACGTATCAGATATACACATCCTTTTTTGATAATTTTTTGTTTAAGAAAATAAAAGTGCTAGTTCTGTAGAATAGTTTTATAACACAAACTTTAAAGATTTTATAGCACTGTAGCTAAATCCTTGAACATTTGAATGATGGAATGATTGCTTGCGATTAGTTTATAATGCCCATATGCTAGTAGAATAATTTAAAGTTTGTGTGTAAAAAGTCTGTAGAGCTATGCTTGATCAAAATGCCCTCCCTTCTTCAGCTCTTCACCTTTTGCTGTAAATTTTTTCTCCTTTGCTCCGAGTTCAGGAGGAGGACTGGAACTTGTCTCTGTCATGCTGCAGTTCCAAGCATGTTAAGGGGTCTCAAAAGTACAGTGGAACATGGAAGAGCCCCCCCTCCCCAATAGACCTTGGAATTGAGATGTTGGATGATCCATGTGCTGCACTTTCCAAAGCACAGCATAAAGCACAACACAACACAGATAAGCTCCAGCTCTCTTCCTGAAGGTAGAATTCAGAAGTGTGTGTGGGATCATTCTGAAGTGCCTGGGAAGCATAGGTAATACATTCAAGACCCAGCTTTCTTCTTGCACTTGGAGCTGGTAAGGGTTTGGGGGAATCATCCCTATGGTCATGTGGAGTTGTAAATCTGTTCTCAGCTGGAATAAAGCAGATAAGGCTTATGATAGGGCAGACTTTAATTATAATAGACACTAACCACTATCTACCCAGAGTTTCTCAAACTGGGGCGTCACCATGCCCCAGCCTGAGAAACCCTGCCTCTGTCCCCTTAAGGAGCAGGAGAAGGGGAAAGGCAGTGATGCAATCCCCAGAATTACACTGCTGCTGGAGACTGGAAAGTTTTTTTTCACTTTTCTGCAGCCAGCACTGGAATCTGGGAGGCGGGGTCCAGAGAGGGCTACCTACTCCTCCAAATGTCTAAAAATAACAAAAAATGGGCACTTCTGGTTTCCTTGGCACTCCCTCCTGTCCCCAGCAGCAGGGCAGTCGCTGCCTTAGTCCCTCCCACACATACATTTATCTTGGGTCTCAAACTCCCAAGGAGCTTGAGAACCAAGGATCTACCCTAATACAGAATTGGAAAACTTCCAGTTAGGATTATTGCATTGCACTCTATAAGGGTGTTTTTTGTTTTTTTTAAAGAACACTTTTCATAACTTTAGCTTGCACAAAATGCAGTGAATTATGCTGTTTAAAAAAAGGAGCAGCAGTTGGAGGAAGCACATAACACTGGTGCGCAAATAAGTGTTCTGGCCGGAGGCACCAAATTTTGTCCCCCTTCACTGTATGCCTACCACTACCCTGCATATTCAAGTGCGGCTACACCTTCCACACACCCTTATCCGAAATTCCAGTGCAGCCTCTCTTCCTTGGTATTGGTGGCCCATGCTCCACTCCATCCTGTTTGTTTTAAACAAGACCAGTATGGAGATAGGGAGGCATGCTGCAGCTGTGGACAGGGTGGTGGTGGTGGTGATGCTCCAGGTTGCTGAGCTCCAAGTTACTGTGCTATGTCACTAAGAACATTAGAAGAGCCCTGCTGGATCAGGCCAAAGGCCCATCTAGTCCAGCTTCCTGTGTCTCACAGTGGCCCACCAAATGCCCCAGGGAGTACACAAGACAACAGACACAATCTGCATCCCAATGCCCTCTCCTGCATCTGGCAATCAGAGGCAGCCTGCCTCTAAAACCAAGAGCTTGCACATACCTACTATGACTTGTAACCCGTAATGAACTTTTCCTCCAGAAATTTGTCCAATGCCCTCTTAAAGGCATCCAGGCAAGATGCCATCACTGCTTCCTGTGGCAAAGAGTTCCACAAACTAATTACACGCTGGTATAGAAATCTTTTCTTCTGTCTGTCCTAACTCTCCCAACACTCAACTTTCATGGATGTCCCCTGGTTCTGGTGTTATGTGAGAGGGAAAAAGCGTCTCTCTCTATCCACTGTGTCCATCCCCTGCATGATTTTGTATGTCTCAATCCTTTCCCCCCTCAGGCGCCTTTTTTCTAGACCGAAGATGCCCAAACACTGTAGCCTTTCCTCATAGGGAAGGTGCCCCAGCCCAGTAATCATTTTGGTTGCTCTCTTTTGCACCTTTTCCATCTCCATTATATCCTTTTTGAGATGTGGCGACCAGAACTGGATGTAATACTCCAGGTGTGGCCTTACCATCGATTTATACAATGGCATTACAATATTAGCTGTCTTATTCTCAGTGCCTTTCCTAATGATCCAAAGCATGGAGTTAGCCCTCTTCACTGCCGCCGCTCATTGGGTCGACACTTTCATCGAGCTGTCCACAAGGACCCAAGAATTCTCTCTGATCTGTCTCAGACAGCTCAGAACCTATTAGCCTATATGTAAAGTTTTGATTCTTTGCCCCAGTGTGCATTACTTTACTTTTACTTACATTGAAACACATCTGCCATTTTGTTGCCCAGTCTCCCAGCTTGGAGAGATCCTTCTGGAGCTCTTCATAGTCTCTTCTGGTCTTCACCACTCTGAAAAGTTTGGTGTCATCTGCAAATTTCGCCACCTTGTTGCTTAACCCTGCCTCCAGGTCATTTATGAACAGGTTGAAAAGTAGAGGTCCCAGGACAGATCCTTGGGGCACTCCACTTTCCACCTCTCTCCATTGTGAAAATTGCCCATTGACACCCACTCTCTGCTTCCTGGGCCTCAACCAGTTCCTAATCCAGGAGAGGACCTGCCCTCTAATTCCCTGACTGTGGCGTGCTCAGCAGCATTTGGTGAGGGACTGTGTCGATCACCTTCTGAAAATTCAGATATATAATGTCTACGGATTCTTCAACATCCACATGCCTGTTGACCTTTTCAAAGAATTCTAAAAGTTAGTGAGGCAAGACTTACCCTTACAGAAGCCATGCTTATTCGCCCTCAGCAAGGCTTGTTCGTCTATGTGTTTTAAGATTTTATCTTTGATGAGGCATTCCACCATCTTACCTGGAACAGATGTTAGGTTGACTGGCCTATAATTACCTCTCCTTCCCTTTTTAAAGATCGGTGTGACATTTGCTATCCTCCAACCCTCTGGCACCGTGGCCGTTTTGACGGACAAGTTGCATATTTTATTCAAGAGATCAGCAACTTCATTCTTCAATTCCTTAATAACTCTTGGGTGGATGCCATCAGGGCCCGGTGACTTATTGATCTTTAATTTGTCAATGAGGTCTGAAACATCTTCTCTTTTAACCTCTATCTGACTTAATTCCTTGGTCAGGGGGGGGGCCGTTCAGGCAGTGGTATCTGCCCGAGGTTTTCTGCCATGAAGACAGATGCAAAGAACTCATTTAATTTCTCTGCCATCTCTAAGTCTCCTTTTATCTCCCCTTTCCCTCCCTCACCATCCAGAGGGCCAGCCGCTTCTCTGGCCGGTTTCCTGCTTCTATTTGAAGATTTTATTATTCCCCTTAATGCTGCTGGCCATGTGTTCCTCATAGTCTCTCTTGGCCTCCCATATCACCTTCTTACATTTCTTTTGCCACAGTTTATGTTCCTTTTTATTCTCATTAAGGCAAGACTTCCATTTACAGAAGGAAGCTTCCTTGCCCTTTATGGCCTCTCTAACTTGGCTCGTTAACCATGCGGTCACCCTCCTGGACTTAGTCGAGCCCTTCTTCCTTTACGGTATACACTTCTGCTGGGCCTTATTTACTGTTGTTTTAAGCAACTTCTATGCACTCTGGAGAGACTGGACTCTTTCTGCCTTCCCTTTCAACCTCCTTCTAACCAACCTCCTCATTTGAGGGAAGTCCGCTTGTCAGAAGTCAAGAGTTTTAGTGACAGATTTGCCTGGTACTCTTCCCCCGACATGCATGTCAAAACAGATCACAGCATGGTCCCTGTTCCCCAATGGCTCAGTAACATTTACATCTCTAACCAGGTCCTGAGTGCCACACAATACTAAATCCAGAGTTGCCTGTCCTCTGGTGGGCTCCATGAACTAGTTGCTCTAAAGCACAGTCATTTAGCATGTCAAGAAAACCAGTTTCTCTTTCATGACCAGAGCATGAATTGACCCAGTCAATGTGAGGATAATTGAAGTCCCCCATAATTAAGTAGTCCCCACTACTTGCTCACTTGGCTGCTTAAGCAGCTGGATGGATGAATGGAAGCAGCAGGTTGTTGTTGTTCTATCTTTCTCCAGCACTGCTGGAGTAAGAGGTTGTTCATCACTGCTCTGATCATCTTCCTTTTTGATGTCAGTGAGCAGGAACAGAATTGGAGATCAGTGGACAGCAGGCAGTTGTGGGCAACCCTTGTCAGTTCACTGTGTCCCCCTACCTGGTGCCTGAGATTTTCAGTCCACCTCATGGGTGGACCAGCCCTGGCTCTCTGTTTGTGGTTACAATTGAAAATGGTTGTGATTTTTTAAATCCTAAAAATTCTGGGGCCAGGAAAGGCTAGGTTTTTTCTGTGTTTTCCTCTATATGCTTTAAAGGCTTCTGGAGAAGACTTGCTCTGAAGTTAGGCAGATGTGATGGTGAGGAGCTGGTCCCTAACTGTAGTGGCACCCTCTCTATGGACTGTCTTGCAGAATGTGACTTGTCAAACCTGTTTGCTTGCAATCAAGGCTAATGAAGACTTTATGTAGCTTTTTGGAATGTAAAATGGTTCTCAAAGGAAGCTGCTGTTAAGGTTGCATGCTTAGTTTGTGCTATGTTTAAGTGACTTATGTCAGTTTATGTATTACTAATTGTAGGCCACCATGATAACCTGATTGTAGACTAAAAGTGGGGTATACAGGTGGAGCCTTTGTTTCTGCGGATCTTGTATCCATGGATCTGACTCAGTGCAGGTCTTCCAGACCCACATTGAGCCAAACCTGGGCACTACCTGGACCCTCCAGATGGGACTGCATGGAGGCTGCTTAAAACAACAGTAATAAAACAAGTTGAGGGAGAGTCAGCATGGCTTCTGTAAGGGTAAGTCTTGCCTCACGAACCTTATAGAATTCTTTGAAAAGGTCAACAGGCATGTGGATGTAGGAGAACCTGTGGACATTATATATCTGGACTTTCAGAAGGCATTTGACACGGTCCCTTACCAAAGGCTACTGAAAAAACTCCACAGTCAGGGAATTAGAGGACAGGTCCTCTCATGGATTGAGAACTGGTTGGAGGCCAGGAAACAGAGAGTGGGTGTCAATGGGCAATTTTCACAATGGAGAGAGGTGAAAAGCGGTGTGCCCCAAGGATCTGTCCTGGGACCGGTGCTTTTCAACCTCTTCATAAATGACCTGGAGACAGGGTTGAGCAGTGAGGTGGCTAAGTTTGCAGACGACACCAAACTTTCCCGAGTGGTGAAGACCAGAAGTGATTGTGAGGAGCTCCAGAAGGATCTCTCCAGACTGGCTGAAGCGCATCTGCCATTTTGCTGCCCATTCTATGTCAGTAAGTGTAAAGTCATGCACATTGGGGCAAAAAATCAAAACTTTAGATATAGGCTGATGGGTTCTGAGCTGTCTGTGACAGATCAGGAGAGAGATCTTGGGGTGGTGGTGGACAGGTCGATGAAAGTGTCGACCCAATGTGCGGCGGCAGTGAAGAAGGCCAATTCTATGCTTGGGATCATTAGGAAGGGTATTGAGAACAAAACGGCTAATATTATAATGCCGTTGTACAAATCTATGGTAAGGCCACACCTAGAGTATTGTGTCCAGTTCTGGTTGCCGCATCTCAAAAAAGACATAGTGGAAATGGAAAAGGTGCAAAAGAGAGCGACTAAGATGATTACGGGGCTGGGGCACCTTCCTTATGAGGAAAGGCTACGGCGTTTGGGCCTCTTCAGCCTAGAAAAGAGACACCTGAGGGGGGACATGATTGAGACATACAAAATTATTCAGGGGATGGAGAGAGTGGATAGGGAGATGCTCTTTACACTCTCACATAATACCAGAAAGAGGAGACATCCACTAAAATTGAGTGTTGGGCGGGTTAGGACAGACAAAAGAAAATATTTCTTTACTCAGCGTGTGGTCGATCTGTGGAACTCCTTGCTGCAGGATGTGGTGCTGGCGTCTAGCCTAGACGCCTTTAAAAGGGGATTGGACAAGTTTCTGGAGGAAAAATCCATTATGGGTTTCAAGCCATGATGTGTATGCGCAACCTCCTGATTTTAGAAATGGGTTATGTCAGAATGCCAGATGCAAGGGAGGGCACCAGGATGAGGTCTCTTGTTATCTGGTGTGCTCCCTGGGGCATTTGGTGGGCCGCTGTGAGATACAGGAAGCTGGACTAGATGGGCCTATGGCCTGATCCAGTGGGGCCGTTCTTATGACTGGAGCTGTGCTCTGGTCTCCTCCAAAGGGCTTTCAGAAGCACAGAAAGGCAGAGTTTGCTCACATGCTGTCTCTGCAGGCTTCAGAATAGCATGTAGAGGTGAAAAAGGCTACTTCCGGTTTTCCTTGGGAATAATAACAACATAAAAATGTTACTTCCAGTTTCCCTCAGGAATCTGGAAGTGGTTTTTTTCGCCTCCACAGGCCATTCTGAAGCACGCAGAAGCGCATGCACATTGCCTCTCCAGGCTTCAGAAAGCCCTCTGAAGGAGACCTGAGTATAACTCCAGTCCTCTTCAGAGGGCATAAGGGGCTGAAAATCACGGATTCACTTATCCCTGATTTTCGGTTTCGGGGGGGGGGGTCCAAGAAAATAATCCCCTCAGATACTGAGGCCCCACCTGTACTTGTAAAAAAATAAATACTGCAACCAAGATTGCTGTGAACAGTGATTTTAGAAACAGCTTCAAAACCTAGTTTCAGATCCTAAGTAAAAATAAACATAAGTTAAGGTTTGTGCTGATGTTAGTTTTAAGTATGGGTATGGGCCCAATGCTATGGGCCTCTGTGCCAGCGGTATGCTCATACTGCCAGCACTGGATGTCACAGACATGCCACAGAGCATGTTTGCAACACCCTTTGACGAAGTGGCACCAGCCACCAGGGAGACTGGAGCTGTGGAGGAAGATCCGGCTGCTGTTTTGCCAGTGACAAATAAGCACTGGTGGGAGGGCGGGGGAGGTATTCTGGGGCAGGGGAAGGTGGGACAGGAGGAGGGACTGGCCTGGTAGGGTGTGGGACCAGCAGAGGCCTCCCCCTCCAGATCCTATCCTGCATGTTGGGTTTGGAAAACACACTGGGCTTCTCAAGCCTGCACCAGTGAGTTAGCTGGCAAAGACTTGAGTAGCCCCATTGCATGCCTGGGGCTTTACTTTGGGTAAGGGGTTGAATGTCTGCTTCCCTTGAGGAGACCTTTGGCAGCTTCCTTGGCCCCGCAGGTTACAGCAGTGGCCATTTTGGGGCTACTGTAGCGTGCAGCAGCAGGAAGTTTAGAATTGGGCTGTAAGATTGGCAGGGGGACTTGTCTTGTTGAGAGATGCGAGTCTTAGAGATTATGTGCAAGCCTAGAGGGAAAAAAATTGTTCTTGGTTTCTGTGTTCCTTACAGAGGGGTGTTTCCGAGATTAACAATTGTGACCTAAGTATCTTAAAATACTGCTTAAAAGAGCTCTGTTTCTTTTTGTTCTATCAAACAATACTACAGAATGTTCTTTAAGATTTCTTAAATATTGTTATTGATGGTTAAGATAAGCTGAGGTGCTATGTGAAGAGCTCTTTCCCATGGTGCCTGAATGAATCCTTGCCAGATTCATTAAGGAATATTTGATTTTTTGCAAGACATTGGCTGTACGTACATCAATTAAACCATTAGTGGCACTACAGTCTTATTGCCCTTTGGTGTGGCAGATGTTTAGCACAGCAGGACGAGGCAGGGCGGAAAAGTGCAGCAGGTTTTGCTGCCACCAGAGGAAAGTGGCATCGTTTCCCATCCCCTCTCAGCAATGTGGGAAATCCCACTGGAACCTCATTGGAGGCTTCACCCAGGTTGCCAGTGGAGGGATAGGCTCTGCTGCATGTGCCACTTCAAAAGTGTCCATGTGCCACTAGTGGTACACATACCATAAATCCTATCAGTGGAGTAGCTAAATAAGAAACTAGAAAACCATGTTACTTTAAATTGTATCTAAAACTATCTGCAACGTCTTTCTGTACAAAATGTCAAACTAAAATTAATTTCTACCCACACCTTAAAATAAATTGTGGGTATCTTTGGGGGCACCTCTATTTTTTGTGATGGTTTCTTTGTTTAAAATCTTTAAAAATTCTTTTTAAAGAATATTTTTTGTGGGGGGGAAGGGGTGGATATGATTCAGCTAAAATTCGAGGGAGTTAAGGCCAGGATGTGGATTTCATTAAGACTCCCCTAACCTTTCCCCCTGTAATCTAAGCACTGGCTAAAAATCTGGGACTAAGATATTGTAAAGATCACCCCTTCCCATATATTTCCTCACGTGCACTTTGATCTTGACTTAAGGGTTCAGGGTGACAGAATGAGGACAGTTAGATCTTTGGTCTTTTAATGGTAGAATTTCTCTTTGGAACTCCCTAGAGAAATGCACCTGGCTGACTCCCTTACAAGCTTGTCCAAATTAGTTCAAGTCTTCCTTCTTAGAAAAGTGTTTGAGTCATGAATGAACTGTGTTCTGCTTTAAAAATAAAACATTCAGAAGCATCTGAATCTGCTTGCTGCCCAGTTTGTATGTAGTACAGTATATTATAATTTGTATTCTAAATGAGTTTATTATTTGAATTTTGTTGTTAATTTTGGAAGCTGCTCTAGGAATCCCTGTGGGACCTGAGCATTACAGGAGAGAAATGTAAAATTATCTAAATCTTCACTATAGAAAAACAACATATGAGGGTTGCTACATATTTCACACAATTCCCTTTGCATTGCTTAGACACAATAATAATGAGAAGAATTCTGAAGTGGCAAGCTGTATCAAAGGTAGTTACTAAAATAGCAATAAATTGCAATATTTGTTTAAAATAGCAATATAGAAATAGCAGATTGGTTTAATCAGTTGTCACACAGAATGGTCTGAAGATGCTTGTTATACTCCTTTGTCTGATCTGGTCTTCCTGGGTTGAAGGATTTCCTAGGAATTTCACATATACCTCTTTGAGATCTTTTGAACAAGGATGGGATACAAATTGAATAAATCATTATAATGCTGTCATTTGCTTTATACTTGCTTCATCTATGAAAGCAAGTATCTTTTAAACATTTTTGTAAGGATTTAACTCGGTATAAGTGGAAAACAAAACTCTGTAATGCTGCTCTTAAAGGTGCTGTTTGGTACAGAATGTGCCTTTTTTCATAGGGGTAGATCTCTAAAACACTTTGCACCAATGCTCTAGAGTTTGCACTGACATTTTCTGTCCCTCTGGGCATAATTAAAAGTGCAGATTTTGTCTCAGAAAGAAAAACCTTAGCCTCAAAAGATTGCCTTTTCCCTGTTGTGTTTTCTGGCTGAGAGTTAATCTGAATAGTCAGATCCCAAGCATGTTTACTCGGGAGTAAGCCCCATTGAATTTAGCAGGGCTTATTTCTATGCAAATAGGATTGATGCTTTCTACAAACTTTGCAAAATCTTTCTGTAGGAAAGTAAGAAAACTTTCTTTTTCATATGAACCTTTGAAGATCGACTATAGTTTTATAGATAGTCTCAAACTATAGGTTTGGAGTAGCATTTCTCAAACTGTGCTCCTAGGAGCCCTCAGGCTCCCTGAGACCCCTTCAAGTTTTCCACAAGCACACTGTAAGTTGCTACCATCTATCTCTGCCCAGTTTGCTTGTTCGTTCCTTACCTTCCCTGTTTGTGGTTCTTCTTCCTCATTGCCCTCTTGCTCTGGATCTTTGCCAGTATTTGGCAGTAGCGTGGGCACTGTGCCACCCTGAGTGTGTGCCAGTACACTAGGGATCCCCTCCATTTAGGAGTGTAAAAGACTCCGGAGATCAAAAAGTTTGAGAACCACTGGTTTGGAGGATAAGAAATGTACCATAGCCTGCTAGCTTGTGCATTGCTTCCTACTTGCACTCTCTTTCCCTGCTCTCATACTGTAATTTTTTCTTTCATTTCTGGACTTTCTCTAACCAGGGGCTGTTCTGCCATTAGTAGTTCTGCCATTCAATTAATACAATGAATAGAAACCATAGTTTCAAATAAATTGGCAAACTATGAAATAACCATAGTTGTCCAATTCAGACATCATGGCAAATCCTAGGTTAGAGGGAACAGGGAGATGACAAAGCAGAGAATGGTGTGAACCTGTGACACATTTCACATTCTTCCAGTTATGCATGAAGGATTGTCTGAATTGGTCTTATGTTTTATGCTTATGTTCATCTGCAATATTTTCTGAGATGCCTTTCATTAAAATTGGGGCACTGATCTGATAGCCCAATCCTATCAATTTCCCTGCTATAGCATGCAGTAATGCTAAAACAGGATATGCCTGTATGTTGTGGCGGGAGAGGGGCAGATCAGGAGGCTTGGGAGGGAAAGGGAAAATATTTTTCTGTATTCTTTCGTAAACCTCCTGATTTCCAATGGGCAAAGGTTCTCAAACTGGATCATTGAGACATCCCAACATTGGGAGCTCTGTCTTTGCCCCTTTATAAAGGGTGCAGCAATACGATCCCCAGATTGAAAACTAGAAGTGGGTCGCAATAATTAGGTTTAGATTTTCCTAGGCTTGGGGAGCCCTGTGGAGGCCACCATGGGGCTCTCTGCACCCCTGGGAAGCTGCTACTGGTGAGTAAAATGAAGCCCCTGTTGCCCCAGTAAGGGCACGATCCTGGGGATTGTGTCACTGCATTCCTCCCTCCCCCACAAAGACTTACTGAGGCTCCCAAACTCTCGGAGAGTTTGGGAACTGCTGTGAATAGGACTCCTTGGATTTGTGCCATCTCTTTAGCTGGTGCAAGTCCTAGGGGATGGGGGCATGTCAGCTGCTTCCAGAGGGGATAGCATCTAGCATAAGTCACCCACCCACATATGACATGCCTCCCATCCTCCCCCCATTCAACCCTCCCACCACCTAGACTAGATGGGCCTTTGGCCTGATCCAGCAGGGCTCTTCTTATGTTCACTGCATTCCACGCTTGCTACCAACTCACTATTATTGGTGGGTGCTACTTTTCCCTCCATCATGGGTGGGGCTGCTTTGGCCTCTCTGGTGGCATTCTGGAAAGCACATGGTTTTATATGCTGGTTTGGAATGTAATCTGTGATGGACGTAAAGTAGCTACTGCTGCCAGGACTCTAGTTCCTGCAACAGTAGAGCCCAACAGAATTAGACTGAAAGTTTCAACTATGGATATTTAAGTATAAGTGCACACAGTGGCATCACTGCAGGGTGCGGGTGGTGCAGGTTGCACCAGGTGATGCACAAGGGGGGCAACATGCACTGCGGGTGATACACTAAAATCACAGTAGTTTAATACCATCATGTTATATATTGTTGGATGCAAACTTTACAGCAGAATGCAATGGAAGAAACTGGAGTAAAATATCTCCTGTCTATCAAAAGTTATTGGCAAAAAACCATAAAATAAAAAACACATGAAGCACAATGGAAAGTGAAACTGATCCATATCGCACATATACTCACAAGTAGACAAACTTGCCTTAGTCTGTTAGAAAGGGCAGGCTGAGAGGAATCTAATGACAGCAGAATAGTCCTGATCCAATGAATGCAGCCCCCCAAAAACACCCAAGAAGGAGACTGAAACCTGATATTCACTCACAGCTTTAGTGAGCTTCCTTGGAGGCCACAGTTTTCTCAGGCATTGGAACTTGGTGCTGTTCTTATACGGGTTATAACTGATTGCCCATTGAATTGGGAACATTGTTGTCAGCTGTTAGCCCTACCTGGCTCCTTACTCTCTGAGTAGAGAAGGAGGTCCCTCCCTCCAAGCTGGCGAATGCATTGAGCTCTGTGGAAAGCAAAACTAAGCCACATGGTTGCATTTACTCACCAATAAGCAAACATGCCTTGGCTCATGGTTAGATCAGTCAAAGGGGAAAGCGAGGCCACCAGAATGGACCTGAACTGATGGAACTGGAGCTCAACAAATGCTCCAGAACGCAGCCCCCCCCCTCCCAAAAAAAGAATACAAACAAAATCTTCAGCTGATAAGGTGAACTTTTTTCTTTTTTAAACTTTCGAAGCCAGGTAGATCCAGAGAGTGATCTGATTTAAACAGAAGATCTTAAACTGAACTGGGCATTGGGTAGGGCTGAAAACCTTTCTGATTTTTTTGTGGGGAGGGGTATTGGAGACAGGCTACAAAGAAAGCTTGGTGGAACAGGGCTGGCTTCTCATTTAATTATTTGTTTTACTTTAATTTAATTATTTATAATTATATATTTTAATTTGCTTGATGATGTAACTTCTGGCTATGACATCACTTCTGGTGGGTCCTGGACAGATTGTCATTCTAAAAAGTGGATCATGGTGCTAAATGTTTGAGAACTGCTGCAATAAGGTGTTAGTAAGTTGACACCGGGGTGTGTGTGACACCACTAGTGACCAAAATCACTAAAATCACAGTTTGTAAGAATAATACCATCATGTTATATATCAATCAATGTGTAATTTCATGCAGAATGCAATGAAACATACCGCGCTAAAATATCTTTGTTCTATCAAAAAGTACAGCCAAAAAACCAGTAGATCACCATGCCCACCACCTGGGGTGTTGACCCATCCACTGCATGGGGTGATGCCACTGGGTGTGCGCCACTTAACATTGGGGATATGTTCTCCAATCCCTGTTGTTATACAATTAGGTTGTTAAGTGAGCATTCAGCCCAATCTAGTGCCTTTATTGTGTCAACATACACTGCCTGCCTATTAGTTACTTATTTCTTATTAGGAAATTAGCTAGCTGTACAGGCTACTGGAAATAGGTTGCCACCTCTTTGCATTAAGGGTCTCTTTGTTATGCAGACAGACACTCTGCTTCAGGCTATGGGAGTCCTGACTACCTCATTAAGAACCTCTTTGGTGTGCTTTGACCACCTTCATATATGCAGTCCATTGTTAAGTGGAAGATTGTTAAGTCCTGGTCAGGAGGTCTGGTCTAGAGAGTAGAGCCTTCCTTAGCCCGAAGATAACATCAGAAGGTTGCTAGTTCGAGGACACCGGTAGCTCCCTGGACGGCTGAGAACTTGAAGCAGCTGACAAGCCAAGCTGAGTGTTTCCACCTGCTCTTGGTGTGAGCAAGAAGCATCTTGGCTGCCCTCCATGTGAGAGATGGAGATGCTTGTCAGCCTGCGTGGGAGAACTGGAGGCCAGAAGTGAGACCAAACCAGGAAGATCCATTCTGAAATGTTGGTTCTTGAAAGAGAGAACCTCTATGTTTTTAATCCCCTTGAGGGATTTAGAAATGCCTGCCTATGTAAACCGAATAAAGTCAGAGGAGTAATCCGATGACCAGAAAGGCGGTATATAAATACCTAGTTATTATTATTAAGTGGTGGACGCCTGTAGTTGGATCAAACATTGTTAGTGAGAAAAAGTGAGCTGAAGATCTTGTTCAAATCTGTGACAAATTCCACTGATATTGTCTGGCAATAACTGAACTAAGTATTTCCATATCAGTTTCTATAAAAGATATAGTCAACTTCTTCCCTCTGTACTAGATGTATCTGTTTAACTACTATAGTGCATATTTTGGATTTTTACAGAAAGGCTTATGATTGATTGATTGACTTGCACTTCAGTGAAAATCAGATGCAAATTTTATAAAAGCATTTTAGATACGTTATTTTTCCTAATATAATTGTATTTTCTAAACAAGTTTCAGTGAAAATTGAATTATGTAGAAGGCCGTGTTAATGCAGTTTATTTAACTAAGGGCCGAATCCTATCCACCTTTCCAACACTGATGCAGCCACAGTGCAGCCCTGAGGTAAAGGCACAAATGTTTCCTTACCTTGAGTGTCAGGCCCCACACTGCAGGATGCAGCACACTTCCCATTGTCAAGTCTTCATCAGTACTGGAAAATTGGATAGAATTGGGCCCTAAAAGTTTTAAATCTGAGTTTTCATGAGCTGTTGCAATAAGCTTATGAAAAAAAATTTACAGCTTCCTCAGTATTGTAATTACAGAGCATATAGTTGTATATACTGAAAAATCCTTGTTCTTCATTTCAGTTATCTAGAAAAGTACGAGAAAGTACATCACTTTGGAGAGGATGATGATGAGGTACAGCCAGGCAATCCAAAGCCGCAACTTCCTATAGGTGCAATTCCATCTTCCTATAATTACCAGCAGCACAGCGTTTCAGGTAAATTTTGACTATTAAATGGCAGTGCCATTTATCTTAAACATCTATGAAATGAATGCCTGAAGAGCCTATAGATGTGGTGTTGCTACATTTCTTTTTCCCTTTATTAACAGATTTTCTTCGACAAAGTTATGGGCTATCTATGGACTTTAATACGCCAAATGACTATAATAAATTGGTGCTCTCTCTGTTATCTGGACTCCCAAATGAAGTGGACTTTGCTATTAATGTGTGCACTCTTCTATCAAACGAAAGCAAACATGTTATGCAGCTTGAAAAGGACCCCAAAATCATCACTTTGCTGCTTGCTAACGCTGGGGTATTTGATGACAGTAAGTCTCTAATATGGTTTAATCCTTTAAAAATTAAATGTAGCATTAGGTAGCCAAGCTCTCTTGTTTATCCCTCTTTAGTTCCTGTGTGTTCTGACAATTCAGGTCATACCTGTAGTTTGTTTGTGTATTGTTCTTATGCATCCTACGTAAGAAGAACTCTACTGAACGATAGTTAGCTATATTAGTGGTTCTCAAACTTTTTAGCACCGTGACCCACTTTTTAGAATGAAAATCTATTTGGACCCATTGGAAGTGATGTCATTAACCTGGAAGTGATCTCATGGCCAGAAGTGACATCATCAAGCAGGAAAATGTTTAACACCCAGCCCTTCTAATGCCTTATAAGGCATTAGAAACATCACTTCTCATTTTTAAAAAAAATGGAAATCACGTGGTTTTCACTCTAAGGCTCAGTCTGGTGAGCTCAGAGAACCTTCCAGAGGTGAGGGGAGTGGAACTTCTTTTTGTACAATTTTGAATATTTTGAGCATGTCTTGTACTTCCAGGTAATACTTAGTCATATCCTGTTTTGGCATTGGACAGTCTGGACTAGGACTCAGCATAGGAATAGTAAATTGTGCAGCCCTTATGCCTTCATACTTGTAACTACATTGAGACTATTTGAATTTTATCTTAAATTCCTTTCCTAAAGGCTAACTAGAATTAACTGCAGCATTTAACTCTTAAAATATGTTGCTCACCAATCTCCAGTTGAAATTGTAACTAGCGTTCAAAAAGAAGCTTTAGAAGTTGCATTTTTGTCATAGCTTCCTAGACGTGTTGAATCCACATTTCTAGACAACAGGTTTTAGGCAGTGGGTCGCGACCTGATTGTGGGTGGGTCATGAAGCTGCAATTGACAATCTGATAGCAGATGAGCAAAATGCATTGTGAACCCTATGGAAAGTGAAAGTGAGCTATACTGTGCGTTTGCTCGCAAGTAGACAGAATGCCTTGGCCTGCTGCAAAGAGCAGGCCAAGAGGAGTCTATTGCCACCAGAATGGTCCCAATCCGCTGAACACAGCCCCATAAAACACCTGAGAAGGAAATTCCTCCTTCCAAGCTAATGAATGTTCTGAGCCTTATGGAAAGCGTAACTCAGCCACACATCTGTGTTTACTAGCTAGTAAGCAACCATGCCTTGTGGAAGGTCAGTCAAAGGGAAGCACAAGGCTACCAGAATGGTCCAGATCCTACGAACGTTTTGCTCAACAGTTGCTCCAGAAGGCAGTCCCCTCACCATAGCACAGTAAAAAAGTTGAGTGAAAAGAGGCTTTTATCTTTTAGTCTTTAGCTAGGTGGGTCCTGATAGTGTGTGATTTTAAAAAATGGGTTCCAGTGCTAATAGGTTTGGAACCACTGCTTGATTGGAAAGGGTTGTCGTCTTCTGCAGATTCCCCCCCCCCCCACACACATAGAGTCTCATTTCCTCTCCTCATCATTCTAGGTTTTTAATGCTGTTTAGAGGGAAACTTTGAATCAGCCAAAACAAAAAACTTGTTGGGTTTAAAATGGATTTTGTCCCACATCACACTGAACTGGCTTAAATTTAAGAACTTAAAGTGGGCATTGGGTAGGGCTGAAAATCTTACGGTGTTTGGGGGGGGGGAGTTGAGGTTTTGAGGTTTTTGCAGGCAGGCTACTGGGAGAATTCAGTTAGTGGCAGAGGGCTGGCTTCCCCATCTCATCGCCTTTTATTTAATTCATTTGTTTTACTTTAATTATTTCTATTAATTTTAATTTATTCCATGTATAGCCTGCCAATCTAGGGAAAATGGCACAATTTCAGTGTTTGTCATGGGCAATTTCAGTACTTACTGCATTCTCAGGAAAGCACTTCCTGCTTGATGATGTCACTTCCAATGATGACATCATTTACAGGTTAATGACATCATTTCCGGATGGTCCCGGCAGATTGTCATTCTAAAAAGTGTGTCTCAGTGCTAAAAGTTTGAGAACCACTGATCAATCTTTAAATTGATTATATGTAAGAATTTTTATTCTCCAAGTATTTCTAAAAGTGGCATTTATAAACTTAAAAGAGCATGGTCTAAAGGCTGAGGCTTGTGGAAACTTCTCTGTTGTGAAGGGTTTCCTATTATGCACGTGAAGTATTCCTTTGCTCAGAGAAGAGAATGCGCACTAGAACCTCTATGTGCACCTAGTTCACTAAATTGGTGAGTACCTCAATTCTGAGAATATTTTGAATTATTTTGCTTACATATATTGACTACCAAAAGCAATCCTGGAAGTTTTGATAGATGGCACAGATTTCTGAGAATCTGTACTATTTGTTTGTTAAAAGTGGGTTTCTAATCTGTATGTGTGTGTGTGAGAGAGAGAGACCTGCAGATAATTGTAGATTCCAGAACATTCCATTGGGATAACTATTTATTTGTGCCCCATGGTTACCTGTCTCTCCTCTAGGGCTTAAAGCAATATCCTCCTTCATTCACATTCTATTGCCCATAATTTTCTCCAGTACCTTTCCACCTGCCATACTATTTCATTCTAAGGAAATTTCACTTTCTTCAATCATTCAAATATGGGATTCAGATCAAAGCAAGCAAAATGAGCAACTTTATGCAAGAAATAAATTTCCTTTAATTTGCCTAATGTGTTTGTACACTTTCAATGTCTGTAGCGGGTTTTTTGTTTTGGCTTGGGGGTGGCTTTGTTGTTTTTTGATGGAAGGTTTCTTTTTTTTTCTCCTGCTATATTAATATGGCATTTCCCTTATTCTTCTGGATTTATAACTTCTGAATTTTGTTATATGTCAGGCAATCCAACTTAGGGTAGCCTGGGGGGGGGCTGCATGACCCTTGTGTGAACCCAGGCAGTGCTTACCCTGAAGTAATTGGTGGTTGTGATGTGATGTAATCACATCCAAGTAATGTGATGACATCACCACCAATTACTTCTGTGTTCTCAGCTGCCAAAACGATTCCACAGGCTCAAAACGCAACTGGAGGAGGCAGTGGTGGGTGCTGCAGAACATTTCAATCTCCCTGCCACACCGTTGCAGCTTCTGCTTCTCCAAAGGAGAAGCTGGAACAATATAGCAGGAAAACTGAAAAGCCACTGAAGCAGGGGGGCTGTGGCTGGGCTTCTGTGGGGTGCCGAAAAGGGCCTCAGGAGCCACATGCGAACCACGGGTAAAGTGTTGGACCGCCATGATTTAAGTAAACAGTTATCCAGGTTGTTTAGCCTTAGAATTACATTTGCTTGAGTTAACATAAGAAAAGCCCCACTGGATCAGGCCAGAGTCCCATCTAGTCCAGCTTCCTGTATCACACAGTGGCCAACCAGATGCCTCAGGGAGCACACAAGACAACAAGACACAACCTACGTCCTGTTGCCCTCCCCTGCATCTGGCAGTCTGAGGTAGCCTACTTCTAAAACAGAATATGCCATTAAAAAAAAGTCCTCTTCTCTAAACTTCATTGTAATTGTAGTCTCCTGATCCAGACAGAAAAATGTATAGAAAACAAACAAAAAATTCTGTGCCACTTCACATGGGATAATACTAGATGTGCAGTAGAGCCATATATTGCAGCTGTATTAGATTAGCTTGCAGCAATACGGCAAAGCTGCTCTGATGTATTGAAATTATCAGTACTATTGTCAAAGCTGCTTTTTGACAATTTTTAATTGTAATGTGAGAACTTTTTATTTATAGCTTTAGGTTCATTTTCTACTGTATTTGGTGAAGAATGGAAGGAGAAAACAGATAGAGATTTTGTTAAGGTAAGCTGTCAAAAATAATGTGATTGTCAGAGTTTTATTGCTAGTCAACTTGTTAGAATTTTCACTTTAATAGTTGTTGCAAAAATGGAAGAAATACATAAGAGCAGAACAGATAAATATTTGGAATAAGTTAGGCCTGGGTAAAATGAATTCTAAACATCTTTCGAATATTAACAGCACAATTCTACGCATGTCTATTCAGAAGTAAATCTCACTTATTTCCATGGGACTTCATTCCAGGTAAGTTTTGTACTTAAAATTGCAGCCTGGGAAAAAGTCAACTGGGAGGACTGGAAGGAATAATACAGCAATTTAGTTATTATAGATCAGCAGGTGCCAAACCCCTGCCCGCATGCTGGATCTGGCTGCTGAAAAAAGTCTTCCCTGTCATGTGCACGCTTACTATTCCACACTGCTGCCTCTTATCTTGCAAGCCATTCTTCTCAGAAAGTCATGCCAGACAGCTGCTTCCACTGCACATCACCCCCAGCAGGCTTTGCGCCCCAATTTTGGGGTGGAAAAGGCTGCCCGGAACAACTTTCTGAAAAAATCAGCTTGCAAGATAAGAGGCAGCAGCACAGAACATTAAGCACCATGCACAACGAAGAAAGCTTTTTATAAATGCAGCGGTCCCACAGTTTGGAGATGAATTATAAATTCATAATGGCAAGCAACATTTGGAATGTAAGAAGGGCTCATCAGTCAAGTCTAAAGTTTTACAGTTTATAACTTGGGAACTTATCTGTATACCGGTACCCTTTTCTAGATGTCCATCTTAAGACATCCCAATTTATGCACAGCTGTATCTGCGCTTTTGCACAGGCGAAATCTGTCAGGACTTGTGCTTTTATTCCTGTGAGAATCAGCTGGACTACTGTTCTGCCAGATTCCAGTTCTTATGGAGAATTATACCCACTTTTAGCTAATGAGCTCCCCTTCTTTCCTCAAAGACAACCCTGGTTCTGCCCTGCAGTACTGCTGGACCCCACCACCAGGGTAGCTTGCCTGTTTAACCTACAGAGGTCCTCCTTCATGCCAGCAGCCTCCCACCACTACAGCAGCCCCTTGGTTCTCTGCAGGTCTTGGGCACAGCAGCCAAACACCAGTCTTAGTGTCTCCCTTAGTTTCTGCTCCAGCAGCTTCCAAAGTCCATTCACACATCAGTTCATTAGCAGTTCCAGCAATCCATTAGCCTTCAATTCCTCAGTCCATTAATCCAGTCTCCAGCTTTCCTCCTTCTGCTACCCACACCAAACTCTCCCTTCATCAGGTGCTTTTATGCCTGAGGGCCTTATTGCCTTCAAGTGGCTGCAGCTGTGCAGTACACTCCCTGCTGAATGCCCAGGCCTTACCCTTAAAGGGGCCACTGCTGATACCACATCTACCTCCTCGCCAGATCTTCCAATACAACACATAGACACCTTCATGCAGTCACAATCATGCTGTTCCAACTTACATCCGTTTTGACTTACGGACAAGTAGATGGAACAAAATCAGAATTTAAGTCAGGGATTTGCTGTATTCATTATCCACAACCTTTTTGTTAATAGATGTCAGCATTGTTGTGGTGTGTGAATAGTGTTCAAGATAAGTCATGAGTATAGATGTATAGATTGAGGTGATAGATTTTTGGTGCAGCAGACCACCACCAAATCATGTTCCGGATTTTGATTTGTACTTTTCATAATTTCAGGGATGCCTCATAGCTTACTGTTAGCAACAGTATGTTGTGATGTCTCTGATCTCTCTCTCTCTCTCTCTCTCTCTCTCTCTCTCTATGATTGATGTGTTGTGAGCGCTTAGTGTACCCAGCCCTTTTGGAAGGCTGAAGTTTCCAGGAATCAGCTTCAAGAGGCTACTGAAAGCAATTCTAGAGATTTTAACAAGATCTCCTTAATGAAATGGCGTTGTGTCATGGGGGTGGGGAACAAAATCTCCAGAAAGAGCTTCAGTCAGATTCCGCAAACCTTTGAGCAGTGTTGTATCTAATTGAAAAAAGTGAGATTTCATGTACTCAATGAATGCATTACCTTTTTAAGATTTGGAAAAGATTGGTTTGCCACTAGAGGGCATGATGGCCTTATTAACTGACTAGCAAGACAATGTGTAGTAAAATTTCTGATGAGTCTGAATATAAGAATTGTTCATTAGTTAATCTTTTACAACAAGCAGTGTCATGTAGTACAGGTGTGCACGGCTTTGCGGCGCTCCAACCATCGAAGGGCTGCATATGTGATGCCACCACTGGTTACTGCACACCCCCCCCCCCAAGCCTCTGAAGCGAGGGGAGCTCTGCTCCCCTTACCTCTGGATACTTTTCTGTCTCTGGAGGCTCAGAAGCCTCAGAAAATGGGAAGTCGTGTCTCTCAAGTGGTTCAGGCATTCTGAGCCTTACGGAGGCAGCACATGGTCAGAAAAGCCTCCGGAGGTGAGGGGAGCACAGCTTTCCCCTCGGCTTCGGGGACTTCATATAGCGTCAAGCCTCACTTGATGATGGGAGTGCCAGTCCTTATCCCTATCACTAAGCGACGCACGACTGTACTAATGTATTGCATTGTATATGGTGATGTTGTTATGAAAAAGAAACCTAAAATTTAAACAACTTCCCTAACCAAATTTTAGGTAACTTGAGACCATCGTCTTACATGGGAGTACTTACATAGGAGTAAGTTCTGTTGAACTCAATGAGGCTTACGTTAAGGAGGCATCCATAGGATTTCGATATTAGAATTTGAACAGTGAAGTACATTTTAAAATGTAGACTTTGCATAATTCATGGAGCTTAGATTCATTGACAGAAGTGCAGTAAAACCAAGAAGGACTAGCATTTCTATTAAAGGAAAGTGATCTTTCTGTTTGGACATTAAAAGTTTTTTAAGCACCAATGGAAAGTTTGCAATGTGTCACAACTTGCTAATTCTTTTAGACAACTATTATTGTTCATAGTAAATAGAGAGTTTTCATAAAAGAAAAAAATCAAAAATAAGATTTTTTTTTAACTAATAGAAGTGTATAGAAGAACCTTGGTAGAAAAAAAATGGTAAAATTCAGTATTAAGAAATGTTTGTCGCAAGTATTTTGTCTCTGTCCTAATCTCTCTGAAGTGCTAGCTTTCGAGTACAGGTATCCCCCACTTTCTGACGGTTCGTTTCTTGGCAATCCACACTTTCAACACATTTCAGTTATATCTGGAAGTCATTCATCCAACGCATCGTCCACTCTTTCAACCTCTCTGCTGTTCTAAAGCCTAAAATTGCCTTCCCCTATATTGATTTGCATATGACATCTTTTGTGACAACAGGAATTTGCAAGATTAAAAAGGCATTTGCAATTTGCTAGCTAAAAAAGTTTTGGAAGGAACATTTGTAAACTAAGCCTGCAATCGTAACCACACTATCCTGAGACTAAGCCCCATTGAACAAAATGGGACTTACTTCTGTGTAGACCCAGTTAGGATTATGCCCTAAAAAAGACAAGGTTTCACTTTTCACCACGGCACCGGTCCCTGACCTGTCAGCTGAGCAGGGGGCACCTGTGTATTGTTTTTATTTTGTTTGTGGGGAACATACAACGGTACTAGTCTAGTATCAGTTGTAATTGAGATCACATTTCTGTGCCAGACTGTTAACAGGGAATGAGTCACCTATGTACGTATCCTATATTTCTCATGCAGCCCACTCCCCTCTACTTAGTCAACAAATGCCAGTTTGTGGCAGGGAGACTGAGCAGGAGGTGTATACAGACCTCTCATTCCCCATAATGTCCTGGCATCCTGCATGCACATGCTGAGAAGGAAATAGAGAAACAAAGCTCTACTTTTTCTTATGTTTTTCTTATACTTTTTCTTCTTACCTTTGAGTAAGAAGAGTGCTTTTTCCATGTGGAGAACATTTGGGCCTCATACCATTTGCTGTATATCAAGAAGACCAAAATTAATTCAATCTAGATGGGTATGAGGAAATAGGAAATTTTTGACCTGTGCATCAGTTGAAAGAATTGTGTCTGAGAAAAGATAATTTCAGGGTTGCCTCATAGCGTAATGTTAGCAACAGTATGTTGTGGTGTTTTTGTTCTCTCTCTCTCTCTCTCAAAGAAGAAACTTGGATATATTACAAAATCTACTGTGCATTGTGCAGTATATAGTACCTCAGTACAGTTTAAAGAAGTCAGCAAAGATTCAATTTCATCCTGTTGCTTCTAAAAATACCTCTTATGTTGATATGGAGTTATCTGTTTAAGGTTAAGTGAATTTTAATTAACTGTTATATATATCTGTGTTTAAATGAGGGAAGGTATTCACAGCCCAATCCTAAGCTGCCTGGAGCTGTGAGACCCGGTGGCTCTACAAAGGGCTCCCGCCGGATCCACAGCCTCCTGCGCTACCATGGGAGGCTACTCGGGAGAAGGGGACATTTGTCCCCTTCCCCTAAGTAAGGGAAGTGGTCCCGCAAAGGGACTACTCACTTTAGCAGCGACTGTTTGGTCACTACTAAAGTGAAGGTGCAAGCAGCCCTACCCGAGTGCCCTGGATCCTGCGGAGCTCCACAGACCCACCTCTCCCCCGCCCCTGGGAATGCCCCCAACAACGCCTCTCCCTCCCCGGAACGCCTCCCCTGCACCCCCGGGAACGCTCCCATTCCCCATTCCGCAGCCCAGCAGTCGCAGGCACCGCCAAGCTGCGAAAAGCGGGTGCCCACAGGGCAGTGGCTCATTGCCGGCTGGAGCTGAGCCACCTCCGGCGGGAGCCCACCGGTAAGCCCCGCAAACGTGCCTTACGGCACGCTTGCAATAGAGGTGCGGCGCGGACCACAGGATTGGGCTCTCAGTTGGTTTTAGAGATATTATTTCCACTGATGTAGTTTTTTTATGAAAGAGATGTTGCTGGCAAGAGCATGATCACTGCAACCATTTGTATACCATCATTTATTCTTTTCTTTCTTGATTTTCAAATTAATTGAACAGTGCATAACAGTGCCTCTCTTTTTCTCCTTTTTTCTCCCTACCCTGCCAATTATGAATCAGCATCATGTTTTTGTTGGAATACTTTCAGTGACAATAAGTATAGCCTTCATTTAAAGATTCAAGAAAAAGGAATTGATAGGATTAAACATAGGCATGTCACAATAACTAAAGGAGATAGCTTTTTTGAATGTTGGTTTATTTAGAAGATAACACTTTGTATTTTTGAAAAGGAAAATCATTTTGAGTTGATCATTGTATTGTGCTACAATAATGTAGAATTTGGCACAATGATTTGAGGAAAATGTAAAGGAAAGCATTAAACTAAGGATGTCTATATCTTTCCGCAAAAATGGGGAATCCTTTTACATTAAAGAAACACAGCAAGGAAGTGTATGGTTCTGGCGCTGTGCATCTGATGATAACCTTTATAGCCATGTAGCTGTTAAAGACTCAGGAGGCTTTGAGGGTCAAGAGTTTGAGCCCTGCATCAAAACACTTAAAAATTTTTTTATACAGGTGAACCCTCGTTATCCGCATATCAAATCACACAGATTTCGGGTCCAACCTCCATGGAGTTTGGAATGACCTCCAGAGACCCTAGAAGGGCACTTCTGGTTATCAGCTGAATACTGGAAGTGCCCTTCCAGGATCTCTGGAGGCTTCAGGTTGGGCCAAATGTGGCTCAGTGCGGGTCTGGAGGAGCCAAATTTTGAGCCAAATATGTGGATCTAACATCCTTGGATAAGTAGGCTCAACTTGTACTTCTTTTTTGTCTCATAATTAAGACGCTGTATGTAGTACATTCTTTACTTTCATTATTATACAATATACTTTTCAGAGACTAGTAACTTTTTAAAGGAAACTTCACACTTCAGAAAATCAACGTTTTTTGTTCCCCCTCCCCCAGTTTTGGAAGGATATTGTTGAAGATAATGAAGTACGTGACCTCATTTCCGACAGAAGCAAATCTCAAGGTGAGTTGCCTTGAATAAGATTAGACTGTATCTGGTATAGATAGCACACAAACTGTTAAAGTGAGTATCTTTTCTTTGTAGATGCTCCACCAGATGACTGGATATGGGAGTCTTTATTTCATCCCCCACGCAAGTTGGGCATTAATGATATTGAAGGGCAGCGGGTTCTCCAGATTGCAGTGATTTTGCGAAATCTTTCCTTTGAGGAGGGAAATGTTAAGCTGTTGGCAGCTAATCGTACCTGTCTGCGTTTCCTGTTACTCTCTGCACACAGTCATTTTATTTCCCTAAGGCAGTTGGGACTTGACACGTTAGGAAACATTGCAGCAGAGGTAAGCAGCAAATACAAAATTTGATACCTGTGAGTGTTCAACAGCATTAATTCCCAAAGTTAGAGTGACCTTAGGTTTAAAAATTAGAGATGTTAATATGAAAGGAAAGTTTCGAAGAATAGCTTGTTTGTGCAGGCTTTTTAGTGGTATTGTTCGTATTGTCAAAAAAATACAATAAATTTTTGTTTTCTGAACTGATTCCATTCCATCTCAGTGTCCTTCATGACCTGCATGTTTTAAAAAAAATTAAATTTAGTTTAATTTTGCTTTCTCGAGAAAGAGTGAGTGTATTGGTTGGAAAGATGAATTAGAAATTTTAAAATACTCTGTTTTTTTCAGTTGATGGGATGATATTCAGGAATTTTTCCCCCAACTTTATAGTAAAGAAAAAAGGGACATTTGGTCACCAAAAAACCCCACATGGTAAAGTTATCCTGAGGTGATAATTAGCTAAGTATATGAAGATGCCCAACTAGTGTTTAAAAAATTCTAGTGCTTAAGAAAAAAGACACACACACACAAAATGCCTAGCCTTTAAATCAAAAGTTGTAGATTTTGGTAATTGGCGTTTAAACCAATAAGCATTAACTGCTATTCTTCTAGCTTGCTCCCATTGCACCTCATTCATTGAAAAATGATGTGCCTGTCCCATATGACCCTTGAGGAGCATTTGAAAAGAATGCTACTCTTCTTAGGCTTATAAAAGTAATCTCTTCCAGATTCTGGAAGTGTACATTCTGTACATTTAATGCTTGGGATATTTAAAACTACTGATGAACCTTCTTTTACATCCAAATCCAGATTTAAATAAGCAGGAAAGTACTGAAATAAACAGATTCTTAGGTATGCACATTTTCTTGCCAGTTAACAGCCCAATCCTGAGCTGCCTGGGGCGCTCAGCCTCGGTGGCACCGAGAATGGTTGCCGCCGGATCCTGCGAGCCCCGGGCTACTGCGGGCAGCATCTCAGGAGAAGGAGAAGGTTCCTTTTGGGGACCTCCCTAAAGTTCGGCTGTAAAGTAAAGGTGCTCATGTAGGGCGCTGAGCCCTCCACGAGCGCCTTTGATCTGGTGGAGTGGAGCTCCACGGACCCACCTCCCTCCTTCCCCCCCTCGGCACAGCTCCCACCTGCCCCTTCCCCTTCACGCCCCTGCTCAAGCCTACCCCCACTCTCTCTTCTTTCCCCGCTGGCCTCCCCCAAACACCTCCTCCCCACTCCCCTCCCCATCCCACTTACCGTGCGGCGGTCCAGGAGACTGCCAAGCCATAGAGGCTGGGCAACCACTCTGTGCTAGCCCAGCACCGGCCAGTGCTGGGCTAGCATGGGCGGTTGCCCGGCAGTGACGCTCACAGACGTGCCTTATGGCACGTTTGCAACAGTGTGCGGCGACATGGAGTCACGGCACTAAGCCCAGGATTGGGCTCTAAGTCCCATAGAATTCTCAGGGCTTACTTCTAAGGAGCTATGCATAGAACTGTACTGTTCCTTTTCTTCCAAAACAGCAGGTGAGACTGAATTCAGTGACAGAGAGTGTAAATTAAATTAAAAACAGGAATTTGTTCCTTGCACTAATGAAATCATGTTCCAATGAATGAGTAGTATTTGAAAATGTTTTGAGTGTACAGGCTAAAGATTTTCTTAACTATTCTATGAAATATAAATATTATTTTATTAATCATTCCAACTGTCACAAATATTGTAATCAGGTTAATGTGTGCTGCTTTTTTTCTTCAGCTTCTGTTGGACCCTGTTGATTTCAAAACAACTCATCTAATGTTCCATACCGTTACAAAATGCTTAATGTCAAGAGATAGATTCCTAAAAATGAGAGGTAAGCTCCTAAGTGTTTTTCCCATCCTATTCTGAATGGTTGGAGAATATGCCCCTAAAAAGTTCTGTTTTTGTTTCAGGCATGGAAATCTTGGGGAATCTTTGTAAAGCTGAGGACAATGGTGTCTTAATTTGTGAATATGTAGATCAAGAATCCTACAAAGAAATAATCTGTCATCTCACGTTGCCTGATGTGCTGCTTGTAATATCTGCTCTCGAAGTGCTCTATATGCTAACTGAAATGGGAGAAGTGGCCTGCACAAAGATAGCTAAAGTTGACAAAAGCATAGGTGAGTGAGAAATTTTTTATATATTTGTATATTAGCAGTGTTGTGGGTTAGAATGCAGAAGTAATGTGCAGTAGTGTACCTTATAGTGTGACCACCTATAAGGAATTGAGAGACAATGTGGTTCAGTGTGCAGGGACTTGGATCTGCGAGACCTGGCCTCCTAGTCTTATGAACAACATATGCTCCAGCTCAACAAATGCTCCAGAAGGCAGTCCCCTTCAACTATAGTAAAAAGGATAAAAACAGAGGCTTGAGTACTGGTAAAGTGAATATTTTCTAAGTCTCATAAAGCTAGGTGGATCCCGATAAGAGTGTTGTTTTAAAAAGTGGGTCCTGGTGCTAAAAAGTTTGGGAGCTACTGTTTTAAAGAATTTGGCACGTATAGGCATATATGAAACAACTCTACTATAATACCTTCAAATAACTGAGTTCCTTTCCTTTTTTGGAGAATAAAGGAAGCGAAAGCAAACTAAATACAGTTGTGCCCCCTTATCTGCAGGGATTCCGTTTCAGAACCACCCCCACTCATGTGGATAGCAGAAACAGTGGATTCGGGTGAATGCCTGTCCCCGCGGCCTGGACAGTCCAGAGGGGCTTCTAAGCTCAGCAGAGGTCATGGATGTCTATCCATGGACTCTGCCGGGCTCAGACTGAACTTGGCAGCTAAAAACACATGGCTTCCAGTTTCATGGAGAAGCCAGAATTGAAGTTTTTAACGCCTTATAAGGCATTAGGAGGCCTGGGGAAGCACTCTGTGTGTTTTTAGTCATGTGTTTTTAGCTGCCTCGCCTCCTGAGGGGGTATAGGGGAGGCCGTGTACCCAATCCACAGATAACAGGATCCATGGATATAGGGGTAGTTGGCATATTATGCTAAGAAAAATATAAGTAGTTATAACAAATGTGTGCAAATTTTTCTTTTCCATAATAAATTTCTTTACATTTCAGATGCATTAGTATGCTTGGTCTCGGTGGACATCCAGATGTTTGGACCTGATGCACTTAGTGCAGTAAAACTTGTTGAACATCAAAATACAAGTCACCAAATACTGTCTGAAATTAGGCCCCAAGCAGTGGAGCAAGTTCCGTCACAGGTGCATGTATCTGCTACGCCAGGTGAGAATAGCTCTAGAAAGATAAATTTTGTATAAATTAAATAAATAATTATTTCTTAGTTCCTTTTTAAAAAGTGTTGTTATAAATAAATTGGTAACTTTCTCATCAAACTGTTTTTCAGATTCAGAATCTGAATCATTTTTAAAGGTACCAAAAATCTAAGTCATAAAAATCATCATGTTAGATCTTTTGAGTATGTGCTGTGTGAATTCTTATTGTGCCCAGATGAGGTGCATGTGCACTTGGCAAACAGAAGCACCCTAGTGCAGTGGTCCCCAATCTGTGAGGTGTGGTTCCTAGGGGTGGAGTGGTGAACACACAGGGGCAGCACAGGATGCTTGCCACTCAGCAGCAATCACTCAAAACGGTGCTGAAAATGGCAGTAAGAGGCTTGGCAAGTAGACTTCCATGTGCAAAGTTTTCACCATTTGAAGGACCCATCCACCTGCCCTGAGCCTCCAACCCAGAAGTAACTGGTGATGATGGTGATGATGTCATCACATCCCAAGTCATCGCCACTTAGTTCCGGGTTCCAAGCACTGTGCCTGCAGCACAGGGTGTTGTGACAAGGTAGGTTTGGGTAGCACTGCCCTACTATATGCATAACAAATGATGACATGTGTGACATGTCCTTCTTTTGTGACATGTCATGACCTTCTTTTGTGATATGACAACTTAAGCACGAATTGTTTGATAAGAAAAATACATTTATTATCTCTTCTTTGTTGACAGAAACAATAACTACTGTTAAAAAAAGAATGTAATGTTTGCTTTACAACCAGACTTGGAGCAGGGCTGTGTGTGGAAGAATTGATGTACATCCATCCATCCATCCATCTCTCTCTCTCTCTCTCTCTCTCTCTCTCTGTTTTATTTATTACTCCATTTTTTCATCCTATGCCCCAAAAGGGACCTCCAGTAATTTAAAACATAACAACTAGCAGTTTCCAAAACTTTGGGAAACAGGGGGAGAGTCTTGGCGGGAGATTGCACTGCCACTGGGGACAAAGGAGCGTGTATTTTTACTTACAGTTAGATGTGCCAGCCTCCGGGAAGGGTGTGGGGAGTCCCGCAGACCTCTCCACAGGGCTCCCCAAGACTCGGAATGTTAAAAAAAAAGGCAATTGGATGTTGCTCCCTGCACCGCCCAAAGACTGGCACTTCTATCTGTTAGTAAATCACTCCCCTTTGTCCCCAGTAGCGGCCTGATGGGAATTGTATTGCTGCCTTTCCCCTTCCCCCACCCCTTAAGGGGCCAGAGGCAGGTCTTCTCAGGCTAGGGCATTATGACGCTTCAGATTGAGAACCTCAGTCCTGCAGCAATGAACAAAGACATGGCAAAACATTGAAACGCTAAGAGGGGCTGAGGTAGTTCAAACTTCAGATGGAAGGGAGAACCTGAGCATTGCAAAGCAAAAGGCCTTGTTCTGCATGTTTGTCCTTTAAACCTCGGATGTGGAGCAAGGCAATCCCAAAATATTTTAATATGTGGGCAGATCAGTATGGGAATAGGCGATATTAAACAATGTGGACCCAAACCATATAGAACATGAGGTGATAACTAGCACCTTAAACTGGACCCAAAAGCAAAGACTGAGCCACTGAATCTTGAATAGAGCTTTGCTTTGTAAGGGAATGGGAATTCTCAACTTTAGTCATGTTGCACTGAAAGAGAGAGCTAGATGAAGATAGGAAGGTGCACATGAACCTCCTCATCAGATCATGGCCTGGGCACTCTAGTGCATACACAGCAGGGAAGATAGGAGCAATAGACTATATTAAGCCCTAAGCTGATTCCTCTGTGCTAGGATGGATTGTGCCCTTCATTTTTAAATGAAATCTGGAATTATTATATCTGGTATTTTTATCATTTAGAATAGGTAGATTTAATGACAACCAAAGCAAACTTGATTTGCTAGTTTTGATGCTAACTGGTTTCAGATACGTCTGCTGATTAGTGTAGTTCAAAATTTGGTAGCCTCCATGATCTTAAGGCTCCAGCTAACAAAACAACATCTGCTTACAGGCAACTCTGTACAAGAAATAAATCAATAGGGTTGAAAACTGGATGAATGTAAATGGTTGAGGGATACTGGCTGAAATCCCTGATCCTAACTCTCATTTATTTTCCATAGCATCAAGAGTAGCACAGCATGGTGCTCCACCACCAGGAATAGTAGAAATAGACAGTGAAAAATTTGCATGCCAATGGTAAGCACATAATTCTACTAAAGCATTTTAACGTTATGAAAGATCCAGTCACAGGTGAACATATTCATATGCCCTACTAAATAATCTGGTCTATTTAGTTTTTGTAAAAATCTATCTCTTTCTCTAAAAAAATAAGATTAATTTTGTTTTGTAGAAATATTATAAATAATTCATTTCAACATTTGTTGTGTAGTAGAGAATTTTGTATACAAGGTTTTCCTTTTTCCCTAATATTACAGTAAAAGTTTGGAGCTGGTACACAATTCAGGCAAAGTTTAGATTATTTTAAGTTCTGTAATATTCTAAACTTTAAATATTTAAATCTGTTTATCTTTGCAACAAGATGGACATGAAGAATGTTGCTTCTTCTCCCTGATCAGCTGAATTCCATGCTGAACTCAAACATTTTCATGAACTTGATTGTGTTCATTTTCCAGAGGTCTTCTTACATTGAGCCTACTGCAGCTTTAAGATCTAACAGTAGCTGTACAAATAGATACATAAACAGATTTGCAGATACAACTGTGAAACAAATTCTTATAGTGTTCAGTTCTTGCTTGGCAAAGCGTGTTTTGAAAACGTTGAGTAGCATCATAGTTTCCCTTGCTCTACAGCAGGGATCTCTAAACTTTTGACCAAAGGGCTGTGTCAAATATCTGGTAGTGTGGAGGACCAGAAAAGAAATTAAATAATAAAATTTAAATAAATACATTAGAGATGGAACTTAGATGAATGAATAAAGGAATGGGCTCAAATGCCCAGGATTTCGCCAAATACCAACACAGCCCAAGAAATAAAGCACACACTTAAACGGACCCACATTCCCCTAGCCCACAAGCACAACTCCGGTTGTGTTTGATCAACTAGACCAGAAGCTCTCGGGATCAGAGGCTTGCCGTGGGCCAGATAGAGGCTGGCCGCGGGCTGTATCTGGCCCCCGGAACGGGGTTTGGAGACCTCTGCTCTACAGCAAGAGATCCTTCCTACAGAGCAAGGAACTGTGGATGTCAATGATGTCAGTGAGTTATATAAGGCATCTTTATTGGACCAACTTTTTGGTGGAAGTATTTTTTAAACTTCTGTAGCTGAGTAAACTGTCAGCCTACCAACACAGCTTCTCCTTGAGCTACATTTACATTTAGACTATGAAAGAACAGTTAGACCACTGAATTTTTTACCATGTGCTTATCCAGCTTTTTCTATTTTCTCCCTTTAGGTTGAACGCCCATTTTGAGGTAAATCCAGATTGCTCTGTCTCCCGAGCTGAAATGTATTCTGAATACCTCTCCACGTGCAGTAAACTAGCTCGCGGTGGAATCTTAACATCAACTGGATTTTATAAATGTCTTCGGTAAGATGATCATAGTCCTAGAATAAACTATATCCTGGAATCTGCACATGTCCTGGAATCTGCAGTTTTGTACTGATTTTCAACTTCAGAGTAGGGTTTGCATATAGGACCAGTAAAAAAACTTATATTGTTAAAGGCAGTAGCTGTTTTGAAAAGAAGGTGTTGCTCTGAATACATTGTCTGGGTTTTTCATTTTATTTTTCTACTTCATACCTTTTGAGAACTAAAACTTCCAGTTGCAACAAAGAGTCTGGGAGCACTTCCTTTGAACTGGTTGGTCTGTCAGAAGGTTGCAAGCATCATACCCTATTGAGAAAATCTTTTTACAGTAGTTTACAGTAGTTCAAAATGCTTTTTTCCCCTTCCTTACTGTTCTTGCATTTTCCCCCCTTAAATAGCAGTCATAAAATTATCTAGTAAGCGCCACAAAACTAAGAGCAACTGTGATAGCAACTGTAATACCATGGAGGCAATAACTGAGATAGGTTGACTGACTAACCTAGGTTACCATGATATTTAGTATATAGTATGAAAAGACCATACTATAGACTGACTATTGCTGCCAGTAATATATTTGTTTGCTTGTGTTTGGCAGAACTGTCTTTCCAAATCACTCAGTGAAGAGAGTAGAGGATCCAAATAACAATGGGCAGGCACATATTCATGTGGTAGGCGTAAAAAGGAGGGCTATACCACTCCCTATTCAGATGTATTATCAGCAACAACCTTCTTCAACCCCTGTCCTCCGAGTTGATTCTGTTCCTGATGTAGCTCTGCCTCCTTCACCAGCAGGTATCTGTATAATATATATTATTGTATTTTGTGTAATAATCACTTTGCATTGATTTCAGTTACAATAGTATAAAATATTGCACTGATTCACATGTTACCTGTATGTGTACAAAGTAGGGCACAGGAGAAATTCTCAAGCAAGCATGAGAATGCTAAGCATGTGTATTTCTATCACCTAGCATATTTGGAGTGTGGTATGTGATTGAGCATGTACAAGTCTGTCCCTGCAGTCTTTCCAGTACAAAATAAAAACAGGTAGATCGTGTGGATAAAGCACTTGCACAGGGATGTATAGCAGCCTCATAAATAGCATGCTATACATGTGGGAGAGGGGAAGCTTGTCTTCCAGTACATAAAAACAGAACTACTATATGGTTGGCTGGTGTGTGAACTGTCATTTAGATATTGTATGCATGTTTCCTTGTGGGACATGGTCCCAGAGCATTGGTCCCAAGCCATTTTCAACTTTTTTCAGCTCACAGCACACTGACAAGGCACTAAAGTTGTCAAGGCACACTTCTAATTTTTAATTACATTAAATTATTATGTTACAATTAATGTAATTAATATAACTAATACAATTAGATCATTACATGACAATTAAAGAAATTCACAAGAAGCTTGGAGAGGGAAAGTATGTGGTTTCTGGAAAGGATGATGTTTTGAAGTAGGGTGATCAAATTGTTATCAAAAGTGCCAGAGAGTGTTGGCGAAGACAGGTCAGACTGAGCACATACTGGAGAAATGTGGGGTGAGGGGCAGTGTGGAGATGTGACTGAAACAAGTGCAGGATTCAGCTGGGGTGGGGGGAAGAGAGAGAGGGAATGTGAAGCAACTAATTCTGGATTTTGGAAGGTGGGGACAAACGAGTGCCGCTTAGTACTGAACAACTTCAAATCCCAAACCTACAAGTTGTAACAGACAGTCTACTGATGATACAGAAAAGCAGCTGCTTACTTATGTGGGCTTGGGAACAACCAGCAGGGGTAAACCATAGCAATAGTGCAGCAAACCCTAAAAGAATAAGGAAGGGAAAGAAAAGACATGAACATAGCATTAGATATTTGCCCTTGTATGTTTTGCACAAAATCTGTGGCTTGTGCAGGTTCTAAGATTATTAAGAGATTGGATTTATAGGTAATCTAAATATTATTTTATTTTGAAATGTTATTCAATATTAGTATCAAGGTTCTCACTTTGGTCTTTTTTGTTTTATCAACAGGACTCCCACATGGACCACCAAGCGTAGGAAACCATTTTCAGAGGACCCCTGTTAACAACCAGTCTTCAGCTCTGTGTGCAACACAAATGTCTTTCCCTGTTCAAGGTGCACCTACAGTGGTACAGACTGTTTCCAGGATACCGCAAAACCCTTCAGTTCACAGTCAGCAACAACAAAATGCTCCTGTGACTGTCATACAGAACAAAGCTCCAATTTCTTGTGAAGTAGCCAAGGCCACAGTAATACAGAGCACTGTTCCCCAGACTGCAGTTCCTGTTTCTTTTGCTGTAGGAGGTGGAACACAAGTATCAGTTCAGAATCCTAGCAGTGCAGGACCACAACCGTCTGTTACTGTTGTCGGCTCTCAGACTTTGCTTCATCAACCTGTAATTCAGCAGTCCCCTTTACATGCAATGGTACCAGGACAGATACCCTCAGGCACTCCCGTTACGGTAATTCAACAAGCTGTAAATCAGGGCCATATATTTGGCAGAGTACAGAGCATACCAGCATACACTTCAGCAGTTTCACAGGGTCAACAGCTCATTACCACTTCATCGCAGCCTGTACAAGCATCATCTCAACAGTCCACAGCTGGTAACCAACAAGACACAGTCATCATAGCACCTCAGCAGTATGTCACAAGCTCAGCATCCAATCTAGTTTCTGCTACTACAGTTCAGAATTTTCAAGTTGCAGCTGGACAAGTGGTTACTATTGCTGGTGTCCAGAATCCACCTACATCTAGGGTAGGGTTTCAGAATATTGCACCAAAGCCTCTGCCTTCTCAACAAGGTCCCACAACAGTGGTACAGCAACCCATTCAGCAGTCACAGCAGCAACCTCTACCACCTCAGCAAAGTGTAGTGATTGTAAGCCAACCAACCCAACAAGGCCCAACATATACACCAGCCATTCACCAAATTGTTCTTACTAATCCAGCTTCAATTTCAGCTGGCCAAACTGTCCAGTTGCCTGGGCAGCCAAACCTAACTCCATCTTCCTCACCTTCTCCTGGACCATTTTCAAATAACCAAGTCCCTACAGTAATATCATCTCCATCTCTCACCCCCCAGGCGCAAGGACCCCCTCCCACTGTCAGCCAGATGCTTTCTGTGAAGAGGCAGCAACAGCAGCAGCATTCACCAGCACCATCTCAGCCCCAAGTACAAGTCCAACAGCAGCCGCCGGGACAGATGCAAGTTCAGCCACAGCAAAGTAACCCTGGCGTGGGCCAGCCTCCTCCCAGTGAATCCAGTCTCATAAAACAACTGTTGCTTCCAAAACGAGGCCCTTCTACTCCTGGTGGAAAGCTTATCCTCCCAGCACCACAGATTCCTCCTCCAAGCAACGCAAGGGCTCCCAGCCCTCAGGTGGTTTATCAGATGGCCAATAACCAAGCACCTGCTTTTGGAGTTCAAGGGCAGTCTTCAGCTCAGCCACTGTTAGTTGGACAGCAAAATGTTCAATTAGTCCAGAGTGCAATCCAGTCCCAAGGAGCAGTACAAACAGTTCCCATTTCCAATTTACAGATATTGCCAGGCCAGTTGATCTCAAATAGCCCAGCAACCATTTTCCAAGGGACTTCTGGCAATCAGGTTACCATAACAGTTGTGCCAAATACTAGTTTTGCTACAGCAACTGTGAGTCAGGGAAATGCAGCTCAGATCATTGCTCCAGCTGGAATTGCAATGAGTGGAACACAGGCAGGAGTTGGGCTTCAAGTGCAAACGCTTCCATCTAATCAGGCACCTCTGGCTGGACAATCAACATGTTCTACTACAGCTCCCCCATTCAAAGGAGATAAAATCATTTGCCAAAAGGAAGAAGAAGCAAAGGAGGCAACAGGTTTACATATTCATGAACGTAAAATAGAGGTTATGGAGAACCCTTCTTGCCGAAGAGGAGCTGCAAACACCAGCAATGGCGATGCAAAGGAAAATGAAACACAAATGGGAAGTCTTCTAAATGGGAGAAAGCATGACTCCAGTCTACCTCCAGCTAACTCAGGGAAAACTCAGAATGAGGCCAATCAGTTCTCACAGGTCAGTAATGGTCCATCATTAGACTTGGGTGAGAATGGAGCTCTTGGAAAGCAGAACTTTGAACAAACGGACACACAGGAAATTAAAAGTGATTTGAGGAAGCCCCTCGTTAATGGAATCTGTGACTTTGAAAAAGGCGATGGTTCCCATTTAAGCAAAAACATTCCAAATCACAAAACTTCCAATCATGTAGGAAATGGCGAGATTTCTTCAGTAGAACAACAAGGGAATTTGGATGTTATGCAACAAGATGCTGCCAAAGGTGATCAAGGGGAAAGATTTTCCAATGGGCCTGTACTAGGTTTGGGTACTACTTCTGCTGTAAGCAGTACACAAGAGGCTTCAAAACTGTTAACCCAGCAATTTAGTGGTACCAATCCTGATGTACCTAATGGACCTCTAGCTTCAAGTTTGAATTCAGATGTGCCTCAGCAACGCCCAAGTGTAGTTGTCTCGCCACAGTCAACAGCCTCTGTTATACAGGGGCATCAGATCATAGCAGTTCCACACTCAGGACCTCGTGGGCCCCTGGCTTCCCTGTCATCTGATGTTCGGTCGACTAATGGCACTGCAGAATGCAAAACTGTAAAGAGGCCAGCAGAGGATAATGATAGGGAAACTGTTCCAGGAATCCCAAATAAAGTAGGAGTTAGAATTGTTACAATCAGTGACCCTAACAAGGCTGGCTGCAGCGCAACAATGGTTGCTGTGCCAGCTGGAGCAGATCCAAGTACTGTAGCAAAAGTAGCAATAGAAAGTGCTGCTCAGCAAAAGCAGCAGCAGCAGCATCACCATCACCACCACCATCATCCATCAGCGTACATGCAAAGTATGGTCACACAGGTAGGTGTTTCTTATTTACTTACCTTAGTTGCCAAACTTTATTATATGTGCAAGTGTATAAAAATGTAAAAGGTCAACTCTGGCATTCTTCCACCTGTTAACTTTAAAATGTTCAGAAAATAATTTTCTGCATTCATATATAGAATTCTAGAATATTCTAGAATCACACTGGTTTCTATTTGAGCAGTAGAAATACAGTTTAAACTTATTGTAATGATTACTGTCAATCAGGATGTACTTTGATTATGCACTGGAAGAACATTTGTACATACTTTTATTTAATTGTTCCCTTATTCTGAAGACTGAGGGATTCTGCCTTACGTTTTCGTGTTTAAAGTGTTTTTGTTAATGTTTATGTCGCATTCAGAGCTGTGCTGTGTATGTTAATACCTCCATTTGCAATTGGTTCTTATTTCTGCAGCATGTGTACTTTACATATGCCTTATCAAATTTCATGTAAGCACAAACAAACATGTAACTGAGGAGTGAATTTCAAATGGTTTTTCTGTATAAAGATTCTTTGAAAGAGTGTAAGTTTATTGCAATGGGCTGGGTATTTGAGCGTAAAACAGATAATGTCAAATCTTCTTCATCAGTAGAAGTACTGACTATTGTGAAAAAGTACTGCTTGTTCACTGGTTATAATATACTTGTAGTATTTGTTATTTTGCTGATCTTTTATAGATAGTTGATGTAACAAAAGATTTTGATTTCTATATAAATTGCAGACTTTTAACCTTCATGCTTATGAATGCTGTGTGTAAATCATGCATGTGACAAAGCATCTTATATTGCCATTAATTTGGACCTAAATGCAGTATCCCCATCTTACTGACCATAAAACTGCTGACTTTTTCTCATTATGTATATTCTATTTGTAGTATGTGGGAGAGATGTAAATGACTTTCTTTCATTTACCTTCTTATTTCATTCTGAAATAGGCCTATAACTTTTTTTTTCCTTTCTGTTAGGAAAAGATGCGAGGGTGGGTGGGAAAATTATTATTATTAAGAATATTTATATACTGCTTTTCAGCAAGAGTAGTTCACAAAGATGTTTACATAGTTAAATGAATCAGTTCTCACACATCACAAAAGGAAATACAAATTTGTATTTTATTTTCATTTATCTCTTTAACCAGTTTATATTCCCCCTTTTCAGAAGGTATGAGGCAATTTATAAAAATTAAAACAATAAAATCAACCATCATCTCAAACTGTAAATAATAGCATAAAATAAAATAAAAAACAACCCTGGCAGAAAATCTGAATCCACAGCAAATTAACCATTGAATTACATGAAATAAAAAACAAGACTTAGTAAAAGGAGGAAAGCCTTGGCGTTTGTTCTTGAAACCTTGAGGTCATGGCCAAAATGTCACTCTAAGGAAAATATGATAAACAAAGCATTAGTCAGTTTAAAAAGAGTTATGTATCTAAGGTCGCAATCCTGCCCATCCCTTGTACAGGCCCAGGAGGGGCGCAAACATGCTGTAAAGCACATTTACGCCTCCTTGGGAGTAAGCTGGGCCAGCACACGGAGGTACGCCAGCCTGAGAAGTCTGACAAAGCCTCCGCGCCAGCTTCCTCGGTGAGCCTTGCGTCAGCCCAGTTGGGCCATCGCAAGGCTCTGGGGTGGGTGGGGAGGAGGCAGGAGGGAGGTGTTCCTGGGCGGACGGTGGGTGGCCCCAGGGGCGGGCAGGTGGGGAGCGGGAGGTGGGGTTGGGATCCAGCACTTATGCTGAATCCCAACCCCGTTCCTAGGGAATTCAGAGCAGCTTGAAGCCACTCCATTCTCCTCGGACTTGTGCCACCTCAGGAGGTGGCTCAAGTCTGAGGAGACCCATAGGGGCAAAGGTGAATTACCCGGAGGTAAGGCGAAAAGTTTCCCCTTTCCTCTGGCTGAGTTGCTTTGGGCCCCTATCCTGCGCTGGATGCAGTGCAAGCCTCTTGGCTTGCCTGTTCCAGCGCAGGATAGGATTGCACCCTAAGGGTAGGAATCCAGCATGCAAACAGGCATGTGTCTTGAGCCCTTTAGAAGAAGCAGTTTATTTTATTTCAGTTTCTCCACAATCACATTAGCAAAATATTTTAAAAGAAACAAAACTTGAGATGAAGATTCTTGGGGTTCTTTGTATCCCAAATTTAGTACATTTATGCTCCATTGATTTTAGCTGGAAAGACTTAAGCATGTTTAACTTCTTCCGCGTAAGGCACATTTGCGGGGCTTACTGCCAGGCTCCTGCTGGAGGTGGCTCAGCTTTGGCCGGCACTGACCCAGTGCGTGGCGGGTGCCCAGGTTTCGCGGTTCGGTGGTCTCTGTAACCACCAGGCTGCAGAACAGGACATGGGATGTGTCCGGGGGAGGCATGACCGGGTTCATAGGGGGAGGTGTGTCGGGGGCAGGGGAAAGGTGGACCCGCAGAGCCGTGCTCCGCAGGATCTAGGGCACTTGGGCAGGGCTGCTCGCCCTATACGAGCGCCTTCACTTTAGCGGCGACCTAACAGTCGCTGCTAAAGTGAGTAACCCCATTGCGGGGCTGCTTCCCTTACTCGGGAAGGGGACGAACATCCCCTTCTCCTGAGGAGCCTCCCACGGGGCGCGGGAGGTGCTGGATCCAGTGGGAGCCCTCTGTGGAACTGCCGGGTCCCGCAGCTCCAGGCAGCTCAGGATTGGGCTGTTAGTTTAGTATTTTGTTTCTGTAATACTTACTTTGCAAATACATTTATCTCTGTGCTATTTAAAAATTAGTTGTTTGATAGTTGCACAAACTATGAGAATTTCAGTTACATAATGTTGAGATTTGAAGAGTAGGTAGGAATGTTGGAAGTAGAGAGAGATGAATGTGAGAGTTTTGTTTGTATTTTGCGTTCATGTTAAAGATAGGCCTGCTTGTACAGAGTAAATTCTTTGTAGTGTTTTTATATTTGTAGTTGTTTGTGATAAGTATTGTGATTGAAATCCCAGAACAGAATACAAGGTATTTATCAAACATTTAACAGAATGGTGGTTTTTAAACTGTGCTCCAGGGAATTCTGGGGTTTCTCAGAAGCCTATCAATGGTTCTTCAATGAGAAGAACTACAGCAGACACTTCTAAAATTAAATCATAATCATTTATCAAATGGATTTAAAATTAGCTTTTAATTTAATGTAACAAGACCATGGGGGAAAATAACTGACTTCTGAGGCTAAGCATGGCACAATATAAATGGCACAATCAGACATGTATAATGTTTTTCATGATTATCTTCCAACTAAACTCTGAGACTAGCATACCAATGTAAATGCTAACATCCAGGAGGTTCCATTGTGTATTTCACCAAGACCATCCAGAGAGCCTGTATAGATTATCTTGTGCTCCTGCTGTATACTCTTCACTGTCTTGAACTCAGAAATATATTCAGATCTCAAAGTGTGAAGACTTCACTCTGTTAACCAAGCTTGATGGACATTTTCCCTGGCAGAGAAACGGCATTCCTAACATATGAGGAATGCCCTCATGCCAGCACAAGTAGGGTCGTTAAATGGCAATTAATGGCAGTTAACGGCTTTTTCTAAACGTAGGAAAGTTTGTTGGCTTTCAAGCTCTCATACCACAGCTTCTTTAAAATTTATTTCAATTTGATTAGAGGCTCCTAACTTCTTTAAAGTTAATATTTTAGAAATACGTTAGGAACATATCCCCATATGTTAGGAATGTGCTTTCTCTACCAGGAACGGGAATTCACCTGCTAGATAAAATTTCTTTTTTTGCTGATTTATTTGCCCAGGAATTGTCTTTATTTATGAAACATTTTGTGCACTTGCAGCCTGATCATGTGATGTATAATAATAACTCCTATAACACTGTTTTCTATAATGCTATTTCATTATAGCACTCCTTATCCTGGGTATAATTTTAACAGCAGTATAAAAAAAGAGAAAGGTTAAACCCCATAGGACCATTCAAAGATTTAACAGGGACAAGTCTGAGCTGGGCTTTTAGCCCGTGAAAGTGGTGTATTCTGGCTACTGCTGGTCAGTTGATTGCTACTGTGAAATGTGTCCAGGGAAAAAACAGCAGGCAAGGCAAGTTACCCTAGATATCTTCTTCAACAAGAAGCCTGTGGCTCCTAAGAATGAGTTACATGTAACCTGACTCATCCTTCTGGGTGTAGTTCTTTCCATCCTCTTCTGCTGTCATGTAGGAGGAACCATGGCAGCTGTGGCAAATTATGCAACAAGCTCCTAATGCAGTCCAAATACAAGGTTGTGAATGCATCTACATTAATACTACAATACATTATTATATCCTATAGCACTGTTTCATGCAACACTCTGTTTTCCAAGGACATATCCACAGCATTATAGGAGGTATTAGTGTAATAGCAAGCAAATCTCAGTTAATTCATTTCAATTTACTTCTGTATGCTTAGCATTTAAATAAGAGATCTTGTTTAATATCTTTGCATTGAAACATTTCTCTTTTCGGAGAGCAGATGTACTTTTGCAGTGCAAATGAACTACATTGACCAAAGATTTGGATGGAAAAACATTTTGTAATCAAGATTTGCCTAGTACTACAGAATAAAGATAGCAATTTAATTAAAAACAACAACACCCTGATGAATATTTGAGGGGTGCTGTACTAGTGCAAGTAACTAGATTTATTCAAATCATAATGTGGAAAAAATGAATAGGTTAGAAATAAACAAGGAGTAAATGTGTACACTGCTAAGCTTCTCTTAGGCAGTAGTACCAGCTGTGTACTGGTTGCTGTTTTCTGACCTACCATTCATACCTCCAAAGTCACTAGAGAGCAAGTAACTTTCAGTAACACTTCACATCATCAAACTGTTATAAAAAGTAATTGTAAGAGCAGGCCTGGCTGAAGGTGTTGGAAGTCCTTGGAAAACTATCTTCCTTGGATCGTACCAAACTGGACAGGCACAAAGTCACTCCACCACCCCTTGTCGAGTCCAGATTCCAAGTGGTGTGCTGTCAGAGCCCTTTTTGTGACTGACGCTGACTGCTATATAGCAGTCAGTGCCAGCGCAGAAAGCGTGCTGAGATGTCACACACATGCAACTGGAACCTTAGAAGCTTAATCCAAATCTTTGGTCAATGTAGTTCATTTGCACTGCAAAAGTACATCTGCTCTCCGAAAAGAGAAATGTTTCAATGCAAAGATATTAAACAAGATCTCTTATTTAAATGCTAAGCATACAGAAGTAAATTGAAATGAATTAACTGAGATTTGCTTGCTATTACACTAATACCTCCTATAATGCTGTGGATATGTCCTTGGAAAACAGAGTGTTGCATGAAACAGCGCTATAGGATATAATAATGTATTGTAGTATTAATGTAGATGCATTCACAACTTTGACAGGAAAATGCAGTCCTAGAACTCAATCATGTCCCCCCTGAGGCGCCACTTTTCTAGGCTGAAGAGGCCCAAAGACTGTAGCCTTTCCTCATAAGGAAGGTGCCCCAGCCCCATAATCATCTTAGTCGCTCTCTTTTGCACCTTTTCCATTTCCACTATGTCTTTTTTGAGATGTGGCAACCAGAACTGGACACAATACTCCAGGTGTGGACTTACCATAGATTTGTACAACGGTATTATAATATTAGCTGTTTTGTTCTCAATACCTTTTCTAATGATCCCAAGCATAGAATTGGCCTTCTTTATTGCTGCCGCACATTGAGTCGACACTTTCATCAACCTGTCCACCACCACCCCAAGATCTCTCTCCTGATCTGTCACAGCCAGCTCAGAACCCATCAGCCTATATCTAAAGTTTTGATTTTTTGCCCCAATGTGCATGACCTTACACTTACTGACATTGAAGCGCATCTGCCATTTTGCTGCCCATTCTGGCAGTCTGGAGAGATCCTTCTGGAGCTCCTCACAATCACTTCTGGTCTTCACCACTCGGAAAAGTTTGGTGTCGTCTGCAAACTTAGCCACCTCACTGCTCAACCCTGTCTCCAGGTCATTTATGAAGAGGTTGAAAAGTACCGGTCCCAGGACAGATCCTTGGGGCACACAGCTTTTCACTTCTCTCCAGTGTGAAAATTGCCCATTGAAACCCATTCTCTGTTTCCTGGCCTTCAACCAGTTCTCAGTCCATGAGAGGACCTGTCCTCTAATTCCCTGACTGTGGAGTTTGTTTAGTAGCCTTTGGTGAGGGACTGTGTCGAACGCCTTCTGAAAGTCCAGATATATAATGTCCACGGGTTCTCCCCCATCCACATGCCTGTTGACCTTTTCAAAGAATTCTATAAGGTTCATGAGGCAAAACTTACCCTTACAGAAGCCATGCTGACTCTCCCTCAGCAAGGCCTGTTCATCTATGTTTTTTGAGATCCTATCTTTGATGAGGCATTCCACCATCTTAACCGGTATAGATGTTAGGCTGACCGGCCTATAGTTTCCCGGTTCCCCCCCTCTTTCCCTTTTTAAAGATAGGCGTGACATTTGCTATCCTCCAATCCTCTGGCACCATGGCCGTTTTGAGGGACAAGTTGCATATCTTAGTCAAGAGATCAGCAACTTCATTCTTCAATTCCTTAATAACTCTTGGGTGGATGCCATCAGGGCCCGGTGACTTATTGATCTTTAATTTGTCAATGAGGTCTGAAACATTTTCTCTTTCAACCTCTATCTGACTTAATTCCTTGGTCAGGAAGCGGTATCTGCCCGAGGTCTTCTGCCGTGAAGACAGATGCAAAGAACTCATTTAATTTCTCTGCCATCTCTAAGTCTCCTTTTATCTCCCCTTTCCCTCCCTCACCATCCAGAGGGCCAACCGCTTCTCTGGCGGGTTTCCTGCTTCTAACATATTTGAAGAAGCTTTTATTATTCCCAGCATTAGCATTCCCAATAATAATGTTTTATTATTAAAAACAGCAATTTTAATGTTGCTGGCCATGCGTTCCTCATAGTCTCGCTTGGCCTCCCATATCACCTTCTTACATTTCTTTTGCCACAGTTAATGTTCCTTTTTATGCTCCTCATTAGGGCAAGACTTCCATTTTTGGAAGGAAACTTCCTTACCCTTTACAGCCTCTCTAACTTGGCTGGTTAGCCATGCGGGCACTCTCCTGGATTTAGAGGAACCCTTCTTTCTTTGTGGTATACACCTCTGCTGGGCCTCTATTACTGTTGTTTTAAGCAGCCTCCATGCACTCTGGAGAGATTGGACTCTTTTTACCTTCCCTTTCAACCTCCTTCTAACCAGCCTCCTCATTTGAGGGAAGTCCACCCGTCGGACCATGTCATTGGATTCCTCTCAACCTACCCTTTCTGATGGATTAAGGAACGTTTGCCTACTCGCGAGTAAATGTGCGATAAGGCTGAGTTTTCACTTTCCATAGGGCTTTATGCATTTTTTTGTTCCCCGGTTTTTTGGCCATAACTTTTGACAGGAGATATTTCACTCTGGTTTTTTGCATTGCATTCTGCAGGAAATTCCACATCCAACAGTATATAACATAACAGTATTACTCCTAACCACCGCGATTTTAGCATGTCACCCCATCAGTGCGTGTCACACCCCTCCCGTGCGCGTCACCCAGTGCACCCCGCACCACCAGCACCCCCCTAGTGATGCTGCTGCTAAGAAGCCACAATAGCACTACGGGTGCATGAGAGTATGAAGCTGTGTTAGACTGAGTCAGACCATTGCTTCAACTAGCCCACTGTTGTCTGTTTCAATTTTCAGTGGCTCTTTGAAGTATCTGGCAGAAGTTTTTCAAGTCATATTAACTGACATTCTTTTTAAATTGAAATGTCAAGAATTTAATCTGGGAACTGGAACAACAAAGGTAATAGTCCTGGATAAATGTTTCCAAACCTCAGAACTGAACTTTGGAGAGGCATGGTTAGAACAAATAAAAGTACTCAGGTATTTTGAGTTTGAGTACTATTTTATCTGAGCCAAGCGTCACTAAACTATGAAAGGATCACAGACTGTTTCTGGCTATGCTGTGCTTTGTAAACCTAGATAGGGATAAGTGAACAGGTCCTCTTATGGATTAGTATTTGGATTAAAAATAAGATGCAGAGAGAGAGAGAGAGAGAGAGAGAGAGAGAAAGAATAAGCCAGGAGTTGTCACAGTTAACAGGAAGATAAGCAGTAAGAGCACTACAAGAAACTGTATTGAGACCAGTGCTGCTTAATGTATTAATAAACATTCTGAGCTGTAAAGTGACCAGATTTGTAGTGATACCAAGATAGTGAAAATGCAAGTTAACTGAAGAGCTTTGAAAGGATCTTTCCAGACTGGATGAATGGGCAACAAATTGGCAAATATGTTTAAAGTAAATGTGTTAGAATCTCCAAGGTAGCACTGATAAAGATCAAGTTCCCCTGTAATCTGGTACATCTCCACAGCCTGAAATCAGAGGTCCAAAATCACATATTCAGTCATGCCTGATATATGCATGGAATAGGTTTTCCTTCACCAGAAATGCAGGATCAGGCCATGTTTCTACCCCTTCATCCAGCTCAGGGTCTGTCTGCCAGCCATCATGTTGAGTTCCCTAAGGAGGGAAACGGGTGGGGAGCATCTTGACTGAACTTTTTGCTTCTCTTCTTTCTCTCATCCATACATCCACATACAATCACACATGAACCCAAGCCTTTTCTGGGTAGCATGCAAGACTGAGCAAGGCATTAGGGCTCTGCTATTAAAAGCACTAGTCAGATTGGTTTTATTCAAATAAAAAGAAAAGATTTATTGAGGATAAAAATGAAACAAGGAAAGAAAGCAATCAAATTCTGTACTTGAGAGTTAGTGGCAGAATTCTAAGTAAAGTAAAATACTGTCTAAGACTTTCCTGACTTGAGAATCCTTTTACAATTCATTCTCCTGGCAGTGAAGAGAAATATCTTCTTAGATTTTAAGTTTTTCCTTATGGCTTGCATCCTGCAAAGCCCAACTTCCATCTTGCATCTCCTTTTATCTCCTGCACATCTTGGGCTGCAATCCTAACCACACTTTCCTGAGAGTAAGCCCCATTGAACACAATAGGACTTACTTCTGAGTAGACATGCATAGGCTTGTGCCCTTGCTTTCTTGATTTAGGGCCCAATGCTATCCAACTTTCCAGCACCGGGGCAGCCACAATGCAGTCCCAAGGTAAGGGAACAAATGTTCCCATACCTTGTAGAGGCCTCTAAGACTACCTCCCCAACGCAGGAAGCATATCCCATAGGCACAGCAGCACTGGCACTGGAAAATTGGATAGGATTGGGCCCTCAATTGACTATCCAGACAGCTGTTAATCCCATTTTTGGGAGCCTAACCTCCCCCCACCCCCCATTACCTGGTTTGAAATTAACAGATGTTCAAATTTCCCTATCCCAAGTAAGGTGAATGAACAAAGATCAGGTGTGAACTATACTTCTGTTAAAGCTGTTCTCTGATGATACCAGTCATGGGACTCTAATTTATGCTGAAGGAGGAAAGCTATGTGTGATAGGTCACCTAGAGCTCTGGTGAAAAGAACAATGTGACTGGCTCCTTCCTAGGTCAGCCCCAGTGTACTCAGAGAACTGTCTCTTAGGGGTGGGAAGTTTTCTCTAAAGGAGGTGTTCTTGCCCATAAGTAATATGCAATGAGGCAAAAATCCTCATATATATACCAATAGGGTCTACACTGACTGTGACTATCCAGAAAATACATTATGGGATTGTCATGGATAACAATTAAAAAGTTGATTCAGTGTACTGATGTGAAAGAAAGAAATAGAATTTCACTGTATAGAAAATAGAATTTTCTCTTGGTATTTGCAGAAGAGCTGTTCCAGGATCTCCTATGGATACCGAATTACACAGAAAATGAAACTGGAAGGAAATGTCTTCCAGTCTGGAATATTGGAATATTTGGAATATTTGTGTACAATTTGTACATTTGGAATATTGTGTACAATTCTGGTTGTCTCAGCTTACTCAAGCTTTTGTAGAGCTAGAACATTTGCAGAGAAAAGCAGCTCAGAACAGCAGGTGGTAGTAGTATCATCCAGTGAGAAAAGGCCAATGTGTGAGGGCTTAATTGTTTAAAAATGAATCAAGGGATAATATGATAGGTGTTTGAAATTATGAATGGCGTGGAAAAGGCCTATAGAGAAATGTTTCAATCAATCAATCAATCAACAGTATTTATATACCGCTTTTCAACTAAAAGTTCACAAAGCGGTTTACAGAGAAAAATCAAATAACTAAATGGCTCCCTGTCCCAAAAGGGCTCACAATCTAAAAAGATGCAAATGAATACCAGCAGACAGCCACTAGAACAGACAGTGCTGGGGTGAGGTGGGCCAGTTACTCTCCCCCTGCTAAAAAGAGGAGCACCCACTTGAAAAAGTGCCTCTTACCCAATTAGCAGGGGTTACCCAATGTTTGTCACTTGTAGCATTAGTCACCCAGTAAAATTTATTGTAAATACATTTAGATCAGATAAAATAAAGCACTTTTCTCATAACACGTTTTTAACTGCACAGAATGTGGCCGTTAGTTTACATGGCTTTAAAAGGCAACTAGATGTCATGGGGCATAGGTCTATCAACAACTGTTATTAGCGATAGTACAATGGAGATGGAAATGACGAGCTGCTAGAAGATAGGAAACAATGGAATGTTGTGTTTGTGTCTGATTGTTGGCTTCTTGGAAGCATTTGACTGCACATTGCTGGAAAGAGGGATGCTGGATTAGATTTATTTGTTTGTTTACTAAATTTTTACCCTGCTTTTCTCCCCATAAGGAAGTGGTTCCCAAAGTGCTCCCCTGGAAACCAGCCAGGGGAGCAGTGGAATCCTTGTGAAAAATCTGACGTCCTATACAATGGATAGGATTGTAGCCCTAATGGGGAGCCATGGCCAGTGGCTCAGTAGGTTAAGGGAGCTGTCAGCTGAAAATGTTTGAGAACCACTGCCATAAGGGATTTATCTAAATCAGGGGTGCTCACACTTTTTTGGCTCGAGAGCTACTTTGAAACCCAGCAAGGCCCGGAGATCTACCAGGGGGGAAGGAAGCGTCTGACAGACACCCCCTTTAATGTATGGAGCCCCTGCTGGAGTCTAGTCAGTTTCCTCAGTTTTGTTGCTACATGCCTGAAGAGCAGCTAAAGTGTCAGTTTCAGTGTCAGTTTAGCTAAATATGTCAGTTTTGTCTAGTGACTAGACGAAACTGACATATTAACAGTTTGGAGAGACAGGGCTCCGCGATCTACTCATTTTGCCTCGCGATCTACCGGTAGATCGCGATCCACCTATTGAGCACCCCTGATCTAAATGATCCAGCAGGGCTTTTCTTATGTTAATTTCAAAACAGTCCAGTTCTACCCAAATCCCTTCGCAGTGAAGCAGCAGCACCAGCCTGGCTTCCCCTGTATCCCAAGGGGGATTTTCAACTGCTAGAGGACATTCATCCCCTTGCCCCAGGGTAAGCCCCAACAGCCACTATAGGGCAATTCAAACCTGTGCTAGCTCAGTCTCTGGTACAAGTCCGTATTGCTCCATGTAGGCAGGCACAGGAAGGGGTTTTGGATTCAGTGTGCACTTTCACTGAAACCATCCCCTCCCAGGCCTGATTCACCCATCCCGACCCCATCACCATCCCTTTCTGCCCCCTGGGTCTAGTGCTGCTGCAAAGTGCTTTATGTCTCCTTTGCTGCAGCCTGCACCAGTGGAACATACATTCCACCTCGCATTAGTGCTGGTTTGGATTGAGCTGTAAGTTTGCTGGCAAATACATGCGCACAAATGTTATGTTGTGTATGAGGCAGTGTATTAGTGGTTGTAACTCAGACATCAGAGTACAAAGTAATTTCTTGCGGAGTAAATTTTGCTTTCCTCCAAGTATTCCTGCAGTTCTACTAAAAGCTGAGGTTGGTCTTCCTTCAGTGCACCATAGGGCATCTGTCTTGATAAGTATATGTTGAAACTGTTCACTCTGGAGGAACACAGATTTTCTGAAATATTTTCTGAAAGCTGCTGTCACAAAAGGTTCTTCATTTTAACAAGGGGTAGATTGCTGCAGCAGATTAGCCTCTCCTGGACATCACTTCAGGAATAAAGGAGAGATAGACGTATTTGGACCAAATTAAATGATATTGAAATACAGTCCAATTTGATTAGAATTCAAAACCCATCTTTTGTCATGGCTTTAACACCCTTTTAACCACATAACCTAGTGAGCAATATCTATTTCTTACTGTTTGAATATGTAAAACATGCACATCCTTCTCCTTCTAAGCAATGTTTTAGGCAGCCCAATCCTAACCTGTTCTGGTGCAACCAGGCCACATGGCCTGCACTGTATCCAGCACAGGTTAGGGGCAGACTGAAGGACTCCTCTGGATAAGAGAATATTTTTCCCCTTACCCCAAGTAAGGCCCAGCCAACCTATGGCCTACTCAGATCTCCACCAGCTATATAACTGTCAGATTTCGGAGCAATCCAATGTAATGTCAGCTGTCCCAGGACGGGGATTAGGATACAGTAAAGGCCTGCTCTTCTGATCCCGCTTGCTCCTGGGCCTAATTTGCCCCCCTTCCACCCTCCCCCCACCCAGAAATACCCCCTCCCTGCCTCCAATCCACTCACCCCAGCCCCCTGCGCCACTCAGGGCGCAATCCTAACTTGGACTTGGGCCGGCCCAGGAGGGTCATAAAGCACGTTTGTGCCTCTGTGGGAGGAAGTCATGTCGGTGCATCCAGATACGCCGATGCATGGAGGCTGGCAGAAGCCTCCATGACGGCTTCCTTGCAGCCGCTTGTGTCGGTGCACCTGCGCTGACACAACTGTCAAAGGTAGGCGTGGGGGGCATGGAGCAGGCGGGAGGGAGGCGTTCCTGGGAGGGGGGAGGGCAGGCGATGGGCGGCCCCGGAGGAGGGCGCGCAGGGAGCCGGGGTGGGGCTGGGACCCGGCAGTTATGCCGGATCCCAACTGCCATCCCCGCGGAGATCGGAGCGGCTTCAAGCCACTCCACTCTCCTCGAACTTGCACCACCTCCAGAGGTGGCTCAGGTCCGAGGAGACCCATTGGGGTGAGCAACCCTTACCCGGGGTAAGGGGAAGAGCTTTCCCTTGCCCCTGGCTGAGCCGCTGCAGCCAACAAACCTGCGTTGGATGCAGCACAAGCCTCCTTGCTTGCTTGTTCCAGCACAGGTTTGGATTGCGCCTTCAGTAGCATACCTCCTCCAGCAGCCAGGGGCTTGGATCCAGTTTTGGCAGGGTCTGGATACAGCACATGCAGTGTCACAAACATGCTTTATGACACCTTTAAGCAGCACAGGGACTACTGCACCAGCAGAGGCACAATTTAGGATTATGTGGTCAGTATTTTATTGCCACTAACATGATCTGGTCAGGTGTAGTGCATGAACTTCTCCCCTTTCTGCGCTGCCACATGTCTGAGACAGCAAGGAAAAATAATATGACCACATTTTCTCCAAAGATCACTTAATGTAATGTCCCCAAACTCATTCTCTTGTTGGATGGAAAGAACAAAAGTAGTTTACCAGGCAATATATTTCCACATTAGTTGACTTCAGGTCACAGTGGTCTAATTCAATAAACATGAAAAACAGCAAACCATGTTTTGTCATGCAGAATCTGCAGTAAGCTTTGTGCTTGAGTGTTTCTCTTGTGTGTGTGTGAGGGGAAGGAGGTTTGAAGCTTTCCATTACGGTTTATAAACTACAGTATCCACTTCAGCCGGATATAGGAAACTGTGGTTTGTATAAGCCATGATTTAATTTACAAATGAGAATATCAAACCAGGCACAAACTTTTTTTTATTTCTAGTGTGTTAACTAACTATGGTTTTTCACATCAGTTTCCCATGCTTGGACAAAATAATTGTATATATTATCCTCCACTTCTTTACAAAGGAGGGAGATGTAGGGGAGGGAGAACACATGAGCCCCAAAACTCAGTGCTGAATTTTTCTTACAAGAATCATTGGTTCCTGCTATGTTTATATGACATAAAACGTGGAAGAGTTGTTGTGTTGTTTTGAAATAAAGAGGAGAGGCTTGAGTGCTTGGTTTCCTGGTTTTCCTTTCCTTTCTGCTTTAGTTCTTAATTTTGCAGAGTCTGTCTTGTATTAATTCACTGTTGGTTTATCTGTAAATGATTATATTTTTGTACAAGTTGTATTCTCATGTTCCAGTTGGCATTTTTTCTTTCTCTCTCTGTCCTTGCAAAGTGGTGTTTGGCTGGCAACAGTAAAAAGTTTGGACCTGAACTAACATAGGGAAAAAGGAAAAGAAGTGTGACCATTTCAAATCTGTATGGCTTTCGGTGAATGTTTTTAAATTGTCGATAACTGGTCTTCCAATTAAGTCATGATTTTGTTATTTTTGGTAAACTGATCCTTCTCTGTTTCTTTTATGAAATGATATCGTGCTTCTAGGAATGCTACTATCCAGGAATAACCACCTTTTTCTATCATCAGTGGTTTGAGTGGAACAAAATAACTCAAAAGATTGCTTTGTGCCTATCACCTATGTTCACCTTGCTTTAAAAAAAAAAGATAAATAAAGAGTTTGAGAGAATGTTCCTTTGTGTTACAGTTATATTATACAGTTGTGTTATATTTTATCAGCTGCATGATTGCTTGGCTGCCAGATATTATTTGTTTAAAAATATTTGCTGCTTTCTCCATTTCACATACCAGTTGAGGCACATATATAATGCTGTTATCTTAATCATTAGGAAGGGTATTGAGAACAAAACGGCTAGTATTATAATGCCGTTGTACAAATCGATGGTAAGGCCACACCTGGAGTATTGTGTCCAGTTCTGGTCGCCGCATCTCAAAAAAGACATAGTGGAAATGGAAAAGGTGCAAAAGAGAGCGACTAAGATGATTACGGGGCTGGGGCACCTTCCTTATGAGGAAAGGCTACGGCGTTTGGGCCTCTTCAGCCTAGAAAAGAGACGCCTGAGGGGGGACATGATTGAGACATACAAAATTATGCAGGGGATGGACAGAGTGGATAGGGAGATGCTCTTTACACTCTCACATAATACCAGAACGAGGGGACATCCACTAAAATTGAGTGTTGGGCGGGTTAGGACAGACAAAAGAAAATATTTCTTTACTCAGCGCGTGGTCGGTCTGTGGAACTCCTTGCCACAGGATGTGGTGCTGGCGTCTAGCCTAGACGCCTTTAAAAGGGGATTGGACGAGTTTCTGGAGGAAAAATCCATTATGGGGTACAAGCCATGATGTGTATGCGCAACCTCCTGATTTTAGGAATGGGTTAAGTCAGAATGCCAGATGTAGGGGAGGGCACCAGGATGAGGTCTGTTGTTATCTGGTGTGCTCCCTGGGGCATTTGGTGGGCCGCTGTGAGATACAGGAAGCTGGACTAGATGGGCCTATGGCCTGATCCAGTGGGGCTGTTCTTATGTTCTTATGTTGATGTTAAATGTGTAGTAATGTTTTTGTTAACTCAAAGCATACGTATTTGTCTTATCAAAAAATCCTTGCTATTTGAATTATAAATATATACTGCCTAGGTGCTGGAATTATCCTGGCTAATAACAAACTCTAAAGAATAGCTGCATTTCTGTGTAATATTTGTTTGAATAATGAACCATGCAAAATGAATTTATTATACTCTGACAGTGTATTTAGGGGGCAGTTCACATTTTCTTCTTCACTCCCTCATTTCACCCCTTCACCCCTGAGGAGCTTTGTTAGGAACGATAGAGTTCTTTGACTATGCTTTCTTCCATAAACTGTTTCTTCACTGCTTTCAGTAATCTCACATTTCTCTGGCTGTGTATTAGTGAGACTGATGAGGTGCTGCTGCTGCTGGGCTTCTACTGGCCCTACTTTCTCCACCCTGAATATGAAGGTGGATCATCCATGCCATCCATGCTCTTGAATAAAGTGCTATAATTCACATTAAGAGAAATTGCCTTTTAAAGACTGTCTAGAAATCAAAACTGATATAGACTACTGTTGCCCACTCCCTGAGCAAGATGAACAGGAAATAATGCAATTTTCATTAGTTGATGAGCTGTACAGATTGCCAGTTGTTTGAACCTCAGCTCAAGTTTCCAGTACTTGTAAAGTGCAATATTCTATAGCTGTTAGTTGTATCAGAGGTAGTGTCCCACCTCATGTGAGTGCTCCAGTCTGCAGAGTGTTATTCACAGTGGATAAACAAGATTGGACAGAACCAGGAGCAGCACTTTCTCTGCTGTTGTCACAGCGTTCTGTACTTCATTTGGTTATAGAGCCCTGTTCCTGACCATCTTTGTAGGCTTTTGGAAAAGATGTAAAATTAATTTACCTGATTTGTGTTTTGTTTTAGAGTTCCTTAAAAAAAATCTTTCTCTGTGTAATTATTTTCCATACCGTTCCTGAGCTTGTTCTGATATTTATCAATGTTTTATATATTTTAGTTGAACACTCTTTTTTAATGTGTATACAGCCTAGGTATGTGTGACATCAGTAATGCAAATAAATGCTGTTGGACTCCTTCAAGGAGTTTTCCTCTCCCTCTCATATTTGTACTCAACTGCTTGCAAGACACTGCTGAGATTCTTTCCAACTTGTTTTTGCTTCTCATTAAGATTCCTAGACTGAAGTATCAATGTTATTTTGTTACTTTTGCTCTTGGAGTTCTAGTTGTCATTCTGCTTTTTGATACTAAATGCAAATTAAGCAAGAGGAGGTGCTACAGTGTTGATCTCCTCATGTGCGGCTGTTGATCTGCTCATCTTCTCAAAACAAGCTCAAGCTGCGTGAAAGAGCAGTAAACGTAGTTTCATACCTTAGGCTGTGTCTGTCTCATTGGTTCACTGATATTTTTCCACTGATTTCCAGTGGAGGTCACACTAGAAGACCCAGATGTAGTTCCCTCATCATAAGGGAACTGGTATTAAAGTGACATATTATAGTCAGTTGTGGAATGTGCTCATGTGTTCCAAGATAGAAATGACAGTGTCCTTTTCAGATGAGAGAGCTAATTTTTCACTCACTCACTCACTGTCCGCCTACATCTTACATGAGGGTTAGGTTCTGAAGTCAACGCATAAGACTAAAATTGAGTATTGTTAAAATTACTCTTATATCCTAAATGCACACTATTTTTTTAAAAATTAAAGTTGCCCTTTGAGAGACAACTGAGGGAAGAGCAGATTCATTCTCCCTTCTCACACTCACTCCAGGGCATATACTTAGTGCATGAATGGCAGGCAGAATCACCTGCATTATTTAAATAGTTTTCTCTCTCTGCTGAACATGTATACTTGAATAAGTACTAATAGAATGCATGTAAGATGTGGGTCTACTGTACATGGAAAAAATTATATATGGGAAAAGTCCCTGAGACACTATGAATACAGGTGCAACAGAAACTTAAATGGTTTGTGTCAAATTGATCATGATAAGCAAGATACTCATAGACTTGAGTGGGAGCCTTGTTCTGGTACTTACAAATTTCTGATGACCTTAACCTTGTTTCACATTGTTTTATTTGGTAGAAGCTTTGCTCAACTATTAAAAAAAAAAAAAGTGTGACCAGTTAGCCAACCCTAAATGTATCCTCTCCCCCTCTTCATCTTACTAAGAATGCAAGTACTCTGGAGAGGGGCATTGCAATTCCTGGTTTTGAAAAGCACCTAGCACATGGAGGGCACTAAATAATGCTAATAGTGTCAGCAGCACTAACAAGCAGAGGTCTAATATGATTTATGTTTAACTTACTGGAAAAGCACCTTGCTTGGTGGGCTGTATTTAAAACAGTAACACACAGTGCAAATCATGATCCTTGTTGGTGCTTTGTTAGTAGCTTCATCTAGACTGGGGTCTACAAACCTTTCAGTATGAGGGCCACATCATATATTTTACGTATTTTTGCAGGTCAAAAAAATCAGTTTTATAAGTGTATGGATGAATTTAAATGAATACGTTTTACTTTTTTGTAATCAGCATGATATGATTCAGAACAAAAGAGAAATGTGACAATTACAAAGAAACAGTGCCGTGCATAAACTGAGAAATGATATATAATGAGTAAAAATATCAAACATTAGCAAATGCTCTGACACAAGTTGCTGTGGGCAGGATAAAATCTTGTGGTGGGCCAGATGTGGCCCCCGGGCTGTAGTTTGGAGACCCCTGATCTAGACAGCTCATTTGCTATAATTTCAGGCTGGATAAAGTTGGCATATTATTTCCTAACTTTCTTTCCCTATGTGAATTTTTCCTTAGAGGCATTACTTTTGATGTTTGAAGAAAGGAAATGAGTTGTATATTTGAGTTCATTTAAAATTTGAGATTTTAAAGCACAGCTATATTTTTTCCCCTTCAGTTTTTGGTTTGTTTTAGAAAAGTGTTTTGATGTCATGCAAGGTTCACAAAAGTTAAGACATTAATTTCTGGAACTTTGTAAAATAACAGTTGCCTCACTCCTACCTGTTGTCTCCACATAAACACATTTGAGACATCCTTTTAAAACATAGGCTTTTGTTACCAAATGCATGTTACCAGCATGCTTTCCACACATCCATGCTTTGTGTTGAAAGCTTGTTGGTAACACCTCAGGCAACCTGATATCATTCATTGGCTGCTGCCTCATCTTGATCTGGCTGTTATTATGTACCAGAACAGAGGTGTATGGCTCCAGGAGGCATTGTGCATTGTTGACAGCAGAGCAAATGAACTTCATTCAATGAACGTTCATTGTTGTTAACTTTTGAAGAACATATACTGAGAACAAAAGTTTAGTAATCTGAAAACATTTTATATCAAGCAGCCAATTCATCTTCATGTCTTAATTATCTCAGTAATAACTGCAGTTCAGTTTACTGTGTCCTGAATTATTATAGAATGGTTCTTTCAGGGGTCTCTTATATGTATTTTGAATTCTCTGGGTTTTTTTAGCAGGCATATGGTGCTCTTTGGCTGACTTGATAATTTTGATAGAGGTGTGCTTCAAGCCATCTCACTTGTAGAATAATCACTAAAAATTAGTGTAGTCAAATGTATACAAGTGTCCGTCCCCCCCTTATCCATGGGGTTTCATTCTGGGAACCCCCACAAATACCTGAAACCATGGATATGGGCAAACACCGTCTCCACAGTCCCAGGGCCACCCCCCAGAGGCAAGGGGAGCTCTGCTTCGCTCACCTCGGAGGGGCCTCTGAGCTCAGCAGCTGAGAAAACTCTACTTCTGGTTTCACAGAGAAACCAGAAGTGACATTTTCAATGCCTTTTAAGTCCTGGAGGGCTTTCCTGGGCCTCTCAATGCTTTAAAAAGCATTCCCCATGAAATGTATTTGTATTTAGTTATTGCTTTGTTTCATGAAGGAGTTATGAAGCTACTTTTATAATATGACTTGCCATCAAATAGGATTCAAACACTTTGAAGATTTTGAGGTAGTGAAAGTTTTCAAGTGTGCTAAACAATGTATAGCCCCACATTGTTAATGTACGTGTTGTTGATATTTAGATAAGCTATATTGCTATAAGGGCAGTGCCTACGCCATTGCAACACCCACTCACCCTTGTGATGAGACATCAAGCACCACTACTGCCACCAATACTGAGGGTTCAGACATTGGCCTGACTAGGTGGGCACTTTGATGGTCTCGGGTCCTCATTCAGACCTTTGATACCACACCTATATAAGGGTCAGTCTTTACCTTTATAAAAATCACATGGAAAAGCCCTCCTAGAACTGTACTATTTCAGATTACAGGTGTGGGTTTGCATGCTTGAAGCTTGACTCTCACTGTTGTTTAAAAAAAAATTCAGTCTTTCCAGGGACGCACACAACACAGCTCTTAGACTTCTCCTTGGCATGCTGTTTTTCTTTTTGAGGGAGTTGTTGTAGGAGAGCTGCCAATCATTTGATTTCCCCTGCTTTAATCCTGAATTGATACAGTCTCCGGAATCTGAAGGAAATTGCAGTTTACTGAATGTAATGTGAAGATTAGCCATAATGCCATTTAATGTTGCCTCTTTTCCTATCAACTATGCATGCATCCATGTTATAGCATATACAAAATGAATGAGTAGATCAGATCTAAGATCTGCTAATTTTAAGCCTTTCTTAAAATTCTTTTTTTGTATTGACAAGCTCGATACAAGTATGTTAAATTGCCCAATTACTTTATTTCTATAGAGAGAGATTAGCATCTGCAAAGTTTTCCAAAAGCTGTGTCTGATTCTGTGTTGAACCTGGAAAATAAAAATAGAACTATGGGGAAAAAAATCTATAAATAGCTCAGGAGTTCTCCAATCTTTCATTGTACTGTTTTCAGACAGTGGGTACAATATACCTCCTGTTGAAGTCAATAGCAAAACTGCTGATTATAATGGAATAAGGCCACACCTTTTGCTACAGCAAAGTTGCTGTATTAAAATTAAATGTTGCACTGTTAAATAAATAACCATGTAAAACAAGTGAAACCATAAAGCAGAATTTTGATATTCACATTGTCTTAAACTTATCCACAGAGCACACCTGTTGCACCAGTACCAACAATGCAAGTCCAGGGCCCACCTGTCAGTTTGCCACCTTCTGTGTATGCTGTACCAAGTCCGCATGCAGAGCAAGTGAAAAAACCTGGACAGAATTTTATGTGTCTGTGGCAATCTTGTAAAAAGTAAGTGTGGTAGTAGTGTTCAAATTAACTATGTTTTCTTAATAGTATTGCAAGGTATTAATTTTACAAAATACGATATTTGTCAGTTTCAAAGTCCTCATTTAAAAGACTGACTCACACACTACTTCTGTTTTTAGATTTTTCAGTGTGTTTTAGATGCACGAGTCATTATACAGCTGCATACAAGGGAACCATGTAATATGGGAATTGTGAGAATTCATGTATGTGGGTGGGTGATTGAATTCACTGCTTGCCTTTGTTTTATTGTCTAAAACAAAACTTATGACCACCCCTGCCTTAGGAAGTGATTTTAGGAAGTTCTTTTTTGCACCTTTTCCATTTCCACAATATCCTTTTTGTGATGTAGTGACCAGAGCTGGACGTAATACTCCAGTGTGGTCTTACCATCAATTTGTACAATGACATTATCATATTAGCCATTTTATACTCAATACCTTTTCTAATGATTCCAAGCATAGACTTAACCTTCTTCACCACCACCATGCATCAGGTCATCACTTTCATTGATCTGACCACTAGCATCCCCAGATCCCTCTCTTGATCCATCACAGACAGCTCAGGACCCATTAGCCTATATGTGAAGTTTTGTTTTTTTACCCCAATGTGCATTACTTTACACTTACTTACACTGAAACCCATCTGCCATTTTGCTGCCCATTCTCGCAGTTTATAGAAATCCTTCTGGAACCCACTTTTTAGAATGAGAATCTGGCAGGACCCATCAGAGATGATATCATGAGTGGAAGTGACACTATAAAGCAAGAAAACTTTTGACAATCCTAAATTGCAATCCTATTCACACTTAACTAGAGTAATAGCGCAATCCTAACAGACAGCCCAATCCTGAGCTGCCCAGAGCGCCCCCGCTTGGTGGCACCACGAGGGCTGCCGCCGAATCCAGCACCTCCTGCGCTACCGTGGGAGGCACCTCGGGAGTAGGGGACATTTGTCCCCTTCCCCCAGGTAAGGGAGGCAGCCCCACAATGGGGCTACTCTCTTTAGCAGCGCCCTAAGGGCGCTGCTAAAGTAAAGGCTCTTGTGTAAGGCATGCAGCCTCCACGAGCGCCTAGGATCCTGCGGAGCAGAGCTCCGCGGATCCTCCTCCCACCCACCCCCAGACATGCCTCTGGTACGCCCCCCTCCTCGTGTCACGCTGGCCTCCCCGCCCCCTCCTCGTGTCACGCTGGCCTCCCCCCTCCCTGGAACGCCCCTGTCCCCGCCCCCGTTTGCCATTCCACAGCCCGGCAGTCGCAGGCGCCGCCAAGCTGCGGAACACGGGCGCCCTCTGGGCAGTGGCTCATCGCCGGTCGGAGCTGAGCCACCTCCAGAGGGAGCCTGACGGTAAGCCGCACAAACGTGCCTAACGGCACGTTTGCAACTATGATCCATACTGCGGAGGCGCAGTGTGGACCATAGGATTGGGCCCTAAATCCCATTGACTGTCATTGTTAAAAGCATATACATAGTTACCTGTTAAAAGTACAGTTCTGTAACATTTCCCCATACCATGGTAGCATCAAGTCTAATAGATTAAAAATAAAATGTTGAAATGAATGGGAAACCACTAAAATTGGCTCATGACCCACCTGGTGGGTCCCAACCCACAGTTTAAGAAACATTTTTATAGATGATTTATACAAGCAAACCTTATTAATTGCTACTTATTGAATAATTGCTTGTTATTTTTCAAAATTGTGTCTAATTATTGCTTAGACAATATATATGTTAGCCAAGTAGTGTTCCCCCTTCACCTATGTTAATATGTATTATATTTTCCAGGTGGTTTCAAACGCCATCCCAGGTTTTCTACCACGCTGCAACTGAGCATGGAGGAAAAGATGTCTATCCTGGTCAGTGTTTGTGGGAGGGGTGTGAACCTTTCCAGCGGCAAAGGTTTTCCTTCATTACCCATTTACAGGTAAGAATTTATCTCCCATCGCTTTTCTAAATAAAGATGAAAATAATATATTTGAAATTTAACATCGAGAATCTATGTTACATAGATCATCATTTTAATTGTGTATATTCACACATTGTGTACAATTATTTCTTCCTCTGTAACAGTACCAGCATTGATTTATCATAAGTAACTTTATTGCGTAGTCAGTCTTTTTATGGAATAAAGTCAGCTCGTTCACATCCTAATTGTAGTTTAGACTTTTTTTTCAGTTACTGGTTGAAGGTTCCACAGAAGTCCCCAAAACAAGTTGTTCAGAAATTGTGCAATGGGAAAAAATGAAAGGTTTGCTTAGATCAAAGCTTCCCAAACCACTGGTGGGTTTTGAGCCCAAGCACAGTGAGTCACAATTTGGGCACTCCTGCCCGCTCTTGCACCAATTTGGCTCCAAATAGGAGCCATTCCAGATGCCCCTTTACTTAACCAGAGTCTTTGTTGGCCTTTCCTGGCCCAGCAACGCACTCTACAAGCCTCAGAATGGCCCTCAGAAGCCTTCTGGTTTTCGGAAGCCACTTCTTGGTTTCCTTGCTAAACAGGTTCCTTGCTCGGTTTCAAGACTAAATAGGTTGACGGTAGCATAAGCTTTAACTTCATCAGAAGCAGGAATTGTTATCCTCATTACATAATTACATGGATATAGAGGGGAAATTTGTTAACTCTTACAGTTCCATGTAAAGTTTCAAAGAATACAAGATAAGCATGGTGGCAATTCATAACAGTTGTAATTGATATTGACAACACCCTCCTATCAAATATAAGTTAATTAACTCTGTAATGTGAAAGAAATAAATTGTCCTGTTTCATACCAAAGACAATATACCAGTGTTTCTCAAACTGTGGGTTAGGACCCACTAGGTGAGTTGCAAGCCAATTTCAAGTGGCTCCCCATTCATTTCAGTATTTTATTTTTAATATATTAGACTTGATGTTACCAAGGTATGTGACTACATTTGGAGAAACGTTACAGACCTGTACTTTTAACAAGCTACTGTGTATATTCTTTTAACAATGATAGTAAATTGGACTTACTCCTGGGTTAGTATGGGTAGGATTGCAGCCTAGGATTGTTAAAAATTTTCCTGCTTCATGCTGACACCTCAGGTCATGACATCACTTCCGGTGGGTTCTGACCGATTTTCATTCTAAAAAGTGGGTCCCCTTGCTAAATGTGTGAGAACCACTGCAACAGACAGTATAGTCTCAGTCTCTCTGCTGGGCCTGTATTATATACTAACAAGTGGTATTTTCCCCCCCACAAACAGGATAAGCACTGCTCAAGAGATGCTCTCCTTGCTGGATTAAAACAAGATGAACATGGTCAAGGAGGAAGTTCAAAACCTTCCACTAAGTAAGAGACACATGCCCCAGTCATTAAACTATATGTGTTGAAGTGTGTAAACTTGCAGCACTAGAGAGGCACGTATGGACAAGGTAACATTGCCAATCAGTGGATCGTTGAAGGCCCTGATAAAGATGCTAGAGTCAGCCTAGCTCCTTTTGATACATCAGTGTCTGAAGAATCCTAACAATTTCAGTATTCTTTTTAAATCTCTCACAGTTATAGGTACTAGAAACTGTGCACAGTGCAGTCTAGAGCCCCATAGAATTCTCCTGCCATTTATGTTCACTGAACTGCACAGTTCAGTGCAGCGTTGGTGAAGGAAAAATATCTGATATCACTATAAAGGTTACCTGTTTTGAAAGAGAAACAATAATATTTCACTTTGAATGTTCTTATCATACGTGCATAGAGAGATCACCATAGGGTTCAACAATGCCCAACCCACGTGCATGATTATGCATAGACTCAGTGTGACAAGTTGTAATGGAAAATAGAAGGTTGATGTGTGCTTCCTGTATCCAGTAAAGAGTCTGGAACCTGGGCTATGCTGTCAACTACCAGGGAGCATAAGAATGCAAATGAACGGGGAGGCTACTTCTAGGGGCTGTTATTTTTACCATCAGCCAGGCCCTGAGTTCGTCTTCAGCTCCTTCTTCCTCTCCCTCTGGGCAGAGGAGTCTGGAATCTAGACTATATCATCAGCTGCCAGGGAACAGAAGATTTTGCCATATATGTACAATAATTACTTTGCTATTCCTTTACTGCATAACAGTAAAGCTATGTTTCTTTGCTGAAAAGCTATACATAAATACTCTTAATAATCTTTCTGTTCATTCTGATTATAAACCTCTTTAGGAGTAGTCTTGGCTGAAAAGCAGCGTACAAATAAATAATAAAAGCTAGTCCTCTTCCTCTGTTCAATCAAATTATGTGATCTTTGGAAATTGCATAGAAGCAGAAAGGGTGTGCTAGATCTGGATATGGAAAGTGTGCATAGACTTTCTACTGCCTTGATTGTCCTAGTGTACTGTCTAAGTGCAGGTGAGGTGGGGAGGAACACAGCACAGTTAAATCCTATGGGAATCCCACCAGACACTGCACCAGTATGTGAATTATGCCAAACATAATTATGTATGACTTACAGCTGATTTGAAAACACTACTCATATGATTTTAGTGAAAGGTTAAGTTTCTATAACAATCCATATTAACCAAAGTTTGTCTGTAACACATTAATAATTGCAACATATGAGGATACCTAATTAAAACATAATGTCCCTCACCATTATATACTTGTATTAATGTATTGGCACTTTAGAGTTATGCTTTGCACAGACTGACTTCTGTAGATGTTCACCTTTCAACACCAAGCAGCTGCTCCTTGGGAGAAAATACTTAATTTACCTAGAAATCTTTGTTAAGTTTTATTTATTTTTTATCTATTTAGGCCACCAAATGCAGGGGGTACCTCTTCTGCTCCCAGAGCACAGAAGGCCATTGTTAATCATCCTAGTGCTGCCCTCATGGCACTAAGGAGGGGATCAAGAAACCTTGTTTTCAGAGATTTCACAGTAAGTAGCAAGTACTTGAATTAGATAGGAGAAAGGCATTATTGTCACATTTGTTCTAATACTATTTTCTCTTCTGTCTAAGGATGAAAAAGAGGGACCAATTACTAAACACATCCGATTAACAGCTGCCTTAATATTAAAAAATATTGGTAAATATTCAGAATGTGGTCGCAGGTGAGCAGATCATTTCCTAAAATTGTTTTCCCGATTGATATGGCAACTATTGCAATGTATTGTGTTCAATACAGCAAATCTAAATTTCTACAGCATCTAGTGCAGTGATTTAAAAAAAAATGTTTTCATGACAGAAAGTATTACAGGGTTGTTTGTATTCTGCACATTGGCAGATTTGCTACACAAGCATGGAATCTATCTGCTTCTGTCCTTGACATCCTGAAATTTAAAGTTAAAGAAAATTTTAGTCCTCAGTGGTTGTTTGAAAAGACTTTTGAAAGATCTGGGCAGTGTAAAACAAATACTCAAAAATCCAAAAGAAAATCTGCAGGGCTTCTGATAGGAAGGAACTTTAACACATTGTATGTGTGCTATCCCCCTCTCCCTCCTAAGAAGGTGTACAGTTAGATTTCGGTATCCGCGAGGGGATCTGTTCCTGAACCACCTCCCACCGCAGATACCAAAACCTGTGGATAAGCAAATCCGTGGGTCTGGTCCATAGGATTTCTGGTCATGTCCAGAGTTATTTTCCAGTTGTGTCTAGAGGTGTTTCTGGGGCCTTCAGAGGCCTGTGGGCCTCAGAAAGGCCTCCAGATGTTCTGGGAAGGTTTTCATAAAAACCAGGAGTGCCTTTCTGGCACCTCTGGAGGCCATTCTGAGGCCTGCAGACGCTGCACACGGCCTCTTGCAGGCCTCAGAAGGTCTCCCAGATGTGAATGGAGAACAGCTCCAGTCACATCTGGGAGCTCAGGTCCAGCCATCCACCATGGGTTTGGAACCTGTGTGTTAAATCCATGGACTCCCATATCTGTGGATAAGGAGGACAGACCTCTGTATTTCACCTATACAACTTAGGTGTGTATTGCATGGTAGTTTTCAAGGAGTCATTCACAAGTCCACCGCATCCCACACAGGAAAATTATCGGAACTGCAAGCCTAAGGCTGTTCAGGCTGATCAGTAGACTTATTTGGAATTGTTAAAACATATACCTACTTGTACCCTCACAGGTAGCAGGACCTGGAACATGTTGGGGAGGGGGAAGCCCTTTACTGTGCTCTTTGCATGGTGTTTGCAAATCCAAAAGTGTAGGTTTCCAGTTTTACTTAAACCGACTGATCGAATGAAGGATCTCATTCATTTTTACGGTCTCTCTAAAGAAAACTTGAAGTTCTGCACTTAGGGGTTTGTGAAAAACATTCAGAGAGCACAGTAAGGAGGTAGATTATCCTTTTCCTGGACAAGTGAGTAGGAAGCAGATCTATGAGCTCACATCCTCAGCAGGCTGGATGAAGCCAGCGGCAGACTCAGGGTGAAGAGTATCCAGAATCTGCTGCATCCTTGCCCTCACCTTGCCATATCCTATTGTCATGCTGATGCAAGCTACATCACAGCAGTATA